>NC_059072.1:119970600-122470600 GCF_020497125.1 Mauremys mutica | reverse complement strand
TCCTAATTATGGAGCCCATTGGCCTTTGCCCCATTTCTTCTCCAGCAAATCCCTGAACACCATTCTTTTGTGCCTCCTAGTTAGACTCATCCTCTGCAAAATTCACACTCAGTTAAGCTGCACACCTGCCATGGTTTTCTGTTTAGGCCACTGTGCTGTAGCTTTTACCCTCCTTATTACTCATATGTTATTACATTTGGCTGCAACTAATTCTTCACTTGCCAAGACGAGGAGACCTGTTTCATTGCCCAGCTATTGGAACTGCTGGTTCATTTGAACTCTACCACAGAGACCCTCGAGGGAGAGTACTACAAACAAGATATTGAAATGGGGGCCTGCACTGTGTCACTGCTTTGGTATGATGCACTGTAAGGTGGGAAAATAGAAACTCAAACATCTTGTTTTTACAATCAGAAAATGCCATTGGAAAAAGCAAATCAGCATGCCTGACTGGAGCCAGCATTCCTAATACAATGGGGAAGCTAATTCGGGCAACATTATTACTCTCGCTGACACAGTAATTTTGCCAAATCAAGAAGGGTTTGAGTTTTAGACATCTAAGGGACAGATCTCATGAGTACAGAGCACTTCCTTTCAGGTAATAAAAACCTTTAACTCCCATGGAAATCAATGAGAGTTGAGGCTGCTCAGCACCTGATAGGATCTGCATAGGGATAGTCCACCTGGCAGGGCATCCCCGACCCCAACGCATCTCTTTGGGATCCAGAACTCGGGGATTTCTGAAAAGCAGCACTGAGTCACAAGCACTGACAGGATCTGGGGGGAAGCTGCTTTTTTATGAGACTTCGGTGGCAGACCAGGGGATCTCTTTGTGAGAGAGGGGTTCACCAGCAGCATTCACTTCTCCCCTGCCCCAGATCCTAAAGTCTCAGCGAGAGTAGGGGTGCACAGGTGGTGCATGGACACACATTTTGGAGTCTTTTGCACAGACAGTAAAAAGAAAAGTCCAAAGAGGACGAGAGGATATTATCACGTTCATTCTGTAAATCAGAAGAGAGGCTCAATATGTTCAGTACCAACTCACAGCTGATGCTACACCTTATAGCAGCACTGAAATTGCAGGATGACATTTATACTGCCAATGGCATAATTTACTGTTTTTTAGCTACCCAAGATAATTTCTCCATGGTAATAAATCGACATGTCACTAACAAAATAGTCACTTTGCCAGCTGTGTTCCATTTTATAGCCGTAGGTTTAAAGCTTCCTGCGAAAGGTTCATTGGGCACCGTTTTACATTAACAACTCAAGGAGGGGAAAGGAAATGAGATTATGCAATTTTTGTTACAAAAATAAAAGATGAAAAATATTGGGTTCTTTTTTATTTGGTCGTTTTGTATCTTTTACATCACTCCTTGTCTGTCTCTCTTGTTCGTTCAACAGCTCAGGGCAGCACTAACACCGAGTCACCAAAGTGGTCCTGTTCTAGGTCTAGCTCCCTCAGCCTTGACACGAATACATTAGGACAAGGTCAGGACTATTTCAGCTCTTTGTTTGCTGACCCGAAGAAGAATGCCCAACATCCCAGACCCTTGGAGAGACAGGGAAGGACACCGTCAGCCGCTGAAGACTACATCTCTTCTGCAGCCAGGCACAGGTGCTGTGTTAAGCCATCAGATGTCTAAAGACTTCATTTGTTTTAGCAGTAGGACTTTGTCATTGTGTTTTTATGGGGAACTTCCTTTCAGTTTATTTCTGAAGGGCCGAGATGGTGTGCCTTTACAGCCCTCTGTAATATCTCCATTAGGTAAACAGTAAGACAGCACTTGGTGAAAGGCCAAGCAATTATCCACAAGACATGGGAGAATGTCAAAGGTTTGAAGGCTTTGTAATGGGTTGGGTCACAGAGACCCCCTTGGGACTGCTACTTGATGTGCTGGGACAACCTCTAAGCCCATTTTCCCTGGCAGCTTGGGACTTCAGTATCCTGCCTTGTTGAACCAGACACACTAGCCTGCTAGAAACACAGACCCAGGTCTGAACCAAGTCCCCCAAAAGCTGCAGGCTTAACTGAAAACAGCTGAAGAAATGCTCTTGTCTCTAACACCCAGATACCCAGTTCCCAATGGGATCCAAACCCCAGATAAATCCGTTTTACTCTGTATAAAGCTTATACAGGGTAAACTCATAAATTGTCCGCTCTCTATAACATGGATAGAGAGAGATGTACAGCTGTTTGCTCCCCCAGGAATTAATTATTTGCTCTGGGTTAATTAATAAGTAAAAAGATATGTTATTAAATATAAAAAGTAGGATTTAAGTGGTTCCAATAATAGAGCAAAGTAAGTTACCAGGCAAAATAAAATAAAACACGCAAGTCTAAGCCTAATATAGTAGGAAAATAAATGCAGGTAAATCTCACCCTCAGAGATGTTCCAATAAGCTTCTTTGACAGATTAGACTCCTTCCTACTCTGAGTCCAGCAACCACTCAGACCCCCATAGTTACTGTCCTTTGTTCCAGTTTCTTTCAGGCATCTCTTTTTTGTGTGGAGAGGCTATCTTTTGAGCTATCTTTTGTCTGAAGACAAAATGGAGGGGCTTCCAGGACCTTTTATATTCTCTCTCTTGTTCAACATCACAGCCACAAGATGGGGTCTCTAGCCACCTGGGCAAGTCACATGTTTTTGAATGATTCAGCTTTTTGCAGGCCAACGCCATTGTTTCCATGTTCGTTTGAACGTTCCCAAAAAAGCTCAGATGTGGATTTGCATCTCCCAAAGTCCATTGTTAGTTAAGTAGTCCCAATTCCTTGAATAACCCCTTCACACTATGTTGACCAAATCTGTCTTATGTGCTTCCTACAGCAAACCTTTAAATACAAGCATAGAGCCAACTCTTATAATTTCAGATCTAAAAATGATACATGCATACAAATAGGATGAATATATTCAGTCAATCATAACCTTTGCAAAGTTATGTCATATTTACACTCATAAGCATATTTCTATAAAGCATTATGGGCTGCAACGTCACAGGTTTGCTTAAGATAAGTCACCAAAAGTGTAGAGGTCTGACTCAGTCCTGCATAACAGCTGCCCCAGAGGTGGAATTCACCCTAAGTATCATGACCTACAGGTTTTGAAACCACATCTGCAGGGCTCCTAAGGGGTCATCACGCTCCAACCCTCCACCCAGTGGTTTATTGGCATCAGCTAGACTCCTTGAAGCCTACTTCAATTAGGAGGCTCCACCATGGGTCCTGATTGGTGAAATACCAGAGCTCCTGATTGTCTCATTCCCCTTACTTAAGCCAGGAGGAACAGGAAATCATCTGTACAACTGGGCTCCACCCTGCTTTGGACTGCTCAGCCAGTGCTGCCTGCTCTTGTGTCCTGGTACTCACCTCCTGGTTTCTTGATCCAGCCTGATTTTTATCTCAGACCCATATCTGACACTAATATATACAGGGTACACCTCTACCCCGATATAACGCGACCCGATATAACATGAATTTGGATATAACGCAGTAAAGCAGTGCTCCTGGGGGGGCTGTGCACTCCAGTGGATCAAAGCAAGTTCGATATAACACAGTTTCACTTATAACGCAGTAAGATTTTTTGGCTCCCGAGGACAGCATTATGTCGGGGTAGAGGTGTATTTTGCAATCCTAGACAAATTTCAGTATTTATACTGCCCCCCAGTCCATTTCTGCCCCGTTCTGCACCTAGAGCTAAATTCACTGGCAAATAAATGTATAGGCCTTTATTTGCATCCATGTAAATAAACCTTTCATCCTATATTTCTCCTGTCATAATAATTGTGCCAACATAAATCTTTCTTTTCAAACATTAAGACTTCTGGGCTTAGAAAAAGGTGGGATGTTTTCTATTAAAGGGATACTGTTAAGTTAAAAATAGAAGGCCAGATCCTCCAGTGAGATGGAAGCTTTGTATTGGCATATCACCCAACAGTTCCATTTCCTATCCCCCGCTTCTTGATTTGTCACCATTCTTGTGTCAGAAAGGCCTTCATCAGATTCTGAGCCCACTCCTATCCTATTTACCCTTCCTATACCTCCAAGTTCCTTTAAGTCCAGATTCAATTCTTGTCTAGAAACAAGTCTTCCTCAAGCACCTGATACCAACTGGTACCCATGTTCCTTATGATACACCTAATGCTTTTTGCCCCCCGCTCTCTAATTTCCAAATCCTACCCTTAACATCTGTCCTTCCAGTCCCCCATTTCTTACCATACCTCAAGCACACAGCCAGTCCACATGTCCCTCTTGATTCTCCTGCCCAACTTCATATTTCTGTCCCACTTCCTGCCTAGTCCAGATGGTCGCTCTGCCACTGGCCTGCTCAAAACTCTCTTTTTTGGGGGGGGCTACCCCATAGGTCCTGGTATCCAGAGTTTTCTTTTGTTTCTTCACATGGCCCCAGTTTCCTCCAGAAGCAGCATCTCTTTGATGGAATGGGAGGCACTTATAGCAAATTTTCTCATGGGGAGGCAATATGGCTTAGCCTTCTTATCCTCATGTTGCAACTGAAGTCTTTTTGGCCACACAACTTGTCATCATCTACACCTGTGCCAAGTGTGAGAACACAGAGAACATCTTCTCATTCTGTGTTTGTACAGCCCTTACCACAATGGTCCATAATTAGGGCTCCTAGGCACTATGGTTATACAACTAAATAATAATGATGAATGGTACCAGACCAGAAGGGCAGCATTTTACACTAGCTTTGCATCAGATTAAATCATGATTCACAGTGCAAGGTACCGTAGAGAATCAGGCTTTTTTTTCCTATGGGAAGCTCCATAAAGGACTCCCGCTGCTGATGGGAGGAGCAAACAGACTTGTATGCATGTTCTTTGCCCAGAGAGAGAAGGGACTCAACAGAGGGCCCAAAGATGCAGCAAAGGGAAAGGAAGGGAGGTTTTCCTACATGCTGCGTAGCACAGGATTGTGCTCAGTAAGCATGTATTCTTAGTTTCTGTTGGGGCAGATCAGAGACAGCTCTCTCCCCCCAGCCTTCATGTCTGTCACTAGGTGCTGCAGACTGCAGGCAGCCTCGCAGTCATGTGCAGCATGAATGAATTTTTGGGTGGGTGAGTGGTTTTTGCCACTCACCAATTATTATTTTGCCACCTTACGCAGACCCATATCTATCTGTGCAGTAGGGCCAGGCTTGAATACAGGCACAAACACCTACATATTAGACTTATCAGCAAAACAGAAGAAGGGATGCAGAGCCAGGGCAAAGACATTACACAGACAAGAGACACAGAAAAGAGATTACAACAAGGGCTAAACAATTAACTAAATCACCGTGGATGTCGCATGGAAAATTGGATGATTCCTCAGACTTCTTTCACAACTTGTATGATAAGACCAGTAATGAGCATTATAGTCCAGAACTGTGTTTTTAAAAAAGAGCTTTCTTGACATGTAAGTTGCTTAGAAGAGGACCGCTCCAGAGAGAAATTTAATTTCCAGTGCTTGCCGAAGATAAAGTGTTCATCTGCTCACTCGAGGAGTTCCTCTGCTTTCTGCAGATAAATCACAGATCCTTGTTTGCTACGTGTCTGAAACGAAAGAGAGAATAGGTCTTAATTGTTTTAACATGGTGTCTCTTGGACATTGGTTAATGGTACAGCTTCCCTTTCCTCCACAAAGGAAAATAAAAATGAAGGACAGATGGACATCAAGAAAGGAGAAAGGAAAGGAGGGAGAAAATACATAGATGAAGTCAATGACTGAAATTTTCATAACTGACAAGGGGATTTAGCCACACAACTCCCATGAATTTTAATGGCCAGATTGTGTGGTCAGCCTTAAAAATATTAACCGACATACATTTCGAAAATGCAAATAGCAAACTGTAATGATGATTCCTTTTTTTAAAATGTAACAATTAATTTCTGATGGTAATGCGGGCCCAAAAAGATGTAAGATAGCTAGTATGTGTCGATATATGTAAAGCATATAACTGAGTTTTTCAGATGAAAGGGTCTATGTAAAGTGCAGATTATTACTATTGTAAATAGTCTGCATACAGTATGTTTATTATGCAGACATCAGGGCAGGCTGTTATAGTTAAAGGCATGTGTATTTTGTTTGTGAAATGCTTTTAAACCTTTAATTCTACTTTTATTATTTAGTGCTATTGGCAACTTAAAAATTGCAGAAGTTCATTCAGGTGGTCATTTTGTGAAGATCCTTAACTGTTCCCCGGATAAAGAGGAGGGCATTGGGGAGTATACACTCCAGCAAAATGTCAACGGCCATCCAGTAACAGTATTCAAATTCCCACCGAGGATCAGAATGAAGGCCAATTCTACTGTAACCGTGAGTACGGAGGAGGAATATGCCAAATGAACACCGAGCGGATAGCTAAGAATTTACCTTCCATAACTCAGCTGCTCCTCATCCACTGTAATACAAGGTCAAATTTTCAAAGCTAAAATGCTTGAAGTTAGGCTCATAAATCCATATTTTCAGAAGTCTGCGCACTCACAAATCCCACTGAACTCAATGGGAGCTGCTAGAGCTCAGCACCTTTGAAAATCAGGGCACTTTTATTTAGGTGCCTAAATGTGGATTTAGGAGCCCAACTTTCAAAATTCTGCAGAAAGTTTGAAGATTCTGGCCTGATATCATAAAGAATCTTCCCCATTTCCCACTCTCCCCTCTAAGCATTGCTTCTGTAAGATCTCTCCATACTGCAACATAATTTTCAGTACAAAGAAATTGGTCTGAACTGAAACCCTGGATCTGAAGGTCAATTCTTTAGAATGCTGCTTGCAAAAGTAAATTGGGATCATTTTACACAAGAAAGATGTTTTCATCGTGGTTCCTGTTGCTGCTATGATTGTGATCAAGGCCACAAACAGTGCGATAATTGCATCCAGTTTGCAGAGCATGATGCAGAGATGTTGTTAACATCTGTATAAAACTGAAGGAGAAAAAATTACTGTTGCCCAACTGGAACTGCCTGTTCCCACACTAGGAGGCTCCAGAATCAATCGTGGACTGGGATTGTAAAGGTCTATATTGCAGGCCTATTAAAATACCCAGAATAAACAAAAAGAAATCACCTACTGTTAATCTGACCCTCAGCAATATTGGCTAAAAATCCCCCAAAACCTAATATTAGTGCCTGAAAACTATGCCCTCATAATTATCTCTATTAATCCACTAGAGCAGGACTTCATGACAATAAATATAATCAAGCCGTTGCTACAGTTCTTGAAATGCAGTTCCTTCAGCTTTTATTTCATGGAGAAAAGCCTTGAGAGAGGGAAACCTGCTGCTTCACACTTCATAAACATCCAAGGACCATCCTCTTTATATCTGATTGCTTCCTTTGGACTGTTGCAGGTATGGACAGCAGATGCTAAAGTGCCTCATAAACCTCCATCAGATTTCCTTTGGAAGGAGCAAGATAGGTTTCAAACAGGCCCAGAGTGCACTACCATTCTTTGTGAACCTAATGGTCAAGTGAGTGTTCTGATTCTTATGAGCTGTTTGTCATGTAATTAATAGAATTGCTAAATTCTTCTACTCATCCTTCTTAAAAGGATGGCCGGATGTAAGGATAATTGTAAAGAGTAGCAATGGCATGCAGAGTTTTGGCAAGTAAATAACCCAAGAAAATGCCAATGAGCAGGTGTACTGGTATGTGGAGTCTTGAAGTTTAACAAACCCAACGTTCCGGGTACATTGAATATGTAGCATTGAATACTTGTGCTTTGCAAGTGGGACTGGACAAAGGCTTTCCCCCAGTGTCACCCACTCCGTACCTTTTTGAAGTCTGGACTTGACTATATGGTGCTAGATCCTGTTGACAGTAATGGGTCTATTCATGTGCTTAAAGGTAAACGAGCATAAGTGCTTAGCTGGATCAGGGCCTCAGTACTGAGCACTTTGCAGGATCGAGCCCATGAACCCTAACTGAGCAAATTAAATAATGTGGGTAAATCCTGGCTGTGAACCTTGCTTGAGTTTACAAGTTAATTTCTGAGACCTTGAGGACTAAAGAAAGGGGCTTGATAGACAGCCTGGCAGTATGAAGGTCTACTGTGCATAGAACAGGTACAACATGGGTCCCGGCAGTGCAAGTTTTCTTCAGACCTGGGCTTAGGCTCAGGCTGGAGTCCACATTCTGGGAGCCTCCCATCCTGCAGGATCCCAGAGCCCGGGCTCCAGCCCGAGCCCAGACGTCTACCCAGCAATGAGACAGCCCCACAGCCCGAGCCCCATGAGCCCGAGTTGGCTGGCATGGGCTAGCTGCAGGTTTTTCTTTGCTGTGTGGACATATCCTAAAAGTAATCTAGTGGCAATGATTTTTTGGCCATTTCTAGCCTGAGCCAGACTTGAACCAGTGACCTGGAGACCAATTTCCTCAAACTATCCAGTCTCCCTTATACTGTATTAATCTAATTTACTTGATACAATCTGTTTTTTATTCAGACTTTTATACCGGTTTCCCCTCTCTTCTTCCTTACTTTGGCCAAACTTGCCATTGCATTAATATGTCTGTTTAATTTAAGTCAAGCCATTGAATTGCAAAGCTGTTACAGTATGATTCCATCCTATAATTTTAAGAACTGAAAATGGATTTTAAAGATCAAATCAATGGCTGTGATTTGATGCCTTGCCATTATTCTCTGGCTCACACCCTTGAATATAGACATCTTGAAAAGATCATAGAACCTTTACCTCCCATGCCTCCTCGCCTCTTTCCTCCCCCATCCCCACACACACTATTCCTTGTGTAACAGAAACAATAAACTTGATGGTTAAATGAAGTAACTGAATGAGTGGCGTGTTTTTCTTCAGGCTGTTGCTTGGTACACACCTATTCACTGGAACAGAAAGCAAGGATGGAAAGTGCAAGAAGATGATGAATACCTTAAGAGCAGCAAAAAGCCAATTATACCATCAGAAATGCAAAGAGATGAATGGGAAAAGGAACCAGAGTCTGTGATAATTGATACAGAACAGGAAGGGGGTGTCCAAGGTCAAACAGAGGAAAGAGGACCGGTTTTCATTAAAAGGTAACCATCCAGCTATTGACTGTACTCCATCATTATAATATAGCACTATTCCTGGCTGGCTGTGGAAGTAAAGTTTTTAAAATGTGCATCTTGCAAAGAAAGTTGTTACTAGGTTTGGGTGAAATGGGCAGGATAAAATAAGAACTGACCCGAACCTTCAAACAAAATCCAACCCAAACTTTATTTTAGGTTCCATGCAAGAGAGCAACAGTCTCAGTCAATGAAGTAATGGGACATTTTGCAAGAAATCCTGAGTTCATTATATATTATTCACTCACTGAGCACACAGAAGTGTGCTAGGCAACATCCAGACAGAAAAGACACATTCACTGCCTCAAAGAGCTTATAGTCTAAAGGTTGTGATGTTCATAGAATTATTCACACTAGTTTGTGAAAAAGGTGGATCTAAAACTCATAGTTTCCTGCTCCAGCGCAATGCATCTTAATCTAGACCATAGGGTATTTTGAAGGAGAAAAGCAGCATAGGCAGACATTTAGTTGTTGGATCCTTGCAGCATGCTCACTGAAGAATGGGAACATGTGCAATACACTTGAAGTGTTTTGAAATCCGAAGGATAAGGGTTAAATGTGTTCTACTGCACATATGCCAATTGCAATTTTCTGTGGCTTATAATTTGATCAAACCTGGGCAGATTTTTTAATGAGGACAGTAAAAGGCCCCTCTCTGCCCCCAGGAGTATTCCTCTGCTAAATTTCAACCTTCTGCTCCAAGCTGTGGCTAGAGTTATTCAAAAGACAGTTCAAAAAATTTTAACATTGGCCAAACTAACTAGTGTCCACTAGCCTTGTTCTTGGAAATGGTTGAACAGGTTTTGCTTAAATTTCCAAAGAAATTCGACCTGAATCAAAGAGTCAGTATGGAAAATTTCAGCCCAAAGTGTTAAAGTTTGGCAAAATTATGAACAACTGTAAATAAGGGATTATAATAAAGTGTTAGACAGCCTTAATATAGATGCTGCTACTGCTCCACCTATAATACAAGTTATATAAAATATATGTGTACTATACATATATATTAAGAAATACAATATACAGAATACAATAATTTGTATTTCTGTTTACAGAGAAAAAAGGATCCCAGCAACCCTGTTCCCTACTCAGAATTCTTGGTGCCGAAGTCCAGCCTCTCCCACGCACCCTCACTTTTCTCTGCTCAGACCATTAACCATGGGCAATGATGGCAGCAGTCTATGCAGGCAGTCCAGGTGTCAGTCAGCAAAACCTGACCCAGCACCAGGTGAGTTAGAGAGCAGTGCTTGTAGAAGGTTCAGGATGCAAGATATCGTTTTCAATAGGCAGAAATTTTTTGAAATTTGCTGGAAGAAAAAGATCAGTAGTTCTGCAGTAGTAATGTATATGTGTTATCACTCATATCATACACTTATCCTGCATGTATAGATTTTTAAAAATAAGCATTACATGAGTTTGTTGTTGTTGTTTTTGATATGAGTTGTTTGCAGTTAGGATTGACTCTTTTTAGAAAATCATAATACCAAGATTCAGTGAGAGAGAGAGACACTTGTATTGACTGTGAGTTGTTAATTAGGCATTGGTGAGTATCCCGTGTTTAACTCTGGTATTTCAACCCAGGAAGTTATTGACAGACTGGAAGGAATTCAGACAAAAGCGCCAAAGTAATTAAGACTATGAAGAGACTGATTTATGAGGAAAGATTAAGAAGTTGTCACAGTTGAGGGCAACTGCATCTGTATTTCCCCCTCTGTGGTACAGCAAAGGCATCCACTCTTAGGCTTCCGGCCTCCCCAGCCATCACATCTCTTAAGTAGAGACATACCTTTCTCTCGCCTCCTCTCCTGATGGGGTTTTTCCAGGCTGCATAGTTTCCTGCCTACACTGTGAATAGCCCAGCTAGTCAGCACACCTGCTTTGCCTTCTCCTCAGAGGCTATAAACAGCATAATGGCCCACGGTTAAGTTACCATACAGCTCTTTCTAAGCAAGCACATTTATTTTTAAGGTAAAAGCATTACACAGAAAAGATATTAAAAACAAAAAAATCTATATACATTCTAATAAGTTTGCAAGAGATCACCCCTCACTCCAACAAGGGCTCTGACAGGTAAACAGTCGTTCAGACCCCAGATAGGGATTTTTCTGTTGTTACAAGTTCATAACCACCTTGACTCAGAACAAGGACGCCCATGAATAGATCAAGTCCTTCCAACTCTTCCCAGGAAGTATTTGGGCCTACCTTGGACAGATGGTCCTGTCCGTTTGCTGGATCAGAAAGCAGGCCCTGAGTCTTTGTCTGCTGGTCTCTAGAGAATCCAGTTTGAATCAGTTTATGCAAGTCTGTACAGGTGGTAGTACCTCTTCAGAGCTGGTGCATGCTGAGTGAATTTGCCTAATCGCTCTGCCTGCTCCCGCTGTTCTTAATTCCTGGTCAGCCTCACCTACTGAATTACATACACTCCATGGCCCGCAGTGATACATACAATTAATACAGTAAGATCTCCCAAAGATATTGCAGAAAATCCCTATATCTGTCACAGAAGTAAATATGTTTGACAACCAAGGGACAGACATAACTGCCAAATGTTTGGAAAGATAAAAACACCAAGGAGGGAGAAGAAGTGTCTGACATGGTCCCCGATAATATAGCTAGGAGGAATGGGACCAAATTTAGGACAGGAAGTTCTAGGCTGAATGTTTCTTACCAAAGAGCTCTAGTAGTCTGTAATGTAGTTTCCCAGTGGTAGTGGTGAAGGCTTCACCTGAGATTTTTAAAGCCATTGTGCTAGGGTGCTGAACAAACACTGAACAACATTATGGTCCCTGCTCCAAAGAGCTTACAGTCTGACGGTTTTCATGATACATATAAACATCTGGTGCTTTTAAAAAAATCCTGCGAAGATCTTGGCCTCAATGATATCTTAGCAATGGGTTCCACAGGCTAATTGTGTTTATAAAAAACATAAGCTCTTTGAGGCAGGGACTGTCTCTTTATTGTATGTATGTAATATGCCTAGTACAAAGGGACCCTGGTCCTAGATGCTACTGTACTAGGAATACAATAATAATGTATACAAATGTCTTTTCTTTTATCAGTTTCAAATTTGTTGCCTTGCAGTTTCCTTGAATGTCCCCTTGTACTTGTTTTGGCGGAAGAGTAAAAAGGAATGCCCCATTTCCTTTCTAGATACCATTCATCATTTTGTATATGTCTATTGTGTCCCCTCTTCCTCGTCGCTTCTCTAAACTCAATCGTTTTTTCAGTCACTCTTCACATGGAAGTTTTTTCCATATAGCTAATAAATGTTGTCACCAATCTCTGAATCACTTCTATATGTGCTACATCCTTTTTGAGATATTAATAATAATAACAGCACAGTACTCCAGGGGAGGGTGTACCAGAGATTTGCACAGTGACATTGTGCAAATATTTTCAATATTATCTTACGTCCTGTTTCTTATGCAACCTAACATTTTCCCTTTTTGACTGACACTGCACATGGAACAGAGGTTTCATTGAGCTGTCCACAATGACATCCAGGTCTTGTCCCTGAATGGTTATGGTTAATATACAGTACGGTTAATATACAGTACAGTACAGTTACCATACAGTAAGGTATATGAATAGTTATTCCTTGAAATGTTCATTTATCAGCATCAAATTTCATCAGCCATCATGCTGTCCTTTCACCTAGCTTTGTTAGCTCCTTCTGAAGTTCCTCACAATTATCTCTAACATTGACCCACCTAAATAATTTTGTGTCAACTGCAAATTTTGTCACTTCAACTCTAACTTGCTTTATTTGACTGAGGAATAATGTATTTCCTGCTTATACCGTTGACCTGCCTAATTATATTCCTCTATACTTGATGCACGAAGTGTCCCCTCTTTCCCTTCAGCCTCCCCTGTGGGACAGGGAAGCAGCTACTGACACAGCTCACAAGTTCCAAAGGGACTTCCTTTATATTTCAGTTTTATCTCACAGTTCAATGTATCTCCCTTGTTCCCCAGAAAAGTGCCACACTGGTTCCTTATTTTGTTGTTGCTGCTGCTGAATTTCACTCTAAATCAAAATATTAAGCTGTGAAGTTTTCAATGGGTTTACAAATAGCCAGGGCATGCATTGAAATCAAGCACTTTGAAGTCTCAGCCAAACACAAGAAGTTTTGTCAATCAGAATTTTTTCACGTCTCCAGTTGCTGAGAAACACTAATTAAACATTCAGTGGCAAATGGAGAATGAGGGGTAGGAAGGGAGGGGAGGATTTAGCACACGTTTTCTCTAAAAAGGAGCCACCCTCCTCATCTTTATGAAGTGAAGCAAGATCATTTTTTATTCCCGGTTATTTTTCCCCTTCTGTCTTTTTGTCACAAATACATAGGGCTCAGTTTTCCACCCCTCACTTACTTGGAGGAGCACTTACTTTCATGAGCTGTCCCAGTGACTTTTGGAGTCAGTGGAAGTTCTAGTTAAAACGAGTAACGGTTGCAGAATCATACCCATATCTTTTATTGTAGGATGCTGACATGTGGCGGACAGGGCTGTGTGATAAAATGTGCCCTTGTAAATGAGGTTATATAAACACGCTGTTGCACTTTTGGAATAAACTGTACTAGGGGCATATATGATGACAGTGTAAAGGTTAAACAAGTAATTATGGCAACAGCACAGGGAAAGAAACTTTATTCTTTTCTCAGATAGATCAACTAACTACACCAGATCAATCAAACATTCCTGTCAGCATCAAGTCACAAATTACAGCACCCCAATTTCTCCAAAATGTCTCTCAATATGACTGACAGCCACGCTGCACCTTAACTTGCATTTGGAAAGCCTGCTTTCTCTGTCATCTCTAATTCCTTGTGGACAGACTTCCAACCTTCAAAATCATAAACTGTCTCTTCACATGAAGAAATACAGAAACTGTCCCATCTTCTTTTAAGCCAATCACCCAGAATTCAAACACACAATCTCACTGTGGTGCTGAGGAAGGCAGAGCCCCATAAATTTAAAAATAGCCATTCTGGAAGCACACTATAAAAAAACATGGAATTTCATTTATTAGGCGGGGGAGGGAGGCTGTACAGTTATTTTGCAAATACAATAGAATCCTGATTTTCTAAATTCCGCCATCTCAACCTCATTATCTAATGACCTGCCAGTGTGTCTACCTGCCTGCCAAGCAAATTACCAGTCTGTCCATTTTTAAAATGTCGAGTATGTTTATTACTTACTGTTTATAAGGGACTGCAACCATTTGTATTTATGTGTCCTTGGTGTGCCAGAAAAAGCAAGGTCCTTTGATCCTATCTTGGAAACTCAAGATAGTGGAAAGCCTTGGGAAAATTCTGAACATTAAGTATGGCATAAGAAGTTCAAAAATACAGAAATTAAGAAAAAATGCAGACTTTGGGCCAGATCCTCAGCTGATGTAAAACAGCACAGCTCTGTTCTAGCCCTATGATTCCTCCCCGGGATCAAAGGAAATAAAATTATGAATAGTAAATGATGCTGAGAGTGATTCAAAGATTTATCTTTGGTTTTGATGAGAGGGAAGAAGGAAGCTGCTCTTTCAGGACCCCTGCTTAAAAAGAAAGCACTTAAATTTTGCTAGAAGCTGAATGATCAGGAACCAGCAATCATGTCTTAAAAAGACATGGAAAGAAGTGGCTGAAATTGTACAGGGAACAGATGAGAGCAGCTGATGAGGTTGCTAGGCTGTGCCATACAATGGAATGTCTATAATGGTCTGTCACATGAGCCAATTTAGAATGACAATAAAACAGGCTTCTTGGTGTTTATTGGTGTCGCTTACCTAGTAAAAAGTTGTCACTATTCTGGGATTTGGCACGCACACACTCTGTCTCCTGCTGACAGAGAGATCTAGAGAGTGCTTCTCTCACATGAATATGTTGAAACAGACTGGTCCACTATAAGTATCAGAGGAGCATCTGAACAAATGGCACACTCATTGCCCTCTTACAAGTTGATCTCTGTGTTGAAACTCTGCTTGCAAGTGCAAGGTTTGCCTCTGAAAAGCAATTCTGCTCCTGGATAACTTGGCAGTGCAACCTGATACTTGAGATACCATGAGTAGGGATGGCTCAATATAATGTATTTTCCTGCCTTCTGATATAGCATGCCAGCTGTGACCAAAGCATACTATGGAGTTATGGAATAAAGTCCACAAAACTCTGCTCTTGGATGATAACAAGAAAGTGCCACTTTATGAAATCATCAAGCGATCAGACTTACAAGTGTTGTGCATGTCTTGCAGAAACATGGGATCATTAAAAAGCTAATTCTCTGGAGAGAAAGCATGGATATTGTCAGGCTCTGAGATCAGCCTCAGACCAAAGATTGAGGACACCGACGAAATTCAGGTTGAAACTTCAGCTAAATAAAGTGAAAAACTTGCTTCTTCCTACCAGACCCAATTTCTGATAGGGAATGTGTGGAAGATTGTAGACTGCAACAACAGTGAGCAAGGACACTGCCATCTCTGTGATGAGACAGTTGTGGAGACAGTCTGACATGGACACAGAATGAGCATGAACTAGAGTGAATGTGACAGTGAGGAGAAAAATGACACAATCTCCACGTTAGTTTCTGCACATTCGAAAGCTGTGGAGCATTAGAAAAAAAAATGTATGCTGTACACAGAAAGCCAGAGTGACTGCAATCCTGTCTAGCATCAGATGCTCCCACAAACTCTTCACACAAAGTCTTCAAGATACGATTTGATACTTTATTATAATAACTGGGGAGAAAACACTTTTGACTGACATTTTCTCACAAAAATGAACTGTAGTATTTTCAAGGTACAAAGGGCATTTAGTCAATGGGAACTGAGTGCCAAACAGCCATTTATGCCTTTGAAAATCTCTCCCTCCACAAATGTTTTTCAGTGCACAGGATGAACTGGTTTTATGAAATGTATAAAGTCACTATAATCCAGATGCACTGCATTTATTTTATGTTAATTGAAATCCATTTCAGTTTATTTTTAATTGGCTCCCTGATTAACGAACACATCTGGTATAACGCAATAAGGATACTACCTTCCTATATAAACAGGGAACAACAGGCAGAAAACAAATATCATGCTCTGTGGTTCCTTTGAATGCACTTTTTTGCCCAAATTGTCAAAGGACTGTGTTTGAACTCTTCCCCCGCCATCTTGAATTACTCACCTGTGTAAAATGACCACTCCAACCCAACAAAGCAACATACATTCACGTAACTAAGCACTCTTCCTAGTTAGCTCTCCCTTAACTTCAGATTCCTCCTGCTGTGCTTTTGACCAACCAGGGATCAGGGGATATGTTCTGGAGTTTGGGCCCAGATTAACCCACCCCTCCCCATGAAGGGGCTCTTCACGTGTGGATCTCCCTTTGTCTATGAAGAAATGGTATTGGGGTGCCTCTGTGGTACTCTTCCACCCCTCCCCCAGCAACTCTCTGTACGGAGCTCTCTCTGTGCAGGCTGGGGTCTGTGCATGGGAAGGAAATGGGGTCAGGCCAGACCAAAGTAAGAGGGGCAGGCTGGGTTAGGACTAGAGATATACCCATCGTCCATCCTTTGACCCAGCAGAACATGGTACTTATGCTGTATTAACCTTTTCACAGGTCCCTCCCACACCAGAGATCCCGGGGGGCTTTCTCTGGCAGTTCATTTTCATTGGAGCTTCACCTACAAGAAGAAAGGGCAGCCAGCCTCCAGGATCCTGACCCACAGTGGGGTACAGGACCTTGTATAGATGATCAAGGTCACATGCAGATATTTGGGGCAGCTATTCTGAAGGGAGCACATTCCTGCCTACCCCCTTTCTCCCACTGGGAAGTTCTCTACAAGATAATTCTTAGGCCTGGTCTACACTAGGACTTTAATTCGAATTTAGCAGCGTTAATTCGAACTAACCGCTCAACCGTCCACACCAGGAAGCCATTTAATTCGAACTAGAGGGCTCTTTAGTTCGAATTTGGTACTCCACCCCGGCAGGTGGAGTAACGCTAAATTCGACATGGCTAGTTCGAATTAGGCTAGGTGTGGATGGAAATCGAACTTAGTAGCTCCGGGAGCTATCCCACACTGCACCACTCTGTTGACGCTCTGGACAGCAGCCCGAGCTTGGATTCTCTGCCCAGCCACACAGGAAATGACCCGCGAAAATTTGAATTCATTTTCCTGTCTGGGCGGTTTGAATCTGACGTTCTGGTTGCACATCGGGGCGAGCTCCGCAGCACCGGCAGCAATGCAGAGCTCTCCAGCTGAGGAGTTCATGTAATCTCTGAATAGAAAGAGGGACCCGGCATAGACTGACCGGGAACTCTTCGATCTGATCGGTGTGTGGGGCGAGGAGTCTGTGCTTTCGGAGCTGCGCTCCAACGAACGGAATGCAAAGACCTACGAGAAGGTCTCCAAAGCCATGATCCAGACAGAGGATACAGCCGTCATGCAACGCAGCGCCGCGTGAAAATCAAGGACCCCAGACAAGCCTACCAAAAAATCAAAGCGGCCAACGGACGCTACGGAGCCTGCCACCACTGCCCCACCAGTGACCATGGACTCTGATGATGGGACAGTGTCGACGGACAGTTCCTCGACGATGTTCACGGACGGGGAAGATGAGGAAGGGTTTGTGGAGGACGAGGCAGGCGATAGCGCTTACAACGCTGGTTTCCCCGACAGCCAGGATCTATTCATCACCGTCACGGAGATCCCCTACCAACCCTCCCCGGCCAGGAACCCGGATCCTGAATCAGGGGTAGGATCTGTCGGTAAGTGCTTTAACCATGTTAACTTTTATTCTTAATATAACAGGAATCTGAAGTGTGTGAAAAGGAGGTCTCTGTATATATGGTGATAGAACAGAAATCCTCCTGGGAGAATGCCACGAAGCTCTCCTGCCGTTAATCGATAAGCATCAGCAGGAGGTTCCTGGGGAGAGCTGCCTTATTGGGTGCTCCGTGGTAGCACACTTTTCCGCGCGAGGCTTTCATGCGGTATTCAGGGAGCACTGCCTCCCAGAGCACGGCTGCATAGGTCCGTGGTTCGTGCTAGATTTCACGCAGCATGCGCTCTCTATCTCCTTCAGTGCCCGTCCTCACGGTGATCTCGCTCGGAGACTCCTGCATCTAAGTAGGGGAAGAAATGTTACGTTACGCCTGGTCCAAAGTATTTTTAATAAATAAACGGACAGACGGCATAGCACAGACTCAGCACGCAGCTGCGTGACGAGCGTAACGGAAAGCCAAAGAATCAAATGGACGCTCATGGAGGGAGGGGGGAACGAGGACGCAAGGTATCCCACAGTTCCTGCTGTCTCCGAAAAGCATTTGCATTCTTGGCTGATCTCCAAATGCTTCTAGGGTCAAACACAGTGTCCGCGGTGGGTTGGGGCATAGCTCGGCAATTTACGCAGCCCCCCGACCCCCAGAAGTTAAAGGGAAAACAATCCTCTGTTGACTCTTTTACATGTCACCGTATCTGTACTGAATGCTGCAGATAGACGCGATGGTGCAGCACTCAACACCAACATCCTTGCTCCCCCCACGCTATGGATGGCTGATGGTACAATAAGATGGAAATCCATCCTCATCATCAGCCTATTGGCACATGGGGCAGTGCAAAAGGACTGGTAACCATAACGACCGTACCAACTTGCTTGGAACAGGTCGGTCAAGGCCGCCTGTTGCTAATTTTTCATGGTAGATGGTGCAGTATGGCTGGTAACCGTCCTCATCATTGGAACAGGGGGCTGAGCTCCATCAGCCCCACCCTTCATTGTAAAGAAAAGATTCAATTGCCCCTGGACTAGCAGAGGGATGAGTGGCTCCCTCCTCCACACCCCTTAATGTCATCTCTGGACTATCATTGCAGCTGGAGGCTTCCTTCCACTCATTTCTCACAAACGACTACCTGTGTCTTATTCATGCATTCTATATTACTTCATCACACAAGTGGGGGGACAATGGTATTGGAACCCAGGAAGGCTGGGGGAAGAATGGAATGAACATTGTTTCAGGAGCACACCCTGTGAATAGCGTTCAGCTCAAAATTTATGCAGGATTGGACAGAGAGCAGCTGTGGTCTCTGGTTGTATGATACAGTGGTTCTCTAGTACACTTGCCCATAATCTAGGCAGGACTGATTCTATTTTTAGATACCCAAAAAGGAGGGATTGACTCGGGGAGTCATTCCCAAATTTTGCTTTTGCGCCCCTGGCTGATCGACCAGGGGCACTTATGACAGCACCAAATGGCGCAGTGCAAAAGGACAGGTAACCATGACCATCTTATTACCGTCTTCTTACCAGTTCATGGTATGGTAGACGGTGCAGTATGCCTGGTAACCATCGCTGCTGTCATGCAAAAGCATAAGCATGCTGCTGTGTAGCGCTGCTGGTCCGCCTCTGTCAGCGGCATCCAGTACACATACGGTGACATACACAAAAGGCAAAATAGGGTCCATTGTTGCACGCTATGGCGTGTGCCAGGGCATTTCATGGAAAACGTGCTCGAAATGATTGTCTGCCATTGCTTTCCCGGAGGAAGGAATGACTGGCGACATTTACCCAGAATCCACCGCGCAAATGATTTGTGCAACAGCAGGCACAGGGGTCTCAACAAAAAATTCACAGAGACAGCCTAGACTCAGTTAATTGTTCGCAAAAAAGTATCATTGCAAGGAATTAACTAACTGTTTCCCATCTCACAGCTTCCACTGTCTCCAGACCTGCCACAGCATCCACCTCGCAGAGGCTGGCGAAGATTAGGCGGCGAAAGAAAAAGACAAGGGACACGATTTTCGATGAATGTGTGGGCTGCTACCTAGCCGAGGCGGACCAGCAGAGGCAGTGGAGGGAGAAAGTCTCTCTGTACCAGCGCTCACACAGCGAATGGGAGGAGAGGTGGCGTGAGGAACACAAGCAGGCGACTCAAGCAATGCTTGTACTACTGAGGGAGCAAACGGACACGCTCCGGCGACTTGTGTATGTTCTGCAGGACCGCTGCAGGACAGAGCCCCCGGCAGTATCTCTGCAACTGCCCTCCCCCGCCACAAAGTCACATTCCCCCCTCACCTCAAATAACCAGGAGGATGCCCGCCCTGGGCCGTGAATACTGTCACTGCACCCCAGCAGAGTGCTCAAGTAACCAAAAGCTCTCCTACCCTACGTTTGCATAAGTCCTTCCCTTCCGGACTCAAACAAGTCCCAATCCCAGTCCCATCCCATAACTGTGTACTTAAGTAATAAAAATACTTTGCTGTTAAGTACTGTTTCCGTCATGTTTCTTCACTGAAGACTGTGTTTGAATGGGGTGCGTGGGGAAGTGCGTTGCTAATTGCATAGGACAGGCACCTTTCGCAGGGTACAGACACGGGGGCCGGATCAGCAGCGGGTAACACACACAGTGCAGTCAGCAGGCACCGTGGTCGGTATGGGAGGTGGTTTCCAGGTTCTGTGTGGGCGGTGGGGATGTGACTTTTTAGCGGGGAGGGCAGGTACAGATCTTATACAGCGGTCCTTGTCGTGGACCGCTGAGTCACGCAGCAGAGGAATCTGTATCCGTCCTCCTCCGCCACAAGGCCACATAGCCCCCCGCACACAGAATCCCAAAAAGGAGGGATGGCAGGCTCCGTTGAAACAAGCAGTCCGGCAATGCGGACCGCTGTAGGAGCAGGAGCCTGTCATTCCTTGAGTTTAGAGGCGGTCTTTACATCAGCGCACACCCTACCCACCGCAGTCTGCGCTCCAGTTTCGACCCTTTAACGAAAAGTCATGAATAAAGAAACCTCTCCTCAGTAACAGTGTGACATGTATTTTATTTTTACACGTGTCTTGGAAGTGGAGGAAACGGGGAGAACGGGGTATTTAACCGAAGAGGAGAGTCAACAGTAACTGGGTAAAGAAACAGGGGCAGGTTCAGCTTCTCTGTAAAGAAACTGAACAGTCACAGGTCACGCTGCTCGCTGGTATTTAAAGAGTTCCTTGTCGCTGTCCCAGGCGCCTGTATAGGGCTTCATGAGCAAGTGCATTAGCGGGCAGGCTGGGTCACCGAGGATCACTATAGGCAAATGCACATCCACAACAGTTATTTCGTGGTACGGGAAGAAACTACCTTCCAGCAGGCGTCTGAGCAGCCCACAGTTCCTGAGAACACACGCATCAGGAACCTTGCCCGGCCATACGACGTTCATGTTGGTAAAACGTCCCCTATGGTCCCCCAGTGCTTGCAGAACCATTGAAAAGTAGCCCAATTTCTCAGCAGCTGAATGTGGAAGAGGTGGACGATAAAGTGCGAGGAGGAGAAAACGGCGAGGATCGCAGCGGGCTCCATGCTTGCAGTGCTGTGGCGTCCACGCTGTCACTGACCAGAAAAGTGCACAAACAGATTGCCCGCAGGCGCTTTCAGGGAGGGAGGGAGTGAGGGCGTGATTGACGGTTCAATGACGACAGTTACCCAAAACCACCCTTGACACATTTTTTCCCCCAGCAGGCATTGGGGGCTCTACCCAGCATTCCAATGGGCAGCGGGGACTGCGGGAACTGTGGGATAGCTTCCCACAGTGCACCGCTTCGAAAGTCGACGCCGGCCCCGTTAATGTGGACTCAGAAGTTCGAATTAGTGTATTTAGTATGGATACACAAATTCGACTTCATAAGGTCGAATCCACAAATTCGAATTAAGTAGATTCGAAATAGTCCTGTAGTGTAGACAAGGCCTTAGAAATATAGGAGTAAAAAGTGGCTTTTACTATGCAAGGGGGCAATGGGAAGGGCCTAAATACATGTCAAACTGTATTATGCAAATATCCCTCCTTCCATCCTTTCTAAAAACAGCTTTTATCATGCAAACAGACTCCCAACCAGTGTTTAAACATTGTAACAGATTTGTTGGCTGTCATTACTCTGTTAAGTCTGTTTTAAACATGCTTCTGTTGCAACTCAAAATTGCCTCCATCCCGCATTGATTTAATATTTATCTTACTTCTACTGTCATCAAGTATTAGAAGCAGGACTACAGAGAGACCAAAAAGCAAACGTGAAAATGTCATTTATTATAGAGAATTCAATACTGCCTCCTTTTAATGCTTCCGCACTACTGTGTGTGTCATGAGTCTCTTATCTTGGCTATTTGGTTCTGTTGATTCAAAGGTATAGCCAATTGTTTGACTATTCTTGCAGTTTGTTCTTTAAAATGTTCACGAGATGAAATAATTGAACTTAGCCAAATGTATTGTCTAAAGAAAAACAGTACAAAAGAAAAGGAGACATACACACCCTCTTTTTGGGAAGCAAATTCTCACAGCATGTTCACCTAGCACACGAGGTGTTCTTCAAAGATATGCATTTTAACTAGTAATTTGTAGGATGATTTTACAAGTTAAAAAACTCTTTATGTGTCCCTAAAATTGAACCCACTAGTTCCTACCAATCCTTAGCTTGTTGTTCTGTACCTTCCTTATCTTTGTTTTGGATACTAGCATTCAGGGCCATGAAGATACCTTCCTGGCTAGTACGGCGGCAGAACATTAATGTATTTTGCCTTTGACAAATGTCCTGTTTTCTAATGCCAGAGCTAACTTCAGCTTTGCAAAGTGTTGTAGGATATTGGACATGGGGCAACAGAGTTGTGAGGAGAGCATAATACATTCAGTTAACATAACTTCCCAACAAGTGTATATATATGTAATGTATATTATATTAGTATCATGCCAATAATACCTTTTAATGTGGTGTATACTATGCCTAACGTATATGTAATATTGGCTAGCAGTCCACACTGTGTCCGACATTTGGGTCTTGGCAAATAGACTCAATTGTTGAGAGTCCAGTATGACAGTGGAAGTTCTCACTATGTGTGGGTGAATGGGTTCGGATAAAGACTTCCTCCCTCGTCCTTGTCCCCCCAAATCTTTGCAAACAAATTGAAATTAACCTTTTTTTTAGTTTAAAAAAATCAGTAATTATAATTATAATCATAATTATTCATTATTTTTTCCCATTTCTTTACTTCTGGTTTCTGACCAGAACCAGATGTAAATACCAAAATACCATGGGTGGAAGCTCCCATTGACTTCCATGGGATCAGGCTTTCAGCCTATAGGAAGGGCTGTTCTCACAAGATTTTCAATTCACTTTTGCAAACTCAAAAGGATTGGACAATTTAGATAAGCATGACCAAGTCTCTAAATCATTAAAGTTCACCCTTCACTTGTTTTCACCAACTTCTTGGGAAACTGAGTTACTTGCATCTTAGTGACAACCAAGAAGATCTAGGTGACCATGGATTTATCACAATATGCTTTTTATTTAAAACTTTTTCCATAAACTGAGAGGAAAATGAGGATTTTTGTGGTTGACTTTATT
The DNA here is from genome assembly GCF_020497125.1 of Mauremys mutica. Classification (NCBI taxonomy): domain Eukaryota; kingdom Metazoa; phylum Chordata; order Testudines; family Geoemydidae; genus Mauremys; species Mauremys mutica. The sequence goes on along the minus strand of NC_059072.1, from coordinate 122,447,206 downwards.
ACTTCTGAGATTTAAAATCAGTGTATGGAAATCATTTTTGTTCTCACCAACAGGCACTCTGTATGCAGGAACCAGCCGGGGCCGAAACACAGCTACAGGAAGTTTTAATGGAAAAAGTAGAAGGCTGACCCGGTCGGCAGGGGTGAGTAGAGACTAAGACAAATTCCATTTTCAATAAAGCAAGAACAGTGGGGTTCAGATAAAGAAAAGGAAACAAAAAACTTAATTTTGTTGAAAATTATTTTTATTATTTGTGTTGTAAGAGAGAGGCCTACGTCAGAACCAGTCATTCAAGACTCAGATCTGACTCTGTATCGAAACAGTGCAATTGATCGCATCTATATAATGTGACCATTACAAACACCACTGTATTGGCAGGAAGTTTGCATTCACAGCTTGAGATTATGGGTCTGATTCTCATTTACAATGAGGCCCTTTACACTGCTCTGGCAGGGTAAAGAGGCCTTGAAGTGGGTGTACATTTTCACTCACTTTAAAACCTCTTTATACTTAAACTATCCTATAGAAAGACCTACAATCAAGCCCTGTATAATGGGCCCATCCCAGGACCCTAAATTTGTAAATCCCCAAACTGGGAGAACGTTAGGCTCCCAATCCAAACTTCCTGGCTTGGGTTCATCTCTAATTTTTTCTAAAGATCAGTTCCATGTTTTTTTTGTAATATAGAATACTTTCTCTTCACTAATAGATATGTAAATGCAGGCGATACCTAGGAAAATGCTAAACATTGCTTCGGTATCAGACCCACATTTCTTAAGACCTGAGTCAAAGCTCATTGAAGTCTATGGGATTTGGCTGTTAATGAATACTAAGCTGTATATGATAACGATGATTATTATTATTCTAGACCTATAGAATATATATTATTATAACTCTTATGGTTAATGTTCTGCAAAGTGCTATTTGCATTTACAGGTCTGTAAAAATGTTTATCATCAACAGCCGGTCTATGTACACTAGACTGAAATGAAAAAGAAATCCTAGAGGAATTTTTAAAAAATTGGATGTGCTTGCTTATTAATTAATTGTTAACATAGTATAGGGTTCTTCCACTAGGTATAGGCCTGTGTAAATAAGCATATCAGTGTCTCAGTTTTCCCTTCTGTAAAGTGGTGGCAATAAAGCACATCTCAAAGGGGTGTTGTGATGCTTGATTCATCAGTGTTTGTAAAAGCACTTTCATATTCTCAGATGAAAGGCACTTTAGAAGTGCAAAATTAGCATTAGATAAAATGCCCTTTTGAGTATGAATCATGCTTTTGCCAAGAAACTACTTGAATTAAAAGAAGCTGATCATCCAGAAAGACTGTTTCCAAACATCTGTGTCTCTAATCTCTTGGTTTTCTAAGTAGCATTCTGGGTTTAACTGAGCAATTCAACTTTACTGTCACAGTTAAAAAAGAACCCTGCGTGATGTTTTGGAAATGTAGGGGTCTCTTTATTTGCAGCCAGAGATATGAGACTTGATTCTTATTTATACTGAAAGCCCATTACACTGACATATCCTTAGGGTATGTCTTCATTGCAGAGTTAATCCAGGCTTTTGTTTCTAGTTCCCTTCCTGTCCCCACACAAAACCCTCTTATGTTTGATGGTGCTTTCAACCACGGTAGCTGGGGCTATAGGCCAAAGCCAGAGTGAGGCTTTCATTTGGGCTGGGAACCCACCCGCTTTGCAGTGAGGATACTGGCTTAGCCACTCAAATGTTGATAATCCTCCACTGCCTTCCCAGAAGGACAGACAAGTTCTCTCACAGTTCACTAAGAAAGAACCATAAAGCGGTTCAACTTACAGTAGCACCAGAAGTCCTAGTGACACACAATGGGGGAGTGCAGCACCACTGAGGACACAGTAACTTGAGTGTGTCTTTGCTGTGTGGGGGGCTCACTCCTGTGCTAAGCTAACCTACATGCTGATCACTTATGGTCAGGGTGCTGGAACAATTTGTATAGCGAGGGTGCTGAGAACCATCAAACCAAACTAAACCCTGTATATGATGGAAACCACTTCAAGCCAGGAGATGCAACAGCACCCCTAGTTCCAGCACCTATGCTTGTGGTAACCACAGTGAAAACGTATCTTTAGAGTAAATAAAAACGAGGCCCATGCTCTCCCAGGTGCACGTGAATGGTACAATGGTGATGTCATCAGCTAGCTAGGAAATTCTGAGAGGCACCGAAGATTCAGGTCTTCCGGCATAACCTTCAATGGAGGCACAAAATTCAGAAGCCCTAGAGAGTTGATCCCATACAACTGGATTTTCTACACAGGGAAATTTACCAGTATAATTCTACTGCTATAGTTATACTAGAGAAACTCCCCACATGGAGACTTTTATTGTGGAATAAGAGTGCCTTTTTCTGCCTTTAGCATATACCAGTTCTAAAGTCACATCAGCTAAACTGGGAAAAGACACTCTTCTTCTTGAATAATAATGTCCAGCTAGGGAGTTACACTGATATCGCTTTAGCCATTTAAAGATAACAGCATCATTATGCTGATAAATTTCCCTGCTTAGACAAGCCCCCTAAGTCCCTTAGAGAGGCTTTCAAACTATATGTCCTCTGCTACATATTCATTTTTGAAAAGCTGCTCTCACTGGGGGCTAGGTGGCTCAGGTGATTTAATAATGACACACAGAGCCTTTCATCCCTTGATTACCAGTTCAAATCCAGCCCAGGCAGATAGTGAGTGACTATGTGATGACACTAGTGAAATGAACTGATAGTCTGTTTCCAGTGGACAGCTGTCCCTCCTTTGTTTGCCATCTCAGTCAACAGACTAAAGACAGAATGGGATAGACTGTGAATTGCTGTACCCCCTGGCCTCTAGAAGGGGCCCCTCAAGGGCAAGGTAGAGACCCATTGTTGGGATGGAGTGGGGAAGCTTGCATTGACACCACCTTTTAACAGCCATAAATTCACTAAGAAAGAAAATGAAGAGGTCAGGATCCCATCTGCCTGCTTAATTCAGCCCAGTTCACAAAGAATTGTTCACGTTACTTTGTGTTACAATTTTACTTTTCTTTAGGAGGAGGAAATGCAAATCTAATGAACAATGGGATGTCCCAGGGTGTGGGGTCCAATCATCAGCTCTTAAGAGAGAGAGAGAGAGAGAGACTGCAACTTGTAAGGAGTCTTATTGATTTTGAAAAGGATGAGCTCATTCGGAGGGACTTCAGATTATCTTCTTCTTCAGGCAGAAGCAGAGGCAATGGTCTGCTTCAGGTGTTTTCTAATAGAAAAAAAGGCACTAATAAAAAAAAAGTCTGCTCATCTTTTAGTTTGGCATTTACTGAAGAACCTAGAAAGTGCTAATTTCATTCTCCACCCTTTGCTGCTAGCACTTCTGCAGCTGTTTCTGCTGTTCATGGGAACACATTTTGCAATAGCACATTGTGTCAGGCAATCTTACCTCCTGTGATCAAGGACATTTGCATTTAAAGACACTTTCTCATGACAAAAATATACCTTCCTCATATGGGTTTGACTGTGTCAGTGCTATATAGACAGAGTTGGGAAAGCATTGAAAGGTTAAAATACTACTCAGATAATAGAAACAGAAATTCAGTTGCTCACCCAGCACTGCTGTCTGGCCATTGGGTGGAAGGGGATGGTGAAAAGGGCACTCTTAGTTCTTCCCAGAATTCTTCTGTGGCCCTGTAAGTAGTGGAGGATGGTAAACAGGACTGGCTTATCCCAGAGCTGCTCTGTGGAAGCAAGGGTAGAGAGAACATGGCACTATCTGGCCCCGGATTTCCTGTTTTTGGTCCCTTGCAATTACATCCTCTCATGCAAAGCCCACTGAGGCTCCCTGCAGGTGCAAGGGTCTGCTCATATGGATCCAATTGTAGAATTAGTGCCTTTTTTGTTATAGCCCATGCTTTCAAAACGATATAGTCCTGCAGAATTGCTAATGTGTCGTTTTGCCTTTCCTCGTTACTCTCTCCTTCAGTGCCATCTCCTCCCATATTTGAGATTAAAAAATGAAACAAAAACAATCAAATGTTCGGATTTCTTTAAAAACTGTTAGGACTCCAGTAAGCTCTATTCCTTTCCCCCATATTCTCTGTTGTGGACTTTGTGCTTCACACCCTCCTGCTGCTATCTGATACCATTCTGAATGATGTTGTTTTACTAATTTAGAACGTAAGATACTTAAGAAAGGGGGTTTTGACTTGTTACACATCTGTAATACATGATGCAGATCTATAGCACAACACATATAACCTCAGACAATTATTAGCCACTTGTTACCTGGACTATGCAAACTTCTTTGAGATCTGAAAAACTGGACTGAAGAACAGGCACCTGTTCATGAAACTTCCAGTGTTCCCTGCTTCTAACTACACTATATTGCCAATACCAAGAGAACAGCTTTCTTATCTATTGAGACCTATTCTCTACAGGGCAGGGATTATCTCTTCCTCTGTATTTGGAAAACACCCAGCAGCCTTTTGGTGCTACCGCAATCTCCATAATAAATAATAGTAATCAATTAATCTTTTGTCAGGATATAAAGATGATTTAAATGCAGTGTTTTCCCCCACATAATTCCCATATTACACAGACAATGTGCTTTCTGTTTATTTTTGATGAGGACCATTCCTATGATTTTGACTGAAATACTTTAAGCAACTGATTAGGTTACCCATAAGATCTCTAATGAACAAATCACAGCTTACTTAGCACATTGCATGGTAGCAATCTGTGAGGATATGCTTAGTGTATGTTTCACTTTTCCTTCTTTCCACCCCACCCCCATCTTAGACAGGCACTGGAGAGCAGGTTAGGGCTATTCTGGAAAAAGAGACCAAATTCTCCTTCCATCTCAGTTCCTTCATATCTCATACTAATACTTATGTCCAGGCAAGCGAATACCAAGGCACCTTCACTTAACAAGCATTCCCTTTTTTAACCAGAGTGGAGCTAAGTCACTCCATGTTCCAATTCACCATTTAAAAATGGGAGACTCTTTCAGAGACCTCTTCAGTACTAGCAAGTAACTGGGAAGAAAACTGATTTAGAGAAAGCAAGCAGATTCCATTGGCTTTGTGCCTGATGTCATCCTTAGGCTCCATCTACACTTGAACTGCAGCCCAGCCATCTGATGTGGTGACAGTATAGTTGTCCCTTAACCTGGTTAGAGTCTGGTTCTAAGTTGTAGTGTAGAACTGACCATGTCCTGTTAACTGGGTTCAAGCTGTGCACTGTGTTGTAACTTTGTTAGAGATCAGACAACTGGCAATCAGGTCCTCTGACTCATTTACACTTGTAATGTTGATAGGACTTACTGGGTATGTCTACACAGCCTGCAGAGAGTGCTTGGAAGTTGCGGCTCAGGCTGAAGTTTGGGCTTTTGAGCTCACCCTCTCTGTAGCCTTTAGAGCCCAAGCTCCAGTCCAAGCCTCAACTCCAATGTGCTGTCTACGCAGCTAGTGCTAGAGGGCTAGCGCTAGCCCAAGTCCGTCGATTGAAGGTGGGACGTTCGCTGCCACGGGCTGTGTACACATACCTTACAGGAACAAAGCTGAGGTGGTTCAGATTGCTATTCAGCAGCTCACAAGGTGATGACCTAGTAATGTAATGCAGTTGACAGTGGAACCTAATAACAGTCTTGGGTGTTTTGACAATGGGGCATGAGTGTTCACTGAAATACTTTAACGGCTTGGAAAATGTGGGTGTGAAGAATTAGTGGCAAATACTTTTATTGGATGTTTTATTTGAAGGTTTGAAGGTGTGCATGTGCCATGAGATGGGGTTGGTTTAGTACTTCTGTAGCATCAAAATACTAGTGCCTAACTCTAGTATCACATCATACGCACCAGTGCATGTACAATCCCAACAGTTCTGGGACTGAGCACTAGTTTTGCAGTGATCACAGACTTCCATAAAATAAAGCGCAGGTCACAAACAGCAGAAGCACAGTAGTGACCCCATGCTGGAGTAATTGCACATTCGTAATGATGACAATATGGAGCCACCTTGGGCAGTACCAGGCTGATGAACAGCAACTCCCTTTCTTATGTCTGCCTCTCTGTCCATCAAAAAAAAATGCTGCAAATCACATCAGTCTCTCTACGTGCTACATCCAATGAAACTCCCTATAGATCTGGGCCAGGCCAAGGGCCGACCGGGGGGTTTGAGCCCCCCCCGGAGCCCAGAGGAAGCCAGCACCTTTGCCCAGTCCTCTATAGTTTCACCCTTTGCTAACATACACTGAATTGAAACCTGTCGAACAGCTGAGAGGTAAATGTATTCTGGGAATAGATTTGTTCCATTAGCTGAAATTAGTGTTAAGCGTGTTCTGCTGTCATTTGCTTCCCATACAGCTGTCACAGCATGTGTTTGTGCCATTTTACAATATATGTCAAATATAAGTGGAAGTCAAACAACTGCAAATGGTTAGGTAAAGAGCAGCTTTCTTTTCTTTGATTCAGCATAAGGAAATATCCTGCTTCCATCTATATTGGCTTTGAAATTAGTTTTAGCAAATACGTACAGGAACAGTACACATAAGCATGTTGAAAATAGTGAGCATGTTTAGAAGGACTGTCATTTAAGTGTGTAACAGCAGTGCTGGCACAGTGACCCTGCAGAGATGATTATGCTGGCTAATGATTAAAAAATTGCAAACAGCTGTTTCTTTAGCCTGTGGAATTGCAAGAGCAGGGATTTGAGGCAAAGAGCGCCAATCACAGAAGAGATAGTCACTTCACACAACAGGAGGTCTAAGGGCATGCTGTACATTCTCTGTATATATTTATACAACTGAGTCCAAGTGCTGCTTATGGAGGTAATTGAATTTTTATTGATGCCATGTAACTTCCTACTCCTTAATTTTTTGTAACTTGCATTTAATTTTTGGTTTTATTGTTTACACACACAGAGTTTTACAGTTTAAACAAACTTAATCTACATTCTCACAATGGCAATGAGCCTTTTCAGAACATTTTGCCAGTAAAGAGACTCTGATGCAATCTTCTCTTGACACTGATCATCTATGGTGGCCTTTAACCTTAGTCTCATCTCAAGCTCTTTCCACCTATGGAATGCTCTCTGGTGATTTGCTGTCTTCTCATGGCATGCCAGATTTCTAGACAGATTTTTCCAGTCCTTTGTGCCTGTAGAACCCAATGTGGCTGGAACATTAGACTGGAAGAGTTTGCAACAAAAACAGTATGCAGCATTCAGGGTTTTTGAGTACATAAGCCATGGCCTCTCCACTTTGTCACCATTGGGGATTTCACACCAGTAATGTGTTGGATGGAAACTTCTATTTTCATTGTCTTTGGGGAACATGAAGTTTTTCACTTGCTGTGGCCTATGCAGTACAAGGAAGTCCCTTAGGCTACTGTTCAAGTGGGTCCACAGTCCTGGATCATCTAGACTTAAGGAACTAAACTCAGCAGCAGCTGTTTCTTGCACCTCCACCACACTCTTCTCTGATCTACACTTTTCTTCAGGAATGTGCATGGTTACATCCATTTGAGATGGAGATATGGATGCTGCAGTAGCTGCCAGATCACCTGCACTTTGACTATCTGGAAGATCAGGCATCTCCTCACCACTCTCATCCTCACTGGGGCCGGAAGGCTCACCGTGAACATTTGTGTCCACTGCATGCATCCAATGAAGTGTGCTGTAAGCCCACAAAAGCTTATGCTCAAATAAATGTATTTGTCTCTAAGGTGCCACAAGTACTCCTGTTCTATTTGTGTCTATGTATCTCAGGAGAGCTCCTTCCTGCTTAGATAGAAAAGCTTCCTTTGCTTTCTTTCTTTTTCTGAATGCTGCCCAAGAGGGGCGTTTTCTTCTTTCACTCATGTCTGCTGTCCTGTGCCAGCTAGAGTGGCTCTCAACACTCAGTTGAAGGGGACAAATAAGCAGGCTGGTAGCAGAGCCTGAGTGAGGGAAAATATCAGTGTCTTAAGGGCCTAACTGGCTCCTACTACTTCAGTTGATTGCCTGTTCTCCTCAAGTGGGTTCAGGGAAGCAGCAGGAAACAGGAAGCTCCCTGAGAAGCTGGTGTTAATCAGACCAAGCTCCTGGGGGTGCTAGAGAGGTACATAAGAGGCTCCTCCTCCTCTCTCTTCCTGCAGCTCCTGCTGCTTTCTGTTATTCCCTCTCACCTTTTCTCCTGCCTGCCTGTTATGTCTCTTGTGCTCTCCTTCCTCCAGCACAGCACTCCACCATCTCTGTGCATCTAGAGCAGAGAGAATACATATGCACCAGCAGCACACACATTTTTCTATACTCTGTGTTCTAGAGGTGCCCCCCCCCAGTCTGGCATCTGAGGCAGCCGCCTCAGTTTGCCTCATGGTAAGGCCAGCCCCGATCACTCAATGGCCCCACTGATTGTCTGGCAGACTTCCTTCTTCTGAGGTACTTTTTAAAAATTACTATTAGTTTTGTCTGTTTTGTTAGTTATTCTTCAGATTCTTTTTTGCCTAATTATATCTTTACACTTGACTTGCCAGAATTTACTCTCCTTTCTATTTTCCTCAGTTGGATTTGACTTCCAATTTTTAAAGGGTCTCTAACTGCCTGTTTTACTCTGTTCTTCAGCCATGGTGGCATTTTTTGGTTCGCTTATTATAATTGTTTTGTTTGGGGTATACATTTTGTTTGAGCCTCTATTATGGTGGTTTAAAATAGTTTCCATGCAGCTTGCAGGTATTTCACTTCTGTGACTTTTTCTTTTAATTTCCGTTTAACTAGCTTCCTCATTTTTGTGTAGTTTCCCTTTTTGCAGTTAAATGCTACTGTGGTGGGTTTATTTGGTATTTTCTCCTCTGTAAGGATGTTAAATTTAATTACATTATGGTCACTAATACTGAGCAGTTCAGCTATATTCACCTCTTGGACCAGATCCTGTGCTGTACTTAGGACTAAACCTAGAATTGCCTCTCTCCTTGTGGGTTCCAGAACAAGTAGCTCCAAGAAACGGTCATTAATGGCATTTAGAAATTTTCTCTCTCTGTCCTGTCCTGAGGTGACATGTGCCCAGTCAATGTTGGGATAGTTGAAATCCCCCACTATTACTGAGTTTTTTGTTTTTGTAGCCTGTCTAATCTCCCTGAGCATTTCACAGTCACTGTCACTATCCTCATCAGGTTCTCTATAGTATAGTTCTTGTGTATATTCTTATTATTCAAGCATGGAATTTCTCTTCATCCAGATTTTACAGTATTAATTTAACTTTTTTACTATATTTGACTCTATGCTTTCTTTCACATATAGAACCATTCCCCCCTCAGCATGACCAACCCTATCATTCCTATAGATTTTATAACCTGGTAATTACTATATCCCATTGATTATCATTGTTCCACCAAGCTTCTGTGATGCCTATTATATCAACATCCTTATTTTAAACCTGGTATTCAAGCTTATCCATTTTAGTATTTAGACTTCTAGCATTTGTATACAAGTACTTATAAAATTTGTCAATATTTAGTTGTCTGCCAGCATGTGATGGAACTTAAGAGGACTCTTCTTTATTTGACTGTTTCATTCGGGTCCTACCTGTCCTTTACCCACATCTTTCCTCTCCTCTTTACTAGCATATAGAGTCAGGGCCGGCTCCAGACCCCAGCGTGGCAAGCACGCGCGTGGGGCGGCATTTGCCGGCAGGGGCGGCAGGCTGGGCCGGTGGACCTGCCGCAGTCATGCCTGCGGGAGGTCCACCGGAGCCCCGGGACGACCGGACCTGCCGCAGGCATGACTGCGGAGGGGGCGCTCCTCCCGCGGCTCCAGTGGACCTCCCGCAGGCATGACTGCGGATGGTTCGCTGGAGCCGCCGGACCAGCCAACCGTCCGCAGCTGCGGGCGGTCCAGCCGAGCCGCGCGACCAGCAGACCCTCCTCAGTCATGCCCGCGGGAGGTCCGCTGCTCCCGGGGCTCCAGGGCATCTCCCGCGCATGACTGCTTGGGGCGGCCAAATATGTAGAGCCGCCCCTGTATAGAGTACCCCATTTACTATATCCTTCCCTAAGATATGTCTCTGTCCAAACCCCATGCTCCTCTGCATCTGTTGGCTTTCCCCCAGCTCTTAGTTTAAAAACTCCTCTATGACCTTTTTACATTTACATGCCAATAGTCTGGTTCCTTTTTGGTTTAGGAGGAGCCCAGCCTTCCTGTAGAAGCGCCTCCTATCCTAAAAGTTTCCTTGTGTTTCTAATAAACCTAAATCCCTCCTCCAAACACCATCATCTCATCCACACATTGAGATCCTGCCGTTTTGCCTATCTACCTGGCTCTGACTATGGAACTGGAGGAATTTCAGAGCATGCTGCCATGGAGGTCCTGGACTTTAATCTCTTACTTATCCACCTAAATTTGCCCTCCAGGACCTCTCTCTTACCTTTCCCTATGTCAGTGGTACCTACACGTACCACGACCACCATCACAGCACATAAGTCTGTCTAGGTGTCTGGACAGGTCCACAACTTTTGCACTCAGCGGGCAATTCACCATGAGGTCTAAATGCAATAAAACCTTGCTCATTCTCACTTAGCTAATCTGCAGATTTGATAATTCTGCTAAAAGAGGCAGCCAATAAAGATTTAAGAGTGCTGGGGTCAGATCTTCTATTACTTTTACAAACTACAACAACAGAACATTCCCTGGCAATCTATGAAGTATTATTACAAATAATTAAAACTAAACTATCACTTCAAAATAAATGAAATAAGTACTTTTGATGGTACAATATTACTGATGATTTTAATCATGTTTTTTATCTTCCTAATTTCCAATATTTGGTAAACTTCAGCGAGTGCAAATTTTAGCGCTTGTCAGAATTTCCAGGCTCACAATCTTGGAGACTTACATTTATCTAAAAAACAGGTGAAGCTTGAGAAGTGACAGTGCAGGCTTCCTCTCACTGTCCTGCCAATGTGCTTAAACCAGGGGTGGGCAAACTTTTTGGCCCAAGGGCCACATCTGGGAATAGAAATTGTATGGTGGGCCATGAATGCTCACAAAATTGGGGTTGGGGTGCGGGATGGGGTGAGGGCTCTGGTTGGGGGGACTGGCGATGAGGAGTTTGGGATGTAGGAGGGAGCTCTGGGCTGAGACTGAGGGGTTCGGCTGGTGGGAGGGGGATCAGGGCTGGGACAGGGGTTTCAGGTGCGTGGAGAGGCTCAGGGGTGCAGGCTCTGGGTGGCCCTTACCTCAAGCAGCTCTCAGAAGCAGCGGCATGTCCCTCTTCCAGCTCCTACGGGGAGGCAAGGCCAGGTAGCTCTCCCATTGGAACAGTGGAGGGGAGCCATGTTGCTGCTTCTGGGAACCTCATGGAGCGGCCCCCGACCCTGCTCCCCGGTTGGTGTGCCAGAGGGGGGCCATGTGGAGAGGCCCTCAATCCTGTGCCCTGGCTTGAGCGCCGAAGTGGGGCAAGCCCCAGACCCCGGTCCCCAGCGGGAGCTCAAGGGCTGGCTTAAAACAGCTGGCAGGCCCGATTCGGCCCGTGGGCCATAGTTTGCCCACCCTTGGCTTAATCCCATTCTTTATACTTTGATCTCCATGTCATTTCATTCTGTGGTACCTCTGCTGAGGCTATCAGTATAGGTACCAAACAGTGACAGGGTGTAGTGATTTATTGATGTAGAAACCTGGCCAAGGAGACTTGGGCTGAGGTTATGTAATCGTTTACAAAGGCCACCAAACAGCCATTAAATCCATTATTTCAATAGAGCTGGTGAATTTGTTGTGGATCAATTATCCAGTGAATTCTGGCCTCAAATCATTTAAGAACTGATCCTGGTTTTTGAGAATGTAGTAGTCATTCACAGGTATTTGCAGAATATTTTAACAAACAAATTTGAGTCTATGGATTGTTTGCGAGCTATTCATTTTAGTTTTTTATTATTTATGGAGTCTGACTGGTCATGTGGGTCACCTGGTATTGTTTTGTGCCCTGATGAGTTGGTTGAAATTTTTTAAACAAAGATAACAATGAATAACAAATGGTGAACAGTGATTACACTTGTATGTGCACAGATGCCTTAGTCCAATATGACACTGTGTGTTTGCATGATGAACAGCCACTATCCAAACATTATCCAAAACCAAAACCAAACCTACTCTCACAAATGTGAAGGAACAGCAAATAGGGAATATAAAAGTGCGTGTACAAAACAGCTGTCTGGAATTGCAGAGGAATTTATGAACATTGTCTTGGCAATATTTGACCATCTCTAACTTTCAGTCACTAACAACCAGATTCAAACCTGTGACACAAAGGTGAAGGTTTCTCTACATCCCATTCATTGTCTGATCCCTGAGCCATTTATTCTTCCTTACAGCTAATTTTAAGGAACTTCACACACCATGGGTGAGATGCTTCCCACTGCTCCCACTCTCCTGGGCCACATAATAGGGTCAAAGTGGCATAAAGGGGTCCTAGAAGCTCCATATCCAGCTGGAGGAGGATTCCCAGGATGAATCATGTGAGAACTGGTGACAAAGCATTCTCAATGGAGGGGATCTGGCTATAGAACAATCTTCAAGAGGAGATCAGAACAATACAGAGTCTTATCATCTTTAGGAAATGTTGCAAAACCTTCCTCTTTGAGAAAGTCTTTCTATCATAATTGATGCTCACTATATGAAAACCACCTACTATTCCCAATCCCCCCGCAAAAAAAACCTCTGCTCCAAGCAGAATTTTGACCCCCAAAGGTAAGAAGAGTTAGAGATTCCATAAAGTCTGCTAGGGACTTTGTTGTTGCTATTTGGTTTACGTGGAAGATGTTCAGATACTACAGTGATGGCTAGCAGTGTAAAATCCTAAGATAGATAGTTACATTCCCCCTGCATGGGCATTGTGGAAGAAAACCATATTATTACTTCTCATGGATCCCATTGCAAACATTGGTGTAGGTGGTGCACTAATAGGTGGGGTCTGCACTGATGGAGCTTCTGGGCAGTGCTGCAGCGCCTTGGGCGGCCCTGCCAAATTGTAGACAGGGCTGTTCACATTAACTCAGGGGCCTCTCCAGCCCCCAAGCAGAGTCCAGGAGGATGCAAAGGTGGCTTAAAGCTATGCTCCTAGAGGTGCAACAGAGACGCTCATCCAGTGGGTGCAGTTAGGATAATGACACTACTACATAGAGATGCTAGCTCTAGCTTGTAGATAGGACAGAACAAGTACTCTATTATTTTAAGCCTGTGTTGTGTTAAATTGTAGCTGCTTATTTAATTTGTAACCATTTCAGCCTTTATGCACTACATGGCAACACAATGTAGATTATGTAATCACAACAGATGGTTGCAGGGATCAAGTAAGAGGCAGCAGGTTTAGAAGCAAGAGTCAGAGATACTTGCAGCGGTTAGCAGTGTTGTCTGCTCTTTCAGTTTCATCATGAGCAATGGTATTTTGGCCTTTACTGCAGACAGTCTCAGGATGGTGGGAGAAGGTGTAGCTTGCACACAATTTCCAGCCCTACCCAGGGAAAAAAACCCTCTGATTGGCTGCCTTCCCCACTTTTCCACCTTCTGGGGAAGAGCAGCCAATCAGAGCTGATGGGAAGCAGGCAGGGCACTTCTCCCCTCCCCTCAGGAGCCGAGAGTAGTTTTCAGCTAGGGGACTTGGGGAAAGGGTGAAGTCGACACCATTCTCACAGGAGGGGAAGGGAGATGAGGGAGCAGAAGATCCTGCAGCTCAGGGCAGCTCTGGCTTGGGAAGGGAGAGAGGGTCTGAAGAACCCTTGGAACTGCTGCCGACCGTCCACTTCCCAAACTCTGAAAAGGGCACCCAGCTCTAGGAAGAGCAATAGTTCTCTGAGGGGCATGGGGCAGATGTGGGACCGGAGGAGCAAAGTTAATGTGGGAGTTGAGGTGTATAATTAATTGCTGAGATGGGGAATTGGCAGATATGGGAGTAGGAGTCCACAGAATTAATTAGTATTTTGGGGCATGAGGAGAAGCTGGAAGCATCAGGCAGCCAATGAGAGCTTCTGCATTGAAAGCCAAAACTGCCTTACTCTGTCAATTTGGGAGAGTTGTTATACACACTCTGGCAGTGGGCAGGGGGAGTTCAAAAATCAAACCCACAATAATATAATGTTTAAAACAAATCTCATGATTTGGGGGACCTGGCTTGTGCTTTTTTAACTTTGGAGGTTGGTAATTCTGAGTTAGCTAGTCATCCACTCAGCAGACTAGTAATACATTACATCTGATGATCTAAATGTGCTTTACAAGCATGGACAAATTTAATCGCATTGAACCCTCATGAGAAGAATATCCCCATTTTAGAGATGAGGAAAGTGATGCACAGAGAGATGGACTGTCCGAAGGCAATCAGGCCGTGTGCGGCAGAGTAAAAAATGGAATCCCAGGTCTCTTGACTTCCAGTTCTGTATTTTAAAAGTTACTTGCAAAGGGTTTGGAGGAGTGGAATTAAGCTTTTGGGAAAGCAAGGACCACTATGTCTTCCTCAGTTTGTACAGTGTCAATGCTCAACAGATAATAAATAATAATTAATAATAGTAAACATTCATATGGAGCCAAGCAGTCTACAGATGACAACTCTGTGGTTTATCAATTTCTTGGGATGCACATCAACAATCCATTCATATTTATTGCTTCTGCTGTACCTTTAAACTGACAACTATTCCTTTCTGGTTAAAAAACACCCCTAACCATTCATCTTCCAAGCTCCTTAGCCTTTACAAAGATTCTTGTCCCCAAACCAAGGCCTCTCCTCTTCAAAAAAATTCCTAATCCTCCAAATTCTGTAAAGTTTTTACTTTATTGGCAGTGTCCTATATAAGCAAATAAACAACTGATAAATACATACAATAACATATTTTAGGAATCACTCTGATGGTCATAGCTCAATATCTTAAATAGTGTACAAACTCCCTGATAGTTACATGGGGACAGAAGGCAAAGAGCTAAATGAATAGAATGCTGAGATCCCAGAAGGGAATTCTCTTTGCTTTTTGTACCAGGATATTTTTAGTTGGAAACAGAGATAGGTCAGCAGCTCCAAAAACTGAGGGTTTCAAAAC
This sequence comes from Mauremys mutica, assembly GCF_020497125.1. NCBI lineage: Eukaryota > Metazoa > Chordata > Testudines > Geoemydidae > Mauremys > Mauremys mutica. The sequence continues at coordinate 122,432,166 of NC_059072.1, read as the reverse complement.
CTGGGGCCAGATTCTTAGCTGGTGTAACTTCTTTGACATCAATACATGTGCATCATACTGAGGTTCTGAAGCTTGAGCTTATCTTTAGTTTGAAGTGAAAACAGAAAAAAAATCAGGTATTTTTTCTTGCAATAATTCTGACATATATCCTATGTACAGTAAAAAATAAAAGTGACCTCTGCTGTTTCATCAGTTCAGGCAGAGGCAAAAAATTCCCCTCTGCATTTATAAGTATCATTTATCAAGTACTCTTCCATCTACCATGTTCTCCCAAAGGAAACTATCCTCATCACAAACTTTATTTCTGAAACTTCGGGGGAGGAGGGGGAAAATTGTGTAAATCTTTAAAATGGATGGTTTTAATTTTCTGGATGGGGCCAAAAGTCTGCTGCTCTCTAATCTGTCTCGTCAAGCCTTCTGCACCCCAAGCAACTGCAATGATTGCTGTATGGATTTACTGTATAGTGTGTTACGTTGCTGTATGCTGTTATGCAGTTTCTGCTCCCTATCCCAGAGGCAGGCACATTTCATATGTGGGTATACTGATTCCTGTATCCAAAGCACATTGGGGTACTTCAAGATTAAAAGGGTTGTATAAATGTAATATCAATTTTTAACACATAGGACCAGATCTTCAGCTGGTGTAAATCAGTGTAGCTGCATTTACTTCAAAGGCCATATGATGTGTGCATCAGCTGAGTATACCCGTACCATTTATTTTAAAGACTTTAAAGAAACACCCACAGGGGTTACATAAAGGCTGGCAGGAAGCTGTGGGGAGAGAAGAGGGAAGAGCTAGGGAGTTAGAGGCCACTCTCCCCTACTGGCTGCAAGCCTGACGCTGCCTGTAGCTACAAGGTGGTGGGAACTTCTACTGTAAATAAAGAACATGGGTGATAGCACCAAAGCGGAGGTCTCTGGCTGGTTTGTGGGTGCAGAAATGGCTGAAGATAGAGGGGCTCACCTGTGCCCTGTTACACATGGGGGCTTGTCTGGGACCTGAGCCAACGGACATGGTTGGCAGCCCGGAGATGGAGGAAACCCTGCAATGGCTCGTCAAACAGCAGGAGCAGATGCAGAAGGCCCTGGAAGGCTTCCAGCAGTCCCACCAGGCCGAGAGAGAGGCCTTGCTAACCTGGCAGGCAGAAAAGCAGAAAAGCCTACAGGACTTTATAAGAGAACAGGCCAGCGTGCAGCCTGCAACGAATGGTGAGTCCCGCAGGAGGGGATGGAACCTGGCTGCTGGGCTTGGGACTCTGTAAAATGGACCCAGCAGATGACCCGGATGCCTTTCTCGGTACATTCAAGTGGGTAGACATGGGCACCGGATGGGATAGGGCAACCTGGGCCCTACGGCTGGCTCCCTACCTGGTGGGAGAAGCTCAAGTGACTTACATGGCCTTGAGCGAGGAACAAGCCCGGAACTATGAGACGGTGAGGGAGGCCATCCTAGACCGGGTGGGCCTGTTGGTAGAGAAATACTGCCAAAATTTCCAGTCAGCCCGATGGATGGGGGCTGTGAGGCCCTGGGCATTCGCCTAGAGACTAATGGACTGGGCCACCCATTGGCTGAGGTCTGAGGCGATGGTGGAGATAATGAAGCAAACGGTGGGGGAGATAGTGGATGCCCTCATCCTACAGCAAATACTACAGGGCATCCCCAAGAATATCTGAGTCTGGGTCAGGCGACATCAGCCAAGTATGGTTGATGTGGCAGTCAAGCTGACCGAGGAGTACACAGGAGGCAGACATTCCCCAAAGGGAGGGCCAACCCTATAAAGACAGGGAGTTGGGGAAGAAGCTGAGGGAACCCCTTCCTGGGAAAGGCCCTGAGAGGAAGGAGAACCCCAAGGAGCTCCCAGTAGAGCCGGCGTGATTGTTTGCTGGGAGGGCGGGCAGCCAGAACATAAAAAGGGGGACTCCCCAGATATGGAATGTGGGTGGACCGAATTTTTCAGCTGGACTAATGTTGGAGGGTGGACAAGAGGGCAGAAGCTGCTCACCATCCCGGTGAGAGTGGGGAGGAAACCCCATAGGGGCCTGGTGGATACAGCTTCAGCCTGCTCGCTCATCCAGAGGGGGCTGATAAAACTGCACTGGATAATTCCAAGTGCATGGATGGCCCTGGAGTGTATCCATGGGGATAGGAGATACTGGCTGGTGGTCCCAGTGCCCCTGGAAGTGCAGGCAGGGCAGCTTCAAATGGAAGGGAGTTGGGGTAGTGGAGGGGTTACCGTGCCCTGTTGTGTTGGGTACGGACTGGGGCCTCCCCCTGAGAGAAAAGGAAAGGTTCCCTGAAGAATGGGGCAGGGACCCCTTGACTGAGAAGCCCCGGAGAGGAAAAGCAGGAAGGTCCTCGGGGTAATGAACATGAGAACCTTAGACAACAAAGCCTGAATAGGGTAGACAGAGGAGGTGCGGGGGAGATGGCCAGCCCAAGCCACTTAGAGGGAGAAAAGGGGCAACTGGAGCTCCCCACACCGCAGCTCCCAGGAAAAGAAACAGGGCCCCCGCTTGGTGGCCTGGGAGAACCCGAGGTCCGGGGTGTCCAGCGGGAGGTCGGGATTGACCGTGACCCCCTACTGGAAGAAAAGGGGATAAAGGAGAAGGGACGCCCGCAGGGGTGCGATTGGTGTGAGGACCTGTGGGTGGCAGCAGAGCTATGGGGACATCCACCCCCCAACCAGTGTACTTTTTGTGAGTGGGGGATGAAGGAACCCCCAGAGATGATGCAGGTGATTGTCCGAAAGATGAGGAGAGGCTTCCCTGGACGAACCCCACCGGACTGGAGCAGAGAGGTCGAGGAAGGACGAACCTGGCAGTTCATAAGAAGGGAGGTGTGTGCTGGCTAGGAGACCTTGAGCCAGACCTCTGTCACGCCAGCTCCAATCAGGAAAGGGGAATTGGAGCTGGCTGAGTAAGCCCAGGCCTAAGTGAATGCATGTTTGTAAAGCACCTTGAAGAAATGGAGCTATATCGTGTGAAGTATTTATTTAAACAAAATAAAATTGGGGGCTGGGGAGGAATATTCACCTGAGCCTAGAAAAGAGAAGAAAAATGGTGAGCCAAAACAAAAATGTCCCTTTACTCTTCATTTGGTAACTTATAATAACCAAGCTGGATTTATCATTTCAAATAAATTATCTAATGAATAAGAGTCTTCTCGATCTGTAGTCATGCTTCATGGGACATAAATCAAGCAGATTGCCTATTAGAGTTTCACCTCTTCTAAAGAGCAGCTGTAGTCTACTTTAAATGTATTGGGAAGACATTAGAGAGACAAGGGGGGTGAGGTAATATTTTTTTACTGGACCAACTTCTATTGGAGAGAGAGAGACAATCTTTCAAGCTACACAGAGCTCTTCTTCGGATCTGGAAAACTTGAAGATATGGCCTTTAGGGTCAGAACATGGTGTCCTCAATCAGAATCCAGGCTTATAAAAACCAGTATGAATGGGATGGCAATGTGCCAGGAAATAAACTGAGTTGCACTCTGGAAAGCAAGATTTTACTTCCAGAGCCTATAGGACTGGGCTTCACTGATTCAGCAAGCAAGCATGCTGTGTACAGACCTCAGGACAAAGAAGATGGACAATTGTTGAAACCATTTACAATGCATGGCAAATATTTTGCCTTATAACTTGGCGTCATTTCACTAAATGACATGCTTGGTGATTTGCTTTGACATGATGCCGTCGCTCGCTATAACTGCAAAGCCACTGTGAGTTGACATTGTTTCCATGTTTCACTGGTTTTGTTCTAGGCTTACTTTTTTGGCATTTCTACCTGTTTTGTCCAAAAGGAAATGCTAAATTAGACATATCATCAAGTACTTCCTTAAACCCTATTTTCCAGTTCTTGTATAGACCCAGAATACAATTTCACCCCGGTGCAGACATCTGGCACCAAGTGTATGGTTCACTTAGGTCCAACTTAAACCCTATCAGAAGGCATAGGCAGAACTTAATATTCGCTTAAGCCCTCAAATTAGCTTTTAAGTGGGATTTAAGTGGCGGCACAGAGAGCTGTTCAATAGCTGTTCAATTACAGTAGTTATTTGCTCCAAAATTTGCTCAATCATATACACATGACGTGTATGAGAATATAGTCTGGTGAAATAACTTGGCAGATCTCAGTCCAGTTCTCAGTGGACAGAAAACATTCTCCCCGCTGGTACTTACTGGCAACTATTTGGGCAGACAAGGACTGAAAGGACATTGAATCTGAGCTACCCCCAGAGTTGGTTCCTCCAGAGGAGGAGAAGAGTGCTGTTGTAATATTGTAAGTATATCACAGGGTGACTGGCCTTTAAAGGGAAATGGGGCCAACCTGAGGGGGTGGGACTCGTGGGTTCAGGTGTTAGCATGGTGAATGCTGGGCCTCATAAAAATGCTTGAGAGAGAACAGTTATGGTGAGAAAGCTATGGCAGTGGCTACAAGAAGCAGGAGGTTCCTGCAGGGAGAGGACCTACAGGGAACAGGTTAGGTTCCTATGGAAGATCCTGAGGTAGGGTCTGTAAGAAGCAGGGAGGTTCCTGGGAGAAGCTGCTGGAATCCCTGGGGAAGGGAAGTGTAATATTCCAATAACTTGAAGACCACTCAGGTAAGCAGTGGGAGAAACCTGCAAGGAAGAAAAGAGTCTGCAGGGAGAAAGCCCTGGGAGACAGTGCTCAGCTTATGGACCAGAGAAGAAGTCTGTAGGCCTGAGAGGAGGAGTGAAGACCAGGGAACTTCAGTGTAGCCCAATAGGGATAGAAGAACCATTTGTTGGGATGTTTATTTGGATTTTCAGTTAGACTTTTGTTGGCCTGGAAGGAGACTGAACTGAAAGGTACCCTGACAGGAGGGCTGGGCTACAAAAGAATCAGAACACTGCAGAACCAGGTTGGCTGACAATAGGGGGTGCTAGAGTGGACAAGCCCCAGCACTGCTGCATCTTGGCTTGAGGGGGTGCTCTGCCCCATGGCCTCCATTACAGTGTGGCTGCTCTGTGGCTCTCTGTTAGATGTAGTACGGTATTTGACAAAGTCTCCTACACCCACTTATGGTCCCCAGTTTGCACCTGCTCCTCAGGAGACACAAGCACCCAGAGCTGCTCAGTTTTTTTCAGTTGCAAAAACCTAACTGACTGTTGCCTGTTTTAAGCTGGTCTGAGAAGAAAGCTTCAAAAGTTTCCAGAAAAACTATGTGGACTTGCTCATCCAAAGGAAATAACCAAAGACCACAGCCAGGATTTCGTGGCTCTTGTAGGGTCTTACAAAATCCTGTACACAGATTGTGGGGTCAAAACACTTTGAAAATAATGCTGTTGTTAGTTGGTGAGGATAATGTGGTGTCACATTGCTGGGGTGAGACTGTACTGCCACTGCTCTGCAGAGGAACAAAGAACTTTATTCTCCAGTGCTGTTTGTCCAGCATTTTTCACCAGTGCTAAGACTACTTCTAAATGGGGGAGAAAAGAGCTAAATAAAGATATGTGAAATAGGAGATGTGATTTGTACCAGGCTCTAGGGGAATCACCAGGTTGATTAGTGTTTGTGTCACACAGCTACACTGCTTCAGTAAATTAGAGCATTTTTATATCTGTATTAAACGATGTGGTGCATAGTCCACCCGTATAGCATAGATAGTTCCACATATGTCTTCTAGTCAGTCTGCAATAAACAAAGTCTATGAATATTTACATCCAGCTGGAGTAGATCTATGTCCCCAGCTGAAATGTGTCACCAAAGTAATAACATATGCTAGAACAGGGCTTAGCATACTAATGATGCTGCATGTGTTTGATTGTCTTGGAGTAGCCTCCTCTGGTATATAGATACAGGTTCTCTGGAGGGCAGTGCAAAGGGGATGTAAACCATCCCTATCTCCTCGTCTCGGGATTCTCCTTGTGTGAGGCAGTCGCTGGCTTGAGTAGACCAGTGTAGAAAGGGAGTTAGGGACAGGGAAAGCAGGGGATGTGGCTTGACAGTACTGCACTCCGGCAATCTCTGGCTGGCAGACAGCCTCTTGGTGTCCATGGCCAGCCGGCACAGCAGAGCAGACTGCACCACAGCATGCCAGAGAACCAGCCCCAGAATAAGAGAACTTCTTTTGGCTACTTTGCTCTCCTACCTTCACCTCATGCACTTCATGATCTGGTTCCCAGCGAGATGTTGTGTATGTGTTCGTTAAACTTGATCAAAGCACAGAGGTCAATGAAAGGAGGGGTTGTCATGGCAAGTGAAGTGGTGTAACTTCAAAAAAATCAAGTTTCTGGCTATCTGAATGTCTTGGAAAATAGTGAATTGGCAATGGAGCCTTTCCTCTCTAGAGTTGTTTGAATCATGTGATAGTAGTTACAAGTCTTTGTCCCTGATCCTCTGGCTGGCAATTCAAAGGTGGCTTAACAATAACTTTGTACTCTGCTGGTCTCTGAGATGCAGCCCTGGCACTAGCCAGAGCTACCTCAGGACTGCTGTCACTTGCCCCCTGGGTAACAGTCCCCCAGGGATCCTTTATGTCAGCTGAAAACTGCCAGAGTAGAGCAGTGCTCTAGCTACAGCCACTCTCCCTGGCAATGCTTCCTATATCGGGACAGCAAGTGGGTGGTATAGAACCAGCCATATCAGCTCTACCCCATCCAGAAGTCTCCAACTGGCCAGTGTTGGCTGCTTGTCATCCAGCAGAATGGCACAAAGCAGGACAGGAATAAGGCTGGGGATATGGCCTATTACCATTTTTTTATTTTGTATTGTTCTATATGAAATGAGATGATGGCCTCAGTCTTGTTCCTAGAAGACATCTGCCTGCATGACAAGTAGTGATAGATGCACAGCCAAAGCTTCAGAGTTCATGTTCAAGTTAGATAAACAATCACAAGTTTGGATGTACATCTGATCCTCTTGAGTCTGCAAGATTCAGCAAGAAATGTCAGGAGAATGGTCACACTCCTTGTGGCATTTTTTTTCTCCCTTCTTGTTTTAATGGGAATTCAGAAGTGCCAAGTTATCAAAATGCTTCAGAACCTAAAATAATTTTTTTAAAAGAAGTTGGTTCTAAAGATGGCCCAGATGCCAGAGTTTCTTATGTTTTCTGAATCAGATCACCATCCCCAATCCCACCTTCCACCTGTGTTGAGAGTCTTGCCAGAGAAGGTGAAGAGGAAATAGCTGTAGCGCTATTCTCAGAGGAATTCCTCCCCATACTCCAGCTGAAGGACATTGGTGGGGCAGGATGATGTGTAGAAGCTTGGCTTGATGTCTGTCCATCTGTCTTTCCTTCCAGGTTCTTGTATTCTATTGATAAAACAGAGGATTACAGTACCCAGGGCAGTCAGTGTAGCACTTTTTATGAGTACTGAATTAATTTTTATATATATATAAGTCCTCAGCTGGTGTAAATGGGCCTAACTCTGTTGGCCTCTATGCCACTTTATATCGCCTAAGGATGTAGCTCCAAGTTTCCGGGGATGTTATTTCTGGAATATACTCCCAGTGTTATTTTACCTTAGAGACTTGTTTCAAGTTTTGTGATCCTCCAGAGATAATTTGTAAATGCTATTTTTAATTAGCTTGAGAGCAGGTAGATAGGAAAATTGGCTGAAACCCCAGAAGATAAAAGCACTTTGAGGGGAAGGTAAATTACTTAAATTGCCTTTGGTTTGGCAGAAAGAAAGGGAAACGGGTTAGACCAGGCTGGGGAATAAATACTAGGAGCCAAAACTTTTTTTTTTTTATAACTTGCACTGTTTTTACTGTTAAGTGATATGATGAGTATGTGTGGAATGGGGAGAAAAGAACCCATGTTGGGGTGGAGAAATTTTACTTTCCCTTTTAAGGAAAAAATTGTGGCAGATGTTGCAGATAGAAAACCAATGTCCAGCAGTCAGGGTCATAGGGTGGAGATTTAACTCTTGGCTTCTGGTTTCTGTCAATATCTGTGGAGCAGTCATGGAGGAACATGTAAGAGCAACATCAAGTGTGGGTTTGCATGTTTATACATAACTAACTAATAGTCCCACCTTTGCAGTTTCCCCACAACAGATTATCCCTGTTCTTGCAAGGGCACCATTTGCATGGGGGTGGGGAAGAGGACACTGCCTGGGGCTGCTGTCAGCTATGAAATAGGCATACATTAGATCTGCTCTGCATACCTATTTAGGGGGGACATTTGTGGAGCCTCAGAATTTGCCTGTTTTTACGCTGAGGCTTTGTGAGCTGAACCAAATGGCATACAGGAACTAAATTATTCACTCATTTTTTAAACATATTGAAATGTGCCTAGAAACTATACAAAAGCAGTATGTTAAGGGCTTTCACTTTTGTTCCGGAAGAGTTTTATTATATCTGACACCCACCAAGAAGAGCAGCAGAAGGCTTTGAGTTATGCCCAAAACCCCTTCTGTGTTTGCAAGAAAGGAGGTAAAGCGCAGCAAGTTTGGAACCAAACTAGTTTTTCTATGCCAAGGTTTAGGATTTCCATTTATTTCCCTATCACATTGTGCAATCTGCACAGTGATGCAGCTGTACGGCACTGTGTCCAACTCAATGAAAAAAGCCTCACAAATCATGAGGAGTAAATATCTTGAACAAGCAATAGGTGTACACAGACAAACAGTTTATTCCTAGGGTCACAGCTCACTGGAACTCATTCCAGAGAAAGTTTTGATCTCATCCAAAAACAATGAATCGAGAAAACAAGCTGAAATTCCTATCTGTGGGCTTAACAAAGATCCCAGGAGACCCAGTGTGCTATCAGTGAAGAGAGCATACTGATGAAATTGGCATATGACTTACCTCCTCAAGGTCCTTCTTCCATTTTACTTGTCATGGACAATTGAGCCAATGCTATGTAAGAAGCGAAAGATGACAAATTTGCATATACCACATTTTGAACACCGGATGAACCTACTAGTGGAGGAAAAGAGTTCACTGGAGTGAGGGGAAGGGGAGACCTAGGAGTAAGAGTCTGTGTGGAGGATGTCTGGGGGCACTTAAGTTTTGGGAAACCCACAAAATGTGGGTCCCCAGTCTGCATCATGTTATTAGCAGAAAAGGAGCTTTTATTTTAAAAGGTTAGAGATGGGCTTAATGGCAAAATTTTGATTTAGGTTTCAAGCTCCTCAGAGTTTGGGGTGTTCAGAGCCACAGTTCTGGATCATCTTGTTCAGGAGAGAAGACTGATTTACAACATTCAGATTCCTATCTTGGGCATTCCCCATGTTTGGGAGCCTTAGATCTGTGGTTTTGGTTCAGACAAGTCATTTTCTGCTAATCATATCGTATTTACACAACAGGATAGGAAAGGAACCCTGAAACTCCTCCTTCCAGGGACATTCTTCACATTGGGTGATCAGCACAAGGCCGGTTTACAATTCTTACAGTCAGTGCAGAACCTCTCCTTCCAGCCCCCCATGCCACGTCCACCACCTTTCTCAACATGGTGAAGCTTTACCCTTAACCTAAGGTCAGACTTTTACATTTATTTTATTTTTCCCTTGCAGGAATCAGATAAAAATTAGAGCTGATTGGAACAGAGGGTGTGTCTCATAACATAAGATTGGCCATACTGGGTCAGACCAATGGCCCATCTAGACCAGTATCCTGTCTTCCAACAGTGGCCAGTGCCAGAGGCTTCAGAGGAAATGAACAGAACAGGGCAATTATGGAGTGATCTATCCCCAGTTTCTGGCAATTGGAGGTTTAGGGATACCCACAGCATGGGGTTGGATCCTTGACCATTTTAGTTAATACCCATTGATGGATCTGTCTTCCACCTATCCCCCCACAGTCATCTCTTTTTTCTAAGCTGAACAGTCCCAGTCTTTTTCCTCTCTCCTCATATGGAAGCTGTTCTATATCATTAATCATTTTTATTGCTCTTCTCTGTACATTTTCCAATTTTAATATATATATTTTTTGAGATGGGATACCCAGAATTACATGCAGTACTCAAGGTGTGGGAGTACCATAGATTTATATAATGACATTATAATATTTTCTGTCTTTTTCTCTCTCCCTTTCCTAATAGTTCCTAACATTCTGTTCGCTTTTTTGACTGCCGCTGCACACTCAGCAGATGTTTTCGGAAGGCTATCCACAATGACTCTTAGATCACTTTTTTTAATCATAACACCTAAAAAGAATGGCTCAGAGATGTGGGGATCTCCTTCATATCCTCTCCAGTGAAGACCAATGCAAATAATTTATTTAGCTTCTCTGCAACAGCCTTGACATACTTGATCGTCCAGTGGCCCCACTGGTTGTTTGGCAGGCTTCCTGCTTCAGATGTATTTAAAATTGTTTTGCTCCCTAAGAGTCCCTGGATAATATGCATCCTGGGAGATGTAGTCTGGCCAGAAAGCCATACAGGAGCATAAAGTGCATCAACTAGAATTCCCATGATGCACTGGGGTGTCATTCTGAATAAAAAATATTTTAATGTTTGGGGTTTTTTTGATGAAATATTGAAATTTTCCACAGGAAGTTAACACTTTTCATGGAAAAAAATTGTAGTTGAAAATCCAATTTTCCAATGAAAAACAGTACAGATGGAAAAATTTTGACCAGCCCTAATAAAAATAAAATCAGAGCTATATTTTTAAAAGTCTATGCCACCCTCCAGGATGCTTCATGAGAAAGCTGGGCCCAAATCAAGATCCCTAAAATGAGGCTGAATTAGGGCTGTTGACTAATCGCAGTTAACTCACATGATTAACTCAAAAAAATTAATCACGATTAAAAAATTAATTGTGATTAATCAGTTTTAATCGCATTGTTAAACAATAGAATACCAATTGAAATGTATTAAATATTTTTGGATTTTTTCTACATTTTCAAGTATATTGATTTCAATTACAACACAGAATACCAAGTGTACAGTGCTCACTTTATATTAATATTTTTATTACAAATATTTTCACTGTAAAAATTGAGCAAAAGAAACAGTATTTTTCAATTCATCTCATAGAAGTACTGTAGAGCAATTTCTTTCTTGTGAAAGTATAACTTACAAATGTAGATTTTTTTTGGTTATATAACTGCATTCAAAAACAAAACAATGTAAAACTTCAGAGCCTACAAGTCCGCTCAGTCCTACTTCTTGTTCAGCCAATTGTTAAGAGAAACAAGTTTGTTTACATTTACAAGAGATAATGCTGCCCTCTTCTTATTTACAATGTCATGAGAAACTGAGAACAGGTATTTGCATAACATTTTTGTAGCCGGCATTGCAAAGTATTGACATGCCAGATATGCTAAACATTCATATGCCCCTTCATGCTTCGTCCACCATTCCAGAGGACATGCTTCCTTGCTGATGCTGCTCATTAAAAAAATAATGCACTAATTAAATTTGTGACTGAACTCCTTGGGGGAGAATTGTATGTCCCCTGCTCTGTTTTACCCGCGTTTTGCCATATATTTCATGTTATAGCAGTCTCGGATGATGGCCCAGCACATGTTGTTCATTTTAAGAACACTTTCACTGCAGATTTGACAAAATGCAAACAAGGTACCAATGTAAGATTTCTAAAGATAGCTACAACACTCGACTCAAGGTTTAAGAATCTGAAATGCCTTCCAAAATCTGAGAGGGACATGGTGGGGAGCATGCTTTCAGAAGTTTTAAAAGAGCAACAGTCCGATGTGGAAACTACAGAACCCAAACTACTGAAAAAGAAAATCAGCCTTCTGCTGATGGCATCTGACTCAGATAATGAAAATGAACAGGCATCGGTCTGCACTGCTTTGGATTGTTATTGAGCAGACATAGCTGCATGTCCTCTGGAATGGTGGTTGAATCATGAAGGGACATATGAATCTTTAGCACATTTGGCGCGTAAGTATTTTGCGATGCCCACTACAACAGTAACATGCCAACGCCTGTCTCACTTTCATGTGACACTGTAAACAAGAAGCGGGCAGCATTATCTCCTGCAAATGTAAACAAACTTGTTTGTCTGAGCGATTGGCTGAACGAGAAGTAGAACTGAGTGGACTTGCAAGCTCTAAAATTTTACATTGTTTTATTTTTGAATACAGTTATTTTTGTACGTAATTCTACATTTGTAAGTTCAATGTTCATGATAAAGAGATTGCACTACAGTACTTGTATTAGGTCAATTGAAAAATACTATTTCTTTTGGGGGTGTTTTACAGCACAAATACTTGTAATCAAAAATAAATATAAAGTGAGCACTGTACACTTTGTATTCTGTGTTTTAATTGAAATCAATAGATTTGAAAATGTAGAAAACATCCCAAAATATTTAAATAAATGGTATTCCATTATTAACAGTGTGATTAATTGCTATTATTTTTTTTAATTGCTTGACTGCCCTAGCCTGAACCAAAGCCCCAGGTAAGAACACTCATGAAGTCAAAGAAGATCATCTCCAGATGTTCTTTGCAGATGCTCACTCTCTTTATAATGGGCTAACTCAGAACACTGGAGAAAATTCAGATCTGGAATTGCTATTTCATCTTCAAGCCAATGGAAGCAGGGGCAGGCTCCTGAACTTCACAGCTGGGACCTAATTATAATGTATTCTCAGCATGTTAGAAGATTCCTAATTTAATTACATTTCTTTGCAGCTTCTCCATTACACTCAAGGTTTAGCATCCAACAGGAGTTGTAAAGAGAGTGTAGCGTAACTGATAACAGATGAGATTAAAAATGTCATCCTTAAAGACAAAACAAAAGCAATGCAACACATTTATTCATTACGAAAGAATTGCATGTTTGTAGCCTAACATCACTCTGTGAAGTATTAATAACCCTGTTACTTGTCAGGCCCCATGCCAGTGCCGCCTCCTGGCAAGAAGGTGTCTGCACGTGTCCAGCCTCAGTTTCTCCCCTTCTCTGGGTCACTGCTAATACTCCTCAAATATTCTCCTGGGCAGAGGATCCCTTGTCATGGGATAATTAATTATTACCTGGCTCAAGGATTTAAACTCAAGTGCCATACAGTAACTCAAACCACCTCATGCTCTGCCACCTTTTTCACTCTTGACTTTCTTCAGGCTCCAGTCTTCTTTGAAACAATAGAATAACAATGTCCACCCACCCTGGACTTAATAAAAGTCTCATGTCCCTCTTGGATTCTTTCCCAGCTCCCTGCCCTTTGTACAGGATAGTTGCCACAGGGGCACTCCCCTGGGTCTTTCTCTTGCTCCACTGTCTCCTTCTCCCACCACCCAGGCATCCTGGCTTGTAGCCAGTATCCCTTTTCTAGGGAGCAGCGAAAGCCCCATGTTTGTTCTCTCGATCACTTTACCGATTTGTCCATGTTCCTTCCAATATAGTCCAACTGGGAGTCAGTGGACCAGTCACAGGTGCACTGGCCTCTTCCTTCTTAAGGGGACAGTGCCACCTTGTGACAATCCGCATTTTACAAATGGAGAAACTGAGGCACAGAGAGGTTAAATGAATTGCCCAGTGATCAAGTGGCAGAGCTGAGAATAAAATCCAGCAATCTGACTCCTAGGACCAAATTCTCAGCTGATGTAAATGGTTGCAGTTTATTTACATGAGCTGAGCATCTGGAACCTAGTCTTCTGTTCTTACTATCTCATACAAGGTGTTGCATTTATAAATGACTGATGCTGCAAAGTGCTGAGCACCGCCTGGGTGGTGTGTGTGTGGGGGGGGAGGGATACTACAACTTCCATGGGAATTCCAGGCCCTTTTTTCCACTCAGGAGGTTCTCCTCACTTTATAGGATTGAGCCATAACTTGTAAAGTACTTTGGGGTCCTTTGTGATGAAAAGCGTCTACATAACTGTAATGTAAGATGTTATCAGCTTTGTGAATACATTACCTTTATTTCATTATCACTTGGAGATTTAATAAACAGGATGACTACTCCATTCTTAACCTTCATCTAAAATGAAAAAAGGCAACCCACCTTTTAAAGTTGCCAGTTTGCTCTGATCAATTACTCCTGTAGAAAGTCCCTTTGTGTTCTTTTTGTAGTCCATGTAGATTCCTCCACTGGGCAGGAGAGTGAGATAATTAATTTATAGCATCAGATCCATCAATCAGGCTGATGTCTGTATACTTGTTCTCTGTGCTTACCCCAAGTTTTACAAGAATTACCCTAATGGTTTTTTCCTGTCATCTTAATTTGGAGGTGAGTTGTATCAGTGTGATCATAGCCTACTCGTATCCACTGCCAAGTGAGGTCACTAGATCCAGGAGTACTGAAAACTGGTCTACACTATGAAGTTAAGTCAATGTCAGTCACTTTGTGTCAACCTAGTTGTGCATGTATCTACACTCACACTTGTCTCCCGCTGCTGTGAAAACCCATTATAGCAATGTAGTAACAACACCACACTGGACAGCATTGAGCCATGCTTGATGTACTGAGGTTGACAGAGTGCCAATGTAGACACTGCATGACCTATGTCAACCCTAACAATCCTCCAGCATCTCTCCCACAATGCCTCTGTAAAGATCCATGGGACTAGAACCCAGGTCTGTGGAGCCCGGGACTGCTGATATTGCCACTAGGAGGCCATGTAGAGCTAGATTAGGCACAGCAGGAAGTACTGCCCAAAGAATTCAGAATGACAGCACCCTGTGGCCTTCTGATTAGCCCATGCTCATTATTCAACCTGGGACGGTGGCCCAGGAAGCTATCTGAGAAACCATGCAGACTTCTGGTTGTGACTCCAGACCTCACCTCACTTTCTAATTGCTCGTCTATGATCCCAGCCTGACTCTGACCCTGACTCTAGCCTTCTGATTCCAGCCTGGTAATTACCTCTGATCTCTGGTCTCTGACCCCAGCCTGACTCTGATCCTGATTCTTGCCTGTTGAGCTCAGTTCTAGTGATTACTCTGAGCCCTGCTCATTGACTACTGCCTTGTGGCTGCCCCTTGACACCAACCCAGCCATAACCGCTAGGCCAGATTACCTATGCCCTGGACCCTCACAGTCTGATGTTGACTGCTGTGGTATGTGAACTCCACAGCCTAGGAGTCATGGAGTCCAGAAGCTCTCACCCTGCCCCTACTTAAAATCCCCGCATATTTTTGGAATGACTTTTCCTGATGGCTCAGCTTGGCAAGCACAACCTGCAGCTCTCTCTTGTTGTGTGCAACTGACCAATTGACCATACTGGCCACACACTCCTGCCTGGAGTAGACAGGAGATAGTGGAGCTCTGGGGCAGTGGGGAGGGAGGCTGTACAGCCACAGTTATGATGCAGCTGTAGAAATGTGGACATCTACAAGCAGATTGTATGGGGCCTTTAGGTGAAGGGGTGTGACTGGGATCAGAAGCAGTGCTGCATGAAAGCTAAGGAACTGTGGCAGGCATAGCAGAAGACCAGGGAGGCCAACAGTTGATCTGGTACCAAGCCGCTGACCAGCCGCTTTTACAATGAGCTGCATGCCATATTTGGTGGAGACTCCACCAACATCCTGCAGAGCACTTTGGGTACCTCCAAGGAGCCCAAGATACAGACCCTGCTGTGAACAGTGAGGAGGAGGAGGTAGGGGACATATGTCCAGGGAATCCAGATATGCTGTGAACCAGAATCTGTTCAAGACTCTACCACAGTCTAATCAGTCCTGGCAGCTGAGCACAGGTGAGCCCAATGCAGGGGAATTAACCTCTGATAAGTGTGTGAATGCATTTCCCATTGCAATGTTTAAATGTCCAGATGGTGCCTGACCCCAAAGTAGCAGGACACAGGTATCGACTTTTCATTGTTTTACTTGTACTGGAAGAGATAGTGATTGTCAACTGCTCTTCATTCCCCAGGGTGGGCATGTGGAGCAGGTTGTTTATGTGCACAGGGATGTCCCTTGTATCCTCCTGAGACATCTTGATGAAACTGTCATGGAGGTACTCTGCAATGCTAGGGATTCTAGGAATGGCAGCCTCATTTCTTCCTCTGCAGTAGGACGCTTTCCCCTGCCAGTCTGCAATGACTTCGGAAAGCACCATTGCCGTACACAGGGTAACTTAACTCACAGGATCAGTGACAAACACAGTGTAATTATTATAAATGTACAGCAAGCACAACAAAATTCATAGGTGCATTAACAGACAGTGTTATATTCATAGATGTACACCAAACACCATACAATTCCTAATAGCCCCCAAAACTTCAGGGCCAGGTACAGCACAGTCAACCATACCATGTTATTGTGGCTGACTATTAAAACGTTCTTTCAAGTCCTCCCCCAGCTGCATAGCTCAGCACTCAACTCTTCTGATTGCCCTTGTGTCTGGCTCTTCAAACTCATCAGACAGCCATTCCACCTTTACCCTCAACTTTTCTCCTTTGCCTCACAGATATTGTGCAGGACACAACAGGCAGCTATCATCACTGGGATATTTTTTCTCACTCAGATCCAATCTTATGAGTAGACTCATAGACTTTAAGGCCAGAAAAGACCACCATGATCATCTAGTCTGAGCTCCTGCACACTGCAAGCCCCAGAACCTCACCCACCCACTCCTGTAATAGACCCAGAACCTCTGGTTGACATACTGAATTCCTCAAATCATGATTTAAAGACTTCACGTTACGGAGAATCTGCCATTTACAATGTAAACAACACCAACGTCCCTTCAATCTACTGAGAGCACATTCAACTGTCATTCTGCACCTGCTGAGCCAGTAGTTGAATTTTTCCTTGCTGCTGTCAAGTTGGCTGGTGTATGGCTTCGTGAGCCAGGGAAACAAGGTGTATGCTGGGTCCTGCAGGATCACCAATGGAAATCCACAAGTCAAGAAAGAATGTCCCTGCTTACAGCTTTCTGAACAGTCCTGTGTTCTTAAAGATGAGAGCATCATGCACCTCCCCGACCTGCCAATATTGATGTTGGTGAAGCGTCCCTGGTGATCCACCAACACTTGCATAACCCCAGAAAAGCAGCCTTTTCTGTTGATGTACTGTGTGACAAGGTGGGCTGGTGCCAAAATAGGGATGTGTGTGTCATCTATTGCCCCACTGCAGTTCTGGAACCCCACTGCTGCAAATCCAACACTAGGTCCTGCACATTGCCCAGAGTCACAGTGCTGTGAAGTAGGAGACAATAGCCCTACATATTTGCATGACAATGGCTCTCTCTGTGAATTTTCTCACTCCAGAATGGTTTCCCACTGACCAATAGCAATCCAGCATTGCAAGCTTCCACGTGCTTCCCACTCATTTTGCAACTGTCAGTGCAGTTCTCACTCTGGTGTCCCTGTTCTAAAAGGCTGGGGTGAGCTGAGCACACTGATCCAGGAATGTGGCATTACACATCCAAAAGTCCTGCAGCCACTGCTCATCATCCCAAACCCACACTACAGTGTGATCTCACCAACCGGTACTTGTTTCTCAGGCCCAGAAGCAGCTCTCCACCATCTGCCACTGCTCTGTGAATGCCACCAACAACCTTGAATTGTTTTTTGCTGTGTCCCACAGCAATGTGTCCTCCATGGACTCATGAGGTCCCCTGCTGCTGCGGCGATTCTTCCCGCCGCTCTGCAGATACTGGAGGATCATTCGTCCCGCGTTTGGAATGCAATAGTGCAGAGCTGCGAAGGCTCCATATTTCAGTCAGAGAGGGCGAACAGCGCCACATGGGATTGTGGGATTTTTAAAAATGGTGTGAAAACTATGGGATGGAAAAGGGTGCATGATAGGAACTTGACGCCTTGCTCCCAGTTACCCCTGCACAACTCATTTCTGCCCCCCCGCCCATACATTGCCAAAATGTCCCAAAAGGCAGTGCTGTGGGCGATGGCAAGTCGTACACTGGGTTACCTCCCCAGGGTGTACCCCATGATGCATCACCACAAGCACTCCTAGTGAGTACACGCAGCACTGATGCAAGAGACAAGTATGCACGAGTGATCTAATTGCAGCAGATGTCAGAACTATTGTTTGAGTGTATTGTGTGACAATATAATGATCTTGAAACATCAGCCTGATGCTTTCATGGTGCTCTTTGACACTGCCATTTTAAGGATGGAGTCCAGTACAACCCAAACTTAGAAATATGTTAAAAGCATCATATCAAAGTGTCATGAGGATCACTGGGGTCAATTTTTGCTTAAATAAAAAGTGATGTCGTGAATTTAACTGAAAAATATTCCCATTCAATATCTATGAGCTCTTATTATTGGGCCATATTGTAAGACATATTAAAGTACAGGTAAAGTGCTGTTAGAAATTGATAAAGAGACAGAAAACAAAATGCAAAATAAATAGTACATTTTCACTGTGGTGAAAGAGTAATAGTGGAGTGCCTTAAGAATCTGTGTACAGTAACTCCTCACTTAACGTTGTAGTTATGTTCCTGAAAAATGTGACTTTAAGCGAAACGATGCTAAGTGAATCCAATTTCCCCATAAGATTTAATGTAAATGAGGGGGTTAGGTTCCAGGGAAATTTTTTTCACCAGACAAAAGACTATATTCTGTGTATACCTACACACACACACACACACACACACTACAAGTTTTAAACAAACAATTTAATACTGGTACACAGTGATGATTGTGAAGCTGGGTTGAGGTGGAGGAGTCAGAGGGTGGAATATTTCCCAGGGAATGCCTTACTGCTAAATGATGAACTAGCATTTGGCTGAGCACTCAAGGGTTAACTGGTTGTTAATGTAGCCTCGCTCTACAAGGCAGCAGGCATGGAGGGAGGGGAGAGAGCATCGCAGACAGAGACAGAGACACACACCCTGTGTCTGAGAGCGAGAGATGCACATTTCCCCTTTCAGTAGCTGACCCCAGTCTTAAATACACTGCCTTGTTAATTAGATCAGCTTGCTGAGACCAGCTGCTGCCTGGAAGCTCCCTCCATCCTGAACCCTTTCATGTGTCCCCCCTGCTCTATGGAAATGGGGTAAGCAGGGTGCAGGAGCAGGGGGAGGGGGACACCCTGCCAGCCCCCCACTTCCTCCTCCCCCTGTACAGCAAGCAGAAATCTCTGGGAGCAGCTCCAAGGCAGAGGGCAGGAGCAGCACATGGCAGTGGGGGAGAGACAGCTCAATGCTGGCAATTGCTAGCCTGCTGGGCAGAGGCAGCACAGGGAACTTAGGGGAGTGGGGAGCTGATGGGGGCCTGCCAGTCCACCCTGATTATAAGCCCCCACCAGGTAGCTCCAATGGGCTGCTCTTCCCGCAAGCAGTGGACAAAGCAGGTGGCTGCCAAACGACATTAGAAGGGAGCATTGCACAACTTTAAATGAGCATGTTCCCTAATTGATCAGCAACGTAACAACGTTAACTGGGACGACTTTAAGTGAGGAGTTACTGTACTATGACGTGGTGTTTACTATGTTTATTAACAAAATGGAAAAGAGGGTGAGCAATAAGGTGACAACATTTGCAGATGACACAAAATAATTTAGGCCACTTGAAACTAGAGAAGACTGAAGAATTTCAGAAGGATCTAACAAATGTAGGCAGGCAGACATTATGATAGCAGATGAAATTTACAGTTGTAAAATGCAAGATAATGAACTTTGGAAGAAACAAGTTAACTGCTCTTAACCATTGCCGAGTTCTAAGTTAATTGTAACCACTCAGGAAAAATACTTGGTCACCGTGGACAGCTCAGTGAAAATCTCTGCTTAATGTACAGCAGCAGTCAAAACGGTAAATCATGTTAGGACATATAAGGAAGTGGATAGAAAATAATAGGAGTTCTATTTTGGGGGGTTTGTTAATTTCATTTTGGGATAAGTTATTTTTAGCAATTTTGAGTTTTATGTAGTAGTTTGGGGGCTTTCTATTTGTAATACAGTGTAATGAGTAATCTCTTTATAATGTTCCTTAGTGCACTTCAACATAACACTGTTTCAAACAGCACTATGTTAAAGCACACTAAGGGTATGTCTACGCTACCCGCCGGATTGGCAGGCAGCGATCGATCCAGCGGAGATCAATTTATTGCATCTAGTCTAGACGTGATAAATCGACCCCCGAGCACTCCCCCGTCGACTCCTGTACTCCACTGCCGCAAGAGGTGCAGGCAGAGTTGACAGGGGAGCAGCAGCAGTCGACTCACCACAGTGAAGACACCACAGTAAGTCAATCTAAGTACGTCGACTTCAGCTACGTTATGCATGTAGCTGAAGTTGCGTAACTTAGATCGATTCCCCCTGCCCCTGCCCCAGTGTAGACCAGGCCTTAGGAATGGTTAGTGCACATCATCTGGGTCTACACAGATCAATTAATTTGCAATGCGTTAGTGCACTTCAGAAATCACACTCCCATAATCCACACTAGTGCTCCATGTAGACTAGACGAACACTTATATACAAATAACTATTTCCAGTGTTTTCCTGGTGTTTATTGGATAAACACTTCTTTCTTTCTTATTTTCTTTAGATCAAGGATGCTATGGTTTCATTCATAGATAAGCCAATATTATGACCACATCTCGTATGCTGTATTCAGTCCCGGTCATCTTATCTCAGAAAAAATACTGCAGAAATAGATGGGTCCAGAGATGGTAATTTAAATGATTAGATGAAAAGTTTTAAATTGAAAAGATTCAATTTTGTGGTTTAGAGATGAATAAAAGGAAACATGAGAGAGAGAAAATAAATTATGCTATACAGAAGGTAAATAGTGTGTTCCTATTTATCCTTTCTCCTGATATATGAAACAAAGGGACATTAAATAAACTTAAAATTAAAAACAAATAAATGGCAACTCTTCCCCTCAATGCATAATTAATCTGTGGAACTCATTGCTAAAAGATGCATTTGAGGCCAAGAGTTATCCTATGAGGACGTTATTCCATAATTGTCCACTATAGTGTTTCTTGTATCCTTCTTTGAAGCATCTGGACTGGTACTGGCCACTCTCATCTATGGGATACTGGACTAGATGGGCAAGTAGTTTGCCTTGCTATTAGAATTCCAATGTTCCTAAATTCAGTCTTGGATTCCACAGGCCAACATTAAAAAGATGCCCATTTCACAAAAGAGAATACTTTCCACTCTATAATGTTATATAATGGGTGTGTTTGTGTCTAAAAATATTCTATAGCCAAAAGGGATCATAAAAGACTAGCTGCATGCCAAGGTACCTGCCAATGGGCAGTTTTGTTTTAGGGTTGTTGGTTTTTGTTTTAATCCCTGTAGGTAGTTTATCATAAACCAGACCTGGGGATTGGATTATAATAATAATTCTTTGCTCCTTTCATATGAGGATCTCAAACCACTGGAACAAGATTAATTAATAATTAGCCTCATAAACACCCTGATGAATTAGATATTATTAAACTGAGGCACTGAGAAATTGTGCTACTTTCCCAAGGTCACACAGCAAATCAATGGCAGAGCCAGTTACAGCACTCAGGATTCCACCTGACACCTACTCATCTTTTCTAACCACTAGGTCACCTCCTTTCAAAATACAATTTCTTTCTTATTCCTCTAGAGGATGTTTTTATCATGCAGCCATCCTAGACTCAGCTCCCATCTCTGTATGTACAAAAAAGTGACGTGTGACCAAGATTTTTTCAGATGTGAAAAATCTGTGTTGCTTACAGTGTGCATTTTCAGTAAATAGTGGTGAGCTGGAGTTGCTCTGAACGTGTTGTTAGAAGCAGTGCTTCTCAGGGACTGGCAATCTCTTAAGGCCATATTCTGCCTTGTGTATGCAGACCTGTCCTCTGGAAAGCTATTGGACCCACATGTTCACAGCCAAGGACAGAACATGCCTCTGATGGGGTTTTTGGAATCTTTTCAATGAGAAGCACAGTATAAGTCCGCAAACATTATTGCTAATAATGAACACAGAGCCTGAGCACAAAGCCCATATCAAAACTCCTATTGATCTCAACAGGGTATGAATTAAGGCTCTATATCCTATGCCAAGTGAGTGCTCTAGCATTATCATTGTAATGACTTCACACCTGTTTTCAATGGTCCAATAATTAGGTTTTAAATTTCCACATAATTATTTAAAGCAACAATCAAAGAATGCTTCTTAGCCACCTTGGCTTTGCCATTGGTATATTTGTATACTGACTGGAAGCTGAAGTTCAGTTACAGATTACAAGGTCATGATGATATCAGCTTCTTGGCACAAAATTTTCAGTACAGTGGCAGAAATGTCAGTTCCCTTTCCAGTTTCAGTATGGAAAATAATAAATTAATTTGATATATAATCTTGTTAGAGTTTAATATATTGGTACATTTAAACATGCCATTGTTTTTCCCCAGTTCAGATCATTTTAGTTTTTGCAATATTTATTCATAATTTTCAAAGGTGATCGGTGATTTTTGGATGCCTCCATGGGGGGCTCATCTGGAGACGCTTCAGAGGGGTCTGATTTTCAAAAGATGGGCACTCATCACTTTCTGAAAATGAGTTCTCTCTAAGATATCTAAAATTATTAGTCACTTTTGTCACCCACTAATATTAATATATTATTATTTTGCTTGATGCCTTTGAACTAGTGACCTTCAACTCATTCCATTGTCTAATGTCATTGTTATAAGAAAGGAGATAGAGGAGGTACTGGATGGCTCAAAGAACTGGTAAAGACTAAGATTTACCAATTTTACCTCTGAGAGGCTGCACAGAATTTCTCTCAGAACACACGTGACTAAAATGTGAATGAGTTAGTGGTCTTAACCCAGTTCCTAGTGAACAAATGTGCACAGAACTCACAACATCCTCCCAACTGGCTCCCTTGTGGCAGTCTCAGCAGAAGGACCAGCAACTGAATGGACAGTTGAATAATCTCTCCAGATCAGGGTTGAGGCAAATCAGCTGATTGCCATGGCGAATATTTGCATTGCTACTCTATCTGTTCTGTGGCTAAGGAAGACCTCAGTCTCCTGCACCATTCATGAGCCCTTCAATCATTAAGGGGAAAGAAAAAATAAATTAACTAACTAAAGGCAATTTAGAGAGTATTGGTTTAATGCTATATGCACTCACTCCACCTCTAAAACTTACCAGGAATCTTGTTTTTCTTTTGCAGCCTAATTTAGGTGGAGTGATGTACATCGGTTCTTCTGCACCTACTGGCTCTGCTCTACAGAAGTACTTTGTCAATTCACCTTACATCTTCAGTCTACCAACCCCGACTTCTTTTACACCCACCACTTTCTCTAACTTCTAACACAGGATCTATGAATAGGAGTATGTGTACAGGGGGTGGGGGAGCTCCTTAATGCTCTGCAGCAAAAATAGTAATATGTGGGTCATTGCTTCAGGGAATGAGGAGACTAGGTTGTTGAGTGACACTATAGAATTTAAATGTTGTTTCTGTGTAGACTGATATGTACCAGAAAGTTTGTTTCACTGACTATTATCATTACATTTTTATTGATTATATATTTGGAATGACTGATAATAGGGTGTATATAATATGTAAAACATTATATAGAGAGTGTATATTATATATAATATTTTACATATTATTTATATAATCGTTCTGTGTTTTAAGAGGGGGTGGGGAGGAGAAGCATTTAACTACCAAAGCAAAAACCTTTAAAAAATAACCATCTATTTTGGTTGCACAGGGGGAAAAGATGTTTAAAAGTATCTACAATGTAATAATTCTTATACTGTGATGATTTATTTTCTCCCTTTTACACAACTATCAAATCCAGTGGAGGCAGCTGACATATGAAAATGGGTAGGCAAAGTTGGCCCACAAAGGTGTCCTCAAGGCCAGCAGTGGGTTATGATCATACTATAATGGAATCAAAATAGGGTAGGCAAAACAGGATAGACTGTGACTGTCCTGGTAAGAAGATTCCATTGGTCAAATCTATCCCCAGGACAGTGTTCATTGTTAACTAAAGATGAGTTTTAGATGCAAAAGGCAGATCGTAACTTGCTTCAGATTTGGGAATGTTGACATGCTGGCTTTTGATTCAGCCAATTACAAGGATAGGAGTCTGCTTTAAAATTTTGGATCCATATATAGATGCAAATGTCCTCAAAATTTGGTATGTTTGGAGTCAAGTTTAATTTCATTTCCATCTCCAGTGAAAACAGGGAGAAACTTCTTCCACAGACATCCATCTCTTTTATACTGTTTTAAAATCTATCCTAAGTTTGGGGATATTTTCCCACTGCCTGGATTATAAAATCATGAATTCTGAATACATGAATAACTGCCACCAAAAACAGCCTTCCAGAGCCTTTCTCAGTAGCCTGGTGGTGAGATATTGCCTGACATTGAGGAGCAGTGTCTGGTTTCCTGTTTACTAGATGGTAGAAAATGAAGGAAGAGTTTGTGAAGTTGGAGGCTGCATCCCCGGGGGAGTAATGCTGATCTATTGGCTCTTTAGATTGTAATGGTCAATCTGTGTAGCTACCAGGGCTGGCTCCAGGCACCAGGGCAGCAGGCAGGTGCTTGGGGTGGCCAACGGAAAGGGGTGGCACGTCCAGCTCTTTGGCGGCGGCAGTAGAGCTGCCGCTGAAGTGCCACCAATTGCAAAAATGCTGGAGCCGGCCCTGGTAGCTACAATAACAATCAAAGAAGAGAGGTTCACAAGCTGTGAGTTGGGACCTCCAAGAGATGAGGGGAAAGTCAGCTGAAATTGTCTAGGAGGAGGTGAATGAGTTCCCAGTCCCTGTCTTCCTCTGAAGTCAGATTTTTCTAAGCCACTTAAATCTGGGTCCTCCTCAGATTTTACCACCCTGAGTCTCACAGGGTGGCCTACTTTGAAGGCCCCAGAGAGGATACTCAGATGAGTCTGGAGAGGAGAAGTTGTGTGGGTGTAATCCATGCCTGCTTGGTGTGGTAATCTGTCCCCCTCTAGTGGCAGCTAGCCCAAAGAGGGATTGATGAGTCTGCTACAGCCTTAGCCACATAGCTTTTAGCTCATTCAGCAGAGGTTCATACACTAAGCTTCAGGAGTCCCAGGTTCAATCCTGCCCACAAATTACCTGGGTCTGTTGGCATTACACCTGGAAAATGAAGAAAAGTAGCCCATTGCAGAATGAAGTCTTGGGCCTGTGAGCCAAATAGAATTAAAGAAGCCAGTTCTTCATTTTTCAAGCATTCATTGGATTTGTACCTGTCATACCTCACAAGGGTTCTGAGACTCATTTTTCTCTGTACTCATTTTATCTCTCTTTGCCTCTATTTCCCCATCTATAAAATCCCACCTCACAGGGAATAGGTTGTGTTAATTATTTGTTTGTAAAGTATTTTGAATGTCAAAAAGTTCTGTATTAATTCTAAAGCCCAGCTCATCCCACTGTTATCTATTCAAGGACTGGACCCAAACAGGTCTCCATGGATGGGGGAACTCAAGTGGTTCGATAGCACTGTCCATCCCCAGGACCATCAGAAGATGCTTTGTAGGACCAGGATCCATGCGGGGGGGGCAGGCTAGGGGAGGAGTTGGTGGCTCATGACTGTGGTGACACCAATCATCTCATCTGCCCTTATGGAGATTTCCAAAAAAGGTAACCCACCCCTCAGGCTGTATATTATATATTCTGTGGAGCTCCTCTCTCCTGATAGAACAACGTAGAGGGATCTCTGTGACCTGATGCTCATGGAAATTTCTTCTCCTGAGCTCAATCCCATGGGTTTTACCTTGGGAGAGGACAATCTATCCGAACATTATCAGAGAGCCACATCTGTCCCAGGATTCCCAGCTCCATATAACCAACGGTCTTCATAGGTTCATGGCTCACAACCTAATAGGAAACAGCTATTTTATGCTAATTAACATTTCTTCCTATTGCCTTTTATAAACATTAAACACTGAGTTTGTCCTTACCATAGTAAACCCTCTTGCCAGATGCTGAGCTGATGTTGAAATCAGTGGGAAATGCAGGTGCTGAGCACCTCTCAGGATCAGACCCTGTACACTGAGTCACTGAGGCATGAATGCAATTGAAAAAAAGGACCTAGAAACAGCTTTCCCATAATCCTTTGCAAATCTATGAGGCCTATTTTTTGGGAACAGGCTTAGCTAATAATCAAAGAGAACCTGCTCGACTTCTGTAGTACAGAGAGAGCCACTTGGATGCTTTGTTAATTCCTCAAAAGACATCAAGAAAAAGTTTGGTGCCCAGCCTTCAAGTCACATCTGCTTGCGCTGTACTTTTCATTATGCTGTATTCACAGTCTCTGGTTTGTCTGGCCTTTTTTTTGGTCTATCAAATTACTACTGGCTTATGGAAATCAATAAACATAATTTTAAAATCTTCATTGTTCAGTAATTATTATTACAATGTATAAATAATGCCTTGGAAAATGATTTCTAAAATATTTATTATTTCATCTAGAGGGATTTTTTTTCCCTCATAAAACATCCTACTTTTTATAATAAAATACATATGCTTATTAGCAAAGGGCCAGATCCTGGAAACACTTACTACCTGATGCTGTTCTTACTACAGAGAGTACAGGCTACTGCAAGGGAAAGGAAAGGAAAGTCAAGAAGACAGTGACAGGACAGACCCAGTTAATCCCTACATGGTGGCCTCCGGTGCCATTTTACAACCATGTTCATTTCTCTTGCAAAGCATAGCTAATAACACAGTGAAGTACAGTTTGCAATTGCTGAGTTTCGTTCTGCTCCAGCAGTGACCCTAGGACAAAACCTCTGTTGGCTACTTAGATTGTAAACGCTTCTGTGTTTGTGCAGCACCTAGCGCAGCGTGTCCTGGTCCCTGGCTAGAGCTCGTAGGTGCTACAGTAAGACAAATATAATATTTCTCAAGTGCAGAGTGGGGGAAACTAGCTCATTGTCGAGCCTGAGCCAGTTTTCCATTGCTGTCTCTTTGCTTGTTTTACGCTGTTTATGGAGGATAGTGCATGGTGAGAGGGAAGTGGCCTTCACTACACCTTTCTGTAAGGCCCACTTCTCTAACAGAAAGCCTGATCCAGCACCCCCTGAAGTTACTAGATAGACTCTGATTGAGATTGAGCCCAGAGTGCACAAAACACATGAGCAGCCAATGTGACATTAATTCCTCCCCGCAGTGCTCCTGATGACAGCGTCATGGCAGAACCTTTACCCAAATTTCTGCTGGCTAGAATGTGACCTGTCCACATTTTTTCCTGATATGCACAAATATGATGTGGATGCAAGGAGGGAAAGGAATTGTTTAGGGTGGGTTCAGCCGTAACTAAGGGTGAAGGGAGGAAACAGAACAGAGAAACATTTAGGCTGAATATCAAGAAAAACATCCTAACATTGAAGTCGAGTAGGCTGTGGAATAATCTCCCAAAGGAAGTAGTGGAAACCTTATTAATGAGTCATTTCAAACCAGAGAGGACAAAGCACTGTGTGTAGGGAACAGTCATGCACTGGAAGGGAATGGAAAGAATGACCTCAGGGGTCTTTTCCATCTCTAATGTCTATCATCCCTACAGTCATCCATACTGCAGTTTGCTTTTTATTCTGAAAGAAAATTGGTCTGCAAATACAATGCAAGCAGTAATGACGCTTCCTAGGAAAAAACCCTGAGATATTTCTTTGAGTGCAAAAGCCTAGGAACCGCTTTTCAAATCAACTTGGATAATGCGAAGTATGTTAACGAGTTTTAGAGTATTTTCTTTTTCATCAGCGCTGCCAGAATGTGTGTCTGTCCTGGCAGCAGTTTTCTTGCAATTTGGTGAAACATCAGGATATTCTATCCAGCCAGATTAGAGTAGAGTGTTTCCAGGAATGAGTTTGAAAGGACAGATCCGCAGCTGCAGCAAATCAGGATAGCTTTGTTGATTTCAGTGCAGAGCAACACCAGTTTACAGCAGCTAAAGATCTGGCCTATTTACTGTTAAAAATAAAAAGATTACTTCCATTTTACCCAAAGTTTCACTAAAAGGAAGCACAGTTGCTTTTTCTTTTTATTAAAATCTGTCCACTTTGGGTAATTATATTTTGCCTACTTAAAATTCCCTTTGTAGTTTCCTTTGGCCACAGTATTCTGCCCCTCCTGCTCCAAAGAGTTGTGAGCCTATATTCTGTAAATTAGTGTACCAAGTTTGTAAGGCACCTTGGTATCCTTGTGGACAGCAGGTGCTATATACACGTAATATTCTTGTCATTTTTTTAAGCTGAACTCATTGGCCCACCTCGGCTATTTTTTTTTAAATCAATGATTTTAAAATAACAGTAATAATAATGTTACTTGTATATATTATACAGTGCTAGTCATGTTGTTCCATACATCCCTGGAAAGTGCCAAGATACCCTGGGGATGGGTGTGGAATAAGAACTGAATAGAATGTAATTTCTTACCTGAAAGAGTTGAAGACATCCTGTGGCGTGGCTTGTTGTTAAGTCAGAGAGTGCTTTTTGGCAGCTTACCACACTAAAGTAAACATGTAATGTTGTTCCAGAGGCGACAAGGGTAGATTTTAGTGGATTCCTGCTGCCAGTTGTTGCCTGAAGGTTGCTGGCACTCTGTGAGGGGAACACCCAAAACAGCCACCAGGGGGCACCATCCCAGTCAGTACTAACATGAGGCAGAAATGAGGGGGTGAATGGGAGTACTGAATGGAGTAATGCAGACAGGAGCAAAGAGAATTGAGAGGGTCCAAAAATACCCAGCTTCCTCTCCTGGACTGAAGAACGTGCTGAAGACCAGATGCTTCCCAAAAGTATCCAACCTCGGCAATTTTGCCTGTCTATTGGTGCCCTCTGTAGCAGCCTGCACACCCTGCTATGACAGTGTATGAGAGTCGTAATACTGCCTAACCTGCCCCTGGGTGGAATTTCTCTGGCATAGACACTGCGTAGGACAGAGCAGCTCTGAGGCGGCCTAATTTACACTTTTTGACTGGAACACCCAATCGAAAACGTACCCTGGCGGCTCCGGTCGGCACTGCTGAGCAGGCCGTTAAAAGTCCAGTCGGTGGCGCAGTGGGGGCCCGGGGCTAAGGCAGGCTCCCTGCCTGCCCTAGCTTCACACAGCTCTCAGAAGCAGCCACCAGGTCCCTCTGGCTCCTAGGCACATGTGGACAGCCAGGGAGGCTCTGTGAGCTGCCCCCACCCCTAGTGCCAGCTCAGCAGCTCCCATTGGCCAGGAACCACGGCCAGTGGGAGCTGCAGGGGTGGCACCTGCAGGCATGAGGGCAGCGTGCGGAGCCTCCCTGCCCACCGTACACCTAGGGGTTGCAGGGACCTGGCGGCTGCTTCCTGGGAGCCACAGTAAATGCTGCCAGGACTCCACACCCTGAACCCTGTCCTGAACACCAACCCCCCTGCCCCAGCCCAGAGTCCCCTCCCTCACCGAAACTCCCTTCCGGAGCCCATACCACCACCCCGCACCCCAACTCCCTGCCCCAGCCCGGAGCCCCCTCCTCTACCTGAGAGCCTGCACCCCCTCCTGCACTCCGAACCCCCCAGCCCGGAGACCTCTTCTGCACCCCAAACCCCTTATCCCTGGCCCCACCCCAGAGCCTGCACCCCCAGCCGAAGTCCTCACCCCAACCTCCTGCCCTAGCCTGGAGCCCGCTCCCGCACTCTGAACCCCTCATCCCTGGCCCCATCCCAGAGCCCACACCCATAGACGAAGCTCTCACCTCCCCACACACCCCAACCCTCTGCCCCAGCTCAGTGAAAGTGAGTGAGGGTGAGGGAGAGTGAGCGACAGAGGCAGGGGGGATGGAGTGAGCAAGGGCAGAGCCTCAGAGAAGGGGAGGGGAAGGGGGGGCATTGGGGCAGGGCAGGGGTGTTCAGGTTTATGCCATTAGAAAGTTGGCAACCCTATTTACACGAGAGAGACAAGGTGAGTGAGGTAATATCTTTTAGTGGCCCAACTCCTGTGGTGAGAGATCCACGGTTTTGAGCTACACAGAGCTCTTCTTCAGTCATAGACCTGAGAAGAGCTCTGTGTAGCTCAAAAGCTGGTCTCTCTCTCACCAACAGAAGCTGGGCTACCAAAAGCTATTACCTCACCCACCTCATCTCTCTGGTATTCTGGGACTGACCTGGCTACAACAATATTGCATACACCAATATCATGATTTACACTCAGCTGTTTTGTCCCCTGATCAGACAAGAATCCCCCTAGCTGTGTGCTCTGGCTTAAAGCTGCCTTTGCCCTGAGCTGTGCCTGTGTTTCTTGCGCCACCTGGAGGCGTGCAAAATATAGCCTCAAACTTTGGCTTTGAGGGGATTTCTCCAGCCTCCGGACTGCCTCCATAATGTCAGGACTTTTGGCTGTGGATATCCCAATGCTGGCAGGTGCCGGCATGTTGACCATGAATGTGGCATTGACTAGAACAGAAGAGCTCTAAAGAGATGGAGCCTGTCCAGGCAGGCCCCAAAGAAGATAATTATTGAGCTCATTGTTTCAGTTCACTTTAAATTTGGGGCCTGTCCTAATTAAAAGCTGTTTCGTGTCTTTTTTTCCTCTCTCTCGTGGTTGAAATAGTAGGTGGGGGCAGAGGCTGGTGTCAGCCAAGCTTTTCAGTAGTGTAGGCCGTTGTGCGGCTCCCACCAGTTCCCATTGCCACATGGAGGAACAAGGGGAAGAAAACCAGCTTCCCTCTGTGCCTGGAGGGGTGAAAGAAAAGAGACTGTCCCCATCCCATCAGCAGCTCCCTCAGCCCATGGCAGGTGAGAGGAAGAAGAATATGCCTGTGAGCCTGACTGAGGGAAAATGGAAGAAGACAAGCAATGAGCTGAGGGGGGAAAAGGAATGAGAAAGAGGGAAAGGAGGACAGACAGAGAACAAGGGTAGGGTGGGATGGGGAAGGAGACGGAGAAGAGGCTACCAGAGCAAGTGAGACTGAGAGTGGTGCTCCAAAGGATGGTGGGACTGGGAAGGTGCAGGGGATGGTAGTAGGGCAAAGAGAGAACCATGGGGGCGAGCTGGGATTGAGACACATGCAAAAGGATGGGGAGCCCTGGTGAAAGGGGGAATGGAAAGTGATTGGGGATAAACAGAAAAAGAAATGAGGGGAGCCAAAGAGTGGGAAGAAACAGAGATGGTGAAAAATGGAAGAGAAAATAAAAGGAATTAACAGAGAAGAGGAAATGTCATGGAGACCAAAGGCAAAAATAAACTTGGAGGGCGGAGGGGGAGAAAAGCCATATGTAACCTACAGGTTTGTACATTGTATTTCGTGGCTTCATGTTGACACTTCTATTATATTCCCCTGTCATAAAGAAGCAGGGAAATCTAGAATCTATGGACCTGTTGACACCCTGCAAGTGGAGAGAATCTTTGGGGCATTTGTGGGATTGGGCTGTGGGATAGAGACTGGAACCTGGGGTGGGGGTTGTACTAGCCCCTTTCCCTGCTCTCTCCTCTGTTTCCCTGCCCACCCCCTCAGTGAGAATCATTGCCAGTTCATTCGCTTTACATCATTTCACTGGCAACAGTGCGCTCTTGTGGCCAAGTAAGGATGTTTCAGAAGTAAGAGCACTATTTAAATGTGTGATGTCGCACTCCAGTTTCAGTGACATCCGTTAGTTCAGCTCTTTCATTTTCATAAAGATGTGAAATTTCACGCTGCCAGCTTGCAACTGGGTTTATAATTTGGCAAAGAATTTTTTTTTTAATCGTGTCATTACAAAGCATTACCGCCCATACATTAGCATCTTAGTACAAAGCCTCGCTGAGAACCAACTTTCCAGTGTAATTTTCCTGCATGTCTGCCAAACAGTCCATGGAAAGAACCATCTGTGATGTCTTATGGGGGCATTTCTCAGTCATAGCTTCCAAAGGGTAACTAAAATCTCTTCCGTAAAACATAAGCCATCAGCACACATGGTGTGGGTTTTCATATAAGAGTTTCTAGAATAAATGATAACATCCACTCTCTGGTTTTATACTTTTAGATTCCATCTGTATCTTGAGCTAATCAGACCCCCTGACAAAATTAAGTTCTGATATGAATTATAGCTCTCACGATCCAATTTATACTTAACGACTATTCTTTGTGAAGGAACTTTGCTGCTTTACAGTACATTGGATAGGAACAATCTATTGAAGTTTATCTAGTGGATAAGGCAACATCTTGGGTAAACAAGTTCCTGATTACATTATAATTTTTAACAGTGAGGGTAATTAACCATTGGAACACCCTACCAAGGGACGTGGTGGGTTCTCCATCTTCTCATGTCATCAGATCAAACCTGGATGCCCTTCTGGAAGACACACATTAGTCAAATACAAATTATTGGGCTCAGTACAGGAGTAAGTGGCTGAAAGTCTATGCCCTGTGTCAGACAGCAGGTCAGACTAGATCATCTAATGGTCCATTCTGGCCTCAAAAATCTATGAAAAATTTCCACAAGTGCAGGAGTATTATGGGAAAATTCCAAATAGGTCCATTACCCTTCGATTACTTAAACTCCCCCTACGGCTATAAACAGATGTGATATTCCTCACTTCCTGTCCTAAATTCATGTGCAGAGTTTCTGTGCACTCTTGAATAGATGCATTTTATTTTCTTGGAACCTTCCTAAAAAAGAGATCCTCTAGCTACTGGGCTTGATTCAGAAAGCACTAAGAGAAATTCTCTAGGCTGCGTTATGTCATGGTCCCTTCCAGCCTTTAACTCTGTGAATCTATGATGCCAGTGGTCTTCTCAATGCGTGCGCAATGTGCCTCAGGTGGCACATGACCAGGATTCATCACCAAGTTTGGTCCAATGGCTGGATCATTAGCTTGCCCAGGCCAGGTACTGATGGGGAGCGCAACATGAATGCAGATCCATGCCCCCTATTCCAGTGGTAAGCAAGGTAATCCCATGGCTCAGATTCTGCCACTCTTATGTATGTTGGATAATCTCTTACTTGGTGAATCACATGGGCCTATTGAAATCAGTGGGGCTATTTGTAGAGCAAGGTACTACTTAGTGTAAGCAGGGGTACCAGAATTTGGCCCTATCTATTTTTTATTTCCCACTAGTAACAAAATCTATAGTTCCAGTTGGGTTACACTGCCAATTTTAACCTCACATTTTTGGGGGTTCTAATTTTCTGACTCATATTCTGTTTTGGATTGAGATTTGCCTGCTTGGGCTCAGCACAAAGTTCATTTTGGGTAGAAGGAAATTTAAGAAAATTCAGTTCAGGTGGTTTGGGTTTTTTTCCTTGAGCCCTTGTGGTGAAGCAGAGAAATCATCCACCAGCACAGAAGGGTTAAAGAGAGCCTTTGGGCCCAGCTAGCCCCGCCCTGTAATACGTGCAGACAGTGCCAGGACTGGAGGGGACAGAAAAGGTCTGGCTAAATGAGCATGGGAGCTGCGGTGGAAGCTCTTTTTAGCTGGTCAAAGGTGGATTGAGTCTCAGGAGACCAGACAAATCGGCCTCCCAGAGGAGCACCATCACAGGGGCTACCAAGTGGGAAAACCCCTTGATAAAATGCTAGTAAAAGTTGGCAAAACCAAGTAATCATTCTACTCATCACACATCCCTCAGGAGTGCCCAACTGTATATGGCAGATAACTTATGTGGAGCCACTGTCAGCCCTTCAGGGCAAATGATGTACCTCAGGAACTCAGTTGTGCTCTGGTCAAATTTACACTTCTCCAGCGTAGCATAAAGGTGGTTCTAGGAGCCTTTCCAAGACATGGCACACATGTTGGTTGTGGGGGACCTGGTCCTCAGAGAAGATGAGGATATTGTTAAGGTAGATCATTATGAACTGATCCAATATGTCTCTAAAAGTATCACTGATGAAGTGTTGCAACATCACAGGGGCATTATACAATCTGAAGAGCACTACCAAATACTCGGAGTCCCCTATCAGATATGGATAGCAGTCTTCCACTCATCACATTCCTGAATATGGACCACATTATAAGCACCATGGAGGCCCAGCTTGATAAAGATCTTACCAGCATGAAGTCTCTGAGCTCAGTGGTGAGTGGCAGAAGGTATAGATTCTGGATGTTTACCTTATTCAAGGCTCGATAGTCTTTGCAGGGGTGCAGGAAGACATCTTTTTTTTTTTTGTCACAAAGAAAATTGGATGGGCAGATGAACATTTCCAGATTCTCTTGAAGTGCCTGCAGCTCAAGCTAGATATGTACTTATGTACAAAAGGAACCTTGGCTCCTGTCTGGCGGTCAATGGGGTATTGTAGCAGTGGTGAGGCAGCAATATATCATCCTTCTTATTGACCACCTCTGCCAGATCCTTTTACTTCATTGGTACAGCCTGAGCTACTGGGGGAACTGTGGATGCTGACAGAGGTTCGCCTGACCTGATCCCCACTGTTCCAGAATTCCCTGGATGCTGGGGTTCCTCAGGTTTAAACTACTGATGGCCTCTGGCATGGAACTGGGTTTGGGGAGACAAGACTGACAGCAAAATGATGAGCAAAACCAGA
This sequence comes from Mauremys mutica, assembly GCF_020497125.1. Classification (NCBI taxonomy): domain Eukaryota; kingdom Metazoa; phylum Chordata; order Testudines; family Geoemydidae; genus Mauremys; species Mauremys mutica. The sequence continues at coordinate 122,397,926 of NC_059072.1, read as the reverse complement.
CTTTGCCCACCCCCAGTGAACATGCAGATCATGTGTAGCAAGTCAGGAGATGCCCAGAATGACCAGGAAAGGTGGGGAGCGAACCAGGCCTAACTGCAGGGTTTTGCAATGGCTCTGACAGTTGTGACTTCCAAGGGTGCTGTCTCTCATGTCACTGGGCCCGATGAGAGAAGGGACCCATCAATGGCGTCCACAAGATCAGGAATGGTGCTGTGTCGGAATCCCAGGTGCCTGGATAAACTTCAAGTGCATAAAGTTACTAGAGGTGCCAGAATTGCCAGCGTGGCAGGGTGAGCAGATAAAGCAGAACATGGAGAGGGGCCACTGGTTGGACTCCACAAGAGGCCCTGTGGAGAGGTGCAGGCTCTGCATGCCAAAATGAAGGGAGGAAAATCCACCCATCCCAGACCTTTCTCTCATGGCTGGAGCACTGCCCAATCGAGGAGTGGGTTGGGCCTTCCACAGGCAGGACAAAGCAAAATGCTCAGGTTGTCCATAATACAGACAGAGAACCCTGCCTGGCGTCGAGCCTTCTCCTCTTTGGCATTCCAGCTCATGTCGACCTGCATGGGTTTGAGCTGTGGTGTGGGGGCAGGACATTGATTGGTTAGGGCTGTCAAAACTCGCATGGTTTGGCGTGTCACTCTCCTTTCTTGGCAGTGTTCAGATAGGCGGCTGTCAAGTCTAATGTACAGATTGATAAAAGTATCCAGGCTAACCAGAGGCTTTTCCTGAGCCAGCTCATCCTTAATGTGATCATTAAGACTGTGCCGAAAATTATGGCGCTGAGCAACTTCGTTCCAGTCTGTGTCCACTACGAGGTGCTGGAAGTCAGCATCCTTCCCTGAGGGTATGGCTACATGACAATTGAAAATCTATGGCTGGCCTGGGCCAGCTGACTTGGGCTCATGGGGCTTGGGCTGTGGGGTTGTTTAATTGTGATACAGACGTACAGACTTGGGCTGGAGCCCAGGTTTTGGACTTTGTAAGATAGGATTCTCTGCACCTTAAGGTCTTCAAACCACGATTTGAGGACTTCCATATCTCTGACATAGGTTAGGGGTTTGTTACAGGAGTGGGTGGGTGAGATTCTGTGGCCTGCATTGTGCAGGAGGTCAGATTAGATGATCATAATGGTCCCTTCTGACCTTAAAGTCTATGAGTCTATGAGGAGGGTCCCAGTGTTCAGGCTGCAGCCTGAGCTGGAATGTCTATGTCACAATTAAACAGCCCCACAGCCCCACAAGCCTGAGTCAGCTGGCACAGGCCAGCCACAGGTGTCTAATTGCAGTGTAGACATACACTTAGGGTCTGGAGCACAGCATGTACAGTCTGAGTCACTGCAAGTCACCAATATAGCTTGGACAAATTATTGAAACCAGATCAAGAGGGGGCTGGACTTTTCAAGAACATAAAAATGACCATACTGGGTCAGAACAATGGTCCATCTAGCCAAGTATCCTATCTTTGAGACGGGGGTGGCTCCAGGCCCCAGCACGCCAAGCGCGTGCTTGGGGCGGCATGCCGCGGGAGGTGCTCTGCCGGTTGCCTTCGGCGGCATGCCTGCGGAGGGTCCGCTGGTCCCGCGTCTCCAGTAGACCTCCCGCAGAGCACCCCCCGCGGTATGCCGCTGTACTTGTGGCGGTGAAATGTCTAGAGCCGCTCCTGCTTTGAGAGTGGCCAGTGCCAGGTGCTTCAGAGCGACTGAACAGAACAGGGCAATTATCAAATAATCCATCCTCTGTCATCCAGGCCCAGCTTCTGGCAGCTGGTGGTTTAGGGACACCCAGGCCATGCATGAGGTTGTGTCCCTGACCATTTTGGCTAATAGCCATTGATGGACCTAACCTCCATGAACTTATCTAATTCTTTTCTGAACCCAGTTATAGTTTTGGCCTTCACAACATCCCCTGGCAACAAGTTCCACAGGTTGACTGTGTGTTGTGTAAAGAAGTACTTACTTATGTTTGTTTTAAACCTGCTGCCTATTAATTTCATTGGGTGATCCCTAGTTCTTGTGTTATGTGAAGAGATAAATAACACGTCCTTATTCACTTTCTCCTCACCAGTCATGATTTTATAGACCTCTGTCATACACCCTATTACTTTTCTCTTTTCTAAACTGCACAGTCCCAGTCTTTTTAATTTCTCCTCATATGGAAACTGTTCCACACCTATACTCGTTTTTGTTGCCCTTCTCTGTACCTTTTCCACTTCTAATATGCCTTTTTTGAGCTGGGGTAACCAGAACTGCACTCAGTATACAAGCTGTGGGCGTACTATGGATTTATATGGTGGCATTATGATATTTTTTGTTTTATTAGCTATCCCTTTCCTAATGGTTCCTGACATTCTGTTAGCTTTTTTGACTGCTGCTGCGCACTGAGCAGATGTTTTCAGAGAATTATCCATGATGATGATGCTAAAATCTCTTTCAGGAATGGGAACAGCTAATTTAGAGCCCATCATTTTGTATGCATAGTTGGACTTCATAGACTAGCAAAATGTTATCAGTTCAGCTGATGGTGTTAACAAAAATACAGAGAGAAACAGAGGCACATAATAGCTTGTAATTATTATCTGAGGGCTGGGTGGAGTGCTTATTGTAGAGGGAGCAGCTGAGAGCATGCATATGTGGATTGGAAAAGCTGACACTATAGAATGCCTTTCTATATTAGAGAAAATGACTTTAGTTTACTCTGATTCACCTTAATTTGCCAGCAGGTGCACAGCTGTACAACCTGCAATCTTCCAGGATTAGCTGTCCTAGGTTTGCAATCAAGGACCACAGGGCGACAACAAGAGTGGAAAGAGAAGCAAATGCATTTTAAGGGTACATTTATTGAATTATTCATGTTTATATATTGCCATATTGTTTATCACTACACTAGCCGCAACAAGCACTCTAACTACAAATATTTTAAACCCACAAATTACATTTGCCACACACATAAATGGTGTAAAATCTGAAAATATTAGTACTATAATTGTTGCCAAGAAACATTAATAGGCCACCTGTTAGGTGAGACACAAAGCAACTATAAAAAAGCAACAAATTAACTGAATGCCAGAGAAAAGAAACAAGCCTGGAACCTTTCCCTCAGGCTCTGTCTGTATGGTACATACATACACACCAAAGCATGCTCAACTGTAGAATTGACTGCACCTTTGATTCACCAAGATCCCTTAAGAGGCCAACATGAGAGCAATCTAGGGAAGATGCTTGTTGATGCTCAATTTGTGGTATGCAAGCAGCACCTGGCTCTTCATAGCCTTGCTGTGATGGGGCATGCTTTCCCCACACTGATTCTGCAGGGGTTAACTCCACTCAATAGGCCGAAGAGGCCACACCCCCTCAGCCCTGCTGGGCATGCTCCTGCGGGAAACCAGGTATAAAAGGGAGCAGCTCAGTTCAGTCAGGGCTGACTGCTGAGAAGGGAGGAGTCACATTGCAGGCTCTAGCCAGGGAGCTGCTGAAACCACAGACTGTGAAAGCCAGAGGTGCCAAGTCCCAGGCAGATACTGAAGGAGAGTTGGAACTGTTGGAAGCTACATAGGCTGAGGAGCCTAGAGACACCCAGACCACTGTATCAGGGAACAGGGTAGGAAGTAGCCTAAGGGGACTAGTCATTGTGCTGGGGGGCATCAGCATGTTTTGGCTGGATCCCCACTGTTGCTTGCTGCTGCTAAGACCATGGGCTGGGACCCCCTATCTCAGCTCCCACCTATCCCTAGGTGGTGGCTCATTTCCCTGAGTATGGCTGTTGGTGGGGCCCTCAGCCCTCCTAAGGAGGGCAGCCATATTTGACTTTGTCCTCTAGGCTGCACTACCCTAAGACTAAGGGTGATCATGCAGACTTAGCGTTGGGGCTATAACAACCCTTACCCCACCCAAAAAGGGGATAGGGTGTGCTTGTCCTGTGACGCTTGTGCATAGCTCCTTCTTGGGTTTGAGAGAGGCCTGGCACACCATCCTAACTACAGTGCATTGGTGGCCCTTGCGGGGGGGGGAATGGCAAAACCGAACGTAACCAGAGACATGCAGGCTCCATGGGAGGCAGTGATGTTGACAGAAGCAACCTTCTCAAAATGTGACATGTCAAATGTTAGGTGTCTTACTGAGCCCTAAATAATACTACTTGGATTGCAGCCTTTATTAAGCTGTTTTGATGGTTGTATTTCCTAATAAATGGTATTTGTATTCTTGTGTTCCAAAAGTGTGATCCTGGTGTGGCTGATTGGCGCTACTACCTTCAACTGACCACTTGGCTCTTGTAACTCCGCACGGAGGGCCTGGATTCACAGACAATAAGCAGTCACTTCCGCACCCTCTACTTCCAGATCATCTACAATAGCAAAACGTTCGGACTAGGGGAAATTGACATCAGTGCAGGAGGCCCACAAAAGACCTGGTCTCTGCTTAAATTCCACTTTAAGCCTATTTTGAGGCTTAAATGGTGCATATACTTTGTGCAGGATACAGGAATAAAGTGTACCCTTCCTGTATAGGCAACAGAGGCTAGTAAGGGGTAGACATTTTTGGTTACTCAAAGGCAGCACACCTCTAGAGAGAGACCTGAAACTGGGATGTACAAAGGGTTTGTTGGGTATGGTACCTGTTGCCATGTTAGTGTTTGGGCAATAAGCTGTTTGGCAGAGGTGTCCCATGGCCAGCATTGGGTCTGTCAGATAGAAATTTTTAATTGCAAAGTTTCTAAAACCTTTTTCTGAAGATGACATTGTTTTCTAGGTGGCTTTGTGAATATGCCATTGGGATGGATGCAAAAATCTCTTGAGTATACTAAACAACCACAAGCATTTTAAAGCTTTTTGCAGACCTGTATTAGTATTTCAGGCAGGTGAAGTTGCAGATGGTTTACCTACTGCAGCCTCTCGGTGCTTGTCTTCACTACCACACTAAATCAGCGCTGCTGCGATTGATGCATCTGCATCAATTTAGCAGGTCTGGTGAAGACTCAATAAATCAATGGGAGAGCACTCTCCCCTTGACTTAATGAATGCACCTTGAGGGTACGTCTACACTTACCTGCCGGTTCGACGCGGAGAGTTCGACTTTTTGGAGTTCGAACTATCGCGTCTGATCTAGACGCGATAGTTCGAACTCCGGAAGCGCCGCGGTCGACTCCGGTACTCCACCTCGGCAGAAGGAGTTGGCGGAGTCGACGGGGGAGCCGCGGAGTTCGACCCCACCGCGTCTGGACGGGTGAGTTGTTCGAATTAGGGTACTTCGAATTCAGCTACGCTATTCACGTAGCTGAATTTGCGTACCCTAATTCGAACCCCCTTCTTAGTGTAGACCAGGCCTGAGAGGCAGAAGCTTTGTTGACGGGAGAGTCTCCTGCTGCCATAGCGCGGTGTAGACACTGCGTTAAGTTGATGTAAGTTATGTCACTCAGGGAGTGGTTTTTTTACTTCCCCGAGTGACGTAACTTATGTTTTAAGCGGTAATGTAGACAAGACCTCAGTCTCCAGCACATGCTGTGCCTCTATCTGGAAATTTGCAGCATTGGGACTCGCCTCCTAGAAGTTACTTCATACACACTTTTGTTGTCCCCTGCTCCTCCCAAAATAGGGTTTGGGTGCTTTGGAAGAAAGCACTGATGCTAAATGGAAGCGTAAGCACCAGGTGTTTGCCAATGTGGAGCTCAAGGTTGCTGCTTTAAAAGAGAACCTCTGAACTGTGAGTGATGCAGGCTGGAGATGACTCAGAAGTGAGAATGACACTGTCATTCTCATCTGCTGCTCCAGTTAAATACAAGACTACCTTGAACAGAAAAATAGAGGGTGGAGCTTGAAACTGTTAAGAACAGTGTGACTACCAAGAGGTGTAGCTTAAACAGTAAGCTACCGTTTCACCATCCAGATTAAAGCACATACATATTGATGTATCCAGGCACTACAAAGTTTTTTTCTTTTGAACCTTTGAAATGAAGGCAAGTGTACAATTACAAGGTGGTCAGAAATGGTGGTGGTTGTACTCATGCACCATGATGGTTATTGCGATATTATGGCAGCTTAACTTGTACTGTGGGTGGAGGGGGTTTGATACTGGATCATATTCTTATCCTTTGTCTAACTGCTGGGAGCAAAGTTTGAGGCCTTGCAGGATAGTTTCCATTTGGATGAGAAGTCAGTCAGTTATATTCTTGGTGCAACCTTGTCTAATTGCAAAAATTGAACACAAAGGCCTGTTTCCCTGAACACAGCATAACCAAGTGACAGCATGCAGTTTCCTTGCTTAGAAATACTCAAGTGTGCTCCTGCAGCAAGTTATGTGCAAGACACTCCATCTCTGCTATGGCTAATACTCACAACTCCTTCTCATTCTCCTGGCTTTGGCTGTAGGCTGTGTGTGGGAGGCAGCAGAATCTCCTAGTCCACTGTCCGCAACCAAGTAACCCTGCTTCAGGGCTTAGCTCTCACCTGCCATGCAGCCTATTGCCTTGGCAGGCCCCACATTGTCTGCAGTTGTTTTTGCTACATAAGGGGCTTGATTTCTCCTTCTCTGGAGTCTGAAAGAGTACTTGGAACATTCACTGGGTTTTCTGAGGTCTGTGATTGTTTTTAGATCCAAGACTCAGTTGATGCAACCATTTGCACCTTCCAGCATAGCAATGTATTTAAATCAATGTGTTTGTCTTTAGGGTAATTTATTCTTGTATATTAATTATGATAAAGCTTATGATAGACACTGGATGAAACTGGTTAGTTAAGAAATAAATGCATTCAGTGACTGAGGTAGCAATATGGATTGCATGAATTGGGCCTTGTCTCCATTTGGAAATAGCTACAATTTACCAGTTGTTGGATGGTAATTGAAGCATCTGCACCAGTGCTGACTCCTTAGAGTAAATAACAGGACACACAGGAATGTATACTAATTAAGATGACATTTAGTCCTTTTTTCAGTTAGCTAATCCCACATTAGCTCCCCAATGCAAAACCCAGCTTGCAACTGTCTGCACTTAGGAGTCGGCACAGATGCAGCTAATGTTCAACTTAGCTCTTCCTATGTGTGAACCAGGTGGAAGATGGTGTAGGAAGCTGAGGCAATTCAGTCACTCTTCCTATTAACCCTGCCTCCTCCCTACGATGGAGGACAAACTGGGACCTTAAAAATGTAAGACTAACTACTCAGGATTCATTTTTTAGTGTGCCAGGTTTTGAGTCAGAGTTGTGTCTGGTTAACACCAGTGAGGGTTCCTCAGTGAGAATGTGACATTCTAAAATGTTCAAAACTGTACATAAATTAATTGGACTACTTTGGCATACCAGAGAAAGTGGAAAATAGTATAGATGCTCCAGAAGCAATGTGGGGTTTGACAGAACTTGGCTAAGAGCATGGTATAAATATTTAAAGATCACAGACCTGATTCAACATTGCCCTGCCCCTTGGGTAGTCGTTTATACCTGTGCAAAGTAGGTATAAAATGCCACCAGTCTGATTTAGTAGCAGTTGACACCCACTTTATGCAAGAGTGACTGCACAATGGAGAATCAGGCTCATATAACTTTAGCTTTGCCATTCCATAATCATGATAAAAGGTCTTACCACCTATTGTATGGCTCACTAAGAGGTTTTAATAACACCTACAGCATTCTTGGGGCAGATGGGAGATCATGTGTGACATCCTTGTATGCAGAGACTAATGTATTAAACTCAAATCCTGGAATGATTTAATACAATTGGATTTAAGCTATAATGCATCATGCACATGCAGGAGTGTTTTCCATGTAAACCCACACGTGTCCTGATAGAAATGCAAAGCAGACTTATAACTTAAACAAATTCAGGGCCGTCAGACAGAATTTTAAAATTCCTGTGGCTGGGTGGTTATTCTTGGGTAAAGTTGGCTGAAGTGTTTTGAATTTTGATGAAATATTTGGGAAGGGAGGGGTGAGAAAGCTGACATTTACGTAAAATTAGTTTTCCTTTTTTGACCAGCTCTATTGGGATTTGAGCAAAATATCTTTGACCTCTAGGTTGCTGGGTCAAGCTCAGCATATGACAGGCTGAAATGTATTACCATTTAATGACCGTTTAGTGGGTGTGTGAATGAGTTTGAGACCCTTGCTCCACTCCTGGGAGACAAGTGTTTGTAAAATAAACTACCAAAAATAGCACTGATTAACTTTGTTGGTAGCTTCAGCAGAGATGCTAAGAAACGAATGGGCTTGGAGACTGAGACACCCTGTAACCCTCTGAGAAAATCCCTCCCAGAAAAGGTTAAAGCACTTCAGGGAAGGCCGTACGTGGGAAGTTGTCCTGCTGCTGTCCATGCTGTACCAATGGCTTCAGTCTCCAGGGCTGTTAACCCAGCACCTTTCACAAACCCAATGTCCCCACACAACTATAACTTGAAAGCTGTAATAACCTACTACCACCAATCATTAACTTCATGGTATTCCTAATGTTTGCAACAGGACCTCACTGACAGGAAGGGAGTGTTTACATTTAGTTAAAAGTTCACATCAAAATTAGACACCTCATCCCAAGACATTCTAAAGGAAACAGGCAGCCAGACTTGTTCAGGATGTCTGGGTTGTATTGTTTTCTAATTGGTCATAATTTTAATGTTTTCAGGGACGAGTAAGAAATCCTCTCACAGGTAGGGGGCACTCTGCCACTAAAATCCAAAGCCCTTTCAAAAGTTGTGAGGGAGCATAATTGTACTAGTTACTACTAATCAGTCATCTTGAACAATCTGATGCTGATTTTTTGGTTTGCACTATTTTTTTGGAGAAGTTATTTAATGCCAAAAATAGGGCAATGTCAGATCTCTAGACATTTACAAAGTCCAATTTACTGAGATCATTATTTCTGGCTTACCTAGCATATGAGTAGCCTCTGATGAATAGATACTATTTCTTTGGGATATAAAGCCAGAAATCATTTGCTGTTGCAAACTGAAAATTTGGGATGTTAGTCTGCTCTGGGCTCCTTTTTCCTCACCATTTCCCCATACCAATACTGAAACAAAGATTCAAAAAGAATTCTATGCAAAGGAAGATCTTAACTTTTGGAGTTTATCACAAGGATACATCCTTATGCTCAATGGTGAGTACAATTTCTTTTTCTGGGCATGCAAATAAAACGGTTCCCCAACACAGAGCCCTTAAGCATCACTTCTGATTAGCATTAAAACCTGTCTGTTTCATTTGCATCTCCCTCACATCCCCTCTGAGAACAAACCCTTCGACAGCTTGTCAAGTTGCAGTTAAATTATTGCTTCCAAGTATATAAGCTCTAGCAAGATCTCTCCATTACAATCCTAGATAATGTACTGACATAGTAATGGCCAACATTTTAATCTCTATATAAGATAACTGGAAAAGATCTATTGAAAATATTCTTCCCCACCCAGCTCTCACACATTCACTTAAGGTTTTTTCCACTGCTTTTGGCCCAAATGTATAACCATATGTGGGCTTATGATTTGGGTTCAAGATTTGTCCTATAGAAAGCTGATCAGCGCAGTTCTGTATGGCCTTATTTTAAAACCCTTTGAAATTTTGCAGAAATGTATTTAAAACATTCTTGGAAAGAGTTGCAGTAGGGTCAGTGGATATATTTTCTGTATTTCCTCACTTCAGTCTTTATTATAAAAATTATTGTACAAAAGCAAATGTATTGAGAGACTGCCTCTCACTGCTCATTCATTCCCTGATGTAGTAATTCCCCAAAGGTGCCCACAATCAATTTTTTACAGATCTGTTGTAAGACTTGACCTTGCATTCCCTGTGTATACCAAACTCTCACTTTTGTTAACTGAGTTTGGGGTGCTCTGTAAAAGCAGAGCCAGGCCCATACTGTAAACAAATGAAAGGATAATTGCTGCACATGTGGCCAGATCCAGCCTGAAACAATACATTGACAGCCACTCCCAGCAACAAAAGTGAAGGAAAACAAAAAGAGATGGTAGCAGCAGCTCTTTCTAACTGAATCTGCTGTGCGCGCACAGATGTGTATTTACATAAACTGGCAAGCTATCTTCCTCACACTTCAGAACAAAAGCAGGATGGCTAATATTTTTAAAGCTGTTTTCAATTAGAGCAGGATATAAAAGTCAAAGTGAAAAAAATATAGTTTACAGTAGCTTGCATTTTCAGGCCCGATCCTCTGCTGGTGTAAATCAGTGTAGCTCCACTGAAGTCCAGTGGGCATTGGACCAGGACCTATTTCCCCATCCTATAGCAGAATACACAAATTTTCTAATGGTTGACATTGCTATTCTATTTGACTGTTCTTTACCATCATGACCCTACACCTGGGGCAGGCAAACTTTTTGGCCTGAGGGCCACACCGGTTTTTGGAAATTGTATGTGCCTCCCCAAACAGTCAGGCATGGCCCTGCCCCCTATCTCCCCCCCTGCTTCTTGTCCCTAATGGCCCCCCTGGACTCCTGCCCCCCTATCCAGTCTCCTGACTGCCCCCTGGTACCCCTGCCCCCATTCAATCCCTGTTCCCCTGCTGTCTGACTGTCCTGAAACCATCCACACCCCTGCCCCTTGACTACCACCCCAAACTCCCCTGTCATCTATCCAGCCCCTGCCCCCTTACCGCACTGCCTGGAGCGCTGGTGGCACTATAGCCGTGCCAGCCAGCTGGAGCCACCCATGCCACTGCGCAGCATAGAGCACTGGGTCAGGCCCCGGGTCTGCAGCTGCGCTGCCCCAGGAGCTCACAGCCCTACCACCGAGAGCATTGCACTGGCAGCAGGGTGAGCTGAGGCTGCAGGGAAGGGGGAACACCGGGGGAGGGGCTGGGGGCTAGCCTGCCAGGCTAGGGGCTCAGGGGCCAGGCAGGAGGGTCCCATGAGCTAGATGTGGCCTGTGGGCCATAGTTTGCCCACTTCTGCCCTACATTAAGGCAGTACTGCCAACCCCCTGAATTGAGAAATTGTGAGTCAGGCCCCAAAAAGCCATGGATTAAAATTAATCTTACTTTGCTTTCTGTGTGTATTAGACTTCATGTCTTCCAGTATTTCTCCACAGCTATGCAAGCTAGAAGGCTTTTTTAATTGAAAGCTGAGATTTTCATAATCTCATGATTTTTAGGATTTGGGACTTTATTAAAAACACCAAACAGCATGAAACTCCTGTGTGTTGGTGACACTCTTACATACCAATAAAACCTGAAGAATTTCATTCCTCGTGTACATCATATGACCACGTTATGCTTGAGCCTGATTGTCCCCTCAGCCCTCCAGTCAGCACTGGGAGTAGATGGAAACTGGACAGATTACAGCTGGATCATCTTTTATGTAGCCTCATCCTCTGGAGGTCCTAGGAGAAACTATGGCCAGGGGGAAAATCCCTGCTAGTACAGTTCCAAGGGAATTCTAGGGATGTGGAGGGTCCAGAGACCAGAGCAGCTGTGGAAGCCCTAGGCCTCTCAATGAATAGCTGCATCCGTGGGAATCTGTCAGGTGTGGGGGCAGGCCTAGTGGCTTATTCTGCAGGGATAGGGATCACGCACTCCCCTACAGCTGGGAAGGAACTCTGCAAGAGTACTCTCTGAGATTTCCTCCTCCAGAGCCCACACCTGGGGAGAGATGATCCAGGCTGTTGTAAGGAACCAGGATAACAGTGTTACTACTAGAGGTGGTCAGTATTGGAATTTCCCATGGGGCAGGAAATTCCAAGATTTCCAAATTCAGTCTCACTTCAGGATGAAACAAAATATTTTGAAAATACGTTTAGACTTTATTGAAATGGCTCAATAGGGCTGAAATGTTTTGCTTTGATAAAGTTTTGACTGTCCTGTCATTTTAATTTGTATTCCATTATATTACAACATAAGTCAAAATGATGATGTCCAAAGGAAACATTTTAGTGGGAAATTAGCAAAATCTCTATGGTCATAGGAAATGTTTCAACTTAATCCAATCAGTATTCTGTTGGGAAAGTTTTCAACCAAGTCTAGTAAATGCTCTTACACCAACTTTTAGAGAGATTATTAGACTTGGAAATATTAGATTTTTATCAGTAAATGTCAATGAACATCAATTTAATCATTCACACACAACCCTGTGAAAAAAATATTTCCATTGATAAGAATCAAAATTTACAGTTAGGCAAAGTAAGGAAAAATGCTGCCTGAAAACTTCATTAAAGTTTGATTTAAGGCTAAAATGGTGGCATGTGATGTTGACAGTTTGTATTTCAACAGTCACAAAGCTTTAACATTTAACAACACTAGATGTGATTCAAAACAAGTATCAACCCCACTTCCTGCAGCTGTGAAAATGTAGATCAACTTTTAAGTGCTTAAATATAAACTATTTGCCCTCAATTATAAAAGATAAAAATTGAATTCTGCCAAGCCTAAATATAATTCAAGTAGGGTGTTTCTTAAGCCCTTGCTGTAGTAGCAGGGCTGGTCCCAGGGACACCCTAATTGTTTTAACATTCGCTGAAAGGAGTATTTGCCGAGTGAGGAGCTAAGATAATTCACCTTCTTCTCTACTAAACTGTCTGCTTATCATCTGGCATTAAATATGCAGTAGTTGCCAAGTTAGGGCTGTATTTCTTGCCTTCAACCCTCAAACTCCACTGTGGTATGTATTGTCATTTACTGAACATATTACAACACACTATTGACGTCCCCAGTTTGGAAATCTTTGTTTGTCTTTCCCACCCCACCCCTGAGGAATTCCAAAAATACATCACTGAGCATGTGTGAAGTCAAGTCATTCATTACAGCGATGGTGGACCTGACTCACACGAAGTCTGGTGCTGGAGCTGAGCTCTCCAAAAGTTTTCAGAGCTTGCAGATTTGGTTCTGGCGTGCTACAGAGACACAATGCAGAGCTGTTCTAGTTCCTTCCTTAATGGAGAAATGGGCATTTATCTCAGTAGAGGATCTGGCCCAACGTTTGGCCCCTAACTTCTCCAAAGAAGTGGGTGGGTGGGTAGGAGGGAGTGTTTGCAACTGGGGTTTTGGTTCAGGTTCCCTTTCTGAGTGGTTTGGGGTCTTCTCTCGCTCTCTCCTTCATGCCTTGCCCCCGGGGGTACAACCCCCTGTGTATTTGTACTCGCGCACTGCTGCGCGGAGCAGGCAAAGGCGCACCCGCATTCTTTTGGCTGAGTCTAGGTCGACCCGAGCTTGCAAAACGGGCTGTTGCTGGGACCCAACCGGGAAAAGTGGCTCCATGTGACTACAGGGTCCCACAGTTCAAACGCGGCGCGGCCCGGCCCCTGCAGCGGAGTCACACGCGCGGCCGCCGCTGGGAGCCCGGGCGCTCTACGCGCTGCGGCTGCTCCGGCAGCCAGGGCGGCGGCTCCAGCTGTGCGGCGGGGGGGAGGGGGAGGAAGGATGCGGCGGGGGGGAGGGTTCCATCGCCGCCCAGTTGTGCGAGGTCTGTATGCAAAGCAGCCGGGAAGTGGCGACCAATCAGGCGCGGGCCTCCGCCGTAGTATTTATAGATCGTATTTAAAGAGCCCTTGGGAGTCTCCGCTTTGCTCAGCTGGGCGGTGGCGGTGGCACAGCCGGAGCTCTCTGGCAGGCACACGTGCTGCTGGGCTGGTGCAGCTGGGGGAGGGATGGTGCGGTTCGTGCCTTTGGTCTGAACCCTGGCTCGTCCCACCCACGCCAGTGCTGGGAGAGAGAAGCAATTCCAGGGCTGCTCCTGTAACCATTTCCTCGCTGGAAACCACAGCGTGGGCAGTAAAAAAAAAAAAAAAAAACACCCTTCAAATCTTCCAAAAGAAATGCACGTAAAATCTAACCCTAGACTGCTTCCCCTGGGGTCTTTCCAGACTCTTTGAAACAGGATTCGGGATGGGGTGGTAGCACCCGGTGCCATTTATTTACTGAAACAGTGGGTGGAAGGTGATTAAACTTTATAGAGCCGCCATATCTTTTGTCAACGTGTTACTTAGCGTCTGTCAGACGCTGCCGATGTGCTCAGTGGTGTCCAAAACTCCGAGGATGATGGAGATCCTTCCTAAGGAGTTTTAAAGCTACGAATTTAAATTCCCTCCGCACCCATAACGCTTCCTAATTGAAGTAGGATCCAAGCATGAAAGGGGTTGTGTGTTCCATCCCTTTGCCTACAAATAAAGAAGCGATACAAATTTCCCTGAGTGAGCAGAGGAAGATGATTTTAGAGCATTGTGCATTTTTTGTAATGGGTGTAAAACAGCCCTTCTGACTGAGATGGGATATACCTGCAGGCTTGATACAAGAAGTTGGTATTAAGAATAGTTGAATGAGGAGGGGTGGCGGTCACCATTAGCACAGGGGAGGGACAAGAGATTCAGGCGAAAGGGGAAATCTTTTGAATGAAACTGCTGGATGATTAGATTAAATCCCATCAGTAGAGTTGGCAACGTCATGATGACACATATTTGTGCAGTGAAACTTTAAAAGCACACATTGGCCAGAGGAGTCAGCACAGTGAATAAACCAGACTTGAAGCTGCTGGTGCTGCTGCCAAGAACTAATGTGTCATGCTTTATTACATAGTTTTGAATAAGAAACTGTTGCACAGTGCTTTAGTTCAGGCTGCAAACCAAGATACATGGGAGCCTAACTGTAGGCACCCAGAAGGGAAACATCTTGGCCATTATACCCTCCCCCCTCCCCCAATGTTATTAATTCTTTACCTTTCTCTCTGGAGAATGTACTTTTCTCACAGGAATTAGAAGAGGTAGTGACTCTGGCACTCACATATTGCTAGAGAAATTGCTAATGCAAAATTGTATGACAACAATTTTAATTCACTGTGGGCCCAATCCCGTGAGTTGCTCTGCCACTGGCTTCGCTGAGAACTGGGAGTGATTTGCACCAGTGCAGAGGTGTTCTGCACTTTGCAGGATCAGGCCCCAGCATCCTGCTCCTGACGAGCATGAGCACTTGCAATTGCCTTTGACATCCATGATCAGGCATTAAAGGCTGATTCTCCATTGCCTTGCCCTTTGTGTCATCACTGACACATGTGCAAAATACCTGGGAAATGCTACCTTTGCAGATACCTGCTCAAATTGTAAGAGAGTGGAGAATCAGACCCTAAGCCTTCATTTTACATTAAACTGATGTTCAGTTGGAGGCATGTTAATTCCTCCTGTGAACCTGAGTTTCTTCTCATGGAGTATACGTCTTAAAGCTGTGAGAAAGAACTATAATTCTAATAGTAACAAGGGGTGCCGATTTCTGAATCCAATAGCAGGCCATTAGGACCACTGCATTTCATACAGCATACAAGGCATTTCCATTGACATTGTGCTTTGTCCGTAAGGATCAGACCCAGCTCCCATTGAAGTCAATAGCAAAATTCTCTTTGACCTCTTTGGATGCAGTATTGTCCTTGAACACTTTGTAATAAATAAAGTAACCCTTATGGATGGTTGCACTACAATGAATAATCACTAGAAATGTGTTATTTTAATAGACGTTGTAGAAGCATGTACAAGTGATTTTAAAATATTTAATAAATGACGCCGTAACAGCGTTGTTGCCATACAAAGCATGTTAAGAACTGTGGTACAGTAGAGTGCAAATCAGGGCTGCTAACCCTTACTTACTCAAGACACCTCAAACAGCCAGGTTTGGCTCAATACAACTTGAAAGGACCCTGGTATACACTTTCTATTCAAACTAAACCTGATTCGCAGAGGTTTATATCTACAATAGAGCCCCTGTGTGTAGCACAATTACAGTAGCACAATTATCCTGCTGCAGCACCATAGCGTAGATCAATGGTGGGCAACTTGCGACCCACTAGGGTAATCCGCTGGTGGATTTGCCACCTGCAGCTCCCAGTGGCCGTGGTTCACCATTCCTGGCCAATGGGAGCTGCTGGAAGCCGCGCAGGCCGCAGGGACAATGCTGGCCGCCGCTTCCCACAACTCCCATTGGCCGGGAACGGTGAACTGCGGCCACTGGGAGCTGCAAGTGACTGTGCAAATGTAAACAAACTGTCTGGCAGCCTGCCAGCGGATTACCTTGACGGGCCGCAGGTTGTCCACCACTGGTGTAGCTACTTCCTACATTAACGGAAGGCTTTTTTCAATGTAGTTAATCCAGTTCTCTGAAAGGTGGTAACTAGTGTGATGGACTTCCCTGGAGTGCAAGCTGGAACTGGGGTATTGCTGAGCCCTCTGGCATACCAATCTGGGCGCCTCTCACACTGCAGACCATTCCCGGTCCTGCACTCACACAAACCTTTATACCTTTACGCAGGCAGGGACACACCCAGCTGCAGTTACATGAACGCTTCTCCTCAGCCACTCATGAACAAACAATAGAGAAGCTTCAGCCAGCTCCCCCACAGCTCCACAGCCTAGGACCTCAGAACTGTACTGTCTTACCCTGGTCAAATCCTGACCAGTATTAGTTTATTACCCAATTCTCCCCCTCCTTCAGTATGGAGAGGACAATGCACCATCCCCTGTTCCTGAGCAGATTTCCCTTTGCACTTCAAACAACACACTGTTTTAGGTAAAAATGTACACAGGTGAGTCTCATCTTATGCTGGGCTTACGTTCCACTGTCAGCGCGTAAAGTGAAAAATGTGTATAGTCAAAATGACATTGAGTGTAATGGCGAGCGGAATCGCCCGCACTATAGGAACAGTATTTAAATTGTTATTTTTCTCTTTTGTTTTTGTTTGTTTTTGCCGACCGCAAAGCTGAATTCACGCATGTTAAATGCATGTAAGATGAGACTCAACTGTAAACAGATTGATTGATTGATTAACTACAGAAAGGTAGATTTTAAGTGATAAGTAACAGCAAACAGATCACAGCAGATTACCTAAGAAATAAAACAAAATGCAATCTAGGCTTTATAAATTAGATAGGAATTTAATCAAGCAATAGCTCACTCTCTTAGTTAGTACAAGCAGGTTACAGCTTTTGCATACACAGGCTGGAATTCTTCTGTCCTGCCTGGACCTCCTTCCCCAGTTTAGTCTTTGTTCCTCAGGTGTTTTCAGGTGTTGTATTTTAGGAGAGTGAGGCCAAGTGATGATGTCACGTCCCAAGTGATGATGTAGCTTCTTCCAGCTTGCTGGAAAGATCTTTGCTTATGACGTGAGGGTCTGTCCCCCCTCCCTGGTCAAGCATCCTCCATTGCCTGGTCAAGCCAGACCAACCTGATTGCCTTCTATGATGAGATAACTGGCTCTGTGGATATGGGGAAAGCAGTGGACAGGATATACCTTGACTTTAGCAAAGCTTTCAATACGGTCTCCCACAGTATTCTTGCCAGCAAGTTACAAAAGTAGGGATTGGATGAATAGATTATAAGGTGGATAGAAAACTGGCTAGATTGTCAGGCTCAAAGAGTAGTGATCAACAGCTCGATATCTAGTTGGCAGCTGGTATCAAGCGGAGTGCCCCAGGGGTCGGTCCTCGGGCTGGTTTTGTTCAACATCTTTATTAATGATCTGGATGTTGGGATGGATTGTACCCTGAGCAAGTTTTGCGTATAACACTAAACTGGGGGGAGAGGTAGATACAATGGAGGGTAGGGATAGGGTCCAGATTGACCTAGACAAATTGGAGGATTGGGCCAAAAGAAATCTGATGAGGTTCAACAGGGACAAGTGAAGAGTCCTGCACTTAGGATGGAAGAATCCCATGCACTGCTACAGGTTGGGGACCAACTGGCTAAGCGGCAGTTTTGCAGAAAAGGACCTGGGGATTACAGTGGATAAGAAACTCGATATGAGTCAACAGTGTGCCCTTGTTGCCAAGAAGGCTAACGGCATATTGGGCTGCATTAGTAGGAGCATTGCCAGCATATAGAGGGAAGTGATTATTCCCCTCTATTCGGCACTGGTGAGGCCACATCTGGAGTATTGTGCTGAGTTTTGGGCCCCACCTCTACAGAAAGGATGTGGACAAATTGGAGAGAGTCCAGTGGAGGGCAACGAAAATGATTAGGGGGCTGGGGCGCATGACTGATGAGAGAAGCTGAGGGAACTGGGCTTATATAGTCTGCAGAAGAGAAGAGTGAGGAGGGATTTGATAGCAGCCTTCAACTACCGGGTTCCAAAGAGGATGGAGCTAGGCTGTTCTCAGTGGTGGCAGATTACAGAACAAGGGAGCAATGGTCTCAAGTTGCAGTGGAGGAGGTCTAGGTTAGATATTAGGAAAAACTATTTCACTAGGAGGGTGGTGAAGCACTGGAATTGGTTACCTAGAGAGGTGTGGAATCTCCACCCTTGGAGGTTTTTAAGGCCTGGCTTGACAAAGCCCTGGCTGGGCTGATTTAGTTGGGGTTGGTCCTGCTTTGAGCAGGGGGTTGGATTAGATGAGCTCCTGAGGTCTCTTCTAACTCTAATCTTCTATGATTCTATGTGCTCCCTCTGGGAAGCCTCCATTGTAAACAATTCCTGAGATAGTCCCTGGGAGTGTGGATTCCCTTTAATGGGGCCATTAGCACTGTCTAGCTTCTTCTTTGTTGTACCTGTGGGTGTTTCCAACTTCACAACATATTTCAGTAACCCACACATAGCAAAACTTCATAACTTCACATACAATGACAGCACATACAATCCAACAGGATATTAATATTTAACAGATCAAGACTTTTACAATGATACCTCACAAGGCATACTTCATACAAAATATATCCTAATTATATGACCGTGGTGAATAAGGGGGTGCCAGCGTATTGCTTTGGGGCACAGAATGTCACAGCTAGGTCGACGGAAGAATTAGTTGGAGGCATTATTCTTCATTCTGCCTAGTGGTCTGTACATTGAGCAATCCCTTTTGCCTGCCACTCAATAAGTGAGTGTTGAAGTCAGAGCTGTGAAAAATGTCATGCTCAGCATGCAGTAACCAGATGCATCTAATTTTTAAGTGTAGACCAGGTCTCAGGCCAGGTCTACGCTACAGACCTGTATCAGTATAACCACATTGCTTAGGAGTGTAAAAGATCTATATCCCCGAGTGACGTACTGTAGTTATACCGATCTAACTCCCATGTAGATGTTGTTACTGCCTCTTGGGGAGGTGGATTAACTACGCTGATGGGAGGTGCTCTCCTTTTGATGTAGGAGCATCTTCATTAAAGAGCTACAGCAGCTGCACGGGTGCTGCTGTAGCACTGTATGTGAAGACAAGCCCTCAGTCTTTTCAAACCTGTACAGCTGCTTGAACATTGGCTGAAGGACTGATATCACATTCGTCAGCAGAAAGATGATTCTGGCAGCAGAAACATTGTTCATAAAATCAGAGCTCTACTGTATATAGTTTATTGGTACTTGCAGATAGCGTTTTATCATTCAGTGAAAATGCTCATTTTGAAATGAAAGTGGTGCTGGCTATAATGTTATCCTCTATACTACTTTTTTTTTTTTTTTTTTTTACGGTAAGATCAGCTCCTCATCTAGTATAAATCAGCATAGATCCATTGACTTTATTAGGGCAACACTAATATACACCAACCGTCACGGTTGAATTTGGCCCATTTGTTTCAACATTTTGAGCTATAATATTTTAAAGTTAAAACATATAGCTTGTTAAAGTTTGCTACAATGGATATAATTAGTGCTGTACGTAAAATGATCCAGTGATAATATTGTTAATCTGCATAGAATTTTTTTTAAATCTTTGTGTGTGTTATTTATATATATGCAGGCCTGATCCCATAAAGTACAGAGCACCTCCTCACTGGGGCAAATCACCGCCAGTTCTCACCAAAGCCAGTGGGAGGTGAAGGAGCAACTCACGGGATTGGGCCCACAGTGAATTAAAATGGCTGTAGCACAATTTCACATTAGTGATTTCTCTGGCAACGTATGAGAGCCAGAGCCACTACCTCTTCTATTCCCGTGAGAAAGGTACATTCTCCAGAGAGAAAGGTAAAGAAATATATATATTTATTTCAAAATAGCAAAGCTACCTGTGGAACTGCTTGCAAGTCTAGATTATTTTAAGCTGCAAACCTAAGAATGAGAAATGTCATGACAAAAGAAGTTTTGTTTGTTTGAGACAATTAGAAGGGTGACAAAAAAATTTGACTTACTGTTGCCCTGAACATTTCGACCTCACCTGCTGGTTGCACTTGGGTCAGTTACTTCTTCACTCTGTGCTTCAATTTCTGCATCTGTAAAATGCAGCTAATGATACTAACCTCTTTTGTAAAGTGCTCTGAGATCTATTGATGAAAAGTGCTAACAAGCTAGGTATGATTAATATAGTTTATACCAGTGCACAGTGGCTGTAAAATATTACCAGATTAGAGTGACAGCCGGGCACCAGAACAGGAGAGCCAGGGGGCCATGGCCCCATCACTTTTAAAAGAGGGCTATGACCTCCCACTTTTTAGGGGTCATAAGAGCGAGTGACAGGCGCAGAGGGAGGAGAGAAGCAAGCAGGGACGGGGCCTCAGGGTGGGGGGAGGGACAGTGTGTGGGTGGGCCCTCAGGCAGAAAAGGTGGCGTGGGGGGGGGGGGCGAGGCCATGGTTTGGGTGCCGGTGACCCCCCGCCCCACACTTTTAGGGAGCTTCTGTCACCCCTGATGACAGCATTGTGCAGTCACTTTCCACCACCAGTATAAATGACTACACAAGGTGCAGGGCTGGGCAATAGTGAATTGAGCCCAATCTTGCAAGTCCTTTCCTACATGATTCATCCTGGCTACAATATAGCTACCCACCTGAGTGAGTGTTGACAGAAATGAGGCCAGAAATGAAGGGAACTATGGAGCCATGATCTGCCACAAATACTCCTGTTCTTTTTGTAGATCTCTATAGTAACTACGCTTTCTGACAGAATATTTGACACACATCCTGCAGTCCTATTGAAATCAATGGGAATTTTCCCTGACTGAAAAAATGGGCTTTTTAGATTCATAGGTGCTGGAACCAGATTTTACAGTTTGGTTCAACAGCTCTCAGCACCCCCACTATAAATATTGTTCCAACACCCACGCTTATATTTCTAGATTTCTAAAATGTAGATATCCTCTCATTTGTCCATTCATTCCATTCTCCTATGTTTTCTCTCTTCTCCCCACTGTCAAGCACAAACAGCATAGCTATAGAATATGTCTTTGCTCTTGTTTTGAATAAAACTACCACATCACTCACTTGGCAAGACAGTTTGATTACGCTGCTAATGGAAATACAGGGAAGGGGGCCAGGGACTGGGGAGGAGGGCGTAATAGACAGTTTGATGTGCTTCTCTCTGTCTTTCATTAGGACATGCCTTAGATAATTGAAAAATCTATTCCGAGTGCTGTCTGCATGACTTCAAACAATATCAAACATCCTCTGTTAGCTTTTGATAAGTAATTTTCTTAGGCTATGGGGTGGTATCGTCACCACACAGATTCACTTAACCCCTGTTTGACTGGAGCACTACGTTAGTTTCCAGTAGGAAATAGAAATGGATCAGAAGGGGGTGGGGGATGTTAAAAGTAAACCAGTAAATGAAAGGAGTGCAAATTTCTCAGCCTTGTGCATCCAAGCCCATTGCAATCAATGGAAAGACTGACACTGATTTTAATGAGCTTTAGATCAAGCCTTTAAAGAAGTTGTATGCACAGATATTGTGATGGGTCAGTGCATTTTACATGAACATTCTGGGGGCGCATCCCTGTTTTCTCATTTGTTAAAGGTATCTGCTATGATCATCCCAAAACAAGGAGGAATAAATCAGAGCTGTATTCTTCTAGATGTGGTGTTTTATTCTGTCCTATTAGCATCTACTCGAATGGGAATAACAATGGCAATTCAGTTTTAGAACTCTGACTTTTATTATTCTTTGCAGTTTCATCATATATGAGTCTTGTAACATTGCACAGAGAATTGCTGTAACATTTAAGTGGATGAAATTGTGCAGATAGGTAGTCGTGTAGCTTCTTTATACGCTGATTTCTCTTTAAGAAAAACAAGGTAGAGTGAAATTTCTCTCAAGTGACCACCATAAGCACCAGCAAATATCATGCACCTAGTACTTGTGGTTTTTTAATATAATACAAATCAGATACACACACCCCTCCCCAAAATGAACTGCTTTACAAAGTTAAAGTAACAAGGGCCTGGTGATGAAGAAAAAAGATTAAATGAGATTATTACTTGTATTATCGTAGAGACTAGGAGCACAAGTCATGGTACAGGACCTCATTGTGTTAGGCACTGTACAAACAGAACAAAAAGATGGTCCCTGCCCCAAGGCTATGTCTGCACTAGAAGCATTTTACCAATACAAAAATACCAGTACTCTGTACTGGCAAAACACTTCTAGCTTGGATACAGTTATACCAGCAAAGCTGAGCTTTCTACCACTGTAGTAAAACCACATCCCTGTAGCTGGATCTAGGCTACAGGCTTTTGCCAGTACAGCT
The DNA here is from genome assembly GCF_020497125.1 of Mauremys mutica. Lineage (NCBI taxonomy): Eukaryota > Metazoa > Chordata > Testudines > Geoemydidae > Mauremys > Mauremys mutica. Next base: position 122,375,595 of record NC_059072.1, on the reverse strand, counting down.
ACCCTGACTCTTTGCACCCCTGACCAACACAGCTGTGATGGCTGAAGCCTGTAATGTTGTAAATGTGGCCAGAGTCAAGGAAGCAGAGAGACTAAGGGCTTGGCTACACTGGAGAGTTGCAGCGCTGGTGGTGGGTTTACAGCGCTGCAGCTTACTCACCGTCCACACTTGCAAGGCACATACAGCGCTGCATCTCCCTGGCTGCAGCGCTGGCTGTACTCCTGCTCTGCCTCGGGTATAACTATTGCAGCGCTGGTGATGCAGCGCTGCTCCGCCAATGTGGCCACCAAAAGCGCTGTTATTGGCCTCCAGAGGTATTTGGAGGTATCCCAGGCCTGGTCTACACTACGCGTTTAAACCGATTTTAGCAGCGTTAAACCGATTTAACACTGCACCCGTGCACACAAGGAGGCCCTTTATATCGATATAAAGGGCTCTTTAAACCGGTTTCTGTACTTCTCCCCGATGAGAGGAGTAGCACTGAAATCAGTATTACCATATCGGATTAGGGTTAGTGTGGCCGCAAATCGATGGTATTGGCCTCTGGGTGGTATCCCACAGTGCACCATTGTGACTGCTCTGGACAGCAATCTGAACTCGGATGCACTGGCCAGGTAGACAAGAAAAGCCCCGCGAACTTTTGAATTTCATTTCCTGCTTGCCCAGCGTGGAGAGCTCACCAGCACAGGTGACCACGCAGAGCTCATCAGCACAGGTAACAATGCAGTCTCCTGAGAATCGAAAAAGAGCTCCAGCATGGACTGCACGGGAAGTACTGGATCTGATCGCTGTATGGGGAGAGGATTCAGTGCTAACAGAACTGCATTCCAAAAGACGAAATGAAAAAGTATTTGAAAAAATTTCCAAGGCTATGATGGAAAAAGGCCACAGCAGGGACTCAGTGCAGTGCAGAGTGAAAGTTAAGGAGCTCAGACAAGCCTACCAGAAAACCAAAGACGCAAACGGAAGGTCCGGTGCAGGGCCAAAAACATGCCGCTTCTACGCTGAGCTGCATGCAATTTTAGGGGGCTGCGCCACAACTACCCCACCCCTGTCTGTGGATTCCGAGGTGGGGGTTGTAATCTCAGCCATGGCTGAGGATTCTGCGGACGGGGAAGATGACGATGAAGAAGAGGAGGACGAGCTTGGAGAGAGCACACAGCACTCCGTTAGCCCCAACAGCCAGGAGCTTTTTCTGACCCAGACGGAATTACCCTACCAGCCCTCCCAAGCCACTAGCCCAGATGGTGAAGCCATGGAAGCGACCACTGGTGAGTGTACCTTTGTAAATATAAAACATAGTTTAAAAGCAAGCGTTTTTTAATGATTGATTTGCCCTGAGGACTTGGGATGCATTCGCGGCCAGTAAAGTTACTTAGAAAAGTTTGTTAACATGTCTGGGGATTGAGCAGAAATCCTCCAGGGACATCTCCATGAAGCGCTCCTGGAGGTACTCTAAAAGCCTTTGCAGAAGGTTTCTGGGCAAGGCAGCCTTGTTCCGTCCACCATGGTAGGACACTTTACCACGACATGCATGTAGCAAGTAATCGGGTATCATTGCATGACAAAGCATAGCTGCGTATGGTCCCGGTGATTGCTGGCATTCAAGCAACATCCGTTCTTTATCTCGCTGTGTTATCCTCAGCAGAGTGATATCGTTGAAAATCAGGTATTTAATTAAGGCGACAGAGATGGCTATTTTCCTACTGGGCTTGTGGCCTGCTGCTTAAAAGAAATCCTTCCTTGCACGTAGCCAAGCGGGGGGAGGGGAGGAGTGAAATAGCTATGAGCTTTTTTGCGTTTGGCTAGCAGGGATCTTCCCAGCTACCAGCCACGCAGTGGGGGGGGGGAGAAGGGGGGTGATTAGCAGTGAGCTTTCATGATACCAGCCATGCGGTGGGGGGAAGGGTAAAGCACTGTATATATGAAGGCTGCAGAAGCCGAAAGACAGTGGCTTACCATGGCCGCATGCAAGCTGAATTCTGATGCCCGGACCTGCGTCTGTGAGATCTGTAACACCAGAGCCGCAGGCACTCAATATTAAGATGCAAAATGCGACCTTGTAGTGAAATCACATGTGCTATGTAAGGTGAATAGTGTTGTTCACTGTGAAAGAGTATAACCATTGTTCTGTAAAATGTATCTTTTTAAATACTTCTCTCCCTTTTTTCCCTCCCTCATGCAGCTGCAAATTTTTCAAGCCTCCCTCCTCCATCCCAAAGGCTAGCCCAGATAAGGCAGAGGAAAAAGAAGATGCGAGACGAAATGTTCTCGGATATCATGGAAGTAACCCGCAAGGAAAGAGCTCATCTGAATGAGTGGAAGGAGGTGATATCAAATTACAGGAAAGATGTCAGTGAACGTGAGGACAGGAGGGATGCTCGAGATGAGAGGTGGCGGCAGGAAGATCAGCGGTGGCGGGATGCAACTCTGGGGCTGCTGCGTGATCAAACTGACATGCTCCGGTGTCTGGTGGAGCTTCAGGAACGGCAGCAGGATCACAGAGTGCCGCTGCAGCCCCTGTATAACCACCCTCACCATGTTGCAAATCCTCCTCACCCAGACGTGTAAGAATGCGGGGGGGGGAGGCTCTGTGCATCCGCCCACTCCACCCCCGTGGACAGCCCAACCAAAAGGCTGTCATTACTGTGAAAAATTTTAGTGGCCTTTTCCTTCCCTTCTATCCTCCTCCCAAACCACACCCGGGCTACCTTCTCAGTTCTCTCCCTCTTTTTATAATGAATTAATAAAGAATACATGATTTTTAAACGATAGTGACTTTATTTCCTTAAGCAAGCTGTAATCGAAGGGGGAGGGTGGGTGGCTTACAGGGAATGAGTCAATCAAGGGGAGAGGGGTTCATAAAGGGGAAACAAACACAGCAGTCACACCCTACCCTGGCCAGTGATGAAGCTCGTTTTCAAAGCTTCTCTGATGCACACCGCTTCCTGGTGTGCTCTTCTAATCGCCCTGGTGTCTGGCTGAGCGTAATCAGCGGCCAGGTGATTTGCCTCAGCCTCCCACCCCGCCATTAAGGTCTCCCCCTTACTCTCACAGAGATTGTGGAGAACACAGCAAGCAGCAATAACAAAGGGGACATTGGTTTGGCTGAGGTCTGAGCGAGTCAGTAATGTGCGCTAGCGCGCCTTTAAAAAGCCAAAGGCACATTCTACCACCATTCTGCACTTGCTCAGCCTGTAGTTGAACAGCTCCTGACCACTGTCCAGGCTGCCTGTGTATGGCTTCATGAGCCATGGCATCAAGGGGTAGGCTGGGTCCCCCAGGATAACGACAGGCATTTCAACATCCCCAACTGTTATTTTCTGGTCTGGGAAGTAATTCCCTTGCTGCAGCCGTTTAAACAGAGCAGTGCTTCTGAAGACGCAAGCGTCATGAACCCTTCCCGGCCATCCCACGTGGATGTTGATGAAACGTCCCTTGTGATCCACCAGTGCTTGCAGCACCATTGAAAAGTACCCCTTGTGGTTTATGTACTGGATGCCCTGGTGCTCCGGTGCCAAGATAGGGATATGGGTTCCATCTATCGCCCCACCACAGTTAGGGAATCCCATTGCAGCAAAGCCATCCACTAGGGACTGCACGTTTCCCAGAGTCACAACCTTTCATAGCAGCAACTTAATGATTGCTTTGGCTACTTGCATCACAGCAGCCCCCACAGTAGATTTTCCAACTCCAAATTGTTTCCCGACTGACCGGTAGCTGTCTGGCGTTGCAAGCTTCCAGAGGGCTATTGCCACTCGCTTCTCCACTGTGAGGGCTGCTCTCATCTTGGTATTATAGCGTTTCAAGGCAGGGGAAAGAAAGTCACAAAGTTCCATGGAAGTGCCCTTATGCATGCGAAAGTTTCGCAGCCACTGCGAATCGTCCCACACCTGCAAAACTATGCGGTCCCACCAGTCTGTGCTTGTTTCCCAGGCCCAAAATCGGCGTTCAATGGCTAGAACCTGCCCCATTACCAGCAGGATCTCCAAAGCGCAGGGGGCCACGGTTTGAGAGAATTCTGTGTCCATGTCCTCATCACTCTTGTAGTAAGTGCAGGCCCTGATAAAGGCCCAGTATGAGGCCTGAGGCCTGAACTAAAGTAATGGTCAAGACTTTGCTAACATAAAGCAAAGTTAAGCTGTGAGCCAGAGGCAGGCCCTGCTCACAGAAGCTGGCAAGGAAAGGGCTGATGTTGCCTAAACATATATTCACCTAGCATATCAAAGTATAAAGACATCATTAGAACACACTATACTGAAACATTCCATAGATAATAAAAGGACAGGCTGACCCATCCCAATGACAGGGGCAAAAGGGTAAAATGATGGATAGAGTTGTTTTGATCGAACCAACATGTACAAGGTAGAAGGCGGCACCTAAATACAGGAAAGAGGCCTTTGAAGAATTCCACCTGGATTTCAACAATTTTCCCCCCACCATCAACCTCAGTCTGGACCAGTCCACACAAGAGATCTACTTCCTGGATACTACAGTGCAAATAAGTGATGGTCACATAAACACCATCCTATACAGGAAACTACTGACCACTACACTTATCTACATGCCTCCAGCTTCCATCCAGGACACATCATATGATCCATTGTCTACAGCCAAGCCCTAAGATACAACTGAATTTGCTCTGATCCCTCAGACAGAGACAAACAGCCACAAGATCTTTATCAAGCATTCTTAAAACTACAATACCCACCTGGGGAAGTGAGGAAACAGATTGACAGAGTGAGACAGGTACCCAGAAGTCACCTACTACAGGACAGGCCCAACAAGGAAAATAACAGAACACAACTGGCCATCATGTACAGACTCCAGCTAAAAACTCTCCAGCACATCATCAGCAATCTACAACCTATCCTGGAAAATGATCCCTCACTCTCACAGACCTTGGGAGGCAGGCCAGTCCTCGCTTACAGACAGCCCCCCAACCTGAAGCAAATACTCACCAGCAACTACACACCACACCACAGAAACACTAACCCAGGAACCAATCCCTGTAACAAACCTCGTTGCCTACTCTGTCCCCATATCTACTCTAGCGACACCATCAGAGGACCCAACCACATGAGCCACACCATCAGGGACTCAGTCACCTGCACATCTACTAATGTGATATATGGGATAGCTCAGTGGTTTGAGTATTGGCCTGCTAAATTCAGGGTTGTGAGTTCAATCCTTGAAGGGGCCATTTAAGGATCTGGGGCAAAAATCTGTCTGGGGATCGGTCCTGTGTTGAGCAGGGGGTTGGACTAGATGGCCTTCTGAGGTCCCTTCCAACCCTGGTGTTCTATGTGCCAGCGATGCCCCTCTGCCATGCACATTGGCCAAACCAGACAGTCTCTATGTAAACGAATAAATGGAGGCAAATCAGACATCAGGAATGGTAACATACAAAAGCCAGTAGGAGAACACATCAATTTCCCTGGACATTCTATAAAGATTTAAAAGTAGCCATACTTCAAAGAGAAACTTCAGCACTTTTAAAATTTTATTTGCAAATTTAACACCATTAATTTGGGCTTGAATAGGGACTGGGAGTGGCTGGCTCACGACAAAAGCAACTTCCCCTCTCTTGGTATTGACACCACCTCATCAGTTATTGTGAGTGGACCACATCCACCCTGATTGAACTTACCCTGTCAACACCAATTCTCCACTTGTAAGGTAACTCCCTTCTCTTCATGTATACTAATGCTTGACCTGTAATTTCACTCCATGCATCTGAAGAAGTGGGGTTTTTTACCCACGAAAGTTTATGCCCAAATAAATCTGTTAGTCTTTAAGGTGCCACTGGACTCCACATTATTTTTATGTAACAGTGTACACCAGGCCTGAGTCTCTACCAGTGTTTCATGAAGGAAGAAGATAGGGCTTGTCTAAACCCAAATGTAGTTAAAGCAATGCTACCTGCTTAATCTGGACATAGTTATATTGGTATAAAGGTGCTTCATTACCAATGTAGCTATTCCTGTATAGAAAAGGGAACAAGCTGTACTGGTCTAAGGCACCTTTGTAAGGCAACTGCATCCACTCTGGGGGTTGTACTAGTATAACCGTGTCAGTAAAACATCAGACCATCTAACCAAAATCTGTCTAAATAAGTCCTTGGAGTAGCCCCAGCCACCAACACTACTTTAACTTACACATTCTTTAATCTTCTGTTACCTCAGCATGCAAATTGCACCAATTTACATTCCTTTACACATCATTAGTCAATGTAAGTAGGTCAAAGGGCATCTGAGTGAAAAGAAGCCAGAGTGTAAGGAAGTCTACTTTACATCAGTGAATTTGGCGTATGGCCTGTGTAGAGCAAGGATAATTTTGGGCAGGATCCTGACAAGGAGAGAGCCAGTGGAGATTCCTGAGAAAGGATGGGGATGGTTGTGCTTCTCACTAATGGATGAACAAATTGTAACAGAATCAGGTATACTTAAAGTGGCAATATAAAAATGAGATTTGCCTGTTGGAGACAGTCCTTAGTGTGGTTTTCATGACAGGCTTTCAAAACAGTTAAGTTAATTATGAATCCAGTGTGTTGGGTGCTACATTCTTGTCACTGGGAACCATACTCCTCCCATCTGCGTCCATTGGGAGACTTTTCTTAGTCTTTCACTGTAAATCTGTGGGCTATAATTATTCCTTGATGAGAACTTGAATTCTAGAAATAAATTCAGGTTGTGTAGAGGGAAGGTTTGCAGTCTAAGTATTGCATGTAAGGATACAAGACCTCACTAAAGACAATTGCTTAGTGATTAGTAAAGTGACCTCAGGTTAATGTGCACTTTGCTATCTTTTCAAAATGTGCTGGTGATTAGAAGGGGAAAAATAAATCTAGTATTGGAGCTAGTATTTTGCTGGAACTGAATTGTGATTTCTGTGCATAATTTCTTAACTATTAATTTTGTGACTGAATGCTCTTTGCTTAGTTGAAGCAATCAAGATGTGATTTTAAATAGAATGCAAATCTCTGTTTCTGCCACATTAAGTTAGTTCCAAGCTATGGTTTATCTATCTCTTTAGTTTAGTTTTCTCAAAAATAATAATAATTATCATATTTTGCATGTATATAGGACCCTTCATCCAATGATCTCACAACACTTTATAGGATCCTATTGTGCAAACACTTAGTCATGTGAGTAGTCCAAAAATGGTCCCCCTTGCATGAGTAAGACTACTCATATAAGTAGGGGTTTGCAGGATCAAGCCCATACACTAGTTAATCATGGCATTGCCATTCTGAGCTAAACACATAAAAATATTGCACTTATTTTTCAGATATGAAAACTAGGGAAAATATTGACCAAAAGTGGCTCCCATCATGGGTATTTAAGTTTTTGGGTAGCTAACTTGGAAAATGGATGACTCAAAGTTTGTTGCCCAAAAATCGAGGCACTCAAAATTAGATAGCACTTTTGAAAGTGATTCTCTATGACTTCCCCAAAGTCTCCCAGCACATCAATGGCAGAGAGCCAGACAGCAGCTAGAATTCAGTAGTACTGATTCTTTGTCCTCCCTCTACGTCAGTAATACAAGCCTGCCTACACTCTCCCAGTGTGAAATATCATATTTCAAACATTGTGATGAAATTTGCCAGTACATTGTGTTCAAGTCCTTTATAACAAATTATAAAATATAGTTTTGCAAGTTGTATTTCCCCTCATGTTGTATTTCTTTAAGACTAGGTAGCTCATTCAGTGCGGGATTCTGATAGATAGTCAACTGGAGTAAGTAGCTCTGAATAGGCACATTGATTCTACTTGTGGACTAAGCTACTACTCAGCAAGGACATGGGTGGCAGAATCTGGCCCTCAGTGAACAAATATTAGTATTGGTAGTTAGAAGAGACCTTTCACTGAGAAAATAATAATGAGTTTACCCAAGTAAAAATAAGTTTTCCATCTGCATTTTCAGTGAAAGTAAACAATAAAAGCTCTCCCAAATAAACAAACAGCAGTGCTGTTGTTTAATGTGTTCGTTAATGTTAGGGCTCATTTATTTTACAGTTAAAGAGAACCTATTAGATAGGTTAGGGTGGATGCTACCACACCATGAACTATAGTGACTTGCACTCCTTTGCTAATGGTCGTGGCATTTCCTGGATTCTTGTTGCTATCAATAAAAGAAAGCAATACTTCTGGATTTCTCAAGAATAAGGAATCTCATTGGTTAAAGCATCAAAATGTATTTTGAATTCCTGGATATAGGGTAGTTTTCATGCCAGATCTTTAGTTGATATATACTAGCTGGAGTGGCGTTATGCTAATTTACATAAGCTGAGAAACTGGCTCTTTGGGTTGTAGACTTCTCAGACCTATGGAAAGAGTAGGAAGCAGCAAATTCATTCCATTTGTGAGACTGGTTTTTATTCTGCCACCTTAAAACAGAATGACAGTTGCCAAATTAAAAGCTGCCTGAACCTGCTTACTTGAATACTTCCGTTGACAAATCATGTAAGTAAAAGTTGCAAGAACAGGTCCTTGCTTCCTTATATAAGACTTACTAAACCTCTTTTCTCATTGGTTTTCAAATCAAGGACTTTCAGTCCTCTACATTCAGGCTAGAATGTATTGGAGGCCTGCAGTGCCTGGATAGTCCCAAGACTAAACCACCAAATTGATTTTGGATATTTAGTGTGTCATACGTGTGATCATTTGCATAGACCATGACTGTTGCTGACAAAAGGTCGGGGGGTGGTTGTTTTTGAATTGCTCAATTGTGAAGTAAGTGGAACTGCACCAGGGATGAATTTGACCCAGTGCTTACAATATACCCTATCAGTGACAGCAAAACAATAATAATCAGAATTACTGTTTTATCTGGAGAGAAGCTGTTAAATCTCAGAGGAAATTAGCTTTTGCAAAGCAGGGAGAACATATCTATGTGTGGAGTGGAGGAGGGGATGATACACGAAAAAAGAATATCTTGTTTTACTAGATGGTATTTCTCTAGCACAATGACTGAGCTGTGATTATCAAGGTGTTATTTCTGTTCACTGACTGGATGAAGTGTGTGCAAGCACTTCTAACATGAATACTTGCACATTCAATTCTGAAATTCATTTTCTGCAAATACTTGATGTATACAACTGTGAAATTTGCTCAACATCTCCGATATCTGCAGAAAGCAAACACAAAAAGGGTGTCAAAATGGACAAAGAAAATTCATTTAACAACTTGAATGAATAGATTTAAAAAATGCATTATCTGTTCAGTTCTAATGGTCACTACGTACCCTGGAGCTCTCATGTGTGTGAACAAAACATTCTAAGCCCATCAATCCTGATTTTTATTCAGAGAAATAAAGTGTTGAAACAAAATCAGACTACATGATATAAGTAAAGGCAGATACTGATTGGCATATTAGATACTTCATTTTAACACTAAAAATTTCAAATTGAATTAAGTTTCTGTAATGTAGTCCTCTTTGAACAAGGAAATAGTGAGAAAATAATGCAAAGAGCTGACCATTCCTGTCATGACGACACATCTCTTCTGGGTCTTATTCCTTAGCCTGTTGCTGATTTACTGTGTTGTCTTGGGCAAATGATTCAAAATTTCTGTGCCTCAGTTTCCCCAGCTGCAAAATGGAGACTATCCACCAGACAAGTGTTTTTAGCTTTAATTAAGCAATTTTGCAAAATGATTTCACATCCATCTATGAAAGCTGCAACCTAGAAAAGTGCAAATTGTTCTTCTTCTATGGGTTGTTCTCCAGTAGCACTTCTCGGAGTCAGAAGGTAACCCTAATGTCCTAGCCAACATACACTTCCTCAGAGACATGTACAGCACAGAATGTAAGCTATTGCTGAGAACACATCTGCTGTGATGCTTTCTTGCACAGTCATACCCACTAGCTCAGTGGTTCCCAAAGTCAGGTTCCCAGACTCCTGGGGGTCCTCCATGGGTTATGCTGGGGTCCATCCCTTGAGCACGAACCAGAACAGCATTTCAGCATTTTTGCTGCTTGGAGGATTCCATTTTGTTATCAAAATCACATCCTTTGTGCACTGTGAGATTGCACAGACCATGTGTGAGAGCTCATGCTGGCAGGGGCATTCCCACACTGGTGGTACTTGCTCATTCAGGAATACACCCTCCCTGTGAGGGTTTAGAAGAACTTTTTCTGCCACAGATGTCATGAAATTTACTTATTAAAAATGAAAGCGATCTGGGACATTTAGTCAGATTCCAAAGGGTCCTTGGCAGAAAAAAGTTTGGGAACCACTGATCTAGCTCAGTATGATACAACACTCTGGGATATCTAGAGTATGAAAGGCACCATGTACTTCCTGTATGTTATAATGATGAGTTACAAGTGGATATTGGCTCATATGCCTATATGACAGGAACAGTTCAACTTGGTTTGAAAACAGGAGATGAGCCAAAACCACAACCCCAGGACTTGTGAATGTTTGAATTCCAAACCTGGATTTTGCAGATTGCTTTGGCCAATATTAGAAAAATACAGACAAATTTATTCATCTCAACATCCCAAAACCTAGGCGTGTTTGAAATTCAGTTTCAATTTGGACGTGAGCACATCACTTGTCACCACCTGCTCATCCTTTATTTTGGAACACTTTTTCAATAACTATGTCAGACCTTTATATAGCATCTTTCAGCCCCAAAGGTATCCCAAAGTTCAACTACTTTGGAATTATCCATAGCCTAAGCACACAACCCATAGAACTCCCATTGAAACCAGTGGCACTCTCTGCACAGAGCACTTGTAGAATTGAGCCCCATGTCTATTGTATATCAATGAAAGGGGCTCAGGATTAATTAGTTCTACTTACACAGTAATTATTCCACTGAACATTTTATTGGATTTCTCTTAAAGAAAAGTCGTATTAAGGAAACATTGTTTTTTAATTGACCAAACTATATAGAGTTTGTTGTGTCTATTGTAGCTTTGGAGAATGGCTGTGGTGCTTTATGAGCATTCTTTCATCTCTCATATTATCTTGTGGTTATGTGGAAGGCAGGATCTACATTTTTAATTATGCCAGATTTTTATCTGACGTTTTTTCATGTGTTAGTTTTAAACAGAGGCAGCAGAAGAGAACAGAATATGGTAAGGGAGAGAACGTCTAAAAGTTCTCCCACAGGTACTTCAAAGTCTCCCTTGCACTCTGTGACATCATCTCCCGGGGATTATTCTGGGGGATGGGAGAATGCCTTTGAAAGCTTTATTAGTAATAGTTTTGATGGCTACAAATAGAACAGAGGTTTGACTCTGGGTTAGAAGTGTTTACTCCATGAGTATTGAAACTATAGACAGAGGGATAGATTCTCTCTCTCCCCACTCCAGGGTTGGCACCTGTCCGGTGTTCACCTGGACAGTCTGGGTTTCAGCTTGTGTGTCTGGGTGCCATTTGACAAGCTCTGGTGTCTGTTTTTTTGGTCTGGGGGTAGGGAGTGGAGGGAGAGGAAGAGAAGGGGTGGGGCCTGGGGAAGAGATGGAGAAGGGGCAGAACCTCGAGGAAAGAGGTGGAACAGGGGCATGGTGGCTTTGGGGGGAAGAAGTGGAGAAGGGGTAGGGCCTTGAGGGAAAAGCCAGAGCAGGGGTGGGGCCCCTTGGGGAGCAGGAGCAGGGCCCTGGGGGGAAGAGGCAGAACAAGGGAGCAGGGCCTCGGGCCCAGTTACCAGCCATTAGAAAGGTGGCAAAAGTACCCCATCCCCACCCCCCGACTGCTGTGACCACTATATGGCACTGTAGCAGTGTAAAAGGGACAAAGAGGAAGAAGGGCTCTCTGGGGAATTCCCCCAGTGCAAGAAAGCAGCGTAAGGCTTATATAGCCACACATTGCCTCCTGCACAGCGGCAGAGAGACATAGTGGGTATCGCTGTGCTGCTTTGCGGGGTAACCCGTTCGGCTGCTCTAATTTATGCTGGGGGCTGTGCCCGGTTTTTACTAAACTTTCATTGCCTCTGGTGGGAGTTTTGCCCAGTGAGGATTGTTGGATTTGCTCCATAAAGCTCTATTTTGGGTATTGGTCCTTGTGGGTGTGTAGTGGGGTGGTCACCCCACTCATGCCCTGAAGGGCTTAAAACGGCCCTGGGAGAGAGCTGGGGCAGGAAAAGCTAGGCTGATTGGGGGAAAGCAGCCACAGGTGAGGCCATGCCCCAATCAGGCCACAGCTGGCCCTATAAGAGGGCTGAGGGCCAGAGGCTGTACAGGACACTCTATCTCTCTCGCCTCTTAGGGGAGAGAAGGACCTGGCTGCCTGGGAAGCTGAGGAGGGCACCTAGGGTGGAGCAGTGCTGGGGAAGGACAGAGGGAGCTGGGGATCTCCGGCCTAGGATCTCCAGGCTGTAGGCCGAGTTAAGGGCCCACCAGAGTACTAGGGCTGCAGAAGGGCAGCCCAGGACTAAGCAGAGGCAGCTGGTCCAACCCCACCTTGCCAATGATAAGTGGTTTACAAACTGCAATCTGCTGCAGGGAGCGAAGGCTAGATGGTGACTGGCAGTAGCCACCGAGGCAAGGTGGGGATAGAGGATTCCCTGCGGAGGGGAGACCCAGAGACTGTGGGGGTACTGCAAGAGGGCAGAACCCTGAGGGAAAGGGAACTGGGGTCTGGGAAGGACACGGGGCCAGTGGCAGGCAAGACATCAGCTGGCAGAGGGTGCTCTAGAGCAGAGAAAGGAGCTAATTCCCTGGACAACCAGCAGGAGGCGCCGTGCCAGAGAGTCATCACCCCGCCACAGCGTGGTGGAGGGAAGCTTAATTGTTTTTTATACAGGGTAGCAGCAGCGTAATTTTAAAAAAATGCTACAGAAATTAAATCAGTACCCATTTTACGTCAAATTTTGTTCCTTAAGAGACCCACAGGGCTGACAGACTTTCTTTAATGTGACATTTGCATTCTTGTATCAGAGGGGTAGCCGTGTTAGTCTGGTTCTGTAGAAGCAGCAAAGAATCCTGTGGCACCTTATAGATTAACAGACGTTTTGCAGCATGAGCTTTCGTGGGTGAATTCTTGCATCTCTACCAAAAGATCTGAAGACAGATAGTGTGTTCACTGTAAATATGAGTCAGCATTTACTGTTAGTGAATAAAGTTTATGACTCTAGCACCTGTTTGGTGTCTGGTTTGGTATCAGGTACAGTTGATGGTGGAACATAAAAGAAAGATAAACATGAGTCTGTTCCTTCCTACCAGCTATTTGCTTTTTCTATTAAACTATAATAAAAACAAAAAAAGCTGTTGTCAAGGCTGCTTACAAAAACAGAGCCAGTGAATGAATAGCCTTGTGGGGATTGGTCCTGCTTTGAGCAGAGGGTTGGACTAGATGACCTCCTGAGGTCCCTTCCAATGCTGATATTCTGTTTCAGGTCTCTTGCTGCTTACGTAGGATGTTTGCGTTGAGAGGTGTGGTCTAGGGGTCTTAGGATAGGACTGGAAACCAGTTATTCTGACATTGACTTTCTGTGGCCTTGAGGCTTTCCTTTTTAGCCTGTGCCTCATGCCATTTTTGTTAAATGGGGATAATTCTACTTACTTATCTACCTTATGGGGGAATTGTGAAGATGAATTAATTAGTTAACTAAAACTAGTAAAGCATCCTACAGATGAAAAGCCCTTTAAGTCCTAAGTATTTTTTGTCATGAAGGTACCAGTGAAAAGATCATCAAAAACTAGACTAATAATCACAGAAGTAAAAGGCAGAGTGAGGAGCTTGCCTTGCATCTGGCATAGGGCAGTTGCCAGACCTAAGGACAGGATAAGTAAAGGCACCACTGGATACCCCAAAATGGGGAGGGTGCCAGATGTTTAACTATAGATGCATCATATTGTTGCAGATTTACACTGGCAGATTTTAAGCGTAAATCTTAGCAAACAATTTATCTGTGTTTCTGCCCAACCACCTTTATTTTTTTCATTCTCAGGATATATGAGCATATCCAAATTAGTGTGCTTTGCCCTGGAGGGGAATGGAGAAGGTGGAAAGTGCCTCAGGTTGTTAGGGCCCCACCAGTTGAATAACAACAGTAACAAAGTCCAGAAGGTGTCCTGGTCACACCTTAGCCCTCTGGGTAAAACCTAGAGAAACCATCCTTTCCAAGAGGATGCATGGCAACCGATTGAGCTGCTTCCTGCAAACATGGTGAAGTCTCCTTGTAAAATTGTCATAGACGTCACCATTTTTAGGAGTAAATGCAAAATTTGTTTCAACTTATTGAGGGAAAGCTAAATTCCTCCACCCCCACACACATAGACAAACAACGCTCGCCACTCACCAACATGCAAACAAACCTATAAGCTATGCCTAACTATTTCTCCTACAGGCTGCCAAAGAAGAAAGGGAGATTGTTATTTAACGTCTATTTTTAAATACTTGGGAGGTGCTTGCCTACTACAGTTCAGGGGACTATATAAGTATTGACATAGAATCTGTGATAACTCCTACAGCAGCACTGACACCAGCTTAAACAGCTCGACTATGAAATCCTCCACCTAAATGGTGATCATTAGCAGAACGGTAGCTTCTGGTCCATGTTGATGCTCGCATAAACATCCTTGCACTTAGTCACCTTGTTAATTACAGGCAGGATGAAATTATCATTGCTACCCTCCCCCCTCTTTGTTTTGCATGAAGTCAAACCCATCAATAAATCAAAACTTGCACAGTCATCATCCATGTTAGTCTACTATATTTTGGACTGTGGTTTAGTGTAATGATGAAGTGGTTTCTTTTAATAGAAACTTTTAAAAGTCTGCCACTCTGAGTGGAAGGTGAAAACATCTGACACTCTTTGCAAATAGATATATTCTTGGCAGTGTTGATCTGTTGAAATCATTTGTAAGGTGTCTCCACCAAAGTCATTTTATTGTTACAGGAGCAATTTTCTGTACAACTTTATTTTTGCTTGATGAGCCAACATCAATCCCATCCCAAGAGAGGAAAGAACCCAGGGAAATATAATGCCACTTACACTACCACACTTCATATAATAGAGTTTCACCTCCCCTACCCCCAGGCTAGATGCTGCAAATGCAGGCAGGTGCTATGCAAGCTTCCCCACACGACTCTGTTAATGCCTCTCAGTTCAGGCTTGTGGCATACAGGGTTGTTCATAGGCTTCTTGTAGGTAGACCTGGCCAGCTGACTCCAAGTGTTGGGTGTTTTTTTGATGTGGACAAATGGGGTATAGGATGAGCCACCAGTTGCCTTTTCACTTGTGACCTAAATTGAGATTTGAACCAAGGATGACACAGTTTCAAAGCTGGTGCTGGACAGGTGGCTTAGAAGCCTAATCATCAGGTGTGAAACATCAAGGGCAAAATTCAGAGGTGAGTTTTAGGGGGTCAAAACTGGTATAACATACAACTTCTTCTGGCCCCTCAGCTACCAACTCAGTCAGCCTTTTAGGGTTAAGTCCCCGGGTTCAGCTGAGCTGCACTCAGCAGAGGACATAAGGCAAGGGGAAGATGATTCTAAGGCTATGTCTACATTACAGTGGTAAGTCGACCTAAGTTACGCTACTCCTGCTACGTGAATAATGTACCTGGAGTTGACGTAACTTAGGTTGACTTACTGTGGTGTCTACACTGAGCTGGGTCGACGGGAGACGTTTTCCCATCAATTTACCGTACTCCTCTTGTTCCCGGTGGAGTACTGGAGTTGACCGGAGAGCGCTCTGCTGTTGATTTAGCGGGTCTTCACTAGACCCACTAAATTGACCCCCCCGGTGCATCGATCGCAGCAGCATCGATCCCGTGGTAGTGTAGACATGGCCTAAGCTACCTTTCTGCTCCCTTGATCCTTTGACTGACCAGAGGCCTAAAGGCTCCTCAATAACGTACCAGCTAAAATGGTCCCTAGGGATTGTTTTGTCAGCTAGGGGTTGCTGGAGCACAGTGAGCAATCAATAGCCAGCCTAAGGCCTGGTCTACACTAGGACTTTAATTCGAATTTAGCAGCGTTAATTCGAACTAACCGCTCAACCGTCCACACCAGGAAGCCATTTAATTCGAACTAGAGGGCTCTTTAGTTCGAATTTGGTACTCCACCCCGACAGGTGGAGTAACGCTAAATTCGACATGGCTAGCTCGAATTAGGCTAGGTGTGGATGCAAATCGAACTTAGTAGCTCCGGGAGCTATCCCACAGTGCACCACTCTGTTGACGCTCTGGACAGCAGTCCGAGCTTGGATTCTCTGACCAGCCACACAGGAAATGACCCGGGAAAATTTGAATTCATTTTCCTGTCTGGGCACTTTGAATCTGACGTCCTGGCTGGACATTGGGGCGAGCTCCGCAGCACCTGCAACAATGCAGAGCTCTCCAGCAGAGGAGTTCATGTTATCTGTGAATAGAAAGAGGGACCCAGCATAGACTGACTGGGAACTCTTCGATCTGATCGGTGTGTGGGGCGAGGAGTCTGTGCTTTCGGAGCTGCGCTCCAAAACAGGGAATGCGAAGACCTACGAGAAGGTCTCCAAAGCCATGAGAGACAGAGGATACAGGCGGGATGCAACGCAGCGCCGCATGAAAATCAAGGACCCCAGACAAGGCTACCAAAAAATCAAAGCGGCAAACGGACGCTACGGAGCCTGCCACCACTGCCCCACCAGTGACCGTGGACTCTGACGATGGGACAGTGTCGACGGCCAGTTCCTCGGTGATGTTCGTGGACGGGGAAGATGAGGAAGGGTTTGTGGAGGACGAGGCAGGCGAGAGCGCTTACAACGCTGGTTTCCCCGACAGCCAGGATCTATTCATCACCGTCACGGAGATCCCCCAACAACCCTCCCCGGCCATTAACCCGGACCCTGAATCAGGGGAAGGAGCAGTCGGTAAGTGCTTTAACCATGTTAACTTTTATTCTTAATATAACAGGAATCTTAACTGTGTGAAAAGGAGGTCTCTCTAGATATGGGGATAGAACAGAAATCATCCTTGGAGATCTCCACGAAGCTTTCCTTGCGTTAATCGAAAAGCATCAGCAGGAGGTTCCTGGGGAGAGCTGCCTTATTGGGTGCTCCGTGGTAGCACAGTTTTCCGCGCAAGGCTTTCATGAGGTACTCAGGGAGCACTGCCTCCCCGAGCACAGCTGCATCGGGCCCTGGTTCGTGCTAGCTTTCACGCAGCATGCGCTCTCTATCTCCTTCAGTGACCCTCCTCAGGGTGATCTCGCTCGGAGACTCCTGCATCTAATTAGGGTAATTACTGTAATTTTACGCCTGGTCCAAAGTATTTTTAAAAAATCTACGGACAGACGGCATAGCACAGACTCAGCACGCAGCTGCGTGACGAGCGTAACGGAAAGCCAACGAATATAATGGACGCTCATGGAGGGAGGGGGGAATGAGGACTGCTGTCTCCGAAAAGTATTTGCATTCTTGGATGAGCTCCAAATGCTTCTAGGGTCAAACACAGTGTCTGCGGTGGGTCAGGGCATAGTTCGGCAATTTGCGCACACACTCCACCCACCACCAGAAGTGAAAACAATCCTCTGACTCTTTTACATGTCACCCTATCTTTACTGAATGCTGCAGGTAGACGCGATGGTGCAGCACTCAACACCAACACCCTTGCTCCCCCCACGCTATGGATGGCTGATGGTACAAAAAGATGGAAATCCGTCCTCATCATCAGCCTATTGGCACATGGGGCAGTGCAAAAGGGCTAGTAACCATGCCGACTAGCATCAGTAAGGTCGATCAAGGGCGCCTGTCCCTAATTTTTGATGGCAGATGGTGCAATATGGCTGGTAACCGTCCTCATCATTGCAACAGGGGGCTGAGCTCCATCAGCCCCCACCCTTCATTGTAAATAAAAGATTCAATTGCCCCTGGACTAGCAGAGGGATGATGGGCTCCTTCATCCACACTCCTTAATGTCCTGCCTGGACTATCATTGCAGCTGGAGGCTTCCTTCCACTCATTTCTCACAAACAAGTCACTGTGTCTTATTCCTGCATTCTTTATTACTTCATCACACAAGTGTGGGGACAATGGTATGGTAGCCCAGGAAGGCTGGGGTAAGAACGGAATGAACAGGTGTTGTTGTTGCAGGAGCACCCCCTGTGAATAGCATACAGCTCATAATTTATGCAGGATCGGACACAGAGCAGCTGTGCTCTCTGGTTCTATGATACAGTGGTTCTCTAGTACACTTGCCCATAATCTAGGCAGGACTGATTCTATTTTTAGGTACCAAAAAGGAGGGATTGACTCAGGGAGTCATTCCCAATTTTTGCTTTTGCGCCCCTGGCTGCTCGGCCAGGAGCACTTATGACAGCACCAAATGGGGCAGTGCAAAAGGACAGGTAACCATGCCCATCTTATTACCATCTTATTACCAATTTATGGTATGGTAGATGGTACAATATGGCTGGTAACCATCTCTGCTGTCATGCAAAAGCAAAAGCATGCTGCTGTGTAGCGCTGCTGGCCCGCCTCTGTCAGCGGCATCTAGTACACATACGGTGACATACACAAAAGGCAAAACAGTGTCCATGGTTGCCACGCTATGGCGTATGCCAGGGCAATTCTGGGAAAACAGGCTTGAAATGATTGTCTGCCGTTGCTTTCCCGGAGGAAGGAATGACTGGCGACATTTACCCAGAATCCACCGCGAAAATGATTTCTGCCCCAGCAGGCACAGGGGTCTCAACCCAGAATTCACAGAGACAGCCTAGACTCAGTTAATTGTTCGCAAAAATGTATCTTTGCAAGGAATTCACTCCCTGTTTCCCATCTCACAGCTTCCACTGTCTCCAGACCTGCCACAGCATCCCCCTCGCAGAGGCTGGCAAAGATTAGGCGGCGAAAGAAAAAGACAAGGGACAAGATGTTCGAGGAACGTATGGGCTGCTACCTAGCCGAGGCGGACCAGCAGAGCCAGTGGAGGGAGACCGTCTCTCTGTGCCAGCGCTCACACAGCGAACGGGAGGAGAGGTGGCGTGAGGAAGACAAGCAGGCGACTGAAACAATGCTTGGACTAGTGAGGGAGCAAACGGACACGCTCAGGCGCCTTGTGGATGTTCTGCAGGACCGCAGGAGGACAGAGACACCCTGCAGTGTATCTGCAACCGCACTCCCCCGCCACAAAGTCCCATACCCCCCTCACCGAAAATAATCAGGAGGAGGGGCGGCCGGGGACGTGAATACTGTCACTGCACCACAGCACAGTGCTCAAGTACCCAAAAGCTCTCATACCCTACATTTGCCGAAGTCCTTCACTTCCAGACTCACAGTAGTCCCAATCCCAGTCCCATCCCCTAACTGTCTACTTAATTAATAAAAATGCTTTGCTGTTAATTACTGTTTCCGTTATGTTTTTTCAAAGAAGACTGTGTTTGAATGGGGGGCGTGGGGAAGGGGGATTGCATAGGACAGTCACCTTTCCCAGGGTACAGACACGGGGGCAGGATCAGCAGCGGGTCACACACACGGTGCAGTCAGTAGGCACCCTGGTCGGTTTTTGGAGGTGGTTTCCAGGATCTGTGTGGGCGGGGGAGATGTGACTTTGCAGCGGGGGAGGGCGGTTACAGATCTTATACAGCGGTCCTTGTCCTGGACCGCTGAGTCACGCAGCTGAGGAATCTGTATCCGTCCTCCTCCACCACAAGGTCACATATCCGCCCGCACACAGAATTCCATAAAGAGGGATGGCAGGCTCCGTTGAAAGAAGCATTCCGGCACTGCGGACCGCTCTAGGAGCAGGAGCCTGTCATTCCTTGAGTTTAGAGGCGGTCTTTACATCACCGCACACCCTACCCAGCACAGTCTGCGTCCCAGTTTCAACCCTTTCACGAAAAGTCATGAATAAAGAAACCTTTGTTAAGTAATAATGGGACATGTATTTTATTTTTACACGTGTGCTGGAAGTGGGGGTAACGGGGTGAACGGGGTATGTAACCGAAGAGGAGAGTCAACAGTCAGTGGGTAAAGAAACAGGGGCAGGTTCAGCTTCTCTGTAAAGAAACTGAACAGTCACAGGTCACGCTGCTCGCTGCTCGCTGGTATTTGAAGAGTTCCTTGTCGCTGTCCCAGGCGCCTGTATAGGGCTTCATGAGCAAGTGCATTAGCGGGCAGGCTGGGTCCCCGAGGATGACTATAGGCATCTGCACATCCACAACAGTTATTTCGTGGTCTGGGAAGAAACTACCTTCCTGCAGGCGTCTGAGCAGCCCACAGTTCCTGAAAACACACGCATCATGAACCTTGCCTGGCCACCAGACGTTGATGTTTGTAAAACGTCCCCTATGGTCCCCCAGTGCTTGCAGCACCATTGAAAAGTAGCCCAATTTCTCAGCAGCTGACTGTGGAAGAGGTGGACGATAAAGTGCGAGGAGGAGAAAACGGCGATGATCGCAGCGGGCTCCGTGCTTGCAGTGCTGTGGCGTCCGCGCTGTCACTGACCAGAAAAGTGCACGAACAGATTGCCCGCAGGCGCTTTCAAGGAGGGAGGGAGGGAGGTTGTGATTGACGGTTCAATGACGACACTTACCCAAAACCACCCTCGACACATTTCTCCCCCCAGCAGGCATTGGGGGCTCTACCCAGCATTCCAATGGGCAGCGGGGACTGCGGGAACTGTGGGATAGCTTCCCACAGTGCACCGCTTCCAAAGTCGACGCTGGCCCCGTGAATGTGGACTCAGAAATTCGAATTAGTGTATTTAGTATGGATACACAAATTCGACTTCATAAGGTCGAATAAACAAATTCGAACTAAGTTGATTCGAAATAGTCTTGTAGTGTAGACAAGGCCTAAGAACACCCCCTGTTTCTGTGGAGGAGCAGGTGGCATACGACTGACTGTGCCAGTTTTATACCAAATGTAGATTCCTTTTACGTCAGAGGACTCCCCTGATGCCCTTTTAGGGCAGCTCTTTGTCACCTTTGTGCTGCTGGAGCAAAGCAAAGGGGATGAACCTGAGGTCCAGGTGATGGCACTTGGACTTGCATCTACTTAAGGTGTGTGTATCTTGCATCTTCTTACACATCACTCCTGAATTTGTCATACTGAGTCTAAGGGAGTATAAGCTGATGTAACTGACCTGGGGATGTGGCCATAAAAGGGGGGTAGCAGGAAAAGATAAAAGGAAGATGTAAGTTAAAGTAAGAGGTGGCCTACTTTAATTTACACCTACTTTATACCCTCCTGTTTGCTTTTCCTGCTCTGCCCATCTTCTGACCTCTCAGAATGTAAATGACACCAGCTGCGATTCAGTTAGATCCACCTTTGAATTTGGCCGCTAGACTCTGTGGAACCACCAATTCAAGCCCTAGAAGGATTGTCTTGGCCCTTTATATTTCCAGGGCAGGCAAACTGACCATGTAGTTTGCATGGAACTGATTTGGATGAGACCTTAACACTAACATTCTGTGGGAGGTCAAAAATCTCAGGGCAATTTTGGTTTGTCTCTGAGTTCTGAGCGAAAATGTCCCCTCTCCATTCTATTATATAGCATGCTGTATGCTGGTAGGTTGATCGCCTCTCAAAACTAGCTGCATTTCATTGCTTCTGTTTGTGTATGATTGTGTTAACAAATGCTTTAGGTTGGAAGGTGCTATATCCACATATTGGCCTGATCTTCAGCTAATATAAACTGATATAGTTCCTTTGCTTTCAATGGAGCTATGCCAATTTATATGAGCTGAGGATATGGCCATAAAACACTAGTATTAAAATTCACATTCCCTAGACTTCAGTGTTTAAGGATTATTACATAAATCAGTTATTCTTGAATGTGAAAGAGGCCTGTGAACATAGGTGCTGGAACCAGTGGTGCAGGGAGTGCTACTGCACCCCCTGGCTTGAAGTGGTTTCCATTATACACAGGGTTTACAGTTTGGTTCAGTGGCTCATAACACCCCCACTATAAATATTGTTCCAGCACCCCTGCCTGTGAACAATTTAAAGAGGGAGGGGAGTTACAGATCTCAAATTTCTTTCTCTGTCAGAATGGAAGCAGATTTTTTTTCTAAATTATATGAATAGAAAAAATTGGCCCAAACCAATCTTTCTCTCTCCTTATTTTCTTTTTAATCCTGAAAACTTAGTTATTAACACTTTTTTTCTTTTTAAAAATATTGCTAAAAATATTCTCCTGGTGTGAGGGCTTTGACTGCCAAGTTTCAAGTCCGCAAGCATATTTTTACAGCCAAGTTACAAATCCATGAAAAATAGATTTATTGTCTAAGTATAAAATAACTTGGCCATCTCTGGTGCCAAGATCCACAAGATTCTTCTATGTCTCAGGAGGAAACATATTTTTTCCCCTTAGCAAATGCAGTCTATAAAACTAGGTATAAATATGCAGATACAAAGGCCTCTTAAGAATGCGTTAGAACTCAGACCATTAAAAGGCAAGACACTTTAACAACAACAACAAAATTAAAAGTAACAGTTTTAATTGATTCTGTTTCCAAAAATATTCCATGCCCTAAATCAATGGTGGACAACCTGCAGCCCGCGGGCCGCACGTGGCCCATCAGGGTAATTCGCTTCCCGCAGCTCCCATTGGCTGGGAATGGTGAACCGCAGCCATTGGGAGCTGCAGGCAGACGCGCAAATGTAAACAAATGGTCTGGCGGCCCACCAGTGGATTACCCTGATGGGCTACGTGCAGCCCGTGGGCCACAGGTTGCCCACCACTGCCCTACATGAAATAATGAAGGCTAATTGATGGCATTGCCAAATCACTCAGTGGACTGACAATGAGTGGTTGCAGCTGGCATCTGGCTGTTGCTCAGTTGTGTCCCTGTAGCTACTGTACTGTGGATGAAATCCTGACCCCATTGAAGTCAATGGGAGTTTTGCTGTTAAAAATCAATGGGGCTAGGATTTCAGCCTATAGGTTTGTCACTCTCACCTGGCAATGATACACAGATGATACACAGAGGCTGGTCCTGGCTGGTATCACCAAAATTGGAGACCTTGTGGACTACAGCCAGTAGGATTGGATGGACCCCAAGGCACTTGTCCAGTGCACAGGGAGGCCCAACCTTCGTGTCTCCCACTGTATGCTCCAAGAGGCAAAGGCCACTCTTCCCCCTACCTCTCTTGCATACTTTGAGCAAGTCCTGTAGAAGGGTGCTCCCTACCTGGTTCATCCTTTGGAGCTTAACATCAGGGACCCGGCACGTAAGCTCCCCTAGTCATCCCCAGTGCACCATTTGAGTAGGCTGCTCAGTCTCCAGATGATCTATCTCTAGACTGCATTCAGAGACCATCTCTAAGCACTTGTGTGCCATACCGTGCATTTTCTTGCCCTTTTGTCCCACTCTGACACCAAGTGACAGGATGTCCTTCCACCTAGTGAGGGTGAGGATTCCCAGTGGGCCAGCCTCTATTCCATCTGGGGATATATATTGGTGGTGCCTCCAAGGGGCTGTGAGCATGGGCATGTGGCTGATGCAATTCTCAAACACCCTTGACACTTGCCCCTTCAGCAAGAAGGAGATCATTGCTCCAGTGTTATGGGCAACAGGCCCTGTTCTGGATCCTCCAGGACCTCTAGCACTTTCCCCAACATCTACTCATCTACGCCCCTATCCATGACTCCATGAAATCAAGAGACCTTGGTTTCAGTCTTTTCCTGGCATTGACCATAATGGCCACCTACCAATCCAGGAAGAGGAAGCTCTACACGGCGGTTCTCTGTGACTGTGAGGATTATTTATGCACTCTGGTTATCTCACATATCCAGGAAGAGTTCTTCTGGGCAGCATCTGCTGACTCCTCAGACTCTTTTGTGGAGCAGAGAGCACTGTCTGAGGTTTTGTCCTCAGTTGTCCATTCGCTGTCCTTGTTTTAAACTCTTGGAACCACATTTCCGTTTCTGGGTTTTGCTTTGTGCTCCATGCCATTCCGTTGTTTTCTGGACTATTGCACCTTTCTTGATTGAGGGTGTGGGCTTTTGGCCTAAGTGAGCTTAGGTCCACCCTCCCAGAATTTAAATAGGGTCAGCTAACAATAAACACAAGGTGTATTAGTTGGTCACCAGCTATTTGGGGGGGTTTGTAACCAGCATGCATTCCCCAACATTTTCCTCTGAAAAGATCCCCCAAATCTTGCATTTTAAAAATAGTTAAAAATAATTTTTAAAATATATATATATATATCTCTGCAAGCATAGAGTAAAGCTTTAAAATAAACTATAAGTCATCAAAGAGACAAGATGGGTGAGGTAATATCTTTTATTGGATCAACTTCTGTTGGTGAGAGAGACAAGCTTTCAAGCCACACAGAGCTCGGTGTGGCTCAGAACCTTGTCTCTCTTGCCAACAGAAGTTGGTCCAATAAAAGACATTACCTCATCCACCTTGTCTCACTAATATCCTGGGACTGACATGGCTCAAACTACAGGGTATATAAGTCATCAAGTCATTTTGTTGTCATCATTCACACCCAATCTGTAAAAGGACAATAGTGACAAAACAATTCACACTAGTATGAAGACAATAATATGAAAGAACAAATGGCCTTAAATAAAGAAGCGAACATATTAATTAATATATTCATTATATAGCCCATTTCAGGCCAAAGGATTCAACGGCCACTTATAAACTCTTAGTGGTGGGTGAAGCAATTGCCCAGCACATAGATATAACATTTGGAATGGAGTGCATTTGTTTAACAGTACACAACACCACTACACAACTGTTTAGGATATGTAGCAATATTGTATCCAGTTGAAAAATGGCCGGGGGACTTTAGGAAGGCAGAATGCAATTACCAATTGGAATTTAGCCAGGAGTTTGAGATTAACATCCTTATACATGGGTGGGGGGGAAGGGTGTTTCTTCAGAAAGGGCAGGAGGATTGCACCCATAGAAAGGGAGTCTAGTGTAGACGCGATAAAATTGATCCACGATCGCTCTGCCATTGACTCTGGAAATCCACCGCAGTGAGAGGTGGAAGCAGAGTTGATGGGGGAGCGGCAGCGGTCGACTCACCACCGTCCTCACGACATAGTTGCGTATCTTAGGTCGACACCCCCCCCCCCAGTGTAGACCTAGCCTAACTTTCAACTGTGGGCCCCAAATCCTGTATCTGAGTGCTCAAATTTTCACTTAACCTCTTAACATTGGTACTTGGTCACTCCCTCCTATGTGGGATTTGGCCACCTGTTATTATTTATTAATTATCTGTTATTACCATATGGCATAGGAGCCCTAGACATTAACCACCTATCTTTGATGCCCAGGTTGGAAAACTGGACATTGTGTACCAGATTTCTAAATGCTGAACTCCATTTTTATGCCCACAATTTGGAGACAGAGTTTCCCAGATTTCTGGAGTGTTGATTTGGGCCCTTCTTTAATTCCCAAAATAGAGTCTTAATTGATCCAAACTTCCAAATGTTCTTCAGATTTTGTCATCACTAAAGATTTACCACTGAAAGGAATATGCTTTGAAAAGACAATAGCCGCCTCTCTTAAGGGGAAGAGGAGGGGGAAAATTCCTGATGTGACTCCATAAAATACTAAACAAAATATTTCAAGTATTCATGAGATCCAGTTCTTGAAGCTCTGCTAAAGAAAAGACACATTCTTACCCAGCTCCCACATAGCTAACACTCTACTTTGCAAAGCAAATCGTTGTAGCTCACACATTCAGTCAAGGGTTTAAGTGCCTCAGCCAAGACCTGGGTCTTAAAGATTGAGCATTTAATATTTCAACTTCCCCTTTTCCTCTTGTAGCAGAGCTTTTGTGAATGAGGAAAAAAATGCTTGTTGTCCTCTTTAAGTGTCTTATGTCCCTGAACAAATCTATTAGGTTACTACCTTCCTTTATTTCAGATCTTTCATCAAGACCCACTTCTGCCATGAAATGTAGAAGAAATCAGCAAAAGAATAATGGTTAGACTGAGATGCATTTGAGGAAAGTGGCAGACTGGCAATTAAAGAAAGTCAATATTGGTTTATTTAGGTCATTACCAATGAGTTCCATACATGGTAAATTGCAGGACTGAGGCTTAAACAAATAAAATAGTAAATGTATATGGGCCTGATACAAACCCCATTAAAATCAATGGAAAGACTCGCATTGGATTGGGTCAAGTATCAGAGGGGTAGCCGTGTTAGTCTGGATCTGTAAAAGCAGCAAAGAGTCCTGTGGCACCTTATAGACTAAGGGTACGTCTACACTACGGGACTATTCCGAATTTGCATAAACCGGTTTTGTAAAACAGATTTTATAAAATCGAGTGTGCGCGGCCACACTAAACACATTAAATCGGTGGTGTGCGTCCATGGTCCGAGGCTAGCGTCGATTTCTGGAGCGTTGCACTGTGGGTAGCTATCCCGTAGCTATCCCATAGTTCCCGCAGCCTCCCCCGCCCCTTGGCATTTCCGGGTTGAGATCCCAGTGCCTGATGGGGCAAAAATCATTTTCGGCGGTGGTTCTGGGTACAGCCTCACCCCTCCCTCCCTCCCTGACAGCGGCAGACAACCGTTTCGCGCCTTTTTTGCTTGGTGAACCGTGTGCAGACGCCATAGCACAGCAAGCATGGACCCTGCTCACTCATACCGCAATCGTGGATGTTTTATAAACACCTCGCGCACTCTCGTGCAGTATATGCTGAACCAGGACCTTCGAACCGAGGCGAGTAAGAGGCGGATACGGCAGCGCGGCGATGACAGTGATGAGGACGTGGACACAGAATTATCTCAAAACCGCGGGCCCCGGCGCTTTGGAGATCCTGATGGTAATGGGGCAGATTCTATCCATTGAACGCCGATTTTGGGCCCGGGAAAACAAGCACTGACTGGTGGGACCGCATTGTGTTGCAGGTGTGGGACGATTCCCAGTGGCTGCGAAACTTTCGCATGCGTAAGGGCACTTTCATGGAACTTTGTGACTTGCTTGCCCCTGCCCTGAAACGCCATAATACCAAGATGAGAGCAGCCCTCACAGTAGAGAAGCGAGTGGCGATAGCCCTGTGGAAGCTTGCAACGCCAGACAGCTACCGGTCAGTCGGGAATCAATTTGGAGTTGGAAAATCTATTGTGGGGGCTGCTGTGATGCAAGTAGCCAAAGCATCACTAAGCTGCTGCTACGAAAGGTTGTGACTCTGGGAAACGTGCAGGCCATAGTGGATGGCTTTGCTGCAATGGGATTCCCTAACTGTGGGGGGGGCGATAGATGGAACCCATATCCCTATCTTGGCACCGCAGCACCAGGGCACCCAGTACGTAAACCGGAAGGGGTACTTTTCAATGGTGCTGCAAGCACTGGTGGAATCACAAGGGACGTTTCACAAACATCCACGCGGGATGGCCAGGGAGGGTTCATGACGCTCGCGTATTCAGAAGCACTACTCTGTTTAAACGGCTGCAGCAAGGGACTTACTTCCCAGACCAGAAAATAACAGTTGGGGATGTTGAAATGCCTGTCGTTATCCTGGGGGACCCAGCCTACCCCTTGATGCCATGGCTCATGAAGCCATACACAGGCAGCCTGGACAGTGGTCAGGATCTGTTCAATTACAGGGTGAGCAAGTGCAGAAATGGTGGTGGAATGTGCAATTTGGCCGTTTAAAGGCGCGCTGGCGCACATTACTGACTCGCTCAGACCTCAGCCAAACCAATGTCCCCTATGTTATTGCTGCTTGCTGTATTCTCCACAATCTCTGTGAGAGTAAGGGGGAGACCTTTATGGCGGGGTGGAGGCTGAGGCAAATCACCTGGCCGCTGATTACGCGCAGCCAGACACCAGGGAGATTAGAAGAGCACACCAGGAAGCGGTGCGCATCAGAGAAGCTTTGAAAACGAGCTTCATCAATGGCCAGGGTACAGTGACTTCTGTGTTTGTTGATGAACACCCAACCCCCTTGATTGACTCAGTCCCTGTAAGCAACTCCCCCTCCCCCTTCGAGTACAGCTTACTTATGCAAATAAAGTCACTCTCATTTAAAAAGCATGAATTCTTTATTGATTCATTATAAAAGAGGGAAGAGAAGTAAGGGTGTGCTTTGGGAGGAGGAAAGGAGGGATGGAGAAGGCCATTAAAAATAAAATTCAGAGTAACGACATCCTTCTGGTTGGGCTGTCCACGGGGGTGGAGTGGCGGGTGCACGGAGCCTCCCCCCAGCGTTCTTACACGTCTGGGTGAGGAGGCTAAGGAACATGGTGAGGGGGGAGGGTGGTTATACAGGGGCTGCAGCGGCACTCTGTGATCCTGCTGCCGTTCCTGAAGCTCCACAAGACGCCGGAGCATGTCAGTTTGATCACGCAGCAGCCCCAGAGTTGCATCCCGCCACCGCTGATCTTCCTGCCGCCACCGCTGATTTTCCTGCCAGTCTTCCTGCCGCCACCTCTCATCTCGGTTGTCCCTCCTGTCCTCACGTTCATCCCTCCTGTCCTCACGTTCACTGGCCTCTTTCCTGTAATTTGAAACCACGTCCTTCCACTCATTCAGATGAGCTCTTTCATTGCGTGTAACTTCCATAATATCCGAGAACATCTCATCTCGCGTCATCTTATTCCTCACCCATATCTGTGCTAGCCTTTGGGATGGAGGAGTGACGCTTGAAATATTTGCAGCTGCATGAGGGAGATAAATATTTAGAAAGATAAATATTACAGAACAATGGTTATACTCTTTCACAGTGAAAAGCACTATTCACCTTACATAGCACATGTGATTTCCTACAAGGTCGCATTTTTCATCTTAATAGTGCCTGCTTGCAACTCTTGGGTTTACAGATCTCAGACACAGGTCCAGGCATCAGGATTCAGCTTGCATGCGGCCATGGTAAGCCACTGTCTCAGTGATTTACCCTCCCCCCCCAACGCATGGCAAATACCACGCTAGCTCCCTGCTAATCAACAACCTTCCCCTCCCCCCACCCACTGCTTGTCCGGTAGCTTGGGGAAGATCGCCTCGCCGGTGACCAAACAGAAAAGATCATCGGCATTTCACTCCTCCCCTCCCCCCGCTTCGCTACGTGCAGGAAAGTGTTTTTTTTAAGCTGCTGCATTCCACGAACCCAGTAGAAAAATGGCCACCCCCCCTTACTTAAATTCCTGATTTCTAACCAGGTTATCCTGAACGATATCACTTTGCTGAGGATAACAGAACAAGATAAAGAGCGCATGCTTCTTGAATGCCAGCAGTCACCGGGACCATACGCCGCTATGCTTTGCCACGCAATGATACCTGATTACTTGCTACATGCATGGCATGGTAAAGTGTCCTACCATGGTGGGCGGAACAAGGATGCCTTGCCCAGAAACCTTCTGCAAAGGCTTCTGGAGTACTTAGAGGAGCGCTTCATCGAGATGTCCCTGGAGGATTTCCTCTCAATCCCCGGACATGTTAACAAACTTTTCTAAGTAACTATACTGTCTGCGAATGCGTCCCAAGTCCTCAGGGCAAATCAATCATTAAAAAAGGCTTGCTTAAAAAACACTGTTTGCTATTTGCAAAGGTACACTCACCAGAGCTCCCTTCCATGGCGTCATTCTCTGGAATAGTTGCTTGTGAGGGCTGGGAGCAGGGTAATTCCGTCAGGGTGATAAAAAGCTCCTGGCTGCTGGGGGTCACGGAGTGCTGTGTGCTCTCTGCGAGGTCTTCCTCTTCTTCTTCCTCTTCATCTTCCCCGTCTGACATGGCAGAGATTACAACCCCCACCTCGGAATCCACGGTCAGGGGTGGGGTACTTGTGGCGCAGCCCCCTAAAATTGCATGCAGGTCATCCTAGAAGCGGCATGTTTTTCGACCTGCCCCGGACCTTCCGTTTGCTTCTTTGGTTTTCTGGTAGGCTTGTCTGAGCTCCTTAACTTTCACTCTGCACTGCACACGGAGTCCCTGCTGTGGCCTTTATCCGTCATAGACTTAGAAATTCTTTCAAATACTTTTTCATTTCGTCTTTTGGAACGCAGTTCTGTTAGCACTGAATCCTCTCCCCATATAGCGATCAGATCCATTTACCTCCCGAGCGGTCCATGCTGGGCTCTTTTTCGATTCTCAGGAGACTGCATTGTTAACTGTGCTGATGAGCTGTGCGTGGTCACCTGTGATGATGAGCTCTCCACGCTGTCGAAGCAGGAAATGAATTTCAAAAGTTCGCGGGGCTTTTCCTGTCTACCTGGCCAGTGCATCCGAGTTGAGAATGCTGTCCAGAGCGGTCAGTGGTGCACTGTGGGATAGCTCCCGGAGGCCAATACCGTCGATTGCGGCCACACTAACCCTATTCCGATATGTTAATACCGATATTAGCGCTACTCCTCTCGTCGGGCAGGAGTACAGAAACCGATTTAAAGAGCCATTAAAATCGATATAAGGTGCCTCCTAGTGTGGACGGTTGTGGCGTTAAATCGGTTTTAGGCTCCTAAAACCGATTTAAACGCCTAGTGTAGACCAGGCCTAACAGACGTATTGGAGCATGAGCTTTCGTGGGTGAATACCCACTTCGTCGGATGCAAGTAGTGGAAATTTCCAGAATTTGGGGCGCCTCTCTCTCTCTCTCTCTCTTTGCTGTGCTTTGTACATTGCTTATCTTCTTAGATTCTTAGGGGGCAGGGACCATATCTTCTGTGTTTGTACAGTAGAGTGGTTCTCAACCTGCGGCACATGGGCTGCTTGCATCCCAATCACACACAGCTGTGGCCCATGTGACATCTTCAGGGCCAAACAGGTAGTATATATATTGTGTGGATGCAGCCCACATAACACACAGAGAACTGTATATGCAGCCCACTATGGTAAGTAGGTTGATAACCACTGGTACAGTGTCTACCACAATGGGCCTCTGGGCACTAGAGTAATATGAATATTAAATAATATTTTACTATTTGGTTATCACTTATTATCTAAATCTAATAAAGTTGCTACTAAACTAGCTAGCCTATATCCAGTTTCTCCTTAAAACAAAGAAACTAAAAATAGAATCTGTTCACTTGACTGAAAAGTCACCCGAGGCTTGCATCCCTTTTAAACTGTGTTGATATCATTAGCTGAATAGGATTTTTTCTGATAATATTTTAATATAACTTAATTATACCCATTGACCATGTTTACACCTTTATTTACAATAAATTATTTTCATTTTCAAATTTCCTAATTACATATACTCTTCAAAACTGAATTTGATGCCACGAGTTAGATTTTTTCCCCCCAATTATCTTTGAGACCTTAATTCAATTGGATTGAAGTTTTTAAAGAAGGGAGAGACCCTAGCCACAAAGTTCAGATGCCAATGTGGAGCTGAACTTTCCCAAAGTTCAATTCACCTTATATCACTCCCCAGTGTTCTTCTAAGTCTTCCTTTTAACAGAAAAATAAACCTTAGACAAAACTCCAGATCCAAACATCTCTGGCCTTTCCCAAAGCTCCCATATATCCCAAAGTTCAGAGGTGTTTGGATCTGGGGTTTTGTCTAAAGCTGAGTCATATCTCTGTTAAAACAAAGGCTTTGAAGAACACCTGGAAGTGATATAAGATTATATTGGGTCCTTGAGGTAGGAGAACAAAAAAAATTAGGAAAAAAGTCTGTAGACAAAAGAAAAAAAATCTGCCAAAGCAAGTCAGCAGTTTTTAAATTTTATTTAAGACTCTTTGTGGCAATAAGAAATTTACATTGCAAGGAAAACTATTAAGAAAAACAGCAAACTAAGCTCATTTCCTGCTGCCTTCTTGCCATTAACTGTAAACTCTCATAACCTGTGTGAAATCATAAGGTCTTCTAACTACCAGTGAGAATAGTGAAGGTGATATTGAAAGAAAGTAATGGCAGACTTGAACCCCATAAAAGAACACGCCTGGTATTAGTATATTTTTACCAGGAAGAAAATGTTATTTAAGTGAATTTAATAGCAATGTTTTTATTTCTTTTATAGAAAAGTTGAGAGAAAAGGCAAGAGAGAAGGCAAGAGCAAATCTTGATGGCTTTGCTCATTTCCCACCCAGAAAGAACTTTTAGTTCTTAATTTCACAACCACAAGGCTTAAATAAACATTAGTAGTCTCTACTAATTATGTATGTGAGGGTGCTCAAAGTACAGCCTGGAGGCTAAATATGTCCCATGGTGGCCTAAACTCTGCATTCTGTGATCATTCTCTCCCTGTAATTGTAGTATGAGGACAGAGGAATCAAGGGCAGGTTTTTATTTTTGAAGAACAACCACCATTTCTATAACAACACTTTGCACCCTTTACTATCACCCATTCATGGATCTCAAAGAGCTCTATCAATAGTGATGTGCTGTTAGAATGTCATGAGGGGTTCCCTCACTTATTTTCCCTTGACAGCAGTACATGTGATATTCCCTGGTTAAGGTACTCTTCTTCACCAAAAGCACTCATGTATCCAATATTTTCTTCTTTCCTGTTCCCCCCTCCCCCATCCATCAATCCAATAGTTTTGCCTCCCACCAAAATCCATCAACTCCATGTTCTTCCCCAACCAAATCCATCACCATTCACCTTTCATATATCAAAAATCTTTCTGCTTTACGTCTGCCCCCTCCCTAGCCCCTTTATGAAGTATCTGTCTAGTTGGCTCCCCCCCGACAGCTGTTCCTCACAGCACCAGTATTGGAAGAAGACAAATGTCCTGTGGTCTCTGCTGGTGGCAGTGGCAAATTCATTGAAAAAGTGGCTCTTACAGCACTTGGTCTCTCCTTTAACATCTTAGACCCTTACACAATCAGGATTGAGACCAAGCCATGTCATAGAGATGGATTTACTAGTATTAAAGGATGAGCTCCTTTTGGGAATATAATCTCAACCTAGGCTGACCAGATAGCAAGTGTGAAAAATTGGGACAGAGGGTGGGGGTTAATAGGAGCTCATATAAAAAAAAAGCCCCAAATATCGGGATTGTCCCTATAAAATCGGGACATCTGCTCACCTATCTCAACCAGAAGCTATGGGCTTGACACAGAAATAACTAATGAGGTTCTTTGGCCTGAGTTATGCAAGAGATCGGTCTAAATGATCACAAATCTATTAATGTTGTTTGAACTCTCTCCAACGTTCAGACTGCTCATGCCTGTCAGTAGCTTTCAGCATTATTGATCACAGAGTGCTGCTAACCTCACATACGAGACCGAATGGGAATGCATGGCATAACACTCAGTGGGACTCCTTTCAGACAGATCCTGCAGAATGGAGGTGAGCAGCAGCTCCTCGTCCTCAAACTCCCTCCTATGTCCCACAAGAGTCAATCCTGTCCATTCTCCTTTCTAACATATATATATGAAAGCCCCAGGAGAGGTTGTGCAATGCCACAGACTACATTGCAACCCATATTCTGACAACAAACATTTTCACAATCCGTTTTCAGTTGGCATGAGCAATGCCTTCATACACATGACACAATGCTTTCAAACAATAAGAAGCAGGTGCAAAAAAACAACTCATCCCAGTAAAGAGGGAAGTGATTCTCACAGGAAGAGGGGAACACTTAAGGACCCAGCCAAGACCCTGACCATATCCTTTTCAAAAGTGCACATCCTATGGGAATCCTCTCTGCTCCATGAAAACCAAATGTCAGAAGCCATAGACATCCTCTTCCAGATGGAGAAAGTGAAGGACAGATAATTTAAATGACTTGCCTAAAGTCAAATGATAAAGTCTATGGCAGAACTAAAAATAGAACCCAGATTTCCTGACTCTTAGGCTTGCATCTTAATCATAAGGCTATACATCTCATCTTTCTATTTACCTATTAAGGACAGATGCACATACAAGTAAATGCTATGGGAATGTGCATCATTTCTGATGCAAAGGATACATGAATTAGAGGGGCCCCTCATGCTATCAACCAATTGTCATTGCAGCCCATGGTTTTCCAGGGTTCAGATGTCTTTGAAGATATAGAATGTTACGGAAAGATCAACAAAATTATAATAATAATAATGATCAGCAATCCAATGAACAGATTTTGGGGCCACCAAAGCTATGTAATTGGAGATGGACATTTATGTGGGAAAAAAAGTGTAAGGACCTATGAAATTAACATTGCTTTGGCTAAAAATGAATTAGCTGGATTTTTATTTTACTACGGTCTTTGGCTGACCAAATGTTTGTTTGTGAGCTGATTCCTAATTCTAATTATTCAAGAACTGTACGTACATTTGTATATCCCAACAAAGTTGCTCATCTCTTGGTAAACTGTTCATCTCTGCAGTTACAGCATTTCCTCGAAAATATCTGTCCCTGTAAACAGCAGGTTTTACAGGAGTAGCTGTACAAAATATGATGTGTAAGAAAAGTAACTGCAAAAGAAATTTAATTTTTCCCTCTCCTTCAGCTCCGGATGCTATAGACAAGAAGTAATAGAGAATAACTATCAGGGCCAGGTTCTGCTCCCATTTAATCTGGTGTCAATCCAGAGTAGCTCCACTGACTTTAATGCCATCATTCCAGTTTACATAAGTGTAACTGAGAGTAGCCCTCAGACTTTGAAATAGCATACTGTGTGAAAGTGATAGGAAATCATAGGGATTGCTTAGTATGCTATCTTATATAATAATAAGAGGAGATATACCAATCTCCTAGAACTGGAAGGGACCTTGAAAGGTTATCGAGTCCAGCCCCCTGCCTTCACTAGCAGGACCAATTTTTGCCCCAGATCCCTAAGCGGCCCCCTGAAGGATTGAACTCACAACCCTGGGTTTAGCAGGCCAATGCTCAAACCACTGAGCTATCCCTCCTCCTATCTATGGAAGTTCTTGACTGCATTGATACAGGTGCACAAATGTCATTAGCAAAATGTAGTTTATTGAGATGTGTAATGTTACTGATCACAATGCCTTTTCAAATATAGTTTTCTGTTTGTATCCCTTGTCCCTCCATCATCCCCTGTATCTACAGATGTTGGAAGAGGCAATTCTTTACAGCCAAGTCAAGAGGATAAATATGGTGAGGTCCTCTTACGTGCTAATTATTTCAGTGAATACTATCTAAGAATAAATATTCCATGTGCCAAGTGAAATTAAAGAAATACAGTGAAGATCTTTGTATCATAGATATTAGAGATGGGAAAAATCTATTAGATTATCTCATTCATTCCCCTTCCCTGATGGCAGGATTGTCCTTACAATACAGTATCCTGTTTAGTTTAAAATGAGTCACACAATAAGACCTGAGTATCAGATAAAGGAATAAACATATTTAGAGGGATAAATATGCAGAAATAGACTATCCCTTTTCAACAGATAAAAGGAGGAATCTGTTAAATTAATACAACGTTGGGGCCAAATCCTTCTTGCTTTGCTCATATGAGCAGTTCCACTGGACTTGATTTCCCCCTTTCATTTCCATTGGTATAAATAAGGAGTAACTGAAGTCATTGGCATTTCCTGAGTGCAAAATTGGTGTAGATGAGAGAAGACTCAAGGCCAGTGGAACTACATGGGCAGCATTTGGCCCCATGTGTATTCAACTAAAATATATTTGCCCTTTTGCACGTGGTAGCAGACTTTGATGCTGTGTAGGACAGTTTCCTACTGATGCTGAGTCAGGTATTTTCTTCATATAATTTGTTTCCTTGAACAGGAATAGTAACAGACTGCACACAGTCAGTCCACAATCTTTTGCTGAAACTTCAGATAAGACACCGCTGCCTTATACCAAGAAACAGGTGACTTGGGCTTCTGTCTCTCTTCAGGACTTTTACAAACTCAACCAAATCATGCTGTTTAAACACATTTTGTGCCTCTTTCCGTCTCTCAGTACCTGCATTTTACACATAGGAAATCCCTAGTCCAACACTTCGGTCTGACCAAATGGTCTGGAAAAGCAGCCTGGCCAATTAACCTGTCTTTTTGTGCCACAGATCAGTGATACAATGGAAATTCAGGAGGTGTAAGAACCCAGACAAAGAACAGAGCTTTAACCCATACAGTACCCTTAACAATTTTCTGAGTGCAGTTACTGCATGGCATCTTTAACTCTTTCTATGGAAAATTTCATCCTGGGTGCTTATATATCAATGCCTCATAGGGTACTTAGCCATTAGTTCCTTTCACTATACTCGTATATTTTCTAAAACCCTTTAAAAAGGCTTTACAAAAATTAAAGTGTTGCAAAATATTATCCACACCTGTTCTGCTGCATATTATGTCAGCAGCTATCCGACAATCCATACTGCATGCCACATTACGTTATGTGTGTAATTCCTAGAGAGAAATAAAACCCTCATGAAGGGTCTTGGTGCTTCATACTAAACAATGTGTAATGAAATACTAAACAAATGAATAATGCAATCCACAAAAAACATATTGAGGAGGCTGGGGAAAAATGAAGCTACTGATTGTTGAGAATTAAGGAAAAGAGAATCTGATTCATCACTGTATGACCAGTTTTATACTAATGTAATAAATCAGCAACTCCCCCCCCCCCAAAAAAAACAGTAATGCCATGATAAATGAAAGTATGCAATGTTATTATAGCCATGTTGGTCCCAGGATATTAGAGAGAAAAGGTGGGTGAGGTAATATCTTTTAGTGGACCAACTTCTGTTGGTGAGAGAGACCAGCTTTTGATCTTTCACAGAGCTCAGCTCAAGAGCTTGTCTCTCTCATCAACAAAAGTTGGTCCAATAAAAGATGATAGCTCACTTATCTTGTCTTTATGATGAATCAAAGTGAAAGAAGCAGATCCCATATGGTGTAAATCAGCATAGCTCCATTAACTTGAATGGATATATAACATGAATTTGTTCCATTGTTTTCAATGGAGGTATGCAACTTTACATCAGCTGAAAATCTGGCTCAGTGTCTAAAATGAGGGCATTTCTTTGACTTTTCCCTCTTCCCTTTAGAAATAAATCACTGTTGCATGTTTTCAGTCTTCCTGTAAGTTTTCTATCTAATGGCATAAACTCTCCAAAATAAGCAAATGTGTTTCCTTGCTTGGAACTGTGTATCAGGATCTATTAACTACCACTGCAATTGCAAATGATCCAAAAAATCACTCAGTTGAGAGCAAACAAAAGTTTTTTTTATTTTTAAACCCTCACTGTCGATACTTGTTATAACTAAACTATGCTTTTGCCTTGAACTCTTTCACATTCTTGCAAAAATTCTAGGTTAAAATCTCCTTTCAGTTACACTAGTGCAAATGCAGAGGGACTCTACTGAAGTCAATGGGACAGATTCTGCTCTCAAGCATACTAATGCAAATCTGGAGTATATGAAGCTATTACATATACTATACATGAAGCTATTACATACATATTACTATAAATGAAGCTATTCTCCACAAATTCTATCCTCAGAATTTCGCTTGTATACCTTGATAACTGTGAATTGCATCAGAACAATGTAGCAATTGCAGTCTTGATTACTAGTGACTCTCTCTGCAGCATACAGTGAAATGCTAGTGTAGGGAAAACAATGGTTTAGTTAAGAAGTGCATTCCAACAAACAATTGTGAATTATGCCTTCTTAATTTATTTTTTATTATTTTATTTTTTGTATTGTAGTAGCATCTAAATGCCTCAGCCAACGCTCCCTTCTGCTGATTGCAGTAAAAACATGTATTAAGACATAGGACCAGATACTCAGATGCTGTACATCAGCATAGCTCCCCTGAAGTAAATGGAACTATTTGATTTACTCTTGCTAGAGATCTGGCTCACAGTCCTTCCTTTAAGGAACTTTCAATCTAACCAAAGGCAAGATGAAACACTTACACTTGACAGATGTGAGTGTAACAAACACCCCAAATGTTCTGAACAGCATTTTAGTTTACACTATTTTGAATACGGATGGCTCCAATTCTAAACTCTCCAGAATTTTGGGGTGGGGTAGGTGTTTGGAATCTGGATGCATAACTGCACTTCCCATCTGTGTAAAATGCTGCTATTCTGATTTGGTAGTGTAGTAAATTCACATTGCATTTTCTTTATAATGGTGTGAATGAATGCACAGAGCAACAGAGAATATGGCCCGGTGTACTTTGCAACATTCCAATGGAACAATTTAGCGGGCCAAATTTTGTCCTTTGTTGCAGCTGTGCAAACACATGGAAATCACTGAGGTATCATGAATATAACAGAGCAGAATTTACATTTGTCTTTAGAGCAGTGACAGTGCCGCACTTTTACTAGAAGAGGCAGTATAAAACAAAACCAGACCAGTCCTTTTTTTCCCCTTTGTCTTGAAAAGCCTGCTTGGAGTTAATGCAGCTTAATGCTGAACAAGCATCATGCATTATGTAGCTATGTCTGTACAAAGGGCTTGATCTTAAAAGTAGAGCTGGTCGGAAATGTTCTGACAGAACATTTTCCATTGGTAATGGAATGTTGAAACTGAAACATTCTGCGGGAACATGGTCAAAACTTTCGATAAAACTTTCAATGGAAACTGGGCAGGTTGTTGGGGACCCTCCTCAGCACCTCACTGAGCAGGGAGCTTAGGTGCTGGGCCCCTCAAAACCAAATCAATATGGCTCCTCAGCAGCCTGCCAGATGGGTTGCTGTGGAGTCTGGTCTTCTCAGCTCCATGGCACCTGCCAGGTGGGCTGCCACGCTCCCAACCTTCCTGGGATCCCCTGTTAGCTAAGTCCCCAAGTTTCCCAGCTTCTTGGGTGGCTCGTTCCCTGGCCTGGCCCACACCCCAGCTGGCCAGCTTCCAGGCTTCTCAGCAGCTTGCTAGGTGGATTGCTATGGAGCATGGGCTCCCAGAACTTCCAGGCTCCTAGGGAGCATATTTCATTCTGGAAGCACCAAAACATTCCTGCTGTGGGAGCATTTTGGTGTCTCTGAAACAAAGTATTGTGGAATTTCAGTTCTGCAAAAATTTTTGAGGTTTTGGCATTTTGTGCCAAGTTGGGCTGAAAACTTTTCCAAAACCTCAAAATGTTTTTTGTTGAGCTGAAATTCAGTTTCCTAGCCATCTCTGCCTGACAGATCCTCAGCAGAAGCAACATACTTAGTTTGCAGGGTGAATAGAGGGCGCACAGCACCTCTCAGGATCAGGCTATAAATGTTTTTTGAAAAACTTAGATTATTTTTGATATTTTTTTTAAGTAAAAAAGCCTGCAGTAAAGAAAAAGCAAGAAAGTAACCATTTTGAAAAGAGAAAATTTCCCTCTTTTCTTTGTATGCAGTATTTTAATAATTTTCTTTCCTTACATGTGTTTTTTATTGTGTCAGAATGTTGTACAGTTTTACCAAACTCCAGTGAACTGAAACTCCTGGTTATAACCGATTGCTTATGTCCCCAGGAGTTGTTCTGATATGCAGGGATCTGAGTGGAGGCCTGTAATATCTGAAAGAGAGCAGGCAATACTAACATTAAACTAAAGGTCTAATCCTACTCACATTTGACTTTTATGTGGAGCAGGAGCAGGACCCAGTTTACCTCAGGGGGTAAAGATCATGTTTTTGATTCAGTACAAGAGGCAAAACCCACTTTGCTTACTCTAAAGACACATCTTCACTGCAGAATTAATTTGGGCTCTTACTCGGGAGTTGCCTCTAATCTGACTCCCATCCACACACAAAACCCTCTCATGCGAGCGTGGCAGTGATTTCAACCTGGACCAACTGGCTTGTCTGTAGTTGCATGCTAAAGACCAACTGAAGCTTTCACTTGGGCTAGTAACCTATTAATTTTGCTGTGAGGACACAGGCTAAACCACTCAAGTGCTGATAGTCCTCAAGTGCCTTCCCACAATTCCTCCCCCCGGGCCCAGAAGGATAGACAAGGTCTTCTACAATTTACTGGGAAAGAATCATAGGGCAGCTCAATTTATTGCAGCATAAGGAACCATGGGGATACGCCCCAGAAATCGAAACAACACTCAGGGATGAGCGTAGTACCAGTGAGAAGACAGTAACTCCTCAATGGCTATGCAGTGTGGCTGATCACACCGAGCCTAGGCTAATCCATGTGCCCATCACCCAAGTTAACTCTGCAGTGAAGACATACCCTGACCTGCCTCCACTCCACCGTCTCTGGGAAGGTGACCGCCTCACGCTTTTCGAGCATCCTCTTCAGCACATTCCAGGGCTGGAAAATTGGAGCCTGATCTGGGGAAGTACTAAACATAAGCAGTTCTCCTGGTACTCACCGGAGTTGCAGGTGCTCAACACCTCTCAAAATCAGACTTTGGAGTGCAGCCTTGCTGTAGCTGAACCCAGAGCACAGCTAGTCAGTGCGACAGAGTCTGCTATCTTTTCTTCTCTGTTCTCTGGGATAGGGGAGAGAGACTGCAATTGGATGGTCCATTTCTAGCTCATCCAAGGGCCATTTTTTCCAAAGGTTTCAGAAATCCTTCAGTAGTTTCAGATAAATGCCTATACTTACAGATTTGCGTCTGCATTACTGAACGTAATTGATTATGGGTGCCATATTGTGGATATAAAGGACAGAACTTAGGCATCCAACTAAACGATTTGCAGAGATAAATTAGATAGTTAAACAATGGATTTTCCAAAGGTTTTGGGGCCTGATCCAAAAGACTCCCATTAATTTCAATGGGCTTTGAATCTTTCCCTATGCACACAAACACTGTATACTGTACAACTTGAAAAATTATGCTTTTTTAGAAGTTAAATTGGGGTTTTCTTTCAACTGTTTTAATTTTAATTTAGGGATATGTGCTGACCATATAATTAGAGGGATGCCATATTAATTAATGCTGGCTGGCAAGCTGGGATAGTAAAGTCACCCAACCTTCTAAAGAGTACTTTGCAGCCAAAGCATATGTCCCTCCCTGCCTGCCCCACCCGTTAGATCCCATTTCTAGGTAGACAAACCTACTATTAAAGAGAGAGAGAGAAAGAGAACGCCAGTGGCTGACTAAAAAATCAAACCATTTAGAAGCATTAGCAAAATTCAGAATTGTAAAATGTTGCCTTCAAATTAAGTCTGATGTTTTTGCAGAAAATGTTAACCATGTTTCACTGGAATCTACGTACAGTGAAGATTTTTTAAAATAAAATTTAAACAGAACTTCACTATGGGCTATAGTATGTTCTTGATACATGTTGTTAGCATGAAGCTGATAGAAGCTGCATGTACACGCCCACGAGCAGAATTTGGCCTTCTCATTGGAGGTTCACTATAAGCAGAATTGAAATTTGCACATTACAATACATTGAAATAATTTGGAATTTTCTACTTCAATATAAGATTTTTGCTATATCTGATTTCACTGTATACTGCTGTATGACGTTTACCATACTTGTCATTTACGACCTGTCTAGACTAGCATTTTTGATTGTATTGTATCAAGAGTTAATTGATTCCCAATGATGTGTTAAGTAGAAATTGCCAGTTAACTTATGTTTACATTAGCATTTATAATCAACACAATACTATGGTCTAGACAACCCTTAGTTTTTTAAAGGAGCTCTTGTGTAAATGGCCTTATCCACATTCTGCATCCTGGAGGTGTCTGTAGGAACTTCTTTAAAATGTTTAAAATGTACCTAGAAGGGGAGATGAGTAGGGAATGCATGCAGATAACCTCCTAAAACCCTTCAAAGGGTTTGCTGTGAGTTGTGCGTGTATATGTGTATGTCATTTTCCTCATCAGTATTTTTTTAAATGACGGTGTTCAGTCTTTGGGCTGCATGAATCCACTCCCTTTTCTTGGACTCACCTTGGCATTTATTCTGCATTCTCTTTGCAGAGGAGTGAGTGCAGGTACAAGGCAATGGAGAAGCACACGCCTGTCTCAGCCCCAAAACTGATGTCAGCCAGGGAAAGACTATTGTATATTTTTGGGCTGTAGCTGCTTTAAAACTCTTCCCCAGCTGGTTGACATTCAGCTGGTGAAAAACTCTGCTCTTCAGTTTTGAATGTCATGAGCTTTACTGCCCGATATTTAAGACTAGATGAATCTGGGAAGGGGGCAATCCTGAGTGACAGTGCAATGCCTGCATGAGGGTCCAGTGGTTGTGACCATCAGGGCAGAAAAAGATACTATAGCCATGGTGTTGATTCTCAGAAGATTTTAACATTTCTGCATGTGAACCTTCAAAGTTCAATAGTTGTGGAGGCAATTCTGGGCTGTATGCAAGTCATAAAAAATCCTTCAAATCAGGACTGAAATTATGATTAGGACAAATATAGAGTTGCCTTTGAATTGGTAAAAATATTGTAATTAGATATCTATTTGTTTCCAGGAGAACTGAATTGTTTCTGATTGTTTTGTAAAATTGAAAGTGCCTCTCACTTGCCTGTGTTCAGAACTTCCTCTACAAATTATAGTCAAACACAATCAATCAAAATGTAGTTTGGTAACTCTTGTAAAGTCTGGCAAAATTAAGCTTTTTTGCTGCTTTTGCACTGCAAAAGCTTACTTCTAATCAATCCAATTAATGAGTAGGTGTATAAGACATCTTAATTCATGTATTTATTTTGATTTAAATATTTTTTAAAAAAACTACTCAGAATTATAGATGCTTGTGATATTTTTAAGAAGGGATGCAAAATAAAAAAAATAACCACCCAACAATATATTTAAACCGACATAAACAAAAATCAGGAAAACATATTTCCCACCTTCTCCAGAATCCATCCCTCACAAAACAAAACAAAACAAATTATCCTTCCACAAATGCCTGAACAAATAGATGGGCTTTGAATTTAACTAACACAGCAAACCCTGAAGGCCAGCAAACTCAGGCCATTTGGTGTCAAGGTAAGGAAATAATTTCAAAGTCAAGAAATCCACTTTTGCTTCTCCTTGAGGATTCTTTTCTGATCTCAGCTATGGATATGTGGCATAGGTAGAGAAGGAGACTTTCGAGTAGCCTAGCCCCAAACCACCTATGGCTTAATAGATCAAAACAGTCACTGCACTGTAGCTCATGGAGCATCAGTAT
Organism: Mauremys mutica; assembly: GCF_020497125.1. NCBI lineage: Eukaryota > Metazoa > Chordata > Testudines > Geoemydidae > Mauremys > Mauremys mutica. Next base: position 122,332,825 of record NC_059072.1, on the reverse strand, counting down.
GATGTGCTCACACTGGCTGATGTCCCATAGTACACTGCCATATACATATTATTTTGTGCAATTTTTTATTAAGGCTGCCGAGATATAGTGTAATAAGAATGCCTAAAGCAAAGATCTCAGACAAGGCCCATAAATAAGACATTGAATAGTCAGATCAACAAGTTTTATATAGTCACTGCTAGAAAGGGATCAGGTCACTAACTTCTAAACCACCAGTAGAGGAGTGACAGAAATGATCTATAAGAGCACCCCAGCTACGTTCCCCTTACAGTTCTGAGTCATACATGCCCCACCACTGTACACTGGCCCCAGAGGGGAATCCTTACACAAAGGTCCTGAGTTTGCTCCCATAGAAGTCCAGAGGACTTTTGCCATTGACTTCAATGAGAACAGATCAGGCCACAAGAATATGAACAAAGCAACTGGTCTGGACTTTCTCAGACCCTATGCAATGGAAGATGGCATTTTCACACTATAGTTCAGAAACATGCACTCTTCTGCTTTCCGCCAGAGCCTTAACATCAGGGAATAGCATTCAACAGCTAGCTACATGAGCAATTTGGCAGCAAAACTAACTTGCATCAGTTGACCATGGGAACACAGCTTCTAAATTAGATGGCACAGTCCCAAAGTGTCAATGTCTTAGAGGACCAAATGGGTGCAGCTCAGCAGAATCCTTCTTGGAACATTATTGTGAAAGAAGCTTGAACATCTTACAGTACTTCTGTCATCTATGATTAGGGAGAGCAAAGCTCTAATCTGTTAATTTAAAAGTCTTGAATACTAGTTTTGTGGATACAATATTTGACTTCTTGGCCTGCCAGGTCAGAAAGTGGGCTGGGCCACTGCTTCCCGCAGCTCCCATTGGCTGGGAAAGGTGAACTGCTGCCACTGGGAGTTGCAAGCGGCCGTACCTGCGGACGCTCAGGTACACAAAGCGTCTCACGGCCCACCATGGGCTTACCTTGAACAAGCTGTGAACCACGTTTGGGAACCCCTGATATAGATTTAAAAATTGACATCATTCACTATATAGTAAAGGTCTATACATTCACCTGGTACAGTAGACATCTACAGTTATAGGATATTAAGTTTTTGGCCTTTTTGTTAGAGAAATAGACTTCACCCTGTAATCGTTAACTTGACTCCACAATGATTCATGTTTATTAACTTTTGCAATGAGCATCCTGTGTAACTAGAGGAGGTGTTTCACTTAGTTTTTAAATGAATGAAACCAACAAACGTTAAGTGGCATCAATTATTTAAAGTTTTACAGTAATTCTTTGTGGGCGCGATATGTATATGTGCGAAAGACTCAGTGTGGATCTGTAATTCTGTAGGTCTGAGTGTCTTGGGCTCTGTGTATAGGTGTCTGGCTCTGTGTGGTTTTCTACTTCAAGTGTCTTTGATAGAGGGGTTTGGAAATTTCGATGCATTTTTTTTTGGTTGCTTTTCGTTCTTTCTGTTCTGGTTTGGGTTTTGGCTGGCCAAGCTGGAGGGGAGCAGCCAAAACTTTTGAAAATTTTAAATATTGACAGAAAGTGTTCGTAGCAAGCCAGCCCCGCAGTGGGGTGGGGCTGCTGTGGACCTGTAGGGCTGGGGCTGTAGCTCTGTCCGTGGGTCCTTCTGCCTCAGGCTGGTGGCAGTTTTGTGGGACGCTGCGGGTCGGTCGGTCTGTCTGTCTGTCAGTCAATCCGCGGGTGGGGCGCTCCCTCCTCCCCCTCCCGGCGGCGGAGCGCGGAGCGCGTCGAGCGCATCCATTCGCTCGGCGCTCGGCTCGGCAGCCCCAGCAGCCCCAGCCCCGTCCCCCGCCATTTCAGCCCGGCGCGGAGAGGCAGAGGGACGCGAGCGGCCGCCGCGGGGACGAGCAGCCGCCCCGCAGCCCGGACAGCGCCAGGCAAGTGCGGGGCCCCGGGGCGGGCGGGGGCCGTGTGGAGCCGGGGCCCCGGAGCCGGGGCGGAGAGACCCGCCAGCGCCGCCGCCCTGCCCGGCCAGCGCCCCCGCCGCCGCCTGGGGGGAAGCGGGGCGCCCAGACCGGGGGGGGGGCCCGGCCGGAGCCTCCGCCCGCATCGAGACGCCGCAGCCGCCTGCTCCCTCTACCCCCCCCCCCGTGTGCCCCCAGCGCCCTGCTGCTTACCTGTGCCCCCGGCAGCCCCGTCCCCCCGTATCCCCACCTGCCCCCCATGTGCCCCCTGCCCACCTGTATCCCCACCTGCTCCCGTGTGCCCCCAGCGCCCTGCTTACCTGTGCCCCTGACAGCCCCGTCCCCCCGTGTGCCCCCTGTATCCCCACCTGCCCCCGTGTGCTCCCTGCCCCCCATGTGCCCTCTGCCCACCTGTATCCCCACCTGCCCCCGTGTGCCCCCAGCGCCCTGCTTACCTGTGCCCCCGACAGCCCCTGTCCTCTTGTATTCCCCCCATGTGCTCCCTGTCCCCCATGTGTCCCTTGCCCGCCTGTATCCCCACCTGCTCCCCCACCTGTGCCTCCAGCGCCCTGCTTACCTGTGCCCCCGACAGCCCTTGTCCTCCCTGCCCACCTGTATCCCCACCTCCCCCCAGCACCCTGCTTACCTGTGGCCCCAACAGCCCTGTGTGCCCCCTGCCCATCTGTATTTCCCCCCCATGTGCTCCCTGCCCACCTGTATCCCACCTGTGTGCCGCCAGCTTACCTGTGCCCCTCACAGCCCCCTGCCCCCCTGTATTCCCACCCGCCCCCTGTGTGGTCCCTGTCCACCTGTATTCTCACCTTCTCCCAGTGGCCTTACCTGTGCCCCTGAAAGCCCCTGCCCACCTTCCCCCCCTTGTGTGCCTACTCTCTGTATGCCCCTAGCGCCTGGCTTACCTGCCCCCCATGTACTCCCTGCCCCCTGTGTGCCTCCTGTGCCCTGACAGCTCCTGCCCCCATGTGCTCACTGCCCACCCTTGGGCCTCCCAATACCCTGCTTATCTATGCCAATGACAGCCCCTGCTCCCTGTGTCCCCTTCCCCTGCATGTGCTGCCAGCTTACCTGTTCCCGACAGCCCCCATGAGCCTCCTGCACACTTGTACCTCCTGCCCCATGTGAACCCCAAACAGCTCCTGCTCCTGTCTTCCACCAGCCCCCTGTACCCCCTTATGCCTCCTCCCCCTGGTTGCCCCTAGCTGCCTGCATACCTGTGCCCTCGACAGCCCCTACCCCTGTGTATCTCCAGCCCTCATGTACACCTGTGCCCCCCATATAGCCCAACTTCTCCTGACGCCTACACCCGATACCCTCTGAGAGCATGGTATACCATCTATACCCTTATCCTCCTCTGACTCTACATCCCCATGCCCTCCTGAGAGCCCCAGCCAGGGGCGGCGAGTTATATGGGACTTTGATGCCCATGCTCCAGGAATATTCAGGGCCTGGGGGCCTGGCTTCACCAATGTTTGGGGCCGGATCTCTTCCCCTGGCCCCGTGTGTCTCCCCCGGAGCATCACCCGGTCCCACCTGCCACCTCATGGCGATTTAAAAGGCCCCGGGGACCCCTGGCTGCCCCTGCAGCAGGGCTAAGGCGGCTTCCTGCCTGCCCTCAGTTCGTGCCACTCCTGGAAGCTGCTGGCACGTCCCTGTGGCCCCGTGCAGGGGTGTCTCCGTGCGCTGCCCCCGCCCCGAGTGCTGACTCCGCAGCTCCCATTGGCCGGGAACTGCGGCCAATGGGAGCTGCAGGGGTGGTCCCTGTGGGCAGCGGTGTGTGGAGACCCCGTGACCTCCCCGCCCCCCACCTAGGAGCCACTGCCAGAGGGTGTGCAAGTCTCTTTCGGGAGCCGTCTGAGGTAAGCACCGCACCCCTCACCCTGTCCTGCACCCCTGCCCCAGCCCAGAGCCCACACCCAAACTCCCTCCCAGAGCCCGACCCCCCTCCTACACCCAAATGCCCTCCAAGCCTGCACCCCTCCTGCACCCTAACCCCCAGCCTAGAGCCCACACCCCAAACCTTCTCCCGCACCCCAACTCCCTGCCCAGAGCCCGCACCCTTCCCTCCTCCAAACTCCCTCCCAGAGCTGGGTGGGGGTGGGAGTTGGACCCGTTCTGGGCACCACAAAAAATTATACAAACCTGCGGCCCCTGGCCCCAGAGCCTCTATATCTCCTGAGAACTCCTACACCCATCCATATCTTTAGCTTCCTGCTCCCTTACAGCCCTCTATTCTGCTCTAGGGCTTCTAGACCAGGGGTAGGCAAACTTTTTGGCCCGAGGGCCACATCTGGGTATGGAAATTGTATGGCGGGCCATGAATGCTCACGGTTCCCGGCCAATGGGAGCTTTGGGGGTGGTGCTTGGGGCAGGGGTAGCATGCAGAGCTCTCTGGCTGCCCCTACACATAGGAGCTAAAGGGGGACATGCTGCTGCTTCTGGGAGCCACACGGAGCCCCAGCATGTGTGGAGCAGGGCAAGCCCCTGACCCTGCTCCCTGGCTGGAGCTCAGGGGCTGGATTAAAATGTCTGAAGGGCCAAATGCAGCCCCAGGGCTGTAGTTTGCCCACTTCTGTTCTAGACCCTTGATCCACACTCCTCTACACACCCAAGAGCCACTACACCCTGTCCCTTCTCTACTCCTGACCCCCCACTCTATACCATACTGAGTTTCCCCTATACCGCAGCACCTCTTTATACCTCCCTCCCAGGGCCGGTGCAAGGCTATTTTGCACCCTAGGCGAAACTTCCACCTTGCACCCCCCCCACCCCCGAGAGCATCGTTTTATTATAAGTTTTCAAAAATGAATACAGTGGAGTCACATCTTACGCGGGGTTAGGTTCTAAGGTCAGCGCGTAAGAGGAAAATCGCGTATAGTGAAAATGACCATAAACCACAGTATACACTAGAACAGCAGTCCTCAACCTATGGCACGTGAGCTGATTTAAAAAAAAAAATTATTTATTTATTAATGGCAGGCTGCGGGTCCCCGCCACTGCTGAGCCTGCTGCCGGCCTGGGGTTCCATTCACTCAGCTGCCAGCTGGGGTCCCAGCTGGTGACTCCGCTCAGCCGCCTGCCGTTCACCCAGACTGGCAGGAGGCTGAGTGGGGCTGGTGGCTGAGACCCTGGCTGGCAAGGGGCTGGCAGATGGAACCCCAGACCAACAGCAGGCTGAGTGGGGTCGGCGGTTGGGACCTCAGCCGGGGTCCCAGCAGCCGGCTCCGCTCAGCCGCCTGCCGGCCTGGGTGAATGGAACCCCTGACCGTTCACCCAGGCTGGCAGCAGAGCTGGCTGGGACCTGAGCAGGGCTGGTGGCTGGGACCCCGGCTGGCAGGAGCCGGCCCACTGCCGGCCTTGCTCAGCCCACTGCCGGCTGAGTGAACAGAACCCCAGGTGGGCAGCAGGCTCAGTGGCGGCCAGGACCCGCAGCCTGACATTTAAAAAAAAAAAAATCAGCTGTACTTTATGGTAATTTTCACTACACACGATTTTCCTCTTACGCGGTGACTTTAGAACCTAACCCCCGTGTAAGATGTGACTCCACTGTAGTGTAAAAAAAAAAAAAATTTGGGCACTGCTTTTTGGCACCCCCAAATCTTGGCGCCCTAGGCGGTCACCTAGTGGTATATCAGCCCTGCTCCCTCCCCAGCTTCCAACACCTCTTTACCCTGAACCTCCTTGCCTCCCCCAATCTTCCCAGCTTCTCTCTATAGCCTCCTCTGTGCTTTTATTGCCTTCCCCAAAACACCCTCCTCTTTGTCCCCCTCCTTTCTCTGCCTCCTCCCTGTCTCTCTCTGCCCCATGGTTGTGTCTCCTGACTCTGCTCTCTGGGCCCCTCCCTCCCCCTTGAGGGAGATAATGATTTTGCTGCCACTGAGAGGAGGAGGAGGTGCTGCTGGAAGGACAGGTGGCCAACGCCCTCCAACTCTTGAGTGTGAGCCTGACACCAGCCCACATGACTGGATCCTAACAATATTATCCTGTCAAATTCCACCCCTCCCCCACAAAATAATCACCATATGCACACACATAGTGGGATTCTCAGCTCTGAGTGTAAGGAATGTAACATCTTTGCTCCTATGGCTCTTTACAGAAAGTTTTGGCTGTCATGCTTTTCTGTCCTATTCTGTCACTTTCCTTGTGACAGGCTTTGCATCTCATTCAAGAATTTACTTGCTACTATATCATTATTTATATAACAGAATTGGCTATAATGGGAAAAGACTGTATTCTGGTAATTTATGACAACCATACCATGGTATATTATTGGAGCTCTCATATATAATAATAGTATACTACTCTTGCCCGGAAAAAAAAATCTGTGAAGGTGAATCTGACAGGTGAGCCCTGGTGTTCAGTTTTTTATAATAGTAAAATGTTTTAAAGGGTTGTGTTCATATTTGAATATTAAAACTTTATATAGTTTGCTGCTCTCTTGGTAGTATTTAGCCACTTTTGTAACTTTCCAGTGAATCAGTTCTGACCCTCCATTTTTAATAATCAATTTCATTCTGAGGCTTTGCCCTTTTGAATGCTTCATGGGTTATTTTATATTATTATAGTCATAACTCCTGATATCCAACAACTTTCTATGTCACTGCTCAGAATGGAGAGGTCTTGATGGTAGCAGCATTTGGTTTTTTTAATGCATGTTTCTGATCTAACAATGTTTACACCAATTTGGTCTTTAAGATTTGAGGGAACAGTATCCTAAATCTCTTTAATTTTCTGACAAGAACTGATCTGAATATTAAATAAAATATTGCATATTATAACCTATAAAAACGATTTTTTCCAACTTTCCCGAGTAATGGTTTTCACAATTAAAGCTGTTAGTTTCAGTTTGTGTTCAGTAACTTGTGGCACAATACCTGCACCAAATCTTTTACAGTTTTTGACACACAGAAATGGCATCACCTTTTCAAAAGCTTTTTTGTGTGTGCACACTAGCAAGAGAGTGGTTTTCCCTTTCTTTAAACACCTCAGTAAAGGAACTGGGGGATGACTTAGCATGTAATTGAAACCTGACTCTCTCATGCTTAATCTTGACTTCTTTGTTACCAGGTCTGCTGAAAATGACGGAATACAAACTTGTAGTTGTTGGAGCTGGAGGTGTAGGCAAGAGTGCCTTGACGATACAGCTAATTCAGAATCATTTTGTGGATGAATATGATCCTACAATAGAGGTAAATTTAATTTTAAGAATGTGTACAAGTTTTTTTGACATGAGAGGCAGATTACTTTCTCTCAAATGCTGATGTTGATTCTATGGCTTATATTGCTATATATAATATTTTTTAATGTCTTTTCTATAACCTTTTGATTTGTATTTTGTTTAAATGATGCTATAATAGTGACCAATATTTACAGCTTGTTTTAAAGAAATTTTAGATATCCAGCAGATATTCAAAGTTCTATTCCTAAGCTCAATGGACTCTCTTTCCACAGCGGTGTTACAAAATCAAAAGGTAATATCCTGAAAATATACTTTGATCACCTGAAGATTTGGTTCTGGGTACTAGATCTCATTTAGGAGAGACCAGTAAACTAGGGGTGTGTGTGGGTTTATGTGTGTGAAATTGAGAGTGAGAGAAGTGCACAAAATTAGCATAGCATTTGAGACTTTTCTCATAATTCTTATAAAAGAAACTTACCTCTGAAGTTGCAAGTGTCATTACTTGAATTGATAATTAAACCGTCACATGCTTCTACAAAATCAGAGGATTGTTTAGATGCCCAGGACTTAAAATAACAGGGAAGTTCTACATTAAAAGCTGTGGTGTGTGGACAGAACTGCATGGGGAAGTTTACGGTGCCTGCTACTATTATCCATCAATAATAGTGTTAGTACTTCTAGGAACACCAAATTTGTTCAGACTGTTAACATGTAACGTTCCCCAGAAAAGATGTAAACTTCCTAGAAGATTTGACTAATGGAATTTCTTTGTATTATAGGGAGCTTGCAAACTAGTTGCACAGGATTACCTCAACATTATGTTGTAGTCCATAGTTGTGGAAATCATTGGTGTAATGTTTTGAAGAAAACAACTGCAGTTTTTACCTACATAAACATCTTTTCACTTATCACAATAGCATTCCTCTAAAGATTACTTTGATAAATACTTGTTTGAATGGATGTCCTAGGTACTGTTTTTGTCTGTTAGTTTGTAAGACCTTTAGGACAGGGACCTGACAAACAGATTACATGGTCACAACACCATAAAATAAAAACCATATAGCTGAGGTTGTAGGCAAGGAATCATTTAGAATGGCAAGTGGCACCCCAAGGAAAGTTCTTACAATTGGATGTTACACTTCTACTTTCCTGCAACTGGATCTGCAAGGGCAGAGCCCCATTTTAATGAATAGGGCTGCTTAAATGTGCTGTTTGCACAGATCCATTTGTGGGTTCAGGACTTAAGTCAAGAGCTATAGCCATAAAGATATTCGGTGTTTGTAAATACACAGTGAGAGAGAGCATAGGTTATAAATTTGCCTTGCTTTAGTACAGGGGAGGGCAAACTTTTTGGACCGAGGGCCACATCTGGGTATGGAAATTGTATGGTGGGCCATGAAAGCTCACGAAATTGGAGGTTGAAGTGTGGGAGGGGATGAGGGCTCTGGCTGGGGGTGCGGGCTCTGGGGTGGGGCCAGAAATGAGGATTTCAGGGTGTGGGAGGGGACGCTGGGCCAATGGGAGCTGCAGGGATAGCGCTTGGGCGGGGACAGTGTGCAGAGCCCCCTGGCTGCCCCTACATGTAGGAGCCAAAGAGGGGACATGCCGCTGCTTCCAGGAGCCGCACAGAATGGGGCAAGCCCCCGACCCCACTTACCGGCTGGAGCTCGAGGGTCAGATTAAAACATCTGGAGGGCTGGATGTGGCCCCCAGGCTGTAGTTTGCCCACACCTGCTTTAGGAGATGATACTTGCACAGTGACAGTACCATAACAGTGAAAATAATGCTATCATCGTTGTCTCATTGCCACTTTGTATTAATGTTGTTGTTGCTGTAACATTCATTGATTGCTTCTCCTTGGACAAATAAATATTACATTTGTAAAAAAGTTAAATGTTTGTTTCCATAATTACTCAGACATTTGAAATTATTAGTGTGGCTAAAGGAGGTATCCGCTACCCCTGTAATGTTTCTGTATTATGAAAGATGATGAGGGGGGTGGGGGGAAGGGGAAGATACTTATTGCCTGTCAGCAGCAACATTATAAATAAGTATTTCTCTGTAAAATTACTTTTCAATAGCATATGTAAGTATTTTTGTAAGAATGTAAGATCTATGTGGAAGTCCTCAGGCCCACATAAAATCCACTTCAGGCTGCTCTACGTTCACACTTGTACCTAAACAACTCAAATTGTTTTAGAGAACAGATTTAGTTAAATCAGTGTAAGTATGTATGTAGACCAACACTTATAAATATGGGCTAATATATTGAAGCAGTTTGATTAGTGCCCTCTACTGGTCAAATATTTTCTCTTGTATCCAGAATGTATTGTGGCTCATTCATTGTCTGACATTTTATTAAAATGTTTATGTATTTTTCAAATGTTCTTTAGAAAAAGACCAGCACTCCAAGTAGGCTATCCCTGAAATACCCAACTAAAGCTTGAAAGTTGTTCAGGGTGGGATTTCCAAAATCTCCTTTGTGACTTAGAAACTCAAGAAGTCTGAACTGCTTTCAAAAATTTTACCCTGTGTTTCTAAATCACTTAGGCATTCTGGAAAATTCCACCCTAATTAAATAACATTTTAGAATGGCTCATATTAGCTTGTGTAGAGGGTCCTTTCATAAAGGTATAAACAGAGAATTTTTTAGCAAGTGTCTAACATAGACAATGATCAGTTAAGTCGGTGGTCCCCAACCTTTTCGTGGCCAGTAGCACATTCATGTTTTCAGAAGAGTGTGGCGGACACCAACAATTTTTCAAGGCTTATTTTGTATTTGTACATTAAATAATACAAAAAACATCATATTTAATAACACATAATATATGAATCCAGAGAGAAGCTGCGAGGACAGAGAACACCGGCGCCCAAAGCCTGGAGCCCCGGAGTTCTCTGTCCCCGTCAGGCACGGGGCAGCGGCTTGTCTCCCCTGCTGGGCACTAAGCGGGCCCCGCGCCTGCTGGGAACAGAGAACATCATGCTCACAGCCTGAGTTCTATGTCCCCGTCAGGTGCAGGGCCACGGCTTCTCTCCCCTGCTGGGCACTAGGCGGGCGCAGATAAATGCCCCGGCGGGCACCACATTGGGGACCACTGAGTTAAGTGATTCTTCCCCCCCCTTAAATTACATACAGTACACAAATGTGGAAAATCTCAGCATTATCGCTGAGAACAGTGGAGATGTTTGCCATTAGCACAATTCAGATTGACTTTAGGGCTTGTAAAAGACCAGTGATAACAAATCAAGTAATTTAGTGTAATGGAAATAAAGCTTTTTGATGTAAATTACAGAATCTAGTTTTCAGGAAAAAATTACAAACTGACTTCTGGCATGGTTCCTAGCATAGCAGTAACCAGCGTTTTTTGTTTTTTGTTTATGACTGCTACTCTGGGTTTCCCTTTCTTACTTGAATGATGTATTTTTCTGCTGGGTCCTGGGGTATCACTGTTGTCTATTTCCCCTTCATTTGTGTGTTTTCTCTAATCCACAGTAGCACTATTTGACCTTTTCTAAGGGTATGTCTACACTATGGGATTATTCTGATTTTACAGAAATTGATTTTTGGAAACAGATTGTATAAAGTCGAGTGCTCGCGGCCACACTAAGCATATTAATTCGGCGGTGTGCGTCCATGTACCGAGGCTAGCGTCGACTTCCGGAACATTGCACTATGGGTAGCTATCTCATAGTTCCCGCAGTCTCCCCTGCCCATTGGAATTCTGGGTTGAGATACCAATGCCTGATGGGGCCAAAAATGTATCGCAGATGGTTATGGGTAAATGTCGTCAATCAATCCTCCCTCCGTGAAAGCAATGGCTTTTCCTTGTCGGGGAGGAGTACAGAAATCGATATTAAGAGCACTTTATGTTGACAAAAATGGCTTCTTTGTGTGGACGGGTGCAGGGTTAATTTGATTTAACGCTGCTAAATTCGACATAAACTCATAGTGTAGACCAGGCATAAATTCCAATCTGTCTCTCCCTGAGAGAGTGAGCACGTAACTCAGCTTTCATTGCAGATTGGAGTGTGCACAGTAGAAGGGTACTTTCTGGTTTTGCTATGGTGTTTTGGGGCAATGGTACTAGTCCAACAGACTAGGTGTGGAATTTTCTTTTAGAACACATAGACGCAGTCATTTGAAGTGCTGCATACAAGAGAATATCTTAACTTGCATATGAATGTGTTGTGCCTTTTCTATGATGCATTTTAAATTCTCTTTTAAGAACTTTGTAATTTTTTCAGAAATGGTAATACTTACAATACAATACTTATCTATGCTGGGTACATATAGACTGCTAGTCCACACGATGTCATTTTTGGGACTTGGGGAGCGAGGACTCTTGCATTTGGTTTTCTTGTCTGTTGCTATAGGGCTTAGCTCCTTCAAGCACTTCTTGTTTCTATGGTAAACAAGATGCTGTGCTACACTATAGTGTAGTATCCCACTGGGGAGGGAGAGAGTTAATTTCCCATAAGGCCCAAGTCTATAGTAGGCTGATCAATGGGAGAGTGGAGAGTGTGCCTTTTAGATGCAAGAGTGGTCTTCAGAGTTTTCCCTGAAGAGTTGATCAGGCCAGGAGCTTAGGGTACCCATTCACCAGACTGGACTCCTTTCCCCGTGCCTCCTTCACATGGAGTACATACGTAGGTGTGCTGTATGTTGGGGAGAGAAGGCAGTCTTATGCTGCTCATTTGCCACAGATCTCCAAGGGGCTAGACATGGACTGAAAAGCTAAAAGTTCCCTTTGGGCGCCGAGTGAAATAGTCGTTTGGCCCTACATGTGTGTCTTCTGTTTTGGAGGAGGAGAAGTGTTTGATCCTAAGCCTATTGAAGTTGATTGGTGGGGGAGGGAACTCCCATTGACTTTAACGGGCTGCGGATGAGGCCCTGAGAGTGGTGGGTTTCCTACGCTTGTACATGAAATTGGAAACTGATCAGATTTGAATAAACACTTTTTTTCAAACTTTCTACAAAAATCTAGTCAATATTAAAAGAGTTCTTGTAGGAAGAATACTGTTGGAGTATAAGTTTTATGATGCAGGTGTATGGAATTTGGAAATCTTAATGTAACAGATGAAGTAGAAAACTCTAGCTGAACCAGTTGTCAGTATAACTTACATTTCTAACTGTCAGTATCTTCATTAGAAACCCCCCTATTTCAGGGACTATAAAGTTTACATTAAAATAATAGTTTTTTTTTTAAACTGGAAAAAAAATGGCTGAGCTATTTTCCTTGACGTTCATTGCTTAAATTAAGAGTGATGGTGTAGCTATGTTGGTCCCAGAATATAAGAAACACCAGCTATGCAAGGGAGTATTTTTTTTTTAATTGAACCAACTTCTGTTGGTGGAAGGTACAAGCTTTTGAACTAAAGAGTTCTTCAGGTCTGGAAAGTTTCTTTCCCTTGACCTGAAGAAGAATTCTCTGTAGTTCAAAATCTTGTACCTTTCACCAGAAGTTGGTTCAATAAAAGATGTTACCTTATCTACCTTCTCTTTGAAATAAGAGTGTGGTTTTTTTTAATTTTGGTATAGCTCAGCTATGCAGTTTTTTGCCTCCTTTGGAGAGGTAGGGAGATATGAAGGACTGACACATGCACATTTGCTCATCACGAATGATGGTTTCTCAAGTAAAAGTCCAAATGAATACAGAAAGAACTAAGGATTTTTTTTCTTTTGATTTGATCAGTACAGAGCCAAAGGTGGGGCTGGTGCTTTATCATTAGCTTGGTGGTGAAACTAACGGAAAAATATGGCAGCTCTGCCTTTCAGTTTAATGGGAACTGAACATTGGACTCTGGAAGTCTTTTTAACATTCCACAACAGGAAAAAAGTGTTAACCTTAACTTTAAATTTCCCGGGGCTTGTAGGTTTGTTGCAACTTTATCAATATTTAAACAATGCTAATGTATTTTTTTTAAAGTTGATATACTACTACTTACTTTGGCACTTTACATTGCACTTAAGCAAAATAAATATTTCCAAAGTGATGTGAGAGGTGAACTTTATCTTAAAGGGACACTCAGTTAACTTAAAGTCACATTTGAGCTTGAATTATTTTATGTGGTATTATTACAAATATCTTCTAGGATCAAGATAAGTAAGAGATGAGACTTTTTCCCCCCCCAGTTTGTTCACTTTGTGTATTTGGCACTTTGTGACTGTGTAGAATATTTACCTTGCCTTATACAAACAGTCATTTCCCTCTCGTTTGTGTTGGTTGTTCACACAGCAACAGGGAAGAGAAAAAAACACTTTAAAATGGGAAAACATATGTAAAACTGTAAAAGTTGGTAGGGGGCACCAGGAGCAGGTGTAATACCTGAAACTAACTTAAATTATTAGAAATTAAATTATTTTTTATAATTTAAATTATTAGAAATTATTTTTTAAAAGTTGGCTAGATTTCAAGCTGTCTGTACCCCTTGTAACTAGAACTGAGGCTCTCTGTTACTTTTTCCCCCTCATTCAGAACAAGCGCTCAATACAGCACAATAGCTTAAGCTTTCAATTTTGGTTAGTATTAACAAGAACTGGAAAATAAAAGGATCTGAAAGGTAATGCTGGCATTTCTTCCTGAATCATTGTACCCATGACTCATTTAGATTTCTGAGAAAAACATTGTTTGCACTTTCCATGGATCTATCATGCCTCTGTTTTAGTATTCTGTAGTGCTAGATAATGCATATAATATTTACAGAAACATAGCAGTTTGTATACAAAAGTAATGTGCTCACTTATACTATCACTGAACCTTTAATAAACTCAGAAGGTAAGGTCCCCTGGGAAGGAAATCTAAGTTCAGGAGAGCTGGCAGTTTCTCAAGGAGACAATAGTAAAGGCACAGCAGCAAACTATCCCATTGCAATGGAAAGATAGGAAGAGTAGTAAGAAACCAATATGGCTCCTTCAGGAGCTCTTTAAAGATCTGAAAATCAAAAAGAAATCTTACAAAAAGTGGAAACATGGATAAATTGCTAAGAGAGTACGAAAGTATAGCACAGGGATCGGCAACTTTTGGCACGCGGTTCTCCAGAGTAAGAACCCTGGCGGGCTGGGATGGTTTGTTTACCTGCCCCAACCACAGATTCGGCCGATCGTGGCTCCTACTGGCCACTGTTCGCCACTCCAGGCCAATGGGGGCTGCGAGAAGCCACAGCCAGCACATCCCTCCGGCTGCGCAGCTTCCCGCTGTTCCCATTGGCCTGGAGTGGTGAACTGCGGCCAGAGGGATCTGCGATTGGCCGAATCTGCGGTTGGGGCAGGTAAACAAACCATCCCAGCCCGCCAGGGTGCTTACCCTGGTGAGCTGTGTGCCAAAGGTTGCCGATCCCTGGTATAGCACAAGCATGTAGGGACAAAATCAAAAACGCTAAGAACAAAATGAATGACACCTAGCAAGTGACATAAAGGTAAAAAGAAGAGGGCTGGAGTAATTAAGTCAATGGGAGAGCTCTCTCCTGTCGGCTTAGAGCAGCTACACTAGAGAGCTTACAGTGGCTCAGCTTTACTGATCATCTGTGCTGCTGTAAGCTCCCTAGTGTAGCCATAGTTTAAGTTTTTCAAAGTTTAGTATCAAAATGTCTTCAAATTACTGGTTATTCTAGTTTTCGTGTTTCAGGCTGCTTAGTGGTAGAAAATAGACTTCTTGTCCCCAATGCTAAATGTTAGGCTCTTGAATTCATTCTTAAATCTATTCTTCCTCCTTCATTGGTGTAAATTTAGGGATTGCAAATGTTTGTAAACTGTTTATTTACATCTGTCTAGTTTGTGTGTTGTTGTCACAGTATTGGACATGGTTCATGGATGTTTCCTGAAAATATCCATGGTGTGAAGATGAAATGCCTGATTTGATTGTTCACAAAGTGGCTAGACTTAAGGTAAATTAGACCCAGAAAAACCATGGGTTGCATATTTCTGGAACCCTGGTGTTGATGAAAAATGCAACCACTGAACTTCTGATCTGGAACTGTGTCCAAATTACAGTTATCTACAGGGCAAAGAAAACAGGACTGCCACTTGCAACTGATGTTCTTTAGAAAACATTATATGCTTAAGATTATGGAGGCAGAGTCTAGCAGCTGGAGCAGGGGAATGAAAATCTAAATTCCTGGGTCTATTCTACACTTTGCTGTTGGTTTGCTGTATAACCTTGATCATGTAATTTATCTTCTGTGCCTCAGTTTGCCTATCTGTAAAAAGGGGTGGCTAATACCTGACTCAGGGATGTGGAGTCTTGCTTAATTTTTAAAAGAATTTTGAGATCATTTGTTAAGTGGAGTTATAGGTCAAAGTTTGCCATGTTTAATTTAAAGATTTTTTTTTTCTTCTCTCTTCTCAGGATTCCTACAGGAAACAAGTAGTAATTGATGGAGAAACCTGTCTCTTGGATATTCTTGATACAGCAGGTCAAGAAGAGTACAGTGCAATGAGGGACCAATACATGAGAACAGGGGAGGGATTCCTATGTGTATTTGCCATAAATAATACAAAGTCATTTGAAGATATTCACCATTATAGGTAAGCATTTTTAAAAAAAGTTAAATTATAATCTTGGTGACTCTCAAGAGAGAGAAAAGCTTGCTTGCACTCCCTCATACCAAAAGATGGGTTTGTTTTCTACAGTTTAGTTAGTTGTGGAATAATATATTACTCCTGGGGAATTCTGCACCAAAAAATTAAAAATTCTGCATATTTTATTTGTCAAAATATCATGCCAGTTTCAGTTATTTTAGTAATTTACTTCAAAATACCTGTCAGCAAGTATGTCTGTAACAATACAGACCAAAAAAAGGATTCTGGTGGTGGTGGTATTATTTATTTTTTGACAAATAGATTCCTGACTTAGGCATATTGAAACAGAACTTTGAGTGATTCATTTACACTACAATACAGAAATGTATTTCCCACACCCCTCAGAAGCAGTGCAAAGTCTTGGGGGAGTCAAGGGTAACAGAGTAGCTGAGGGAGAGGGGGAAGGAGCCTGGAGTGATTGTGGAGGGTTGTTGGGTGTGGGTGGGAGAAGTATGGAACAAGTTGGGTTTTTTAGGGGAGGGATTGTTAAGGAGTTGGGGAGCCTCCCATGTGCAGACCCTGGCTGATCCCAAGTTTTTCCCATTCAGTCAGGCACATCTGTTCCTGCACCCACCCATCCCCAGGTCTCTGCAGCCCCCTCCCTATCCCCATGTGGTCTTGCACCCCCACTCCCATTCAACCCCTGGCTCAGTGCTATCACCCCACTAGCTTCTGAGCTTGTGCCCCAGTCCCCCTCCCCCCCCACTTGCCATTCTGAACCCCAGTCTGTGACCCCACAGAAGCCCCATGTGTTCCACTCTTTGTCCTAACCTGGCTCCATGGGCAGGATGCTGTGATGAACTTCTACTCCTGTGGGAATTCTGAACTTTCTTCCCCCGCAGAAAACGAATTCTGCACATGCACAGCGGTGCAGAATTCATGTCTGGCACAGAATTTTTTTTACCACAGAAAATATTTTCTGCCTGAGAAGTGCTGCAGTTCTGCCTTTTGCCCACCAGAGGCTGCTGTGGTGCCAGAACAGCCAGTTGTGTTCATGCTGCTGGCTCTTCTGGCTCCACATTGGCCTCTGGTGGGCAAAAGGCGGAACTGCAGCACTTCTCAGGCAGAATGTATTTTCTGTGTGGTTTTAAAAAAAAAAAAAAAAATCTGTGCCAGACATGAATTCTGCACATGTACAGTGGTGCAGAATCCCCCCCAGGAGTAAATATTATAAGCAGGGTTTCAAAGCTGCTATTGCAGTTGATAGGCCATTAAATATATACTAATCAATCCTTTAGTCACTCAGCCACAATATTTCCAATTTGCTACTTACGCTTGGAGCATTACGCAGGGTTTTGAGTAGGTAGAAGGGGGATGGCTGAAGCCTCCTGGAAGGTCAAGAAGTTGGGCAATTTTGAAAGGTAAATAAAATGTAAAACTGGAAATTAGGAGATTTCAACGTTAACATCCTGTTGAGATGAATGGAGGTGATTTGTATCTCTTGGGCAAATCCCACTCTGAGGCCATAGCAGACCCTCTTGGAGTTAAAGTGGAGTAGTTGTGCTCTATGTGTGAAGTATGAAAAGAGATGGTGATCCATGGCGTGAACCAAAAAACCCATCTCTGTGGCTCTTATCTGTCACTGTATAGCACAGGAGCGGGCAAACTTTTTGGCCTGAGGGCTGCATTGGGTTTCAGAAATTGTATTGAGGGCCAGTTAGGGGAGGGGTCGTGGCCTGCCCCCACCTCCTATCTGCCCCCTCCCCCCGGTACTCCTGCCCCATCCACACACACCTGCTCCCTGTCCCCTGACCGCTCCTGGATCCCCGCTGCCCCATCCAATCCCTCCTTTCATTCATGACAGCCCCCCAGCTCTATCCAACCACCCCTTCTCCCTGTCTGCCCCCTGCCGCCCCATCCAACCCTCCCTCCTTCCTGCCCCCCCAGGACCCCTGCCCCCATTCAACCCCCTGTTCCCCCCTGAACCCTAGCTACACCCCCGCCCCCTGAACTCCCCTGCCTTCTATCCAACCCACCCTGCTCCGTGCCCCCTTACCATGCTGCCTGGAGCACCGGTGACTGGTGATGCTACAGCAACGCCGCCTAGCTGGAGCCGGGCCATGCCACCACTGCCGCCACGCAGCACAGAGCACCGGGTCAGGCCAGGCTCTGCAGCTGCGCTGCCCCAGGAGCTCACAGCCCCGCTGTCCAGAGCACTGCGCCGGCGGCAGAGCAAGTGAGCTGAGGCTGCAGGGGAGGGGGGAAAGCAGAGGAGGGGCTAGGGGCTAGCCTCCTGGGCCAGGAGCTTGGGGGCTGGGCAGGACAGTCCTGCGGGCTGGATGTGGCCCGCGGGCCATAGTTTGCCCACCCCTGACATAGCAGGACGTATGGATGGCGCCTAGGGGTCTTAGGTTTTTTCAAATTAGACACCAAATTTTAAGTATACTTTGAAAATCTTAGCCCTAGTTATCTATTATGACTTAATGATATGTATATGACTTTCCTGATTATAGTGGCTATTTATGTATTAAAAACCTTTAAAAAGTTGCCCATGCCATAAATATATTACAAAATATAAAGAACAACTTTTCCAATAGTGACGCAAACAAAGATCCATGCTGCTAATATAAGGATAATTAAAATAAACACAAATTAGGGTAACTATTCGTCTGTACCCTGAAGAAAAAGATTAACAGATTTGGACTTTGGAGCGGGGCTCACTTCCAAATTCAGGACCGTTTCCAGAGAACACCTTGCGAGGCGCTCCCTTCCATTTCGAGTGAGGATTTTCAGCTCTCATGCCTCCATCTTCCATTGATCTTAACTGTGGGAATTTGGCCTCAGAGAGTGGCAATCTCAACTAGAGTTCCCTTTAATTTTACCTACGCACGTGTGGAATGAATTTTATTCATGTGGTGGTGGTGGGTCCAAGAGGTTTGTGTGTGTGGCGGGGAGGAGGGCCCTCAGGGCTGGGGCAGAGGATTGGGGTGCAGGGGGTGAGGGCTCCAAGGTGGGGCTGGGGATGAAGGGCTCAGGGTTGGGGTGTGTGTGTGTGGGGAGGGGAGTGTCCAGCTGGGGGTGCAGGCTCTGGGGTGGGGCTGGAGAGGAGGGGTTTGGGGTGCAGGCTGCCCAGGGGTTACAGTGGGGAGAGAGGACTCCCCCCAGCTCTCTCTTTCTCTCCACAGCAGCACCTGGGCTGGGGGGAAAGGGAGGCTTCTTCCCTGGGCATGGCAGGTCCGTGCCGGGGATGAGTTGGAGCCAAGGGAGGGGCGCCTCTCCTTCGAGCGCGGCAAGGCCGGGGCAGGTCTGTGTTGGGGCTGCGGGAGGGGCGCCTCTCCCTGCCATGGCCCTGAGCCCCTGTGTGGGGCTTAATAGGCAGCTGCACGGCCATGCAGCTTAGCGGGAACTTAAGTCTCAACGCTTTTGTGACTTAATAAATTATCACCACCTGGAATTCAACCTGGGAACATACTGGAAGCCAGTGCAGATCCCAGAGCACTAGAGTAATGTGCTCCCAATGTGAAACAAGGCCATGACATTCTAAGTTCACCTCTTGTACTAGATTCATTTTAATAATTGCCTCTATTTAGTCCCACATACAGTGCATTAAGCAACCTAATCTTGTGGGTTATATAACTAGCAAGCCCATATTGGGGGAGAGGGGAGGCAAGGCACATGGAAAAAAATATAGAGCTGTCAGGCGATTAAAAAAATTAATCATGATTAATCGCGCTGTTGAACAACAATAAAATACCATTTATTTTAAATATTTTTGGATGTATAGTACACCTCTAACCCGATATAATGCCACCCGGTATAACACAAATTCAGATATAACGTGGTAAAGCAGTGCTCCGGGGACGGGGCGCGGGGCTGCACACTCCGGTGGATCAAAGCAAGTTCGATGTAACGCTATTTCACCTATAACACGGTAAGATTTTTTTGGCTCCCAAGGACAGCGTTATATCGAGGTAGAGGTGTAATTTCAATTACAACAGAGAATACAAAGTGTATCGTGCTCACTTTATATTTATTTTTTATTACAAATACTTGCACTGTAAAAAACAAAAAAATTATTTTTCAATTCATCTCATACAATTACTGTCGTGTAATCTCTTTATCATGAAAGTTGAACTTACAAATGTAGAATTATGTAAAAAAAACAACAACCCTGCATTCAAAAATAAAACAATTTGAAACTTTTTAGAGCAGGCCTGCACAACTCGTAAAGCGCCGAGGGCCATATTACTCCAAAGAAAACAGCTGAGGGCTGACCCTTCCCCCACCACCCCCGCAGCGCCGCCAAGCCCCCCCCGAAACACAACACCCTCCCCCAGCGCCGCCTGCCCCGCAGAAACAAACCCTCCTTTCCCAGCGCTGCCCCACCAAAACAGCAGTATTGAACCGTGGTAATATGTTATAGCACCTCCAGACAGCTGCAACCCTTGGAGAGGGGATGGGAGCCAGACCAGATCAGTAGAACAGGTCAGCCACTGACTCCTCGCTCGCCTGCTCAGCCCCCGCCACTGCCCGCCCGCTCGCCTGCTCAGCTCCCCCCGCCACTGCCCACCCCCCTCTTCAGCCCCCCTTCCTCACCCACCACTTGCCTACTCACCCCCCATGGGCCACACAGTGAGCCCACCTACTCACCCCACGCGGGCCGCATGTTGTGCAGGCCTGCTTTAGAGCCTGCAAGTCCACTCAGTCCTACATTGTGTTCAGCCAATCACTCAGACAAACAAGGTTGGTTACAATTTGCAGGAGATAATGCTGCCCACTTCTTGTTCACAATGTCACCTGAAAGTGAGAACTGGCATTTGCATGGCACTGTTGTAGCTGTGGTTGCAACATATTTACGTGCCAGATGCGCTAAAGAGTCATATGTCCCTTCATGCTTCAACCACCAGTCCAGAGGACTTCCTGTGTGGTTATAGCAAACTTATTTTTATATTTGCTTTAACAGTAAAAGGAACATAGTGTTGTTTTTGTCCAGCTTTCCGTATTTTGAGTTATACGGTATGGCTTTTAAACCCTTCTTGCAGAGAGCACAACTGTAATTATGTAAGAAGTTTCCTTGTTATACAACCTCTCCCCACAGAACATTAAGGGTTGAATTCTGGCATTAGTACTGATATGTTCACACATTAGTGAATGAGCTTGTGAACTGAGATTGAAGGTTCACAGAACTAAATACCTAGAAAGATAAGAAACCATAGCTATGTTAATTAAGGAGTAAACTTCCAGACTCTGTGGGTGGGAAACAAATTAAATTACTGATTGGCATTATCTATGGAGATTCTTTCAGCAACATCATTGTCCCGCCAAATAGTTTTAATCCAGTATTTGAAAGATGCATTCTAAATAGTATTTGAAAGAGGGATCCGCTTACTAAAGAGAGTCTCTCAGAGAAATATAAATCAATGATGTAAAGAGACAAATCTTAAAATCACCCCCTCTAGCATAGATGTCAGCAGTACTGATCTTAATACATGCCAGCTATTGTGGGTTTTTTAATAGTATTGTATTGGTTAAAAAAGCTGAGATAGTATGTGCAAAAGGATGTCAGGCAGTATAATCAAGTCAGCAAAAAAGCTGTACAATAAAACATTGATCTTAATTCTTGAGAACCTTGCATGTTTTCTAAATGTGGGAAGACAGTAAATTGAGACACTAATGTTGTGTCTACGCTTATGGTGTTATGTAGAGTACAGACTGCATGCACAGCTAGTACAGAGATAAATAGCAGTATAGATGGTGGGGCATTGCTTAGGCGAGTGGAGTACACACACGCCAGAACATTAGGGTCTGTACTGTATACAGTTCTTTACATGCCCAAGCAATGCGTCCCACATCTGCACTGTTATTGTTAGTGTAGTGTCCTGCTGCTGGAGCCTTTTCCTGTCACAGTGAAAGGCTTGGGCAGCGGGGAAAGATTCTGGTGGTGGTGAATGCTGTGCTGTGCACGGGGCGGTAGGAAAGTCTCGGCGAGGGGGTGGTACTGTAGAGAGAGGCTCTGGTGGGTGTGGTGTGGTGCAGGGCAGCATGGAAAGTGTTGGCAGGGGAGTGGGTGGGTGCCACTTGCAGGGTGGAGGAAAAAGGCTCTGCCTGGGCAACGGGGAAAGGCTCTGGCAGGGAGGGTGGGGTGGACGCTTTGCCCAGGGCTGCAGCGAAGGACTCCCCGTGCCTCTCCCCTCCAGACCCTTTAACTGCCACATGTATCTACACGTCAGCATGGACGCAGCCTGCTTTTCACTGCAGTGTGTAGTTGTGTGTACCCTACATGCCACCGCAAGTGTAGGCAAGCCCTTAGAAGAGGAGCAAATCAACTATGCCTCTGATGCCAGCCTTAGAAACAAATTACTTGCTCACATTGCCTGGCCAAGAAGAGGAGTGGGAAGGAGGGGACAGTTTCCTCATAAACCTTGCCATTGCTCACAAAAGTCATCACACCTCATTTACAGTTAAGAACCCTAGTAAATAGGACCTTGACACGTATTTGGCGATCTTTTCCTACCGAATAATTGAGTTTTGATTCTGCTGTTTTGTTAATCTCTTCAGGTAAAGAGCTCAAATATTGTAAAATGAAGGTAGACTTTTATGGCTTCACTATTGCACTACTCCACCAGACAGGAGAAGGAGTTTTGGCTAAATGGGACAAAGTCCCTGGGGAATATAACAAGAGCACTATCTGAGCCTGATTCTCATCCACACAAAGGCCCTTTATGCTGCTCTGACAGTGTGAAAGGACACTAAAATGGGGATAAAAGTAAAGCAGGTGTAGTGTAAATGGAATCTGGACTCATGTAATTTTTAGCTCTCGGAGTCCCACTGCTATCAATGATGATCATGTGACCAATATTTATGCTCTCCTTTTAGGTTGAAATGCTAAATCTGGGGGGAAAGGCAGTAGTATCTCCTAGTTTTAACTGTTACTGAAAAGTTTCAAATGTACATGCCATATAAAAGGAAACTATGATGTAGTGTTGACCCATTTGGAAATAATAGAAATGTCTAACTGCATTTTGTTTCCTCCCCTAAAATTCCACTGTATTAACACTACTAAAAGTATTGAAATGAAATCTCTCCATTTTATTTTAGGGAACAAATAAAAAGAGTTAAAGATTCTGAAGATGTCCCCATGGTGCTAGTAGGAAACAAATGTGACTTACCTTCCAGAACAGTAGATACAAAACAAGCTCAGGACTTAGCACGAAGTTATGGAATTCCTTTCATTGAAACATCAGCAAAAACAAGACAGGTAAAGTTCAAAACAAAAACACACAAGCAGAATTTCAAGAACTGAATCTTGAAAGTACCCGAGCATTCAAAACTCCAGCAACTGCCAAAATTTGGTATTAATGCGTATTTCTCTAGAGGAAAATTTGTGGTCTTTTGCCATTCTTTGGTCTCCCAGACAACTGGTTCTCATTCACTGATCAATGGTGCATTGCAATAGTTCAGACTTAAGGAATGAGACCCGGGGCCTCTGTTGCATTCAGCTACTAAGCAATAGCATATTTCTTCAAGTTTTACTTGATTTTTTTAGTAGTTTGAGAGTCTGTTTCACTTTATAAAAATAAATAAATAAATAACAGGGAGTGAAGGACATGAATCACTTTCTTAGTGAAAGTGTTCAGCAGTCAGACAATTAACCAGAGTTCTGAGTTCTCGTTCTTGGCTAGCAAAAAAGTGTAATTTATGCTTAGAATCAGAATAGGGCTATTGAAGGAAAGAAGCTGTCTCAAAGGGGAATGTTGCTGCACACTGCCCAGGTGGTGGATTCATGCCTACACCAGTGGGTAGAACTCCTTTGGAAATCCATGTATAAATTATGCATTTTACACATCCACAGAATGTCCAGATTAATGCAAATTATGCTGTTTTGCTACTACTACCCAGTTTTCTGACCATCTTTAACCTAATAGACTAACTCTCACAACCTCTAAATAGAGAGTAAAAGTCACTGAGAAGAAAATTCAGGAGTTCTAAATTGGATGTGCAGTAATATTTGGAGCATAAACCTATGTCAAGGAAGATTCCAAAGTCATAAAACTTTAGGACTAGAGGGTAAACTAAAAGTGTCTTAAATAAGCCAAGTGGCATACAAACTGGCTGAAAAACGATAAACGTTACAGTGTTTCTGTCTGGGAGGTCCTGCGTGTGTCTCATTAACAAGACACTAGGTAGGACAAAAATGGAAAAATTAGGAAATAAACAGCAAACAAATATTGCTTTGGACTATTAATTCTGTACTATCATTTAGTGTTGTAATTTTTTGTTTAACTTTCTTAAACAATGATCTTTGTTATAGAAATCTACCTCCCCTTTCCCTTTCCAAGATAGCTTTTATAGAATCCATTGCTAACATATTTGAAATGACTTCTTAGGAATACATTTCAAAACAGAAACATAATTAATGTACCTATTCTTTGATTTCTTTTCGTGCTTATCCGATTTTCTTTTCATGCTTGCCTGATACAAAATTGCTTGTTCAATCACCATTCAAAAGTCTGTGCAGTTTTATCTTTGCTTAAAATTTAGTTTAAGAATTGTCACAAATCTATTTGGTATTTGATTTTTTACCTCTTAATAGGAGACTTTTAAAGAGCTTATGCCCAACCTTCATGTAGATTTTAAAAGGCAGTATACCAGCCTGATTAAACACAGATGAAATTGTCATCTCTTCCATTGTCACATTTGAAAATCTTGTTCAGATACTACTGATTTTTGGGTGCTTACATTTTGAGTATTCATGTGAGATGTTTTAAAGAGGCCCTGAGCATAAATCCTTGGGGAAATAAGGCTTCTGTAAAGGTGTCTTGAATTTGAAGCACAGAAATTTAGGATGCAAAATAGCTAATCACTCTTGAAAATCTTGCCTTCTAGGAATTGAATCATTAGTTTTTTGTTTTTTATTTTTGGTAAATCAACAATATCATTATAGATTAAGTACCTTTTTATGGAACCACAATGATGTGCTCTCAAACACAGAAAATATTGTAAAAAGGGAACTGGATGAAGAACATTGTCTTTAATTTTACCAAGATGCTACCTTTAATGATTGTGTGTGTGTGAGAGAAAGAGGGGGAGAGAGACATTCTCTCTCAAAATAACTCTTTTAAAATGAGGGGTGTCAAACATATAGCCTCTAGGCCACATCTAGCCCACGTGAAATATTCAGACTGTCTAGAAGTTAAGCTTTCATTTAGGAGAGATTTTTAGGCCTAGTGGTTGCAAAGACTACCTTTCAAACATGAACAGACTGTAAGTGATGAAGTGATGTCTTTTAGAGGCTGCAGAAAGCCTGAAACAATGAGGTAGAAATGTCCCACCCCTCTCTTAATCTCATTGGTGCATTTGCTCTAATGGTCAATGATGATGCTTCAACATTAACTAATTGCTGACTATTTTAGCAGATAGAATGAGGGAAGAGGCTGAATGTGAAGCCCTAGGGGAGCTGGGAGCTTCTGAAGGGGAAAAAAATGTAGAGTGGAGCAGAGAGGGGAGAGACAAAGGGCTTGTCCATGCACAGTTTTTGTTGCAGCAGCAGGTATAAACCTTTATGGTGATATAACATTGTCCATACTAGGGGGTTGCATTAATTCTCCACTTTAGTTTTTGGTACCAGTTTAGTTTAAATCAGTACAAATACTATATAGAGATGGCCAGAGAGCGAGAAGGAGAGATTTTTTTGAAAGGAGGGTAGGGAAGAGCAGGAATAAGAATGGTGATAAAGGTGTGCATATTTTTTCAAAGTGATATTGAATGTGACAATAAGGTACTTAACAAAAAACTGAAGATTTAGTTACTGCAGAAAGGTCACATTCTCTATTTTTGTGCCAACTTCACATTAAAATCAGCAGGAGTTCTGCAGGAGGATTGGCTCCATAATTTATATCCTTGTTCATGGACCATAATTAAAAAAATTAAATAAAAAAAATTGGCCTTCTGTATCAAATAAATCTGACATCCATAAATAACATAACTAACATCTTGGCCTCTGTATTTAGTTTTCTGTGTGTTTGTCTTACCTCGTAGAATCAATTCAGCCTTGGCATATGAGGAAGCAGCTCCTAGTGAAATCAAAAGGAGTTGCACCTCTTTAAACTAGGGATGATTTTTGTTTAAGGCTAGATTTTGCAACCATTGCAAGTACTTTTTTACCTTTTATAGGAGATGCACAAAGAGTAACTTCAGGACTGAGCCCAAAATGTGTTTGAACCTAGGGTTGTACGTTTTCCTTCTGTGTTACTTAATTTCTCTTCCAACTCCCATAATAGTATTTGATTAAAAGGAGAGTGTGGGTGAGGGTGTATGTATGGGTGAGAATTCCTTGAATTGTAACACTAGCCACAAAAGGCTTGATTTATTGTGGAGAATGCATATTTAGACACATTTTGAAAACATTTTATTGGAGAGTTGATATAAATGACTGACTACTCATTTTTTTTATTTTAACTGCCTGTTGTATGAACACATAAGTCCCACATAGATGAACCCCAGCTCATACTGGGAGTTCTAGTGAAGTAAGTGGTGCTCCATTTACAGGACTCCACTTGTACAGTTCTCACTGTCAGGGCTGTAGAAATAAAAAAACTTAAATATAAAAAATTGTTACTTGAACCAATTTGCTATTTGCAGATATCATGCCAAAGATCTATGTAAAATAATGGTACCTTATTTATGTAAAGTGTGCAGCCATTATATTTTATTATGAGGGACTGGTAGCATGACCTATTAAGGTTGCCCCACACTTCCCTTAAGGCCCTGTTTTCAGTTGCTTGTAATTTTTTCCAACTTCAACTATCCAGCTAAAATTTTCCATGCCTGGTGTCTGTCTCAGGTTGGTGTTTTTTGAGGGGAAATTTCAGCCAAGTAGTTCAGACATTTCTGAGAATTAGGCTAGGGCAAAATACATTGTTTTGGTCATGTCTTTATATAAAAAAAAAAAGTCTAGTGAGCATATATTTGTAAAGCTCAAAACACCCCATGCTTTGGAGTAGGGACTTGAAATTTGGGAGATGGTGGCCTTTGTGTCAGTGATATTCCTGGAATGGCGCCTAAGATTCCTGAGTCTTGCTGTTCCTTTGCTGTCAGCACATATCTGGGAAATCCACTGGCAAAAGGGGTATCTCATTGCCCTCTACTGCTGGTCCACAAAGAAGATGACATCGTACTACTGCTAAGTGGCAGATGTCTGTGTGGTGGATCTAAAGGTTCTAACTCTGCCTATGACCCATATAGGTGCCAGGGTATACATGCCATATTTTTTGTTTAATTTGCTTTTTTAAAAAAACCTTGGAAATCACACACAACAAAACATCAAAACACTATTAAAAGAACGCGATTAAGGCTGCAAAGTCAAACACTCATACGTTAGGAGATTGCAGAATTAAGGTTGCCTGTGGAACCTTAATTTGTCCCCCTGGTGTGTATGCATTTTGAGAAAATCTTTAATTACATGATCATGTATTCTATTTTTCCCAAAGGCCCATGCCTTACTCAGTGCGCAGGATGGATGGTTGTCACTTAATGAATAGCTGTTTAATATTTTGTTTTATCTTCATTGTTAAATTTGTGGCCCTGGGCCTTATTTGCTATACACGTCTGAAGATCAAATTATTCATTTTCTCATGGGCTTCTTATGGCACTCGTCACTATACCTTCTGAGTGCTTCACAAATATTTATGAATTTTACAATACACCTGTAAAATGAGGGTGCATTATTTATCACCATATTACAGATAAGCAGCTGTGGCCTAGAGAGATTAAGATCAAAAGTACTCACTAATTCTTTCAGTTTGCAGGGTGGGTGATTTAAATTAGTGATTCAAATCACCAGTTTGAACCATGATTTAAATCCACAAACAGGAAACCAGTTAAATAGTTGATTTTAATCTTGGTTTGCATTTGTTCTTTCTAGTTATTTTTCTGAAGAAAAATTGATGGTCATCTGTTGGTAACCATTAAAACATGTTGATTTACAACTACGTAGAGCCTTTACACTATTTTTTTTTCTTTTTGTTAGCCAGGAGGATACACTGTATCTATATGTATTTATTTAAGCATTTATATAGCTTAACTGACACTCAGATTCTCAATTTTTACATTTTTTTATTACGTTGGAAAATGGTGAATGGTTAATTTTTCCTTGTGTTTTGTGTCAAGATCTACTTGGATGGACATTAAAAAAAATTAATTAAATAAAACTACCTTAAATGTGCTGGATACATTAATAAGAAAAAGTTTAAGTATTTTGCATTTAAAATTGATTTATTAAACAAAGGAGATATATGTAGTTAATGAATTGAACAGATTGTTTTCAGTCATGTCCTTTAAGATTTTAGAATGAGTAGTGCTCACACCCTATCATACATTGTTTTATTGATACACTAGAAGAGAGAAAACGAGCTTTGTTGCTTTTTCAACTCCCAGTTGATTTTTTTAACTTTGAATGAACTAGTAAGTGAACTGAATAACTGACATGATGAAAATAGTCTCTCTGCACCTTCAGAAGAGGCTGCTGGTGTCGGAAGCTGACTAAGCACTTCAGCAAACTCTGATTCCAAGTGCTTAGCCAGTGACTTCCATCAATTCATTGGTTTTACTTTCTTTAAAACTTGACAGCAAACATGTACTGTTTTAATATTTTTTTGTTTAGTTAAATGATTTTATTAAGTGAAGGCCTAAAGCTAGGTTGTTAATTTCAAATTTAATTTTAAATAGGTTTATTTTTAAAAAATAAACTTGTATTTATTTTAAATTAAAAATATCAGTTTAAATAAAAATCCAATTTTTAGGTTTTTTTTAAAAATAATTTTTATTCACCCTGGACTAGATGTTCTTAAGTATTATTTGCAAAAGGACAATATATGAATATACTGTAGGCGTTCTGGCCTATGTTCAGATAGCCTTTTATTTTTGTAAATAGTCACATTTTAAACTAGCCATCTGGCTATGTACAAGGAGTCTACAACAACATCTCAAGTACACTGTGCTGCAAGGTCTTGTGTGTCATGGGCCTTTAACGTTTTTAAAGTAGACCAGTACTCTACAGACATATGAACTTCTCCATTAAAGAGCATGTAATATATTTAATTTTGTAATTGCTTAAAGAAAAGTGTTGACATACTGAAAAGGGCTATTCTTTTTACTTTCTGGTGGTGCCACTATGACCTTGAATTACCATCAATTTATTAACTTTATGAAGTGAGCCTAAAAGAGAAACAGTAATGCAAAGGTTTTTTTTTTAAAAAGTATTAGTTGCTTTTTTTAAACATCTCACTGTGGTGACTGACTCTTTAAAAATTGTCCCTTGTGTAGATTGTCACACTAGTTAAACTAGCAAATATCTCTTGTTAAAAGATGTTCTTTCTAGTATGACTCCTGTTAACTAGAGTCCTAATGTTATGTTCTTGGTGGCGGTCGTAGCAACTTCTTTTCTCTCTGCATCGCTAACGCAAAATCACACCTCCTGATATTGGTGATGGGGACATTGGCATTATGAAGTCAAATTAAGGCGCATTGTCTTATTTCTGATATCACAGCTACAGAATCAAATTTCATATTTCTTCTGCAAAACAGTAAACCCTAAGTGTCTTGATTTCTGCACAGCATGTGTTCTGGCACACTGCAGCTGATCACTATTTATTCTCTCTGTGTGAATAAGATGCCCCCCCCTCCCCGACCTCCCAGGAAAACATGAAAATATGAGCTTTACTTGGCTTACATTTTTTGTAAATGTTCTTCTACAGACTATTAGATTTTTAAATGTAAGAATTGTCAGGCCGTCAGTATTTTGTGGATATGAATTTAAGCTCCCCCTCTTCTGAAGAGGGTAGATTTTATTTCTTGAGCTTAATTTTATTTTATTTATCCATAAACACACAAACAAAAGTACAGTGTTTCATCTTCAGGATCAGATGGCTGTTGTTCAGAGAAACCTTCAGATAGCAAACTCAGACTTTTGAATGATTAATTTTAAATGTGATCTCCTGTGGCATCGTATATAGCAAATTAGAGTTAATAGCAATATCAGTAAATATTAGATTTATTTTTGTTTCCTGGGATTCTCTCTGATCTCAGTTGCACACACCGTGCATAGATATGCTTTTAGACAATTTAATCATTCTTACATAAAGGTTGTAAAAATGTAATTATAAAAATTATAGGGGCAGACTGTGTGCATTAGCCAAAGTAGATTGAAGTTGAGGTAAACCGATGTAATGTGTTCTTCTCAACTCAAGTTAAACTTGTTTACGGAAAGCAGATGCCCTGATCCTTGGAGCTGGAAGAGCTGTGATCAGCGCAGGACCTGAGGAGGTAGGTAGAGCTGCAGCTGATTGGCTCTGCCAAATTTAAAGGCTCACCCAAAATGGTTGGCTCCAGGAGAGGGTAAACAAAAAGGTGGCTTACCTGTTTGTTTACCCAGTCCTGGGGCCAGACATTTTGGGCTCCAGTGCCGTAGATTTCAGTAGATCTTTCTGCGGGCCTTTAAATTTGGCAGAGCCAATCACCTGCAGTTCTCTGAAATAGCCATTTGGCAACTTTGGGTTGCTGATACACCTTTCTGTCTTTCAACTGGTTAGTTATCTCAGGTTTTCTCCCAGTTTTTCTTTTATTGTTGAAGAGATGGCGTATTCTCACAATGCCCTAAACACAGAGCTGTAAGAGAGAGTGGGTGGGTGCTATAGAGTTGTCTGTTGTGGCTGTGCTACTCAGATTGCCCTCATGATAGGGGATTCCTTTTCTGGCTGATGTGGCCAGCTTTACAGCCGCTGCACCACCATGTTGCAAAGGTACCATAGCAATTGCCTGGATCTGGCTCAGACAGTGTAGACTAGAGCTGCTTTTTGTGGTAACTTATGAACTTTTCATCCTACAATCTGTAACAGAACTTGCTATTTCTCTACTTTGGAGAAATAACTTACGAGCGATAATATGCATGTTATTTCTGGTGTGGTGTAAATTGTTGACTCATTATTTTAGAAACAGAACATTTAATTCAAGGCACATTATTTTAAAGGGAGACTCTGTGTTTCATCCAGAGATATTCTTCTGATAAAATTAGGGCTAACAGTATTTGTACCTTGGCTGGCAAATGAGTTCCATTTAAAAAACAACACTCACTCACTCCCCTTCCCCTTCCACCCCACCAAACAAACACTACCACCAACCTGTGGTCACTTTAAAAATTTAACAATACAGCATTGAGTTAAATATTGCCCATATGAGTAGATGTTTCTTTGTATCTGTTCTTGAAATATGTAGCATAACCTTCCCTGATGTAAAGCTCTCATGTAGAGATCTACATGAGGGCAAATCTTGCTGCTTTAAAGAGTAGACAGTAGCTACCCACTTGACCAAAGAATGCAAAGGCCCCAAATTAGAGGTGTAGATCTGCCTGCCTAAATAATTCCAAAAGACTGGAATAGGTGACTGAGGAACCTTAAATAAAAACATGCTCCCTTCTTAGTTCCAAAGCTACTGTACTTACATTGTGCATTAAAACATTCACAATCCTAATATGATATGCAACTTTATCTGAGCAATAAATAATGTTGATAACTCCCTCATCCCCCACAACAAATTGGTCCATATCCTGTTTTGGCAAATTTCTGTCTTCCTATAAAAAGGTTGAAGGGCTTTAAGCACAAAGCAGCATAGTGGCTTTGCATCACCCAGATCCTACTTCTTGATTTTAAGTCTGCCTCTAACTTGTTCTTGTTAGTTATAATAACAGTTATCAAGCCAAACTTACCACTCTCTAAAGATGTTTTTAAAAAAATGCATAAATGACACATGTTTTCCCTAGCAAAATTGGGTATAGAAATAAGTCTTAAAACTAACCTTTAAAACAAGACAGGGATAACTCCAGTATAGAGCATCAATTAAAGAACATGGAGCCACGGGATCTGTCTGAGACAGTATAGACATGGTGCTCCTCCCTTCCTCTGATAGGCAGGCTCTTGCTTTCCGTCTGCAGACTGAACATGAACACAGCCCTTAGAATTACTTGTGCTCCATATACCTACATTTCTCAAGTAAAGCTCATACTTTCAGTGTTTTTTCTGCGATGGATGTCCCAGTACATCAGATTTTGTCAATAAAGCAGATTTTAAGGAGTTGTGTTTTACAATGCAGAGAGTGGAGGATGCTTTTTATACATTGGTGCGAGAGATTCGACAGTACAGAGTGAAAAAAATCAGCAAAGAAGAAAAGACTCCAGGGTGCGTGAAAATTAAAAAATGTCTTGTAATGTAACAGGGTAAGTTTTGTAATAGGGTAAGTTTTGCAAATTAATTTTGGGCAGAAAAGCTGATAATCAGTTTCACGTAAATCAGATATCTTATGGCTTCTCAGTAGTAATTATATAATTTCAAAATATTAAGTACAAAATTAATCAAACTTCTATTTTCCTTTATTAACATTTAGTTTTGAGCTTTGGTTTCCTAGCAATAGAGTATTTTTTTAAACAATACCTTACTAGCTATTGGTCTGTTCTGTTTTGTGATTTTTGACAAATGGGTAGGAGGAGCTCCATACTCTGACCTTGGGCAAGCTACTTAATCTCCGTGCTTCCATTGTCTGTAAAATGGGTATCATGATATGTGCCAACTTCATGGGGAGTGTTCTGAGGAAAAATTTGTAGATTCCACAGTAGTGAAGGCCAGGGATAGATCTTCAAATTGCTTTACAAATAGCTGATTCTCTCTCTTCAACTGTCTACATTTTCAGATGAAGAAACTGAAGTTAAATGCTTTGCTCAGTGTGATAAATAGATGGTATCTACATGGGAATTAGAACACAGGAGTTCTTGGGTCCCAAGCCTGTCCTCAGAGCACCTCTGTCTTCCACTTAATCACTTCAGGAAATGCATCTGAATTCTTTCCTCCCTTGTGCCAGTTGTAATACCATCAGATTTCATCAGACAACTGATTAGGATGGGAGAGAGGGAAGGATGATTTTTATCTTTTAAATATCTTTGTTGTAAAAAGGAAGAGAAACTTTTGTAAAGAAATAAGAGAAAATACAAATGTAAGTACAATATATAGCTATATTAATCATATAAAACAGTGTTTCATATTTTCTGGTTTATGTTAGAAGAACTAAGAACCAAAGCAAAATGGGAAGAGAGAAAGCTATGAGAAATGAAGAAAAGATAACATTCAAGACATAGCATGTCATCAAGAAGTAATGCATTCAGTCTGTTTCTAGCACTGTTTCACCAGACCCTCAAAAGAGCTCCCTGTACCCATTTCCATTCCATTAGTTCTGTTGCTCTGGGTGCAGCAGTGCAGATCTTGGGTGATTCCTCTTCACTCACTTGACAGGCCGAATGATGACCACTCGCTGCCCACTCTCTAGAACCCCACCTTTGTCTTTGCCAGTTTGATTTTTGTCTCACTCAGAACAACATGCATGAAGGTAGTGGAGTTGGACTGTCATTTGGGTTCAAAGCCGTGAAAGCTAAGGAAAAAGAGAAACTCCACCCCAACTGTGGCTCTTGGCAGTTGTGCTTTGCCATTGGGATCATGAGCATTTTATCTTATCCGAGGAGGGAAAAAAATCCACAATCTCATTGGAATGAGTTAGTGGTTGAAGTGATGGCTATGAAAGACAAAACCAAGCTGCATAGGAGTTCTCTCCAAAATATTGGCATAATGAGATAGTGGCTGTGGGCAGTTCCTCTGGCTGTGACTGACAAAGCCAGCCCATTCAGTTCATGTACAGGGGAAAGAAGCCTTCCCTTGGATAGCCGTGGGATTAGGTGGAAGTAGTACTTGAAGACTTCCTGAGGAAAGGGATGTCAGTGAGTTCCCCAGTTCCTTTTCCTCTGGCCTGTAAAATGTTTGAATCTAAATCTTACTGGTGGACTTTGAACTCCTCCCAGGAGTTCTATAAAGGCTTTGAGGAAGGTTCCCTAAGGGTCAATACTGGTCTCTTAGTAAAAGTCTCTTCATTGCTTGGCACTATCCTTTCACAAACTTCTATAAATGCTTTGGTGGGTCACTGTTCAGAGAAGGGAGAAGTATCTTATTGTGATGGGTTGGATCACAGAAACCCCCTTGGAAGCTGCCACCTGATGTGCCAAGACTACTTCTACCCCTGCCTTCCCTGCCAACTCAGGACCCAGCCCCCCGTCTTGCTGAACCAGACACTCCCGTCTGCTCCAACAAAGACCCAGGGTCTGAATTACTTGCCCCAAAGCTGCAGGTTTACCTGAAAGCAGCTCACAGAAGTGTGCTTGTCTTTAACACTCAGATGACCAACTCCCAATGGGATCTAAACCCAAATAAATCCATTTTACTCTGTATAAAGCTCAAGTAGGGTAAACTCGTAAATTGTTCACCCTCTATAACACTGATAGAGAGAGATGCACGGCTGTTTGCTCCCCCCAGGTATTAGTACATTACTGTAGGTCAATTAATAAGTAAAAAGTGATTTTATTAAATACAGACAGTCACGAAGCAAAATAAAATGTGCAAATCTATGTCTAATCAAATTGAATACAGATAATCTCACCCTTAGAGATGCTTCAGTAAGATTTTTTTCCTCAGACTGGACACCTTCCAGGCTTTGGCACAATTCTTTCCCCTGGTACAGCTCTTGTTCCAGCTCAGGTGGTAGCTGGGGAATTCTTCGTGATGGCTCCTCTCTCCTCTTTGTTCTGTTCCACCCCTTTATATATCTTTTGCATAAGGCGGGAATCCCTTGTCCCTCTCTGGGTTCCCACCCCCTCCTTCTCAATGGAAAGACACCAGGTTAAAGATGGATTCCAGTTCAGGTGACATGATCACATGTCACTGCAAGACTTCATTGCCCACTTGCCAGCACACATGTATACAGGAAGACTTACAGGTAAAATACACCCATCTGCAGACAATTGTCCTGGCTAATGGGAGTCATCAAGATTCTAAACCACCATTAATACATAATTACAATAGGCCCTCAGAGTTATATTTCATATTTCTAGTTTCAGATACAAGAGTGGTACATTTATACACTCAGTAGATAATAAGCTTTGTAATGATACCTTACAAGAGACCTTTTGCATGAAGCATATTCCAGTTACATTATATTCACTCATTATCAAATTTTTATTAAATCATGTAGACTGCAACGTCACACTTACGACTTAGTGTCTGAGTTGACCCCCAGTACCTGCTAAGGAATAAAGTCTTTAAAGAAGATTGAAAATAACATGGTTGTGTAGTTTTATTCACTTTGTTCAGGATTCCCTTTTGCTCCATCTTTCAGTCTAGCAGATCATGCAGAGCACCTTCATCACTCCTCACACCTGGATTTTTTGATAAATCTGCACAGGCTATATATGCTTCCGGAAGATTTGAGGGATAAATGACTCTCCTTACCTAGACTGGATTCTGCAATTATGCTTTGCTCAAAAAAGATATGATATATTTTATGGAATATATTGGCTTAAAGGTTTTCTTTGTATTAAATTTGGAGTTTACTGCTAGAAAGTTCCACACAGACTTGTTTCCAGATGAGTTATTTGCTGGCTGTTGGAGTTACAATATGAGGTTTTCTATTCTTCCCTTCTCAGGAGAGTTTTAGAAATATCGATAGATGTGCTGCTGCAGCGCGTCTGGGAAAGACGCGCTCTGCCAATGGGAGTGCGCTCTCCCATCAGCATAAAAAACTTGCATCCGCAAGCAGAAGAAGCTGTGTCAGCGGGAGAAGTTCTTATGTCAGTGTAACTTATGTCATTCGGGAAGGGGTGGAATATTCAGACCCTTGAGTGACATAAATTTTGCTGACATAGGCTTAGTCCCTTTAGCTGAGAATACCCTGAATGGTGTTCCTCAGGAGTCGCTTAGATATTCCACTAATGTCGTCTGCTCCTCTCAAATGGCTCACTGGGCATTATGGGTTTAGCCATGGTGTGGGACAATAGCTTATCCGAGCTCTGTATGATAGCTGTTCACTTCAAACTGGTTAGACTCCCCCCCTCCCTTTTTTAAAAGAAACGCATTCAGTTGTATTTCCCTAAGCCTTTTCTTCCGGGAAAAGTAGTCACGCCTTTGCACTTAGGATACAGGAGAGAGAGACTCTGGAGATTACTTCCTAAGTATAAGCTTAGTTCTGGTATTTTGGAAAGGGCAGCTTTCTTTTGTGCATGTGTCTGGAAGTAGACCCAAGCCGCCCTCCTAACTCCTAAGCAAAGATTTTGGGCTGTGTTGACCTTTTCTCTCTGTGGACTTGCTTGGGAAAGAGAGGCTGGAATCTCGTTTTCTTTGTTTGCTTCCCACTGAGAATCTCCTCAGACTCTTGGATCCATTTCTATGCGTCGTCTATGCGTCTCTATCCTTTCTCTCTTCACTTGTTTCCCAGAATAGTAGTCTTCCCCCAGATCAGGAGAAACCTTTTGACAAATTTCTGGTCAACTGGTTCCATTCTCTCTAATGCTTAGTCAGAATATAAATTGCCTGAGAGGCAAGCCTGTTTGGTTTGAGGAGCTCCTAGGATGCCAGCTCAGTTCAGGGAAACATGATCATTAAGT
The DNA here is from genome assembly GCF_020497125.1 of Mauremys mutica. Taxonomy (NCBI): domain Eukaryota; kingdom Metazoa; phylum Chordata; order Testudines; family Geoemydidae; genus Mauremys; species Mauremys mutica. The sequence goes on along the minus strand of NC_059072.1, from coordinate 122,296,665 downwards.
GAAAATAAGTTCCACGTATATGCTCTTGAGGTGTGATCAGTCACGTTAGCGATCTTAGCATTTAGAAGGCTGATCTGGAGAAAATGTGCTCATAAACTCTGATGGCACATCAGTAGCCGAATACCTGAATCATCATGGTAGCACAAATAACCCACCCTGCTAAGGAGTCTGCCCTTTCTTAGAGTATGTCTACATGGCAAAAAAGCCCCCTGCCTCCCCCAGCAGAGAGTCTCAGAGCCTGCCTCTACAGACTCTTGCTATGGCACTAAAAATAGCTATGTTGACGTTTGGGCTCAGGCTTTCAAGGGATGGTGGGTTTCAGCCTGCACAGCTGTTTTTAGTGTTGTAGCCAAAGCCCTGAGAGCCCAGATCTGTAGACCCAGACTGAGACTTGCTGCTGAGTATGTGGGTTATGTTTTGTTTTTTGCTGTATAGACATACCCTATTCTCCTCTCAGTAAGACTCCACTTGTTCTGGGACAGCTTAACTGTGCAGCAGACCGGCTAAGCAGATCCAAGGAGAATGGTCCTCAAAGACTGAAGCCTTTCAGCAGGTATCCAGAACCTTGGGAAAACTCACAATACAATTGTTTGCAACTAAATGCAGTGTCAAGTGCTTTCTTTCTTGTCAGCCAACCAAGCCCAGCAATGTTGGTCCAGAATACATTTGTTATTTCATGAAACTTGTCCTGGTGTATGTATTTTCCCCTCTTGGCCATCATGGGACACTTTAAAAAAAATAAAAGATTTTAAAAAAATCATGATTGTTTTGGATTAGCTAGCTTGTGGAAGCTTGGTATGTCTACCTGCTGATGCTGTCCTGAAGGATAAAATTCCTTTGGTGTTATGCCATAAAGCAGGAGACACCTACATGCATCTGGCTTGTTTTGTCTGTGACAGATGAACAAAATGTTTTAACTAATGTAAAAACTACAAAGGATACCTTACTTGAAAATGTTAGTCAGTAGCATTATTTTACCGTTGATTGCCTATCTGAGCATAAAGTTAACTGTAAATTAGGCAGTGAGATGATGCACTGATGGTCTTATTAAAAATGCAAATATAGAAGCTATGTTTCAACTTAATCTTTTAAGGGGTTCATTAATTGTTTTCAGGCTGTAAACAAAACTTATTTTATGGCCTTCCCACCCAACTCAAAAGGTGTGCAAATTTGCAAGCCAAAAATGATGATTGCATGGTAATTGTGTCCCCCTCCCATGTTGGAAGTATACACTACAATTAGACCCTTCTTTTTGTACTACAAGTTGATTTAGGTCCTCTTAAAAAAACAAAAACAAACAAACAAAAAAACCCCAAAAGTTTGTGGTAGAATCCAGTTGATAGGAAAAAGGAGCATTTTGACATAGAGCTACTTAACAGTTCAACTGTTTTAAGTCTTAAACAATGTCTAAATACTGTCATTTTCTTAGTATGAATGCAGGATAGAAGCTGATTTATGATCCTACGCTGGGCTCTCTGTGAATTAAGTTGTCTCCCTTCTGGAGTATGGCCAGTAGGAAGTCTTCCAGACACTGACTGTTTTTAATTTTTAAAATGACTTAAGCTGAATAGAACACTAAATGAATTTTCTCATGGCTGAACAGAATAAGGTGACTGCTGCTTAGTTGTATAGCTATCAAAAACACTTCTAGACTATCATCTTACTGTTTTAACCATACACTGTGGTATTTTGCATATATACTTTTTAGACCAGGGTACTGGATGATGCTGTGTGGCAGAATTCTAACAGATTGCTGGATTTCCGTACAAATCCTTCCCAGTGTTGAAGTCTTTAGAGATTAATTTTTTGTAAAACTTCTTTAAAGTCAATGTTTCATTAAAACACAGTAAGCTAAATAAAGTAAAACTACATGCTGAAGGTGACTGAAGAAAAGGCAGCAATATCTAATGCACCGCTAAGACACAGGTTAGGGAGAGAATTCCAAAACCCAGTACACAGATTTCAGTAGGAGACCATAGAGGCTGTGTGATTTGTGGAAATAGTTGCACACTCCCATATGCAATATTCTGTTAGCCAGACTTAGTACTATCAAATGATTTGGGGCTCCTCCTTAGCTGTTCTTGTGACATTGTCAGGTGTATCCATGTTGCATATGTAGAACCTGAAATTTCTCTTACATTAAAGGGTAGACATATGTGCAAATGCCTGATTTTAATTCATAAGTTTTGCCAGCACATTTGAGGAGGTCTGCTTAGAAAGTGGCTTAGTGTCACTGACTCTTTTTTTTATTTGAGGAGTCTTGAGTAAAGCAGGACTTTGGATAACTTTCCCATTCAACTCTAGGACAGTGTGCTGCAACACAAATTTTGAAATAATGTTCCTTATCTACAGGTAACCAAAGTAAGTGTCTGGGGTTAAATCAAAGGTAAAATAAGGCCTCAAGTTAATTTTGAATGTAAGGTTCTTTATTTTCTTTTCACCTTTAAAAGAGTCTTGATACAATGTGCCCAATTATCAGCCAGTAGATGCGTTAAACAGAATTTACAGCAGAACCAAAACCAGTAGAATGCAAATATTCTCCGAACTGTTTAAGATTTGATCTGCAAAACAAAGGATTCAATACTGTAAGCTGAAATGCCATACTTAAGTCTCCCCCTAGTGTACAGGTTTTGTAATACACACTATGTAAAATTATCCTGTTTTGCAATACCTGCAGTAGGCACAGTAGAATGAATTTCAGCATTAACTGTGAATCTCCTTACTTTCTTTGAGGTTAAGGTCCTTAATATTGTTTGAATATAGCTTTTTATGGGTTAATTTCTGTGCATTTATTTTAACAATAGCTTAAAAGAAAGTGGGTGGAATCTTTTTGTGGAAGTTTCAGTGTTCTGTTACACTTTGCATTTAGCACTTTTCACCTGATGATCTTAGACCACTCTACAAATGTTAATGACGTCCTTTGTGAGGAAGATGGTATACCTTATATTTTACTGATGGGGAAACTGAGGCACTGAGTGTCATCTTGCTCAGGCTCATGGGTGCAGCTTGTGGGAAAATGGCATGTAGAGCTCTTGGTGCCAATCCTGTACTCTAGTCATGAGACTTTGGCCCTTTGCAGCGAACTGTAATACATTTTTTGCTCTGTTCGTTAATGGAGACTTAATACTGCAGTATGTATGTTTTTAAAATTGCATATCCAGTTACAGCACCATTGTATCTTATTTAGATACCGGTTATTATGGATTCATATTGTGCCATTATTCTGACTGTCTTTCAAAGTTGTAAGTCAGATATTAACATCTGACCGAGTTTTACAGCAGAACAGTACTAATTTTCACTAATTAATGAGATTGTTTGATTTCTAATTTTTTAAGAAGAGAACATTTAAAAAAACAGGGTACTGCATGACACAATATACTATGTTCACTTTATTTTGACCATTACAGTTTATTTGTATTTCGAATAGTTCATGGTGTACTAGTAAATGTACTTAAGTATGCTGAAACATCATTAGAGCACTCCGCTGTGAAAACCCTGAGAGGCAGGGAGAAATGGCCAATGTTTGTGTGAATTGGTAAAGTACAGACTGACTAGGATTCTATTCAGTTAATGATCCTCTCATAGACGTATGCAGGGACTGAAGCTGTTATGATGTATTGTAAATGCACATTTGTTTGAAGGAACTATTTGCTTTTAGATATAGATCTCTTTAAATGGCGTATCCTTCAAACTTTCCCTATAGCTAAATCTACTCAAACATATACACTACTATATTTGAATAAAACTCTGTGCTTAATTACAGTTACTTTTTTTTAAGGGGCCCAGTCTACTGCTATTGGTATCAATGGGAGGACTTTTAGCTGTTGCCTTCAGTGGGAGGAGGAACTTACAGTGTGCATGTTGCCCTTTATTTGCGTCTTGCAATTTAGGATGTAAGGGTCTATAGCTGATGATAAAGAACTTTTTAGCTCCAGTGGTAGTAGTCTTTGTTTTTACCTTTAGGGTTTGATTTCTGGACCCACTTCTGCAGGTGTGTGGCTTATTACTCTGGTATAGCAGTATTTTACGTCCACTTTGTATGTGTGAAATTCATAAAGAACAATGCAGTGGAGAATTGGGCCTCACTTTCTTGTGTAGCAAATGAAAATGTGTATGTTAAAAAAAACCACACTAACCTGGCAACTTCCAAAAATGAAAAGGTTTCCAAAACCAGTGAAGATTGCTGAGTGACAACGTGTGTGTTTGTTGCTACATTTATAGAACCGAAACACCTAAAGCACAGAAATTAATAATTAAATAAATCGACACTGTTTGATTATTAAAAAAAGCATACTTCATCACAACACCCAATATACATGTTCTTACTAAACTGCAACATAAATATGAACCTGCAGTGTTCAGATGAAAACAAACAATACCCAAATGAATACATAAACCATGTTAATTTGGTCTTATAGCCACATACGTTTCTTTTCAGGGTGTCGATGATGCCTTCTACACGTTAGTTCGAGAAATCCGAAAACATAAAGAGAAGATGAGCAAAGATGGGAAAAAGAAGAAAAAGAAGACAAAGACAAAGTGTATAATTATGTAAATACAATTTATCCTTTATTCTTAAGGCATACTTAAGAAAGTGATTTTTTGTACATTACACTAAATTATTAGCATTTGATTTAGCATTACTTAATTTTCTTTCTGCTTCATGAACCTGAATGCTTGTTTTAAATGACAGTGGAAGCTTTATTCCTCTTAAGTGCCAGTATTCCTTGAGTGTTGGTTCTTGAACTAGCAATGCCCGTGGAAGAAGAAGAAAAAAACAAAACCCTGAGAATTTTCTTAGGATTTTTTGGTGCATGCAAAGCTGCTAACTTCCTATTTTCTTACCAATTGTGAACTTTAGTTCTGTGTGCAAACAAAATAATGAAAGTGCTCCACAGGCTCTTATATCGTTACTGTGTTTTTTTGTTTTTTTTATCTGGTTGAATAAAAGGACTAGTTAGCATAAGACATTTTTATTTCCGACTTGTTTTCTTTTACTCTAGACTGACTGCAATATTGAGAGACCAGAAGCCTTTATAGTCTTCCTATAGATTCTGCTTCTAGGCATCTAGTCTTGTAGCATTTCAGATCAACTTCCAATGAATGTAAAGATATAACTTTCACAAAGTTTTTCACTGCAATTTGTCATGGTCACTCCTTAAATACTATATTTTTTCTATAAAAAAAAAGAAAAATTAAAAAAAGACAATAATGCACATCTGGCAACGGAAAAAGTAAAAGTTCTAATTAAATTGATTTGCTATTGTAATGCTTTGCTTAAGACTTTCACTAACTTTTTGTGTCAGGAGACCCAGGGTTAAATCCTGGCTCCACTGAAGTAACTGGCTAACTTCAAAGTAGCTTCAGTAGGGTCAGGATTTCACCCTCAGCGTCACTACTAAGAAATACTGGAAAGCCTTAACAAATGAGTAATTCAGACACTTACAGAAGTTAATTCATATGTTGATTCAGAATTTAATCCTAAGAATGAGGTCAGGACCTCTGTACCTTTATAGATGTCAGAACCATTTTTTCAAGAGTGGCATTAAATATTTCCAAATGCCCATTTTGTGTATAATAGGAGAGGCATTTTAAAGTCCAGTAACCTCTTTAGATTCAGTAATGGCACTTGAATTCAACTGCTTCATACTGATTAGTTGGAAATCGACTATGCCATAAATATAGGGATGATGGAGAATTTGCACAAACATTCAGTAGGCATAGCTGATATTATGGTTTCCAGAGCTAATGTTATTTTGTGTTCTGCTGTGATTCTTGTGAAATACTAATTTTGTTTCACAGATTAAATGGTTGTTTAGTGGAATAAAATGTCAAGATTGTTACACATTGAAACCAGGTTTTCAGTGGTGGTGTTCCCAGAGTGATTTTTTTCTTGTGATTTTTCTGATTGGAGTTAATCCATTTTGAAGAAGCTTTCATTTGCAGTATAGCAATAGTTTGGTTAATCTGCACCAAAGTGAGAGCCAGTTATCTCGTGTTGCCAACGCTTGTGATTTTTATCGTGAATTTAATAAATTTGATGTTTTTCTTAAGGCCCCCACTCCTGGAGTTGAGTTTACATGAGAATCTCAGCTTTCTTTCCTAATGTGTCTAGCCCTCATTGTTGCAGAGAAGAGCTTGAAAGTGTGACTCAACTGTATGCTAAATGATTGAACAGCAGAAGGCAAATAATACACAACATGTATTGGTCTTTAAAACCTTGTGATTTGTTGAGGCCTGATTCATGAATTTTCAGTTGTCATGATAGGCAAAACTGCTATTCCCAAGTTATCCTGAAACTTTTAAACAGAGTTTGCACACTGAGTTTTCCAGAGTAGGGTTTTCATGTGGCAGCGTAACTTAAAACGCATGTACAGTATCAAAGGTACAACTACATGTGCAAGATGACCTCTTATTTCTACACAGGGAGCAGTAGTGGCCATATTTGAAAGAGAACGGCAATGGTGGCTAGGGGTGTAATAAACTTACTACCTGTATTTCTGCATGACCCTTACATTTTGTGTGGCTGGGAAATTTTTGAAATTTAAAAAAAATTCTTTCCCAAGTTGCAGGGTATACTTCATACATATGGCCAAAAAGAAAAAAAAATACTGAAAGATGGTGGTGGGAGAACATAATGTTATATCCTAATTTAGGACCAATAGGAAGAGGGAACAAATCCCTGTAGGTGTTGTAAACATCTAGTGTTTTATTTGCAACTTCTGAGTTTAAAACATCTTAAGGTTGAGATTTTGTTGGTTAATTGGATATTTTTAGACACTACTATCAACGTATTGGAGGAACGTAGCAGAAGTGGATAGTGTAACTTGAACAAACAAGAAATAAAATCTTAAGACTTATGACTTTTTGTAACTGAGTCACACTGCATGCAAATTTAGGGCTCGTCTAGACACAGTTTTTATCAATTTAACTAAATTAGTAGAAAAACTGATTTAGCTAAAATTGGTGTAGCTTTCAAATGTGGATGCAATTATCAGTATAGAAGTATTATACCAAGATAGCTTATTTTAATAAAGTTAATCTGTAAACTACCAATTCATTTGAATAGATATTAAAACTGTTTAGACCAGCCTTTATGATCTAACTTTCACAAAATACGCTCATCCTTGCCACTGTTGTGCAGTTTTGTCTTAATATTTGTAGAGACTTGGTGAGGCATGTTGAATTGCAGCTTGCACAAGTTGATCTAATAATTATTCTGTCTTTCCCTATTTGAAATGCTTTCCAAGAACATATCCAGATGCTATCTTTTTCTGATAGTAACTATTAAATGAACATGTGAAGTCACTTACTACATTAATACATTAGATTTCCAATGCCTGATAGTAGCTTTATGTAACTTTTGGTAAACACCTTTTTAAAAAAAAAGTTTTCAGTTAACTTAAAACTGAAATTTTATTGTTTCGATTCTTTTAACCTATACAGTTGTTCTAAAATCTTGGTTGGCTGAGGTTATGTAAAAAAAAAAAAAAAAAAAAAAAAAATCACCATATAAAATGCTATTAATGTAATAGTATTTCTCTAATAGGTAAGTTGCTACATGAACTTCCATTCTTTTGTCAGTACTATCAAGCAATACAACTATTTCCTTCTAAGGCCATCAAGTTATGGCTCTTTTTGTAAAGTCTACATAAAGCTACATAGGCAGTAATCTTTCCTAACATTTCCTAATAATTCCACTGTCTTGTGTTTTCATGTTGAAAATACTTCTGCTTTTTCCTCTTGAGTGCCAACTTCTTACTAGAACAATTTCTTAATGTAATATGTTTACCTGGAATGTATTTTAACTATTTTTGTATAGTGTAAACTGAAACATGCACATTTTGTACATTGTGCTTTTTTTGATGTGGAACATATGCAGTGTGATCCAGTTTTCCCATCATTTGGTTGCGTGACCTATGAATATTTGGTCATACCAGACATTAAATTAAAAGAATGACCACTGTTTAAACTTTTTAATGTTTTATAGGAGTATGTGCTGTGAGGTAATCTGAAATTTGTCATTTTTTGTCAAATTGTACTGCTCCTATTTATTGTAATGTAATAAAAATAGTTATTGTGAACTTTTGTTATTTAATTTGTTGCTCCTTTCAATAAATGTAATGCTAATCTTTATAATTAGTTAAGTACCCCATGAACTTCATTTATGTGGCAGCCCCTCTCGATTTCTGTTGCTGTTGCCCATCAACTTTTGTGCAAACTCCCTCCCCCTCTATTTATGGTCATATACTCCCTCTTTTTAGAGGAGGACTCTTTCCTTTGTGAAAGCTGTATTGAATAAATTTGGGCAAAACGTTCTAGGACACTGGTCCAGGTCTTTTTTGTTCATGAATTACTATAAGACCCTATTTTCAGTTGCTTGTAACTTTGCCAAACTTTAATAATTTGGGCTGAAATTTTCCATGCTGGGTGTCTGCTGCTGCTTATTATTATTATTTAATAACTTTAGCCAAAATGGTTCAGCTGTTTGAGAATGAAGCTGGGCAAAACAATGTATTTTTCCCTAACTTTAAATATTTCTGGCAACCTTTTCATTGAATAGTATTAGTGAACCTGTGCTTTGGAGCAGGGACTAGAAATTTGGCCAGGGGGTCTCTGCCAGAGGTGCTCATTTTGCTACGATCCCTGTGAAAATCTGCCCAAATGTGGCCAGATTCTAAGCCTTTGGGAAAAATCACAATTCACACATGGACAAACTTGCTAAAACTTTGTGGCTATACTCCCTGAAGATTCTGTCCACACTTGGTGTAATCCAACCTGTGGCTTGGTTGGACTTTCCCTGCAATTAGATTTCTGGGCTGTTGCTAGCTTGGCACCAGAACTGAGACCATCAAGCCCCCTTTCTGCGCTCTCAATGTTGCCTGGTCACTGAGGAGGAAGTTGCCTGATTCAAATGCAGAGACCACCAGAGTCAGATCTGGGAGGGGCAGAGTAGCTTTGGACAGGGAGACTGGGAGTGGGGGAGGGAAGATGGGACGGGATGTTGAGGGGGAAAGACTGGGCCTGGTTGGACAAGGAGACTGCGTTGGGGAGTGAAATGAGTAGGAGATGGCCTGGAAGCCAGTGGACAGAGGGTAGAGTTAGCTCATATGAAAAGCTGAGGAGTGGAGGGACTGGAACTGAATGACCGTGTGGTGATGGTGGCGGGGCGTGTGACGATGATCCAGAGTGTGTGAGAATTGGGACTGACTGAACAAAGTAAGTAGGGAAAAGGAGCCCGGAGGAGAGGGGCAGGACACTGAGATTGGCCAAGGAGCTTGGGAACCAGTTGGGACTGGCTGGGCAAGGAAACGGGGACTGAAATAAGCTTGAGGAGGGGAGACTGGGACTAGGTAGGGAAGGAGCATGAGACTCAGATGAGGAGTCAGAGGTGAGTAAGAGACAGGTCTAGGGCAGGTTGGAGGGGACTGAACAGAAGTCAAGCTTGGGGAGAATGTGCAGAAGTATGTGCGCGGTCCCCTTCACAGTTTGGAATGGAACTGAAGATTCCTGTCTCACCATTCCTCTGTTGTCAGCAGATATCTATGAAAGCCACTCACAAAGTCTCTCACCCCACTGGTCCCCAGAGAGGGTGACAAGGGATCTAAATGATCTGACCCTGCTGACGACACATGTGGGTGTCAGTGATGCCAAGTGGTATACTTTTTTTTTGACAGTTTGCTTTTAAAAACAAACAAACTAGGAAGTTACACACAAACTCCTTTATATAAAAAAAAAGTAATGTAAAGTCAAACATTCAGAAATGAGGAAGTGATGGTAGAGTTCAGGTTGTATATGTATTGTGATAGTCCTTAACTACATGATCACATACCATTTTTCCAGAGGACCCCTGCCTCCTTCAGTACTCAGGCTGTATCTGCTCTGGGGATGAATTACTTGTGTAGTAAAAGACTATAGGACCCCTGATTCTTTTGTTGCAGAAAACTGCCACATTCAACTTGGTGAGGTATTAACTCAGATGCCCAGTGGTAATGATTTTAAATACCAACATGAAGAATGACATTGTTAATGTAAGAAAGAAGAGAACAGAATCACAGATCTGTGCAGCTTACTATGAGCAATGTCTCATTTTGCTGCCACAAGGGGTGGCCTGGGAGAGATACTGCTCCCTTTTCTACCTAACTCAGGCTCTTCTGCCTTAAAAGCTCTTATTCAAGTCCCCATGAGACTGCATCTTCGCGAGAGGGGAAAAGATGTTCATAACTTATGTTAGCTAACATGGTAAAATCTTAAAGACAAGGGAGGGACAAAAGTATTTTATACAGTTTCAGTAACCCCTAAGCCAATTATGTAAATATTGTGGCTATACCAGCAAGTCACTGTAGTAGTGCATTTAAATGTAATTTAAACAGCTAGTTTCACTTTAATTCCTCTTCCTGTGATCTTAAATGGAACAGACCAACATACTATGTGCAAAGTCAGTTAGGGCACAGGTCTGTATTAGCAATATTGGCATAGTTTCAGGAATAGTGGCTATGATTTAAGTGCTATACCAGGAGCACAGAACATGATTTCTCAGCATTAGATCAGCAAAACGTTGCTGTGGAAAATACTATTCTATTTTTTTGTAGACTAGAAGTAGAGGGGATCACATTCTGAGTGTGAACACTTAGCCAATGTTTCTCTAAATAATTAATCATATTCCATACAGTGATTTTTTTTCTTAGAACTGAGAGGCTAGAGTCTCAGCTAACTTACCAAAAGGACTACTACTACACAGCCAATCTCCACTAAACTAATTGGACTTTTGAAATGGTTTTCATTTGTGGTGAGTAGGAAACAATAAGTAAGATTTTAATCTCAAAGGACAGAAGAAAATGATATTTAGAAATTTGGGTCAATGTTAAACACTTAGCTTTTTTCATATAACATATTAGGGCTATTAAAATTAATCACACGATTAAAAACATTGATTAATCACACTGTTAATATAATACCATTTATTTAAATATTTTTGGATGTTTTCTACATTTTCAAATATTGATTTCAATTACAACACAATACAAACTGTACATTGCTCACTTGTTTTTTACAGAGCAAGTACTTGTAATTAAAAAAATGTATTAGGTGAACTGAAAAATTAAGTACTGTAGTGCAATCTCTTTATCATGAAAGTTGAACTTATAAATGTAGAAGTATGTACAAAAAAAGGTATTAAAAATAAATCAATATAAAATTTTAGAGCCTGCAAGTCCACACAGTCCTACTTCTTGTTTAGCCAATTGCTCAGACAAACAAGTTTACATTTATGGGAGATGCTGCTGCCTGCTTCTTGTTTACAATGTCACCTGAAAATGAGACCAGGCATTTTCATGGCACTGTTCAAGCAGGTATCGCAAGATATTTACATGCGGGATGTGTTAAAGATTCCTATGTCCCTTCATGCTTCAACCACTAGAGACCCCCTTGTGACTGTCACCTGATGTACTGAGATTACCTCTGAGCCTGTTTTCCATGTCAGCTTGAGACCCCAGAACCCTGTCTTGTTGAGCCACATGCTGACCTGCTGCAATACTGACCCTGGGTCTGAACCATGTCCCCAAAGCTGCAGGCTTTAACTGAAAACCACTCGGGGGTACTCCTGTCTCCAACACCCCAATACCCAGCTCCCAATGGGATCCAAACCCCAAATAAATCCGTTTTACTTTGTATAAAGCTTATATAGGGTAAACTCATAAATTGTCCACTCTCTATAATACTGATAGAGAGAGATGCACAGCAGTTTGCTCTTTCAGGTACAGTTGAACCCTGTTATGTCGCTGGCCTAGGGGTTTGCCAAAAAGCGTCGAGATAACCGATGATCGAGATAAACAAAAACCAATATGGCGGCAATACATTAACATGTGCTTGAAATTTCTTTATGTACATGATGTGCGTTAATAAATGAGAATGTACATGCACATGTTTTTGGAGGTTTTTTTACACAACAGCGTTGCCGCGATTTGTTTGATGAAGCGATCGGCATGCTATAAAAATGTACATACATGTTTGCTAACAACAAAAGGCATATGTGCACCAACTAACAGCAGAGATTTACCAGTATATTAAGAATAAAAGTTTACATGTCTGTATCATGGCTTTGGAGACCTTCTCGTAGGTCTTTGCATTCAGTTTTTTTGGAGCGCAGTTTTTTTGTTTACCAGTATACAATACAAACCACCGTCGATTCTCGATACAAACCTTTATTATATTCTCCAACATTGCAAACACAAAGATCGCTCACAAAATCACAAAAAACGTGCAGGGTGTAGTTCGTTTTTACAAAAAGCTAACCAGTGTCAAAATTAAATTTGCGAGTCATTTCACTCTGACACAGCTCTGAAAAGTATCGTACACGCGGTTACTATGGTTTCTTTACAAAGTCTAAAATGCTTTGTTGCTTTTTGCCTTTAACAGTCTGCTTGAAAACAAATGCTTCAATATTATTTATGCTGTCTAAAACAGTTTCATCTCCTACAAAAGAACCATACCGTCGAATTTTCTGTAGCATTTCTACCACCTCAGCAGCTGAGGGAATTGGTTCCAAATCTTCGTCCGCATCTTCTTCATCTTCTTTGTCATTGCCGCATGCAGATGTGCTTGCCTGTGCTGACTGCACACTTGATACAATGTCTTCATCGGTGATCACGCCATCAGTAACGACATCTTTGTCGATTTCTATGTAATCTCGGAATTCCTGGACAGTGATGGCTAACTCCTGTGCCTCCTCTTCCAAGATAGCATCTGTAAGGCTTGATTTTCCCGCCACTTCCGCGAGTTCTTCTGCGGCTGCACGGCACTGTGCCTGAAACTCATCATCGGAAATATCCTGAATGACGCAGTGCATCCAGCAGTTTGAGATTGTTTCCTTCTTCACGTCATTCCAGGCTGATCTCAGGAAGTTCATTGCATCTAGAAGGGAAGGGGTGTACTGTGCCTTCTTTTCATCATGGAGCAGGTATTGGCGCATCAACATTTTCCTGTAGTACACCTTAAGCACTTGGATTATCCCCTGGTCCATTGGTTGGAGCTTACTGGTTGTGTTAGGTGGGAGATAAAAGATCTTAATGGCCTTGAGACCAGGAACATCCGGATGAGCTCTACAGTTGTCCACGATCAGTGCCACCTTCCTTTTCTCTGCTTGGAACTTCCTGTCCCACTTTTTCACCCATGCACTGAATAGATCTCCTGTGATCCAGGCGCTTGGCTGGCCATCGTAATCACATTGGAGAACTTTGGTCTGCTTAAAGCATCTGGGATTCTTGGACTTTCCTATAACGTAGAGCGGGAGTTTTTGGCTTCCATCCATGTTAGCAGCAACTAGCACTGTAAGTCGGTCCTTCGACTTTTTTCCACCGTGACAAGCCTCCCCACGAAACGCCATAGTCTTGTCTGGAAGGCATTTCCAAAACAGCCCAGTTTCATCAGCATTAAAAATGTTCCGAGTCTCATAGGTATCCAAAATTGTGCGCATTTGAGTCTTCAGCCATGAATCCACTTGTTCCTGTTGAACCGCAGCGCTCTCTCCACAAATTGCTTTGAAGACAATGTTGTGCCTCTTTTTGAAACGATCCACCCACCCCTGACTTGCTTTAAAGTCAGGGTGTCCTAGCTTTGCAGCAAGGATGTCCGCCTTCTCCATCAGCAAGGGACCATTGACGGGAAGCTTTGTTGCTCGCGTATTTGTGAACCATTGAAACAGTGCATCGTCGACATCTTTGTGCTCAGCCACTCTAAGTTTTTTTCTTGCTGGATCAAAGACAGACTTCTCGTACATTTGCTTTATCACGTCGGCCTTCTTTTTCCATCCTGAAATGGTGTTTGCTGGAATGCCATGCTGACGACTAAGGTCTGCCGGTTTTCTTCCTTTTTCTAGCTGCAGTATGATTTCATACTTTTTCTCTATTGACTGATTGTCCAGTTTTCTCTTAACACCTCCAGACATTTTTAGAAGGGAAAAAATAAACAGATCCTTCAGACAAGATCAACAAGAATGAGTGAACTGGCATGGGAGTGAACGACCATACCGACCGTGATCACGTACTACGTGAACTCAGCACATGCGCAGTGAATCGAGATAACCGTCTTATACACGCTGCCTACACGTGGCTGGATCCGGCGAAGCGGGACAGGGAAGCCGGGCGGGCGGCCGTGGACGGGGACCCGGAGCCGGGCAGCCAAAGAAGCGGGACCAGGTAAGCGGGGTGGGCGGCAGGCGAAGCGAGGACCGGGTAAGCGGTCCGGGCGGGCGGCAGGCGAAGCGGGGACCAGGTATGCGGGGCCGGGCGGGCGGGCGGCGAAGCGGAGCCGGGCGGAGGGGCGGGCGGCAAAGCGGGGACCGGCGAAGCGGAGCCGGGCGGGCAGGCGGCAGGCAAAGCAGGGACCAGGTATGCGGGGCCGGGCGGGGACGGGCAGGGACCGGGTATGCGGGGCCGGGCTGGCGGGGACGGGCAGGGACTGGGTATGCGGGGCCGGGCGGGCGGGGACGGGCAGGGACCGGGTATGCGGGGCCGGGCGGGCGGCGAAGCGAAGCCGGGCGGAGGGGCGGGCGGCAAAGCGGGGACCGGCGAAGCGGAGCCGGGCGGGCAGGCGGCAGGCAAAGCGGGGACCAGGTAGGCGGGGACGGGCAGGGACCGGGTATGCGGGGACGGGCGGGCGGGGACGGGCAGGGACCGGGTATGCGGGGGCGGGCGGGCGGCGAAGCGGAGCCGGGCGGAGGGGCGGGCGGCAAAGCGGGGACCGGCAAAGCGGAGCCGGGCGGGCAGGCGGCAGGCAAAGCGGGGACCAGGTATGCGGGGCCGGGCTGGCGGGGACGGGCAGGGACCGGGTATGCGGGGCCGGGCGGGCGTATGGCGAAGCGGGGGCGGGCGGCGAAGCGGGGACTGGCGAAGCGGAGCCGGGCGGGCGGGCGGCAGGCGAAGCGGGGACCAGGTATGCGGGGACGGGCAGGGACCGGGTATGCGGGGCCGGGCGGGCGGGGACGGGCAGGGACCGGGTATGCGGGGCCGGGCGGGCGGCTGGGGACGCGGGGAGCGGGCGGCTGGGGAACCGCGCGGCTGGAGAGCCAGGGAGCGGGCGGCTGGGGACGCGGGGAGCCGGGCTCGAGATATTAGGGTTCGGCAAATCGACATAACGGATGAGAAACCCATAAGATAAAGAGGGAGTTTGGCGGTTCCACTTGTAAAACCTCGAGTTAATAGGATTGGCAAGTTAACCGAGGTCGAGATAAATGGGTTCGACTGTATTAATTACTTTGGGTTAATAAATAAGCAAAAAGTGATTTAAGTATAAAAAGTAGGATTTAAGTGGTTCCAAGTAATAACAGACAGAAAAAGTTAGTTACCAAGCAAAACAAAACACGCAAGTCAAAGCCTAATACATTAAGAAACTGATTATGGATGAAATCTCACCCCCCAGAGATGTTCCAGTAAGCTTCTTTCACAGACTGGACTCCTTCCTAGTCCGCATCCAGCAATCACTCACATGCCCATAGTTACTGTCCTTTGTTCCAGTTTCTTTCAGTGCAAATATTTGTAATAAAAATATACACTTTGATTTCAATAACAACACAGAATACAATATATATGAAAATACAGAAAAACATCCAAAATAATAAATCTCAATTGGTATTCTATTTTTAACAGTGCAATTAAAAATGCGATTAACAAAAAAACCAAAAAAAAACCTACTCAATTGCATGAGTTAACTGCGATTAAGCAACAGCTTGTTTCATATATGTCTATATATATCTATATATATATAGATATAGATATATATATATATCAGGGCTATCTGATCTGTATTCAGTTTTAAATTCATCTGTTCAGTGAAGAAAACGAAGTGAGGAACCAAGTTAGGTTAACTTTCTGTCAGAGCATTTTTGCGCATCAAGCTTCAGTTCAGGAGAGATCAGAATGGTGGACAAAGCCTCTAAGCTATCAGTATAAGATCATATCTGCATGCCACAGAACTTTATATTCAAATAATTAAAATAGCCACTTGAAATGTAGTAATGTAGCCACTGACATGGTGATCAAATAGGTCCTTTGGTTTGAAAATATTTAAGTCTCATTGCCTTTAACATAACCATTCTTTTTTATTCATTCATCCCAGCCACTAACCTGCATTGTTACAAGCACAGGGTCAACAATATTACACATCACTTATTCTTATTGTCGTCCTCATAGTAGCGCTGTTTCATAGCCCTGTACTTTCTGAGATAATACAAGGCCTCTAGCTCTTTTATAACAAATTCTCCACGACTAATTAGTTGCTTAATTTTTTCTGGATCTTTCACATCCTTATTTTTTAGGAAAGCTGCCTTCAAACGGCTTCTAAAGTAGTCTGCTCCTTTGGGATATTCCCTTCCAAGGTACAGCAGCTTTAAAAACAAAAACAAATATTTTAGAACTTAGCAATATGTGGCAAAAATGTTTTTATCTGGTTAAGCAAAAGTGCTAATTGGATTCAAGGCACTTACATTTTTGTAAAGATTCAGCACTTCACCTCTTAAAGGATTAGCCATTTTTCATATTTCATTGAACATAGCCACTTAATTCTTGTGATTATTTACCTGAAGAATAATCAGTTTGATATTAGCCACACACTGAACTAACAAGTGACTGAACCTTAACCATTTATGGTATGGTATTATTTACACTAATGCCCAAAATACCTGTTGAATTAGTTTTCCTTAACTTTTGCTTTCCTGAATTACCAGAAGTGCACTTACAATTTAATGAAGACAGATCTTATTTTAAGAAAAGTTGCAATCAATTCTGAAAATAAATAATTCGATGTATATTCCCGAGTTCCAGAATGTGAGCTTGCTGGCTTCCAGCATTAGCATTTTTTATAATTCCCTGTGTTAATATCTAGTTTATATTGCAAGTAGGCAATGTACCCTCCACCTCAATTAGATTGTTAATCTTTCAAGTACCGTGGCCCTGTCAATTCTGAGATGAAGCAAAACTGGCTTGTTTTGCATCTGGAAGTAAGGTATTGTTACTATAAAAACCAAGCATCTGAGATTCAAAAGTGGAAACAACTGAAATAGAAGTCACTATGGAAAAGTTCTTCTAAGTTCTTTTATACTCTGCCTTTTCTTAGTTTCTAGTCACAGCTGATCTGGTATTTGTGATTAGAAAGTAGCTGAACATAAGTTCAGCAAGCTTTATGTTCTGAGTTTAACTCTTGTAACAAGACTGCACTTGAATCCTGGAAAGATTTGTATGAAGACTAGAGACCCAAGGAAAGGACGGATTTCAAGCAGTCATTTAGCAGCACTCTCATTGCTAAATATTTTCAGCAATTACTGAGCTGTATGGGGACAGATCCAACACAGCCACCTTATGAGTATTCAAGAAATAAATGATTGCAGGATTCATTTTCCTATGCTTGACTTTATCCTCACACACAGACTGTCTCATCAAATATTATCACTCCATGTATTAGTTATAAGCCTATTTTATTATGAAGTGGAAGCTGGAGAATTTACCTTGTTGGGCTCAAAGTCTGTACAATTACTTTAAACCCAAAGATTCTGGAAAGTTCAGTAAAATGCCTGGGGCTCCTAGGTGCTACAATACTACTACTACTAATGAAGAAATTCTTTTCACAGATGCATTACTTGAAACTTCTGAAATGTTTCTTTTAAAAAGTTAGTCCTCTGAGCATAAGTGCCTTTCACATGTTTAAGAATAAAAGATATTTGAAAAATACCATACTGTGTACAGTACATTTTCTCATTCTGTGTTTTCCTCTGAGATGTGGATGTTGAGCTACATGCTGAAACCCAAACTCCATATTTGGCTTGAAAGAATGTTCAGACTGAACATCCCTTCCCACCAAGCAGGGCTTGAGGGAACTGCAGTGTGGGATTCAGACTTAATTCAGATCCCGTAACAATGTTGCTAAAGCATTTTTTTTAAAAGTCAGATCATTCAGAATATTTCTAATGTAATAAACAGGGGGGAAAAATGTGAGAATTGAATCAATGTACATCCTAAAAGCACTAAGTTGCCTAAACTACTTGTTTTATATCATCTTTAAATTCCAAATCCTAGCACTATAAAGTTATTTATTAAATGTGGCTTCTAAACCTCTGGCTGTAACCTGACTGACAAGGCCATTGCAACTAAAGAGAAGCATCGAAGTTGACTCCTACAGGTGTTATCAGTGTTAAAACATATGGCAGCCCAGCACCACTTACCTCAAGCAGCTCTGGGGTGGCAGCAGCATGCAGTGGCACTAAGGCAGGCCCCCTGCCTGCCCTGGCCCCACACTGCTCCCGGAAGTGGCCAGCATGTCTGGCAGTGGCTCCTGGCGGTGGGATGGAACAGGCAGCTCTGCTGTGTGCTGCCCTCACCCACGGCTACCACCCCTGAAGCTCCCATTGGCCGCAGTTCCCAGCCAATGGGAGCTGCAGGGGAGCGGTGCCTGCAGGCAAGGGCAGTGCACCGAGCCCTCTGATCCTGCCCCCCCGGGGCTGCAGGGACATGGTACTGTCCGCTTCTGGGAGCAGCGCGTGGCCAGTGCAGGCAGGAAACCTGCCTTAGCCCGCTGCGCCACACAACTGGCAATTGCGTGGGCTGGATTGAAAGCCCTGACGAGCTGGATCCAGCCCGCGGCTAGTAGTTTGCCCTCCCCTGGCTTAGCATGAGAGACATCTAGGCTTTATTAAGTACATGCTATCCATACAACTGCCAGATATCTGTGCCATTAGTATAGAACTCAGCAGGTGAAGTGCCTTTACTACAGCAGAACCTCGGAGTTACAAACTGACCAGTTAACCACACACCTCATTCGGAACTGGAAGTACACGAGGCAGCAGCGGAGTCCAAAGAACAAAAAAGCAAACAGAGTACTGTGTTAAATGTAAACTACTAACAAAATAAAGGGAAAACAGCATATTTCTTCTGCATAGTAATCTTTCAAAGTTCTATTAAGTCAATGTTCCATTGTAAACTTTTAAAAGACCAACCATAAAATATCGTTCAGAATTACAAACATTTCAGAGTTACGAACAATCTCCATTCCCAAGGTGTTCGTAACTGAGGTTCTACTGTACCCATAATAATTGGGCACTATGTGAATGTAGACAGTGTTGTGACCATGAGTAGGCCTCACTGATGTTAAGGACTGAACTGATTAGATGGGGCAATTAATGTAGTAGGTCTACCCTGAACTCCTGAACTTCTTTAAACGGATAGCGAGTAGAAGGAGGTAACATTTTAATAGCATCACTGCTTTAATGCAGAAAGTCAAGGTGGGAAGCCTTTCCCTAGATAAACTATTTCACATGACACAGAAAAAAATCCTAACTAGCACTATTTGGTCTCTGTGATGGCAGTCTCTGCAGAGGGGCTAACTGACAGGGAGAATGAATTACCCTCTTCTCAGCTGAGCTAGTGCCTCCAGGATGAAGTTGAAGCCCATTGGTGGTGTGTTTGCACTGCTGGTGCCGCCTCTACCTTTTCTGTGGAGCGAGGACTTCAGTCTCCTCAGTTGTCAGGCACCTTTCACAAGCAATCTAATCACCCTTAAAAAAAACAAAAAACATTAACACTGGATTGTGGGGAGGGAATAATATATTGACAATTTTTATACTTAAAGTATGATATAACAAGTGGTTGTGTGTGAAATATAAATCCACATACTTCAAGGAACCCCTGGTGGTTCCACCAATACAAGGGATGACAATACCCCAGTGAGCCCATTCTAGGTCTCAAATCAACCCTTTGTTTTTACTGAGGAGGTAGATAAGCAGAGTTTATGTGACTTTCTCGGAGGGCCACTTTTGTTTGAAAAGGGAGTCTCTGCCTAGTCCATTGCCCTGCTGGCTCATAAGAAAAGCATGCATAGGCAGAACAGATAAACACACACAGTAAAAAAAAATATTTTGAGCCTTTAGCAGATCACATTTTCCAGCTTTTCTTCACAAACAAGGACTAGAAACTTCTCTCTCCCCCAAACAAAGCCGAGATTCTCACATAATCACATGGTTTCAGAAGCTGGAGCTTTAAGACAGCCCTAAAAGTGTGTGAGACTGAAAATAAAATCACAAGAGTTGGCAACACCATGGAGATCTGTGATAAGAACCTTGGGGCTGGCTATAAACTCTTGGGTTGGATTGGCAGCATGGGGGTGGGGACAGCACAGGGCCGTATTTGGGTTTGGATTGCTACCCCAATACGAGCAGCAATACAGTCATTTAAAGGCATGTCAGCACTGCACACTAAGCCCAGGATCTCACTCAGGTTTGAGCCTGTGCCCTGCTTCTTTCAATGCGCAAGTCAGTCTGATTTAGGTCAGCAAGTACTCGTCGGGACCCAGCCATGAGATCCCATTCAGGGGGAGTGGACTCAAAGCCCAAGTCCTACTCAGCCTCCGGGCCAAGCCCTGTACATTTGCCGTGTGGATGCAGGTCAAGCTGCGGATGCACGTCAGGAGGTCTGCGCAGGGCCGCACAGACGTGTCAGCTGGGGTCGGGGACACAGGTCGAGGTTTACAGCGCAGGGGGGACGCCCAGACCCCCCCGAAAGAGCCGGATGCGCAGCGCAGGCACTGCCCCTTGGGGGGGGGGGTGGTCTCTCCGGCCCCAGCCACTCCCTGGCCGGGCCTAGGGGGCCCTGGGGCTGCAGCAGCCACGCGCTGCTCCCCGGGGCGGGGCGGGGACTCAGCCAGGGCAGCGCCCATCCCCGCCGCACGGGCCCCACCCGGGTCTCGGAGAGGGGAGGGCCGGGGTCTGTACCTCACCACCTGCCCTGCCGCAAAGCCAGCCGCGCACGCTTTACGGCATCTCCTGCCGGCCGTAAAGCGCCGCCCATCCCCGCCCCGGCTTAGCAGCAGAGCGAGAAAGTCACGAGCGAGTCACCACCCCCAGGGCGGCCGCGTGTGCGAAGTCTACTGCGGCTGCGCGAGGATGGGGCGCGCGCGCGGGGGGGGGAGGGAGGGAGACGGTTGTCATGGAGTCCGGGCGCAGCTATGCGAGAGTTCCACGTGGGTGGGACTAGTCGCCTAGGTAACGAAGGGGCGGGAGTGGTAAACAGCGGCTCGCGCCGGGCGGGGGGGACGCGTCGAGATGGTGAGAGCGGAGGGGGGGGGGGCGACCCCAGGAAGGGCCCGGCCCCGGGGGTTGTTTGGGAGGTGGGCGGGGACTGGGGCTCGGCGTGTCCCCTGGAGCGGAGTTCAGCCCCCTCCCCGCCCGCCTCTGAGCCTTTAGCATCGCGGCTTCCGCCTCCCGCCCAGCCGGGGGGACCCCGCGCCTGCCCCCGCCAGTGTCACACAGGCGAGGCGGGGGGGGGGGGGGCGAGCTGGGGTTTGCTTTAATCTCTTCCAGGGGGCGGGAACAATTTGTGTAGTGGGGGTGCTGAGAGCCATTGAACCAAACTGTAACCCCTGTACGTAGTGGGAGCCACGTCAAGCCACCCACCGCTCCCCTAGTTCCAGCGCCTATTATCCCTTTCCATTGCGTTGAGGGTAAGGGTTACTGGGGCAGTTGTTACAGGGTTAAAAACAGTCAGGTAAACAGGAGGGAGGTGGGTGCCAGTAATCTCGGGACAGGCAGAAGGCACTAGGCAGAGAGGGCATTTCAGCCTTCTGCAGCCCCAGCCAGTTCTGCTGGGACTACCAACAAAAGTGCCCATCTAGTACTGATTATTGGTGTTTATGCAATGGGGACCTTTATCCTCTAGGAACTGAACTGAGACCACCAAAGCATTTCACACAGGCCACTATACCGGAAATCCTAGTCAGTCACTGCCAATCTGGGTTTGACTTCAAAAGGGAATCTGGAGGAGACAGGCACTTTGGGCCAGATCCTCAAAAGTATTTAAGCTCCTCAAATCAATGGAAGTTAGGAGCTTAAGAATTGAGGATCTGAGCCTTTATTCCTCCCTGATGAATCCAGTTTTTTATGTTGTAAGAAATCCTTGGGATATTTTAGCATGAAACTCAGCTTGCATTCCCCTAAACTTCACCTTCACACCTTACGAAAACCATTCCACCACAATAGACAGTTTCTTCTACTCGCCTAGAGGAACCCTTTATTCCTTCCCCGGATATCCATTTCTGCCCGTCTTTACCTCCTTGTTCTCTTGCTTCTCCACTCATCTGGCCACCTCTACATTCCACTTTAATATTCTGTGTAAATTTTCAAAATAATGCATTAAAAATTTAGCCAAACAATGTCTAGCTATCTCCTACAGTTTGCACTGACATGTAACCATTTGGTACACAATGCCATGTCATGTAGGGATTGAATGTTGGGATACTTTAGTTTCTGTTCTTTGCTCTGACTTCTTAGTGTATGTGCAACATGCTTCAGGTGACATGTGACCAGGATTCATCACTGAATTTGATCTGCTGGTTGGATCATTAGTTTCCCTGAGCTGGGCTGGGTACTGATGGGGAGTGCAACGTGAATGCTGATCCATGTAACTCCTTGTGTTACTTTTGGAAAAGTCCTGTAGTGTCTTTGTACTTCAGCTTCTCCATGTATAAAATGGGATCAATTATACCCCCTTCTGTATAGTAATTGATAATAATTGTAAGATTATATGTACTACAAACCGGTAAAACCGGGAAGCAAAAAATTCAGACATTTTTACCTAAAACGTACAAGTCTCTGATGAAGTGAATCGACTTTTAATGGCGAAATTAGAATGGATGTTCTGAAACAACCTTAACTACATTATATTGCTATGAAATGTGGCGGTGGTCTGTTACTACCAATAAAAGCAATGAAATTGTATAATACTGGTGGTTATCCCTTTCCCCAGTATTAAAGCTCATTGGTTATTCTCCTCCTCCACCCATATTAAAGTTTTTTCATATTATCTGTTATCAATGGCCAAGCTTTGAAATGAAATATACTTACCTATCTGATTTTAATTTACTTAGTAGTTGCATTTCTTAATTATTCCTTATAGTTTGTTTAGATACTATAATCTCTGACAATCTCTCTTCTTTTTCTCTGAACTTTTAGGGTCCAAAAAAGAAAAAAAAGGTAGGTAGGTAGGTAGATGTATAGATATATCAGATGTAGATATAACAGCAAAGATACAATCTAGCTCAGACACAGTTTGTTGGACTCAGTAGTGCTCATTTACATAGTTGGAAATAACATTCTCCTCACTTAGGAAATTACAGGGTGAAATTCTATGGCTTGTGTTACAGAATCATAGAAATATAGAATTTGAGATGCCATCAAGTCTAGGCCCCTGCACTGAGGCAAGACCAATTAAATCTAAACAAGTGTTTGTCCATGCTGGGGATTCCACAGCCTCCCTTAGAAGCCTATTTGAAAGCTTAACTAACCTTATACACCTCTACCTCAATATAATGCTGTCCTCAAGAGCCAAAAAATCTTACCGCGTTATAGGTGAAACCGTGTTATATCGAACTTGATTTGATCTGCCGGAGTGCGCAGCCTCGCCCTCCCTGGAGCACTGCTTTACTGCGTTATGTCCAAATTTGTGTTATATCGGGTGGCATTATATTGGGGTAGAGGTGTAATTAAAAAGTTTTTCCTAATACTAACTAAAATCTCCCTTGCTGCCATTTAAGGCCATTACTTCTTGTCCTAGGTAGAGTGGACATGGAGGACAATTGAGCACCATCCTCTTTATCAACATGTTTGAAGACTGTTATCAGCCCTCCCCCTCCCACCAGTCTTTCTTTTCTCAAGACTCAACATGCACAGTTTTTTTTAACCCTTTCCTTAGAAGTCAGGAATTTTAAATGTTTTATCATTGTTGTAACTGTCCTCTGGACTCTATCCAATTTTTCTCATCTTTCTTACAGTGTAGTGCCCAAAACTGGGCACACTACTCCAGCTAAAGTCTCACCAGAACTGAGTAGAGAGGAACAGTTACCCCTCTTGTCTGACACAACATTTCTGTTAATACAGCCCAAAACATTAGCCTTTTTTTTGCACCTGCACCACACTGTTGACTCATTCAATTTGTGATCCTCTATAACCCCCAGATCCTTTTCAGGTACTAGCCAACTACTTTCTCTTTTCTAGCTATGCATTTGATTTTTCCTTCCTCAGAGAAGGACTTTGCACTTGTCTTTATTGAATTTCACCTTGTTGATTTCGATCTCTAATTTTATCAAGGTCGTTTTGTTTTCTAATCCTGTCTTCTGAAGTGCTTGCAATGACTGCCAGCTTGGTGTCATCTGCAGATTTCATATGCATACTTTCCACTCCGTTATCCAAATCATTAATGAAAATATTGACTAGTACTGGACCCAGAACTGAACTCTTATGCAGAAGGTCAGACTAGATGACTCACAGTCCCTTCTGGAGTTAATCTGCAAAATAGTATTACAGTTTTGCAGGTTTTGGCCGGGAGGGAGGGAGGAGGCAATTAAAACATACTGTTGGGTCAAATTTGGTGCAAAAGTTAGATTTTGTAAAAACAAGTTTTTACAAAACCTGAGACAGAAAAATCCATTTTTTAAAATTCCAGTATAGTTTTTAAAATTTACAAAAAACGAATGTTCTCCTGTAGCATTTTGTAGGTCATACATTGCAACACTGGACTAAGGCATGAGAATCTGAAAAGAAAATTGTTTAGAATATAATTGTGAACAAGTGAAACTGACTAGTCTGTTTTCATCTTCCATGCTGAGAGAGAGAGAGAGAAAAGTCAACAAATGATATATGGTAAAAAGTAAGATATATAAAATTCTTTCAGCTTTACTTTCCTAAGGCCCTCATCCTGGAGTCAAACTCATGAACATACCTTTCATGTCTGTATCTACAGATCTCATTGTGGCAGAACTTTGCAGATGAATGCTTGAGTAACACGTGATGGGATTCACTCTTGCCTTAGGTCATAACTAAGGCTGCAATTAAGTCACAGGTATTTTTAGTAAAAGTCATGGACAGGTCATGGGCAATAAACAAAAATTCACTGCCCATGACCTGTCCATGACTTATACTTGTGATTAAATCTTGGGGGAGGGGGGAGGGTTGGGGAAGGCGCTGCTTGGGGAGGGGAACATCTGTGGGAGCCCACTGCTGGGGTGGGGGCGCCCAGGGCCAGTGGCATCAGCTGCCCAGGGGGCCACAGACCATGGCTACTCTGGCCAGCCGGGGAATGCTGCCAGAGGCCACAGACTGTGGCTGCTCCAGCTGGCCGCCCAGGAACTGCTACTGGAGGCCACTGGAGCAGTGGCTGGTATGGCTGTTCCCCAGGCAACTGGAGCCCCTGGCTCTGGAGCAAGCTGCTTGGGCAGTCCTGGGGTCAGTCACACTGGCCACTGCAGAAGTCACAGAGGTCGTGGAAGGTCACGGAATCCGTGACTTCTGCGACCTCCGTGGCAGACATGGAGCCCTAGGCATAATTACATTGTCATCAGTAGAGTTACCATCTCTTTTTGCAGCAGTAAATTTGTCCTAATGTTTTGTTCAAGTTTCAAAAAGTCTTGTAACTAAGTTTCAGTTTATACATTTGATTTAAGTTTTCATTTGTTTTTTGCCATACAAGGTTCAAAACATTTTGTCATTTTGGCTGGCAATACAGAACAGAATAGCTTCCCTGATATTTCTGTTAGCTGACAATATGCTAATCACCTTGGAAATAACAGAATTCAAAACACATCTTTTAATATTGAATGAAAAGGGTCCTCCTGGATAATCTGAGAGCTCTTCGTAAAAATGGTTTGTCTAAGATAATATTTACCAAAAATATCACTACTTCCAAAATGGGACAAAATTACGTAATGAGAAGGCTTCCATTATATCACACTATTTATTTACAAGAGTTTGGGCTTCTGCTCCTTTCTCCCCACCTTCCTTTTGGTTATCCTGCACCTGATTCTTTAATGCCTTGCATTTCGTGGAGTCATTTACATCTTTGCAAAATAGCTGTAACATTTTTCTATTCTGGAATGATAGCACGTTACATGAACTCCCCACTCAGTCTATATAGGTGCAAGTGGCAAGATAGTGGAGAATCAGGTTCCCTATCTCTACCTTTACATCCTAGCTCTCACTTTTATGCTGGTGTTATTCAACTCTGCATGTCACCATGTCTCCTCCGTTTCAAACAAATGAACATATGGCTTCATCTCATCTGCCTTTAGCTAAGTGTCTCAGAGACAAAGATGCATCTTTTGGTCAATCAGGAGGTACATCATTAAATGCAACTCAGACACCTTCCTTGACTTGGATGTTTCTTTTTGGCTGTTGTCCATGAGTTTGGATGCAAGCTTAAAACTCTGAACTCTTCTCCCATATCTTCTGCATCTGCAAATCTATCACCGTCTGCACAATGCTGTCTTATTCTACCTCTGCTGAAATCCTTGTCCATAGTAAAATCGTCTTTTTCTTTAATTACTGTAACTCTCTTCTCTTTGGTTTCTCCAAGTCCCAGTACTGCTGACTGCAGCATTTGTGGAATACCACTGCTTATCTTCTAACACACACAAAGAAAAATGTATGTGTCACAACAAACAACTCTGCTGGCTCTGTGCTGATTGTGCAATTCAGTACAAAATTATCTTCCTTGGGTTTTTTTTTTAATCTCATGGCTCATTCTCCTTCTCTTCATCTCCCCTCTTGGTCTAATACGGGGTGGCCAACCTGTGTCTCCGGAGCCACATGCGGCTCTTCAGAAGTTAATGTGCGGCTCCTTTTATAGGCACCAACTCCGGGGCTGGAGCTACAGGTGCCAACTTTCCAATGTGCCAGGTGGTGCTCACTGCTCAACCCTTGGCTCTGCTACAGGCCCTGCACCCACTCCACCCCTTCCTGCCCCCTCCCCTGAGCCTGCCATGTCCTCGTTCCTCTCCCTCCCCCCACCCCCGAGCCTCCTGCATGCCATGAAACAGCTGATCAGGAGGTGTGGGGAGGGAAGGAATAGGCGAGGCTGCTGGTGGGCAGGAGGCGCTGGCAGTGGGGGAGCTGATGAGGGGGCTGCTAACGTATTACTGTGGCTCTTTGGCAATATACATTGGTAAATTCTGGCTCCTTTGCAGGCTCAGGTTGGCCACCCCTGGTCTATTACTAGCCCTCTCTATTCTATCATGTTCTGGCCATTACTACTGCAAGAGCCGCCTTCTTCTTTTCAACTTTTGCCATTTAAAACAGCCTTCCTTTATACTGCTAACTCATCAGCTCTATCTACGTTATATATCACATATCTTCATGGATGTTTGTTCAGCATCTAGCACAGCACGGCCTTGATCCTGAGTGAGGACTCTGTTTGTAGCTTGTTTATACAATATAAATAATAAATTATAATCTTTTACGAAAATCTCTCTTCTCCCTTGTAATCTCTCCCTCCTCTACTATTATTTATCTGTTAACTTTGTAATTATTATTTGGATTCCGTAAAACATTTTTAGATACATGTATGAAAAATGTTATACAGAACCAAGTTGTATTGTATTATGCATAGGGCTGTCATATGATTGCAATCAATGAGAACCTTGTCTGAATAAACATTGAGTAAAAACTGATGTATTCACTAAATTATTAATTAACTAATACATTAACAAATGTATTTATTTATCTATTCATTAACTAATGGATTAACCAAAATAGCCTGTGCTCTTGATCCTCCTCATATGTAGTTACTAGATCAAATTCTATCTAGAATTCTATTCTACCTATTCTATTCTAAAGGCTAGATTGTGATCTAGTAACTATACATATGAGGATGATCAAGAGCACAGGCTATTTTAGTTAATATATTAATAATAGTTTAATATTTTTCCTTTTAAATCTATTTATTTTAGATGGTATTGTGTGGTGATTTTTCTTATTCCTCACAGTATGGGTTAAACAATCCCCTTTGTGGACTCTGCCAAAAAAGAAAAGGAAAACAGGGCTCGGGGAAACCTATCTTTTGGAGGGCAGGAGAATACCAGTGGATTCTCAATTAAGTCCTCAGGCTGCTCTCAGGCCCTTAACACATATATATGTTGCAGAGATCTTATATGCTGAGCCACCAGTAGCGTCTGGTCCCTAGTATGTAGTTAATTTCCCAATTAATTATTACAATACATAGATTTTTTTCTAATATAGTGTATATTATGGGTCAAATTTTCCCATGTTATGTTGGTTCAAGTTGATTAAGGAGAATTTAGCCCAAGATGTGTAGCTCTACTTTTCTTACTTATATGAATATTCTTATGTCAGTGGGGAAACTGGTGAAAGTTGAAACAAATATATAAATTCCCTGCTTTAATCATCTCTTAATTGTGCTGTTATGTTAAAGGGCTGTTCCTGTGACTTTGTCTTGTCTGTGTATTCTTTAAATCAACATTCTTTCTGCTTGCTTTCAAAAGTGAAAAAATCTTTTGTTCTGTCATGTGAATGATATTTTAGTACAAAACAAAAATCCAACTTTTAAATGCACTCACTTCATTAGTCTTGCTAACCACATTTCCCTGAGGATAGGGCTGGTTTAAACATACAGCTATTTTTGTGGGTTACAAGAAAAATTTGTTTCCTTTACTGACATAATATCCTGTTCTTCTGTATCTTTTGAACACAAATGTTCTACGTACAAGACTGAAAATATACTTTGAAATGCTATATTAGAGAAATAAAACGTGTAAAATTAATGTTGACATTTAGTCTCTTTTAATTTATTGCCCATGTTAAGTCTGGTGGAAGTGGAGGTAAAAAGAAACTTAGCAAAGCTGAACGACTGAGATTACAGAAAGAAGAAGAAGATAGAAGATTGATAGAGGAAGGTACAGTGCGTTTCACTTACAGGAAATGTGATTATACCAAATCACTAATTAAATAGGTAGAGTGCAAATTATGATCATTAATGATATCTAAATTCTGTTTCATCTCAGTACTTTTATTTCTCTGTTCTCAAGGCTGGTTTTAATGTTTTGGAAGGCCCTAAACAAATTTATTTTTTGAGACCCCACATATCTTCCTCACTATGTTCAACCTCCTTTTCTACCTACTCTTTCCACTAGTTATTCCTCCCCCTGCTATGCTTGGAAAGTGTATGAGGGTGGGGGAGAGCATTACAATTTTTTTTATCTCCCCTTCTGGTACTCTCCCAGCCAAGTCAAGAACAAGTGGGTAGAGAGATAGGGGAACCGATATTTCCTCTTCTCCACATTTAGTAATCAGGAGGAATGAGAAGTTCAGTGACTAGGACTTTTCTCAAAGTAGATCAACAGAATATGCCAACTTTGAGCTTAACAAAGTACTGATCAATGCATTCAGACAGCAACAGACACTCCATATTAATGTTAGGACAGTCTTGCAAACAGGGATGGATTAAAGCATAGGTGGTATAGGCTTATGCCTAGGACTGCATCTCCTGTAGTCATGTAATCAGAATCTCAGCTATCATAAAAAAACACCCTATTTTTTAGCCCTATGGTTGAGAAGAAAATATTGAAATGTGATTCTAGTTTAGCTTATGTAATGACACCTGTCTGAACCTACAGAGACCTTGATAAAATAACTTGGAGACATGCAAACTATCCCATGCATCTCAATGGGTTACTAACTCCAAGAGCTTGGGGAACCTGTCAACATCACCTTAGCAGAGGATGATGTATATGGCGAGAGGAGATGAGAAAAGAAGGACCAGACCACCAAATCATATATATTATAGCTACTGTAATGAGTACTGGGGCGCCTCTGGCTGCCACCTCTGCCTCTTAATGTGTGGGTGGGGCAGGAGAGGATTCCTGCTACTTTCCATTGAGGGGAAAAATGACTTTGTCTCTGCTTCTCTGGAATTGTAGGAATGGCACATGTGCCCCCACAACTCCAATGGGGGGGTAAGGCCATGGGGAGATCTGTGTGCATAGGAATGTGGATTTACTTTATCCGGCACTGCTTCCAAACGTTATGGATTGAACCCATAATGGACAATGTAGATTGAACTCTTGCTATCACCAGTTATTAGTTATTTTGAAATAAAAATATTGATCCGCCAGCTAGTTTTTTAAATAATGTATCTGTTTTTATTAATCAGAATGTACTTGTATTGCTGATAATAGATTTCTCATTCTTCAGAGGAAGCCCGTTTACGAGCTGAACAAGAAGAAGCAGAAAGACTCGAAAAGGAGAGAATTGTGCGAGAGGAAAGGGAAAGACTTGAAGCAAAAGTTAGTTCGCAGCCATCATAATAAATAGCTATTGCAAACTGCAATAGTCAGTTTCTAAACTTTATGCCAAATCATCGTTGATTTGTTATGAAAATGTGGGAATTTCTCTCCATTTCCTCAGAGGGAGGGTGGGGCTTTCCAGTATTCTTGGATCAAAACTAATAATGAAAACTCTAGCCATACCACTGCAAAATGTAAGAGCCATAAGTTAAGTACAGTTGGGCAATTCACTGGGTCAGTAGCTAAATGAGTGACTTCCAAGGAAAGCCAAAGGTGCTTAAGAAAATGATGCTAAAGACTTGGTATGTGCCACTGTGTCCTCTAAGCCAGTAGTCACACGGTATGGTATAAAGAAGTGCTTATTTGGTAAAAGAAGATGTAAAAGCTCAGTCTTGCCTACTTCTGATAATTAAAATCCTCATGGTACTCTTTGTCTGAGTAGAGATGAAACTTCTGTCCTGTCCAAATTCCAATCTGAGTGAACGGTTCTTATTTTTCTACAATTCCACATGTATATTCTATTAGACGTATTCATTTTTGCTCCTAAACTGTATGTAGTATTGCTTTGGGCTGTTATGAATTGTGGTATTTCGTTCTAGAAATGGCTGCATTTTAGTGCAGGTGTAAAATTGTTGTATTGATGTGTATGCATGTATGTGATGTTGTAGTGTAAAGTTTTACTGGCAGGAATTCGGGATGACTTGCTCTGAATTGTGAAACTGTAGGCAAATTACGTAAGCCAACCCAAACTGGTGCCAATAAAAACACACTACTATGTATTCTGTGTATAGCACATTTATCAGAATTCTTTTTAGAAATGTTTTAGCAAGTTTAACATTTTTAATTGGTCTCTTTTTTCATACCCTATCATCTGTAAAGCTAGATTGCCTTCATTGTTGTGAACCCAATTAGCTAGGGCTCTGAGGAAAATAAAGCGACGAACCAGTACATTTTAAAAACTTCTAACAATTGCCCCAAACAAATTACCATACACTAAAATGTCACAGTTCTAAGGTTTGATATCTTGGAACCTACCAGAGGCAACTGCAGTGTGTTCCATTGGAAAGCAGGAGTGGAGGGGTGCTCTTGGATTCAGTGACAATCACATATCTCTTTAAAGCTGATGGATGTGCCACACACTCTCCTACTAGGGTTGCCAACATTGTATTTAAAAATTAAGGGACTATTTTCTTAGCACCCCGCCCCACCCCTCCTCCTGATATTATTAATAATAATAATCAGTACTCACCTACATTCACCAGGGGTATTTCTTGCAACTGGGGATGTTGGCAGAGACTCTGTGAATGGGGAGGCTAGACCCCAGGAGCACGGACCCCTTGCCAGACAGAGCCCCTTCAGCGAAGCCTGTGCAGACAGACAGAGCCTGTGCAGGGAAAGCAGATGGGGCTGTACTCAAGGGTCGGAGTCATTTATTATGTGGCTCAGCAATTTATCACATCACCAGCACATAGAGATTCTCTATGATAAAACATTGCTAATTTACTACAATCTCCTGGATGTAATGTGCCATAAAAATTCAAGATATTATTGTGACGGGTTGGGTCACAGAGACCCCCTTGGGACTGCCACCTGATGTGCTAAGACTAACTCTGAGCCCATTTTCCCTGCCAGCTTGGAACTCCAGTACCCTGTCTTGTTGAGCCAGACACACTAGCCTGCTGCAAACACAGACCCAGGCCTGAACCATGTACCCCCAAAAGCTGCAGACTTAACTGAAAACAGCTTAAGAAGTGCCCCTGTCTCTAGCACCCAGACACCCAGTTCCCATTGGGATCCAAACCCCAAATAAATCCATTTTACTCTGTATAAAGCTTATACAGGGTAAACTCATAAATTGTCCTCCCTCTATAACACTGATAGAGAGATATGCACAGCTGTTTGCTCCCCCAGGAATTAGTCACTGACTCTGGGCTCAGTAATAAGCAAAAGTGATTTTATTAAATATAAAAAGTAGGATTTAAGTGATTCCAAGTAACAATAGAACAAAGTAAATTACCAAGCAAAATAAAACAAAAAACACACAAGTCTAAGCCTAATAGAGTAAGAAACTGATTACAGATGAAACCTCACTCTCAGAGATGTTCCAATAAGCTTCTTTCACAGACTAGATTCTTTTCTAGTCTGGGCCCAATCCTTTCTCCTGGTACAGTCCTTGTTCCAGCTCAGGTGGTAGCTAGGGGATTTCTCATGACTGCAGCCCCCTTTGTTCTGTTCCACCTCCTTATATACCTTTGGCACAAGGCGGGAAACTTTTGTCTCTTTGGGTCCCCACCCTTCCTTCTAAATGGAAAAGCACCAGGTTTAAGATGGATTCCAGTACCAGGTGACATGGTCACATGTCCTGTGAGACCCCCCCAGCCTTAGAATCATAGAATGTCAGGGTTGGAAGGGACCTCAGGAGGTCATCTAGTCTAACCCCCTGCTCGAAGCAGGACCAATCTCCTTCATTCTTCTCGGCCTGACTCACAGGAAGGCTTGCAAGTAAACAGAGCCATCTACAGACAATTGTCCTAGTTGATGGGAGCAATCAAGATTCTAAACCACTGTTAATGGCCCACACTTTGCATAACCACAATAGGACCTGAGAGTTATATTTTATATTCCTAGTTTCAGATACAAGAATGATACAGTCATACAAATAGGATGAACACACTCAGTAGATTATAAACTTTGTAATGAAACCTTACAAGAGACCTTTTGCAGGAAGCATATTCCAGTTACATTATATTCACACTCATTAGCATATTTTCATAATATCATATGGAGTGCAATGTGTGTTTTCTTTACTATAAAATAATTTATAAAAACTAAAACTGAATAGTAAATTCATGTACCTGATCATATACTAATAGGATCAAGAGCGGAGAGGGACTGAACTCGCAGAACTCCATTCATTAGAAGAGAACTTTTTGTGGGCAAGGCAATGGAAAGCAGATTATAGAGCACATGCTAAGGTAAGCTTGCTTTCCAAAATATCCACATAGTATTATAGAGGTTTGACAAAGAAGAGACTTTTAAATGATCTTGTGCTTCTCTCCTCTATTACAAGATTGTTCCTTTATTGTCTAGTGCTTTGCTCATTCTAGTTTTACACGAAAAACACTACATTAATAAAAAAAACTTCTAAGGAGTTTGGACAGTGGGTAATACCTGCTCAGGTGAGTCAGGGATGATGGAAGTCAGGATTTTCAGGTATAATGGCAAAATTATAGATGGAAAACAGCGTAACACTTGAGTTATAGACTACTGCCAGATAAAACTACATTAAAATGCAGTTTAGGCTGAAACGATATATCAATAATTTAGGGTAAATTACATTACAAAGATGTTGCAAATATCCCTCAGATAAGCATTCTGTAACCAGGAAATTCAGAGTTAATGTTTCTATTTAAGTCTGATGTGTTAAGGGATGGAACTACAAAGTTAAAGAATCTACAGTTCCATCCTATAGGACATCATGTAATGCCCAGATGATTATTGTTAAGTTATTTGCATATTTATGTTTCCAAATTAGGTTAAACTGAATTTTAAAGATGCATTAGATTTTTCCTTCCCCATCCCATCCGCTTTCTGATGGCACTATAGGATAGAGTTAAGGTTCTTTGTGTGCACTAACTGTGCATTTCTGTGTCTTGCCATCTTTGGTGGTGGTGGTGTTTTTTTCTTTAACAAAATAGCTTTTTTACTGAAGGCAACCTGTTGCTTTAGTACCCCTAAGAACAATAGGAGTTACCAGTCATTTTGAAAGAGGGCAGTTCTTTATGGAATTCTCTTAAGATTATTCTTCAGCCTGTGCTGAAGGAGTAACTTTCAATTATGAAAAATGATGATAAAATGTGACCATTAATCTTTAAAAAATTATTCAAATATCACCTATGCCCACAGTTTCAGTGAGTTTTACTTTATAGGAAGTGTGAAGAGTTTGCTTTATTCTGTTATGAAGAATATTCAGACCAAAGAAAAATCTAATGCTAAGTGCTAAATTTCGGAAAGGTCCCATTTTTAATTATTTTTAACTTGTAAACAAATTAATGCATTTACTTATAAATTCTCAGAAAATTCATTCAATACTCAAAGAAAAAGTGTTTTAATTTTGGAGAGCATATGCTCTCTTTGTTATACTAAAATATAACTCTCTTTGTTATAATAAAAAGTTTGAATCCCTGCTTTAAGAGCAAAATTTAGCTCAAACATATCTATGGAGCCAGAACTGGCTTCTCTGTAATACCTGGCTCTATTTAGTGTTCCCAATCCTCACACTTTATAATCAAGCACATTTATTCAAAATTGTAAAAATAGTGGAATTATTTTGTGTTTGGATGCTGTTGTTAATATTTAACACTTATTAAATGTGCAGATGGGATTTTCAAAAGTCCTCCACATTGACTTATTTTTGCTCCCGCTAAAGTCAGCGGGAATTTGACCATTGATTTCAGTGGGAGTACAGCCTTGCTTAGTGCTTTTAGAAACTCCATTATAAGTCTTTAAGGTACTTAACAAATACTGTGTGCTGTGAGGATTAATTAGATAATGAGACAGGTTTTATTATGATCCTTATTTTACAGATGGGGAAACTGAGATAGAGATGTTGAGGTCACAGAGTGAACCAAGACTGAAGGTCACCCAGTGAGTGATGGATGAAACCGGGTTTAGGACTCAGGCTCTGTCTACACTTGGGATTGGGGGTGTCATTCCCAGCTCAAGAAGATGTACTTGCACTAGCTGTTGTTGAGCTAGTGTGCTGAAAATAGTAGTGTAGCTGCAGTAGCATGGCCAGAATATTGGGCTA
The DNA here is from genome assembly GCF_020497125.1 of Mauremys mutica. Taxonomy (NCBI): domain Eukaryota; kingdom Metazoa; phylum Chordata; order Testudines; family Geoemydidae; genus Mauremys; species Mauremys mutica. The sequence goes on along the minus strand of NC_059072.1, from coordinate 122,261,750 downwards.
GCTGCCCAAGTATGTGACCATGTGATCAGGATGGGTTTGTATTCAGGGTGACTAGCTTTTCCTGCTGCTACTGCAGATATGCTACAACTTTTGTGCACTAGCTCTATGAGAATGATCACAAGTATCCCTCTTTCAGCTACAAGTGTAGACATATCCTCAGTTGTGTGTTTATCACTAGACCACACATACGTCTCTCTCAAAACCCTCCTACTCTTGTATTGTAATTATGAAGTTTTGAAGTGTTTGTATCTAAAACTTTTGGATTTACTTTTCTTTTAAAAAAATCTCTTTAGTGGGAGCACTACATGCAATGTGATGGGAGTCCTGACCCAGCCGTGCCCCAAGAAATTAATACTTTCATGAGTTTGTGGCAAGAAAATAAAAATGAAGATATTGAGTTTGTGATCAAGAAAGGAAACCAAGTGCTAAATGTAAGTGTTAAAATGATATTCTTAAGGTCCTTGGTTACCAATAGCTTACAAACCTCAAAATGATCCTGTATGCCCCTTTGGTTGTTTGCCTGTAATTGGTCATCACCTGAATCATCAGCAATTTTTGTGTGTTGGTCTTCCTCTGATATGCTGTCTTTACTTTCCTTCATTATACATTTTTTATTAGGAAACAAGAAACATAAGACCATTGATCCAAAAACTCTAGCATCCTGCCTTTCAGGAGTTCATATATATAATGTTTGTAAAGATGGATCTAATCAAAATTCTGGATCCAAACACCCTCCCAAATTGACGCAAGTTTCATCACACTCCAGATCTGAACATTGCTGCTCATGCCGTCTGTAGAAGCTTCAATGTAAAGGAGCCTCCATTCCTACCATTCATCTAGTCAATCTAGCATTGTTTTACATGGTATGAGCAATTCAAATTCCTTCTTAACCTTTGGAACAAACTGCTTATACTCAGAAGCATGTGATCATGTGGACCAGGGATGGGCAAACTACGGCCTGCGGGCTGTATCCGGCCCATCAGGGCTTTGGATCTGGCCTGCGGGATTGGCACCCCTATGGTTCCGTACCCTCTCCTGCACCCCAACTCCCTGCCCTGAGCCCCCTGCCGCACTCCCTCCTGCACCCCAACCCCCTGCCCTGAGCCCCCTGCTGCACTCTGCACCCCTGCCTGCACCACTGTCCTGAGCCCCCTCCTGCAGTCCGTATCCCCTCCTGTACCCCAACCCCATGCCCTGAGCCCCCTCCTCTGCCCCAACCCCTTGCCCTGAGCCTCTTCCTGCACACTGCACCTTCTCCCACACCCCACTCCATCCTGCACCCCAACCCCCTGCCCCAGCCCTACATTCATGGCCCTGCATGCAATTTCCTCACCCAGATGTGGCCCTCGGGCCAAAAAGTTTGCCCACCCCGATCTAGACCTTCATTATATCCGCTCACAGTATTTGACTCGTAGTGCGGTCAGATTCAGCACCCTGCACTTTAAGCAAGGGGGGCGGGTTTGTCTGGCTGGCCGGGAGAAGAGGGCAATGCTTTCTGGCTTGGGGAAGGACAGGAGACATAAAATTGCTGGAAGAGCAGTCAGCGTGGTGGATGACTCACCACCTAGGAATGAGGGGTTTAAAAAGGTTAGCCTGGGCCTGGCCCCTCCCCTCATTCACTCTGGAATTGGCTGGAATTGGTAAGGTCCCGGCAAGGGAATTACTGGAGGGACCTGGATGAAAAGGGGGGGAGCTGGTGGAAACCCCCCTCCCCCCAAAAAATAATAATAATATTGGCTGGAATTGGAGGAGCCCGGCAGTGGATCTGCTGGAGGGACATCAATTTTTCACCTGCACTGCACATTTTATCCGCTGGGTTAATCCCAGACATCTATCTAATAATAAAGTTGCGGCCTGATTAAATCTGTATCTAATGTCTCCTGTCATTCTTTTGGCATAGCCAGACAATGAGCTAGTATAGGACTATATGCCATATCAGAAGTTCTCTGATGGCCCCTTCATTTTCTAGAGAGTTTAAGCTTTCATTTAAAAAATTACAAATTTTCTAGCCCTGTGCATATACAGCTAGACTTCCTGAAACAATTGTTCTAAAAGAAGCAAGAACTTCTGTATTTATATCAATGACCAGTTCACACTGAAGACATGGTGATACTCTGAATGCTAACATTTCACCATTTACTGCTGATCATTTTAGCAGGATCATTCAGCTACTTTGGTATTAGGAATGTAGTTTGAAATGGGTGGACTTGAGCTCACCACTTTTTTACTTCTATTTTGATTCCTGGCCTCCAACTTCCTTCAGCAATGCATCTTTTAGGTAGCCTGTTGCATTTCAGGATTGGTTTCTGAGGCACTGATACTGGAAGTTTGAATATACAGCAATAGTAAGTGTGGTGTGCTGCCTCTACTGCAGGTACTGACATCTTCTGGTAATCTTAAATTACTGTGGCTATGTGTTAAATAGATTTGTTAATATTTCCCCAAAGTAGTGACATTTCTGTAGAATGAATGAATAACTGATTGATGTAGATGATCATAATAGTACAAACAAAGGGATCTAAATGCTTCTCTCCCTGTGTGCATGTAATTTCTGTTGACATTAATGAGTGTAATTTACAGATGAGAGAAGAATATGAAAGATCATATCAAATACATTCAAATTAGTTTACAGTAAACATCACACTAACAAATACAATGTTAAGGGATGACTTTGCTAATACAGCAATATCTAATAAACATTTGACATTTAATCTCAGGCAAGCATTGTAGACATCAGGCTAGATTAGTGTTAGTTTGTTAGATGTGCTAAATATCATCCTCTTATTGCAAGCAACTGTGTCATTGGAGCATTTATCTAAACCTCCAATTTTGGTTTATCCTGTAGATTAAAATTTTGTTGACATATTTGTTCCTATTACATTTTTTAAATTAAAATTTGAGATTACTATTAGCAGAAGAGAACTTTCTCCAGAATTAAGGCTATAAGCATAGCTTTCCATTAAAATCCTGATTTTGTCCAACCGCCTCCCCACACCACAGACTTTGTCAAAACATGGCATGCTTGAAATTTCTCATGTGTGCTCTTCTGTGAGAGGGGAAATGGATAAATCATTCTTGAGATATGACAGTTCAAATTAGGGGAGAATTCAGATTATAATGGACATCTATAGGTGCAAATTATAGTTCAGGTGACAAAACAGATTTGATTATAAGCAAATGGCAGTCAATAAAGCACATTCAGTCTACAAGAATAAGGAAAATTCATGTGAAGAAGCCTTATAACTGTCAATGTTCTTCTGAGGGCTGGAGTTGTACGGCATCATATTCACACAAATTCAAAATTTTCACTTACAAAAATAGCATAATTTACAAAATCAGCACCAACATCACCAATATAAAAAATCTGTTTTTGTTATGATGGGACCTCTGATGTGAAAACAGGGAACTTGGAGTATATCCCAGTATTCTATTTCCAGGAAACTAAGCAAATACATTTTACTTTGAATCTCCTCTAGTCTGAGGTGTAAGAGTCTTGGTTCAGGTTCAAAACATAGATCTCCAAAATAGAATTATAGAACTTCTAGAGAAAGATATTGCTTAAATTCATGGCTAGTCACTCCAGTTAGTGGAGTTGTCCTGCCAGCATCCACACATATAAAATGATGTCTGGAATTGCTTTACTCAGGCCAGAAACTTTGTTGTCTCTAGACAGCATTACGTTATGAGCCAACCAGAAATCTCTTATTAGCTGTGTAGCACTTGTTTCAGATCCTACTGGTTGTCCCTGTCATAGCTGTGATGAGTTTAGAAAATAATAAATATTTTTTTACGAAAACCTGGAACAAACAGACCAAAGAAACAGAAGTATAACTCTGTCCCAAGCAGAGTTTCTGTGCCCTGAAATTTTTCTTGCTCAATAAGTCAGTCCTGCACTGAATGCAGGAGGGATCCTGTGAAAATAATAGTATGTGATGACATAATTAAAGACTGTATCATAATATGTATGTACAAAGGGGTTAAATTAAGGTTGCGCAAGCAATCTTAATTCTGACATTTCCTAATTTTGAAACCTTAATAATGTTCTTTTCACATATGTTCTTTTTAGATGTATAATAGAGAGAGAATTCCTGTAACCAATATTTGTGTATATGCAAAAGAAGCAAGTTCAGCTCATATTTTAACAGAGCACAGGTTACCTTATATATGATATCTGAAATCAAAAGAACAGAAATCATTCTTCCACTCTAATCCCTGAAAAAAGGAAATTAAACTGCTATGATTTGATTGTAAAACTAATTTGGAAAGCTTAATGTCTTTTAGTTAATCGAGAAGTTGAATTTTCTATTATTGGACACACCGCCAAATGAGCTAATGGAAGAGGTCATCGTTCAGTACCAGGAGTCAATTCTGGAATTGCAGAGTCTTCTTCATCAGAAATACAATGAAGCAACAGAGCACCTACTTAAAGTAAGTAAACTTTGTATTTTAGTAGTTAGTCTTCAAATGTTATTTATGAAATATCAAGGGCAATGGGAAAGTAACAGTTTTGTACATTAGGTTAATTGGCAAAAGTGAGTTTTTTTACACTGTGATACAGACTATTGTGTAAACTTCCCCAGCTCAAACATAATCATGTACTGGACTGATGTTTCTGAGGCCCTCTCCTTCACAGTGTCTGAGGTTAGAATTTTTAAATTAACCTAAGGAAGTGGGTTTCAGTGTGATTTGACACTAAGGGAATTAAGAGGTCTTTGAAAATCCTGGCCTTAACTGTCAGCATGATTTAAATTAGCAGTAACCATTGATTACACACAAATTTAGTGATTAAATGCAAAATATTAAGTTGTTAAAAGAATCTTTGACAGATACTATCCTAAGAATTTATGGTTTGCTCAACTTTTTAATCATTCTTAGTGCAAAGACAATAGCAGTTCTGTCATCAGTGTCAAGTACATCAACTCCATCCTAGTTTAATTTAGCGTAATATGCTGATTTGTTTTTTGCAGAAGGCTAGTACTTTTGCAGATTCTGACAGTGGAAATATGGATGTGGTCATAAAAGATAAAAATATCACTTTCTGTATTTGGGGAAACCTCAAGAAAAATGCAAGGTACAGTACAAAAGTGACCCTATTTCAAATTAGCTCTATCTTTGTACATCTCTATGGAATAAAGACTCAGGGCCAGTTTCTGACAACCCTTATTCATGTTGAGTAGCACTTTACTCCACAAGTGGCCCTCATCTGCCTGGAGGAAGTGGGGAGTGTGCCAAGCACTGGAACTGTGGAAGACAGCTATAAGACTGCCTTCTGAGGACTCCCTTGCAAGCCCTAGTGTAGGGGGTCTGCTGGGGGTAGGATCGCTATGTTGGGGCAGGGTTGCAGCACTCTAGAGTGTTAGGACAGCAGTGCAGCCTATAGGGCAGCCTAGGGAGGCTTCTGTAACTTATGCCCCCACCCAGAACTGTTTACATTATTCTATGTGCGGCAAAGGAGCCTTGAATCAGGAGAGCGTAAAAGTGGCTTGATGTTATGTTAGCATCCTTCGATTGGCCACAGAATATGCTGCACCTTTTAAAGCCCAGCACAGAATCTCACCCAGTGTTCCTAAGCAAAACATGGAAGTTTGTGTGTGGAAGATTTTATAATTCTAGCCAATATTTTCTTGTATTAAAATGGACAGAAGGAGAGTTCTCATTTGAACAGATCTCTGTCTGCTTGGTCAGAACTGGGACCTCCAGTCATACTATGGCAGGCCAAAGATGCATGGGGGGAAAAGGCCCAAGTTCTTGGGTATCTGATTTGACACAGAATTGCTCTCCTTCTGTATGCCTTCTAGCCCTTTTCCTATGGTGGCACAGAGGCAGGTGATGTGCTTGTTCTCCTAGCTTGGCTCTCTTTACCTTAAGTGCCTCCTCAGCTTGTTTGTGGAAACCTTGGAGAAGAACTTAATAGAGACAGCAGCTGCATTAACCTATGCAGAAATGTGCCTAATAAATGGGTCCAATTTACCTGTGAGGATGCTATATAGAAAAGCTGACTCCTTCCCTTCTCTGCCTGGCCAGGTTCCTTAACTACATGCAGAGCTTAATTCTTTTAATTCTGTTTTAGCTATCTTGGAGGGGCTGGTGGCAGCTGTCTGTGCTGGGTGAGCATGTGATGACCATCTAACCCATTTTTCCAGTTTTGTTCCCCAAACTGTGACATATGGTAAAAGGCAACTAGGGGCCTGTATTACTATGATAAATGTACTGGAATATTGAAGTGTGATGTACAAATAATTATATTGACTTTACTAGAGAATTCTTTTGTTTTAATTCTCTGTTTACAGATTCAAAAATCATGTGTTTTGTGATGCAGAAAATGGATTTGATCTTCCAAAGACAGTGGCCACAAGTGATGTTGCTGTCCGCATCTTGCACACTCATTATGATCATATTTCCCCACTACAATGCATTCCCAAACAGCATTTAAAGGTGCAAGCCCTAGAAAGCAAACCAGAATTAACTGTGCTTTATGATATGAAAGAAGAAAAAGAAGAGGAACAAAAGGGTGGGGAAGACAGCGACCTGGTAATTGAAAAGGAATCTGATGGAAGAAAGGTAAGAAAGATGTAAAAGGTGCAGCATGGACAGTGCTGTCAGTTAATGCCTACCTGCATAGTATTAGCATCTTAACAGATCTTTATATGTCTCCCTTGTGCCTTAGAAAACAAAAAAAGTCCTTAAAATTTTCATTCCCCTTATAAAAGAATTCCTCCTTTTTGGAGAAGGTCTTGCAGTTGAGTTCATTATAACTAAAAATGGGCCTACCTCAAAAGTACTAGCGGTTCAGTATGGATAAACCCTGAAACGGTAAGGGAGCAAATCCTGAGATCTTAACTCAAGTTTTATCCAGGTGTAGTTCTTCTTGAATTCAACGGGAGTTTTCCTCGAGGAGGACAAAGTAAGAGCTAAATATCTCAAGATTTGTCCTATAGTGAATTTTTAAAACACCTTTAAACTGTAGTATCTAAGCACTTAGATACAAAAACTAAAACCAGATAGAGCCAAATTCTGTTGCTGTTTGTACCATATAGAATTTAGTTCCATAGGTGACAAAGCTATCCATAAGCACTGTTGCCACCACCAATTAAACAAAAAAACAAGACCAAACTAAATCAGCTACATGCCACATCACATAAAAAATACATCGTATCCTGAAGGTCACCAAACCCAAGCTCAGGCAGGCCCCCAAGACTAGAACGTGACAAAGACAGTGATTCTTTGAGTTCTATGTTTGTTTCTATTACAGTTCCTATCTCTCGTCCTGCATTAGCTTTCTCATCAGAAAAATGAGGCTAGTTATACTTACTTCACACAGTGCTGTGAATTCATTAATATTTGAAAAGTGCTTCAGGATTTTTGGAGGGAAGCTGCTATAGAAATGCAATTAATTATTACACGTGTTCTCTCTATTGATATATTAATATGTAAAGCTGATTACCTGACTTTGACAAAATCCAGACTGCCTGAGACAATGTTTTTGTACCAAAACCTGGTTTTGTCAGCTAGCAAAAAAAAAAAAAAAAAGCACCATAATGATGCATTCTGGATATTCCTACGCTATGGCCCCATTCCTCCAGTGAGCTTCATGCACATCTCATTGCATGATGAGGACCTTACTCATTATCCTGAGGTTCTCATTTTCACAGAAAAGCTACACCATTTTTAATTGTGCCTGTCTCACTGTATGCTAAAAACACTACATTTTGTTTTTGAACTAGAGTACCATCTCTTTCAAAGACAGCACTAAGGTCGATCCTGGTGAAAATGAGAAGCTAGAAGAGGAATCTGATAAGAAATCAGAAAATGTTAGCACCATTTCAGGAGGTACTGAGATTTTACATGCAGTATGGCATAATTATGTGCATTTTTAAACTTCTGATTTTACTCTAGGCAAACACTGGAGCATACAAAGCCAGTGTATATAATGTAGCACCACCACCTCCATGGACAGAACAAAGATGACATAGATATTGCTCTCATTTTATATGGTTATAAAATATAATACATACAGGTGTCTTGAGATTCTAGCTAGTATCTTTCTTGGATGAATAAGGTTCTTCCCTTGTTTCTGAGTTATTCTGAGATTGTCAGTTATTGAAGCTTATGCATAACTGGGAACCCAGGAATAGTTCCTTACTTAAGCATGTACTTAAGTAAGGTGCTTAAGCACTTAGCTGAATCAGGGCCACAATCCCAGGAAAGAGACCAGTGCTAGTTGTAGTCTTCTTTCTCATATAAATCAGCCATCAGTTTCGCCAATACTTTTAGATCCTTTCGTTTAGTAAAATCATTGATTTATTTCTTACACTTTTTTCTAAAACAAGATGACTGTGTGTAGTGCAGCATTGATTATCTGAGCTATAGAGCCTTTTACCTATTTAAAAGAACTTTCCTGTGGGTGCTGCCCCAACAACCAAACTTTCAGGTTCACATCTAGGGATGACCCAGGTAGGTATTTCCCCTGGGATTTTTTCCAAGGAGTGGATTTTAGGCAGTCAGCTCTCTTAAGCGCCTTTAAAAATCCCAGGCTTAATATTAACTAAGACCTGTGCCAAGAAATGGTATAATTATCTGTATTTGTTTAAGGTCTTTTTTCTTCATTGTTTTAGTGTGAAAATGTATGTAAAGAGCAAAGTGTCTTCTGTATCTTGAATATATTTTTACAAGTGTTAAAAAAGATCTCAGTGGTTTAGCTTGGGAGAACAAGTATTTAGCTTTGTTTAGAAGAAGTTTATTTTTATTTTTTTTAATTAAAAAAAGAAAAGCCAAAGTTGTAGTAAATAGTACAGTGGCTTTACTACATAGATTAGTATACTATTAATAAGTATACAGAGATCTTAAATTGTAGTATGGGCACAGTATATTACAAAAACTATATATAACATGTGAGCGTATATAATAGTCATATAAAACTAGCAACCCTTTCCCATCCCACTCTAAAAAAGACCTGGAAATGCATCACACTTGATATTTTTAGTTTGTTGAGATTATCTCATTTTTTAAAAATATAGTTTTTTATATAAGTAAGTTTTATAGTATAGTTACTTTATCTTGTGTTATTGAACAGAGTTTAAGTGGATCCTTATATTATGATATCTAATAACAAATTTTTCATGCATTTTTTAACATTGCTAGTGACCATCCAGCCACCTACATGAGTATTATTAGAGGGTGAAAATCCTATATTATTTTCTTTAAGTGCTTAGAACTTTTAAAAAACATTCACCATTGGAAAGTCTCTTAAGAATTTTGGTAAGGAATTTCCTCTACTCCACCATTGTGGATTCGCTAAGGAATTTTGTTCCACAAATTGATCACCTTCCATCCCCTACAGTGTTAAGCATCTTCCTTTTCTAACTTCAGTTTGTGGCCCCATGGTTGCCTTACATGCACTTTCCATAACCCCTGTAGGATTTTATATAACATGGGGGCCAAGTTCTCCCTGTTAGTTATAACCAGTGCAACCTCACTGACTCCAGACCAGATTCTACTGCCATTTACTGTTGTGAAACTCCATTGCGTTTATTGAGGTTGCACAGATTGATGATTGGAGATATACCAATCTCCTAGAACTGGAAGGGACCTTGAAAGGTCATCGAGTCCAGCCCCCTGCCTTCACTAGCAGGACCAATTTTTGCCCCAAATCCCTAAGTGGCCTCCTCAAGGATTGAACTCACAACCCTGGGTTTAGCAGGCCAATGCTCAAACCACTGAGCTATCCCTCCCCCCCTTAGGTGATATACCTAACACCCTGATTCTGTAGGTGAATCTGCTTGAGCAGACCTGTGAAGTCACTAACAGAATCAGGAGAAATGCACCCTTCTCTTTAAAATCTCAGTACTAAAAATATGAGAAGATGGTGCAGTCATTAGGTATGGATTAGTAAATCCAGCAGTGGTCGTAGGTCTATGCAGCTACAGAGTGCCTTGGTTACTAAGGAACTCCAAGTGCCCATAGCTAACACATCAGCTAATTATAATTGGGGGCCCTACAGTTCTTAATTTAAGGCCCCATAAAACTTAAGTCCAGCCCCGAATAAGCCTTCTGTTCATTTTTGTTGTCTGTCTAGTTTTATCCATTCCAGTGAATCCTTTAAAAAAATCCATAGATCACCAGAAGGTGGCGCTGAGATATTGCAGAGTAGAAAGCCATTTAAGTTCATATTTAGATGCTATATGTGCAAAAAGCATTTGGGATTTGAAATCTTGGTACTTTATTCAGACATTGAATTAATACATATTTGGTTGTTATTTAGTTCAGGTTGCACCATTGCAGGTGGCCACTGATGAAAAAGAAGAAGAGATAATTGGCGAAAATGTAGTTGATTTGCACCAGTTCACACCAGTGGGTGGAGTGTACCTTATTGATGCACTGAAGCTCCCACCTCAAGCCAAACAAATCAAAGGCTGGACCATGGTGGAAGTAGGTCAAGATCTGAAGCAAAATTGCACCCAATGAATCTCTTTTAGTTCTGATCACCCTGGAAAGAGTTGCTACAATTCTGGAGATTTGTCAATATAGATTTCACACAGTATAAACAAACAGTTCTATCCTTTGAGTTTCTGTGCACTGAGATTAAAAGCTGACTTTTCAAATCATGCTCCTAAATTATACCTGCAAAACTTTCTTATATGCCTGTGACATCCATATAATTGGTGTGTGAGCATTCAGACAGGTATTCACACAGTCAGTTCTGTTAAACGGAGGTAGCACAGACACCTGAAATCACTGCATTTGAAAATACTCCTAAAGATGTTGGTTAAAGGAAAAGGAAGTCCTTGCTTCATTTTATAAACAGAAGGATTTGTTAAAGCCTGTGAATGTGATAACGGAGCTTTGAATTTAATTCCAGGCTCCACTGCAGACTTTATGGTCCTTGGGCAGTATGCCTCAGTTTCCCCAAGTGTAAAATTTGGGGCCACATTTACCTGTATTACAGGATTTTTGTGATGCTGATCTCATTAATAGGCATAATTTATGTAGACTGCATTTAGCTTAACCCAGCACCTTCATGTAGAGCTGCAATACAGCCCCCAGTGCAGGCAATACTTGAATGTCATATATATGGGCTGGAGTAATAGCTGTTGCCCCTTTCTGTGGCTGTACGGTGTTCGTAGAAAGCCCTTTGAGATCCTCAGATGGAAGATGCAGAAGCAGCAAAGTGTAATTTGCAAAGTTACATAGACGTGTAGAATTATCAAATGATATATAAAGTTTTTAGTTCTTTAGATTGTATTTTAGTGAACTCTACAGAGGACCAAAGTGGATAACAAAATTTAGTAGTCTCATGACCTTTTCTCTTTTCTTCACCTCCCCATCAAAGTTACTCGATGTAGGATTGGAGACATATCCATATCCTCCAGAATCAGAAGAAACTGAAGACGCCACATATCCACGTATAGGGGTGACTCTTAGACTTCTTGACAGTGTGATATTTTTTGAGGAACCTATGGTTGCCAGATGGGATTCGGCAGGTACAGTAAATCTTCAGCCAGCGGTAACACACAAATGCTAAATCCAAAAACCTTTCTTAAGTTCAAGTCCCAGGATTCAGATCTGGATTTTAATTTTTCCTAAGTTCATGGAGTATTTGGAACTCAGGCTTTGGCGAGTCCCATTACAGAGATGAGATCCAATTCAGATCCAGAGTTTGGTATGGGCCCTTCGCTGTTTATTATCCTTGGATTTTTGAAAGCTTAACATTCAATTGGTGCATAATTTCTAATAGACTCAAGATTGTGTTGCTCCCTTATTCAAACAGTCTTATTCTGTAAATTATTTAGAAGTAAGGAAAATGTTGTATAGTCTTTCAGTCCTCATTCAATGATATCTCTTGGCAATTGGCCCCATTAAAAAAATCTTTCTAAAACGGTGATAGGCTATTATCTCTGCTTTACTGCTTGGATGTACATCTTTTAGCTCCCATATAGTGTAAATATTTGAAAAAGACAGAGAAAAGGTATTTCATTTTGTGAAAAATTTCAATATTTAATTTCATTCTGATTAGGAAAAGCCCAATATTTCAAAATTCTCTGTGAAAGGGGATTGAATCCTAGCTCTGAGACAGTCTGCCTGGAATGCTGTCCTGGCACGGCAGATCCTGGTATCCCTGGATGCCAGACCATGGAAGTCCTGGTTTCAGAATTTACCTGTTTCTGGAGATGACAATCAAAATTGAACGGCATCTACAGAAGGTTTTGATTTCAATAAATCGATAGATTCCCATGAAAAAATGTTTTGTCCAAAGTTTTCTGGTCAGTTGTAGTAAATGTGTTCTTCTTCCAGTGCTTGCTCATGTCCATTCCATGTTAGGTGTGTGTGCTTGCCACATGCACCGGTGCTAGAAGTTTTTCCTGCTGTGGTAGCTGTAGGGCTGCCTCTGGCACCCTCTGGAGTGGCACGCTATAAGTGGCGCCGGCAGCCCTCCTCGCACCTTCAGTTCCTTCTTACTGCCAGTGATGGTGCTGGAACATCCTCTTGCTTCAGCAAGCAATTGTACCAATGGTTCTTCTCTACTCTGCTGCCGATAGTAACAGCTCATTCAACAAGAGCACAGGCATCGTCAGCAGCTTCCTGGCTCATGTTCTGATCCAGGACATCTGCAGGACCACAACGTAGTCATCTGTCCATACCTTCACGGCTTATTATACGATCACCCAGCAGGCCTGAGATGACGCTGGCTCCGGTAGAGCGGTGTTGTAATCAATGCATCCATGAGCTTCTGACCCAGCTCCAGAGGCACTGTTTGTGAGTCACCTAACATGGAATGGACATGAGCAATCACTCGAAGAAAGAAAAAAAAAAAGGTTACTTATGTTCTTGGAGATGTGTTGCTCACGTCCATTCCATGACCCACCCTCCTGCTGTCAGAGTTCCAGCAAGAAGGAACTGAAGGAGAGGTGGAGGGGCAATGGCACCTCTTACCCTGGGAAAAACTTCTGGCACCCATGCATTTGGCGAGCACACACACACCTAACATGGAATTGAACGAGCAACACAATCTCAAAGAACAATAGTTACGAGAGGTAACTAACCATTTTTTTTCTCAAAACAACGAAATTACAATAGCTTGCTTGAATAGAACTAACCATCAATAGTGCTGCAGTTCCTCTGTGCCATTTATTTTAGTCTCAACGGTGTAACAGTACACCATTGATGGTTATGAGAAAAATTACAGCTAGAAAATTTAGATTACAGTATATAAATCTATCTTGAGCCAAATTCTACTTTCAAATCATATACACCTCTACCCCAATATAATGCTGTCCTTGGGAGCCAAAAAAAATCTTACCACGTTATATCGAACTTGCTTTGATCCGCCAGAGTGCGCAGCCCTGCCTCCCTGGAGCGCTGCTTTACTGCATTATATTCTAATTTGTGTTATATCGGGTTGCGTTATATAAGGATAGTAACCCCACTTGACTTCAGTAAAGTTATTCCTGATTTACATTAATGTAATAAAGTGGAATTTGACTCTATTAATGTTCGAGAGTAGTATTTATTATAAATATGCTCCCAGACTGTTAGCTGCACCATCATCCGTGGTTTCATTTTAAGTTATTTTTAGGCTAGGGAGAAATTGATACCAATTGTCAGACGCTCTCTCTCTTAACATCTATTGTCTGTATTATATGCCTAATATTCGCCAGAGCCCAGCATACCACTTGACCCAAGGTCAATGTGATGTATTGTGCTACCACCACAAGCAGCAGCTCTAACAATTTTTTCCTTTTTTTTTTAAAATATACAATATAGGCAAACAATGGAGAACTGATGGTATCAGTGACATAAAGTATAAAATGAAAGAGAAACAAATCTCTTTTGAGATGGATGCTTTTTATACAATCACACTGATTCAGGATGCTCACCTCAATATGCCATACCAGTCATGGGAACTGAGACCTAATGGCACAGATGAATTACTTTTCACGATTGTTACAGCCTTTGCAGAAGTTCAAATGCAAATTAAGGTACAGTGAATGTCTTGTTTCAGAGTAGCAGCCGTGTTAGTCTGGATCCGCAAAAAGAACAGGAGTACTTGGGGCACCTTAGAGACTAACAAATTTATTTCAGCATTTAATTTAATAAATTTGTTAGTCTCTAAGGTGCCCCAAGTACTCCTGTTCTTTTTTTACTAAATGTCTCGATACATGCAACTGCAATAACATGCAATGGTTATTTAGGCCATTATCAGAACTAATGTTTGAGTTCAGGCTGCCTTAGTAAGGATGAAAGCATGAGGCTATTTGTGTTTCCCCCCCCCGCCCCCATGGAACTGGGAAGGTTCAGGGTAGTGAATAGAACTGGTGCTTTAGCCTAGGTTTTTGCCCAGAAGGGCCAGCAGGCAGCATACTGCTAACAGAGTTCTAAATAATGTATTTTGATAGCTGCAGCTCCCATCATCCCATGTTAAATTCAGGGCCATCTTACAAAGCATAGCTCTCCACAGATTACCCCCTCTTTAGTCTTAAAAGGCAGCTCTTCAAATAATCTGCTATTTTAATGCTACTTGCTCCGTGTAAAATCTCCTCCTCTGATTTACACATACAAATCTACCTCCTAGTTACCCTCAAAATCTGACAGGTAACTGCCAGCTGAATTAAGATCCAGTATGGTGGCAATGTGCTGACGCACTACTTATCCTAAACTCTTGAGGCTGAGAACATTCTAGAGGCAGGGATGAACAGAGCAGATTAAGTTCTAGGCAATAGCAAACATGCCTCCTTCCCAGCACGTGCCCACATGTACACCCCCACCCCCATTTGAAGTTTTGGTCCTGGCTGCTATTAGTTGGTAGTACTGGGGATGTATATGCATCAGAGGTATTTATAAAGTAGTCACTATGGGACCTAGGATCCAGAGAAAAAAGTAAATTATTTTTTAAAGGCCTGAAGTACAGAATGCTTTTAATCAGTAAAGCTTGTTTTATTGCATTGTACAACAGGGTAATCAGTGTATGCTGTCTTCAATAATTATGGATGGGAGTGAACAACTTTCCCACTTGACAGGAAAATGGACATCTCCAATTGACCTGACCATTGCTTTGAAGAAGGCTGGAGTGAACATTTTTCCATCAGACTACTCTTACAAATATGTCTGCGTGAACAAGAAGGTGAGACAGCTATGAACTACCTTTAGAAAAAAAATATCCAGTTTTCTACTCGTAGACAACATTTTTTGGCACAAAGGTGGATCTACACCATCCAGAATCCCCAGGTACCTGGGTAAGACAGCTTGCAGAGCCACCCAAAGGAGCAGGAACCAGAATCTGGCCCACTGTCTTTTGACCACAGCTTGCCTTTCAGTATGGTAGTCTAGTGGTGTGATTTGTTGGATCTGTGGTCTCTGATTTGTACCCTTTATGTTACAGACTCCACTAGCAGAAGTCACATCTTATCAACAAATGGCGCTGGTTGCATCTGCTTTTGCTTTCAGTTGGAGCAAGTGGAATCTGGCATCTGGTCAAGATCAAGTAGTTTTTAAGGTTGCTCTTTTAGACTTAGTCCAAAGAAACAATCCAGAATAATGTAACACAAGACTGAACTAGTCTGTAAGTCTGTAATGTAACACAAGACTGAACTACAGCTAGTTCATGACCTTTCTTAGAGCAGCGCTCTGGCTTTGCAGTTTTAATAGCTTTAGAATTTAGTCTTAGCTGCTCTCAGAAGTTTTACAAAACTTAGTGTACTACACCGATTCTCTAAGGCCTGGCCACTGGTGAACTCACCCATGCCTTTGCTAAGTAACAGTCCTTTGGCTATTGAGATTGCATCTGTTTGGGTCTTCGATTACTCTGCTTTACAGGTCACGTGGCATATACAACTGTTAGCTTGGTTATGAAAGTTTAGCACACTCCAGGGCTACCTGGTCTCTCTCGCTCTATAGGTGAGTACAAAAAGGATTTTCATTCAAAAGGTAGGCTGAGTCAGATTCCTCTGTTATCCATTAGATACCAATGGCTTTATTAGTTTGCCAACTGTAACCTGAGCTCGCCTTCCCATCAGAGCAGCCCCCAGTGCTCCTCTCTTGCAGGCAGACTTCAGGTGTCAGATCTTTAACATCCCCTTCTTTCAAGGCATAGAGAAGGGAGATCCTGCCTCACTTATTTTCTGTTCCCTGATAGGAGAGAGGGGAGCTCTTTTGGCATGTATGTAGGGCAGATTCAGTTGCAGCCTTTGGCTGCAGATAAGATAATAAATCTCTTGCTATTCTAGTTCGTACATTTGCCCCTACCCCCCCCTCCCCCCGATGAGGCAGGAAATGAGCAGAGACAGATAGAGTGAGTGTGTGTGTCTTCTACAGGCTAATATACACACAGTATCCTTTTCTCAAGGTTGAGTAATTCTGTTCTGCAAGATGCATGGCAGTGCAAAACAACAGCTGGTAACTCCCACTTGCTAGATACTAAGTGCCCTTAGTAAATTTGGAGCTCTAAGGCAAAACATTTGAACAGTATTATCAATTAAATGAGTCTGTACAATATTGTCACCCTTTCCTTGCATTTGATGAAGGATAAATAAATGCTCAATTCACAATGGACAACTTTAACCACCACCACCACCACCACCTTTCAAAGACTCCACAAGAGGAATTAGTGAATGGCTATGATTAAGTTATCTTCTGTCCAATCACAGGGAAGCTACACTGTTCATAGTAACTGTCAAGGTTCCTTCCCCACTCTGAACTTTAGGGTACAGATGTGAGGACCTGCATGAACACCTCTAAGCTTAACTACCAGCTTAGATCTGGTCTCGCTGCCACCATCCAGATTTGAGTTATCTGGGGTGGGGGGGAACTCTTCCCCCCCAAAAACCTTCCCCTCCCTGGCTGGCCTTGAGAGACTTCTCCACCAATTCCCTGGTGAGTCCAGATCCAATTCCCTTGGATCTAAAAAACAGGAAAAAAATTAATCAGGTTCTTAAAAAAAGGCTTTTAATTAAAGAAAGGTAAAAATTCTCTGTAAAATTAGAATGGAAAATAACTTTACAGGGTAATCAGATTCATAGAGCCCAGAGGAACACCCCCCCCCCCCCAGCCTTAGGTTCAAAGTTACAGCAAACAGAGGTAAAATCCTCTCAGCAAAAAGGAACATTTACAGGTTGAGAAAACAAAAATAAAACTAACACCTTGTCTGGCTATTACTTACAAGTTTGAATATGAGAGACTTGGTTCAGAAAGATTTGGAGAGCCTGGATTGATGTCTGGTCCCTCTTAGTCCCAAGAACGAACAACCCCCAAAACAAAGAGCACAAACAAAAGCCTCCCCCCCACACCAAGATTTGAAAGTATCTTGTCCCCTTATTGGTCCTTTAAGGCAGGTGTTAGCCAGGTTTCCTGAGCTTCTTAACCCTTTACAGGTAAAAGGATTTTGGTGTCTCTGGCCACGAGGGATTTTATAGTATTGTACACAGGAGGGCTGTTACCCTTCCCTTTATAGTTATGACAGTAACTATCACATACGAGATGTTAATCCTGGAATCTGAGTTACTTGACTCAGTGTATTTAGAGCTATTAGATGCATAGGGACAAATAGTTACATATGCAAGATTCCTATTGGCCTTCCTCGGGGAGCCTTAGGTACCTAGAACAAGACCCACAAAAGTCAACAAGCTGAGGGGGGAACCACCTAAATTATCCAATACAAAATGCAGAGAACAGGGGTATGTGCCTCAGGCAGGGTGGGAGGGACAGTCCAGTCACCACTTATAATTTACAGCCTCTCTTCTGGAATTAGGTGCCTAAACCTAGTTAGCCAGCTCTGACAAAAAATCATGGTGGCCCCGACATCCAAAACACAGTGATTAGCACATTCACCCAGGCTGCAAAAGACCCAGGTTTCACATCCATGCTCCTCTTTCTGGCAGTGAGGGGGCAGAACAGAGAAGGGGGCTTGAATCTAGGT
Source organism: Mauremys mutica (assembly GCF_020497125.1). Taxonomy (NCBI): domain Eukaryota; kingdom Metazoa; phylum Chordata; order Testudines; family Geoemydidae; genus Mauremys; species Mauremys mutica. The sequence goes on along the minus strand of NC_059072.1, from coordinate 122,243,842 downwards.
TTCCCACCTCCCACTGGAAGTGCTGTAACCCATGCAGTATTGGATAAAACACCACCTTCTGCTGTTTTGTGCAGGGCCTGATCCCATAAGCATTGTATAGAGACATATCTGAGGACATCTAGCCTATTGGGCCCCCCGCCAGACAAATGCAAGAGCTCAGACTAGACATTTCCCTAAGTCACATACTCAGCATCAGGATTTAGGCAGTGGTGCACATGCCCACTGACATTTGGCGCTATGGAGATTTTAATCAGTATGGGTTTTGAGGATCTAAATTTTGGACTCAGGCACCTACCTCTTCTGATCAAGACACCTAGGGCTAGATCCAAAGTTACACAAGGTGTCTTTGCTGGAGCAGGGAATTAAGCCTGGGTCTCAGCATCCCAAGTTATCACCTTTCCTCCCTACCTTAACTTTATATCTATATAGAAAGTGTGGTAGCATGTTACAGCCTTTATTCTTCCATTCTGCTGTAGGTGAGCGAACACCTTAAAACAGATGCTGTTAAAGATGAAGACTGGTCCCTTTACATGTTTAATGGTCAGCGAGCACAAAGGCTCAAAATCAGTGAAACTAGTGAAGCCTTCTCAGAAGACCTAGCAGAAAATACTGAATTTCATTCTACTCTCTACCATCTGATCAAAGATTTTGCCTGTGAAGAAGCAATTGAAAAAGTAAAGAAAGCCAGTTGCCTATTTATTGATGCTATATATCAACTGCTCATCGCTACTAGAGTGTTAACATACTCTTAATACTCTCAATATTTTAAATTAACTTTATTGAGCATCAAGAACTTGATCAATAAAATTACCTTTGATGTCTGTCATTTCACATGCAAATCAAAACAGCTTTTTAAATGCCTAAAAATGCATAAGTTTGTTTTTGTGAATAAAATTCTTTACTTTCTAGTAACTACACATTTAGACCCATTTATTACAAACTTCAAAAAGGAGAGATGGCTATTTTTTAAGTTGTTCTAATCTTAAACAGGATTCAGACATTTGGGAAGATAGTCTTCTATTGTCAGAGGGGGAAGTTGCATTTCCAAATCGTGCTTCAAAATGTTTTACCATTGAAAAGTTAAGTATAGTCTAAAAAGCTTCAAAAATAAATGATTTTAAATATACTACCTCAAATCATATTAGAAAGTTAAACTAATTCTAAACTTGAGAGCTATGTTTACACTAGTTGATATAAAACACAAAAATTGGAGTCAAAACAGGAAGTCTAGGGGAAAAAAAAAGATTTACAAATTAAAATACAGATTGTGTGTTATACTGGTGGTGGTCCATTGTGTTGAAGTTCAGTATATGGCCACAGCAGTTGTTGTAGTGATGTCCAGGAACTTCCAGTTCCCACAGGGGCAGCATCTGCAGGTCTTTGGAGAGAGAGACCTGTGAGGAAGCTTGTGAATGCAGCAAGGAGTACAATGATGGTAAGAGAAATCCAGAGAGTTTTGTTAGCCTTGGAGAAGGAAGTCTTCAGATGAGATGCCCACGATGACATTATGTTGCAACTGTGGAGAAGCCATAAACATAGGACAAACATGCTTTTCTTCAAGGTTTAAATATCATATTGTCCGACTACTAATCCAGAATATAAATTGTATGTAATGAAGGCAGGTTTGCCACTGTATTAATAGCCAGCTACAGTGGCATGTTATATTCTGGGTTTAGAATGCAGGCTCTGGTCAGCAGTAGATGCTAAAGATGTTTTATATAAAACTCTGAAGAGCCACAAAAACTCTGCGTTTTCCAAGCCAAATATGGGATTTCTTCACACATGCCATTCATGTTAATGGAAATTGTCTGGCTAAATCTCCTAGTAGGCATTGCACATATCAGCCATTTTTTCTGCAACAAGAGAGTTTAATGTAATGTATAGTCCAATAACTTCCTCTGTAAATTTAGAATGACAGGACTATCCAGACTAGTTAAGTACTTAGGCTTTGATCTCCAAGGGCACCACACTGCAAGGGATCACATCTCAAGATGAATTTGTGAGCTTGTAAGAGTAGAAGTTATTCTGTTCTTGACTAGTACCAAAAGTAGAGCTTTAACCTGCTAATTAGATTACTTAATGTCCGCCTTTCAAAGTAGGCAGCATCAATAAAAAGTCAGATTACTACTCTGCTTCCTCTTCCAGTGTCCTCCACCTGACCACCACTTCCCCTTACAGAAATTCATGTTTGCAATTGAGAAACTTACGCTGATCCTAGAGTCCATTTTGAGGGATTTTTCCCCCTTTCGGTAACACTTATCTTCCTTGCTTTGTCTTCTTGTATTTCTTCAACTGGTGGTTCTGACTGTTCGGTTCTGCAAGTAAGTGTTAGAATTAACTTTCCTGGTGAGCACTCATCAATACACAAATAGGCATATTTTTATAAATAGAGTAAGTATTCCAGTTTATAACAGCTTGGACGTGCAACATGGTGTCAAGGGGAAGAAGCAAGCCCATCGTAAAGCCGTGGAGGTTAAGTAATCAAGACCTACTTTGTTTCAGACTGTTCTTCCTCAGACTCTGTCCAGGAATACGTGCTAATGAATCGTCGCAATGAAGGACGCTTCTCATTTTGTTTTGATCCCAGTCGGCCCCTGCCAAATGTACATACTTGAAAATAAGTACTTCAGCTAAAGCTTTCAGATCACAGTGAAGAAAATAACTTCAGTGCAAGAGAGAGAGAAATGAGCATGCTCATTTATGTTGGAGTAGGCTATGAAGATTTTGGCCAATATTTTTCAAGTTTGACTCCCAGTTTCATATTTAAGCACAAACTATAAGGTGCCAGATTTTCAAATTCTCATGATCTTGCAGTTGAAGTCCATGGGAGCTCTGAACCTCTTAAATTTGCAGATCAGGCCACTTGATGTGGACACTCAGGTGCGGCTGTAAAAGCTGAACTTTAATGCTGTAAATGTCTATGCTATGTAAACCTTACTTCCAAAAGATGCTTAGTAAGCTACTCCAGTGGAACGGTTTACTACAGCCAATATGAAGTTGAAAAAATTAAGGCCCATTTAAAAACAAAAAACTCAAGTAGCCTTACCAACTGCTTGATCGTCTGTTGAATTTGTCACTTCTTTCATTTCCATCAGTTCCATATAATTGAGCCTTTAAAGGAAGGTAAAATGCAAATGTAGTAGACCTGACTAGTTTGAGAATGAAAACAGTCACCCTTGGACAACCCTTACTTACCAGCGGCAAACCAATACCAGCGTTTCCAATATTCCTGGGCAATGCTGCAATACTGACTCTTCGTAGGGATGATGTTGGCTACACAAAGAAGAGCTATTAACAACTATTATGCATTGGTTAGATTAACCACTAGTTTTAGGCATGTTAATTGGAGGTGTAGATTTATAAAAGTCAATGTTTAGTTCATATAAACACTAAAAAAAGATACCCAGTAATAACCCCAGATGTGGTACTTTAAGTATGCTTTCTTTAAAAATTATATATATTTTATATGCAGGTTATTTTCCAGATTAGAAAATACATGCATGTATATCTGCTACTGCAAATTCTGAAATTTAAAGCTGTCTTAAGTTAACCTACTGGAGCACAAAATATGGATCCTATTGCCAACTTGCCACACTGCTTTTAGATATCTCTTGGCTCAGTATGTAAAAGACCTCTATTTTGAAGCCTTTATTATTGAGGACCCCATGAAAGCAATAGTTTTTGAACTCAAGAGAGAGATGGGCCTCAAAACCATGGGAGATTATGGACCCACTTACAGCAGCACATTGAAATGTGATGCTAACATTTCAATGGGAAAAGGTGTCTGATCAAGTTAGTTTGCTTTTGTGAGTTTCGGGAGTAAGAGAGCCCAATAGCTACAGATTTCATGTGGATGTCATGCCCCAGTGGAGTACATGTACAAGGCAGTTCTGAAGAGCATACAGCATTCCATTTATTTTTATAATTTCAGTGGTACTGGTACCTTGAAGTTGAGAGAACTTGGAAGTTTTTTATTTGTAGATTCATCTGTAAAGAGGAAAATAGTATTGTAAGTAGATTTTTAAATATTACCATTATGGAACAGAGCCAGATGGTATGACCACCTGCAAGTCCTATTTAAGTTTATAGCAGCTAAGCACCTCTGAGGGGAAAAAAAAACCCAAACAGCAAGTGTCAAAAACAAATCAGTGTTGTGTCTCTAATATCCTGGGCCAAACATGGCTACAAGGTGGGTGAGTTGATCTCACCCACTGCTCTCTCTAAAAAGAAATTTAAAAATTGCCAATAAATAAATACTGGAAACAGCTAGAGACCTGTAACCATTAGCTCAAACTAGCTAAGCTAGTTAATGTTGCATGCCCTATGCAGGAGGGGTCACTTCTGCTGGGCTCATTAACAATGTCTGGTTAAGTTCTACTTTATCTTTACCAAGTTAGATCGGTTTTTACAAGATGCAGTACTCCACTGTGCCAATTTTTACTCCTTCCTTCTTGGCTAAAGAGCTTCTGCAAGGATTTTTGTGTTGTGCCCACAAGACTAGGATCTTTTAAATTTAAAGAAATGTGTTCTGATTTTCAGAGTGCCGAACACCTCCAACTCCCATTGGAGTCTCAAAAAGCTTAGAACTTCTGAACTCAGGTTACTGAAGATTGACTAGATGTACATTAAAATGAGCATCCAATTTGTAATTTACTGCATACAAGAGAAGAGTTCACCAGCCTGTGTTGCACCTTCCAAAGAGGCCTGCTACTCCAGGGGTGAAATGGGAGATGCTTTCAGAGATTCAGGAGGTCTGCTTACAAGTCTGAAGTTATAGTTGCCCTTAAATGTTTCCAATCATCATCTAATTGAGGACTATCAATAAGCTTTTCTTCTGCTATGCATTTACAATTCAGTATCATAACTGTACAGGAGATAGAGTATTTATATAGCACCTCCCATCCAAGGAGTCAAGCAGCTTTATAAATGCAAGCTAAAGGGCTCAACTGATGACAGTTACTTAGAAGAGAAATGAAAATATGCTTAGGTTTAACAATTACCTTGATCCCCAAAGGAGTGAAAGCATCTTTCATTTTGTAGCAAGACCTGTTTCAACTCCTCAAGTTCTGCATGCTCTTTTGTATACATGCGTTTCAAGTTTTCCACATGTTGAATCATCACTTCTACTGCCTTACTGACACGGCTCTCCTAGCAAAGTAAATGCAATACTGGGTGAAAGACATTAGCTCTTCAGGACATTGAATTATGCTTGGAGTAAAACCACCCACATAATCATTCTAACTTACGGCCTTTCATATCCATCCACACAACAGACACTCTTGTCCCGGGTCTCATCTCACATCTTGATCACAGCAGCTTCCTTTTCTCAATCTTGCCTCACTCATCCATTCAGAGCCTTGCTGCATAGATCATTTTCCTAGCAGATTTCTTTGACCACATCGCCTCTCTGAATCCACTGGCTCCACTTTCTCTATCAAACACAAGCTGCCTGTCTGCAGTTTCGAGGCCCTTCATGACCTATCATCTCTCATTCACTATTGAGATGTTGACTTCTGCCTCCGATTACCCATGTTGGCCAAGACATAAGTAACTTGACATGACAGTAACAGGTTAGACATCTGTCAGGGATGATTTAGATCAGGGGTTCTTAAACTGGGGTCAGGACCCCTCAGGGGGTCACAAGGTTATTACATGGGGGGTTGCAAGCTGTTATCCTACACCCTAGACCTCGTTTTGCCTCCAGCATTTATAATGGTGTTAAATATATATTTAAAAAGTGTTTTTAATGTATAAGGGGGCGGGGAAGTCCACACTCAGAGGCTTGCTATGTGAAAGGGGTCACCAGTACAAAAATTTGAGAACCACCGATTTAGATAATAATTAGTCCTGCCTTGGTGCAGGGGACTGGACTAGATGACCTGTCGAGCTCCCTTCCAGTCCTACATTTCTATGATAAGTAACCTGTCTCATTTTTAGTGGGTATGATTGGGAAGTTAAATGGATCAGTAGACTAGAGATGGGATATCTGTACTGGCGGAGATAAGGGGGAACACCCGGATACCATTTACAATGGACAAGATAAGCCTGGAATGTAAGAGGATGTAAAAAGCAGATCATGCATGCACACAGTATGGACAGGTACAGGGATTGGTTCCTGCAGAGTAACCAAGCCAATCCCAAAGCATGTGATGCAATGTATAGTTAGAAAAGCATGTGTTATAGTGTTGGTAGAAATGTATACAAGGAAAAGTTGTGTGTAACTTCGGATGTGCGTACACCCTATACCCATCCCTGATGTTTTAGCCTGATCAACTCCATATAGCTTTGCTGTATGCCAAATAAAAGGAACCTGAGTGATGAGACTGGAGTTTTGGAAGAGGTCTTAGGGGTGGGGGGCACAATATCTCCATCCCCCACTTGTTAAGTTTTCAAGCACCTTCATGCTTTTCCCCATACTGTCCCTCATGCCTGGGAGATGCTTCCTGTAAACATCTGCAAAACTCATTTTTGTCCTCCTTAAAACCTCCCCTTTTTCATGATGCCTATAAAAACTTGACAATAGTTATGCCACTGGTGTGCTGAGACCATTGCCTATCTGACGGATATTATCTCACCGTACTCTCATCTGTCTATCCAGCTGTTGTATCTTGTACTTAAAGCGTAGGCTTTTGGGGATAGGGACTGCTTTTGTTTTACTTGTACAGCACCTACCACAATAGGATCCTGGTCCATGAATAGGGCTCCTAGATGTTACAGTGATACAAATGAGTGTGCAGATAACCAACATAACAATGCTTTTTACTAATATTGTTCCAGTGAATTGTGTACCGTATAAAATAGAAGTTCAGTTACAAATACTGAGTGGAATCTGTTAGAGAGCTTTAGATTAAAGAAAGCTTCCTTACTTTACATAAAGTAGTAATTGAATCAGATTACCTGATTAATGGCTCCCAACATCTCTGCTCTACTAGCAAGTCTGGCAGCATACTGGCTAAGGAACTGCAAGCTTTTCTGCAGCTTCTTAATGATCTCCTGTGCTTGGTTATCTTCATCACACAAAGGTGCTAGACACTAAGAAGTTCATGGGCAGAGGGGGAGAAGTGGGAAGGAAAGAAGAGGGAAATGTAACAGTGCTGATGATTAGTAAATAAGTGAGCTGCCATTCTAGAGGCTTGTGGAGTGAATGTTACTCTGCAAAGGAAGCGATCACACCTAAATGGGATTCTGCTTGGGCGTACCTGTTTGCATAATCAAATGCGTTAGGGCCAGATAATCAGTTGTTGTGACTAAATACAGCACCACTGGAAAAAACAAAGGAGTTATGCTGATTTACATCAGCTAAGAATTGTAACCTTGACATTCACCTTATGGTTTTATCAGCTCACTACAAGAGCACCGGGAACAGGAGAATTTCCCATTTGTTGCTGTATAAAAACTCTTCAGCGTGTGTTGTGTATATATATAAAAACAGAACCTCAGTGCTAAATGGAGTCATGTTTTTTGACTATATTATCAAATCCAAAAATAAATTGCAGCGAAAACTTTACCTTAAGTAAGGCTGTGTGTACGTAGTGTATACTTATATTGGTATAACTTGGGTTGCTCAGGGGTGAGAATAAGTCACCCCCAAATGACATAAGTTACACCAACCTAAGTGCCAGCGTGAACAGCACTATATCAGCAGGAGAGCTGCTACCACCACTTATTGGGGGTGAATTAATTAAGCCGACAGGAGAGCTCTCTCAGCAGCAGTATCGCTGAAAGTTCTCTAGTGAAGTTACTATAACCTGGGTGTGCAAGTGGTTCACTGATGACTACTCTTTGAGTAGTCTTTCATTTGTGGTCACACTGGGAGGATGTAATAAATATTTTCATTAGTTACTTGGATAATGGAGAGGAGAATGTGCTTATAAAAAGTTTGTGGCTGACACCAAGCTGGGAGAGGTTGCAAGTACTTTGGAGGACAGGAATAGAATTAAAAATTACCTTGACAAATAGGAGAATTGGTCTAAAATCAATATAAAATTCAGTAGAGACAAGTGTAAAGTATTAACCTTCGGAAGGAAAAGTCAAATGGACAAAGCCAAAATGGGGAAATAACTGGCTAAGCAGTAATAATGCTGGAAAGGATCTGGGTGTTATAGTAGATTAGAAATTGAATAGGAGTCAGTGTGATGCAATTGAAAAAAAAAAAAGGCTAACATTCTGGGCTGTATTAACTGGGGTGTTTATGCAAGACAAGGGAGGTAATTGCCCCACTCTACTTGGCATCGGTGAGGCTTCAACAGGCGCATTGTGTTCAGTGTGTCCACATATAGGCTTCCAAGAATGGTTGTGGAATCCTCATCACTGGAGGTTTTTAAGAACAGGCTAGACGGACACCTGTCAGGGATGGTCTGGGTACATTTGGTCCTACCTCTGCACAGCCAGCTGGATTTGACGACCTATTTAGGTTCCTTCCAGTCCCATATATCTATGATTAAAATGTACTGTCAGGCCACGTGTACCCTCCCTCCTTCCAATCTCATTCATTGCTAACCTCCAGCAGCTTCAGCCCATTCATGATCTCCTTTTTCAAGTTTTCTTCAGCCAAATCTCGGGACCTTTCTTCAAGCCTCACTCGCTTATCCAAGGTGAACAAGTCACATTTAAAGCCCAGAGACACTCTGAGAAACTCTGCCTGTTGTAGGGGGAAGAGAGATTAAAAAGAAAGTCATGACCAATCAAGCAACACTGAAGTATATTCAGTACTAAGAGTTACCTCAGAGACTCAATAGCTATTGCTAATGAATGACAGGAGGAGTTGTAGCAGAAGTCACCAGTTCTGAACCCTCCCCAATAGGCTTTGAATAAAAAAAAAAAATTAAAAAAAAAGCAACTCTACCCATCTCTAGTGATAGGTAATTAGTCTACCACCAGAATAGCTTCTCTCTCTCTCTCTCCCCATCCCCAATAGTCCATCCTGTTGGGAAAGGCAACATTAAACAATTGTGCCTGGCAACATGAACTGTACTGTTAGCACATTTGTTAGGCTGCAGCTTGTCTAGGCCAGAACTCTCCTTCCTCCACAAAATGACACCAGTAGAGAAAATTCAAACCCAAAAGTTTATATAGTGACAAGAGTCTCTTCATTTTTATAGCCTTCCTCCTCTGCCCTGTTTTCCTGCACTGCTTATGAGCATCTTTTGATAAATAGATTTCAGTTTCATCCTCTGAATCCTTCAGTTTCATCCCCTTCACCACTAGCACACAAGGGGCTTCAATTGGACATGGAAAGCCAACACCACCACTGGCATGAATATTTACCTAAATCAAGGATTACATTAATTTCATTAATTTAAGGGGAGGCAGAAGGTTAATTTTAAAACCACTCAGTACGTTGAAAAATGCTTTACCTGAATTTCAGAAAGAAAGGCCCATTAGAAAGAGTTCTACTGGCTGAAATATTTAAGGATACAAGTAGTTAAGACTCACCTCCATCTCCTTCTCGTTAGGAGAAACACTGTAGGAGGAAAAGGAATAACCACATAAGAAGAGCATAATGCGAAGTAAATGCAAGTGAGCATCAGATTACATGAGGTACATACTTGTCATTTTGTTTGGTTTTAGTCACTTTAAGGCCAGTCATAGTGGGAGAAGAATCCCCTGATAATTAAAGAGACAATACACAAAATTTTAGTAGTTAGGCTGAGGAATAAACCGCCCTTAAAAAGAGGAGTTTATGAAAAACTTAAAAGTGCAGTCCCAAGAGGGATAAACTGGATTAAGACTTGGGTTGAACTATTGTCTAGTAATCGAAGTAGCAGCATCAATGTGCATTAGAACTAGGTTAAAAGTCAGCAAGCAGCTCATTAGTATTTCCTTTCAATGGCCAAGACCCCAAAGAGTCAGTCCTTGTTTGATTAGTTTGTGGCCTTAACTACAGAAGTCCAGATCTGAATTTGCAGTAGTTGGATCTTTAGTTTTGCTTTCAGTCCCCACTGCAACCTCCTCTCTACAACCCACTACTTCAAGATAAGCATTATAGAAGCCTCCCCAAACTCACTATTAATAGTTCAGTAAGGATCAGCACTTGGGTGGGCACAGCCAAGGCTAAAGGTGAGGCACTTCTAAAAAGGGAAAGTCAGCCTGGATTCAGTAGAAACTGCCACCCATCTTTCAGATTCTTACACTGCCCAAAGCTTTGATAGGTTGAAAGAAGTTGCTTTATATCCCTGTTGGAGTAGGGGATCCAAGTATCGTAGTTAGCATTAGGATATCATTGGGTGTAGTAAAAGCTTGGCCTGTTTGGAGACTCCCCTAAGGAGTTCTCGTTCCTGTCCAAGGGAAAATACAGCTGGATTAGACCAGTGCTGGTAAGAGGTGGAAGAAGAGCATATCTTTGTAGGATAACATTCTGTTCCTCTCCATTTTAATGCCTAATGATAAATGCTTTAAAGTTTACACAACATAAAATTGACAAAGCTGCTTCCCTCTCCAAAGGGAGACTATAATAAGCACGTCATACAAGGTAAAAAAAGCTTATATAGCTGTCAGCTCTTTACATGAGCAATAATCTTAGGTTTGTGTGTTGGCAACTGCTTGTACCCTGGTAGGAACCTGGGACATTCCTGTCACCATGGTATCAGAATTGACCATCATTCCTGCAACAAACATGATCTGCTCAGTGGTTCATCAGCTCTTCACACCCAGTTGAAAACTACAGATGTTACTTTCTCATCCTGAAAGCAGTTTCCTCATCCTGGTTTCAGAGAAGGTTTTATGTTGCATTATATACACAGTTAAGAGTTTTCCCCATCATAGTTAAGCATTAAGATGGTCTGTTCCACATACGAGCAATAGTTCGGTTGTACAGCAAACACAACAAAGAAATTAGGGATACGAATATTTAAATATTCTGAGGTTTAAGACCAATGTGTTTTACTGGATCACTAACCAAGCATGCACTGTGTGTTAAGTGATGTGAATTTCAGTAAGGACCACTTACCTTTTCTACCAGAAACTGTAGCAGACACTTGTTCACTCTGCTCTTTAATAGCTTCCATTTCCTCATCTGTCTCCTAAAAATGGTTTAGAGAGAAGTTATACAAACTTGCCACAAATGCTTGACAATAAGATCAGCTATGATGGCGGTACTCTAGTCCTACAGTGGGTTTGTGTGAACTAATCAGGTACTTTATACTGCTGCCACTGCCATGTATGGAAACTAGATCTTGAATGGGTTGGAAGGCTTCCCCTCCCTAAAGCAGTTTGGGTCTTCCTTGGAGAAGGCTCAAGTTACCTTGAAAACAACTCAGGAAGTGACATTATCTAGAACTTCTTACGCAATTAGATTACCATGCTAGAATATGAGACAGAGAGAATTTAAAGTAGCCCAGGATGGGCAGGAAAAAAAACAAAACCAACCACCACCAAGCCGGTCCCATCTGGCTTGAACCCATGAGGGGAATCACTAGACCAGATCCTCAGCTCGTGTAAATCAGCATAGCTCCTTTGGCATCCAACTGACACCAGCCAAGGAACTGGTAGTGAAGTCTCTGGAAGGGGAGTCCAAGCCATGGTGGTGCTTACCCCTTTCATCCTAGGTAGGTTTTCCAGTGTGGGACTTTTCAGACATACCAAGCAATCTGTTTCTCAAGCCACCCCATCTGTCACTTCAGCATTCCCTGCTTTCTCTTACAGCTAAAGCCAGTGGGTTGCACATGCCAGCGTTCCTAGAACTTTAGCAGTCTAGTAGAGCTCTTACCAGATCTAGCTGTAATTCTTTTTCAGGTGTAGTTTTGTAATTTTCCATGATGGGGCAAAATTCACTTTGAGTCGTCAGATCCGTACCTGGAGAGAGAGATTCCAGAAAGTGGATGTAAAGATTTCAAAGATGAACAAATGTTACCTATTAACTAGATTTCTAAAGCAGAAACCACCACTGCTCTCTCATACCACCCCACCCCCACCCCCATAGTAATTACCAGAAGAAAATGCAATAAAGAAAGAGGCCTTTAAAAGCCAGCAGCACAGACTGCTGTAGAAAGCACAGGCAGTGCTTCTATGGCACATTTATTGAGTCAAAGCATCACAACACGAAGGGCAATTCCACGAGTTCATGTCTCCTGCAATGGCAGCTCTGGCTACAAAAAAATCTCTTAAAAATTATTAACAAAACACAAGTTTATATTAGTACAAACCAAAGAAACAGGATGTGCAACATGGTCAATGGTGGGATTGAGAACTGGACTTCTAGAATTCTCTCTTTTACAGACTTTACACTGAATTAACACTAGTAACAAACAAACCAACCAGCCCTACAAAGCCTACCTTATTCTTTCAAAAGGCAATAGACGTTATGGTTGGCACTATTGAAAGCAACAGTAGAGATCCACCAATAACCCCCTGCCTCTATATTCTGCATACATATAGTGGTGCCTTAGATAGAAGTGGAGTGCTGACAGTTTAGTACAACCTGGAAGATACAGGACAACTGGATATTGAGGTTTCAACTAGCACTAGTAGGATCCAAGCTATGGGCACAGCTCTGCCATCCTACCCCATTCTGGCTCTATGCTTAAGAGTGTGTGCTTCCACCCATCCAGTCATTGATAAGCCAAGTGAAATATCTTCAGCAATGCTACTTTCTGAAGCCAGGCTGGTCTGGTTTTCCAAGAAGTTTATGAAGGTAAATTAGAAAGGAAATTACTAGTGAAGAAACAAATACCTTAAATCTGGCATATAAAATTAGAGACTTCAGAACCCAGCCCAAAGGAAGATGAATGTTCAGAAAAAGAATGACATCTCTGGGGTCTATTACTGACTACATTAGCATACTCTAGAAGTGCATTCCAAATTACAAATCAATATTTAAAACAAGTGTTCCCTGCTATTCTGTGCAGTGTACTCTAAATCAGCTTTTATTAAAAATATATATGGTGTATATATATATGATTTTCCTTAACTTAGGCTTGTGTGTGCTCAAGGAGAAAAGTAGGGCCATTTGTTTTACTAAGTGAAGGAAACACATTCAGGAACAGAGATGAGAATAGTGTTGCTTGACCCCTTAATGAGAACTCGCACTTTTCTTCTTCCATTTGTTTTAACAGAGCTGGTCAAATGATTAAAGATTTTGAAAGGTGTACCGGGGGAAGTGTCTGAACTCTTCCCTCTCTCTCTTCCCAACCCCACTTCTCCCTAGTGTTTTGGGCCGCTCAAGTTTGACAGAGATTGATGTTTCCCCATTTCCCATCAACGGATCATGCGGCACAGTGCTTTAGAATCTTTCATTTGTTTACATTTTCAGAAAAGCTGCATTAAATGTAATGCTTATGAAAGGTGCCTGTGTAAGCAGAGTCAGGATGAGATCTACCCTGACATCTGGTGGTACATTATGAGGAGTGGGCAAAGGAATTTTAGGAATGTGCATTTGCATTGGTAAACCCACTCCACTTAGCATAACACACAGCAGCATGGGATGGTTATTTTCACACTGTGGAATCCCCAATTTCTTTGTTATTGGGGCAGGAAGGAAAAAAAGGGGCTGTTACCTTAATTATGTGAATGAGGAACTATGAGACTGCTTTATGACAGAAATGACTCAACCTACATTAAATAGTACTTGCTAGACAAGGGACATGAGTTCCAAAACCCAGTGAAGGGAGAGAGGCTGGGGACTGGTGTGTGTACCTGATGGTATGGGCCCCTTTTGAGGGCCTGGAACACCAATTGCACTTCCTCCTCTCTCCACTGTTAAAGAGCAGAGCTAATTTTGAATCCTTTAGGAGTCCATCTAGAGGTTGCTGACCTGAATTCACGTTGGGCCATGTGGCAGTGGGACTCTCCTACTACAAGTTGAAATCACTAAGAGCTGAAATCACTAAAAGTACTAAGCTGAGATCACTGATTGCTATGTTAAGTAGTGGGAGAGCCTGAAGATCTATCACCAAGCAGCTGGCAGAGCGGAGCAGTCTGCAGCACGTTGGAGCAGCCCATGGAACAGTGAGCAGTGTGGAGCGGTTTGTGGGGGACGGCTGACGTGGTTCACGGGTCTGCTGGAGGAGCGGCACAGCTGGTGGAGTGGAGCCAGTCGTGGTGAAGGCTGCAGCAGAACTCCACGGAGAAGTGGGGCAGTCGGCCCTGGCCCACGTAAGGTGTCCCTAGCACCCTGTGTGCGTGACCCCCCCCCCATTTCCACCCAGGCTGGGGGGGAGTAAAACTCTGCAGATAAACTTTTGAACTCTGCGGTGGCACTGACCGGAGACTGAGACTTTTGGGTTGTTGGACTTTGGGGTGATTGGACTTAAGACCCTAAGGACAGTGCCAAATGTACTTGGAGGTGGGTTTTGCTTATGGTTTGTGTATAGTCCTGTTTGTGGTGTCTCTCCAACGTGATGCCACATTGTTTCCCTCCTTTATTAAAAGGATTTTGCTACACTCAGACTTCGTGCTTGCGAGTGGGGAAGTATTGCCTCCTAGAGGCGCCCGGGGGGGTGGTAGGTAATTGTCCCAGGTCACTGGGTGGGGGCTCGAGCCGGTTTTGCATTGTGTTATTGAAACGGAACCCCTGGATACTGAACCCGGCCCTTGTTGCTGCCAACTCAGAGGGGCAGAAGGGTTACACCTGGATTACCAGCCCTGGCAGGAGAGTAATCACCTTTACCAACTCATGCTATGTGCCCCTTTTTGCAGTGTCCTAAGCCCTAATCCTGCAATGGGCTCTGCCCAGGCAAAGCCCTATACTTGTGCAGAGCCCCAGTGAAATCTGGAAGCAGTTGCAGGCCAAAAAGTTATTATTCTGAACATAATGTAGACAGAGAGAGCGTTGCACAAATTCTTACTCAACTTCCTCACTTCAAAAAGATATGTTGGAAGCAAGCAGTTTCCCCATCACATGATAAATCTTCAGAGCAGCTACAATACCTGATACATTATCATTCAGATCCTTATCTTTATTTTTCTTCATTGCTATACAGGTTGATGTGTCTTCATCTTTTGCCCATGAAGCCTCAGACAATTGTGTCTCCATGGCGAGCAATTCTATAATAGGACGCAATAGAAGGCAGAGCCATTACTACTAACAAGCTGCATATACTCAAGGGAATCTTATTCAAACCTTTCAGACAAAATTCATGGATCACTGTGCTTCCACTTTAAGAACTTACCAGTTGATATAGCGCTCTCCAAAGAAGATGTAATATCTTCTTCTTGGGATGGTGTTGAATGTTCACTGCCAAGACAGGAAAACACTCAGACGTTCATGATCTGACAGGTCTGGTTAATTTATTTAAGAATTAAGTGTATACACAGAGACTTACCTGGACAAGACTGGATTATCCAATGTTAAAGGCAAAGCACTACTCTCCTTAACAAAAGAAATGTTAAAGAGTTTTAGTGTTTATACTTGTAATAGGACATCACTTCTTGTGAAAAGCAAATTTATAATATTTATCAGGTCACAGTCTTAAACAATTCCTTTAGATGTACCTAGAGCTGGTTGAAATATGTTCATTTCAGTAAAGAAGGGGTTATTTAAAAAAAGTTTGCACTATTTCTTGCCAATGTTTTTCAGCCAGTTCTAGATGTATAGTATATGTTTTAACACTGTTACTACCAGGGGGGTGTAATTATGTTTTTGTAGAAGTAGTAATTTTGTGGAAATCTGTTCACATCTATATTTTTGTTACAAAAAGCTGTACTCCTGACCTTTATGCCAAAGAGCTTCACACTTTGATTTTAAAAAGTGTGTCGTTTCAAAGAAATGTCACGATGCTAGATTACCTCCTCCCTCCCCCCCCCCCACTTTAAACTGAACGGAGACTGTGACGCAAGTCTTAAAGAGACACAAAGCCACTTGGCCTTTCCTGCCATTTGTTCCCCCCCACCACTTTCAAAGCCATGCTGCATTGCTCACCAAGATGATTTGGGGACATAGTCCCTTCCAGAAATTCAGAAAGCAACACTAGAAAAAACTCTGCAGCTGCATCAGTGTTGCTTCTACGAGACAATGAGCTTTTCTGCTCGGGTTAGAGTCCATGTTGTTTAAGAGATGAACATTTACATTCAAGTCTCCATTTTTGATTCCTACTAATAGCAACATTGTACCACACCCATCAGATCTTAGAGCAGAAAGGCACTCGTTTTTTCATACTAGCTTAATGATCATATTAACTGTGTTTCACCATTAAGGGCCAAATTCTTCTCTCAGTTCAGTTTGTTGCACCTGAACAACAGACAAGTCTGGCCCCAAATTGGTAGCATTTCGCTGATGCAGAAACTACCTTTTAAAAAGCTATAACTTTGACTCCCGTGTGTATTTTACATTTTATTACCATTGTCAATTCCTTGGACCACCACCACAAAGCAAATACACTTGGAGTTACATTAGTATAGTTCTAAGAGTTTGGTTTTGAATTCCAGTTACCAGTAGTTAATTTGGAATTTTAGGAGGTTTGCATGGCTTTTGTGGCCACTCCTCTCAGTGCGTCTAGGGAGCGCATTTGCTTTAATGTGCACGTAACAAAGACTAGTAATGCTGTTGTATTGGATTGCCACACTACTCTGGTTAACATTATGCTTTCTCCCTGACTCATTTTAGAATAGTACATATACAACAGGCTATCTTGTACAGAGTGGTTATCACAGTTTGTGGGGGACAGAAGCTCTTAAAATGGTAAGAGTGTCTTGGAGAATAGCTTTCTAATAGCAGGTAAATAGCTTTTGTGTTCCTTTATTATCCTGTACCAGCAAGGAGATAGATATTAAGAGGATCTATCATGTGCAAAAGTTGTTTGGAACATAGGGTTCTGAAGGAAAAATGTAACTTTCCCTGAAGTGAATGGGAGACCAACCCACTTATTCAAGGGGAGAATTCCACCCCCGTACAATATAGAAAAATCCTGTTACTATAGCCTAGAAATAACGAAGGTGAAGGAGAAATTTACTGAGCCCATCCATGGAGGACATGCTGACTAAGAACCTGAGCAGATATTAAAAAACAAGGGAGGGAGGGTAGGAAAGGAAAGTAATCAAAGCACAGAGACAGGAGTTGGCTGGAGTTTCTCAGAGAGATGTGCAGTATTGGTAACCTCCTCAAATTTTACGTTTCTGAACCTGTTTAATTTTGTGAGAGTGGGATCTAGAAGTGAAGTGAGAAGAAATCTTTATTTATGAACTAACTTTCTACAGAAAAAACCTCCATAAGCTTTTATCATAGAAACATGCCACACAGCCAACAGTGTTCTGAAGGGACAAATGACTATGGACCACTTGATGCTTAGGTCCCCAGGGGGCCTGATTTTTAAGAGGATGCAAGCTCAGCTGTTTCTGAAAAAAAGTGAGACCCCTTTCAAGATGTTTTTAGTTGGGCAACCAAAAACTGAGGGGGGGGAAAAAAGCCCCACCAGACAGCAGTACTGTGTATGTTGTTCAGTTTCCTTTCTCCCCACAACATTAGTTTAAGGATCAGTGAATAGAGTTCAGCTCAGTCATCTGGATGTTTCCTCATGCAAATCTCTGCTATTTATACTCTTATTTGAATTCTCTCTTGGGCTTAAGGAAGCTACAGTGTTTTATTTTTCTCTAGGGGAGGGAGCAGTATACTGGAATGGAAACAAAAAGACTCAAAAGGAGTTTATAATGTAGTACTACCTCGAAATCAAGAGGGATTGACCAAAGCAAAAGACACCCCCACATATAAAGCAGGAATAAATTTGAGTTCTCAGTGACTTTGTTACATACCAAAGGAGAACTGAAAGCTGTTCTATACTTTTCATCCACACCTACTTCTTTTCCAAGACTTTAAAGCGTTAAGAACTGTTAAATCCTACCTCTGCAATCCAGAAGTTTAAAAAAAAAGCCCACACTGTGGCTTTACTATCACATCTATCAGTGTACGCCAGAGATACCTGCCTTTAATAGGTTTAACAAAATCATGATTTTACAGAAATTCAGGGCACAGTTACTACCTGCTATATGCAATATATCAGTCATTCTAGCGAAGCAAAGTAATGATTTGCAATGGAGCTCAAACCAGCTCTGTTTACAAGTGTGAAAAACGCATGAACTCCTTATAATATTGATATCCCTCTATCCTCTAGGCCTACTTCTTGTAAGGAAATAATTGAGGGAGTGTTTGCTGTTTCACTGTCCTCCAGACACTACCTGTGTTGTAGCAATCTTATGCAAGGAGTACTTCACCAGAAAAGTTTACAGAATCCCAAAGGAACCAATATACAGTTCCTTGGTGATGCGTTGGGAAAGCTAGTGTTTAGTTCTAAGCCTCCAGCATAGAAAGATTAGTTTGACTCACACAAGAGCTAGAGATTTAAAGCAGCCTCAAATCCCTATTCTGACCATGCTTTGACAACACACACATACACACACACACAGTAATACAAGTATAGAATTACTTACATTCTGAAGGACTCACTATAACCAACACACCTGCAGGTAACCACAGTCTGATAAAATGCTACGGAGACACTCTTCCTATTAAACATGGACATTCAAATTTTGTTCTGCATCATAATTTTTAGACCAGATATGGGATACGCCCATTTGCCTTTCCTTCAGTTCAGACCTGGAATCTTGTCCCAGGGGAAAAAAAAGGATTATGAATACGACACAAAAGGGATTCCAACAGAAATGCGGAAGAACTCTACCCAGAGCCAAAAAGTGTAATTTTGGGAATAAACTGGAATTACAGAACTATACAAATATGGAGTGTGTTAAATGTACACAACAGTGCTGGTCACAAGTGCTGTGTGGACAGCTGTGAGGAACAAGACCCTCTAGCTAGCCGAGGCAAAAGTACAATATGGGCATAGCAGTGCAAAGGAGGGCTTCCTTACTTAGCCCCCATACCAGTCAACCAACGTATCTCAACCCCAAGATCACACTAATGTGGAAAGAGTGATTGAGTAGCTGTGTCATTTTCTCCTTTGCTTCTCCACCAAGCGTGGATAAGGACTATTGCAGATGACTGGGCCACTTCACAGTGGGCAGGTCTGAGGTTACTAACTCATTTGTAGCAGAAAATGATTTCACTATTAGTCTAGATTAGGTTGCACTTTCATTTGATGCAGCAGTAGGGAAAAAAAAGTGTCATTGTATTAGTCTGACAGGCCAGATGCAAATGTCGCTGAAGTCCGGGGTTTGAAATCCTGATCCCATTGACAAAGCTCAGGCACATTTCCAATTAACATCACAATTAGAAAGTGTATGATGCCGACTAGAACAGAAAGTAATGTTGATGACCAGCAATCAAGGCGAGAACCAAGGATTTACTCAAATGTTCATCTGCCTGTCATAACTTGTCACTTTCTGTGGGACTGAGGACCATTTATTTGGTCTTTTTCCTCACCTTAAGCACTGAGTGGACAGACACACTAGCCCACTGAAATCTAGATGTAAAGCTGAACTACACTATATTGGGTAAAGCATCAATCACCTTGTTTTTCTTAAGCAAAGATGGATTTTTGGAAGAGCACAGTCATAATGTAACAGTTTTCACAGAAGGAAGTATACAGAAAGACAATCAAATGGGATTATTAAAATGTAAAGATGCCTGCTGGGCTTTTTGTTTCATCTCCCCTTCACCCACGCACATGTTGTTGGGAATGGATATCATTCACGTTTTACCAATAGAGGAGTCCCTTGTTACTGAAAAAGGAACAGTCATTTTAAGATTTGTACATTGAATAAAGAGTACTTTGAGTTAGAGTATAGGATTTAAATACTCCTAAACTTTGATCTGGATTTGAACATCACAGATCAAGTACATTTCTGGAATGTTTTATTCCAATCACAGTTGCTAAAAGAGATACACCAACTGAGATTGTCTCCCAATAGCCTGCTTAAAGAAAGGTAAGTCAGCAGAAGTCCACTGATTTATCAATAGAGCAATGCTGATTTACCCACATTGAAAATCTGGCGCCTCATTTCTATTTTAAAGTCAGTGCACTATTGCAAGTAAAGGGCTACCAAATTCGAAGGCAAGACTGCTGAAATTAAAGATAGCACTAACCTCAGTAAATAGAGAGTCCATTGTAGTAGAGGAGGCAACACAACCTGCGTCAGTCTGGTTACCAACAGAGCGTATCTTCCACCTGGCAGCACAAATTTTATTTGCATCTTGCAACAAGATCACATTTGGATGTTTTCCTTAAATTAATTTCACACAGAAACAAGAGTTGAAGTTCGCCACTGTGTCTTTGTGGAGATTGTCATGGTTGGAGATTGGCCCCAGATACATCATTAAACAAAACAAGTCTAATGAAAATGACATTGACAGATCATAACAGAGGAGTCACAGGAGTTGCGGAGACTTGCAGTCACCTGTTTGCAATGCAAAGTTCTGCTTCCTCAGCAACAGCCACATCACATTTTTTTAAAAATCAGTGTCCAAAAAGGGAGAAATCAGAGATAGCCTTAAGAGGAAGAAAATTTTATACCACAATGGCTACAAAAGCATCTCTGGTGCTTTGATGACCCTGTAAATTATCAATTTCTAGTCACAGTTAGGAAGGGCGGTCTAGTGGATGGCACATTAGCCTGGAGCTCAAGGACCTGATCTTCAGTTCCAAGTTCAGCTAAGCTTCCTGTGTGACAGTCTATCCTGCACCTCAGTTCCCTCATCTGTAGAATGGGAATACCACCTCCATGGCTCACAGGGGCATTGTAAGAATAACCCTTATTAATGAATGGGAGACACTCTGGTTCTACAGTGATAAGGGACATATAGATACCATGATAGCCAGTGATACCATTATTTGCTCACTAATTCAGAATATAGTGTCTCATTCCCTTGCAGTGATGCTGTAGTATTGAACAAGACCAGATTCTTGAAGGTTAACAATAACGGAAACTATACTAGAACAGCTAGAGAGTGGCTGTCTTCAGCTCCCCTCAAGAGTCTGTGGTAACACTACTTGTCCAGTCTCCCTTTCCTCCAACCCCAGCCCAAACATTATTTTGCTCTCTTACTTGTGTCCCTCCAGCGTCACGTCCAAAGTAGACCCATTTTTCAGATCCTCCCTTTCAAACGTAGAACGAGCTCTGGTTGCTACACATGTGAGATCACTGCTTGTGCACACTCGTGGATTCAGCTGTAGGATTTCCAAGGCCAGAGCATCTGTTAACAAAGATGCAGACTTGAAATAATGAGAAGGCTATCAACATAAAAAGTTACTAGTCAGTCAGCTGGGTAGATGTGGTCCTTTTCGATCAACAGATATATCCACACCCTCAGAGACAATAAACTTGTCTATACATTTGCCCTGTTTCATTCGCTTGCTACTTTCATAGGTTATTAGTAAAGGTTCAAGGAGCTGTAGAGAAATATAAGCAAGTGGACTACAGGTGAATGGACATAACTTAGTAGAATCCATTTTTAAGGGGAGCATGACCAGCAGTCCAGGGTGGGCCAGTGACCATTGACACACTTGCATTTGAGCAGCGGTGTCCATTTGCCACACTGCAATGCTAGCAGCCAGTCTCTACCTCACACAGCTTTCCGATTTGACAATTGTATATGGCATGTTGAACTGAAGTAGTGGTGTCATGGGGAGATGGGAAGATGGTAATGTGTGGGAGGCAAGGCAGCAGCACTTACTGTAGAAAGTAACATTGTACATTGCAGGGGAAATAAAACCTTGGTTAGAGCAACCCTGGGCTCCCATACAACAGGGACCAGTAAGCAAAGACAGGAATTGCAGGCACGGCCTAAAATTACATCTCTGGAGAATCAGCATACAGTGGCATTATGGGAAGGTGACCGATTGGCTAGATGGAAGCTCACTGACCCACATCTATGCCATGGCATGGCCAGGACTCTCAGGTACAAGCTAAAGCTTGGGATAAATGAAGCAGGCAAAATTGGGATGTTGAAAGTTCAGTTTTTGATGCCGGTCATATACAACGTAAGCTAAACCACCTCATCATTAGTGCTGGAGACTGATGGTACAGCCATTTGTTTTGCACAAGAAAAGCTCTTCAGTTGCCATTGCCAGTTGTCTGTGAGATGGCTCATGAACACGGCTATTCTTTAGATCCAGCCAGGCAAAGGCATCTCAGGTAATTCGTGGGCATTGTTTATACCAATTAAAGCCAATAGCAAATTTTCACCATAGTGAGTCAGGACAGATTTATACTGAGGCACAGGCAACAGATATTTATAGCAAAGAATATCTGTGC
The DNA here is from genome assembly GCF_020497125.1 of Mauremys mutica. NCBI lineage: Eukaryota > Metazoa > Chordata > Testudines > Geoemydidae > Mauremys > Mauremys mutica. The sequence continues at coordinate 122,221,705 of NC_059072.1, read as the reverse complement.
TTGATAGAACAATTTCCATTATTGTTCATCTTTTAATCCTTTGCTATTTTAGATTTAGCACCATGTTACATTAGACAACAATTTTAGGTCATCCACCAACTACTTCTGTGCTTCAAAAGACCAGGGTACAAAAGGCAAAAGCCATAGAAGAGTAGCCAGCAGATCTTACCTAGCAGAGGTGTAGAATACCAGCATGAGTATCTCAAGGAGGGTGTCTTGGGAAGTCCAGTGCCCTGACCTGCTTCTTGGCCCACAAATCTTTTGAAGGTGCAAAGGTGCTAGTTGGAGAAGGGAAAAGTGTATGGCAGGTTATTGTTCATCATGTAACTTACAGGAGCGCCTAAGGCCAGGCGAGCATGTTCCCATTGTGCTAGGCACTGTACACACAGACTGCTAGACAATTCTCACCCTAATCGACAAGCCCCACATGGGGTGGGGGAAGGGATACAATACACAAGCAGCATGGACAATGGGATGGTGGCAGACATGTTAGTGCCATGTTTTTTGGGTAGTGGGTTTAGTTAGGAAGGGATAAGCTAATTAGAAAGTGAAGTAAAAGGAAGGGGACACTGTAGGAGGTGTCTGTTAGTCTATAAGGTGCCACAGGATTCTTTGCTGCTTTTGTAGGAGGTGGTGAGCAGGACAGGGCAGAAGAGGGTGATGGGGCAGGTGTGGAATGAAGCTGAGCTGAAGAGAAGGTGAGAGCAAAAAGCAACCAGTCAAAGGGCAGAGAAAGTCCAGTGAAGACTGTAGAAAGTTGACAATGTGTCTGCTTTGGCCTCTTCTCCAATGGCTCCTACAGGCTCCTCTCTGCAGTTCCCCTTCCCCTCCCACCAACAGACCCAGTCCCCATGAGGTGGGGGGGGGGAGGAGAAGTATTACCTGCATCCTAGTTCCCCCTCAATTGTATATGCTAACTGTTGTTCAAATGAGGCCTTTTACTGCTGAAAACCAATCCAATAATGTGTATTGGAAAGGATTTACACAGCAGTAGCCATTCAGCCACATGTGGGGGAAAGGTGTTATTTTAACATGGTTCTGAAACCAAGGAAGTGTCCGTATTTTAAATGATGAATTTATTACTTCTAGCTTCAAGAACTCTAGTTTGAGTTTCAGCCGAGTCTTCAGCTTCTAGTCCTTTGAGAAGGGTCACCTGTGTCTTAGAACAGTAACTTTTCAAAAAAGCAACAGAAGACCATCTTTTGCCATATGTGGTTTTTTTTTGTTTGTTTGTTTTTTTTTTACACACACACACACACACACACACACACACACACACAAGCTGAAGGCAGGGACAGTCAATGGAAGATGCACACCAAAAAAGTTTTACTCTGCAAAAAAAACCCAAAGCAGCCCCCTGTGGGTCCCCCAAAAAAAAACCAAAACAAAAAAACAACAATTTTGCAGACAGAAGTCTATCAAGGAGATCTGGATTTCAATTTCCCAGGTGCACAATGTTTACAGAGTGACAATATAAAGCAAGGCATAAAAAGAAAAGAAAAGAAAAAAAAGAGATGAGTCAAGAACAGGATAGCATTTATTCACTGTAAATTCTTGAAGGCTACTCTTAAAGCTGTTAAAAAAAAAGTTATCAGTTTTGGCACAGTTCTAGTAGAATCAATGTTTTTCCCTCCCCCATGTGACAGGGAAAAAATAGGACTAAAAATAGTGGTCAGAATGCCTCACTATCTTCTCTTTTACTGTTTCTTGGTTTAAAATGGACAGTGAACTGTAGTCACTAGACTCCCCATCTATGCAGCTCTGTTGTAATAGGAAGATAGTTAGGGCTACTGGACGGGGAGAGAAAAGTACACACTATTACTGCTTGTAGAAGCCATACTGTCGGTTGGATTAATATCCTTCTATTGGAGGGATTCTTACAGTTAAGCAATCAGAGTACTACCCAATTTAACCAATTCTGCTTTGGTTTAATCTTTACAAAAATTTAATTTTACTCATGCTAATTGTGTGAACTTGACTCAGTTACCTGTGTGTGTAAGTTTATGCACACGTGGATGTGTTTGCAGGATTGGGGCCTTAAAAAAAAAAAAAAGATAAATGCTTTACTCTAAGTCTTTGGAGGGAACACAACTTTGTCAAAATAAAGCCTGATCTTTTAGTACCAGAGTAAATAAGGTTATAGTAATAGGGCTGTTGAAAGTGTCTCCTTGGATGTATTGGTTTTGACCAATTTCTGTTTACAAAAAAGTGAACATGAAGCATTGTGATAATGTTAAAAAGTTCCATTGCAACATTTTAATAAAAATATTTCATTATGAAAATGTTAAGTGAAAGTCAAAATGGAATGTTTCAAATGGACTCAAATTAAGAGATTCCATTTTGCAGGAAATTTAGAAAGGTTTTTTCCAGTTCCAGAAGAGATGGAAGGGATTTTGCACTCAGGATTTCCCCACAAAACAGAAAATCTTGGCCTTGTCCAGCTTTGCTACATAGAGTAGTGCATTTACCTTCCAGCACCGGCAATAGGGAACACTGATGTTCTTTGCTGCCAGGCTGGCATAGAGTTGCCACAAACGAAGGGGCATTATTAAATTTCCCTCGGACCAAGTTGGATGGAAATTGTAAAGATGAAGTGTTGCTGCTGCAATATAAACCCTTTTCTATTATCCTCTTCCTTCTACCAGACACACATTCAGTGCTCCCATTTGCCTGCATCCCCTGCTGGTTTTTAAAATGGCCTTCAGAACAGTGAAGATGCACATTGTTTGACTGCCCCACACTGAACAAACTCAGATTTTAAACAGGGAAGATATGAAGGTAACATTCTTTTAAGTACATGACCACCATCAGTTGTTGACCAGGAGTGCCAAACAACATGTTCCGTACTGAACCACGCAGGAACAATGTCTGGCCCAGGCGCTCGAGGAGGGGAATCTGAGGGATACATGCCAATCAGCCTGCACAGTTCGCTTCAGCCAGTACATTTACACAAATTAAACACTAGGAAAAAAAAAGTAGCTCAGTTGTTACAAAAATGGCCCTCAGATGGGACTTTAGACAATTTGTAGATGGACATTCACCCTGGTGTCCTCTGTGCCATGAAATGCTCTCCACCACCACCAGGTGAGTTAATGGATTTCATACCTGACACAGCAATCCACAAAGTTGCCCCTTAAACAGTTTCTCTCTCAGTGTGTTAACAGCGGCTATGAAGAGACATTTGCATAATCACTGCATGTTAAATTATAAAGAACCATTTTAGATGCTCTTGTGTTTCCTTTTAACCTTGTTTTTGCCCATCTTGGATGAAGTTAAATTTTCACCATCAGCTATTTGTACCTGCAATCTTCATGTATTCTTACGATTTTAAAACAGATGCATACGAGAGACCATATTCTAATGCAGGGGAGATAGAGCAGTGCCTAGGACATTTTCAGTAATTTTCCTTTCCTTTTTTAAATACAGATTTGGGCCTATGATTCCAGACCATATTTGAGATTCCCCCTCCCATGACATAGCATTTTGTTGGTTTTATTTTAGTTTCCAGCATTGCACACTGAGGCTGGAAAGTGCTCTGAAGAGCAAGGATAGCCCTTTTGTTCACTGTCTGCACAGTGCCTAGTGCAATAGCCCCACCCCCTGCAGCCCTGAACACTAGTGCAATACAAATATTAACTGTATTTTGCTTTGTGCATCGTTGCAATAATACTTTGGCAATGGAAACATGGTTAATTGCATCTCGTTCCTCTTCCACAGATTAGAATCCATCTCTCAGTAGCCACATGAGCTCTACCAGCACTAGCTGCTCTAGCAATTAATGGTATGCTAAGGTACCAGAGATTCTAAACAAAGGGTCAATTCTGCCATCCTTACTCAGAGCAAGTAGTACCTTCCTCAGCAAATTCCATTGATTTCAGTACTGTATCGGAAGCATTGCTAGCAGAGGGACTACTTGTGGAGTAGTTTCCTCTGCAATGTGAGCGGAGGTGTCAAAGTGGCCTTAGGGAAGAAAGCAACCGTGACTGACCACACAAAGGGAGTACGAGTGAAGTGGTACTATTTTTATCATCAATTCTATGTCCATACCATTGTTAAGAACTATCTTTAGAGAGTTCCCTGTTCAACAAGAGACTGTCTTAAAATTTGGGAGACTCCTCAAATGGGAAGTCAGTGTTGCTCCACTGGCTTCATTTACATTTAAAAATGGGATCTCCCCAGCTAAACAAGGGTATTTTTTTTGGTGTTTATTTTGTTCTTAGGAATTGCACTCTTGCCAGAGCCTACCAAGGAAAAGAACACACCAATTTCCATTTGTACACCTCTTCCACGTGGCCAACAACATAACTAAAGGATGAATGTGCAAATGCAGCGTGCGCAAATGCAGTGGTTAAGACGCCCACTTGAATACTAATGAATATAGCTACATCCTGTAAAACCATCTTGGGGCAGTTTCTGCAATACCGGGGCATAATATTCTTAAGGGACCAGTTTCAGCCAAGTGCTTAGGAGCATGCCTCTTCCTCAGCTCAGCAGAATCTTCCCAGCGTGTGCTCTGGTTTCAAAGCTACTAAATAATTTACAATGTATCCCTGCCTCAAGATTTTTCTTTAGAGTACATTTCGCCCATGACAGCATGGATCATATGTACCTGGAGCCAGACCCTCAGCTGGTGTAAGCCACCAGCGCTCCATTGAATCTACGGGAATAAACAGAGACTTGAACTATCAAAGCTTTCTGGGTTATCGCCATTAAGAAGGGGTGAATACCAGGTAAATGTATAAAGTCTCATAAGTTTAGGAAAGAGCTTCATTTATAAAAAGAACAAAACAAATGTGGCAGCCTCTAGGTGAAACAGTTGGTTTAGACTGCAGAGCTATCCCCTACAGAAAGCAGGATGGGCAGCATTGGACAGAGTATCTACAGCATAGGAAGTTGAGATAGCAGTGCAAGAGGGTTCACTCCCAATACTAAGGTGGTTGCTCAGGCACAAGAACAGCATCTTCAGCTATACTGCTCCTTAACACTTAGTCCTGACTCAGAGGGCTCAAAGCGCCACCTACTGAGTCACCAACCCCATGTCTTGCAGCACCCTGGAATTTTGGTGGGAAGTTTCTCTTTGAAAGACCAACAGGTCTTGACCTTGCTGAGCTCAAGTTGTGTCTGGATCATCGCACAAGGAGGAATGACTGAAGCATTCTTGAAAGAAACAGAACTGCCACAGAGTGAAGTAACAAAGGTCACCATCTAGTGTGACCTCATTTGATTCTTCCATTATCTAACTGCAGCATAACACTTGCCAGGCTATAAGTGAATACTACATAAGTACTTACTTTTCTGCTCTTTATCTTTTTCCTGAAGTGTCTGGCAAGAGCTCATTAAAGCTGTATTCATAGCCTGAAGGGTTCTCTGCTCAGAAATGGCTTCCTCTAACACACTTCGCAAAGAGCTGACTTCTTCCCAGGCAGAATGAAGTGCCCCATCTCGATCCTTAACCTGAGCACAGAACAATAAATATAAAAAGATCACAGCCCTGGCTGGCACAAAAAAGGTCTTTACTGTTCATGCAAATGAAACCAAAATGCATCTGTTCTCTCAGGAAGTGATAAGCCCCTACTGAACTTCTGCATTTTTACATTTAGGTGGACTGTGTATGGGAGCTATTTCTGAGTTTTGTTTTTTTTAAGCCACCACAAATATGCAAAGTTGCCTCTTTCATCAGCAAGCTGTTGACGCCACCTCCTCTGCTTTTACTTCCTCTGCAAGTCACAGTTTTGCAGTGTGGCTGTTCATTCCAACAAAGCATAGTTTCCTATTTGCTAGCAGAGGCGTATCAAGCATAGCTTTCTGGTGTGCAGAACACCAAGTCACTACCCTACCTGTTTGCTGGAGTCTTCCAACTGTTTGGTAGCTTCTTGGAGCTGCAAGCCAAGAACATCTGCCCGACTGACAGCCTCTTCTTGCAACTGTTTGGCAGCTTGTAACTCATGTTGTCTGCAGGGGGCAAGAGTACAGGACACAAGCAGTCCCTGACAGTTCAGAAAAATATGCCTGGGAAGTGTGATACCCAGTCACCAAGAGAGACCACATGCTATTAAAAAGCTTTAACATTGTGTCTGGGAAGTTAAACTAACAAGGGGTTTAGGGATTAACCCATCCAAGGCTGTTTGATCTGCCAGATGAGTACACAAGTAGTGTAGGTTTTCAGTAGGTTCCTAGCCACCCAGACCTGTGCAGATGCTATGCAAGTAGTGTCTAGATGAATTCCAATGTGGAAAAGGAGTAGGAGTTTACTGCACCGGTACCAAATAGTTTTAAAAGGTATTTTAAACAACTTATCAATAGACAGTCCATTTGGCTATTTTAGGGAAACGTGGTAAAAGGATCCAAAGTCAAGAGCATTAGTAAAAATATCAGAAGTTGACCCTGCAGGCAGAGTTAATGATCACTACTACAGTTATGCAGCTTTGATTTGTTAGTCACTTAGTCTCACTGAAGCACCCTTTAAAGCACGAAGTGACAACTACCAATGAAAAGTCAGCACCACACAAGTCCCTGTGATAGAAAGTGGCTGTTCAGTGACCCTTAATAGGTTTATTTTGCATTGCAAACCAGTGGGGCTGTATCCAAACCGACCTCCTTCTGAACATCTTCCCACTGTTACAGCTTCACGGGTAGCATTCCCAGCCACCCACATTTTTATCAGAGTGTCCTGAGTTGGGCACTCCACCAGCAGCTGGCCTACACTAGCACTGCACCAATGGTGGGAGATTCAGAAAGACATAGAATAGATCAGGCCAGGAAAATGCTATGCTTGCTCAGCCCCAGCAAACAACTAAAATGAGGATAGGAGTGTTCTTTCCAAGCCTACATTTACCCATTTCTAGAAGAAAATAACCCACCTGGAGTCCAAATTTTCCCTGACCACTAGTAAATCAACAGGGCCGCCCAGAGGATTCAGGGGGTCTGGAGCAAAGCAATTTCGGGGGCCCCTTCCGTAAAAAAAAGGGGCAATACTATATTCTTGTGGGGGCCCCTGCAGGGCCCAGGGCAAATTGCCCCACTTGCCGCCCCCCCCCCCCCACACACCTCTGGGCAGCCCTGTAAATCAAATCAAGGTTGTGTGCTGCCCTGAGCTAGAAATGGTTTGGTCTGGTACAGCAGACCATTTCCAATAAGTAAGGATGTTGGTCTGTCAAACATGGGCATGCCATCAACTTCATACACAGCCACACAACAGTTCTGCTTATTTAGTGGTTGCACCTGCAGAACATGCAGCTTTTTTAACTGTTTAGTCTGTGGTCTGCCGGGTGTTTTAGAAGAGTCTCTACAGTGATGCATTCTTACTTGGTACGCAGAGAATAACTCCATGTAGGATAAACAGCTTTAAACAGATCTGCTCACAGAGGAGCACGCGATTAGTTTTCAATTTCAAGAAGTCTAGTTCCGAGTTCCATGTGTCATTTACATGGGAGGAGCAGAAGAGAATTAGATGTACCTGGAAGAGAGCTCTTTCCTGAAGTGAAGCTGCTCTGTTCTTATTCTCCTCAGATTTCCTGCCATTCTAACATACTCTTTATCCAGGGATTCTCTGTGTTCTTCTAAAAGATGGAGCTTTTTAATCCAGCGATTTATCTTCTCTTCTAGCACTTGCTTGAGGTCCTATTCATTTTTAAAGTTCAAAATGCCACATGGTTATAAGAGTGTAGCATAAGGTTTACTGAACATGGCACTTAGAAGTATACAGGATCTCTGGTCAGCAGAGACAGCCTCTCCCTATCTGCCATACCTTAGTAGTCTAGTAAATGTCCATATACTAGACTGTCAGCAGTAAGTAAACAAGGATGGACTTCATGCAACATTGAGTTTAACCCCCACTCAGTTTTTTGAAGGGGAAAGACAGATAAGGACATGGCATCATAATAGCATAACCAGTACAGCTGTTTGAAAAGTGGCTTTTCATCTATTTTTTCAAAGGAAGTACATATTTTTGCAGAAAAAACATCTCCTTCAAAATCTTCCATTGAAATTAAAGACTTTTGAGATAAAAAATTGGGTCCAGACTAAAAAACAAAAAACATTGCAAATAAAAACTACTTACCACCATTTTTTTTGTTTCCTTTAAAAATCGTGGAAGACATTTACTCTTGTTAGACCTGCCCTAATAATCACCAACACCTAGAAGCTTTCCAGAAGGTTCAGAGCATGGCATTATATGCTATTTTACAATTCTTTATTTGTGGCTTCACATCAGGTGATGCGACAGGCAGAGAGAGTGAAAGACTATGCCTTTTAGTAGCACGGGAGAAAGTAACTTCAGTTACAGCAATCGGAGTGTTTCAGGGTGCAGTTTATATGAATGTGTACCAGATTTAACCATGCTAATGTGCAAGTTAAATGTTGTTTACTTTGTCTGAGGCCTATCTGGTCCATGGAGCAATGTCTTTCAGCTGGCAGCAACACCTTTCAAGAATGAACTCCAAGTGGCAGCGAGCATGCACTGCAGATGGACAGGTATAGTGTCTATCATGTGATTAGTAAGACTGCAGTAGAGCACTACCTGAACACTTTTGGGGGAACTGTTTCTTGGCTTACAATTCCACTTCTGCTAAGCTGGGGATGAGGATTCCTGTGTTATGTAACTTTTACAGAGTAGAGTCAGTTCTACACAATGACTAGCCTTACTGATGCAATTTCTCATGGTACTTGAAAATTATACAAAAATCAGAAAGTTATTGCTCATGCTATTTACTCTCAAAGAAATGTCTGATCTTTCAGAAAGCAAGATCCTGACGAGAACTCCTTAAACAATTTAAGTATCAGAGGGGTAGCCGTATTAGTCTGGATCTGTAAAAGCAGCAAAGAATCCTGTGGCACCTTATAGACTAACAGACATTTTGCAGCATGAGCTTTCGTGGGTGAATACCCACTTCTTCGGATGCAAGACCGATTCACCCACGAAAGCTCATGCTGCAAAACGTTTGTTAGTCTATAAGGTGCCACAGGATTCTTTGCTGCTTAAACAATTTAGACACCAGTCCTGGCGGTGGTACCATTAAATTTTGAATTGTCTACTCAGTAACAGCAACCTAGCTGCCGCATAAGAGCAACATTTGACATGTCACATCCCCCACTTACTTGCATCACTTTTTGGTGGCAAACAAAAAACAAAACAAAACAAAAACACCCAGAAAAATCCCAAGAAGTCTCACAGAAAGAAAAAAAAATACAAGTTATCCCAGACTGTCAAACTCTTGGGACTACTCAAAACCAAGTTGCAGTCAAATGGGTGCTACACAGCTCAATTGTATGCAGAATGTGGAAGATAAGTTTTGGCTAAATACAAAGATGGACAATCGAATAGCAGCTGTAAATGTGGGCATGAAGGAAAAGCCCCAGATGTCAACTAAGCTCTCTTTCTACGGTTCAAGGAGAAGAGGGGTGTAGGGAGCACTGCTTGCTGGACTTGCAATCAAGGGAAAAGCCCTTCAGCTTGTCTCTTCACTTGGATTGAATGATTTTAAGGCAAGTGACAATTGGTTCACCAGATGGAAGAAACACTTCAATGTTGCTTCCAAAAAAAGGGAGCATGGCAAAAGCAGTTGGTGGACAAACCAGCAGCTGAGCAATGGTAGTGTGAAAAAATTCCTCACATTCTTGAAAAAAAGTTTTCCTCAGCTGACAGCTACAATGCTTACTAAACATGACTTTATCTGAAAGGGCTCTGTGACAGAGGACATGTAGAAAAAAAAAATGGAAAGCTTCAAAGGACTGTGCTTGTCTGTGCCAACCTGGATCAGAGTGACAAATGACTGCTGTTCATGATTGGGAAGTCAAAACAACCCAGATGCTTTCCGCAGAATTTCAGTTATCTTTTCTTCAATTACGTCAGTTCAGTGAATGCCTGGGTGACAGGGGAGTTTTCATCAACTGGCTAAAAAAGTGTGATCGCTTGCAAAACCTTAAGATAGGCCTCGTCTTGGGGTGTGTGTGTGTGTGGAGCAGTTATCCAGTGAGTGGGTCTCACTAACATTCACCTTGAATTTTTGCCCAAGTGCTACATCTTTGATGCAACCTATGGATCAAGGTGTGATTAAGAACATGAAGGGACATTACCAATCAACAATTGCAAACCAGATCATTGTTGCTCTTGATGCGAACCCCACAGATATTCAGACAGTCCTGAAAACTCTACATTCGCTAGATTGTGTTCATCTTTGTTGCCGAGGCACGGCAAGATGTAAAGCCGACAATTTCCAATGGTTTCAGGAAAGGCAAATATATTGTGATATTGAACAGTTTGACAACCCCCTGAATGATGCTCCACTTCAAGCAAGCATGGAAAAGGAGGACTTGGTAGCAGCTATGGATTTGCTCATATTCAGAGAGCTAACCGATGAGGAATTACTGAGCGCTGCAGCAAGGCCAGAGAAATGAGCTTGTGTTGATGAAACATTTCATAATCAAGAGGAAAATCAAGAGAGTGAGGATGATTTTGATGAAGATCCTCTGACAAACTCTGAGCTGTTGAAGGCTTTGAACAAACTCAGCACTTTTCACAGCTAGAGGGACTTGATGACAGGGTCTACAGGTCTTTTTGGGACATTATGACTGAGAAGAAGCAGAGCAAATTAACAGAGTTTTTCATCCAAAATGAGTGAGTTCATCCATTTCTAATTAATTTAGAAGTTGATACTCTGTAAATAGAATACACTGATGTGGAATACTACTCTAATTTAGGTAATTACATTATTATTTGCTTAGCAAATTCCCTTATCCAGGGCAACTTACAGTGCATACAAAGAATTACCGTTAAGTGGGAGTACAAAAAGGGTTTACAAATAAGAGCAAGCGGTTGTGTTTGTTGTCATGGTTGATGTTTGATTTTTTAAACATAAAAATAAAACTAGATACTTTTATAATCACTCAGTACCACTTTCTTGATACAGTATAGTAGTAGGCTACTAACGCAGAACAGAGCCCAGGTGTAAAATATGCAGTACCTATACTAATGTAATACTGTAGCAATAATAATAAATATGCTTCAAGTTGTTGCAATTCTAGATTGTTAGCACATACTGTAGCTGTTTGATGTATCAGAAGAAGCAGGCTGCCTTTGGTCAGACGACACTCCCAAAACAGCAATAGCTGCTTAGGAGCGACATAGCAAAAGGGCACCGATATGGTGCTACTAACAAATGTCTATGGTTGTTCCTTTTAGGCTATCTTCCAGTTTCACCAATTGTTCATTGATAACAATGGATATAGTGGAAATGTTTTAAAAGAGGATGTAACATGTGCTCTCAGATCTGTACTGGCCTCTTGTTAGTTTCCGGGGTGGAATTTATAGCATGAATTCTAACCAAGATGGTTTGAGATGATTGGTTGAGACCACTGCTCTTCTGAGATATCAGTGGCGCTGACAAGGTGCATCCTCTTAGGTCCCATTTGAGCTAGGGTGAGAGGAGAGATGTGTGTGCGTATTTTCCAAGAAGTTTGAACTAAACTCCCCAGCTTGGTCTGCCAAAGTTCAGTATGTTAACCCCATCTCCCCCCGACCCCCACTTCTCATGTGGTTTGGGTGAGTGCAGATAGGATGCACATGATATAGATTGTTTTGCAGGTTGCTATTATAGGTTATAATTTGAGGCTATAAGGGCTGTCTTTCATGTTGGCATTCTTGCAACAGTTTTAAAACATACAATACTTAAATAAAGCTAAGAGCAGTGATGGACACTAACAAGTTGAAAACAAACCATGGTCTATTAGTACATAGAAAGAAAGAAAGATCTGCTAGATTAGAACCCCTTAATATCAAAGGCAACTCAGAACCAAAGCAGAAGCTGAAGTTATTAAAAATATATTAAAATCTGAAGTAAGATGCAATTTTTTAAACAGCAAGGATAAGAAGCCACTGAATAGCTTACTAAGGGATGTGGTAAATTCTCCATCACTTTGGGTCTTTAAGTAGATCAGATGTCTTGCTACTTGATATGATCTAGTTCAACCACAAGTTATTGGACTCTATATTGGTCCCTTTCTGTATAGAGAAAAATGCTGCAGGAATTATTGAATTAAATTCTATGGCTTTTGCTATGCAGAAGGCTAGACTAGATGTTCACAAGTCACTCCTGTCCTTCAAGATCTAGAACATTTTACTTTGAAGTAAACATGGCATCTGTCACCTTTAGAGTGACAACTTCTCTGATCAGTTGAGTACTTAGGGAGCTCAAGAGAAGTTTTAGTAGCCTGTATCTGGTATCCTAAATAGAAGTAGCAGCCTGTTCCAAATTCATCGCTCTGTTCCTTCTTTGATAGAAGAGTTTAGAAGAGGAAGTTTACTGATGTTCTTCAGAGGTAAGAGAAAAGATTCCTGAACAGGAACTAGGAAGACAAAATAGATAAAGTGGTACCTCTGCTTTCTGTTCCTGAAGAGACAGGCTGATACAGAACATCTTCAATAATGAGGTGCTAAAGCAAGATAAGGAAGTAGCTGGGCCACAGTGGAGGCTACAGAAGCATGACAGCAGCATACCTAGTGCAATTTTAAAATCTTCCGTAACAAGTCCCTTGTCCCAGATATCCAGGAAACAGCAATAGTTTTGTTTCCAAGAAACTCAGGTCAGGAAACTACTCCTGTAAATTAATAAGGGGGAAACTGTATGGGAGGAGAGTTATGCATAGTTATCTAGCGCTTGACAGCCCTAAAAGGAGTTTAGACAAATACTAGGTGTTTCATAAGTATACTGAAGAGAAGATCACTCATAACTCCATTAGTGTTAATAGGAGTTGCAGTTATGAACATGTACTCTAACAAAATGATAAAAAATTAATGCATCAGGCAGAAACATATATCTAGCAAATAAAGCCTGTCTGAAGAATGACATGATTTTTTCTTTTTTTAGATTTCAAGAGACAGGGACACAGGATTAAAGTAGTTAGTAATACAGCTAACTTAATCCTTGTTCTTTGAATAATGACTTGCAACAGTTATTGTGAAAGAGGTAACCACAATTCAGTATGTTTGTTCCTTTCTGAGGCAGCTCTTGAGTAAAACTCTGTTTCTATATTGCAATAGCTTCAATTTAAGGACTAAACAAAATAATTAAATGATCATGCCATATTTCTAGAATGTCTTCTATTCAGAAGAAATAATATAATCTATAAACCTGACCGCATGCTGTCTACTTTAGAAGTTTGACATACATTTTTAGATGCATGTAGTCATTTGTATGGAAAGCATCATTTCACATTTTCTTTGTTAAATGCTGGATCATAGCAGAGATCGGACCAGTTCTTAGTTTGAGTAAATCTCCTGTGCAAGTCACAGGAAGTGACCAGCCCTAAACGCCCACATCTTTTATTTAAAAAAGAAAAAAGAAAAAATAGATGTCACAGAACAGATGGGCAGTGTTAGCGGGAGTTAGAACAAGAATGCTTTTGGAACATGCTTAGTTTAGCTAAGAGAAGAAGGATGGCAAGGTCATTATTAGAGTTGGTCAAAAAAGAAAAACCACAATAGTTTTGCTGGAAATTGAAAAAAATTGTCTCATTTTCATTTAAATTCCACCCTCCAATAATAATAATAAAATCAATAAAGCAAACCTTAAAAAAATTGGTTTTCAGTAAGAACAAGGGTTTTTCCTTTTTGTTGAAAAGCCCAGAAATTTTCATAAGTGAAATTTTTCCATGATGATTTGTTTAATGAAAAAGCTAATTTTGGATAAAAAACAAAAATACAAACCACCACCACCCTGCCCACACACTTCAGCCAGTTCTAGACACACTCAGCCACTCATAAGTCTCAAGAGTACAGTTTCCAAAGTCTATGTTTTTCTGTCTAGACTGTATGGTCAATATGGAGGAAGGAGAAGGAGAAAAACTGGTTTCCTCTCTAAATTACACACCTCTGAAGTCCAGTCAGATATTTTTTCCTTTGAACCCTCCACTAACAAGCTAAATGTAAGTAAGGAACCTAGATAACCCAATGCACCTGTCTCCAGAAGTAGTGTTGTAAAACTTAGGGCTTGCCTACACTTAAAATGCTGTGCTGCTGTAGCACTTCAGCGACAACTACCTACACTGACAGGAGACTGTCACATGCGTCTGATGAAGTGGGCCTTCACCCACAAAAGCTCATGCTCCAATACGTCTCTTAGTCCATAAGGTGCCACAGGACTCTGTCGCTTGCTACTGACAGGAGAGGTTCTTCTGTCAGCATAGTTATTCCACCTGCCTGGTAGGTGGTGGTCAGGTTGATGGGAGAATTTTCCCGTTGACCCGAGTGCTGTCTACACCAGGGGTTAGGTCGGTTTAACTGTCGCTCAGGGGATGTAGTTATACCAACCTAATTTCCTAGTGTAGGCCAGGTCTTAGTGGCCATAGCTAGATAGGTACAGCAGTACTAACCTTAGGCTTATTTTAACTGTGTGTGATTTAGTCTGTGAAGTAGGAGACGGTAACTCATTTAAGAGCTGGGCTAACACGCTTCTTTTGGTCTCAGTCCTTTCGAGGGAGTTTTTACTCAAGATTAAAAGGGTTACAACTATACAGCGCTGATAACTCCCCAGAGGATGTGAACAGGCACAGTCTGGGTGCATTAGCTTTGGAGAGGACCCCTTTCACACGAATGCAAGAGGGACTAGGAGCACAGAAGTGTTGTTCAAGGTCTGGTGTGAGGATGTCCACTGCAGAACTGGCATGCTTCAGCGAGCAGGCAGTACTGATACAGAAAGAAGAGACACCCAACTATTAAGCCTGGTCTAGACTAGAAAAAATTACATACTGCTGCAGGTTTTAACCTCAGCATGCCATGCTCCATTTTTGCTGTTAAAATGCCATGCCTGTCCCTGCTGTAACTCCATGGATTTTAGGGATCAGTTTGGCCAGCATCAGTTTACTTCGACACTAGAGTGACCAGGCAGCAAGTGTGAAAAATCAGGACAGGGGATGGTCGGGGGGATAATTGACACCTATATAAGACAAAACCCCAAATATCGGGACTGTCCCTATAAAACCGGGACATCTGGTCAACCTCTGATACCTATTTGAGCAGTGAGTAATTTTTCTACTGTAAGCGAGGCCTGGTCCACACTAGGATATTAGGTTGGTATAACTACATTGCTCAGGGGTGTGAAAAATCCACAGCCCAGAACAATGCAGTTAAACTAACCTAATCGTCAGCATAAACTGTGGTGGTTCGATGGGAGAATTCTCCTGTTAACCTAGCTACCACCTCTTGGGGAGGTGGCGTACTGACACCGACAGTAGAACCTTTCTTGTAGGCATAGGTAGAGTCCTCACAGAAGTGCCACAGAAGTGCGGTTGCAGTGTTTTTAAGTGTAGACAAGTGCTAAGTTTCCAACTGCTACAACATGGATGTGTCTTCAGGAGGAGCAGTGCTTAGAATTAAGAAGTGAATTAACAGACAAGAATTCAAGCCCCTCTGGGATGAAGATTTGAGACATTGTTTGGCGGAATAGGTGAGAGAAGGGAAGTGAAAGTCAGGCCTGTACTCATAGGAAATTCAGGCATGGCAAGGAAAGTCTCATCCTCAGGCTGCCGCTACCACAAAAACAAAGCAGAAGACTATATGTAGAAGTTTGTCTTCCCAGGTGATGACCCTGATTCAGAGGCAACTCTATTCCTGGGTGAGCTATTGAGATCAGGTCTGATCTAAAGTTTTCCATCCAACCTTTTGATACAAAGTTGGGTTTTCAACAATATGTACACCCCTCCTCCTCCCAAAAAGTGTCTGATTTTAGAGAAAGGTGGTGTTTTTTTTGTTATTATAGGGGAAATCTGAAAATCCCCAAAAAAGTTTATTTGGAAATGCTATAGGTTGGGTTCCCAGACCAACTACCTCATGATACAGAACCATCAGGTATTTTCCATATTTACCACAGCAACATAGCAAGAGAGGAGAATAGTGCATCATGGGATATGTAGTGTGGCCAAGGAGCTCTAGCCCATAAACAATGGTTGCATGGGATATGTAATCTGTAGTTTGGGTGAGGCACAGTGGTGACATTTCCAAGTCAAAAATTTGGTTTTTGAGTCTAAAGGTTTTTGGCTAATGAGTAATTTTTCCCACCACAGAAGAACCCTTTTCCCATTTTCCAACTAGCTGTAATTGAGATGTTTAAATTACACCTGAATTGTCAATATGGTATGTGGAATAGAAGTAGTTCAGGTTTATACAGCAAGTGTGGAGGAAAACACTGTTTTCCTCATGAAACCACTCAATCTATCCTTCCATTCAGGCAAGTAAATGCATAACCACAAGCAAATGAGAAATATACCAAAGAAGAAAGGATAAAATGAGGAGAAGTAGGGTATAAAATGGAGGGGTTCCATTTGTTTAAAAAAAATCTGCCCATCCTTTAATTAGAAAGCCCTTCATTGCCATATTTGGGGTTGGGAAGGAATTTTCCTCCAGGGCAGATTGGCAGAGGGCATGGATCACTTGCTGGAGGATTCTCTGCACCTTGAAGTCTTTAAACCACGATTTGAGGACTTCAATAGCTCAGACATAGTTTAGGAGTTTGATACAGGAGTGGGTGGGTGAGATTCTGCGGCCTGCGTTGTGCAAGAGGTCAGACTAAAGTCAGATGAGACCATTATGATTGTCTAAAGTCTATAATTCTAGGATTGTTATTAGTTCTGTCCTCAAGCATCATCTGAAGGCTACACCAAACACCCTCCCTTAGCTTTTTAGCTCTTCAACACCACCACTTCAGAAATAATGTGGCTTGAAGAGCAGGGTTACTTACCACAAGCTTTTTTTCACAAGTCTCGCTCACATTCACCTCAGGATCTGCTACCCATTGCAAAGTGGTCACAACAAGTTCCTCTGCTTCAGAGGCTTCCTCTTGCTGAAAAGATACATATTAATTCTTCAAATACTTAATGCTACACAATATCACCTAAGCAGGATATCAGACTATTAACAGTACTAGAGAAATTTCTCCAATAAATGATGCATCATAAAAGTAACTGACAGGAAGCACTGCCTCCAGATAATTGGATTCAAATATAGTCATTCAAAACTGCCTCACTTCAGGTCTCAATTATGAACCACTTTATGCACCTCGGCATGGGCTATTTATATCTCCAGTTTACTCTCTTCCCTTCACCCAGATTCTGCAGAACAATTACACTCCCCTCCCATACAGGAGAGTAGGCTGGGACAGAGCCTCAACTGTGCACGGCACTCAGTTATGCACTGGCCACCACAAGTGAGCCAGTGCAGCAGGGATAGGAATAATCACCAGGGAAAAGGCAGGAACCGATTACCGTAGTGAGGTGGAAGCAGGGGACAATCACAATTTGGTCCAATTCAGTCCCTCAGTTGCTCCTGGGACAGCACAAGTATGCATTTCCCTTTACTCCGGTCTTATGGTAACTCTAAGGTTCAGTTCTCAAGGCAGAAAGTGAGTGTGACATGGGGAATCTGGTTGATGATTTGTTTTAAATTAGAGAAGCCTTCCACTACAGGAAAACAGAAGGATGCTCCTAAGAGACCAGTTCTCTATCCATTGATTAATGTGGAAACATTGACTATGGGATGATTTGAAAAGACTAAAAATCTGAAAGAGCCCAACATTCCTATAAATAGTTACTTATGCAATATCATACCAGTTTTTGGATGGTAGCCTTAAAGTTTTCTCCCATTTGTTCAGGCCCTTGCAGTAACAATAGCACCTCTCGGTCCAATGTTTCGTCCAAAGCCGCCCATTCAATTCCAGCGAGCTATATATTTTTTAAAAAGCCAAACAGGTGTCCCTTGAGATCATTTGTATTATAAAGACCAGCACCAGTAATATATAGAACTGTTGGGAGTACTGCTGTGTTATGTTTACCAGAAGGTCAGAGTTACTGGGAATTTTAAGCCTATCAAGGCTGCAAAAATGCATCATGTCATGGATATTTAAGAACTAGAAATGTTGTTGGAATGGTCTGAGCGAGGTAGATCTCCTCACCCACCCACCCACAAAAATGGATAGGGTATTAGGAGTCCTGGAGTGACAAAGAATAGAAAGGAGTCTAGACCTGTTTCACACTTGTTTTAATAGGACCTCACCTCATGCTATTATCCTTTGACACAAAATGAAAATCTGAAACATAATATGGAGGCTCACTACAATGAAGGCTACTGTTCAAAACTTCTGCACAGGGAAATATTTTGCTTTCCCCTGTTAGATTACTGCCTGTCCAATTATTCCTCATGCTTTCAAGTCCACAGAAGGCACAGTGCATTTTAACATTACTTCATAGTCCCCTGCAGTCTCTTTCTGCAAATGCCTCCCTCACCTGGTTCGTGCACTCAGAAAATGGTAAAGTGACCAACAGACTCATCTCACTGACTAAGCTAGAGGCAGTCAGTGCTGTTAGGAAGGCTTTTAAAAGTGTAGCTGGACAAAGATTTCATTGCGCAAGCTAGTGGAAATATAGGTTTATATGCCATGGCAATGATTCCCTTTAACAAGGCTGTGTACCAGTAACAGAAGTACGAGCTGTTCCGGTCTGTAACAAGACAGTGCTGTAGGACAGCAACGGTGTAAGCTAAAGGAGGACAGTACTCTAAAGTCAGTCCTTCTAACATGCACAGAGCACCAAATCATACAGGAATGGGACTAGGGTTGCACTCCACAGCACAGAAGCTATTTTTCAATAGTTCTTTCAGAGCACTGGAAAGGTAAGAGTGTTGGTAGTCAGGTATCAATCTCTTGCCACAAGGTTGGTTTGACTCCAACCGAGGCTAGCAAGAACCAAAAGTGGCTCCCTTCAGATAGCTGTTCAGTCTAGCACATTCGTGTTCTCAACTGTCACGCGTCCCATAGAGTTGGAAGAGCTGATTTTTCAGTTCTCTGGCAACTGGAAAAAAAACTGGCAAATGAAATTAGAAAACTTCAGAAAAACTTGTTGAATAAAAAAAAATCCATTTGGGGTCAAATGAAATGTCGTTCATCCAGAAATATTTTGTTGGGTGCATTTTTATAGGATTAGATTTAAAAAACAGCTGGAGGAGGACAAGGAGCTGCCACCCTCCTTACAAAAACTTTTATCCCAGTGGTCAGGGTGCTCATCTGGGATGTGGGTTCTTTTGCTGCACGTAGAAGAGGGGTTTGAAGTTGGGTCTCCCATAGCGCAGGAGAGCACCCTAGCCACTGGGCTATGGGATATTCTGGTATAAGGCTCCCTCACTCTCCCCTATTGAAGGTTTTCTACTTTTAATAATCAAATAGTCATTGGAACAAGGACTTTGGTCTCCCCGCTTCTAGGAGAGTGCCTCAGTTACCAGGCTATGGAGTCACTTACTTTCCCTGGCCCAATGGACTATTCACGGTCATTCACAAAGACAATTCATAGTCATTCAAGCTCACAAGGAATAGCCACTGGGCCCTCTTCCCTTCCTCCTCTTTTATGAATGGAATCGAAGTCCTGAGAAGAAATTCCTGGCAAAGCTATTTATTGAATTTGCGTCAAGTTTGCAAAACAGTTTTGGGTTGACAAAACTGCATTTTTTTGATAAACTATTTGTGCAAGTGTCCACATTACAAAAAACACCACAACTGACACCCATTGATAAACTTAGCAGAGGCACCAAGATTTAAGTGACCTTAGATGCTGGACAGACTAACTAACGTCTCTACTTCCTTCCCATTCATTCTCCGCCCATGGGTATAGCCCTCCTGCATATGATAAGCTTGTGCTGCCAGTGTAGTAGTTGTCTGGTGACTTATGGACTTCAGGCCTATCTGTTCAGAATCAAGAGTCCCGTGCATAACCCACGGTAGTTTTGAGCCACGAGGGTCCTTCCTATGTAGGAAGTTATTAGTGGTGCAAGACATGTACATAATTTGAAGTGTTCAAACAAAGTTTCATACCTCTATAGATTGTTGAGCAAGTGCCAATTCACTGTGCAATGAATTTGTCCCTTCAAGGATGCTGCTGTTAAATTTGTATATCAGTGGGAAGTCTATGCCATTTCTAGAAGGAGAAAAGAACAGCAAAAATTTTACATAAAAATCCACCAAGTTTTTTTCCCTGAGAAAAAGGAAAATTACTGGAATTCCCAATTCAGATACTCACGAAATCAGCTCTTGCTGCATTTGTTGCATATCATTTACCAGTTTATTTTTTTCCACCCGTAATGTCTAGAATCACATCCAAAGAGAGTTCATAAATTCACTATGTTATACAGAATAAGAACTTATAAAAATTTGTATTTTTCTCAAATGCTCCCACAAGGAAAAGCCACTACTCTACCTCGATTACAGAGGAGTATTCCACAATGGTAGACTTCAGTTCTTGGATGTCCAAATCTCTCTGCAAAGGTTGAGTGGAAAGAGAGTTAGTGGCACAGAACCTAGTGGCTAGCATGCTGAAATGAAGTAACTGGCATTACTTCAGTTACACACTGTACATGAGACTCTCTTGCTTGACAAGTTAGCACGTTATGCTGTTAGAATTTGAATTGCAAATCATGATCTTCCAGAGCTTTACAAAGAGGACTGCTAGGATAGAGATAAGGGTAAAGAAAGGAAGGGTTTAATCACATAATAGTTTTATACTTTCTGTATTTGGAAATCCAACCAAATGTACATAGTTGTATTTGTGAGGCAATCCTAAATAGAAAGCAAAGTTTGGAGGCCTTCCCCACTCACTTTAGACCGCACCCTCTCTTCCCATTACTGATATTCTTCACAGCTTGTATATTTTGTCTGTTATTCATTTTTTTACTGCTTTTTAGAGATGCAAGTAGTAGGAGGTTAAATAAAAAACACAAGTGATTAGAACTTTCAGGTGGTTTAGTTCTAAAACGTATGTGCTTATAGCTGTGGGGTATTTTTAGTCTAAGGGTTTGGCTACACTTGCAGGTGTGTAGCGCTGGGAGTTACAGCTGTCTTCGTACAGCTGTGTAGGGAAAGTGCTGGTGTGTGGCCACACTCACAGCTACCAGTGCTGCAGTGTGGCCACATTTGCAGCGCTGTTGGGAGTGATGCATTATGGGCAGCTATCCCAGCGTTCAAGTGGCAGCAACGTGCTTTTCAAAAGAGGGGGGTGGGGTGGAGTGTGACAGGGAGCGGGGGAGAGAGAGGGGGGGGATTTTTGGAGCCGACACTGTGTATCAGCTCCCTGCCTTGCAAAATCTGAAAATTTCCCCGACCCCTCATTTACAAACAGCCTGCAGACCAGATAAGCAGCTGCTCCAACGGACTCCCTTTCTCTCCCCCGCCCCCGCTGTTTCTCTCCTCAAGCAAACACTGATCCCCCTGCCTGCCTCATTCACAGCAAGGTAGTGGGTTATCTCAATTGATTGTTCACAGTCAGTTACAGATTGATCACAGCAAACAGGAGCTGTGTTTGTTTTTTAGATAAGCAGCTCCCGGAGCCCCGAGTTCACAACAAAACAAAGAGAGGCATCATAACAAAACAAAGAGTAATTTAGTTAAAAGCATTCTGGGATATCTCCTAATACCCTGGAGGCCAATAACAGCACTGGTGTGTGGCCACACTTTACGAGCAGCGCTGCAGCACCAGCGCTGCAATCATTATACCCCAAGCAGACCCAGGTGTACAGCCAGCGCTGCAGCCAGGGAGTTGCAGCGCTGGATGTGACCTGCAGGTGTGGACAGTTACTAATTGCAGCGCTGGAAAGCCTCCACCAGCACTGCAACTCTCAAGTGTAGCCATACCCTAGACTTTTAACAAAACATGTTAAAAATTAACAATCCCCCCCCCCACACACACACTTAGCCTATTTCAAATACTTTAAGAGCACTGTACAGGAACTCAGAGATTGGGCCAAACTGAAGCTAATTACCAGCTGTAATGGGTTTCAGAGTGGTAGCCCTGTTAGTCTGTATCAGCAAAAAGAATGAGGAATAGTTTTGTTGTTTAAAAAAAAATATTTCCCAATGCTAATTTCTCCCCTACTGTTACTCACACTTTCTTGTCAACTGTTTGAAATGGGCCATCCTGATTTTTTTTTCCTTGTGATAAACTTTTTTCCCCTGCTGGTAATAGCCACCTTAATTGATTTGTCTCATTAGAGTTGGTATGGCAACACCCATTTTTCATGTTCTCTGTGTATATACACATCTTCCTACTGTATTTGCCACTTAATGCATCTGATGAAGTGGGTTCTAGCTCACGAAAGCTTATGCCCAAATAAGTTTGTTAGTCTCCAAGGTGCCACAAGTACTCCTGTTCTTTCAGCTGTAATTGAATGCTAAACTGTATTATACAGTTAAGCCACTAGGTGGCACTGTGTGCAAGATACCTCATTTTAAACAAATCTCAGCCATACCTACCAAAGTATTAAGGCATCTTAGGATGAACACATCTGGTGTGTTTAATAGGCAAGCTACGTAGCCAGTCTATATCTGGTACATAAGTTCATGACAGCAGTCACCACTACATTAACTACCCCCCTGAAACTTTGATGGCTTGGATAAACAAACCCCAAATTTATACCATGGCTGTTTCTGTCTTAAGGCTCTGTATGGAACAAACAGGTTGCATAAGGTTTATGAACAAAAGTTCCCCCCCACACTTTGTTCAGATCTCTACAGGTGTGGGCGCAGAAAAGAGGGCTGCACACATGCAAAATAAAAATAAAATCAACTAAGAGAAGCACTGATGCGAGTGTTTCACATTTCAGGTTTAAAATGTAGAATTAGTTAAAGTGGCAACTTACTGACAGTTTATATGGCTACGCATGTTTCAAAGATGTATTACAGTTACATTAACAGTTCACATACTCAGAAGCTCAGCTACAGAGCATTCCTTAAAGCAGAAGCAACATGAAATATTTTTGGTACACTGTCCCTTTTTACTATTATTTTAAAACCACAAGAATAGTTGTTCAAAAAAGTGAGGTTACATGCACTGAGAACCTATGCACCAATGAGCAAAGAAAAGGAAGTTGCTGAAAAAAAAAAGTCTATTCTAAGCCTGTAAGATCACCAAAACAAAACAGAAGATGGAGAACAGCTAAACTTTCATCCTCGCATGTTTCCTGTGGCTGCAGCCTGGGAGAATAGTAATACTTAGATGTTGCTGTAGTACATTTAACTGAGAATTGGTCCTACTCCAATACCTTTTATTTTATGTTAGTGGCATCATAGGGGTAGTTTACTTTGTGAATAGTAGCTCATCCTGCAAGTGTCAATGTCTCCAAGCAAATCATAATTTTCTCTAATATATTCCTTATCCAAAATTTAAAGTCAGTTTATGCAAGTTCCTCTGTGGATCAATCACTGCAGGAGTACTCAGTCCTCCAGACTGCATTCAAAATCCAGTTTCTATTTGGTCAGTTGACTGGGTGAACATAACCCATAAGAAGGACAGATTAAAGAAGGCACAGAGGCTTTGAATCACTTGAGCTGTAAATCAACAATTGAGGATATTTTAGAATTTTAAGTCTTTGCCATTCTAGAGAACATAAGCTTTGCCTGGGGCACCTTTCCTATGAATTGTCTACTGCAATATTTATTGAGTAAGTTACTTTTAAGTTGGAATCTCATCACATTTAGAATGCATGTGCAGTCCTTGTTGTAGAAACGTTGGTGGTCAGAATGTTTTCTGACCCAGCGATGAAATACATATTGACCAAGATTTTTGAAATGCACATCGGCTTGATTTGAGAATCCAAAAGGAGGCCCAGGATTCTAAATTACATTTGCATCCCCTATAACTCAAGCTGGGTTTTAAAAAGAGAAACCGAAGAGAAAATGTGTGCTCATAGGCAGAGATGCAATTTACCACATTTTACCCAGTGAGGAATAGCCCATGGAAGATCATTTAAATTGAAAAGTGATCTAAAAACTTTAAAAAAAAAATCCTAAAATGCTGAGATTAGAAGCTAAAGTATTGGGCATGCATGTTCTTCCCATCTACTTCAAAGAATATAGCCTGTCAAGTTTTTCTACCTCTTTTGGAGTCTGTTGTTTTTGCTGGATATAAACAGGCCCCTGTGTCTTTAGGGCCAGATTCCAATGCCCTAACTTATGTTGAGTAACATCTATTCCAGGGATCAGCAACCTTAGGCATGCGGCTCTCCAGGGTAAGCCCCCTGGTGGACCAGGCCTGTTTGTTTACCTGCTGCGTCTGCAGGTTCGGCCGATCGCGGATCCCACTGGCTGCAGTTCCAGTGGGGGCGGTGGGAAGCTGTGCGGGCTGAGGGATGTGCTGGCCGCCGCTTCCCGCTGCCCCCATTGGCCTAGAGCGGTGAACCATGTCCAGTGGGAGCCACAATCAGCCAAACCTGTGGACGTGGCAGGTAAACAAACCTGCCCGGCCTGCCAGCGTGCTTACCCTGGCAGGCCGTGTGCCAAAGGTTGCTGATCCCTGATCTATTCATAGCCCCAGTGAAGTCATGGAGTAAGGTACTATCGCACAGAAAGGTATTAAACTATTATAGTAAAATGGTTTCATTAGCTTTCCCCATAAGTTAAAGTGCCCCATGTTCAGAAATTTCGATCAATACAGTCGCGACACAAAAGCTACTAACCTTCAATAGACTGGCATCTTTATTCACCACAGTGTTCTCATAAAGGTGCACTCGCATCTGAAGGGAGGAAGAGATTAGAGAAAGGCCTTTTATTGGCATGCAGATTCAAGTGCCCCGTATTACAATTTTAGTCCCCACCAGGGCCAGCTCCAGACCCCAGCACGCCAAGCACGTGCTTGGGGTGGCGTGCCGCGGGAGGGTGGCAGGCGGCTCCGGTGGACCTCCCGCAGGCGTGCCTGCGGAGGGTCCACTGGTCCCACGGCTTCGGTGGAGCATCCGCAGGCGTGCCTGCAGGAGGTCCACCGGAGCCACGGGACCAGTGGACCCTCTGCGGACACGTCTGCGGGAGGTCCACCGGAGCCGCAGGACCGGCAGAGCGCCCCCCGCGGCATGCCGCCATGCTTGGGGCAGTGAAGTTGCTAGAGCCGCCCCTGGCCCCCACCAAGGGGGAAAGGGCATCATAAGCTTATATTGTGACCCAAAAACCTCTTAATGCCAACTAGCAGGGAGTGGGGAGGGGTGTAGAGGAGTTACAAGAGTCTCCTGAGTCCAGTGTGTACATATTAGTTGACCACAGAATGTTATGTGAGGTCTCAAATGAAATCCAGTGTCACACTGGTCATTAATATAGTTGTGAAAAGTATGTGTGAATGCTATGTCAGAAGTTCTGTCTATATACTGAAAAAAATCTGTGTTAAGATATTAGTCACTAGCAAAGGTGGAAAAAAATAAATACAGGTGTTCAGGAGGTAAGGAACATGCATCTCTCTGTTGGGATGTAAACTATGCATTGTAAACTAACACAATGGATGCCCATTTCCATCCAAAGTCAGATGTTAACTAAGATGTGAAATCAACAGGAGAGAAGCATACAGAAGAAAAAGCCGGGGTGGGGTGGGGTGGGGGGGAAGAGAGAGAGAGTTGTCCTGTTCATGAGTGAAGACAGTGAACTTTGTATTTCTAGAAGGCAAAGACTCCCCCCTGTTATCCTGCACCTATGAAAGTGGGGTCTCCTCCAGCCTTGGTTGAAAGTGCTGCAGAGAATTTTGAGCGAGAAACTTATTTAGACAGGAGGTTAACCTGTTAGCAATCTGAGTCTCTAGAAAGCGTATTAAGATTTTGATATACATAGAACTATTGGTTTCCAATATTTTGATTCAAGATCTCCTAGATCCCTAGTCTTTGATAATAAACTTATTCTTGTTGCCACCATATATCTGAGTGCTTTGGTTTAAAGCAGAGTTCTGGTCCTAAGCTG
The DNA here is from genome assembly GCF_020497125.1 of Mauremys mutica. NCBI lineage: Eukaryota > Metazoa > Chordata > Testudines > Geoemydidae > Mauremys > Mauremys mutica. The sequence goes on along the minus strand of NC_059072.1, from coordinate 122,195,969 downwards.
AGTCATACAAGCTAGCACCTGCTGTTTCTTTGGGAACAGGATACCTGGTATTTCTGAGAGTGTTCAGAGAATAAAGAACTGGACACTACATGGAATGCTTGGAGAGGGCTCAGGGGTTGGTGTGGGCCATTCACTAACCGGTACCGAGGGAGCGAGGCTGGCAGGGGCCTGGAGGTAGCTCTTGCTTTGCCAGAGGCTGGTTCAGAGCAGGCACAGACAAGGCTGCCTAACGCTAAGAAATGCCTCACAACCCTGGGGAGTGTCACATTTATGAATTATCAATGGAAGTTTTACTCCTTGTTTACAAGTTGTGTGGGATGACACTGCTTGGACTCCTCTCACTGTGCCCTGAGGGATATTTTAGATCACAGTTATGAACAAAATACAGAATCACAGAAATGCGGGGCTGGAAGGGCGCTTGAGATGTCATCAGCTCAGCGCCCTGTGCTAAGGTAGGACCAAGGAAACCTAGATGACTCCTGACAGGTGTTCGTCCAACTTGTGAAACCTCCAATGATGGAGGTTCATAAGAACAACCTCCCTTGGAAGCCTATTCCAGAATTAAGCTATCCATAGAGTTAGAAAGTCCCCTCCTGCCTCAATATCCAACCTAGGTCTCCCTTGCTACAGATTAAGCCCATTACTTCTTGTCCTACCTTCAGTGGACATTGAGAACAATTGATCACTGTGTCCTCTTTATAAACAGCTATAAACTATTTCAACACTGTTACCAAGTTCCCCCTCAGTCTTTCACAAGACTAAACATGCCCAGTTTTTTTTTTTAAACCTTTCCTCATAAGTCAGGTTTTCTAAACCTTTCATCATTTGTGTTGCTCTGGAGTCCTCTAGGAAAGATGTGGACCACTTTGGACTCCCTCCAATTTTGGTGCCCAGAACTGGACACAATACTCCAACCGAAGCCTCAACAGTGCTGAGTAGAATGGGACAGTTATCTGCTGTGCCTTACATACAACACTCCTGTTAAAACATCCCAGAATGATATTAGCCTTTTACAACTACATTACATTGTTGACTCATTCAATTTGAGATTCACTATGACCTCCCAGATCCTTTTCAGCAGACCTCCCATCTAGCCAGTTATACCCCATTGTATAGTTGCATGTTTGATCTTTTCTTCCTAAGCGAAGTACTTTGCACAGGTCTTTATTGAATTTCATCATGTTGATTTCAGACCAAGTTCCCCCATTTGTCAAGATAGTTTTGAATTACAATCCTGTCCTCCAAACCAGTAGCAACCCCCTCAGTTTGGTGTCATCTACAAATTTGTATAATACTCGTCTCCACTCCATTATCTAAGTCATTAATGAAAATATTGACTAGAAGCAGACCCATGACTGACCCTTGTGGGATCCCACTAGGTACTCCCCTCCAGTTTGACGATGAGACATTGTACTCAGAGTAGTTATCAGTCTTTCATCCAGTTTTTCCACCTGCAATTCTTTAATCTCTAGACCACATTTCCCTAGTTTGGGTACAAGAATGTCATACAGGACTGTCAAAAGCCTTTCTAAGCATCAAGTTTTTATGTGTACCCCCATCCAAAGCTTAGTAGCCCTGTCAAAGACTACTTGTTCTTGACAGACCCAGGTTGGCTATTACTTAAAACCATATCATCATCTAGGGTCAGTGACTCTCAAGCTTTTCAGACCACTGTACTCCTTTCAGAAGTCTGATTTGTCTTGCATACCCTCAAATTTCACCTCATTTAAAATCTACTTGCTTACAAAAAAATCAGACAGACATGCCACCGCACACCATTATTGAAAAATTGCTTACTTTCTCATTTTTACCATACAATTATCAAATATTTATATGCCAGTTGATTTATTGTACTTACATTTCAGTGTATAGTATATAGAGCAGTCTAAATAAGTCATTGTCTGTATGAAATTTTAGTTTGTACTGACTTCACTAGTGCTTTTTAGGTAGCCTGTTGTAAAACTACGTAGATATCTAGATGAATTGATGTACCCCCTGGTAGACCTCAGCATGTCCCCTGGGGGTATGCCTCCTCCTGGCTGAGAGCCACTGCTCTAGGTGCTGATCTTGTAGCCAACCTGGAGCATTAAAAGTCTTTAAGTCATAATCTATGTAACTATTTGGCATGAACCAAGAGTCTGCAATAGTCATGTGTAACTTTAGTTGAGACAAGTGCTCAGGATAAAAAAGGTTCATTCTTTTTCCGCAATATTTGTTGTGATATTTGCTTAAGCTTTAAGAGAGCTTTGAAACGCCCACAGACACATGCATTCCCCTTAGCCCATCTACACTGTGCTTTACTTCTTTTTATTATTTCATTTCTAGCACGGTGACCTTAACTAGTCTAGTACAGACAAGAATTCTTCTCAATGAGGTTGCAGTGAGGTGGAGAAGAAATAAAATAGTCCATCAGGAAGACTGTTAGAACCCAGATAGCACTATCCATAATCCAGGTTGTTACCAGCACGTCACATCTTGTGATGGCCGACAGTGTCAGAGAGCTGTGGAACTCAGAGTAAATAGAGGGCTAGTTTGGTGAGCAGTCTCTTATCAGTGATGATGAAGTTTAAATTTAAAGTACTTACTTGGAGCTCAGCTGCACCTTTGGATAGCTCCACAATCTTCTTCTGAAGGCCATCTGTATCCAAGGCATTCCTAATATTCTGATCAAAATGCAAACTATTAGACATAGCAAAGAAGAGTTACCAAATACACAGCTACCTCGATATAACGCCATCCGATACAACACGAATTCGGATATAACGCAGTAAAGCAGTGCTCTGGAGCGGCAGAGCTCCACGCTCTGGTAGATCAAAGCAAGTTCGATATAATGCGGTTTCACCTATAATGTGGTAAGATATTTTTTTGGCTCCCAAGGACAGTGTTCTGTCGAGATAGAGGTGTACTATTTTGGATGACCCGTTGAGAGAGACGGATAGTAAGATTTCCTCCTTTCAAATCGCTCCTTACTGACTGGCCCCTCCAAAATACTCCAATGGGGGTGGGGGGGGAGGGGAGAAAGAGATGATCAATATCCTCACACCATGCAAACCCTGCCTCCCTCCCCCTCCCCCCCACCCACACCTCTGGCCTTATAATGTGGACACCTACAGTGTCTACTGCATAGAAACCAAACCGGCTAGCTCTGGCTGCCTGCTGCCCAGCAACACTGATCTTTCCAACACAAGGTGCTGATGTACTTTTATTGGCACTCTCTCTATGCCAACACAATCCTGAGTTTTGTCTTATTCAGGAAATATACTATAAACTCCCCCCATTCAAGGCTGCACTTGGATCAGGTTCCCCACAGTACCACCCCCATCACTCCCCAGAAGCTTTAGGCAGCTCTTGAAACTTTGAAAGACAGTACACTTTGGAGCGATTCCTAGACAGCAACCTGTCTAGGCACACCCAAGCTAGCTTTAATTTACCAACCTATGAATAGCAGTGAAGCCATGGCAGCATATGCCCACCTGGCACTCTGGGTACATACTCAGGTGACTAGCCCACGCTGAAGTTTGTGCTGCTATGGTTTTGCTATTGTTAGTACTTACAGTAGCTACACTAAAGCTACTGTGGGTCAGTCTACACATCCTGCAATCACACATACCCCTGCATGCCCACCTCCCCTGCAGTGTTAGCCAACACACATTATGCATATAATATAGTTTTGGGAAGTTATATTAATGTATTATGCTCTTCCCACAATTCTTGTCACCCACGTCAAGTATCCCACAACACTTTACAAAGTTGACTTTAGCATTAGGCAATAGGAAGCCTGTAAAAGCCAAGATATATGAATGTCCTAGCACAGCTTGGGATGTACCGCTACACCCAATGGGTTTGGAATGTGGTATCTAGAACAGAGATAAGGAAAGGTACAGAGCAACAAAATAAGGAACTGGTCAGTTGGATCTTCAGTGACAGTGCTTTTTAAACTTGAAACAGCCATAATATAAATGTAAATGGTTTGGGGCTGCATCTTTGAAGCACACCTTCTGCATAAGGTGAACATGCTGCAAGAGAAGATTAGCTTCACAGAAAGATAAGTACATCTTTGTATCATTCATTTTTGTTTTTAAGACAATAAATTTGGCTGAGTTTGCTTATTTGGTCTCTTGAACATTTCTCATAGTGAGCCACAAGTATAGTCAATCAATTGGCTATACTATTAATTAACAGCATGGACATACTCTTAGAGGTTTGCAATTGATTGGACAAGTGACATGTTTTGGAAGTTCTATTGAGGGGCCTGGTGAAATAGCACAGGACACAATTCTCTGGCTCTGTGAGATATTTCTTCTGTTTGTTGCACTGTGTCTTGTGGGTCATTAGTCCCTATGGCATGTTCCTCTCTCCCTTGGTTCTCTCTCTCACACACACAAGCCACACTTTTCAGGAAATAGAATATTTTATAACAATATAATTTACTTATAATGAAATATTAACTACCTTTGTCTTGATCTTCATATTTCCCTCCAATCAGATACAACAGCAACCATTTTAAAATGAGAGTGTCATAAACACACTCTACTATCCCCCCAAAACACCATTAAGCCATGATCAATTATGCAGACTTTTGGGCCGTCTCTCAACATAAATAGGCCACAGCCAGTGACAGACATATTGACGGACAGAAGTCAGTTACTGCCTTTTAGCTGGGGTGAACACTTCCACCTAAAGTTCTTAATCCAGATCTTAGTTGAGTGGTGAAATAGAAGTGCATGTTATGGGCAAGAGTTTAGATGGACACTATTTCAGTGTTTGGGCTATCTGGAGTTGACATCTTTGGATCCTCCGTAGTAGGGAACCACCACCACCGCTCTCCCCCAACAAACTAACCCTTATTCTCCCTCATCTGCCAGATGAATCTGAAATGTAATGTCTCTTGGAGACTCATGACTCACTACGAAGTTTCTGTTGTAGAACATAACCAGTGTTGCTATGTAATAGCTCAGGCTTGAAAGAATAGAAAAATTCTATTCCTCAAATGCTCAGTTTAACTAGAGGAATACACGTACCAGTAAAGTTTATATATACTGTACCTCTTCCTGAAGAGAAGAAATCTTGATGATGAGAGACTGATTCTCTTTTTCCTGGTTAAGGAGAATACAGGAAGAGTCAGCTTGCCATGTTTTAAAGGTAGCATTGTTTATAATAGTCATAGGATACTATCAAATTACTTGGGTGACCTTAGTTTCAAAGCTACTCTGCCTTGATCTGGTGAACCACTAAGTTAAGGAGCCACACAAAAAAAGTCAGATGGCTAGAATGACACTAGATGATTTTGGCATTGTTGGAATAGTGCAACATAATAATGAACACTGTGACTAATATAGTCTACTAAAGGATGTGGCATATGTGACATTTGCGGTAGTTTCCTGTAATAAGGTGAAAAGTGTAGCAGGCATCTTCATATTGTTTTTTCCCCCCCATGTCCCCCCACAATTCTAGTGGAGTCCCTTTTTTGGTTGCACAATGAAACTTTAGTAGTTCTAGTCTATATCGACAGGCATCATACAGCATGGGGAGAACTTAACTGACCAGTGCTCCTCACTCAGCATTATGGGGGAATTCATACCTCTGGAGGTCAAGAAAAAGACCTGAGCACTGCTAAAGAAGGACTTACATCTCATACTAGCTATCTGCAGAAATCTCTCTCTCGGGGAACCAGAGAATGCCAGTCTAAATTGCAGACTCCACAAGAGCTGCATAGAGCACTAGAATTACTAGAGGAACGTCAACTGATTTAAAGATAGGTGTGGCTACAGATTACAACACCAAACATTCTGCAAATTTAGTTGTATGCAAGACCAGAGGATTTTTTTAAGTGCAGATAGGGACAGTTGTAAGTATTTCTTAATGATTTACTTCACTATAAGACTTGAAATTATAAAACCTTCCATTTGAGGATCTCAAAGTGCTTTATGAACACTAATGAATTACATTTCAACATTTTAGAGAGGTATTACTCAGATTATACAGGTGGGATAGTGAAGTTTCTTCTCACACCAGTTTTATACTGGCCTAATTCTACTGACGTCAGTGTAAGTTAAAGGAGAATCGGGCCCCGAGTGTTTTGCCCAAGAGCCATACAAAAAAAAAAAGTGTCAGCAGAGCCAGGAATATGAACACAGGCATTCCTAATACCCACTGCTGTGCTTTAAAAGGTTAGTCTTCCTCAACAATATCCCTTCCAGACAGTATTAGAGAGTGTTACATGGAGCAACAAAGCTGCAAACAAAAGTTTATTTCAGTCATTGTGCCCCAGATTGAGAGGTTGTAAAAAGGCAGTTAACATATCAGAGGCAAAGACAACACAAGAGTTTTATTTCCAAAGCTACATGAACTTCCAGCCATATTAAGGGAACATAATTTCCTGATTTTATAATGGTAGGCAGCTCATTCCCTCAGTACAGCTTCTTACTTTTATATATTATCAGAAGACCTACTAGCTGTTTATGCTGGGTCACAATATTGCATCTTTTCTCTTCTGAGATGTTCAGGCTAATTTTCATTTCTTCCAGTTCCTCCTTTAATGATTTAGCTCTCATAACAGTCTGCTGGGCACTGCAGAAAGAAGAATCCAGCAAAGCCACAGGCATTAGATTTTTAAAGCTTATTATGTACATAGTATTTTTGGACACAGTAAGAGCCCCCAGGGACTCATCCTCGTTGGCATGCTTTAAGGCAGACTGCAAGAATCTGCCAGTTGAGTTAGGTTTAAGCTTGCACTTTGGGCTAAGGAATGACCTTTTATGGAATTTTTCATTCCTGTCTATTTCAGCATCCCCCTGCCATGCCACCTGGGTCTGTGCTGCTTCTGTTACCTTCATTCAGCCAAGGAATAGTCAATGGACTGCCCCTGAGCACTTACAACAGGCTTGCTCTTGGATCACATCTAACTTACAACTTATAATCAAGTGCATAACTAGTTACAAGCAGAGTCTGTTTTACGTGTTTGTTAGTTTCCATGGTCACTAACTATGTTTTGTTCCTGCCAGAGGCCTACAGTGAAAGTCATTTGTCTGTAATATTATTTTGCTCTGTTGATGGGATCACCTAGCTGGGCATGTGTACGTGGTGTGACTAGAACCCCTTCCTGTTATCTCTATGCAGACAGGACCTCCCCAAGCACACTGCTGATATATGGCAGTTACCACTCCTTGCAACAAAGCCTGATGCCAACTCTGTCCACATATCTATTCAGTGACACTATCATAGGACTTAATCACATCAGCCACGCCATCAGGGGCTCATTCACCTGCACATCTACCAATGTGATATGTGCCATCATGTGCCAGCAATGCCCCTCTGCTGCATACATTGGCCAAACCAGACAGTCTATATGCAAAAGAATAAATGGACACAAATCTGACATCAGGAATCATAACCAGTAGAAGAACACTTCAACCTCTCTGGTCACTCAGTAACAGACTTAAAGGTGGCAATTTTGCAACAGAAAAGCTTCAAAAACAAACTTCAAAGAAAAACTGCTAAACTAGAATTAATTTGCAAACTAGATACCATTAACTTGGGCTTGAATAGAGACTGGGAGTGGCTGGGTCATTACACAAATTGAATCTATTTCCCCATGTTAAGTATCCTCACACCTTCTTGTCAACTGTCTGGAATGGGCCATATTGATTATCACTACAAAAAAGTTTTATTTCCTCCTGCTGACAATAGCTCATCTTAATTAATTAGCCTCTTGGAGTTGGTAGGGCAACTTCCACCTTTTCATGTTCTCTCTGTGTGTGTGTTTTCATTCTTACTATATGTTCCATTCTATGCATCTGATGAAGTGGGCTGTAGCCCACAAAAGCTTATGCCCAAATAAATTTGTTAGTCTCTAAGGTGCCACAAGTACTCCTGTTCTTTTTGTGGATGCAGACTAACACGGCTGCTACTCTGAAACCTACCACTTTGGAGGTCTTTCAGGCTCTGTCCTCTCTGTGGAAGTACCAGAGAGAGGACCCAGACCTACAAAAATCCTAGAATTAGGCAAAGTCCCAGTCTCCAGAACTAATGAGAGCCACAAAACCCGCTCTTGGTTGACAACTAACCCTGAAAAATATTCCGAGCTGCCCAAATTTCTACCTCTGGGCACACACACTGCTGCCTTACTGTAGGTGTCCGGACACCTAAGCCCCTGCCCAGTACGATCTGCAAACTGAAAAGAGATAGGCAGAGGGGTCTCTTGTGTGTCTGTGGGGTCCAATATATTTGGCATGCGTGGAACTTGCTTCATGGTACCCAGAATGGCGGAGAGGGTTGGTACCTTTAGCCCAACAGTTAGGATTCCCACATCTTGGGTGGGAAATCCCAGTTCAGATTCTCCCCACGGATAATCAGAAGGGATTTGTACAGGGGTTCCTCACCTCTCAGACCATAGGACTATGACATATGATGTAGGTCATATTCTGATTCTGATGTAGTTCATATTGAAGTTGTTCTGCTCAGGGGTGAAAGTAACTTAAAGGACTTGCTGGTACTCCAGAGTCCTGCAGAGGGGGAGGGGCCTCAACCAGAAGAGGCATAGCCTCTATCGGAAGAGGTGGGGCCTTTAAATTCCAGGGCTTTTAAATCAGGATTTAAAAGGCTCAGGGATTCAGCCGAAGCTAGGGGCTGGGCCCTTTAAATCACCCCCAGAGCTACCAGCTGCAGAGGCGGCTGGGAGCCCTGGGGTTTGGGCAGGGGTGAAAGTAATTTACATTTCTTACCCATATGGTCCAATCACAAGCAACCCACCTCTCCTACATACTTCATGGATCCCTCCCATTGCATGACAGAGAGAAAATAAAGCTACTATTACTACTACCAGTACTGTCTGTAATAAAACTTTACTATTAGAATAAGCCTGAAAAAGTGAAAACTCACTGTCACATTTTTCTCCGTGTCTTCCCTCCTCCTCCAGCCAGGCTGCCGACACTAGGCTCCGTGCTTTCTCCCTGGCACTCAGCAGCTGCAGGGGCTTCCCTCTAGCTTGCAGCAAGGAGACTGGCTAAGGGAGGGAGAAGCCTGCCTCCTGCATAAGAACAGTTTAAACTCAGCTGTTCCCTGCATGGTTCAGTAACATTTCAAAGAGGATCTGCAAGCAGTTTGGACATCACAACCATGATCCTCTGCTGGGGAGGGAATGGGATAGATTTGAACTTGGAAATGGTTCCTGATTTTGATTGCGTTTTTTGTCTATAGGAGATCCCCTCATCCCGGGGGCAGAAAAGAACTGCCCCTGCCATGGTCACACACCCTCTCCCCCCAACAACTGGGAGTGAAATTAACAAGGATGCCAGAAACGGCTTCTAACCCTGGGGGTTGAACTGTGCAGAGAACAGCTGAGTTTAAACTGTTCTTATGCAGGCAGCAGCAGCAGGCATCTCACCCAGTGTCCCTACTGCAAGCTAGAGCCTAGAGGAGAACCCCTGCTGTGGGAAGGGGTGGGGAGGAATGCAGAGCCTTGTCTGCAGCCTGGCTGGAGGAGGGGGAGGGAGGAGATGAGAAACCAATGTGACAGTGAGTTTTCCCCTTCCACCTGCTTTTATTAGCTCTGAATTTAAGCTGTGCAGCCAAATGCTTGTATTTGTTGTGCATATTAGTATTGGAGAGAGATCCCCTCATCCCGGGAGCAGACAAGGACTGCCCCTGCCATGGTCAAACACACCCTCCTCACTCCCCCCAGCTACTGAGAGTGAAATTAACAAGGATGCCAGAAACCACTCCTAACCCCGAGGGCTGAACCACTCAGGGAACAGCTGAGTTTAAACTATTTTTATGCAGGGGGCAGGCTTCTCCTCCCCTCAACCAGTCTCCTTTTCTTACTGGTCCTCCGTACCGGCCTGTACCGGCTTACTTTCACCTCTGGTTCTACTTTAAAAAGAATTTAAAATATTAATTGGGCCAGAGAGAGTGAGAATCACTCTAGAGTCCAGTGGTTAGGCACTCAAGAGGTGAGCTGAGCTCTGTTCAAATCCCTTCTTCAGGCAGGTGGGGGAACTAAACCAGGATCTTCCACATCTCAGCTAAATATATGAACCACTGAGCTAAAAGTGAAGGCCTCTTTTCACTCCTCCCCCTTCTCTTCCCCCCATGCCCATCAGGTCTATTTTGCCTGAATCCAGGAGAGGAGCTCTGGATTGCAAACAGAGGTCAGTTCCTAACCCCACGAGAAGGGCAGGGCTTAGAACACACCACCTTTTGCCAGCTTTTCCCATTAGCTAGCTATCTGCCTCACGTGCTGGGTTTTGTGAATTTCATTCTTTATACAATGAAGAGGAAGAGGTAGGCACCTAGAGACCCAAGGCACCTAACTCAGGCTTTGTGGTTCTCACTGTTCCAGTGGTTTCCCAGGCATCTAAGAGTCAGGCGTTGTGATGCTTAGCATCACAACACTCATCTCCCTTTGCTGATCTGGGCCAAGCTACCTGGATTTCCCCCAAAGGCACTGAGACAGTGAGGCAGCATGGTAGGGTGGGCATAAACTTCTAGGACTAACATTTAATCACGGAGCCTTTAACTACAAAGAGTCAAGCCAAATACTGAACTAAGGAAAACAGGAATGGATCCCCATTTCTTCCTCCTCCTCAGTGGCTTATTAGATAGATTATTGGGAACCACTTTTTCCAATTTTATAGAATAAACATGAGGTCCAGCACAGGGAGTTTTTGCAAATTTGGTCACCACTTCCAGACAGCAGGAGTTAAAAATTACTGAACTTGTGCTGAAAGCGTTCCACCTTTTTACTTGATTATTTAGATCCTCATTGTCCTCCATTAGCCTATTATTGGTATCCTCCAATGCTTCAACTGCCATCTTTAGTTTGCAGTTCTCCTCTTGAAGTTTCTGATTCTTGAACTGAAGGTCTGCTACACAGGTAATCAAGTCAGATGTCTCCCTGTATTCAATAAAAACAAATCATAATTCCATGTTTTTCCTCAGTATGCGTCTTCCAACAAGGGTAAGATGTAAATAGAAGAATTGTGTTCAGGCAAATTTTAAGTTGGTAGACAATTGCTCTATTCTGATGCTACCACAACATCCCCAAATCAAGGCTTTGAACCTACAAAAACAAACTTCACAGATGTAATAATTCCATTAATGGGGCCATATTCAGTGTGCAAGTGTTCACAGGATAAAAAGGTGTGAGTGTTTGATAGTCACTTTCTCATTAGAAGTCACTGGCAACTACTATATAATTTTAAAAATCCCCCCTTCTCCTGCCACCATTGAAAGCCCGTGGTTAGCACAAGCTATATTTCTAAAAATTGATAGAAGTGAAAATTTCAAAGCTAGATGCGTGCCTAAACTGGAAACTCAGGAGGAGTACACAATTTTGAATGTTTTTTTGTATGGTGAATTGAACACAAAATAATGATTTTTAAGAGCACTATAAATATCAAGATGCTGTTCATCAGTGAAACCCAAACATTAGTTGGGAAAAACCCAACAGAACTAAGGGCTGGGTACCCTTTGAGATCAGACCCAAACACTCTACTTTTTAATATGAATTAATATCAGACTTTGAAAGAACTTGAGAATTAACAGTGGAAATTTTGTTCATCAGTGAACACTAGCAAACCAAAGCTGAATTAGCCAAGTTTAAGTATAGCAAACGGTATAAGAGGAATCAGCATACATTACAAGCAGGCACATGAACAGCATTTGAAAGTTAAGCCAAGTTCTGTATAGAACTTTAAACACTGGTTTTATTCTTAACAAGGACTGTGTAACTAGGTTTTTGCAAAGTTCAAAGAGGCTCTACCAACAAGAGGTTCTCAAAGTGAGGGGCACAGAATGTATCCAGGAAGGGAGGCACATGAGAAGTTTTAGGGGGGACCTCTCCCCCCCCCGCAAACTTACTGTGCACATTCAGAGATGGGTGGCCAGAGAGTAGTGGCTATTGGCTGGGTGCTCAGCTCTGAAGGCAGCAGCTGAGAAGTAACGGTAGCACGGCATGGTATTGCCACCCTTACTTTTGCTTGGTTGGTGGCAGCAGCTCTGCCCTCAGAGCTGGGCACCCAGCCAGCAGCCGCCACTCTCCACTCTCCTTTCAGAGCGGGGCAGCCAGAGTGTGGTGGCTGCTGGCGGGGCAGGCGTAAATTACTACAGACAAAGAAGGGGGGCACAATCAAATAAGTTTGAGAACAACTGCTAGCAACAGTGCAGAGGAATGCACTTTGACCCCATCATCCATTTTTTTTTTCCCAGAAGAGAGTTTAGGCCTATTAGAGAAGAACAACTGTATTAGGTTTAAGAAAAGTATTGCATGACTAAAACTTACAGGTCTCCTTTGGACACCTCTCCACCTAAGGCCTCTAAACTTCCTGATGTAATGTTTATCCTAGCCGGAGTCTTTTTTGCTGAAAGAGATTTTTCCAGTTTTAGTTTAAGGGAAAAAAGAAAAAAAAGTCAAGTATTCCTGAGTAAGAATGAAATATTCCACACCTGTTAGAATGCTCTCATGCAATTTAAACACAGACTCTTCTGTATTTGTTGTCTCCTTAGTGGTATCTTCCCTGAAGCAAGTAAACCATGAGGTTACTCAAAATAGATTCACTCTAGCCTACCTACACAGCCTGTAGTTAACACTCATTCTATTAAAATACATTCAAGTTCCTTGCTATATACATCCCTGATAATATATTCCCACTCCTTAAAATATACTGTGACCTTTAATTTCTTACTGACTTTTTTTTTTTTTTTTTAAAAACACACTATGTAGGAAGATGTGTGGTGAAAAGCCACCCTGTGGTCACTATCAGTTGTGCAATTCCCAGATGCTAATGTATGCCCAGCATATTAACACTGCAAACCAGACAAGTTATTCTTACTGTCTTGTCTTTATAGAAGACATTTTGTGAGATTAGAAGACAAAAAGATACACTGTTACCATTTTCTTTTACAGTCGTCGATCCACTCTTTCATGATAGCATGGTATGTTTCCAGGTCCATCGAGATGTCCCTTTTATCAGGATCAAGCATGTTGCACAGCTCTTCAAGACCACTGTCTTCTGACCCCCGGCTAGTCGTATGTCTCAGATAATCAACTATCTTGGAAACAGCTACTTTTCCTTAAAAATATAATCAGTCTTTGTACCAGATTTTAAAAGTCAAGACAACTTTATATTGGCAATACACTGTAATAAGGTGATTTGAATACATTCATAGCATGCCCAAGTGACTTGTGGTGCTCTAAACCAGCTACTGGCTAGAAAAATTCTAGTGTGACATGGAGAGGCAGAAGCCAGGAGAAAATTTAGGATTAAGAATTTCAGACCTTAAAAAAAAAAAAAAAAGGGAAGATTTCTGAGGTGAAACCCTGCCCCCAAAGCAATATTTCTCTAGACAATAATAAGGTGGGATTTTAACTCACTAACACCAACACTGCCTCCTTTAGAAAGGAAAGCACTTAGATGAAAGTTAGTCTTTTATTCTGTTAGGCAATTATATCAAGAGCTAGCGGGAAAATGGCAAGTTACCCCCCCCCTTGAAATTTTGATGTATTTATTTTAATCAAAATGAAGATTTTCCCCACAAACATTGTACTTAGAGCTACTTATACTTTTTTGTACAATGACAAGAAGGCAAGCTGAGATTTCTAAGAAAAGAATCCTATTACTTCACTGACCTGGTTATAATCTGCATTTCTAGGACACCTTTCAGAGGATCTCAAAGTGTTTTACAAACATTTTTTGCCCCCAAGTAGGCACTTGTCCTTGTTTTACAGATAGGAAATAGAGAGAGAGACACACAGACAGACAGACACACACAAGGTGACTAACTGTGCCATCCCTGTTTTTTTGTGGGAATGCCAGGAGAGACCATCCTCTCTCTATATGTACCAAACAGATTATATTTTCTAGTAAGACCTAAAGCTTGAAATTAATTGAGCAAAACACAGAGTAAATGGGGGAAGGGGGGGGAGTTAAGACACCTCTGCGTTCTGTATCACATGCACAGAAGATAGTGGTCAACAAGTCTTCTTCACAGATCAAGCTCACATCATAGGTGTTGTCAGCATTATTCGCCCATGACAGTCTCCATCCTATGGGGGATAAATACATTATACTCCATCTAATTCTCATAGTTACCATGTCCTACTTCAACTAAATTTTTGTTTTTAACAGCATAAGTTTACATGACATTCCCAGTGGTGTTGTAACCTAAACAGCAAGCCTTTGATCATGCAGCTAACACAAGGGCCAAGGCAAACCCCTGCACTTGTGCAGAGACCCATTGAAGTCAACAGAGTCTTCCCACACATTATAATTTGCCGGCTTGGAAACTAAATATGGCCATGCTAGAGACTTTATATACATGGACGGAGTGTATGGAAGTAGAAGATTCTAGACTAGGTCTTTATAAAGGGAAAAAAGGGATTGGCAGGCTTCCTTAGACCAAATGCCCCCTCAGTGTGGTGTTTCAGGTCTTTTTAAAGAATTAAGTTCAACCATTTGAGACAGCCATCGTTAGGCAACCTAATGTTTAGAGTTGATGAAAAGAAAGCTGGATACTTTAAGTGTTTATTGGAATTGTTTACCTCTTTCACTCAAAGACAGTCTCTTCACCACTGGAGATTGGAATGCAAAACATTCTGCCTTTTGGACTGTTGTTAAGAAAGGCAAGTTTGGACTTGATGTCAGGTAGTTATCCTTACAAGTCAAGTCTTTACATTTGACATTGGAAACTGCAGATAGTTGACCCATACGGATGTTAGCCTCTTCGCTTTTGAGAAGGGGTGGAGAACTCTCAACTTGGCACATTGGTAGCCATGACTTTCTGGTCTTCTCTTTAGTTTTACCAATTGAATAGGTTGCATTGCCAGTGGGGAAGTCAGACTTGCATCGTCTGTGGCCTGTGGCCTGCGGACATGGAGAGAAAATATTATCACTACTGGGGCTTAGGTAATATGGCCCAGTAGCCTCATGACTTTTAAACGTTCTTTTCTTCAATATCTCCTCTAAGTTTTTCTTGATGTTAGTCTGTGGGCTGTCAAAGTTCCTAGACTGAAACTTTGGGATCTGTAAAGCAGGATTAGGGACTTGGTCCATCATCTGGATAGTCTTGATCTTTCGGCAAATGCTGTCCACTGGGTTATGATGACGTTTGTTAGTTACATTTTCAGAAGACATCACTGATTTCTGTTTGAAAAGTATCTGAATGAGAGAGTGAACACAAAAGTCAGAAATATTGATTTAAACATTCTTTGCAGCAGTCTAATAGGCAGTCTATACAAAACAGGAGATAGTGGTGGTCTGAAAACTCTTGGATAACATTTGAGTATTTTCTTGCAAGTCTTAATTCATCTAACTTGAAAATAATTAAAGAACTCAAGCTGGTTAGAGGGGAAAAAGGAAAATAAATTCATCCCCCTTTTTAAAAGCAAGATTTAAAGAAGTTTGACTAACTTTATTGTTTTAAAAATAAACTAGCATTTTTCTAGGATTTTATTTCCACAAATTGAAGTCTTATTAAAGTTTTGATCTTTCATTAGAGTGGTTTTATTTACACATTTGCACTTTCCATATAAACACAAGGCCAAGGCCAAGGGACTAAAAGGAAGAACAGTTATCCAGGAATTTACATAAACTACCTTTTATACTCTCTAAACATATTTGACTTCTGCTTTCATCCAATAGCATATCTGACAATTACAGGCAAAACAACTGCAGTTGTACTAGTCTTTTGACTTCCTGAACTGGTATTTATAGCAAGTTCTTAATATCAGCCTGCAACACCAAGTTCCATGAATTTTAAATGGGGTGTTTTCACAAAACACTTAGTTTTAACTTTGCCAGTGTTCAAAGCCACGTTGTTCTGGTACTACGTGAAATGAAAGAGGGGCCCAGGATTAGCATTTTACTGGGCCAAACAAACAAACTGCCCACTCACAGACACCACCACAATTGCTACATTACTGTGCACTGAGCTAGCTTAAAGATTTTGAAGAGGTTGGTAAGACTAATTTTACATAAAAGTTATGTTTGGGGGAACCGGAGATCCTTCCCTCCTAGTCTTCTCCTGCATAAATGAAATAAACAGCTATTTTTTTGTAAATAAATTCTAGTGATCAGTTTGTAGATTTTTATATTGATTTGTTTTTAGTGTTATTGTCAAGAGAAAGATTGTTTACAAACAAAACAACCCCCCCACACACACACACTTCTTTGTTGAGAAAGTGAAAGTTAAGACTTGTCCTTTTCATTCCTAGTCTAACCAAATAAGGGGACACTGGGCTTTGCATGGGCTAAAAAGGTGGCTCCAATTTGAGCATCAGATTGGACTTCTTTATATCATTAACTAGTCTATTTATTGGTATTCTCTCTTCTCCATACAAAGCAGTCCCAATCTTCCCAGCTTCTCTTTATAGGAAAACTCACCTACGCCACTATGGTCTTGTCTACCCTAGCATCTCTCCCCACCACCTCCAGCAATTCTCCAGTGGTAGCTCCAGTAGAAATAAAAGTGCGGACAAGGCATCAGCCACCAACTGTGTTTTTATCATTAAACTATTTAGACCTGAGCAGGCTTGGATGACCAATACCAGCAGTGGCCAGAGTCCTGTTTGTTAGAACTCCCATCAACATCAATGAGACTATGGTAGCAACAGCAGGAAACTTGTGTTAATGAAGACTAGTGTAGACAGCCTAATGTGCCCTTCTTTGGGCAGTTACTATTTCTTCTCTGGCTATAGGTGGAGGTTTAAATTCCAGCTTGAGGAGACATACCTGTGCTAGTTCTGATCAAGCTAGCATGCTAAAAAAATAGCACCTAGCCATGGTGACAGGTGGGACCAGCTGTGACAAGCATGTATCCATAAGAAGATACTAGGTGTATACTCCAAGCAGCAACCCTTCCCCCGTCCCCTTCCCCGCCACAGCACCATGGCTACACTCTATTTTTAGCATGATAACCCAATCCGAGCTAGTGCTAGTATGTTTGCTTGAGCTAGGAATCATATCCTCAGCTTGAAGCCTACACATACCCAGACTCTCTGCCAATGCCTTCTCAGAAGCCATAATGGTATCCTTGCACAACACCAGCAGGTTTCTCTTATTGGTTGCAAAATTCCATTTGCCTCCAAGAATTAAAAATCATTAGTGTAAGTGATAGCAATTCAGACAAGTTTAAAGTAAATAAACACATCCACTGTTTCATAAGTCAACCCAGGGTGTTAGAATATTGAAGCTGTTTGAAAAGTTTAGGGTAAACCTATTAGTCTGTTAGTCTATAAGGTGCCACAGGACTCTTTGCTGCTTCTATTATAAAAGGTTATGTTTAGGGTGAAGTTTTCCAGCATCGAAGAGAGAGGTACAGGAACAATTTGTATAGTGGGGGTGCTGAGAGCCATTGAACCAAACTGTAAACCCTGGATAGGGTAGAAATCACTTCAGGCCAGCCCCCCCCCCCAGCTCCAGCACCTATGATCATAAGTATTTAGGCTTAAAGGTACTGGCTTAATAACCCCACAGACTGAAGCTGTCTACCCACAGAACATCTATGGTGTAGAAAGCAGCAGAGAAACTTCCTCTGTGCTGCCCAACCAATCTGCCTCAATCCTTGCCTTAGAAGGACCATCTCAAAATGCAAAATTTTCAAGGAAGCCTGAACAGGTTTGGTGTCAACTGCCATTGAAAGTCATTCTTTACTTGTTAGCCATTTTAATTACTCAAAAATAGAGTGTTGTCTTAAGAGTTACAACAACTATATAATGTTGAGCAACTTTATCCAAAGATAAGAGGCAGGAATCCTATTAAATGTATGTCTTGTCCAGGGCTGCCACTAGCTAGCTTTACGCACGTCAATTTAGTGACACCCAAAAGCTGCTTTACAGCATATGGAAATAGTTCTTATTACCAACAGGTGACACATTCAGAAGACAAACTATTCCATTTTTGCTATAGTAGCAGATATTTTAGTGCGGAAATAATAAGCAACTGAAGGGTTATTTTCCACTACCATTAAATGGTTCAGAATTTACTGCATACATATAAACAATTCTTTAGCCTTAAAAGCAACACCACATTTTAAGCCCAAACTGTTTCAGAGTGATACATAGCCATGACAGCCAAGACATGAGTTAAAACATCTTGGGGGCACTTCCCCCCCCTTGACTAAACCAGTTTGAAACACCCCCCCAAAAAGTTATTTTTCTAAGACTGATTAATATATTTAGTATTTTTTACACTAGCTGATATGCAACCTTTTAGCAGAATATTTCAAAAAACGTAAAGCTACCATGGTTTTGATGAAAAGTAATACAAATACAGCTCTTGAATATATACTTGATTTCAAGATGTTTACTCAAGAGACAGGAACCTGCATTTTCCTATTGTTTTAACAAGAAGTTTTTAGATGCTACAAACAAATCTTTCCATCTTCATGCCATGATTGCCCTTGTTGTCAAATATTGACAATACACTCTTTTGTAAGGAGACAAGATTAAAAACATTAGTTATAGCTAAGTCACCCATTAAGAATATTGAATTTGCAAGCAGATAAAATCAAACCAGAAGTAAAGAGATGTGACCATCCTAATCTTGACAATGTCCTGTTTCACTCTCATTTCAGAACAGTCCTCATAGAAACCCCTTTTGAATAGCTCCTACTTACTATTACATACAAAGGGAAGGAAAAATTCTACTCTGCTTCTTTTAAAACCTGAGCAGGGCAACAGAATCCATTTTAACTATCCTACTAATAAAGGCTAAGTGGGATGATTATGGTTGTTTTCTAGCAATACATTTAAATGGCTAAATACAGCAAACCCATTTGATAGAAATCAGTTTCAAACACACACCTGCTACTGTCTGCAGTTCACTCTCAGTGGTTAATAAGTTTGATTAGGTTTGTACCATGTATCAATTTCTCACTCTGTGGCTCTTGCTTTACTTCCAGGTGCTAAATGAATCCATTTGACCTTCTCACTCTTTCCTACAGCATTTTACTGCCTTAGGCAGCCCTTAGCTTTGAAACAATGATGAAAAGAACAAAATAACCCACTTGTGATCCTCTGATAATGGGACATTTCTGGTTCCACCCAGGAGTCATTCTGGTTCCTGCAGCTGTAAGGAACTTGGGCAGAGTGTATAATTTGAGATCTGCACAACTCACCCCATAGTTTTCACCTTTCAACCAGGTGACTCTTGTTGGCAGTTTGAATGAGGCTGGAGACTGCTCAAGAAATCCTCTTGCAGTTTGAGATGGTCCCTCTGAGGCAAAGGTTGAAGGACATTGGTTGGACAGCATGGGGGGAAGTTTGCTCTGCTGCTTTCCGCACCATAGCTGCTCTGTGGGCAGAAGGTTTCAGTCAGCAGGGTTGTTCAGCCAGTACCTTTTGTGAGCACTAAATGCACAAGCATAACCTAATATGAATGTTATGGCATTTCAGGTGTTTGCACTACGACTAAGCTGAAAGGGAGTGCTTTATTCCAGGGGTTCCCAACCATTTTTTCCCTGAGGCCCTGTGCAGCTGCAATAGGCACTGCAGCCCACTATTAGCATGGAGTTGTCCAGATGGAAACAGAGAAGCACTGCCAAGTCCCGGTCCTGGGGGGGCCTGTGTAGCTAATACTCCAGGGGGGTCTGACAGCCCTGGATTGTGAGGGATCTGCGGCAGCTGAGAGCAGGAACGGTTGTGAGCTCTCCAGCCATCCTGGGAGCCTCTCCTTGCCTGCCACCCAGTGGCTGCACTTTGCCCTCTACTGCCGTCAGGGGTGCCGGGCTCCTCTGGCCCTGGGCAGGGGCCGTCGCCAGTAGGGGGAGGAGGCAGAAACTCTGGGTATGTCTCCACAACAACTAGACACTTACAGCTGGGCCCGTGCTAGTTGACTCTGGCTCGTGGGGCTCAGGCTGTGGGGCTGTTTCATTCTGTGTAGACTCCTGGGCTTTGTTTGGGGTCCAGGCTGTAGGACCCTGCAGAGTGGGAGGACCCCAGAGCTTAGGCGACCAGCCCAAGCCCGGAAGCCTACGCATCAGTGAAAGAGCCCCACCACCCAAGCCTGCATTTCAAAGGTGGTAACCCTACATATTGCCCTTGGATGGGTACCATGTGTCAGTCCTTCAAACACCTCCTGGGCCCTGCCATTTATTCCAACATTTATTACAACAGCTCGTTCAAAATGGTTGATCCAGTGGTCCAAGCCTTGGCCACCCCCAGAATAGGCTTAAGGCATGAAGTTAGACTGCCCTGTCTATGTCCCCTCTCAGGGCTCAGGAGAATGCTTTTGTTATCAGAATTGCTTATTTCGACCCACCAAGTAGTCCTCTGGCATCTGCACCCTAACCTTTCCAGCCAAATTCACCAACTGGGGTGTGACCAGTGTCGTTGTTACAGATGCTCCGTGCTACAGTACCCCAAACCTCGAAGGTACGAGTAGTGCATCAAGTGTACTGCAACTTGGAGGCAAGCACGGACGGCCCTTCTGATGTTAGGCCCTATTGGCACGAGGCCTGGTGGGTTCTAATAATGTCTGACATGTAGCTAAATGACGGGGTATTTTACTAGGGCTGGCAGAGAGCGGAAGGTACAGCGGCTTAACCAGTTGCAATTTAAGGAATTATAACAGCAGTTCCTATCTGGGCCCTGGGGGGGTAAGCAATCCACTAGAGTTTTAGGGCCCCTCTGGCCTAGTACCTGGATGCCTTTTTGGTCCAGTTTCTGCTAGAGCCAAATAGCAGCCAGTAGGTGTTGAAGCCAGGATCAATAGCGGGGTGTCTCACTGGGGCCCCTGTGCAGGGGCTCTCTGCTTGGTCTCTGCTACTTCTTTACAGGTTCTTCACAGACCTGACCCAGTTACAATATCCACCAGTCACAACCTTATCACACATGGTTCTCCAGCTTCTGCTGCAGCCTGTTCTGCACACTGTTCCCCAGCAGCCTTCCCACCATTCGGCTTCCCTGCTGCTTCCAGTTTCCACGTGGCCACTGTTTCCCTAGAGTGAGCTTACTTCCTAGGTCAGAGTTTTTCCTCAAAAAATGTCTGCCTTCTACCCCTACTGGCCAGGGAAAGGGGCTGTACCTGCATGTCTCTCTGGAGGATCAAAGCTCAGAGGGGAGGGGATTGACGGGAAATGGTAGTTTCATGCTGGCTACCTCTCCCACAAACACCAGCTCAGATCCCAGAATTAGGGCACTCTGGAAGATTTTACCATGCACTGTGGGAGGACTAGTGGAACTGTTTTAGGACTAGTTGAACTATTTTGTTTGTTTCCTTCTGAAGGAAGAAAGGAAAACACTTGGGGAACAAAACGACTAGGCATTAAAATGAGTTTTATTTATCTAAACATCTGGTTGTCCAGTACATTTCTTAGGGATAGACTCTTACCGGACTAAACAAGACATATGGCTTCTACCTCAAGAACAGAACCAACCTTAACAGCACCCCACTTCTGTTTCAAATAGCAAATTTTTAATACTACAGTTACCGCTTGGAAGGTATAAAAAAGCTTCTGTTTTGGTAGAAATCCTGCAGCCTGCATGATGGGAGTCAAACACAAAGCTAAATTGTACCCCATGGCTGTATGTTTTGTGGACCTCTCTGAACTGATATTGTTCAACAAGAACTTTGGTTAGCCTTTTCAAGATACAATAACAATACCCAACTGTCCCATTATCCCTCAGCCCTTCAGTGAAATTGAGATGTCTGTGCCATTTGCCCCAGTCCCAGTTTAATCCACTGTTTTCAATCAAATGTCAGCATCAAGCCATTTGACAGCATTTCTTGTCTGGCTCCATGGGTGAGATTGTGTGACAAATGGACTACTCAGCCAAGAGGGGCTGGCTGCGTGAGTAACATTTAGCATGGTCAGTATCCATCCAGGTAGTTTCTTGACAAAGACAAAAATCTTTTCTGCCAGGTTCATGGGGGTGGAAGCAAAGGTCAAATGACTCCTTGGCCTTAGGTGCTTCTGTCATTGCAGAAGTGTATCTTCTCTAGTGTGTGTTCTGTGATGTTACATGCAATCCTTTATCATTCCTGCTTTAAAGAGTTTATTCTGAGCCAACGAATACCACAGAAGCACTTATATATTTCTTAGTATTTGGTGGTCAGCTGCCCTTTTCCAACTTGCAACTTCTTGAAACTAACTTTTTGTAGCATTCTACTTCTTGCAGAGAGATTTTCCTGATATTTGGCTTAAATTTCCCCTTTACTAAAAGGAATTATTGTACCCTAGGCATATCGCAATATTTCACACTAGTGCCCTAAACAAAGGGACTATTACCTCCCTGCATAAGCAATACCTCCCTTTACATAAGCAATACCAAGTTGCATACTGGCTTTTCTGAAGCTTGCAGTGCTGCTGCTTATGCTATACTTGTACCTCCAGGATGTATCTCAGCCCCTTTCAGAAACCCTCTGGACAAAGGGAAGGATTGTCTTGTAGCTTAAGCACTGGACTTGGAATCAGGCACTCATACCTCAAACAGTCAAAAAATCCCAAGTCAGGCCTCCAGAAATGTGAGATTTACTCAAAAATCATGAGATTGTTTTTAAAATGACACATTTTCGGGTGCTTTTCTTAAGCTCTGAGTTTCTGAACCAGGGGGCGCCCTGCAAATTTTCACGCTTTTCTCCCCAGCCAGGAGGGCTCAAAACGAACTTATTTTAAAAGAATGGAAGCTGAGATTCTCCCATAATAACATGACACAAGAGCTGGGGCTTTTAAAAAAAAACCTCAAAAATGTCATGAGACTAGTGATAAAATCGTAAGAGTTGGCGACACCGCATGTATACGGAAAATATGGTATAGAGTGAAGATTATTATTTATTTGTATAACTCTAGCACCTAGGAACCCCAGTCATGTACCAGGACCCCATTGTGCTAGTCACTGCATAAACACAGACTAAAAAGATGGCCTCTGAGACTGTTTACAAACAGACCAGGAAGCACAAGGAAACAATGGGACAATACTGGTCAGCACGATAGACAGTGGTCACAGCAATAAGTGATGTATGCCCTGAATTTGGCTGCATGGCTCAGAACCTGTTGGTTAACAATCGCTCACAGATGTGTTCCTCCAAGTATCTCAGAACTCAAGCTCAGTCGCAGAGTTTTGGGTTTCATCATTTACAATGTCATGGTAGGCAGGTCAATGACCTTTTGAACATCTTTCAGAATAAGCATATGTTATGCTTCTTCTAATGAGGAGGGTCTTGCTGCCACAGAGAGCTTCTCTCCACCACTTAGAGTATTGATTACTTGCCAAAGCCACTTACTCATTGATGTGAATCTGCTAAGAAATGGCAGGATTGATGTCAAGCATTTGATGTGGAACTCATCAACCTGGGCTGTCAAAACAAAAAGAAAAGACACGTATCATTTTAAAGTGTTATGCGCCATAACCCAATTACAGAATATTTTATTTTTCAAAGATATGTGCATGTATTTTCACATACACATCTGTATGTGCCTAAATTATGTATGTAAGCACCCTGAGTGCATGCATATTGTTTCATGTTTCCCATCCTAAAATATTATTTAGCACAGGGTTTCTCAAACAGGGGTCACTGCTTGTGTAGGGAAAGCCCCTCGCGGGCCGGGCCAGTGTGTTTACCTGCCCCGTCTGCAGGTCCATCCCATTGCAGCTCCCACTGGCTGTGGATCGCTGCTCTGGGCCAATGGGGGCTGCTGGAAGCAGTGATCCACGGCCAGTGAGAGCCGCGATTGGCCGGACCTGCGGATGGGGCAGGTAAACACACCGGCCTGGCCCACCAGGGACTTTCCCTACACAAGCGGTGACCCCTGTTTGAGAAACCCTGATTTAGTGTTACTGTGTGCTGTTAAACATATGCCATATATCACTGCAGAAGTGGCTGCATTTCTGTGGACAGTATAAATCTATACTATGTGAAGCATCGTGGCATGAAAGATGCTATAAAGGGAAGAAAGCTGGTCTTTAGGTTAAAGCACTAAAGTAGGATTTAGGAGTCCTGGGGATCAATTCCTAGTTCTGCTCACAGACTTCTTGTATGACCTTAGGCAAGTCATTTGAGATAAAATTTTCAAAAGTCCTAATAACTTAGGATTGTAAGATCCATTGAAAGTGAATGGTACCTAGGTGCCTACATCGCTTAGGCACTTTTGAAAATTTTACCCTAAGTCTTACTGTGTCTCACTTCCTCATATGTAAAGTGAGGATTATAATATTCCTTACATCACAGCAGTTTTGTGAAATTTAAAGACTCGGTGTTAGTTAAGTACGTTGAGACTAAAAATGCTCAGTAGTCATATGTTTTGATGATGATATAGCAACAACAACAACAACAATGAACATTCAGCTTGTCTCCCTTTGTACGTCAGTTTTACACTGGTGTGAGTTACTCCAGATTATACCAGTGTGAGTGAGGGGAGAATCAGGCTCAGCTTTTCATACCAACAATCTTCATTGTTCCTACATCTGTTTTATAAAATCTTCACAGTTTGGCTGGCTGTATCCACAGGTGAAATACTGTAGACGTGGGTTTAATTTTCCACTGACTATTGCAGAATTTTAATTTTGTCTCTGCAGTATAAATGGAAGCAAAGATTGTACCGAGCCACTTTTACGCCACAAAAGTGAATGGCTACTGCCTAGCTTTAGTATTTCTGTGTGTGTAATTGTTAAATGATATGCAACCCAGAAAGCCCCTCTTTAAGGCCAGGGCTTGAACATCCAGAAGAATGTCCCTTTTTTGTCATGGACAAGAAGATGTTGACAAACACTGGAAACTTCAACTTGTAGAAGATGCAAGTAGAATCCCTTCTGCCAGGTAAGGGTGCATCGTGACATCCTGTTTAAAGGATACAGATACATAGACTGCTGATGCAGTGCCACCACTATCACCTTGGTTGTGTGAAGACGTAACCTAAGCTGCCCCCTTATTTCTTGCACCCACAATGCAACTAGGACTCCAACTCTGTACCATTGTTACCCAACCTTGCCCAGCATCTGGCATAGTACTGGCATAGGTAGCCCTTGGCCAAAGAAGCCCCAAAGTCAGCAAAGGTATGGACCTTAACAAAACCCATCTGCACATTGCCCACTCGTGTCTCCACATGAGCACACATTTATCATAAGCTAGGAAGACTCTTTTTGCTTTGGCTGCAGGCCCAGTCACCTAATAAATATGCACAGTGACAACCCTATCCGTGAGAACAGCACTATTTTACTATTATTCTTGCCTCTTCTATTGCTCACCTGCTCACTTGGCTTTCTGGCCATTCCCTTCACGAGACCCCTATTGGGGAAGTATTGCTCCCATTTTACAGATGTGGAAATGTAGGCCCCCAAAGTGAAGACACTTGGCACGCAGGCAGTTAGTGTTGAAGCTGGGATTAGAAAGTATGAATATTTACTCCCTTCCCTAGAGGGATAGGAATTGCCAGACTAGATCAAACCAGTGGTCCATCCAGTTCAGTATCTTGTCCTTGAGAGTGACCAGTATCTGATGTAGTCACTTTTTATATAAAGGGTATATTTATGCATTGTTTATACAGGGTTGATAAATGATGAATAGATCTTTTGACAAATGTTTACTTAAATATTATAGATTGCTTTAGACTCCAAAAGGCCAACAAGATGCTTATAACCATGACTTATATCATTCTATTGCATCTACTAGTGTCCTTATAGGTTTCAGAGTGGAAGCCGTGTTAGTCTGTATCAGTAAAAACAACGAAGAATCCTTGTGGCACTTTAGAGACTAACACATTTATTTGGGCATAAGCTTTCGTGGGCTATAACCCACATATAGTAACCTGTAACACACACCTGTCATGTATTTAATGTGCTTGTAACATCTATTAATCATTTATAAAAGGACCCTTAATATCAGGGTCTGACACATAATTCTTTAGATTCCCATTCTTTCATGGTTGTCTGGGTTGTTCTGTTGCTCTAATTGCTCAAGGAAGGTCTATTCCATGAACTGGGCTTTTACTCCAACCCCTCCATGGAGTTGTGACTGTCAAGACTGCAAAGGGAGTAAGGCTTAATGGTTTAAAAATTCTGCTTATCCTTTTGGTTTTGCTTGGCTATAACAAAACAATAGGCAAGAGCGTGACAGAAAAAAAGAACAAGAGACTTATTCCTATTATGTTAGCCAGCATTAAAACTGGCTACACTGGACATGCTGCCTTTTTTCAGTCTCTCTTTTCTCACGCCTTGGCAGATTGTGAATCTTGAGAATAATTTGCTAACTTTTCGGCAGGGTCGCTTTTTAGTCGCCGCAGTCAATGCCAACCTGATACACAATAGACGGGTTACCCAAAGCAAGAGCTTGTTATCCTTATTAATATTTGCTGCTGGCTGCGGTTATTGATCGTTCTTCATGACAGTGAGGTTTTACTGGGAAGCTTGTGGAGAAGTTTTGGCGGTGATATTGATGTATTCAGAAAGTCGCCTGGCTAATGGGGTGAATCTCTATGTCTGTGGGGTCCACCCTTCAATCATTTCCCTGACTCTCTGCAAGTCTGCACGTCCCCCTGAGGAGGCATCAGACCTTCTACTTCTTCATCGCCAGGGCTGACAAGAGGTCCCTTTAGACTCCTCCACTCTGCTGTAAAGGGGTGGGGATTTTCACTCAGAAGACTTAAAAAGGGACCCCCAAACTGCAACCAGATCAAATCTCTTTTAACACACAATCCTAGCTCACCCTATCCAAGACTACTGAGTTACAGGGGAACTAAGTATGAAGGTAAGTCAGAAGCTTTTGATACTTGGAAACATTTTGGTAAATAGTAGTTTCTCCTACAGTTTTAGTTGTGTGTATTATTTTAGGAACACCAGGGTTTTGGTTTTTTTAAGTTAGAAAACAAGTAAAAATGTTATAGTGATTTTCAATGTACTGTAAACCAAACAGATTAAACCATTAATAGCAGAAAGACTTCTAAAACAGACAGGATCAAATAAACATCTGTGAATCATAATAGCTGTATGCTATCACTTACTTGTCACATGCATCAATGCATGAAAAACAAGGCTTGCTTTGTGTATACAAACTAGAGATTCAGCTTGCTTTACATAGGATTTGTGTTCGGTATATTCATTTGCAAGTGCTGGGCCAGTGTGCAAAACCCAAGATTTTAATATGTGTTTACAATAACATTTGTATGATCAGTCAATATCCTGGTTGATGTAAATCTCACACCAAGTTTAACAACATTTACTTACCGAGAAAGCAATGATCTGCCTTACTGTTTTTGAAATGCCAAGTCCCCTACATTGGAATATAGAAATATTTGCCTATCATCTCATTATCATCCAGGGTTTAGTGAAAACTGGTGATATATATAATCTAATCTCTCTCTCTGTCTGGGTTTATAGACCATGTCCATCACCACAGTGTCTGAGGACTTTGCATATTTGTAAAAAAAAGCACACAAAGTTCTCATGTCACTGATAATTTACATCCATATGTGAAATGCACAGGGTCTGATATTAATATCCAACCTCTCCTTAAATTTGATGTGGCTTGGCTGAGATGATGTAATCAGTGGAAGAGAAGGGCTTTAGAAGCAAAGGGGGCCTGGAATAACATCCGAAGATGAAGTTGAGCAGAGAGGATGCCTGAGCAGAGAGGATGCAATTTCTCATGTCTTTGTGGTTGCTTGTCCTGTGCAGGGATTGCGTAGACTGACAGCTTCTGCCATGGCCCTGTTCCTTGCAGCTTCTTTCATCTCTTACTCCTGGAGTGCTCCTCAGGTAAAGTGCTTTATCTGAATGAATGTACATGCATTAATAACTCTCACAGGTGGTTGTTGGCAAAGTGGTGGTGCTTGTTGTTAGTGACAGGGCTGTGATAACAGGTCACTTTTCTCTCCTTTGGTGTGCAGGGTCACTTCCAAAGAAGAAACTGGACTCCTCAGGCTATGCTCTATTTAAAGGGTGCACGTAAGTCCCAAGCTATTTCAGCTTTAAGGAATGTAACTTCTCTACCAATGGATTACTCTTTATATGCTTTGTTCAACACAAGCAGAAAACTGAGAGGTGTTAAATAGCAGGACAGGGGAGTGGAGATGGAAGCTCAGAGGATCATAGGGATGTGTTGATTGTGATCCTGTCTTACCTTAAAAACATTGCTATTGTTTTTTGTAAAGAAAAACAATTGTAATTTTGGAACAAAAAATGCTTAAATGTTTCCAAAAGGAATGTAATTACGGGTTGGTCGTTAAATCTGCTGGAAAAAATAACTTTCCCCTCTGAAACTGATTTTTAAAAGACTTAACATACATTTGATATATTTAATTATTTCTTGTTCTCTCCTGTGCTTTATTAAAGCATCTCCACAAACAACAGGGCAGCAGAATTTTCTAATGCAAACCTTTTGGCTTGTGCTGGAAATTCATACCACAAGAGACATCAGCTATGGCGGATGGAATGGCAGTGTTACCTATTTCTTGGTAGTGTGTTGTGTAAATGAATCTATTTTTGTTAGTCCAGCATTAAAGGGATAGTGTTTAATAATCAAATTTGGATCCAAATTGAGATTTTGTGGTTTAAAGAAAAAACCTAGGATCCAGTGGAAATTTTACCATTATTTTAAACAATCCAGTGTAAACAGCTTTTTTTTTTTAAACAAAATAAACATTTAGGATTGTGTTTGACATCCAAACAATACAACAATGAGAACCTAACAGTAAACCTTCCTACAGACCAAAAAAAAAGAAAAGAGAGAGAAATCGATTTCATAGTCTACGCTCATAGAAATACAAAAAGCACACAGCATAAATAATTTAAAAAAAAATTAAGGGCCAAAATATTTGCTCATGCAAATTGGAGAAAATTCACCAAAGTCAAGAAAGCTGCCTCCATTTATGCCAGCAGAGAATTTG
Source organism: Mauremys mutica (assembly GCF_020497125.1). Classification (NCBI taxonomy): domain Eukaryota; kingdom Metazoa; phylum Chordata; order Testudines; family Geoemydidae; genus Mauremys; species Mauremys mutica. The sequence goes on along the minus strand of NC_059072.1, from coordinate 122,167,154 downwards.
GCCTCTGGTTTAAAAACAAAATGTTATTTTTAATAATGTGTTGTAATTTTACTAATCGGTTTATTACTATTACTGACACATTCAGAATAATTTGTTTGCAGTATCACATATTTTCTTTTAAAAAATGACAATGTTCCTTTAAAAGCAGTTGATTTATAGTGTGTCAGGGAGGTAGAGCAGAAAAGGCAGGTGAAGGAAGAAGCTGGTAAATTTCACCCACAACTCCTACAGAAAGTTAATAAAACAGTGGAAAAGGCTGAAAATCATCAGCCCTTTGGAACAGAATGTAGCTCAGCTAAAACATTCTGTTCTATGATTTAGATTGCGCTGAACTCAACAGATCTCAGGCAGATGGAGCTATATATCACTAGAATGTTTGTATGGTTGCGTAAACATTATTGTAAAACAGTTTGAAATTACTATTTTAGGGACCTCTAGTTATGGTTCACATAGGTATGGTGTTTTGTTTTCACCCCCTTCCCATTGATTTATTAGAGGGACGTCGATTCATCTCAGATGAGAGCCAGAGGAAGGACCTCTATGATAGATTGCAGCTAGGTAAGCTCATCTGGAAATGTTTTTTTTAAAAGGGAAAAACTATTATAGTATTCCATCTCCATAACCCTCCCTCCCTCCCAAAAATGATGTGCATCATAACTAATCAGGTGGATGTGAACAGCAGGTCCATAAGAAATGCAGAAAGCTTTAGTTTAACACTAAACAAAACATTCTCTCATGGGAGGAAGAGGTAATTCAATGGAAAAAATTAAATGGAGGGAAGCTACTTTTTAATGTTTTATTTTGTTAGAATCAAATTCAAAGGAACAGCGAATATTAAGAGTTGAATAGTTCAATCATTTCAAAAATCTCATTGGAAAGACTAACAGCCTGAGTCTCCTCTCACTAACGCCAGTTTAAATGCATCATCTTACATGAAATTATTCCTGATTTACTTTGTATAAGCGAGAGAACAAGCAGTCCCCTTAACTTTCTATCTCTGTTGGCAAAAAATAAAATAAAATAAAGGTATGTTCTTGATTACTGTAACGTCAAACTATGATGGTAAAGAAAACATTCATTTAGACTATATTTATGGTTGAAACTGAACCTTACAATTAGATAATGAATGTATGCAAAAAGAGAATGTACCTTTCACTCTTTAAGGGGGCTTTAGGAAGAATTACATTTGTTTCCTTCTCTTTAAGTAGGTTATGAGGTTGTTTTCTCTTAGCAATTTAATGGGCTATTTTCAGGCAGAGAATTGTATAGAAAGTGACTGAAACAGCCTACAAAAATATATATTTTTTAAAACTGTCCCTTTTGTTCTCAAGTTGTAAAGATTAAAAAAAAAGCAAGGGCAGAATGTGAAATGCAGAAATTTTGCAGACACACATTGGCTAACTGTGCTTCATTGGTATAGGTTTAGATCTGAGAAAGTGTGTTGGCTTTGTCTCTCCAGAAACACGCAGCCAAAATACAAATCCTATATCTCTGTCGGAGGCTGCAGAACTATTTCTTAACTCCTTACGGAAAGCACAAGAAGGTAAATGCATCATTTATTTTACTCTCTGAGCTTCTAAGGGGTTTATGAATACTCCATTTATTAATTCTTCAAAATAAATCTGAGAAGATCTCATTTGGCTGATTGCAAGCACAAACTATGCCTTCAAGCATATTGTATTAGAAGTTACAGTAAGAGAGATTGGGACATATATCTGAGAATGGATGGAAGGATAAATGTTGGCTTATCCTGCTTTGCTGTTTGCTTTTCTCATTTCCGTTGGTTAATTTAGCCACCATAATTCTGGACTCACTTCTTGTTATCTTGACACTTATTTGTTTGGGCTCTAGGGACTGTTTATAGTGACTTTGACTTTGCAATAGCAAACTTCTCTTTTGGGTTCCTGTTTCTGCAGAGTACAGTTCATGGGTGAGATCTGTACCCCTGCCTCTGGCTCCGGCTCCTTTACACTGGGTAAAAGGGTTTGACTGATGTAAAAAAGCCCCAAAAGCCACACCACAGGCACTGTGGATGACAGCTCTAAGGCTGCCTCCCAAGGACTCACGATAGCCCTGGCGCCAGGGGTATGTTGAGGGCAAGGCTGGGGCAGGAGGTGGGGCTGCAGGATGCAGAGCTGTGATGATACCAAGCAGCACTGTGGTCCATAGGAAGCCCCAGGAGGCTGTGGTAACTTAGACAGGCACCCAGAGCTGTGTAAATTATGCTGGGGGTTTTGCCAGTCCCAGGAACAGCCTGGGATTGGGAAGGCACCAAGGTGGTTTAAAGTCCCCTTAGCCTCTCGTGGGCAGTGAATTCTATGCTCTGCCTCTGAGGCCTTGCCTTCACTATGAAAAAAAAGGTGTGTTCTTAACTCGAGTTAGCTAACCCGAGGGAAAACCTCAGTGAGACAAGGCAGTCTGTAGTTTTTCCATGTGTTAGCAAGTCAAGGCAGGGCTGCCCGGGGGGGGGAGGGGCAAGTGGGGCAATTTGCCCCAGGCCCCACAGGGCCCCCCACAAGAATATTCTATAGTATTTCAACTTTTTTTTATAGATGGGGCCCCCGAAATTTCTTTGCCCCAGGCCCCCTTAATCCTCTGGGTAGCCCTGAGTCAAGGTAAACCCTATACTCTCCCATAGCCTCTAACTCAAGCTGCTAACTCATTTGAACACTACAAACTGTCTTGTCTTCACTGGAATTTTGCCTCGGGTTAGCTAACGTGAGTTAAGAACACATCTTCTTTACATAGTAAAAACAAGCCCAGCACAGAATCTCACGCTATATGTATTCACTTGTACTGGTCCCAGTCCTGTCCTTTTCTGGCAAAACTCCCAATATGCTGAGCTTGATATTAAGAAAAGTGTTCAGTTCTTCCATTCTGCCTCAGGCAAAACCCTCCTTGACTTTTTAAGTTGGGAGTTTTGCCTGAGCAAAAAATGGCAGAATCGAGTGAAAGCTCTTAATATTAAACATAGTGTCTTGTACACAGTGTGCAGGCTGAAGGTGGACCTGCTTAACCTAGTGAATTTAGCCTTGTGTGTTAATCATGACAGAAGTAAACCACATAAAGTTCAAGCCCTGTCAAAGAAAGTTAGCTGTATTTTCTAGTTCGTTATTGCTCACAAGGAAAAAGCAACCAGTGTCAGCCTTGTAACCAGAAAATAGGGGATACGACAGACCTGATTAAGCATGTGTGGATGGAAATGTTAATTGCCACAACTCACCAGTTCCTTGTCTTTATTAAGGGCTTGATCCTCCAAGGTGCTGAGCGCTTTGCTTGTAATCCAGCAAAGTGCTTAAGAATGTGCTTAATTAAACCATCAATAGCCTAAACAAGTCAACAGGACATCCTTAAAGATAAGCGCATACATACATGTTGTGCTAGTCTAAGGCCAGAGCGCTCCGCCCCCTATAGAATTGAGCCCTAAGCACTTTTCTTCATTGCAAAGAAATCAGAAAGAAAGGTAAGACTCTTATAGTCCAGTTCACTCCCTTGTAGAGGGCAAGTACAAAACCTATTAATCATTTAAGCCCTCAAAATAAAAAGTGGGACTTAAGTGGTGTGTAAGTTTTCTGTTGGCCCTTTGCGCAAAGATGAATGTCACCCAACTTGGATTTAATTGTGGTGGTCAACATACTTGAACATGGCTCTAGTGGCACAAAAGATTGGTACAGAAATGTAGCTGTCAAGATACAGTGCTTATGTAACCATTTAACCTCTCATCCCCCCGAAAGCTTCCCCTTCATTTCAAGAGCCAGTTCAAAATTATTTGATCTTAGATCTTCCATGAACTTACACTACTCCACCGTACAGACCCTGGGCCAGATCTTTAGCTCAGTGGGTCTCAAACTTTTGTACTGGTGACCCCTTTCACATCGCAAGCCTCTGAGCGTGACCCCCCCTAATAAATTAAACACCCTTTTTAATATATTTAACACCATTATAAATGCTGGAGGCAAGCAGGGTTTGGGGTGGAGGTTGACAGCTCACGACTCCCCATGCAATGGCCTCGCAACCCCATGAGGGGTCCCAACCCCCAGTTTGAGAACCGCTGCTTTAGTTCTGACATTTTACAAGTTGAGGATCTGGCCCCTAGTTTCTTTATATTCCTCTCCATGCTCCCGCTTCTCATCTAGCTCATTCGTCTTCCTGTCCTTCATAATCTTGCTATCAGCGCTAAGTTTTTCACACAAAAAAATCTTCCCACAAAAACAACCAATTGACTTTTTCACTATAATTTTTTCATTGCCATTTATATCATAAACTTTTCAGACTTTTGTTTTCATTTGGATAAGAAAACAACTTTGAGGAAAGAATTTCAAGAAAATGAAAAATAGGTCAAATTCTGAAACCTGTGAAATGGAAATACTTAGAAATTTCAGAATTTTATGCAGCTTTCCCCCCCCCCCCATTTTTCAATCTACTATTGGTGTGAGAGCCTTCCCCTCTACTGCTAAATAACCCAAATCTCAACAGAAAACATGTATTTCCCTCTCCTCTATACCCCCAAACAGACTCTTCTGATTGTTCTGATTTATCATTTAACTCTAGTGTGAAGAGTCTGGTTACAGCTTTTATGAAAACCCCGTACCGAAAAACATGATCTTTTAGTGTGCTAGGGGATGAGAGAGTCAGAGTCCATAGGCTCAGGCATACATTTTCAACTTAGATGATTTTTATTTTGATTAAAGATTAAGGAGAACGCCCAACGAAAGAACAGATACACTGCTGTCTCCTTCCTAGAAATGTTGTCTCTTTCATTGTCTTTAAGATCCTCCATCCTGACATAATATATAGCCCTGGCTTCTAACAAGCAGGCAAACTTCATGTATTTAAAAGTCCAGTAACACAGAAAACATAATCTTTACTACATACATCACAAAACTCCCTGCTTTTCCCAGGTAGTTACATATAATAGGGTTATGTCTCAGGTTTCTCTATCACTTTAGCAGCTGAACTGCCTGTGTTTTAAGACTTTTCTTTTCATGCAGCTCATTATCCCCCCTCATATCTTGTCTTTATTGTCTTTCAGCGGAAGAAGAAATCAATGATCACCCTGGATACTTAACAGACAATCTATTAAACTGGTGAAAGATTTCAAGTTGCATCAACATGCCTATTCATCTCCCTTGAACCCATGGTCTATGTAAGCAAAACATTCTGATTCATCTGACTCCACCTGTGTTCTGAAGGAATAAAGCTTGGACTCATTTTTGCATTTTGAACGCAAATTGATTAAAGGTTATTGTTCAGCTACGGAAACTATTTTAAATTTGATTTCCTATCTTAAACCACATTGCGTGCCACCCAAAATTTAAAAACCACTGGAACATATTAGCTTACAGGACCCAAACATCATACTGATATTGAATTGTTTTTGATAATTTTTCCAAAATCTTCTCATGGAAAAACTTTCACCATATTCCAGCCAACTCTGCATGTAAACACTTTTTAACCTATGACAGCAGTTGACTCTTTAACCACCACATTGCTGGTCCTGAAATCCACCTGCAGGGCTCTTGCAGTCTATTGGTGTTCCAGTTAAATCAATGAAATATTAGAGTGCATCTAGTATATGGGGCAGCAAAGCAGGTGATTTCTGCTGGAGATATTTCATACTGGAGCGAACAATCAACAGGCTACCTATCTAGGCCTTAATCCTGCAAAATTAAAATATATGCTTATCTTTTATGTACTGTGAGTAATCCCATCAAACTACTCACAGTGTATAAAGATATGCACATGTGTAATTTTTACCAGGATTGGGAGCCTTCCTAATGATCATGGGATAAATTCACCACTGTTATCAGTTGAAGTTTGTTGTGTTGTGCCAGCAGTGAATCTAGTCACACATGGCAATAAGAAAATTTGCACAAAAGTATATGTAATTACACACATTTTATGCAATTGATTTATGTACTTATTTGCTTTCTGAGCTGCAATATGGGAATTACACTTGAATTGGCTAATTGCTATTCCACACTGATATGGACATGTTTCACATTGTTATGTAGTTATATGATAATTACCAGAAAGTCTTCTGGAGTTCTGTAATTAAAGAATAGCCACCGGATACGTGTGTCCCTGCAATGATGTTTCTTTTTTTTTTTCAAAACCATTTGCCTGTGATCTGTCTCGTGATGTCAAAACTGATTAATGCCACTAATTTGCAATCAATGCAATGTTGTTTCCCACTTGCCCAAAAACAAGACAGCTGAAATAATGGAGGAAGTAATTTTTTTGATGCATTGATAGATACTTCTGGTAATTAGTTACATTTTTAATCAGGTTGGGGGGAAATGATTAGATGAACCAGGAACAAATCCTGGTTTTTGAAACAGAGTTAAATCACCCAGGGGCAGGGTGTGCTAGATCACTCCATTCATTCAAATCCCACGTATGGGCTTCAGCTATAGCCCAAATGAAGTCAATGTGAATCTTTTTATTTACTTCAAAGGACTTTGCATGAAGTCTAATCTGAATGCCTCAGGTGTTTCTAAATTACTGTTTGGCACGAACTGGGGTTGTACTGTACCCTGGAGAAAAGTAGAGGGGTTATGTATCTACTGATCTGTTAGATTATCCCCGGGGTAGGCAACCTATGGCACGTGTGCCGAAGGCGGCACACGAGCTGATTTTCACTGGCACTCACACTGCCTAGGTCCTGGCCACCGGTCCGGGGGGCTCTGCATTTTAATTTAATTTTAAATGAAGCTTCTTAAACATTTTATAATCCTTATTTACTTTACATACAACAATAGTTTCATTATCTATTATAGACTTATAGAAAATCTTCTTCTAAAAATGTTAAACTGTATTACTGGCACATGAAACCTTATATTAAAGTGAATAAATGAATACTCAGCACACCTCTCCTGAAAGGTTGCCAACCCCTGGATTATCCTAACCTTCATGTGCCTGAACATTTCAGAGCTACAGCAAAACTTTAGCTATATTCAAGATTAATGGACTTTTTTATGTTTTACTGTAGGTCCATGCCCACTAGTGTGGACAATTCCTTACAAATGTCATGAAAATAAATAAAAGATCTACCTTACTTGGAAATGAGCTGTTCTTGGAGCCTTCGTGTTTTCAGTATGACAGCTAACTACTACCAAGTTTGTCAGATACCAATAAATGACCCAATAATGATATGAAATCAGTTGGGGGTTGGCCTTTGGTGAGCTGGTATCTTAGGTGAACACTTATTTTGAGTCCTTGGTACCTTCACACGATCAAAAAGGCAAAAATGTTTGGTAATATTTCAGATACATCAAACTCTTGAAAACCAACTCTAACATTCAGGTCAGAATTAAAATGAGTAAGCCTAGATGTGTGAGGCATAGATCACTCTGGCTACTGTAGGAAAGGACACAGTATTCATGCTAGTTCCATCTAGAAAGTATGCTGCTGCTCTTGGGGCATCTAGTTATAGAAGGGAGTCAAGAGACCATGCGTGACTTTGACAAGCAGAGGACAGTGTCCTAGATAGAGGGATCTCTGCCAGATCATCAAAGGGTTTTTTTTCCTTTCTACCAGCATCATCTCACTCGCATCTGGGTGAAGCTTGAGCCAGCGGCTTTTAATCCAATTGTGTAGGAAGCTGGTCAGTTGACAGCAGTGTGTGAGTTTGATGAGATTGAAACAATTGGCCTGGTCTACACTAGGACTTTAATTCGAATTTATCAGCGTTAATTCGAACTAACCGCTCAACCGTCCACACCAGGAAGCCATTTAATTCGAACTAGAGGGCTCTTTAGTTCGAATTTGGTACTCCACCCCGGCAGGTGGAGTAACGCTAAATTCGCACTTGCTAGCTCGAATTAGGCTTGGTGTGGATGCTAATCGAACTTAGCAGCTCCGGGAGCTATCCCACAGTTCACCACTCTGTTGACGCTCTGGACAGCATTCCGAGCTTGGATTCTCTGGCCAGCCACACAGGAAATGACCCGCGAAAATTTGAATTCATTTTCCTGTCTGGGCGGTTTGAATCTGACGTTCTGGTTGCACATCGGGGCGAGCTCCGCAGCACCTGCAACGATGCAGAGCTCTCCAGCAGAGGAGTCCGGGCAATCCCAGAATAGAAAGAGGTCCCCAGCATGGACTGACCGGGAAGTCCTGGATCTGATCGCTGTGTGGGGCGAGGAGTCTGTGCTCTCGGAGCTGCGCTCCAACAAGCGGAACGCGAAGACCTTCGAGAAGGTCTCTAAAGCCATGAAAGACAAAGGATACAGCCGGGATGCGATGCAGTGCCGCGTGAAAGTGAAGGACCTAAGACAAGGGTATCAAAAAGTCAGAGCGGCAAACGGACGCTCCGGAGCCCAGCCCCAGACATGCCGCTTCTACGAGGCACTGCATGCCATTCTCGGTGGTCTGCCACCACTGCCCCACCAGTGACGGTGGACTCCGAGGACGGAATAGTGTACCGGGACAGTTCCCCCTCCCTGTTCGCCGATGGGGAAGATGAGGAAGGGTCTGTTGAGGACGGCGCAGGCGACATCGAACCCACTCCCGCTTTCCCTGACAGCCAGGATCTCTTCATCACCCTCACAGAGATCCCCTACCAACCGTCCCCGCCCGTTAACCCGGACTCGGAATCAGGGGAAGGATCAGGCGGTAAGTGCTACAAACAGGGATACATTTATTTTTTTAAGAAACAGGGATATATATAAAAAATAGAAATACTATATAACAATTTTTAAATATGAAACTAGACAAACAGCAGGTCTACACAAACAGCAATGGAGCAATAGTCCTCTGGGGATAGTTCAAAAAAGCTCTCAGAGAGCAGCTGGAAAAGCCTCAGCAAGAGGTTTCTTGGGAGAGGTGCTTTATTGGTGCTCCGTTGAAGCACACTCTTCCGCGCCAGGCCATCCTCAGGTACAGGGGGACCATCGCCTCGACGAGCATGGCAGCGTATGGTCCTGGTCTGTGCAGGGCTTCTGTTAGCATCCGCTCTCTCTGTGTGCGCCTGACACGCCTCAGGGTGATTCGTTGTGGAAGTGCTGCATCTAATTAGTGGAATTAGTGTACTGTTACTATTGTGCATGGTAGACTTTTACTTTGCATAAGAATGACCCTCGCTTAACAGAGTTTTACTTTGCATAAGAATGACCCTCGCTTAACAGCCACGTGTTGCAGGCCACAGAGGAAACACATACAGGGGTCTTTCCCGTTCACTGGCGGGAGGTGCCGCATAACGCTCATCTTTTCTGCTTTGCACATTGCCTCCAGCAGGAGAGCACAGCTAAGCAGTAACTGATAAGCACTCTGTACTGTAAGGCTTACCAGGACTTTGTGCAAGAGGGATGCAGCTGTCTCTCCTCGCTTGTGCGCTATCCAGTGCAATCGCGCCGCCAATGAGAGCGTATTCCGAAATCTCGGACTAGTTCCGAGATCTCCTGAGACTTGGTTCCCTGTTTGGTCTTCTTAACTGAAACTGACTAGACTGTGTTTACTGTTGGCAAACATGTATTTGTTCAAGGAAATCACCTACTTTTTCGCATCACACAGCTTCGGGTCCTTCCCGGACTGCCCCGCCATCCCCCTCGCAGAGGCTGGCTCAGATTAGACGCCGAAAGAAAAAGACAAGGGACGACATGTTCCAGGAACTGATGGCCAGCTCCAGAGCGGAGGCGGCAGAGCAGAAACAGTCGAGGGAGAGCCTGTGTCAGCAGCATCGCACACACATGGAACGGGAGGATAGGTGGCGGCAGGAAGACCAGCAGGCGACTCAAACGCTGCTTGGTCTAATGAGGGAGCAAACGGACACGCTCCGGCACCTTGTAGATGTTCTGCAAGACCGCAGTCAGGAGGAGAGAGCCCCCCTGCAGTGCATCTGCAACCGCCCTCCAACGCCAAGAAGTCCTGTCCCCCCCTCACCCAAAGTGACAAGACGGAGGGGCGGTAGGGGCCGTGAGAACTGTCCCTGCACCGCAGCACACCGATAATGTTCGAGACAACTGTCGCGCTGTAAATTTGTACAAGCTCTTTCCTTAAAGCATCAACCAGTCCCAACTCCAAGTTTAAACCCCCCACTGTGTACTACATTATTAAAAGCGGTTTTGTGTTACTGACTGTTTCCGTCACGTTTCTGGTGTCAGAAGACTTTCTGTTGTTCTGTAGGGGGGGGGGGTTGTAATTTCACTGCATAGCCCACAGTGCCATGCTACAGACTTGGCTGCAGGGTCAACTGCAGGGCACACACAGACTGCAGTCACTAGGCACCAGGGACAGTCTGTGTGGTGTATGCTGCCCCGGGTCTTTCCTTGATGTGTATGCTTGTGCAGGGTCCTGGTGCCTGACATCCCAGAATGTAAAGGCAGGCTTCCCTTCACATGCACTTGGACCGTAGTCACGATCCTCCCCGGTGCCCTGAGCCCCAAAAAGAGACCTCATCCAGGGCAGATACTCACCCTTCCCCCACACCCCCCTCACCCCTTCCAACGCCCAAACCCACAGCCGTCATGTTAACCCCTATCCAAAGACGGCACCCCTCGCCCCTTCCTGCAAACCCACCCATCAGTGCACACCTTAACCAGCACAGAGTGCTTCCATGTTTCAACGAAGAAAGAGAAATGCAAAGTCAACGAAAGATTTATTATTAATTACTAAAACATGTCCTTAGTTTTAAAACGTCCTTCGGAACTGGGGGAAACTTGGTTTATGATCAGGCTCTCTTAAAATCAAGTGGACAGTCACAGGTTACCCTGCTCTGCGAGGAAACTCGCTTTCAAAGCCTCCCTGATGCATATCGCTTCCCGCTGGGATATTCTCTCAGCACGGGTGTCTGGCTGATCGTAAACAGCAGCCAGGCGATTTGCCTCAACCTCCCAAGCGGCCAAAAAGGTCTCGCCCTTGCTCTCACAGAGATTGTGGAGCACACAGCAAGCAGCAATCACTACGGGGATATTCTTTTCGCTGATGTCCGAGCGAGTCAGTAAGGTCCGCCATCTCCCCTTGAGACGTCCGAAAGCACACTCCACCACCATTCTGCACTTGCTCAGCCGGTAGTTGAAGAGTTCCTTTTCACTGTCCAAGGCGCCTGTATAGGGCTTCATGAGCCAGGGCATTAGCGGGTAGGCCGGGTCCCCGAGGATCACTGTAGGCATCTGCACATCCCCAACCGTTATTTTGTGGTCCGGGAAGAAAGTGCCTGCCTGGAGGCGTCTAAACAGACCAGAGTTCCTGAACACACGCGCGTCATGAACCTTGCCCGCCCACCCGACGTTGATGTTGGTAAAACGTCTCCTATGGTCCACCACAGCTTGCAGCACCATTGAAAAGTAGCCCTTTCGGTTAATGTACTCGCTGGCCTGGTGGGCTGGTGCCAGGATAGGGATGTGAATCCCATCTATAGCCCCACCGCAGTTTGGGAATCCCATCGCGGCGAAGCCATCTATGATGACCTGGACATTTCCGAGAGTCACTACCTTTGAGAGCAGTTGCTCAACGATTGCGTGGGCTACTTGAATGACAGCAATCCCCACGGTAGATTTGCCCACGCCAAAGTGGTTCGCTACTGACCGGTAGCTGTCTGGCGTGGCAAGTTTCCAGAGGGCTATGGCCACTCGCTTCTGCACTCTCAGGGCTGCTCGCATCCTTGTGTCCTGGCGCTTCAGGGCAGGGGACAGCAAGTCACACAGTTCAAGGAAAGTGCCCTTACGCATCCTGAAGTTTCGCAGCCACTCTGTGTCATCCCAGACCTGCAGCACTATGCGGTCCCACCAGTCTGTGCTTGTTTCCCGGGCCCAGAATCGCCGTTCCACACCATGAACTTGACCCATTGCCACCATGATCTCCACTGCCCGGCGTACCCTGCTTTCTGAGAGGTCTGCGCCACTCTCCTCACCGTGCTGCCGGAGCCTCCTCGCCCGGTTTCTCAGCATCTGACTGTGGAAGAGGTGGACGATAACGTGCGAGGAGTTGACAACGGCCATAAGTGCAGCGATGATCGCAGCGGGCTCCATGCTCGCAGTGCTGTGGCGTCCGCGCTGTAACCGACCAGACAAGGGCGCGAACAGATTTCCCGCCGGCGCTTTCAAGGAAGACAGGGAGGGCGGGATTGACGGTTCAATGACGACACATTTTTTCCCCCAGCATGCATTGGGGGGAAATCCCACAATTCCAATGGGCAGCGGGGAGTGCGGGAACTGTGGGATAGCTTCCCACAGTGCACCGCTTCCAAAGTCGAAGCTGGCCCCGTGAATGTGGACTCAGAAGTTCGAATTTGTGTATTTAGTATGGATACACAAATTCGACTTATTAAGGTCGAATCCACAAATTCGACTTAAGTAGATTCGAAATAGTCCTGTAGTGTAGACAAGCCCAAAGAGCTGGGTGTCATTGGGATAGTTTTGGCATTTGAACATAAGCCAGCTCACTATTTCCCCAGTGGTCTTATATACTGGAGACATGGCTGAAAATGGGTATAGGATTTAACCTTATGGGAATCTGCACATTGGATCATGTATGTTGCTCCTTGCAGTTCTGTAGGACATATCTAGAAAGAATGAGTTAAGTTGTTTTAATGCAGTAGAGCTGGTCAGTACATTTTTGCCTCAACATTTATTTGCTGGAAAATGTCAATTTGTCAAAACCAAAACAGTTTGACAAATTTCCTGTTTAGAAAAGATTTTGGAAAAAAAGTTTCAAAATGTCCCTTTTCAACATTTTCAAAATGAAAGTTCCATTTTCAGGTCACAACGACACTTTTGTTTAGAAATGTAAGTTAATTTATAATAAAAAAAATGTAAAATTAAAAGGTCAGAATCAAAATGAAACGCTGTAAAATTATCAGTTGACCCAATATGACATCTTTCAATGGTTTGGTTAGAAAATGTTGTCCAGATTTTGACTTTTCATGCTAGGTCAGTGTGAAAACAGTTTTCAAAAACCATGCTCAGCTCTAGAAGGTAGCTCCATAAAGCGAACAGCACATTGCCCATTTGTACCGAGAGCGTGACCTAGTTTATCCTATTGAAGTTGTATGGGCAGGTTAAGTGATTAAAAAGAAATTACTAGAGCAGGGAAGAATATTCATTATGAAGAGCTTTGTGATGAAATCCAGCTGTTCTCACCCACCTCCCTCCCATTCAGAAAGTTTTCTGCATAATATGGGTATTTATAATATATTTGGCTTTCATCATTTTGCAACATAAGTTCTCATGAAAAATGCCATCTTATTGGTTGTTTTAGTTATTTTTCTTTTCTTCTTCATCATCATGTCACAGGGCAGTGACTGATTTGATATACACATTTATCTTTGTGTCATACAAACCTGGTGTTTTCTTCTAGGTGTAAAATAAAACACCTATGTGACTTAGGAACCATAAATCCCATTTTAACAAGTGACTTCAGAAGTAACTCCCAATGCGGCCTATGTGCTTTTTAAAATCCCACTGATGGCCTATCTCCATCTTTAAGCACCTAAATACCTTTAAGAATCTGGTCCTTAGGCATTTAGGACCCCAAGTTTCATTGTTATTTACTTCTAAGTGCCTGCGACCTAAAGGTATTTAAGCACTTAGTTCCCATTGATTTAATGCCTAAGTAGGATCTGGACCTAATTCTCTTTTGAAAATGGGACTTAGGCACTTTTGAAAATTTTTCTCTGACAACTTATTACTGTAATTCATTTACCTCAGATACACTAGATCATAGAAACTGAAGAGAACTCCACAGACAATGCTGCCTTGGCTTGCACGCTGAACTCAATAGGGTCTGTGGGAACAAGGTAAGTCAGGGCAGACTTTGACCTTACAGAACAGCACTACTCATTATTTCAAGTTCACTCCTCTGTTGTTTTTCTTTTGTTTTTGTTTTTTGGTGTTGCACCTTTCATTTGAGGGATTTGGTCAGATATTTTAAAGGGCAACCTCACACATTTGGTACTGAGGGTACAAGGTCTGGGCCCATTTGTTTTCTCTGCATTACAATAAGAAGGGGCAGTCTAGTCTACTGAATAGAGCTCTGGACTAGGACTCTGGAGACCTGGGTTCTGTTCTTCCTTCTGATGATGATCTGCTGTGTGCAGGGGCGGCTCCAGGCACCAGCACGCCAAGCGCATGCTTGGGGCGGCAAGCTGCAGGGGAGTGCTCTGCCAGTCGCCGTGAGGGCGGCAGGCAGGCTGCCTTCGGCAACATGCCTGCGGAGGGTCCGCTGGTCCCGCGGCTTCGGCGGACCTCCCGCAGGCGTGCTGCCAAATCCGCAGGACCGGGGACCTCCCGCAGGCAAGCCGCCAAAGGCGGCCTGCCTGCCGCGCTTGAGGTGGCAAAATACTAGAGCCGCCCCTGGCTGTGTGGTGATCTTGAGTGAGTCATTGCACCACTCCATGCCTTTATTTCCCCTCTTACAGTTTGTCTACTTAGATTGTGAGCTCTTCTAGGCAAGGACTCTCTCTCATTATGTGATTGTACAATGTCTAGCACAAAAGCACCCTGACCTCAGTTGTCTCTGGTGGTACCACAACTAACTAATAAGCTCTGCTAACTCAGGCACTTCTATAGGAGGTCATCTTGTCCTGGAAATTTCCCATTAACAGATAGAGCTAAGGTCATCACCTTTTAAATTTAGATTTTTGAGACAATGTTATTCCATCACAATGTGGCATGTGGATTTATTCACAGAAGCAAGCATTTTCAGGAATTTTATAGCTTGCTTGAGACAAATCACACAATTTTTTCTCCCCAAACTTGATCAACAAACCTCAGTGGAGAGAATAAAAATCCAATAAAATGGAGGATTCAAAAGAAACCAGAAAAAAGTGGTCTGCTGTTTTTTGTGGCTCTAGACAACTCCATAAGATGACTTCGTCTAAAAATGCAAATGAAGTAACACCAGATATTTTTTCATAAACAGCACCAAGATGTTTTTGTGCACTTTAAAACAATTCTTAAAAATGATGGAGATTTAAAATAGGAGAAATAGCAGAAGAAAAAACAAACCATTTTCTTTTCAACATTTTTTTTAACTCTGCCAAGGTCTTCCCTGGTAACAATTTCTTCAAAATGTTCCAATTCAGGGCTCCAAGGTGGTGTCTGTTTGCAAGGGGAGAGGAAGGGATGAGAAGTCGGTATTCATTTGGAATGACTATAATAGACCTGTCTTCATGGATTACAACTAAATTCAAATACTTATACAGACAAAAATATGATCTACAGTATGCACAATCTAGCTGGAGCTATCACACAGGGTTTGTCACATTCTCTAGGTTAAATAAGCTTTGAAAAATCTCTTCTTCTACCTGCAAGGCAGAGAGAAGAATTACCATTTACTTTTAAGGTAAAATATAATTAGGTTTTCAAACAGTTTAACCCAAGTAATGTTTGTTTAAGATTCCCTAACCACACTGCACTGCCCTTAACACAGCGTTTCACTAGCCTACGCTTGGGTGCTCTGTAGTGGATGAAGACCATGTTGCGGTGACAGCAAAGGAATTCAGTTCCTGTATTCTCCATGCTGCTTTTTCTTTCTTTGTGGCAGTGCTCCAAGGGACAAAGGTGACTTTATGTTTTGCCTGTCTCTTTCGGCCTCTTCATCCTCATCGTATCTTTCATCCTCATCTTCATCCTCGCTATGATGAGGGCTGGAATGCTGAGAGACAGAAGGCGATGGTGGTACTGATGAAGGCCTGGGGTACCTGAAACCTTCCGTCTGCCAGAGACATAAGCAAGAAATAAACATTACACAAGTGCAGCTTGTTTAGTTACACAGAGTGACGATAGGTCAATATATCCAGAGGGCCAAGGCAAAGATGATGTATAAGTAGGGCCCTACCAAATTCACAGTCCATTTTGGTTAATTTCACAATCATAGGATCTTAAAAATCTGAAATTTCATGATTTCAGCTATTTAAAATCTGAAATTTCATGGTGGTGTAATTCTAGAGGTGACCCAAAAAAGGAGTTGTGGGGGGGATCGCAAGGTTATTGTAGGGGGTACTGCTACCCTTACTTCTGTGCTGCTGCTGGTGGCGGCTTTGCCTTCAGAGCTAGGCAGCTGGAGAGGGGCAGCTGCTGACCGGCAGCCCAGCTCTGAAGGCAGAGCCGCTGCCAGCAGCAGCGCAGAAGTAAGGGTGACAATACCATACCATGCCAGCCTTACTTCTGCGCTGCTGCCGGCAGAGCTGGGCCCTCAGTCAGCAGCTGCCACTCTCCCACCACTCAGCTCTGAAGGCAGCAGCGTAGAAGTAAGGGTGGCCTGGCATGGTATGGTATTGCCAACCTTACTTTTGTGCTGCTGCTGGTGGGGCGCTGCCTTCAGAGCTGGGCACCTGGCCAACAGCCACTTCTCTCTGCCTGCCCAGCTCTGAAGGCAGTGCAGAAGTAAGGGTGGCAATTTTGTGACACCCGCGCCCCACCCCCAAATAATCTTGTGACCACCCCCCACAACTCCCTTTTGGGTCAGAACTCCCAATTTGAGAAATGCTGGTCTCCCCCAAGAAAACTGTATAATATAGGGAAAAAGCACACAAAAGACCAGATTTCAGGGAAGGAGACCATATTTCATGGTCTGTAATGCGTTTTTCATGGCTGTGAGTGTGGTAGGTCCCTGTGTATAAGGTAATGAAGGCTACATCTGCCCCATACAACAAACTTAGACTCCCTTAGGTCTATTTATGCCCAGGTGATAGGGAGTCAAAGCTGATGTAACTTACATGGAGGAACCACATGAAAACTAAGTGAAGCCGGATGGAGGTGTTCCCCATCTGCTGTGTAGCCTACATAAGGGCCAGGCAGCATTCTGAAGAGTGCAGGGGCTGTCCTTTTCCTTCCCCTCTGGGGACCATGCACAGCCTATCACTCTCTCAGCCCTGGCCTGCAGAACCATACTGATGCAGCAGCGGGAGTAAGCTGCAGCCCATAAGGAGTATAGCAGCGGGTGTGCTCCCCTTGCTCGACAAGTAGCTTGTGGAAGCATCCTGGGGCTCTCTCTTTTCAGCAGTGCAATCTGTTTAATCCCTGGGCCATGCCTGGCAGGCATGATCTAGCCCAAGCACCTGTGAATTTTAAATAAAATTTTAACAGGAAAAGTTATTCTTCATGGCAACACAGAACTGCCAGCTTTAAAATGGAGTGACGTGGGAAAACAAAAGAAGCATCTATAAATTAAGGGTTCTGCTCATTTTCCATCTGGTAACTCAGAATGGCCAAAACTCCCCCAAATCTACACACAGTTCGTCAAACCCTACAAAAAACAAAATTCAGCTTCAAACGGATTAAAGACCATTCAAAAAGTGAAGCCTTTGTCAGGCCTCTGTTTTCACACTTGCAGTTGTGCCTGTATTTCACTGCAAATGCAGTTTGGTTCGTGCTGGTACTTTCAGGCACCTTAAGGTACTTAGCTGCTCACAAAACACTATTTGCGCCTCACAAAGCAGAGCCCAGATTTTTGAAAAGTTAATCCTTGGTGTGAAAAGTTTCACCCTAAGAGGAAAATAAGGATTGTATGCAGAATACCTGTCTCAGCTTTATAATGTAAATAATGTAAAGCTTTGACATCTACTATTATAATCTGACATTTGAGACTTTATTGACAATCTGAAGAAAGCTACCTTTTGAATAAGATGTAGTACAACCTTCAACTCCCTGTATCTTTGGAGGCGTTCAAGGCTGGTTTTGCACACGTGGCTAAATTATTATAACACCACGGCCATATCATAAGTCAGCTCCAAGATCTTATTGCAAAGCTAGGTTTCCAAAGCCTTCTGTCGTACTCTTTAACTCTTAACAGTCTGGAAGGAGTTCTAACATAGTATTAATCTAGCACCCTAGTATGCACATTCGTTTCAAAACACTGAATTTAACTCCCCCCTGCAGCAGCTATAAAATGTAGCAAAATACAAAACAATGAAGTAGATCACTAATCTAATTTTTGATGAGCTAATTGGTCTCACAAGTGTCTACTTCTACCTTTCCCTTTAAAATTCCCCCATGTTTCATAAATCTTCATTATTAATAGAGATTGACTGAAATCTTAATTTTGGGTCCAAAACCAAAATACGTAGTCCAAGTCCATCTATTGTGAAGTGCCAACACTAACTCAACACTAACCTTAGCCAACTCCCATCAACTTCAAGATTCTCGAAACTTCCAGGATAAATTTTCCATTACTCTAAGTAAACTGGTTAGTGGAGTTACTGGATTTACATCAGTGCAACAGCTTGAAAAATCCCTCTCAAATATCTCTATAAGGGATAGAATCGAACCCCCTAACCTGAATACTCCTGAACATAGGTGCGTATGAGCTGAAATCAAACCTCAGTCTGAACTTTCCTAAATTTTTGAGTGTTCACAATTGCCAACCCAGATCCAAATCCAGATCAAGGGTTTTGGTTTGGGCCCCCATCTCTAGTGGTTATTTTTAAAAAATGAATTGGCAGATGAGGTTTTAAATAACCGGGTCCTAAATTTAGAACGGAGCATAATGCCACCCCAAATGGGAGCCATATATATGCAATATGCTACAAAAGAAGATTGAATGTCTGGCTTTACTCCATCCTCAGCCTTCCCCTCATGTACACTATTCAGATTATTCCTGACAGAGATACAAATAATTTGCATGAGAATATGTAGAGAGGCTGGGTCAGGGAGTGTATGTGCAACAATTTGCAGACCCTGCCTCCTTGCCCCTAGACCCTTTTCCAGAACGCCCCTTCAAAGCTCTTGTGGCAGAAGGCCTGCAAAGCAGCCTTCCTATGGGTTTTATAGGGAGCAAAAATAGAAATTGCCAGTTTCTACCCAGCAGGCCAGATCCTCAGCTGGCCTAAATTAGCACAGTTCCATCAAAGTTAGTGTACACCAGCTGAGGATCCGGCTCTGTATTGTAGTTCATGGGATTTTCTATTGGGCATCCATACACTCCATCAGAATTTGGTAAAACTTGACTGTAATAAAGTATATTGAGTTCTTTACGCTCATAGGTTCATCTGTCCTCTCTTTTTCTCTCTCAAGACAGTAGCTGAAATGCAGACAAAAATCACCTAAAAGGATAGACATACCTGTGGTGGAGCATTTGGTTCCATCTCAAATTTATCTGGGAAAGTTCTGCTCAGAGCCAGGTGCCTGGCATGCATGTAGTACTGCAACAGAAAACAGAGGTCTACATGTGCAAAAACCCAAAGAAGACTTGGGCACATTTAGGCAGTGAGAGGGAAAGTAACACCAGGGCCGGCTTTATGACCCACGGGGCCCGATTGGAATACTCAGCGGCGGTTCGGGGCTTCGGCAGCACTTCGGCGGTGGGGGGCTTGCTCCGGGTTTTCCACGGCACCAAAGGACCCCCCACTGCCGAAGACCCCTGGAGTGGACCCCCCACCGCTGAAATGCTGCTAAAGACCCCCGGAGCGAGGCCCCCTTAGGCGCGGGTATGGGAGCCTCTTCGGCGCGGGGCCCGATTCCGAGGAATCGGGTGAATCAGCTTAAAGCCGGCCCTGAGTAATACTATTGTCTTCTCAAAGAAGATGCTGAAGAAAGACTGAATGAATCTTTAACTGAGGCTAACCCAGCTGGGATGGCCCTTGTGAAACTGTGGGCACATTGCACTGAAGAAATGATCAAATCCTGAGAGATTTATACTGGAGTAACTGGGCAGAATCTGCTTCTTTGGCTGCAGTGAAGATACTCCTTAATCTCACAAACGTGTAAGAGAACAGACTAGGGTATCCACTTCAGCCAGTCTAGTTTTCTGGTGGAGGTGGGGTGATTTTTTTATTCCTAAAAATATAGCACAGGTTTCTCTTTCCTGAGCGGAAATAAATAAATACATATTTATGCTCACGAATGTAATACTGTAACACACATGTTAAAACTGACTCATCCTTCAAAATGAAGGCATTGTAAGGAGAAGAGATTTGTGACATTGACATGCTTTTGCAAATTCAGAAAACCAGTCTGATGGTTTTGCAAAACTCCTTGAGGTTTTGTGTGGTATTGTGTAGTAGGCTAAGGGTGTTATTTGGCCTTCACAGCACAGTCCTGGTTTGGGGATGGTGCAGAATCCCAATGGTATTTTAGGCAGAATAGGTGAGATTTTCAAAAATGCCTAGGGGACTTGGGAGCACAAATCTAATTGAAAGTCATTTACACTTTTGCTCCAAAATCACTTGGGTGCTTTTGAGACTCCCACCCAATGCCTCCCAAGGTCTAAGGATGCTGCTGCACCATCCCTGAAGATGGTATACTGCCCACTCTCCATTGTCCAGTTTGGAGAGGCTGGTGCTGCCAGTGACACTAGCCTTGTGCAGTCTTTATGCTTGGGAGCATAAGGACCACATTGTGTTTGGCTCCTGCTTGAAACAAGCAAATCAAGGGGATTCTTCAGCTTGGGAATAAGTGGGTACTTGAGTAAGTTAATAGGGAGACGTCCCTGAACTGGGGCCTTGGTGCTAATGATGACAGATTCTATTCCCGATAACCATTGTGGTGGATGTGTGTTTGGGCCAACGGCTTTTTATATACCCACTAAACACAGTCACATACCCTGCCTAAATATCTCCAGTCCAGTAGGTCTGAGAGCCTCTCAGTTCGATTTCTCTGGATGATCCTCTGACGCCGTGACTGCTGGCAAAATCCATACAAGAACTGAGTCAGCTGGTTACATGACTCTTCAGGAGAGCGGTACCTCCTGTCAACTATGTAAATGCCTGAGGACACAAACAAAGTTGCAGATGAACAGGTATGGAAGTGAGCATTTCACCTTTTAAATTTAATTTCTATCTTTCTTTACACACAATCTTTTAAATACAACATGCATGGACTTGTTTTTTTAATAAGTGGAGCAAGGAATGACAAGTGTTTCCATTCTAACAGGTCATTTCAGCAGCTGGTGAGAAATGCTTTTGATTTTTTACCTTTCAGGCTGAAATTTGGCAGATCTGTTCTCAGCTCAGGAAGGCTTTTATTGTTTTAAAGTCTGTGCACAAATGGTCCAAGTGCTTTTGTGCAGTAAAAAAATATTCACTTTTCCATTATAAAAAAAATTGCTACCTTTTCTTGAATACCTGTGGTGGCTCATGGCGTGAGGTGGTGGTGTGAAATTTGGCAGAAAAGAGACACAGGCTATGTCTTCTCTGCAAAAGGTGGTGTGTTTTTATATTGAGACA
The DNA here is from genome assembly GCF_020497125.1 of Mauremys mutica. NCBI lineage: Eukaryota > Metazoa > Chordata > Testudines > Geoemydidae > Mauremys > Mauremys mutica. The sequence continues at coordinate 122,146,051 of NC_059072.1, read as the reverse complement.
GCTAACTTGAGTTAGCTATCTCAATGTAAAATCCCAGTGGAGAAAAGGCACAGCTAATTATTACATCAGTATTGCTAGTCAAGGTCAACACTCTATTCCCCATCTGTGGTTGAACATGACTTGCAACAATGGGTAAAAACTATAGTGCTTTGTTGCCACTAGGAGTTTACAGCCAGGCAGCTATCTCCACATAAATACCTAATTTTGCAGTAAAGACATCCCCATGCATGTACTTTTTGGAAGTTTGGTGAAAACTGGTTGTGATCTGTGAGAGTTATAAGGATTTGTAAATAGGCCTTTGCTCATGCACATCAAATTCTGTAATGCAATATCTTTATGTTGTGCCAACATCTTGTTCTTCTTCAGCCTCACTCTAAACACCAACTTTTTCGAAGATTCAGGGCTATGGCACAGATCTTACGGTACTGAGGCACCTATCTTGCATTGATTTCAAGCTTGTGGGCCTTGATTCTCATTCATAATAATGTCCCATTACATAATAAAAGTGCTTTAAAGGGGCCTTATTGTAAATAAGAATCTCAGTTTGGTTTAGTCAAGTTATCCTCTCTCTTTCATGGACTCCACAAACTGTTGCTGCTATCCCAGTAAATGCATCATGGATTCTTAAAGCAGAGGCAGATTTCCACCACTCCCTTAGAAAGACGAATATATAGTCTAATTGGAAGGGATTGAAGGAAGGAGTTAGTTGAGTTGGAAGAAGGGCTAACAAGCTAGTTGGGTTTGGGGAAGACCAAAAAGAGACAGGAGAGGGAAGAACTGGAAGGTTTTGGATAAACACCTAAACTTCCAATTCAAACCAAATATCTGAACTTTGGGGTTTGTCCATCTTTATTCAGCTAGGAGAGAAAGTGCAATATGCAGTCGCAAAACAGCTGGTTAATTGGGTTCCGAAATCTGATGAGTTTTGAAGCACTGTTAACAAGCTTACCATAAGCAGCTGGGTCAGCTACATGCTCCTGCATGAAACAGCCAAATCCAGAGAGGTTTGTGGTCACACTGGGAATGCCCATCACAGTGCACTCAGCTACCAAAAGAGACATAGAAAGAGATTTCATGTCAATGTGCTTGGCTTGGTTTCATCTTGAGTGGATAGAAACAGAAAATAGAATGATGTAAAGCCCTTTCAATGCCAGAGCTGGTCAGGTTTCAATGAAAAACCATCATGACTTTTGCTGTGTGTTGTTCCCTCCCTCCCTCCCCGACTGCCATTCAATCAGAAAAGTTCAAAGCAAGTGACATTTTGATGAGAAATGGAAATTTGTTCCCCCCGCTTTTTTTTGCAAGCACTTATTTCTGTTTTCCAGATAGCTCTAACTAATACCCTCTGTGAGCCCAGTGTTCACATGTGGGAGCCTAAATCCAATGTCCAGACCCTTCCTTTGGCTTTGAAATTGGCACCTGCTGTGTGTACATACTCATTTTATGTACATATTTGCAAACCTAACTGCCCAAATACAGGACTTGGGCCTCATAATTAATCTCCCACATTTATAAACTGGATTCTGTATCTTAGGCCACAGGGAGAAAAATCATAAAAACATGATTGATTTCAAAGCCATTCTATCTCATTATTTTTCCAATTATACAGTAGATGCAGAGCAAATTGCGCTATAAATCATAAATATGATATCAAATTGTGTTCTCCTTTTATTACTATAATTATTATTATTTACTGAACACCAACAGGTTCTTCCATAAAGGAAGGCATGTTCTCTATACAAAGCAGCATACAGTTTAAATCAGATGTTAGCTCTTTAACCCTTAAAATGTCATTAAAAAAACCTATATGACAATAGGACTGATATCAGATATAGAATTTAGGATTAGGATGAAACTAAAAAAACATCAAGAAGGGTCTATATTTTATTCTTGGGAGATTCATATCGGTAACCCATTAGGATGAGCAAAACCACTCCCTCATACTGAGTGCCAGCCAAACTTTTCTGTGTTAAGCTAATCTAAAGTTTAACATTCAAATCTTCCCCAGCTCTGACAATTTTTCCCCCCATATCCTGGTTTGGGCTGGGACAAGAAGAGAAAGTGCTGAAATACAGCCAGATAATTGTGACCCAGTTGGAACAGGAGACAGGAAGTTTTAAACATTGTCTGAGAAAGCTTGATCTTGTGAGATTTCTACTCAGATTCACTGGGTAACTACAGATGTGCTTCAGATAAGCACCCACACTTTCAGATGCTTATCATAACTAAGGGAGATATTTTCAAAGGCACAAATGGAAGTTGGGCACTTAGCCCTAGATCCTCAAAGACATTTGGGCACAATGGAAGTTAGGCACCAAAATATCTTAGAGCATTTGGGCCCTAATTCCTAGGTTGAAAACCTGAGTGCCACTGCACCTTTAAATATCTCACCCTAATCCTATGAGTTTTATCTATTACTACTTGTAAGTTGTCATCTTCATTTTTGCCACTTCCCTGTTTGTGGTTGGCAATTTTTATAGCCTTCTTCCAAGACTCTTGATCATATGCCAGGCTGTCATGAAGATTGGCCTTTGTGAGCTCCACTGATATCCAGTCTATGTACTGAGTCCTTGGTCTCTATCGCTACTTCTAAGTGTTCATGGTAAATACCAACAGAAATATCCAGCAGACTGTGAAAATATTAGGACCAGATAGTGTAAATGTGCATCACATCATTGAAATCAATGCAGTTATGTCAAATTACACCAGCTGAGGACATTTTGGATTGCATCTATTTTCTTGCCTCATTATTACAATATATACATTCCTCCAAATCTTTTTTTTTTAAGGGCAGATGCTTGATGTTACTGCACACAAAATGGACTTGTCTTCTGATGCTACAGCAGACAGAAAGGTTACATGTGATTGTGGGAAAGTCAGGGTCCAAAGCAGGGACAACGCTGGGTGGTTTTCCGTCAATGGAGCAATGCCATTTTACATCAGCTAAAAATCTGGTCTAACAACTCTGCCATCAGCAGAAGCTTTGTAATGGAGAGGAAACAGAGTCAAAAGCATTCTTACATCAATACAGTAGAAACTGAATGGCAAGCTACTCCATCTTTTTAAATGCCCCGAGTGGTAAAATGCATATTAAACTTCTGACAACAGTCAGCCTAAAGATTGCTTACCTGGAGTGTAACCCCAAGGCTCATAGTATGAGGGAAACACCCCCAAATGGCAGCCTCTGACAAAATCTTCATAGTCCATGGGTAATAATGGACTTGTTGAAGACAGGAACTCTGGGTGTAATATCACCTGGGTATTCAAAACTTACATTAGAGCCGACAGAAAAATAGAATCAATATTTTTAATTATATAAGAGATCAAGCAGTTAGTGCCTTCAACCCTAGCCTAAGCCTAGGAATCTGGACATTGCCTCTGTGTCCCTCCCTAATTCTATTTGTACATAGTCCAGTTTGATAACATTCATAATTTTTGGTACCTTAATTTGTTTCCCCCCGCTAGAGGAGATTTTGGAACAAACTGATAAACTGAACAGTAATAAGTCACCAGGACCAGATGGTATTCACCCAAGAGTTCCGAAGGAACTCAAATGTGAAATTGCAGAACTACTAACTGTAGTTTGTAACCTATCATTTATATCAGCTTCTGTACAAAATGACTGGAGGATAGCTAATGTGATGCCAATTGTTAAAAAGGGCTCCAGAGGTGGTCCTGGCAATTAGAATCTGGTAAGCCTGACTTTGGGATCAGGCAAACTGGTTGAAACTATAGTGAAGAACAAAATTGTCACACACATAGATGAACATAATTTGTTGGGGAAGAGTCAATATGGTTTTTATAAAGGGAAATCATGCCTCACCAATCTACTAGAATTCTTTGAGGGGGTCAACAAGCATGTGGACAAGGGGGATCCAGTGGATATAGAGTATTTAGATTTTCAGAAAGCCTTTGATAAGGTCCCTCACCAAAGGCTCTTAAGCAAAGTAAGCTGTCATGGGATAAGAGGGAAGGTCCTCTCATGGAATGGTAACTGGTTAAAAGATAGGAAACAAAGAGTAGGAATAAATAGTCAGTTTCCAGGATGGAAAGAGGTAAATAGTGGTGTCCCCCAGGGGTCTGTACTGGGACCTGTCCTATTCAATATATTCATAAACGATCTGGAAAAAGGGATAAACAGTGAGGTGGCAAAATTTGCAGATGATACAATATTGCTCAAGATAATTAAGTCCCAGGCAGACTGCAAAAAGGATCTCTCAAAACTGGGTGACTGGGCAACAAAATGGCAGATGAAATTCAGTGTTGATAAGTGCAAAGTAACGCACATTGGAAAACATAATCCCAACTATACATATAAAATGATGGGGTCTCTGAAAACATCCACTCAGTGTGCAGCGACAGTCAAAAATGCGAACAGAATGTTGGGAATCATTAAGAAAGGGATAGATAATAAGTAAGATTTTGTCATGGTTATTTTTAGTAAAACTCATGGACAGGTCATGGGCAATAAACACAAATTCACGGAAGCCATAACATCTCTGTGGCTTTTGCTGCTGCAGCTCCATGGTTTCCCCCCGCCACTGTGGTGGCTGGGAGTTGTGGGGTTTCTCCTCTACCCAGGGCAGCTGGAAGCTGCAGGGGATCCCCCTCTGCACACCGCAGCTGGGAGCTGCAGGGTGACCATATTTCCCAAAGAGAAAACGGGACACCCCCAGCCACTTGCCTGAAGTGTTTCCCTTTCCCCCACCCCCACCCTGTGGGAGGCTGGAACCCTGGAACCCTGAGGAGGGCCCCTCTCACCTGTCGCTGCTGTTGCCTGTTGCTGGAACCCTGCCAGGGCCCTGCTGGCTGCCAGCTGGAGTCCAGCAGTCCCTGGGGCTGAAGCAGAGAATGTCGCAGAGATCTCTGGAAGTCACAGAATCTGTGACTTCCATGACCTCTGTGACATAAATGTAGCCTTAATAATAAGACAGAAAATATCATGTTGCCTCTATATAAATCCATGGTACGCCCACATCTTGAATACTGCGTGCAGATGTGGTCACCTCATCTCAAAAAAGATATACTGAAATTGGAAAAGGTTCAGACAAGGGCAACAAAAATTATTAGAGGTATGGAGGCTTCCGTAAGAGGACAGATTAATAAGACTGGGACTTTTCAGCTTGGAAAAGAGACAACTAAGGAGGGATATGATAGTGGTCTATAAAATCAAGACTGGTGTGGAAAAAATAAATAAGGAAGTGTTATTTACTCCTTCTCATAACACAAGAACTAGGAGTCACCAAATGAAATTAATAGTCAGCAAGTTTAAAAGAAACAAAAAGAAGTAGTTCTTCACACAACGCAGAGTCAACCTGTGGAACTCCTTGTCAGAGGATGTTGTGAAGGCCAAGACTATAACAGGGTTCAAAAAAGTTCATGGAGGATCGGTCCATCAATGGCTATTAGCCAGGATGGGCAGGGATAGTGCCCCTAGCCTCTGTTTGCCAGAAGCTGGGAATGGGTGACAGGGGATGAATCACTTGGTGATTACCTGTTCTGTTCATTCCCTCTGGGGCACCTGGCATTGGCCACTGTCTGAAGACAAGATCCTGAGCTAGATGGACCTTTGGTCTGACCCAGTATGGCCATTCTTATGTTCACCCCTCTACATACATGTTACCTTTTCTTTTATGATCTCTTCTTATAAACCTATTGTGGAAATAGTGTCGACATCTAAAACTATTCTTCAGATGGTTCATCGGTGACACCATCCCCTTTTTTTAATAAGGAAAACAACAGATATGAACATTATGGGTTAGGGCAGGGGTGACCAAACTGTGGCTCGCATACCACATGTGGCTCTTTTACTGTTAAAGTGCAGCTTGCGGAGCCCCCCACACCTCTCCCGAGTTCTCCACCTACCAGGCCTGTGGGGAGGGGGAGAAGCTTGGGACCTCTACCTTGTGGCGGGGTGATGGGGTACGGGCTTCTGCCCAGCAGGGAGGGAGTTCTTGGGGCATCTGCCCAGTGGAGAAGGGTGTCTTGGGGATTCAGATGGGGCTCGGGGCTTCAGCAGGAGTGGGCCTGAAGCCCCGAGCTCCATCAGGCGCCTCCCGCAGGGCTGAAGCCCTGAGCCCCAGCCCCCAGCAGGTGTGCCCTGACTCTCGAACTTCTGAAGATTGTGATATGCGGCTCGGAGGGCCAGTAAGTTTGGCCACCTCTGAGTTAGGGTATGGCATTGAACCACAGCCCAGAGCGAGGTGCGGTACCTAGGTACACTGCCCCAAAGGAGATCTCACGAGGAGACGCAATCCCTCTCTGAGCCACATAACACTAAAGGTGACGATGGAAGCCATATCACCCACTTTGGGAACTCTGCCCAGACGTGTGGGCAGAAAGAGGCATTGGAGTATGGGCTCAACCTTTACTGGGCTTGCCTACCACAAATATATGGGGTTCATGTGCATTGCAAGGGTTGGAAGGTGCTCTTTTCCTCTCTTTATAATATGGCCCTGTTATTAGATTTGGGTAAACAACATATGAAGGTTTATAAGATGAAATTCCAGCCTCAAAGAAGTCAATGGAAGTTTAGCCATTGACTTCAATGGGGCCAGGATTTTAAAAATTGTGTCTACAATGTTTTACAACAGCTATGCCACCCCTAACATGAAATGCCTAACTTGAAGTTCTGTGGGTAATAAGCAGATGATGGTGTCTGTGAAAAGTGACTGGGTGTTGCTATTCGAAGAGATGTTGGGTATTTTATTCCACACATCTCTAGTAAGAATAACCACACTTCCTCCAACACTAACTAATTAGGCTGAGGTAGTTTAATGAAATTCCATTAGGAAGAAAGAGAAAAAATTCACAAAGAGGTATTGTACCTTAACTCTGTCTGTGCGGTTATTGAAGAGTCCGATGCGCCGGATAGTATTGAGGATCGGGTCATTGGAATCATCGATCATGTTGTGGGTGGTCACTGGAGGCAGAGACTGTCGCTACATCAGAATAAAGGCAAACTTTGAGTAAGGCATGAAAAACTGCTGGCAAAGAATCCATTAACATAGAGTCTTAAGGTGAAATCCTGGCCCTGTTGAAGTCAATGGGAGTTTTACCATTGACTTCGTTACGACTAGGGTTTCATCCTTCAATTTTAAGGCCAGAAAGAAACACTGTGATAATTTAGTCCAACCTAGTGCATAACACAGTGCCATAGAATTTTACCTAATAATTCTTGAATCTAGCCCAATAAATTCTGCTTGTAATAGATGGTATCTTTTACAAAGACACCCATTTTGATTTAACGATTTTAAGTGATGGAGAATCACCCACATCCCAAGGTAAGGTGTTTTAATGGTTAATTATCGCCACAGTTAAAAATGGAAGAGTCCAGGAATCAAGAAGGGATGGGAAATAAAACAAGGGCTGAGATGTAGTAGGACGAGGAATTGTGAAGAATTTGAATTTACTATTAAAAGAGAGGACCAAGGAATTCAGGGAAATACATCAGGTGGTGGGAGTGCTCTTGCACTACCAAAAGTAGTTAGGATGGTTTGATACTAACTCTTAAAAAGAAACACAGAGAGAATGAAAAAAACACACAGACTGCATTAAAAAAGTTGACTGTATGAGAAACGTACATGATGGAAAATGATTCTCCAATTCATACATATCCCTGTTCACTATACATGATCCTTATATATGACCGTGTTTATCTTTGCCATCCAATAGCTGTATAAGTAATGACTATTCTCTCTGACCTGAGTTGAAAAGATGGCTCGTTTCATAATGGTTACGTCATCCCGGTCAAGGATCTTGTTCAAATCTGGAATTTCTCCCCTGCAAAGGCAATACAAACAGGGTACATCACATCACCAAATGGCTTGTTATTGGTCTTTTTGGAAATTATGATTAAGAGTTTGCATTAAAGTGACGCAGAGAAGATGAAGAAACTCAAATAGAGCTGATCCAAAATTCACTGAAGTCAACGGGCATCTTTCCAGCCTCTTCAATTAGCTTTGAATCAGGCCTCTATAGAGTTTTTTTTCCTGTTTTCTCTATATTGTATCTATATGACTATCCTGTTCTCTTTCTTCCCCCTCCCCCCCAGGTTTGCTGCAATTCTCCCTTAGATGTATTTGGAATATTTGAAAAAGAAAACAAGTCACAAAACCTGTCATGAACTTTTATTTCTATTTTTTTGGTCAAAATTTCATTTTCATTTTTTAAAAATCCAGTCAGCTCTATAGCTGAAACCAAACAGGACAAAAAAGTGTAAAAAAAATTGTGTCAATTTTTCATAGACATTTCATTTTTGTTGTTTTTTCCAACCCAGTCTTTTGCATTTGGGATCATATAGATCTTCCAACTCCGGCTAAGATCCCTTTGAAATCAATGAGAGTATGACCTGATAAAGGAGTGCAGAGACTTTCTTCCTTTTTACTATAAGCAAAGTTTCAGTATATCAGAGTTCCACTGTATTTTATCTACCTAAGCTACTTATATGGCCCTATTACCATAATACCATAATTACCATAATACCCCACAGTCTTTAATGTATTTATCTTCACACCACCACAGTGAGGTAGGGAAATACTACATTTAGAAATACATTTTTTAGATAGGGAACTGGGACAGACAGACAAATAATAACATTTTCATAAGCACCTAAGTGACTTAGGAGCCTGCATCCTATTCATTCTCAATGAGACTTAGGCTCTCAAATGCTTAAGTCACCTTTGAAAATGTTACCCTAAGTTACTTATCCAAGCTCACACAGGAAGTCTATTGTGAAGGAGGGACTTGAACATGGATCTACTAAATCCCTAATTGCACAGGTTTGTTCCTGTCTCTCCCCTCCCCAATTCTTTTCTTACATCCATAATACACATATATAAACCACACAGGTGACACAGCTGGCTCCTCTGCAATATAAACACAAAGTGACCTACATACTCACTTCAATAGTGCGTCGTAGAGTTTCTTTCCAAATTTTTCTTTCACACATTGTGCGGTGTCCCTGGTAAATATGAAACATGGGACATGTCAAGGGCAGGACCAGAACACATAGTGTTTCTGCTGGTGCTCTAACTTATGCAGGGGGACCCAGGATCAGGGGAGGCAGAAAGGGAGCTAAGGCCAATTCTCAGCCAGACTGACTGTGATTTCAGCACAGCTAAGGATATGACCCACAGAGATTTTTCCAAGGCCAAAAATGAAGCCAGTGGTAAAACCAGGACTAGAAATTGGTAGTGCTTGTTTCCCAATCCCTTACTCGGACAAATAGACCTCGCTAATTCTCTGACACAGAAAAACAGCACTGCAACGTCTTGGGTGGAAAAAGCAGTGATATGGGACACTTTTCAAGGTTGAGACGTTTCAAATTTAACCTAACCTAGGGGAGAAGAGAGAGAGAGAGAGAAAAGGTTTGTTTTAAAATTCCCACCTACAAGAGCCTTCAAAAACAAGGGATAGGACAAACCGTAGATAAGCTGCAAACTGTTCCTCCTGATAAGTTGGTTTGAAAACCAGATAACTTCTTGGCAAACCTAGGCCAAGTTGAAAACTCATAATAAAATCTGCACCAGACAATTTTTACATCGTTTAACATTTTGTTGTAGCCCTTTTGCACACCAGTAAAAAGCTCCTTAAAGTACAACTTGCACTTAGCATAGCCAGCCACTAGATGGCATTTCACAGAACATAAAGCACAGCTAAAAAGCACTGCACTCAAAACCCAGCAAATGTAGTGTAAAGTCATAAAATACTTCTATGGGACTTTTCCTGCCTTTTTGCTTTTTGAGCATTAGCGATGGGCCTGAGGCAAAAAGTGTTATAGGAGCACCTTGAACAAATTGGATTTCAGCTCCCAAGCGTTGGTTGCCTCCTGGATTACAGTGGTTAGACTCCATATCCCACCAACACAAATCATAAAAAGCAAGGCAATAAGAAAGTAAGTCATTCACACTTCTTTGGATCCCCACTAAACAGCTCCCCTTGTCAGCCCCAACCACCTCCCTTCCACCTACATAGTTTCACCTTCACTCTGAACAACCAGCCATTACCTCAAAACCCCTTCTATCTTTAATGGTTCTGAGCAAGCTTTTCAAAGGTGTTCATGGGAGCTGGGTGCACAGTTGCCCTTTTCTGCCTTTGGAAATTTCCCCCTAGATGTTTGTGTGCTCTGATATTTATGGTGTCATGGTAGCTAACTGCAAAACTTTAACAGTGACCTCAGAAGCTTTAAGGCAAAATAACTCCCCAAAACACATGGAATGTGTGACAGACATGTGCTGATTACAGCTGGGCAAATTATTTTTTGGCAAATAGGAAATTAGCTGAAAAATGCATTTTTGGGTCACAAACTATTCATGAATTTGGACTGAATTCAGCAAATAGTTTCGGCTCAAAACAAAACTGGATTAAAAAAAAAAAGTCAAAACTGGTCAGCCATTTCAGAATTAAATGTTTTGATTTTTTGTTTTGAAATGTCATTTTGTTTAGGGAAATGAAGGGTTTGGGGTTTTTTTTAACAAAGGTGAAAAACACCCCAAAATGACCCCCAACAAATTTAAAACAAACAAAAAATATCAGTTTAGGTTAGAACAAAACTGTTTGTTTTTTTAATACAGATTTTGTTTGTTTAATTCTCCAAACTGAAAAACCGATGATTTACTCAGCTCTAGTGCTTATCCATTGATATAAAAGCATCTAAGGTCACTAAAGTTGTGTTAAAAGCAAGCGTGCTGAGGTTGCGGTATGAAAAAGGAGCACTGGATTGTATTACTGACAGTGTGGTAGGCAGTATGAAGGTGGAAAGAAATACACAAGTCTTTCTCCTTAACTTATTTCCCTGCTTTTAAAATTATAGGTGGATGGAGCATACCCTGCCACAATCTTAACTGGCAGTAAATGCAGTTTGTGTGTGCTATTAATATAGAGTTAGGGTGTTTTGACAAATTACACTGTGCGTAGTTCTGTTTGTGCTTTGTACTGGTGTGTAGAAGTTAGCACTTGCCTCTGCTGGTGATATTTATACTGGGTTGGCTACACCAGTGCAAACCTCCAACATATAGATTCTTAGATTCCATGGCCAGAAGGGACCACTGAGATCATCTAGTCTGACCTGCTGTATAGCACAGGCCACAGGCCTTCCCCAAACTAATTCCTAGAGCAGATCTTTTAGAAACACATCCACTCTTGATTTAAAAATGGTCAGTGATGGAGAATCCACTGTGACTGTGGGTTAATAGTTCCAATGGTTAATTACTCTCACCATTAAAAAATGTACACCTTATTTCCAGTCTGAATTTGTCTAGCTCAACTCCCAGCCATTGGATTGTGTTATATCTTTCTTTGCTAGACTGAAAAGTCCATTATTAAATATCTGTTCCCCATGTAGATACTTCTAGACTGTAATCATGTCACCCCTGAACCTTCTCTTAACCAACATGGATGTGCTGCACCAGTTTTAAACCAGGCGAAGCTGTATTGATGCAAGCCTTGCATTACAGCGATATAATGTGTCTGCAGTGAGGATTTGCTTAAGTGTAGCTACATCAGTACAAATATCCTCAGTACAGACAGGCTTGGTGTCAGACTGTCCATGCTTGCTGCGAGATATGTTTCTCTGCAGTGCAGTAAATATGTAAATGTATGTTGTTTGTGACCATTCAGAATTATACCATCTTTAGAACACAGAGTTGAAGTTTTGTTGTTGGATTTAGCGTGGAGGTTGGCAACTTTTCAGAAGTGCTGTGCCGACTCTTCATTTATTCACTCTAATTTAAGGTTTCGTGTGCCAATAACACATTTTATCATTTTTAGAAGGTCTCTTTCTATAAGTCGGTAATATATAACTAAACTATTGTTGTATGTAAAGTAAATAAGGCTTTTAAAATGTTTAAGAAGCTTCATTTAAAATTAAATTAAAATGCAGAGCCCCCCCCGGACCGATGGCCAGGACCCAGGCAGTGTGAGTGCCACTGAAAATCAGCTCACGTGCCACCTTCAGCACGCGTTCCATAGGTTGCCTACCCCTGATTTGGCGTATGGGTGCTGGGTGGTGTTGATGGTCTGTGCTATACAGGAGGTCAGACTAGAGGATCTGGTGGGGCCTTCTGGCCTTAAGCTCTATGACTCTGTGAAGTTACAACCTAGTGTTCCTGGTCATCATTTTGTTTATGGCGGGAGTTGAAATTACATGTTTTCTCTACTTCATTCATTTTTACTATCACTCATTGTTACTAATGTTTATTTTTCATGTGTCTAAATTAAATCTTAAGAATGAACACTATTAAACATGTAAATATGGAATGGGGCTATGGGGTGTATGTGGAAGAATGGGGAGGGCATCAAGCCAGGAAGGCTGCAGGGGCACTGGGGCCAAGGGTGTAGGAAGGGAATTTGTACTCATCTAAACAGCAGGGGTCAGAGATTCAGCAGAGAACTCCACTGACCAGCACTGCTCTCCAGCCCCCATGCCAACATCTATACCTTCACATATTTTCTCCCTTCATGTCCATTCTACCCCTCATCCAGACCCCACCCCCCATTCCCAGGAAGGTCTTGATCCTCTCCAGTAAGAGTCCCTGTTAGTCTGCTCACCTCTGGTCCATCAAACTGGGGTGACCTTCCTGCAAGCCACACAGGGTTAACCAGAAGTGGCAGTTCTAACTCAATCTGTATGACCCCACTTCTCTGACCCTCTTTCAAAAGTGTCCCAGCCCTGAGCTGTTCTGAGAATGCATGTGAGTGTGAGACCTTTGGGAGTTGTTGAGAATCCATTCCCTTAGCTAGAGGAAAGAAAAAGAGTAAGTCTGGCAGGAAACATTGCAAAAGGGGCGCTTTGAGCAGTTTTTCTTTTACAAAAGTTAGTAAATTAAAAAAAAAATTGCATGGAAAATTCAGTGGCTTCCTGCAGGGTTATTGTGCTAAATTTGGAGACTGAATTAAATCAGTGTGTGAAAGAGAGGGGTTTTAATTATCATTTAAGTGTCACTCTCAATGCATCCTTGACTGTGGAGTTTCTTTTGCTTCCACCCTATCAGTGGGCAGAGCCAAGTCTGATGGCCGCTTTTAATGTTTGGAAGAGTCTAGATGTGAAGTTTGTTATTTACTCCATCTGTAAAATGAGCTGAACCCCACTGAACATTGCAGAACGCTGGATTCTGATCTGAATTTTGCAGCCTGGGGCCATTTCTAATGAATATTTGAGGTGAACTGGGAGAAAACCAAGGGAACTGCGTGAGGAAAGCTAAATAAGGCTCCAGCTGGGATTCATGCCACAAGCTGCCTCTGAAACTCATTCAAATAGGATAGGCTGCTTATTTCACAGCACAGGAAGGTGGGGCTTTATATCTCAGATCAGCCAACTTCTATCCCCTGATTACTGCCAACCTCTTTTGGCATTTAATCTCCATGGCATCCGTGGTATCAGCTAGTGTTACAAGGTAATGCTGATGGCAGGTCCTTTTATCCAGCAGCTTAAGATGATGATTACTACAGAACTGCATATGGTTGCTCAAAGGCCGTTCACAGCTCGAGTACCTGCGAGCAGTGCAGGTACAATGCATGCTGTATGGTTTTAACTTGCTGAGCTGAGGTAGATGGAATCAGTTTATACTGAGTTGCACTGGAAAATCAGTGACCACATACTGTAGCTACAACAGGCTCTTCCGTTCACCCCAGCCAAGTCCCAGTGTTTTCCCTTTGTATGTTTCTCTTTATTTAAACTTTCCTTTTTATTTTTTCTGAGAAACACAAGAGATCAAAATGCTTATTGTAAATGTGGCTGCTTCTCACGGTGCATAAAAGTGTCCTTCATCTGACCTTGAGAGAAATCCTGGCCTCACTGAAGTCAATTGCCAAACTCACATTGACCTCAAGGGGGCCAGGATTTCACTCTTCTACAGTGTTTCTAGTCACAGGACTGATGCTTTGCACAAGCAGTTCTTGTGAAAAACTACAAGTACAGCTCCCAGTAAGTTTCATGTATTCTTTTAAGAGGGAATAGCCTTCCACTGAATAAAGCATGGTGTCTTTGAGGCAACTGTTTTTAGAAGGATGACTGGAGAGAACGTGTCTTGGATGCCCTTGATAAAGGTACACCTATGTGAAAACTGTGGCAGAGGAACAAATCTGATCTCTCTCTTTCATATATGGCCAGGAGTGGCAGATTTGTATAATTTTTGGTGGGGCACAGAACGGGTCCAAGTCTTGTGTCCCCATCCCCGTCCCCCCCTCCCCTGCACCTAAGGCGCTGGGAGGGAGTTTGGGTGCTGGGTGTGGGCTCTAGGCTGAGACAGTGGTTGGGATGCAGGAGGGGGTTTGGGGTGCTGGGTGTGGGCTCTGGGAGGGAGTTTGGGTGCTGGGTATGGGCTCTGGGCTGGGACACAGGGTTGGGGTGTGGGAGGGAGCTGGGGTGTGGGCTCTGGGAAGGGGTTTGGGTGTGGGGCGTGGGACTGGGCTGGGGATGAGGAGTTTGGGGTGCAGCAGGCAGGCTGCCCCAGGGCTGGGGCAGGGGGCCATCGAAGACTCCTCCCCCCAGCCCTCTCTCTTCCGGCAGCAGTGAGTTGTGGGGGAGGGGAAGGGGGTCCCTCCCCGGCACGACACTCACCCAAGCCCCCCCAGGCTGCTGTTCAGGAGGTCCAGCCAGGATAAGCCCCCCACTGGGAGTCGCTTGTTTGGGGGGGGAGGGGGTCTTGCCATGTGCCTCCTCCCCTCCTCCCTCCACAGGCATAGCAACTATCTCAGCCTGCCCCCAGCGCAACTCCCTTGTAGCTGGCTGCAGCAGTGGCTGGTGAGGGAGCGCAGTGCGGAGCTGCAGGGAGCAGCTGCCCACTGCCCAGGGCAGGCAGGGATGCTCGGGGGAGGCGTGTGGGGGTGGTAGATGGGGCCAGGGGAGAGACCCGGCCCCAAACATTGATGAAGCAGGGGGGGCCCCCGGGCCCTGAATTTGCTGGACCACAGGCCCATATATCTCGCCACCCCTGTACATGGCAACTACTAGATCAGTTCAGTGATCCCAAGGATACTACTTCTGTTACTATTGTGCACTTCGAGTATGAACTATTCAAGGATCTCAAAATAATTTACTAATATTAATGAACTGAGCCACCAAGCACCCCTTTGAGGCATTTAACAACAATACTAGTACCCATTTCTTATATAGTGCCTTTCACCCATAGATTCATAGACTCTAGGACTGGAAGGGACCTTGAGAGGTCATCGAGTCCAGTCCCCTGACCTCATGGCAGGACCAAATACTGTCTAGACCATCCCAGATAGACATTTATCTAACCTACTCTTAAATATCTCCAGAGATGGAGATTCCACAACCTCCCTAGGTAATTTATTCCAGTGTTTAACCACCCTGCCAGTTAGGAACTTTTTCCTAATGTCCAACCTAAATCTCCCTTGCTGCAGTTTAAGCCCATTGTTTCTTGTTCTATCATTAGAGGCTAAGGTGAACAAGTTTTCTCTCTCCTCCTGATGACATCCTTTTAGATACCTGAAAACTGTTATCATGTCCCCTCTCAGTCTTCTCTTTTCCAAACTAAACAAACCTAATTCTTTCAGCCTTCCTTCATAGGTCATGTTCTCAAGACCTTTAATCATTCTTGTTGCTCTTCTCTGGACCCTCTCCAATTTCTCCACATCTTTCTTGAAATGCAGTGCCCAGAACTGGACACAATACTCCAGTTGAGGCCTACCCAGTGCAGAGTAGAGCGGAAGAATGACTTCTCGTGTCTTGCTCACAACACACCTGTTAAAGCATCCCAGAATCACGTTTGCTTTTTTTTGCAACAGCATCACACTGGTGACTCATATTTAGCTTGTGGTCCACTATAACCCCTAGATCCCTTTCTGCCGTACTCCTTCCTAGACAGTCTCTTCCCATTCTGTATGTGTGAAACTGATTGTTCCTTCCTAAGTGGAGCACTTTGCATTTGTCTTTATTAAACTTCATCCGGTTTACCTCAGATCATTTCTCCAATTTGTCCAGATTATGTTGAATTTTGACCCTGTCCGCCAAAGCAGTTGCAGTCCCTCCCAGTTTGGTATCATCTGCAAACTTAATAAGCGTACTTTCTATGCCAATATCTAAGTCGTTGATGAAGATATTGAACAGAGCTGGTCCCAAAACAGACCCCTGTGGAACCCCACTTGTTATACCTTTCCAGCAGGATTGGGAACCATTAATAACTACTCAGATATTATTCAGATATACTAGATATCAGAGTACTTTAGAAAGGTGGGAAGTATCATCACCATTTTACAAATGGGGAAATTGAGTCAGAGAAATCAAATGTCCAATGACTCAGAAACAAGAACAGAACCCAGGTTTTATGGCTCTTTGTCCCTTAATCCTAAAACCAGCTCTCTCATATGTGCAGGTGAGGTTAGTTGGTTTAGCCACTTGTGAGAAATCCACTTTTAATTGTTTATTTCCCTTATCAAATAACAACTAGTCTATGAATGTGTTCAGTGAAACAGGTTTTGCATTCTTTGAGCCCAGTTCAATCTTGATATGACTCCACTGGTTTCACTGATGAATTTGGCCCTATGAGTTTAGAGGACTTGTCTGCATAAAACTACATAGCAAAGCCCATCTTTTCTCACCTGGAATAAAGGCGAAATTAAGGGGTTATTAGTTTGAGTGGCTGGAGGTTGAAGGCTAATTTAAGTGGGATGCCCCACCAGATACATGGTAGAGTGGCTTTAGTTTTTGAGCAGAGAATTTATTAACTGGGAAAACAGAGGAACTTAACTTTGTATTAAAAATATTAGACTTCTAATTGTGTGTTTGAAATTTGGGGTAGTGGCCATAGCTCGGTGCAGGCTCTTAAGAAATAAATAATATCTGCTGTAGCATCATCCTGCATGAGTGGCCAATTCATGCTCCATATTTCATAATAAATGAACGAGAGTAATTAACTCTTTTCCCCCTCAGTGACAGTTGTACTAACAAAGTCCTGAGGAAGAAAGCTTGCCTTCTACTCTGAAGGGTAAGCTACCCAAGATCTATGTATTGTGCTCATTTCACTCATGCAGTTAGCATTAAGAGTCTTGCTGGACATCAAAGGCAGGATGTGGTCCAAAGTGAGTATCAGAATCAGACACAAGACCCAGGGCTTGATTCTCCACTGTCAAAACCTTGTGCTGTCACTTACACCCACGTCAAGTGAGTGCAAAATGTGAACTTTCCAATCGGAATGCTAGTGTTTAACATTCCCTTTTACACGGGGTATAAATGGTGACAAGGGCAAAGCTATTGAGAATCAGGTTCCTTGTTAATAAACTAGAAAAAGGATGGGGAAATACTTGCCCTGATTTATTATCCTTATCTCCCTCTTCCCCACAAATGGACTCAGGTTACTTACTATCTTGTATTTAGCCAGAGGAAAAGTAATGAGCCTTTTTCTCCACCAAAGCCATTCACTTATCCCTTCAATTCACCATTCAAGAGCAGTAATGAGGATGGTGATTACCATAGTTGCTTTCGTACCGCTTGGCCTTTCAGTGTTTCCACATTGAAATTGTTAGTCTTTGCTGGCATGATGAAGAACACGACGACTGTAACATCACTTCTGTGAACCTAAACAGAGGAAAGATGGAGGGAAAGCTTGCAATGTTAACAAGAAATCATTATGCAGAAACCGACAGAGATTCCAGACAATACAGAAACCTTGTCCACACTGGGAATTAGCCATAGCAGATGGTCAGCAGAACCCATCACAATTTAACTAGTTGTTCAAGAAGGCCCTGATCCTGCAATGAGGTCTGGGGGGGTGGACCCTGCCTTCAGTGGGGCTCCATGCAAATGAAGGAGTGTACTCAAACATCGCTCATTGCAGGACTGGAGCTAAAAGGGGTTACCAGGAAAGTCAAATACATTACTGAAGATCTACACTGTTATTTTTATTCTTCAACAAGGATTTCAAAAGATGTAGCTATAAAGCCAAACTGCAAAGATAAAAACCACACACAGTATTTCAAACTGTAATATTAAGTTACTGTGATAACAGCTAAGATGATTTAAACTGAAAGAATTGTTTAAAAATCAAATGCAGTTTTTATCATGTGTCCCATTTCTTTGCACATTGCATTTCAATCAACTCGATGAGTGTATCCCCAGCAGGCATGCAGCTAGCATAATTTTCTCCTACAGCTCTCCCAGCGCTTGTAGCAGCCAGCAGAAACTGCCATGGAAAATCTGGGCCTTTGTTTATAGTTGGTTTTTATTGCTGGTTCTTTCTCCTGCCTTAGCACAATGATGTTTTTGCTTGCTTGTTTGTTTTTGGCGGGGGGCGGGGGGGAAGATGGATATTTACATAGAATAGAAACCCATTTTTTAAATTTTAATTTATAAAGCATCTCTATTAACATTAGGAGTTGTAAAAGCGTTTCATTTAATTGCAGCACAACTACATTATGAACCTAACATATCCGACAGGTCCCTTTATGGAGTTACTGGCACCCTCTAGAAAATTTTGAAAGATGTTTAGAAAGAATATGCATTAGAAAAGGACATGAACCAAAACCTGGGATGCTCACATCTTGGACATCAAGGAAGTTTGGTTCTGTATCCTGAAGACATAGTCGACAGATGTACATCCCTTGCCACTAGAATGGGCCAGAGTGGTTTCTCTTGGTGTAGCTGAGGAGGGTTTGTTCCACTATCCCAATCCATTAGCCACTTAAGAGAAGAGCTAGGTTACAGCAGATTTGAGCAGCCCTTTTGGGACCACTCCATAGCTGAAAATTGCTGGGGCACTGCACTACCAGCTTTTTCCCAGAATCCTTCCTATCTACCTGTGTACCAGAGGCATTGGGGCTGGCAGGTGGTATAAAACAAGCCGGCTTTATGCCAGATGTGGTTTCTCCCATGGGGGTGGCGGAGGGAATGCCTCATCAGCCCTCTTCAGGGCAGATACAAGGTCCCTTTGTGCCATGACCTTAGCTGTTAGCAAGGATCTGTCCCAATGTATTATCTTCAACATTTCAACCAAGCTTTCAAACCATCACCAAAATGGTTCTGTAAAATATTTAAAAATATTTTCATCAGATGCCACATATATGTAGAGATCAGACACGCTACTCGACATCCATTTGAGAAGCATGTGAAGGGAAAAATTCCTAGATTCACAAATAGCACAGATAGCTTGCTGCTCCCAATTGGATTATCCTCAGCAATAATTGCAGACCGGATGTTCTCCATGATTCTTGTCAGCAACACTTTTTGTTAATGTCATCATTAACTAGATACAATAATAGAACAGTGCAATGCATCACTTAAGCAATTCTTTCTCCTCTTCATTATGCAAGACATTAGCTGTAAACAGCATTAGTAAACCTTAGCTGGGTGAATGCCGCTAAAACATGGCTAATGTTATATCGCATTTAACCACCACTATAATGTGACCTGTTGTGTTGGTGAACAGATCAAGTACTTCCTTTCAGTCCACTGATTTCAATGGCATAGGAACATAGGACTGGAAGGGACCTCCTGGGTCTCTGAGTCCAGCCCCAGCTATCACAGGAAACCCTCCCCGCCATATGTTAATGGAATGGCAGTAGAGCAACTGTAGTGGAAAAGATTCTTCTGTGATCCCATGACTCTAGAAGCTCGGGCTTTAAGAAAAACACCAAATATCATGAGACTCATGATAAAGTTCTGAGAGTTGGCAACACTGCAGTGGAGTAAGATCGCCTTCCAATATTTCTCTATTGTTCCAAGGAACAAAAATGAAAATCTGGTGGATGCTAAGGGCTAATCACTGAATTGCTACTAAATACATTGAATACAGAACTCAGGGTAGCACTGCAGGGCACAGAAGCTGCAGGGGATGGAGTGAAGCAGGCAGAAGCACTCTACAGTAGGCACAAACAGTAGCTCTACCCCCCCATGAAGTCACTGTTGGGTGACAGAGATGTTTGTTAGTCTGTCCTTCTGTCTCACAAAAGGAATCAGTTTAGAAGTCAATTTTGTCTCCTGTTTTTGCCAGTCTGCTGCATCTAGGGTTTGTTATTCTGGAAGTTTCTTTAGTATCTAGATTGTAGAGTCCCGGAGATGTGGAAATTTCTGCTTTAGCTGACGGTGGGGACCACATTTTCCTGCTGTAGCTGGGGTGAATATGCAAAGGGATTTCATAGTGTGGAGATTCTTGCGTGTGATCCACACACTTGGGTGAACGTCACACTGATAGAATTAAGAGTGTGTGTGGGTGTATGCATGTGCACATTTAAACTATTGGCAGCCACACTACTGTCTGCCAAGAGCAAAATAATACATTTGATTTCTATGTGCCCTTGCCCAATAGACTCTGAATCAGATACTTGACGCTAAGCCCTACTTCAAAAATAGTGATAGTAATTGGTGCAGATGCTCTATCAAAAAGGGCCCCAGTCTCTGCTACACTAAGATCACTTCATGCCACTCTGACAGTGTAGAGGGTCCTTAAAACCCTCCTGAGAATATTCCCTAGGCAGGGTGCCTCCTCAACTAGTCAGTGATGGCATAAAGGATCTATGCTGGCCTTGCTCCCATTCACTGGTGTACTGAGGGCAGGTCAAGACAGCAAGGAGGTATAGCCAGAGCACACTGCACTATTGCTGTTCCTTGAGTCCCAAGGCCGTGGGAAGTAGTGTTTAATTTACAGTAGCCCTGAGGCTGATCTGACATTAGACTGAGCCAAGCAGAACTCTGACTGCCCCAAAGTATTTGAAACTACCGTTGCCCCTTCCTGCCCCAAGCACAGAAATGGAAGTATTGAGAAATTGGTCCTTAATGCGCAGAACTCCAAGTTCCTGGGATAAACATGGTGGGAAGGAGCTGAGGAGGATGCAGCCAGTGGCACCCTTTGGTTGGGCAAAGTATGGGCACCCCAATTAACAGGAAAGTCTATGAAGCTAAGCAAGAAAGCCATCATATTGCTAGGGGATCAAAGACATTATAGTATACAAAAGCATGGTGAGATTCTTGTATGTGACCTACGCACCTGGGTTAATTTCATCTTGATAGAATTAAGTGTGTGTGTATATAAGATATCTGCTATCTGCATTTCCAAATGCTTTCTTACCCGCAGCAGGAAATTTAATCTGGATAAGGCCTCTAGAAACAAATCAGCTCCTTTGTTTGAATATTCGTATCTCCCAGCGATGAAGAAAAACAAGGTCCTTGCAAGGTTGAAGTCAAGATGGCTGAAACCAAACAAACAAACACAAAATGGTTCAATAGATGATCAAACAAAGCAGAGAGCAATTCTCTAATCAGTGAAGGTCACTGACATACAGCAGTTGCCTTACTGACCCACAGTCATCAAAAAGTTAAGGATTACCTACAGTACTTCACATTAAAGTGACCATTGAGCTCCATCTTGGGCAAGTCGCATACCCGTCACCTTCTGATCCTACAAGGGGCTAAGCAGAGCCAGGAATGAAATCTGGGCTTTGTATCACAGCTCCCAGTCAGTCACTGGAATCACTAGATAACATTCCATCTCAGATATAAAGTACTCTTTTCAGTCTACCTACCCTAGGTCCTGCGGTAAAAGGTCTGTACAACCAGATGCTAATTTTGAAAAGTAAAAGCATACCCATAGAAATGGCCTCGAACGAACTCTTGGATCCTAGCCTTGTACATGGCATGCAAATTCTGAAACTCATGCATTGCTGAAAATTTCTTAATGTTCAAGCCATTTGGAGTAACAACATCTGGAAGAAGCAAAGAAAAGGCAGAGATAGACATCTTCAGAGTATGAGAAATATTTAAGGAAAGAACCAAAATATCTTTAGTTGTCAATATGTAAAGATGTATTTAGTCTTATTGCTCATGATGGGGAAATGGCATTCTCTAGCGCTACAGCTTTTCATCCGTTCATCTCTATAAAAGCAGCAGATGACTATAGACCAAATTCTGATCTTAGTTACGCTGGTATAATTCCAACATAACTCCACAATGTTCAGTAGAGTTACTCCAGCTTTACACCTGTGTAACGAGGGGTCTTTTGTCCATAGGACCCACCCTACTCTCCATAGCATCAAAATTGCTTTGAATCATTTTTTACTTGCAGAACTGTACCTTAACATGCTCTCAGTGTGGATGATTTGATGCTGGAATATCAGTGTCCCCTCTGCATTGCAGGTGGGGAGTTCCAGGAGGTAGCTGCCCAACCAGGGCTGTTGCTAAATGCTAGAATTTAGCCCTCTGCTGGTATGTTACATCCCCTTTCCCCGCACTCTTTGTCTGGTTTGTCTCTATGGACTGTAACCTCTTCAGGACTGGAAACTCCTTTTATTAGATGTTTATACATTGCATAACATGATAGGCCCCCATCCTAATAAGGGGTCTCTGGGCACCACTGGAATACACAGAATTGAACAGGTATTTAAAAAAAAAATGTACTGCTCCTCAAAATATTTTAGGTTTCTTCTAAAAAAAAAAAAAAGCTATGCAGTTGTAGTTTGCTCTTCTGTATTCCCCTCAACCCCCGAACTGAGGATTTCAAAGTATTTTACAAATAGAGGATTATAGGTATATATGGTTCACTCCAGTTACCACTGAAATGCAATCTCCACTGTGGAAGAATCCCATTTACTTCAATGAGAACTGGATTCAGCACTCGGAGCACAGATAGCAGTTTAGAACAGGAAGTGAAGTGAAGAGGGAGGCAGTCAGGGCCGGCCCTAGCCCAAATGGCACCCAGGCGAGGAGTGTCGTAGGTGCACACCCCACCCGTCCATGGTTAAATTTTTGAATACCTTACTTTTATTGCATTTGTAGCCCATTTCACGAATTTGATGCACAATCTGCATGCATGATTTATCTGTCAGATAAGATGATTCATTTGCACACTAGAATCTGTAAATCTGTATTTATTCATGCCATATAAAAGCAAATAAAAAATTGCTTCCTCTAAGCTTATAGAAACTTTTTAATTTTAAGAAAACCTGAACTGTACTAACATTAAGAAACTGAACTGTGCACCAGCATTGGGTGGACCAGTATTAAATAGTGTTACAGTAGGTGACAGCCTTAGAATGTTATCCGTAGTCTTTTACTTCAAAAGGTTGCTTTTCTCCCCTTTGCCCTTGTGAACCTAAGCACAGCATCAGAGAGATCCAAAGACTGGCCAATGGCATTTTCAGCGATAAAATAGCAAGCGATGTTAGTCTCGTCGGCCATCATTGATTGAAGATGTGTTCTAATGAGCCTGAGCTTTGAAAAGCTGTGCTCCCCAGTCATGACTGTGACTGGCAGCGTGAGCAGAATCCTCAAAGCTCTCCAGATATTGGGAAAAGTGGCCTTCGGCGCCGCATCATGAATGAATTGGAGAACTTGGAGTGGAGAGTGCTCCCCATGTAGCCAAATGTGATGGATGTTGTCCAATTTGACAGAGGTATTTATCATTGATGTCTGAATAGTCCCCATGTGTCGGCGTCCGGTGAAGGTCTGTACAATTGTTAAAGAGAGTGTTTTCTTGTCCGCCGGCAGCTTACTAAGGTCATACAAAAAAACCCAGGTCTTTTTGTCGTTCTTCATTTATCCAAACTTTTCTTTGATGGACACTTAAGCAGTGTCAACAAGCGAGAAAAACCTCCCTCTTGAATTTTTCTTCCAAGCTTCCAGTTACATCATCTCTGCCCTCATAACCAAACTTTCTCCTCTTCCGATGAATACAAGTTTCCTTGAAGACAGGCTCAACTCCTAAGTTTTCCACCATTTCTTTGGCAGCAGTGATGGCATCTTCAAATCCATTGTCTCAGTAGGCCACAATGAAATCAAGGAAGCTTCTCATCAAAGTAGTAGCGGTGGTGATGTCCATCAAATGAGTTTGTATTGCCTTGCTTACATTTACTTAGAACAGGATATCATGCCAAATCGCAATTGAGACCAGAAATTTTAAATCAGTGATCTGGTTTACTGGGCTTTGTGGCTCGTGTCGGATTCCAGCCTTGGCTTTACTCATCTGCCCCAGTTCCATCAGTGCATCGTAAACCTCAGTCACTTGGTACCTCACTGACGTTATGCTGTCAATGCAGCTCTCCCAGCAAGTGTCACTTAGCAGCCTCACAGTCAGATTTTTAACATTGTCCATGAGGATTTTCTACTTGATCACTGATGCTAAAAACAGGACGTATATCCTTTGCAGTTCTCCAAAAGAGAGATACTGAATTTAAAGATAATAATGCTGCATCTGACAGAACCAGGTTGAGAGAATGGTGGCCACAAGGCACGAAGAAAGCTCTTGGATTCAGCGCAAGGATCCTTGCCTGGACAAGACTGTTTCTCCCCTTCATGTTTGTGCTGTGGTCATAGCCTTGGCTGCAGCAGTCCTAAAGCTTTGTATTATTCTCATTCAAAATGTTCATAAAGAGTTCTGTTAGGCTTTTCCAGTAGAGTCATCCACAGACCGGAAACAGATTAAATGCTCCTTTACTGGGATGCAGCCATCTTTGTCATCAACAAATCTTACTGTAAATGACACCCATTATTAACGCAGTCCATTATTACAGCATAGTACTTTGCTTTGCCGAGCCGCATCAATATGTTTTCAGCCAACTTTCCTTTTCATATGGTCAATTAATTTGTTTTGAATTGTTTTGCTGCAGTAATGGTCAATAGCTTCTTTACAAACTACTCAGTGTAGGTGCTCACGCATGACATCGTCATATTTCTCATGGAGATCTACCAAACTGGGGAAATTACCATTATGTTCAGTGAACAACTTATCCAACAAGCCCCAGAAAGCCAAATTATTCTTTGCAAGAAAGAGGATAATTGAGATCAGACACTCGAGCACATTCCTCCAATGCTGGGTTTCTCCATTAATAATATGCTGATTTTCTGCATCTATGCATTTATTCTCTGCTTGAGCCTGGACTCAACCTCCATCCATTAGGACTAGGCTGCAAAATGACTGGGTGACTTTTCATGTTGCTTCAGAGCATCAGCTAAATTATGCCAGTAATTGTACCCGGAAAGCACAAGCAATAATTTGGCATTCCTGTCAAATATTTTGCAACAAAAGCAGAACACTTTGTCAATTGATTTCAAGTAAGCTAGCCAATGCTGATTCAGTTCCTCACCATTCTCGAGCACTCTTTCGCAGTGTGACTTTGAGAAATGTTGCTTCTGCTCATTTACTGAAATGTCATATCCTCGATTTTGCCCATCCCATTCAGAATTGTACGATCAATATCAGCGGGGTTTAGGATCGCCGGCTATAAAGCAGGAGCTGATGTATCGATTTGTGGTGTGCAATTTTTCTCACTGCTGTCTCTGTCATCATGCGAGGCTGATTCTTCTTTATCATTTCTCTCGTTTTCATGTAAACCAGATTTTTCTTTATCATTACTTTCTTTTTTCATTTTTGCCACATTCTTCTTTATCATCACTCTATTTTACACCGCCAGGAAAACTGGACGATTCTCCATCACTTTCCTCATATTTCCATTTCTTGTCTTCAGATAAATCTGCTAATTCCTTAGTAATAAGATCTCCATAATTTACACTCCACTCCTCAATTTCTTCTGCACTGGGACGATTGCTACTGCCAAAGCCTGGTCTATGTTGTTCTGCTTCAGATAATTTCCCATCAAATTTGCCCCTTGCTGCAAACTAGACTGCAATTGAACTTTTCACTTCCTATACTGAGCTCCTGAAGGCTTCTTCGAGGGCATCTTTTCTTTTTTCTGTGGGGATAACAGACAGTATTAGGGAGAGCAAAAGTCTATGTTCTGCAGTTTTAGAAAGTCATCAAACATTATGTGTTAAGCATGGCAAAAAAGTAACAATATTTCTTTATATTGTTGTGTAGCTAAAGGTTCAATCAATACCTCTGGTGTCTCATTAAATATGTCCTTTATTAGTCGCTATTTACACTCTTCAAATCTTAAAATACAAGTACATTTTCACAATGTGAACCTTATTTTACACAATAAAATAAGGTTCACAATATTGCAGCTGGACTCTCACTTTACTTCAGTTCATTCTTATATCGTGTTGACTGTCTGGCGATACTCTGCCCCTTATATACCTGTGAGACCATGGCGGATAACATTCTAGGAGGTTTGAAAAAAATATAGCTCTCAAAGTCTGGAAGGTTCCACAAGATTCTACAAAGTTCCAGAACATTCTAGGAGGTCAGTGAAAAACAATCCACATACAGAACACCTGAAACATGTCACTTCAGACATTCTATTTTCTCTTTTGTCGCTAACAACAAAAACAGCATCCCGAGCCTGATGCCCCCCCCCCAAGCCCGGCACTCCAGGCGGTTGCCTGCGTCGCCTGCCCCTAAATCCGGCCCTGGAGCCAGGACCTCAGGTGGTGTAATTCAGTGTAGCACTCTTGACTTTAGTAGAATTATGCCAATTTACACTAGTTGAGTATCTGGCCTATGGCATCTAACTACAGGGAGTCTGTAGAGATACAAGAGGTAATTACCAGATAACCCCTCTGGCACTGGTGTTAATACCCTTTATTCTCATGAGAAGTATCATGGGATCTCTAGTGATCGTAAGTCAGGTCCTCTGTTTAATGTCTCATCTAAAAGAACCCCACCTCCAGAAGCACATCAGCCCGTAAAATCATGCTAGTTTATTGGCTCACACAAATAAAACTGGGTCTATTCTGCTTTCAGTACACATGGCAGACTCCCATTCACATCAATAATAATGTGGAAACCACAGATTCTTTAATAAAAACCCTATCCCCAATATGGAACTTGAACACCACAGCCATTAGGTCTCCAGGAAGGATGTTTGATATTTAATTCCCCCCCCCAAAATGTATATTTATAGCTCCATAACATGTAAAGACACGTCCAATAGAATGTAAAAATGTCTCTTATTTACTCAGGAGACCCCAGTGCCTTCTTCGGAACAGCTATGGTTCTTTCGCGCCAATACAGATTTTAAAAATTGACTAAAGTGCCACTGTGTTCGGTTTATGGCGCTTGCCTGGCATTTTCAAGATAAATGTCTTGACCATATAAAATGATTTTCTTCAGAACGAATGTCATGTTCCACTCCAGAGGTGCCTGAATTTCTATGGTGGGTAAGTGATCCTTGTCTACTCTATGTACAGTTTGTAAGGTGCTTGGAGATTCTGTAGGTTGAATAGCAGTACCCTACAGTCCTCGTTATTTGCATTTTATGACTACTGAGTTGATCCCATAATGAACAGATCACCCAATAAATTTCAAGTTTCAAACTGAAGGCTTTCATTTAGCATGGTACCTTCAGGGCCAGATTAAGGCAAGGGCTTTAGGGACTGCATCCCAGGGCCCCAGCTCAAGGGGGCAGGGGTGGCTCCAGGCACCAGCACGCCAAGCACGTGCCTGGGGCGGCAAGCCATGGGGGGCGCTCTGCCGGACGCTGCGAGGGCGGCAGACAGGCTGCCTTCGGCGGCATGCCTAAGGAGGGTCCGCTGGTCTCACGGCTTCGGCGGACCTCCCGCAGGCGTGCCGCCAAATCCACGGGACTGGGGACCTCCCGCAGGCAAGCCGCCGAAGGCAGCCTGCCTGACGTGCTTGGGGCAGCAAAATACCTAGAGCCGCCCCTGCAAGGGGGGCCCCCCCCCGATCAGGCAGAAATCTACAATTCCGGGCTGCTAAAAGTCCCTCTGCACGCTGCCCCCCGTAATTCTGTCCCCATAGCAACCATTGGCCGGGGGCGGTGTTTGCGGGCAGTGTACGGAGAATTGATCCAGCCCTGGGTACCTTTATTTGGTAAATGTCTAGGTCTAGATTCTCAACACAGTTCTGGCTCCATCTCACCTCCAAATCCTACCCCCAACCTGCCCTTTACTTCCTCTGGCAAACCTCCAGTGCTGGGGGTGGAAGTAGCTGGTGCTGAATACAGCTGTGCCATCTCCACCAGTTCTATGCCAGCGGAGATTTCAAATAAAAGGGAATTCTCAACTGGTTATTTCTGACCAGTTTCCATCCACTCTGTGCTGCCTTAATGGACTGGAGAATCTGGCTTCTACTTTGTAGCCAATGATTTTAGTTTATTAGCCATTTATTGTGTGATGTTATGATTAATCAATGTGTTATATTATGTACACCTCTACCCCGACATAACATGACCCGATAAAACACTAATTCGGATATAACGCGGTAAAGCAGCACTCCGGGGGGACGGGGCTGCACGCTCCTGCAGATCAAATCAAGTTCGATATAACGTGGTTTCACCTATAACGCGGTAAGATTTTTTGGCTCCCGAAAAACAGCGTTATATCGGGGTAGAGGTGTATATTCAATGTATGTTGATTAGAGCTGATTTGTAGGATTATAAAAGTATAATATTGATCAGTATTTAGAGGAACTATGTAATAGATGTAAGTGAAAGAAGCTGAAATGCAAGAAACACTGATATTATTAGCTGGAACCCACATAATACAAGCAGGCATTGTATAAACTCCTAAGAGGACTGTCAATGCATCTCAATCTAGCACCCTCTGCTGCCAATTCTAGGCCATTCTTGGGGCCAGTGCCAATGTTTTACATACATTTACCTCTTATCTACTGAATCACTTAGGTCACTTACCATCCCCGCCCCACAAAAAAAAAACAATGAAAATTATGAAACAACTTTAATGTTACTGGGGGGAGTAGAAATTGGCATGATTACCACACCTACCTAGCAAGAGACATAAAAGGCAATAAGAAGAGGCTCTTTAAATACATTAGAAGCAAGAGAAAGATGAAGTAAAGCATAGTTCCTCTACTTAGCAGGGAAGGGGAGCTAATAACTGATGACATCAAGAAAGGTGAGGTGTTTAATGCCTATTTTGCTTCAGTCTTCACTAAAAAGGTTAATGGTGACCAGATACTTAACACAATGAATATTAACAATGAGGGGGAAGGAACACAAGCAAAAATATTTAAGTTAGACGTATTCATGTCCACAGGGCCTGCTGAAATTCAGACTAGGGTGCTTAAGTAACTAGCTGAAGGAATCTTGGATCTGTTAGCAATTATCTTTGAGAACTCATGGAAGATGAGTGAGGTCCCAGAGGATTGGAGAACGGCACATACAGTACCTATTCTTAAAAAAGGGAAACAAAATGGCTAATTATAGACCTGTTGCCCAACTTCAATACCTGGAAAGATACTGGGACAAATTATTAAAAAATCAGTTCGTAAGCACCTACAGGATAATAGGGTTATAAGGAATAGCCAGCATGAATTTGGAAAGAACAAATTATGCCAAACCAACCTAATTTCCTTCTTTTGACAGAGCTACTGGCCTAGCGGATAGGGGAGAAGCAGTAGATGATATATCCTGATTTTGGTAAGGCTTTTGTCACACTCCCAGATGACATTCTTATAAACAAACTAGGGAAGTGCGGTCTAGAATAAATTACCATAAAGTGAGTCCACAGCTGGTTGAAAGAGTAGTTATCAATGGTGCGCTGTCAAACTGAGAAGATGTATCTAGAGGGGTCACTCAGGGGCCTGCTACTATTCAATATTTTCATTAATGACTTGGACAATGGAGTAATTATGGATAATTATAAAATTAGCAGATGACATCAGCCTGGGAGGGATTGCAAGCATTCTGGTGCACGAGATTAGAATTCAAAATGACCTTGATAAATAAAAGAATTGGTCAGAATTCAACAAGATGAAATTCCATAAAGACAAGTACATCGTTTAGAAGAAAAAAAATCAAATGCTCAATTACAAAATGTGGTATAACTGGCTAGGTAGTAGTAGTAGTAGTACTGAAAAGGGTGATAGTGGATCACAAACTGAATATGATTCACCAATGTGATGCAGTTGTGAACAAGGATAGTATCATTCTGGGGTGTATTAACAAGAGTGTTGTCTGTAAGACATGGGAGGTAACTGTCCCACTCTACTTGGCACTGGTGAGGCCTCAGCTGGAGCTCTGTGTCCAGTTCTGGGCACCACAGGATGTTGATAAATTGGGAAGAGTCCAGAAGAGAGCTACAAAAATGATAAAAGGTTTAGAAAAATCTAACCTCTGAGGACAGGTTAAAATAACTGAGCATGTTTAGTCTTAAGAAAAGATGACTATGGGGGGGACCTGTTAACAGTATTAAAATATGTTAAGGGAAGTTATAAAAAGGACGGTGATCAATTGTTCTACATGTCCACTGAGAACAGGATAAGAAATAATAGACTTAATCTGCTGCAAGGGAGATTTAGGTTAGATATTAGGAAAAACTTTCTAACTATAGGCATAGTTAAGCTCTGGAACAGGCCTCCAAGGAAGGTTGTGGAATCCCTGTCATTGGAGGTTTTTAAGAACAGGTTGAACAAACACCTGTCAGATATGATCTAGGTTTACTTGGTCATGCTTCAGCACAGGTGGCTGGACTTGATGACTTCCCAAGGTCCCTTCCAACCATACAGTTCTATGATTCTGTAATTGCTCATAGCTAGAGAGTTTGTTACGGAATTGCCTTCTCGATAAACTCAGCAGCAAACACAGATTTCTGTGCTCTTGGTGCTGAGTTTGTGGATGCCAGTTATTCCCATTTTTTTAATTTGATTTTCTGGCATGGATAAAAAAAGCTGACTCACTTCACAGATCATTTTAGCAATAATGTCCCTGGGTAGGTTTCAAGCTTAATGATCTACTGAAGGATTATTGACCTTTTTGAGCAACCATTGTCTATGTGGATTTCACAACTTTACTGATCACAAGCCAGCAGTTGGTAACATTAATGGGAGGCTGAAATAGATTCAAACGTACTTGCTTACGTCCTAAGATTCAAAGACTACTAAGGTACATATGCCAGTTCACATCAAATCCCATTTACAGCAGGACCCACCTGTGTCCATTTATAATTGAGGGCCTATGTTAGCCCTTAGTTACAAACCCCTAGTTACATGCCTTGTTACAAACAGCTATTTAATTTCATCTAATTTCACCTAGTTTCACTTCAGCATGAAACTCGATGGATCTCAACAGCTTTAAAAAAAATATCAGCAACAAAACTTAAAAAAAAAAAAAACAGAGAAGAAACCAAATCAAAGTTGAAGGACTAAAAATAAGAGTCCCACTGCTGCAAGGCCACTCCGCATGGAATTCTCCTTGGCTTCAGTGCAAACTCTACTTGCACAGGGTTGGCAGGCTTGAGCCACAAAATAGTATTGGAATC
The DNA here is from genome assembly GCF_020497125.1 of Mauremys mutica. Lineage (NCBI taxonomy): Eukaryota > Metazoa > Chordata > Testudines > Geoemydidae > Mauremys > Mauremys mutica. Next base: position 122,114,964 of record NC_059072.1, on the reverse strand, counting down.
AGACCAGCACAGTTTTTTTTGAACTCCTGTAACTCAAAAAGTGTAGGCCTGGATTTTCAAGAGCGATCATTAGTTTTGGAATGCCTCCTTTTTTTGGTGCTCAACAGGAGACATCCTAAAGGAATCTGATTTTCAGAGGGCAGGTGCTCTGCTCTTTCTGGAAATCAGACTCCTAAAGGGGCCCCAGGAATTAAACAACAACAAAACACTCATTTTGAAAATCCTGGCCTTACATTTAAAATTGACAGTGCCCTTGTTGCAAGTCTCAGTACTGAGGCAAAGAACTGAACAGGCGATGGACTGTGTACTTCTCTCTTACCCATAGGCATAATCTGTACAGTTTAGGGTTGAGGCATTAAGGCGAGAGGGTATTGTGGTGGTAATCAGAGTGCCACTCCCTGAGCCAGACCTATTTTACGGCCTGACAGGATTTCGATTTTCAGGGCTATCAATCCAAAACCTTCCACGAGCACTCAATTAAAGTAAAATTGTAAAAAGTAAACAAAGAGTGAATTTTTTGAGATAGCTATTTTGTAATGTAGTTCAAAGCAATTTTAGTATATTTATGTTTGAAAATGGCCAAGTAATTAATATTGGAAAATCATTTGCTACATAGTCTCCAAAACATTTTTGCAGTGTTTTTCTAAAGATGCATGCCCATATTTGGAGCAGCGTGGCTTGTGCTCACAAACTATTCTGTCGGTACTTGCAGGACACATCTGGATAGAAGTATCGGCTTGCTCATCCTCTAAGCACCAGGACATGTAATGAAATGAACTGCCTAGAATCACACTTTGGTTTTGCCTATTCACTCCATCTTTATTTTAATAAAAGAAGAAGAGTATTACCATAGGAAAGAAAATTACATTTAACACCCCTTTCTTATATCAATGAATCTGTCCACCTATATTGCTAAAGGGTCGATCACTAGTATCTAAGTGCTGATGTAACATTATGTAGCTGGGCTTCAACCCATCAAAGCAAAGAAGCTCAGAGGCTGTGTGTGTGTCAACAGTGAACACAAGAACGTAAGAATGGCCATGTGGGGTCATCTAGCCCAGTATCCTGTCTTCTGAGAGTGGCCAATTCCAGGTGCTCCAGAGGGAATGAACAGAACAGGTAATCATCAAGTGATCCATCCCCTGTTGCCCATTCCCAGCTTCTGGCATACAGAGGCTAGGGACACCATCCCTGCCCATCCTGGCTATTAGCTATGGATGGACTGATCCTCCATGAACGTATCTAGTTCTTTTTTGAACCCTGTTATAGTCTTGGCCTTCACAACATCCTCTGGCAAAGAGTTCCACAGGTTGACTGTGCGTTGTGTGACAGGGGGTAAATGTATTACAAAATTCCTTACTGATGCTTTCACTAGCTCAGCTGAACATGTGTGGGAGAACTAATATAGACAAAGCTACTGGGGCTTAGATAAACCTGCTGAAATAAAATTAATAATCCTGGTGATAAACTCCCACAAATGCTAACCACAGGTACTCAGATGGTGCTGAATTTAATTGGGCTTTGGTTACATTTGCAGTGAAAATGTGCTCAGCACCAGTTCAGGCGACATCCATTGTCAGCTATGGCTGTTTTCCTGAATGTAGCAAGGCTGCTGCATCTGCCTCTCTCTATCTTTCTTGTGTCTGCCTCTCAACATATCAAGGGCAATTTAATCACAGTGAGAAGTTAGTATAGGAAGGCAGGTTCAAGTCTTACCAGCTTTTCTCTTAAGCATGTGTTCTGCTTCTATGGCTGTTATCTGAGAAACCGTGGTGAAAACATGGGCACAATGTACAGACGCCCGTTCCATACAGTAACGATGGTAAATCTCTCTCTCTCCTGCTTCTTTGTCTATGTCAAACTGTTGAACAACAAAAACAATATACCTGTATGATATGCTACGTCAAACAATTCACCATATATTAGATGAAAAAGTAAAGTTCCTCTTCTCTCATTTTGTTCTTTGAGACACCCAAAACTGACATTTTCTGGTACTTTTAAATGCTGTCACACCAATTCCACCAGTATTATTTACTGTCACTTGAAAGATATATTCTTCGCATTCAATTCTGTTCCAACTCAGGTAATTTCTAGAGATGGGCTCAAATCAAAATCCCAGATGCAAACACCCCAAGCTCTGAAATATGTCCAATTCAGATTCAAACTTTGTAGCTGGCCCTAGCTCTATACTGGACTTAACTAAGGTCTGAACATCCCTAAACTTTGGGGGAAGTATACAGGTATTGAAGGGTATGTGCTGTTTAGTTGAGACAGGAATAAAGGTAAAGGTGGTGGGGGTAGCACTGTACAGCAACAAAAGAGTAAACTGTAAAGAAATAGGAAGTGATAGTAGGGACAAAACAGAATCTGTTTGAATCAAACAGACCCCAAATCTGACTCAGATATGAATAGTGATTTCATTAAAATTAATAGAGATGAATATTTTTGGGAACTGTGTCATAATGGGAGACTAACTTCCCGGATAGAGATTGGAGAAGAAATGCTACTAATAGTGGTAAGGCCCAGTTACTCTTGGCTGTGATAAATGACAGTTTTCTTCATCAAATCATCACTGAACCAACAAGAGGCGATGCCATTTTAGACTTGGCTTTAGTAAGTAACGAGGACATCATAGAAGAGCAGGTTGTAAGAAATAACCTTGGATTAAGTGATCACGAGTTGAGTCAGTTTAAATGGAAGGATAATCAAAACTAGGTCATCAACTATGGTTTTTAAATTTCAAAAGGGCAATTAAGGGAAATTAAGGGAATTAGTTAAAGAAATCAGCTGGCCTGAAGAGCTCAAGGATTTAAACTTGGAGGAGGCTTGGAATTTCTTCAAATCAGCTATACAAAAATTATCTGAAATTTGCATCCCAGAAAGGGGAAAAAACTTGTAGGGAAAGGCTCCAGACCTAGCTGGATGAATATCCACCTCAGAAACATTATTAGGAGTAAGCAGAGAGCCTATATAGAATGGAAAAGGACTTGATCAGCAAAGCAAGCTACATCATGGAGATTATAAAATGTAGGAATAAAGTCAGAATTGCTAAAAGTCAAGCTGAATTAGATCTTGCCAAGAAATCAAAAATAAATAATAATTTTTTTGAGTTATATAAATAAAAAGAGAATAAAGGAGGATGAGGGTGGGCCACCAAGTGGCATAGCTAGGAAGGAGATTACAGAAAATCTAGGTATGGCCCCAAAACTAAATGAATACTTTGCCTCCATTTTCAACAACAATGATAACATGGAACATGGGCTTGACGGCTGTATGGCTGATGGAAATGAGTGTCTAGAAATGGAAATGATCACATCTGAGTTGGAAGAAAAATTTAAAGAGCTTAATGGGCTCAAATTGGAGGGGGACCAGATAACTTCCATCACAGAATACTGAAAGAACTGGCACATGAGATTGCTAGCCCAGTAGCAAGAATTTTTAATAAATCTACCCATTGGGGGTTGTACCACATGACTGGAGAATATCTAATGTCGTGCCTATATTTAAAAAAGAGAAAAAGTATGATCCAGGAAATTACAGATCCATTAGTCTGACCTCAGTAGCACGCAAGATTTTAGAGCAAATTGTGAAGGAAAGAATAATTGAATTCCTAGAGGTACATGGTAAAGGGCATATAATGCAACATGGGTTTACCAAAGGTAGCTCATGCCAGACTAACCTATTTTCCTTCCTTGTGAAAATAACTTTTTTTTTAAATAAGGGAAGTGCAGTAGATCTGATATATTTAGACTTCGATAAAGCATCTGACATGGTGCCACCTGGGAAATTATTAGTTAAATTAGGAAAGACGAGGAGCAGTATAAGCATTATAAGGTGAATAAGGCATTGGCTAAAGGGAAGAAGGCAATGAGTTATGCTAAAAGGTGAATTATCGGACTGGAGAGAGGTTACTAGTCGAGTTCATCAAGGATTGGTCTTGGGAGCAACCTTTTTTGGATTAATATTTTTATTAATGACCTTGGCACACAAAGTAAGAGTGCGCTAATGAAATCTGCTCATGATACTAAGTTGGGAGGCATCATCAATACAGAGGAGGATCTGAATATTATACAGGCAGAGCTGGATGACCTTGAAGGCTGGAATGACAGAAATGGGATGAAATTCAATAGTCCAAAATGCAAGGTCATGCACTTGGGGTCTAACGACAAGAATTTCTGCTACAAGGTGAGGGCTCAGCAGTTGGAAGTGACAGAGGAAAAGAGAAACCTGGGTGTGTGGGTCTATCACAGAAGGATTATGAGCCACTACCTGCTGTGGCTGGGAATAGGGCAATTCTAGGATGTATTAGATGAGCATTTCCAGTAGAGATACAGAAATATTAGTGCCATTGTACAAGGCACTGGCAAGACCTCTATTGGAATACTGTGTACAATTCTGGTCACCCATGTTCAAGAAAGATTAATTTAAACTGGAATGGGTGCAGAAAGAGCTACTAGGATGATAAAGGAAATGGAAGGCCTATCTTATGAGAAGCATGGTTTGTTTATTTTCACAAAAAGAAGGCTGAGAGGGAGTATGAATGCTCTCTATAAATACATGGGCGGGGGGGAATAAATACCATGCAGGGCGAAGAGCTAGTTAAGCTAAACGACAATGCTGGCACAAGAACAAATGGATATAAACTGGTACCAGGTCCATAACAGCCTCTCACTAGGAGTTGTGTTAACAAACAACTTAATTGATTTTAAGAAAGAGCTGGACAAATTTATGAGTGCAACTGTATGATGGGGTTGCTTGTGATGGTCGGGGGCGGGCAGGGCTCAACAGTTCTGGGGCTCACTTCCAGTTTATAGCTTATGTTCCTAAAACTCATGCTTCAGGGTTTCAGTCAGGCACCAACAGGGGTCAGGAAGGGATTTTTTTTCTCCAGTGTATTCTGGGAAGTTTTATTATCTCCTTCCTCTGAAGCCTCAGAAATGGCCACAGCTGGAGTTGGGATATTGGGAAGGGTGGGTCAGGTCTCTAATGTAGCCCTGAGCATTTTCTCTCTCTCAGGTTCTTATGCACATGCTCTGGGTCTAACTGATCACCATATGTAGGGTTGGGAAGCAATTTTCCCCAGGTCATTTTGGCAGTGACCTTGGGGGTCATTCACCTTCTTCTGTAATCTGAGAGCGCCAGGATTATCTGGGTCTCTCTCACTGACTCATTTCCCTGCCATTGCGGGAACCTTGAGACAGGTGCACCTAAATCCCTCCTATGCTCTGCCTGTGGCACACAGTAGTCTAGTCTAGTGGGTCTCATTTACTTTGTTCTCATTTCTATTGTTGGACTGTGTGCACCAGTGCTGGGTGGTGTCGGTGGGCTGTGATATACAGGAGGTCAGACTAAATGATCTTTTTGTCCCTTCTGGCCTTAAATTCTATGACTCTAAAACCAGACAAACTATTCAGCTTCTCCCCATCTCTAATATTTATGTTCTTTGCACCTAAATCCCCAACTGCAGTTGCAATCAGGTATGGTATTCTTTACTTTCTATCCTGAACAATTTCATTGTTTTGCTGTGTACTGTTAAACACCTGAGGATTTCCAGGCAGAGGTGGCTGCATTTCAGTGGTGAATGTTACAATTCCTGTGGATAGCTTACACGTCAGCATCATCTGCAAAAGCTCTTTTAGGCTCCACTGAGATGAGATACACTATACCAGGGGTAGGCAACCAATGGCACATGTGCCGAAGGCAGCACATGAGCTGATTTTCAGTGGCACTCACACTGCCCATATCCTGGCCACCGGTCCGGGAGGCTCTGCATTTTAATTTAAATGAAGCTTCTTAAGTGTTGTATAAACCTTATTTACTTTACATACAACAATAGTTTCATTATCTATTATAGACTTATAGAAAGAGACCTTCTAAAAATATTAAACTGTACTACGGGCATGCAAAACCTTAAATTAGAGTGAATAAATGAAGACTCGGCACACCACTTCTGAAAGGTTGCCAACCCCTGCACTATACAATAAACATGGGTTATTTCTCTTGTCCCTAAAATTGCTACTGCAGTTATAAGGGCTGCTGTGAAAACTAGAAAATACAAGTCGGTGACATAGGCTCAATTAGCAGTATGATCTGCACAGGAGGAAACTCAGATCACTATAGAGCCAATGCTTAAGAGTTCAAACAGTCACCACTAATTTCCACTACAAAAGCCAAATCTGTACAATGTAGTCTAAAAAAGCTTAACTCTAATTAGGTGTCAATGATTATATGGTTTACAGTTAAATTACAATCCTATTAGTCCTAAATTATCTTTCACTGCTGGGAATACCAAGGTACCCCTCTCAAGGTTAATGGCAAGGACACAGCGTACACTGCTTTTACATGTAGTTTATTAAGTGCTGAAGGCTGTTACAATGACATTAAGAATCTCACTTATGCAGAATTCTCATGCTTCCATTATTGCTAGGGCTGACACTTAGCACATTTTACCTTGTGAGTACCTTAACCAATGCACATGGAGGATCAAACTAGTCAAGGAGTTGGAAGGAGGTTGGGGATGGGGAAGGGGGAGGACTGGACTGGGACAGGCTGAGACTGGAAAGGACAGGGGCAAAAGGCTCTTGGAATGGAATTCAAGATTCCTGAGTTTCCCCCTCTGCTGTCAGCAAATATCTGTAAAACCCATTATCAAAGTGTGTCTCCCATTCCCCTCTAGTGGCTGCTCCACATAGAGGATGACAACCTACTATTGCTATCAGTTATTCTATTAGCTCAAATAGCAGAGATCTTTGTCATGGATCAAAAAGTTCCAAACCTGCTGATGACATATATGGGTGTCAATGTTTTGACAGAGTGGATTAGTAACTGAAGCCAGATCTCCTGAGTCCCAATCCAGTAACTTAACCACTCAACCAATCTTCATCTTTCAGAATGCCATGATATGGGCCTTTTTGTCTTTATCAGTGATCTCAGTTCCAGCCTCATATATGCAGGTGTCAATTACCACATAGTGTTTCTTGAAGAATTGCAATGAACTTTTTCTTACAGGCATTAATGGCCTGATTTGAAAGGTGCTGAGCACCGGTAGCTCCCACTGACTTCAGAAGGAACTCTGGGTCAACGGCACTTCTGAAAAAAATCAGGTATTAAGGGTGAGATTTTCAACTCTGTCCCCACTGAAAGTAATGGTTAAGCTAGAGTTGGTGAGGAGAAAAAAAAAAAGAAAAAGAAAACCATGAGAAAAAAGTGTGCAGAAGTTTTTCAAAAATGTTTTTACTTTTTAAAAAATCATTGATTTTTTTGATTGTCAAAACATGTAAAAATGTCAACCAACTATAGAGTTGGTGCAAACCCCCAAATATTTTATCAATATTGAGTTGCTAAAAATGTTTTGGTTCCCCCCACCCAAATCAAAAATTGAGTTGTTAAAAATGTTAATCAAAAACTCCAAATTTGGGAAATTTTGACCAGGTCTAGTTAAACTTCCTTCCGACTACAATGACAACAGAGCCTGAATACTTAAATTCAATAAAAAAAAACTATCTAGAATATTGTGTGTCATTCTTGTTCATGTTCATTTCTTTATGCAATGCTTGAATATTGATTCCCCCTTCCTCACTGCTATCAAATTCTTCAGCTTCTGGAAATGGGAAAGGTTTTGTTTCTGGATGCTCTTGCGTGACTTCTAGACCAAGTTCTTGAGGAGCATCAACATGGTTCTATTAGTGGGGAGGAAGCAGATCATCATTTTTAAATCACATTGTTCCTCCTCCCACAGTTCATCCTCTTTCTGTGGTTCTTCCTGCTACAGATTCTGCTACTTACAGAGATGTTGGGTCCTGGCTTTTGACCTTACTTACAAGGTGGAGAGAGAAATCTCATTGTCTACCTCTTAGCAGGCTTGACTGATGACTTCAGAAAATAATAGTCTTAGATGAGTTGAAGGCCAGGTTAACTGGTACTTAAGTGATGAGACAACACAACAGGATAGAGAGTGCAAATTGAAGTGTCTACTTGGAAACAGTGGTGTGCTTTTGTTCTACTGCGTATCTGCCAATGTGAATGTTAGCACCCGGGCTGTCCTGCCACCTACTATTTGATTTCCTCTACCTAGCTTGGTCCACTCTTGCCTGGCACACGAGCCACCAAAGTATCCACAGTGGCCCTTGCAGTGGAGGTGGGGTCACCACTGAGTATCGTGTCTTTGTAGAACCGGCAGCTCGTGGGTGCAGCACCAGAGTGGCGGTTTGCCTCTCACACCTTGTAGTAGGCATTCTGCAGCTCCTTCACTGCATTATGTCCCGGTGATGGCCCCTTTCTGTCATGCATCGTGAAATCTGTCCATAGGTATCATAATTCCTATGGCTGGAGCGCAGCTGGGACTGGACAGCCTCCTCTCCCCAAATACTGATGAGGTCCAGCAGCTCAGCATTGCTTCAAGCAGGGCATCACCTGGCACGTGGAGCAGGCATTGTCACCTGGAAAGATGCACTGAGACCACTGCATGCGTCACCAAGCAAACAGGAAGGGGACTTTCAAAATTCCCAAGGAATTTAAGGGGTGGAGACGGTTGGGCACCTGAGGCGATGACCAGAGAGGCGAGAACAGGCATTGTGGGACACCTCCCGGAGGCCAATCGCAGCGCTGTAATCGACCAGGGTGTCTACACTGGCATCGCAGCACTGTACCCCGGCACAGAAAACTGTACACCTCTTGTTGGGGTGGTTTTCTTACAGTGCTGCAACTGCAAAGTTTCTGCACACTAAAAGTCTTGGCAATGTGTACACCTCAGGAGTTACAACACAAAAAGCTGTTTTCTGCGCAGAAACTTGCCAGTGTAGACAAGGCCTAAGACTGCTTTAGGTTTCTTCTTCACATAGATTTTAAGAGCAAAAATTTTCCTCTCTAATCCCCTCATTCTAACTCTAATGTTCTGTTTGGTTTATTACTAGTCAGCTCGTTCTGCACATGTAGAGTTCTCATTGAGCTGAATAGTAATAAACCAAGCAGAACATCAGAGTTGGAACGAGGGGATTAGAGAGGAAAATTTTTGCCCTTAAAATCTATTTCAATTTCAAAAGAAAAAGAGGGAAAGGTTACAAATACATAATGTTGTGAAAAACACCCTGGGACTTAATTTCATGCAATCCTGGACCAAATTTTGAACTAACTTCTTCCCTCTGCATGGAGTCCTGTGATGGATTTCTAGTTTTATTCATGGCTTCATAGTTTATAATCAAAAGTCAGTGATTTCAACTGAGTTCCATTTGGAGTTTTCAGATTCATCAGAGCTCCTAACCCAGCATGAAGCTCAAAAACGTTCAACTCTGCACCCTTTCCAGGCCAAAACCTCCCAACTTTCACATATCTCCAATCACAGCAATAAAAATAAAATAGATAAACCTTGGAATGCTAAATATACTGTCAGATGAAGGTTGCAAGTAGAACTGGTTGGAAAAAACAGATTCAAAACTAAAATTTTTGTTTCAGATTGACATTTGCACATAAAATGACATTAAAAGGCTATTTAAACTCAAAATTTCAATTTGAAATGAAACGTTTTGGTGTGAGTCAACATTTTGAAATGAAATGTTTTGTTTCAAATTAACGTTTTAAAATGAAACAAAACATTTTCATTTGAATATACATCTAGAAATAAATTGTTTGTTTTGAAATGTCACTTCAGAAACTCAAAAACTGTCTTCAAAATTGTTTTTCAATGACAAATATTTGTCAGAAAATTTTCAGCCAGCTCTAGTTCACACCAGTCATTACTGATAAAGTGACTATATTAAAACAAAACAAAAACAAACAAACAAAAACCTGCTTACAGCAAATTCGTACCCTCATCTCTTCTCAGAGAACATACTTCTGTATTTTACTCCTACTTCATGGCTATTGAAAGTCCCAAACTCAAATTCCAGATGTGACCATCCCTGAAGTCTGGGGAAGTCTTGAGTTAAATCTACACATTATGACCAACTTCTATCGCTATAGTAGGCCAAACAAAAATCCCCGAATCCAAACACTCCCAAACTGTAGGGAAGTTTGGACTGAGATCCAGAATCAAACTTCACAGCTGGACCCTAACTCTACAACAGCTGAGACAAAACTCAGAATCCAGATACTCTAACCTAATTTCTGTTTTAGCAACATCATTCTTTTTGCAATGGGGGGGGAGGTTCAGTGAAAATGGCATTCCTAACTGAGTTTGTTTGTCATGCGTTCACTGTACAAAAGTATAGCAAAAAAAGGTCATGCTCCCTAAGTCACCTTGAATTCCTAGGGAAATAGTGGGCTATACAAAAACATCATGCGCTCAGTATGGTGCCAAGCTGACAAGTGTATGATTTGAAAAATGAACGTGGTGATTTTGAGTCTTTTTACACGTGAATGTGATGTGTGTGAAGAAGAGATAGGTGTAAAACAAAACCTTTAATCTGGAGATCCCCAGTCTGAGGATGAGGGTTTGAAATGTGTATCAGAATTTTTCAGCACTGGTCAACTGCAGTGTGAATGGCTGTGCCCGCCCCCCAACACTATTATGGCTTCCAATCCATCATTTGATACACTTGGTGTAAATGCACATTCCATGGAAGAGGAAAAGAAAAGTTACTCTTGTTGCTAAGGCACTGAACTGGAATTCAGAACATCTGTGTTCAATACCAAGCCCTGCCAAAGAGATGCTGAATGACTTGTAGTCAGTCAGTCTTTTAGTGCCTCTGTTTTCCCACCTGTAAAATGGGGATAGAAGTACTTTTCTACTTCATGTGGGTATCGTGAGGCTAAATAGATTATCAATCATTATTAAACACTAGTCATTGTTTGTGAGCCACTCAGATAACATGACGCTGGGGACCATGTAAGTAGATAGATAGATTAATCATTTCAGTTGTTGGGTTTGGTGTGTGGGTGCTTACAATACTTTGTGTGATTTTTGCTTGTAATTAAAACCGTTAACATGACTCCTGGATGTATGAACAAGGGAATATCAAGAAGGAGTAGGGAGGTGGCATAACCTCTGCTTGCAGCATTAGAGAGACCATTACTGGAATTCTGTGTCCAGTTCTGCTGTCCACACTTCAAAATGGATGTTGATAAATTGCAAAGGGTTTGGAAAAGAGCAACAAGAACAATTTGAGGACTGGAAAGCATACGAGACTAAAGAAGCTCAATCTAATTAGTTTACCTAAGAGGAGGTTAAGGAGTGACTCTTCACAATGTATGAGGACCTACATAGGGATGAGATTCCAGATACTAGACAGCAGAAGAAGTCAGAATGAGATCCAATGGTTGGACACTGAAGCTAGACAAATTCATACTAGAAATAAGGTGAACATTTTTAACAGTGAGAGTAATTCACCATTGGTGCAACTTATCTATGGATGTGGAGGATTCTCCATTACTCGCAGTCTTTAAATCAAGCCTGGGTCCCTTGGTAAAAGATATGTTGTTGCTCAAATAGAAGTTATGGGCTGGATGCAGAAATTATTGAGAAAGGTTCTCTGGACCCTGTTATGCAGAAGATCAGGCTAAATGATCATAAGGGTCCCTTCTGGCCTTAAAATATGTGAAAGTGACTTGCCTAAGGTCACAGAGTAGGTCTGTGGAACAGCTGGGAATAGTCAGTGACAGAACTGGGAATGAAACCCAGGAGTCCCCAATCCATTGCTCTAATTACTAGACCCTTGTCCCTGTGGAGCAGAACCTTCTTCATTTCCAACTCAGGGGAAAAGAACACAGCAGCTCTGGCATGCTATTGAATAAAGATTAAGAGGAACTAGTTATATATTTAAAACCCAAAATTTAACTCCTCATTTATTGCTCTCTTATATAAATGACAAATAGTAGAATTTCCCTTCTTCTGTACCTTAGCCGCACTAAATAAGAATAAAAACTACACATCCTAGCTTAAGTCAGATTTGCATTAGCTGCTCTTCTAATAAAGCGGATCAACTTTGCATAATGGTGAGCTCAATGACTGTGGGAGTGGCACTGCCGTAAAAAGAAATGAGAACTGGGCCTGCTATGGTGCCAACAAAAATGCCACAAGCAGGTAGTTTCAACTGAGACTTTACAATGCATTAATTTAGTCAGTATGCCCAGCTCTGCACTACTTTGCATCTTGTAGAATCGTTTATAAAACTGTGCAGGCTAGGTGTAAAAAAGCTACCAGATCAAAATACTCACATTTTTACACCAACTAGGCACCCATGTAAATAACTACACAAGGTGCAAAACCACGGAGAGTCAGTCAGACCCATAGGTTTTCCATATGCAGTATTTTTAAACTATAAAATCTTAAGGTGAATTTTCAGTACTTGTGAGAGGCTTAGTTGCTGGCACCAGAGACTTTTGCCAACAGACTTGCCCATTGTGTCTAGCCAGTGCTCCACAAACCCACTTTGAAAGGACCACTGCTAGTATGAGAAAGAAGTTTGACCCTTCTGTCCATTGGCTTCTTTGCTGAAATTGCTAGTTCTGATGCGGAGCTCTGTCCCCCAGGAATTACACTGAAGTTGTCAACATATTTCAGTGAAATTATGAAAGGTGCCAGCCTATGTGAATTCCTGGAAGGGTGGGCAGAGTCCACCAGAACAAAAAGCCCTGCCCCTCAAATGGGAGAGGGACCACAGCCAGGCGGTGTGCACCTTCCTGCAGCAGCCACTCATGTTACGAGAGAGAGGCAGAGGGCAGGGCAGCTTTCATATCCTGGAGCACTCAGTGGGAGGCACAAGAGTGGGCAACACCATGTGCTGGGTAATACCACAGTGTCCAGCCAGTCCCTCTGACCATAGTTCAGGAGATCTCCAATTCTGGTGACAGCAGGACCAATGTCCAGTTCACCCAAGAGGCCTCCACTTTTACAGAGATCTGAGCTATACAGCAAGGTCTCAAGGAGGAGGTCTTCACCATCTGGCTTGAAAGATGCTAGCTAGCCTATTAGCCTCTAGCACTGCTCTGCTGCAACTGCTAAAAAGGATGCCAGTTAGTGCCAAGGACAGTTATCTTTTGGAAGCCAGACTGAGAATACCCTACTCATGTCACTGAACAGCCATCAGAACATAACCTTTGGTGATTACTGACCTCGGCTGGATTTGAACAGACAAAAAAAAAGCAAGCTCTTATGATTGGTCCCTGACCACTTCATTCCCCCAAGCAGAGATAACGACAACACAGGAACATTATACTGCACTAATGACATCCCGTTAATTTTTCTTTGTTTTCTTGTTGTTTCCCCCTCAATAGGAGTGTTATTCAAACATCATAATCTTGAATGCAAGCAAAAAAAAATTGTACATTTTGTTTCACTCTGACATTAACAGCTGTTCGATAGTAATGGGCTTTAAGTCTGTACTGACCTGGACCAGATTTGAACTAGTGACCTAGAAGTGAAAGGCTTGATTATCCAATTACCAATCCCCTGAGCCATGTAACCCAACTGCAAGCTAGGGGGGCAATGGGGCCAGTTACACCAGAGATGAGTTTGGCCCATTCATGGCTTTGCATTCTGAGATGAATTACAAGTTCAGCCATAGCATGGATGTGATGAGCAACCCTTGTTCTTTATCTCGTTGGGGAAATGGTGTGTTCTATACAAGACACCTGTCTGCAGAAAACAGAGAATGAAATAGCTGTTTACACTTCTAGAAAGTTCTCCTGAATAATAAAGGATCCAAAACAAACAGAATGATTAAGTTAGATTTTTCCATTTCGATTGTCCACATAAGCAAATGAGAACTGAAACTATACAAGCATCTAATTTCATAAAAATATATATGAGTCTAATCTACACTGATACAGGCAGATTGGATTTACAATGGTGTGACTGAGACAGAGTGACTTTGCCAACTTCAGTGGAATTACTTCACATTTACACTAGTGGACCTAAGACCAGAATCTGGAACTTTAGGGCCACATCATCAGGACTGGCCAATGGTCCCCTGGGGTCATTCTAGCAACCAGGGATCGCTGGAGAGCAAAGGAATAGCCAGCTAAGCTCTGTTTTCCTTGACCATACCCCGTACGCTGATTGGGGCCAGCTAAGGGTGGTGTAGCTGTGGCTAGGCTGGTCCTACACTGGAGAATTGCTCACGGGTCTGTTACAGTCTCTTTAGTGGCTGCTTTGTTTCAAGCAGCACAAACTTGCAATCAGATTTCTGAATCAAAAGCCTTTGGCTCGGCAGGGGAGCAACATGCACGAGGTGGGGGGCCCTCACAGTTCTAGCCCCCCCCCTGCTTACAACAATGGGGAAAATGTCAGTAACTTTACACTTGGGATTACATGGTGCTTTATAAGATTCCTGATGTTAAGATTTATTCCCAAATGTTGGGAACTTGGGCCAAATTCATCTCTGGCATATGTCTATTGCCATCAGTGGGCTTACATCAGGCTATGCATTTGTGTCCTTTATGTTTGTATTCATTTGTTGTACCTTGTTAAGAATATGGATAGGAGGTATGTTCTCCTACAAGAAGTACATCAGAAAGAAAGAAAAATGCTTTGCAATCTGTTCCTTTGTATATTTAGATAGGAATCAGAGTGTAGCCTTGCCCTATCCTCTGTGTCTTCTGAAACCTGTCCCTGTCTCTCTCATCAGTTAGCCCTCCTGCCTCACAGCACTCCAGTTCTTTGACAGTGCCTCCTGATTAGAGCTAGGCAGGGTTCTCTTTGGAGCTCATTAAAGCCAATCTTTGTTTTTATAGCTTGAGTGCTAGCACAGGTAACATGAGGCTCCCTCTCCTCCTGCCGGAGCTGAGCATGCCTGCTTGTTCCCGGGCACTGCTAGACTGTTGCTTCACCTCTGCATTATGATATAGTTATCATCTATGGTATAACATACACCTATTGGTTCTTTCCCACCTGCCTCAGATACTGTGCTTAAAGCTGAAGGAAAATATGGTCCTTCCAAGAAATACTGATCAAAAGTGAGAGCTTAAATTCCATTTTAAAAAAATCCAATTGGCCTGAAACAGGAAAACTATGTGTTGTACTTTGGAAAGGGAAAAAAAAGTGACATGCCCTTTAAAAGGTATATTGTCTCATCCAAAGGTTAAACACTAGAAAGCCCTGGAGAGTCTTTATCACTGGACAAATCACTTGTTTGACCTTAATAGTCTACTACTAAAAGACAACAGCAAGAATATCCTCTAAAGACCTGCCTCTCTGTATCATTTAATGAGCGTGTGCTAGATCAGCCCCTTATGTTTCTCATCTGGCTTTTGGGCCAGGCTGACCTTTTTACAGCCAAAGACGCCCTCATTAAGACAGCTGATCTCTTAGTAAATGTTACGGCTTGTCAAGAAGAGCTTTAATGCACTGTAAGTGTCTGTGAAACAGTCGTGTAACAGCCTCGCACAATTTCCTGCATCAGTACCCTTTAAATGTCAACCTGCTTGAAGGAATGAGCTGTGGAATTCCATTAGCCTCCATCATTAAAGTATATTTGCAGAGATTAATAATAAAACTTCAGAGAGGTGATATTAATACATAAAAGGTATTCTCAGAGAGAGAAATATGTCTGTTTTTAACTATCACCATAGCAATGAATGGGATTTCAGAAGATAAATATTTTTGTATTGATATATATTTATGTTGCTACTCGAAAATTCTCTGTGCTGTAGAGAGCATGGCTTTGATTTGAGAACACAGGAAAGGTAGGGAATTAAAAAAAAGGTTTGCATTTTTCTGTTGTCCTTTTACAGACTCATAAAGCAGACGAGCTCAATCTTAAATTTAATTTTTGCAAGAAAGATTATTGTTAAAGATGCACAATTCTCTTCAATTCTCTGTATCAAGGAAGTACAGACCAAAGACCGGGACACTTCATTCATTTTTAGCATGCTATCTAGTAGCTGGCTTATTTTACAGCAATATGACAAGTGAACTGACATGTATGAGGATATCACTGCATTTTTTAGTTCATGTTTAACTCTAAGAAGTAGTAAAGATGTTCCTAAAGAACAGCCACTATTTTGCAGGATACTAAATTCTGAGCTACCATAGCCAAGTAGTCTTTTAGGGTGAGATTTTTAAAAGCACTTTGGCATGATTCATACAGGATGAATCCGTGATGCATAAACCAATCTCAAAATCAAATTTCTCTCTCTATCCGCATTTGTAAAACACAGATCCCACCCTGTACCTGCGGTTGCTAAACAGCAAGTATATCCAAGGACCATAATAAAATTCTACTTATGTTTTCCATTTTATGCTGTAATGTGATATCATGAAGTTGACAGAGGGGAACATAAAATAAAAACCACTAGACACTTTACCAAATTTTCAAGAAAGTTATTTTGAATAGGTCTTTTCATTTCAAACACAAATTAGTCAAAAAATTGAGAAAAAATTCTAGCTGCCAATAAGACTTAACCCTAAAAATTTGAGAGAGAGTACAGATTTCTGTTTGACTTACAAGGGAGAAGGGGCAGGTTGGAGGAAGGCAAAATGAGCCTCATAATGGGAACCCAGTTGTAACATCAACTACACAGAGATTACTGTAATAGACCATTTTTTCTACATCCTTGCCCTGGTAAAAAGTGCTGTAAAACACAGCAGCTTAAGCATCAGCTCTAAGACTAGCCTCCAGCTACGAGGGTGCTGTAGCCGCTACCTACTCAACTGGCCACAGGGCTTCTCAACCAACTTGCTCTACATCTCTGTCTTAGTTGCCTCATTGGCACCTAAAGGGGGAGATTTTCAAAGGCATTGACTTTCAGTGGGAGGTGCGTACCTAACTGACCTTTGCGCCTTTGAAAATATCCTCAAACTGTTAATAATAAGGCTAAGAGCTTCAGATGGCAAGTGCTATAGCAGTGCGATGTATTGTTATTGCCATTTCTTTATCAGTCAGGGATTGGACTGAGCTGTTGATTAGCCGAGGAGTTTGAGGGTTTCCGGTTTTCCTCCGGATAGGCCTGATCCAACTGATGTCAATGGAAAGACTCCCGATTTCACTGGGTTTGGAATCAGACCCTATATACCTAAGGATGTAACTAATACAATTTATTATGCTTTGAAATTGTGGCAAAGCATTTCTATGTGGGCCCAGCCCATGAGAATATTCAAGAGGGAATAACTGTGCATTGGTGGAGTTAACTGGCACCAAAGCCAGGAGCTGCATGGTTTAATAAGACATTTTAGCATCACTGAAAAGTTAGCTGGAAATGCCATGGGGAGGAAACAGGACTCTTACCTGGTCAAGTCTGTTGTAGAAATCTATACTTGCTGCACACAGGTACCTCCCGAGCAGTGTGGCATGGGTAGTAAAGACTGTGGCAACAGGAAGTTTCCTAAATCGAGAGAGGATTAGCCCAGCTCCTGCCTGCCATTCATGAAAGTGAGCAATCAAGTTGGGCTTGTCATCAAGCTGGCTGGTGAGCTGAAAACAATGTGAAAGGACACATGTGAAGTGCACTGCCTCCTGCTTGTCACCCCCTTCTCAGCAGCCCCCAAGTGTCTGCTTACTTCTGAATGAAGAAAAATCCTATAGCATTCTACTTGACCACAGCCCTGACCAGTCGTTAGAGTTGGCTGGCTGTGAAGAGAAGTACATGCTGCACCATGTCCCCCAGTGGCACGCTCACCCAGGGAGCTCTGAGAAACACAATCTTTCATTATTCTTTATATTTTCTCTTTTGCTATTAGACTCCAGTTTAAGAAAACCATAAGTGACTCAGTGTTAATTGTTTGAAGGAAGATAGAATCTGGCAACTTTGGGAAGTAAATTGCCCTTGGCTTTCTGTGTGGAGGCAAGGACAGTTTGAGAGAGATCACCTGGTTGCTGGTCATTGGTAGGGAGAGGGCGAGATCACTACAAACAAAGTGGTATCAGTAAGAACTCAGACACCCAAGAAGAAACCTAGGGTAGAAATGACATTAAAGTAACACCACATGCCAGACATGGCTTTCCATGGAAAGAATGCCGTTGAACTGACCAACAGAGCACTTTGCAATCAGAGATAAGCTACAGCCATGAATTTGGATCCAGACTAGGAGTGAAATTTCTTACCATTGGAGGGGAAGGTTTCAGATCTGTGGTTTCAGTACAATATATAATAGAGGAGTTACTGAGATTCAAATTTGATTTGGATCTATATCAGATCCAGATTTGAAGCCACTGTTGTTCTAGACTTTAAAACCATACCTCTTTAAAGAACCAGGCAGTCAATGATCCAAAGATCAGTGCATCGTTGGCCTCTCTGTCATTAAAAGGGATTCCTATGTTGCATGCATCCCAGAATTCTCCTTTCCATCTGTCCAGATTCCAGGCTGCCGATCCTATGTCAAAGAGCATAACGTATGGGCTGCCTTCTATCAGCCATCTTCCAAAAAATACCTGTTAATTAGAGGCAGAGGCGTAAGCAGAAAAGGCCAATTTCTCAAGGAGTGGCCTAAACTGAGCCAGCAAATTTTGCATAGAAACCCGAATTTCACGAGCAGAAGCATTTGGAAACGACGTGGGTATTCCTGTGTGCACAAAATGGATATTTGGGGTTTCTCTTGGCAATGTCTGGAGGAAAGCTAGTCCAAAACCAGGGGAAAAAAATCTAAGAACAATTTTTCATGGTTTATTTCCCTTATATTTTTGCTGAAAATTGAAAGATTTTAAGCCACTCTATAGTTGGTTGAAAAATTGGAAAAGAGAGAGATGTAAAAAATCACTTTTCCTATCAAAATGATATTTGTCATTGATAGTTCAAAGTGACAGAACTTTCAGTCAACGCTAGTGATGATCACATTTACTGACTTAAATGACAGATGTAGGCGCTTGGCACTTTACAGGATTGGACCCTGGGAACCATAACTGTTCACTTTTTACACATAACCTAATGGGCATTTGAGGTGCAATGTAAGGGTGCAAGATATCTATGTCCAATTTAGGAGGCTTGCTTGAAAATCTGGACCATGGGAGCCTTAGAATCCGATTCTCATTTACTCTAAGGCCTCCTCTACACAATCAAGTTGTACTGATTAAATTACACTGGGATAGCTAAGGCTTAGAACCCTCACTAAGTGTGCATGCAGTTATACTGATATAAAGATGTGTTATACCAGCATAGCTATTCCTGTACAGGAAAGGGAACAAGATATACCTGCCTAAGGCATCTTTATACTGGTATAACTGTGTCCATCTTAGGGGCTGTACCAATATAATTGTTTCAGTAAAAAAAAATCACCCCTCTAACTGAAACAGTTATACCAGTAGAAAATTCGTATCGAGCAGGCCTGAAAGCCCAATCCTCATTAACTCTAAGGCCCACATTCGGCAGCACATTCACCTCGCACCACTGTCACTGCACGTGCTCCTATGGCCCCTCTCAGATCCAGGAAGCCCCCTCATCTCCCCTGTGGTGGGTGCCGGGAGGGGCTGCCATCACATGTGCGCCTCCTCCCCTGCTGCTGCCCTCACTGTAGCCTCCCTGGGGGTGGGGGATGGGGCTGCCCTTTGCCCACTCTGTGGCAGGAACAGTGACTGCAGGTGGTGGTGGGGGCCCTGTGCTGCCAGAAAAGGGAAGAGTCCAAGGCGGAAGGGCAGGGACAGCCTGCCCTGACACTAGTGAATGGGGGGCACTAGGACCCTGCGGCGGCAGTTGATGCTGGGAGCCACATGGGGCAGCCACCGGCTTGAGGGAGGGAGGCTTGAGGCAGGGACGCTCTGGGGCCAGGGAGAGGTGTGTGGGGGCAGCAAGTGGGGGTCGGGGGAGGCACGTGGGGGCAGCAGGCAGGGCCGGGGGAGAGACCCAGCCCTAAACATTAGGGGAACCGAGCCCCCGGGCCCTGAATATTGCTGGAGCCCAGGCACCACGGGCCCATATAACTCGCCACCCCTGCCGGAAGCATAGAAGTGAATCTGGCCTAAATGTCTGTAGTTATTGTCCATTCAAAGGAGAGTTTGCTAGATGGCAGAGACACGTCTTTGTAATCAGTAGTAGGTTTATATTTATAAACCTTAGTAGATAATTAACTTTATGAAAAGTTACACTAAAACCAGGAGCAGCTGCTAAATTAGGAATATCAGTCTGTACTACTATCTGAGGATTACCAAATCCCTTACAATGTGTTACAACCTGGTTCCACTCTGAAAAACAGGCTTTGCAAAAAGCAGCATCAAGGGACTCCAAGTCTATTGACTCTTGAGGGTTTCCAGGTCAGGACTGCACAGTTTACAAATCAAGAGATTATTTTCCCTCAGCTGATAGCCCTGCATATTCCACCTGGAATCTGAGAAGCAAACTTTCTCTTGGGCATCAGCACCAGTAATAAAGATTCTATAGGCCACACTCGACCCTCTCCTAGCCTTGTGTAGCTCCCTTGTTGTCAATGGGTTTGCACAGGTGTAACTGTTTGGAATTTAGTAAACAATTCTGCTGCTGGCTCACTGGAAGGAAAAGAATCTACACCACCTCTGTGAAGGAAGTGAAGCATTACTGTCTCCATTTTACAGCTGGGGAAACTGAGACACAGAGCTACAGTACAAGATATGACTGAGATCACGCAGGACATGTTTGTCCAAACTGGGAATGGAACCCAGATCCCCCAGGTCCCAGCTTTGTGCACTGATCACAAAACTCTTTTTCGGGAATAAGAATTAATGCAACACCTACGATAAGCACCATACTAAAATGAGGGGACCGCACACTATTTCCAGAGCTAAACTGGCCTTGGAAAGCAGGTTCTTTGTCAGCAGATAACTTTTTTAATCCCACTGTGGTTCAGCTATGTCTAGCTTTCAAACCTGCCGTAGTGAAACCACAGTATGGTGAAATGCTATTCCCTTTCAGAGTTTATTCAGCAGCAAGAGAAGGCCAAATGCAATATAAGAATTACACAACAGTTCAGTCAATCTAAGGTCAAATTATGTCTACTGAAATCTCACTGTATTTAGGGACTGGCAAAGTAAGTCATTAATCCAATTAAGTAGACTTGTAGATAAATGACTCTTAAAACATGTAATTGGATAAACTGGTTCTCTCTCAAAAATAACCTTTAATGAATTGACTTTGCTACTCTAACGCTAAGTTAATGGTTCTGAGCCTTTCCTCCTGGGACATTGACCAGGACTACAGCATCAAGTGGAACAGCAAGAGCATTAACCAAAATTGTAATCTCCTCAGAGTCAGCTTAGTTGCCATAGGGAGTAGTGGCAGATCTCATTTACCTGACACCCCTGGCCTTTCAATGTGTCCACTGCCTTTTTAATTGCCGGGTTCGGAGGCTCGCACACCTCTACCTGAGTCTTCACGTTGTGCTCAAAGTAGGGACCGATCAGAAAATAATTTTCACCCCATTCGTCAATTGTAATTTTGGCTTTTGTCTGGATCACAGTGTAGATGCCACCAACTGTAAAAGAAAATCATAAGAGAGTATCATTTTGAGATGGGTATAAGGTGCAAAATTCAGATCCCAGGTCAAACCTACCTGGCGGTATGGGTCAGGTCCACCTCCAGTTTAATTACTTTTCATATTCACAATTCTGGGTGAAATCCTGGCCCTAGTAGTGACGTAAATGGGGGGGTTGCCATTAACTTCAATAGGCCCAGAATTTCATTCCTCGTATTTAAAAATGGGATGTTCTCACCTCCAGACCTCATGTGGTAATTAAATGTTAATCCCATAGCACTTTGCCTAAGAGTGGGAGAGTTAGCTAAATATCCTAGCTAAATATCAATTGGGTCATTATATGTGACCTCCCCAAAGTTTTTCTATATGGACACAGTATACTTTCCACCCTGAACTGTTATTATCTGTTACTCAAACACTATGGCTCAGGGCCATTCCTATATTTTCTATTGCCTAATCTAGTGGTTGGATATAGGGTATACCTAAACTTTTTGCTTTGGCAGTTGTCATTTTTAAAGCTAATTCCTTGTAATGTAGATGCCTGCACATTGAGATTTGGACTGACAAATCCCAATTTATTACACACAGGCCACTAGAAAGCATCAGGCAGTAATGACTTTCAGCTGCTACTGACCTGAGCTGGATTTGAAATAATGTCTTTAGAGAAAAAAGCACTGTATTCCATCACTAACACAAAGAAACATTAATGTTTTAATTTCTATAACATCTTCCACTGATCTCAATGTCTACAACACCTTTCACTGGTATGTTACACATTATATACACAAATAATATACTAAACAAGTGAAACACAATACCACATTAGCAAGTAAATAACTAAGTTAACAGATCATTTGAATGAAAGGACTGAGAGACAGGAATGCAGATCTTTTATGGGAGGGAATTCCACCATACCATGGACCAAGATGAACAGAAGCACAGTGTTTAGATGCAGCAAAAGGAAAGGAAGGTGGAAGAACACATAAATCAAACTACATGCCAGAGACCCGATTCATTACTGCATCAGTCCAGTTTTACACTGGCTTAGCTCCACTGAGTTAAACTGAAATAAGTCAACAGTGAATAAAGCCCAAGGGGCATACTCAGGAACTATATTTAACATATACGAGGGAGCTGAAGATCAGAGAGGTTTAAATAATTGCAACAAAATTAACCTAATAGCCACTATATGATTTGAACTGACCCAAATGCAGAAGCCAAATGAGCCACTAGAACTGTATTGTAATGCCCCAACTGTGTCATGAATTATTTGCTAAGGCTATAGATGTTTTATAAAGGCCAAATGCTGTGATTCTTTCTAGATATTAAGGGCCAGATTTTTAAAAGGTATTTTACAAATCTGACCCTTCATTTACCATGAAGCCATGGGAGCTGAGGTTGCTCAGCACTTTGGAGGATTAGGTCCATGATTAATTAAAATGGATCAGCTGACATCTGCCGCAAACCTTTTGCCAAATCTGATTTCCCTTCAGTACTGTGGAATTTAACATTTTAAAATTGTGCCCCTATAGAACGCTTGTACAGCCAATGAACATATGAACAGCCTTCTGCACATGCAAATCAATTAATTGGAAACTTTCAGACTGGAAATAAGGTGTACATTTTTATCAGTGAAGGTAATTAATGACTGCAACAGTTTACCAAGGGTACAGTGATTCTCTATCACTTGCAAATGTTAAATCAGCATTGGGTGTTTTTCTAAAAGTTCTGATCTAAGAATTATTTTGGGGAAGTTCTGTGACCTGTGTTATACAGGAGTTCAGACTAGATGGTCAAAGTGATCCCTTCTGCCCTGGGAATCTATGAATGTATGAAAAAGTATAGATACAATTATCTAGTTTGCATTTATGAGTTTTATGTGCACACTTAAAAGTTAGCCCCTACATTAAAATCCTGTTCTTTAAAAATAGCCCACTTTGTGAGGAGTGCAAACAAGGAAATATCTGAAAGACTGAAGCTCCATAGAGTCATAAATAAAACAATAACATGTTATGGTACTTATCAGCCATAGCATTTAGGTCTTACAATACAAACAATGCAGCTAAAATTTCATAAAATATGAACAATTATTAAAATCTATCATAATGCAACAGAAGAGGAGTCTTTGCTCATGTTTAAAAATGTCAGTAGCAAATTTATAGCTCAGATGGTGAAGCTGCAGAAATAAAAATATAGCCAGCCCCAGTTCTTCCCTTACAAGTAATTAGGACCAGAAACCTAAGAAGCTGGCCTGTAGTCAGCAGGCAATATGGTGATTGTTTAATTTAGATCAGGATTTAGGCAGATCCTGTCTGGTGGCACTGTGCAGCACAGACTGGGTTCCTCAGTCTGCAAGCTGAGAGAGAGAGTATCTGAGTAACTTATCTAAACACAGGAGTTGCATCTCTAACTATACTGATATAGTTAAAGCAGTACAAATCCAACTGTAGATTCAGTTATAAAAGTACTTTTGTTCATACTCTTATTCCTGTAAGGGAATGAGAGTAAGTTATACTGGTCTAAGGCACCTTCATCTGTCCTCTGGTGTCTGTGCCTTGTTGTGGCAGGATAGCTTGCGTGCTCTAATGATCCCCAGAATCTGTGTTGGCGGAGGCTTTTTGTTCCAAACCATGCTGGATTGGTCTGTGGGGGAGGGGACAGACAAAACAGACACCCTGGTCCTCCAGGTTAGGGGTTAGGCATAGGGCTAACAACAACCCTGTCCCATAAAAACCAAAATATGTTACAGAAACAGCAATGGCAAAATCGACCATTGTTGTGTGTGACGGCCTTCAGGAGTCAAGGACCTGTATGACTGCCAATGGTGAAAGCTGAAAGGAAGCCACTGGCATGAAGACTGAAGTGCTCAACACTAAAACAAAAAACAAAACTTATTTTTTGGAATGTACAGACAATGTATGAAACAGGGAAGCTAGCTCAGGTCACAGAAGAGTTGAGATGCTACAGCTTACACATCCTGGGTGTCAGCAAGAGCAGATGGACGGGATCAGGAAGATTAACAGCAGTCTCAGGAGAAACTTTGCTGTATTCTGGATGGGATGATGGACAACACCATGAGGGTGTTGCCATCCTGTTGCCATCTCCAGAGTAGCAATAAGATGGACACCCAAAGGCAAGCAAAAACGAGGCCGCCCGAAAACAACATTACGAAGAGCTGTGGAAGCCGAGCTGAAAAACCTGGGGCACAGCTGGGGAACCAATGAAAGACTTGCCAGAAACAGACAGGAGTGGAGGAGCTTCGTTGCTGCCCCAAATGCCAGAGGCGTAATGGGAACATGATGATGATGAAGGCACCTTTATACCAGTATAACTGGCTCTATTCTAGGAGTTGTACTGGTATAACTATCTCATTAAAAAGATTGTATGCATAACCAAAATAGTTACACCAGTGCAAAACCTGTGTGTAGACTAGGTCTCAACGAGTGACCCAACTGCCATTGACATTAGTGGTTCAAGACTGGGCCCCCATTATCCAGCAGCCTCAGCAAAGAAGCTGTTTTCTGTTTACTACACCTGAGTCCTGTTTCTTCTCTGTGGCAAAGACCCCATCTTGGGATCAGCATTATACTTTGGGAAGCAACCACTTAAAGGTCTACAGGGAGACATTTTCAAAAGGTAGGAATGGCATTGATGCACCCAACGCACACTGAAAGGTGCTACCATTTCTACCTTTGAAAGCCTCTCCTTAAACTCAAGGAACACAACAGGAAGGAGCCAGTCAGGGAATGGAGCCGAGGGTAGGTTGCATCCTCTTGCTGCCAACTCCAATCACATTTCTGCTGATGCATTCTGCACCAGCTGCAGGTGATGGATCAGCTCCTTACGGAACCCAGTTCAGAGTTAGTTGTAGTAATCCCGATGCAACGTCACCAAAGTATGCATCACGGTTACCAGGTCAGTGCACGTCATTCCTAAGATGATAAAACTGGCTTTGACCATGTTAGCACATGAAAGACTGAAACAAGGCTGGGAAGGTGTCAGTGATTAAGATGAACAAGGGGGAAAGACAGGGGCTGATCACTGTGCATGCCTCGTTCTGTGCTATGCTGCATCATGTCAGTCTATCTGACAGTAGGGCAAGTACAATTGCAACTCATTGTTTTACTACCTTTGTTACAATAAGGATTGAGAACTTTAAACAAAACTGAGGTTTTGATTTTGAAGAATGCAGTAAAATCTGCAGAAAGAACTTGCCATGAAACCTGTGCACTATCTGGCCCCAGCCATTTCAGTTGTCCCTCTGTTACCATGTGAACATGTGACTCATGAGGCACGGATGTCTCTGCATCATGTGTAAGAGAGCTGGGCACGGGAAGTTGGTACATGCAACTATATGCACATGGAAGGTGATGGACATGCCTCAAAGAAAAAAACAGGAGGGGAAGAGTTGACCAGTGGCTGGAGTAATTTATTATACAGGGAAATTCCAGTTCATACCCTGAAGAGACGTCATACAAAGTTTCTTTCAAAAGGCACTGTTAGCTATTTTGAATTCACTGAGACTACTGTGTAAATAATCAGCCCATTACTCACTCTATTGACTGCAGAATTGGGTCCAAAGTGAAAAATGGTTGGAAAAAGTCAGTCTTTAATTAGTTTCAGAATTCCAATAAGCCTGTTGCTTCTTTCCTACTATGGAGTTTTAGGGTATCAATTAAAACTCCTTCTCAATCAAATGAAATGTAACAAAAACACCCCCTGATTTTCTTGAGCAGTTTATTATACATGCTTCTGGCAGCAACATCTGAAATCCTATTTTCAGATGCCAGCTTTATAAAAACAATGAAATGAGAGATGGACACAAATTTTGGATTTCAATCTCAAATTCCCCCAAATTCAAAGGTGTTTAGAACTTACAGTTTTGGTCTGGCCCATTATAGAGATACCAGGTTAGCTGCAAATTTTGGATACATGCAGTGATGAGCTGCCAAAATCTTAACAACCGGTTCCCTATAAAAAGTTCTGATTTAAGAGGTGGGAGCGGGGGAGGGGCCGGGGCAGGGGGAGACATACCCGGGGGCTCCCCCGGCAGCCCTAGAGCTTGCAGCCCCCTCCCCCCTTACCTTGCCGGCAGCTCAAAGCAGCAGGACGACTCAGGAGCTCAGCTGAGCTGCCCAGCTGCTGGCCATGCTGCGGCTCTTCGGGGTGGGGGAGGGCCCGGGGGAGACATCCTCGTGGGGCCAGGGACCCCTGCAGGGCCCAGGCCAATTGCCCCACTTGCCCCTTCCCCTCTGGCCAGCCCTGGAGCTTGCAGCAGAACCCCCCCACACACACCTTGCCGGGCCTCTCAAAAAGCGGCAGCAGGACGACTCGGGAGCTCAGCTGAGCTGCCCAGCTGATGCTGGCGGCTGGCCACGCTGCAGCTGGGGGGAAGCGGGGGAAGGGCCGGGGGAGCCTCAGCCTCCCCAGCTGGGAATCCTGGGAGCAACAGGATGGTCCAGACCACGGACCGGAGTTCTTTGCCCACCTCCTGGCCCTTTAACAACCAGTTCTCCACAGAGGTCTAATTTTAGCAACCGGTTCTTGGGAACCGGTGGGAACCGGCTCCAGCTCACCACTGGATACATGTCTGGTTTTGGATTCTGACATCCACTGAAGCTTAGTGTTATTCAGAACTAGATCTGAACTTTGTGGTTTGGGGCAATCTCTAGTTTAAGAGGCCACATACTTTAGCCCTAAAGTTACTCTCTGTTGACAGCATACGTAGACTGATGTACAAAGTTCATATTTATGCTTAGCCTACACTAAAATCAATGTCCCACCATTCCACTGAAAACATTTTGTTATGCAAATTGATATTAGTCTAACAGTCCTCCCACTGACACTAGCAACTTAGGGCCAAATGCACCAGTCTATTGATGCGATACACCTCTGTGTTTTGATATTAACCTTCACCAAATAATAATGGGGGGTGGGCTGGAACTTACTTTTTTCCTTATTTTACTCTCCCTTCTCTTCCTTTTTTCTGTTCCTGCATTTGTCTTCTTTACTTCTTCCTAAACAACTAGTGTATCATCTGTCTGTGTATGTGTGTGTTTCAGAACAGGCCAAAAAACATGCCAAGAAACAAAAATTAAATTGTTCCATTCAAAATTATTCACTTTTGACCACAAATTTTGAAATTTAATTTCAATGGGGAAAAAATAAACAACCTTTCACTTTTGTTTTTGCTGGTTTTTTTTTAAATTCCCACCTTCTCCAAATAGAGTAATAATAGGGGAAAATAAATAAGTGAAAAAAAGGAGAAAAAAAACAAACTCACTTATTTCCAAAGGAAAAAAAAAAGAGAGAGAGAGAGAGAGAGAGAAAGTGGGTTTTTTCCCCACTAAAACAAAAACGTTTGAAACATTTTAAGAATTTTTTTTTAAAAAGGACAAAAAGGATGAAAACGGGGATTTTTTTGTGAGGAAGTGTTTATTTAATTGAAAAGACATTTTTGACAAACAAATTTTGCTGATTTTTTTTTAACCAGTTTTAGTTTTCATCCC
Source organism: Mauremys mutica (assembly GCF_020497125.1). NCBI lineage: Eukaryota > Metazoa > Chordata > Testudines > Geoemydidae > Mauremys > Mauremys mutica. The sequence goes on along the minus strand of NC_059072.1, from coordinate 122,087,148 downwards.
TTCAGTCTAAATTCTCCTCCTTCTCATCTTTCTCCATGTTGTACTCTCCCCATTCTATTTTTAAACACCTAGAAATTACTCAGATACTATAGTGGTGGGGCTCATGCAAACCTAAATAAATAGGTACATCAATTACACACACACTATGTACCCACCACTCATTCACTTGACTCCCTCACCCCAAAAAACTAATACAACTCCCATCCCTGAAGGTGAGAGGGAAGAAAGAGCTAAGGAAGAACAGCTGTTGGAAGGGAAGGAGCCAGAGAGATGAGAAGAAATGGTACACAGGGAAATGGAGGTAGAGACTGAAGCTGGTGTGTAGAATGGGGAAGCGCTGTTCTCCAGGCAGCTTTGCTTTTTAAGATTAAAGGAACAATGTTCCAGGAGCGCTGCAATGGTCCTGAATACCGAGCTAATGGGTTTATATTTAGGTAGTGATAAGAACTGGTCACCTGCCTAGATTATTTATTTTTTTTAGCATTGTACCACTTTATATCTTTCTTTGTTTGATATTGATTGACGGATCGAATAATACAGACAATATGCAAAAAGAGACGCTAATATAAATATTAATCAAACATCCCAATAAATATCGTTATCAACTTCATAAAGTGATTGAAAACTTCCTCAGCAAAGCAATGGAAACCTCGCTAATCCAGGCTAATGACTATGGCAAGTAACAAAATTAGTCTGTAAGAGACAAATTCTCATCCTCCCTGAACAGCTTGAGCAAATTGACTTTTGCCAAGGACGTACAAGGAGGTTTAAAGGGATGGGCAAGGACAATGAGGAACTGTGCAGCCTCTCCACGGATGCTGCTGCAGTCTTTATTAGTGGCCTATAACATCTATCTATTACACATTTCCACATGTGTACTATAAGGTGGGTGCACAACCGGTTGGAAAAGATTCCTCAGAGAGTGGTCATCGAGGGTTCAAAGTCAAACTGGGAGAGCATATCAAGTGAGGTCCCACAGGGATCTGTCCTGGGTCTGGTTCTATTTAATAATTTCATAAACGATTTGGATAATGGCTTAGAGAGTAGACTTATAAAGTTTGTGGAAGACACCAAGCTGGGAAGGGGGAATTAGAATTAAAATTGGTCATGTCAAACTGGAGAAATGGTCTGAAATAAATAAGATGAAACTGCATAAGGATAAATACAAAGTAGGACACTTAGGAAGGAATGTCCAACTGCACAAATACAAAATGGGAAAATGACAGCCTAGGGAGGAGTACTGCAGAAGCAGATCTGGCCAGGGGTTATTGTTGATCAAAACTAAATATGAGTCAATAATGTGATACTGTTGCAAAATAAGCAATTATTCTGGGTTATGTTAACAAGAGTGTTGTAAGCAAGTAATTCTTCCACTCTGCTCAGCACTGGTAAGGCCTCAACTGGAGTACTGTGTCCAGTTCCAGGCACCGTACTTCGAGAAAGATGTGGACATATTGGAGAAAGTCCAGAGGAGAGCAACAACCAACATGAATGATGAAAGGTATAAACAACAAGACTTATGAGGAAAGACTGAAAAAAAACTGGGGTTGTTTAGTCTGGAGAAGAGAGAAGTCTGAGGGGGGACATGATAATCTTCAAGTATGTACAGGTTGTTACAAAGAGGACAAAAAGTAATGGGCTTAAAAACAAAAAGGGAGATTTAGGTTAGAGACCTTAGGAAAAACTTGCTAACTGTAAGGATAGCTAAGCATTGGAACAAATTAGCTAGGGAGGTTGCAGAATCTCCTTCATTGCAGGTTTTTAAAATCAGGTAGACAAACACCTGTCATGGATGGTCTCTAGAAGATAATACTTAGTCCTGCCTCAGTGCAAGAGACTGAACTCTGAGGCCTATCAAGGTTCCTTCCAGTCCTACATTTCTATGATTCTCTTGAGGCTTTAGACAATGGATCCGTGTAGTTTGTGGCCACTCTACATAATGCTCTGTCCTTTCCCTAGCTGGCACCAAAACCCTCCCTCCGTGCTACTGAGGAGAGAGCCAATGTGGAGCATTGCTTTGCAGCATGTAAAGTGCATGACTTCCATGGCCTGCCCCATTTCACTTCCGCAGTAGACATGTGCAGTTCTACTGCTTTCCAGGCCAGGCACCTTCTGCAAAAGGGAGTGATTTGCCCCTAAACAAACAAGGAAGCTCATGCATTACAAGTTACATTTTGCTCACAAAGTTGGAGGGGTATCATTCATTTTAAATTATTCATGATACAACTTCAGAGGATACTAATATATATTGTACTTACATTTGAGTGACTAATTCTTGTTTACATCAATATTTATGGAAGAGCTTTGATTTGTGCACATTTGGGCACTAGAATGCTAGAAATGCTCACTCTGTCACCCTACATGCAATACCTTTACTTGTCTGGGAGTGAGAGTGTTAAACGGAGAAGATGAAAGACTACTGAGTGATTTCAAATAAATACAAGTGAGCAGTAGCAAGGAGAAGAGATATGAAGGGTGGAGGATCCGAAAGATCTCTTGACTGGACACATTTTGAATGTGTTCCACACTCGGAATATGGAACAAGATGCCATGCTGAGACAGAAGATAGTAAAAGCCCATATATACTATCCTGTGGACACATGGCTCCATGCCAACTAAATGGAGCTGGCAAGAAAGAACACTAGTCAGGGAGTAAGTGAGGCTCCTGAGAAGTAATATACTCCCAGAGTGCTGCAAAGGGGGCTTATCTTAAATGAAAATGAGGAACAAAGTTAGCCTGGCTTGTCTCGCTCTCCCCCTCTTGTCAGGAAGGAACCCAGCAATATTTAAATCTTGGAGCATGTCAGTGTCACCTTGATCAACTGGCCATCAGCCCTCACAGAGAGAGGGCGCCAATCACAACATGTCATTCATGTTGTTCTAGCCATTTCTTCAGCCACCTGCTGGCCAGGCTGTCAGTGGCACCAGACACCCGATTGGCATAGTGCGCCACAACCCAGAACTCCAGCAATCGCCAGCTTCAGCCTCCCAAGTGGCTGGGATTACAGGGGCATGCCACTGCACCAGGTGGAGGTCAATGTATTTCGCCTAATATTTTGTTCTTTCTTGTGCAAAGGAATACACAGTATTTTTTCCTATGTCCTAACATTTCTTAGGCCCTTTTATCCTTTCCTATGTCTCACTTTCCTATGACTCTAAAGTGCTGCCCACCCTCGCCATAGGACACTTACAGAACCAGAGCTTTCTCCAGGAACTACTGCTGTTTATAAAAGTGAGGTCACTCTATCAGGAAACAGTATCAAAGCACGACTTAGATGGCCCAAACACACAGGCAAAATATTCACTACTTGAAGGAACATAAGCTACAAAGACTTTGCAAAAAACATTTTCTCAAATGTATATTAATATATCAAATATATAATAATTAGAACAAGTACTTCAAACTAGGATGGGTTAAGGGACAATTTGTAAGAAGGCTCTGATGTAAAGTAAAAAATCATTTGCTATGGCTAATTCAATCAGTTCTAAGATTCAGGTTGACAAAGTATAAGGTCATTACTTGGTGTAACTATTAGCACATTCTGTTCAATTAAATTATTTGGAACTCAACAAGTTTGGACTGGATTTGTAGGGTAAATCTGTGTAGCTTGACTGAGGTCAGCAGAGTTAAGTCAATGAGAGTATGGCCCATTATGTGCTTTGTAAATACACAGAAAGAATTTACACTGTGGATTTAAATTATACATTAATAGAACCCTTTGATTTAGCCAGATTTCTGCTGCCATCTACCTGCCAATTGCTTGCCACGCACATTGGTAAAAATAAGTACTATACTTGCAAAATACTCCAGGTAGAATGTTAACCCTAAGGCTATCTGTTCCTCTCACTTACATTTGTCCTTTAGGATTCAGATGTTACAGATTACAATCTATTCCTCAACTAATCTTCTCTTTATTTATCCGCACTGGCAGCAAGATACACAATGTCAATCATTGACTCGTAGTAACTCATTTATGCTGCAACATTACTGCCTTTCCCCTTTTGCTGAACTCAAGCTGCTTTGTTAAAATAGGACAGCTCTGTTAGCACTTTAAATCTGAAGTTACTCTGGCAGAGAGGTCATATTAGCTAGAGCAATGTGCACAGTTCAAATATGATCACATGCACCAACCGTGAAAGCTCTCATGCAATATCTGCCTTTAGACATGCTTGCAAATATTTGGCTAGATTTTTAACTGGTGTAAACTGATGCAACCCCACTAACTTCTTCGATCTACTCCTGACTTCAGCGGAGCTATGTTGATTTACATCAGTTGAGAATATGGCTTTCATTCTGCAAGGAAGGCTGAAGAAAATCACTGCACTTGAATGTATTTACTGTCTTACAAATGCTTATTTTCAAGCTTTGCATTCACAAAGATTTTGCATCAGTTAAAAAAATAAGTCTCACATACATATACAGCATAGCAATACAAAGAGAGTAACACCCATATATCTACACACACATGCGCAACACTTACACACTCACCCATATTTTTGTGACTGGTGCACAAAAGTCTGTACGTGGACAAATATACATACATGGGTTACACACATGCATTCTGAATAAGCACATGCAGGTATAGCACATATACAATCACATGTGCTTCCATGCTCACACATGTACACAGAGTGACACACTTCTTTTGATACAATTTCCTAAGCGCTCTTTCTGAATAAAACATCTAGGTGCATTTATGAAGCATTCATTTCCACAGTTCCCACTTAATAACATTCACATCCATTCCCTCCCCCCCCCCACATACCATCCCAAAACCAATCATATTAACATGTAAAGTGCTGTACAGACCTTTATTGGTAACTTCCCAAGCGACTTCAAAGAGCAGTAAATCCTCCACTGGCAGGTCTTCATCCTCCCACTGAGGAAGCCCATTAAGAGAGGTCACAGACAGTGATCTAACCAGAGGCATTTTGTTTTCAGGGTTTAGCTCTTACAGTGCAGGCTGCAACCTTTATTAAATTTATAGTTATTTTTGTTTTCCTCTTTGGTTTTGATTGGCAAAATCTGCCTGAGAGCTGGGCTTGGCAGAGCAAATTAACTCCACTAGCTGGGAGCTAATGGGTTTAAACTGTCTGACTACGAGTATTAAACTGGCTCAGTGAAATCCCATGGACTTGCTAGGCAGATGTTGGCAGAGATAGGAATTCAAAGCTGATCCAAGCAGGTCTGGCTGTTCTGGGGGCAGGCCTCTCTCTCAGAGGGAGGCAAAGATCAGCATCAGGATTCTCAGCCACAGCTTTCAATATCCACCAGACTCAGGAATAAGTGAAACTCATCAGCACTTCCCCTAGGGAAGACCTATAAATTTGCCACCTGAGGTGAGCCCTGCCCCTTATGGCTCCCATCAAGACCCACCCCTTCATGTTACACTCACTGATCTCTGTCTGTCATGCACCTAACCAACATGATATTTAGGATTTGGTTTCAGGGCTTTCAAATTTACGTATGAAATATTTGTCATCACCTCTAAGAAAAGTTCTAGGAGATTTAATTAAGTTTACCAAATCCACCTCCTTCTTCTGTTGCTTTGCTAGCCCTAGTTACCCCACACACAGGCTTCTGTCTGGCTCTGCTAGGGTCTGACCCAAAGTCCAGTGAGGTTAATGAACTGGCTTTGGATCAGACCCCTAAGCCTGATTAAACTTTAACACATACTTAACTTTAACGACATGCTTGAGTGTTTTCCTGAATACAGGTGATTTCCTGAATCAGGGCCCTAATTCCTCCACTGGAGTTTCACTCTAGTTTTCTTAGTACTCATGCCTCTCTTTTTCTGGCTTCCTTCTGGCATGGTTTTATTTAAGTTCTGTAGTAATGATCTGGAAGGAAAACTAAATAAAATGTGCATTAAATTCACAGATATATTAAATAGTATTGTCTAGTGGTTTAAAAAAACTAGGACTCAACTCTGAGTCAAGTTTCAGGGATCTATTCCACCCCCTCCAATGATTCACTTTTGTGTCTTTGAATAAGTCATTGAATTCCTTTCTAACTCAATTTCCCTATCTGCAATATAGGGGCAACAAATAATACATCTCAAGGGAGATAGTGAGACTAACTTCAGAATGTTTGTCCAGTATTTTGGAATATTTGCAAGTATTTAAGAACAAATTACATTAAAATAAAAATGTTATTACACCTGTGATTATTTATATGAACCAGGTGTTGTTATTAATGCTTATTGATTATGTATGCACTGTAAACATGTGTAGGGACAAAAACTAGTTAAAATCTCAATTAAAAAAAATGTCGAATTTTTTCCCATTTCTCAGCAAGCTATGGAACTACTGGTCAATGTCTTTAAAAGAGCAAAATGATGATGAACGTTGTCATCAAAATTTCGTAGTTCAATTAAAAAGGAGGAGTAATCATGAAAATTCACATTTTTTTTCTGCTTTGTGACAAGCTCTAGTGAGCACAGATTTAAAGAAAAAAATCCTAGGGATGTAGAATGGTTAAAGATATAGGTGTGACATAATGAATTGAGCCTGAATCTGAGAAAGGAAGGAGCATGTTCTCATGGTTAGAACAGCAGACTGGGAGTCAGGATCTCTGGGTTCTATTCACTACTCTGTAATCACCAAGATCTTGGGTAAGTCACTTAACCTCTCTGGGCCTCAGTTTCTTCAGCTGTAAAATTGGGATAATACCTAGCCTGCAAGGATGTTGTGAGCCTTAATTCATTAATATCTGTTAAGCCCTTTGAGATCCTCAGGTGAAAGGTGTTATAAGAAGTGTAAAATATTAATATTTACTATATTTATAATATATGTATTATTCCACCTGGAGGAATACTGGAGACCAAACCAGTTATCAGTTTGTAATGGAGGCAAAACCCCAGTGTGATTCTGGGCTGGATATACACTGCAGTACAGATCCTGAAGGTGTCAGTCCCTGTGTGCGTGTGACAGTGATGAGACCACACAGCAAAGTTCCAGATCCTTCCATACCAGAAAGATATTGGCAATCTGTAGTAGCATTAGATTCCTTTAAAAGTGACATCAGAAAACAAAAACGAAAGGAGACAATTTGCCTTCCTTACTCACGCCAACCAGTCCTGTTGCAGTCAATAAGGCTAAGGATGCAAGGATTCTCCCTTAAAAACATTCTGCCTAAGTTGGGCCTGGTCTACACTAGGCGTTTAAACCGGTTTTAGGAGCGTAAAACCGATTTAACGCCACACCCGTCCACACTAAGAGGCCCTTTATATCGGTATAAAGGGCTCTTTAAACCGGTTTCTGTACTCCTCCCTAACGAGAGGAGTAGCGCTAATATCGGTATTACCATATCGGATTAGGGTTAGTGTGGCCGCAGATCGACGGTATTGGCCTCCGGGCGGTATCCCACAGTGCACCACTGACCGCTCTGGACAGCAATCTGAACTCGGATGCAGTGGCCAGGTAGACAGGAAAAGCCCCGTGAACTTTTGAATATTTCCTGTTTGCCCAGCGTGGAGCTCCGATCAGCACGTGTGGTGATGCAGTTAAAAATCAAAATAAAGAAAGAGCTCCCTCATGGACGATGCGGACGTGATCGCTGTAAGGGCAGGCAAATCTGTTCTATCAGCGTTCCGTTACAGAAGACGAAATTCAAAATCATTTTTAAAAAATCTCCAGACAGATGCCATAGCAGGGACTCAGCGCACTGCTGCGTGACAAGCGTAACGGAAAGCCAAAGAATCAAATGGACGCTCATGGAGTGGAGGACTCAAGCTATCCCACAGTTCCTGCAGTCTCTGAAAAGCATTTGCCTTCTTGGCTGAGCTCCAAATGCTTCTAGGGTCAAAAACAGTGTCCGCGGTGGGTCAGGGCATAGCTAGGCAATTTACGCACCCCCCCACCCACCCCCAGAAGTGAAAGGGAAAACAATCCTCTCTTGACTCTTTTACATGTCACCCTATCTTTACTGAATGCTGCAGATAGACGCGATGGTGCAGCACTCAACACTAACATCCTTGCTCCCCCCACGCCATGGATGGCTGATGGTACAATATGACTGGTATCCGTCCTCATCATCAGCCTATTGGCACATGGGGCAGTGCAAAAGGACTGGTAACCATGCTGACTAGCATCGCTAAGGTCAATCAAGGGCGCCTGGTCCTAATTTTTCATGGTAGATGGTACAGTATGGCTGATAACCATCGTCATCATAGCAACAGGGGGCTGAGCTCCATCAGCCCCCACCCTTCATGTGTAAAGAAAAGATTCAATTGCCCCTGGACTAGCAGAGGGATGCTGGGCTCCTCTCCTCCACACTCCTTACTGTCCTGTCTGGACTATCATAGCAGCTGGAGGCTGCCTTCCACTCATATCTCACTAACAAGTCACTGTGTCTTATTCCTGCATTCTTTATTACTTCATCACACAAGTTGGGGGACAATGCTACGGTAGCCCAGGAAGGCTGGGGGAAGAATGGAATCAACAGGTGGGGTTGTTGCAGGAGCACCCCCTGTGAATAGCATACAACTCATAATTTCTGCAGGATCTGACACAGAGCAGCTGTGCTCTCTGGTTCTATGATACAGTGGTTCTCTAGTACACTTGCCCATATTCTAGGCAGGACTGATTCTATTTTTAGATACCAAAAAGGAGGGATTGACTCAGGGAGTCATTCCCAATTTTGGCTTTTGCGCCCCTGGCTGATCTCAGCCAGGGGCACTCATGACAGCAGCAAATGGTGCAGTGCAAAAGGACTGGTAGCCATGATCATCTTATTACCAATTTATGGTATGGTAGATGGTACAATATGACTGGTAACCATCTCTGCTATCATGCAAAAGCATGCTGCTGTGTAGCGCTGCTGAATCGCCTCTGTGAGCGGCATCTAGTACACATACGGTGACAGTCACAAAAGGCTAAACAGGCTCCATGATTGCCATGCTATGGCATCTGCCAGGGCAATCCAGGGAAAAAAGGCACGAAATGCTTGTCTGCCGTTGCTTTCCCAGTGGAAGGAGTGACTGACGACATTTACCCAGAACCACCCGCGACAATGATTTTTGCCGCATCAGGCACTGGGATCTCAACCCGGAAATTCCAAGGGGCGGGGGAGGCTGCGGGAACTATGGGATAGCTACGGAATAGCTACCCACAGTGCAATGCTCCAGAAATCGACGCTAGCCTCGGACCGTGGACGCACACCACCGATTTAATGTGTTTAGTGTGGCCGCGCGCACTCGATTTTATACAATCTGTTTTGTTAAACCGGTTTATGTAAATTCGGAATAATCCCGTAGTGTAGACGTACCCTTGGTGATACAAGTATTTTTTCCTGGATAAAATATCCATTCCCCATCTCATCCCTCTCCCTCGCCCCCACCCCAAATCCATCCCTGGAGACTCACTAGCAAAAAAATCCATCAATTCTACAATCTGACTCCTAACCTCTGATTTAACACCTCCCAGTGCACCTCCCTGTGCTTCTCCCTCCCCTAGGGCCTCATGAAATCTCCTCTAGCTGACTTCACCCCCTGGCAGCTATTCCCGACAGCAGCAGTTCCAGCTGAACATCCTCTGCTGGCAGAAGTGTGGGCAGGTGGGTCATCCCTAGTGGTGTAAGTAGGGCGGTACTTATTTATAGCTGGTATGCCATACCGGAAAGACACAGGAGGAGCAGAATGTGGAGCCACCCAGCGGCCCCACACCAGCAGCTCCTCCAGCACAACTGTACCGCTCCCACACCTGCCCCGCAGCCCCATCCTCAAGACCCCAGACAGGACTCAGGAGATGCAGCTGCCTGGAAGGACTGGGGGCAGGCCTGGGGTTGTACTGCATCTCTGGAGGAGCTGCCGGTGTGAAGTCACCCAGCGGCCCCACGTTCTGCTCCTTTCACCACTGCGGTTCCGGAAAGCCCTGTGGTTCAGAAGTCTTCAACACAGCAAGAGGAGGACAGAGCCCCACCCACCCACTGACCTCCCGGTAACATGGGATGGACAATGGGGAGGGGACAGAGAGAGCATAGGGACCCGGGCTAGGAGCGGGGAGGGGAGGTCATGTGGGGAAGTCACATTCCCCCACATTTGTGTCCCTACTTGAACTCTACTTGCACCACTGGTCATCCTGTGGCCTCTGACTGAGGGCCGACTGGTCAGGTGGAAGGGAGTCCCCCTGGTGGTGCACTGGGTAGTCAGTTGGGAAATGGGTTTCCCTTGGTTTTGGAAGTGGGCGGGTCTCCTCTGGTTGGTGTGTGGGACTGGCTGGACCAGCAACTACCCAGCTGGACTAGATGACCTCCTGAGGTCCCTTCCAACCCTGATATTCTATGATTCTATGAACTGGCTGGTGTGTGCACAGAGGTTGGCTGAGGACTCAGGGTGGGGGAGTGGCTCTCCCTAGACTCAGCAGGTGGGTGTGAATGGGAGTAGGTCTCCCTACCTGGTAAGTAGGGTTGGAGGAGAGCAGCTTTCCCCTCTGTGGTGGCGGTGATGAGGAACTGGCCTCTGGGCTACAACCTAACAGCAGCTCTTCATACTGTGGCCCGGGCAGGCAGGCAAGCAGTGTTAGGAAGAGAGACAGACTGCAGCAGCTGCCATACTTGCACTCAATGCAGAAGCGACTTGGTCCCTCCTCCCCTGGTGAGGTGTGGGGATATGGTACTGTATAGCACATCCCCCATGTGCTCCTAGAGGCTCTGTTGGGGGACAACAGGAGGGGAGTTCCCTTTGTAGTAGCTGCTGCAGCAAGGGTAGATATACCCATGCAACGCCACCAGCCTGAGTGAACACCAGCCATCCAGTCTCAGTGAGGGCTGAAACTCAGCAAAGGCCTCATCTGCTGTAGAAACAAAGCTCCTTGTTCCTTTCCACCCTAACCATTGGTTTATATCAAATCCCATTTTCAAGGCTATCTCTGTAAAGAAAAGGGCTAGTGTCATAAATAAACAGATCAGGGTTAAGGTCTCTTTTCCCTGGAAAGGGTTAACATGTAGTACCTGGTGACCACCTGACCAGAGGACCAATCAGAGATAAGATTTTTTTTTCAAATCTCTGTGGAGGGAAGCCTTTGTCTGTGTGAGAACTGTTCTTGAATCTAACAGAGGACAGTCATGTCTCCCAGTTCTCCTGGAGTAGTTTCTACTAATTAATAGTGAGTATTAATTAGAAAGGCAAATTAGTCTTATGGTTTGATTTCTATATTTGCAATTGTGTGTTTGCTAAAGGAAATGCTTTATTCCTGTTTGCTGATATTGCTTTTACTGAGAAAAGGGGGAGAGGGGATTCTCTCCAGAGATTGATAAGGTTATACCCTATGAGTGTCCAGCTTGGGCTCATAGAGATTCTGTATTTTCTTGTTTTCCTTTTAATAAATTCTTTCTATAAAGACTTGATTAAATCCCTTCTACTGTGGATAGGGGGAGGGGCGAAGACACTCTCTCGGTGGTGAGACAGGCTTATCTCCGGGCAGAGAAGGGAGGGGGGAGATAGTTCCTCCTGGGTTTGATTCAAACAGTTGAATCAGGTATCTCTTTCCAGTGGCTAGGAGAGAGAGAGGGGGGGGGGGAGGTTTCCCTCCGATGAGTGGATCTGTATTTCCCCAGGGAACGTCTCTGGAAAGGGGAGTGGGAGGGGGAATATAGGGGTGTCTCGGCCCACGTAATCGACCGAGTGGTGGCAGCCTGAAGGAGACCTACCCTAGGATTTTGGGGTGGGGGGAAGACATGCGGGTCCTCACTTTGAAACCGCCCAGTTTCAAGTGAGGGTAGACTCCTGACATGGTGACAGTGGTGTTTCGGACCCAGAGAGAGAGGCTAGGCTTTTCTACCAGAGGCACTCTGAGGCAGTTTCAGGGTTAGAAGTATTTTCAGTTTTTTGCAGGGCTTTCTGTTACAAAGCCCTCTTGCGTCCATTGTGATACGAGGTTCCACTCAGGATTCCTCAGGTGGGGGGAAGTGCTCGCCAAAGTACATTCCCATCCAACAGGAAAAAACAGGTTTGGGGGGGGAGACAGAAACCCTCCAGCCAGGGTTTTTTTTCTCCCTGTGTCTTTTGAAAGGATCAGAAGACAGGAGAACACAAATCCCTCAGGAATAGACCAGATTTTTCTCAGGGGTATTGTTAGCAGCAGCCTTTCAGCTGGGCTGCTGAGTACAGCAACTCAGAGCAGAGGCAGTTTACAGTTTCAGCCAGGTTGGCTGGAGGCAATTTAGTTTCCAACAGGCTTTGTTGGAAGCAGTTTTCTTCTGTTTGCTTGAGGCAGCTTGAGGAAAAGGCAGTTAAAGCAGTTTTCAGGGTTAGGAGGAGGTTTTTTTCTCTGCTGGCTATGTTGAGGAAAAACTCTTCCCTAGAGGTGTGTCCTTCCTTTGTGATATCAGGTATCACTCAGGATTCCTAAGGTGGGGGGAAGTGCTCGACAAAGTACATTCCCATCCAACAGGGAAAACAGGTTTGGGGGGGGGAGACAGAAACCCTCCAGCCAGATTTTTTTTCCCTGTGTCTTTTCAAATCCTCTGGAGCCAGGGAATACAAATCTCTGAAAGGATTTACTACACTTTTCTGCAGGTAATAAGTAGCGCCAGCCGCTCAGCTGGGCTTATTAGGAAGATTGTTTTTTTGGAAACAGATTTTCAGCTGGGTTTAGCTGAGGCATAAGGTTTCTAACAGGCTGTGTTAGAAAAGAATTTTTTTCCTTCTTCTTTTCTTTTTTCTCCTTTTTTTCTTTCTGTCTGCTTAAAAACAGCTAGGAAACAGGTGCAAGTTTTTCTAGGAGGCTTGTTAGAAAGGACCCCCACTGTAAGGTACTTAGCAAGTGCTAGAAACAGGACAAACCAGGTTTTTTGGGTCTTCTCAGTATATCAGCAAACAGCAACTACACATTTGCAAATGAAAAGGTTTTGTTTCTTTTCTATTCAGTCTCTCGGGAATAGAGAGGGTTAGGAATTGGGGAAACCAATTCCCTGACTGCAAAGGGGTGTGGCCAGCACCAAAAAGCAACACCAGCAAGCCACACATAAAATTCACTGACTGCAGAGGGGTGTGGCCAGCACCAGAAGGCACTGTTCCCCATCCCAAGAAATTTCCCACCTACATGGCAGGTGAGGACACTAAGGCCTTCTTCAAAAAGGTTAAAAGAACCTGCCATGGGTACAGCATCCCTGAAGACCAGTACAAGGACTGGTCAGGAAAGTGGACTTTTGCTGTCTATTACAATTATTCCATCCCCATGCTACTGGGGGAAGACTTGGCCAACCATGTGCAGCTGGCCAAGAGTGGGGGAGTGGTCACCTGCGGCCAGGCCAAACAAGCAGGCACTCCCATCCCTGTTCCTGAGCCATCCACCAGGACCCTGTCTGTGTTACCAGAGACCCAGACAGAGGTGGTGGAACCGGATCTCATGCCAACAACTACAGCAGCCATAGTACATCCAGTCCCAGGACCGGAACTGGAAAAGCAACCAGCGGCAGAACCAGCGCCAGCACTGACGCCAGCGCTTGCAACTCCACCGCCAGGGGGCGCCAATGGGCCTAAACTGGCAGAAGCAGCAGACAACTCTACCCAAGAGGCTCAGCCAGAGCCTGAAATATCACCTTGTGCACCAGCGGACAGCGGTCCACAGTCAATGAAAACAACCTCATCACCTACATCGCTCCCAGAGGAACGGGTGTCTCCCGCCTCAAGGGAACAGTTCCAGACTGAGCAGGAAGCCGATGACAGCCTTAAGAAAGCTTGGGCGGCGGCACGAAGCAACCCACCGCCTCTCAGCTCTTCTACCCAATTCCAGTTTGTTGTAAAACAAGGACTTTTATATAAGGACATTCTTTCTGGTGGACACCAGGAAGGCCAGCATCCTCAAAGACAGTTGGTAGTTCCAACTAAGTACTGGGACAAGCTCTTAAGCTTGGGCCCTCACATCCCAGTGGGCATTCTGGGGTCAACAAAGCAAAAACAGGTTAAAAACATTCCTTCCACTGGGAGGGGATGGGCAAGGACAATGCCAAGTATGTCCGCTCAAATGCATACAAAGTGTTCTTCAATGTCAAATATCTTGTTGTTACATACTTAGTAGTATATGTAATAGTGCATGTGTTTTGTTAATCTGTTTATTTTAAAGTTCTAGAAGGAAATCACCGCCAGTGTGGTTCCCCCACTGTCTGCGATTTGGGGGGCGTGTCATAAATAAACAGATCAGGGTTAAGGTCTCTTTTCCCTGGAAAGGGTTAACATGTAGTACCTGGTGACCACCTGACCAGAGGACCAATCAGAGATAAGATTTTTTTTTCAAATCTCTGTGGAGGGAAGCCTTTGTCTGTGTGAGAACTGTTCTTGAATCTAACAGAGGACAGTCATGTCTCCCAGTTCTCCTGGAGTAGTTTCTACTAATTAATAGTGAGTATTAATTAGAAAGGCAAATTAGTCTTATGGTTTGATTTCTATATTTGCAATTGTGTGTTTGCTAAAGGAAATGCTTTATTCCTGTTTGCTGATATTGCTTTTACTGAGAAAAGGGGGAGAGGGGATTCTCTCCAGAGATTGATAAGGTTATACCCTATGAGTGTCCAGCTTGGGCTCATAGAGATTCTGTATTTTCTTGTTTTCCTTTTAATAAATTCTTTCTATAAAGACTTGATTAAATCCCTTCTACTGTGGATAGGGGGAGGGGCGAAGACACTCTCTCGGTGGTGAGACAGGCTTATCTCCGGGCAGAGAAGGGAGGGGGGAGATAGTTCCTCCTGGGTTTGATTCAAACAGTTGAATCAGGTATCTCTTTCCAGTGGCTAGGAGAGAGAGAGGGGGGGGGGAGGTTTCCCTCCGATGAGTGGATCTGTATTTCCCCAGGGAACGTCTCTGGAAAGGGGAGTGGGAGGGGGAATATAGGGGTGTCTCGGCCCACGTAATCGACCGAGTGGTGGCAGCCTGAAGGAGACCTACCCTAGGATTTTGGGGTGGGGGGAAGACATGCGGGTCCTCACTTTGAAACCGCCCAGTTTCAAGTGAGGGTAGACTCCTGACAGCTAGAATCTTACTTTAAAAAATAAAATAAAACCAAAATTAACCTCATGGGGCTCAAAGACTGGGCACAATTAATAAGGAGCTCTTATGTCAGTGTTCAGTACAAGGCAATAGAGAAAATGTCTTTGTAGTTCATGAGTATATAACTAGTAGTAATGGGATGAAACTGAGCAAAAGTTTAACTATTATTAACGATCTGGAGGATGGTGTGGACTGCACCCTTAGCAAGTTTGCAGATGACACTAAACTGGGAGGAGTGGTTGATACACTGGAGGGTAGGGATAGGATACAGAGGGATACAGAGGGACCTAGACAAATTAGAGGATTGGGCCAAAAGAAATATGATGAGGTTCAACAAGGACAAGTGCAGAGTCCTGCACTTAGGACGGAAGAATCCCATGCACTGCTACAGACTAGGGACCGAATGACTGGGCAGCAGTTCTGCAGAAAAGGACCTAGGGGTTACGGTGGACGAAAAGCTGAATATGAGTCAACAGTGTGCCCTTGTTGCCAAGAAGGCTAATGGCATTTTGGGTTGTATAAGTAGGGGCATTTCCAGCAGATCGAGGGATGTGATCATTCCCCTCTATTCAGCACTGGTGAGGCCTCATCTGGAGTACTGTGTCCAGTTTTGGGCCCCACACTACAAGAAGGATGTGGAAAAATTGGAAAAAAAAGAGTCCAGTGGAGGGCAACAAAAATGATTAGGGGGCTGGAACACATGACTTATGAGGAGAGGCTGAGGGAACTGGGATTGTTTAGCCTGCAGAAGAGAAGAATGAGGGGGGATTTGATAGCTGCTTTCAACTACCTGAAAGGGGGTTCCAAAGAGGATGGATCTAGACTGTTCTAAGTGGTAGAAGAGAACAAGGAGTAATGGTCTCAAGTTGCAGAGGGGGAGGTTTAGGTTAGATATTAGGAAAAACTTTTTCACTAGTAGGGTGGTGAAGAACTGGAATGGGTTACCTAGGGAGGTGGTGGAATCTCCTTCCTTAGAGGTTTTTAAGGTCAGGCTTGACAAAGCCCTGGCTGGGATGATTTAGTTGGGTTTGGTCCTGCTTTGAGCAGGGGGTTGGACTAGATGACCTCCTGAGGTCCCTTCCAACCCTGAGATTCTATGATTCTATGAAAAGGAAATTTAGGTTGAAAATTGGTATCTATTAAAGTGTGTTAATCTCTCAAAAGGAAGAAGAGAGAAGCTCTTTGCCTGAGGCTTTTAAAACTAGAATGGACAAGGTACTGGAAAATACTAGACCTGGGACTAGGTTGCAAAGTGTGGATCCAGATCTCAATATCAAATTCCCCAAAATTTGGAGGAGTCCAGATCTGTCATTCACCACTGCATTTCTCCAGTCTGTACCATCAACAGAGGCACCTCAGTGCAAAATGGCGTAATGCAGTAGTGAATCAGGCCCATGAACCGGTTTATTATAGAGATGGAGGAAGAGGCAAAAATTTGAATCTTAATCTGATTTTAGATTGTGACCTGTCCCAAACCCAAAGTTCAGGGCTGTTCAGATCTGAGGGTTAGCTCAGGCTCATCTCTAGAATTAGTAGTGTAGGAAATAATCCTGCACTGACAAGGGGATGGACAGCATGATAACCTTGTGGGCCTGGCTGATGTCACTTAAACTGGTGCAAATCCAGAGCAACTCCTTTGAAGACAAGAGGATTACCCAACTGTGGCACTGGTAAAAGTGAGAGCAGAATATATATACTTTCCACCTCTAATTTATAAAATAGCAAATACCTTAAGGCACATGCACAATTGCATGGACATATGCATTTTTAAAATTCAGGGAATAGTTTTATGGAATAAAGGTAGGACCTCAAGGTACAGAATCAAAATTGTGTGCTCTGGGAGCAAATCCACACTCAAGCACAAACCAGTGCAGGGATGGACAAGAAACAGTTTATACTCCCCTATTCAGGTGCTGCCAGAGGCCAGTTCAATCCCCATTCCAAGCCAGGAAAGCCCTAATTTGTGCCTTTAGTGTAATGATTCCTAAGGGCCATTGCAGGGGGTATAGAGTCACCAACACCATGTTCATGTCCACTTCTCCCCTTCTTTTGCCCACCTCTGACATGACTATGGCCCACCCAAGAAAGCCCCCCGTGCTGTCATCTGTTGTGGAGGCAGCACATGGCTGAGATTTATGGGGCACATGAGTCTTCTGTGCTAATGCTATTCATCTGAGGGGTGTGGAACCTTACAGCTTCTTTGTGCCAGTGCAGCTATGCTGGAGAGTAACTTTAAATCTAGCGCTGGTTTCTCACTATATCACAGTATTGCCAACCCCAAGAGTCCAAATTTAATGAGTCAGCTCCCAGAAAGTCTTGACATTGGTTTAAAAATAATGAGACTTTAAAAAAGAATTTAAAAAAAATTGAGATTTTTTTATTTGCCTTCTGAACATTCCGGGTATACTCAGGTCACTTTTCTCCAAAGCTCTGAGAGGAGAAAGAGCTGAGATTCTCATGTAATCACATGCCCCCAGGAGCTGAGGATTTAAAAAAAACACGAGCAATCCTGAGACTTACCATAAAATTAGCAACACTGATCAGAATATGTAACTCAGCCAATCATTTAACACTGTACAAGGGATGATTATTGCATATTTTGCCCATAATATCCTGGCCAATGTATATATATACGGTACAATATACAGTCATCAAATATTCCAAGGAATAGTTTTCACCAGAGAACTAGCAAGAAACTCTGCACAGTTCACACAACACAGACATAGGTGCTGGTTGGGTGCTTGTCTTTTCTTAACAAAGAAATTCTTTGGGCCTCCTTCTCCATTGCCTTGCGCCTTGTATTGTCATTCGCCCCTCTATAGAGAGTATAGATCACTACTGAATCAGAATGGAAACATCTTACACCAGCTGTGCATGGTGTAAATGCCTATGAAAAATGCAAAGCAGTGGAGTACACCCTTTGTTTTTATGCCCCATATGTACCAGTAGAGGCCGCCACACACCTCTTTAAATTACTAGGTAAGACAAGCCAGTAAATCAAGAAATAGCTTTATACTGAGGAATCTGGAGGGCCTACTCAGAAGGCACCTTTCCTTTTTAACTAAGAGAGCACTCTCAGATCAAGCCAGCACATTTGATGTATCATCCACAGATCTTAACATACTTAGTGGCATAATCCCAGTCAAAGAACTGGCATTGGTCTCATAAGAATAAATATTGTGATTTATTATTTATATTGTGTTAACTCTAATTTAGGCTCAGGGTCCATAGTGCCAGGCACAATACACACACACACACACACACACAAAGATGATCTTTGAACCAAAGAGCTTACATTTGTTCTCTCTCGTTATTAAAGTGAATAACTTTTAAGGCAATTTGGAACCCTAATCACGTGGCAAGTCATTGAGAATTTGGCACCTACCTCCCTTAGGGTCCTTTGCCTGAAGGAATTCAAGTCTCCAACCCTAGATCAAGAATTTCCCAAAATGATGATAGACAGACAAGCTGGGTGAGGTAATATTTTATTGGACTAACTTTTGTTGGTCAGAGAGAGAGAAGCTTCAGAAGACCTCTGTGTACAGACTCGAAATCTCATCTCTCTCACCAACAGAAGTTGGTCCAATAAAACGTATCACCTCATCCACTTTGTCCCTTTAATATCCTGGGACCAACACAGCTACAACTACACTGCATACAACAATCAGACAGTCAATAGTAATACCAGATATGTGCTACTGACTTACTGAAGCCTTGCTAACCCCAAACATTCAAAAATCAGGAGATTGGCTTAAAAATCATGAAACTTTAATAATAATAATAATTTGGTGACTCTTTTAATTGCTTTTTCATTTTCAATCCTATAGAGTTCACATTTTCCAGCTTTCCTCCTCGACCATTAAGGCTAGAACCTTGTTTATTTTTTAAAGCTGAGTTATGATGTAATCCCCTGACTCCAGGGACTGGGGCTTCATCATTAGATCAAATCACAAACATTGGAGCATTCTCCTTACGTGAGCTTGGGCAAATCATGTAGCCACTCTGTACCTCAGCTGTTTCTTTTGTAAACTGGAAATAACATTCATGCATCTTTGAAAAAGCTTTGATACTCATATGAGAAGTGCTATATACGAGCAAAATTTAATTGTTATTATTAGCTTATAAACTATGTATATTTTATTTCATCTGTGTCTCTTCCTTTTCTTGAGGATTTGTTTACACAGCATATTCCCAGATTTGCTTTCTGTTTTCAAATATCTAGAGAAAAAGAAAATAAGGCCTGGTCTACACTGTGGGGGGGGTCAAACTAAGGTACGCAAGTTCAGCTACGCGAATAGCGTAGCTGAACTCGAACTACCTTAGTTCGAACTACTCACCCGTCCAGACGCCGCGGGATCGAAGTCCGCGGCTCCCCCGTCGACTCCACCACCGCCGTTCGCGGTGGTGGAGTTCCGGAGTTGACAGGAGCGCGTTCGGAGTTCGATATATCGCGTCTAGATGAGACGCAATATATCGAACTCCGAGAAGTCGAACACTACCCGCCGACCTGGGAGGGTAGTATAGATGTAGCCTAAGACACCCCACAGTTTCAATGGTGTGGAAAGTTTAAAAAAGAAAACAATATCCAAATAAGAGGCTGGTTCAGTACATTGGATACAGCCAACTGACTTTCCACCACTATCTTTCTGAACGCTGAATGTTTCTGGTAGGCAAGAGATACTGTTATCAGCCAAAAAGATACATGTACATCTCTGTCAAATCACACAGGAGTCAAGACCACTTTATAAGCCCACGGTGAAATTCACAACCCCCAGTGACTTTCACAAAGCAGGTTAAAATTGCTTTGCATGAAATTACTTCAGGGAAATTGGATATGTTGCCTTTAAAGCTTTATAATGCCAGACTGTAGATTATTTTTAACTCTCTCCTCTGTGGGTTTGTGTAGTGGGTTGCTTTTTAAACACTCTTCTTTGAAGTGCACAGGCATCTGTCTCCTTATCATTGTGTTACAGACATTTATACAAATGACAAGGGAAGAAAAAAGACAAAACCAAACAACAACAAAACCCAAGTCCCAACCATTGCATATATATAATAAAAGAGGATCTGTAGCTAAACTCTTAACTTATACTGACAATAATGATGAATATGGACTAGACTGTGCAATAAAAGCTTTAGCTACATTTATTATGAAATAGGCCTTGTTGGAACAATAAGGTATATGTAATTCATCTCTTTATATGGACCAGTTTCAAAAGGTCCATCTTTCTTGGTGAAATCCTGGCTTTGTTGAAGTTGCTGGCAAAACTCCCACCAGGTTCAATGGGCCAGGATATCTCCCCTTGTTTGCACGTGCAATTTGCATGCACAAAATTTGCTCAGGCAAAAAAGGAATCGTAGGCACAATTTGCACCTCTTATTCAATTGCAGGCTCAAATCTGGTAGTAGAGGAGCAAGGACTCTGGGTATGTCTACACTACGGGATTATTCCGATTTTACAGAAACCGGTTTTTTAAAACAGATTGTATAAAGTCGAGTGCACGCTGCCACACTAAGCACATTAATTCGGCGGTGTGCATCCATGTACCGAGGCTAGCTACGATTTCCGGAGCATTGCACTGTGGGTAGCTATCCTGTAGCTATCCCATAGTTCCCGCAGTCTCCGCTGCCCATTGGAATTCTGGGTTGAGATCCCAATGCATGATGGGGCAAAAACAGTGTCGTGGGTGATTCTGGGTAAATGTCATCACTCAATCCTTCCTCCGTGAAAGCAATGGCAGACAATCATTTCGCACCCTTTTTCCCTGGATTGCCCTGGCAGACGCCATAGCATGGCAACCATGGAGCCCGTTTAGCCTTTTGTCACTGTCACTGTATGTGTACTGGATGCTGCTGACAGACATGGTACTGCAGTGTTACACAGCAGCATTCATTTGCCTTTGCAAGGTAGCAGAGACGGTTACCATCCCTATTGCACCGTCTGCCATTGTAAATTGGCGATGAGATGATGGTTATCAGTTATTTTGCACCGTTTGCAATTGGGAATTGGCGATGATGGTTATCAATCCTTTTGTACCATCTGCTGCTGTCATGGGTGCTCCTGGCTGGCCTCGCAGAGGTCGGCCGGGGGTGCATGGACAAAAATGGGAATGACTCCCTAGGTCATTCCTTTCTTTATGTTTTGTCTAAAAATAGAGTCAGTCCTGCCTAGAATATGGGGCAAGTGTACTAGAGAACCAGAGAGCACAGCCGCTCCGGGTCAGAGCCCCAGAGATCCCACAGAAATGATGAGCTGCATGCCATTCTAGGGGGGTGCCCCTGCAACAACCCCACCCATTGCTTCCCTCCTCCCCCAACCCTCCTGGGCTACCGTGGCAGTGTCCCCCCATTTGTGTGATGAAGTAATAAAGAATGCAGGAATAAGAAACACTGAGTTTTTAGTGAGATAAAATGAGGGGGAGGCAGCCTCCTGCTGCTATGATAGTCCAGGCAGGACATTAAAGAGGGGGGGGGAGAGGAGTGCAGCCTCCCGCTGCTATGATAGTCCAGGGAGTACAGAATCTTCTTTAGACATGAAAGGGGGAGGGGGGGGGCTGATGGAGCTCAGCCTCCAGCTGCTATGATGAGGACAGTTACCAAGCCTTTTGTACCGCCTGCCAGGAATCATTCCCATTTTTACCCAGGTGCCCCCGGCCGATCTCACCGAGGCCAGCCAGGAGCACTCACAGGCTGATGTTAATGATGGCTACCGGTCATTTTGCACCATCTGCCACCGGGAAGGGGATGCTGGTGTTCAGCGCTGCAGCACCCCATCTACCAGCAGCATGCAGTAGACATAGGGTGACACTGAAAAAAGGCGAGAAACCATTTTTTTCCCTTTTCTTTCGTGGGGGGGGAAGGGTGTAAATTGACGACATACACCCTGAAACACCCGGGAAAATGTTTTTGACCCTTCAGGCACTGGGAGCTCAGCCAAGAATGCAAATGCTTTTCAGAGACTGCGGGGACTGTGGGATAGCTGGAGTCCTCAATACCCCCTCCCTCCCTCCATGAGCGTCCATTTGATTCTTTGGCTTTCCATTACGCTTGTCACGCAGCACTGTGCTGAGTCCCTGCTGTGGCCTCTGTCTATCATAGCCCGGAGATTTTTTCAAATGCTTTGTCATTTCATCTTCTGTAACGGAGCTCTGATAGAACAGATTTGTCTCCCCATACAGCGATCAGATCCAGTATCTCCCGTATGGTCCATGCTGGAGCTCTTTTTGGATTTGGGACTGCATCGCCACTTGTGCTGATCAGAGCTCCACGCTGGGCAAACAGGAAATGAAATTCAAAAGTTTGCGGGGCTTTTCCTGTCTACCTGGCCAGTGCATCCGAGTTCAGATTGCTTTCCAGAGCGGTCACAATGGTGCACTGTGGGATACCGCCCGGAGGCCAATACCGTTGAACTGCGGCCACACTAACCCTAATCCGACATGGCAATACCGATTTCAGCGCTACTCCCCTCGTCGGGGAGGAGTACAGAAATCGGTTTAAAGAGCCCTTTATATCAATATAAAGGGCTTCGTTGTGTGGACGGGTGCAGGGTTAATTCGGTTTAACGCTGCTAAATTCGGTTTAAACGCATAGTGTAGACCAGGCCTCTGATTTGCACTATAAACAGAGAAGCTGAACTCTTGAAAACGTTGGGTTTTTTTGAGAATCGTGCCCTGCATATTAAATTGTATTGACTTTAATGTTTTTTTTAATCGACAGCCTGTATTATAATAATATGTTGATCAAAATCCGCAAACTTAAAACAAAAGAAATATTTTAAAAGAGGCTTATTGAACCTTTGACCTCTTCAGCATCTCTTGTCCATTATAGACATGCTCAGTTTTTAAAGCAGTCATGCATTTTTCATTATAGATTTGGGTTCCTGTTAAACTGTAACAAAATACCATTGTACACTATGTATTTATTCTACTTAGATTGGTACTAGTTAATACATAAAAGCTACTCTTCAATTACAGCACCATCATTCGTATTTCAGTATTTAGTACTTGTAATGTGTGTGTAAGGGTTGCAGGACTGATCCCTAGGGATGTGAGACCTGATTCATCTCCCATAGTTCCAGCCCTCTTTTAGCCACTCACCAGATTGCTGTGAGGGGATCCAACTGCTGGAGCCCATGTGTATTCAGTGTCCAGAGTCTGAACCAGTTCAGCCACTGCTTCTGTCTTGGGGACTAAAGACACACGGTGCATATCCTCTATCTAATACCCTCTCCTGAGAGCTGAAACCTTTCATTCCTGCTGCCTAGTCATTGATACCAGTGCTGACCCCCTCCTCCCCCAGCCTCCGTTTTAGCTCAAACACACCCTCTCCCAGAACTGCGGACATATGGATATTCTGGGTTCACAGGGTAACACTTCAAAGGGCACAGGGTAGGTATAGCACATATCACACACAGAATTACATTGCACGGGATTATAAAATACCATTGGTTTTTACTGAAGCATGAGAAATACATACAGGGTATATATATCATATAGCGGAAAACAAACATCCTGAACAAAATGCCCCCTTCATTTGAGCTCACCTTTCCCTTGGGAGTCCTCCGTGGACTGTCTGAGTTCAGATAGGCAGGGTTCTCCCTACCTTGTCAGGCTCCTATAGCAGCTTCCCTCTGCTTGAGCTGGTGAAAAAGGCCAAAGACTCCAAACAGATGAGCTCCTGCCTGCCCTTTTTATAACCTTCCAGTCCCTCAGTCTGGGATCAGCCTCCTCAGATGATCCCAGACCCCTGCCAGGTGAATTTGTTGCCAGATTCTGACAACCAGTTCTACTGGGTAGGAGCCGGTCTATTATCTGGGAGGACTGTATTTGCATAGAAGACCATCCCTGTTTAATGACCAGGCATTATCAGCTCAGTATCATTGCCATTTGGAATTTCAGTCCAACATGGTGGTAAAAGGAAAATAAAGAAGCTACAAGGCCATATCTTCAATATGCAGGTTGGTAAAGATACTTACAGAGAGTTCATAATCTCACATAGAATTCATCCATACATAAAGCGTGACTTAAGTGAAGTGAATAGGCCTGATTCTCAACTGGTATAAATTGACATAGTTCTATTGATTTTAGCTGGCCCAGCAGAGTTATACAAGTGTAAAACGGGTGTCAGACAGAGGAGAATCAGGCTGATTGATTTAAATTAAACTGATAACATTATTTATACCCATGTTCCAACTGCAGTACACAATGCACTGAAAATTGATTCCCTCCCCGAATTTTTCATCCCCGACTATTTTTTCTCTGTTCTAGGAATATGATTATTACTGCAAGTTATAAAACTTCTTGAGAAAGTGCAGGTCTAGCAACCAATTATTAAATAAACTTTCTCTACTTGGAAAGATCATCATTACCAGTGGTAGGGGGTTTCATTCCATACATTTTTGGAACGCTAGGATTAAGTGTTCTGCATAGTATCTGATCTCCATAGTGCAGTGGGTGTGATGCCCAAGATACACAGATCTTTCCCTGCACTAAACTAGGCCCAACATAGCTAAAAGAAATTGGGAGCAAAAAAACCCATGTTTTAAAAATAGGCATTACAAATAAATAATAAAAATATCAAAATAATCAAGTAATAAACCAATCCAAAGAACAACAAAAAGAATCAGAGTTTATAAATTATACTTCAGAAGGAAATATTTACTAGGTACATGAGCACAGAACTAAAAGCCACAGAGCATATGCCTACACTGCAATGTAAGCCCACTCGAGTCAGCTGACCTGTGATAGGAAACCATGGTCTTGAGTGTCTAGATTGTGTTTTAAAACTCGTTTAAGCATTTTTTGACCCGTGCTCGAACCTAGGCTCTGGCTTTCACAGTACAGTGCACAGACCCAAGTCAAAGTAACCATATCTCCGAGTCCCGAATGCCCCTCTCCCTGAAATGTGGCTGCTCTAGCCCTAGGAACGTGGTGCACCCTGGGGAAACTTTACTGCCAGCCTTGTGCATTACCGGGAAGCAGCTCCTTAGCAAAAGGCTTGATTGGTTCGCTCTCCATTGCAAACCCAGGGGGCTTCTCTGATAGCATGCTTGCAGACAGGAGCCGCAGAAGCTCCCTAAAAGTGGGGGGCTACCGGTGCCCAAACCATGGCCCTGCCCCCATGCCGCCCCTTCACCCAAGACCCTGCCCCCCACTCTCTTCTCTCCACCTCCTGACCCCCCAGTTCTGGCACCCCTGCTTGCAGATTGGTGAGCAGAACAGAATGGGTTAATGCTGACCGGAACTTCTGCTGTTTGCCAAGGTGGGGGGGAGGGGCCTTCTGTTTTCAATAGAGTGGATTGCAGATAGTTGGCACAGAGAGGCATAAGGAAGTTGTCCCATGGAATTGTGGGATACTTCCAGATGACTCCTGAGACCTGAATCAAGCAGGACCACAGCTACACTGCAAAGCAATAAGGCTCGGACCCTAGGTCCCAGCTTGACTCGAGATTGGACCCTCTAGCCCTGCCTGCAGGATCCTGGGACCTGGGTCCAAGCTCTGGGTTAGTACAATTGCATTGTAGACGCAGAGGGGTTAACTTTGAGCCTGGTCTCAAGCACGGGCTCACATTGCAGTGTAGACATATGCAGAGTTATAGTCCAGCCTCTGAGACTGGCTTCTTTTCTGAACTGAACCTTGTTGCCTCAATTTCCCACCTGCAACATGGGAATAACACTACCTACCTGGATGGTGAATAATAATTTGTTCATGCTTACAAGGTCTTTGAAGAGGAATCATATTCTATGTGCACTGAAGATGTCTGTGAGCAATAAATGCAATGTCTACACAAAACCTGCAGCTGGGCTGTGCCAGCCAACTCGGGCTCGTGGAGCTCAGGCTGCAGGGCTGTTTCACTGCTGTGTAGACCTCCCACCTTGCAGGGTCTTAGAGACCTGGCTCCAGTCCGAGCCCAGACGTCTACACAGCAGTGAAACAGCCCCACAGCCCAAGCCTTGTGAACCTGAGTTGGCTGGCATGGCAGGTGTCAAGTTATTGTGTGAACATATCTTTAGGTTACTCTTGGTTTGTCTTTTTGGTTTGTGATCAGAGTTTTCAAAATATGGACAAACTCTCATTTAAGGCAGTGGGAATTTTGCCTGCCTGTGTCTTATACTAGGCCTTCCTTGAAGTCCTTCTGTCCTCCATCTGAATAGCTCAAACTTTCTTATGGACATTAATGAATTCAGGCTTTCACCATTCCAAGAGTGGGTCATGGTCATTATTCTCATTTCACAGATGGAGAAACTGTAGTACTGCTTTGGGTCCTATTTTTGTTGGGCAAAATTGATCCCAAAGAAATCCACCTCACCATTGAAAGTGAGTAAATGTGTGTTAGGGAAGAAACTTTAGTTTATAGAAGTGTGGGGTGTGTAACTAGCAATAATGCATGGGTTTTGTTAGTTTGCTGTAAAGGTAAACAATTTCACTATCACATGTAAGCCCTTGGAAAACAAAATAAACAGGGGTGTTCAAAATGCTCATACATATTCTCAGTCAAACTTTGTAACAGGGAATTCTGATGTTTTGTAGCAATTATAGATATACACACAGATACACACATAGAGAGCATTGCACTGTGAAAATGATAGCAGTAGGCGGCACTATTGACATTAACATACATTCTCCAGATGTTGTATTGTTTTGTTGCAGCCAAAGGATGCTTTATTCCTGTTATTAAACCATGATTCATGAAAACTTCATGAAGCACACAAAAACAGAATCACAACAGAATTAGTTAATTAGGGGCTCCTCATATAGGGGAGTAGCATCTGCTCCAGACGGAGAAACACCGGGAGGAAGAGAGAAAACAAGCAGCAAAGGCAGGATCTTTAACTAAGGTGAGCTGTTAGTACTTGCGGTGTGTGGAGTGCCAAAACTAGAACCATGCTTAAGAAGCAACTGAAGGAACCTCAGGGACAAGAGTAATTCTTGAATTTTATTTGTATGTATATAGTACATTTGCCCAATTCATGTAAAAGGGCTCGTTACTTAAATTGCAGATGTGAGGTACTGCTGAAATATTGGTGGTGGTGATTATGGTTTCTAACTATTAAAAGGTAGGATTATAATGCTATAATTACAAAGAGTGCTGCAGACTGTAGACATCCATTTATTTATTTTTATTCCCTTTTTTTCCACCTCTCCTTTTCCTCTCTCCTAACTTCTGTTTCCCTCTCAGCAGCCTTTTAACTTTTAAAAGTGTTCCTTTAATCCGCATGTGGGGTTTTTTCCCACCAAAGAGTTTCTGCTGCTTTATTATTATCCCTGCACATGTTTAGGTGCACATTTACTGTAATGCTCTAGAAACATTAAATAACTGTGGAGAGAACATGAACAAAGGCAAGATTATTTTTTTGTAAATGAAAAGCAACTTTCCAGGTTTAAAATTAACAGCCCTGCTGTGGACTTGTTTGTGTCAGGTATTTTATTTTTCAGCCATGCAAATGAAATGAGATGTCAGTTGTGGTATTATTAATCCTTTCAGAGGAAAGCTGTTGCAAAACTGCTTGTATTAGAGACAGAGAGAAAGAGATAAAATAATTTTTCTCTATCTTAGAATCTATTTTCAAACTTTTGAGCCAATATTTTTGTTGTTGTTGTTGTTTAATCCAAAAATGGTTAACATTAAAATAAAATGTTCAAACGTGCATACGTGATTTAGGAGCCTAAAACCTATTTTATAAAGGTGATGTATGTGCTTATTGGGAGCCTAAGTCCCACTGACTTTCTGTCAAAGTGTTATGTGTTTTTGAGACACGATTGCAAGACACTTGAATTATGGTAGCTGAGTTTTCCCTAATAAGATTTAAAGAAATACACACAGAGCCCTTCTGGTCAGGGAGAGCTAGGCACTGGCTGTTTTGAATGGATTCCCAATATAGGACCTGATCCCATAGTCCATTGAAGTTGATGGAATGTCTCCCATTGATATCAGTGAGCTTTGGATCAAGCTCCTAGTGGTTGGCAAGAGCAGGGACGGTTCTGAGGAAATCGGGAACACAGAGTTTTGTACTTAATATCCACTTATCTCTCTTTCTCCCTCTCCCTAGCTGTGACATGACAAGGCTTTTCCTCTTTTCATTAGTCATGGTGATCATTTACCAAAATGGGACTTTTGGAAAACCTGTTTATGGGGACCTAGCATCCACTCAGCTGGTTGATTTTTCAGGTATGTCTTTTCCGTTTAATCTATTCAGCTAGCTATCATCCCTGCTGCTTCTGTAGGTAAAGTATCACATAGACCATCCTCATATTTATTGGAGATACTGTGGGCTAGAACCATGACCCTGCTACTGACACAGAGAGTACAGTGCAAGGCTGGCACATTACTGGCTTAAACTGGCTAGTGGAGGATTCCTCCAGGAAGAGGGAATCCCTAATGGTTTAGAGACACCCCCAGATGTGTCCAGGAAGAAGGGAATTTGGATAGGAGGTTGTATGTTCTGGCCATTTCTGGCAGCTGGAACAGGCCCCTGAGGCCATTGACAGGTGGATGTAAGCTAGGGACTGCTCTAATGTATACCAGGTACTGGCACTATATATAAAACACTCATTTTAAACATTGAAATCATCATTACATTTTAGGCTGAAACCAAAGAATGAATAAATAACAAAGACTCTTGCTCAAAATAATGTTTCTTTCGGAGGGTGGGGGAGAGTGTGAAAAAAAATTGGCTGAACAACAATCTTCCCAATACAGGCTGTAAAAATTAAAGGGAATCAATGCATCAAAAGAAATCACATTGACTCATAGGAACATTGCTGACCCATGTGTTTTGCAATGGATCCCATTCCTTAATATCCTAGTCAAGCCATAGAGTCCGATTCCCACAAGCTTTCACCTTATGTCTTCATTTACCTCTGCAGGGTAGCCTATAATGACCTCTTAAATCTGCTTTTTCGGCTACTCCAGCTGTGCAAAGCATATTAAAAGCTAGGCTAACTAAGTGACATGGGGAGCAATCCCCTTACATAGGGGAAACATCCAGTGGCAAGAACCGGTATAGGGACCATGTCAGGGGACATGAAAGAGAGGGCATTTCAGCAACTCCTGGCTGCTTGATTGTCCCTTTGGTCTAGAGCAGGGGTAGGCAACCTATGGCATGTGTGCCGAAGGCAGCACGCAAGCGGATTTTCAGTGGCACTCACACTTCCTGGATCCTGGTCACTGGTCCGGAGGGCTCTGCATTTTAATTTAGTTTTAAATGAAACTTCTTAAACATTTTAAAAACCTTATTTACTTTACATACAACAATAGTTTAGTTATATATTATAGACTTAGAGAAAGAGACCTTCTAAAACGTTAAAATGTATGACTGGCGCGCAAAACCTTAAATTAGAGTGAATAAATGAAGACTCGGCACATCACTTCGGAAAGGTTGCTGACCCCTGGTCTAGAGTGACCAGATAGAAAGTGTGAAAAACTGGGACAAGGGGTAGGGGGTAATAGGCACCTATATAAGAAAAAGCCCCAAATATCAGGACTGTATCTATAAAATCAGGACATCTGGTCACCCTACGTTTGGTCTCATTGCATTTGGATGCAAATTAGGGGAGCCCGGAGGGCTGTTCTAAGATGCACTGGGGACAGACCAACTTTTCACTGGTCCCAAGATCAGGGGAGATGTGTATAGGTGACGTACAGCCACATTTGCCTTCCTCTCGGGTTCTGTACCAATCACAGATCAGCCAAACCCAAGGATTAGGCCCAATAAGTGTAAAATGGGTGTAAAATATTACCATTACGATAGGCTAGCATTTTACACCCACTTTGCACAGGAGCAAATTATGCCAGAAGATTCATGGGGATGGAGAATTTCCCCATACAACGATCCATACATTTAGTAGATAGTTTCTAAGTACCCTATACCTTTTAATAAACTGATGTGTAAAAGAGAGTTTATGAATGTGATCTTGCCTGATAACACCGTAGGAAGTAAAGACACAAAGGATTAATTTGCATGATTCTTTATACCTACTTTCTCTTGGTATTTGCTGTTGTGTTTTGCTTGTAACTTTCGGATTTAACTGTGTTTTGGGCAGAATTTTAATCCCATTGGCCTGATTCTCCACTGCAATGAATCTTGTGGAATCATGTATGCCTGTGTAAAGTTGCTATAAAATACTCAACAAATACGAATGCTGGTGGTGTACACACACACACACACACACACACACACACTTTGCACAGGTACACATGACTACACAGGAGCACTAAAGTGGAAACAAAGGCCCTGTATTTTTGTGGGTAGTGTGTGATATTTGTGGTGTGTGTATGTAAATTTTAAATCTCCGTTTATGAATGACTGTGCTGATATCACTATGTTAATAATACATTTAAGCAGAAAGATAAAACACAGTCCTTTGGCTACTCTTTTCTTATAATAAATTAGAAAAAGTAAACAATTGTACCTTTCATATTCTTTATGATTATACATTCATATATTTGCAAAACAATTTTCCATTCTTTGTTTTGTTATAATAAAATTCCCTTGGAACTATTTTGTAAAAGATCAATAATTATTGCTCTCTGTTGTCCTTCCTAGCAGAATAGTATTAACTTTTCATTAGGATCTGAGTCCTATTTTGTTGTTGCCAAGTCTTAACCCTTCCTGGAAAATTTTACATGAATTAATAACTATTAACTAGTCACAATGAGTGAAAGTCTGTCCCCCACCCTCCTACCCTGAACTCAATGGGAATTTTGCCTCTGACTTCAATAGAACCAGGATTCCACCCAATATTTTAATCAATGATTCTGGAAATTCCAGGTGAATTTTTTTAAATTAGTTCCTATTTGTTCCAGTGGCAACTGGGTTTTGGAACAGAGAAACAGTTCTACAGGATTATTGGCATAGGTGCTGGCTCCGTCGGTGTTCTGGGGCTGGAGCACCCATGGGGAAAAAATGGTGGGTGCTGAGCACCCTCCAGCAGCCCCACTATTAACTCCTCCCCTTCCCCCCCAGTGCCTTCTGTCTGCTGGTGGCCCCGCCGATCAGCGCCTCCCTCTCCCTTCCCATGCCTCCCATCTGTTGCGATTAGCTGTTTCCCGGCATGCAGGAGGCTTTGGGAGGATGGGGGGAAGGAGCGAGGACATGGCGTGCTCAGGGGAGGGGGTGGAGTGGGGGTGGGAAGAGGTGGGGTGGGGGCAGGGCCTTGGGGAAGGGGTGGAGTGGGGGGTGCGACCTGGGGCAGAGCCGGGGGTCGAGCCCCCCCCGACACAATAGAAAGTCAGTACCTGTGATTATTGGGGTTAATAGTTCTCCAGTAGAAACCAATAGAGACCAGTAGAAATCAAGAGAGATCAGAAGAAATCAGCTGAAGAATTCTGACAGAGTCTGTTGGAGTTTCCAGCATGATAAACATAAGAACATAAGAACATAAGAAAGGCCGTACCGGGTCAGACCAAAGGTCCATCTAGCCCAGTATCTGTCTACCGACAGTGGCCAATGCCAGGTGCCCCAGAGGGAGTGAACCTAACAGGCAATGATCAAGTGATCTCTCTCCTGCCATCCATCTCCATCCTCTGACGAACAGAGGCTAGGGACACCATTCTTACCCATCCTGGCTAGTAGCCATTTATGGACTTAGCCACCATGAATTTATCCAGTCCCCTTTTAAACATTGTTATAGTCCTAGCCTTCACAACCTCCTCAGGTAAGGAGTTCCACAAGTTGACTGTGCGCTGCGTGAAGAAGAACTTCCTTTTATTTGTTTTAAACCTGCTGCCTATTAATTTCATTTGGTGACCCCTAGTTCTTGTATTATGGGAATAAGTAAATAACTTTTCCTTATCCACTTTCTCAACATCGCTCATGATTTTATATACCGTATTATACCTCTATCATATCCCCCCTACTGCATGAGATTCCTAAGGGAGGTGCTTGTAGGGTGTGTGCATGTGGAAGATCTTGAGTTTTGCACACTCCTTCAAGGTATTTTGGATTTCCTCAGTGGTGATGGTGGTGTGTGTTTTGCCCTAGATGCTGAATATCCAATCAGTGACATACAAGCCAAGAGGAACTCCTATCAGGCGAGCCAAGATGCCGATAGCCCCAATTCTGCAGAGCAGTCCAGCCTCTGCTACTTCATCCAAGAGAGCGAGATTGAGAGTCAGATCTCCTGCAGACTGCGATTCACCAGGAGCAAGTTTAATTTTAACCCTTTTGGACTTCGGTTTGGGAAAAGGCAACAGGGCAGCTTGGCCAGCAAAAGAGATCCAATCACTTTGAGCAGCATCAAAAAATTACCATCCCTATTAAAGTTCAAACTAAACCAAATGGTGCCCTGGTGTGGAGACTTTGGGGAGCAGGATTGTTAAGAGCACAAAATCTGTTCTAAGAATGGTGCCCAGCATTTTCAAAAGTGATTAGTGATTTTTGGGTGTCTTGAATTGTGCATCACCAAACTTGAGATATCAAAAGAGACCCACTTTTCAAAGGACGAGTGCTCTGTACTTTCTGAAATTCAGGCCCCTACAAGGTGTCTCAAGTTGTGCACACAGAAATTGAGACATAGAAAATCACTCATCACTTTGGAAAACATAGGCCTATATAGGTATATATACATAATTTTTCTTTTAAAACATGATTTTCCAGTTGATGTCTGATATTAGTGAGAAAAAGGCAGTTGCAACTCCAATGCAATACTGTTGTGCCTGTCTTCCCTATTGTACTATGCCACAGCCACCTGCAAGACATTACTTACTATTTATTTATTTATTTATTTATTTATTTAGGTCAGCAAAATGTTTGTATTATGTTTATATACCACTGAGGATTTTTCAGCATTGTGACTTCAAATGTTACATCGTTCCTTATCTGCGAATGGTGATCACAATAAAGTGACTGAAATGCTACTGTCCTAATACTGTGTGAGTTTGCCTTTTTTCAATTAGCTCCTCGGGGGCTGCTGGCCCTTCCTCACTTCTATTTGGACAAAGGGGGCTTTCATTCTTCTATCTGACTGCTGGCAGGAAACTCTGAATGAGCTGCAAGTGCTTTCTGTGCCTCTTTTATCTGGCCAAGCCCAGACAGGAACAGTTACTGAGGTGGACAGCCCTGTGAGCGTCACAAGATTATCTTCATCTCTTCCTGTGGGAGTGCACCATTTTATTTCTTTGTCTGCAATAAAAGGTTTGCCCCGGCTTGCATGCCTTGAGAGAATATTCTGCAAACCCAAATGTCTTGTGAGGAAAGAGGTATTTCCACTCACTAAGCCTGCCTGCTGGTACTAATTTTAAAGTAAAATAAAATATCACGAGATTGGTATAAAGGTCCCAGTTCAGCAAAACATTTAAGCACATGCTGACAGCCATCCCTGTTTAGCAAAGCACTTAAACACGTGCTTAAACATGCCTTTATATCACATTCAAAGGAACATAAGAATGTGCTTTAAGTTAATCATGGGCTTACCTGTTTGCTGAATAGGGATGGACTGCTGAAATGTAGCCTCTAAAGGATGATCTAACTGATTATCTGAAATCAACAGAAGTCATTCAAAGGCCTTTGGATCTGGTTCTGCGGTTTTTGTTTATTTTCTTTATGAATTTTATCATATTTGAAACCTTTGAGTATTTAATCTCCTCTCCCCCAAAATAATTTGGCCATTATTAAAGGATAACTGTCATCTTCGACAGTAGACAGTCACTTTCAATATGTTTATTTTGAAATAGATTAATTAAGAAGGAGAAAATTTGCCATGGAACAAACAAAATTAAAAGATATTCAACATAACTTCTATCCTAACTTTTCAATCCTGCAGGCCCAAAGTTAGCACTGTAGATACATATTCAGGCTCTGAAATAGAGAGGGCCTGATTATCACAAATGCTGGATAAACACAACTCCTAGTGAAGCCAATGGGAAGTCCTGAGTGCCATGCTGTCTGGAGTGGCTCACAATGGTGAGTGCCTGCCTCAGGTCAGACTCAGAAGGAGGGCAGACACTGCAAGATGGTGGTGTTCTATAATTAGATTTCACCAAGCCAGTAACAAATGTGAACTCCTGGATCACTATGCCAGTCTTACCAGGGAGTCACAGACAGTCCCCTTCCAGGGGTTCACACAACAAATTTTTGGTGGCCTCAAGCACGCGGCCACCAACTCTTCCTGGTGGCCGCTCTGGAAATTTTTCCTAAAATACTTAATTAACTTTAGGAAAAACAAATACATATGCACATATACATGTCCAAATCATGGCAATTTATTTATGTAGGATTTTTTTTTTGCAGACTTAATAAAAATAATGTACAGTTGTCTCTATTCTTTACTGGACCTAAACAGAATAGAAACACAAATAAGGTGCTTTGCATGTTCTTGTCTTTTTTCTTTTTATTTATTTTTTTAAAACTTGCTAGCTATTAAGTCTGCTGTGCAAAGTGATATTAACAAACATACAAATATCATTTTTCACAACAGACATACTCAGCCCTGGCAAGCCTGGGGATAAATTAAGCCCTAGATAGGGAGGTGGCTACGGAGACAGTGGGGGCCAGGTGTGAGGGGGTGGTGAGCTTGGGGCTGGGGCCAGAGCCAGCTACGGTGAGGCCAGGGAATGGAATTCAAAGCCTTGTGGCTGAAGTCTGCCACCCACCACCCCAGGGCCAAAGCCAGACCCCACCACCCCTGGGAAGATGGGGAACTCACACTGGCTGCCTGCTCCTCCAGCTTTTATGTCTCCAGATGGAGGCAGGGCCCAACCACTGCTGGCAGCCCCAGGGGAGGGTCCGCTGCTTTGCTCCCCCAACCCCCCAATCACTGCCCAAGAGGCTGTGGCCACAAGAAAAAGCCAGGTTGGGGCAGGTAGGGATACCATATTTTAACATTCAAAAAATAGGACACTCCACGGGGAGGGAGGGTAGCCCCACCCTGCCACCCAGCCTGGCGCTGCGCAGAGCCAGACACGCTGGTCTGAGTGGCACGGTAAGGGGGCTGGGGGGCTGGAGAAGGGGTATGGAGTTCTGAGGGGGGCAGTCAAGGGACAGGGAGCAGGGGGGTTGGATGGGGCGGAGGTTCGGGGGGCAGTCAGGGGCAGGAAGAAGGGGGGTTAGATGGGTCAGAGGTTCGGGGGGCAGTCAGGGGACAGGCAGCGGTTGGATAGGCATGGGAGTCCCAGGGGTTTGTCAGGGGACAGGTAGGGGGTGGGGTGCTAGGGGGGAAGTTGGGAGGGGTCTCAGGAGGGGGCAGTTGGGGACAAGGAGAAGGGAGGCTTAGATAGGGGGTGGGGTCCTGGGGGGCAGTTAGGGGCAGGGGTCCCGGGAGGGGGTGATCAGGGGACAGGGAGCAGAGGGAGTTGGATGGGTTGGGGTTTCTGTGGGGGGCAGTCGGAGGGAGTTGATGGTGGCAGGGTGGGACTACCCTCCCTCCCTATGGAGTGTCCTGTTTTTTGAATATTAAAATATGGTCCCCTGGGTGCTGACTCCGTGGGTGCTCTGGGGCTGGATCACTCATGGGGAAAAATGAGTGGGTCCTCTGCACCCACTGGGAGCCAAGTTCCTCACCCCACTTCACCTCACCTCCTCCTCCACCTCCGCCTCCTCCCCTGCGCACGCCGCATCCCCGCTCCTCCGCCTACCTCCCAGTGCTTACCACCACCAAACAGCTGTAGCAAGCTCTGGAGAGAGGAGCGGGAACATGGTGCGCTCAGGGGAGGAGGCAGAAAAGAGGCGGGGCTGGGGTGGGGATTTGGGGAAGGAGTCAGAATAGGGGCAGGGAGGGGGCGGAGTTGGGGTGGGGACTTTGGGGAAGAGGTTGGAATGGGGGCAGGAGGGGGCAGGGCCGGGGGCAAGGGGGGCGTGTCTAGCACCCACCGGTACCAGTAGAAGTTGGCACCTATGAGTTGGGGTAAGAGCCACGCAGGGAGCTGTGGAAAGCTGAGGATCCTCCACTGGCTGCTTTCAGCTCCCCCACCCCCAAGCTCCAGCTTCCAGCTTGGCAGGGAGTGGGGCCTTGGGGGAAGAGGTGGGGCCTCAAGCCACCCCCCACTTTTAGGAAGAATCCGTCACCCCTGGTAACTGCCAACAGTTAAGCTACCATACAATTCTTCTAAGCAAGCATATTTTATTTTTAAGGTAAAAGTGCAACATTGAAAACATTAAAAAACAGCAAAATAACCTGCATGCTTGCTAATAAATTTACCAGAGATTGCCCCCTCCCAGAGGGACAGTCTTTCAAAACTCCACCCAGGAGTGTCCCTTTGGCTTCAGGTTTATCAGAAGGAGGACAACCTATGACTCCGTGAGTCACTCATTCATCCAGTCTGGTTCTTTGAATTGAATTGTTCATAAATAGGTCTATTTAGCCAGGCAATGGGTCTCTGCTCAAAGTGCAGCTTCAAAAAGGGTGGACGAGTCATTTGCATTTCCCTCCCCCAAAGTATTTCCTAGGAAATCCACCTCACACATATTATCCCAAAAAGTCATTTGAAATTCCTAGTATCCTCCAAAGAGTGTATTAATCATGTCCTTCCACTGAAATAAGTTCCATACAATACCACAATCATACATAACCATTTACATTTTCAATACAATGCACTCCCAGAATACTTAAACATAATTCAGTAGGTTTAAATTAATTCCATAATGTTTGTCCAGGATATTACAGGATATTGTTATATCTATCACAGAATGGTCAACAGCTTTGAAAAACAGGCCACTTTTGTTTAGATGCCTAAATATGGGATTTAGAAGCCTAACTTTAAATACACAGCCTTGAAAATTGTGACCATAAAAATCTATCTGCTTTATCTTCTGATATAGTACCTGTCGCTATTACATAAACACTGAACAGATCATGAGTTACAGAACAAGTGAAAGAAAAGAATTAGAGCCAATTCAATATTACCTTTCAAAAATCACTGCTGGTGGTGATCCACTTTCATTCTCAGAATAATTCAGCTGACATCATGACCTCGGAAGCTGAATGTAAATAGTCCTGCAAAATGTCAGAAGAGTTTTTAGGAGCATAAGGAAGAAAAAATGTATGCAATATGTTTATTTTGTACGCCCCTTTCCCAAGACAGATTGTGCACTGTTACTTATCTCTCCATGCAAATTGCTCACATCAGACATTGGGTACACCACAGCTTGTTGAGTATTGAATTATCATCTTAAGTTAATTACTAGCAGGAATCTCGTCCACTTGAACAGAATGGCAACTAACACAGTTATGACATCTAAATGAGGAACTTGTGTAGCATAGTCAGTAACCCTCAATGATTGCTTAATATGGATTTAGCCAGACCCTAGATGAAATTCTATCCCCACTGAAGTCAATGGAAATTTTTCACTGACTTCAATAGGGCCAGGATTTCTGCCCCAGTGTAGTAACTCCATGCTGCACAGAGGGTTCTCCTGAGCCTGAAGGCTTGAGATCCAGGGAGCAATACGTTCCTGTATGTTCTCAATATCTTTGAATAAAGAAGTCACCTGTATGTTTTCTATATCTGAATCCTATCTTTTCTCCATCACAAGGGACGCTACAGTTTTTTGCTAACTGAATACACTTTAACAAAGACAGGAAGTGATGGAAACCTCATTACATTGGTAATTCAAAGCTGGATTAGACAAAGTAATACATCTGAAAGAGCAATCCGCTATTGGCAGTGGGTAGGGTGACCAGATGTCCCAATTTTATAGGGACAGTCCTGATTTTGGGGTCTTTTACTTATATAGGCTCCTATTATCCCCCACCCCATTCCGATTTTTCACACTTGCTGTCTGGTCACCCTAGCAGTGGGTGGTGGCCTACTATGGCCAAGTACAATTTTTTCCATTAGTGATTTCCCTTCAAGCTACTATATGCCTCCCTGATTGTCCCTCAGCTGCAACTGGGAACAGGTACAATGATTCTATGAAAAAATATTTCCAGACATTTACAATTTGGATGTGGATAAAGGCTCTGAGACCATGCACAGACCATCTTTTCTCAAAGAGTGAAGAGCTGCTAAGTATTTTTAGATTATTTACTGTGGCCTATCCAGATTGTTTTCAACTGATTAAAACTCTTCAGGGGACATTACAATAATAAAACAAGTAAAAAACCCTCCCTAGGTTTCATAGTCCAACATATATATATATAATCAGCATCTTAAACAGAAAGCCAAAATAAGGTCCCAGGAAGAAAAAGAAAGCACATTTCAAAAGCAAATCACACATTTAGAAATAGGTGGTACGGCAATAAAAATGGTGGTAACTATATTGTTGCTATATTCATGCAATGCATCAATAAAAGTTTACACCAGCCAACTGATATTCCTACCATTTGTAAACAGTGTTAACTGCTCAGGCTGATTAGTGCAACTGTTAGGGCCAGATGCTGCCAAGCTTGCTGTGGTTGCGTAGCACATCAATCCACGAGCCCCACAGATTTCACCTTGAGGAAGCTGTGGCAGAACGTCCATCTGCCAATCTGTCTTGGCCAAAGGTTTGATGCATTAATGCTGTGTAATGATACCTTACTAGATGTCTGCATTAAAGAGACAAAAAGATTTCTAGCAGGCAACTTAATTGACTAATGAACTGTAAGTTTGATTGGTTATACATTGTTTCACTGATCTATTGAAACAATGACTGCTTGTTCATACTGGTTTTCAAGAGTTAATGAAAGGAAAATAATGAAGGCATCAAAAACTGTTAAACGCTGTTCTTCTTTCATCGTTTTAAAAAGTATACATGGATTTAATGCTAGTGAAGTTCCTCTCCTTAGCCACAGAAGAGATAAGGCATTGGTAGTTATTGTCCCAGCTTCCCAGACTGCTCCACCAACATGACTCAACACTGACTCCAGGAATGAGGCAGTAGTTTATTCCCCACTTTCGTATCAGACCTTAATCTCTCCGTTGATATTATCAACAGTGGTATCATTTGGTGCCAGCTGTGGTGATGGTTTTTGTCATGTGGACTGTAGCATAAGCATATGCCATCTATGTAAGGCTCTAGCATGTTTTGTGGGGGTGTAAATATTTTGTGTAACTCTACAGCTAAAACTATTGTGCTCTGCTGTTTTAACATTTATTACAAGCACTACTTCATTACATCTCAGTCCCACTCACGTCCCTTGACTATTAAAAGGACAGTTGATTTAATACTAAATGTGGGCTCAGAACAAACAACGGGTGATGAGTAACCAAGGTACAGCAGGATGGTATTTTACAAAGCCCACAGATGGTTTCTCATTGTCCAGCCTTATTGTGCTTTTGCAAAATAAGGATTTTGTTTGTTTATCTCAAGATTCTGGACACATGTGCAGCGAAATCAAGCTATTTTCTCCTAGGTTACATTCCCATTGAAAAGCCTCATTAAAACCAGAATCTTCCATTGCCTACATCTGGGGCTGAGCATACTTTAGGGAGCCAGATTCTGGTCCCTTTGTACAGTTCTGTCTCTTGTACTTCTCCCTCTGTCTTTCTGTATCCATCTATTGACTTTTGTCTTCTACTTAAATTGTGAGCTCTTTCGGGGCAGGAACTGTCCTTTTTTTCTGTGTTTGTACAACTCTTGTGCAATAGGCTCCTGCTCCATGATTAGGGCTCCTAGGTGCTACATTAATACAAATAATAAACTGCAGCAAGTTGTCTCCAGCATTTCCTCAGGAGTGTTGCCTGTATTTACCTTGCACTGTTGTAGCTGTGTTAGTCCCAGGATCTCGGAGCTCATCCTCTGAGGTTCTGCAGCACTTCACCACTTTCTAGCACACCAGTGAGGAACAAGGGCACAAACTGGCCCACAGAAATGTCATTAAATTTGTTATTTCCTTCCACTTGAATAAATGGGAGCAAAGTCCATAGAATCATTCAACTGGAGGGGACCTCAAAAGGTCATCTAGTCCAGTCCCCTGCACTCATGGTAACTAAATGAAACTTCACATGGTAAAAATGATTAAGAAAACAGGGAAAAAAAGACAAAAAGACTTGAGCAGTGGTCACTTTCTGATTGTTCACAGGAGAAAACTAATCTCAGCTTTTCCTAGAGCAGCTGACCCACTGCAAAACAGTATGGGTTATAAAAATTCCACAGGCAATCATCTTCCCTCTGAAGTGTGACATTTGGTTACTCTTGTTCTATGCAACTTAGCAGTAGACAGAGGCACAAACTGGATCTTGTTCTTAAACTTTGAGCTTGGGCATCACCTCGACCTATGCACAGCTATAAAGATTAATGATCATCTTACATTTTCAGTCCTTAAACCCCTGCTTTAGTCCTTTTTGGGAAATGACACAGTCCTTCGGGCCTTTAAAGCACAGTGTTCTGAATTTCTTTGAAAGGGTGTTGGCCCACTGCACTAGGAAAGTGGGGTCTACTACATACCCATGGGAGGCTTCCAAGAGAGTTTGTGGAATCCCCCTCATTGGAGGTTTTCAAGAACAGGTTGGACAAAGACCTGTCAGGGACGGTCTAGGTTTACTTGGTCCTGCCTCAGTGCAGGGGCTGGACTTGACCTCTCAAGATCCCTTCCAGCCCCTATATTTCTATGGTTCTGATTGTGAATGCAGTGTAGCTACTAAAGAATGCATGTGACTGACCTAAGTATGTAACAATGGTAACATCCCAGTAATAGAATTGTGTGATATAAGTACCTGTTTTGTACACTGTAAGTATGTATAACCAGAGTGAAGTTATTTTTC
This sequence comes from Mauremys mutica, assembly GCF_020497125.1. Lineage (NCBI taxonomy): Eukaryota > Metazoa > Chordata > Testudines > Geoemydidae > Mauremys > Mauremys mutica. The sequence continues at coordinate 122,046,540 of NC_059072.1, read as the reverse complement.
AGAGACATTGTAACAGCAATGTAACTAGTTACTATAACTGTAGTTAATGTATAGGGATTTTGTCCTAAGTACCTTTTGTGATAAGTAGTAATTACAATATAATGAATGTATGCACATAAGGTTCTCAAACTCCAGTAAATGCCCTTCCCCCCTCCCAAATGTGAAGGGCTTTGTAAACATCTCACAATCTATTGTTCATTCACCCATTCCTCATTAAAAATTATGCGTCAATTCCATACTGAGTTGGCTTGGATTTAAGATAGACCCTGATTCTGAAGGAAGGATAGTGTAGTACAGGGGTGGACAAACAATGGCCCGCGGGCTGGATCCGGCCCATCAGGCCTTTGGATCTGACCCACGGGATTCCCAGCTCCACGGGGCAGCTGGGCTAAGGCAGGCTCCCTGCCTGCCCTGGCCCCATGCTGCTCCCAGAAGCAGCCAGCACCATGTCCCTGGGTGATGGGGAGGGCAGAGGGCTCCGTGTGCTGCCCTCACCTGCAGGCACCGCCCCCTGCAGCACTCATTGGTGGGAATGGGGAACTGCGGCCAATGAGAGCTTCGGGGGAGGTACCTGCAGGTGACATGGTGCTGGACACTTCCTGGAGCAGCGTGGGGCCAGGGCAGGCAGCGAGCCTGCCTTAGCCCCGCTGTGCACTGCTGCCACCCTGGAGCCGCTCAAGGCAAGCAGTGCTGGGCTGGAGCCCACACCCCAACCCCCTGCCCTGAGCCCCCTCCTGCACCCTGCACCCCAACCCCCTGCCTTGAGCCCCCTCCTGCACCCTGCACCCCAACCCCCTGCCTTGAGCCCCCTCCTGCACCCTGCATCCCTCCTGCACGCCAACCCTCTTCCCAGAGTCCCCTGCCACACCCTGTACCCCTCCCTGCACCCACCCCCCTGCTCTGAGCCCCCTCCCACACTCCGCACCTCCTCCTGCACCCCAACCTCCTGCCCCACATTCATGGCCCTGCATACAATTTCCCCCCCCCAGATGTGGCCTTTGGGCCAAAAAGTTTGCCCACCTCTTGTGTAGTAGAGGGATTGGGACTCAGGTGAACTGTATTCAGTTACCAGCTCAGCCACAGACTTCCTGTTCTCTTTTGGGCATGTCACTTAATCTAATCAGTGCCTCAGTTTCCCCATCTGTTAAATGGGGATGACACTTCCCTATCTCACAGAAGTGCTGTGAAGAAAAAATAATCCATTAACAATTGTGATGCTCTGAAGCATTATTATGATGAAGGCCATATACATACAAAGGGCATATGAGCAGGATCAAAGTGCTAAAGAGAAAAAGTATCCAAGGGCTGTTACCAGTCTCATAAGACATCTGATCTTTCCTTATACTCACCAGTTCTAAGCAGCCCACAAAATGAGAAACAAAAATGACTGAGAACAACATAAATGAAAGCAAAGCTAGGAAGGTATTGTGCAGAATTAGCTAGTAAAAGTTGCTCAGAAGAAAATTGCTATTGCATGTCTTCTGCAAACAATAACAGATAGCTAATGCAATTTTACAACCCACCTGGTGACAGCTGTTTGTTTATTATTTTTTTAAGGAGAAGGCAGAAGACAAAGAGAAAAACATCCCAAGTTGTGATGAAAGAAACTCCACAGAGTACTCATTATTTGACATCACATAAAAGATAAATTCTTCTGTCTAAATTGGCTGTGGAGTAGGGGGCTGACAGAATGAGACAATGGGAGGCAAATTTAATTTATGAAGGTGCGTGAAATCCTCCATTTACCTCTCTTATTGTGTTTTATGAAAGGAGCCTCTACCATTCTTTTCTTTTTGCTTTTTTCTTCTTCACATTTGTAAATGAAGCTGGCTTTTATCTAAGTGATGAGACTTTGAAGTTAAAAAAAATAGCAGTTCTAAATAGATGCAAATTTGTGCTGGGGAAAGCATCTTTCTCAAAAAAGCCACCAGCATCCAAAAATCCAAAGCTTTCAAAATGGCCCAAGCCAAAACCCTGTCTTCAACACTCTGAACTGTATTTAAAATCCCATTTGAGATCTGAATTGTGTATACTATTTTTCCCCCCATACTCACTCCCTAAAACTGACAGCCTGACATGGACACAGAACCATAGAAATATAGTGCTGAAGGGAACCTTGAGAAGATAATTTGACCAGCTCCCAGTGCTGAGACAGGACCTAGATCAGTGGTTCCCAAACTGGGTTCGTGAACCCCTGGGGGTTCGCAAAATATTACAGAGGGTTCTCTGGAAAATAATTCCCTAATGGCATACAGAGCTATCCCTAGGGACTCCAGCCAGCACGGGGCGGGGCAATCATGGAGCCCCTGGACTTCCAAGAGCTAAGCAGATCAAAGCAAGCATGTCTATCACATTAATGAGATTTAAACTTTATAAGAAAATGGAGAGGGAGGTGGATATTTTTTGCTGTTTTTTAACATTATATAGGCAGCTAGTATTGTTTAAAAATTATGAAGAACAAGTTTAAGCTTTGTTGTAACATGCATTGTTTGCCTGGACTGCTCAAGGCCTGAATGCTTGTGTAGGAGGAACTCTGAGTTGGCTTCTTAAATACCTTCATGCTGTTTCACATCTGATACTCCTTGATGAAACATAGGAGCCTTGTCTTTTAACAGGCTTATTCAAAGTGATACAAGCTATGAAAGTGAGATCTTGGAAGAGTGTTGCCATTTTCATAATGTAATAAAAATACTGTAATGATAATTAATAATAGTGTGTAATAAGCGTGTCATAAAAACAAATTTTATATTTCCAAGATCACTGCTTTTATAATTTATACTCAGGTAAAGGAGAAAATCCCTGGAAATATTCATTTTTAGGAGGGGATTAATGAGACTTGACATTTTAGTGAAAGGGGTTCACAAGTTGTTAAAGTTTCGGAACCACTGACCTAGACCATCCCTGACCAATGTTTGTCTAACCTGTTCTTAAAAACCTCCAAAGAGGGAAGACTAGACAAAGTCAAAATGAATATTCTGCCAGAGGTATCTTTCTGGTTTCAAAATTTGTCTGTGATCATCCCAGATAAAACCCTAGCAGGAATACAGAGGATGTTGTTAGAATTTATATGGGGAGGGTGGGAGTGAGAAAGAAGAATGAGAGCAGAGTTGAAGAGATGGTGTATGCACACCCCCACCCCCAGCCCTCAGACACACAGGCAGATAAGTTGCACTGTGGGGGCGGTGCATACACCATCTCTTCAGTTCTGCATAGGCAGCCACCCCCCCACACAAACACCTTACCCCATCTACCCCTCCTCTCCGTGCTCCCCCTCCCCTGCAGACTTGTCCTCTCTCCAGCACATACCATGAGTACACCCTGGGGTGAACGAATTAGGCACAGGGCCAAATGTTGGCCTCAGATGCAAAATATGGCTTCTACTGAAGTCAATAGGAGCAGAGTGCATGCCCTGAAGGGCAGAAAATAGCTTCTACATTTAGAAAGTATTTAAATAGGAGAAGTTTGAGATGATTGTTTGCTTTTAACAGGCAAAATTTAGAGAGGACATTCTTTTTGAATGCTGAGTCCTGCAGAAAGGAGACTAGGATTAAGGAACAAAGGAAAGGGAGTTAAAAGTTCTAGCTAAAAAAAAAAAAGCAGGGGAAGGGGGGGGCGGGAAGGGGTTGAATCACAATCTCTCTCTCACACACAGTTTGAAGTGATTACGCAAAAGGAAAACTGTCACCTCAGGGTTTGGCTACACTTGCAGCTGTACAGCGCTGGGAGTTAAAGCTGTCTTCGTACAGCTGTGTAGGGAAAGCGCTGCAGTGTGGCCACACTGACAGCTACCAGCGCTGCAGTGTGGCCACATTTGCAGCATTTGCAGTGGTGTTGGGAGTGGTGCATTATGGGCAGCTATCCCACAGAGCACCTCTTCCCATTCTGGCGCTGTGGGTTGTGGGAAGGGGGCGGGTCATTCTGGTTCCTGTCCCAACACCCTGTGATGCATCGCTTCACATCCCAGTAGTCCCTGTGTTTCCGTCCACATTTGGCACCATCTTTGCATGGTTTCAGTGCAGCGCGATTCTGTGTTCCGTTTCGGTCTGTGGGAAATGGAGCCTGAACTGCTGAGGAATATGTTGTCGAGTCTCACCAGCACATCACGTTTGGCAGTTGAGCTATTCCTTAAGATCCAAAGTGACAGTGAGGAGTCCGACAATGATAGCGAGTCGCGTAATGTGTACGACACGAAATTGCTTGCGGCATTCACAGACATGCTCAGCACCATGGAACGCCGCTTCTGGGCTTGGGAAACAAGCACTGAGTGGTGGGATCACATCGTCATGGAAGTCTGGGATGACGAGCAGTGGCTACAGAACTTTTGGATGAGAAAAGCCTCTTTCATGGGACTGTGGAGGAGCTCACCCCCACCCTGCGGCACAAGGACATGAGATTGAGAGCTGCCCTGCTGGTGGAGAAGCGGGTGGCTATTGCAATCTGGAAGCTGGCAACTCCAGACAGCTACTGATCGGTCGCAAACTAGTTTGGAGTGGGGAAGTCGACCGTTGGAATCGTGTTGATGCAAGTTTGCAGAGCCATTAATCACATCCTGCTCAGAAGAACCGTGACTCTGGGGAACGTGCAGGACATTGTGGATGGCTTTGCACAAATGGGTTTCCCTAACGGTGGAGGGGCAATAGATGGGACGCATATTCCTATTCTGGCACCACCCCACCTAGCATCCAAGTACATTAATTGGAAGGGGTATTTCTCGATGGTTCTCCAGGCGCTTGTGGATCACTGTGGGCATTTCATTGATATTAACGCAGGCTGGCCCGGAAAGGTACATGACGCATGCATCTTTCGGAACACTGGCCTCTTCAGGAAGCTGCAGGCCAGGACTTTTTTCCCAGGCCGGAAGATCACATCAGGGGATGTCGAAATGCCCATTGTGATCCTTGGAGACCCCGCTTACCCGTTAATGCCGTGGCTCATGAAACCCTACACAGGGAGCTTTGACAGCAGCAAGGAATGGTTCAACTACAGGCTGAGCTGGTGCCGAATGACTGTGGAGTGTGCTTTTGGCCATTTAAAGGGGTGTTGGCGATCTCTGTATGGGAAGCTGGACTTGGGGGAAAGCAGCATCCCTGCGGTTATATCCACGTGCTGTACCCTCCATAATATTTGTGAAGGAAAGGGTGAAAGATTCAGTCAGGCATGGACCTCCGAGGTTCAACACCTGGAGGCTGAATTTGCACAGCCAGAGAGCAGGGCTATTAGAGGGGCCCAGCACAGCGCTGCAAGGATTAGGGATGCCTTGAGGGAGGAATTTGAGGCTGAAACCCAACAGTAATGTTTGGTGCCTTGCATGGGAGTGAAGTGCAGTGGTTACAATGTTAGTAGGAATCTGTGTTTCTTAAGCTGACTTGCAGTGCCTGTTTCTTTCCTGGGCTAAGGTATCTTTAACTTTCTGCAATAATAAAGACTGTTTTCAAAGCCAGGAATTCATTTATTGAAAAGAAAATTACTTTATTGACAGACACACAACTTTTTGGGAATCTAAAAGGGCAAGGGGGTGGGGAACTGTACAGTCACAGGCTTGAATATGTCCTGTCTGGAGAGCTGTGCAATGACTGCTGCACTTCAGGATGGCTATACTGCATGGTGATGGGGGTTGAGTGCAGAGGGTAAGGGTCGTAGTTCTCAGGGCTGGTTGGTGAATGTACAGGTGTTGGTGGCAGCTGGTTGTGATAAGAACCCGGATGCTGGGGAAGGGTGTGTGGAGCTAACATGGGGGCACAAGGGAAAGAGCTTTGGGACAAGGGCGGCAGGGCGTGGGGGGAGGCGGTGGCGGTAGTGCTCCGCCTGCATGGCTACGAGCGCCTGGAAAGAGTCCGCTTGGTGCTCCAGGATGCTTATCAGCCGCTCCGTGCTTTGCTTCCTGTGCACTGCATTTTCCTTGCGGATCCTGCTTTCCCTCTCCCTCCACTCCTGCGCTTTTTGATTCTCTGTGAGAGATTGGTGCATCACTTCTTGCAGCATGTCGTCTTTGCTTTTTCATGGCCTCTTCCGGAGGTTTTGTAGTCTCTCAGCCGGTGATAACACGGACAGCCGAGATCTCAAGGTTGCATCTGTAAAGGCAAAATGCAACACTTAACAGAGGCAGCATTGTTTATACCAGACAGAGTAATTCCCCTGTAGTTAAGGAGGGCACATTAACAGTCTTCACAATAGCATAACCCATGGGAGCCCCGAAATGGTGAGTAAGGGGGACTGATTGTTTCAGAGCTGTACTGGGGTTTCTGTGCATTGGGGAGAGCAAACAGCTGCAGGGGGCACCTACACTGAACACTATCCCAACATTTTCCACAGGAGTTGATCCTGGAAGATATCGTGCTGCTGCGGGTCACCTGGGAAGCATGGGAGGGTCTTCTACTGCAATGTGGATTCCGCCCTGGCCCCTATGCAGCTTGGCTGTGTGCAGCAATGGTCCGCCCACCCCTCGCGGCACAATGGTGCGGATGCGTTAGCCTCACTAGGACAAGGACCACAGTGGCTCTCCCAATAAACCTGCGCAAGCGCATTGCCCACACTCTGGCTGAGACTTTTGAAGAGATTACCGAGGCCGATTACCGCGACATGATAGAGCACATCAATGTGCTATTCTGCATCTAGGCATGCATGAAGCCCTAAGCCTCCCTCCTCTCCCAAAAAATTTCAATCCTGAAAATAAAAGCCGCTTACCAGGAACCCGCTCCTCTGTTTGTCCTCCACCAAGTACCGGCTGCTGCGACTGGCTACCTTCCTCGTGGCTTGAGAAGAGCTCCTGGCTGCATGCCTCCAGGGACTCCAGGGTGTCTCCCCTCACCCCAGTACCCTCACTCTCGCTTTCCTCCTCCTCCTCCCCCCACTCTGAAGTGTCCATCATGGTCCTCGGAGTGGAGGTGGGGTCACCCCCAAGTATCGCATCCAGCTCTTTGTAGAAACAGCAGGTCGTGAGGGCAGCACCGGAGCAGCGGTTTCCCTCACGGCTTTGCAGTAGGCACTCCACAGCCCCTTCACTTTAACCCTGCACTGCAGCGCATCCCGGTCATGGCCCCTTTCCATCATGGCCCTTGATACCTGCTCAAAGGTATCGTAATTCCTATGACTGGAGCGCAGCTGGGACTGCACAGCTTCCTCCCCCCAAACACTGATGAGGTCCAGCAACTCGCCATTGCTCCATGCTGGGGCTCATTTGCCGCATGAAGGCATGGTCACCTGGAAAGATTCACTGATTGATTGCACTCCACACCTGGCTGAGCAAACAGGAAGAGGATTTTTAAAATTCCCGGGGCATTTAAAGGGCGGGTCTGACGGTTGGTACCTGAGGCCAGGGCAGTGGAGGTCGAACTGATGAGCAGAGTGGCTAGAACAGGCATTCTGGGATAACCTCCGAATACTTCTGGAGGCCAATAACAGCGCTTTTGCTGGCCACACTGGTGGAGCAGCACTGCATCAGCAGCGCTATAGTCTTTATTCCCCTTGTAGAAGTGGAGTACAACCAGCGCTATAGCCAGGGAGATACAGCGCTGTATGTGCCTTGCAAGTGTGGACGGTGATTCAGTTGCAGCGCAGTAAAGTCACCACCAGCGCTGCAACTCTCCAGTGTAGCTCTTGGACAGAGCTCGAGCCTGTCCAAGAATGGTCTTTCAGCTTTAGCTATACTCACCTCCCCCTACACCCCAACATTCCCACCATTGCTGCCATCAGTTCACGTCCATAGTAGCAGCAACAGTTGGGATACTAATGCAGGCAAGGCTCTCACCACTTGCTGATGTTTTTAGACACACTGTTACCTAGCCTTGCTCAGAGAAGGTGAGCATGAGATGGCTAAAACAGCATCATCTGCCAGCACATTGTTTACACTAGCACTACCACTATTTCACAAAACTGCTAGAGCCCTACAGATTCTCTACTTTGTGCCAGGCAGACTAGAAGGCCCCAGGATTGGGGAGTGAATAGGATCCACAAAGGTGGTTTTAAGATACTTTTGCCTCCACCAACTCTTGAATTGAACATCTCTGGCCAAGCTATTCTGGTCGACACTATGTAAACCAACCAAAAAAGTGCAAGAGATAGTCAGAAACTAAAAATTCCCCTTGGTTTTCATAGTGCATGGCAACTGCACCTGTATTCCCACTCTGTGATCCCTCAAGGGCACCCACCTCCCAGCTCCTCAGTGGTCTTCTCTCTTGGGTGGAGACTTGCATCTCTCCCCGTCCTGACCAGGGTTATTCCAGACTGCAGTTTCCTGCCTACACTGTGATATCTCCAGCAAGCCAGACTGCCTAAACAGGCCTGCATCTTCACTTTTCTTTCCCTCCAGAGATCACCCCCTCAGACCCCTAACTCCAGCGGAGCTCTCCTAGGAGTCTTTCCTCTATCCAGGTTTGGCCTTTGATCTTGAGACTCAAAACACTTCCCAGGCTTCACATTACATCACCTCCCCTAGAGAGGTAACACATAATACTGTCACACAATAATACCTAACCTTTGCATTAATATAAGACTCTGGCGATACTTAAACTTAATTCAACAGTGTCTCAAGGATATTGCAGGAAACTGTCTGATCTGTCACAGTAATCACTTCTACTTTCTAAATGTTCACACCGCTTTGCCTAATATGGCACATCTGAAACAGTCTTGTGCACATGATTTTAGCATCCAAAAATCTAATTAGAGATTAAGTGCCCAACTCTGCCTGTTTTATATGTTAAGAGAGAATTTGGTTCAAATCCTTTATACTTATACTCTATGAAGGCTGGAATTCTGGTTTTCAAAACACTGATATTTAGTTTTAGTAATTCTCCAAGACAGAGACGACTAAAAAGCACACAAGAATTAAAGTAGGGATAAAAAGCAAATCAACAGTATCAGAATGTGATTGTTAAGGTTCAACATTTCACAACCAAGAATGAGCAACGGTCTGAATATATAAAGCACCTGTTTCCAGCCTGATGGTTTGTGTAATATCAGACCAAAAATTATGTCAGAAGTCCTTCGGGGTCATAGACTAGTAATGTTTTCAGTTAAATGGATCTTGAATTGAACACAGACAAATCCAGACCTCATTTTTATGGTTCATATTTTGGGGAGGGATAGAGAAGGTGCCCTAATGAAAAGAAAATCTGGGAATAAATTTCCTTTATTCAGTATTTGGATTTAGGAGAATGGATAATACCAAATGTTAACTCCTCCTCCTGTGTGAATTGAGTATCTTAGTAGGGATTGCCTCCTTGACATATATATTTATACACACACACACACGAAAAGAAACACTGGAGAAAGTTTTCATGCATAGCTGGAAAATCATAACCACTGGAAATGAGGACTCCTTAGGAGAACGAAGCATGTTCGAAAGTTAATTTTATTTGTTCATAAAGTCTGCACATTACAACAAGCATATGTTTAGTTGCTGTGGACAAAAGCTCATTTCACTTTTGGAAGATCAATGAAATGTTAGCTCCAGAGATGTACAGTAACTAGAAAGCCCACATATGCACACACTATGCAGTTTTTACACTGCTGGAAGTTAACATTAATAGATTACAGATCCTTGAGATCTTTCTGGATGCTCCACAATGTATCTGCACTCTTCTTGAGTTGAGCCACCTCCTCATCCTTCAGCTTTTGGTTGATTACGCTTGTCAATCCAGAGGCACTTAACACACAAGGAAGGCTCAAGAAAACTTCATTGTCTATGCCATACATGCCCTGCCACAAACAAACAGAAAGTAGATCAAACAGGACACTACGCACCAAAATCTGCTTTCAGTTACATTGGCATAAACCCAGAGTAAACCCATTGACCTCAGAGTTATTTTAGAGTTGCACCAACATGACTGAACATAGCATTTGCCCATAGGCTGCAAATATAGATAGTTAGAAACCCTTACAATAAAATCATTGGCATTCCTAAGATTGGCTTTGAGATGAAAGGAACAACAGTTCAAAGTGCCCACAACCTCTGCTTTGTCAGGGGACCTAGAGCTGGCAGGTGCAGCCCCCAACATGTGCAGGGCTGTCCTGGGAGATGTTGATTCAGTTCCTCTCCCAGAGGACCTCTGCCATGAAGATCCTATGGAGTCCCAGCTGGAATTTTAGGGTTTTTATCCCTTTGGGGCAAATCCTCCCTCAGATTCAGCTGCAGTCCACCAGAGACAAATTTGGCCCACAAATTAAAATTTTGCATGGGGTAAAGGCAATACATTCTCTTTACAATTCCCCGGAGGAGAGAAGAAGAAGAACGGTCAGCTCAGCTAGTGAACTTTAAACCTACAATAATAATTTCCAGTATAATACTACAGGGGAGTCGCACCTTAGGTTAGGTTCTGAAGTCAGCACGTAAGGCTAAAATCGCGTATAGGCAAACGTTCTTTGAGTGGAATGGCGGGTGGAATCGCCTGCACTACAGGATAGTATTTAAATGGTTATTTTTCTCTTTTTTGTTTTGTTTTGTTTTGCCGAGCGCATATAGTTAAAATCGCTAAGTTAAATGCGTCTATGATGCGACTCCACTGTATCTCTAGTTCTTTTCAAGTTCATACAGCAGCTGATTTAACAGTCTCTCTTACCTTTACCATGGTTGACACTGGGTGAACCCGGCACAGATTTTTCAGCATAGACTCAATTAGATCAGCAACACTAAAGCCAATGGCCCAGTTAGTGTATCCTTTAAGTTTTATCACTTCATAGGCACTAAGAGAAAAGTGAAGAAGACACAATTATATATATATTAAGGGACTTTCAAGACATTTACTGGATAATACATCAGTCTTGAGGTAACATTTTAAAATGGCTGAAGTACTGCAATACCTTTAGTTATAGAACTTAATATTCTTACTCAATAATATTTTAGCACTGGGAGATAAGAGTGGAGTTTGCATAATCCATATTTTCAATATGTAAATCCAATTATACTATTGCTAGGTATTACACAGTACGTATTCTAATAATGGTAAGGACAGGATACTGCTTTGTGATGGTAAGCAGAGAATATAAAACACATGTGACTAGCCAGATTCTTTACTTTAGTTAATAGAATCATTGCAGCAAAAAATTGGACTGACATTGTCTAGCTAACAAATTTAATACATTTTATATATACATACACCCAAAAAAGCCTAAAAAGTCAACATCACACACTGACTATGCACATATCAAACATACCAATATTTAAACACTTTTAACCTTGCCATTTCTGGATACTTTACAAAGGCACTGTCCTCATTTTACAAATGGGGCAAGTGAAGCAGAGAACGGGTAAGTGACTTGCCCAACTTTATACAGGAAGTCAAGGAGAGAGCCAGACACACAAACCAAATTTTCTGGATAGCTCAGTGGTTTGAGCATTGGCCTGCTAAACCCAGGGTTGTGAGTTCAATCCTTGAGGGGGCCACTTAGGAAGCTGGGGCAAAATCAGTACTTGGTCCTGCTAGTGAAGGCAGGGGGCTGGACTTGATGACCGTTTGGGGTCCCTTCCAGTTCTATATATATATGCCTATTTTTTTAACTCTTCCCACACGACCATCCTGTCTCCTGATAAACAGGCACACTGATCCTATAAATCCTGCATTAGTCCTTACTCATAGGGTTTGCTGTCCCATTTACGTCAATGGGGCTAATCCAGTGAGTAAGGACTATTCGTATGAGAAAGCACATGCTGGATGTGGTCCTGTAAGAGTTGGGGATCATCTACAAATAGATGTTGCCCTGGTTTAACTGAAGGTGTGATGTTAAACCAATCTACTTAAACCAGTGTATGTTTGCATTTAGATCCGGTCTTACATTTGCAAATGCAAACACCCAAACAAATGTGCAGTCAAGAGCTATTGAAAGTGATTACGGTGGAAAAAAGTGCTTTAGCCACTTGTAACATCACGCTCCACCTTATCCCCCATTCACTGTACCTGTCAACCACCAGTTTGTGGACTTCCTTCCAATTCTCACTGTCTCTGTCAGTACCCATGGCTGGGTTAAGCTCCTGGAGGGAAACGCCTGCCACATTCACTCCACTCCAAACAGCCACTGTAATACATGTCAGAGAGAGTATGTAAGTTTCAGTTATGATTACAATTCCTCCCCACTCCACTTTGTTCATGTTTTGGCCTTTTATTTGATAGGCAAAGTAGCAGCTAAGATGGTATTGTATCTGTTATCATTTCACTATCCTGGGTTCCAAGAGCTCTGGTAGGTGAGAGGGGAGAATGCTATAAAATGATTAGCATCATATTGGTCAATATTTTAATTACAAAGCTCTCTGCCCTTTGAAGGGTTAACAACTTGCTCTTAATATTTATTTTGGGTTGAAATCTGGAAGACAGTTTCTGACCCTAGGAAATGGATATTTGCCTCAACTCAACTGTCTAACCTCTAAAAATGTATTTATTTTAGATATTGCTTTGGGAGGCATTGGCAAGGTGACAATAGAGAGAAATTAGTGCTTGTTGATCCACACAGAGGCACTGGGGTCTGCCTTCATGAAAGCTGCTCATTCATCCTCTTGTCCCGAACATAGAGAGTGCAACACATCTATCTACAAAGGAAGAAGGTTCCTGTGATCCCGAGAATGGCAATTTCCTCATATAGCACAAACTTCAGTAGTGAGGGAGAAGTCATCCTCTGATCCGTTAAGGTCCGGGGAACACTGATAAATAGGGAGGGGAAGCAGCAAGTATGATCACAAAGTGTTTGCATACAATCAACCAAATTCTGCTCTCGGTTATGGAACTGCACACTGGTGTCTGTAAAACCCAGATGTGGGTCTTCTGTTTATTATCATCTTTTATTATTACTCTCTTTAAATAGTGTTGTGAAATATACACCAAAATACTGTTTGTATTTGACTTAAATCAGAACTTTAGCATTTTTGGTGATTTACAGTAACAGAAACTCTGCTGTTAACCTGCCAAGAACAAATATTGCAGTCTCAAAAGAGTTATTCAAATCACATGCTGTAATACACAGGCAACTACTGAGTGACCAAAGGCAAACCGAAAAATAACTCTTAAGGTTCAGCTAAAACAGAAGAAAAAGTTTGTATTTTCAAAACAAGATTTAACTACATATCTTCCATTATTTTTAATGGCAGATACGTAGCTAAATCCCATACACTCCTTTGAAAATCTCAACCACAATCACTGTTATGGGACACAGGTTTTTTTTATTTATATATTTATAAAAGGCCAGAATTAGCTGTTAGTGATCCATAATTTTACACAGACCACCATAAAAGAATATGAGAAGGGGAGGGGGTATGACTTTAAAAAGATAAAACAACTGCTCAACCATTTGAGAAATTGGATCTGGTACTCCCACATACCCAGAAAACAGCTGACCAAATATCAGCACGTACCAACTCTTTCAGGGTTTTCCCCCCACTTTCAAGGAATTAGCTATTTATCGCTCTCTCTCATTCCAAAAGACAACAGACGTGTTCCTTACCGCTAGAATCACCATGTTCTCCTAAGATCCAGCCATGGCAGCTGGTGGGGTGGATACCAAGTTTTTCAGCCATCAGATGGCGAAATCTAGCTGAATCTAGATTGCAACCACTTCCAATCACACGATGTTTGGGCAGCCCACTTAGCTTCCATGTGACATAGGTCAATATATCCACTGGAAAGGAGAATAAAGACAGTGAGTTGGTTAACTTAGCCATATACAGATTTACTTAAATTACTGCCTTAGTGTGTATGACAGGGTAGCCTCTTATGAGTCAGAGAAACAGAGTGTCCAGCTGGATTCACTTGTATAAAGCATCTCATGCCTAACTGGAGTAGAGGATAGGACGGTTTATCTCACTTGTGAAATCTTGAGGCTCTGTCTGCAATTATAAAAGCCATTTTTTTAGGAGTTCACTGGAGGGTATGTCCTAGAGGCTAAATCTAGAGGAGGTTTCTCCTTGGTATGGCTGGAAAGAGACTGGGCCCCATGGACACAGGAACTGAGTTAGGCTAGTTAAATATTCCCGGGAGTTTGTTGTGTTTGGAGATCTTGCCTTCCACTTGAGAATCTAACTTAAATGTGCCTCGAGTAAATGGATTTATAGTAAAACATATCTGAATTTTCAAAGACATATTTCTTGTTTCGTATAATTTGCAATATATTTGGTACATGAAAAACAAGATAGTTCTGTGCAGAAGTGTCTTTGGATGAGGACTGCCTAATTTACGTCATGGTGCTGTGACTTCTATGCACTAGACTGTATGGTGCTACTATATTTTCAGGCAGCTCAAATTAATAAGCTATTTGGGAATGGTCCAAACTCCCCCCCCCCAAATACATAAACTAAAGAGGTGCGAAGAAAGGTACAGAAACTAGAACAGTATCCGAGAAAGGCAATAGTAATGACAAGTCCTGCCTTAGAACCAAATGACTGGACTTCAAAGGCCAATCATTTGTTTTGGGAGTTATATAACTTGCAAAACTCAGGTCCCAATTGCCCATAGTGCAGACATGCTGCAAGTTATTGCCACACAAATGACGGCCCATCTCCTGATCAGCTATGGCTGCACAAACAGCCACCATGCAGATTACTTCTGATCCTGTCAGGAATTATCTACGCAGAACAGGGGGCAGAATGTCAGGGATATACATCCTAAACCATGTGGACCAGGCACCCATATCCACTGTAATATACCATCCAGAGTTCCAACCACAGAAGACAGGGAAAGTAGGAGCTCTACAAGTTTGGAGAAAGCATAGGGCAGGTTTTTTGGTTTTTTTTAAAAGGGCAACACACAGTTGTCCTCTCCCAGCACTTTTTGTCCTGAGCGACAGCCAATTTAATCTTTGAATAAATTTTATAAATAGGAATGTGAAACTCATCTATATTGAGCTGTTATAGTTGTGTTTCACCTACTGAGGCAGCAGCTTAAACATCAGTGCTTATGAAATGGTGTAACTCTGGCTCTAGAGAGTATCTAACCCAGGGGTAGGCAACCTATGGCATATGTGCCAAAGGCGGCACGCAAGCTGATTTTCAGTGGCACTCACACTGCCTGGGTCCTGGCCACCAGTCTGGGGAGCTCTGCATTTTAATTTAATTTTAAATGAAGCTTCTTGAACATTTTTAAAACCTTATTTACTTTACATACAACAATAGTTTAGTTATATATTATAGACTTATAGAAAGAGACCTTCTAAAAACGTTAAAACGTATTACTGGCATGCAAAACCTTAAATTAGAGAGTGACTAAATGAAGACTCGGCACACCACTTCTGAAAGGTTGCCAACCCCTGATCAAACCTAATGTAAGAATGCTATTATGACACCCTAACTCCCATGCTTCCTAACTGATGGCACATTCTTTTGTGATGTATTGCTCAGCTTGGGTCTAAAGGAACCTGAGCAGAATAGCAGGCATAGCTTGCCACTTCTCTCTCTCAGGTATTTCTGGTGTCTATAAATGTGGTATTAATGGCCAGGCTGGATCCTCCAGTGCAAAAGCTATATTGTTCACACTATACATGTTCACACTGTCTGTTTAAATAAATCTTTTGTATCCTAATGCACTCTCTAGTATATATTTACTCAAATGTTTCTATTCTAACTCTTCTTCCCCAGTTGATCTCAGTTAAAGCTAAGTTGAGGAGTGTGCGGAACCAAAATCCAGGATGTCTAAAGTTTATCCTCAATGTACAAACTTTTCCTGAAACTATATTCAAGGAAATTTTTAATTTTACATTTCAGTATTGTTTTTTTGATCAATCAATGATGTTAATACATTCTCAAGCTGGATTTGTCATTCAGACAGATAGCCATATCTTTGCATCTGGATGCTTAGGTGCTCATAAAAGCTATAATTAAACAAGTTCTCTAAAATGAATTATTGAAATTGCACCTTCTTTCACACTCATGGGGTTCTGAGCCAGGCTGCTTAAACTACCAGCAGATTAAGTCAATATACCTAGAACTTTGAAACATAAATAATAATATATGGCGATATAGAACTGAAAGGTCATTGAGTCCAGACCCCTGCCTTCACTAGCAAGACCAACTACTCATTTTCGCCCCAGCTCCCTAAGTGGCCCCCTCAAGGATTGAGCTCACAACCCTGGGTTTAGCAGGCCAATGCTCAAACCACTGAGCTATGTCAAGCCGGGTTTTCAAACAGCGTTCGAAGTCCTGTGTACACAGGTCGGCCACAGTAAATGTAAATCATGTTTGCATTTCACTACTAGTAGCAGACACCACAGAACTCTCTATACAGAAGACACACATTTCTACATACTTCCTACTGTAACTAGGCAGAACTTCAAATTAAAGGCCAGTTCTACAAAACTCATGAATTCTACTTTGTAAATTAAAACATTGTTTTACCTGGGTTGGAAACCACAAGGATGGTGCAATTGGGACTATACTTCATAATCTGAGGAATAATAAATTTGAAGACATTTACATTCCTCTGGACCAGGTTCAGGCGACTCTCCCCTTCTTGCTGACGAACTCCTGCAGTTACTACCACAATCTTAGAATTAGCTGTGACAGCGTAATCTATAGAGGAGAGGAAGAAAAATACAGAACACAGTTGAATAAAGTCAATGTCAAGAGCAATGTGCAACTACAGACCGCTCTAAATAGCTCCACATGTGTGTAAAATACTCTGGTTAGAAATGAAAAAAAGTTCAACCTCAATAGGTCCACACAATTTCTTAAGAGATGGTGTTGTTATCTATTGATCAAATCAGGACATAGAAATTTAGGGTTCTGTTCTCAACTTTGCAGTTCTGTAGCTTTGGATAAGTCATTTAGTGCCTCTGGGCCTCAGCTTTCTCACCTATAAAGTAAGGTTACACTAAAGTGGGGAGTAGGTGGGTTTTGGGTTTTTGGGGGGTGTTGTAGTGTTTATGTTTTGTTTTTTAATTTATTTTTTTTTTTTTATAATGTTTTTGTTTTTTTTTTTTTTTTTTTTTAGTATATTATTAAGTTAGAAATAATTTTTGTAAATTTTTTTTATTGATTTTTTATATTATATTTTATGCTGGAGGGCAGGGATAGGATACAGAGGGACCTAGACAAATTAGAGGATTCAGCCAAAAGAAATCTGATGAGGTTCAACAAGGACAAGTGCAGAGACAGGAGAATCCCATGCACTGCTACAGACTGGGGACCGAATGGCTAGGCAGCAGTTCTGCAGAAAAGGACCTAGGAGTTACAGTGATGAGAAGCTGGATGAGTCTACAGTGTGCCCCTGTTGCCAAGAAGGCAAACGGCATTTTGGGCTGTATAAGTTGGGGCATTGCCAGCAGATCAAGGGACGTGATCATTCCTCTCTTTTCGACATTGGTGAGGCCTCATC
The DNA here is from genome assembly GCF_020497125.1 of Mauremys mutica. Taxonomy (NCBI): domain Eukaryota; kingdom Metazoa; phylum Chordata; order Testudines; family Geoemydidae; genus Mauremys; species Mauremys mutica. The sequence goes on along the minus strand of NC_059072.1, from coordinate 122,029,255 downwards.
TTGAGTACTGTGTCCAGTTTTGGGCCCCACACTATAAGAAGGGTGTGGAAAAATTGGAAAGAGTCCAGCAGAGGGCAACAAAAATGATTGGAGGGCTGGAGCACATGACTTATGAGGAGAGGCTGAGGGAACTAAGGGCTTGGCTACACTTACAGTTTGCAGCGCTGGTAGTTTGCAGCGCTGGTCATCCAGCTGTGTAGGAGCAGCGCTGGTGTGTGGCCACACTCACAGCTACCAGCGCTGGTGTGTGGCCACATTTGCAGCATTTCCAGCGCTGTTGGGAGTGATGCATTATGGGCAGCTATCCCAGCATTCAAGTGGCCGCAATATGCTTTTCAAAAGAGGGGGGTGGAGTGGGGTCTAGTGTGACAGGGAGCGGGGGGAGAGAGAGTGGATTTTTGGAGCCAAAACACTGTGTGTTAGCTTCCTGACTTGAAAATCAGAACATTTTTCCGACCCCTTAGTCTTAAACTCTTATAATTGCAAACAGCCTGCAGGCAACACGACTCCCCACTGTTTCCCCTGCCTGCCTCTCATTTGATTGTTTACAGCCAGGTACAGATGATCACAGCAAACAGGAGCTTTGTTTGTTTTTTTTAGATAGCAGCAGCGGCAACGGAGGAGCTCCACAGAGCTCGTTCACAACAGGAGGAGGATCTCATTTGATTGTTCACAGATTGATCACAGCAAACAGGAGCTGATAAGCAGCTCGGTAAGAAACGGTGAGCTCCGGAGGTTCACAACAAAACAAAGAGAGGCTGCATAACAAAACAAAGGGAGTAATTTAGTTAAAAGCATTCTGGGATATCTCCTTATTCCCTGGAGGCCAATAAAAGCGCTGGTGTGTGTCCACACTTGATGAGCAGCGCTGGATCACCAGCGCTGCAATTTAATCGCTACAAAAAAAACACACCCCAACCCGGCCAGGTGTACAGCCAGCGCTGCAGCCAGGGAGTTGCAGCGCTGGATGTGCCTTGCAGGTGTGGACGGTTACTAATTGCAGCGCTGGAAAGCCTCTACCAGCGCTGCAAGTTGCAAGTGTAGCCAAGCCCTAGGATTGTTTAGTCTGCAGAAGAGAAGAATGAGGGGGGATTTGATAGCCGCTTTCAACTACATGAAAGGGGGTTCCAAGTTGCAGTGGGGGAGGTTTAGGTTGGATATTAGGAAAAACTTTTTCCAATAGGAGGGTAGTGAAGCACTGGAATGGGTTACCTAGGGAGGTGGTGGAATCGCCTTCCTTAGAGGTTTTTAAGGTCAGGCTTGACAAAGCCCTGGCTGGGATGATTTAGTTGGGGATTGGTCCTGCTTTGGGCAGGGGGGTGGACTAGATGACCTGAGGTCCCTTCCAACCCTGATATTCTGTGATTTTCTCCACCTCCCAGGAATTCTGAAGTTTCTTTAATATCTGTTTTATGATTCTTGGTTGAAATCCACTACAGATGGACAGTTCAGTGTTAATTAGGGATGGGAAAAGGAGAAGCAATTTAAATTTTGAAAAATAGAAGAAGTGGTTCCAGTGTTAGCAAAATGCCCCTCATTTGTTTAAATATGTTATCTGCTCTTCTCCCTTAAGTCTTAACCTAAGCCTCAACTTTCACAGGTAACATCAAACCCTGAGTTTGTTGCCAGAATGCAAGACCCTGAGTGCGTTCCCATTACTGTGTAGATTTACAGTATATTGGTATTTTAAAAGCAAGATCCCAAGTTTACCTTTGTCTGCCACAATCTTATGAGTTTGGAGGAACAAGCTCCCATGTTGCAGATCCATCATTTCTCCTTTTAGTTTGTCTTCCAAAACATCAACCAGAGCAAGCTCATCACAAAGACCCTGTGTGGGGAGTGGAGGGAATACAATATGGACATCACACAAAGGGCTCACTGTGTATTATTATTTTACTATTTTTCAAAGCTTCCTTTGTTGAGTTAAACTGCATCATTACTTGTTATATGGAGCTCTTTACAGAGTATATTAATGTCACACTCTGGTAAAGCATCTCTTCTGAATCACTAGACCAAAAATGGGAGCATGGGACAGTTCAGATGGTGACGGTGGTGACATATAAAAACGCACTCCAGTAGCAAAGAGTATTATAAACCCTTATTAAAGCACAATAAAAGTTTATGATTCAGGTTACATTTCCCACTTCTTTGTTCAAAGGGAAAAGCCACAAATCCTTACTCTGGAGCTTCCCCTTTGTCATTAAGACACTACAAGATTTTAGGCTACATCTACACTAGAGTCCTTACAGTGGCACAGCTGTACTGATGCAGCTGCGCCACTGTAAGCTTTCTCACGTGGCTGCACTATGCCAACAGGAGAGAGTTCTCCCATCGACATAATTAAACCACCTCCGATGAGGAGCAGTAGCTATATCAGTGGGAGAAGCTCTCCTGCTGACATAGCACCATGCACACTCCCACTTATGTCGGCAAAACTTATGTTGCTCAAGGGTGTGTTTTTCACACCCGAGTGACATAAGTTTTGCCGACATAAGTGGGAGTGTAGACATGGCCTTATTTACTTAGAAAAATATGCTGAACTCTCTGTCCTAGTTGTAAGAATTACATTCTGCTCTATATCCAAGCAAGACAGTATTTCAAGTATTTGCCCCAGATTTTTGATGGAAAAACTCACATTGCTATCAGTTACCTCAAATTAACATTCAGTGACACAATATTGCTTCAACCAGCTTAATCAAAGTTTTAATTAAAATTGGACCTGGTCAAAGTTTTCACAAAAAATATTCACCATATTTTGACCAGCTCTAAATCAGAACTGTTCCTAATTCTCCCCACCTGGACTGCTAAAACAGTGTCAATTTGTTAAACTTAAGTTCAGCCACATTTGGTTGTTGTCCAGCAGGGGGAGACTGGGAGATAGTCTCAAAGTTCTCCCACTCCCCGAACTTTCAAAGATTTTGCAGGGATGATAGACACTTTCTACTTCAATGACTAAAATATGAGATGCTTTTAGGATTTAATCTCCCTCTGGCAGATACACTTGGTTGTGGCAGTGGTGGTTTGGGTTTTCTGTTGCTGTTTTGTTGTTGTTGAAACTTTGGCATCACTTGTATAGTTTTTCATGCCAATAAAAATACACAAACTCTGTTCAGGACTTCTCTCTACTACTGTCCTATGTGCCTAAGGCTATGGCTACATTAGCGCTTCAAAGCGCTGCCGTGGCAGCACTCCCGCGGCAGCGCTTTGAAGCGCTAAGTGTAGTCAAAGCCCCAGCGCTCTCCCAGCGCTCTCCCAGCGCTGTCCGTACTCCAGCTCCCTGTGGGGAATAACGGACAGCGCTGGGAGCCGCGCTCCCAGCGCTGGGGCTTTGACTACACTGGCGCTTTGTAGCGCCGCAATTTGCAGCGCTGCAGAGGGTGTTTTTTCACACCCTGCTGCAGCGCTGCAAATTTGCAAGTGTAGCCATACCCTAAGTCCATTTGAAAATGGGCATCTAAGTCACTTATGTGCTTCTGAAAACTTTACCCTCAAGCAAGCATCTCTGTCTTGTCTGCTCCTCTGTAAAATTGATAATAGGTTCCTCTATCATTATGAGGCTTGACTGGTTAGTGTTTGCAAAGTGCTTTGAAAATAGAAAGACTTGAAACAAACATAACGTGACGCAATCTATATTTCTAAAAGGCACCTCAAATCAGTAACACAAAATATGTGTATTTACATTTAAAAGTAGGTATTTTAAAACCATTTTAGTTACAAATCAATTTATTTTATTGCACTCAGAGCAACTTCTTTCCACAACCAATACCACCAACTATTGCAGGAAAATTCCAAGGGCTTGTACTCGAGTCTTGCTTTATTTTAAAAATCATTTGCAGGGTCAAACGCTGATCTCAGTTATATGAATGTAAATCAAGAATAACTCCAGGAAAGTGAGTTGATTAAACAGGTGTAAAACTGATAAAAGTGAGTGAAATCAGAATTAGGCCTATAAAATCTACATCTATGTTCTTTTAAAGATCTAGGACATTTAAGGTATGTCTATACTACCCACTGGATCGGCAGGCAGCAATCGATCGACCTCTGAGCACTCTCCCGTTGACTCCTGTACTCCACCAGGCTAAGAGGTGCAGGCAGAGTCAACGGGGGAGCGTCAGCAGTTGACTCACTGCGGTGAGTAGATGTAAGTATGTCGACTTCAGCTACGTTATTCACGTAGCTAAAGTTCCATAACTTAAATCGATCCCTCCCCCTCCCCCCGCAGTGTAGACCAGGGCTCAGATACCTTATCTTGTGACCCTTATTTATCTACGTAGACCCAATGAAGTTAGGAACCGAATTCTGCTCTCATGAAACCGGAGTATATCTGGAATAGCTCCAACTGCTTTGCTGGATTGATACTGGTGTATTCTAGAGAGGAATTTGGCTCAATAGTAGCACTCACATGAATAAAGCATACAAGATAAGGCACAGATACAGCTTAAATGCTTTTACAAAAAGATATAGTTCACCTCTAAAGCTGTGGCAAAAGTATTTCTAGTTCTTCTGAAACAGCACACAGGTCTCAATGACTTCTTATTGCTAACTAGAAGCAGATGTGAAAAACCCCCTTCAAGAATACAACTAACACCATTCACGTATATATTAAATGAGATGCTATTCCAGAAAAAATGAACTCTGAACTATAACTTCAATAATGTCACATGGACAGTGGTGAATTTGATGTGCTAAAAAAAAAAAAACCTCACCTCATTGCACACACCTATTTTGTGATAATATTGGAAATATTGGTAAGTGCAAAATTTAGGCTACGGCTTAATTGAAGGCAGCATCTATTTTATGGAGTCCAACAGTCTGAGAGTTCATAAAGCAAGGCACAATTATCAAGATGGCTCAACGCCCATGAACAGTTTGTTACAAACATTTTTTAAATCCCAACTGGAATTTGTAAGGAAGAGGTGCCAATTCTGAGCTGAAATGCTGGAGATGGCCATCTTGATGAAAAGTGATGCTATTTGTGCCCCTGACAGAGTAGAAGCCCAGTGAAAGGGACTAAATCCATCCAGCTATAAACTGGCTTAAAATTTGTAAGGGCCAATTTCTACCACTAGTTATGCACATGCAACTCACATTGGGAGGTGCATGCCTGTGATTTCCCAGGTCAGAATTTGACACTGTAAAGAGCTCTTCTTAGGACTATAAGTCAGTATGAATCCTTCTTTAATAAAGAGGTTAACCGTCACTTCCACTGGGTTCCCACTCTGCCAGTTTTACAGATACCATTGCTTTTCCAGCAAGAATGATGCTGAGTTCAGATGGAGAAAACAAACACATTGTGCTTGCCTTTTTTTAAAAAAAAACATACTGAGGATATTTCATGATGAATTAATGATTTGGCATGACATTTCATACTTCCACATGATCTAACTGATTTTCTACAGCTATTTGTACCATGAAAAATAACTATAACATTTTATTTATGACATCTGTACATGGTTAATATCACTGTTTTCCTTGCATGGTACATCAGTTTCTCCCTTGCTGAGCAATATCTTCTAAACATCTAAAGGGAAGGAGAAAAACCTTTGAATGGTTTTAAAGAATTTTTTTAAAATACCCGGATGACATTATTTTAAAAGCACAGTACCAGAAACTGAATTTTCTTAAGATTTTTTTTTAAGTCAAGTTAATAGAAAGTGGATCAGTATTTCCCCCTAAACAGGGCCGCCCAGAGGATTCAGGGGGCCTGGGGCAAAGCAATTTCGGGGGGCCCTTCCATAAAAATAGTTCAAAAAAAGTTGCAATACTATAGAATACTATATTCTCATGGGGAATTGTCCCACTTGTGCCCCCCCCCCCCCCCAGCGGCCCTGCCCCTAAAATCATGGATTACCCAGTGTTCGTCTTATTATATGCAGATGATATGGGTCCATTATCACAAACATCAGTGGGACTAAAGTGTATATTAAATGCATTTGGCTTATACTGTCAGCAAAGGGCCTTTTTATAAATTACTCCAAAACTAAAGTAAAATATTTTAATTGAAGGTGGAGGTTGCATAGATGGAATATTGATGGGCAATATATTCAACAAATTAGTTCTTTTGCCTACCTGGTTCTCAGAAAATGGATTGTGGGATAAACATATTCAGGTAACAAAAGAGAAGACTCAAATTCAATGCAAGTTGTGTTACATTACACATGGACTCATGGGGGCAACTTAACTGCACCAGCCTTTAGACTGTTTCAGGCCAGTTGTGCACTGAAATTTTGTATGGCGCAGAAATATGGGAATGGAATGATCCCACGGGATTAGAAGTGATCCAAAACAAATTTCTTATGAAGCTTCTTCATCTCCCAAATAATCTCCTAGCTGCTCTCCTTAGAGCTAAAACAGGCACGATTTCTATTCTGTCCAAAGTGCAATGCCGTAATATTAATTTTTGACTTTGCTCTCATAGTATGCACCCACAACAGTGGCCACAGCTATACTTAGAGGAACAGATCAGTAGGATCTGTTCATGTAAATTTCCTTGGTTAAAGTCCTCTCAGAATTGGAAATGATTAGATTTAAATTTTAAAAAAAGTGAAATCCCTAATCAAGTTGAGATTAGAGGATATTAATAAGCATGGGAGTTTCCATTACAAAGATGTCACCTTGGTTTCCCCTTGTTAAAAGGATTCATGGGTATTCCAGATATTTAGACAATTTGTCCAATAATAAATTAAGGAGGGCTTTTAGAGCTCTCCACTTTCAATTTATGCAGACAGCTTGCTTAGAAGGCAGATATACTGGCACCGAGAAACGTACCCACCTTTGTCCATGCCGCTCTGGATGGAAGACTTACCCCATTATTTATTATATTGTAATTTGTATTGCCCTTGGATCAAAATGTCTTTCCATGTTTTTGTTCCAGATGCCTTTTTCTACAACCTCTCAGACAAAATATTTATTAGGAACTGGCAATGTATCTGTGATCCAAGTGATCACCCTATTTGAGTGTTCAGCCACTAAAATAAGGAAAAGGAAATTGACATGGTGATATATGCTTTAATTGGCTTATGTTCTTTTTAATTAGTATTTATGGTTATTTCTGATATTTAAAATTCTGGATTTTGTTTTAAGTTTTACGGTAGTATATTGTATTTTTGGTGCATTGGCCTATGACTAAGTCACTGTTAATTATTAACTTCTCAAGCTAACTTTGTGTCCCTTAAATACATTCTAAAGGATTAGTGGTATGTGCACGGCTTTGGGCCCTGATCCTGTAAGCTATTCCATGTAGAAATTACCTAGCGAGAGCAATTTGCAGGATCAGGTTCTTAGGGCCAGATATTTAACGGGATTTAGAGGGATTTTCAAAAGTGCCTAAGAACCTGTCTTCATCTTTAAGCACCTCTGTACTTTTCAAAATCTGGCCCTCAATAAGTAAGACCCCAATTCAGAAAATGACTTCACTTAAATCTGTCCCTACTGACTTCCAATGGGACTTAAGCACATTTAAATTCTTTCTTACAAGGGACAAATTAATCTAAAGATCTAGGTGCTTTAAGTTGCCGATAGGCATCTAGTGAGATTTTCAAAGTAATGTAGGTACCTAACTCGCATTGAAATCAATATTTTGGAAAATCCCACCAAGTGTCTACCTTCATCTTTAGGTGCCTAAATATCTTTAAAAATCTGGCCCTTAGTTCCCAATTTATTTTTCAAATATAAACGAAGTAAGAAAAAAGGAAACAACTACTTGCAAAATTTGCCCTCCAAAAACAAATGGTCAAATTCTGAGGTACTTACTGAGGTTTTAGTCAGTCCTTAAACAGACAATGGGAAATCTGCCTGAATACGGGCAACATGAAACCAGAATCATGATCTGAGAATTTGGCACTCAGTTTTAGCTACAGTGAAAGCTAGACAACTAGGCAACAAGGGCTTAATCCAAAGCCTACTGAAGTCAATGGGAATCCTTTCATTTGGCCCTTGAATAAGGCCCTGAATGAATGAATGAAGAAGGTAGTAAATTGAGTGTGTATAGTTTTGGTGTCCACCGCACATTTCACATTGATCTCTGGTCTGTCTCTATTTACGTTCTTTCCCTCCTCTGACGGCCCTGCTATCAAGCAGTGGACTCTGGACTCATTTCCCAAAGGCCTGGAAAGTTGGAAGAATCAACAGCGAAAAAATTTTGGCAAGACGTTGCAGACCCATTGTACACAAAGCCAACCTGGCGGTCTGCAATGTAGGCAGCTTTGGAAAAGGACAATCAGACCTTTTCCTGAACATGAGACAACTATAAGAGTCAGAGAGAAACTGGGAACAAACACAATGAGATGATGAGCCTCACGTGGAGCAGAGGGGTTCATTTAGGACAGGGGTAGGCAACCTATGGCACGTGTGCCAAAGATGGCCCACAAGCTGATTTTCAGTGGCACTCACACTGCTTGGGTCCTGGTCACTGGTCCGGGGGGTTCTGCATTTTAATTTAATTTTAAATGAAGATTCTTAAACATTTTTAAAACCTTATTTACTTTACATACAACAATAGTTTAGTTATATATTATAGACTTAGAGAAAGAGACCTTCTAAAAACGTTAAAATGTATTACCGGCACACGAAACCTTAAATTAGAGTGAATAAATGAAGACTCGGCACACCACTTCTGAAAGGTTGCCGACCTCTGATTTAGGAGAAATGTACAGAATTAATCAGACTATTCTCACATTAGTCTGTCATATTTATCTCCATTTTCACCCAAAGAAGTCAGATTTTGTAGCACAATAAAATTCCGATTAGAATCATAGATTATTAGGGTTGGAAGAGACCTCAAGAGATCATCTAGTCCAACCCCCTGCTCAAAGCAGGACCAAATCCGATTACTTTAGCTCCATATTGTTCTTGAACTATACCTTTCCAAGAATGCTGATGGCACAGGCCATTCCAACTTGGCCAACCCCCACTACGGTGATCTTATTGTTAGGGGTGGTGGATTCTGCTGCAATTGGTGTAATCAGTTTCTCTTGTAAAGTAGCCATTGTATTCTGCAAGAAAAGAGAGACACATACAAAACTCCATAGATTAAACCCAATCACATTTCCCACGTTCTTCATATTAAAAAAGAAAGATAACTACTTTAGCCTCAACACTGAAATTTTCAAATAAAAGTGCCATTTATAGATATACATTTCCAAGTTACTGAAAACAGTTGTTTATATAACCCTCTAGGCAGACACATGAGCACTGTTGACATTGTCCAATTCCATTTCAATAATTACACTTCACCCACCTAAAACTGTCACTTCAATTTCATTTGGATACAATGTACTTTTTCCTCTCTATATGCACTGTTGCTCTGAGGTTTTAAGATAGCTTCTTTGTGATAGTTGCATTTCAGTGGAAGGTTAAGAAATACTTATAAGTTTGTAAATCCTTTGAAACCTTCTGGATGGAAAGCACTGAATAAATACAGTGTTCACTTACTTAAATGGCTCCCCCACTGCTCCCTCCATTCCAAATACATAATGAGCCTTTTTTGCCTTTGTGGCTTTATGTAGAAATGTTAATATTCCAATCCATTTGCGTATAATAAACTGTGCTAGAACAGAGCTAACCTGGCATTCATTTTTATTTAGCATCAGAGGCCCCCTTTGATCAACCTGTACGTTACCACCGCTGCAGGAAGGGCAGCCAACACATCCCTCAGCCCACGCTGCTTCCCACAGCCCCCACTGGCCTGCGACGGCGAACCGTGGCCAGTGAGAGCGGCAATTGGCCAAACCTGCAGACGTGGCAGGTAAACAAACCAGCCTGGACCGCCAGAGGCTTTCCCTGAACAAGTGGTGGCCAAACTTTGAGAAGCACCGCACTAGAGGCAAGAACTCCTGCATCATTTCTCCATCTGTAGAATTCTCAACATACAATGTTTAAGGGAGTATTTTCTAAGGCATACTGGGAATCAGAGAGGGGAAATAAAACCGGACAAAAATATTCATTCTGCAGAAATAGTGTTTCATTCTCCTTCGCATGAAAGGCGTGTACTGAATGAATCAGAGGTTTACTGGAAGAGAAAGGATGGTTTCCTGGTTAAGGCATCTGAAGGCTGCCCTGGAGAATAAAGTCTATCCCTGCCTCTGCCACAGAGCTTCTGTGTGATGCTGGACACGTTGCTTAAACTAACATTCTCACAGGTGGTCACTATATGCATATCCCTCATTTTCTGCATCCCCAACATAAGACATTTTGCAGAAAGCGCTGAACACTCACAACTGCAAGTAAACTTGACTGGATCTTTTTTGAACTTATCAATTGCAATAAAAATGCCAAATATTCTGGGAAAAAAAAATCAAGCCCTATCTATCTCAAAATGGATACCCAAAATTAGTGAGCATTTTTAACAATGTTGGACTTAACCTGTCTGTGCCTCCATTCCCCAGCTGTAAAATGGGGAGAACACCACCAGCAACTCTCACAAGGCTGTTGTGAAGATAAAGTCATGAGTGTTTGTAAAGCACTCTGATTCTAAGGTCAGAGCACCACAGAAACACCCAGCAGGAAATTAATAATGTTGTGTTCAGTGCAGTATTTGGATGGAAGGCAGTAAACAAGGCCTGAAGGCCAGCTACCCAGTCCCTGAATGAGGCAGGGGTCCTGGGGAAAACAGTATGTGATCATGTCATTAAAGGCTGTCTCACAAGGCATAGGGAAGGGGGCTGGATTGAAGTTGCCCAGGCAATCTTAATTTTGCTCTTTTCTAACTTTACCAAAAGGGTGTCGTGTTGTGGTTTTGTTCGTTTTTTTTCTTTCCTAACAGCAGAAAACCTGCAAGCTCTTCGGCGCAGAAAGGACCTAACTGCCCCAAATGTGCCATCTAACTAATACTGAATCAGACACTGGAGGGGGAGGCGAGGTGGCGGCAGCAGCAGGCAGGGTGGGAGCGGGGGGCACAGGCGTTTCAGCCGCTGGGACAGTCAGGCCAGGAAGGGTGGAGACGGCTGCTCCTCTCCTGAGTCATGCGTGAGTCAGGGGAGGATGCAGTTTGCTCCATCCCCAGGGCCCCTGGAGCTGGCGTCCTCAGCCACAGCTTCGGCTACGGGATCACGTCTTAGGGCTCCTCTTTGGTCTGGCGGGCCCGGGCTGCCGCTGCCGCTGCCGCTGCCGCCGCCTCCCCCCGCCCCAGGGCAGCGAGAACTCGCCCGGCCACGCCTCAGCCCTGCCCGCCCGCCCGCAGCGCCGCGCGCGCCCCGCCACGCACCAGGGGGAGGCAGCGCGCGCAAACGCCTGCCCATCTCTCGTTCCTCCTCCCCCCACCCCCACCCCGCCGTGCGCGTGCACAGGGCCCTGCCGCCCCGGAGCGCGCGCGCCAGGGGGGGGGGGGAGCCTGAGAGCAGCGGCTCGCGCGGCTCCAGGGCACGCGGCTGGTCCCCAAGTCAGCCCGGCCGCTGCACGTGCCACAGCCATCCTTCCCCGCCCGCAGGTGGGGGCGAGCCCGCCTGTTAGCCGGGTGCGTGGGGGCTAAAGGAGACACACCCCGCTCGCAGCCAGGGGAGATTAAGGCGGTGGGGGGCGCTATACCCGGGGCTCCCTTCTCCGGCCTCTAGGCCAGAAGAAAGGGGCGCCGCGGGGTATTTTCTCTTCCATGTCCTTCCCCCCCCCCGCCCAATCCCTGGCATGGAGGCACTGCAATGCGATGAGACAAGCGACCCGTCACTTCCCTGATCCATCCTCGCAGCGGGGGGCGGAGGGGGTTGACGACGAAGCTGCGCCCTTCCCGAAGGGCTCAATGTTAACCGGGCCTTGTGCAATGGGGGGGGGTCTGTTTCCTGCCCCCCCAACTGCTCTTTAAATAGCAGCAGCGCTGCACTGCAAAGGACAGGCGATCCCCCCTCCTCAAAGTGGGATCCCATCCTGCCACCATCCCATCAAGCGGGCCCTGCGGCTACAACGGGGCAGGGGAGGGACAGCGCAGTAATGCACAAGGCAGAAGAGAGCCTGAGTCTCAAAAGCGTGTGTGTGTGTGGGGGGGGGGGGTCTGTATCCCGCCTAGAGGCCCACATACCAAGCAGGCCCCATGAAAGAGAAAGGGGGGTTCGTCCCTTCCATTAAAGTCCCTCCCCCACCCCCATGAGCAGGGGCCCGCGCAGCCGTACAGCGCGATACCCACCTGTGTGGGGATGGCTCAGCCGGGCTGGGACGGATGGCACAGGAGGAAGGAAGGAGCCGGGTGCAGCAGCAGCCTGTGTCGTGCGGAGCTAAGACAATGTCAGCCCGGGCCGCAAGGGAAGAAAGAGGCGGATCCTGCTCAGCTGCTCGGCGTCGTCTCCTCCGGTTACGCTATTGTGATTGGAAACCCGAGCGCTCCCCGCCCCCAGCCTCACTCAATCCCCTTCAAGGACACAGGCGCACGGCTGCAGCCTCCCCTAAGTCCCGGCCCCAAATGGGCCGGCCACTCCTTGAGTCACTTTCGGGAAGGGGTTTGGTCGCTGCCCGCGGGGCTGCACAAGTGCGGCTCTCTCAAGCCAAAAGTTTTCAGCTGAAAAGCGGATCTCGAATCTCTGTGCCCCACAGCTGCATGAACGAGTCTTTATAAACCCAGCCCCTACCTCACACCTCTTAGAGGGCATCCACGAAACCGGTTTGTATGACCCCCAACGCCAAACCCGCCCTTCCTTCCCCCTCCCCCTGCACGTCTCTCCTTCATTCTGACTTAACCTTCAACTGGCTTTTTTAAAAGCCTCTTTCACTTGTGACAAGTAACTTCATAAGTAGCAAGGAATTTTTACAGCAACAGGGCTTGCCTGCAAAATCCAGCTACTACCAGGGGCCCATCCCTGCAGTATCAGTGCCTCAAGCACTAATGAGTTGATCCTCAGGACACACCTGCGTGAGAGGGAAGTATTGCCATCCCCATTTTACTGATGGCCAAGGGAGGCACAGATTGATTAAGCAGTTTACTCAAGGTCGCCCAGAATGGCTGTGGCAGAGGAAGAAACTAGATCTCATAAGTCCTGGGCCAATGCCTCAATCGTATCTATTACTTTCTGTATTCCAGTAGTGCCTAGCCCCAGAGGATCCCAGCTGAGATGTGGGCCCTATTGTACTAAGCACTGTACAACCATTAAGAGATGGTGCCTGTTCTATCCACGTAGGTCTGATCACCCCCATCACAGATTCTGATTGTCTCAATAGTATTATTGAATTTCTCCTCACAGCATGCTGATGAAGTGAAATATTATCCCTATTTTCAGAGGGGGATCTTAGGTTAAAGGACTTGCCTAAATTCACAGAGGATGGCTCTGGCAGAGCAAGGAATTTAACTACTGCAGTGCCTAAACTCTAAGACCATCCATAGGTGCTGACTCCGTGGGAGCTCCGGGGCTGGAGCACCCATGGGGAAAAATTAGTGGGTGCTTAGCACACACTAGCAGGCTGGCAGCTCGTGGCTCCGCCCCCCAACCCCAGCTCAATCCTGAGAGCGCCCCCGTGTCCTGCTTTCCCTCCCTCCCAGCCACGAAACAGCTGTTTTATGTGGCAAGCCTAGGAGGGAGGAAGGGAATTGTGGCCTGCTTAGGGGAGGAGGCGGGGCTGGGGTGGGGATTTGGGAGGGGTCTAATAGGGTCAGGGAGGGGCAGTTAGGATGGGGACTTTGGGGCAGGGGTGAAGTCGGGGCAGGGCCAGGATTGTGAGCACCCATGGGCGCAGAAAAATGGCGCCTGTGAGACCATCCCCTGGTTCTCCTATTGCAGGGGTGGCCAACCTGAGCCTGAGAAGGAGTCAGAATTTATCAATGTACCTTGCCAAAGAGCCACAGTAATACATCAGCTCCCCCACATGCCCCGCTCCCAGCACCTCCCACCCACCAGCAGCCCCGCAGCTCAGCACATTCCCCTCCTTTCCCACACCTCCCAATCAGCTGTTTTGCGGCATGCGGGAGGCTCTGGGGGGGGAGGGGGAGGAGTGAGGGCATGGCAGGCTCAGGGGAGGGGGCGGGAAGGGGTGGAGTGGGGGCAGGGCCTGTGGCAGGGGCAGTGGTTGAGCAGTGAGCACCCCCTGGCATGTTGGAAAGTTGGCACCTGTAATTCCAGCCCTGGAGTTGGTGCTTATACAAGGAGCCGCATATTAATTTCTGAAGAGCCAAATGTGACTCCAGAGCCACAGGTTGGCCACCCCTGTCCTACTGCTTTTCCTGCTGCAACAGGTTAGACTGTCCACACCGCAGCTCTGTTTCTGACAAATGTTTCGCCATGTCCCAACACAGTTTACAACTGTGGCCTGACGATTGTATCAGACGCATGTATTTGTGTTTTGTGGTGTGCATTTGTCCAACTTGCTATATAAGCTTGGGCAGGGACTCTGGTCATCCTCTATGTCTTGTAAAGAATTAAGCACATCAGCAGCTCTCATTGAATAATAAAAAAGTAAATCACTGTACTAATATGAGATGCCTTGTCAGTGGGTTACATTTTTGTTCCCACATAGGAACAAATACACTTGTATTTTTCATGCTAAAAGATATGTTTTTACCACTACTGGTCAAAAGAGGAGGGGAAGGAAGTGTTGCACTGAAAACTCAGCAATATCGCTATATTGGAACCAGAAGGGTCCAATAGATACAAGCATTTGCATTCTTCTCCAAACGCTATTTTCTCTCATGTTCTTTACTTGGTGGAGTAGCTTCTCCTTTTGATGCTTTGAGAGGAGGGAGGGAAGGGCACATCACCTAATAATGTACATTGCCTGTGCCTCTAGAGGAGATGAGACCTTGGGTTCCTATTCAGGCATAACTACTTTGAGTGAGCAATGAGCAGGGGCTTCCAGGCTTCTCCTCCTATTAAATAAAACACCAGAGTAAAAATAGATTAATTTATCCCTCCATGTAAATATGTTGCTTGGCACAGCATAATTCCACTGAGCAAAGGAAAAACCTTGTGCCTTTCCAGGTGGTGTATGTAGTGGTTTGGATGAAAAAATAATCAGACCATTCAGTATTCAGTCCCTGAACTGCTGCTTCTGGCTTTCTGAAATAGAGCTATGAATGAGTTACATCAGCCAAAGAATAATGATGGGAAAGGCAGTGAAATTCCAGAAGAAAAGGATAATTTAGCTAAGCACAAGTGAGACATGGATAATTGAACTTTAAGGAAGTTGGATATAAGAGGAACAGGAGAGAGGAGAGATCAGATCAAGATGTCTCTGGATCAAAACCAGTTTGCTGGTACACATCAAGTCTCTGTATTTCTGCTGTCACTCTATGAATATTCACCACTAGATTGTAAATTCTTTGGACCAGGGTCTCTTTTCTATTCTAAGCACAGCATTGGCTGTCAATAAAACAATAGTAATTAAAAAGAAGAAAAACATGCCACATGCCAGTCAACCATTAGCAAGACCTTAATGGTTTTGGAGGTGACAAAGATTTATTATAGATATTTATTATGATGATACTTAAAGATTCCAAAAGAGATTAGATGCTCAGCACTGTACATACACATAGAATAGACAGTCCATGCCCTGAAGAACTTATAACTAACTAGACAAAAAAAAATAAAGTCAGAGAAATTTTTTTCAGGTGGAGAATTGAGGTACAGAGAGATCAAATGTGACTTGCCCAAGGTTAAATAAGGAGTCTATGACTGATCATAGTTTCAAAGTCCCGATCTGGGTTTGGCAATCTGTTCATTTTTGATGGAGTACCGTTATTAAGAAAAACACTCCAAGGTTGAGGGGACACCGTTCAAATAAATTTGACTGCTAACCTTCAGACAATTACAACATCTGTGGAGTGGGGGAAGAAGGGGAGGGAAGTATGTGAAATACTTGATTTTGCCTTTACATCAGCTTAATGTTTGTTTTGTATATAGAGCCCTTAGTAACCTAGGCCTGAGATACTTCAATAACTGTATTTTCCCCTTGACCTTTTAAGGCAACTGTCAAGGTTCTTTCCCCACTCTGAACTTTAGAGTACAGATGTGGGGACTTGCATGGACACTTCTAAGCTTAATTACCAGCTTAGATCTGGTATCGCTGCCACCATCCAGATCCCTCCATCTGGAACTCCCCCTTTCGCCCCAAAACCTTCCCCTCCCAGGGTAGCCTTGAGAGACTTCACCAATTTCCTGGTGAACACAGATCCAAACCCCTTGGATCTTAACACAAGGAGAATTTAACCATCCCCCCTCCTTTCCCCCACCAATTCCTGGTGAGTCCAGATCCAATCCCCTTGGATCTAAAAACAAGGAAAAATCAATCAGGTGTTAAGAAAAAGGCTTTTAATTAAAGAAAAGAAAGCTAAAAGAAAACCCTCTGGGAGAGATTAGCATACCAGCTACTCTCACAGACAACAGATTCAAAACACAGAGGATGTTCCCCTCGGCACAAATTTATTTACACAAAAATACCCAAATACCCAATTTTGATAATTCCCTTAATGATACCAAGACAAGTTACAAAGAAAATAAACATAAACCTATTTATTCCTTTCTAAAACTTACTACTCTGATAAGAGGCTGGTTCCTTGATCTTTTTCACTGGGCTGAACTGAAAATCTAAACAAAGGAAAACTTCCCTCCTTCCTTTTGAAACATCTTGTTCCCCCGTTGGTTCCTCTGGTCAGGTGTCAGCTAGGCTAGGTGAACTTTTTAACCCTTTACAGGTAAAAGAGGCATTAACCCTTAACTATCTGTTTATGACAGCAACTGAAGGCAAATGGCATTTCATTGCTCTTTTCCTCACCTGAGGCTACATTTAAATCTGGTGGGAGGAAACTCTCCTCCTGACTTCAGCAACCTTTGCTATGGAATTCCTTCCCTCAGCATGGTAGCCAGAATCCCTCTGTCTTCAAGGCTTGTTTCAAGATCTCTTAGGGTGCTTTTGTTCTACACATTATATTTTGAATTTTATGTGTTAAAAACTCAATCAGGAGCATAGCCACGGGTGGGTCGGCCCACCCACTTAGCATCCTGATTCCAGGCCCACCCAAATCTGAGCAGGTGTGCAGTGCTGCCACAGCAGCCTGGAGCGTCACTTGGGCACCTGTAATCCAGTATGGAGCTATGCGCCCGCCCTTCAGAAAGCTACGCTCTGGCAGCTCTGCCTTGCCATTTTCTGAGCCGCCCCATGCACGTGCCCACCTCGGCAGGTGAAGCCCTGTGTCTGGGGGCAGTAGGGCTAGGAAGAGACTGTGGCGTCGGGGGAGAAGCTGAGCGAGCGTAGTCTGTCATTACCTGTCCACCCGAAAGTCGGGGTTCACCCAAATTTCCACTCTTACCTATGCCACTGCTGTTAATGTGAAGTTTTATGAATATTCGCATTTGTTAGTTTTGCAAGGCATTATAGTGAAATTAACAAAGTAAGCCTCATTACATCCAAATGAAATAGGTGGGTAAGAATTTTTAAGCACTCTATTTTACAAATGGGGAGCGCTAAAGTGACTTGCCCAGAGACACACACACGGAGTTGATCATAGAGCCAGGATTAGAACTGAGGACCTCTTTTTACCTAACCCCTTACTTCCTCCTCCTGACCACACTTCATTCAAATTAAAGAGGGAGAAAGATCATATCACATCATAAAGAAAAATTCTCTCTGCATGAAATCCCTGGTGGTTTTCTTTTATCTAGTATTATCTGAAGGAATCACTATTTATTCTTGGCACAGGGCCCAGCTTTTTTTTTTTTACTCTTAGTTTTTGTTTAAAAATTATACAGCATTCCAGATAGTGCATCCAGAGCTGAGTGTTTTATAAGTCAATTAATCAATAAAACAAACATACAGCACATGTACAAAAGTACATAGTGATCACTGACACTTGAAGCAGGTCCAAGCGGAAGAGTCAGCAGGATGGATGCCTTTACCTGACTTGCATTTCATTTGATGGTTTAAATGAGACCTTTTACTTTATCATAATGGGACAAAGTGGCCTCAATTTAGTTTCTAATTTTGGATGCCCATCTTTAGCCATGGTGTATGTTTAGGCACCCCCAAAATATCTGATTTGCATGCACAAATGCCATTTGCATGTGCAAATTGAGCAAGTGTATGTCTGAAAATCATTTTAGGTCTGCAAAAGGGGCTTGCTCATGCAGAGCAGAGTTCTGGTGGAGATGGGTCTGTGCCTCAAAGTTTGGGTTCAAAGTGCGCAGACATCGTGATCTCACTGAATACAATTTTTTTACATCAAAGGAAATTGAATTGAATGGTTATACAATTTGGCAGATTCAGAGGTAGCAATCAGCTTGTAAGATATAGGCCTAGCTGACAGTCCTGGCTCATTAAATGTTCAGAAAAAACCCAGCAGCTGCCAAACATAAAAAGCAGTGAGACAAGTGGAGCAATATGCCGCACTGTGTTTACATTACACACATAGCCTTTATTTAAAAAAGTCTTTAGTATTCATGACCATGACAAACTACCATATTGATGAGTGACTGACAATAAAAATCATATATTAAATAAAATAGATTTATATAGAGTTTTACATTTAGTGCTTTCAAAGCAAACAGAAAACTCCAGAGAAGTAGGTAATTATTGTTCCCATGCCACAAGTGAATAAATGCAGACTTGGCCAAAGTTACACAGTGAATCGAGGCAGAATGAGGGGTTCTGATTTCCAGGTCCCTGGCCTAGCAAGTGAATGCTTTCCTTACAAGCCTTCTTGACTTATCCTGGTTCGAAGCCCTGATTAAAGCACTGGTGGGCAGTATGAAAACAGACAAAAATTCATACTTTTAATAGTGCAGATTTAAATGTTGGCATGTGGGATTATTTTCAGTCCTTCAGATGTTCACAAAATACATGACCTTTTAGATCTTCTTGTCAGCGCAGGATTGTTCTTTTTTTGTGTATTTTGCAATGCTTTGTGCAGCCTAGTACTAGATGTTGAAAACAAATCGGTCTACACACTTTTATCTCCACTTTCATTTACGCACATGAATTAAGTCTATGTTTAAATTAGCTTTCATATTCAAAAACAAAATGAAAGTCACACTCAGGTCAGTAAAACCAAAAGTCACTACCCTCTGATAAAAAAAACAGGAGTACTTGTGGCACCTTAAAGACTAACAAATTTATTGTAGCATGAGCTTTCGTGAGCTAAAGCTCACTTCTTCGGATGCATAGAATGGAACACACAGACAGGAGATATTTATACATACAGAGAACATGAAAAGGTGGAAGTATGCATACCAACAGGCAGAGTCTAATCAATTGAGATGAGCTATCGTTAGCAGGAGGAAAAAAAACTTTTTGAAGTGATAATTAAGATGGCCCATAGAAGGTGTGAGGAGAACTTAACATAGGGAAATAGATTCAATTGGTGTAATTTTTTTGTTGCAAAATTGCCACCTTCAAGTCTGTCACGGAGTGGTTAGGACGGTTGACGTGTTCTCCCACTGGTTTTTGAATGGTCTGATTCCTGATGTCAGATTTGTGTACATTGATTCTTTAGCGTAGAGACTGCCTGATGGTGTGTCTGATGTGATTAGGTCCTGTGATGGTGTCACTTGAATGGATATGTGGACAGAGCTGGCATCGGGCTTTATTGCAAGGATAGGTTCCTGGGTTAGTGTTTATGTTGTATGGTGTGCGGTTGCTGGTGAGTATTTGCTTCAGGTTGGGAGGCTGTCTATAAGCAAGGACTGGCCTGTCTCCCAAGATCTGTGAGAGTGAGGGATCATCTTTAAGGATAGGTTGTAAATCTTTGATGATGCGCTGGAGAGGTTTTAGTTGGGGGCTGTAGGTGATGGCTAGTGGTGTTCTGTTATTTTCTTTTTTAGGCCTGTCCTGTAGTAGGTGGCTTCTGGGTACTCTTCTGGCTCTGTCAATCTGTTTTTTCACTTCAGCAGGTGGGTATTGTAGGTTTAAGAATGCTTGATAGAGATCTTGTAGGTGTTTATCTCTGTCCGAGGGATTGGAGCAAATACGGTTGTATCTTAGAGCTTGGCTGTAGACAATGGATCGTGTGGTGTGTCCGGGATGGAAGCTGGAGGCATGTAAGTAAGTATAGCTTTCCGCTCTGATAGATTTTTGGCCAGCCATAGTTCAGGATTCTCTCTTTGCAGTTCCCAAAGGACAAGAGATAACATCATAAAAACATCACCACAATTTTCATTACAGTCAATTCAGCAGCCTTCAAATTGATGAGGAAGTGTTTGGAAGCCTGCTCCGTTGCAACCCATCTTATCTCTCTTCTGTGGCCAAATAAAATACAGTACTTCTTACTCCAGCATGGTCAAGTCAGCATATTTCAAGTGCAGACAATAATATAGAATTAAAAAGTGAATGTGACTGTTCATACATATGGTTAATGATTTTTATTTCTAGAGTTTAAGTCCCATATGATAAGTAGGGTTTTTCTTCTCTGCACGTATTTTTGCAAGCCTGTTGGAATCTTTTAGTTATCCTGAGATTTTTTGTATGGATCTGTTCTTCAACATGTATATGATAAATCAGTACTGCTATCTCTAGATAACCAGCACATAAATGCAATCTCTTTTCTATTCTAGGAGTTTTTTGCACAGGTGTATCTGAACTGATGCAAACCCCTAGTCTAGATGTCTTGGACAAGTGTACAAAGTGACTTGCACCAGTGCAATTTGCTTTGGTGCCAATCACTTGTTAATATATCAGTGCAGTATGCTTACACTACAGCTACATGGGTGTAGCTAAACTGGTGCAGTCCCCTCTCCTACAGCATTGACACCAGCCCAGTGTTTAAATGTTAGAGAAAATAAAGGAAGCAGATGTCCCAAAACCGCAGTCATTCTGGCTATGAGGAAGTGTAATGCAAAGCTTTTTGCTGCTAATGATAGTCTCCTTTGTTTCTTCCCTTACTGTTTTATACCTAGGAATTTGCATATAAATGGGGTGTTCTGTTGGAATTCTAATAAAGCTGGGTCCAATCAGTTGATGGTCAGTTTATGGTCACATCTAGCCTTTGTCTGGAGGCCAGTTCCTCAAACCCCCAAAAGCAAACAATCTCTGTCCACACATGGCAAAAATTCAAACCATTCCTCAGAAACCACACAAAGGCATGACTTAAACCATACAAAGACAAAGCCATATTAAGTTAAACCATTTCCACAATTGTCTGAGTACATCTATACTGCTTGTCTAGGATCCAATTCAAATGGAGATGGTACTAGAGTGTCCACAGGATTCTTGACATAGCTTATACTGATCTGTATCTAAAGAAGACATTCCTGGCCCCCTTCCCACTCCCTTCTAAACAGACAGTTTTAAATTTAAATGATTGTACATTTGAAGTGCATTAAAGGGATATATAGCCAAACACACAGCTGCATTTATTTGAATGTTCAGTAAATCCATACCTCCATGAGTATTTTTGAGAGATTTTGAAGCAGATTGTCTTCTACACTTAAAACTTAGTTTGACATAGCTATGGTGCTCAGGTGTGTGAAAAAGTCACACTCTAGAGCAAGGGTTCTCAAACTGGGGGTCGGGACCCCTCAGGGGGTTGTGAGGTTATTACATGGGGGGTCACGAGCTGTCAGCCTCCACCCCAAACCCGGCTGTGCCTCCAGCATTTGTAATGGTGTTAAATATATTAAAAAGTGTTTTTAATTTATTGGGGGGTCGCACTCAGAGGCTCTGTGTGAAAGGGGTCACCAGTATACAAGTTTAAGAACCACTGCCCTAGACTAGAGCACCATAGCTATAGCTTAGCTATGCTTTCAGCGGCCTAGTACTGTTGCTCAGGGAGATGAAGTTTCCACAGTGATGCAAAAAACCCTTCTGTCACTGTAGTCTGCCTCTGTACTACGAGGTTATAGTGGAATAGCTATGGCACCATAGCTATGCCATTTTAGTCCCTGCAGTGTAGAAAAGCCCTAAGCCTGTTGGCATCCCACTAATGTGTGATTACCTGGCATGGCCGATCAACACATGTTCATATAGCCAGAGATTCCAGCTGAAGTTTCCAACCATTGCTTTGAAATAGATCCCTGACATTGGGGAGTAAGGCTGAGTGTCCTGCCTCCTTTACAGTATTAATCTGCAGTTCATAAAGTAATCCTTAGTTCAGCTATTAGGATGCTTTATTAAATCAGATTGCCAGTATTTGGGAGAATTTAACTCTCTTTAACAGTTACTATAAGCCAAGTCCTATGTCACTGACAACGCAAAGTACAGTGGTCAAGATTCACCCCAGGTTCTGTTGTTGCATAGAACCTGCAGGAGAGTCCTAGCATCAGAAAATCTATTGGAGGTAATTGTCTTTGTAGAAAATGATTTTCCCTTTTACCAGGGGGGCTAAAGGAGCAATCACAAGAGGGGGCCTGGGCAGGATAGCTGGAGGGTGTATTCAATGAACACACACTCTAGGCAACCTGTCCCAGAGGAAATCCTATAGCGTCCCCAATGACAACATTACATTTCCCTCCCCTGCCCCAATGTACACTGAGGATCATAGGGGCAGCAACACAGTGACTGCCCCCGCGGCAAAGATATAATTTACTCCTCTGTGTCAGCTTGGGTGTTTCTTGACCCCATGTCAATAGATAGATACATATAGCCCAATGTGATCCCTCTAAAACACTTTCTGCATTATATTTATTCAAACATAAGTACATCACATTATTTTTAAAAGCAGAAAATAAAACTCTTTGCCTTTAAAAACATTCTGGATGGCACATCAGGAACTACCTACCCCATATGGCCAGAGTGCCTGTTAACTATGCTACCCCATTCATATGGGCAGACCATTCTGCAGAAAAATCAGTGAAAGGGAAGGCATATGTACACTGCACTCAAAGTGAATGGGGTTACATTGTGCAATAATGATGCCAGAGTGCAGTATGCAAAAGGTTATTCAAAACACCAATAGACAGGTTTTGAATATCTACTTTGAACTTTAGACTTTAGCCCCATACCATTCCATTTCTTCTACTTTAATGTTACTTTGTTTTAGAATCAGTAATACATTTCCCTCATTTTAGAACTTAGGGAGCAAAACATCTATTTTGATAAATAATCATTATAAATACTCCTCATTCATAGATCTCAGATGATGGGTAAGTGTCTGTCTTTGTCCCCATTTTCAGATGGTGAAACCAATGGAAGAGAGAGATGTTCAGTGACTTTACCAATGTTACACAAGTCTTTGGCAGAGCTAGGAACAAAACCCAGAGCTCCTAAAGGCACCTCTCATAGTAAATTTAGGTACTCACATCTGAAAAGTGAGCTTCAACTGTCCATTTTTCTAGTTCAGCAGTTCTCAAACTGTGAGTCGGGACCCCAAAGTGGGTCGCAACCCCATTTTAAAGGCGTCACCAGGGCTGGCTTAGACTTGCTGGGGGCCGAAACCCAAACCCCACTGCCTGGGGTCAAAGCCAAAGCCAAAGCCTGAAAGCTTTAGCCCTGGATGGTGGGGCTTACGTTACAGGCCCCCTGTGTGGGGCTGAAGCCTTTGGGCCTCAGCTTTGGCCACCCAACTCAGGGTGGTGTGACTCAGGCTTTGGCCCCTCCTGCTGGGGTCATGTAGTAATTTTTGTTGTCAGAAGGGAGATGCAGTGCAATGGAGTTTGAGAACCCCTGTTCTAGTTCAGGGGTTCTCAACTGGGGATTGCTGCGATCAGATTTCAGTGTCACAATTTTCTTTATGGTTGGATGGTATTGGGTCTTGCAATTTGCACTTTATGACAACATTCTGTTGCTTAAAGTTATACTTAAGCAATATTTTCCCTTGAAAATTGTTATTTGGCATAGTATTTTTTCTAATTTATGACCAGAGAGCAACATGTGTTATAGGGTATTAGAAATGTAAGCCTTCAAATTAGCTTTTTTTAGTACCCATAGAGCAGGGGTTCTCATCCTCTTTCTTTCTGAGGCCTCCTCCAATACGTTATAAAAACTCCACGGCCCACCTGTGCCACAACTTTTTTCTGCATATAAAAGCCAGGGCCAGCATTAGGGAGTAGCAAGCAGGGCAATTGCCTAGGGCCTCATTCCACAGGGGCCCCCGCAAAGCTAAGTTGCTCAGGCTTTGACTTCAGCCCCAGGTGGCAGGGTTCAGGGCCCCGGGTTTCAACCTCGTGGGGCATCGACTTTCTGTCCTAGTCTAACACTGGCCCTGTTCACGGTCCCACAGTGGGCCACAGACCCCTGGTTGAGAACCACTGCCATAGAGTGTGCATTTGGAGGCCATACATTTTCTGCAGTGCTAATTGTATGTGAAATTTCAGTTAAACTTTAATATGTTCATTCTGTATCCACAGAGCCATGAAAACGCCACTTTTCTGCAAATAGCCATTGGGATGTGACTTGAATGAACTGGTTTAAGATTGAACAGAAGCCCACACGTTGCAGGGCACTGCTGAATTATTTTGAGGGAAAAAATTCTAAATACATACCATTACTGTGTAATGAAGTTACAGGAAGCGAAGGGCTGGATGGCTGGGGATTTGGTAGTGGGATATGGAGTCTTTCAATTCAAGGTCGCTGTTGCTAAACTGGGCTAGGCCAGTAGGAACTGAAAGCTGTGATTCTCTGAAATTGGTGGGCTCAGTCTAGTTCTTAGTGAACAAACATCCACAAATTACTACACTAATTTTCCCCTTGGTTGACAAAGAGCAAAGAGGCCAAGGGTTGAATAAGGCATGGAGTGTTAACCACCTTCTCAGATGTAGGAGTGATTCACTCCAAGACAGATTTAAGGGACAGCATGAGGGAGCTCATACTCCCACTACCCTTGTGGTGACTATTTTGTAGATAAATGGGGACTTCTGTCTCCAGTATTGTAAATCAAGAGCCTCTTAGGAGTATTTGGTTCACATCATGTAAAAAATAAAATCATGAAGTACTGAGGAGAATGATCAATTGTTATTGTCATTATGACTCCCAGCACTCCATTAGGAACATTGGCTATACTGCAGGAAATGAACGGAGAGGAAAACATTATCTTTTCCTATTAGTATGTGCTAGAGCTATGCATATGTCTTTAGAGTATACTATTGCAATCACTATGAATGTTGAAACTCATTGATTAGTGCAGATAAATATACAGCTGAGCTGTAGCAGCTTGTGTGTATAGGACAGCACTAAATGTAACTCATATTCCCAGTTGATTTGCTTATAAAAACAATGGGAAGAGCGGAGAGAAATCCTCTGACTGGCTTTTGCTTTTGCAGATTGTCACTTGTAACAATAATTGAATTCAGTAGATTAAAGAGAGTGGTTACTTGGCGCTTTTGGTTGTAAGGATGATGTTGGAAGTGATTTCTCTGATGTTTTCAAAGGCAGGAAGGAGTTTTGCATGTTTCTTTGAAAGCCACTCTGAAAGTAGGTAAAGAATGTAACAACATGCATGTTTGCTCCATCTACAACTTGATTGTCCTGCTTTGCACTAAAATACCTGTTAGGATAGGGTGGAAAATGGAGTCATGGTCTACACTTAAAATTTATGTCAACGTGGCTCAGTATGTGAAAAATCCACACCCCTGCGTGCTCTAGCTATGCCCTCCTAACCCTCCAGTGTAGATGCAGCTAGGTGGAGAGAAGAATGCTTCCATTGACCTAACAAATGTTGTTCAGTAAAATCCCTTCCGTTGGCCTAGGCTGCACCGACATCATAGCTATCCTGCTGTAGTCTGTATAGTGTAGACATGGCCAGAGATCTGTGTGCCTGTAGCACAGGAAGCTCAGTGTATCAATGGCTAAGTGTAATGACCCATGTAGGAATCAAAAGAAATGTTTTCCTTGAATCAATCCTTAAACTTCCACTGTACCCTAAAATGATCGTTAGTGAGTGGTGTGGTTTTTATTGTTTTGTTAATACATCTATTAAGAGTTTAAAGAAACACCAACAAATATGCAGTAGGAAAGACCACTAAAGGTGTTGTTTATTTTATGTTCAGTAGGCACACCTGACACTACTTACTTCAGTTAACTTTGCAAAATGGTTTCCATTATAAACTCCTATTTTCATACACTTCAAGTGACATTTGAATTTAAATATTTATAACTTAAAAACTACAAAACCAATATTCTTCAATCCTGGCTTGTTTTGTAAATCTGATTAAGACTTAAAAATTAAGCCAATCTGATGACTATGGGCCTGAATCTCCATTCACACCAGTTTAAGCTAGGAGTAAACCCCTTTACCATTAATGGAGTTACCCTAAATCAAAGGAGAATCAGGCCTTATGTGTACTGTAAGTCACTGTATATATGCAGTGTGCCCAGCCACTTGATAGCCTCTTCATCAGCCAGGTGAAGCCTGCCAAAGTCAGTTAGGGGGCACTCATCAAGGATACACGACAATCTGAAGTTGACCCATTTAAAAAGATTGACCACACAGTTGCCCTGTCCTGTTCGAAACCAGTTCAGGGATAACCACAGGTGCCCTGGCAGGTCAAAACCTGGTTGGCAGATGGTTGGGTTGGTAATGAGAGATTAACAACTGTCATCGCTGACCACTCGTTATGCCAAGCAGATTTCACCCTCATGTGGTGGCATAAGAGACCATAGAAGGTGTCTAAAAGACAAGCAAACTGGTGGGTGGTTAAAGAGGTCAGAGTACACAGGCAAATCACTGTTCTCACGGTTCTTGGCCAGGAGCACGATGGAGGCCCCCTCATGGCAAATATGGGGTTGTGCTATGTTACTAAGTGTTGGCAGCCACAGCAACGGAGTTGCATGTAAAGTCCTGGTAACAATGTGCATAGCAGTGTTAAGCTCTACATCAACCAGCCTTGTGTGAGATGAGCTACGCCACACAGGAGCACACTACTCTGCTGTTGAATAGGCACTTAGAACATCAACAATAACATTAGTTCATACGGTAACAGTTTAAGAAATCACAGTATGCATTATATTTTAATATATTTGACAGATGATGTATAATGATATAATAAAACTATTTTAAGTACATTTGCACAAGGATGCAAAGTTCAGGTAGAACTTCGAGATCAAATATTTTCACAAAAATTGATTACATACACTTTTGGATAATCCTTTGACACTTCTTCCATATTTTTACATTTATCCATTTCATCACCATAGAAAAATTAATTAAATTTGCCTTGTCAAATATATTTTGCAATCAGAAACGTATCAGTATGACATTTACAAGCTTTAATACATGATCATTGTTTTACATAATAAAGGAAACACCACATCTGTTTGTACTATATTAGTCCTAATTTGTACAGGCAATTGTCTGTTGTCACAAAATTTAAACAGCTACACTCAGAGGTGAATAAACAAGGATATAGATTAGTTCCCTACAGTTGTTGTCACTAATTACTATTATTTTGGAATAACTCTTCCAGAGGTCCTGCCACTTCTGTAGTTAGATTGTTGGTGTGGTAAGTGAGGCTAAATATAGTTGAAATTCTGTACAAAAGTTTCATGTCCTGTGATATGCAATTTATAATCTGATAAGATATTAACTTAATATGCAGTGTCTTGATGTTTTGGGGGTATTGAAATGCTAGGTCCGTAGCTAACTGCTTTTCATTGCTAAAGTGAATAGTAGAATAGCTATGATATAAAGATAGGCCCAAATGACTGCTTTTAATGTTCAGCTCTGAATCTTGATCTAAATCCAGATTTCCCTAAAGTTCAGAGTAGGGGGAGGAGAAATCAGAGTCTCTACTGTAGCTAAGGTCAGTTGAGGAGATGGGTTCAAGCAACAGAGTTCAGATACAGATTTGGCTCTGAATCTGAACTCAGAAATTCAGAGAATTATAAGGTAGGTCCAAGTTGGAACACCTGACCAAACTCTAACATGATAAACAATGAGAGTTTGTAATAAATCTCTCTTCCTCAATCGAAGACACTGTATGTATGATGTGTTGTAAGTCACTATAAGTATAGAATGCATAAGCCATTCTGCCATTGTTAAGACAGAGGAAGGGTAAAGTAGGCCCCCAGATAACAGTGATGGACGTGATCTCAGATGGATATAATAAGGCTATTGGCATTTGGAATGGGAGAAAGCAGATCCTAACACGTTCTTTCCTATTTCATTTTAGGCCCTAGTCGATGCTGGGTGGATTACAGCTGGTTGAGAATTTTTTGATGAAATATTTTTCAATTGGAAAATGCCCATTTGTCAAAACTGGAGCTTTTCATGGGGAAGGGTTGGTTTTGGTAAAATTTTTATTTTGAAAAATTAAAAAAAAGAAATTCCAAGTTTTTGGTTTTAAATGACTTTTTGTTGCAACATTTAAGCTAATTATAGTAAAATATATTTTTAATGAAATGTTTTGAAATTGACATTAAACATTCCAATTGTCCCAAACCAATCTTTTTCCATCTTTTTTTCAAGATTTTCAGTTTGTGAAAATTCTAGAGATTGACTTTTCATCCCAATTTGGGATGGGAAAATTTTTCAGTATTTTAAAATTTTTCACAGGACAGGGAAACTTTCATACTCACATGGTACACACATGATAAATGAACTCCACAGTTCTGAGTTACAGTTTAAGAGTGCCAGTAACTTGGGACGACATAAACCATTTCTACTTTGCAGAGTAATATGAAGGTCATCCATTCCTGCTGAACAGTGTACTGCAGAGAGTTTGAGGCGCATGTCCCATACCAGTTTCAAAAGGGTATTATTGTGTGAGCCATACCCACTGTCAAGGTCACATACCTCCCACTATATTTATAGCAGTGGTCCAGTGTCACTGAGCATGGTATGTTAAGTACCTAAAACACTAGCAAGGGAAAATAAATATATCAGTTCTAAGAATTCATCCCCTTTCCATTTACTGTTGCGGCTCCCATCAACTATGAGGCTCATATACTAGCACTCCACTCTGCAGTTATAATACCTTACATTGTTAAACTGAGCTAAGGAGCTCACAGTGTCAGAATGGGTTAGTCTGTGAATGGGAGACATTCCAGGAACACTTGCAAAGAATGCTCTATATGAACTGGTGTTGGTGAGTCATTACTGAACCAATGGCCCTGCATCATGCAAAGGGAAACAGTGCTGTCTTTCTGAGTTGTCAAAACTAAATTTCTAGCCAGTGTTGGTTATTAATGATCTTTTTGTAAAACAACCAGTTTTACACACTTAGATTCTGGAAGTCTCAAGGAAGCTGCAGGTTACGATGTACTTTAGACCAATGTGCTTCTTGGCTGGTAAAATTTTGCATACAGATGTTGCATTCATTATTGGACAAGACTGTCAGTGTTTCCCTACAGGAGGGCAAGGTAACAGCATCTCTTAAAGATGTGGTTGTTAGGTCCATGTTTCAGGAACCATCTCTTAACACTAATAATCTCAGAAATTATCACCCTTTCTCTAATATTCCTTTTTCATGAGTGGAAGATTATTAGAACAGCAATCATTAACTTGATGGGTCAGTAATTACTACATTTGTGCGCATATCATTTATGCTTGAAGATAGGGACAAATGTGTTTTTTCTCCACCTGTGGGGCATTGTTCCAGTACAGAGAATTAAGTTGGAAAAGCTCATCTTCTCCACTCCCTCATGGCCTAGTGCTTTAAATGCCCAATTGGTACACTGTTCAATTCCACTGCCTTCCCCCATTTCATCATCTTTACCACTGTCTGAGTCTCTACCATTGTGATAGGTCTTGTGGGGGTATTGCTTGTGCCTACTTCCCTCAACAGTTTCTTTGCATTCTCTTCACTGAGCAGTTTCTTATAAAACTGGTGCCACCTGCTAATGATTTCACCATCTTCCATTGGTACTTTCCTGTTTTCATCTTTGACACACTTCACAGCTCTCACGTCCTCTGTGCTTCTTTGCCTAATTGTGGCTAGTCTACATATTCCTTTCCCCCCTTTCTTCACTAGTAGTCCTGCATATAGGGCTTTCACTGCCTGACCTTTAGCTTCCACGTCTGCTCTTTCGGCTGTTTCTTTACCAGCTTATATTCCTCATAAATTTCCACTGTTCTTACTTTCTGCCATTGCTTAAACCACGGGTCTCAAACTCAATTTACCTTAGGGCCAGTGCCAGTCATCAAATCCTCCCAGCGGGCCAATAATATCACCCATGCTGCTCAGAACCCCGCCCCCCCCCAAAAAAAACCTCCAGCCCCACCTGCCTAAGGCTCTGGGAGGGAGTTTGGGTGGGGGAGGAAGTCTGAGATAGGTGATTGGGGTGCAGGCTCTGGGCTGGGGCAGGGGGTGCAGGAGGAAGGGGTAGGGGTGCAGGCCCTGGGAGGGAGTTTGGGGGCTGGGGTGTGTGCGGAGGGGGTGCAGGCTCTGGGAGGGAGTTTGGGGGTAAGGGGTGTGTGGTGAGGGGGTGCAGGCCCTGGGAGGGAGTTTGGGGGCTGGGGTGTGTGCGGAGGGGGTGCAGGCTCTGGGAGGGAGTTTGGGGGTGGGAGGGAGTGTGTGGAAAGGGGGTGGGGATGCAGGCTCTGGGAGAGGGGAGGCGGGCGTGGTGCTTACCTGGGGCTCCAAGGCGGGGCAAGGCAGGCTGGTGGGGGAGTCTCTGTGTGCTGCTGCCCCCAGGCACCACCCCTGCAGCTTCCCATTGGCTGCAGGGGCACTCAGGGCGGAGGCAGTCTCGCCCCAGGACCAGAGGGAGGGGCCGGCAGACACATGGACGCCACTCTGCACTGCTGGGGCCCTGGGCCATTGTAAGTCGCCAGGGATGGGGGGGGAGCACCTGGGGGTGGCAGGTGGGGCCAAGGGAGAGACCCGGCCCCAAAATTGCTGGAGCCCTGCGGGCCACATTGGGGAGGTTCGCAGGCCGCAGATTGCCCGTGGGCCATGAGTTTGAGACTCCTGGCTTAAACCTTTCCTCTTCCTTTACTGCCTCCTGCACATTGCTGGACCACCACCATGTCCCTCCTGTCATTTGGCCGCAGGCAGCTATGTTTAGATATTTTCCCCAAAACCTTATTGGTATCCTCATGGTTGGTTTGATCATTGTCCTATCTCCAGAGAACCTCATTCTTAAATCTCAGACTAATCTCTCCTATCTACACTGTGAACTGGTTGGAAAATGCTTTTTTACCCCATGGGAAAATGTCAACAAAAATGACAAGTGTCCATTTTACTAAAATTTTCACTGGAAAACATTGACTGTTGAAAAAATGAAGAATGATATTTGTTATGTTTGGCAACAAAAACTGATTTTTTTTGGCTAAAAACCTCAAAATCTAAACAAATTTCAGCTGGAAACTGAAAAATGTCTGGGCCAAGTTTTCTGGCTTTTTGATTTTCTAACGAAGAAATAAAAAAATGTCAAGGAAAGCAGAGAATCTGTGAAGACTTTCAGTTTGTCAAAAAACAATTTTCAAATTTAAATTAAATAAGTTTGGACAGAAAATTTTCAACCTGTCCTACCTCAGCTGCCTCTCCATTGATTTTCATCCACGAAGTTTTATATAAACATAATTAGCGTTTACCCACTTCTTTTTGTGGTGGAATATTAACAGCCTGTTTTTTTCTATGTCCAGTGGTTTCTTCCCTCAGGTCAGAGAGGTCACTACTATCAAACAGTCTCAATCCCCTGCATTTGAGAGGATTCCTGGTACTATTGTGCCACCATTTGGCTGTCCTTGCTTTCCTCTGGTAAGGACCCAGTAGCAGCAATCTGGGTAAATGGGATTTTCTTTCAAATCCCACTCCAGTGGTTTAGCCATTTTAGCTTCAACCCACCCAGCAGGTCACAGGATCAGATTTATGCACAAATTTATAGCTGACTAAAGCTGAAGAGACTCTGCTGACACCAGCTGAGTTACTCTAGATTTACACTCTTTTTAAAAGAGTGGAATCTCACCCATAATCCTTTCCTCGCCTGGTATTCCCAAAAAGTGAATCCTTCAAATTTGGGCAGTATTTCTTAAAGTTTTTAGAAGACAGCTTGTCCTTCAATTTCACCTGGTCCTCCACACTAATGAGATATCTATCCTTCAGATCCAATCTGCTATTGAGATTACCGTATTAGGTTCTGATTCAGGAAAGCATCACTGGTCAGGACAGAATTTAAGCATGTTCTTGAATTCAACAGGATTTAAGCATATGCTTATTAAGCACATCCTTAAATCCTATCCCGAATAGGGACAGATTTAAGCACAAACCTAAATGGTTTCCTGAATTGGGGACCTTTAATATTTTTGTCCATAGAAGAAATAAAATCTAAATTCTAAGTAAAATGTGGCAAGAAAGCACTGAATTGAGATTGAAAATAAGAACTACTGAACCAAAATCTAATTTCCAGAGTTCAAATGTCAGTCTAGCAAAAATCCAGATGAGATTAGTGCTTATTCCAGTGCAAACGAGCAGGAAAGCAGTATCAAAAGGATCCTGGTACTCACCACCAGGATTAATCTTAGCACTGAGGGCTCGGCTACACTTGCAAGTTGCAGCGCTGGTAGAGGCTTTCCAGCGCTGCAATTAGTAACCGTCCACACCTGCAAGGCACATCCAGCGCTGCAACTCCCTGGCTGCAGCACTGGCTGTACACCTGGTCAGGTTGGGGTGTAGCGATTGCAGCGCTGGTGACCCAGTGCTGCTCATCAAGTGTGGACACACACCAGTGCTTTTATTGGCCTCCAGGGAATAAGGAGATATCCCAGAATGCTTTTAACTAAATTACTCTGTTTTGTTATGCAGCCTCTCTTTGTTTTGTTGTGAACTCCGATCAGAGCTCCGTTGAACTGCTTATCTAAAAAAACAAACACTGATCACAGCAAACAGGAGCTATCTGTACCTGGCTGTGAACGATCAAATGAGAGGCAGGGAGTGAATGTTTGCTTGACAGAGAAACAGCGTTGGATGCAGGCTGTTTGCAATTAAGACTAAGGGTTCGCGAACATTTTGTGATTTTTCAATCCAGGAAGCTAACACACAGTGTTGGCTCCAAAAATCCACTCTCTCTCTCTTCCCCGCTCCCTGTCACAGTACACCACAGGGAGTGAGTGAAACAGCAGGGAGTCCGTGTTGGAGGCAGGCTGTTTGCAATTAAGAGTTAAGACTAAGGGTTCGCAAACATTTTGTGATTTTTCAATCCAGGAAGCTAACACACAATGTTGGCTCCAAAAATCCACTCTATCTTCCCCACTCCCTATCACAGTACACCACCCTCCACCCCCCTCTTTTGAAAAGCACGTTGTTGCCACTTGAATGCTGGGATAGCTGCCCATAATGCAGCACTCCCAACAGCACTGTAAATGCTGCAAATGTGGCCACACACCAGCGCTGGTAGCTGTGAGTGTGACCACACACCAGCGCTGTTCCTGCACAGCTGCATGACCAGCGCTGTAACTTTCAAGTGTAGCCAAGCCCTGAGTAATTCTAGCTTTACTCTTCCCATACACCCTTATAAAAAGTATTGTACAGATCACTAAGGACATTGCATCCTGGATTCTGTCTTCCAGTGTGACCCCTTTATGTCTCTCTGGCAGCATATAAGGTCTGTGCAGTTGCTGCAATGGCCCCATGGAAAACTCCCCTGGCACAGAGGCAGTGCAGAGACAACATACATGAATCCGATGCCACCCCTCTTTGGAGACTCCATGTAGGAGCATGTTGAGGATGAGAGAAGGAATGGCTGGAGCACTGTCAACTCCAGCTACTTTGGACTGCAGATTAAGGTAACAAGACAGCAAGTGTGAAAAATCAGGACACTTTTTTTTGCACATATAAGACAAAGCCCCTAATATGGGGACATTGCGTCACCCTACTGCAGCTCAGCCCATAGGCAGCCCAAACAAGACTGACTACCATAAATTTGAGCAACTCCAGGCTAGACTCAGAGGCACTAAGGTCTATGGTTGTCTCCCCATCTCCTGAGCTGCCCCTTTTCTGCTGTGCCTCCTGAGAGGTGCAGCACAGAACTGGGCCCTGCATTTTACAATAGTATTTTGCAGTGTTCTCTGTGATTACTACAGAATACAGTTGTGAGGTTTTTGTTTGTTTTAAATAAGAGCACCACCACAAGCACACTGAATTGAGAAATCATTTAACTCTTGTCACGTGTCTCAGTGCAGTACACCTACCACAGGAATTAAACGGAATAAGATGTGTTCACTCACACACACCACACACACCCCTCCCCACCCCACAGTGGAAAACAGGAAGCTGGGTTGCAGTGAAATAGAGAATATTGCAACAAATGAAAGGTTTAGATAATGTAGTCCCAAACTGTTATCACACGGCTTGTTCCGTTTGTTCTTTTACCACAGCAGAACTGAGGTGATGGCCCATGAACAGTTCATAACTATACCTGAGCAAATAACTGATTTTTTGTTTTGGTGGCTGAACCAAACCCCCACCCCCTCCCCAAAATTGGTTTGTTTAGAACTGAAACTGATTTTGTTGTTGTTTTCTCATGTTGGTGAGGAAAAAACAAAACAAAAAATTGTTTGGGTCAAGCAAACATTTCAAATGTCAATTTGAATCAACATTTCATTTAGAAAATGTCATTTCAAAATGAAATGTCAAAACGGTGTTTCAAAAATGTGGAACAAAACATTTAGATGTTTCTGGATGGGAAAAAAAATCAGTTTTTTTTCAGCTGAAACTATTTGCTGAATTCAGCTTAAATTCACATACAGTTTTGATGCTCACAAAAATATTTTGGGGCAAAAAAAAGCTCCCAGTTCTGTGTGTAACATTGGAGTTGTGAGGAAGTGTTGTCGGGGGCAATGATAAAAAATATTGAGGCCAGAGACCCAAAAGGTAAAGTTGATCTATGCAGTAGACATAGATAATCATGACAGTAGTTGCAGCTGGAGCCAAAAACTAGCTCTTTGAAAACTGACATCAGGCTCTTATAAGGAACAATGACAAAAACTTGTGAGCCACAGTAACACATAGACAGTCATGTGCACACGCACACACATTCTATGTCCCTCTCCCAAAAAAGAGGAGATTGGCCACCAGGAGCAGATCACAACTCACTAGGGCTCAGATCCATCATAACTGTGGTCATGGGTGGCGGGTAGCATAGGCAGGGGAAGGCTGTGCCTCCCCAAACAGCCTGGTGTGGCCCCTCCCATGCTCTGCCTGCAGGCCTCCTCTTGCGTGCTTTCTGTGCTTCTGTGGCTGAGAGGCTGGGGCAGGCAGGTGCACACAAGGCTGGGGGCACTGGGGCTGGAGGTGCTTGGGCAAAGGGGGAGGGAAACGGGGTCTAGCCTCCCCAGTGGTGCGTTCACCCCGCCGCCCATGATTGTGGGGGCCCTGAAAGCTTCAGAATCTCCCTGAAATACGCTTTTGGCTGACCTACACAACTAACACTGTTCTGCTTGAATTGGCATCACCCACTGTCCCTGACCAGGGCAAACGTCTTTTCTCCTCCGTCAACCTGCCCCCCAGCCCCGCACCTTTTCATCCCCTACTGGGTCAGCTAGCTCACTCCAATGTGCAATTGCAGAAACAAAAAGTTCTAAGAATGGTAAGTCCACAGTCCTTTGTAAAATACCCAACCAACCTATATTCCTCAGTAATGGCCATAATGTTGGGAGTTATTACATATAAAAAGTTAAGCCAAAAGGAACACTGAGACCAGCTTGCTGAACACATGGCTAGTCAGATAAATGGGGAATTTAGTTAAGCAGAAAGTAATTACTGGATGTGCATGAGACATAGTTTCAGTTTGCACAGGTTTCAGTTTGCATCGTTTCCACATCCTGTGTGTGTCTAATTCCCCCTCCTCCCATTCAGTCAAACCCAATATGTGAGTGACAAATCTCAAAACCAGAAAATGTCACGCTTGGGGTATGAGTTAGCAAGAATTTGCAAGGGATGGTTCAACCCACTGTCCTACCCTGGGACAAACTGTCACAAGTTTAATTATGAAACTATCAAAAAATAAAATAAAATAAAAAATAACCCAATCCTGCAAAATTTGTGCTCAGCCAGAGACAGGAAAAATTTCCACTTGAATTTCAACAAAGGGTCTGCAGTCCCCCACCCCCACATTGTTTCCTATGCAACTTAATCGCTCTCACTTCCTTGTTCAGCGAGCTTAAGTTTTTCCTTTCATTGCAAGAGCAGCAGTGTCATAAATGTGACTGAGGTTAAGGGGTCTGATAAATCGGAGCATGTAATGCCAACACCTCACTGCTGCATGGAGGAAGCAACGGAAAAGATGGTCCTTGTAGTATTATGGAGGCAGTAGACTTACACCTATTTTGACTTAATTAAGGGCCCTAGAACAACCTACCCTGTGAGAAGGCATCAGGCCAGCAAATGAGATAATAAGCACGAGTGCAGGCAGAATGAATGCATATTAAGTACGGTGTTAAAAGCATGATTTCCAGCCAACAAGGTTGAATCGTCTGTGCACGCTGATCTTACATGCCTGGACAAGGTCTGGATAAATAGATTTGCCGTCACTAATCCACCTCTGAGCTGGATTGACTTTCAGAAGTAAAAAATAGCTTCCGTGATGATGTAAAGCAAGAGGTTAGTGCGCTTGAACCAGGCACAGTGTTATTGGTGCAGGGAAGGACTGAGAAGAGGTATAAAAACAGTGTTTCCCAGCTTTTGTCTCTCCCCATAACATGGCATGAGCCAGTACAGGGCCGCCCAGAAGATTCAGGGGACTTGGGGTCTTCGGCGGTGGGAGGCCCCTGCTTCGGCGGTAATTTGGCTGCGGGGGGTCCTTCTGCTCCGGGACCCGCAGCCGAAGTGCCCCAAAGACCCGCGGCGGGGAACCCCCGCCACCAAATTACTGCCAAATTACCGCCAAAGAGCCGTCCCTAGGGGACGGTGAATCAGGTTGACTGTTCCGGGCCCCGTGCTTTGGGGGGCCCTGCGGGCCGGTGCAATTGGCTGGTGCTGCATGGCGGCAGGTAAACTGCTGATTGGGGACGGCTACCCTCAGCCCCACCCCTTCCACCTGAGGGAGAGTGCATGGCAGCGCTGCTGCAGCCTCCCCAGGCCTGAGAAGGTGGGTGGCATGGTCCCAACCCCCTGGAGCCCAGCAGAGCCCTAGAGGTGTGGGGGGGGCAGAGCCATGCCTGGCTGTTGGGGAGGCACCGCCTCCCAAAGCCTCCCCTACCCACCCCCGGCGTGGTCGGTCCTGGAAGTGATGTCACTTCCATCCCGGGTCCCGCACCCCCAATGGATGGCTCTGGCCCTAATAGACATACAGAGCTGGCATATTTCAGCAACTCTATCACCATCTGAAATCTACAACTGCAAGTCATTTCTGTGTGTAGTTTATCTGTTTGAACCTTGTAACTTGTCATTTCTTTTTCCTAGTTAATAAACCTTTAGTTAATTACAGGGTTGGGCTCTGGTGTGAGAGCTAAGCATGGGCTCTGGTGTGAGAGCTAAGATCAGAGCCGGTGCAAGGATTTTCACGCCCTAGGCGAAACTTCCACCTTGCGCCCTCCCCCGTCCCCAAGCCCCTGCCCTGAGGTGTCCCCCCAAGGCAGCTCCCCCCCGAGGCACCCCCCCTGCAGCAGCTCCCCACCTTCCACCCTGAGGCACCCCGCCTCCACCCCGAGCACGCCGTCGCTGCTTCACTTCTCCCGCCTCCCAGGCTTGCGGCGCCAATCAGCTTAGGTGCCACAAGCCTGGGAGGCGGGAGAAATGAAGCAGCCACGGTGTGCTCGGGGAGGAGGTGGGGCAGTGGTGAGCTGGGGTGGGGAGTTCCCCTGCGTGCCGCCCCCCACTTACTTGCTGCATGTGGCCCTCCCTGCGCTCCCCTGCCCTAGCTCCCTCCACCTAAATGCCGGCAGCGACCGGGGCAGCTGAAGATCCGGCCGCTGCGGTCGCTGCCGAAGAAAATGCCTCCCCCCTAATCCTAGCACCCTAGGCGACTGCCTAGGTCGCCTAAATGGTTGCACCAGCCCTGGCTAAGATGCAAATTGACATGGGTTAAGTGACTGAAAGGGGCACTGGAACAATTTGTATAGTGGGGGTGCTTAGAGTCATTGAACCAAACTGTAACCCCATATAATGGAAACCACTTCAAACCAGGGGGTGCAGCAGCACCTATGGTGACCGATGCTTTGGGACTGAGAGTAACCTGAATATTTTGTGACCTTTGGTGTAAAGGGACCATCTATCACAGAGTCAAGCTTGCCTGGATGGCAAGACAGATCAGAAGGACCAAGGGGACTGTCTTTGACTCCATGTTAAGGCTGGATAGTGCCTGAAGAGTTTACACTTGTACTTTGTTGGTGAAACCTAATGACAGAACTCACAACCAGTTTTTGGTTTGTGTCCTACTTCTTAACAGTCTGTCCTAAGGGTGGTATTCTTGCTTGTGAGCCATTCCAGACAGTGTGACACCCCCATTTGTGCATGCAACATTTTCATATTGAATAAGCGTGTGTACAAAAGGCATTTATGTTCTACAAGGTGGCCTTTGGTATTTAAAATAGTCTAGTAAGACCTGATACAATAAAATACAATATAGGGTTGCTTGTAGTTTAGAGCCATCTTAACGAAAGACATGTGAATAATTAAAAAAAAACTTTTTTGGACAAAGTGAATTTTTTGAAAATTTTGGCAAATTTAAAATAAAAAATGGTTTTAGGTCAAACAATGTTTTGCTTCAGCAAAATTGAAACATTTTGTTTTAATCATGCCCATTTTTAAACTTTGATGATTTAGTCTTTTAAAATAAAATAAATGGAAATTTTGAAACAAAAAATTTGCCTGGCTCTAATCTTAGCATTTCCAAGATAAAGTCTATTTGCTGAAGTTTAAAACTTAGCTGGAAACACTTTCTCTCAGATAAGACTTCTGATTAGGAACTTTATATGTTTGTAAAATATGAAGAAAATGTTTTGTTCTATGTTAAATGCAAATAATACAAACATGGAGTCATAGAAATGTTGGGCTGGAAAGGACCTCAAGAGATTATCTAATTCCTTCCCTGGTGTTGAGGCAGGATCACGTAAACTTAGACCATCCCTGACAGGTGTATCTCTAACCAGTTCTTAAAAATCTCCACAACCTCTGCTGGTAACCTGTTTCAGTACACTTAACTATCCTTATAGTTAAATTTTTTTTTCCTATCTCAGCTATGTCAATCTTGCTCCCGTGTCTTACATACAACACTCCTGTTAATACAACCCAAAACATTAGCCTTTCACAACTGCATCACATGGTTGACTCATTCAATTTGTGATCTGCTATAATTCCCCAAACTCTTCTCACCAGTACTGCCTTGTCATTTATTCCCCATTTTGTATTTGTGCAGTTGATTTTTCCTTCCTAAGTGAAATACTTTCCACTTGTCTTTGCTAAATTTCATCTTGTTGATTTCAGACTAATTCTCCAATTTATCAAAGTAATTTTGAATTCTAATCCTGTCCTCCAAAATGCTTGCAACCCCCTTTGCCCCCAGCTTGGTGTCATCCACAAATTTCATCAGCATACTCCCCACTCCATTATCAAAGTCATTAATGAAAATATTGACCAGTACCAGACCCAGGACTGATCCCTGCAGGACCACACTAGATACATCCTCCCAGTCTGATATTAAACAATTGAGAACTATCATTTTCTACCAATTGTGCACACACTTTATAGTAATATCATCTAGACCACATTTCTCTAGTTTGCTTATGAGCATCTCATGGGGGACTATGTCAAAAGCTTTTACTATAATCAATGTAAATCAGACTAACAAAGCAAAGTGCTACTACTGTAGAATGCTTTTGTTTTTCTACAGCTCAAAATGGCTTTATTAGCAAGCCAGATGGTGCTGGAGGTATTAGTAATATGATACCAAGCCTTTTACCTTTAAATCTGTCTGAATCCAGTTCAGGTTGGAAGTGGGTGAAAGCAGTTACCATGTGAAACCTGTGTGGCAGCTTTTAGAATAGGATTTGTGATCTTTGCGTGCCAGTGCCCACATGTTAGCAGAGTAGTTCTAGGTCTTGTGCTGTACCGATCTTATGCCTCTGAGGAGGGAGTGGACAGCATCTCTCAGGACACAACCAGAATTTTCTTAAGGGAGGGACCCAGGAGGCATATGATTGTGTGTGGGGTTCCCCTGCTGTGCTTTGCCACAACCTCTCACTCTCAGAGAAACCACTACTGGATAGAACCTCTCCCCCACTCCCCTACCATTGGACCGTGTGGGTCCAAGCCATGTCCTTCCCCGCTCCTGTCCTCTCCCCAAAAGAGGCTAGGACAGGCTGGGACCTCTTCCCCCCAGCCAGTCTATAGGCAAAAGGTGGTCCTGGCTCTCTCTCCACAAACTAGCTGCACCCCTATCTCTAAGCCACCTATCTGCTCTCCTGGATGCTGGGACTGCCACGTGAGTTGATTCCTGTAGGGCTATTCATACCTAGCCACGCAAACAGTAAATCTTGTCCTGATTTGTACCGTGAATTGGGCAGATAGGAGAAGGAAGCCAACAATGGAGTATAAAATAGTATCAAAGTAGTAAGAGCTAGAGCACTGCTATAGCTCAAGTCCATCCTCCTGCCATGGCAGCAGGTATTCACCAATAATGTCTTATAGACAATTGACTATTAAACACTCAGGAAGGAGCGAATATTTAGACCTATTGTGGTCAAGCAGCTGGAGTACGTGTGGCTGCCTGTGCCTAAGGGGCACTGGGGAAAACACTAGTCTGGTTTTGAAAGTGGTTTTCCTGTTACAGCTAAAGTATGTTAAGAAAACTGTTTTCAAAACCAGTGTTGCCTTCTGCCAGTGTGGACAGCGCCTCAAGGAATTAAAATGAAAAGACTCCTCAGCAGGAGTCCCTCTGCATCCACCAGATGCTTTCAGGGTTGAAGTTGGTTGACAGAAGAGCTTCTCCAGGTGCCCAGAACAGTTGGCAGCATCCAAGGCAAATGCAAGGTGGGCAAACAACATTGTCATGGAGCTTTTGGTTAGTGAGAGCTTTCTCGTACTCGTGCAACATGCCATCTCTCACCGGATGGTAGGAGGAAGGATTTTTGCAAGGAGAAGAAAGCCTAGGCAGGAGAGTGGACTTCAGGATTCCAGTTACATTTAGCTGTCTATCCACAAGGTTGGTGTGTAGTACTTGGCTGTGGAATAAACTAAAGCCAGCATTGCTGGGTGTATCATTACAATTCTATTGTCACAATCAATGATAATAAGGTGATTAAGTTGCATTGGATGTGAGCTGCTAAGTGATTGTTCATATGGTGATATAATTTCAACTGTTCTCCTACATTTTGCATTAATTTATCTTGCTTTTTTTTTTCTTTTCTTAATTGGTGTGCCTCAAATATAATGGTGTTACTGACAATATTAATGGATGAAGTTATATATTACATTTAAATTTGTTGCCTAGTAGACTTATTTTTACTATCTTGTATTTTGATGTTACTTTGCCATTTCCAGCCATATAATTAGACAAAATGCCTGACAAGTTTTAAAAATACACATCTAATGGATCAACACCATAGCAACCCAATTTTCATTACAGCAGTGACAGATAATACCTGTAACCATCTTAACATTTTTAGGATCAAGACTTGCTTTTCAGTATGCAAGTAAATCTTAATAAAATTTTTAAATCTAAGATGTTTTTAAAAAGTGAACGGTACAGAGTTTAAACATAGAAGTTTCTGGTTATCAGGGAACCACGTACAGATTATCGAGGTGTTTAAGGCGAAGTTCGGTTTAAGATTGGGTGGCATAAGGAATACATAATCTGCAATATCCCTGATTTGGGGTAAAAGGTTGATGAGTCAAAGTACAGACATTGAGATATGAGGGTATGATGTTC
This sequence comes from Mauremys mutica, assembly GCF_020497125.1. Taxonomy (NCBI): domain Eukaryota; kingdom Metazoa; phylum Chordata; order Testudines; family Geoemydidae; genus Mauremys; species Mauremys mutica. Next base: position 121,987,681 of record NC_059072.1, on the reverse strand, counting down.
ATACAATGGCTATGTTCAGGTGTGGAGTATAATGAGTGGTTATGATGAGGAGGATGGATTGACCCTCATTTGGTGACATTTAACGTTCAGGGAGTTTATGATTCCAGTTCATATGATCCAATGGACAAAGTCTCTTGGTCCCTTTCTCATAGATGAAGAATGATGTCACTCCGGCTCACGTATCCTGGTACTGTTGGTGGCCAGTGATGTGTTTGATGTAGATGTTCCTGGACCATCAGATAGTGTCTGAGACCATGAGGCGCTGCATGAGCCGTGCATAGCGTCGACTGATCCTGCAGGTCCCCAGCACATGCTCGTTGCAGGGGTCCCAGGCGCTCAGGGCTCTGATGATCAGGGCATCCATCTGCACCTGGTAGCACTTCAATCTCAGAGTGTCAGCCAGGGTGGCATACTTTTCCAGTTTACGAGCTCAGGCTTTGCGAAACGCCAGGGTCCTGTTCTCAAAGGAGACTGTGATGTCGATGAGGATGATCTTTTTCTGGGCCTCGTCGGTGACAATGATGTCAGGTCATAGCTGGCTGTCAGTACCGGGGCTGGCACAGTTCATGGAGATCTCCCCCAGGCATAGTGCAATGGCTTTCACCAGGCAGTTCTGGATGGTGTTGTGGCGCAGCTGCCAGGCTCTGGAGTGGGGTTTGCAGCTGAACAGGACGTGGGGCAGGGTCTCATTGGAATAGCCACATTTGCTGCAATGCTTGTCTTGGTTCCCATGGCGGATGGCTCTGTTGAGCGGGACGCAGTTGAGCCGGGCACGGTGGATGAACCGCCAGTTGGCAAAACGGCCCCTGGCAAGGAAGTGGTTGCTGGTGTCCCACTTGCTGGTTGTAGTGAGGTGGTTACCCGCTCCTGCCCTGCGGGGCTTGAAACAGCCCAGGAGAGGGCTGTGGCTGGGGCGAGAAGCCTGGGCTGATTGGGGGAAGTAGGCTCAGGTTGGGCCATGCCCCAATCAGGCCCAGCTGGACCCTATAAAAGGCTGTGAGCCAGAGGCCCAGGCAGTCTCCCTCTGCCTGTAGAGGGAGAAGGGCCTGGCTGCAAGGTGCCCAGCAGGGAACATAGATTGGAGCAGGGCTGGGGAAAGGCCAAGGGAGTCAGGGAGCTCTGGCCTAGGAAAGCCCCAGGCTGCAGGCCTGGTAAGGCCTATTGGGTACTGGGTTGCAGGGGGCAGCCCATGGGTAGGCAAAGGCAGCAGGTCCAAACCCCCTTTGCCTATGATGAGTGCCTTACACTGCAGTCTGCCCCAGTGAGCAGGAGCTAGATAGGGACTGGCAGTAGCCTAACACTGAGGCAAAGTGGAGATAGTGGGTGGGGGTTCCCCTGGGAGGGGTTACTGCCAGAGGGGCAGCACCCCAGGTAAAAGGGTCCTGGGGTCCTGGGAGGGACACGGGCCAGCAGTAAGGCAGATCACTGGCCTGTAGAGGGTGCTCCAGATGCTGGAAGAGCTAATTCCCAGAAGAAACCAGCCAGAGACGCCGCAGGGGTGAGTCTAAGCCATATTACACTGGTCAACTCGAAGGCTTTATCCTGGTCTGGTTTATGCTTCAGGGTTTCCACATACAGTGAGTGGATGGCGGCCTTCACAGTCCTCTTCAGCAAGCCCCTGGTGCTCGGGGTGACAATGGTGTTGTCGTCGGACCTGATCTGCGGCACCAGGACTCTCAGCTCCTGGCACTCCTTGCACCACTCCCAGTGGCAGCTAATGTGCTTCCCTAGGTAACGCGTGGCGTTATGAGTGTGGGACCACAGTGAAGCGATGTCGTGCCTGTCCTGTCCGAATTCCTCATCCAGGGAGCCGCTCAGGAAGGTGGCGATGTCTTGGTTGGAGGGGGCTCTGCTGATCTGCTTCTGTCGTGTCATGCAGGGCGTTCGCTGCAATGTTCCTTACCATGGCGTCGGGACATGTCAACAGGCGGAACGCATGTACTAGTCTAGTAACAAAATTGATCAAATTTTGCAGCAGAAGGAATGAATATACGGTAAGCCTGAAAAGCGTGCAGTTTTACCTAATATATCCAAGACCGAGGAGGGCTAGGATGAACAGCAAAGTCCTAAATCCAATTTGTAGACAGCTGGAGAATGTATGGATCCAGGGTTTCAGTTTGGGCCATTATAAAGGCAGATTTGATTCACACAGGTGCAAATTTTGAATCCAAAATGGTGTTCACATTCTGAACTCTCTCCCTGAAAAGTATTCAGATCTGGAGTTCTGGCTCATCCTATTTTAGACAGAGGTTAGCCATAAAAGCCCTAATTCAGCAACGCACTTACACACGTTTAGCTTTAATGATGTGAGTTGTCCCCATGAAGTCTATGGATCCACTCATGTACTTACACTTAACCATATGCATTAGTGCTTTTCTCAGTCCGAGCCAACATGCAGTATCTGGACATATCACATAATGGACCAAAGATGTAAAGGAAACAGAAATACAGTAAAAAGAAATTGGGGAATGGAAACTAGGGCTGTCTACACTACTGTGGTAAGTTGACCTATGCTACGTAACTCCAACTATCTGAATAACGTAGCTGGAGTCGACGTACCTTACGTCAAGTTACTGCGGGGTATACACCATGGGGGGGTTGATGGGAGAAACTCTGTCAACTTTACTCCCAACAAGAAGAGTAAGGTGAGTACAGAGGTCGACTGAAGAGTGACCTGCAGTCGATTTGGTGGGTCTTCACTAGACACGCTAAATCGACTGACGGTGGATCGATCTCAGAGCGTCAATCCTGGCTGTAGTGTAGATGTAGCCTAAATTTTGTCCAAATAGAAAAGCTCGTGAATAATTGGCAAGAAGACATTACAATGATGGTGAGTGAAAACTCCTTCAACAAATCTGTGGCTACCTACGATGTTTACGGTAGTGAAAGCCTGTTTGTATTCTATTAGGATGGCTGTCTCTTTTGCAGATTGACTCCTCTGATCTTTTTGTGGCCTCCTTGTAGTTCTGGGAAATTAAAGACAGTTCCTTCTGGGCAGCTTAGAGTTAAGTAGGGAGCCTCCTCCTTGAGGACTGTTATACCTAAGTAGCGTGTCCCTAGTTCTAAATCAATACTTGGGTTCACTTGCAAAGGAGAGAAAGGGTTTGCCATTCTAGATCAAATCATTATTCCAGCTAAATTGGTGTTCTTCATTCCTTGTACTAGTTAGAACCTGACATTTCAGAGGAAGGGAAAGAACCATACAGCACTAGCTTTTAGCTTTAGAATCTCCGGTGCCTGCTAGTGGTACATGAGGCAGCCCATTTTTCCCAGTGCTGTCTGTCCAGAGCAAGATGACGTTTATATTTGCAAATCTATGACATACAGAAACAATTCAGACAAGTTGAGTAACAGAAAGCATTTAAGTGGATAGGTTGTTAGCCTGACTCACAACCCCCTACCAGGAGGATCAGTGGACTGCCTTTAATCTGGCTCCTACCCTTTGACCTGTCTGGCTTGGATGGCCCTAACAGGAGCTTCCTGCCAGCATTGCCTTCAGGGTCATTGGAGCACACAAATCTTCCCACCATGTCATAGTACAATCCCCAGGAAAAGCACTAGACCATTGGTTCTCAAAATTTTGTACTGGTGACCCCTTTCACATAGCAAGCCTCTGAGTGCGACCCTCCCCCCAATAAATTAAAAACACTTTTATATATTTAACACTATTATAAATGCTGGAAGCAAAGCGGGGCTTGGGGTGGAGGCTGATAGTTCGCAACCCACCATGTAATAACCTCACAACCCCCTGAGTGGTCCTGACCCCCAGTTTGAGAACCCCTGCACTAGATAATTATTCAGTGCCACAAGGGCTGGGTTTATGGTGGCAGAGATTCCTTCCTGGTCCTCTGCAGGCAATCAATTGATACCCTGAAGCACAGGCTGTGACTACTAGTGATTGTTCTCTTTGTTTGCATAGTTACAATTGTTGTTGTCAGGAAGTCATCAGCCCTTGTTTACATCCAGCCACAGGGTCTGACTCTGCTTCTGAGATAGTGATTATACACTGCATAAAGGATCTTACATGCACATATTCTAAATGTACTGCCCTTTAATTTCATTGCATGCCTATTCTCATACTAGCCTCACATTCTGTCCTTTGTGACTAGCTTTTCACTTAAAATGCATTTCACTATAGCTTCTCCGTTTTAACCTCACACTGAAACATTGGATAATTGTGACAATGGAAAGATGAACAACCAAATCATGATCAGTTCTACTGCATGTACAGATAGTATTTCAGCCACAGAATAAAATTTTGGTTTTGCTTCATTTTAACTAAACATGTATATTTTCTTAAAGTTATGGCTTCAGTCTCACCTATATTAGTTATTTGTACTGCAGTAATAACTAGGGCCCCAGTCATGGACCTAGCCTCTTTGTGTTAGGTGCCTGTAGCAGGGTGGTTACCCGCTCCTGCCCTTTGGGGTGGAAAACACCCCAGGAGAGGGCTGTGGCTGGGCAAGAAGCCTGGGCTGATTGGGGAAAGTAGGCTCAGCTGTGGCCAAGCCCCAGTCAGGCCCAGCTGGCCCCTATAAGAGGCAGTGAGCCAGGAACCCAGTCAGTCTCCCTCTGCCTGTAGAGGGAGAAGGGCTTGGCTACAGGGAGCTGGAGACGGGGTACCTGAGTGGAGCAGGGCTGGAGAAAGGCAGAGGAGCCAGGGAGCTCCAGCCTGGAAAGCCCCAGGCTGTGGCCTAGCATAAGGCCAACCGGTACTGGAGGTTGCAGAGGGCAGCCCAGGGGAAGGCAAAGGCAGCAGGTCCAAACCCAACCTTGCCAGTGATGAGTAGGCTGATACTGCCGCCTGCCCCAGGGTACGGGGGCTAGACAATGACTGGCAGTAGCCATATATTGAGGCGAGGTGGGGATAGTAGGTGCGGGTCCCTGGGAAGAGGAGACCCTAAGACTGAGGGGTTTCTGCCAGGGGGCAGTGCCCCAGATAACAAGGCACTGGGTCTGGGAGGGACATGGGGGCCAGAGTGTTGTACCAATATAATAAAAAAAACCAGCAGGATCTTATTAAGAGGGATAAGGCAAAGATGCCACATTTATTGTAAATACCATAACAAAACAAAAGACAATGTTTTCCTACTTGTTTCCATTACTACTTATTCCTTATACACACACACACACATATTCATCCACACAATCATTCATTCAGGTTCTGTATAGATGTTATAGTTACCAGCCTAGATGTTGCTCATGCCAAGTTACTGGCCAGGTACCTTGGTCATGAGGATGGAGCCGAGTCTGTGTCAGATGCATCTGATGCTCCTGGAGGTTGGTATCAGAACCATAGACTCAAAGTCCTCAGTCTTTAGAGTCCAGTTTTATAGGGATTTTTCCCTATGTTAGTTCATAGGAGTTGCCTCATTCTGCTGTTGCTAAATCAATCAGCAGATGGCTGGCTCCATTCTGTCAGATGCTTGTTTTTCCTTCCTTTGAGGTGTGGTGGGTCATCTGGTTGATCCCACTTGACACCTTCTTCAGCCAACACTGAATTCTTCAGACTGGTAACTCCCTAACCATTCAGTCACATACATTCTCTATCTTAATCACATCTATTTCACTGTTTCTTTACTTTTTGGGGTGTTACCAATTTATGTGAGACTCCCTGTCTTTTAACAATCAAAGATAAAGTGAGATGAAAACTTACAGAGGGTGGGGGTCTCTATTTATAACTATAACAGCTACTGTTTTGGCTTACTTAGAGTTAATTAATGTTTAACAAGTTTTATACAAAGTATTTCTTTGAGCAGGCTTCACACAGACACAGCTGGTGGCTTGCAGGTTAGAATCACAAATTTACTTTTAACATAAACCTTTAGTTATGAGGCATCAATTAACAATAAGTCATTTTTCATATAAACCATGTCTAATATAAACCTTCTTTAATATCCCTACAAGAGGACAAGAGGATCACTGGGCTGCAGAGGGTGCTCCGGAGCTGGAATGAGCTAATACCTGGAAGTCACCAGCAGGAGGTGCTGCAGGGGTGAGTCCCCTCCTCTACAGTACTGTACAAATACAGAACAAAAAGATGGTCCCTGCAGATTTCTCCTGTCTCCACTATGCCACTTGGTCCTAGTGGCTCTTGCCAACTTCTCCCCTTACCTGGAACTTCCCCCCGAAAAGGGATTAGGGTTTTGTCCAGCATGCAAGAGAAAGCTGCATGGCTTAATACAGTCTCACTGTCCCAATGGTTCCAGCTAAAATCAGAAGAAAAAGTGGTATTTCCAGCCTATAAGGGGGAAAAAAAAGGTTGCAGAAATCTTACAAGACAGACTTTTTTTTTAATCTGTTTCCACCACTCTTTTGCTGATTTAGGAGATCTGGATGTTTCAGATAAATATTCAGACTTTCAGATGCATCTCCAAAGTAACCTTGTGAAACTCACTAGTTTAAACTCAATTTTCTAGCTAGGTTAAAAGATACACCACAAGTTGAGGAGGTTCAATGGGCCATATTCATGGCTGTAATAAAGCAGGTGCATTTCCATTCCAGCTGTCTAGTATAACTGCAGTGACTCCCAGCATGGGTCATCAGCAGGATTTGAATCTGGGATGTCCTGACAAATGTCTTCCACTTGAACCAAAAAGGTACTGCTGCCAGCCAATGGCATTATCAGGCTGCTATCCTCTATGTGCCATTAGTGGGAGATATAGCACATGCATTCTATAAACATGGTGCAATAAACAAAACATTCAATATTAAAACATGAACAAAACAAGAAACCAAAATGGAACAAACATTTTTACAATAAATGATTATGCTTTTATGAATAGGCTCCATAGTAATGGAAGCTTAGAAATTGTAATGACATCCCTAGGAGTTACAAAAGTACATAGCTCAGTATGTGCATCATTTTTGCTACTCCTTTCAGTACCCTCAATCTTAAATGTACATCTAGTTCTCAGTGTAAGTGCCCTATTTTCCTGATAAGTTTGAGATATAATTTACATAGAAAAAGAGTGCTGTTTTGGATAGACCATCCTTCACATGAATGTTCTGAACACAAACAATAAGTATAGCATTTCATTTGATTTCCTATTCAACCGCATGAAAGCCTGATATTCAGATGGCACAATACAAAACCATACTTGGATTATAAATGGCTCTAAATAGTTGTTGAATACTCAGCCTAGTTATTTCAGTAACAACTACATTTTATAGAGAGCGTTATTAAGTGCTAATTTTTTTTTAAACTTACTTTCAGGTTCCTAAGGTGAAAGTCCCATTCTTTCCCACCTTTGCCATTGATTGGCCTTCATAATGTTTTGCATTTTAATAGTTATTATTTTAGGACTTAGTTCTGTCACCTGTATCCACATTAAGTATTGCCTTATTCTAGGTATTAAGGCTTGATCAATGGCCAGGGGAACCAATGGAAGCCTTTAGACTTCACTGGGTTATGGATCAAGCCACAAGGACCACTTGAATAGTAAGGTACATAGTGTGAGCAGATATAGCAAAATCACCTTTATTTAAGAAGTAGGTCAGCATTATATTCTCCTTTTCCAGCTGCGGAAACCTTGGCTCAGAAAAGCTAAGTGGTATGGACCTGGTGTGATGGCAGTTTAATGTCAGAACTAGACTCAGAGGGAAAAGTTAAACCTAGTGCTTGTAACAGCTAAATATTTCTGAACCTTCTGGTGCTGAGGTTTCTTGGACAACATAGAAATTCCTAACTGTTCAACTTTAATCTAAAGTTCATCTTATTTATGAAATTTGTGTCCTTCAAACATTTATTTATAAATGAAATTTTGAATAGTGGCAAACTGTCTATTCACAATCTTTTTAATTCTCAAGACAAAATTTTGTTAGGAAATTTACGCAATTTTTTGAGAAACCTTTTCTAATCTTGATGTTTAAAAACAATGTAGATGGACTTGCTGTAGTTTTGAAGAGTGAGAATAGGTGATAAGGACTCCCTTGACTGGTTATAAGATCAAGAGACAGTAATTAGTGTTCTAAATCTCCACTGCTCACTCTAATGCTATTATTGGACCTCAGAGACTTATAATATGCACATGAGGCCTTCTGGAGTTCTCATAAGTTGACAAAAATTGGTTCTAATAGAAAAATTAGCCACCAAACCATCCCCGAAAGGCTCAAATGCACCAGCCATCCTTGAGAAAAGAGTAAATCAGGTGTGAAGTTTCTATGCCAAGCAATTTTTAATATATGGTGTTACAAAGAGTTAGGAAAGATTACAAAAATGACACCTGATTTTTCAAAATGTTATGTCTCATTAATAGGGCCCTACCAAATTCATGGCCATGAAAAATGCGTCACAGACCGTGCAATCGAGTCTTCTTCCGTGCAATCTGGTCTTCTGTGTTATTACCCTATACTATACAGATTTCACAAGAGAGACCAGTGTTTCTCAAATTGGGGGTCCTGACCCAAAAGGGAATTTTAAGAGGGTTGCAAGGTTATTTTAAGGAGGTCATGGTGTTGCCACCCTTACTTCTGTGCTGCCCCAGTTCTGAAGGCAGTGCCCTGCCAGCAGCAGCAGCGCAGAAGTAAGGATAGCTGCACCATACCATCACACCCTTACTTCTGTGCTGCTGCCTTCAGAGCTGGGTGGCCAGAGAGTGGTGGCTGCTGACTGAGGGCCCAGCTCTGCAGGCAGCAGCGCAGAAGTAAGGGTGGTAATACCATACCAGACCATCCTTACTTCTACGCTGCTGCTGGTGGAGGCTCTGCCTTCAGAGCTTGGCTCCTGGCCAGCAGCTGCCACTCCACAGCTGCCCAGCTCTGAAGGCAATGCCGCTGCCAGCAGCAGCGCAGAAGTAAGGGTAGCAGTACTGCACACCCCCCTACAATAACCTTGCGACCCTTCCCTTCCCCCCAACTCCTTTTTGGGCCAGGACCCTAACAATTACAATACTGAGATATTTTAGATTGAAATAGCTGAAATCATTATATTATTTTTTAAATCCTATGTCCATGAAATTGACCAAAATGAACCGTGAATTTGGTAGGGCCCTACTCATTAATATCTTGTTGCAACATCCCCCACCATTTACCTCCCACCCTCCAGCTTCTTTCCCAAAGTTATCTTCTGGAAGAGAACATGTGAGAACTAGCAGACAGTTCGGAATAGTTCTGACCAAGTTAGGAGTGTGAAGAGTTTATAATAGAAAAGTAGTCAAAACTTTAAAAAATAGAGAAATCACTGCCTCCTTCTGTATTCATTCAACAGGGCTGGCCTTACCATGAGGCGAACTGAGACGGCCGCCTCAGGTGCCAGACTGGGGGGTAGGGGGGCACGACTAGGACCCAGAGTGTAGAAAATTGTGTCTGCTGCTGGTGCATATGTATTCTCTGCTCTAGATGCACAGAGATGGTGGAGTGCTGTGCTGGAGGAAGGAGGGCACAAGAGACATAACAGGCAGGCAGGAGAAAAGGTGAGAGGGAATAACAGAAAGCAGCAGGAGCTGCAAAGAGAAAGGAGGAGGAGCCTCTTATTCTTATGTACCTCTCTAGCACCCCCAGGAGCCTGGACTGATTAACACCAGCTTCTCAGGGAGCTTCCTGTTTCCTGCTGCTTCCCTGAACCCACTTGAGGAGAACAGGCAGTCAACTGAAGCAGTAGGAGCCAGTTAGGCCCTTAAGACACTGATATCTTCCCTCACTCAGGCCCTGCTACCAGCCTGCTTATTTGTCCCCTTCAATTGAGTGTTGAGAGCCACTATAGGTGGCACAGAACATCAGTCATGAATGAAAGAAAGCAGCACCCCTCTTGGGCAGCGTTCAGAAAAAGAAAAAGCAAAGGAAGCTTTTCTATCTAAGCAGGAAGGAGCTCTCCTGAGATACATAGACACAAATGTCCATAGTGAGCCTTCTGGCCCCAGTGAGGATGTGAGTGGCGAGGAGATGCCTGATCTTCCAGTCAGAGTGCAGGTGACCTGGCAGCCACTGCAGCATCCATATCTCCATCTCAAATGGATGTAGCCATGCACATTCCTGAAGAAAAGTGTAGATCAGAGTAGAGTGTGGTGGAGGTGCAAGAAACAGCTGCTGCTGAATTTAGTTCCTTAAGTCTAGATGATCCAGGACTGTGGACCCACTTGAGCAGTAGCCTGAAGGACTTCCTTGTACTGCACAGGCCACAGCACGTGAAAAACTTCATGTTCCCCAAAGACAATGAAAACAGAAGTTTCCATCCAACACATTACTGGTGTGAAATCCCCAATGGTGACAAAGTGGAGAAGCCATGGCTTATGTACTCAAAAACCCAGAATGCTGCATACTGTTTGTTGCAAACTCTTCCAGTCTAATGTTCCAGCTGCATTGGGTTCTACAGGAACAAAGGACTGGAAAAATCTGGCTAGAAATCTGGCATGCCATGAGAAGGCAGCAAATCACCAGAGAGCATTCCATAGGTGGAAAGAGCTTGAGATGAGACTAAGGTTAAAGGCCACCATAGATGATCAGCGTCAAGAGACTATTGCATCAGAGTCTCTTTACTGGCAAAATGTTCTGAAAAGGCTCATTGCCCTTGTGAGAATGCTTGCTACCCAAAACCTAGCACTGTGTGGCACTTCAGATCAGGTGCATGTGCCAAACAATGGAAACGTCCTTAAAATTGTGGAGCTGATGGCTGAGCTTGATGCTGTACTCCAGGATCATCCAAGGGTGAGCTGCAGACGGTTCGCAACGGTTCGCGCGAACCGTTTGCTAAAATTAGACGCCGGACAGCGAACCGCTTGCTAAAGTTCTCTGTCCGGCGTCTAATTTTAGCAAACAGTTCGCGCGAACAGTTGCAAATTCTGCCTCCACCTCCGGCCATGAAGCTCCTCCTTGCTTCTCCTCCCCCACGGCTTCCCGCGAATCAGCTGTTCGCGCGGGAAGCCTGGGAGGGCTGAGAAGCAGGCAGGCTTCCCTGGCCCAGGAAGACGACCCTAAGGTAGGAAACGGGGGCGTGTGCCCCGGCCGGTCCCTGGCCGCGGCCCGTCCCCGCCTCCCCGGCCGCGACCCTGCCCGGCACGCGTCCCCGACTCCCCCCAAACCCCTCCCGGGCCGCCTGGCTCTGGCTGCACGCCCCCCCCCCCGCCCTGCCGTGCCCCCACCTACCGTCCCCGGGTCCCCGCCCGACCCTCCCTGGCCGCGTCCCCCCCCCCCGCGTTCCCGGGCACGACCCTGCCCGGCCCCCCCACCCCGGGTCCCCGCCCGACCCTCACCGGCCTCCCTGGCCGCGTTCCCCCCCCCGCGTTCCCGGCCGCGGCCCTGCCCAGCCCCCCCCCGTCCCCGGGTCCCCGCCCGACCCTCCCTGGCCGCGTCCTCCCCCCGCACGTTCCCGGCCCCGTGTTCGCGGCCCTGCCCGGCCCCGGGTCCCCGCCTGAGCCTAACCGGCCTCCCTGGCCGCGTCCCCGGCCGCGACCCTGCCCGGCCACCCGCCCCCCCAGGTCCCCGCCCGACCCTCCCTGGCCGCATCCCCCCCCGCGGCCCTGCCTGGCCCCCCCGGGTCCCCGCCCAACCCTCCCTGGCCGCGTCCTCCCCCCCCCCGCGTTCTCGGCCCCCCGTTCGCGGCCCTGCCCGGCCCCGGGTCCCCGCCCGAGCCTAACCGGCCTCCCGGGCCGCGTCCCCCCCGCGTTCCCGGCCGCGTCCCGGCCCGGCCCCCCCCCCGTCCCTGGGTCACCGCCCGACCCTCCCTGGCCGCATCCCCCCCCCCCCGCGGCCCTGCCTGGCCCCCCCGGGTCCCCGCCCGACCCTTCCTGGCCGCGTCCTCCCCCCCCACGTTCCCGGCCCCGCGTTCGCGGCCCTGCCCGGCCCCGGGTCCCCGCCCGAGCCTAACCGGCCTCCCTGGCCGCGTCCCCGGCCGCGACCCTGCCCGGCCCCCCCGCCCCCCCCGGTCCCCGCCCGACCCTCCCTGGCCGCATCCCCCCCGCGGCCCTGCCTGGCCCCCCCCCGTCCCCAGGTCCCCGCCCGACCCTCCCTGGCCGCATCCCCCCCGCGGCCCTGCCGGGCCCCCCCCCGTCCCCGGGTCCCCGCCCGACCCTCCCTGGCCGCGTCCTCCCCCCCCCCCCGCGTTCGCGGCCCCGCGTTCACGGCCCGGGTCCCCGCCTGACCCTCACCGGCCTCCCTGGCCGCGTTTCCCCCCCCCCCCGTGTTCCTGGCCGCGCCCCGGCCCGGGGCCCCGCCCGACCCTCCCGGGCCGGGTCCTCCCCCCCCCCCCCGCGTTCCCGGCCCCGCCCGGCCCCCCCCCCCCCGGCCCGGCTCCCCGCCCGACCCTCACCGGCCTCCCTGGCCGCTTCCCCCCCCACCCCGCGTTCCGGGCGGCGACCCTGCGGGGGTACCGGCCAGACCCTCCCTGGCCGCGTCCTTCCCCCCCCCCCCCCCCCGCGTTCGCGGCCCCGCGTTCACGGCCCGGGTCCCCGCCTGACCCTCACCGGCCTCCCTGGCCGCGTCCCCCCCCCACCCGTGTTCCTGGCCGCGACCCTGCCCGGGTCCCCGCCCGACCCTCCCTGGCCGCGTCCTCCCCCCCCCCGCGCGTTCGCGCCCTGCCCGGCCCCCCCCCCGGCCCGGGTCCCCGCCCGACCCTCACCGGCCTCCCTGGCCGCGTCCCCCCCCCCCCCGCGTTCCCGGCCGCGACCCGGCCTGGGTCCCCGCCCGACCCTCCCTGGCCGCATCCCCCCCCCGCGGCCCTGCCCGGCCCCCCCCGTCCCCGGGTCCCTGCCCTACCCTCCCTGGCCGCGTCCCCCCCGCGTTCGCGGCCCTGCCCGCCCCCCCCCGTCCCCGACCCCCCCCCAACCCCTCCCCGGCCGCCCGGCTCCGGCCGCACACACCCCCCCGGCCCTGCCGTGCCCCCACCTACCGGGATGCTCGGCTCTGGACACGGCCCCCCACCTCCAGCCCGGCCTGGCCCCGTGGCTCCAGCCGCCCCTGCTGTTTTGCCAGGGGGCCTGGCTCCGGCAGCGCGGGTCTGGGCGTGGCGGTGGCCCCGGCTGCCCGGCTCCAGCTCTGGCCGCAGCCCTCCCTGGCTCCACCCGGCCAGCCACCTGGCTCCGGCTGCTGGGCTCCCGCCGCATCCTCCGGCTCCGGCCACGCGACTCCTGTCCTGGCCCAGCCACGTCCAGGCAGCGCGGTAAGGGGGCAGGGAGGGGGTGTTGGAGAGAGGGTAGGGGAGTTTGGGGGTGGGGGGGTCAGAGGGCAGAGAACAGGGGGATTGAATGGGGGCAAGGGTCCCGGGGAGCAGTCAGGAAAGAGCAGGGTTGGATGAGGTGGTGGGGGCACTCAGGGACAGAGAGAAGGGGTAGTTGTATGGGGTAGGGGTTCTGGGGGGCCATTGAGAATGAGAGGAGGGGTTGGGTGGGGCGGCAAGGGGTTAGTCAGGGGACAGGGAGCGGGGGGATGGGTCAGGGGTCTCGGAGTGTGTGTGTCAAGGAACATGAGGGGTTGGATGGGGCACGACCCCCCCCCCGGAGGGGGGGGGAAGGAGGGAACCCGTTGTTAAAATTTTGGAGGGAGGAGGGAACCCGTTGTTAAAAATTTGGCAGCTCATCACTGGGAGCATCTAACAAGAGTCACCACCCAAGAAATGTACACACACCACTACCTTGGAAAAACAATTCAAAATGAGATCATACAGTTACTGGCAACAAAAGTCAAACAGAAGATTGTGGCAGATCTGAAGTCAGCAAGATATTACTCTGTTATTCGGGACTGCATGCCTGACATCAGCCATATGGAACAAATTACTTTAATGGTACATTTTGTAACAACAGAACCTAGTGAAAATGTCCCTGCAATGGTGACAGAGCATTTTCTAGAATTTATTGACATTGATGATACTACAGGAGCTGGTATGACAAATGTGTTTCTTAAAAAGCTGGAAGATACGGGAATTACAATAGCTGGCATGAGAGGTCAGGGCTACGATAATGGTGCCAACATGAGAGGAAAGAACAGGAGTGCAGACATGGAGCCGAGAGTTAAATCCTCAAGCTTTTTTTGTCTCATGCAGTTCTCATTCATTGAGCTTGGTGGTCAGTGATGCAGCATCAGCTTCTAATGAGGCTGCTGAATTTTTTAACGTAATTCAAAGCATCTGTGTATTTTTCTCTGCATCAACTCATGGATGGCAAATTTTGAAGCAACATCTGGGAACATCCTCACTGACACTGAAACCATTGAGTGCCACACGATGGGAGAGTCGAGTGGAGCGAAAAAGCCTATCAAACACCAAATTGGGAAGATACAGGATGCCAAAGTTGCCATTATGGAGGATAATGCTATGACAGGATCTGTTTGTGGGATAACAGTGGCAGAGGGAAATGGAATCACCAGAAACATACATCACACAGAAATTTGAAGTTGCTTAGTGTTGTGGCATGACATACTGTTTGAAATAAATGTTGTAAGCAAGAGACTCCAAGGTGTTGACCTTGATATATCTGGAGCAATTGAACAACTGGACAAAGCAAAGTCATACCTACAGTCTTACGGTCAGATGAGGATTTCAAAAGGTTCTGAAGAGTGTACAGAAGTTGGCAGAGGAACTTTACACTGAAGCTATTTTCCCACCCATTCAAGAATACAAGAGTCACTGAAGAAGACATTTTGATTATAAGGCATGGGATAATCCCATAAAAGAGACCCCAAACAACAATTTAAAGTTGAATTCTTTAACCAGGTGCTAGATTGTGCAATCCAGTCAATTGAACGTTTCATGCATCTCAAGGAACACAGCAGTATATTTGAGATGATATACGATATTCCCAAACTCCTCACTATACCTGAAGACCACCTACACCAGCAATGCAGGGCACTAGAGACAGTGTTGACACATGATGACATGCGCGATATTGATGCGAGTGATTTAGGTGATGAACTGAAAGCCCTTTCAAGATACATTTCAGCAGGATCAACTCCAAAGGCTGTTCTGGAATATATGTGCACAAATCAGACGACCACCCTCTTTCCAAATGCTTTTGTTGCTCTGCGCATACTTCTAACACTTCCTGTAACAGTTGCCAGTGGAGAATGCAGCTTCTCCAAGATGAAGTTAATAAACACATCTACGTTCCACAGTGACAGATGAGAGGCTGGTTGGCCTTGCAACCATCTCAACAGAACATGAGTTGGCCCAGCCTGTGGACCTTCAGGACGCAGTTCAAATCTTTGCAACCAAGAAGGCACAGAAAGCGCCACTTTGATTATTCAAACAGATAAAAATGCCAGTTTTTACTATGCACACAAGAAAAGTTACATTTGCTGTTCAGGCATTTGAAACTTAAGTGTTACTTAATTTTTGAACAAGGCATTTTAAGTTGTTAGTTCTCCTTTATTGGGGTAGGTAGCAGAGCAGTACCATGAGAGGCGTAGAACAGGAAGAAGGCAGAATTGAGACCTTTCAAAGTTTTGGCCCAAGTGAGGGGGCATGGGGGTGTCATTTGAGCCCCCCCCACCCTCAGGTGCCAAAATGTTGTGGCCAGCCCTGCTCTTATTAGTGACCCTGGTTGAGTGAAGATATCTGTGCACCTTCCACAGGTATTGCGGAGGTTTCAGGAAAGACTCATGACCTTGTTGTAATGCAGTTTTACAGACACCTTGACCATGTTCAAGTGTCTTGCAAGGCGAGTGAGAGGGTACTGAAATGGCAGCGTAAATTGAGACAGTCATGCTGTAATGTTACTTAGATTTTAAATAAAAAGTTCACCTCCTTAAAAGAAAGATAATGTCACATAAAGAAGCTCAGTAGATGGCTGTAAGCCTGTACTAGCTTCAATTAATGCCAGTCATCATTTATCACATTAGTGCTGAATGGTCCCTTTCCTGTTTTCCAAGTAAATATAATATTAGCATAGCAGCGGGGAACACTAATCCGAGAATAAAGTGTGACATTTGAATAAAATGGATAATTTTTTTCCAAGGATAATTCAAGCATCAATCTAAATGTTTCTGCTTGCCATGCTGCAAAGGCTAGATAGCAGGGAAGCAGGCTGTCATTATCAAGCAATGTGGATGTTCAATGGCGTATTAGTCATTGGGAGAGGTCTGTTTATTAGGCAGAGCATTATGCTAATGAACATAGCTACCCCTGGAAACACCTGGTACCCCTGACTGCCTAGGTGTTGTCAGGATCATCTCTTACAGCTTGCAATGAATACACCAAAATGTATTCCGACTGCAACCTTAGAATGGGGATTCAGGAAGGGAAGAAGATCAGAGAAACTTCTGTAACTTTGGGAAGACAATCTTGCCCAGTCTTTTATAATTAGACAGAAATCCTTATAAGAAGAATGTGGTCTAGTTAGTAAATTGTTTACTGTTATGTAAGTTACATATAGAAAATAATTTTTCTTTCTGGGTCCATGATCCATCAAATGGCCAAACATTTTCCAGAGACCCACTATATCCCACAATCCTTTGTGGCCTGTCTTTGTCAAGGAAAGAAACCCTGGGAAGGTTGGTGCGCTGTGGTATGAGGCTGCTGTGAGGTGAGGAGTGTGGGCGGCTACTGGGTTTGGTGGGGGTGTTTGGCTGTGAGATGGGGGAGGATGCTTCTGTGGCATGTAAGGGAGCTTTTGGTGGAATAAGTGAATAATACATACAAGAGTACTGGTGACAGACTGATTTTTGTTTCTTTGTTTCAGTCACATGACATTGGGGTAACAGGATTATAACCTGTTAAATGACAGTGGTCAGTATCCACTAACTCCAGTGGTTATTATCTTCCCCCTTCTTTTTTGGAGGAGGAGGAGGGAGAAGAACAGAAAATCAAATGCAAATCAACCGTAACATCATCCATAAATAACGATTACCACAAACCAATACAGCTAATCAATAAAACTCACCCACAGAGATATTTGGAATGGAGGTCAGGAAAGACTATCTGCACATCCCAGGCTGGAGAGAGGATTGCTCTGCCTCTTACTGGATATCTGTTCGTGACTACTGACTCAGAAGCTGTGACTTTCCGATCACATGGCCACTTATTCTCAAAACAATTCCATCTGCAACTCCTACTGTTTGTCATTGTCAGAGGTTGGTTGGGTCTGTGTTACCGTCTTAGAGAGACAAGGTGGGGGAGGTAACATCTTTTATTGGACCAACTTCTGTAGGTGAGAGACACAAGCTTTCAATCTTATGTCGTTTACCAGACCTGAAGAAGAGCTCAAAAGCTTGTTTCTCTCTCTCTCTCTCTCTCTCTCACCAACAGGAGTTGTTCCATAAAAGATATTACCTCACCCACCTTGTCTCTAATATCCTGGGATTGACATGTCTACAACAACACTGCATAGGTTACCTTCTGTCAGGTCAGCAGTCTCAGCAGCATTCTGGATGTCCTCAAGAAAGAGAGCCAGTGTCCCCTGTGGGTTTGCTTAGCAGTCTTCTGTGCCTCCTAACACTATATTATGTTACTACTCTCAATGGGTACTAGTTCACTAACTAGAGGTAATCTTTCTCACTAAATTCAAATAGCTCTGCACCAGGTTTAGACAAAGGATTTAGGAATATCACGGAGTTTCAGAGTCATTCCCCCTCCCCACAAATTCTGTTTCCTTTATTTACTATGGATTCCATACTTTTATATCTTATCTTCAATGCTAGCATTTGCATCTGCCCTGGACAGTCCTTGTTCTCAGTCCTTACCATTCTCAGTGCTCCGATTGCACTGTAGATTAGTTAGTATTTCTGATCTCATGCTGCATGATGTGACACAATGTCCTCTATACAGAATCCCATCATGTGTAGCAATTTCACTTCAAAAGCCCTACAAAGATTTATACTTGGAGAGACCTTTGCTTGTTTCCCTTGGCCATACATCTAGAGTTAATATTTCAAACTACTATAAGGTTGGTTATTATGCATTTCTCATTTAAGATTGTCATTTCTGCCCCCAGTAGTGGGTAGTATGTGCATCACTTACTTCAAACTCCTCTTCTTGGACTCATTTGCTTTCATTATTAATATAGGCACCCTTGAAAGAATGACCTCTATGAGAACTCCTTTCTAGGTGCATATTTCACACTGTATGAGTACCTTTGCAGTTTCCTGATCATTTTCTGAGTTCTAGTCACTGCTTTGCACATTGGTTTCTAAAATATGGCTTCCAATGGTGTATGGTCTTTCTACGTCACCCTTTTTGCCCTAAAGAATATTAATGAAGTAGCTCATAACCAAAGATAACGGATAGCATTTATTTTTCAAATATGGACATGAGAGTCTGGAGTCCTGGGTTCTGTTCACGGCTCTGACCTGCTCGAGGACCTTGAGCAATCACTTTATCTTTGGCGTGTCTGTGTCCCCTCTCACTCTTTTGTCTTGGCGGTTTAGATTGCACATTATTTGAGGAAGTGATGTTCTCCCACTATGTTTATACAAAGCCTCTTCCACTCAGGAGGTGGAATGGGCAGGCACAAGCTCATTGTTAACGGACCCAGACTTTCAGCTTCATTTAGGAGGATTTTTATTCTTTTTCAAACGAAAGCTTAAAATTTTGCAGGAGCTTTAGCAGCCCCCAGTGAAGTATTGACAAAGGGGCAGGTCCTCAGCTGGTGCAAATTAACATGGAAATTGATGATGGAATTATGACAGTTACATTAGCTGAAGATCTGCCCCAAGGTGTCTGTCTGAATACGAGCTCAGTGTGATACTTGCCAAAGTAGTAAAATCAGTCTGTCAACTTAAGATCAGCGAGAACAACGGTTTTATTACAATCTGAAACTAAGACCTGGTCTACTATGTACCCTAGTGTAGATGCAACTCCTGCTTGAAAAAGAATAAATTAGAACAAGCAAGAATAAGAATAAGCTATACCATATAAGCACGTTCACAAAGAGTGAACCCAATTATGTCCACACTAGTTGAGTTGTTTACTTTAACCAGTAGTTAAGGCACTACAACTTGTGTGTAGACCAGGCCTTACAAAAAGGCCATACACGGAGCAACAGAAGGTAGAGGATAGGTATTTATAATTTCAGAGGGCTCTGTGCCCAAAACTACTTCCTGAGTCAATTATGCAGCTCAAATTCCCTTGCCACAATCTGCCAGCAACAAGGTGCCCTCTAGCTCCTCCTAGTGGGCCACTACACTCTCTTCAGCAGCAGATAATAGGAATTCTTTTGTTGTTTTAAATCAGGGGTCGGCAACCTTTCAGCAGCGGTGTGTCGAGTCTTCATGTGTACACTCTAATTTAAGGCTTCGCGTGCCGGTAATACATTTGAACGTTTTTTAGAAGGTCTCTCTACAAGTCTATAATATATAACCAAACTACTGTTATATGTAAAGTAAACAAGGTTTTCAAAATGTTTCAGAAGCTTTATTTAAAATTAAATTAAAATGCAGATCTTATTAGTTTAGTGTGATCCTTGCCCTTGCTTTCCTTGCTGAGATTTCCAATGTCTGGTGGCACCTATTTAGATGCTTTAAGCTGCACACAGGCTTCTGAGTTATAAGTTGATAACCGGCTGGAACCCCAGATCGGCAGCTGAGGTGAGTGGAGCTGGCAACTGGTAAGGCTGAGCAGGGTCAAAAGCCTGGACCCTGTCTGGCCGGGGGCCTGCGCTGGAACTCCAACTGGAAGCAAGGTGAGTGGGGCTGAGGGGACCCCGGCTGGCAAGGAGCCAGCAGCCAGAACCCCAGAGCTGCAGGGGGGCTGACCGCCACCACTCTGGGGTTTCCACCACCAGCTCCTTGCCAGCTGGGGTCTCAACCCGCCGCCAGCCTGGGGTTCTTTCCCCCGGGCCAGCAGCGGGTGCTGAGTGAGACTGGGTGGGACCCCGGCTGGTAAGGGGCTAGCAGCGGGAACTCCATAGCGGCGGTGGGCTAAGCAGCTCAGCCCGCCCCGCGTGCCATGAAAAATCGGCTTGTGTGCCACCTTTGGCACACGTGCCGTAGGTTGCTGACCCCTGTTTTAAATTATTTTCTTCAAATATACTGCATTTCTGAAGTAGTTTTCATGGTATTAATTTCTTTAGAGTTTGCCTGTGACAGCTTATATGACTCATTTAAGACACTGTGGCTGTTTTTTAACAGCTTTTCTACTGTTTCTAATATCAGAGGGGTAGCCGTGTTAGTCTGGATCTCTAAAAGCAGCAAAGAGTCCTGTGGTACCTTATAGACTAACAGACGTATTGGAGCATGAGCTTTCGTGGGTGAATACCCCCTTCGTCGGATGCATGTAGTGGAAATTTCCAGGGGCAGGTATAAATATGCAAGCAAGAATCAGGCTAGAGATAACAAGGTTCATTCAATCAGGGAGGATGAGGCCCTCTTCTAGCAGTTGAGGTATGAACACCAAAGGAGGAGAAACTGCTTTTGTAGTTGGCAAGCCAGTCACAGTCTTTGTTTAATCCTGAGCTGATTGTGTCAAATTTGCAGATGAACTGAAGCTCAGCAGTTTCTCTTTGAATTCTGGTCCTGAAGTTTTTTTGCTGCAGGATGGCTACCTTTAAAGCTGCTATTATGTGTCCAGGGAGATTGAAGTGTTCTCCTACAGGTTTTTGTATATTGCCATTCCTAATATCTGATTTGTGTCCATTTATCCTTTTCCGTAGGGACTGTCCAGTTTGGCTGATGTACATAGCAGAGGGGCTTTGCTGGCATATGATGGCTATATTACATTGGTGGACGTGCAGGTGAATGAACCGGTGATGGTGTGGCTGATCTGGTTAGGTCTTGTGATGGTGTTGCTGGTGTAGATACGTGGGCAGAGTGGGCAGTGAGGTTTGTTGCATGGATTGATTCCTGAGTGAGAGTTACTATGGTGCAGTGCGTAGTTACTAGTGAGAATATGCTTCAGGTTGGCAGGTTGTCTGTGGGCGAGGACTGGCCTGCCATCCAAGGCCTGTGAAAGTGAGAGATCATTGTCCAGGATGGGTTGTAGATCCCTGATGATGCGTTGGAGAGGTTTTAGCTGAGGACTGTATGTGATGGCCAGTGGAGTCCTGTTGTTCTATGGTTGCAGATAGTGGCCAAAGTGGGGCACAGGAGGCAGAGTGGGGAAGGAGGAGGGAAGGAAGGAACAGAGAGGTAGAACACAAACATACAGAAGAGAACCAAGCTGCAAAGTGAGCTGGAGAGACCAGATGGTGGGAATGACAAGGAAAGAGAATGAGTTGTAATGAGTATCAGTAAGGACAATTGAGTAAAATTTTCAAAAGTGTCCACATGATTTAGGCACTCTTTGGGTGTGCAAGCCTTCCCCAGGGGTCCAATTCAAGTGGACTCACTGAGGGGAGATCACAGAGTGAGGCAGGGGTGCTGAAGGCTCAGAAGTGCAGTCCCAGAAGGCTGTGAAGCCAAGGAATTTACCCCAGTGAGAGTGAGACACCCTAGTGGGGTTAGCACTGCCAGGGACCATTACAGATCCATGCGGGAACACTGGACCTGTGAATCCATGACACTGTTAGAGGATGAAATTCCCTCCACCCCATGAAGGGGTTCAGTACAAGACCTATATATCACTAAAGTCCCACTTAAACCCTTAGCACACAGTTTTATGAGTATGCTTTAAGGTATGCTCCTTATCTTAAAAATATTGATAAATATATCATTAAATTCATTGCAATACCCACTTTGTGCTTGTTGTTAATTATAAACACCCTTTCCAACTTGGAAAACAAATTATTTCTATGTATTCATCAGAGAACTGTTTTTCCTAGATAACTTCCCATTGCTGAATACAACAGGCTGTTCAAGTTCCAGGCTTTCACTGTAATTAACCAACTTATCAAGCAGTATTACATTCTATTGTCTTATTAATTTCTAGATTCTAATCTTCATAAGAGTGCTATTTTGTTAAACAGCATCCTAGGTGGTGAATGGCTTTATTTGCAGTTTTACTAAAAAAGGACACTCCGTAGAGCTAATCGGTATCCCTCCTACCTCTAAAGCAAGTATATTGAAAATAGAGGGTACAGGCATTATTAATGGGCAAAAATTCAGATTTGTTTCTGGTCCTAATTATAGATTATCACCTCTTGTTTCTTCTGTTCTATGGGATTTTTCACACTCTAGGCTCGTTGCCCTATACCTAAAATTACCAGGAGAAACCCAAGTCTTGATTGTGTAATTGTGATACTTTAGTTTTTACTATTTCCCGAGTTTACAAAAACACCTCCACATAGGAAAAAATGCCAAAAAGTAAGCTTCCAATCACACATCCTCCTATTATGACCTGTTGGCCTTAGATTTTGTGAATGAGGCCCTTTCCATTAGCTGCTTGCTCACAGTAAAACGGAAGTTTCTGCCAACAGTTGCAGTTATAAACTCAATTATGTTGGGAAATGATGCAAGCAATTTGTTTGGTTAACATAAAGGAGACAAATTATCCAGAAATGCCCTGCACTTAAAAATTGAAATTGTGTCACCCATTAGAACAAACAATCCATATACCTACTATTTTAGAGTTTAGTGATTCTCCATTCTCCATTTAGTGATGGCCTTGAGCCATCAGGTCCTCTAGCCAAGCCAACAGGTCCTCTAGCTAGTCATTACTCCACAGGAAATCTATTGCACTTTGACCCTTAGGCCTCCAGTTCTGCAGCGAGTCCTGCATGGGAACATCCTACACTGCCTGGAATTTACAGCAGGATCAGGAGCTTATGGATTAAAGGCCTAGTTTTCACAGATGCTGAACATCCACAACTCAGTGGGAGCTGTGGGTACTCAGGACCACTGAGAAACAGGCCATAAACTCTGTCTTACCCACATACAGTGCTGATGACCAGTCTAAGTGTCATGAACACCATGGCCGCTTTACACCACTCCAACGGTAAAGAGACTCTGGGTATGGCTCCACTTACGATTTGCAGCGCTGGTAGTTTGCAGCGCTGGTCATCCAGCTGTGCAGGGCCAGCGCTGGTGTGTGGCCACACTCACAGCTACCAGCGCTGGTGTGTGGCCACATTTGCAGTATTTGCAGCGCTGTTGGGAGTGATGCATTATGGGCAGCTATCCCAGCGTTCAAGTGGCCGCAACGTGCTTTTCAAAAGAGGGGGGTGTAGTGGGGTCTAGTGTGACAGGGAGCAGGGGGAAAGAGAGAGGAGATTTTTGGAGCCAACACTGTGTGTTTAGCTTCCTGCATTGAAAAATCAGAACATGTTTCCGACCCCTTAGTCTTAACTCTTAATTGCAAACAGCCTGCAGCCAACACGACTCCCTGCTGTTTCACTCCCTCCCTGCCTCTCATTTGATTGTTTACAGCCAGGTACAGATGATCACAGCAAACAGGAGCTCTGTTTGTTTTTTAGATAAGCAACGGAGCTCCCATCGGAGCTCGTTCATAACAAAACAAAGAGAGGCTGCATAACAAAACAAAGAGAGTAATTTATAAAAGCATTCTGGGATACACCTTATACCCTGGAGGCCAATCACAGCGCTGGTGTGTGGCCACACTTGATGACCAGCGCTGCAGCACCAGCGCTGGAATCCTTATTCCCCATGCTGAGTGAGGTGTACGGCCAGCGCTGCAGCCAGGGAGTTGCAGCGCTGGAAGTGCCCTGCAGGTGTGGCCACTTACTAATTGCAGCGCTGGTGGAGGCTTTCCAGCGCTGCAAATCACCAGTGTAGCCATACCCTTAAAGTGAGTACAGAGCCAATTTATGCCCTGTGGTAGTAGGCTATGCCTCTCTAGCACCCCCTTGCAGAAAGGATAGGCCTTGCTCCTGCCGTGAAAGCTAAAGCACAGCCCTGCAGCTAGGCTATTCAAGGCATCAGCCCCCTTGTGGGGGAAAGTTAAAGTAGTATAACCGAAACATCACTCTGCTCCCACAGCCCACAATGACAGGGCTCTAGGTCTTTGGGAAACCAAAGAGGAAAAGGGAAAGTTCTGAGAGGGACTGGGGGGTGGCCAAGGATCCCCAGTCAGCAGCCCCTGCCTCCAGGGTTAAGGATCACTGAGTTGCAGTCCTAACTCCTTCACAGCACCACCCTGCACTGAGCAGCGATCCTCCTTTTTAAGAATCCGCCCATCTCCAGGCACACTGGGTTGAGGCTGATTGTGCCCAGAAGAGCTCTAACCCTTTCCTGACTGGGATGGGATTGGGATCTGCACCCCCACCCTCACCAAGGAATTCAACATGTGCTACATTTTAATGGGATTCAGACCGCTACACTTTGAAGTGTTGATGCTTTAGGGTCAGCCTTCCAGTACATCAGTCAATTTGTACTAATGTTTCAAATACCCATCAAATTGCCGCTTCTCACATTTTCAAGTAGCAAATTATAGGTCTTTATACTCTTTTCCAGGGAGAACTGTCCAAGAATAGCAGATACTGCTAGTATGCCCCATTACCACTGATAAAGGCTCATTACTCCAACATGCTTTCCATTGCCTCTCCAAACCTGGCGTATAGAGCTTGCTGGTCTGAGCTATGATAAATGTTTTCTTAGCCTATTTTACCATGATTAATGCCTCTTGAGGGAAACCATTTTAAAGCCTAATGCTGTGTATATAGTCATAATTCATGCTTTCAGGATGGGTTGTCACCCAAGGCCCTCAGAGTGCTGTACAAACATTGCTCACTTATGCCTTACTACCCTTCAGCAGGTAAATAGCAGTACACATCCACAACCATACTACAGCTAGATAAGTGGCAGAAAAGGAGGATAATGCCAACATTTTCAAAAGTGGCTATTAGTTCTGCATTCCCAGTTAGACACAGGTTCTGATTTGCAGAAGTGCTGAATTCAACTGGAGTTGTGGGCACTCAGCGTCTCTACCATCAGTGCTTGCGTGTCTCAGGCTGGGCTCCCCCTAAATGAGGGGCGCAAGATTAGTGGCCACATCTGAAAATTTTAGCCTAAATAGTTTGTCTTAGTTCACATAGTACATCGGTGGCCTCCTATGAACAGAAGCAACGGAGCACTGATTCCCAGTCCACGGTTCTAATTTATGGTTGGACAAAACCAGAAGATGGTAATAGGCCTGTTGCAAATTGGCAGTAATTAATAATGAGGCTAGGTAATATGACAATTTCCATGTGAGTTTCAGTGCATCATTCATAGATCAACAGATGTGTAAATGTAACTATCCAAGTGTTGTACTTGAAAGAGTGGTGTAATGTTTGTCTCATAGTAATTATGAAGACTCTGAACGCCAGAATTTTTCCCAACCATGTAGGTCTCCAGTGACACCAGCTGGACTCTGTGCAGGGGTACAGGTCCCTCATCAGGAACAAGCTACAGGATCAGGGTCTAATCAAGGACATATACTGCTGAAGGACAACACTTCCTTATAATGAATGCTTTATTAGATATTTAGATCTACATTTGCCTAACTCTTTCTTTGCTGCCCAGGAGAATAAAGGCTCACCGCTTTCTTGCGTAGCCACATTAGAGTTAACCTCACATTATAGTTAACTCCAATGCAACCCTTGGTACTTAAAGAAACACAGTGACTGTGCTAGTGGGTCTTCTCCCATGACCAAGTGGGCAGGGACAGGCAGAGATATAGCTCTGTTGCCCCCATACACCTGCCAGCAAAGATGGATGAATGTATAGAGGGGAACATGTTACACCCCATCAAGGATGTAACACCCCAATCCCACGCCACCAGCAAAAAAAGGGATCCCTGGGACTAGCTCAGAGGGTGTCTGAGGCACATTGCTTCTCACTGCACCCCCGGGAGTAGTTCATTTGTACATTGCACTCTGTTCAGAGCCATATTTAAAAGGCACAAAGCCGGGTCCTCCTTTGAAGTCAATGGAGTCACACCAGCAGAGAATGTAGCCAAAAAGTCACTAACTTAGAACCTATCGCTGCAAACTCCATTGACGTTAAAGTTCTAATCATGGAAGAAATGTTATGTCTTGTAATATGAATTTACAGGATGAGGCCTGCAGAGAAAAGTAACACAGTATTTGTCATACTTCAGGCTTTGTTGTGCTCTTTTCTACAACAATTCCAGTTCCATCAGTCTCACAGCCAGTGACTCATTTGTCACCTCTGACGAAAGGATAAGCTGCCAGATGGCATTGTTTTATATTTTGGAAGCTGTTATCTATTTCATTGCTCAGTATCTGGATCTTTGAACAACACAGAAAATCATAGGGAAAATAAGAAAAATTCCCTAAATTCTAAATCCCTTTTTCATTTGTCAATGTTCACACCCCTTTTTCTGTATTATTGTTCAGAGACACTTGCATAAATGGGTGGCTGCTCGGACAATTGTGGAGAAGGGCCATTCTTGATCTATAGTCATGTGTGAGCAAGGGCATTCACATGCAAATATGGGCATTCATGCGAGAAGTGCTTGCCCTGTTTTTTAAAGAATCACCCAAGCCCAGAGAGGAAAAATTACCATATTACTCACATGACTGAGCCATCACACACCATGAATAGTAAATTATTAAAACCTAGTCAAGAAAATCTAGAGGCTGTAATTTGTTTGCCTGGAGTGTTTGCTCAGCCATGATGAACATATAGATTCTTCCAAATTTGGATAATTTGCTAACGGAGTGGAAGGCTAAATTAGTTGGATAAATTGTTGCTAATAGCTAGTATTTACATGTGACCAAACATGCAGACTAAACATATACCACGAAGCGATAACATTATTCCCCTTCAACTCACATCTGTCCAGATGCCTACGAGACAACTACACTGCAAACAAAACATAAAATCGTTAACAGTGGCTACACAGTTAGCGTGCTGAGACTGCTGCTGATTACGCTAGTCGTGACAGTCACTTAATTTGTTCTCCTCTTGTTTGTTAGCCATCTGTAATTACTGATACTAAAAGGTCATTGGAGAAGGGATATACATATAGCACCCAACACAAATGGGTCCTAATTCCTTGTTGGGCCTCTAATTGCTACCATGGTACCTATGATATATAATGTGTAACAATACTTGCTAAACAAAGGAGACATTATTATAGAATGAGAGTAATTTCCAAAGGAAAATACACAATATATGTTTTAGTTCAATCTGCTTTGTACATATGTGTTTTCTCTTTTCTCAATTGTAACCCAGTTATTCAGGAACAAAAGAAGTGGAGAGAAAAACAACTCTCTAAAAGCTACAGTTAGTTCATTATAACATATACTGAAAATGTCAAGTGCAATGTTAATTAGATCCCATCTCTGTTTATAACCCACACTGTCACATTTGCCAGCCACTATATTTTTTAAAAGCTTATCAGCGTGGGTTAATTTAACAGTTTAGTGTTGTTTAAGAGCACCATGCTATTCCCAGAAAACAACCATCCAACCACCCTTCATTAAACTAATTACACTCTGATTTAAGGTGAACAATATTGAAAGCCAAAATATAGAACATTGTCCTGGTAAATAAAACTTGCACAGTCATAAAGGCTAGAAAAATGCGCAAAGGTCTCAGCACCACCCTTAACTTTATCCCCTTTTCCCCGCCTCTTGTTTCTCTTTATTAATAAAGAATGCAACAGAACAATCATCCTGTTACTATTTCATTTGCTCTAAAGGTTCACACAGTACTTCAAAGGCTAATGAAAATGGCAGACCCTTATCCTGAGTAGTTTTACAAATGAAGGGTGAGGGGCTAAAATACATGGGAGTTAGGCACCTAAATACACTGGAGAATTTTAGGCCTAGATTCTCAAAGGGACTCAGGTGTTACAGCAGTCGGTGTGGCAGAGCCTAATTTTTAGCTACCCTACCATGGTGTGGAAGGTTCAGCTTCAAGTTAGGTGCCCAGACTCCTTGTACAACACGTGGGGAGAGTTAGATGCCTAAGAATGGCATCCTTAGAAGCCAGCAAGTTGAGCAGAAAGCCACCTAAGCTAGCCACTCTCTGCCAAGGTGGGCCAGAGACAGAGAGAGAGAAAACAAGTACCGGTATGAGGTTGCCTTTATAGCCTAGTGGTTAGGGCACACCTCGTAAGTATAGGGGGAAAAACAGTTCTACTCCCTGCCTCCATCAATATTTAATTATTCATTCAAACTTGGAATAGTTTCAATAGGAGGGTTTGAAAGGCACTTATGGTAGAATACCCAAAAGCCTGCTGGTCAGGGCACTTGCCTGGGATAGGGGACACCAGGGTTCAAATCAGCCAGACCTGATTGCTACATTGAGGTACATTCTTTCACCAGAAGGGCAGGACACACCCTACCAGCCAACCCCCAAAATTACTGATCTACTTGCCCTTGGCTGTCCTTTGTGGGGGGGCCCCAATTTGATGCTCGGAGAACACTTACTGTTATATCCTTGGGGCAGCCGGTGTAGGAAGCAATCACTTGAGGCCAGAGAGCAGGCAGCTAACCAAAACCTCCATTTTATTTACAGATATACAGAGAGCTCACTCAGCTGGTTGAAACCGGCTGAGCTAACCCATAATAATCTAACTCAGTTGCCATAGCAACAAAAACCATGACAACCAAATACACAACACTTACCAGATCTTGACTCACAGGTGAGAGAGCCAGGGGAGTGCCTAGTTTGAGAATCTCAATAGGCATTAGGCAAGAGCGAGGGCTCTGAACAGTCTTGCATCCTGAGGGTGTTCTGCACACCTGCACCAGAAATGTAGGCCCCTATGGGATTTCCCCAACAGATTTACTACTTAGAGGGTTAGTTGGCAGTGCTGAGTGTGGGTTTTAAGGATTCCAGTGACTCCTAAATGTTGGACTTAGGCACCTAAGTCCATTTATAGATCTAACCCTAAGTCCCTAGTTCCTCAAGGAGTTCTGCATGCACAGAGCTCTGTACTCATGCAGCGCTCCATTAAAGTCAGGAGGCCATAGGGTGACCAGACAGCAAATGTGAAAAATCAGGACGGGGGTGGGGGAGAAATAGAAGCCTATATAAGAAAATGACCCAAAAATCAGGACTGTCCCTATAAAATCAGGATATCTGGTCACCCTAAGAGGTCAAGATTTGCCCACATGGAACTCCCTGCAGGATGAAGGCCCAGATCCTATCTGCGATTCCTAATACAGTCTTCTCAAGCTAGAAAAACATGGGTTTTTTTAAAAAATTGCCTTACTTTTGAAAAATAGTTTGAGAGTTTTTCCCACCTTTAAGTGAATGTGAATTGACTGATGAGTCTGTCCATGGAAGAAATAGAGGTGTTCCCTAGAAGCACAGACACAGGGGAAATAGAATGTTTCTAACCAGTGTTTCCAGCTCTCATAATTTCAAGGTGACCCTCACAATATTAGGGGTGAAATCCATTGAAGTCAATGGATGTTTTGCCATTGACTTCAGTAGGAACAGGATTTTATCCAAGAATTTGCTTGAAGCCCCAGCTCCTGGAATTGTATAATTACTCAAGAATCTCAGCTCTCGTTTAAAAAAAATAAAAATAAAAAAATAAAAAGCCACTTTGTAGACATCATGGTTGCAGAGGAAAGCTTGAAAAGTGACCCAAGTGTATCCCAAAGATCCAAACAACAGAAAGCAAAAAAAAAAAAAAAAAAAGTTTAAATCATACATTTTTAGGCTTGAGCCATAATGTTTGTACACCTGGGGTTGGTCATACTATTATCACTATTAAAAAAGACACCAAAATGTTAATTAGATCCCAGGTTGTGACATAATTCATACTTACCTTCTTCTAGGAGAATCACCAAAAACTGTTCTCTTAAGCAACAGAAGGCCCTTTGTGAGATCCTTTTATAACAAGCCTGCACTGCACTCACAAAGGCAAGGGATGACTCAGCTGTCTGGGGTTTTGCATGATTGCTTGTGATAGGGGTGGAGGAGAGTAATGGAAAGTGAACTTTTTAAAGGGGAGAGCCCCTTTAAGAAAGTTATGAGTGAAATGGGAGAGATTATAAAAGCTTGACTCATTAGCTTATCATGCAGTTTGAGCTGGGATACTAAGAGGTGCTGAGGGAAAAAGGTGGGAAGTGGGATTGTTGAGAGGGGTCTTAGCCTATTGTTCCTTAAGAATATCAGCAAAAGTAGCACTGAGCCTCGTCCTAAAGACTTCTCTCTTGCATTTTGTATTAGAAAAATGCTTTTGCATGGCAAAGGACTTGAAGTAATCCTCTCAAAATATCTCTGCTGTGAGCTCTGTTGTTCTCAGCCCATGTATATTCTTGTCATAGTTTAACATATTTTATTATTTGAAGAATTGGAAAAAAAATACAATGAGGCACACAAACAAATTAAAAACAATCAAATTTAAAATTAATAAAAGGACATTTCCTTTTTGTGCCATGCATAATCAATATGTAGAACTCCATGCTCCACTATTTCAATGAGGCCAGAGGGTAGGTGGGGTCAAAAGAGGTTTGACATGCATGACTAATAATATCCACAGTTATATTACATAGGGCAAGCAATTATGAGTGATACAAACTCTTATTCTTAAGGATGTGAGTCAATCACTAATTGCCTCAGTTTAGGAAGAGTGCCACAAGTACTCCTGTTCTTTTTTGCGGATACAGACTAACACGGCTGTAACTCTGAAACCAGTTTAGGAAGAAATTTCCTAGATGAGTAGATTATTTCATAATGCTCTGTTATAGAGATTTTACACTTTCCTCTGAAGCATCTGGTATTGACCACTGTCAGCGGCAGGATACTGTAATAGGAACACCATTCGTCTAATCCAATATGCCATTTCCTACAGTTTTTATATGTTGAGTCCTTTCAATAGAGATTCCTAACATAAGATTTCAGAGAAGTGGCACTCCTCAGTAACACATTTCATATGGAGAAACAAGTTACCTAGAGTAGGTGAGAAACCTCTGTATAAAGCCATGTAAGAGGGGACTAGTTGAGTTTAAGCTAAAGCAAGTATCACTGGGGAGCAATGTTATGCTACCCAATTGGATGAAGGTTCGCAAAGATATTAGGTCAAGATTGAAAAAAGAGGAATTTGATGCCCTTTTGTATTCATTAAATTTCCTATCCAGACAGCTGAATCCTGCAGTGAAAAGCAGTTGCCCATCTTTCAGGTTGTTATTTAATATCTGAAACAGATTACGCATTAGATCCATCTTGTCTCTTCCCTATAACACCAATTTAGAATAAGCTATACGTCCCAGGGGGAAAGGCTGAGATTGTTAAGTGGCTGTGGGAAAGGGCTGGGTTGGGTGTGAGCAGTTGTTTATAAAAGAACCAGGAAGGATATTGCAGCCATTAAAAATCAGTCAAATTATCTCTTCTAAATGCAGCTATAGGCCAAGATGGCAGGAATCTTTGGGTGAGGATTTTGAACAAACCTATTTATTCATTGTTCAGAATTATTTGGCAAATATGTAGTGTATAGGAATTGGGTAGTATCCCTTTAAATAGTTAGGAACCCTCTCATAGGTCTCCCTGTGGACTTCTGCAGTAGTCACAAGAACTTGAGAGAGCAGCGGTGTGTATATGTAGCTAGTATAGTAAATGTGGTTATTTGGAACCAAGATGTGTCCATGTGGTTTTCCTATGTTCTTAATGTTGTATAAAGAGAAAAGATTCAACAAAACAGTTTATTGCGAACAAATTTCAGACTATAGGGTTGTTAATGCACTGTTCACTTCCACTCTTTGTTCATGGTGTGGGACTGGTAATCTAAAGCATTATTTCCTCTCTTTGATTGGACACTTTTTAAAACAAGATAATTACGACTATTAAAAAACAAGCGAGGAATAACAAATGAGGAACAACACATTTTCTTGCTCTGACATAAACACTTTTGGTCACACATGAATACAAGTGTTTGTACAAAGAACAGCCATTTCCCAAACATTTATGTGAAAAATAAACCCATTTATAGTGGATGGTAAATAACAAGGGATGCAAACATGGTTGAATCCATGAACCATTCAGAACAGGAATGTTTGCCTACACCATTCTACAATATTCAATTTTGTTCTAGTCTTGTGCCTACATTCACAGAGCAGGTGTTATATTCAAAGGATGGACATACATCCTCAGTCCTTCAACAGGAACTGAATGAGCCTTCCTGTAAATCTCACAAACCACGTGACTTGACTGAAATGCATCAACACAGGAATTTACAAAGGATCTACATGCAATGAACTGCAACATGGTAACAAGATATTACTGTACATACAGAAACTGCCCCAACCTCCTTACAAACAGTAATAGTTATGGAGTAGTCACACTTAATGCATTGTCATGCTAGGCATGCTGCTGCACTCTGCTCATACTAGTCAAGCTGTTTCATTATGGTTGTGGTAGTGATGCCACTGCATTAACTTGGGATAAATTGGTATGTAACTTGTGCCTCCACTATTCAAGATGTATTTAACTAGACATGGCCAGAGGCAGGGCTCATTTGTGCATCAAAATTAGGTTTAGGGCTAGCTAGAGTTTTGTTCTCTGGCCAAGCAGGGCTTAAACGGCATTGGAATCTCACAATTTGTTCTCAAACAATAGCAGCCAGAAACAGCAGAAATCTTGCTTAGATTGACTGAATGGTGGAAATCTCACCAATTTTGTGTGATTTCCTCCATCTTGGACCAAAATCTCTTGAGAGCAGCTCTTCCCATGAGATTTTGACTGAGGAGTGGAAAATTGGCCCCTTCCAGTGTAAGATCTGAGTCAGAATCACTCTCATGGAGCAGGTTTGAATTCATGGACTCTGACCAGGGGCGGCTCCAGGCCCCAGCACGCCAAGCGCGTGCTTGGGGCGGCATGCCGCGGGGGGCACTCTGCCGGTTGCCGGGAGGGCAGTAGGCGGCTCCGGTAGACCTCCCGCAGGCGTGCCTGCAGAGGGTCCGCTGGTCCCGCGGCTTCGGTGGAGCATCCGCAGGCACGTCTGTGGGAGGTCCACTGGAGCCGCGGGACCGGCGACCGGCAGAGCGCCCTTCGCGGCATGCTGCTGTGCTTGCGGCGGCGAAATGGCTAGAGCCGCCCCTGACTCTGACTGACACCCTCCTTGTGAAAACTGAAGTAGGGGTTGGATCTGACTTTCCAGTTTTGTTCTAGCTCTCCATTTCACTATCAAGTATTATGGCCTTTATTTAAGAATCTCCTGGTCCCATTCCTGCTCAGATCACAATTAAATCTAATAATGGTTTAATAAAGAAAAGAATCACTTATTAAAATGCACATTTTCCCCCTCTTTCATCATTTGGTAACCACCTTTCTTACGTTTCAGTGTGGGATAGGCTCTGAGTGTGTATGTGTGTGTGTGTGTTTCACGGCTGTGAAAGAAAGCACTTCAGCCTGACATCATTCCGCAGGAATACAAAGGAAGGAGAGAGAGCCATGTGTGGGAGAAATTCAGGTGTTGATGGGTCTCCAGCATAGGGCAGGTGACAGCTAATGAATTCTGGTGATCTGTAAAGATGCTGCCCTTTAGAATTTGACATCTGTCCATTGTCCCCTTGTGTTTCCCTCTGAACAAAGGAAGGTCTGAAATGATTCACCCAGGATTGTTTGGGGTTGCCTGCTGATTTTTATAACTTGCTTTCCTGGAACCAGTGGATGATTGATGTGTACACGCAGAGATAGGTGCAAGTGGTCCAGCATTGTATGACAATCCAGTGGGCTGTGAAACAATCAGGAGATACAGGGCTCAAATGATCACTTTTTATTTGACGCTGAATGAGATGCGGCATTTTTACTTGCATGATCGCTTTCCCCCCTACCGAGGCAATGGATTATGGTGACTGAAAATGTTCAGGCACTATGGTATCAAAATAAATTATAGTATTAACTGAATACTAGAACTTAAATGAGTTAATCGGTTCCTTTAAATAGCTTTCAGTCTTGGGTGAGGTGAAGGGGAAATTAGGGATTGTTTTAATAATCTTAACAGTGAAAAAAAATGAGTGTACATGTACGGTGGCATGTAGCAGTCTGCAAAGGGGGAAAGTCATGACTCAGGACTTATGCACAGTGATAAATCCTCAATTACAGCTTTGTCAACAGAGGAATCAGGGCCTGTGCAAGGATGTTTCGCGCCCAAGGCAAAACGTCCACCTTGCGCCCTCCCCCGTCCCCGTGACCCTGCCCTGAGGTGCCCCCGCCCCGGGCCGGCTCCCTCCCTCTGCCCTCCGCCCTGAGCAGGGGCGGCTCTAGGATTTGCGCTGCCCCAAGCAGGGCGGCACGCTGCGGGGGGCGCTCTGGCGGTTGCCGGTCCCGCGGCTCCGGTGGACCTCCTGCAGACGTGCCTGCAGAGTGTCCGCTGGTCCTGCGGCTCCGGTGGACCTCCCGCAGGCACGCCTGCGG
The DNA here is from genome assembly GCF_020497125.1 of Mauremys mutica. NCBI lineage: Eukaryota > Metazoa > Chordata > Testudines > Geoemydidae > Mauremys > Mauremys mutica. Next base: position 121,953,607 of record NC_059072.1, on the reverse strand, counting down.
ATGCTCCACCGAAGCCACGGGACCAGCGGACCCTCCATAGGCACGTCTGCGGGTGGTCCACCGGAGCCGTGGGACCAGCAGACCTTCCGCAGGCATGCCTGCGGGAGGTCCACTGGAGCCGCCTGCCGCCCTCCCGCGGGACACCGCCCCAAGCGTGTGCTTGGCGCGCTGGGGTCTGGAGCTGGCCCTGGCCCTGAGGCACCCCCCCCGCCCCAGCTCACCCCTGCTCCGCCTCCACCCCGAGCACGCCGTCGCTGCTTCACTTCTCCCGCCTCTCAGACTTGCGGCGCCAATCAGCTTAGGGAGAAGTGAAGCAGCCACGGCGTGCTCGGGGAGGAGGCGGGGCAGGGGTGAGCTGGGGTGGGGAGTTCCCCTGCATGCCGCCCCCCCCACTTACTTGCTGCAGGCGGCCCTCTCTGCGCCCCCCGGCCCCAATTCCCTCCGCCTAAATGCTGGCGGCGACTGGGGCGGCCGAAGATCCGGCCGCCGCAGTCGCTGCCGAAGAAAATGGCACCCCCCAAATCCTAGTGCCCTAGGCGACCGCCTAGGTCACCTAAATGGTTGCACTGGCCCTGGAAGGAATCAAACATGATCTGACAGTCACTTAAAGTTGCACTTACTAGTTTTCAGTTCCATATTATTCATGAATGGGGTAAAGGCTAATTCAGGTGATACATTTATGAATTGGGTTATCTGAAGGCAGAGCCTGTGATAGTAGGGGACTGGGTGTGATGACTTAGGAGGTCTCTTCCAGTCCCACGTCCTTTGCTGCTATGTATGTTCCTATATGTAGTACAGTAGGAAACCTGTGTCTGTTCAAAGCTACTTAGGAAAATGTTGTTTCCCTCTGAATTTCCTCAGCACCAGCACAACCCACTGCAATTTGGGTTGAGGACGGGAAAGAGAGCAATACATCAGTGCTTTTCTTTACACATTTTCTGCGGACACAGGCAGTTATAATTTTGACTTCAACTTTTCTTTTTCTTTGAGTCTACCATTGACACCTGCTGGCCAGATAGTGAAGGTACAGGCTTGCCAGAAAGGAGCTATATTATATTGTACCTTTTAGGGGTTAACGTCAATTCTAAACACAGTCAGCAAAAAAAGTTCCGAGAAGGTTCTGAACTTCCTTATAGGCCAACCTGTCCAGATCCGGGAACCATTTCAGGTTAAAATACGTTATTAGGGCTGTACTGATGCTCCTAGGAAAGCAGCTCAGAAGCCCAGCTGACAAAGTGAGCTGTGCTTGCAGGGGCGGCTCTACAAATTTGGCCGCCCCAAGCAGTCATGCCCGGGAGGCGCCCCCGAGCCGCGGGAGCAGCGGACCTCCCGCGGGCATGACTGCGGAGGGTCCGCTGGTCGCGCGGCTCGGCTGGACCTCCCGCAGCTGCGGACGGTTCGCAGGTCCGGCGGCTCCGGTTGAGCTGCCGCAGTCATGCCTGCGGGAGGTCCAGCCGAGCCGCGGGACCAGCGAACCGTCCGCAGTCATGCCTGCGGGAGGTCCACTGGAGCCGCCGGCCGAGTGTCCCCTCCGCAGTCATGCCTGCGGCAGGTCCGCTGCTCCCGGGGCTCTGGTGGACCTCCCGCAGGCATGACTGCGGCAGGTCCGCCGGCCCAGCCTGCCGCCCCGCCCGGGAAAGGGCCGCCCCAGGCGGGTGCTTGTCCCGCTGGGCTCTGGAGCCGGCCCTGTGTGCTTGGCTTGTCCACTTCATGACATTTACCACAGTCAATCCACAAGTTATCTTCCAGAACCTGAATGCCATACACCTCTGCTATGGCGCTGGTCATCATTCCAGGAGTGGAAGCTTCTGCCATACAGGGACAAGGACTCAATGATTGGAGGAGTATGTGTCTTCAGGTTTATTCTTGGAAGCCAAAGATTTTCTGTGAGCCAACATGACCTATGGGAAAATTCTATCTTACGACCAAATAGACAGTCAGATCAGCCATGTACATGTGAGCAAAAAATCACTGGGTTAAATATCTAATCCAGTTTGTACCTGCAGGTACCATTCATAGCCAAGCCACTGGCATTATTGTTTCATGTCTATTAGTAAATAAAATAGATTCTGTTGGTGAAAGGAGAAGAAGAATATACAGGTAAACAACCTCTCTTCAACGTTCCTAAGTTAAACAACTTTAACAGTCATCTATATTTTCCCTTCCTGCAGAAAAAAATACCTAGTTAACTTGATATCATATTTCCACTTCCTCATGAGAATGCTATCATTGATTTGATTATGTCCAGGGCAGAACTCATCAAACCTGCACTAGCAGTAGGCAAACAGAATTCCTGAGCAAGGCTGAGGGAGAAGGCCGGGATTTTGTAGAAAGAAATTGTCGGGATCCTGAGGCAGGTCTCGAGCAGCTTGAGGTCTGGTTTCTAGGCCAAGGTCAGTACCAGAGGTCAGAATTGTGTCAAAGTTTGAGGGTCAAAATCTACGTCAGAGCCAAAGCCAATGCTGGGAGATCCGGAGTAGTGTTTGTCATGGAAGCTCAGTCACTGGTAATCCATATTATTGCTTGGACACTTCCTGGTATGCCCTGTGCATGTAGGTAGGGTCAAGGGGCCAATCAGGAGCCTTCAAGGTAGCTGTCAATCATGTCTCTGGGATGGGATGTCCTGCTGTGGGTTGCAGGTCGTGAGGGGTTACAGCTGCTGCTGAGTGTTGGTATCTGGTGGCTCTGCCAACCCAGGTTCAAGTCCTGCCAGTCCTTACTGAAAAAAAGGATCTCCAAATATTCCCCAATGAACTTGACAGGACAGCATTATGCTGAAGTTTGTGTGTATGGTGGGGAGTAAGTACCTGTAAGGCACTGAGGTAGAACAAAAGGCAGAGCCAAGCAAACGGAGTCAAGGAAGAAGCAGTGTAGATCTGCAAATGGGTTAGCAACTGCTTCTGAAGAGTAATGTGTAACATAACTGGGAATCACCAGATGACTATTACAAATTGTCTTACAAGGTTCTTTAAACTGACTGATAACTAGGCAGTTAGATTTTGGAGAAATATTTACTGTTTGTTGTGATGCAATTCTTGGTAGAAACTGTACATATCAACAGTAAAATCTGTTAAATATAATGTCCCTCTGACTTAGGCGGTGTCTACACTACACACCTTTTAGTGACACGGCTGTGCCACTACAGCCGTGCTGCTAAAAGGTGTGTAGCGTAGCCGTTCTTTGTCAGCAGAAGAGAGCTCTCCTGCTGACAAAGCGCTGTTCACCCCGGTGCTTTTCGCCAGTAAAACTTTTGTTGTTTGGGGGTGTGTGTGCCTTTTTTCACACCCTCAAATGACAAACGTTTTACTGATGAAAATCCAGTCTTCTCATAGTGACTCCTGGGCCATTGCCAGGTGTCCCCTGCAGCAGGTTCTTCTCACACACTCCCTCCTGTAGCAGTCTTGCAGTTTCTTTGATCTTCCTCTCCTCATACACCAGACACCCATGTAGGAAGGGGACTGGTAAGAGCTATTGAGGGGTCAGGGCCGGAGAGGAAGAAGATATCTCTTGCCAGTGAGATTTAGAGATTACAAGCTTCACTATAACAAACAGAATAAACATCCTTGCAGAATGTTCAAGATTGAATTCTTAAAGGGTTTTATATTAGAAACGAGAACATAGGAACTACATGCTGAATCAGACCATTGTCCATCAGTTATCCTCTCTCCCACAGTGGGCAGTACCAGATGTGTCAGAGGAAGGCACAAAAAAGCCCGTAGTAGACAATTGGGCCTAAAAGGGAAATGTCTTCCTAATCCCCATCAATTAGAAGATGTTTTATGGCCCAAATCATGAGGCTTTGTGTTTTTCTTTTAATCCTAGTGTGTGCCACTGTGGCCATTTTTGTTCTCTGTAATCTTTTTTGAAGCTCTCAGCCTCAAAGATATCTCGTGGCATGTTAATGGTGTGGTGTGTAAAAATGTCTTTCCTTTCATCAGTTTAAAACTTGTTGCCTTTCAACTTCATTAAATGACCCCATGATTTTGTATTATGAGAAACAAGGAATGAGAACCCGGTCCCCCTGCTCTATACCAGCCATTCTTTTGTTTACCTTTGTCACATCCCCTCTGCCTCTTCCTCTCAATACTGACAATCTTTCTGATTGCTTTTCATACAGAAGGCTTTCCATTTCTTTATTTCTTTGCCATGCCTCCTGTTATGCTAAAAGATGCTAATGGCAGCCATCAAAAGACAATCCCAGCCCTCCTGACAGTGAATGGGTGTGCCAAGCACTCTTTCAGACTCAGCTGAATGAACAGTTAAGCCCCTCCATAAAGAATTCAGCAGCTGCAAACAATGGAGGAACGGCCTAAAACACAAGGCAGCTCAGAGCTAAACTGGGTGAGGTGTGGAGTTGCAGACTAGGGGCTGCTAGGATATTGGTTTTGCAGCTGGTGTATGTGAGAGACAGAGAGCCTGGAGAAGAGTGGTGACTCTGATCCTAAAAGGCAGCAGAGGCAGAGCTTCTGGGGATTTCTGCCTGTTGTGCTTGTTTCTACAGTGGTCAAGGAAACAAGACTTTGTCTACTAACATTGCACCAAAGAATACACCTGGTTCATATCCCTGATTTCTCGTCCTTAACAGGAACAAACTCTGCGAGGCCCTGAATAGTGTCTAATTGCTTGGACCAAGGGGGCAACAACTCACAACATCCTCGTTGTCGATCTCTGGACACTCCGCCCCCCGCCCCCTACCATTTCTGCTATATCCTTTTTGAGACCGGGTCACCAGAACTGCACCCACTATCCCAGCTGGAGCTGTGCCATGGATTTACATCATGGCATTATGATATTTTCAGTACTATTTCCTAACCTAGTCTTTATAGATTGTAGCTTTTTGTTTGCTTTTTTGACCGCTGTTGCACAATGAACAGAAGTTTTCCCTGAGGGTGTCATCTTGGCTGCTTTCTGACTATGCTGTATCTGAAGGGGAAGTAAATACCGTCGTGTTTCTCTCAGGAATATCACTGTAAATAGAGGGAAGCCATTTTGGGGTCCAGGATCCAGTGGGCCTTGGGTAGGGTCCTATGTAGGGTGACCAGATGTCCCAATTTTATAGGGACAGTCCCGATATTTGGGGCTATTTTTTTTAATATGGGCTGCTAATCCCCACCATCCCCGTCCCGATTTTTCACACTTGCTATCTGGTCACCCTAGTCCTATGTAAAAGGATATTTGTAGCTGGATGTTCTACAGGGGTTTGAGTATCCTCTGAATATTAAGGATTCTGAATGTGATCTGAATCCAGATATGAGCCTTCACTCTTATTGACATAGGTTGGAATTTGGTCAAACAGTGGTGACACTTTCTGGAATAACAGAGTAGAATTGTAAAGCTTAGAGCTGTGTTTCTTAATTAATGTGTACAATACAGTGTAATTTTATACCCGCCATGTCATGTTATAACAGAGAAAGATATTCCTCCATGTAGGGATGAGAGCAATTCTAACTCCAGATTGGCATGTAGTGCATGAGAAATCCTGTTCACCCGTATAACCTGTCATTAAAAAGGACAAATTGTTTAACCCTAAACCCTAAAACCAGCACAACTTCTTCTCTAGCTTCCTAGCTGGCTGCTTGCTCACACACAACCAAAACCCAAAAACTGGGAAACACAACTTGTAGTTCTAATACTAGTATCTCCTGTGAATTTATTTTTGACATCCATGAATGTTTGCTATTTAATGAGGTGTATAATGCCCTCTAGTGGTAAGTGGATGTATATACATTAAGATGTCATACTTTTTGTAAAGGGAAAAATGTATTTAATTTTCCCTTAAACTAATTGGAAATTGAACTGAGAAAGGCAGAATGAGTAGAGGTGGAGCTGGACTGAAATATTTAATCCAAAAGAACCAAAGAGTGGACCTGAGTCCTTCATATAAAGGATGTGGTAGGAGACAGCAAGTAATCCCCTCTCCATAAGAAAAAAATATGTGCTTATGTTCCATGCAACGTCAGTCACATTTCCACACATTGAACATTATCTGCTACTGCCCAATCTCTTAATTTACCCTCCTTTATAGTCATTTTGATCTTGATATCCACGTATTATAATATCTTGAAAACTAGACCAAAATGTATAGCATCAGCCTAAGAATGAAACTGTTGTGGAAACAGAGCTATTATCAGACAGATCTCCTGGTCCTGCTTCCGCCATTTACCTAGTATATGGCTTCTGGGTCACAACCCCTTTGATTTCCTGCTAACTGGCTGGTTTGACAAGTGTCTTGAGACAAGGGGGGATATTTTGCACTCTGTTTGCAGTGCACCTGCAGCGTTGTTTGCACATTCTCAGATGCAGCACCCCAGTAATAGCATTTGAATGAAGAAAGTTTAGAAGCCACCTGACCTTCACCTTTCCCAGCAGCTCAAACCCTCTTCAGTTTCAGGATAGGTCTACACTACAAATTTACATTGGTGCGCCTGCACCAATGCATCTGCGCCGCTACAGCGCGTCAGGTGATGATGCTCTCAGCCAACAGGAGAGGTCTCCCATCAGCTGAATAACTCCCACCTCCATGAGAGGGGGGTAGTTATGTTGGCGGGAGAAGCTCTTCCACCATCATAGTGTTGTCTGCACAAGGGGGGTTAAGGTCAGTATAATTATGTCACTCAGGGGTGTGGATTTTTCACATCTCTGAGCAATCTAGTTATAGCGAAATAAGTGTACAGTGTAGACCAAGCCTCAGTTTCCACCCCCTATTACACACCTCCAGTGTTCTGTTGCTCCACTATATATGCACCACTGGCCAGAGTGAATTAGGACCTCTACACTATTTTTCTAGTGATCAAGATTACAGGCACTTTCCTTTAGCAGCACAAACAAAATTTGGGATTTATGTAATGTTCAGCCCACATCCATCTTAGCCACAGTGAATCTCCATAAAGGAGTATGCTTAGTTTACTGAATACCAAATTTGGATAGCCATTTCATTAACTTTCCAATAAAAAAAAAATAATCAGAAAAAATTGTAAAAATTCACCATACAGGTCTATTTTGAGCTTTTTGACCTGAAAACAACTTCAACTTTTTAATATATATTTTCTGAAAATACTTTTTTATGTTTCAGCTAACTCTAACAGTCAGTGCCCAAGATACAATGCCTGCAATACGAAGCCCTGGATTGCATTCATCTTTTTTTGCGAGGCCTCGCAAAAATGAGGAAACGGTTTTCCTGCCCAGTGAAAATTTATATATATATTCTCATCCTGAATTTGGATGCAAATGGAATGCAACATTTTTTGCAAACCAAACATTTGAAAAAAAAATCAGTTTGGGTCAAAGGAAACATTTAGTTTTGATATTGGCCATTTTTTGGTAGCATAATTAATTTAAATTTTAAAACTAAAAGTTGTTTTGACCTGCAAAATTAGGATTTTTCATTTGGGAAATGTCAACATATTTTGTTTCAACAATTTTGAAACTTTCTCAAAATTTTTGATCATGAAAATGAGGCAAAATGGACCCTTTCACACAAAAAAATTCAGTTTCAGTGACTCACTGTTTTCTGATGAAAAAATGTTTTATTCAAAAATTCCCAAGCATCTGGGCAACAAAATGGCAGATGAAATTCAATGTTTATAAATGCAAAGTAATGCACATTGGAAAACATAATCCTGACTGGTTTCAGAGTAGCAGCCGTGTTAGTCTGTATCCGCAAAAAGAACAGGAGTGCTTGTGGCACCTTAGAGACTAACAAATTTATTTGAGCATAAGCTTTCATGGGCTACAGCCCACTTCATCGGATGCATGGAATGGAACATATATTGAGCAGATATATATACACATATCTACGCATGAAAAGGTGGGAGTTGCCCTACCAACTATAAGAGGCCAATTAAGTACGGAAAAAAAACTTTTGAAGTGATAATCAAGATAGCCCAGTACAGACAGTTTGATAAGAAGTGTGAGAATACTTACAAGGGGAGATAGATTCAATGTTTGTAATGGCTCAGCCATTCCAGTCCCTATTTAAACCTAAGGTGATTGTATCTAGTTTGCATATCAATTCCAGCTCAGCAGTTTCTCCTTGGAGTCTGTTTTTGAAGCTTTTCAAAATAATCCTGACTATACATACAAAATGATGGGGCCTAAATTAGCTGTTACCCCTCAAGACAGAGATCTTGGAGTCCTCATGATAGTTCTCTGAAACCATTCACTCAATGTGCACCAGAAGGCAAAAAGCAAACAGAATGTTAGGAACCATTATGTAAGGGATAGATAATAAGACAGTAAATATCATAATGCCACTATATAAATCCATGGTACACCCACACCCTGTATCCTGCTTGCAGTTCTGGGCATCCTATCTCAAAAAAGATAGAATCGGAAAAGTACAGAGAAAGGGAACAAAAATGTCTAGGCGTATGGAACAGCTTCCGTATGAGGAGAGATTAAAAAGACAGGACTGTTCATCTTGGAAAAAAAGACGACTAAAGGGGTATATAATAGAGGAATATAAAATAATGAATGATGTGGAGAAAGTGTATAAAGAAGTGTTCTTTACTCTTTTATATAACACAAGATCCCGAGTCACCTGATTAAATTAATAGACAGCAAGTTTAAAACAAACAAAAGGAAGTATTTCTTCACAAAATGCAGTTAACCTATGGAACTCATTGCCATGGGATGTTCTGAAGGCCAAAACTATAACTGGGTTCAGAAAAGAATTAGATAAGTTCATGGAGGGATAGGTCTACCAGTCGCTATTAGCAAAGATGGTCAGGGATGCCATGCTCTGGACAGGACTGGCTCTACAGTTTTTGCTGCCCCAAGCAGCGCACCGAATTGCCGCCGCAGATGGCAGGGGAAGTCTGTGTGCCCTTAAGGCGGCAGGCGCGTTTCCGCGGCAGCGGCAATTCGGCAGCAGCTTCTATGTTTAGCTGAAGCCGCCACGGACAGCTAAATATAGAAGCTGCTGCCGAATTGCCGCCACCGCGGAAACGCACGTGCCACTCTAAGGGCACATGGACTGCCCCCGCCGTACGCAGCGGCAATTCGGTGCGCTGCTGGGGGCAAAACAACAGGGACTGCCGCCCCTTGAAGATTGCCTCCCCAAGCACCAGCTTGGAATGCTCTGGATGTCCCTAAGCCAGATACTGGGACTGGACAACTGGGGATGAATCACTTAATAATTGCCCTGTTCTATTCTTTTCCTCTGAAGCATCTGGTGTCAGTCACTGTCGGAAGACAGGATATTGGACTAGATGGGCCATTGGCCTGACTCAGTATGGCCATTCTTATGGTCTTATGGCTGAATAGTTCAGGGTATTGTTAGCATTACAGAGCTTCCCCCTTTATGGGTCATTGCCTCAAATTTAGCCTAATTTGGAAGTAAGTGAAAAAGTCTTTCCCGTTAGATAGTAGTTTGCTGGCCTGTATAAAATGTGGTACTTGATTTCACTCCAGTTACTTGTAAAAAAGTGTCCACACCACAAAACTACAAATGGAACTAATTACAAATGGAACCAATTGGCACCGTTGTTGACAGCATCAGCAGACCAAATTTTGGATGGACCCTTTCACAATTAGATGTAATTCTTCCAGGATGGGGTGGAGGCACATTGGCATTGCAGTGTGGAGAGTGTCAAATGGCTCCTGCCTATGCTGTTCTGTGCATAAATAAAGGAGCTTTATTCTCCAGAAATGTAGACCCAGAGTCAGACTTTAAGGTCAGAAGTGACCATCATGATCATCTAGTCTGACCTCCTGCACATGACAGGCCACAGAACCTCACACCCACTCCTGTAATTGACCCCTAACCTCTGGCTGAGTTACTGAAGTCCTCAAATCATGGTTTAAAAACGTAAAGTTACTGAGAATCCACCTGCAAGTGACCCAGGCCCCATGCTGCAGAGGAATGGCAACCCCCCAGGGTCTCTGCCAATCTGACCCGGGGGAAAATTACTTCCTGATCCCAAAGTTGGTGATCAGTTCGATCGTCAGCATGTGGGCAAGACCCAGCAGGCAGACACTGAGAAAGAATTCTCTGTAGTAACTCAGAGCCCTCCCCATCACCAGCTAGCTATTGAACCTTTAGACACCACTTGAAATAAATGTTTTAGCTGTGGCCATTGGGATGGTTTCCTCAGGAGAAGGAAATCCAAGGTGCCAGCAGCAGGTACACATACGCAGTCTACATTTTGTCACTGTATTGCTCTGTTCTTCATATCAGCATGATTAGCAATGACAGCCTTCAGAAGGCCAAACCCTTTTGATAGATGCAAACTACACTTGAACCCAAAGCCTCAACTCACATGAGTAGCACTGTTGATTTCTCATCACTGTGAGTGCTAGAGCCTTTTTCTCCACTACTCTTACCAGCTGGTACAGCCTTCCTGAATCCCGCTGATTTTGTTAAGGCTACTCATGTGAGTAGTCTCACAAAAGTGCTGAGCACTATTCATTTATCATAACTGAGTCAGAAAAAACATATGAGACAGGGTAGAGGTGGAATCATGACAAGTAACCCTTTGTACCCAGTTCACAGGGCTATGAGAATAAAGAATGGGGCTATGTAAACCATCCATAGCAGGATATGATCCAAATCAAACCACCTTTCCGAAAATATTCTGGTGGATGGTAGAAATACTTGCATCCACCTCACTTTTACTCACCCCTAGATGGCAGTAACAACATTTTATTTCCTGGTTTTGAACATTACTATTAAAGTGACAGGAGTGTGTGATTCTGGGTGAGTGACACAAAAGCTGTTAGATGCTGATGAAACGCCCACCAAACGTTGGTTGTCAAACACAAATCCCAAACACAGTCCCACGGTGGGAAAGAATGTGGCTTCTACCCTAACTACATCTACAAACTGTAGTTACAAAAAAACAGAAGAAAAAAGAGCCAGTGTGAATTAATGCAAAAGAGTGGGGCTTGGCGGGGGGAGGAGTTAATGCCAACAACATAAAACACATAGATTTTAAATATCTTTAGGTTCCAAAAAATGAAAATGTTAATAATCTAGTTTAATTTTCTAGCTCTCATGCACTAGCACAGTACTGTTGTGTTTGCGGAAAAACTACACAATGGGTATGTTTAAATCCTAAAACTCTTTTTACTGAAGAAATAATAATAAGATAAGAATTAATAATAACGAATAAAGGAATCATGAAAGCATTTCTGTTCATTTTAGGCTTGGTAACCCCTTTCATAAGCTTGGGCCAGATTGTCAGGTGCTGTGACTCAGCACAGCTCCACTGAAGCCAAGTTACACCAGCTGAGGAGTTGATCCCTCAACTATACCCTCAGCCAAATAAACTTTGTTGCCTTCGTACTAAGTTTGTTCAAGTGACAACTTCACCAACGCAATCATTACAAATTAAGACAATAAACCTTCATTCACATAAATTAACACCCAGACGTCGCAGTACCAAATGTATTCACAGACTCACCACCTCCCTAACAAACTTCCCTGAATGCCTGGCATATAAACAACCACATTGGCCAAAACAAACTCCCGTGAATCACATTCAAATGCACAACTCTGATTATGGCTAAGTTAACATATACACCTGGATCATCAGCTGGTGTAAATTGGCATTACTCCAGTACAGTTAATGGTGTGTTCAGTGGTACAATGTATAATATATAGGGGTCTACCAAATTCGCGGCTGTGAAAATCTTATCACGGACTGTGAAATTGGTCTCCAGACACACAGCTTTGAAGGCAGAGTGGAGAGTGGCGGCTGCCACCCTTACTTCTGCACTGCTGTTGGAGGATGGCGCTGCCACCAGTCTCCGGCCACCCATCTCTGAAGGCAGAGCAGAGAGCTGTAGTTGCTGCCCGGGTGCCCAGCTCTGAATGTAGTGCTGCAGACAGCAGCTGCAGAGAAGTAAGGGTGCTATAGTATTGCCACCCTTACTTCTGTGCTGCTGCTGGCGGTGGCGGTGCCTTCGGAGCTGGGCACCCAGCCAGCAGCCGCTGCTCTCCCACCACCCAGCTTCAGGCAGCATCGCTGCCAGCAGCAGCATAGAAGTAAGAGAACAATACTGTGACCCCCTAATAGGCTTGTGAACCCCTTTTGGGTCCAGGTTCCTAGTTTGAGAAACACTGCAGAGAAATCACATATTTTTTTTGTGAATAGCTGTGAAATTGCTATTTGCTATTTATGCCATGACCAACCTGTGATTTAAGTAGACCCCTGTATAGATGTCAGTGGAGTGCAGTGGAGTTAAACCAGTTTACCTAGATGAAGATGTAGCCCATAATCTCTGTAGGAAACTTGTGATGGTAAAATGTATTATTTTATTATTTTGTTTTATTTTCACATGAAAAGTACGATTGCATGCACATTCAAATTGTGCATTGGTGCTACGGGGAGCCTTTGGTGTATCAATGTCTCGGGAAATATATATTATCCTTCTTGGGCTACATTTTATAATTTCCCTCTCATTTTAATATTGCTCTTATTGCTATTATTTCTACTGTCCTTTGATTTTTAATTGGTGAAGTCTGTAGGGGCTCAGTTTGGAAGAGACGCTATATAAAATAATGTTGTATTATATGTATATATGTATTATCTGAAGAAGTGGGTTTTTTACCAAATAAATCTGTTAGTCTTTAAAGTGCCACCAGACTCCTTGTTGTTGTTGTATTATACAGTATCAAATGAAATACCGTTCATAGAGGAAAGTATTTTATACTCTGAATACATTTTTAAAATTAAGTTTGTGGTCATAATTGTGCTGTATCCTGTACATTTATAGCCAGAGGCCAGATGCAATTAATATTCTTAATTGTGTGTATTTTATAGTCCTGTCTGAGCAGTGATTGTCCAATTTTAAAATTTATCAGGTGCAGCTGGTCTGCAATAAAGACTAACTATCAAGTAAACATAGATCATGGGTTAGAAGCATGCTTATCTACTCAAATGTTTGCTCCCCGATCATGTACCTCACTCTGCTAATTTCCTGCCATTTTCTTCCAGTGTCAGCCCAATGAAATCAATGGTGGCACAATACAACTAGAGAAACGCAGTACCAAGGCAGGTTCATGGGTGAGACACGAATATCTGAGCCACTGGTGTAAAGCTGAAGTAAGGCATTGATGAATCAGGCCCTAGATTTTCAAAGCACCTTATTTAATGCACTTACAAATACAATGGAGGAGGTGGCATAATTAAGGCTTAGTCTACACTTAAAATTTAGGTCAGTATAACTACAGCGCTCAGACTATGAAAAATACACACCCTTGAGTGCCATAACAATCCTGACCAAAATAGTTACCTCCGTGTAGACGCAGCTATGTCAACAGAAGAATGCTGCTGTCAGCCTAGCTACCGTCGCTTGGGGAGATGGAGTTCCTAGAGTGATGGAAAAACCCCTTCTGTTGCTGAAGGCTGCATTTATATCCTGGAGTTATTATGCCAGCATAGTTACAGTGCCATAGCTATGTCACTGTAGTCCCTGTAGTGTAGGCATGGCCTAAGAGTCATGACTAAGAACAGCTGTGCAAATCAATCACTGTTTTGCACAGAGAAACCATAATACAGTAGTTCATTTAATCCTTATGATTAATAAGTCCGTCCCAAAGAAAGTCAAGAAACTGTAAATGATGTGAAGATTATCTTGAAACTCTAGGCTCCAATGCATTCTTTGTGATCTATTTTTTCAGAAATCTCTGAAACAGCCCTCAAAGTTAAAGTTCTGTTGAGAGTAATAACTCAGCAGGGAGATGTAGCCAGCCTTCCAAATGATGGAAATGTAATTGCACTACGCAGCCATCACAAAAAAATTGATAAGGTGTCTGTACAAAGTGCTCTTTCGTTGTTTGGCAGCCAGGGCTGAAATGCTGTGTCAAATGCATTTACAGGATGCCGCAGGAATTCAGCCCAGTGTAAATATCTGCCATAAAATATCTCCTAATAACGTCAAAGCAAACTTACTGGAAGGTCTCATTTCCTTTGCATAAACACTCACTTCAGAAAAAAAAAATATTACCTGATTGTTGTATTAAACATTTCCCCCTGCAAACGTTTGCACCACAGCTAATAAAAAAATGTGAGGAAGTTTGCTGATTTTTCATTCCTTTCACCTGCAAAATATCTTTCATTTTGTCTTTGCTCAACAATAATTGAGTTATGACAAGACAGTGGTTAATAGATGTAACCGTTTAGGCAAGTAAATACCATCGCCACAAGCCTAACAGTAGATGGGCTGTGGAGATGCAATAGGAAGCCTCTCTCCACAGGATTCTTTGCTGCTTCTCCACACTTCTTATTCCAGCAAAACTCATAGGAACACATTTTAAAAGGTATTTAGGTGCCTAAAAGTGCAGATAATTGCACACTGAGATTTTTCAAAAGTCCCTAGGTGCCTAACTCGCATTGATTTGGGACATAAGTACCTAGGGGCTTTTGAAAATCCATTAGGTGCCTTTCTTAATCTTTAGGCACCTAAATACATTTTAAAAAATCTGGCCCTAGGTGACATAAAAGGAACTCAGAACACTAGACTCAGGTCTTCGCAGGTAAACCACAAGATGAAAAATATTTAAATTCACCTTTAATGAATGCATTTAGCTGACACTTAGTTTGGTGAGGAAACTGATTACCCTATATTGTGACTTGTGAGATCTGGACCAAATACTTACGTTCTAGCTGAATTCCCAGAGCTACTATATGATACTCTCCTAAGGCATCATTTTCAGATGCTGTAGGTGTGCATGGAACTATCATTGAACTCAGTGGGAGTTCTGCACCGAGAAAGACAGCAAAGAACTAAAGCAGCATCACTTCAGCTGTGCAGAACACAATGCTATCCGCAGCCTCAGAAACAACTCTGACATTATAATAAAAAAGGCTGACAAAGGAGGTGCTATACTCATCATGAACAGGTCGGAATATGAATGAGAGATTGCTAGGCAACTCTCTGACACCACATTCTAAGGCCATTACCCTCTGAACCCACTGAGGGTTACCAAAATTAATTTGCAAACTGGACACCATCAAATTAGGCCTGAGTAAAGACTGGGAGTGTCTGGGTCACTACAAAAAGTAATTTCCCCTCTGTTGATACTCACACCTTCTTGTCAACTGTTGGTAATGGGCGAGGTCCACCTTGATTGCAGTCGCCTCATTAGCACTACAAACGTAATTTTCCCTCTGTTGATATTCACCCCTTCTTGTCAACTGTTGAGAATAGTCCACTTCCACCTTAAATGAATTGGCCACTTGGTAAGGCAACTCCCATCTTTTCACGTGCTGTAATATATATACTGCTTACTGTATTTTTCACTCCATGCATCAGATGAAGTGGGTTTTAGCCCACAAAAGCTTATGTACAAATAAATTTGTTAGTCTCTAAGGTGCCACAAGGACTCCTCATTGTTTTAGCAAAGAACTAGCAGCCCATAGAGACTGACTATGTGCTGCATGTAGTAAAATAATGTTCTTTTTTCCCATTCTTAAAATTCCTACTAATGCATGTGATCATCAGTTAAACAAACAATAATGGCTCCCTCTCCTTTTACCCTCTTTATTATTCTATTTCAAAGTGTATTATTTATTATTATTATTACTATTATTATTATTATTATTTTATTATTATTATTTATTGGAGTTTTGGTCAAAAAATGTTCATAGCTAAAAATAGTTTCACCATTTTTTTGTCAAAAAATTGCTTTTGATTCTCCTCTCCCCTTTCTTTTGTTGATGATAAAACACCAACATTTTTCATTGGATGGGAGAAAATTCATGGCTGGCTCTTTATGTTATTGCTTTAAGGAAATCATCAGCTTTACATGAGAATATTATTATTATTATTATTGATTTTGATTGCTGTTGTACTCAAAGATCTGAACCACAATTATTACACAGTACATGATGCTAGGCTCAATACGTAATAAGAACACTCACTGCCTCAAATAGCTTACACTCAGAAGGAGACAAAAAGAAATGAACAGAAGGGGGAATGGGATACAACATACAACCAACATAGTAAGGGTGGTAATTTAAGCATTAGTCTTCTATGTTTTTTTCACCTCAGGACATGCAATATATAAAGGAAGGGGTGGTGTTAGAGGAATACTATCAAACGACATGAATGGGCTAGATCCTTAGCTAGTGTAATTTGGTGTCACTCCATTGACTTCAATGGAGCTAAGCCAATTTACACTAGCTGAGGATCTGGACCAATAACATTATAAATTAAATATCTTTTAAAAAAGAAAAAATATCAATATATATCAACTTTACCGACTTGTGCATAATGTACCCATTATCAGGTGGCTGGTTTATTGTAGGCATCACAGAAGAAATGGTTTAGTGGTTTAGTTATTATTTTATCCCTGATAATGATGTAGCTTGCAGCTACTCTTGAGTAATGTACTGAGGTGGCATTAATACTGCAATATTGACCTGTTATAAAAAAGATCTAAACAAATCTTAGCTTATGAGATTTTGGGTTGTTGTTTTCTTATAATCCCGTTAGAGGGAGGTTAATTAACACTTCTGCATAGCTTGGAGCTTCCTTTTAAATTTGCTGAACTCTTTTTAATCATGGATATACGAACAAGATACCAACCATATATAGCTAAATCTACACGGGGAAATAAAAAATAAGCATTTTTCAGGACCTTTGTCTCCACTTTTCCTCTCAGCTGTCTAAGGACCTTCCTCTCATTGCAGCTTTATATTCCTATCCTCCTGCAGTTTAAAAACTCTGTAGCAGCACTTCATCTGGAATTCAAGTTTTATTACTACTTATGTTTTATCTTTCTTTTCACTATTTTTAATGTATTGACAGTGGTTTGGGGGGGGTGCTACTGCCCCCTAGCAGACAAAATCAGAACTCCTCAAATGTATTTCCTACACTGCAAACAGCTACCAGAGATTCTCCTTTGGTCAAGTGGCAGGGTCATTGGAATTTTTAGGTAGCCCCATGAAGTCTTAGATGACTATGGATTTATTACAAAATATATTATCTCCCATTATTTTTCTTACTCAAAGCTCATGACTGCTCAGGCAATGGTGAAACTCACAGCAAGTAAATGATTAAAAAAAAGGGTCAATTTCTTGGAGTCTTCAAATCAAACCTGGATGCCTTTCTGGAAGAAATGCTTTAGTCGGACACAAGTTATTGGGCTCAGTGCAGATTATTTAGTTGTCTCTTCTGGCCTTAAACTCTATGATAAATAGCAGGTCATGGTCATTTTCCATCAACACAGTCTAACACTTTCCTGAAATAACTACAGATCTTTCAAAGAATTATCAATAGGTGTATGCACTGAGGCTGATGTTTATTTGTATATTTTGGATCTAATATTTGTATCTAAAGAAACAGGAATATATTGGATGAGAACTTGTCCTGCAACTCAAGGCCCCAGTCCTGCAACTTATTGTGTGCAGATAGGCTGCTGTGCCTGCATGGATCCCCACTGATTTCAAGTTGCAGGATCGAAGCCTAAGGTTGAAACTAGCCTTCCATTTTTTCCATTAAATCTTTTCCCCTGAAATTTCACTTGCCACATCTTACCCTACCATACATTTCCCCCTCTTCCTCCCCCTCCCACCCCGAGAAGTTTGGAAGTGATCATACAAGGAATTCTAAAGACATGCTGCTTCCAAAATTCCACTGACCTTCACTTTTTGAAAGTCTTTTTCCAACACTTGTTCTTTAGGAACAGGGGCAGCTCTAGCCATTTCGCTGCCCCAAGCACGGCTGCATGCCGCGGGGGGCACTCTGCTGGTCGCCAGTACCGCGGCTCTGGTGGACCTCCCGCAGGCGTGCCTGCGGATGCTCCACCGGAGCCGCGGGACCAGCGGACTCACTGCAGGCACGCCTGTGGGAGGTCCACCAGAGCCGCGGTACTGGCGACCAGCAGAGCGCCCCCCGCAGCATGCCGCCCCAAGCACACGCTTGGCGTGCTGGGGCCTGGAGCCGCCCCTGTTTAGGAATCGTGTTTCTCAAAAATGGCTTGGCCAAAACACGCTAAATGAGTCTAAATTGTTGACCTTCTCAAGAGGAGAAGTACCTTTTAGTGGATTCATTCAAGTTTTATGTGCATACAGAAAAACCTTTTTTATGGAGGTGCAGACTGTGACACTATGGCCATATTTGCAACTGATTTTCCTTGGTAGGGCTTATGTTGACCCTCACTTCAAAATTTTTAGATGGAAGAATTATTGATCCATGTCTTCTGATGTTTTAGGGCAGCTTTGTTTTTATTCTACCAGCACAAAAGAATGAGATCACGTCTCTGGCTCCTTTATGCTGGGGAAAAAGGGCTGGAGTAGCATAAAGGGGTCTTAAAAGCCTGAGATCCAGCTGTGGGAAGATTCTTCTGATGCAGGAACAATGGAAGATGCAGCCTTTTACAGCAGCCTCTTTCCTCCACTTGGCTGCTCCAAAGAGACTACCTGACTCCCCTCCCCACCAGTTTCTGTCCAAGCAATGTCCCTGATATTGGGCAAGATCCCAGCTCACATTCCTGCTCCCTCCCCCCGGCTCACATTCTTCAAGTCAGTGGGATTTCTTCTGACTAACGACAATGTCAAAATTTGGGATTTGGCTCATTGTCAACTCATCTTATCAGTAATTCCCCAGTACTGTCTGGAACATCCCACAGGAATCCCTCAAGCAATCACACTCCATAACTCAACCCTAGACAACCCCAGGAAATAGTCTTACCATCAACAAGCATTCACTGACACACTGTCCAAAATACTCCCAAGCAGTCCTCCTGGCACTCGCTGGGCGAACTGTTCCTGAATAAAACAGTGTGGAGTCCTTGTGGCACCTTAGAGCAGGGGTGGGCAAACTACGGCCCATGGGCCAGATCCGGCCTGTCAGGGTTTTGGATCCAGCCCGCAGAATTGCCATCCCCATGGCACTGCGGGGCTAAGGCAGGCTCCCAGCCTTCCATGGCCCCGCGCTGCTCCCAGAAGCAGCCAGCACCACGTCCCTCAGGCCCCTGGGAGAGGGGGCAAAGGGCTCCGTGTGCTGCCCTCGCCTGCAGGCACCGCCCCCCCCCGCCCCCGCAGCTCCCAGTGGCTGGGAACAGGGAACCGCTGTCAATGGAAGCTTTGGGGGAGGTACCCGCAGGTGAGGGCAGCGAGCGGATCCCTCTTCCCCACCCCCAGGGACGTGGTGCTGGCCGCTTCTGGGAGCGGCGCAGGACCAGGGCAGGCAGAGAGCCTGCCTTAGCCCCGCTGCGTGCTGCTGCCACCCCAGAGCCGCTCCAGGTAAGCAGTGACAGGCCAGAGCCCGCACTTTGAACCCCTCCTGCACCCTGCATCCCAACCTCTGCCCTGAGCCCCCATCCCCCTGCCCTGAGCCCCCTCTCACACTCCGCACCCCTCCTCTACCCCATTCCCTGCCCTGAGCCCCCTCCTTCACCCTGCACCTCCTCCCATACCCCGCACTCCCTCCCGCACCTCAACCCCTGCCCCAGCCCTACATTCATGGCCCTGCATGCAATTTCCCCATCCAGATGTGGCCCTTGGGCCAAAAAGTTTGCCCACCCCTGCCTTAGAGACTAACAAATGTATTTGGATGTAAACTTTCATGGGCTAAAACCCACTTCATCAGATGCATGACTCCTCATTATTTTTGCTGATACAGACTACTGGCTACCACTCTGAAACCTGTTCCTGATTAATGACCTGTGTGTGTACGAATTGGGTGTTAAGGTTAGTGTCGGAACTATTTATGTAACTTTAACTTGTGAGTCCATGAGTCTTTAAAGTTTGAGGGTTTTTTTATGGCTGTGTTTTCATAGCATGCCTTCTTTTGAACTGCACTTAGCAATCTTATCTCTTTTTGTTTGGGAATGATTAGCTCTGCTCCTAAAAAGACTGAGAACTGTGTTTTCTAAGTTCTCTCTGTCTTTGCAGTGCTTTAAAAGGGGCAAGAAAAGATTGTGCAATGTTTTGTAATGCAAAATACAGCAAGACGACCTTTCACACGATGTAGGGTATTTCTAGTATGACTGCATGTAAGAAGTTGTTTCTCTCAAACCCTTTCTGCTGAATTATGTTTGTCTGGTACTCAAAACGTATTCCATTCCGAATACCAATTGGCTTTATACAGCTAGTACCAGGAGTAGTCATAAAAAATGACCCAGATTTGGACTGATCAGCCTCAGAACGGAATACAACAAAGAGTCCTAGTTCTCAGCCCATTTGTTCTTTTTTTAAAAATGATCTTTGGCTCCCAGCTAAGAGGGAGCAATTAAAGAACCCAGCTTAGAAATTCAAAAAGCCAAAACAAGCAAACAAAAAAGGAAACAAACAAACAAAGAGAAAGGTTTAAGGGATGAACCACAACTTTATCAGAGTTAAACTGTCCTGATCCAACTACAATATTGTGATATATTCCCATTAGGATCATAATAAAGAAACAACAGTAATTTATTGTTATGTTTTGATGACAGAATGATGTAATTATATCTGGTCACTTTAACCAGTTGTCTTAAAAATGACCCAGCCATTGAGGGTTCATTTTCTTTTTACAGTTGGTATACAGAGATAGGTTCACCGCAAAGGCTCAAACAATCAGTTCAGTTGGGCTAAGAATTAGATCTGCATGAAACATATCTTTTTGGTTCACATGGGCTGCAACTAGATCTGAGCACCAGATTGGAACGTGAGATTTGAATCCCAGACTCATATGTGAATGTTGTAGCTTGGATGTATCTCTGTAATGGACTCAAACTAGGGCATTATATCCTACTGTACCAACTTTGGGGAGGTCTGGATTCAAATTTGGATCTGAACTCTGTATTTCAAGCCCATCTTTCCTTCTGACAAACATTTCCAATGACTTTAGTTCACGTAGATTTGAATTGTTGAGTTTCACTTTATATTTTAGGTACATTTGAGTCCCACATGTCCAACATGAAGTTCAAAACTAAGAGCCCCATTTTCCCCAAGGCATGAACAAACCAGATCAGGAGACTTGGCATTAACTATGGAACTTTTTGTTGGTATTTTGACTCCAATGGAAGAAACCAAGATTTCTACTTTCTTAGCTCAAAGATCCCCTGAGATCTGCAGGAGACAGGAGTCATTTATGTAGTCACCAGATAGCTCTCCTCTACTGCAAGGCCCAGGGGCTTCTGCTGGCTCCAAGACAGTATGGCTTCTACGGAATTCCACCAATGATGACTGGTCTTTGAGCATCCACTATACAGGGTTTCATGGCATGGTGGGGGAAGCATGCAAGGCAATACAGTCTTGGGTACGTCTACACTATGGGATTATTCCGAATTTACATAAACCAGTTTAGTAAAACAGGTTGTATAAAATCGAGTGCACGCGGCCACACTAAGCAGATTAATTCGGTGGTGTGCGTCCACGATCTGAGGCTAGCGTTGATTTCTGGAGCGTTGCACTGTGGGTAGCTATTCCGCAGCTATCCCATAGTTCCCGCAGTCTCCCCCACCCCTTGGAATTCTGGGTTGAGATCCCAGTGCCTGATGGGGCAAAAATCATTGTCGCGGGTGGTTCTGGGTACAGCCTCACCCCTCCCTCCCTGAAAGCAGCAGACAACCGTTTCGCGCCTTTTTTGCTTTGTGAACTGTGCAGACGCCATAACACAGCAAGCATGACCCTGCTCAGCTCAATACCGCAATCGTGGATGTTTTAAACACCTCGCGCACTCTCGTGCAGTATATGGTGAACCAGGACCTTCAAACCGAGGCGAGGAGGAGTCGGATACGGCAGTGTGGCGATGACAGTGATGAGGACGTGGACACAGAATTCTCTCAAACCGCGGGCCCCTGCGCTTTGGAGATCCTGATGGTAATGGGGCAGATTCTATCCATTGAATGCCGATTTTGGGCCCGGGAAACAAGCACAGACTGGTGGGACCGCATTGTGTTGCAGGTGTGGGATGATTCGCAGTGGCTGCGAAACTTTCGCATGCGTAAGGGCACTTTCATGGAACTTTGTGACTTGCTTTCCGCTGTCCTGAAACGCCATAATACCAAGATGAAAGCAGCCCTCACAGTGGAGAAACGAGTGGCAATAGCCCTCTGGAAGCTTGCAACGCCAGACAGCTACCGGTCAGTCGGGAATCAATTTGGAGTTGGAAAATCTATTGTGGGGGCTGCTGTGATGCAAGTAGCCAAAGCAATCACTAAGCTGCTGCTACGAAAGGTTGTGACTCTGGGAAATGTGCAGGCCATAGTGGATGGCTTTGCTGCAATGGGATTCCCTAACTGTGGGGGGGCGATAGATGGAACCCATATCCCTATCTTGGCACCGGGGCACCAGGGCACCCAGTACGTAAACCGGAAGGGGTACTTTTCAATGGTGCTGCAAGCACTGGTGGATCACAAGGGACGTTTCACCAACATCCACGTGGGATGGCCAGGGAGGGTTCATAACGCTCGCGTCTTCAGAAGCACTGCTCTGTTTAAACGGCTGCAGCAAGGGAATTACTTCCCAGACCAGAAAATAACAGTTGGGGATGTTGAAATGCCTGTCGTTATCCTGGGGGACCCAGCCTACCCCTTGATGCCATGGCTCATGAAGCCATACACAGGCAGCCTGGACAGTGGTCAGGAGCTGTTCAACTACAGGCTGAGCAAGTGCAGAATGGTGGTGGAATGTGCCTTTGGCCGTTTAAAGGCGCGCTGGCGCACATTACTGACTCGCTCAGACCTCAGCCAAACCAATGTCCCCTTTGTTATTGCTGCTTGCTGTGTTCTCCACAATCTCTGTGAGAGTAAGGGGGAGACCTTTATGGGGGAGTGGGAGGCTGAGGCAAATCACCTGGCCGCTGATTACGCGCAGCCAGACACCAGGGAGATTAGAAGAGCACACCAGGAAGTGGTGCGCATCAGAGAAGCTTTGAAAACGAGCTTCATCACTGGCCAGGGTACGGTGTGACTGCTGTGTTTGTTGATGAGCATCCCCCCCCCTTGATTGACTCATTCCCTATAAGCAACTCCCCCTCCCCCTTCGAGTACATCTTACTTATGCAAATAAAGTCACTATAGTTTAAAAATCATGTGTTCTTTATTAATTCATTATAAAAAGAGGGCGAGAACTGAGGGTGTGGTTTGGGAGGAGGATAGGAGGGATGGAGAAGCCCACTAAAAAAATTTCACAGTAATGACAGCCTTCTGGTTGGGCTGTCCACGGGGGTGGAGTGGGCGGGTGCACGGAGCCTCCCCCCACGCGTTCTTACACGTCTGGGTGAGGAGGATGTAGAACATGTTGAGGGGTGAGGGTGGTTATACAGGGGCTGCAGCGGCACTCTGTGATCCTGCTGCCATTCCTGAAGCACCACCAGACGCCGGAGCATGTCAGTTTGATCACGCAGCAGCCCCAGACTTGCATCCCGCCACCGCTGATCATCCTGCCGCCACCTCTCATCTCGGGTGTCCCTCCTGTCCTCACGTTCACTGGCATCTTTCCTGTAATTTGATACCATGTCCTTCCACTCATTCAGATGAGCTCTTTCCTTGCGGGTAACTTCCATAATATCAGAGAACATTTCATCTCGCGTCTTCTTTTTCCTCGACCTTATCTGGGCTAGCCTTTGGGATGGATTAGGGAGGCTTGAAAAATTTGCAGCTGTATGAGGGAGAGAAGTATTTAAAAAGATACATTTTACAGAACAATGGTTATACTCTTTCTCAGTGAACAGCACTATTCACCTTACATAGCACATGTGATTTCACTACAAGGTCGCATTTTTCATCTTAATACTGAGTGCCTGCAGCTCTGGTGTTACAGATCTCACAGACACAGGTCCGGGCATCAGAATTCAGCTTGCATGTGGCCATGGTAAGCCACTGTCTTTCGGCTTCTGCAGTGATTTACCCCTCCCCCCAACGCATGGCTGATACAATGCAAGCTCACTGCTAATCCCCACCCTTCCCCCCCGCCACTGCGTGGCTGTTAGCTGGGAAGATCCCCGCTGACCAAACGCGAAAAAGATCATTGGTATTTCACTCCTCCCCTCCCCCCGCTTGGCTACGTGCAGGAAAGGATTTTTTTTAAGCTGCTGCAGTCCACGAACCCAGTAGGAAAATGACCATCTCTGTGTCCCCTTAATTAAATACCTGATTTTCAACCAGGTTACCCTGAATGATATCACTTTGCTGAGGATAACACAGCGAGATAAAGAACGGATGCTTCTTGAATGCCAGCAATCACCGGGACCATACGCAGCTATGTTTTGCCATGCAATGATACCTGATTACTTGCTACATGCATGGCGTGGTAAAGTGTCCTACCATGGTGGACGGAACAAGGCTGCCTTGCCCAGAAACCTTCTGCAAAGGCTTGTGGAGTACCTCCAGGAGCGCTTCATCGAGATGTCCCTGGAGGATTTCCGCTCAATCCCCAGACATGATAACAAACTTTTCTAAGTAACTGTACTGTCTGCGAATGCATCCCAAGTCCTCAGGGAAAATCAATCATTAAAAAACTCTTGCTTAAAAAGCAATGCTTGATATTTGTAAAGGTACACTCACCAGAGGTCCCTTCCATGGCTTCATTGGCTTGGGAGGGCAGGGAGGGTAATTCCATCTGGGTCAGAAAAAGCTCCTGACTGTTGGGGCTACCGGAGTGCTGTGTGCTCTCTGCAATCTCGTCGTCCTCTTCCTCCTCCTCATCTTCCCCGTCCGCATAATCCTCAGCCATGGCAGAGATTACAGCCCCCACCTCGGAATCCACGGACAGGGGTGGGGTAGTTGTGGCGCAGCCCCCTAAAATTGCATGCAGCTCAGCGTAGAAGCGGCATGTTTTTGGCCCTGCACCGGACCTTCCGTTGTCTTCTTTGGTTTTCTGGTAGGCTTGTCTGAGCTCCTTGACTTTCACTCTGCATTGCACTGAGTCCCTGCTGTGGCCTTTATCCGTCATAGACTTTGAAATTCTTTCAAATACTTTTTCATTTTGTCTTTTGAAACGCAGTTCTGTTAGCACTGAATCCTCTCCTCATATAGCGATCAGATCCAGTACCTCCCGCTCAGTCCATGCTGGGGCTCTTTTTCGATTCTCAGGAAACTGCATTGTTACCTGTGCAGATGAGCTGTGCGTGGTCACCTGTGCTGATGAGCTCTCCACGCTGGGGAAGCAGGAAATGAATTTCAAAAGTTCGCGGGGCTTTTCCTGTGTATCTGGCCAGTGCATCAGAGTTCAGAATGCTGTCCAGAGCGGTCACAGTGGTGCACCCGGAGGCCAATACCATCGATTTGCGGCCACACTAACCCTATTCCAATACGTTAATCCCGATATTAGCGCTACTCCTCTCGTCGGGGAGGAGTACAGAAACCGATTTAAAGAGGCCTTTATATCGATATAAAGGGCCTTTTAGTGTGGACGGGTGCGGCGTTAAATCGGTTTAACGCTCCTAAAATCGGTTTAAACGCGTAGTGTAGACCAGGCCTCGGGCTGTGTTAATTTTTGCCAGCCGCTTTGCGGGCTGCAGAAAGGGTAAGCCAGAGGAGTCCAGCTGCCAAAGCCCAAACACAGCGGACTCCCTGTGGAATATTGCTACTGGGATGGAAGGAAGTATGTCCAAAGCATAGGTTCCCCTCTATGTGGAGTTGCACTGAGTGTGTGTGTGGATCCTCTCAGGTTATGTGATTCTGATGTAGTGGCTAACTTAACTGAAAGAGATGAACAATCATGGTGAGGGAAGTGGGTAGACAGTTAGTGCAGATGTCCTGGTCTTAAAGAGCCTCGGCCCCTCAGCAATTCATCAGCAGGTCTGTGCTTGTGTGTATGTTCATTGCAACATGGTGGAGTCTGAATAGTGTAGCAACGGGTCTGACTGCAAGTGCGACACTCCCTTTTGCAATGTGAGAACAAAGCAGCAGAGCAAAGTCCTGAGTACTGGCAGAAAGGAGATGTCTTCAGAATCTAGTATGAAGCAACACTGCACCTCACTTGAGCCATCATTCATCTCCATCCTCCTGACACTTCGAAAGGAGGGGATTAAAAATGCTGAAGTGGGGACAGAAAACACCAGCTGGTGTGGGAGCAGAGACAAGAATGGATGTAAGTAAAAGCACCAAGTGGGGAAGAAGAAACAAGGGGAATGAACAGCCTCTACATTTCCCTGTCATACTCTACTGGTGTTCTCTTCAAGGACTGCGGTCACCTCAGACAGTTTGCTTCATACCTGAACAAAGAACTTTCTTTGCCTGTTTACATTGTAAGTACTTCAGGGACAGAACGGTCTCTTCCTATATATGTCTACTGCACCTAGCACATTTTGGGTGCTACTACAGTATAAATAGTATTCATAATAGTAGAAACCCTGAAATCCAAACACCTGAGGAAGTTTGGATCCGGATATAGCATCTGGCTTATTCTGTACAATCGGCTACAACGAAAAGCCTGGGTCTGAACACCCCTGAACTTTAGAATATGGACTTTGTGGCTCTGGCCAACTTTAATAATTAGCTGTTCTCATGGTTAATGTGTCCAACTTCAACTTACTGAAAGCAGGATTTTTTCCCCTTTCTTCTCTGCTGTAAAGGACAAGTAGTTTTTTAATCGATTCATTCATGCAGCTGCCATTGTGTTGTCATTTAGTGAACTCTTCCCACCCACACATCTAGATTGATTCCTTCAACACATGGAGCACTAGGAATAAAACAAGTTCATTGTCTGCCAAGTCATAATTTGTCCCTTTGGAAAAGCAGTGCTGGTGTTAATGGGTTAGCCTGTATCTCAGTGTGTTTTAAAGCTCTCAAAGAACTATCTGTTGAAATGCATGTTAGTTTAGCTTTAAAAAAAAAAAGGCAGCAAAGACATGTGGGAAACAGGGAAACAGACCTACAGTATTCACTGTGAACACAACAGATGACAGAATACACATCTTTTCCTTCTGGCTACACTTGTGAGTCAGATTTTTACCCATGAACTGGAGAGAAATACTTGATCTCGATCTGGCTTCTGGGATAGGTCATCCACTGTTTGGAGAACACATAAATGTAGCGATGATATGTCTGTGCTTAGGGGTCAAGAACTTGTGGCTAATGAGCAGCAGATAGAAAAGCCTATGCAATAAATAAAATATATTTGTCCTCATTTGTGCTGAAATGGTCTCCCATAGTCTACAGGGACAGCTGGAAAGAATAACTCTACTGTGAAAATAGCTCATTCCTTTGTGTTACTCAGACTTAGAATCTTACTTCAGAAGAAGAAAAAAGACATTGAGCATCTGTTGGGTCCCAAACCTGCACTTACGACACTGTAAAACATTGTCTGATGTGGATAGCCTCAGACCAGAAAGTAGTGGTGGAATCATGGCTGGTAGTTTCAAGAGGAAATGAAGTGCACTGGTGCAAGAGACAAGAGATGATAATGCAGGTATAGAAAGTGGCAATAAAAGAAAAAACCCAAAGCAAAGAGAGTTACAATGATTACATATGTTTATCTAGGTGCTTACACTGGTGTCCGTCATTGTCGTGTCAGAGTGCCTGAGGAGATGGAGGTGTGGATGAAGATTTCAGGTGGAGTTAAAGCACTGGGATTCACAGTCTCCATTAAAGAGGGGATGAGGGACAGTTTTAAAGACAGGAGATGTGAAAGAGAAGAAAAGTTCAGGACCAATATTTCTGGAAGCAAATAAGAGCTGTGAGTCAAAAAAGGAAACAGAGTGTTTGAGGATTCTCCTCTTTCGTAAGAGAAGAGAGAATTTGCTGAAGGAATTTGAAATGGATATAACTTGCTTGGCCATGATGAAAGGAGGGTAGGTCAAGTAGGGTCCAAGGAATAATAAAATAATACTTATCTACTATAATGCTCACAGTGCTGATAAGAGGTTCAATTAATGAGTGTTTGTAATGTGAAACTCAAATGAGAGGTGTTATAGAGGTGCAAAGCATCTGATTTTGCACCATCAAGGCAAGTAGCAGATGAGAATCGATCCAATTTCTTTCCTTTGTTGAGATCCTTGTCAAAAATCAAGGAGCCAAATTCTCAGTTGATGTCAATGCAGGGGCGGCTCTACGTTTTTGGCCGCCCCAAGCAGTCATGCCCGGGAGGCGCCCTGGAGCCGCGGGAGCAGCGGACCTCCCGCGGGCATAACTGCGGAAGGGGCGCTCGTCCCGCGGCTCGGCTGGACCTCCTGCGGCTGCGGACGGTTCGCAGGTCCGGCGGCTCCGCTGGAGCTGCCGCAGTCATGCCTGTGGGAGGTCCAGCCGAGCCGCGGGACCAGCGAACCGTCCGCAGTCATGCCTGCGGGAGGTCCACTGGAGCCGCGGGACGAGCGCCCCCTCCGCAGTCATGCCTGCGGCAGGTCCGGTCGTTCCGGGGCTCCGGTGGACCTCCCGCAGGCATGACTGCGGCAGGTCCGCCGGCCCAGCCTGCCGCCCCCCCTGGGAAAGGGCCGCCCCACGCGCGTGCTTGCCGCGCTGGGGTCTAGAGCCGGCCCTGTGTCAATGAAACAACACCCATTTACTCCAGATGAGGGCTTGTGGGAACTACTCAAGCTCTCCTAAACTTTAGGGTTAAAGATGCTCCAAGTAATCTGTTTTTTGCCAGCTATAATTGTAAAAATCCTGGATAAGAAGTTGAAGTGTAGGTTACAAGGAAGTGGTTCTGTAAAATGGCATCATGTAGTTTGTCTCTCAGTGTCAAAGATGCTCAAAGGATGCTGTTCTTTAATAATTGCCATCTATGCAAACTTAGCCTGGACTCTGAGAATGAAGCTGCATTCTTTACAGCTCACCTATGGGAAGAGAAAAATGGTGAAAAAAATTAAATATTTGTTGTTAATTTGTGGGGTCAAAAATGTCAATGTTTAAAGAAATTTCAGGCAGCTATGTCACCTTTGTTTTCCCCTCTGTCACCTTCCCCAGGTTTGGGAGGAATAAGATGACTTCTCTCTCTCTCTCTCTCTCTCTCTCTCTCTCTCTCCATCAGGGCTTTCAGGGGTCTACGTGGGAGGAACTCTGTTACCTTCCCCCATCCTTAGTGCCTTCTAGAGTCCTGAATCCTTACAGGGTCTTCTAGATGCAAGAAATTCCAGAAACCACCAATGGCGCAACAGTAATGCTTGATGGCACTGGTGAGGTATGACCAAGAAAAGTCCCTGAAGTGCCTGCGATGTGCCAGAGGTCAAACTAGGTGATTATGATGGTCCCTTCTGGCCTTTACGTCTATACATTTATGAGAATCCTTAAAGAGCTGTAAGTGTTCCATACCAAAATTGCACTAGGGAGAGATGTCGCCTCATTCCAGGTGATTTATGGTCCCCACTCTAAGGATTATAGGCTTCTTTCAATCCTAGCTTAATAGAACCAATTGGTGGAAGAAACAGGAATATTTTCCAGTTTTCTGCTCCATGACTGAGGGGGCCGGCACATTTTGAAACCAGAATACCCTTTAAAAACTGAAGACCCTATTGGGAGCCAGTAATCCAGCACCTCCAGAGAAACTAGAGTAGACAGGAAATGGGGCCAAATGTCCTCATGAAGGAGTGGGAGGGAGGAAGGCAATTAGGCCTTCCACAAAGTTATATGAGATAACAGAGAGGTCCCAGGCCATGCTGGAGGAAAGGGGTGCTGTTGAGAGACTGAGGGCAGCCAGCTAATAGAAACTGGTTGTTTGTTGGGTTTGCAGCTGTGCAAACAATCTCAGACTATCTTCACAGACTTTCATAAGTCTGGTTTGAGGTTCTAGGATATATCAAATGTCTCATCCAAGGCTTAGTTCAACTGGATTTGAGAACTGGTACAAAGTATTAAACTAGAATGAATTTAATTTTAATGTCACAGTCTGCATGCTATTTAAGGTCGGATCCTCAGTGGGTCTAGACTGGCATTGCCCATTGACTTAAGTGGACCTACACCATTTTATACCAGCTGAGGATCTAGCCCTTGATACATAGAGAGAAAGTCTGGTATCATTGCACTTTGGGTAACTTTTCCTTGGTGTCCATTTTAAAACTGTGCTACTTCTTCTGCATTGGTTAAAAATAATAATGTCAGTTATGCAGCAGAACTGGGTTTGATTGTTCATAATGACAGCGATAGAGCCTTTTCTCCCACCTTTGTGTGGAATGGAATGAGGATGGGAAGAATGAACAGAATTCCCCATTAGCAGTACTAGGAGTTACCTTTATAAATCTTGTTGTGCTGCATGGGAGAATAAACTGCACTGTGTTGATCATCTTGAGTACAGGAAATGGATGGTTAGAAAGTTAGTGACATGGATTCTCCTCTGAGTTATGCTCGTATAAATCTTGAGTAACTCTGTAAACTTTACTGGAGTTATTCAGGATACACGCTAATGTGATTGAGGCGAGAATTTGTTCTCCTATTTAAAAAAAAAATTAAACAGGGAGAGTAGAAAATTTAAACATAAATATCCTGAAAAATCCATTTTCCAAAGGTCTTAACTTTGTCTTTGCTGGTGACCCCTTTATTTATTTACTTATTTTCAAACTGAGGTTTTCATGGTCATTGACATAAATTTTCCAGCTTTTCTAATACAAAACATCTGTGGTCACTGTGCAGAGTCCCCATATAGGTCATGGGAAAGCTTTATCTTCCTAATATACTCCAAGCCTCTATATATTCTAACTCAATTGACAGAGGCCAAGTGTGTTTATAAATAAATATTGTCTTATAATGACCATTTCCATTTGCCCCAGAGGAATGGATATTTAGTCCTTACAAGTTGGCAGATTGCCTCTTTTGTAGCAGTGAGAACAGTTTTACCATGTCTGCTTGACATTTGATTTGTGTGAAAATGAACTCTCCAAAATGACAGGCTAGTGATACTGAAAAATAAAACGCTTCAAACCACACCAGTTTGTTCATTCATCCCTCGTTTTCTGAGAAAAGGATGGAGCATGTTTAGTAAATATACATAATGTACCTGGTGCTATGGATTTTTCACAGACCAAAGCAGAGATGAAGAGAGTTAATAAAGCATGTGAGTCTAATTTAAACCCCGTCAACTAATATTTCAGTCAGAGTACCTAACATTACTGGGTTAGAGGATGCTAAACTGAATGAGAGATTCAGGACCAGTGTTGCATTGATGACTTAAGCAAAAGTCCTGGCCACATGTTTTTTGAATGAAATATCCTACAGCTGGTGGAATGTCCGGGAGGGAGCACTTGGCTTTTCTTTTGATATGAGGCAACAAGAGCTCTCCATTAGCTGGTTCTAATCACTTAGGATTGACACACCCTTTAGCGGACATGCTCTGCCTCGGAGAAATGTGGCCAGCATAAGAAAGAGATCATGCTCCGCTCCTGGCATAACTTTTGATGACTTCTGTTCTCTCAGCGCAGCAGAGGACAGGACCCATCCTTGAAACAGTGCACATTCTGAAAGAGATTAATTGCGATCTTTAAAGTGTTAACACTCAGTCCAGGTCTAATGTAATATATTTTATCTACCTGTCTAAATTAAATCTTTTCTATCACATATTCTTTCTCCCAAACTGCATGTGTAGCAATATGTATGCAGCATTATTGTATTGTATTGTTGGTCCCAGGATATTAGAGAGACAAGGTGAGTGAGATAATATCTTTTCTTGGACCAGCTTCTGTTGGTGAGAGAGATAAGCTATTGAGCATACACAGAGCTGACACCTGAAGAAGAGCTCTGTGTGAGCTCAAAAGCTTGTCTCATCAACAGAAGTTGGTCCAATAAAAGATATTACCTCACCCACCTTGTCTCTCTATGTAACAATATAGAATTCTTATTTTAGTCCTCTGTTCACCAAAAATTATGTAATTTGGGCCAAAAGGAACCTGTGTTTTTTTACATGACTTGATTTATTGTAAAACCAGCTCTGATAAATATCCTCTGGTCCTGACCACTAACAGCAATGGAGCCCTACTTTTGGCTATATTCACTTTGCAGCACATCTATCAGACTCCCAGCTGGACTGCACAAGTGATGGACCAACTGCTTCAGATATCATGAGAACCATCTCAAATTTTCAACTAAGACTCAACCAAAGATAGCATTTCATTCACCACCTGTTCATTTGTCTTCAACCTCATCTCTAGTCACATGCTTGCCCTGGGATCATGTATAGAACAAGCTGATGCATGAACTTTGTTCCTGTTTGATACTGGACAAGGTTCTATGTTGAAGATATAAGACAAGCCCATCTTGTTTTAAAAGACAAATGGAAAAACATGACATCTGGGAAACAGCATCAAAATACATTTTATTATTATTTTTCTTTTA
This sequence comes from Mauremys mutica, assembly GCF_020497125.1. Classification (NCBI taxonomy): domain Eukaryota; kingdom Metazoa; phylum Chordata; order Testudines; family Geoemydidae; genus Mauremys; species Mauremys mutica. Next base: position 121,921,473 of record NC_059072.1, on the reverse strand, counting down.
AGGCTTGTGAACTAGATAACAAGGGGAAAAAACATACACACACAGAAAGTCCTCATTCATCTATTATTTTTGGGTTCAGTTCAGTTTTCTGTTATGTAAAATGTGTGATGTCCTTGCTTTCTGCTGCTGGGAATTTGTCTGAAGAGAAATGTGTCTCTTTCTTCCTTTGGGAATTATCAGAGCTCTGGAGCCAATTTTCATCAGAAGCTCTGCTTCTCAAATGACACTTTTGATTCTTAAATACACACTGTGGGTGGACCAACTTCTGTTGGGTGAGAGAGACAAGCTTTTGAGCTTACACAGAGCTCTTCTTTGTGTCATTTGATTCCTGTCTACTCTCTTGTGTCACACAAATTGTGTATTTTCTTTCACATTTTGTGGTCTATGTAGGTACATAACTACAAGGCTCTTTCCTCCAACCTTTAGGATAAATTGGGGAGACAGCTTATCTACAGAGCCACTCCTTCCTTTGTTTGATACTGTAGCAGCACCTCCTGCTGGTCGTCTAGGAATTAGCTCTTGTCCAGCTCTGCAGTGTCTTTTGCTGGCCGGTGTCTCGCCTGCCTCAGGTCCCATGTCCCTCCCAGACCCCGGTGCCGCTTTACCTCGGGGCTCTGCCCCAGCAGTACCCCTACACTCTGGGTCTCCCTTCCCAGAGGAACCCCCCAACCCTCTACACTCATCTTGCCTCAGTAACTACTGCCAGACATCATCTAGCCCCCTTTCACTGGGGAAAACTACAGTCTGTCATGGCCACTCATCACTGGCAGGGTGGTTGGACCAGGTGCCTCTGCCTATTCCCATGCTGCACCTCCCAGCCCCAGTACCCATGTAGGCCCTTATCAAGGCCTTAGCCTGGGGAGTTGCTAGGCTGAAGATCCCCAGCTCCTCTTGCCCTTCCCCAGCACTGCTCTGTCCAAGGTACCCTTTGCTCCTTCAGGCAGCTAGGTCTCTCTCTCTCCAAAGCCAGAGAGAGACTCTTCTGTATCCTGGCCCCACAGCCCTGTTATCCAGGCCATCCATGGCCTGATTAAGCCAGCCACACCTGGGACCAACTACCTCGTCAGCCTCCCTCAGCTGCTTTTAATCCCTTTTACCTTGGAGTGGGGCAGCCGCCCCACTACAGATACCAAGATGGGTTCTTACAGAGTAAGAAGTATGATCATCTACAGCTTGGGGTAACTCTGGAGTTAGGAGGCTTTACCAGATTCACAACCTCTGTGGATTGCACACATTGAGGGAGTCGCACACACTGTGCTCTTCTAATTGACTGGTGGTGTTATGCCTCCTGCAATGTGTGCAATCCACAGAGGTTGTGAGTCTGGTAAAGCCTCCTAACTCCAGAGCTATCCCAAGCTGTAGATGATCATACTTCTTACTCTGGGAATACTCATGTTTCAATCTCTGGTGCATCCTCCAAGATGGTGGCCATCATGTATGTGATGGCTGGCCTGAGATTAGAATTGCTATGGGCCTCAGAATCTTGGGGTAAGCATACTCCATCCAGACGAAGTATGTAACCCACTGGCGAGTGTGTGTTTTGTATCCCCCTCTGTGCCCAATCCACAGCTGATGTATGTTTGTTACAGCTCTCCTCTCAAGAGCCTGAATCTTCAGCTCACACTATGGGATAGACTCATTTTTAGCTTTGGAGGTCCCCAATTCAGTCCTGGGTATGGGCCACTTGGCAGCTGTCACATTTTTTCCTGGAGAGTCTGGCCCTGATCCTCAGCTGGTCTAAGTCAGGGTAGCAAAGCCAACATCAGTGGAGCTAAGCTGATTTACACCTATTTGTTATTTCTTTTAATCTGAAATAAAAGTTATCAGGGCTGAAAATACATGTCTGTTGCTTATCTATGGAAAACATAACATCTTTTTAGTGAATTAGGCAAATTAAAGGTGTCAGAACTGTGGCATTGCAGGCTACACAGAGGGACAAATTGTGCCAGTTTGGGTTGAGGAACTCTGGATTCAAAAAAAGGGTGAGGTTAGGTCAGGGTTAGCTCACACATTTTAGCTAACATGGATCTCTTTCCTAATCTAGACAAACCTACCTTCTCCTCTGTGTTAGATGTGAAAAATTGCTTCTCAAGAGGAACTGCCTGCACTCACTGAGCTAGAAGGAGGCACATAGGAAGGTTACAGAGAAGTCGGACTCTGAAAAGACAGAAACTCCAAATAGTAGATACAAATGCACTTCATTTCATTGCACTTAGCAAGCTGTAAGAATAGGCCCCATGTAAGAAACGGCTGCAGGCTAGTAATTGTAAAGTCTAACTCAGTATCGAGTCACTGGTATGATTTTCCAATAAGCCAAGCATTAAAGTAACACAGACATAGCATTAGAAGGGATGTAAAAAACCAACAACACCTCAGTAAATGTAAACTTTTCCATGACTAGTTCATCAACGGTGTAATCTTACAGAAAGGGAGTAATTTAAAATACATTTTTAATGGTGCTGTTTTAGAAATCTCTTTTACCTTTTTAACCTGCTGGCAATTTTTCCTTCTCCTTGACATGATTCCTTTAAATATTATTAAATGGAATTATACATTCCCCTTTTAATTTACTTGGATTCCTTCCAAGTCATTAATAACTCTCCTTCTTTTATTTTTTAAAGGAAGCAGAGGCTTTTGTTAAAAGGTATCCAGCTGTATCAGTGGAGTAGCACATCCATTATGTTATTTCAAACTGTTCCAACCTGTCCTGCAGTGGCCAAAGCACTGTCATTACCAGACGGGAGACTTAATAGCATGATTTCAAAACCAGCATTGAATCTGGATGTAAAAGGTAGGGAAAAAAAGCACATTTACTTGATTACTCAAAAACTTTTCTAGTGTTAATTTAGCTCCCATATCTAAATGAGTTTCCTACCTTTTTTCATAGCCTAACTTCAGTGGAGGGAGGGGGGGGAAGGAAATTCCACAGCTTCAAACGACATGGTACTTTCAAATTTGGTAATGATTTGCTTGGAAGTTTTGTATGTGATGTTCTAATTTTTTATTTAATACTTTTTTCTTTTGTCAGCATCTGGGTTGTTTTTCTAGATAAGTCCTAGATCTCACAATGAAGTTCACAGAAATTTTTTTTCCTAAATAGGGCAAGATTTTACAAACACTCCGAAATTGATCCAAAGCCCATTGAAATCAACGAGAGTTCTCCCGATCACTTCAGTGAGCTTTGAATCAAGCTTCTAGTGCTTACTACCAAGAATATTTATAACCAATACACAAGAGGGCAGAGGGCCTTTCCTGGACACAAGCATTCCATTGACTTGAAAGGAAACAGCTCAGGTTCTGTGTCTACTCTACATTCCATATAGCACTGAGGGCACTGGCATATAATAAATACTAGGTAATATAACTGCTAAAGATGGTCTTGCAGTTAAGGCACTGGGCTGAATCTAAGGAAATTTCAGTTCAGTTTTCAGCTCTGCCACACCCTTCCTTGAACAAACAATGTAATCATTCATTTTTAAAAATTCCAATCAAAGAATGCTCATCAGGGTGCCCTTGGCATACATCTAAAAATACATGCTACAAAGAATTACAAACAAAAATAAATCTCAGAAGCAGCACTTCTCCTCTGACCCCCAACCTCCCATCACACTAATCATTGGTAGGTTGGCCTAATGAGTATTAAAAGTCCCCCTTCATAGCATGTTCCTCCAACCAAAAATCCCATCTTCCAATTCATTAGCCTCCTCCAATGTCCACTGGAACACATGGGCATTGTAGCCTTCCTAGAAGGTAAACCAGTTTGGGCTGTTTCAGACCAAAGGTGGGAGAGCACTCCAAAGGGATGGGTAGTTAAAATGGGTATATTTCCCTCTCTAAAGGAATTGAGAAGCTTGATGGGACAAGACAGTTCTCGTTACATTTATTTTTTCTGACAATATACGGAAACTTATTTGTGGCTGGAGATCAGAATGTTCCCTCAAGCTTTTAATGGAATCTATTGGTCACAGACCCAAAATGAAGTATAAACTGGAGAATCCCTACCAGCAAATCTTGCAGTGCAATGACTTATCTCTTTTATTTACATAAATGTGAAGTTATATCAGCTTTTCCTCATTGATTTGAAAACATACACAAGGGTTAGTTAAGAGTAAGGAATTTACTGCACTATTAATAGTCCTCTGCTGAAAGTGGAATAGGAAAGAATACAATAGTATATACAACTATATTATGTTTGAAAGAACCATAGAGAGCTATCACTAGCTTGTAGCTGTGTGATTTTTGGTGAAGTGAAACCAGTTTGTTGGGCACATCTAATCACTTAATTTGCAGAAAATAATAAATAAAAAAGATTGCATTAGCTATGTCTAAGTAAATAGAAACATAGAGGTTGACTTTAGAAACGGGGAAGATCTATCTGTTAAATCACCTAGCCCATCTCCCTGCCAAATCAGGATTATTGATATCTCTTGTACTTTTACAATTGCTTTGCCCAGTCTAATCTTCAACATCCCCAGCAATGAGGATTTTTTTTACCAGTCCCACTTTGAAGATTATTCTACAGTTCAGTAGATCTCACTGCCAGAAAATTTTGATGATATTCATCCTAACTTTGCTCTTTCTTCGTTTCATCCATTACTCCTAGGAATTGATAATCCTGAATAACATTAATCATGGATCTGATCCAAAGCCCACTGAAGTCAATAGGGAGCAGAACATTTGGTTGCTGAACACATACCATTTCAATCTGCTGTTTTCAGTTCTGTAAAACTTTGACAAGGTTAAATTTGTGGGGGGCGGGGGGAATGTAATTTTGCTATGCTTTATGTATGACTGAGGTTACATGTTTTGAAAGCCTAATCTAAAGGGGCTCAGTCATTTTCATGAATGAGGACAATAAGAAATCACTGAACACCGTCCATTCACTAGTCTGAATGAGAGACAGTCCTGGGGGGGAAATAATATATGACTGGGTAATTAAAGATTCTATCAAAATGCATTCATACAAGAGGGTAGCCTTAATTCTGGCATCTGCTTTGCAACTTTAATAATGTTCTTCTTACTATGTTTTTGCATGGATGTATTATATCATTTTAATGTGCCACCATAATTAGTTTTTCTCTATCAATTTTGCATTCATAATTTAGGCCCTTATTCAGCAAAGCACTTAAGCACGGCTTAAAGTCCCATGAGACTGAGATCTTTTCTGCACACACCATTTAGCTAAACCAGTGTACGAACGGCCTCACAAGGGTATTGCACTGCTTTAACTAAATTGGGGTGAATTGACTTCAGTGGGCCTAGGATTTCACCCTTGGTTTCTAAACTGATTTAGTTAAAGTGATGCAACTTTTTGTTTGCAGACAGGGCCTTAAACCTGACCTTGAAATTAAGCACATTCTTCAATACTTTGTAGATAGGGATTGGATTACGCTTAAGCATTTTGCTGAATCAGAGCCTCAGTCATGAAAAGTGGCCCTGGCCACCAATGCAGATGTTTGGGGCCACCGGTCACTACCAACCAGCCACAGGCATTTGATGATCTAATTTATCTATGGAGAATGGACATTTTGGAAAAAAATGACCATAGTAATACTGTGTATTACAAAACTCCAAAGAACCATGGTGCTATTTCACAAGCAATGGCACTGTCATCATGTAATTCTTGAAAATGTGAACTCATTCTTCATTTATTGCTTTTCTGTATTATCTTTAATCACAATATCTAAACTGATATTTGAGCAGACTTGTGGTATTATTCTTATGGGAAAAGATGACTGCCATTGAAATATTTAGAACCACACTTAAAAACATAAATGCTCAGGAAAAAAAAGCTGTCATTTGAAAGCTGCTGAGCTTAAAACTTTTTGGTGGTATTTTTGCAGCCATATTGGTCCCAGGATATGAAAGAGACAAGGTAAGTGAGGTAATATCTTTTATTGGACCTACTTTTGTTGGTGGAAGGTACAAACTTTCAAGCTACACAGAGTTTAAAACTAGTTTTCCTGGCCAAACATTTTCAAAAGGCAGGTTCAGTTTTATATTACTTTTTTTCTTGGTGTGCAAGTGATGAAAAGTAGCTGGAGTGCAGGAAGGATCTGTCTCAGAGATCTTATTACTTCTTTTCTCTTTCATTGCTTCCATTCATCTAAAATAAAAATAATTTATACTGAGAGAATATGGTTACTCTTTGTGTATGGAAAAAAATAACACTTATAATAAACAATTTAATCTGATCTGCCATGACTACTCTCTGTTTATAACATCTAGAAACACTGGCTAAGACAGAGCATAGAATGTCTCTTCTTATAAAATATACTTCTGGAAATACTATGAAATCTAAAACTGGCCACCCAGACAACTAGCAATTATCAAATGCTCTCAGTACAAATCAAAAAAGTGTCATTTATTAAGATGATATAGCAGACCCTGAGTTTTACTTGGAGTTCTGGAGTTGAATGTTCCTAAAAAAGCATGAGTTGGTGGAAATAGACATATTTTCCAGGTTTTTGGAAGCCAAACATCTAAAACCAATGAGATCACCCCCAAAATCATGCATTGAACAAGAATTACTTAAGATTTGGTGAAAGAGGGCCAAGTTTGGGGTTTCTAATGAATGTTCATTATTATTACAGGTTAATGCAATGATAGCAATGGTACTTAAGGAAGGTGACTATATTTCCCTAAACTGAAAATGAGACACTACCCGGCGTCACCTCTTGCTTGAGCCCCACCTTGTGGGGCTGGCCAAAGCCCCACCAGCCCCTGGGGCTGGCCCGAGCCCTGCCAAGCTCAGGGCTGGCCCGAGTTGCCTGGTGTTGCTGATTGCCTGAGCTGGCGTCTCGGACGTCATAATGTTTTTGGCAAAACTGGGCATTTGTCCTGTTCATTCTTGTTCTAGGGGGATGCGGAAGAATATTCAGGCAAACGGGACAAATGCCCAGTTTTGCCAAAAAAGTCGTGCTGTCCGGAATAGAGCTTAAAAGTGATACTATCCTGGCCATAATGGGACATTTGGTCACCCTATCTTTAAGGAAGGTGATGTAGTCTCTTAGGTAGCTAGGATTCTAGGACCTAAACCATGACAGGACTTTACAAATCAATTCAGTGTCATTCCTTGCTTACAGTCTGCACAGGACAGTAATAATACAGTTCAAGTACTGTCAAATTATAAACACAGTACAGTGGCACTTCATTTATCCTCACTTTGCTGATCCCTATAAAACTTGAATCTCTCTCCCACACGGCTAAGCAAAGATTTCATAGTAGAGGCTGGAGGGAGTTCCCATATTGCTAAGCTGTCCTTATTTTTATAAACTATACTACATGATGTTTAAAAGTACATTATGAAGTATCTGTAATTAATACTGGACTAAATGTATCAAAATAAATCAACAACTTGGTTGATGCATAATCCTGGGGTTATTTTAATTGTGTTTATTGAGTTAGCAATTCAGTAAGAGCCTGATCCAAAACTCATTAAAGTCACGGGGAGTCTTTCCATTGGATCAGGCTCAAAAGTCATCAATTCACAATGAGTCTCTCTAGAGAGAGATTTTAAGGCCAGAAGGAGCCATTAGATCATCTAGTCTGACCTCTTGTATAATACAGGCCATATAATTTCACCTTGTTACCCTTTTATTGAATCCAGTAATTTGTGTTTGGCTAAAGCATAGCATCTCATCTTGATTTGAAGACTCAAAAGACATAGAATCTACTATTTCCCTTGGTCATTTGTTCCAATGGTTAATCACCCTTCCTGTTAAAACTATTATTAGTGTGAATTAAACTGTAGGGGTGGGGGGAGGTTGTTACAAAACCTATTAATGTGATTTTTCTCTTCTCTTAACTCTTATTATGGTCCCCAATTATTTGACCATAATTTCCTCCACTATTAACTGGCAATTCTTCAGTGCTTTAAAATGGAGCTTCCTCATTAGGAAACTGCTTGAAGACCTCACAAGTTTAAAGCTCAATAATCTCTTTCAAAAGCCGGGGAATAAAGTTTATCAGTCAGAGAGAGGCTCCACTCAGGTATGTTTTAACTACATGTGCCTAAATCTCTATGGTTATTTCTCAAGAGCAGCATTAATCTTACATCTGTAGAGTTAAGTTCTCTGAGTAGATGGACAAAGGAATATGGAAATTCATCTGATGTTTACAGAGGTCACCTGAAGAGTTGTCATGTAAGAGATCTTCCTCTTCAAGCTCAAAGGAGACTTAAAGGGAAGTGGGAAAACAGTATTTTCTAAAGATAGTTTAAAGACATAGATAGGAGACAGATCATAAGCAGGTTGGGATGGTGGAGAGATTATTGCCTGTCATGCTGATTAGTATGGCAGTGGCATGAATATATCTCCTTGTTAAAACCATGCACATCTGAAGTGAGGGCAAATTGGGAAGGAAAAGGGTTTAACCCCTATTCTGGCTATGCAAACACGATTGACAAAAGGGGACCACCTTTACATACAGGACCATTTTACTCTGGCAGTCGATTCAGCCTTTACACAGAACAAACATTTCTAGTAACTGCTATGTAGGATTAATGACAAATTATCAAGATAGGAACTTACTAGACTTCAGATATAAATCCTTCCCAATTCACTTCCTGAAACAATATCTACACTACACTCTCACAAGGTTCCTGGTAATATTGTTAATTACAGGTTCTGGGCTGACACATCAGTCACCCAAGTCTCCAGCTAAATTGCCCTGGCACTGGTTCCTCCCATTCTCCCCAGGAACTCAGAGACACCCCAATCTGCTTGCAGCTCTTCTTAGGTGAACCTTAGTGCAGCCTGGCCTTCCTGGGCCCTTTTGGGACCATTTGTGGTCCTGTATGTCTTCTCCTTATTGGTGACCCTGGTCTGTTCTAGCTTGTCTCACTTAGAACACCTTTGGTCTAGATTTGGCCAAGAATACATAGCAAGTCAGTAACCAAGTCAGGATTAAAATTTAGAGGCTTCTGACTCTCAGTTTCTCGGTTTCAGATAAAGCATGTGAGCCTTTTTGGAGTTGGTCCATCCTTACCACAGTACTGCTCTTCAAAATGCTGGAAATGGCCATGTCACTGTTACGAAACTGGTACACAGCGATAGCCCAGAACAAAATCAGAACCTAATTGGATAGGATTTATTGCTTGAACTTTCCTTCTAAACCCGCTTCAACTCTCTGGAAACACCAGACACTCCTCAGAGAATAGCAGAGAACATAATTTGTCAGAAATAATGGAAGTTTTGTTCCTGTTGTCATTTATTAAAAAGTTTTGGTCCAGCCAAAGCTCCACTCTGGTCTCCCGCCAACAGCTTTTTCAGTAATCATTTGCTAATAATAATCACTTAAGAATTTGGAAGCTGGTTTCACAAAATATCTTATTTTCTCGAGGAAGAAAAGATATCCAAAATTGGTGTTCCAGTCAGCAGTGAATAGTTTGTGAATACCACTGTCCTGATTAAAACACAAAGAAAAACATAATGTTCTGCATGAATCAGCTACACTAATAGAATGAAGGGATTGTGTTCCTCTGAAGTAAGTTAAGAAAGGTGTGAGGTGCATGCTGTCCTATGTCTTGGAAAGGATTTAACTGATGATTCTATGATTCTATGATATATTAAGATTTTGTGGTAAAATAAAGGCTTATTGAACAAATCAAACTTTGCCTGGAACCAAATATAATTTGTGTCCTAAGATGCATTAGGTGTCATATAAAACCCAGAATGGATTGTTCCAGGGTGGAGTGGGGCCACTACACCAGAGACCGTGATCTGCTCTAGAATAAGAGACTGGTGCATTGAATGTACGTCCCCACTCCCCCCCTCCCTCCAGACCCTGTGCACACAGAGCAGTACTAAGAAGATTAGCTCAGACATACAAAGCTATTTAGGCACCTACATATGCAGATAGGTGCCAAACCTGCTTAGGTACTTTTGAAAATCCCACTAAGGGCCTGTCTGCATCTTCAGGTACCTAATAGCTTTGTAAATCTGGCCCATTCTGTCTGCCTGAGGCACAATCTCCATGTTGCTTTTATTGAAGAGGTTCAACTCCCCCACCATCCTCTGCTCAGGGCAGTGGCACCAAAGCTACCCCCTAGCCCTTAGGGTTTTACTTGTAAATATATGCCACCTTAAATGATAATGCCTCCCTCTCAACATCCACCTGGAGTTCAAAGTGTTCTTTTAACTGCCTTGTTGAGCCTATGGTAACCATTACACTACTCAGGCATTGTTCCTTAATAGGCCAGACAGTCACTGTTGTTGACATTTGAAGAAAATATTCAAGGCAGGAGAAGAGGTGAAGGCAGTAGAAGAGTAGACACATTTCCAAAACATTTGTATTTCATCAGACATTTCTACCACAGGAGGATCATAGAATTTGCCAGACTGGCTGAGACCCAAGGTCCATCTAGTGTAGTATCTTGTCTCCAACAGTGGCCAGAACCAAATGGTTGAGAGGAAAGTGCAAGAAACTCTGCAGCATGCAGTTGTGGAATAACCAGCCATCAGGAAAAATTTCCTCCTGACCGTATTACTCAGAGATTGGTTTATGCCCTGAAGCATGAGGCTTTGGAATCTGCCATTGAATCCTCTGGTTAATTTTTTTGGATTTGCAATCATATTTCCCTCTTCTAAAATATTTTTCTCTCCCACTGCTTGCTGCATAAAACACTTAAAAAAAAATAAAACAGGGAAATTTGACTGACCATTCAGAGTACACTAGATTTTATTATACACAAAAAGCTGTCAAATGCATAAAATAAATGAGCTGGGAAAGAGAGAAAAATATAGTATTCCTTTAATGTCTTTCAAATAACCCTAGGTATTATGGGTAATAATACTAGGCACAAAAAATTCAGCGAGATAGGTAACTCTGTAAGTGGCCAGACTTTCAAAAGCACTGATTTCACTGGGAGCTACTGGTTGCCCCAAAGTCACGCTGCTTACTTAGGTCCCTACATGGAATTGGAAGCTAACTTTAAGCAGCCATATTTGAAAAATATGTCTCTGATTTTTAATTGATGGTGTCCTTTGAACGTGTATAACCTCAAACTTGATACAGGGCCAAACATCCCCTCTCAGTTGCAAAACCTATGGCAGGAGGAAAAAGAGCTTCAGAAACTCTGGTATATAGAGTGGCCAACTCAATCCCCCTCAGCATCTTGTGGTTTGTAAGGCAGTGCTTCAATCTGTGTGGAGCCCTATGTTCTGTGAGGAATGATGCTCTCTGGTGATGTCAAGAACACTGTGTGTGCTATGTCAGCATCTCCACAATGCTCCCTCACCCCAGACTGCATTGCTCACTCAGAAACAGTGCTGTCATCAGTTCACCCTGCTGTGCTGAGAGCTCAGTTCACCTGGATTTAGATGGTGACACCCGCAAAGTCACTAACTGTCACCAACTCACTCTCCCAAATATAGTCTCCATCTACACGTGGAGGGGAAGCTGGACCTGGCTGTGGTTCTCAGTCCAGAGAGGGCAGAGCACCCAAGGGGACTGGGTGCTAAAAGTGTAATGGAAAGAGAATCTGGACGGGATTAAAATGGGACAGTCTTTTTGTTCTGCATGTGTACAATGCCTTGTACAAGGGGGTCCTGGTCCCTGACTGGGGCTCCTTGGTGCTACCACAATACAAAAAATAAATAACAATAAGAAATGATAGTAGTAGAATGATTGGAACTGATGGGAAAGTAGAAGATGGGAGAGCGAGAATGTACTGGTGTTCAGATTGAGAGAGACCAAATTGGGGGATAGAACGAGACAGCACGTTATGAAGAAAAAAAAATCTCAGCAGAAATATTTAGAGAGTGAAATAATATGGAAACATTAAACTAAGGGGCCCTGAAAAAGGCTGAAGAAAGGAAGAACTAAGACAAACAGTGAAGAGTTGAGAATAGAATGAGACAAGGGCAAGAAGGGTGGAAAAAACCCCCACAAGGGAGGCAGAGTAAGTCATTGTTGCTATTTTTTTTTTATTTTATGAAAAATTTGGTTTTATACAACAGCTGATGGAATGGTGCTTTGCCTGTTTCAAACAAATGGGCAAACAAACATCTCTGAACAATTTGATAGCCGTAGCCGTGGATGCAAGGTGGTGAGATACAGATCTCCAGATCTGACTATTTTAAATGGTATTGATCACTCTACTAACAAATGGACAGGCTCATTATCTGCACCAGCTCACTAGCTACCAGGGGTGGCTCTAGACATTTTGCCGCCCCAAGCACGGAGGGTCCGCTGGTCCTGCGGCTTCAGCGGACCTCCTGCAGGAAGCTGTGGGACCAGCGGACCCTCCGCAGGCAAGCTGCCGAAGGCACCCTGCCTGCCACTCTAGCGGCGGCCGGCAGAGCGCCCCCCGCAGCTTGCCGTCCCAGGCACGCGCTTGGAGCGCTGGTGCCTGCAGCTGCCCCTGCTAGCCACACTCCAAGAGGGTTAGCAGGCAGGGGTGGAAGCACTGGCACCAATTAGAGGGTGTAGGGGTGGCGAACATCATCCCTCACCCCCAGGTTTTGGCACTTGCTCAAAGTTCCACAGACCACAGAGCTGGTGGGTTGGGGTCATGGCACGACCACTTTTAAGCTGTGGTCCCGTGATCAATCAGTACTGATGTTGCCAACAGTGGTGCTAAAGAGTGCGGTTTTCATTTCTTTAATTAGTCTGGCCTTCTGTTGCTAATGACTTTTTCAGAAACCAGTGGAACCAAGATTTTAAAAACTGGGAGTGAAATCCTGGCCCCATTGAAATCGGGATGGAGTTTGCCATTGACTTTTGTGGAGCCAGGATATTACCCCCCCAAAACAGACTTTATAATGTGCCAACAGAATAAAGTCCAAACTAGTTATCCTTATTTACACACACACACACACACACACACACACACGGTGCTTTAAAAGTGCCAATTTCACAAAGCTGAAAACAATTCTGAGGCAAATCAGCTGGGACGAAGAATTTAATCAGAATAAATTGAAAGATAATGGGAAATTGTTTATGAACACTTTACTTGATTTCCAAAAAACAATGCTGTGACTAACAGGGTTAACGTGATCCTTGGATGCATAAACAGGGGATCTTGATTAGGAGTAGAGAGGTTATTTTATCTCTGTATTTGGCACTGCAGTGACTGCTGCTGCAATACTGTGTCCAGTTCTGATGCCCACAATTTAAGAAGGATGTTGATAAATTGGTTCAGAGAAGAGCCACAAGAATGATTAAAGGATTAGAAAACATGTCTCATGGTGATAGACTCAAGGAGCTCAATCTATTTAGCTTATCAAGGAGAAGGTTAAGGGGTGATTTGATTAAAGTTTATAATTACTTACAAGGGGAACAAATATATGATAATGGGCTCTTCAGTCTAGCAGACAAAGGTATAACAAGATCCAGTGGCTGGAAGCTGAAGCTAGACAAATTCAGATGGGAAATAAGGCATATTTTTTTAACAGTCAGGGTAATTAATCATTGGGACAATTTACCAAAGGTCATGGTAGATCCTCCAGGAGTGGCAATTTTAAAATCAAGATCTGATGTGCACTAAGAAATATTTTGGAGAAGTTCTATGGTCTATGATATATAGGAGGACAGACTATATGATCAGAGAAGTCCTTTCTGGCCTTTGGAATCAATGAATCTATTAACCTTAAATCCATACATCCCACATAAATAATTGGAAGCTACTAGATGCACAGTGCTATTGAAAATCAGCCCACTGTCTGACAGTGCGTAATCCAGAAGTAAAAAGTAAAACACATTTTATGACAGTCTGTAGAAAAGCATCAGATAGATTTTTTTCCTATCAAGGAAATCTAACATGCCACTAAAACACATATTAATACAAAATACATTACATGAGTGAATCATGCTTCATTTACTCTGAGTGTCATTATTCATTAATTAATATGCCTAGTGCTATAGTGTTTCCTACTGCTGTTATGTGATGCTTTCATTAAGTAAAAGAATAAATAGCTCCAGTACAGTTCTATATTGCATCTGTTTCTTTAAAAACATTTTTGGCCTCTCAACCTTTATCAGAGACTCTGCCTCATGTGAGGTTGTATATCATGTTTCACACACACTCTGATTCCCCTCGGGCGTTATAAACTGTACTTTGGGCACAATGAGAGAAGAGTTGTTCCTCCTCATGGAGTTGTTCCGCCTCATGGAATTGTTCCGCCTCATGGAATTGCGTTTCCGCAGAGAGTTTTGATGAGACAGCTCACTCTTCTGAAGAGTCTGGATGAGAATGGAAGGCTTTTCATCCAGCTCCCTAGCGCTGCACCGCGGAGCTGCTACCTTGATTGTGTTGCCAAACTTGGAATAATCAACCGCGTACACGCCTTCCTCTTCTGTTACGATGGGCACAAAGCGGTGGCCCCACAGGATCTCCTCTGCTATGTAAGATGTTCTTGCTTGTGTGGTGATGCCAGTGGTTTCTACTACTCCTTCAAGTACCACTATAAGTTCTAAATCTTGGTTGACAAGGTCACTAGCAGAGATATCATAGAGAGGACTCCGCTTGTCTATGACATGGCAAATGATCAAAGGAGCCACCAGGAAAATGTTATTGCTTTCAATAGGGTTATCCACCGGGATGTCTTGCTGATGTATAGGGATGATCTCCCCTTCAGGCGTAGTCGTTTTCTTCACTACCTGTATTCTCACCGAGGCACTGATGATCATGCTTTTCCTCAGGTCTCCCACTCTGAACATGAAGCAAAGTCTGCCATTCCGAACGGCAATCACCGCATGCCGGCTGAAAATCAAGGTCTCTGCCCTTCTGTGAGCCTGGGCAGTTTTCATAAATATGCAGCCCAGCATGACGGCATTGATAATCAAACCTACAATGTTCTGCAGAATCAGGACAGTGATGGCCATGGGACATTCCTCTGTCATCATTCTGCCCCCAAAACCAATGGTCACTTGAACTTCAATGGAAAAGAGGAAAGCAGAAGTGAAAGACCTACGGAGAAAATTGCATACAATTAGTTATCTACATACCTCAAGTAGAAAAGTTAACAGTGTACACTGAATAGGAAGCAATGGAAGAGTTCATTCTTGCAATTGTTGCACACGTAAAACTCTCATTAACTTCAGTGGCAGTTTTGCATGCTCAACATTTGCAGGAGCAAGAGCCATTGTTTAATGGTCAAAGGACAGACCTGAGAGCCTGGAAATCCTGAATACTGGCATTGACTCTCTCTCTGGCTTTGGACAATTCTCCTAACCTCCCTGCCTAATGGTCCATATTCTTCTCCATGTCAGCAGACAGAAAGCTCTAATTCTTGGAGTGTTCTTTTCTTTCCCTCCACCCAATGAAACCTCTGAGTCAGGAGGTTCCACTTCCACAGAGCTGGCGGGGGGTGTGGAGGAGGGAGTGTGGATGAGATGGTTGACTTTTCTAGATTCTCCCACTCTCCAAACCAGTGAGGGGAAGCTGTGCAATGAGTACAGCCTGAATTAACTTAGGCTTGGTCTACACGGGGGCTGTGGTGGGGGTCAGCCTAAGATAAGCAACTTCAGCTACAAGGATAGCGTAGCCGAAGTTGACGTATCTTAAGTTGACTTAACCCCGCGCCATGAGGATGCGAGGTGACTGCCGCCATTCCCCCGTCGACTCCACTTCCGCCTCTCGCCATGGTGGAGTACAGAAGTCGATGGCAGAGCGATTGGGGATCGATTTATTGCGTCTGCACTAGATGTGATAAATCGATCCCCGATAGATTGATCACCACCCGCTGATCCGGCGGGTCGTGTAGACGTACCCTTACACTACTTTCCCCTCTGGACTTTTAGCCTGTAGTGGAGAGGCTGCCCCACTCCATGAGAGAAAGGGCTGGAATAGGCCAGAGAGGCTGTGCAGACCAGCAGACAGTCAGCAAAGGCCTGTGGAGAGCCAATCAGGGCAAAGAAAGAGGCCACTTGGGCCCTATATAAAGGCTGCCTAGCAAAGGAGAGAGCAGTCTCTCCCTGACTAGCAAGGGAGAAGGACTGGCTCCTGAGGTAAGGAGGTAACACCTTGGACAGAGCAGTGCTGGGCAGGCTCAGGGGAGCAGAGAGAGGGCTCCTGCCTGTGACCTGCCAGGCTGCAGCCCCTGACTAGAAGGGCTGAGAAGGTCCAAGGGCCAAAGGAGAAGTGGCCCAAGGAGTGCAAGCAGTAGAGGGGAGAAGGAGGGGAGGACATGGCTGCTGCCATAGGGACTCCTGGGCCAGGACACAGAGTAGTGGACAGGCCTGGGTCCCCCCCACCACTTACACAGCACCTGGCTGTGGAGGAGTGTGGCCCGATACAGACTGTGGCTTGCCCCTGAGGCAGAGGGTTAGACTCTGGGGCTGTAGTGGGCCATAAGGGCAGGTGCAGACTGAGGACTCTGGATACCCCCGACAGGGGAGAGACCCGAGTGGGGCACAGCCGGAGGGCTGTGTCCAGAAGAGGACTCCGCAAGCCAGGGAGCAAAGCGGGTCCCAAACAGACAAACAGCAGGGCAGACAACGGACAGGACACTACCCACAGAGGGCGTGCCACGGCTAGGACAGAGCACAACCCATTACATAGCCCCATCAGTGGGCTTTGGGGACAATCACTCTAGCGGAAACCCCTATAAGTATGGCTCCTGCAGCAACCATGCTGTTCACGAGTGAGAGTAAGCCAGTGGGGCTAGGCAGCTGAATGAAGTCAATGGGCCTCTACACTCATTCCCTTCATCTCCCAAAGGTTGGGGGTGGTTTGACCTAGCATTTTGGTTCAACTCACTGTCAAGATAAGGCCAGCTGCAAAATTTAAATCTGGATCTAGGTTTGTAACTTTTATGTGAATGCTACATAAGTAGCATGTGGATTATTTACTGGACATGCCATACATGGAATCTTATATTGATGCATATGAACAAATATGACAATGGCCCTTTTCATGTATTACAGTCCATGCAGATGTAACATCTACGTACATAATGGAGCTATGTTAATGAAATATATATGTCCTTTCCGCAAAGGTAGCTCTGAACCACGCTTGTTTCAGGTTTGGTTTTGAAAGAACAAAACCTGATCAACTCTTAACTAACTCTTTGGGCAGGTCTACACTACAGCTGGGATTGATGCTCTGAGATCAATCCACTGGCGGTCGATTTTGTGGGTCTATGCCCACCAAATCGACAGCAGATCGCTCTCCAGTCGACCCCTGTACTTTACCCCCGACAAGAAGAGTAAGGTAAGTCAATGGGAGAGTTTCTCCTGTCAACCTCCCGCGGTAACTCGACCTAAGGTACTTTGGCTCCAGATACATTATTCACATAGCTGGAGTTATATAGCGTAGGTCAACCTCCCACGTAGTTTAGACATAGCATTTGACCATGTCTTCAGATAAGTCGGAACAGTCCTTTGAACTACTAGAGGACCAGGAGTCACAAAGAGAATTCAAAATGTTTTATAGCACATGCAAAATCAGGGAGATTTTTTTCTGTGGAAAGAGAAAACTCATCTTAAAGGAAGTGACTCCCAGTAATGTGACTGCTGAGTTCTCACTGGCTCTAATCCAAATTTGATAAGCATGTTTTAAAACCAGGGGCTTTTAAAAGCTTTTCGTTCTTGGAAGTCACCACCAATGTGGTGTTTTTTGTGGGGGGCAGCAGTTAATTTTGTTTTTTTTGTTTTTTGCACTTAGTTCTAAAGAATTCAGGAATGAAGGGGTTAATATGGTATTTAATGGAATTAGTGAAAGGGTGATGAATACTCAGCCACATGCAGAGCGAAGTGTATGGCTACAATTTCAAATACTCCAATTTCCTTTTTAAATGATTCATTTGAAAAAGAATCCACATTTTTTATAGTGTAAACTCAGTCCTTGAAGAAACTATGGTCTAGCAAGCTGAGCACGTGAACACAGAAGTAAAAGCCAGGGAGCTCCTAATTGTAATAATCCCAAGTCTGTCACTAATTCCCATTTAAGCTTTGGCAAACAATTTGCCTGTCTGGAAAATGGGCAGGATAACAAATATTTACCTACCACAGAGGGGTGTGGTTAATACTTATGTAGCACTTTGAAAACATAAAGTGCTCTATGAGTTCTAAATGTTGGTTACAAATTTCAAACCGAGGTGTCTCCTAAAGCCACATTTTGGCACCTACATGGAAAGATTTTAGTTAGATGTCTAATATGGGTTTAAGAGCCTAACTTTAGGCACACAGGCTTTAGAATTTTGGCTATTTTAAATTATTATTATTACTGTATATAGTGAGAATATCAAATATTCCTTTTAGATAAGATACTCAGTTTTTCTTTCTTCTTAAAAATATTAGTAACAATATTTTTGTTCCATAATTTTGTTGGAACAGGTAACCAGTTTTAATAGAACAGAATCATTTACTGCCAATGAAAAATTACTTTTCATGACTAGAAGATAGATGGTTGTCTACCTTTTGGCCTGAAACACTACAGATACTAATACTATATGACATGTGTTCTTTGTCATGTGCTAAAGCAAAGAGTTATGTTAATCCTCCATTCACTTCAGAGTTCAGTGGCGCTGGAACATTTTTAATAGTGGGGGTGCTGAAAGCCAGCCCCCCAGCCCCCGTCCAACCCCCCATCCCCAGCTGAGGCTCGGAGCAAAGCCCCGGGTGCAGAGTGGCAGCAGACCCCAGGAGCAGGGTGGCAGCAGAGCTGGGTGGCCGGGACCTGAGTGTGGGGCCAACAGCCGAGACCCTGGTTGTGGGGCCAGCAGCTGGGATCCTGGGTGCAGGGCCGGCAGCGGAGTCCCCAGACACTGGGCTAGCAGCCGGGAGCCCAGGGGTGCTACAGCACCCCTCACACCCATAGTTCCCGCGCCTATGTTTCAGTTGGTTATAATAACCCTTCACATTTCCCTTGCAGTAAAATGTAGTGACCTCACTGGAATTGTTGTTTGAATAGAGATTTTGTACCTTAAATCCTGCATAGACTAGGTGGAGGCTTATCAGTGGTAATGCCAGTGGATGGAATAGAGAGAGGGCCAGAACCTCGTTCTGGATACAGCCCCTTTGCACCACATTGGCAGCAGAAAGCAGCCATAAAACTGCCTGAAGCAGACAGTTAAGCAGTCTAGTGTAAGGGTTTGCTAGGGACATGCCTGGCAGCAGGAGGCATGGCTTAAAAGCTGTTGTGTTCACGTGACCCCCAGCTTGCATAAGGCCGAGTATCGTGCAGATTCCTCACAAAAAAATGAATCAGTGTGAACTTCAGTGCATGTGCATTCCATTGCCTTGAAATGTCCTCTGGGAAGGGGACGTCCTGGAGTAGCAGCCAGCAAGGAAGTCCCATAGGAGAGGCTCCATTGGAGCTGTGTTGCTACTTTGAAGCTGAAAGCCAAGGCAGGGAGTCCCAGACCAAATGTAGAAAGCTCAGTGCCCAATGGCCCTTCCTTCCAGTAGATCCCCAGAGAGTAGCAGGTTTGTGGGATGGAGCCCTTTCTGCTGCTGCAAACCCTGCCCCGCCTTTCCTTGAACAATAGAGAGGAGATGCTATGAAAAAGGAATCTGACAGAGTTCCCTCACAGAGGTGACCTGAGCCATAATTGCTCATTTCAGAAGCTCTGGCTTGCAGCCAGTTCCTAAGAATAAATAAATGTAAAATCAATCAACGTAATGAAGTTTAGTCCAGCTTGGAAGGGGAATAGCCCCACTTAGGAAAGCAGCATAAAAACAAGGGAAGGGATGAAGAACCTGGTCCTATTTAGGCCAGAAATAATGCCACTTGGAATTTTGTACATGCTACCATGGTGTTTGTATCACCGAGACAGAGAGGGAGAAAAAAGTGGGCACTCAGCTATTATGAGTCTAATTCTACAGCACCTTGCCCCTTGTGTGGTCCCAACAACAATGCAAAATGCATGCAAAATGCAACTATTCTGATTCAGTAGCATTTTACACCCACCTTGCACTGGTGTAAATGACAGGGCTACCGTTAATCAGGCCCTTTCTGTTCAAAGAACAAGTACTATAAATAAAGATCTTACTGCACATATCACAGAATGGTCTCATTGCTTGCTCCTATTAATGTTTGCTCTTTGGAGTCTGTAAACATACTGAAATTCCCTCCTGATCAGTCATTTGACTGGTGCTCTGGAAAGTGCCAGGGTTCTGGGAGTTTTGTTGGTAGTAAAAGGAAAATAACACACTCCTGTGACACCTATCGTAGTACTCTGGTAGTGTTTTTCACATCAGTTCTTGTTGTCGGAGATAAATACTGATGCAGTGTGTCACAGCACTTGTCCTGTAATTAAAATCGATAGTCTAAATCTTCATAAGTGACTAATGATTTTGGGTACTTCCATTTTTGGCTTCCCAACTAGAGACATCTAAAAGAGGCCTAATATTCAGACGCTTTCCATTTTCTGGAAATCAAGTCTCACTAAGGTGTCATAAATTGGACAAGCCAGAAAATGTAGCACCCAAATTCAGTAGTCATCTATGAAAGTTTGGACTGATTTTCCGAAGCTAAAATATAGTTCTCAAGATAAGCTATTTCTTGTTGTGTCATGGGGTGAAATTCATTATGGACCACATTATGTTCAAGGTAGTGTTATTGATGTAGACAGGAATAAACCATTGACAACACACACCTAAGAGCCACTTTGTTGAAGCAGGCTCTATCTTTACACGCATGGAAAGTTATCAACATACTGTAGAGACATCTGAAAAGCAGCAGGGTCTCTGTCACTATCAGATTCTAGGAGATCTGGTAAGGATGAAAGAATTCTGAGGTACAGTATTTCCCAAGCCTGGGGTGTTTGTAGGATTTGGTGGAATCTAGTGGAGAACACTCAACTTTTCAGTTGACTATACTGTACAGAACAGTTTAAGTAAACCAAAGCCTAGTTTTAGGTTTGGGCAGCATGGCACTCACATCATTGCTATTCCTTATACCTTCTACTGTACTTTACCTGACACACGTCACGCATGGTGTCCACTTAGTACTGCTTGTACAGTTCTCGGTGCTAGCATACATGTCTCCATGGGCAAAAGCCACCAGCCACCATATCATGGCAAAGAGCAACCAGCTGCACAGGAAGGACATGGTAAAGATCACCAGCGTGTGGCGCCACTTCAGGTCCACCAGGGTGGTGAAGATGTCTTGCAAGAAGCGGCCCTGCTCGCGGATGTTCTTGTGAGCCAAATTGCATGCCCCGCTCTTGGCAATGAAACGAGCTTTGCGAGGCTGGTCCCGGATGCGTGGCTTGCGAAGGTTCTCAGCAGCAATCCGTGCCAGCACATATTCTTCAGGGATGATACTTTTCCTGGCCAACATCTTCCTGCCACCATAGTCCACCTAGCAGGACACAAGTGCTTTTCCACTGGTCTCCCTTTTGTCCCTTATCTGTCTTCCTACATCCTGAGGAGAGAAAGAACAAGATCTAGTTTGCCATCTATTTCCCATTTTTCCCAGATAATAAAAGTGATAGGCATGTGGAGTAGATGGTCCTTGTGGGAACAGTTGTTAAGTTAAATGTCACTGTAAGATTATTCCACAGTGCTATTATATGCTCATTTTAGACTGTGATTGTTATAAAGGCAGTTAGGGCCAAATCATAAAATGAATAAAAATAGTGATTTATTTTGGACACTGGCAGAATGAGGAAAGCCACAGAAAGGCCTTATAACTGTGCACCAAAGTAAATAATGATCCATGCTCTAAGGCCAGATCCTACCTAGACAGTTAACCATGCAAGCAACTGCACGCAAGTGATTACTCATAGACTTTAAGGTCAGAAGGGACCATTATGATCATCTAGTCTGACTTCCTGCACAACGCAGGTCACAGAATCTCACCCACCCACTCCTGTAACAAACCCCTAACCTATGTCTGAGTTATTGAAGTCCTCAAATTGCGGTTTGAAGACCTCAAGCTGCAGAGAATCCTCCAGCAAGTGACCCGTGCCCCATGCTGCAGAGGAAGGCAAAAAACCTCCAGGGCCTCTGCCAATCTGCCCTGGAGGAAAATTCCTTCCCGACCCCAAATATGGCAATCAGTTAAACCCTGAGCATGTGGGCAAGACTCACCAGCCAGCACCCAGGAAAGAATTCTCTGTAGTAATTCAGATCCCATCCCATCACAGACCACTGGGCATACTTACCTGCTGATAATCAAAGATCAATTGCCAAATTAATTGCCAAAATTAGGCTATCCCATCATACCATCCCCTCCATAAACTTATCAAGCTTAGTCTTAAAGCCAGATATGTCTTTTGCCCCTACTGCTGAATGGGAGTACTCATGTGAGTAAGTGTTACTTGCATGCTTACAAATTTGCAGAATCTGACCCTTATTTAACAAGGGCACAATAGTGGAGCTCACCTAGGTGAGCCTTTCCAAATAGCCCTACTGAAGTCAGTAAGACAACTGGTATGAATAAGGGCTGACAGTCTGGTCCCAAAGCATCATGTATTTCAGATTAAAATAGAAATGTGTGGGGAAATATTACATTACCTGGCTGGGAAATTATTGACCACTTGTTGAGATAGGGAGGGTTCCCCCCCCCCATCCAAATCAAGCAAATAATAATAATGAACATTAAAATAAACATTTTATTTTATGCATGCGATTAAAATCCTAAAAAGCTGGTCTGGCACTGAAAACCGGCATGGTGCTTTGCACCTCCCCCCCCCCCCCGCAATTACCATCATAATGCATCTACATTTCACCTAATCTCTTCCAGTCCCCCCCCTCAAATGTTACTAATGAATACGATGCAACACTAAATAAATAGAATATGTGTAAATTAACAACAACAAAATCCCCTCCGTACCCTCCCTCAACCCGACCTAACCTGGGGGGAGGAATCCTCTCCGCTTTCAAGGAGAGAAAACGCCCCACTGTTGATCCTTCCATTTCAAAGGGAGAACGACGCCTGCAGGCACCTGATCTTACTTTGTTCGGCTTGTTTAAGGGGAGGAGATCGCTGACGAGGAAGTGCAAAGACCCCAGAAGGAAAGCTGAAACTTACAAAAATCCCGAGCAGGAGCCGGACCGCTGGCTCAGACCCCCGGAGCTGCCTGGCCACATCCCCGCCGAACGCCCAACACACCGCCGGGGCGGCAGCAGCAGCCGGCAGCAGCCGCCGGCAGCGAAGATCCCTTGCGGGGGGGAGGCTGGCTTAGTGCTGCGGTACAGGACAAGTTCAGGAAGCTGGTGTGTGTCTCTCTCTGTCTCCCAGGGTCGGCTTCCTTCCTTCCCCGCGGGGCTCCAGGGGGAGGTGATGCTCAGCAAAGCAGCCGGTTGTGTAAGGCTCTATCTACTATTTCGTGACGGGTCGTCCCGGAGCTGCGGGGCGGCAAGCAGCCCCCGGCGGAAGTGCGGGGGGCAAAGGGGGGGGGGTGCGCTGAAGTGGTGCGTGGGACAGGGTGGGAGAGAGAAAAAGGGGGGACAGATCACAGCCCCGCACGCCAAACACTTTTAAACAGCTCCCAACCTTTTTGTTGTTGTTGTTTTGGAAGGGGGTTATTCTTGAATCCAAAACTCCATTGATACACAGCGGGGTTTGATTTCATTTTTTTAAACTGTAAAGGTCAGGATAATAGGGCACTGATCCTGCAGTCCCTACTCCGGCAAAACTCCATTCTACTCCATGGGAGATTTGCCTGTGTAAAGACTATAGGGGTTGACCTTAAATGCTCTTCCCCAAGTCATATAATAAGACAGAGACAGGGTAACATAGGCTGCAATGTCATGTAGTGTGCTTCTGACAAAGTCCCATTTTGAAAAGTGACAGAGACTCAGGAGTCTAAATATCATGAAAAGCTGAACTTTTCTCTGCATTCAAGTTGAAAAATCTCCCCAAATAACCCTATAGAACCTTCAGTTTCAACTGAAAGTCAATAGGACTTAGGTTCTTAAGTGCCTATGTCATTTTTGAAAATGAAACATTGGAACCCAAGATACTTTGGCACTAAACCTTTTAAACCTGAAATGAAAAAAGTTGAATAGGGATGTTAAAGCTCTGGCTTTAAATCAGGGGTGAGCTGGAGCAGGTTCCCAAGAACCGGTTGCTAAAATTAGACCTCCGTGGAGAACCGGTTGTTAAAGGGCCAGGGGGTGGGCAAAGAACTCCGGTCCGTGGGCCGGACCATCCTGTTGCTCCCAGGATTCCCAGCTGGGGAGGCTGAGGCTCCCCCAGCCCTTCCCCCGCTTCCCCCCAGCTGCAGCGTGGCCAGCCGCGGGCATCAGCTGGGCAGCTCAGCTGAGCTCCGGAGTTGCTTTGAGCTGCCAGCAAGGTAAGGGGGGAGGCGGCTGCAAGCTCTAGGGCTGCTGGGGAGGCAAGTGGGGCAATTTGCCCCCGGCCCCACAAGTATGTCTCTGCCTGCCCCGGCCCCTCCCCCGCTCCCCCCCTTAAATCAGAACTTTTTATAGGGAACCGGTTGTTAAAATTTTGGCAGCTCATCACTGCTTTAAATATATTAAAAATTTTAAATATAAAAGAATTAGATAACAGAATTATTTAAATTAGATTTTAGATTACTATGATTAGTTTCATTATCTAATTGAAAGACTTCTATTAAAACCAGTAGATCAGCCAAATAACTGATCAAATTAAACCCCTTGTCTATCCTATATTTTTGTAATCTCCTTTATATTTATTATGTATAGTTTTAATAATGTCTTACATCTTTAAAGACCCTCTCGGGTATTTTTGTTTCTGTGGCAAAGCCCTTAAAATATAATCAAATAATTGAATGATATAGAAGTAGATTTAGCTTTTTAGGCTTGATCCAAAGCCCACTGCATTCAACTGGAGTCTTCTCTGTGCTCTGCAGAACTCTCCTTGAAGTCAGGATTCACTTGAAGGATTGGGCTCTTCAGCCACAGCTCACATTTACTTGCCTCTCAAATGAGTTAGACTTGCCTACAGCCTCACTGCCTGCAGATATACAACAACTGCCTGATTGCAGCAAAACTGTGAAATGTGGTTTATTTCTCTCTCCAGCTGACAATGGGGTTTTGCTCTTTATAAACTGTGATGTACTCTTTGTTCTTCCTACTACACACCAGGCTGCTGAATTTGATGAAATAACTGACATGCATAACAATAAGCATGTGCATAAGTGTTTGCAGGAGCAAGGCCAAAATCTGTCATGGTTTTTGCTGCCCCTTTGCCACTGACTTCATTACTTTGCCTGCTGCCACAATAGAAGACTTTTTATAGCACCAAAATCCCATTAAGTTGAATGGGTGCAGAATGGGCCTATTCTCATGTTTAGCTGGTGTAACAGGTACTGAAAGATATGAGATGGGCACAGGAGAAAGTGTGCATGGACAGGGATACCTAAAAATACATAATCAATGAAATAAAGCTTCCTTCCCACACACC
This sequence comes from Mauremys mutica, assembly GCF_020497125.1. Taxonomy (NCBI): domain Eukaryota; kingdom Metazoa; phylum Chordata; order Testudines; family Geoemydidae; genus Mauremys; species Mauremys mutica. The sequence continues at coordinate 121,896,188 of NC_059072.1, read as the reverse complement.
AGTTAAAGGTTATAATTTTGGCAATTTCTCAGCATCTGATGTTTAATGGAAACTTACTTGCTAGGAAATTTGAGATTTTTTCCCCCCTATCTAGGAAGAATAAACAGAACCCTGTGGGAGGGCTAGCTCAGTGAGTTGAGCATTGGCCTGCTAAACCCAGGGTTTATGAGTTCAATCCTTGAGGGGGCCACTTAGGAAACTGGGGTAGAAATCTGTCTGGGGATTAGTCCTGCTTTGAGCAGAAGGTTGGACTAGAACTAGATGACCATTCCTTCCAAACCCTCATATTCTATGTTTCATAAAAAGATCTACATTTAGACTTTAATGAAGCAAAGTGTACCATGCTACTCTGCATTGTGTCTGCTTATCTCTTTTGTACCCATAGTTCTTGCAGCTCTGCGAGTGTGTGTGTGTGAGTGTGATGCCTCAAATCAGCAAAAACTTATTCACATGATTAACTTTAAGCAGACCCAGTTGGGTATTGCTCATGTGCTTAAAATTAAGCACACGCATTAATCTTTGCAGTATCAGGGGCTACTGGAAACCAGGTACTTCAGAATTCTAATCCCAGTTTTGCCACTGACTCATTATATGACCGTGGGCAAGTCACTTAACCTCTTTGATCCCTTTATGTAGAATGGGAATATCATATTGACTCTATATAAATCCAGGGTATGCCCACATCTTGAATACTGCATGCAGATCTGGTCGCCCCATTTCAAAAAAGATATATAGGAGTTGGAAAAGATACAAAAAAGGGCAACAAAAATGATTAGGGGTATGGAACTGCTTCTATATGAGGATAGATTAATCAAACTAGGACTTTTCAGCTTGGAAAAGGGACGATTAAGGGGTGATATGATAGAGGTCTATAAAATGATGACTGGTGTGTAGAAAATAAATAAGGAAGTGTTAGTTACTCCTTCTCATAACACAAGAACTAGGGGTTACCACATGGAATTAATAGGCAGCAGGTTTAAAACAAACAAAAGGAAGTATTGTTGACCTGAATTTGATGGGTCAGCAGAGAGTTCTATATTGGGAGAGGACTCTCTGGGTGAAGAACACATACACTGAGGACAATACCAAACTGATAAAACCTTTATTGAGGGTTTTGATGAGGATTAGTAAATTACTATTCATGATAGTTATTTATTTTTTGGGGCTGACTATTTGCACATGAGTTGCTGCAGTGTTCAAGTGCATAAAGCTACTTGCGTGTGTAATTAAGTGTTTGCAGGAGCAAGGTCATAGTTTGGAGTCTTGAATTGTTCAACTTCCTGTAATTGCACAGGACTTTGAGACTCCAACAACAGGAGAGGTAGGTGAGGCTGGGGCTGGCAGTTTTGGTGGGTTGCTTGCGTGGTTTTCTCTTTGTAAGGAGCCCTCAATTGTGCAGCTCTGGAACTCACTTGTGTGTAATCAATGCTATAAGCTCACAAGTCAAACAATATATTTTAAACTAGCTAGTGATTTTTTAAGCTTCCGTGAAATGTTTGCACCAGACTGGGGTGGAAGCAGGCTATTATGGTGGCCCCTGTCTTTCCCAAGACATAAAGAACTATATGAAAACTACAAGACAAAATCCCTTATGACTAAGGGATAGCACTCCACAGTACTTTACTTATGTCACAAGATCAGCACATTTCCCAGGGTATGATTATCTGCAAGATTATTGCTGAAATACAAGACTTAATATATGAGATGTGGGAAATTACACACCAAGGCCATATCTTTACATCAGGGACAGGAAGACACATGTCATTTTCTAAGAATGCAAGTTGCTCCAAGCATCACCCTCCCAATATTATACTCCCTTCCTTTTCCTCAGCTCAGATCTCTAAACCAATCGGACACAAGAAGAGGGACAGGATATGGGACTACCTTTGGGACTGCCTCACCTCAAACCTCTCCTCCTTTTTGCTGATAGTGATAATGTGGTACTAATTTCAAGCATAAAGCTCCCCTGGAGGCGAAAGTGACAGAATGCTTGTCCATGGACTATTCCAGCTGAAGCAGAAATGGCTTTCGATCTTTCCATACAAGCTGTGCTCATGTTTCACTTCTCAGCCTGATTTTCTATAGTTGTTACAGTATATGTAGGGATCTTATAACCCCAAGCCAATCAAACATGATAAGTTTTCAGATAACTTACTATGGCCGGAAGGTGTGGATGCTGCGAAGGAAATTACTGATGTACAGAGCCTGTAGCTTTTTTCCCCTCCAATGCCCCTCCCCCCCCCCAGGGGAAGGAAAGTCTGCAAGTGCAGAAGCACTTCTATCCATTTTCACCTATTTGATATTTCCTCATAATACAAAGAGGCGCCTTGCTCTCTTTCATACTTGAGATTGGTGAAAGGCCCACCTCCAGTAAGTCCTCAGGCAAATCTTTCAAGGTTATTAATCCGCAGCTTCCACTATAAACACCTCTGTAGCTTTATTAAGAAGAAATACCTCCCTCTTGCAAAGTAAATGAAAGTCAGACAATTTCAGGCAAATCATGTTGTTCCCAATATCAGGAAGCAACATTTTATGGAGAAGAACAACTACCAAAAACTTTGACTTTCTTCTTTTAAATATTTGCTTAGTTGCCACACATGGTTCAAATCACCTAGCAAAATCTCCCAGAAATGTCTCCTTGTGCTTTCTGTAAATAAAGAATTTGATGGGTTAGTTGTTATGGCTTGCCATTGATCGCATCCGACCAGGTTCTTGTCCAATTCAGACTACAGAGTTCAAGAACTCAGAGAGTTCTATATTGGGAGAGGACTCTCGGGGTGAAGAACACGTACACTGAGGACAATACCAAACTGATAAAACCTTTATTGAAATTAACATAAAAATAAGAAATGCAATGAAACTTATAACTGCAAAACATTAAAAGAATTCCAAAACTCCTGGTGGTAACATTTCTATTATAAGTACCTTAACCTAACATTCTCCCACCCTTCCTTGAGGACCCAGTAATAGGAGGTGAAGGACCAGTCTCACTACTGGCATGCCCGATTACACGATGGTGCTGGCTTCCCCAGTGATTAGGAATGTTGAGTAGTTATACTATATTGCACAAGCTGAGCTGATAGTGTGATAGAAGATAGAATAGATAGATAGATGAAAAAGTCTATAGAGTATAGGAGAACTGGAAAAAGCACTCCAAGAAACAGAAGCTTCAGGAGTTAGAAGATCCTACAACAGCCCTCTTACAAGATATTTTATAGGGTCCTGACCAATGTAATTGAGGCCCAACCTTCTATACCCAAATTTTATTTCCATATCCTAAGAAATGTATGGGTACCCTTCTCCTATAGGTTAGTGGATTATGACACTTACTTTCTAAATATATTAATAAGGATAATCTCACTCCAAAACTGCCAACCCCTTACTGCAGTACAGAAATCAATGGGAATTGGATTGTGCCTTTAGTGAAGTGCATATAAGTGTTCCGACAAAAGACAGCTGCCGTTCATGCCACACAGTCTGCCTGCCACCCCTTACTGCTGTACCGAAAGTGTAATTGGTCTTGTGATAATTTGCATGGGAAATACTAACCTTTGCTCAGAGGTACACTCACTTTGCAGGCTTTCAAAGATGTCATGTGTGCAGCACTAGCCTTCCATGAGGACACACTGCTGATAAAAAACATATTCTGATCTCGTGAAGTCTCCCGCAACTGAACGGGTAGTAGATTAATCACACATGAAAGAACAGACACTATAAACTAAGTGCCTGAATTATCCTGAACCAGCTTCCTTCAGTCTTATTCAGCAGCAGTAGTAGGACAAAAATAGTTCTTATCATTAAGATCATGTGACTAGTATCAAGGCCATTTATTTGAGCCAATGTAGGCTGCCAAACAAAGTGTGTAAGTGGACTGCTGTGTTTTGGCAACTCGAAGATTGTTTCTCATTTAAATGAGTTTGTTTGAGAATTATGCAAGCTGTGCAGTGCTATCATAGAATCATAGAGGATTAGGATTGGAAGAGATCTCAGGAGGTCATCTAGTCCAACCCCCTGCTCAAAGCAGGACCAACCCCAACTAAATCATCCCAGCCAAGGCTTTGTCAAGCCAGGTCTTAAAAACCTGTAAAGATGGAGATTCCACCACCTCCCTAGGTAATCTATTCCAGTGCTTCATCACCCTCCTAGTGAAATAGTTTTTCCTAATATCCAACCTAGACCTCCCCACTGCAACTTGAGACTATTACTCCTTGTTCTGTCATCTGCCACCACTGAGAACAGCCGAGCTCCCCCCTCTTTGGAACCCCCCCTTCAGGTAGTTCAAGGCTGCTATCAAATCCACTCTACCCTTTCTCTTCTGCAGACTAAATAAACCCAGTTCCCTCAGCCTCTCCTCATAAGTCATGTGCCCCAGGACCCTAATAATTTTTGTTGCCCTCCGCTGGACTCTCTCAAATTTGTCCACATCCTTTCTGGATGCAATACTTCAGATGTGGCCTCACCAGTGCCAAATAGAGGGGAATAATCACTTCCCTCGATCTGCTGGCAACTCTCCTATTAATGCAGCCCGCTATGCTGTTAGCCTTCTTGGCTGTTGACTCATGTCCAGCTTCTCGTCCATTGTAATCCCCAGGTCCTTTTCTGCAGAACTGCTGCTGAGCCAGTTGGTCCCCAGCCTGTAGCAGTGCATGGGATTCTTCCGTCCTAAGTGCAGGACTCTGTGCTTGTCCTTGTTGAACCTCATCCGATTTCTTTTGGCCCAATCCTCCCAATTTGTCTAGGTCACTCTGGACCCTATCCCTTCCCTCCAGCATATCTACCTCTGCCCCCAGCTAAGTTATCTGAAAACTTGCTGAGGGTGCAATCCATACCATCATCCAGATCATTAATAAAGATGTTGAACAAAACTGGCCTCAGGACCGACCCCTGGGGCACTCCGCTTGTAACCGGCTGCCAACTAGACATTGAGCTGTTGATCACTACCCGTTGAGCCTGACGATCTAGCCAGCTTTATATCCATCTTATAGTTCATTCATCCAATCCATACTTTTTAAACTTGCTGGCAAGAATACTGTGGGAGACCGTATCAAAAGGTCAAGGTATATCATGTCCATCGCTTTCCCCATATCCACAAAGCCAGTTATCTCACCAATCAGGTTGGTCAGGCATGACTTGCCCTTGGTGAATCCATGTTGACTGTTCCTGATCACCTTCTTCTCCTCCAAGTGCTTCAAAATGGATTCCTTGAGGACCTGCTTCATGATTTTTCTGGGGACTGAGGTGAGGCTGACCTGTCTGTAGTTCCTCGGATTCTCCTTCTTCTCCTTCTTCCCTTTAAGATAGGCACTATATTTGCCTTTTTCCAATTGTCCATGACCTCCCCTGATCACCATGAGTTTTCAAAGATAATGGCCAGTTGCTCTGCAATCACATCAGCCAACTTCCTCAGCACCCTCGGATACATTAGATATGGACCCATGGACTTGTACATGTCCAGCTTTTCTAAACAGTCCTTAACCTGTTCTTTCACCACTGAGGGCTGGTCACCTCCTGGCCTACTGTGCTGCCCAGTGCAGCAGTCTGGGAGCTGACCTTGTCTGTGAAGACAGAGGCAAAAAAAGCATTGAGTACATTAGCTTTTTCCACATAATCTGTCAGTAGGTTGCCTCCCCCATTCAGTAAGAGTCCCACACTTTCCCTGACCACCTTCTTGTTGCTAACCTACCTGTAGAAACCCTTCTTGTTACCCTTCACATTCCTTGCTAGCTGCAACCCCAATTGTCACATTCTTTATTTGCAGGAAGAGCTACTTACTACAGCTATCTCTGTCTTTATAGTTGTCTTGAGAGGGCTTTGTGGAATAACACATACACATACACACATATATATAGTGCTTGTGTGTGAGTATGAGTGCACACCCACTTTATGGTTCGAGCATTGAATACAAAGAGTCATCACTGCTACTGCAGAAATCTCCCCCAGAGTCCAAAGTATTCTTATTGGCACATCTTAAGGAGCTGGAACTCCTTGTTCTAAGACAAAATGTTCTAGGTCTCTGTCACTGTCTAGCTTCCACCAGTGTTTCTTTGATAAATAGCAAATACACCTGGCCCTATTATGCAATACAGCACCAGAAAGGGGAAATTCCTTGCTAACTTCACTGAAGGATCAGTTTATGCTCTGAAACATGGGGATTCGAGAGCATTTGTAATGCTAGTGTTATTGCTGCTCCTGCAGATCTGGCCCCCTCTGTACGGCTGAAACGCTGCAAATTTACCAGGTTGGGACTAGGAATTGAACTTTATGTCTACTATGCAATGTGTATGAACTTTTAATTAATCTAGTGGGAGCAGCAGCAATTGCTGTAGATACAAATCACAAAACAATTCCCATTTTAACCCCTTAGTTTCACTCACAACTTTCTGAAATTCTCATCTTTCAGGCTGAAATTTTCCATGTCCAAAGGTGAATTTTAGTTTACATTTAAGTAAAAGGAGTTCAGACATTGTCAAATGGGAAGATAATTGGGGGAAAAAAATCTTTTCCCATTATTAAAAATTTCCTGCAGCCATTATTTGAACAGCTCTACGGTTGAAACGGTTTGGAATTTGAAAGCTGAAACCTAGCAAGAAAATAACCCTTATTGAGGACAAATGCCTTTGCCCTGGAGAAAATATGTCTGATTGAGCTCTGAAGCTTTGAAGATCACATACAGAGCATGCGGGATGGAATGCATTTTAGATTTTCAAATGGATTTTGAAATGGCTTGTGCTTCATTATTTTATCTGGAGAGCCCCTCTATGATCAGGGTCAGACCATTCATAATGCTATAGGCCCCAACTGCAACTGCACTTGTGCTGTACAAACACACAGAGCTTACAATCAAAATTAGAAAAACAAAAACTATGTTGAGTGACAAGGTTGCATCAGAACTCATCCCACTCACTCAAGGCCTTGAAATCATGGAAATAGCAAGTAAAGGGAAAAAATCTTCAGCATTCCTTGTCATGGTCCTAATGTCTACATACTTCCATCTCCAATACACATACCCCATCTTTATCCAACTTGCCCGGTTACACAATACCTTGATGATGATCTCTTACTCTGTTGTTTTAACAGATCTACATGTCTCACTGTCCCACAGTCCATTCATTTGGAAAATTGTGTGGTTTTAACATTGCTAAGGTCACGTGCAATGTTTTGAGAATCAGAGCGTGTTGGTTCATGTTGAGGATGTGGCTTTTTGGTATGTGTTGGGGATGGAAGCAAATCCCTCTTGGACTGTGATATTGACAGCCTTGTAGGTGATGGGAAGGATCAAAAAGCCATTTTCCACTGAAAAAAAAAGTTTTGATGTGAAATTTTCAACTAATTCTACTCAAAATATAGACTTTCATCAGCCCTATTAACATGGAAATCCTGGTGCAACCTTAACTATCTTGGTGCTACTGCCCCACTGTAATAAACAAGAAAAAGGATGGGAGGGGAAACAGAAATTGACTTACCTAAGTCACACAGATTAGTGGTAGAGCTAGGACCAGAACTCCAGTCTCCTATTCTGGAGCCCAGTCTCCTGAGATATGTGGAAAGATTTGCTAGTTGGGCTTACGATGTACATACTGTCTGAGTATTCTGAGCCTTTTTCCCCTACAGCATTGACTTCTTGCAGTTGGTCTTACTAAATGCTCATCATCATCCTTGCAGTGGATCACATGATGTTTCATAGGAGGTGGTACAATGTTTTTTTGGCTCATCTGATACCTGAGAAGGATCCTCAAGTGGATAACCAAATCCACTTCAGTGAAAGATGAGAGAGACAACGAATGAGAGCAGACTCATGATTCTCTCCCTCCACATCAGAAAACTGCCAAAGCTTTTTCAGTTGCAACAGTCTGATCTTTGGCTATCATGTAGGCCAGAGATTCTCTATCTGTAAGAAAAAAAGATTAATGCACCCAAATCATATAAATTCTAGCGTTATCTGATTTATGAAATCCAGATCCCGTAGATTCTCATTCCCTAACTCCACCTCTGCTCCAGGGACTTGGATGAGCCAGAAAAGGGGGTAGTTCAAAACTAGAAAGCCCTGTGTTCCAAAAACTACCTTATACTCATTCTCTACATAAACTCTCATTTAATTTCCCTACAGAGATGACCGCATCACACTACGCCCATGACACTCACTCATATGCACACCAGACTCTGACGTTTTTAACACCCCACACCCTGTTTGTCCCTTCTATCTTTGTCTTACTGTTTGTTTGTTTGTTTGTTCCTAGATCCCCAGTTTGTAATGTTGATTAGAAAGCAAGGTATCCGCTTTAATTTCACAAAGAGCCTGACCCAACAACTTCATAATAGGTACATTGGTACTTCTTTTACCCAGCCTGATTTTTCTGTCAAGATATTGTCTTCCAATAAGGTAGTGTAACCCACTGGTCTGTATGCCTTAGGTGTCCCCTTCTGTGTCCAATTCACAGGAGATGTGAACCTGTTACTGCTCTCCGCTTGAAAGCCTGGCTCCTTAAGTCAAGCAGTAGTGACTCACTCACTTAGCTCTGGATGTATCCTCTTCAGTCTATGGAATTGGCCAAGATGGTGGACATCACAGTGGCACCATCTTCTTATTCTACCTTGGAAAAAGGGGCATCAGTGTTGTCAGTCTTACATGGTTTGGGATGTTACATACTACTCTCTGCAGCAGAGTAGGGTTTCTTCCAAGGTCCTGGGAAGTGGCCAGCTGTAGTTTTGCTCTCCATGGCATCGCTTTCCCATATAGGAAGGATCTATATACAATTTCTAGGTAGTTCCAGTATGGTGAGAATTTTCTCCAGTTAGAGTTATGCTCAGCTAGAATAATTATATTTTGGTATATTGCAGTCCCTGCTACTTATGGTCATTCGCACTGCTGAGTTTGTAGCGGGCTATACACAAGGAGAAGAGCATTGAGCTCTCTGAGTCACAATTGATTCCCAATTTTCTTCCCAGGTTGATGCTGCTAAGTGCTGGCCCTTGCTCAGGGCACTAAGCAAAGGCTCAATAGCCCATACAGAATATTTGGATATAGTGATCAAAAGGGTGGTTTCCCATAATGATCCTCACAACAGGATTCTACTGTAGTCCTTTGTGTTGGTCAGAGATGGACAAACTTGTGGAAAACTAAGATCACCTCTGTAAGTCCTTCCACTGAATCATTGCTCATTTTTAGAATTAAACTCAGTACTTCTGTCTGTCTGGAAACTAGAAGTAGTGGGAATTTCATTGTGACAGGTTTCTGGGGTGCCACCTGCGACTGGGGTACCACTGAGCCTGCTTGACCCACCAGCCCGGGCTCCCTTTCACACTTTGGTGCTGTGATAAGTTGCCAAGCTCTCCAAGCTTGCTTTTTTACCAGCATACACACAGATAGGGACACACCCCGCTACAGCTTCACACACACATGCTGAAATCAGCTATGCATGGGAAGGCTCAGCTAAGGCGCCTCTCAGTTGCTAAGGCACCCCTCCCCCCCATGGAGTGTGAACCCAAAATTATACCATCTTGGTATATTAACCAAAGCTTTGTTGCATACACTCACAAAATTCACCCCCTCCCTCAATGTGGAGAGAGATATGCAACAGATTTTGGCCCCAAGTTATAATTTCTACACACTGGCTTTAGACAAAACAAAACAAGTTTATTAATTACAAAAGATAGATTTTAAGTGATTATAAGAGATAGCAAACAGATCAAAGCAGATTATCTTAAAAAATAAACAAAACTGCAAACTGAGCTAAACACACTAAATAGGATATGAATTAACAAATTCTCACCCTGTGTAATAAACAGGCTGGCAGATTCTTAAGGCACAAGCTGCCTTGGCTTTCCCAGGTTTTCATACACAGGCTAGAAATCCCTCTAAGCTGGGACCATAACTTCTCACAGTTCAGTCCTTGCCCCTCAGGTGTTACCAGGTGTTTTATTGTAGGGAGAATGAGGTCCCCTCGTGATGTCATTGTCCCCCTTTTATATCTTCTCCCCACTTGCTGGAAAGCTCTTTTGCTGTGACATGGGTCAAACAGTTGCCATTGTGTAGAGCTATCTCTGAGAGGTTTCTATTGTCCACAGTTCCCGGAGTAATTCTTGTGCTTGTGTGCATTTCCTCAATAAGCCATTAACAGTGTTTGGCTTTTTTTACTGTTGTACCTGGGTGTCTTCAACCTCACAACATGTTTCAGTAACACATACATAGCCAAACTTCATAATTTCATGTACAACGATAGCACATACAATCCAATGAGCTATTACTGTCAAGACTTTTAGAATGATACCTCACAAGGCATATTTTGTACAAAACATAGCCTAATGACAAGACAGTGGTAAATATTCAGGTGCCAGGGTGTTACACTCATGCAAAAACCTGTTCTCCTGAGATCTGCAATCCAATTTCACTTGTGATGTTAAGATAGTTTGGCTAAACATCAGAGGTGAAATTCTGGCTTCATTGAGGTCAATAGCAAAGCTCCCATTGACTTCAATGGAGCCAGTATTTCATCCTTGAACTGTCAGAAGCTTATCCAAAATGAACTCAAATTCTGAACTTTTTGAGATTTGCCATTCAGTTAACTCTAGTTTAGTCATACATTCATTCCAGTTACCTAACAGCTTATTCATCATGAATACATTGCATGATGCATTCAGTCCTTTTCCCTCTGATCCCAATTTCTCAATTATCTTGAGAAGTTCACCAAATAGTTTGGACTAAGGATTTTCAACCAAACAGTTATTAATGAACAGTTCAAATTGTGCCTGTATATTTCTTCTTTGTGATGTAGGAGTCATTGTTTAAGTCACATAGTATTATTTCTGTTCCCTGATTGGATGAGTGAAACTTTTAAAACAGGAAAACAATAAATAAAGAACAACCACAACTGAATAATGCCCACCAGGGAAGTTCATCATTAAAATCTGGCCAGGACTGTGTAAGAGCTTCACTACTGGAGGCTGCTGAAGGGAGAGGCCATCACCCAGGCCAACCCCACCCTGCGCTGTTTTAGACTCCCTTGTGGAACAGATGTTTCAGGCCAGAGTTCCAAAGCCTGGGCTGTGCCATCCTGTGCAGGAGGAATCCCTGCAGAGAAACTAGCCCATCATCTCTAAATCAGTAATAGGCATAGGCATGGACTATGGGATGAATGGAATTTAGACGCTACCCTCCCAATCATACTTGTTGAACTGCTGCGTGCTGTTTAATTTCCATCTCCATCTGCCATTGACTGTGTGACTGAATCTTTGAATGTTTTCATTGTACAATGACTTCCCACCCCTGTTTCCTGGAATATAGACAATATGCTGCTCACTGTTGTGTATCAAAGTTCCACTGTGTTGTATTGCCTTTGTTTAAAGTGCTCTGTTGATGATGTCCTTGCTCCCATTTCCTCAGTTTAAATGAATCTTGGTAGAAAACTGCCTCTTTCAAAAACAATGTAAGAAGCAAACACTCTGATGATACTTGTAGAGCTTGTCATGCCAACAAAGACTCATTGATCTTGAACTGACTTGGGTTCTAATCTATCCCAAATAATAAATAACAATAACAACAAGGGAATGAAGGATCTTTCCTTCAAGATCCTACAATCAGGGTAAATGTTACAAAAGAAAGAAATAAACAAACATCCTACAGCAGCCATAATAAAACCCCAAATAAAATAAGACATCATAACATCTCCAGCCTGTTCCAGGAAGATCCAGCAGAGTAACTCTGATTTATATTGGGGGTGAGTTTTTCAAAGACACAGTGCAATATGCTGGATTTTTGAGTGATGCTGCTTTCAAGTGGCTATCCCACTGAGAGGACAAGAGACTTTTCATTAGCTGAAGGAGTTTTTCTTTAGCTCCAGTGATGGAGACATGGATTTCTGCATCGCTGAGAACCTTGTTTCTAGTCCCAGCTCCCCATGTGTGTGAGTGATTTATATAGCAATTAAGTCTGCTGAATAAGAGTTAGTTACAACATGCCTTTGAAAGGAGAAGACGCTGCCTCCTGTTCTCTCCAGATCATATCATGGAACAGCCAGCAGTTCAAAGCCCTCTGATCTCAAATGCAGCGATGGGAAATAGGGAAGCAGATGGCCCCTAAACAGAATGATTCATCTGTGAAAATCCATTGTGTTCAAGAATCCTCAAAATGACTTATTCCTTGTCTCTGATAGAGGGCTCAAGGGTCACACACAGAGCTGCAGTAAAAAGATGGGCCAAATTCAGTCAGGTACAATAAAGGCACACACAACCTTTAATCATAGGAGTGTGTAACCACCAGCACTGTCAAAAAACATGCATCATTTGAGCAAGTGAAAATAGGATAGTGAAGGGGAGGAGGATGGTTCTAGACCATGTTGTTTACACTAAACTGCAATAGCTCATTAGTTGCATAGTTAAATATTTTTCTCTCAGTTTAAGTGATATTTAGGTGTATAAGCTGGTACATTCAGAAAACCATCAATTAAATTAATACAGGGCTAACAATTTCCATAGGAATAATGATGAGATGTGCTTCTAGCATACTCTGACTGGCAATACTGATTATTTAATTTTAGGGCTGTTGATTAATCGTAGTTAACTCACGCAATTAACAAAAAAAGTAATTGCGATTAAAAAAATAATTGCAATTAATCACAGTTTTAATCACACTGTTAAACAATAAAATACCAATTGAAATTTATTAAATATTTTGGATGTTTTTCTACATTTTCATATTATTGTATTCTATGTTGTAATTGAAATCAAAGTGTATATTATTTTTAATTACAAATATTAGCACTGTAAAAATGATAAACAAAAGAAGTAGTAATTTTCATTTCACTTCATACAAGTACTGTAGTGCATTCTCTTTGTTGTGAAAGTGAAACTTACAAATGTAGATTTTTTTGTTACATAACTGCACTCAAAAACAAAACAATGTAAAATTTCAGTGCCTACAAGTCCACGCAGTCCTACTTCTTGTTCAGCCAATCACTAATACAAACAAGTTTGTTTACAGTTACAAGAGATAATGCTGCCCTCTTCTTATTTACGATGTTACCAGAAAGTGAGAACAGGCATTTGCATTGCATTTTTGTAGCCAGCATTGCAATATTTATGTACCAGATATGGTAAACATTCGTATGCCACTTCATGCTTCAGCCACCATTCCAGAGGACATGCTTCCATGCTGTTGATGCTCGTAAAAAAATGTGTTAATTAATTTGTGACTGAACTCCTTGTGTATATGTCTCCTGTTCTGTTTTACCTGCATTCTGACATATATTTCATGTTGTAGCAGTCTCGGATCATGACCCAGCACATGTTGTTCATTTTAAGAACACTTTCACTACAGATTTCACAAAACTCAAAGTAAGTACCAATGTGAGATTTCTAAAAATAGCTACAGCACTCGACCCAATGTTTAAGAATCTGAAGTGCCTTCCAAAATCTGAGAGGGATGAGATGTGGGGCATGCTTTCAGAAGTCTTAAAACAGGTTTCTCAAACAGGAGTCACCGCTTCTGTACAGAAAGCCCCTGGCGGGCCGGGCCAGTTTGCTTACCTGTCCCTTCTGTAGGTCCGGCTGATCGCAGCTCCCACTGGCTGCGGATCACTGCTCCGGGGCAATGGCAGCTGCTGGAAGCGACACAGGCTGAGGGACTTACTGGCCACCACTTCCAGCAACTCCCATTGGCCCAGAACAGCGATCCGCAGCCAGTGGGAGCCGCGATCAGCCAGACCTGTAGATGGGGCAGGTAAACACACTTGCCCGCCAGGGGCTTTCTCTACAGAAGCGGCGACCCCTGTTTGAGAAACCCTGTCTTAAAAGAACAACATTCAGATGCAGAAACTACGGAACCCAGACTACCAAAAAAGAAAATCAACCTTCTGCTGGTGGCATCTGACCCAGATAATGAAAATGAACATGTGTCGGTCCGCACTGTTTTGGATTGTTATTGAGCAGAGCCCATGATCAGCATGGACACATGTCCTCTGGAATAGTCATTGAATATAAAGGGACATATGAATCTTTAGTGCATCTGGCACATAAATATCTTGTGACACTGGCTACACCAGTGCCATGTGAATATCTGTTCTCACTTTCAAGTGACATTGTAAACAAGAAGCAGGCAGCATTATCTCCTGCAAATGTAAACAAACTTGTTTTCCTGAGTGATTGGCTGAACAAGAAGTAGGACTGAGTGGACTTGCAGGCTCTAAAATTTACATTGTTTCATTTTTGAATGAAGGTTTTTTTACGTAATTCTAAATTTTTAACTTCAGCTTTCATGATAAAGAGCTTGCACAATGTACTTGTATGAGGGGAATTGAAAAATACTGTTTCTTTTGTTTTTTTACAGAGCAAATACTTGTAATCAAAAATAAATATAAAGTGATCACTGTACACTTTGTATTCTGTGTTGCAATAGAAATCAATATATTTGAAAATGTAGAAAACATTCAAAATATTTAAATAAATGGTATTCTATTATTAACAGTATGATTAATTTTGATTAATTTTTTAATTGCATGATTAATTGTGATTCATTTTTTTTAATTGTTTGACAGATCTATTTAATTTATAAAGTATCTTTCCCGCCTAAGATTTCCAAACTATAGAAGATGCTTTTCTATATAAAGTGATTTCATATACACACATAGAAATTACTTTACAGTCATGGGCTGGCTGAACCATTGAGGTATGCTGGGCTAAGCCTTGCCCATGATTGAGCAGCTATCCCTCAGCCTCACTGATGAGCTGACAATTTAAGGTCTAATTAGTGACCCCAGCTGTGTGTAATGAGGATTAATTAGAAAGACTGTCCTGAGCTGTGATAGTGAAGCAGGGAGAGCACTACTTAAGTTGTATGAAGTGCCACCTGATAGAGCTGATGGAAGAGAAGATCCGAGGTTTGGAGATGCAGGTGGAAACTAGGGTTGAGTTTCAAAGGGGATTTGAGCAGATGATGGAGGGAAGGAGAGAGGAGGCTGAAGGGAAAACTCAAGACTCGCAGGTGCAAGCTGGACTGAAGAACATGGAGGGGAGGCTGCTGGGTGAGGGAAGTGGCCAGTGGAAGCATGTGACTATGAGAACCAGACAGAGGAAAAGGCTGGTTAGTTAGGGTGAAACAGCTCAGGAACAGGTTTGCTGAGCTGGAAAATGAAGATGGGGCACAGCAGGCTGTAACTGAAGGAAGGAGGATAAGGAAGAAAAGAAGAGTGGCTAGTCCTATAAGAAGAGAGGAAGAGCCAATGGAGATACCCAGAGTTCAGAACCCCAGAAGGATACAGGAAGACTCGCAGAAGATTGCAAGGGAAAATAAAAGACAAGAGGACTGTCAGCCAGAAGGAACAGGAGGAGGGGTGGAGAATTGTACCAACATCAGGAAGAGGCAGGTCTACATGACTGGTGACTCCCTACTAAGAAGAACAGACAGGCTGTAACCAGAGCTGATCTGGAGAACAGAAGGGTGTGCTGTCTGCCAGGAGCTAAGTTATATATGATATGGACCTGAAGCTGAAGAGGATCCTAATGGGAGCAGGAAATAATCTACTGATTCTCCTTCATGTGGGAACAAATGATTCTCACTGGAACATATCAAGGGAGACTATGCCTGGTTGGGTAAGATGCCTAAGGAAATGAAAGCTCAGGTGATCTTCAATGATATTCTACCAGTCCCTAGAGGAAGAGAATGAAGGCGCAACAGGATTATGATGATCAACAGATGGCTCAGGCAGTGGGTGCTGTATGGAGGGCTTTGGGATGTCTGGCCACCGGGAGGCATTCATGGACAGAGGACTGTTCTTATGGGATGGACTCCACCTGAGTAGGGAGGAAAATAGATTTCTGGGATGGCGGTTGGCACAACTGATTAAAAGAGCTTTAAACTAGGAACTTGGAGGAGATGCTTTCGAGCTGCACATGTAATCTCCATGCCTGATTCTACCATTGAGCAGAAGGAAAATCAAGCAAGAAAGTATACAGCAATCAAGAAAGAAACAGTAGTGGGTAGGGGAATGGACATTAAGAGGAAAGACTATTTCATTGGTATCAGCACTAACAGTCAGATAGGTGATACTCTCAGCAGAATGACTGTACCCAATTGGATGAGGAATGTGGGTGAACCCAAATAGAAACAACTAAGATGTTTGTACACCAATATAAGGAGCCTGCGTGACAAAATGAAGGAATTAGAACTACTGGTGCAGGAAGTGAAACCAGATATTATAGAGATAATAGAAACATGGTGGAATAGTAGTCATTACTGGAGTACAGGTATTGAAGGGTATGTGCTGTTCAGGAAAGACAGAAATAAAGATAAAGGTGGTGGAGTCGCATTGTATGTTAATGATGAGGTAGACTATAAAGAAATCAGAAGTTATAGAATGGATAAGACAGAATCTGTTTGGGCCAAAGTCATTTTAGTGAAGAAAGCTACTAGAGGTTCACATGGGATAGTGCTTGGGATATGGTACAGACCCCCAGGATTCAATCTGGATATGGATAGAGACCTTTTTAATGTTTTTAATTAAATAAATATTACTGGGAATTGCGTGATTATGGGAGACTTTAACTTCCTAGATATAGACTGGAGGACAAGTGCTACTAATAGTAATAGGGCCCAGATTTTCCTGGATGTGATAGCTGACAGATTTCATCACCAAATAGTCTCTGAACCAACAAGAGTGATTCCATTTTATATTTGGTATTTGTGAGTAGTGAGGCCATTATAGAAAAACTGATTGTAGGGGATAATCTTGGTTTGAGTGATCATGATCTAATTCAGTTTACACTAAATGGAAGGATAAACAAAAGTAGATCTGCAACTAAAGTGCAACTTTAAAAAATCAAGGGAATTAGTTAGGGAAGTTGACTGGCTGAGGAACTCAAGGATCTGAATGTGGAGGGGGCTTGGAATTACTTTAAGTCAAAGTTGCAGAAATAATCTGAAGCCTGCATCCCAAGCAAGGGGAAAAAATTGAAGAGTTGCAGACCAAGATGGATGAGAAAGCATTTCAAGCAGATGATTAAGAGAAAGCAAAAAGCCTACAAGGAATGGAAGATGGGGTGGATCAGCAAGGAAAGCTACCTCTTGGAGGTCAGAAAGTGTGGGTATAAAGTGAGAACAGCCAAAAGCCAAGCAGAGTTGGACCTTGAAAAGGGAATTAAAACCAATATAAAAAGGTTCAATAGCCATATAAATAAAAAGAAAACAAGTAAAGAAGAAATAGGACCGCTAAGCATTGAGGATGGGCTGGAGATTAAAGATAATCTAGGCATAGCCCAACACCTAAACAAATACTTTGCCTCGGTGTTTAATAAGAGTAATGATGAGCTTAGGGGTAGTGGCAGGGTGGCTAATGGAAATGAGGATATAGAAGTAGAAATTACCACATACAAGGTGAAAGTCAAACTCAAACAGCTTCATGGGACTAAATTGGGGGGCCCACATAATTTTCATCCAAGAATATTAAAGGAACTGGCCCATGACATTGCAAGACCAATAGCAAGGATTTTTAATGAATCTGTAAATTCGGGGGTCGTACCCTATGACTGGAGAATTGCTAACATAGTTCCTATTTTTAAGAAAGGCAAAAAAAGTGATCCAGGAAACTACAGGCCTGTTAGTTTGATCTCAATTGTATGCAAGACCTTGGAATTAATTTTGAAAGTGAAAGTACTTAAGGACGAAGAGGTAAACAGTAGTTGGGATAAAATATAACATGGTTTTACAAAAGGTAGATTGTGCCAGACCAATTTGATCTCCTTCTTTGGGAAGATAACTGATTTTTTAGACAAAGGAAATCCAGTAGATCTAATCTACCTGGATTTCAGTAAGACATTTGATACAGTTCTACATGGGAAATTATTTGTTAAATTGGAGAAGATGGGGATTAAAATGAGACTTGAAAGATGGATAGGGAACTGGTTAAAGGGGAGACTACAGTTTGCCAGCCCTCCAGGATTGTCCTGGAGTCTCCAGGAATTAATGATTAATCATTAATTAAAGATTATGTCGTGATGAAACCTCGAGGAACACATCCAACCAAAATTGGCAATTCTAGGTCATACTGAAAGGTGAACTGTCAGGCTGAGGGAGGTTACCAGTGGAGTTCATCAGGGATCAGTCTTGGGACCAATCTTATTTAACATTTTTATTACTGACCTTGGTACAAAAAGTAGGAGTGTGCTAATAAAATTTGTGGATGACACAAAGTTGGTAGGTATTGGCAATATGGAGGAGGACTGGAATATCATACAAGAAGATCTGGAGGACCTTGAAAACTGGAATACCAGAAATGGGATGAAATTTAATAGTGCAAAGTGCAAGGTTATGCACTTAGGGACTAACAACAAGAATTTTTGCTATATGCCAGGGACTTATCAGTTGGAAGTAATGAGGGGGTAGAATTGTCTGGTGTATTTGTTGATCACAGGATGATTGAGCTGCTAATGTGATGTGGCCATG
The DNA here is from genome assembly GCF_020497125.1 of Mauremys mutica. NCBI lineage: Eukaryota > Metazoa > Chordata > Testudines > Geoemydidae > Mauremys > Mauremys mutica. The sequence goes on along the minus strand of NC_059072.1, from coordinate 121,877,758 downwards.
AAAAAGACTAATGCAGTCCTAAAATGCATCAGGCTAGGTATTTCCAGTAGAGACAGAGAAGTGTTAGTACCATTATACAAAGCACTGTTGAGACCTCATCTGGAATACTGTGTCCAGTTCTGGTCTCCCATGTTTAAGAAAGATGAATTCAAACTGGAACAGGTGCAGAGAAGGACTACTAGGATGATCTGAGGAATGGAAAACCTACCTTATGAGAGGAGACTCAAAGAGCTTGGCTTGTTTACCCTAACCAAAAGAAGGCGGAGGGGTGATATGATTGCTCTCTATAAATACATCAGAGGGAAAAATACCAGGGAGGGAGAGGAGTTATTTAAGTTAAGCATCAATGTGGACACAAGAACAAATGGACATAAACTGGCTATCAGCAAGGTTAGGCTTGAAATTAGATGAAGATTTCTAACCAGCAGAGGAGTGAAGTTCTGGAACAGCCTTCCAAGGGGAGCAGTCTGGACAAAAATCCTAACTGGCTTCAAGACTGATCTTGATATGTTGATGCCAGGGATGGTATGATGAGACTGCCTACAATGGCATGCAGCTGATCGGCAACTGCTCACAGCAAATATCTCCAATGGCTGGTAATGGGATTCTAGATGGGGAGGCTCTGAGTTACTACAGAGAATTCTTTCCCAGGTGTCTGACTGATGGATCTTGCCCACATGCTCAGGGTCTAACTGATCACCATATTTGGAGTTGGGAAAGAATTTTTGCCCAGATCAGATTGGCAGAAACCCTGGGGAGTTTTCGCCTTCCTCTGCAGAATAAGGCGCTTGTGACTTGATGGTTTAAACTAGTGTAAATGGTGGATTCGCCGTAACTTAAAGTCTTTAAATTATGAGTTGAGGACTTCAGTAACTCAGCCAGAGGTTAGTGGTCTATTACAGGAATGAGTGCGTGAGGTTCTGTGGCCTGCAATGTGCAAGAGGTCCAACTAAATGATCATGATGTTCCCTTGTGGCCTTAAAGTCTATTAGTCTATGAGCTGGGAACTCAGTAGATGAAGGAGGAAGACCCTGGAGGGAAGAACAAGGAGAGTTCTCCTCTGGGAAGAAACTAAGGAGGAAGTTAGACTGAGGGAGTTGAAGTCAAGCCCAGGAAGGGCAAAGGTCTTTTTGTTTGTGGAGTCTAGCTCAGAAGAGGCAAAGGACTCTTTGTTTAGTGCTGAACCCTGGAAGAGGACTGAACTGTTGGGTGACCTGTCCACAGGACTGAGCCACAGTAGGCCCAGTGAGAGAGTCCAGGGAAGAAACCAGCTGGGAGTTATCACTGTGACCAAGACAGTGGCCACCAAAGGGGGTGTGATAGGTAAATTCCCCTCCAACACCATGTCCAGGCATGAGGGGTGCCCTAGAGGTGAGGATGCATGTTTATATTTACCAATCACTGAAATGCAGCCACCTCTGGAATGATAAATGGCAACTGTTTAATTGCACACTGAATTATTATATAACAATCCATGGCAGGAAGTGAGGGAAAAACACTGTATCTAATTGAAATTATGGAGGCACATTTAGGCAAGCTGAATGTAATGATCCCCAAATGAAACCCAATGTTTTAAAATGATTTCTAATGACAAGTGATTAACAAGTATCAGAGGGGTAGCCATGTTAGTCTGGATCTGTAAAAGTAGCAAAGAGTCCTGTGGCACCTTATAGACTAACAGACGTATTGGAGCATGAGCTTTCGTGGGTGAATACCCACTTCGTCGGATGCATGTAGTGGAAATTTCCAGGGGCAGGTATATATATGCAAGCAAGAAGCAGGCTAGAGATAACGAGGTTAGTTCAATGAGGGAGGATGAGACCCTGTTCTAGCAGTTGAGGTGTGAAAACCAAGGGAGGAGAAACTGCTTTTGTAGTTGGCAAACCGTTCACAGTCTTTGTTTAATCCTGAGCTGATGGTGTCAAATTTGCAGATGAACTGAAGCTCAGCAGTTTCTCTTTGAAGTCTGGTCCTGAAGTTTTTTTGCTACAGGATGGCTACCTTTAGATCTGCTATTGTGTGTCCAGGGAGATTGAAGTGTTCTCCTACAGGTTTTTGTATATTGCCATTCCTAATATCTGATTTGTGTCCATTTATCCTTTTCCGTAGAGACTGTCCAGTTTGGCCGATGTACATAGCAGAGGGGCATTGCTGGCATATGATGGCGTATATTACATTGGTGGACGTGCAGGTGAATGAACCGGTGATGGTGTGGCTGATCTGGTTAGGTCTTGTGATGGTGTCGCTGGTGTAGATATGTGGGCAGAGTTGGCATCGAGGTTTGTTGCATGGATTGGTGCCTGTGTTAGAGTTACTATGGTGCGGTGTGCAGTTACTGGTGAGAATATGCTTCAGGTTGGCCGGTTGTCTGTGGGCGAGGACTGGCCTGCCACCCAAGGCCTGTGAAAGTGAGGGATCATTGTCCAGGATGGGTTGTAGATCCCTGATGATGTGTTGGAGGGGTATGTGATGGCCAGTGGAGTCCTGTTGGTTTCTTTCTTGGGTTTGTCTTGCAGTAGGAGGCTTCTGGGTACACATCTGGCTCTGTTGATCTGTTTCCTTATTTCCTCGTGCGGGTATGGTAGTTTTGAGAATGCTTGGTGAAGATTTTGTAGGTGTTGGTCTCTGTTTGAGGGGTTGGAGCAGATGCGGTTGTACCTCAGTACTTGGCTGTAGACAATGGATCGTGTGGTGTGCCCGGGATGGAAGCTGGAGGCATGAAGGTAGGCATAGCGGTCGGTAGGTTTTTGGTATAGGGTGGTGTTAATGTGACCATCACTTATTTGCACCGTGGTGTCTAGGAAGTGGACCTCCCGTGTAGATTGGTCCAGGCTGAGGCTGATGGTGGGGTGGAAGCTGTTGAAATCTTGGTGGAATTTTTCCAGAATCTCCTTCCCATGGGTCCAGATGATGAAGATGTCATCAATGTAGCGTAGGTAGAGAAGAGGTGTGAGTGGACGAGAGCTGAGGAAGCGTTCCAGGTCAGCCATAAAAATGTTGGCATATTGTGGGGCCATGCGGGTGCCCATAGCGGTGCCACTGATCTGGAGGTATATATTGTCATCAAATTTGAAATAGTTGTGTGTGAGGATAAAGGCACAGAGCTCAGCAACCAGTTGTGCTGTGGCATCATCAGGGATACTGTTCTTGACAGTTTGTATTCCATCTGTGCGTGGAATGTTTGTGTAGAGAGCCTCTACATCCATGGTGGCTAGGATGGTGTTTTCTGGAAGGTCACCAATGCATTGTAGTTTCCTCAGGAAATCAGTGGTGTCACGAAGATAGCTGGGAGTGCTGGTGGCATAGGGTCTGAGTAGAGAGTCCACATATCCAGACAGTCCTTCAGTGAGAGTTCCAATGCCCGAGATGATGGGGCGTCCAGGATTTCCAGGTTTGTGGATTTTGGGCAGTAGATAGAATAGCCCTGGTCGGGGCTCTAAGGGTATGTTGATTTGTTCCGGTGTTAGTGTAGGGAGTGTCCTGAGTAGATGATGCAGTTTCTTAGTGTATTCCTCAGTGGGATCTGAGGGAAGTGGCCTGTAGAAGTGACTAACAGTTCAGTTTTGTAATCTATTCAAAAGATGGATGAACACTTTAGATACATAATAAGCTTCCATGGGGAAAGGTCCATTATATTTGCATATATATTGTTTAGCATGATGGGACCCCAATACCACAAATATTACTACTACTACTACTAATAATAATAATAATAAATAAACAAAAAATAAGTATGCAGTAAATAGACTTTTCTAAAAGTCTCTCTTCTTTTGTAGGATTATGTATGGAAACAAGTATCAGGGGGTAGCTGTGTTAGTCTGTAGCCACAAAAATAATGAGGAGTCTGGTGGCACATTAAAGACTAACAGATTTATTTGAAGTGGGTTTTTTACCCACAAAAGCTTATGCTTTAAATAGATTAGTCTTTAAGGTGTCACTGGACTCCTTATTGTTTTTAATGTATGAAAAGATATTGGAATTTGACACCTTTATACAGGCCAATACCCTGAGCTCTAACCATGCTTGCCAAAACAGGTTTGGCCTGTTGCCAATTTGTAAGAATCAAAGTCCTTTTGTCTCAGAAATTGGTGATATTTATCAGCAATGCTTTATAAAGCTCAGTCCTGGCAAAGAGGAGTCAGACGAATAACATCACAATGGGGTAGTTAATCATGGCTTTTGGATGACATTGATCAATTTGATTTGCAGTTTTGTTTTGTGTTTTTTTTAGATTTTTTCTAGAATGCTTTTAGCACTGTAATGAAATTGGTGCACTTCCAAAAGAAATAAAGGAATTTCACTGTCTTGCTTTAATTCGGATTAGAGAATTTACATAATATACAGTAGTTTGATTTCAAATGAAATTTTCCAAAGGATCTGATTCAAAATTAAAACAGCAACTAGACTTAGCTCATATGTTTCACACACATCCTGGGATGATTATTGCTCCGGAGAAACTTAGTTGGTAGCAAGGTTATTTCATTAAACGTTTTCGGTCTAATTTCTATTATTAACATGTTTAGGGCTCAGCCTATAGCCCTTGCTTGGGGAAAACTATCGACTTCAATTACTCAGTTATGTATTTTCACAGTTGATTTCAATTTGTCAATTCCATTGTAGATTTCCATTAAACATGGCAGGTGTCATTCAGAAAGCTATTTTCTTCATATGTATATTTCTCCATATGTGGTGGTATGAAAATTGTATCCCACATATGCCCGTATCTCATTATGTTTGTACCACCACTATCATCAGATTCTAGACTAACCTCCTGTAAAACACAGGGCATAGAACTTCTCCAAAATAATTCCTAGACTATATCTCTTGAGATGTTTTTCTGTCTTGATTTAAAAATTGCCAGTGATGAGTTCACTCCGACCCTTAATAAGTTGTTCCAATAGTTAATGACTTTCTTTGTTAAAAATGTATGCCTTATTTCTGGTCTGAATATGTCTAGCTTCAACTTCCAGCCATTGCATCTTGTTGTACCTTTGTCTGCTAGACTGTAGAACCTATTATTAAATATTTGTTCCCCATGTAGATACTTATAAACTGTAATCAAGTCAGCCCTTAACCTTCTCTTTGTTAAGATAAGTAGCTTTAGCTTTTTGAGTGTGTCACTATAAGGCATGTTTTTTAGTCCTTTAATCATTCTCATGTTTTTTCTCTTAACCCTCTCCAATCAATTAACCCCTTCTTGAATTGTACGCACCAAAATTGGACACAGTATTCCACCAGCAGTCACACCAGTACCAAGTATAGAGGTACAATAACTTCTCTACTCCAACTCACAATTCCCCTGTTCATCCATCCAAGGATTGGATTTTCTGTTTTGGCCACAGCACCACACTGAGGTCATGTTCAGCTGACTATCCACCATGACCCCCAAATCTTTGTCGTCATTGCTTCCCAGGATAGAGTCCCACATTGTGTAAGTATGGCCTACATGTTCCTATGTGTTCACATTTACTCCTAGCCATATTAAAAGACATATTGTTTGCTGGTGTTCAGTCTACCAAGTGATCCGTATCTATCTGAATCAGTGATCTCTCCCCTTCATTATTTACCACTCTCCCAACTTTTGTGTCATTTGCAAACTATCGATAATGGTTTTATGTGATAAGAATGTTAAATAATGTAGAGCCAAGAACCAGTCCCTGTGGGACCCGACAGGAAACACACCCAGTTGATGACTATTCCTCATTTACAATTACATTTTGAGACCTAAGAGTTAGCCAGTTTTTAATTCATATGGTGTGTGCCATATTAATTTTATATTGTTCTAGTTTTTTAATCAAAATGTAGTGCGGTACCAACTCAAACGCCTTACAGAAATCAAAGTATATTATGTCAGCACTATTACCTTTATCAACCAAACTTGTAATCTCATAACAAAAAAATATCAAGTTAGTTTAACAGGATCTATTGTCCATAAGCCTATGTTGATTTGCATTAATTACAGTATCTTTATTTCATTATTTATTAGTTTCACCCTGTACCATGCATTCCATTATTTTGCCCAGGATTGATGTCAGGCTGACAGGCCTATAACTACCCAGGTTACGACTCCCTCATCCTTCTTTTATTTATTTATTTTTATTTCCTTTCTTCCAGTCTTATGGAACATCCCCAGTGCTCCTAGACTTATAGAAATTAACATGAAAAGCCCAGAAAGCTCCTCAGCCAGCTCTTTTAAAACTCTTGAAAGCAAGTTTCTAGACCTGCTGATTTAAAAATGTCTTTAGTAGCTTCTGTTTAACATCCTCCAGGGATACTGGTAAAATGTAAAGAGTGTTATCACCATGTGATGAGACGATATCATCAGTTTCCCCTCTACCCCAGTAGTAACACCATATTTCCTCCTATATATTATCAAGACACAACAGGAGCATAGTGTGTGAATTTATCATTCACTTTGGGCCAATGATGCACCAGCACTAAGGCTCCCATACTACAAGCATAGGCGGCAGGTTATATGTTTGTGCGGTGCCCGGGCTCCAGGAATATTCAGGGCCGGGTGCCCTGCTCCAGCAATAGTTGGAGCTGGGTCTCCCCCGGCCCTGCCTGGATTGCGCCCCGGCCCCCGCAGGTCTCCCCCCGCCGCCTTGACCCTGCCTGGAGCAGGTCTCAGCCCCTGCCTGCACCCCCGTGTGTCCCCTCCCCCCTCCGCTGCGCCCCGTCGCGTCCCTGCCTTACAGAAAGCAGCGCGGCGCCTCTACCCTGCCTGCTCTCTGCTGCCGCAGGGCTCCCTGCAGAACTGCTGTCTGCTGCCGCAGGGTCCTAGTGCCTGCCATTCACTAATGGCAAGGCAGGCTGCCCTTACCCTGAGCCTCCCCAACGCCCCAAACCCTCATCCCCAGCCAGAGACCTCATCCCCATGCACCCTAATCCTCAGCCCCAGCCCTGAGCCCCCCCCCGCAGCATGAACCCCTCATCCTCAGCCCCACAGCCCTCACCCCACACCCCAACCCTCTGCCCTAGCCCTGAGCCCCCCGCATCATGAACCCCTCATCCCCCAGCCAGAGCCCTCATCCCCCCACACCCTAATCCTCTGCCCCAGCCCTGAGCCCCCCGCATCATGAACCCCTCATCCACACCCCAACCCTCTGCCCTAGCCCTGAGCCCCCTCCTGTATCATGTACCCCTCATCCTCATCCCCACAGCCCTCACCCTGCACTCCCTCCTATCCCCAAACTCCCTCCCCCTTCCCAACCCCAAACTCCATCCCAAAGCCTGCACCCTTCACCCCCTCCTGCACACCCACCCCCTGCCCCAGCCCAGAGCCTGCACCCAGCACCCCTCCTGCACCCTAATCCCCAGCCCAGGATCTGCACCCCAGACCTCCCACGCCGAGCCTCCTCCCAGAGCCTTAGGCAGGTGAGGGCGGAGATTAGGGAGGTGGAGTTAGGAGGCAGGTTCTGGGCATCACCAAAATTTTTACAAACTTGCCACCCATGACTACAAGCTGAAATCAGTAAGTGCTGTGATAAGTAGTGGCGGGGACCTGAAGATCTACTGCTGAGTGGCTGGTGGAGCAGCTGGCAGAGCAGTTTGTGGGAGGTTGGAGCAGCTCATGGGATGGCAACTGAAGGAGAGCGGAGCGGCTGGCAGAGCAGAGCAGTTTGTGGGGTAGCTGGAGCAGCTCATGGGATGACTGGTGGAGCGGAGCAGCTGGTGGAATGGCTCGTGGTGAAGGCAGCAGCAGAACCCCACAGACAGGCGGGGCAGTTGCCCTTGGACCACGTAAGGTGCCCCTTAACACCCCCGTGTGCTCCCCTTCCCCCATTTCCACCCAGGCTGGGAGGTTAAACTCTGCAGATAAACTTTTGAACTCTGGGAATGCACTGACCAGGGACAGAGACTTTTGGGTTGTTGGACTTAAGACCCTGAGAGGAAAAGGACACTGCCAAACTTACTTGGGTGTGGGTCTTTTGCTCATGGTTTGTGTTATGAATCCTGTTTGTGGTGTTTCCCCAACATAATGCTGCATTGTTTCCTTCCTTTATAAAAAGGATCTCACTACCATCAGACTCCGTGCTTGTGAGAGGGGAAGTATTGCCTCTTAGAGGCGCCCGGGGGTGGTATGTAATTGTTCCAGGTCACTGGGTTGGGGCTCAAGCTGGTTTTGCATTGTGTTATTGATACTGAACCCAGCCTATATATTGAACCCAGCCCTTGTTGCTGCCAACTCAGATGGGCAGAAGGGTTACAACAGGGATTGGCAACCTTTGGCATGCAGCCCGCCAGGGTAAGCACCCTGGCGGGCCAGGCTAGTTTGTTTACCTGTCGCGTCTGCAGGTTCGGCCAATTGCAGCTCCCACTGGCCGCAGTTTGCCGCTCCAGGCCAATGGGGGCTGTGGGAAGTGGTGGCCAGCACATCCCTCGGCCTGCGCAGCTTCCCACAGCCCCTATTGGCTTGGGACAGTGAACTGCGGCCAGTGGGAGCAGCGATAGGCCAAACCTGCGGACACAGCAGGTAAACAAACTGGCCCAGCCCGCCAGGGTGCTTACCCTCGCGAGCTGCGTGCCAAAGGTTGCTGATCTCTGCTCTATCATATCCCCCCTCAGTCATTTATTTTCCAAGCTGAAAAGTCCTAGTCTTATTAATCTCTCCTCATAAAGCAGCCGTTCCATACCCCTAATAATTTTTTTGACCTTTTTTGAACTTTTTCCAAGTCCAATATATCTTTTTTGAGATGGGGCAACCACATCTGCACACAGGGGCATACCATGGATTTATATTGAGGCAATATGATGTTTTCTGTCTTATTATCTATCCCTTTCTTAATGATTCCCAACATTCTGTTCGCTTTTTTGACTGCCGCTGCACATTGAGGGGACGTTTTCAGAGAACTATCCACAATGACTCCAAGATCTTTTTCTTGAGTGGTAACAGCTAATTTAGACCCCATCATTTTATATGTATAGTTAGGATTATGTTTTCCAATGTGCATTACTTTGCATTTATCAACATTGCATTTCATCTGCCATTTTGTTGCCTAGCCACCCAGTTTTGAGAAATTCTTTTGTAGCTCTTCACAGTCTTCCTGGGACTTAATTATCTTGAGTAGTTTTGAATCATCTGAAAAATTTGCCACCTCATTCTTTACCTGTTTTCCCAGATCATTTATGAATATGTTGAATAGGACTGGTCCCAACACAGACTCCTGGGGTACACCACTATTTGCTTCTCTCCATTCTGAAAACTGACCATTTATTTCTACCCTTTGTTTCCTATCTTTTAACCAGTTACCAATCCATGAGAGGACCTTCCCTCTTATCCCATGACAGCTTACTTTGCTGAAGAGCCTTTGGTGAGGGACCTTGTCAAAGGCTTTGTGGAGATCTAAATACACTATATCCACTGGATCTCCTTTGTCCCATGCTTGTTGACTCCCTCAAAGAATTCTAGTAGACTGGTGAGGTCTGATTTCCCTTTAGAAAAACCATGTTGACTCTTCCCCAACAAATTATGTTCATCTATGTGTCTGACAATTTTGTTCTTTACTGTAGTTTCAACCAGTTTGCCCATTACTCAAATCAGGCTTACTGGCCTATAATTGCCAGGGTCACCTTTGGAGCTCTTTTAAAAAATATTTTAAGAAATATTTATTTTATTATTTTAAGAAAGCCAGTGGCAGTTTTGAAAGTACTGAGATGGGGAAATCCTTTAGGTCAAACTCTCTGCTAGATTTAAATTGGTGCAGAGAACCACTGAAATCAGTGGTGCTCTGCCAACCTACCCTAGCATACATTTGTTCTTTTAAGTGCCCCAAAAGCCCTTGGCAAAAGACTTAGGTAGACCAATGCCCACCTAGTGCCTCATACTTTAGACATTTGTGCGGTAATTAATGTATGGTATTGCATTAAATACAGTTCAATGTAGCATGCATATATTTATTCCTACTAGGATTGAAAAAAAAGATTTAACTATGTTTTTTCCCCTTTCAAACTCTTCTATTTTTCCATTTTCAGAAGATAATCATTCCTTTCTGTTGTATAAAATTAAATTAGTACAGTCACACTAAAACTTATTTACAGAGGACCAGATCCTGAGAGTTTTGCCTGAGTAAGAATTAAGGATTTGGCTCACTTTGAAAAAAAAATTCTGCTAATCATAAATCAGTATATAATAAAATTGTATAAACAAATCTGGCTTCTTATTGGCTGTACCCACACTTCACAAATTCCATTGTTCAAGCACATCAAAATAGTTAATTTTAATAAAGTCACTTCACTGGGAGAGAATTTTAGCAGATGATTTCTAGTTTCTTACTTCCAAATGAAACTTACTTTGATTTCACCCTATAATTTTATTACAGTTGGCATTTACTTAGGATAGGAATCTCCATGTCTAATTTGTCTAGAAGTATTAAAATGCCACTTTTTTATAATTATTATTTTTCTGAGTGTTACAAATTGGAATACCTCCTTGTTCAAAAACTTCAACATCATATATGGAATAGCAAATCCAGGACAAGGGCCACTAAATTACAATGACAGATAAATGAATGTATGTTGATGTGACGTGATTCTTAAAGTGAAAGCTCTAGTTCTGGAAGCAGTTTCAGAAGTAGATAAACTCTCTGGAGTTGCAGTGCAAGCCATATAAACAACTCTATGGCTTTATTTTCAGAATAGATGTCAACAAAATGTGATTGCATGCATAAACACATACTTGGACATGCAGTTCCTGTTTTGTTCAGGCAGCTACCTGTTTTGCACATGCAATGCATCAGTCTGTCTCATAAAAACTGACTTTTACTATTTTTTCCTTTCAGGAGGCCAGCAATGCACAGTCACTTCTGAAAAATTTCTTCTAGGACAAAAGGTAATGGTGAAAAAATATTTGATCCCACTTTATAACTAAGGCTAAGATTTAGTCACGGATATTTTTGGTAAAAGTCATGGACAGGTCACGGGCAATAAATAAAAATTCATGGCGCGTGACCTGTCCACGACTTTTTTTTTACCAAAAATACCCCTGATTAAATCTCTACTTCTGGGACCCCACTTCTCCAGGGGGCCCTGCTGGGGAGGGTCCTGCTCCAGTGTTGGGGATTGACTGCCCCCAAGCTGGTGCTCCTGGGGACTGCTCTCTGGATGGTCTCTGGGCACCCCTGGGGCTGCTGCTCCAACCGCTCTGGGACAGCTATTGCTTGGGCAGTCCCAGGGCACCCCCAAGACCACTGCTTGGGTGGTCCCCAGAACTAGCTTCCCAGGGACCGCTGCATAGATGCTCCCCGGGACCAGCAGCACTGGCTGCTGCTTGAATGATCCCCAGAGCCAGCTGCCTGGGGTCTCCCAAGCAGCGGACGGTGCGGCTGGCCCTGGGCACTGCTGGAGCAGCTGGCCCTGGGTCATTCCAGCAGTGGTTGGTGCAGCTGGCCCTGGGGCTAGATGCTCAGGTGGCCCTGAAATCAGCTGCACCAGCCGCTGCGGAAGTCATGGAGGTTGCTGAAAGTCATGGAATCTGTGACTTCTGCGTCCTCCATGAAAGAACTGCAGCCTGATTTATAATATACAGTATCAAAATTTCCATTTACAAGTGGTTTATAAAGCAATAATAAGCAGTTAATAGATGCTACACATGAGTTATAGATAGTAGTAGTATGGCTTATAGATAGGTATAAGCACATCAGTAGAAAGTGTGTGAGATAGTTATAAATCATGTTTATATAAGCAAGCTGTTGGATCCTACAACAATTGATTTACACTTTATTAAAACATCTGTTAAACATTTCATAACCTTGTAGTTATAAACCAAGTCTTACTATACAGTGTGACCAAATGTCTTCCGCAATATTCATTTCCTCATGGCCAGATGGTGAGCCCCTAACACCTTGCACTAGTAGCCTCATTGTATTCAGTTGAGTACTTCTGTGAGTTGCTGCTCACCAGTAAGTATAAGGGGTTCACAGTCTTACCCTTCATTAATCCTATAACCATATTTAAAAAATCTAGTTTTTGAGAAACTGACCAAAACACTGCAGGTCCTCAGCTAGTGTAATTGAGTATAGCTCCGATCAGTGGAGTCTAATCAATTACTGTAGTTACACTTAGACCAGCTGAGGCTCTGTGGCCAGATTTACAAAGGTATTTAGGTACCTAACGCTGCAGATAGGGCCCTAATGGGATTTCAAAAGTGCCTAAGCAGGTTAGATGCCCAATCCACTAACTTCAATGAGAGTTAGGCTCTAACTTGCTTTTTAGGTGCTTTTGAAAATCCCACTACATGTTATTTGCATATTTAGGTGCCTAAATACCTTTCAAAATCTGGCCCTTACCCTATAGTGATTTGGATCTTTTAACTTTTGTGTATGTGTGTGTGAATATGTGTATATATATATATATATATATGTATATAAAATCTTGGTTTTCGACACTCAACATATTCTCCCTAGCTGGAAAGAACTAAACCTCTGACTTTTCTGGATCCTAGGCTGAGGTTGATTTATAAGGACTTCTTAACACATTCTACAAATGTTAATGCAGTGGTTCCTAGTTCACTGCTGTGTGTACTATGCAGTACACTGCTCTTCTGATCAAAGAAGACTACAGGAGTGCACTAAACAAACAGGGTGAAGAAAACAAAAGACATTTCTCCTTCCCTTCCTTCACCCCATCACACAAGTACAAAATATATAATGTTTGAGGAGGAGAGACGGTGGAGGGCTGCAGACAGGGACTGCTGGGACATTGTATACAGTTCCTACCTAGCCTTATTGGAGACTTGATTTTCTGTGGCACTGGTACAGTAGTTAACACACATGAAATATTGGGCCAGCCTGAACTTTATCCATGCACAGAAGTGTATCCATGCACAGAGGTGACAGAGCAAGGATCTTCTGCCTATCCACGTGAAAGAGGTGACTCTGCTGGCTTCATATCACCCTCCCTCGTTCAGAATCTGCAGTGGTTCTGTGTGGTCTGGATTCTGTGCTGGGGTGAGGTTTGAGGGGGGAACTGTGTAGGATGGAGGGGCATGCACATTGTCCCTCGCCTGGGCCTATGAAAACTAGGTGAATGAACATTCTATTTCTATGTAGCCCCTCCCTTTCCATGACATCACCCCAGTGATCCTGGGAGATGCCATTTTCTCAGGCAGCTAGAAGTGGGATCCTGCTTTGAGGGTTAGGCCTCTACACAGGATCCATAGGGATATGCGTTGTTTGAGAAAGGCCATTTAACTGAGAACAAACCTCATCCATGCCAAGACATGTTTGGGGGTGGGGAGAGGAAGACTTGGGAGGTCTCCAGAAGGGGATCCTCATGAAGATTTCCATCCCAAGAGTTCTCTCTTTTCAGTTCTTTCATTGGAGGAGAGAAATTACCATTTGCCAATGGCACAGCTAAGGAAACTTGCTAGATACTTCTGTGTTACACAACAAACCTATCCAAGCTTTTATAATGGTCTTTCCTAAGAAAATAAGGAAAGCAAGAGTGTGGGTAATTAGGCAGAGAACCCTTTCAAACAGGGTATATTTGAAATGAGTATAAGGCAAAGGGAAAAAAACAGCCAGTTCAGCTAGGAATTAGAAAACCTCAGCTCCACTGGCTTGATTTATTTTCTTTTAAAAAAAATGACCTTCCCATTCACAAACAATATTGTTTGAAATGTCAAGTCCAGGTAATTATCAGGCTCCCCACTCCCCAAAAGAACAACCAACAACTAGCAGCGTACAGGTAGTCCCAGTTGTAGTTATGGCTGCATTAGGTAAAACAAAAATTGGTTTTACCTATTAACCCTGAATAAATATGGAGAAATGGAGTGGGGAGCTATGTCTGGCAGCCAGAAGGGAGGCTGGAGACAGAGGGGAAGGCGTGGAGCTGTCAGGAAGGGGAGAGGGGGCCACAGAGCGCATGCAGGGATATATTCGTGAGTCTCAAGCTGGAGGCGGTATAAGGAGATAGGAAGGAAGGGAAGGAGGATAAAGGGAGACAGTAGGCACCCCACAGCAGAGAAGGAAAAGTACTGAAAACAGAGAAAATGAATCTTTATAGAGCTAACTCTTTTTTTGACATGCCTGCTCTGAAGCCTATGGGAACTTCTCCCTAAACGGGGACACATTTAAGACCTTAAAAGAAAATTGGAACCAGGGGTGGCTCTAGGGATTTTGCCGCCCCAAGCATGGCAGGCAGGCTGCCTTCGGTGGCTTGCCTGCGGAGGGTCCACTGGTCCCGCGGCTTCCGGCAGAGTGCCCCCAGTGGCTTGCCGCCCCAAGCATGCGCTTGGCGTGCTGGTGTCTGGAGCTGCCCCTGATTGGAACAATTCATTTTAAATACTTCATACCTTCTGTACCATTCTTAATACAGCAATCCAGAAAAATAAAACAGCACCATGCAAACAATGGGGAATGCTAGTGCAAAGGCATCCTTCTCCGTCAATGGAAAACACAAAAAAGCAAAGTTCAACATACGTCCCTGGTGAGTATATATAAGATAATATGCACAGCAGCTATAATACAATGAGACCTGGTAGATCTGTGGCAATTTATGTGAAGCTTGTCATCTCTCTCTTGCAATATAAGAAGAATCTAATTTCTTAACTTCCAAAGCCTGGTCTACACTAGGCGTTTAAATCGGTTTTAGGAGCCTAAAACCGATTTAACGCCACAACCGTCCACACTAGGAGGCACCTTATATCGATTTTAATGGCTCTTTAAACCGGTGTCTGTACTCCTCCCTAACGAGAGGAGTAGCGCTAGTATCGGTATTACCATATCGGATTAGGGTTAGTGTGGCCGCTGATCGACGGTATTGGCCTCCGGGCGGTATCCCACAGTGCACCACTGACCGCTCTGGACAGCAATCTGAACTCGGATGCAGTGGCCAGGTAGACAGGAAAAGCCCCGCGAAGTTTTGAATATTTCCTGTTTGCCCAGCATGGAGCTCCGATCAGCACGTGTGGCGATGCAGTTAAAAATCAAAATAAAGAAAGAGCTCCAGCATGGACCATGCGGACGTGATCACTGTAAGGGCAAGCAAATCTGTTCTATCAGCGCTCCGTTACAGAAGACGAAATTCAAAATCATTTTTTTTAAAATCTCCAGACAGACGCCATAGCAGGGGCTCAGCGCACTGCTGTGTGACAAGCGTAACGGAAAGCCAAAGAATCAAATGGACGCTCATGGACTGGAGGACTCAAGCTATCCCACAAACAGTTCCTGCAGTCTCTGAAAAGCATTTGCATTCTTGGCTGAGCTCCAAATGCTTCTAGGCTCAAAAACAGTGTCCGCAGTGGGTCAGGGCATAGCTAGGCAATTTACGCACACCCCCACCCACCCCCAGAAGTGAAAGGGAAAACAATCCTCTCTTGACTCTTTTACATGTCACCCTATCTTTACTGAATGCTGCAGATAGACGCGATGGTGCAGCACTCAACACCAACATCCTTGCTCCCCCCACGCTATGGATGGCTGATGGTACAAAACGACTGGTATCCGTCCTCATCATCAGCCTATTGGCACATGGGGCAGTGCAAAAGGACTGGTAACCATGCTGACTAGCATCTGTTAGGTCGATCAAGGGCGCCTGGCCCTAATTTTTCCTGGTAGATGGTACAATATGGCTGATAACCATCGTCATCATAGCAACAGGGGGCTGAGCTCCATCAGCCCCCACCCTTCATGTGTAAAGAAAAGATTCAATTGCCCCTGAACTAGCAGAGGGATGCTGGGCTCCTCTCCTCCACACTCCTTACTGTCCTGTCTGGACTATCATAGCAGCTGGAGGCTGCCTTCCACTCATATCTCACTAACAAGTCACTGTGTCTTATTCCTGCATTCTTTATTACTTCATCACACAAGTGGGGGGACAATGCTACGGTAGCCCAGGAAGGCTGAGGGAAGAACGGAATCAACAGGTGGGGTTGTTGCAGGACCACCCCCTGTGAATAGAATACAGCTCATAATTTCTGCAGGATCTGACACAGAGCAGCTGTGCTCTCTGGTTCTCTGATACAGTGGTTCTCTAGTACACTTGCCCATATTCTAGGCAGGACTGATTCTATTTTTAGATACCAAAAAGGAGGGATTGACTCAGGGAGTCATTCCCAATTTTGGCTTTTGCGCCCTTGGCTAAGAGCAGCCAGGGGCACTTATGACAGCAGCAAATGGCACAGTGCAAAAGGACTGGTAACCACGATCATCTTATTACCAATTTATGGTATGGTAGATGGTACAATATGGCTGATAACCATCTCTGCTATCATGCAAAAGCAAAAGCATGCTGCTGTGTAGCGCTGCTGAATCGCCTCTGTGAGCGGCATCTAGTACACATACCGTGACAGTCACAAAAGGCGAAACAGGCTCCATGATTGCCATGCTATGGCATCTTCCAGGGCAATCCAGGGAAAAAAGGCATGAAATGCTTGTCTGCCGTTGCTTTCCCAGCGGAAGGAGTGACTGACGACATTTACCCAGAACCACCCGCGACAATGATTTTTGCCGCATCAGGCACTGGGATCTCAACCCGGAAATTGAAAGGGGTGGGGGAGGCTGCGGGAACTATGGGATAGCTACGGAATAGCTACCCACAGTGCAATGCTCCAGAAATCGACGCTAGCCTCGGACCTTGGACGCACACCACCGATTTAATGTGTTTAGTGTGGCCGCGCACACTCGATTTTATACAATCTGTTTTGTTAAACCGGTTTATGTAAATTCGGAATAATCCCGTAGTGTAGACGTACCCCAAGTGACTGCTTAGCTCCTCATGCATGTAAACTCCCTGAACATCAGGGGTTTCTGCCCACAAGAGAGAGAAAATATAAAATCTCTAAGGGTGAGATTTACCTGTATGCAGTTTCTCAATGTTGTAGGCTTAGACTTGCGTGTTTTGCTTTATTTTGCTTGGTAACTTACTTTGTTCTGTCTGTTATTACTTTGAACCACTTAAATCCTACTTTTTATACTTAATAAAATCACTTTTGTTTATTAATTAACTCAGAGTAAGTGATTAATACCTGGGGGAGAAAACAGCTGTGCATATCTCTCTATCAGTGTTGTAGAGGGCGGACAATTTATGAGTTTACCCTGTATAAGCTTTATTCAGAGTAAAACTGATTTATTTGGAGTTTAGGCTCCCAGAAAGACTGAATATTGGGTCCTGGGAAAGTCCCTGTTAACTGAGAAGCCCCTGGGCTAAGTGAATTTTAGTTTCTGTGAACTGCAGGGGGGGGCATGGCTCAGCCTCTTGGTCTGTGCTGGAGCCGACTGGTGTGTCTAGGTCAGCAAGACGGGAGTGGAGAGAAGTCTTTTCTGGCAGGGGGGTTTATTCTTAGTGGTATCCCAGCACATCTAGTGACAGTCTTGAGGGAGTTTCTGTGACCCAACCCATCACAGGGCCATGATAAGAGAATACCACAAGAAGGTTAAGATTGATGCATAGCTCCTAATGATTGTCTAATTGCAAGGTCAGGCCTTACATATTAACTGGAATACTTCAGCCAGGCTTCCAAGTCCATATTTACCTTAATACAGAGTCTTTAACATACTGAATGAAATTCATCCCCAGTATAACCCTATTGAAGCCAATATAATTATACCAGGGATGAGTTTGGCCTTTTGACTTTCAAGAGTCCATAGAACAGACATGGATTTAGGAGCCTAACATGAGGCTTTGAAAACACTGCGCTTCATTTTTTACTTTATAACATCCCAGCTCTTCCATTTGACATTGTCTTGCCATCACCATTAGGAAGAGCAGATTCCTGCCTCATCCCGACAGTACACCAGCATGTAATGAAAAAACGCACGTGCGTAGGAAAGAGAGTGCGAGCCATTATAACATAAGGGAAGCTTGCTAAAGGCTAAGCATCTCTGATAGGTTTGTGGATGGTAACCACCGCAGCACTTAGAAGATGGCATTATTCTAACTTGCACATGTGAATTAAAGGGGGGGGAGAGGAGGATTTCCATTTTTGGATGCTGCTACATTATGCTTTCAAGGGAAGATTTTTATCCTTGGCTTACAAAGATACTTTGGCAGGCAAAGCTTGTCTGTGGAATGCAGCCGATCACACCAAGTGTCATGTAGTTATTTTTTCCCTAGGGGAAGATACCCTGGAGGCCCTTTAGCTCTCTTGATAAACTAAACCATGTGACCACTGGCTCCAGAGTAACATATGCCATTCCTAAAAGCAGCACATGCTTTTGCTCATTACAAGAAAGAAAAATGCCAACGATGACTCCCAAGGAAAATGCCAAACTCCCAAGAAACCAAACTGTCACAAACGTGTGTGTGGGAAGTTTAATGGTATTTAGTACAGTGACACTTTTATTGCTTTGAGGCATACATGGATTGCAATGGGTTTTATTATTTAAAGATAGAAACATGAAGGAAAAAAAACCTTCAAAAAGGCTAATGTGATGCTACATTGAGTAGAAAATATTTGGATTTCATTTGTTTAAAAATCAGCTATTAAAAATACAGCATGCGATTTAGTGACTCTTCACATGTCAGCCCGGACGAAAGAAGCAAAGATGCTGTCTTCCCGCGACAACAAGTTCTCTGGTGTGTCATTCTCCAAAATATTCCCTCGTTTCATCACAATGACCAGGTCAGCAGTCAGAATGGTGTGAACCCGATGCTGTGATAAAACAAAAGCATGCAGAAATTCTCATTATAATAATAGCCTTCGTTTAGGACCTGATCCAATGCCTGGTAAAGTCAATGGTAGGAGTTCTATTGTCTTCTGTGAATTTTGGATAAGGTCCTATTCAGCAACTTTAATCCCAAGGGATCTCAAAGTGCTTTACAACCATGGCCCTGAGCCTGAAAATACATATGCAAATGCTTAACTTTCTGTTTGTGAACTGCCCCTTGGAACTCAATGGGACTGCTCAAACATGTAAAGTTAAGCATGTTCATGAGTGTCCGCAAGATTGAGCCCCATGGTGCATGGTGTTGAACAGCTCCTGAGAGATTCAGAATATACTCAATGCTCATTGACTCAGTAACTCAGCTCTCTCCATGATTGGGCCCTATGGAACTGGCCATTTGGAACTAAACTCATGGATGTGGTTCCAGGAATAAGCCCTGCTATATATAGGTACACGATCACTGATATACACTTTCCTCTTTGGGATGCCTTGATCAAGGACACAGACAAATTGTACTCAGAAAAAGTACCATTTGTTTTTTCTGTGATCATGCAGATTAGATGAGGCTTTGAGTTTTATGTTTGTATTAAAACCACACACACTGCATGGAATCCAATTCTTGTGCCAGAGAGAGAATTGCGGGCTGGGTTGATACGGGTGCGATTTGGACTTGTCATTTCAGGCAAGGCTGAATCTTACACCAGTGGGTCTCAACCAGGGGTACGTGTACCCCTGGGGGTATGAAGAGATCTTCCAGGAGGTACATCAACTCATCTAGATATTTGCCTAGTTTTACAACAGGCTACATAAAAAGCACTAGTGAAGTCAATACACATTAAAATTTCATACAGACAACGACTTGTTTATACTGCTTTATGTACTCTACACTGAAATGTAAGTACAGTATTTACATTCCAATTGATTTACTATAATTATATGGTAATAATGAGAAAGTCAGCAATTTTTCAGTAATAGTGTCCTGTGACACTTTTGTATTTTTATGTCTGATTGTGAAGCAAGTAGTTTTTAAGTGAGGTGTAACTTGGGGTACACAAGACAAATCAGACTCCTGAAAGGGGGACAGTAGTCTGGAAAGGCTTGAGAGACACTGATTTATACCACTAATCTGTGTCACCTGGCCATTCCCAAGGGAACAGTTCACCTACACTTGGGCTGACTCATGTGTCCTGCACCAAGTCCAAGAGGCAACAATAGCATTAAGGGAATAAAGAGTTTATGCTTCTTTACTTTGAATGCATTTTTTTGTTTTGTTTTTGTGAATTTAGCACTGGTGTGTGTGTGACAGTGCTGGAGAATAAATGAACTCTGCCACTTAACCATAGAACACTAAAAATGGTAGTGCAAGTTCTTCCCCATGCTGTCCTACCAGTATATCTCAACCCCAATCTGGAAGGGCATCCTTAGGGATGAGATGGTAGTTCAGTTTCCAGGCTAATTCAGTCCTTGGTCTCTTTTCTGAGACTGCCACCAAAAGTGTCATTTGCAATGTGGACTCATGTCCACCAAGATCTGGACAGACTGCAACTCATTTCAGATATTATTTTCTAAAGCAATTATTTATTAAGTAATTAATTATAATTTGTATTACTATGTTATTAGACTAATTACTCCATTAAAGATAATTAGTGCATTCATTAAAGCAGGATTTTGGACTTAAAAAACAGAAACAACATTTGAAAGTACTAGAATGAAATGAATGGCCTTTTGTACTGTCATCTCAGAGCCGCAGAATGGTAGCAGAGCTAAGATCATTAAAGAGCTAAAGGTAACTACCAGAGAGCCAGAAGTCTTGCGATCAGTGTGGACTGAGAGAGTCTACTTGTTAGTCTTCACCAAAGTGGTGAACAGGCCATCCTCTTTGAGGAGCAAGTTTGAAGCAGAATCACACTCAGCTAGAACACCATCGGAAAGGACTAACACAATGTCTCCATCCAAGATCTGAGACACTCGGTGCTGAAAAGAAGAACAGATAGGTGGGGAGAAAAAATAGGAGGAAGGATCAGCCACAAAGGAAGAAAGAACGTGAAGCCAGCTGAAGGAAAATGCTATGTGAAGAACAGGAAAGCCAAATAAGCAAATGCTATTTTTCTCCAAACAGCGATGTGGAAAACAGAAGGCCATAGACAAGCAGTATTTTAGTGAGAGAAACAGTACAAATCAGACATGAATTGAAATGACAGTTTTATGAATGGGAATTTGTTTGTTATGCTTTTATGGATCTGAGGTTCTTAAAGCACATTATACATGAGCTAGATTAAGCGATTTTCCTACGATATCACAATGAGTCACTGCTACAACTGTAAACAGAACCCAGTAGAACTGACTCCAATCTCACGGGCTAACCAATTGATCATACCCCAGCCAAAGCAAGTGAAACAGCTGTTGAAGCAAAAATTTATTTCACACACAAAACATCTGACTGCCAACTAAGCACATCACAGGGTGGAATTACTTTAAGGTCTCTTTAATATATATATTTTAGAGTCACAGAGTTTATGGCCAAAAGGAAGCACCAGATCAAGTAGGGCATGTCTACACAACCACTTAATGTGTGATAAACTGAGGTGTAAATCTACAGCATTCCAGCATACCACATACTAACTGTTCATGTGGGCTCTGCTGCTGCACCCTATATGTTCCCTAGTGAGCACTAATGTACAGGGTTTTATAGCAGTATGTCAAAGTGTACTAGGGAACTTTTAGTGCTCATCAACAGGGTCCACATGGACAGTTTGTGCATAGCTGTGATGAAGCACAGAAACCACCCACTAGCACGGAAAGGGTTAAAGAGAGCCTGTGGGCCCAGCTAGCCCTGCCCAATTATACCTGCAGCCAGTGCCAGACCTGGGGAGGGGAGAAAAGGAGGGAGCCTGACTCAGTTTGGGGCTGACTGGCAAAGAGGCAGGAGCTAGCTGCCTCCCTACCTTACAGGAAAGATCACTAGCTTGCCAGCCAAGGCAGCCACCAACAGCCAAGCACTGTCTTCCTGGCCAAAGGAGAGGGAGAAAGAGGCCTAGGAGCACCCGGCCTGAGAGGAACCTGGTGACCAAAGTGCAGAGACTTTGTGGGGGTTCTGACCCCACAAAATTTATGGCTGCCCTGACTGGAGGAACCTGGGACCGCAGCAGGACTCTGCCCAGGGTCCACGAAGGGGCGCTACTAGAGATAAGCCACTACTGCAACTTGGACTATGGGCCATGCACCACACCGAAGGGGCAACAGTAGGAAGTAGCCCAGGGCAGTGAATGCAGACTCCCCTACTTAGGGGTTGATATACACAGGGCCCTTGGCTGGGACCCAGAGAAGTGGACGGACCCAGGTCTCCCTACCCCATCCTACCTTAAAGACTGAGGCACCTTGAACACAGAAGGAGAGTGCCGGAAGTCCAGTACTCCAACCACTAGGCTGCCTGGCCTTCCAAGCCCTCTGTTACAATGGCACACTGGTGCGCTGTAGATTTACACCCCAGATTGCTGCACAGAAAGTGTGTGTGTGTAGACATGCCCATAGTCTGGCTTTCTCTACATCACAGGGCATTAAACATTGCCCTGCCACCTCCACACAAAGCCCAACAAACAGAATTAGACCAAAGTATTACAGCCCAGAAGAGTTACAGGCAGAGAACAGGAGGAACCAAGGTACAAGAGTGCCTGAGGCTCCTGGTCTTACATATGTACAGAAGCCCTGGCCTATACATTGGCACCTAGAGCTGATTGAAAAACAAGGGGGGAAGTTACAAACAATTAGCTGAAAACATTTTCTTGTTTTTTTTGGTTGAAATTTGAATATTTTCCACCTCTTCAATTTTTAAAACCATGATAATAAAACAAAGGCATATGGGGAGAGAACAATCCAATTTGAGACGCTGTACTGAAAAGCCTTTAAAGTCACAATTCATGTTACAGTTGTAGAAACTAGCGATGGGTCTAAGCAGCAAATTTCAAATCTGGATTTTGAACTAGCCCCAAACTTCGGTGGTGGTAGGATCCCGTGTTTTAATTTGAGCTGAGTAGCGAGATTAAGCTCAATGGGAAAATTTGTAACGGGATCCAGATTCCGATGCCAAACTCCACTGCAAAGTTCTGGTTGTTCAGATCTGAGAGTTTTCACTTGGCCCACCTTACAGATAGAAACTATTTGCAAAACTGTGGAACCAAATGCAGGTTTGAGCCTGTGTCTTAGTTTTATTTTCATAGCAATAATTAATTGGTGAAAAGCAAGTATAGCGGCTGCAAGAATGAGGAAAGTGGGGAGGGGCATCTGCTGGAGTTGATACTTACTGCTATCGTTACAACTGTGCGGTCCACAAAGGCAGTCATCACAACCTTCTGCAAAATGTTTTCCTGTCAAGAAAAAGGTTCAAGAGTTATTCAGTTCTCTTACACACTATGTGCCCTTCACCGTCAAAGACTCAGGACCGTACAGTGTACTGCATTCTGTCTGTGTGGTAGACGCTCACTGACACGATGCAACACAGCTTGGTAGCAGGATTCATCTTTAACCCTCTCCCCTCACCACAGAAATCAAAATTAAAAACAAAATAACTGAAAGATAAAAAAAACAAGTTATCATGAATGACAGCTAGGGAAGACAGTACCAACTTCTTGCTCTCAACTTCTAATTTCTTTTTGCTTCTTAAAAGGCAAAGCAAGTAGCAGCAATGTAACTGATATACTCACTGTGGCCATGTCAATAGAAGCCGTGGCTTCATCCATGATGAGAATGCTGCTCTTGCGAACAAAGGCTCTGGCCAGACAGAAGAGCTGTCTCTGCCCCACACTGAAATTCTCTCCCCCTTCTGTTACCACCGCATCTGTAACATAGTTAGCTTTAAGGCTTATGCCATCTAAATGCTGTTGTCTCAGGGTTTTATTCAGTTGCCCATACAAATGAAAGAGCAAATCAATATCACAAATGACTTTCAATTTACACCATAAAATCTCCGTGTAAGAGCTGTTCAAACATCAGTAATACCCCTGAAAGATACAATGAATATCATCTCTGATGAGTGTTGGAATAAAGTGGTATTGAGGAAACTGAACACAGCTGTTGGGACCATCACCATGAGGACAATAGACCATCTCACATGATCATGGAGTAAGGAGTTAACATATTTGGGAAGGCCTAGTGTTATGTTTTAATAATATGAATGTGTACAGTTGGTTTTCCTTCATGAACCAGACCTGGAATGCAAAGGGAAATGCTCAATCAGTGACACAATTAGGAGATACAGCTGTTGGAGCTTCCTATGGCAATCAGAGAGTTGCTGCTGCAAGACTAAAAGCTTTTAACCCTTTGACAACTGGTCCCCCCTCCCCATCTGTTGATGTGCCACATCAATATTTCACTGAAATAAGTAGAAAGCTAAAACATCATTCAGCAGCACAGCATGTACATTCTCTCTGGTATACTGTTGGAATATTCATCAGGGCCCAGATTCTGAAAGGTATTTAGGTATCTAATGTTAAGCATCTAAATACGTCTTAGGATCTGGGCCCAAGTGCCTGACATCCATTACAGGGAGGCTCAAAGTATAGAATGCATCATACAGTTCGCTCCCCTTGTCCTACAGAGAGACATCAACAAATCAAACTGTTTCTTTTTAGCTATATCAACAAATCAAACTGTTTCTTTTTGGCTCTGTTTTATGGGTTGGCATAGATTCATGGGTACTTGGCCTTGTTCAAACATACCAAGACCTCCTGGCAATGATTTGACCATGTTCTTCAGCTGAGCAATCTCCAGAGCTTCCCAAAGCCTATCATCAGTGCACTTGCACTCTGGATCCAAATTAAAGCTGCAGGGGAAAGAGTGACAAAGATCCAGAAATTATTGTTATATTCCAGCATCCTGGCCTATTACCAGGCCACATTGCGGTATTATGTTACTAGAGCTCTCTGAGAAGATTGTGGAGCCAGCAATAGGAATTTAAGGTCCCCACCCTTGCATATCACCCCATCCCATAGCTACTTCTGTGGTATCATCTCCTATGCACACCCCCATGCAACCCTAGAGGTTGTACAATGAGAATGGATACCTACCGAATGGAACCACTGAACAGTATGGGGTCTTGGAGAATAATTGAGAGTCTGGAACGGAGGGTATGCAGGGGCAGTTTACAAATGTCTATTCCATCAATCACAATCTTCCCTGTTTGAAATGACACACAAAGTGAGGACATCACAAGCATCATACTATTTGTAAGAAGCATACGGAAAGATTAAACATAACTGCCTGAGACTGACTGCATTCCTTCAGCTGTTTATGGCTCTATAAACATGTGGAAGGTGCTCATATATAATAACACAACCCAGAAGAAAACAGGCGTATTGCTGCCCAGGCACTGTTGTCTCTCTCTTTCTTTCTTCTTCTTTTCTTTTTTTTTCCTTCTTCCCTTAAAGGACATATTTTGCTTCCATGCTGCATGATTGATGATGCCATTAAAAAGATAATTTAGTGTGAGCACTCTCAGATCTACAGCCAAATAGAGGAAGAGAGAACAAGAGGAGGTAATGTAGTTGTCATATTTTGGCCTCTTCTGGGCCCACTGACTTCAGTCAGAGTAGGATTGGGTCCTTTGTTTCAAATTCATGCCAGTTTATTTTGTGCAGTGCACTCAAGTAGCCATAATATGAAATATCAAAGCACAGCTAGAACTTTAAAAAGATTTATCTAAACTGAGTGACTTTTTCACGGGATGTGGCTGAGTAAATTAAGAACATGTCCAGCTTTTGGGCATTTTAATCTCATTAGTGTCAGTTTCCATAGATCAGCGTCGTCTAAGGATAGGAGAAGAGATGAATTACAATGCATATTGTTCAGCTACCATAAGAGTAATGGGAACAATTGCATTAATCACCCTGCAGCCCCGGCAAGTCATTCCAATAAAGGAAGCTGCATGTAATAGCTGGAATACTCACTAACGTAAAGGGGATTTCATCACCACATCAAGTCAGTGAGTGTATGGGTTTCACCTGGAAAATTGTCATGTTGTGTGTGAGGTGTGGCAACATTTGGCATTTAGAGAAAAAAAAATTACAGGCCAGATTGTGACCAGCTGCTCTGCAAGTAGGAAAGGATGAGAAGAGCATAAGAAGTCTCTCCCCTTAAGTCCATGCACAGGAGCCAGGTACAAGCTTCCCAGAGCACAGGAACTGTGGGAGGCAGGTGTATATAAAGGACTAAGATGAGGGATGTAGCCATCAGGCTCAGTCTGCCTTTGCACTGGGAAGCCCCAGCAGGGACACTGCCTCTGTGCTGCACAATTTCTCCTAGAGATCCTGTGTAGCTCCATGGTGCTCCCAACATGGGGATGTGCCTAAACTGAACTTGTTAGCCCTATTGCTAATGGTTAGAAAAACCAGATCTCACCCAGGCCATGATAAATGAATGGAAATTCCAAGCGGCCCATCTGTCATTGCCAATTTTCCTCATCTTGTAGTTTGTAAGCCATACAAGGCTGTATCCTGCAAGGTGCTGCATGCTCTAGCCCTGACCCAGAGAAGCACATAAGCACATGCTTAACTTGACTGCAGCAGGATCACCCACATCCTTGAAGTTCAATGGGGCCAGGATTTCTTCCATACTGTTTAAAATATGATTATGTTACATTTTCACTGGGGCAAAATTAGATCACTGGCCTTCAGCTGTGACAGCATAAACTTAACCACCTCTGCCTTCCCACATGCAAAGTGGGGAATCTGAGAATGAGGAGACAGGATCTTGGGGCCGGGGTGGGGGTGGGGAAAGAGGATTTGGTTTGACTGGTGAATGGGGGAACATAATCTGGAGGGGAAAACAGGATGATCTGGGGAGGTCTGGGAAGAAAACAGAGGAAATGGGGATGCCTGAGGCCATGTTTACACTACCAGGGATCGACGCTACTGTGATCGATGCAGCAGGGGTCACAATTTAGTGTGTCTAGTGAAGACCTGCTAAATCAGCGGCAGAGCGCTCTCCGGTACTCCACCAGAATGCAACGGGTAAGGTAAGGCGATGGGAGAGTGTCTCCCATCAACCCAACATGGTGTAGACACCACAGTAAGTTGACCTAAGCTACGTGAATAACATAGCTGGAGTAGTGTAACTTAAGTTGACTTACCCCGGTAGTGTAGACAAGGCCTGAGTCGGACAGGCAGAGAAGAGCAGAGAGGAAATATGGGAACTAGGGATAGGAAGAAGAGGACATTAGGGCAGGATGCCAGAGAAAAGAGAGAGGGTGGGTGAAAAAAGAGTAAAAGAAGTGAACTCCCAAAGAGGAACAGAAAGCTGGTGATTCTTGGTGGGGAGGAGTCACCTGGAATATAGGTGAGTGCAAAGAACTAACAGAATGAGGAAGCAAGATGGACACACAGGATGAAATCCAGGCTCCACTGAAGTCAATGGGAGCTTTGCCGATGAGTTTTAATGAAGCCAGGACTTCAGACAGAGAGCAGAAGAGATGGGAGCAAAGGGACCAGAGACAGTCTAACGTGGGAGAGGGGAAGAGAGATGGACAATGGAGAGTTGAAGGGAGACTATGAAAAAGTCGAGCAAATATGAGAAGAAAGTCAATGTTTTCCAAAGAAAGAAAAATCAGAGATACTGGAAGAGTTGAGAAATAAAAGAGAAAGACAGGCAGAAAGGAGATATATGAGAGATGGAGAGGAAAGATGGGCATAAACCTGTGAATTAAACTAAGAGCATCTGATGTATTTATCCTCCCATATCTGACTGGATTTCACGGGCAGACATTCCGGATATATAATCAGTTCTGGGTGGAAATGATGGAATGCCTTCGGACTAAGAGTACTGCAGGGGCCTCCAAAATCATCGGCATCCTTAGACAGCTTTTATTGTAACAGTGGGGAGCCACAATAAAAGAAAAATATCAAGGAACTGCATTTATTGAATACCTGTTTCTATTTTACTCACACTGAACCACGTTTAGTTATGGCAGATGTCTAGTTTGTGGGGGAAAATCTATGGGCACCAGAGAGTAACATATTTTCTCTAGAAACAGTACATTATTCTTTCAGACCATAAAATAGGGACTTAGTACCAAATCCTAGGATGAGCTGAGCACTTCCTGCAGAACTGAATGCTGCTGCCAGGAGGTGCTCTGGACTTTGAAGAATTGGGTGTAATACACCCGATCCAAAACAAGTGTTTTGAGGGGACAGAAAGCCTAGAAATAAGCCTTACATCTGCTTGCTTGCTTCTGAAGAACTGGAGTAGGGAACGGGGTAGCAGTTTTACAGCTATATTAGGTGCTAATGAGGATCTTTAGCAACTAACCATCAAATATGTCTACCATTCGGAAGAAAGCCAAAGACAATGATGATTTTCCACTGCCAGTGCGACCACAGATCCCAACCTGCAAAGCAAAGGAAATTGTCATTGCTCTGAAGTCAATCTTGGGGAGAAGGGAATTATAAACCAAACTCACAGACCCGGTAAGGAAATGTAAAATTTTACCCATATTGATAAAAACCCCAAGCCAACTTAAAAACAAAGGGACAAACATACGGCTGCACAGGAGTTGGGAGAGGGTTCCGTAGTGTGCACTCCCGCAAGGAGCATTCGTATGAGGGCTGCTACTGATGCTGGGGAGCACAATGATGGGATAGTTATGATTGCCTACATTGCTAACAGATCCAGTGGTGATGGGGACATGTATGTAACCATGGTCTCATCCTCTATTCACCAGCGCATTTCTTAAGGGGACATCAGGAGTGAATGTCTGCTTTAAGGTCCATGGGTTTAAGGTGCTAGATATGAGCAAAATACTGAGCACTCGGGGTATAAATTGGATCAGATGCTTGGTCATGGTGACTCTTGTTCTCACACATACAGGTTAGCCTGCCCACCAAGGCCTTGATTTAGCAAGGCCCTTAAACATGCGACTCACATTACGCATGAGAGCAGTCCCATTGACTACTTATGTGCTTCAATTTAGAAACATGCCTCAGTTCCTTGCTGCATCAGGGCCCAAGGGACTCCTCTTCTACCCACCAAAGGCAATTGAAAAAGGCAGTATCAAATATTTTATAGCCAATATAAAAGTGAAATATCTAATATCACAATAATTGCTGCTGCTGATGCTTCTGGCACTTATAATAATGATTATTATAATAATATAATTAATAGTTTTTAATATATTATATGGCATTATAATACCATATACACCGCTACCTTAATATAACACCACCCGATATAACACGAATTAGGATATAACGCGGTAAAGCAGTGCTCCGGGAGGGCGGGGCTGCGCACTCCGGTGGATCAAAGCAAGTTCAATATAACACGGTTTCACCTGTAACGTGGTAAGATTTTTTGGCTCCCAAGGACAGCGTTATATCGAGGTAGAGGTGTATATAATACATTCCACTTCAGGATTTCCAAGTGCTTTACAAATGATCAATAATATTAACATTTGCAAGATAGGTAAGTCTAACTCATCCTCATTTTACAGATGGGATAGAATGTAGTACAGAGGTGTTAAATGACTTGCCCAGTGCCACACAAGAAATCTGTGAGGAAGGTGGAAATACATAGGTTCCCAACTTAGCCCTTTGCTTTAGCCACAAGGCCATCCTTTGGGTGCAGCAAAAAATGTTGGCTCTGTTTGCACATCTATACGTTCAAGTATTTTAGATGCTGTTCTTACTAGTGGGCCATCTTTAGTGAGGAGTCCTCGTTTCCACAAATGACAAAAGTTGCTATAAAGGTATCAGCCTGAAGTGAGGACGGCACATTACCTTCTGTCCTGGTTTGATGTAAGCCTTAACATGCTTCAGAACAGGCTTCAGGTTATTTTCATATCGGACACACAAATCTTCAATCTTGATTTCCCCCTCTTGTGGCCAGTCTTTCGGGACTTGAGAAGGGTCTTAAATATTGACAGTAGACAAAGGCAAATGCTACAGTTGAGTCACCCTCATTGCGCTTTCCCCTTTGCCATGCATCCATTTGTAAGCACGTTAGGAATCCTCTCTTTATTCTGTTCCAATGGAGCTAGGCAAGATGGCACCTGCTGAGACTGCACTCTCCGCCAGTGCTGGAATGCAGCTGAGAACTGCAGCACAGGGCCATTAGCACCGACCTTCCTGATCTCGACGCACAGGATGAGCTGGTTCGCTTGTGCAGTACTCTCAATGTCACTGAGAGTACATGCAGGTAAACAGTGGCAGATTAGCCACTGGGCCAGCGGGGCCGGTGCCAAGGGGCCCCAGCCAATTGAGGCGCCCTCACACCCCAATCCACTCCAACCACCCGGCACTCCTGCCAGGGAGCAGGGGAAGCCCCCATGCCCTGACCCAGCTCCCCGACAGGAGCACCGGGCAGGTGTGGGAAGGCCCTGTGCCATGACCCCATTTCCCTGGCAGGAGTGGTGAGGTGGGGTGGGGGGAGAATGCAGGTGGAAGAGGTGAGGAAGTGCCCCCACTTAGTCTGGCCCAGGGCCCCACAACCCCCTAATCTGCCTCTGTATGTAAATGAGAACGGAATTTGGCCCAAGGTCTCTGTGTTTTTTGCATGATCATGAATGGAAGAAATGAAATGTGCTTGCTTTTATGGTACCTACAGAAAATAAAAAGGATGATAGTACAATACCCATAGTGCCTTCGTAGTTCTCAGACTCCATGGTCAGGAAACTGTTCACTTTTTTCACTGCACCCATCTGCACCTCCAAGTCAGCTAAATTTCTTACAACCCAGTTCAAATAGTTGGTTATCTGCATCACAGAGCGAGAAAGGGAAAAGATGTCAAACACGATTTGTCTGGTAAATTGTTACGCTGTTGGATACGGGTTTGATATGTTTGTAGAAGCCTTGGGCCTGATTTACCGCAGTGGGCCTGATTTCAGTGGAGTTACTCCAGGTTAAAATTAGTACAGCGGCATGCTAAATCAGGCCTTTTGTCTCCATTTTCCCCCATCCCACCCTCCACATTAATGTATTATGTCCCAATAATGTAGTGTTCTGCATTGTTATCCCCATTTTGAGATTCAGAAGCATTTTACCTCCAGAAAACTGGCCACTGATTTGAAGCACCTTGAGTTGTGGGTCCCCAACTTACAGTACCTAAGGCACCTTAAATTGGACAGCTAACATTTGATTTCATGAAAATTTCCTTACCGTTGAAAAGCCATTTTTTGTCAAAAATAAGTTTAATTCTTTTTTTTTTAAACCAGCTCTGTTCTTTTTCCATACCATAATGCCTGCCAGCAGGAGAAAACTGTTTCAGACCCCTGCTGCCATAAATTATGGGACCCCTCCACCATCCAGCCATAAAGAAAGGGAATATGGTTGTGAGCTGAGCACCTGAGAGCTGTTCATGATCCCAACCCATTCATCAGACCATTTTCCCTCTCTTTACCTAAAGCAATGTAAGGACTGCAGCTCCCTGAGCTGTTTAAGTTGTGGAAGAAAAATATAGAAAGCTGAGGACCATAGAAAATAAAAAGCTTTTCAGTTGGAAATAATGGGATCACTGCAGTTTCAAGTGGCTATAGGCAATTCTCCAAAAAGGGCCATATTTTAGGAGTTTAATCAACCCACACACCTCACATATCATTTGAAAGCTTATTTTATGTACATTTACATGTGATATGATGTGGAGATGTCAAGTGGTTGCACAAGCCTGCAAATGAAGTGAAACAATGGTACCCAAAATGAGTGAGTCACTTTTTGCTACTCTGCAACATGACCGTGACTACAGTTTTTACTGTTAAAGTTAATTTCAACACCTTAATGTGGTTATTATTGGTCAAAGCTACCACATGTTGGTTTACCATTGCAACATGGATGGAAAAATGTGGATGATGAACTACTTCCTATAGTCTTCAAGGGCCCAAGGGCATCTGAGCTTCTACAACTCCTTAGCTGTGCCTGTACCAGAAGAGGTTGCTGCACAATTAACTATGTGTGTTGTCTGCATAGAACTGTGCATATACCAAGGCAATGAAGACTGTGGTAACTCATGCACTCTCAGCAGAGATCATATAATGAACAAGATGATGATAATGATGTTGACTAGAAATGTCACCAGTGCTATTACATTTCAATGAGACCTGTACCTATTTATTATTAGATTTTGTTTTACCCTGGTGATTGTTGTTGTGATGCTTTGAGGTCAGAAAGAAATCTAATTTTATCCCTTGAAATAATACATAGCTATATTAAACTAACAGAGAAATACAAATATTTCAAAGTGGTCATTTTAATATTGCTTTTTCTTGTTTCTATGGTAATGGCACCATTTGACAGCGGTAGGTCATACCTCATCTTAAAGAAAACATAGTAAGGTTTCAAATGATGTATGATGTGTGTGTAGAGAGAATACATTTAACCAATCAAATCTGTGGTGTCTGCCAATCACCTGCTATAGGAACAGATTGTTGGAGCTGCACCACTTCCTATAATATACCTGCTGTGACAGACCCAGACCAGTGGGGTACAGGAATCTGGTCCTATTAGTATCCAGGAAGTGGGCGGGCAAAGCCCGCCCACTGCTAAAGGACCTCCCCCCAGCCTAAGGGGAGGATCCACAGGTCCGGAACACTAACTAAGTACGTGGGACAACTGATGAAAAAAACAGGATCGGGAGTGAGGTCATAGGGCTAAACGAAGGGAACCTGATGGGGACACCGAGCAGAGAACCCCGGACAACGCCCACTGCTCCTCAAAGGCGTCAAGGGAGCCAGTGGACGCCGCCCAGAGGAACTCTGCCCGGATGCGTGAACGGACGGAGGAGCGGAAATAGGCCCCACAGTCGCAGGAAATCCCGTCGGCCAACCTCCTCTCCCTGGTGTTATAGATGGCAAGTTTGGCCAGGGCCAAGAGGAGGTTGACAAGGAGATCCCGCGACTTTGTGGGGCCACGGATGGGGAGTGCATAGATAAACAGGTGAGGGGAAAAGTGCAACCAAAAACGCAAGAGGAGAGCCAAGAGGAGCCGGAACAGGGGCTGCAACCTGGCGCACTCTAAATAAACGTGCGCCAGGGTCTCCTTCACGCCGCAAAAGGGGGAGGTGTTGGGGACAAGGGTAAACCGCGCCAAGTACACGACCGTGCTCACGGCCCCGTGAAGGAGCCGCCAACTGACATCCCCGGTGGGCCTTGGGACCAGGGCAGAATACAGGCTGGCCCACCAGGGTACAGGAATCTGGTCGAAGGCAAATATACTGGTCACTGGATGAACAATTTTCTGTTCCCTGAGTGATCAGAGCAGGGGCAGCCCTAGAGCAATCAAGAACCTGCTAGAACCAATTAAGACAGGCAAGCTAACCAAGACACCTGGAGCCAATTAAGAACTTTCTAGAATCACTTATGGCAGGCAGGCTAATCAGGACACCTGGTTTAAAAAAGGACCTCCCATGTGTTAGTAGGGTGTGTGTGTGTGCAAGGAGTGAGAAGGGGTGCTGCTGCTGGAGGAGTGAAGAGTTCAAGTGTGATCAGGCTTCAGGAGGAAGATCCTGCAGTGAGGATAAAGAAGGTGCTGGGGAAGACCATGGGGAAATAGCCCAGGGAGTTGTAGCTGTCACGCAGCTGATACAGGGGACATTGTAGACAGCTGCTATCCACAGGGCCCTGGGCTGGAACCTGGTGTAGAGGGTGGCCTGGGTTCCCCCCATCCCCCTAACTCCTGATCGGACACAGGAGGAGTTGACCCGGTCTATGAGAAACACCAGAAGGGACGGTCTAATTTGGAAAGGGATCTGGCCTGTCCGTGACCCACTGTGGGGATTGTTCTCTGTTTCCCCCATGCTGGCCAGTGATGAGATTAGCTGAGCGGACGGCAGGTTTGAGCCACTAGCAAAAGTGGCCAAACTGAGAGCTGCTGTGAATCTCTGAGGCAAGTAAATCTGCCTATAAGTGCAGGACCCACCAAGGCAGACGAGGCACTTTGTCACACTGTGTATAGGGCTTTTTTTAGCAATACTACATATAGTTTTGTATAGCTACAATACTACATATAGTCTTATTTTCTGCAAAGAATGCCAGTAGCATACTGATATTGTTCTGTGATACATTATGTTCAGGTATTTTTGTTAATGCAAAAAATAAAAACCAGCAACAGAAATTAGTTATAAAAGGGGAATAAAATGTAATGTTAAAACTTTCTATTCAATAACACAGCTTTGGAAAATAAAATAAAAATACCAAATCCCTCCAAGGTTATCTGTTTTTTAGTGGGGGGTTAAACTAGTTTTTAGAGCTACTCAAATAAGGAGATGTATTGTTCATAGATTTGTTTCCAAAAATCTGACATGCAATTTGGATTGGCTATATTCAAGCCTTTTTGTTTGTTTTTCCATCAATATTTAGACAACTAGTTTCTGTTTATAGAGGTGCTATGATTTGTCTGAATGCCTGCATTCATGCATGAGCAAAGAGATTCATTGTTGGCTACATGTTTACGAAGAGGGTGCTGAGCAACTGCAGCTGAGCCAGTGCTCTGGTCACTGCAACTCTAATTACTCTAGAGTAGACCTCATTAAGAAGAGCTGTGCCTAACTGATGGGCTGAGGAGAACTAAGAGGCTAATTTAGCCCTTTTGGCAGATGACACAAAAGAACAAGAAGTGAGAGAGGAGAAGCAGAAAGAGTGAGTGTGTATGCACCCATGCATGTATGCGCTCTCTCAGAAGCTGAGGCCTCAGTAGGACTGTAGGTGTAAGGGTGGTGGAAACAAATATTGCAAATAAATTGCAGGAGGTATTTTACTGGCAAAAGGTCTCTGAGCTGTATGTGGGCTTGAACAGAGGCAGGAGCAAGCGAGCCATGCCACAAAGTTATTTGCAGGCTGATTTTTTTTTTTTTAATTCCCGCATTTACAAAATGTCAGTCATCCAGCAAAGAGTGAAAAAACAATACCATATAATTTAGGTGAATTTATTCTTAACCAAGAATGACTAAATCACAGGCTGAGGTTTATAAAACAGCAGTGTAAAGTAAGGAGGCTAAATCCACATTGAGGTGCTTAAATAAGTAGCTTGACCTCAGTGGGAGCTGCTGGGTGCTAAGTATGTTTGAAAATTAGGCCACTTATTGAGAGGCCTCAATACGGTTTTAGGAACTGAACTTTAGGTGTTCCTTTTGAATAGTGCTAAATTCCCAGACAATCCATAGGCTGTGAAATGATCCTATGAACCCAGAAAAGTGAGGAAATACTTTGCAGTTTGTTTGCAAAAATGAAAGCGGGATAAATCTGCCAAATAAAAAGTTTGTTATGAAAAACAAAATTCTCAATTCCACTCATTTTCCACTGAACAAACACTGCTACAAATAATCAATAGATGGAGCTTTATAGTAAATAGTTTGCACTGAAATAAGTTTTAGTGTCAATCAAGAGTCTTCAGCAGTAGTCAAGAATGACAGAGTAATCCTAGGAAGAGCATGAAGGAATTCTCTTGCCATTTAGACACCTAACTCCTTGTTCAGCTTTCTAGGCTGGAGGTTTACTGTGTTTATGGAAAAACCTGCTGCTTGGGGAATTGCAAACAGATTTGATATAAAAGCCTGGCATTCAGAGAGCTTGGCATTTCATTTAAATCTGCATCAGGGTTGTGTAACTGCCAGGAACTTGGATGCTTTTATGCACTGGGGAGGGACTGGGTCTATGATTATGAGCTATGAAGGGAGCAGCAGTATGAGTGCTTTGCTGTCATCCAGTTCCAAACATCATCACATTTGGGCTCCCAAAGAGAAATGATTGAAAACCTGTCAAGTGGGGTAGCCAATGATTGAACCACAGCCAAAGTTTTGCAAGTGATGTGCTGGGGAATAAAGAGGGAGGTAACAATGTAGAGATTATTTAAGAGGTTGGTTTTTTTTAAGTGTTGTCTCAAACTTTAGTTAACAGCTGACTCTTTCTCATCTGTTTGCATGCATAGTGCAAATACAAAGTAGTTACAAACCTTGAATGGACATCTCAGAATTTCCAGATATCTTTGCTAACTAAACAGCATTAGAAGGAATTTTCTGAATGTGCTGTTAACATAACATATTGGAGCAGTTCCTGGGCCACTGATAAGCCCTCTTTGTGCTGATACAGCAATAAAAAGGGATTTAAAGCCACCTTTAAGGCTGCCACTGAGAATTCGCTTGCTGGTAGCCTACCAGCTTCAGGTAGCCTACCTCCAACCATCAAGCCCAGCCTTGGTGCTAGACCTACACCCAATTCCTCCCACTCTAGTTGGCTCCCAGCCACCCTCCCTAGCACGAGTGCTACATAAATGGCGCACTGCAGCCTGCTTTCTACCCAGGGCCGGCTCTAGGTTTTTTGCTGCCCCAAGCAAAAAAAATTTTAGCTGCCCCCACCCTAGCTCTGGGCTCCCCCCTGCACCTCTCTGCTGCCTCAGCTCTGGTCTCCCCTCTCCCCCCCCCCACTGCCCCCCACCACACCCTGCTGCCCTAGCCCTGGGCTCTCCCCCCCCTCAACCTGCGCCCCCTCCCATCCCAGCCCTGGGCTCTCCCCCTCCCCGCCACCCCATGCTGCCCCAGCTCTGGGCTCCCCTCTTCTCCCCCACCCCTACCGCCTCCCACCCACACAC
Source organism: Mauremys mutica (assembly GCF_020497125.1). Taxonomy (NCBI): domain Eukaryota; kingdom Metazoa; phylum Chordata; order Testudines; family Geoemydidae; genus Mauremys; species Mauremys mutica. Next base: position 121,841,598 of record NC_059072.1, on the reverse strand, counting down.
CCTGCTGCCCCTGCCCTGGGCTCTCTGCCCCCTCCACCCGCACCCCCTGCTGCCCCAGCCCTGGGCTTCCTCTCCATCTGCACCCTCCTGTCCCAGCCCTGGGTCACTGGTAACTCGCTCCCAGAGTGGGTCATTCAGCAGGAATTTTGGATGTGCACAGAACACAGACAGGATTGGTTCCCATATGGTTACAGAGCTGCAGTAAAGTGGAACAATTTTCAGCTTGTGTGATTGGAGGATATCTGGATGCATATTATAAGACTGTCCTCCATAAATGAGGAAAAGTTGAGGTGCCTTTATTATTCTTTTGTTCCACTCTTTGTTTCTGTGGGGAATTTACCAATGCAACATCACTGTCTTCCTTTTAAACAAATAAAATTATTTTTAAAAGGGGGGGGGGCAATAGCTGTTGAAAATAGCAATTCCAGTCCTAAAAACCACTGGGAAGCATTTCTTGCTGCTTCATTTCTTATCCTACTTTTTCTATAGCAAGTTACAGTGGATCAGTGTATTTGATTTGGGAGAAATGAAGTAACAGCTGCCCAAATTGAGCTTGAGCACACCTGAATTTTGAGGTGTTCAAATCTGGAGGGCAGGTGCTAGATTCCCTTTCTGAATATTAGCTATATCTGGAAAGGAAAAGTCAATTTCTGCTTCCCTGGCTCAGAAGTGGAAATCCTCCTACATGCCTGGTACTGTCTCTAAAGCTGCCCAGGTCCAGGAGAGCTTCCCCTCCCTTACTTTTCATTTTAAATTCTAGTGGGATACACGTACCTCCCTTGCTAGGCTTCAGATAGAGAGGGGCACTCTCCATTTAGTCCACCCAATTCCTTCTTTGGGGGCTGCAAGGTGAGGTCACACCAGTATCACTAATCCAGTCTGGGGATGTCTTCTGAAGGGGATATCTGGCCAAAGCCTTCTACTCCTTGTTCCCCATTCACAGTGCCACCCCACTCTAGCAGTGAGCTCCCCATTCACAGTGCCACCCCACTCTAGCAGTGAGCTCCCCATTCACAGCAAGCTGCAGCATGAGGTTTCAGCTACCATACTCTCTCCCCCTTCCTTTCCTGTTGATAGTGGCCAAGGGAATGTTGGGAAATATAGTCCTTTCCCTGCTCCAGGGCTGGCTCTATAGGCAGGGAGCTAGGCAAGGAACTACAGCTCCCAGGGCCCCTGTTGGTTCTCAGCTCCCAGGCTGGATCCCTGCCAGCTGCCATCCCTGCAAATGGGCTCCCCCAAGCATCTGCTTGCTTTGCTGGTGCCTAGAGCCACCCCTGTTTCTACCACCCCATCCATGAGACTCTTCCTCCTCCTCCTGTGGCTTATTTCCTATCACTTCCATTAATTTATTCAATTATTTTTCTCTCAACAACATAAGATCACCCATCCTAAGCTCTTGACATACCTTGGGCATCTTTGACAATCTTTTAAAAATACACCTATCAACAGAACCATCTGTCACCCAGATCGAATTAAATAACTTCTGCTAAAACAAAAATTAACCAACCGCTCTCTATGCACCCCATCAAAATCCCACCCTTTTCTTACCCATTTCCAGCCATCTCTTACCAAGCAAGAAATAAAAGATGGACCTTGTAGTGTGTATTGAAGGCTAACAAACTTTGGTGTCTATGGACCTGGGAAAGGAGTGAGTTTCAAAGGTCCAGGGCCCACTTGCTATCCTGCTCAGCAATCTGCACAAACCCGCAGCTTTAATCTCCTTCACCAGTACACTTCACATCTAACCACTCCATTCCCAACCCTCGAGACTCCAACCCCAATCCTGTCTCTTGGTGTCAGGACTCACCTATCCAAGTCTGACTATAACAGTACTCAGCATCTGGTTGATCCCAAAAATGTGGAGACATCACCACTGATTTTGCAAGATCTGTTGGATCGTCATTTACAACAGGTTTCACGTTACGCAGCCTTAACAACATTGTACAGTGCAAAACAAAGTGCACACAAGGGCTAGTATGCACTTCTAATTTTCTTTCTATCCTTGGGAACACATGGGGCCTGGGAATCTTTTTGGTTTTTAAATTGGCTCACAAAACCTGAAGCAAATCCAAGTTGTCCTGAACTCACTCAGCTTTGGCCTGAATCCATTATTTGCAAGATTGTTTCTTTCGAGATTAAGAAAGTTGGAAGATAACCATGTATCTATATTTTTAAAACCACCTTAAATCTAGTAGATTGGTCTCAAGTTTATTTATGTTTGTTTTGGTACGTACCGTCAGTGCGTACAGGAGACCCAGGCCCAGAAGACCAGAATCAGACCCGTAGGTGATGGACGTGACAGCTGCAGTGAGAACTATGCAAGCACCCAGATAGTCCTAAAAAGGAAGGAAGGAAAAGAAAAGATAGATCCTATAACACAAGTTGGATGAAAAGTCCAGTGACAAAATAAAGCCTTATAATATCAGAAAGCATCTGGTTCTATATTTCCCTTGCCCTCAGTTCAGACATTTAAGTTTTCAGACGGGACCAGTCATTTTTAGTGCCCAACATGAGACACTTTGAAGGAGCATGATATTCAGAGGACAAGTGCTTTCTGGAAATCAGACCCATTTAAGTGCCTCAAATAAAGCACCGAAAAGCAGGCATCCAAAATGACTAGTCACTAAAACAACCTTCTTCTTTGAAAAATCCATCCCATCATAAAAATGACACTGATACCCCCTTTTGTCCCAACCCCCAAGCAGAGTTTTGATCCCAAACAGGAAGAAGTGCCAGAGACTCCATGAAGTCGAGTAGGGACTTCACTATTGCTATTTATTGTATGTGGAAGTTCCTCAATTACTAAAGTGATGGAGACCAGTATAAAACTCATAGATGGATGGATGATGAAATAAAGGAAGTATTTTATATTCATCATTTTAGCTGAAAATTTTACTTGTCCCATTTGGAGTGAGAATACTTCACCCTAAAGGTGCAGTCTGCTTTCTGTTTTGTAGAACTCTAGATATTTAAAGATGGATAAAAACCTCATTCCTCACATTTTTAAAGAAGCCTCAATCCATCCTCTAAATTTATTATCCAAATTTTGCAGCTCGTGTCAGGACTTCAGATAAAAATGATCAACTGTAGATTTCTAGGTACCTGATGTGATTTGTGGACATAGTCAGGTCATTGATACCTAAATTCTATCATCTGCCCCTGCAATTCTCACATGCCATGTCAGAGTCAGCATTTTTTCTTTTGATTTTTCTCCTCTTTCTACCCAAGAATCTTTCCCTCTACGATTTGCAATGAATACTGCTCAATTAATCTGCTAGTAGGAATGCTAACGTGAAGATGATAGTAGCTGCTAACCCAATCTCTGTAGCAAGAAAGTACGTTTTCTGTACAGTACACTTGGGTCTCCATCAGCTATTGGAATAGGAGCTATGCAGTCACTCTGAAACCCATATGGCTCTGTGTGATAACAATACCATTGCACATAGCCAAATTAGCTATTTCTTGGCAACATTGCATTCTTCCACATAGTATTTTAAAAATGCCAAAGAGCTGATAGAAGAGATATGTATTTTTGATGAACATTGATATTCAGCAAGTTCAACATCAGGAGATTTTAATGGAAATTACGACAGCTTATACCAGGGCTGGATTTTGTCCTTTAACTTCATCTTTCTTTTACTGGGTACAAATGGGGCATCACTGAAGTTCATTAATACTGTACAGGGCGGAACCCTGAGATCTTACTCAGAGCCAGATCCTGTCCAGAGTGAGAAATGGAGCAGAACTGTGCTGCCCCAAGGGAATCCAAGGAGGCAGAATGCCACATGGAGATCTCAATATGCAGGTGAAGTGTACCTAACACTAAACCATTCCAAGGGTGAAGCTTAGGCCAGAGTCTCTGGCACAGAGGGGAAGGACATGGGCCTGCCTACTCCTTGGCCCTTCTTTGGAATGGAATGCTAGGTGAGTAGGGAGGGAGCAATAATTCTGTCTGACCCTTATGGAGACCATGAACATGGAGGGAGGCTCCTTATGTCCCAGTCAATGAGAACTTATATCAGGGCCAAGCATCTGACCCTCTGTTTGGGGGCTTATTGCTGCCAAATCCCTAGCTCTTACTGACCCCCAGAACTTGGGCCCTTACTTAGGGCGCAGTTCTGCCATCTTTACTCAAGTCAAACGGTATTTTACTCCACAAATGGCCCTATGGACTTTGAAGGGTATCCTGGCAGAATCAGGCTATGAGTGAGGTCCTCAGGCCTGGGCCCATCATTTGGGAAGTGCTCTGGGGTCCTGAGAGATGAAAGGTGGCATAAAAACCAAAAACAGAATTTTTGCAAAGTTGGCAAAACTACCGAAGCCCCTTTGAAAATAGTTTCCACTTGGGCAGGGCCTCAGATGTTGCACAGTAGTAGAACTTATTTCTGTGAACAGAGAGTCTTATTTCAAAGTTATGTAGAGATTTTCTGTTGCACTCTTTTCAGAACAATCAAGATCTCAACACTGAAGTATGAAGGAGCCTTGTATTTTCTTACCTCAAGCCAAGAAAGCCAAAAAAAATAAAAAAAAATTTAAAAAAAGCCTTGCTGCTATAATTTAAACAACCCTGAGCTATTTTAAGGATCACTGTACACAAAACTGTTATATCTCATTGTGAGATTAATTTCAACTATTATCTCGCCTTGTGCATCAGGCAAAGTCTCTGTTTGCTTCCAAGGTTTCAAAACCATAGCAGGGACTAAACTGTACATACCGTCCTGACCTCCAGCCATCTGTTGGCAGCTGACAGAAACAAGTAGGCAATGTTGTTTGTGTCCGTCAGTTCCAGCATATGTTGTTTAAACCTGGCTTCATGCCTGCAAACAGCAAAGTGGTTACATTATAACACACATGCTCAAAACATTCAATTGTTCTAAAAAACCCAACAGCTTCCTGAACTTGTTATGTCTTTTACCAAACTTAGGAGAAAATTCTCCCCTCAGAAGCACACCTTATTCACACTAGGCAGTACCTTGTTCTACAAATGGTATCACTGGGTTGGGTTGTGGGTCAGAGTGCATGTCCATAAAGCATAGTAAGAACCCCTTTTACATCTCTGCACTGGTTAACCAGACCGGATGTGCAGCATTAAGCAGGCATTATTTACCCACAACTGCCCACAAAATCAGGTGGATGGGGAAGGGAATAGGCAGAGCCTTGGCTCCCCTCTTCCTCCCAAAATGCTAATCAACTGAGATAACCCAACAGCGAATTACTACACCCTGGAGCAAGGGTGGAGCAGAGATTTCACATTTCAGCCAAAATCTGACTGAGAAGCCATCTGCATGAATCCTTCAACACAACCAGTGTCTTTCTTGTATTAGGCCGATTGACACACCACCGCCATTCAACCCTTTACCTCAGCCATTTCCTCAGACAGCCACAAAATGTCCGAAAAACTGAATAATAAATCATTTCTAAATTACAAAAGCGAATGGGTTGTTTCAGCTTCCAATTGGTTTTCCCTCCTCTGTAATAGCAATGGTGTTTAGAAACCAGTAAAATACTCAATAAAAGACTGGTAGATTATGTAAGCCTCACAATTACTCTTTGGGGGCATGTCCCCACTTGGTGTAAATTGGCCTAGTTCCATTGAATTCAAGGGATTTATTGTGATTTACCACAGCTCATCTGGCCTTTGGTGCTTGCCCAACCTGGCAGCCATTTCTTGCTTCACATACTACTTATTCAAGTCCTAAGCACTATCACTTAAAGAAATAGCCAAATTTCACTCAACAGCTCATAAACTGTTTTACCACTGCAATCCCTCCAATTTCAAAATAATTGGTATTTAAAAGTTCAGGACCTTGCGGTGAGAAGATCATAACACTGATGGCTGAAGGCCATCTTTGCTGTTTCCCAGTTGTCCCAGTTTTTTTCTTGGTTATATTTCACATGTTTCGTAACTGTGGTAGGCAAAGAACTTTCTGTCATAGCAGTGAGTGGGAGGGGTGAAAATACGGTGAATATTCTGCTAGTGTCTTTCTATTTGGCAGCAACTCCCGTTTTCCTAATGGAAACTCTGACACACTCAATCTGCGTATTTTCATCCAAATCCAACTCATCTTCTGAACATTCCTAGACTTTTATCCTGTCAGATGACAAACAGGAAAGGTCACTGAAATCTCAATCTAATTTAACTGTGGTGCTTTGTGGTAAACCACTTGAAGGAGTTCATTATTTCATCCCGGTACATAATGAACTCAGAAGGTAGGGGGTGACTAACAGAGTAATAGGTAAACATTAGTTTGCTGAGAAAGCCCCGAGACTCTGGAAATGGAAGGCTGGTTTGACAGGGAGAAACAGATGAATGAAATGGAATGGCTTTGATTCTCACCAGGGGCTGTGGAAAATTCAAGTGACCAGATGTGATCCTTCCAACCTGATGCTTCCAGCTTCTCAAGGGCTGCCCCTTGCTCCCTGCCATCCCCAGCCTATTTTTGGTTTTCTAAAATAAAAGGACTGATCCTGCGAGGTGCTGAACTCCTCCTGAAAGACACTAAGCACACTTACTCTCCATTGAAGATAACGTGAGGTGAGGGTACTGTACTCAGAAGGCACTCAGCACATTGCAACACTAGGTCTAAATTTTGATCTACTGTTTTAGCAGGTCATCCGGATGGATAAAACTTAGTACTTCATTTTGAATTTAGGGCTTTGGTCACACTACCTAACATCTCTTCTGCTGCCAGAGCAACAGGACTTTTGCCAGTCCTGTAGCATCTGCCCCCATTTTTCTCCCAATCCACTGCTATGCGAGCAAGAACCTTCACTGAGTGATGGAATAGAGTCAGGAAACACCCCCAATTTACTGTGGTGGTTAGCAAATCACTGGTCTCTCACTGGCTGTGTGCTTGCTTGCTTGCCGTGTGCCTGCTCACTTGAAGTTTATAATGTGGTCTGGTTGAGGGCTATGTAAACCTAGCTGCCTGCTAGACAAGGCTGAGAACTTTCTAAGGAGGCTCTGGCCTGCTATCTTTTGATCTCTAACCCCTTTAAGCTCTATTGATGATGGGGTGGGCTTAACTCAAGGGAAACGTATCTGCTCAATGCAGAGCGGCAGTCAAAAAACGCTAACAGAATGTCAGGAACCATTAGGAAAGGGATAGATAATAAGACAGAAAATATCATAATGTCACTATATAAATCCATGATATGCCCACACCTTGAATACTGAGTGAGGTTCTGGTCATCCCATCTCAAATAAAGATAGATTAGAATTGGAAAAAAATACAGAAAGGGGCAAAAATGATTAGGGGTATGGAACAGCTTCCATATGAGGAGATATTATTACAAAGATTGGGGCTGTTCAGTCTGGAAAGGAGGCTGAAGGGAGACATGATAGATGTTGATAAAAGATGTGGAGAAAGTGAATAAGGAAGTGTTATTTACCCCTTCACATAACACACAAACCAGGGGTCACCCAATGGAATTTATAGACAGCAGTTGTAAAACAAACATAAAGAAGTACTTCACACAATGTAGAATCAACCAGTGGAACTCATTGCCAGGGGACGTTGTGAAGTATAACTGGGTTAAAAGATGAGGATAAGTCCATCATCTCGTGCCGACAAGCTCCTGCTGACAAAATAAAACCACCCCCAACAAGGGGCGGTAGCTTTGTCAGCGGGAAAGCGCAGTCCACATTGTTGCTTGTGCACACCATCGCTTGTCCACACCATCGCTTGTCATTGGTAAAACTTTTGTCCATCCGGGGTGTGTTTTTTTCATACCCCCAAGCGACAAAAGTTTTACCAATGAAAATGTAGCATAGACATAGCCTTAGTCAAGATGACCAGGGACACAATCCCATGTTCTGTGTATCCCTACATCTCTGACTGCTGCACGTTGCAACCAGATCACAAAGGGTGAATCACTCAATAAACTGCCCTGTTCTGTTCACTCCTTCTGAAACATCTGGCACCATCATTGTCAGAAGCCAGGATACTGGGCTAGATGGAACATTGGTCTGATCCAGTATGGCCGTTCTCATGTTCACATAGGTTGGATATCATGGTATTCTGAATCCCACCTACCCAAGTCAGTATTTTGGATGGAGCTCTCCTTAGCTTATCACCTTACCTGGTGGAAACAGATATACTGGGCCAAATTCTGCCTAAAGAATCTCAACTACAATGAAAGTATCTGGACCAAATTCAGCAGTGATGGAAAAGGTGGTCTAAGTCAGTGGTCTCAACTTTTGCAGACTGCTTTACCCCTTTCAGGAGTCTGATTTGTCTGGCGTACCCCCAAGTTTCACTGCACTTAAAAATTACTTGTTTACAAAATCGGACTTAAAAATACAAAAGTGTCACAGCACACTGTTACTGAAAAATGCTGACTTTCTCTTTTTACCACATAATTATAAAATACATCAATTGGACTATAAATATTGTACTTACATTTCAGTGTATAGTATTTAGAGCGGTATAAACAAGTCATTATTTATATGAAATTTTAGTTTGTACTGACTTCAGTACTGCATTTTATGTAGCCTGTTGTAAAACTAGGCAAATATCTAGATAAGTTGATGTACCCCCTGGAAGACCTCAGCGTACTGCCAGGAATATGCGACCCTTTTGTTAAGAACCACTGGTCTAGGTTCTATATTGGGTCTAATTTGGTCAAAAAGCATGTTTAAGTAGCAACATAATGCAATTGTCACTGATTTGAAATTCCATGGCTGTGCAAAATGAGTACAAATTATACTAATTTTAGTATTTGGTGGTAATCAAGTTAGGATTTCGATGGGGTCACTCTGGATTTACACTGGGGCGTTTGAGAGTAGAATTTAGCCAAGCACGTTTAATGGAATTTGGAAAACATATATATGCCTTGGGAAGTCTGAAGAGTCCTCTTGGAATGAGGTTACATAGTCACTCGTTTTCTGTGCCTCTTGTGTATATATTACATTTATCTACCTTAAAAAGAAAAGTGGTCACGTTTCAAACAAAATGATGACATTTTTCTATTTCCTGCACAATGTCTTGTGCGTGGGAATGACTGCTAACATCATTCAGCTCCTCAAAGTGGCTGTATCTTTTATGATTCTGTGGCTTAATCTCATATAGTAATTTAATAATCGTTTCATTATCCAGTCCAGCAGTGACCTTTTCTGCTTTCACGCATGTTCTTGATCCCCCAGTGACCCATCTTTTCTTTTATGATTTAACATCTGCTGTTTGTTCTCTTATGATATGACTCATTTCTGGAGCACTTTTGAAGTAAATCCAATTGCAGAGACAGTGTGCGAAGACATAACTATCATAAATGTAAGACTTCCTGCCAAGAAGGTCTACAAACCCATAAAATTATCCGAGAGGAGTGATGGTCCAGTGGATAGGGCACTAGTCTGGGACTTAGAAGACCTGGCTTCAGTCCCCTGCACTACTACATACTTCCTTACAAGACATCTTGTCTCTCTCTGTCTCTATTCCCCATCTGTAAAATGGGTATAATAATGCTTCCCTACCTTGCAGGGTGTTTAATACATTAAAGAGCGAGAGGCACTCAGATAATGGGAATCACATAAATACCTAAGGGCTTGTCTACACAGGGACACTCAGGAAAATTATTTTTCAACATTTTTAGTTTAATTCAATTTCAAATTGAATTAAGCTAAATTGAATTAAGGCCACTTTAATTCCAAGTAAGTGTGTCCACACAAGGTTTTAATTAAGTTTAACTAATCCTCTTTAAATTCACATCTTTTGTTAATTCGGATTAATTTTCCTGAGTGTCCCTGTGTAAAGAAGCCTGTAAGTATCTAAATGGATAGCTCATTCCCTAATGGGCATGATCCTGCAATGGGAGTTCTGGGTGTACATATAATGCAGGATCAGGCCCCAGATGGTGAGCATTCCACTGAAATCTTGGCTATACATGATTTTCTGTTTGAACAAAACCTCTGAAAGTTTAAGTGCCACACACTGAAAAAGCTGTCATCCCTAATTCCAAAGAAGTCCCACAAGGATTGATACAGCAAATTAGCTGGTGTTTTTAAAAATCTGTCCAGGGCACCGAGAGCCATGGATCGGTGCCATTTCATTAGTTGTGTGAATCAAAATAAACAAATAAAATAATACAAATGCTGAGTTCTCCTTTTGCAAGATGATTTAATTATGGCACAGCAAAGACAAACGACTTGCCCAAGCTCAACGCTGAATTAACGGTAGAGCTCAGCTTGCTCCTCACTGACCTCACTTATCATGTTAGGCCTGTGGTGTTGCTAATCCTCCTGGTTTCACTGGGAGTCTCCTGGAATTGGGCCCTATCTCTCGGAGGCTACTGATGCCAAAGCAGGAGATTTTAGGTGCTAAAAGTCCAGTGGTGCAGCAGAGCTAAGGCAGGCTCCCTGCTTGCCCTGGCTCCACGCTGCTCCCAGAAGCAGATGGGACATTCCTGAGGCCCCTGGGGGCTGAGACCTGTGGCCAATGGGAGCTGCAGGGGCGGTGCCTGCAGTCAGGGGCAGCGCATGGAGCCCCCTGTTCCCCAAAGGGGCCGCAGGGATATGCCGGACGGGACCGGCATGGGGCCAGGGCAGGTAGGGAGCCTGCCCTAGCCTTAGCCCCGCTGCACTGGTGACTGGAAGCCGCCTGAGGTAAGCGTCACCCAGCCAGAACACACCCCCCTCACCCCCTCCTGCACCCCAGCCCCCTACTCCAGCCCTGAGCCCCCTCCTGCACAGAAACTCACTTCCAGAGCTTGCACCCTGCATATGGCTCCTGCAGCCTAACCTCCTGCTTCAAGCTCAGCCTGGAGCCCCCTCCCACACTCCGAACCCTCGGCCCTAGCCCAGCGCCTGCACCCCCTCCCACACCCTAACCCCTTGCCCCACCCCAGTGAAAGTGAGTGAGGGTGGGGGAGAGTGAGCTACAGAGGGAGGGGGGATGGAGTGAGTGGGGCAGGGCCTCGCAGAATGGTCTGGCAGGGGCGGGGCCTTGGGGAAGGGGGCGGGGCAAGGGTATTTGGGTTTGTGTAGGCCTGGTGGTTTTATAAGATGCCAAATAAACCAAGATGGGCTGCTCATTTAAAAACCAAACATCCTGATTTATTTGCAAGACTTGTGCACTGCTCTGAAGGATCAGGCGCTGAAGAGTAAACACATGTTTACAAACCTAAATGCTCTGATGGTGGTGAGGCCTTCAGCTGTTTCTGAGAAATGACAGAGTAAAGGTAGTTGGGTGCTGTCATCAAGCTCCTGAAGGTCCCTGTGATCAAGAGAAACAAAACAAGAGGTGTATAAGAAGCAAGAACAGGTCAGGACCAAGAAGCAAATGAAATGCAAACATTTTTTATGGATATTTTACTGTAGTTTTTTACAGTACACATTTTTATCAGGACTATACAACAATATATTTATATTAAAGGAGAGCTAGCACAGCAATCTCGCATCTGTTAGAATTTTGAAGAAATCCTGATTTGAAGCCATCTTTACCATTCTGGCTTGAGGTCAAATCCAGACCTGGAAGGGATCTGTTTTCCAGTCCTATCTTGTTTCAGCCAAAATTTCACGGGAATGGCTAGTGTCATGATAGTTCCATCGTTCAAGATGGTAGAAATCTTGGAGATTCATGGAATTCTCATGAGAGAAGTTTGTGAGATTCAGATGCTGTTGAATCTGAATCCAAACTCTTGCCCTAAGTCTGATTCATCATTGAACCTGAACCATGAAGCCTTTAGCCTAGCCTAAAATTAAGCCAGATGGGAATACCGCAGGTAAAGTACATGTGGCTGTTTATCTGTAAGAATCCACATCCATTGGCCAATAATTCTTCAGAAATGCCTTATAATGTTTGTTATTACTGCTATATACTGAACATGAAAAACAATGCAGGAGTATAGACTTTTTGTTCTAGCACTGATGCCATTTCAGTTGGGATGTATAGAGCATTTCTATAGAATTAATGCCCTCTTCATTAGTTAGATTTCCTCAATCAGTCATTGAGTAATAACCCACTCAGATAATCCATTTGAGGATATAGGCCTACAAATCCACTTTCTTGCAACTAGAATGTTTGCTCAAACATAGAGACAAATTTTGTCCTCAGATAAACATAAAACTCCCACTGTAGTAATTGGGAATAGCACATGTATGTTTGACTATGGGTCAAAGCATTTGATATTTACCCTCTTTAATAAAATTCAACTGTGTTGGTGTATTTTGATAGATAATCTATCAACAGCTTACTCTTCGGTACTGAATGTTACTCCATGGAGAGGCAAATTTGATGCTTGTGTTTGGATAATAAATACGCTGCAGTATGACCAATTTATAATGGAAAATATAAAGTAATTTTGGGGGAATGTAGTGGGAAACATTATAAGGGGTGAAAGTGTTACAGGAAATACCATAAATATTTGTGTTCCTAAAACTTAGTGGAGATTATGTGCCCAGATAGGACGCCAGAGTAAGTGCTGTTTGAATACACGCTCAAGCTATTCCTTCGCAGTTTGTTTCACATGAATGACTTTTATCGATACAATAGTATTCCTCCAGCCTCATTTCTATTGTAAAGCACAAGAAAACAGATCTTCTAACTAGGGATTAAATGGAGTTCAAAATATATAATAAAAGATGTCTCTTGCTGACCCAAAGTTTCAGAAGTGTGCACGAAAAAGAATGTATAGTTACACGGATGCCCACCATCTGCACCTGCAATGCCCAGTGAATACGCATGGGTCAAGAGACTCGGGCACATAGTGCGTGTAACATCTCCCCTGCTTGTGCATAGGAACCAGTAGTGCATGTGGGAAAATTGGGTGCACTCAAATTGAAAATCTGGGCCAGCATGTGGTTTTGCTCCCTTATATAAAACTATGGGAAGAAACCAGAGCTTTGAATTAGACATGCACCATCCCACTTAATCCATTGCTTTATTTCTTTGAGGTAGGAATGGCCGAGTCATATCTTTCTATACTACAGTGTTATATATTAATTTGAAACCACTATTACCACTAATTTGCTTGTGATTCTCAGTTAAGAATGCCATTTGAATTTATTGGAATCTTTAAAGAGGCTGGGGCATATAAAGGAAAAGCAGTAGCCTCTCTGTAGCTAAGGTTGCTATCAAGTTCCATTATAAATTATTACGGTGGCCTAGTATAGTGAGTGACAGCCCTGTCTCTGAAAAGTTTAAATAAGATAAGACAGACAAAGGGAAAAATGGGCACAGAGAGCTCAAGAGACTCACATGAGACACACTCACACAGCAGGTCAGTGAAAGAGTTAGGAATGGAAGCCAGATCTCCTGTTGCCCAGTCAAGTGCACTACCCACTAGACCACACTGTCTCCACAATACCTATTTTAGTGCCCTTAACAACTTTGGTTTGGAAAATTGGTAGGGGAAGGAGAATGTTTCTGCAGCATGTAATGGAAATTCATCAAATTGATTTTGAATTACAGATCATTATAAATTTACCCTGATTCAAAAATTTGCTATCAACATTTTCATATTGATAATTCTCTTTGAAAACTCATATGCTGCCTAAAGCTGAAGAAAATAGGTTACAATTAATCAAAGTTATTATCAGTTTTTGTTGTGGATAATTTTGAGGCCCAGTCCTGCTCCACTGATTTTAGCGGGGGCTATTGGCTCTAAATTATGTCAATAAGAGTGTTTTGCCTTTGAAAGAGACTGTTCCAGGTCTCAGTCTGAAATGCCTATGATTATCAACAGAACAGGTACAGTAAGCACAGTGACAGTTCAAACTTCCCCCTACACTGCCCCACTGAGGTGCATAAATCTTGACCTGAAGTGACCATCTCTAAGGATGGAAGCGTGTTTAAGTCTTCACTTCTGTTCAGCCGTTAGCCATTTTGCTATGACTGACATCAAGAGCTGGAGCCAATCTGTGATTATGGTGTTTGTGACATAGATATCTAGCCACTAAGAAATAGAGTAAGACAACCAACCAAAGACCTGCACCCTGATTCAGAAAAATACAGAAGCACATGCTTAAAATTAAAGTGTTTTCTTGAGTAAGAATGTTTTCCTAAAATGGGGTGATAGTCTATAATTGAAGCAATAACCCTAGTGTGAAAAAGTTTCACATTTTATTAAATGTGAAAGCTTATGCTCAAATAAATTTGTTAGTCTCTAAAGCCTGGTCTACACTAAGGGTGGGGGTCGAACTAGGGTACGCAAGTTCAGCTACGCGAATAGCGTAGCTGAACTCGAAGTACCCTAGTTCAAACTACTTACCCGTTCAGACGCCGCGGGATCGAAGTCTGCGGCTCCAAGGTCGACTCCGCCACCGCCGTTTGCAGTGGTGGAGTTCCGGAGTCGACCGGAGCGCGCAGGGAGTTCGAACTATCGCGTCTAGATTAGACGCGATAGTTTGAACTCCGAGAAGTCGAACTCACCGTGTTGACCCACGCGGTAAGTGTAGACATACCCTAAGGTGCCACAAGTACCCCTGTTCTTTTTGCACAATTCATTAACAATCTCCTGAGCAATTCAATTCTCCAAGCAAGTGTAATTTTAGAAAATTCTCAAAAAGCATAATCTTTAGAGACAGTCAGCATTTTCTGAAATGTATGAAATGTAGTTGAAAAGTGGACAAAGTTTTCTGTGGAAAGTTTTTCCATTTTTCAATTATCTCTCTCTCAGGTTGAAAAATTTCAAACATTTCAATGAAAAACAGAAAAATTTGTCAGTGGAGTTTACCAAAGAAATTATTTTCTGTTCTTGACTAGCTCCAGTTATATTCCAAGATAAACCATAAATATAGGGGTTTTAAAAGAAATGTACATGGCAGCTTTCAAATACCTACTTGGAAGCCACTCTGAAGTATTTCTGGATGAAATAAAAGGCTACTCCAAGTGGTACAAGAGCAACAAGGAACCATGGAGTGGCATATGAGATCATTCCGATAGCCGACAGGCAGAGCAAAGTGGACCGGGTGAGAGACTCCAGAGTAGGGGGAATGTGCTATTCCAAAAATAAGATAAAAATATGTATTAGACAGACCTCAGGAATACGGCAACTATATACCTTCCATGCGTGGGGTGATGACAGGGGCTGGTCTATGGCCATTCTGCTGGCCCTTCACCACTGGGAATCCCCTTTATGCCAGAGGAATTCCCAAGGGCTTTTCTGTTTCCATGAGCCCAGAGCCAGTCTACAGGGGCTTCAGTGGAGGCCAGAATTAGGGCCACTGGGACTTGCTGATGCTCAGCATCTCCAAGGATCAAGGAGAAACAGGCAGTCTCTTCCCTTCATTATGAGACATGAAAGGGAATCTTCTCTGTGAGATCTCAAATAACTTAGTAGTGCTCTTGAGTTCCCTATTGTCCCATAAATGGTGTCCTGTTCTGAGAGCCCTGCAATCACTCTCCTTTGTACATATGCCTCTAGATAAAGCATTCACAGTCACCTATCATCCAAGCATCTTGGTTCTCAGAAGTAGTGGAAGCTCTGCAAACAACTCTTCTGTTGAAATTTGTGCTTAGTTCACTATTATACACTATAACTTTACATAGACTCATACAGGTTAAGGCCAGAAGGGACCATTAGGTCTAGTCTGACCTTCTGTATATCACAGAACATTAAATTTCACCCAGTTACACCTGTATTGAGCCCAATGATTTGAGTTTGGCTAAAGCATAACTTCCAGAAGGCATCCAGTCTTGATTTGAAACACCAAGAGATGGAGAATCCATCACTTTCCTTGTTAGATTATTCCAGCAGTTAATAATCTTCACTGTTAAAAACTTGTGCCCAATCTCTCATTTGAATTTTTCTGGCTTCAGCTTCCAACCATTGGTTCTTTTTGTGCCCTTCTCTGCTAGTATTACAGTGTTGCTCGCCATTGCCATACATAGAAGCAAAATCACCTCCCCACTGCTTCCTTCTCACTTCTCCCCTATTTATGCATCCAAACATCATATTAGCTGTTTTTGCCACAGAATCACATTGGCAGCTCACGTTGAGTTGCTTATCCACCATGGGGCTGAGGACCCTGAGCCGCAGCACCCCACCCTCTGTGGGGCTAAAGACCTTAGACATCCTGCGGCTGAAGCCTGGACCCCCGAATCAGGGGTGGGGTGGGGGGAGAACTTCAGGAAATAATCTCTGAGAATTTAAGCACTGCTTGACTCTCCTATCAGTTTTTCCATTATTTTGTCCAACATTAATGTCAGGCTAACCTGCCTATATTTACTCAAGTTGTGCTGCTAGCCCTTTTTGAATATTAGCACAAAATTAGCAGTATTCCATTCTTCTGGAATTCCCTTGGTATTCCAACATTTATTGAAATTAATATAATCAGACTAGAAATCTCTTCAGCCAGCTCTTTTAGGACTCTTGAGTGCAAGTTATTTGGGGCTGCAGATTGTAAAATGTTTATGCCTAGTATATGTTGTTTAGTTAGTACTGGACTGGAAAGTAGTTAATCATCCTCATGTGATATGAGTCCTTCTTTCCAAATACAGAACAGAAGTACTGATTGAACACTTGTGCCTTTTCTGCATCATTATTAACAATTTTACCAGCTTCAACTAGTAATGGACCTACATCATTGCTAGGATTTCTTTTGTTCCTAATTTACTTAAATACAACTCCTTCCTAATATAGCATATTTAACATGTGAACCTGTAATTCTAAAGAACCAGGGGAGTTTTCCAGTAGCTCTGTCTTTGTATCCCTGAATATATTTGGGTCTCGGTGAGCTCAACGAAAATAATCTCCATAAAAGGTGTTTTGCCTGGAAGCTCTTTTACAGTTCAGAGTTTGTCACGCCATCTTGTTCTGTATGTAAAAGTGACAACCTATATGACTCCCTGTTAACAAAAGGTGTATTTCTTCTCCAAACTTGTGGCATTAATTGGGCAAGACATTATGGAATAAATGGACCGATGTGCTCACCTGATCAATGATATTCGTATCAGCAGAGAAGCGATTTAGAATTAGCCCCAAGGGAGTTGTGTCAAAGAATCTATTGAACAAAACAGAAGCAAAAAACTATGTGAAGAGAAAGTCTGGTTCTGGATGAAATATCAACATCAGTCAGAACTTAGGGCTACTGTCTAACCAGTCCCCTAGAACCAGTTAGGAAACATGAAAACTATCATCGAGTCTTATCCCTGCATTTAGAATGCCATCTAAATCTTATTTTAACCCCAAACTTTTAGCTCTCCTCTCCCACAGCCCCCTGAAAAACTGTCAGCTCCCTTCTCTCAACTCCTCTATCCATCCTCTGGCTCCCTCAACCTGAAAGATCCATTGTAAAGTCCACCTTGCTGTCCTGGGTTAAGATTCCAACTCATGGGCTGGACAGGACAGCATGTTACCTATTCACCCTTCATATGGGAACTGCAGCCACTGCATGCATACAATCACACCCTGGGCCAGCCCACATGCCCACTCCGTGCTGAGCTATATCAAGCTCATCCAGACCCTGTCTCTTTGGAGCATAAGAAATGTGGTGTGTCCCCCACACTCCCATCTCTGTGCATTGGAACTGATGCATTTCCACCACAATGGGAACCTTCTGTGGCCCCAAAACCTCTAGATGAATTTCAAACTGTCTGAAAACTTTATACCTTGAAATTACTTTCAGATGAAAACCACTGGGTATGAAAAGCAGGCAGAATCTGAAATTGTATGTTTTCCAGTCTGAAAGAGGGTAATTTCCTGAGCATCTCAGCTGGCGCTTTCAGATTCTACAGGACTTGAGGGCTATAGGAGAATGAGCCATGCTCTTTTCAGCACTAGCCACTGAGTTATACAGTAAGTGTTCTTTGGTAGATTGGCCTCTCGGGAGGAAAATCACTCTTGCTGTACCTGATTGGTCCGAGGATGATCTTATTGAGAAGATTGTGGTGAAGGTTCTTGGCTGCTGTGAGGCCCATCCACTCCACGGTCAGGGATGTGATGAGGCAAAGGACGATCCCTGCTCCACAGAGCATGCTGAACACAGCTACATGATAAGACTAATAAAAGGAGAAAAACATTAACCTTGGAAATACCCAAGGCAATGTTCTTCAAAGCTAACAGCACTGACCAGCTGGTATGTCAGACTCCAAAAGACTTCAATAATAACGGGACATGTGCTGCATGTTTAAATTAGCGTGATTCTTTCTTTCTTTCTTTTACATTATAAAAGGAGTTTTCAACCTATGGCCCCAATCCTGCAATTCACTGTATTTGGGTGCAGCAGATTTTTAGACAGGGGATTAATTTGGAAGCCTAATTTGTCTCAGGAAGATGCACAATGTATCAAGTTCACTGCAGCTACTAAAGGTGAGTATGCTGCAAGGTCTTGAGCTGAGGATGTTCAGCACTTTGCAGGACTGGGCCCAAGGCTTGTGAATTAGATAGGTGAACTAGTTTGGATAAATACAAAGATCCCCAAAACTCAGACTGAAGTAGAACAGAACTTTTCAGGAATTAAGTTTGGATAACTTCAGAAAGAAAAAAAACAAAGTTAATTTCAAGCTCCACTGGAGATCAGAGAGGCAGCTCCTCAGATGGCCTAATGGGGCTATAATAACTTAGACCAGCTAAGGATCTGCCCTCTGGATTCTGGCTGGATATGGAAATCTCATGAGAAAACTTTTATTATGTTTTAATGAGCATCTGAACTTTGGGATATTTCTCTAATCCAAACCACTGCAAGATCCTATTTAAATGGAAACACTTTGGGTTAATTTCTCTGTTAGTATTAATGGGAACTGCTGGGTGATCAGCACTTTGGAAAATCTGGGTATTCATTTAGGTTGCTAAATGTGGATTTAGGAGCATATTAGGCTCCAATTTTTGAAAATTTGGGCCCAAATTTTAGTTTCAGTTTGAGATTAAGGTTTAGATTGTTCTTAAAATTATATTAACCAATTCACCCATTTTATTTAACAAATGATGTTATAGTACCTATATTAGCTACATTCCCAATCTAACTGGTTACTAGGTTAACAGAGGGTTATTTTTCAATCATTTGAGAATATTTTTGTCTGACAAGCTTTAAGTTATGGCCAACCTTGTTTAGATGTTTATTGTCTAAGGAATCGCTGGTTTTATTTCCATTGTCCATGGATGTCCATCTTGCCAGCCAGTAATCTATGGCTACAATGACTGAGTGTTTCAAGAGCTTGGAGAAAATCATCAGAAACAGTAAGAAAAATCCTCCAGAGGTAAGATATCTCCAGCAAGTTCTCCACGGCATCTTTGTTCTAAGCCGCATTACTGTTGACATGTTATCATCATCATCTTCCTCCTCTTCTTCCTCTGTGATTCAGAAATGTAACCAAATCAGTTAGAATTTATTCAGTACCACACTGACGATCATTCATGTTTTGACTGGAGATGGTTGACATTTTTTGAATGTTGACATTTGGATGATAATTTGACATTTTTAATTTAAAAAAGCAACACTTTTTGATATGTTTTATTACTTTTCCTTCTTTTCTCCTACCAGCTCAACATTTTTTGAATTTTTGAAAATTAGAAAATGGGAAATGCCCTCACAAAACCATGATTTTTCCTTCCTTTTTAGTTGACCAGCGCTAGTTTTGTTAATAATCCTTAAGGGCAGGATGACCTAAGTTATGCAACTCCAGCTATGTGAATAATGTAGCTGGAGTCAACATAGCCTAGGTCAACTCATTGCGGTGTCTACACCACACTGGGTCAACAGAAGAAACTCTCCTGTTGACTTACCTTACACTTCTCGTTTTGGTGAAGTGCCGGAGTCAATGGGAGAGCGATCTGTAGTCGATTTAGCGGCTCTTCACTACATCTGCTAAATTGACCCCCGCTGGATAGATCGCCACAGCGTCAATCCATGGTAAGTGTAGACATGCCCTCAGTAAATCATATCTTCAGTATAGAATGCATTCATAGATATCAGACTAATTTTAGGATTTCCAAAAGCTTTTCTGGTATGTTCAGCTTGTCTTTACATTATCAGATGGGGAGCAAGGCTCTTATGGGTTGTTTGGGAAGCTACAGACAACTTTGCCAAGCATTCCATACAGAAGAGTTGTGTCGTGTTGCTTAACAGGGCTCTGCCTTAATGCTAGCTGCAATCATTACAAGCTTTATCTTCATAGAAAAGGACACTATCATGTGTAATCACATCACATTGCAACATAAGGTGATGGTTGTGCTCTGCTGTAACATGCTTATGTATCACAATATGCTGCTGTGAAAATATTGCATTGTGGAGATTTAACTCTGAGACGCAACAAGAGTATTGAAGCTCACAGCACTGCTATGCACACTTGAAGGGAATGTAGACCTGGAGTCTTCTGACAGAACTTTCCTTTGAATTGACAGCCCTGAACTGACAGTCTCCAAAGTACTTTAGTAATTCTGAATATTATGGAAAGTCATTAATTTATCTGAAGTTGAAATGTCATGTATGCTGAGGCACAAAGAGTTTAAATACTTTCCCAAGATCACACAATGGGTGACTGTCAGAACCAGGATAACAAGGAATGAGAGCACAATGTCCTGTTAAATGTTACCCTTGAAGTTATTGATATGTATTTTACCACCTTAACCAAGTGTTTTGTCTAAGAACTTTGGAGTTGTTGGATGCTGGTGTTCTGCTGGAATGTATAGTCATGTTCCCACAGGGCCTTCAATCCCCATTCTTTTTAACCTACTGAAGGAAGAAGATATCTGTACCCAGGTTATGGGACTGGCCTACTGACATGGCATTACTGCTATATCCCAGAACTAGAAGTGTGGGAAGACCTGGGTTTTTCTGCCCTCAAGACCACTGGAGACTGTACATATTAAAGAAGTGCTATGTTCAGCCTCTGGAGCAAAGCAGTGGACAGTATCACTAAACCACCAAGTCATACTGCCATCATGAGCCTTAGAAAATACCCTATATCCCTCAAGTAGCATAGCCAGATGAAACACTCTACAGGCATAAATAGCCCATAAACAGAACTTATTAATTAGATAGTCAATCCTGTCAATAATTCTGCCAGTCAGTGAGAGACCTTGGGGGTAAATCAGTACTCCACTAAGCTTATGAAGCATTCAGTTAATCACTTTATCTCTCTGGCACCATCTCACTGGCTGCCAGAACTGAATATTCCCCTGAGGGACTCCCCAACATCCCAGGAGTGTTCTTGATAGGTCATGTTGCCAGTAGCCTATAGCCCCCCAGGTAACTTTACAAGTGATTCAGATCTGGATTCATGCCTCCAAAAATGTAGAAATTTGTGGAGACAAAAAGGTAACTTGGATGTTGGGGCCACAAATACCTAGAAAGATCTAGATCCAAAAATAGCAGCCTAGGCTCCATCTCTAATTTTTAAAAAAATCATATTCTTCTTTAAAAGGATGTGCAAATAACTACAAGCTATGTCAAAGGAGCCTGTGGGAGGACAGGAGGTATCTCAATAGGCAGAATCAGTGGGGGCATTCATAACTATGTGACATAACTGGAGCTAGAAGGCTAGATTCTCAGCTGGTGTAAAACAGCATAACATCAATGACTTCCATGGAGCTACTTCGATTAACACTAGCTGAGGCTCTGGCCCAGAATTTCTTAATATATCTTTTTTTCCCTTTCTCTCTTACTATCTCCAGAAAATGCAGCATAGTAAACCTCTAACAAGCTTTCTTCTATCCTTATTCCTGCACATTGTTTGCAAAACTCCATTAAGAATCCATTCAAAAGCTCTAATTCTAAATAGCTCAAAGTATTGGACTTTTACTCTTATTGCCCAAAGGAGTAAATGTCATCCACATCTTCATATCTTGTTGCCAAGAACATTTAGCAATATATTAAGAATGTGGATACATGCAAATGATGCATGTTTATAGTCTACCCAGTGTGAAAAGATATAATGTACCTTCATCCTCATCCTCCAGTTGTGCTTTGGATTCTCTTGGGTACATTGCTCTTCTGAGAGTTTTTCTTTCCAAAGTAGTTTGGTCAGTTTCCAAATCCTGTAACATTACATTAACTTGAGAGTCCAGCCTACTGTGAGTTCCCTCATTTTAATCTAAGAAAGGTGATGCCAGAGACAATGGAAGCTCATTTGCATCTGAGTCACCAGAAAAGCAAATTGAGGGGAGAATGAGGAAGACAGGATGGCATCAGCTTCCTGGAGCACAAGCAGCAGGGGAGAAAACATTACCTGGAGATACACTTCAAAAGAATATATTTCAAAGGTTTAGTGGACTATAAAAAGAAGGGGAGAGAACCTTTTATCACTTTAGGGACAAAAGAGGACAGCGCTCTTGAAATCTGTGAAAGGTGGATCCTTCAACCATATGGGTTGAAGATGCTAAGAAATTGCCTGAGACCAGTATTGTAATCTGTTAAATTTGAGACTCTAGAAAGCATGTTTTACTTTCATTTTATTTGTAACCATTTCTGTCTCTATTACTCTTGCTTAGTATCACTTAAATCTATGTTCTTTATAATAAAAATAAGCATAAGTTTATTAATAAACATCTCAGTGCTGTGTATTAAGGTGAAGAATGTGTCCTCAGCTGGGCTAACATATTAGTGTGTGTGAAGTGTCTCTTTGGAGACAGCAGACTTAATAATTTGTATGAGAGTCCACTGAGAGCACTGGACACTGCAAGGAGACGTCTCTGGGGAACTCGGGAACTCGGGTTCACTAAATGTTACTTACGAGGCAAGGATTAGACTGGCAGAACCTTGAGGAGTTTGCTGGTGAGGTGGACAGACTGGTATGGCAGGGAGCTGACACAGTTTAAGCTCCAGCAAAGCTCTCTCTTGCTAAGGCTGAGAGGTAACACAGAAGCCTGTGTTTCTGGTCTCCTTGAAGAGCCCAGACCACCAAGTCACTGAGCTCAAAATCCTCCCATGAGGTCTACTGATGTGCAGAATTCCACCCCTCAATCAACTTGAGAGGAGAATTTCACCCTAAATCCATTAGAATGGACTCAAACATGGATCAACATTCAAGATGCAATACTTTGCTACAATGCACCCTGGTCTCACTGTCATTACCTTTTCTAATTCTTGGTCTTGGCGATTCATCAGAGTTTTCCAGTGCTCGTACAGTTCAACATCTTTGGTCTGGATGTCCTTCAATGTCCCTTCTCTGAGCACATAACCGTCCTTCATAGCTATGATCTAGAAAGGAGGATTATCTATAGGCCTACTCAACAACGTGACATAATCACTGCATTTGGGACTATGCAGCAGATCTCAATGTGAATGAGCTATAACTCAAAACTGGGCTAATTTCAGTGTTCATTGTACCCAATGGCTGCACATTTTATCAATAGCTTTTAAAAGTTATTTTGTCAACATATATCTTACAATGAAAATATTACAGGAAATAGTTATTTGTGGACATAAAGAAAGAAGACAAGGTATAATTAATAATAATAGAATAATTGTTTGTATAGCACATTTCAGTCAAAGATCTTAAGCAGCTCTGATTTATAAGCTATGTGCCAATTACTTGTCCATGGTTAAGTGGAAGGAAAGTTCAAATAAAATGCTTTTCACTCCATTCCACTCAGTGTTGCAGACCTACACGTGGAATGTAGAGGTAGGAGCTCCATGCTCACTTCAAGAACAGATGGTGGGATGGCTCTTAGTAGAACAATCTTTTAAGCACTATAGATCTGCCTTTAACTATATCCCCACCAAGGGATATCAGACCCTTGTCCTTACAATGTGACAAACTAGCAAGTGGTGCCTCCCCGCTTACCCAGTCCGCATGTGGCAGATATTGCAATTTATGTGTCACCAGAATAAGTGTTCTTTTGTCTTCCTGGAGGAACTTCAAGATACCTTCCTGCATCAAGTGATCACTTAAGTGAATGTCCAGTGCAGAGAATGGATCATCCTGCAATTGGATAAAAGAAAAAATGGGGCAGAGGGGTATGTGTGACATTACACCCCATATTTTTCATAGAAATATGGTCATGATATGAATATGGCATAACTAAGATATACTTTATGCAAGATGGCTCATGAAAGGTATCATTGGAAAGGTTATAATTTACTGAATGTGATTATCCAATTTATATGTTTCAGAGTAGCAGCCGTGTTAGTCTGTATCCGCAAAAAAAAAAAAAACAGGAGTACTTGTGGCACCTTAAAGACTAACAATAAATGCTAAAATTTATGCTAAAATAAATTTGTTAGTCTTTAAGGTGCCACAGTACTCCAATTTATATGTATGTATCATTCTGTATCTAAAGTTAGGAATATTGACTATGTACAATTACAACTGTATATGTACTTGGGGGGAATGCCTACCAGACAGCAGGCAATCCTCCTGAATGACCCATTTAGGAAGGACAATAGAACTCGGATTATGCTAATCTCCCACATTCCTGAGGTGCTTCCTTGGATCCTGCATTGACACTACAACATAAGCTGATAATGTCACCTGATGAAAAATACTCCCTTGGACACTGCTGGTACTTTTACACTGTAGGGAGTAGGGATAAAAGAAATCCTTTTTAAGGGCTGGGAAGGGGGTTGATCTGGGCTCTCTCCTCCATTGCCTACCCAAGAAGGACTGCTGAAAAAAACCTGATGGGACAAAGGAACTAATCTGAAGGGAAAGGCAGGGGTGAGTCCAGACTGAGACAGGGGTCCAGTCTGTAAGAAGAAATAACTGGAACTTTGAGCTACAGAAACTCTGCATCCTGCCTAATTCAACATTTAGGGTGAGAAATTACATTTTGTAACCTGTTTCTTTAGTTAATCCAGTTTAGTTTGCGTGTTTTGTTTTATTTGCTTAGTAATCTGTTTTATTCTGTTGGCTATCCCTTATAATCACTTAAAATCTGTCTTTTGTAGTTAATAAACTTATTTCTTGTTTGTAACATTACCCAATTTGTGCAATTCATATCTTGCTGGCGGGGAGCAAGAAGCTGTGCATATATCTCTTCACATTGAGGGACAGGGCAAATTTTTATGAGCTTGCGCTGTGCGGATTTTTCTATACAGCGCAAGACAATATACCTTTGGGCCTGCACTCCAAGGGAGGGGGGCCCCTGAGTGCTGGGGCAAGTCCCTTGAGCTGAGTCTTCCTTGAGCTGATCTCAATGTCTGTGTCTTTCTGCAGGTGGGTGTGGTCCTGCCTGTGTGTGTGTGCTAGAGGAGGTTTAAGAGCCTGGCTCAGCAAGACAGGGCAAAGGGGGCCCAGGGTGGCGGAACAGGCGGGCTCAGTGGTATCCCAGTACTTTAGGTGGCACCTTCAGCCCATCACAGTATGTACCAGAGTTTATTTATTTTGTTCTTTTAAACATTTAACCTATTCTAAAAAAGCAAACAGCTGTAATTACTAAAGTGCTATCTGTTGCCCTAATGCTAATCTTTACCATCTTTAGTGAGAGGGCAAAAGTGGAAAACAATAAGAAAGATAAAACCTTTACTCTTAAGCCTGTAGGAAATCTCTCAGATTCTCCTTGTGACTTTTTGGTTTCCCCTCTGAAACACCTGGCATTGGCTACTGTCAGAAGACAGGATACTGGGCTAGATGGATCTTTGGTCTGACCCAGTATGGCCATTATGTGCTTATTTTCTATTTCTGAGTCAATTTAGTGCTGGTCCCAGACTGACAGTCATGGAAACTAGAGATGGACCTGACCTGGAAAACCAGATTTGGAACCCTCCCCCAAAATTTGGGGAAATTCAGATCCAGCTTCAAACTTTAGACCCGAGCCATCTCAAGAGATAACTGATGTCATCTGTTATTCTATAGAACAGAAACAGCAGAGTCAGTGCCAATGCAAGCTTCCTCTAAACCTGGCTCATTAATATGCCTGTACTTCCACTTGGAGAGAGTACCTGTAAGGATGAGAGAGTAATTCAGACTCCAGTCCTTGGCCTCTCTCCACTGACTCTACCAGCAAGGATGACAATTGTGTTGGCAAGTTTTTTATGTGAACACTTGTCCTCTAAGAACTAAGATGAGTCCACCAATTTATTTTGCCTAGGACTCACACAGCCATCACATGGGTGATGACTTTCAGAAATCATCAACATAGACTGAATTGGGATTAGAAACAGAGATGTGAAAGGCCATGTATCCCATTGCTAAACCCCAAGTCCATTTATTCCCCACAAAAGGTTAAATTGTGATACCCCGACTCTTGAAAAAGACTCTTCAGTGGGATGATGTTCTGTACTCAGTGTGAGTATGGGCATAAAAATCCTGTCCCAATCTTTTTATACTGAACTACATGGCCCTCTTTCACCAACCTCCTAATGTGTTCTGCTACTGCTTCTAGTCATTGTTTATTTGTTCTTTTTCCTGTCTCTGCATTCTGGATTCAAAAGTAGATATAGGTCCCTGTAGGAAAGCTAAATATAAGGGCAACATTTTATTGTGAAGTTTGCATACTTTGTATTTAAAAAAAAATCTTACCAAGAAGACGATGTTGGTGTTTTGATAGAGTGCTCGAGCTACGCAGATTCTCTGTCGTTGGCCACCACTTAAGTTAATCCCCTAGTGAATATAACAGGTCATAAAAATGTGTCTTTTGAATAAACAAAATGATTTGTATATGACAAGACATTGAAAAATGGCAAGTTTTTATTAAACCACCCAAAGAAGTTTCCTTAGAATTTGTCAAAGTGTTGGATATAAGGTTACTCCTGTTGGTAAATGAATACAGTCAGTGTATAACCTCCTGAGAAAGAAACTGTTATTATTAGTACAATTTCATATAAACTAATCACAAATAACTTAGAATGTATAAAGTTCTTCTCCTAGCAGAGTAGGACTGTCTTTGGCTGGGAAAACATGGAAGACTGTGGCCTGGTCTACACTAGGCGTTTAAACCGGTTTTAGGAGCGTAAAACCGATTTAACGCCACACCCGTCCACACTGAGAGGCCCTTTATATCGGTATAAAGGGCACTTTAAACCGGTTTCTGTACTCCTCCCTAACGAGAGGAGTAGCGCTAATATCGGTATTACCATATCGGATTAGGGTTAGTGTGGCCGCAGAGCGACGGTATTGGCCTCCGGGCGGTATCCCACAGTGCACCACTGACCGCTCTGGACAGCAATCTGAACTCGGATGCAGTGGCCAGGTAGACAGGAAAAGCCCCGCGAACTTTTGAATATTTCCTGTTTGCCCAGCGTGGAGCTCCGATCAGCACGTGTGGTGATGCAGTTAAAAATCAAAATAAAGAAAGAGCTCCCGCATGGACTATGCGGATGTGATCGCTGTAAGGGCAGGCAAATCTGTTCTATCAGCGCTCCGTTACAGAAGACGAAATTCAAAATCATTTTTAAAAAATCTCCAGACAGATGCCATAGCAGGGACTCAGCGCACTGCTGCGTGACAAGCGTAACGGAAAGCCAAAGAATCAAATGGACGCTCATGGACTGGAGGACTCAAGCTATCCCACAAACAGTTCCTGCAGTCTCTGAAAAGCATTTGCATTCTTGGCTGAGCTCCAAATGCTTCTAGGGTCAAAAACAATGTCCGCGGTGGGTCAGGGCATAGCTAGGCAATTTACGCACCCCCCCACCCACCCCCAGAAGTGAAAGGGAAAACAATCCTCTCTTGACTCTTTTACATGTCACCCTATCTTTACTGAATGCTGCAGATAGACGCGATGCTGCGGCACTCAACACCAACATCCTTGCTCCCCCCACGCCATGGATGGCTGATGGTACAATATGACTGGTACCCGTCCTCATCATCAGCCTATTGGCACATGGGGCAGTGCAAAAGGACTGGTAACCATGCCGACTAGCATCGGTGAGGTCAATCAAGGGTGCCTGGTCCTAATTTTTCGGGGTAGATGATACAGTATGCCTGATAACCATCGTCATCATAGCAACAGGGGGCTGAGCTCCATCAGCCCCCACCCTTCATGTGTAAAGAAAAGATTCAATTGCCCCTGGACTAGCAGAGGGATGCTGGGCTCCTTTCCTCCACACTCCTTACTGTCCTGTCTGGACTATCATAGCAGCTGGAGGCTGCCTTCCACTCATATCTCACTAACAAGTCACTGTGTCTTATTCCTGCATTCTTTATTACTTCATCACACAAGTGGGGGGACAATGCTAAGGTAGCCCAGGAAGGCTGGGGGAAGAACGGAATCAACAGGTGGGGTTGTTGCAGGAGCACCCCCTGTGAATAGCATATAGCTCATAATTTCTGCAGGATCTGACACAGAGCGGCTGTGCTCTCTGGTTCTATGATACAGTGGTTCTCTAGTACACTTGCCCATATTCTAGGCAGGACTGATTCTATTTTTAGATACCAAAAAGGAGGGATTGACTCAGGGAGTCATTCCCAATTTTGGCTTTTGCACCCCTGGCTGATCTCAGCCAGGGGCACTTATGACAGCAGCAAATGGTGCAGTGCAAAAGGACTGGTAGCCACGATCATCTTATTACCAATTTATGGTATGGTAGATGTGCAATATGGCTGGTAACCATCTCTGCTATCATGCAAAAGCAAAAGCATGCTGCTGTGTAGCGCTGCTGAATCGCCTCTGTGAGCGGCATCTAGTACACATACGGTGACAGTCACAAAAGGCAAAACAGGCTCCATGATTGCCATGCTATGGCATCTGCCAGGACAATCCAGGGAAAAAAGGCACGAAATGCTTGTCTGCCGTTGCTTTCCCAGCGGAAGGAGTGACTGACGACATTTACCCAGAACCACCCGCGACAATGATTTTTGCCGCATCAGGCACTGGGATCTCAACCCGGAAATTCCAAGGGGCGGGGGAGGCTGCGGGAACTATGGGATAGCTACAGAATAGCTACCCACAGTGCAATGCTCCAGAAATCGATGCTAGCCTCGATTTAATGTGTTTAGTGTGGCCGCGCACACTCGATTTTATACAATATGTTTTGCTAAACCGGTTTATGTAAATTCGGAATAATCCCGTAGTGTAGACGTACCCTGTGATCAAAAGAGCCTTCTGAATAGCTGCAGGGGACAACAGCCCCTGTCCACTCCACCCTCTCTACCCCAGTAGATTTAAAAGAATTAAAAAATAAAAATCATGATGGAGCTATTTAAAAGGTGTTTTATAGGAAAACTGATTTTTTTCAGTTAGTCAGTTTAATAATATTTAAGTTTAATGTATCAATATAAGAGCTTGGAAGTAAAACTCCCACTGGATTAAGGTAAGTGGCACAGATCTTGACTTTTTTTCTGTACTCCTGAGTACAATGTAGACACAGGACTTCATTCTTGTTTACACTAAGCGCCACTTGGCCCCATTCTAGCAGTGTGAAGGGGCTTAGATTGTGTATACATTACATTTACACCCATTTTAAAGCCCCTTTACCCTTCCAGAGTGGTGTAGAGTGGCCACAGTATAAATGAGAATCAGGGTCACAGTGTAAAATGAACACAGTGGAGTTATATCAGGAGTGAATCCTTCCCTTTGTTTTTCTTGAGTCTCCTAAATGACTTCGTTTTCCATGATGTATCATAAAAAGAATGCAGGGCCTCCACGGCACTTACGGAAAGAATAAACGCACAGGGCCAGATTCTGGTCTGAGAAGCCAACAGAGTTACTCAGATTTATTCCTGGATACCTAAGATTTGATTCTAGGCTAAGGTGCTGTAGGGAGTACATGATAATACTGACTAGCTCAGAGTAGCTGGATTCTTAGATTGCTAGGTGTCATGAATATCTATGATGGCGTACAAGTTAATGTGGAATTATAATAAATATTAATAAATACAACTATAATGAATGTTTAACAGGCTTGTAGCTCAATGCAATCTAGAAATGTGATACCCATCACACAAACCAGGCTGTCATACAAACTTCCACCTCTTTATTTACCCTTTCTCCAATTTCTGTCTGATCGCCAAATGGTAATAGGTCGATGTCCGGCTGCAGAGAGCATGCATCCGTAACAGCTTTGTATCTGCAGAGAAAAAAAAGATTATTCTTATGGAAAGACAACCAAACTGGATAAAACAAAAAAACTCCTTCCAAAACTCAGACTTAATCTATTGGTGAAGTTCAAAAGAGTTTAGCTAACTTTAAAAGGGACCCAAGTGAAGCCTTTACAAAAAGCCATCTTTATTAGTGACTTCAATGAAGCTAGGCTAATTTGCACCAGCTGAGATTCTGGTCCCTGAATTTGTGGATGCTTATCTGTATTTTGTGAGATCTGCCCATCATTAATTGCTATCAAGTGAACTGAGTGGCATATCATAGGAAAGCATACACTGAAAGGAATATAATTTATTTTTAATAACTTAAAGCAAAGTGCGTGTTGCCAGTAAAAATGCCTAGATTTTAGCAATTTGTTTTCCTAAAATCAAGTCACTTTTCCCACTGCATTTGTTGGTTGACTATTTAAATGAGCATAAAAAGTAAGTGTTGGGCAAGAGTAGTCAGAACCAGGTACAAAAGAGCTTTGTTTTGACTTTCAGTACCCTGTGTTTCCAGTGAGGTCCCAATTATCACTGACTTGAGGTAGGCACACAGCAGGTAGGCCTGTCTTCAGCACAATAATATCAGATTGTATGGTGTTTTGTAATGTGGTGCTCTGATCCAGGACTGGATTAAGGCTCGGACACAATAGGACCATGCCTAAATCCCCTGCTCCAGAGTCATATGATGACATCAGAACCTCAGCTTAATTTCAAAAATAGAAAACACGCTTCTGGTCTCCACAGTTCCCAAGAAAAGCTTATAAACATGCCCCAAGTGTAACAGATGCCGTGATATTTGTCTAAGGCCTGGTCTATGTTACAGATTTATGTCAGTATAACTGCATTGCTCAGGGGTGTGGAAAGTCCACACCCCTGAGCAATGTAGTTATACCGACCTAACCCCTGCTGTAGTCAACTCTATATTGACCGGAGAGCTTCTCCCGCCGACATAGCTACCACCTCTTGGGGAGGTGGAATACCTACACTGACCAGAGAAGCTCTTCCACCAGCGTAGGTAGCATTTTCACAAAGTGCTACAGCACTGCAGATGCGCCACTGCAGTGCTGTATGTGTAGACTAGCTCTGAGTCTGCAGACAGCCCCCAACAGGCAAAAGGAGCAACAGCCAGTTAGCACCAAGGAGAAAGCCCCAGACCTGCTGCCAGCACAGAGTAGTCCTGCTGTTCAGGGAGGGGCCACCCTTCCTCTTCTTGGTTGGGGGAAGAGGTCTTATTGCTTTTCCCACTACTGCACCATGTCTACTCACTGCTGGGATGGTGGCTGTGGGGAGCATCCAGGTTGGATGTGCCTCAAAATTGGCTTAATCTGGCCCCGCACATGGCAGTAACCTCAGAGCATTAAACTACTTTCTCTTGGGACCCAGATGAATAAGCAGCTGCTTCTCTGAAGCAGGAACCC
This sequence comes from Mauremys mutica, assembly GCF_020497125.1. Classification (NCBI taxonomy): domain Eukaryota; kingdom Metazoa; phylum Chordata; order Testudines; family Geoemydidae; genus Mauremys; species Mauremys mutica. The sequence continues at coordinate 121,810,340 of NC_059072.1, read as the reverse complement.
TCAACACCTAACAGCCAGACTATGGCTTTCACCCACTGAGGGCAGTGCTGAACTTCAGTGCCCTGTGAGGGGCAATGGAGGCACAATCCCTCTCTGATCTCCTCAGTACACAGTGGGAGCATATAAGCTGCAATGTGCCTTTGGCCAGCCAACTCCAGAAAAAGTTCAAAGAGAGCACTTCCTGTGTCCTCAGAACAGGAACTGCCATTCTCCCTGGCCCTTACAAGGGGTGACCTCCCTGCTATGCAAGACCCAGGAACAATCATATATAATAATGGACTTAGAAGCCAAGAGCCCATTCTACCTCCCTTTCTTCCCCGCCTACCCTCCCTATACTTCTTGCTAGCTCGATACCTCAGCAGTTCCCATTGTTACAGTCCACTCTTGGGAGTGAAAATGTCAGTAATTGCTTCCTATGGCCTATCCCTTCAGTGACTTTAGGGTCTTTTACACCTCTTTCTCCACCTCTTTGCTCTCCTTTTCATCCGGCATGGAGGGAATCTAGTCCTTAGGTTTTATAACACTAAGGAAATTGATAATTACCTCTGTTTGTTAAAAGGACTCCCAAAGATAATGTTTTCTTCCACTGTAGCATTCAACAGCCATGGCTTCTGTGCTGCATAAGCCACAGAGTATCTGTTTCTGCTGGAAAAATTAAAACAACACCAATAAAATAGATTATCTTGACGTGTCTTATGAACAGAGTTAACAATATGCATTAAAAAAGAACAAAGGTGAAGGCAAGGTACTATAAAAGGAACTGTAACAAAAGAAAAGACAAAAGCTTTAAAGGAAGAGGTTACATCAGAGAAGCATCCACTCTCTGTCCTGAAGTTAAAGGTCTGTGTACCAGGTTGTACTACTTAGACACTGCTTTAAATGGTTTGTTACTGGGCCAGAGATGGTATATGGAATTTAAGTCCAACAGCAAATTGCAAATGTCTAAAACCACCATTCCATCCATTGTTAAATTACGAGTAATTTAAAAGAATAGAAAATGTACCAGGGTGGAATAGTGTTTTCTAACATCAAAACCAGCTACTTGGAAAATAGTGTATAAAATGGATGTTTTCAGCCCATTTGCCTCATTGCCTTTTAGTATGTTTTTTATTTTAAACTACCATGTGCTTGCATTATAATTTTTCAGCAGATGCTATTTTTCTTATATGTAGGTCCATGTTAACATTGTAATGGATTGAAATTATACACTAAAGTAGAACAACTCTGTACCAATTCAGAAGATATCACTATGGTCTGTTAAGTAAATATAATGCATATTTTGAATGTGCCTCAATATATAGTGAATTATATAGTATGTGACTACTTTGCTCTTTACTGTTTTGTTTACGTATTCTGGCAGATACGATTGTGTGATATCAGCCACCTTTCTGAGATGGCAATAATGTGATGTGAACTGAGTGATGAAATGTCAATCTTAATTATCATTGTCTTCATGTATGTTGCTTCAGATTACATCCTTACTATTAATTTAATATAGTAGGTGTCTATGGTTTGCTACAGAGAGAGAGGGTGCTATGGTATTGGTTAGAAATATTGGTTAGAAGCATTCAGCATCATCCCATAACTTGTAGAAGACCCAGAAATCTACTCAACTATGTTAATATTTCTCCTTAGGTTATCAGGTATCAGATAACACAGTGGTTCCCAACCACAAGTATGTGTGCAACTACTGGTATAGTACTTCTGCCATTTGTGATAGGTATTTTTGGCTGCATCTCCAAAGTGACTTGAATAGGAACAACACTGGGCCCTTAATGATGAGCTTCCACTTAGTGTTGCCATCCACCCCACATTTACTGTGTGCGTAACTGTGAGACTAGGATATGGAGCAGCACAGGATTCACTGCTGGTTACAGAACATACAAGCAAATGGGAGGCTGCAGGCTTCAGCATCACAACTTGACACCTGTGGGCCTCATCCTGCAGGATGCTGAGTGCCCTAAACTCCCAGTGATGTCAATGAAAGTTGAAAGCACTTAACACATTGCAGGAAAGGCTTGGCGCCTCTCATGGGCAGGCATTTAAACAGGTGTACTGGCATAATTGCCTGAAAAAGATTGGGAACCACTGCATTTAATAAAACTGCCAGTTAATCTTCCAGAAAGTTATCACCTACATGGTGAAGAGACGAGGAAATGACTGAAAAATACAAAGATGGAAGTTCAAGGAGATTCCGAGGAAGCAAATGATTCTGATCAAATACACTGCAAATGGAAATAATACCTTCTGGTTGTGTCACAAGAAGGATCAGTTTCATTAATGCTGTAAGTTATGGTAAATGATGTTTAGTATTCAGGAAACAGAATAACTTTTTATGTGCACATTTCACATATGGGAAAAATAGGTTAGGTACACATTTGAATGGCTGAATTCATCCATTGTTTTTTCTTTTAAAGGGCAAATAGGCAAAATCTAATTAGTGTAGCCAATGATTTCATTTAATGGCTACATTAGTGACGTGTAGGAGGGAACTGTGGCTTTCCTATTGTGCCTTTATTACATACCTGGATAGGATAATCACTGAATTCATGCAGTTACGTGTAATTAGAACATTACTTTAAAAATGATCATTGTCATTTAATGCCTATTAAAGTAAAGGACTAATATCCCTCACTTGGAACACAGAGAAGGTTGGCGAGCACTACATAGGTGCATAGTTTCTAATCTGCCGAGGGGTGCTCCCCCGGTTCTGCCCAAGCCCCGCCCCCACTCCACCCCTTCCCCCAAGTCCCCACCATGCCCTGCTTCTTCACACCCCTGCTCCGTCCCTGCCCCAACTCTTCCCCACCCAGTTCCACCCCCTCCCTCGAGCATGCTACGCCCTCACTCCTTTCCCCCAGCACCTCCTGCCGCCACGAAACAGCTGATCCATGGAAGGCGGTAGGTGTTGATCTGTGGCGCCCGCCGGCAGGCAGGAGGTGCTGTGGGGAGGGGAAGGTTCTGGTAGGGGGGCTGCCAGTGGGTGCTCAGCATCCAGCATGTTTTCCCCGCGGGTGCTCTAGCCCCAGAGCACCCACGGAGTCAGTGCCTAGGGAGCACTGTGTAAGCTTCCCCGCACAGGTTGGTCAATGTACTGCAAAACCCTTGCTGCTCTTCTAGCCCTGAGAGTCCCATGAGCACATGGCAAACTACGTCAGATTGCGTGTGTGGTTCTGAGGCATGCACAAACGGGCTGTGTGCTGAAATCACTAAACTCATTTTCAGTCGTGAGCCAGGTTAGGTTCTGAACACAGCTCAGTAGAGATAAAATGCTGCTGCATTAGCCCACTGGCTCCACCACCACCTATCCCCTTCTGCACAGCCCAAATTCTCTAATAGGGTGACCAGATGCCCTGATTTTATTTGGACAGTCCCGATTTTCGGGTCTTTTTTTTAATATAGGCTCCTATTACCCCCCACCCCCTGTCCCGATTTTTCACACTTGCTGTCTGGTCACCCTATTCTCTAATGAACATTTTTATGTGGTAGATTTTCAAGGGCATCCAACAGCAATCATGAGGTATACGACTTAACGGCTCTCCCCTTATATTAATAGCATTAACAGGGTTGATGTTATGGAGTAGTAGTCAAAGGAGGTCAGGAATGGCAGTGCCACTCATTGTGAGGAATGGTGATGCTTCACTGGAAACACTGGCTTGTACAACCTAAAAGAGGAAGATTATGCCTGGGGCTAAGTCAGGCTCCCTGCAGCTCCTGGAAGCAGCCACCCGGTCCCTGCGCATGGGCAGCCAGGGTGGTTCTGCACGCTGCCCGCACCCCAGTGCCGGCTAAGCAGCTCCCATTGGCCGCTCCTGCGACCAGTGATATTAACAGGAACAGGAAGCAGGGAGAGAAGAAACCAGGCAGAGTGCAGTAGAGAAGCCAGGCAGGCTGCATTAAGTAGGAGAAGTTGCTCCCTGAGTACAAGCCTAAACTGATGCAGAGACTTGCGTGTGGACAGTAAATTTGGGAGCCTGAGTCTGGGGCCTGATAAAATTATTATTGTAGTGATTCCTGGAATGAGGACCTGTTTGTTGTAATGATTCCTGGGCTGAAGCCTTATTAAGAGGGATATAGCCTCTAGTTAATGTGTTTCAGAGTAGCAGCTGTGTTAGTCTGTATCCACAAAAAGAACAGGAGTACTTGTGGCACCTTAGAGACGAACAAATTTATTTCAGCATAAGCTTTCGTGGGCTACAACCCACTTCTTCTGTCTGTGTGTTCCATTCTATTTGTCCGAAAAAGTGAGCTGTAGCCCACAAAAGCTTATGCTGAAATAAATTTGTTAGTCTCTAAGGTGCCACAGGTACTCCTGTTCTTTTTATTTAATGTGTGTTGACTTCTCCTGGCCCTAGGCTGTTAAACTGACAGCTACTGCTGCTCCACTTGGGGAAATTAAGTAGTGACACACCTGTAGTGCCACACTCAACTGCAAGGGGGGTGCTCTGGGGTTGCCTGCACATTTACAGGACCAACAACTAGAGGGTGTTCTGAGGTCATAGACGAATAACCACTGTTCCCTTTTTGGAAGGGTGGAAGAGCCACAGTTGCTATCTCGGGACCTTGTCTAACCAGAGCTGTCTCTTTATTCAGAAACGGATTCCTATCTCCACTACCATGGAAAGATAGTTCCAAGGTACAAGAGAGAGGGAGATAGAGGCCTTTGAGATTAAAAAGAGGGAAGAAGTTAGTCCCACAGGAAAAAGAAAGATTAGAATCTCTCATTTAAAACAAACAAACAAAAACCAAAAACAACTCAGATCTTCTTCCTTAACAAATAGCAGTGAGTTAAAGTGGTGGGAGAAGGACTGAGGAAATACATCTACCATATAGCTCTGGAACTGCCAACAGTAGAATAATTTTTAAAACTTTGGGACCAATGCAATGGTGCTTACTACTAGAGTGAACAGACTTGTAATAACTAAATTTCCCCTTATAATCAATGAGAGCAGTTGTATGAGTAATGAGACTTTTAAACCCCCTGTTCAACAAACCATCCCTCTTCAACTAGATGCGTAAGCACATGCTTAAATTCTACTGACTTCAGTTTGACAAAAGCAAACGTTTAAAGTTAAGCATATACTCATGTGCTATGCTGAATCACAGATTCAGTAATGAAGAGTTGTAGGGTTTGATCCTTTACTTTTATACTAGTAGAAAGTTTACTTCTCAAACTACATACTTTAAGTACGACAACGAAACAAGTACAGTGCGTGGCAGTAGTCCAAAACTCAGTTCTGGAGTGTATGATATTGCCATGAAAAGGGTGCAGGTATTTGTAATCCTTATCTAATTTTGTTCATTTATTATTTTTTACTCTGTATTTGAAAAAATATCCACATTTCCCCAGACCGGATCACTGCTAGTTACACCAGAGTTAAGCCTGAAATTATGAAAAGCACTGAACTGATTAGATTGATCATATGATGATTTTGACTTTGTATGCTAGTCTGTTAGCCAAATTTATTTAAAATCAAGATTTCAAGGGAAAGTTAAAAATAGACTTAGCTGCAGCCTGGACTACTGTCAATGTATCCTTGACTTGACCTTTTAAAACGCTAACATATCTCTAACTCTGCCCTTGTTCTCCAGCAAAACAAATACAGAGGGAAGCAAATTAATGCTAGAGCTCTATGACTGCAGTGGAACTATAGAGTTCCCACTTAATCTACAGGATCAACAGGGCAATGAAGATTCAGGGCCCCAATCATATGGATGGCCTCCAGCTGCATGAGACACTTCCACTGAGGACTACCTTCCAGCCTCTCCACATAGCCAGGGCAGAACTAGTAGCCATGCTGACATTGGCCATCTACCTATTTATCCCTCTAGGAGGTCTTTATAACACCCATCACTGTGTTATCTAACCTTCTGTGGTAGCAACCATGGTCCAGAGCTGTACTTGTTGTGCGGCTGAGGGAAGGCACAGCTAATGCTGACTTCTGACAACGCTTACTTCCCACCACTTTCCTTGCAGTCTGTCACAGCATTGGGCCAAAGAATGCCATTAGTAAGGGTTTGCTCCAACTCTTGTTTTGTCCATGTTTTACACCTGGTTTCTGGGCCCTCACATATACTTTGCACAGGGGAGTCTTACATACCCTCTACTCTCTGTAGAGTGCGTCCAGAGGGCAAGGAGCATTCTGCTTAGCTGCTCTCCCGCTCTGCTTGGCTCCCCCAAGGCATTTTCTGAGAATTTGGTTCTCTCCACACCACACATCTGTGTGTGGTATGCAATTAGATATGCCTCTGTAAAGTCTGGATTGGGACTTTCCAACTCAGCCCTACATAACGGGCTGAACTCTAACAATGATTCTGGATAGTCCGCATGCCCCATTATATGGGAAGCCTGCTCAGCCAGTTACTTATCAGAACAGCTGGAAGCCAACCTCACATCTAAGGCTTTTGATTCCTGCAAACCACAGCACATGCAGTGAGAAAGAGCACCTGTCCCTGGCTTACAACCCCAGAATGACGTGGAAGCTGAGCCCCAGAGAGAACCTGTCCCATAACTGGGCCCTACCAAATTCACAGCCATGAAAAACACGTCACGGACTGTGAAATCTGGTGTGTCCCCCCCTGGTGAAATCTGGTCTTTTATGTGCTTTTACCCTATGCTATACAGATTTCACAGGGACGACCAGCGTTTCTCAAACTGGGGGTCCTGAAGAGAGTTGCGGGGGTGGTGGTGGTGGTGTCACAAGGTTATTTTAGGGTGATCACAGTATTGCCACCCTTACTTTTGCGCTGCTTTCAGAGCTGGGTGGCCGGAAAGTGACAGCTGTTGGCCAGCGCCCAGCTCTGAAGGCAGCGTCCCACCAGCAGTAACACAGAAGTAAGGGTGGCAATACCATACCAGACCATCCTTACCTCTGCGCTGCTGCTGATGGCGGCTCTGCCTTCAGAGGTGGGCTCCCGGCCAGCAGCCATCACTCTCCAGCTGCCCAGCTCTGAAGGCAGCGCTGTCACCAGCACCAGCACAGAAGTAAAGGTAGCAGTACTGCAATCCCACTACAATAACCTTGAGACCCCCCCACATACACATACACATAACTCCTTTTGGGTCAGGACCCCTACAATTACAACACCAGGACATTTCAGATTTAAATAGCTGAAATAATGAAATTTATGATTTTTAAAATCCTATGACCGTGAAATTTACCAAAATGGACCCTGAATTTGGTAGCGCCCTACCCATTAAGCCTATCCGGGGAAAGTTCTCTAAAGGGAAGGTGCATTGAAACACTTTCTCTTTTTTCCCCTAACATACATGCCCAGTTTCATCCCTGGAGGAAGTAGGTACAGCTCTCACTGCCGTCAGAGTTGCGCTAGTTTATCCAAGGGCTGATTTTGGCCACAATGGGCCAAAATCTACTCTCACTTGCACCAATATAAATCCAGATGAATTACTTCAGATTTACATCAGAGAAATTGAGGGCAGAATTCAGCCCAGTGGTACTGTACCTACATTACTATTGCTGAGGTTTCTATATCTCATCCCTTTGCATATTCCTGGATCAGCAGATATGGTAACTCATGTATGCAGAATTACATGGGAAGGGCATTAAGAAAGTAATTAGAACTTTTATTCTGATTTTGTAAAATACAGCAACGGGATTCATTTAGTCAATACTTGAGGTATTCTCCTGTATTCACCTCTCTGTTAGGAAGTCTGAAAATATCAGCAAAACACTCCCATGTTTGTGAGCTATAACACAGCACCGCATTATAGGTTGCAATGAACAAAGAAGTCAGTCAATAAGGCTTCAGATACTCTGTAATGGCGGAATTACCTGTTTGGTTTCACAGACAGAACAGTTTTGGGTTTTGTCAACATTGGAACTTCATCAGCAAAACGTTTGTTGTCCCCTCCCCCCCGAATGACAAAAGTTTTATCAACAAAAAGCGCTGGTGTGAACAGTTTTGTCGGCAGGAGAGCTCTCCTGCCAACAAAGCCACTGCTGCTCGTTGGGAAGTTTTTTGTCAGTGGGAGAGCTCCCTCCTGCCTACAAACAGCAGCTACATACACTGTGTGCCTTTTAGTGGCACGGCTGTAGCAGCACTGCTGTGTCACTAAAAGGTGGGTAGTGCAGACAAAGCCTTAATCGCATTCCTAAATACCACGGTGACAGAGCATTATTATGCAGAGTGTCTTGGAAAGTGTATTTTACAAGACAAAAAGGTGATGTGTGCTCGAGTGTCTGCATGTATCATTGATTGGGCACATCTTCATAAGAGCATAAGAACGGCCATCCTGGGTCAGACCAAAGGTCCATCCAGCCCAGTATCCTGTCTACCGACAGTGGTCAATGCCAGGTGCCCCAGAGGGAGTGAACCTAACAGGTAATGATCAAATGATCTCTCTCCTGCCATCCATCTCCACCCTCTGACAAACAGAGGCTAGGGACACCATTCCTTACCCATCCTGGCTAATAGTCATTAATGGACTTAACCTCCATGAATTTATCTAGTTCTATTCTAAACCCTGTTATAGTTCTAGCCTTCACAACCTCCTCAGGCAAGGAGTTCCACAGGTTGACTGTGCGCTGTGTGAAGAAGAACTTCCTTTCATTTGTTTTAAACCTGCTGCCCATTAATTTCATTTGGTGGCCCCTAGTTCTTGTATTATGGGAACAAGTAAATAACTTTTCCTTATTCACTTTCTCCACATCACTCATGATTTTATATACCTCTATCATATCCCCCCTTAGTCTCCTCTTTTCCAAGCTGAAAAGTCTTAGTCTCTTTAATCTTTCCTCATATGGGACCCCTTCCAAACCCCTAATCATTTTAGTTGCCCTTTTCTGATTTTGTTTCTTTTTCTTCCCCCTGGGCAAAATGTATTGGTGATGGTTTACTTGTCCATTCATCTTCACGGCTTTTTCAAAAGTTACAACTCTTGGAAAGAGTAACAACTGTAGGGACCAATCCTAAAAAGAACTGAGCATCTGCATTCCAAGTCAGCAGCATCAAAGGGAAGTTACAGGTGCTCAGCACCTCTCAGGAGCGGGCACAAAGATGAAATAACAACTTCTTTAAAATTGCCAAACCTAGATTAAAGTTGGCTCATCTAGAGATGCAGTATTGTAGAGCTTGCTTGTTCTCAGTAAGAATTGCAATTCACATGGTATGATTTAACTTTGCTGTCTAGAGATTTACATAGTGTATCAGAATGTTTATAAGATGACGCTTTTGAAGATGGTTACTGGAATGATGTAAATATGAATTGCTGCCTCTTTTTACCCGCCCCTTACAAATGAAATGACTCATCTCAAAGGAATATCCTCCTTAAATGTTTTAAATAAACAAATGGTGACTAGTGTTATTACTGTAGGTCATGTATTCTAATTGACACCCAACTCTCTACTTCTATTTCCTTTAACAAAAGTTATTCTTCCATGGTTCTAACTATACCGATTATTCCAGCGAGATCATGTGTGTTAGCACAGCAGAGAGTGACACACAACTAAGGAACCAAACCAATGCCGCACATCAGAGCAGGTTCTAGGCATAATCAGACTAAGCAATTACTTAGGGCCCTGAGCAGCTCAAGGGGGCCCCTATTCATCTTTTATTATGTGTTGGGGCGGGGAATATTTCTGCTTAGAGCCCCCAGTGGGCTAGTGCCGCTTCTGCCACACATGGACAGGAAGAGGAAAACTATCGAGCTTGAAAAAGCTGCTTTTTGGGAAAATGATCAAACAGATAAATATTCAAAGAACAGGCCATGCCATTTTGATCACTCTGGGTGAAATTCATCCCTCCTTCCACAGACAAAACCCAAGGACATGAGCTTTGGGTGGGAGAGTTGGGAGAACAGAATTCATCTCCAAAATCACAGGCCATGAAGTGGGTTGCAGCCCATCCCCTTCACATCCACCTTCCCCTAACTATGAGCTGCAAGAGTTGCTGCTGTCCTACGGAGCCCCCTATACAGGGATTCTCAGACACTAGTTCTGCATAACTGTGGGTCCACTTTAGGGCCCCCCAGCCTCTCCCAGCAGCTTTCTCCTCAGTTGCCTCTGCTCAGCTACTTCAGAGCCCCCCGACTCAATCACACACAGGGGATGTGGACAGGGATGAAAGTAACTTAAGGAACTTACTGGTAGGCAGGGCTGGGGTCCTGAGCAAGGTGGTGGGGGGGCTTGGGCAGAAGGGGTAGGGCCTCGGGCGGAAGGGGCAGGGCCTTTAAATCACCACCGGAGCCCGAGGGCTCCCAGCTGCCACTGCTATCCTGGGGCTCTGGCGGCGATTTAAAGGGCCCAGGGCTCCGGCCGTCGCTCTTGCCGGCACACCGTACCGAACCATACCAGCTTACTTTCACCTCTGGAGTGGGTATCTCATCCTGTTTCCATAGATGTGAATTCCAAAAAATCCAAAGAGGAATATCATCCTCTACTTATTCTGTGCTGGTATTCAGCACAGGCCCCTGAACAAATCAGATTCAATGAGATTTTTGGCATGCCCTCCTCTACATGCTACCTGTAGCACGGTAATGTGAAAACTGTAAAGATCAGCCTACTTAGGCCTAGACATTAATCCAAAACTAGAATATGGCTTTGTCCTTTATCTTTGTGAAATACCCCATCCCTTTCATTTATCCTCATTTTCTTTGGCGGGGATGGAGGAATTTTTTCACAACCATTTCATAGGTTTGAGTAGCACTGTGTGAAACATTACTGGTCAGCAAAGCCATCTGATGAAACATACTTCCAAAGCATGATATCATTTCTAAGTGTCAAACGATGAATGCAGTTCACATCTTTTTTCTCCATTTGAAGATAAGATCAGTAGTCAGTATATAAATGCATATCCCGTACTATAAGAAGATATTTGATTATAGCATCAGTTAAAAATAAAGATGGGCCAGAGACACAAACTTTATGTCCAGCTCTTTCTCCAAACTTTTCCAACATCTGAGTATGATTGGATCCAGGGTTTTGAATAAGCCTGTTTAAAAATGACAAGGCCATCCACAAATTTTGGATCCAAATCAAGATCTGAACTTTCTTAAAATTTGTGTCTATTCAGATCTGTTTCAAGCCATAAGTGACCTTGAGATCTATTCCAACTTTTTGGTGTGATAAACAATTCAAATACACCCACAAAGTTGGTCCTATGCATCAACAACCACCACAGCCACAGGATGGAGAAACAAATGGTAAGGACACATATAATAAGCCGAGCCAGTCAAAAAAAAATTCACTGAAATTTTGAATTTTCAAAAAATGCATCAACCCCTAGTAATACAAAGCTACAAAAATGTAAAAAAAGTTTTGAAAAGTGTCTGGAGCAATGCTACAGGCACTGGTGTCACTGTTTGCTAAGGCAAATTATAGACCAATGTACTTGCATCATGGCAAGTCTGAGATGGAATGGACATGGAAAGAATGCTCAGTGGAGGAAGATCATATACCAGCGGTGAAATCCTGACTCCACTGAAATCAATGGCAAAATTCCTATTGGCTTCGGTGGAGCCAGGATTTCACCCCGGATGCATTACACTGTACTGCATAACACATGTTTTACATTTAGAGTCATAGGTAATGGGTGAACCCCTCATTCACGCAGGCTAGCCCTCTGCCCCCCCCACCCAAGGCCACAGGCTTACCCCCCCCCATAAACACGAGGCCCTGCCTCTAACCCACTCCCCCTCACCCAGAGCCAGAATAGCCCTGAGACTCCGACTGTGGCCTGAACTGCCCCTGAGTTGCTGGCCAGCCCGAGCCCCAAGCTCCAGGTCATTGGCCCAAGCTGAACCCCCACCGGCTTCTGGGGAGAGGTGGAGCAAGGACGGGGACTTGGGGTGGAGTGTGGGCAGGGCTACGGCTTTGGTTTGGGGAGGCTTAGCATCCCCTGGCCTACTATACCCACCGCCCATGCATAGAGTGATCGATTCTTTCCATTTAGGTCATAAAATAAGGTTAGTGTATTTGAGACTAACTACTCAACTGGTTTTAACTATATTCAGATCCCCTTTCCATCCCTTCATTCAAGCACCATGCTGTAAATCTACTACTGGGGCGGGGTGAATTTATTCAGACTAAGAGCTTATTTGATGAAAAATACAGTTTTGATCAGCCCAAGACTATTTGTGAATCTGACATGAATAGTTTCAGCCATTCACAAAATGGTTGGAGGTGGAAGAGGAGTGCTGATAGAGGTGGTGATGATGGTGCTGGTTGCTATCTCTCCTTCCCTTTCTCTCCCTAGCACCCCTAATAATGTTTAGTCCAGTGGTGAGGGCACTCAGGTGGGATATAGGAGACCTAGGTTCAAATTCACACTCTGAAACAGGCTTTCTTGATTCACCAAAAATGCTGAAATATTTCAGATTTGGTTCAACCCAAAGCATTTTTTTTTAAAAAATTTCAGAACTGCCATTGAACTGAAAAATCAATTATTTGCCCAGCTCAAGCTCTCACTTTCTGTCACAAATGAAGCATCACCAGCTGCATCACAATAGATCTGGTGTGAATGTACTGGTAAAGGGTTGCAGGGAGGATTTTGGATGATGATTTAACATGCTCTACATTTCTTATTATGAGGTGTTGGTGCTTAAAATTAAAACAGCAATTAGAAGCTATTGGAAACTTACTTGTTCCAGTGAACTTTTCCTTCCAGAGTCTGCATCTCACCAAGTATAGCCAGAAGAAGTGAAGACTTCCCACAGCCAACTTGACCCACAATCATTGTCATCTGACCTATAATAATCATAAACCAAATAAAGAAAGGAGAACCAAATGATAGAACACTAATCCAGTAAAAATTTAAAATAGCTTCCTGCAGTTGTTGCTACCCTTTATATTCTCTGAATGGCAATTTCGCGTGTATCCACCTGTGAGCTAATTTTGAAAGAAAAGGTTCAGTATCTCCATGATGTAAGTGTACTGTATAAACCTGCTGGAATATATATATTAAAAAACAACAATACTGAGTGATTTATTGAGAGACTGATCTTGGGAACCAAAGTTTTATAGTAATAATTATTAAAATTAATAACAATACCCCAAGTTTCCTATGTGGTTTTGCCTTGCCAAATTGTGTGTTTGTGTATGTGTGTGTGTGGGGGTATTTTAACACCTCTGGCACTTTTTAATAACTACCATTTTGTGTGATTAGCCTGTTTAAAATTCCTCTCCATACTGCCTTGGTTATGCTGTTGTCTGTTTTATTTATATACACATGCACTGACGGCCAAGTAGACCTATTGTTTTGAAACTGGCAATTTTTTTCATTATTAGCCATATGTTTAAAACAAACACGAGGAAGTGCTTCTTCACATAATGATCAGTCAACCTGTGGAATTCGTTGCCAGCAGATATTGTGAAGGCCAAAACTATAAATGAGTTCAAAAAGGAATTAGGTAAGTTCATGGAGGGTAGGTCCATCAATGTCTATTAGCCAAGATGGTCAGGGATGCAATCCAATGCTCTGGGTGTCCCAACGCCTCTGACAGTCAGATGCTGGGGCTGGACAACAGGGGATGGATCACTTGATGATTGCCCTGATCTATTCATTCCCTTTGAATCATCTGGCATTAGCCACTGTTAGAAGACAAGATACTGGGCTGAATGGATCATTGGTCCGACCCAGTGTGGACATTTTTATTTCTATCCATTATTTTTTCATTTTTTGGAGTTATAATCTAGTTCCATGAACTAGATTTCTTAACCTTTTACATCCTTCTCTTTATATTTCTTGATGTAACCCACACACCTTCTGGGTGTGGTGTTCTGTCCCATCTAGTGGCACCAAGACCACTTAGAGAGCAATTAATGAGTCTGCTCTATAGTACTTGGCTAACAAGTAGTTGGGTTTTAGCTTGTACAGTACAGGCTCATGCACTAAGGTCCTAGGTTCAATTCTGCATGCTGACAACAGGGGGGTTGTCGGTGTTACATTGACACCAATCTGTTCACATTTATTTTTTGAGTGAAGTAGTGGGGGCACACAACCTAACTTGTTACAAGATAGATCTTGATAAATTTATTCATGTGATCATATGGCAAAGTTGCTGGTGATAGCAGGAGACTGGACTCCATGACCCACGAGGTCCCTTCCAACCCTATGTTCCTTTGTGCTTTGGACTATGTATGCAAGGAATGGTCATTACAGCAAATACGCAGTTTCACATGTTTAGCATTTAAGGTGCACATTAATCCTACCTGTTGGAATCCTAATGTTTATATTGGATAATGTGGCTAAGCCGCTTCCCCATGAAAAATATCCATTGGTAACCTACAAAATAATTTCATATATTAGAAGTGAAAACACCTCAATAAATAATTTACAATTGTCAGTTCTGGATTAAAAGGAAAAGATCACTTTAAAAAATGTGATAAAACACATTCAAGTATGGTCACATGAAAAAGTGCAAGTCAAATAAGGGGAGATGGCAAAACAACGCAAAGATTGTGAAGGAAAAACAACTCGTGCATATATTGTATGAACATCCCTTTATTAAAGGGTCAGTCTCCAGGTAAAACTCATGGGCCCCATCACCTCTTGCAGAGAAAAATCCATGCAGCATTATCAAGGGAAGAGATGGAGCACACAGAGTATAAACAGGATACTCACAAGGTTTACAGAGGACAAAAAATAGTAGACACTGGGCCATATTTTGCCTTTGTATTTGTACACTCCCTTTGAAGTTAACAGGGCTATGGGCTATTCTCCCTCACACAAGAAGGGCATCCATAGGCAGAACTTGGACCAAAGGGCGTGTTTGCAACCTGTGCATCTATTTAGTATGAATCTAGTCAGAACTTGTGGGAACAGTTAGTGCATGTTCAGACAAAAGCTTTACCCACATCAGCAATGAATGTGAAAAATGACCTCATGGTATAAAAACTTTGAGTCTGGGAGTGGGCTAGCAGGGGGAACTCAAAGAAGAACCTATAGTATATTTGATCATGTGGTTCTTGTTCTTTCCGAATCACAATATCACTTGCTACGGAGGAAAAATAGAGGCATTAAAGGAAACGGATGATTTCCAGCAAATAGTCTGGTGTAAATGTATTTTGAGCACACTTTTATCCAAGTATTTTACACCTGTTCTTGCAGTGAAAGATTTGCTTTTGGAAGGACTGCAGGATTTGGGCACTTTGTTACCAGTTTACTCCAGAACATGAGGCTCCCCTCCATGTGAAGAATGAATCCATGAATTCAAACTACCTTGATTGCGATATCATCTATCTCGAAGGGACGTAGCTGTCTCCTCGGTGGCTGCTCATAGCTGTCCAGCTGATGCCGTAAGGGCTGTTTCCTGTTTATGGCTTTGGTATGCTACATGAAAAAGCACAGAAAGAAGGAAGTTGAAATTCTCATAAGATGACAACATTCAGGTTCCTTTGAAACAAAATAGCCTGTTCTCTTCCCTCCTACCAATCTAGGTCAAGAGAAGAACATGTGAATAGTAACAGGGCATTTCAACATGTGTTGTAACGAAGGCAAAACACTGTGAGGAGCTAAGCGCCTCTCACAAGGGGCTGAATGCCCTCAACTGCCTCTGAAGTCAGTGGAGTCTTTTCAAATCCCCCCATCTTTTATACTATCTAATTTAAACTTCTTGTCAGCATCTGCAGTGCTCTACATAATTCTGCCCCATCCTCCTTATCCTTCTTTGTTAAGTTCAGTATTGCTCCCAGTCCTCTTCAAATCTACCCAGCCTCATCCTCCCATTTGTCAGCTTAGCTTCTCAGTCACCTCTGTAACTTCTTCCACATGACCATTTAGGCATGGTACAACCTTCCTGAGCTTGTCTGAAAAGCTCCTACTCTGTTTCAGTCCCTCTTAAAGACTCACTTTTGCTGGGCTGCTTATAGAGAATCAATCTGACTTCTACATACATTGCTTATTCTTTCCTCTCCCTCCCCACATAATTTTTGTCTGTCTTTAGATTGTGAGCTCCTCGAAGCAGTAACTGACCCTACTTGAATGTCTGGAAAGAATCTGGCACATCACAGGCGGTAAAGTAAAGAAAGAATTCAATCCTTGTAACAACATGAAGGCTACATGGGATATTTAGAACAATAAACTAAAACTGAGAGGGCCAAGTCTGAAAGCTACATCAATCAAGTCGTTTCTTAAAGTTTTTCTTTTTTATTAATGCTTAAGTAAGAGCAGGGGCCTGCCCCGCTGTAAAAACATATAGTGTGAGCCTCTCTCCTGAGGAGCTCACACCCTAAGCAGGCAAGATAGGCAAAGGATAGAAAGAAACTGGAAGCACAGAGAGATAAAATGACTTCCTGTGATACCGCATGGCCAGAGGGCAGCAGGAGAGGGTTAGAAGGGAGCCTTATTCCCTGTAAGGGAAAGAAAGTTTGCTATAGATTAACTAGAGCACCTGATGCCAATTAGAGCACCTGAAGCCAATTACAGCACCTGCAGTCAGTCACATGAAAAAAACCCCTGCTTCAATCAGACAGTGTGGGAGTAGGAGCAGAAAGGATTGGTGTTGGAGCAGAGGACAGTTTGGAGAAGTGCTGTGGTGGGCTAAGAAGTCCTAGACCCTAGGTAAGGGGCACCTGGCTTGTGCAGAGGGAGGGCAGGAAGCCCCCCACAAGCTGAAGGGCAAGAGAGGGAAGTAGCCCAGGGGAAGGAACCGTCAGTTCAAGTGTTCACCACTATCCTCAGGGCCCCTGGGCTGGGACCTGGAGTAGAGGGTGGGCCCAGGTCCCTCCCTCTCCACTCCCCTCCTCTAGGACACTAGTGGGGCAATTAATATTCCAATTTAGGGGCAAGAAATGGTGCCCTGAACCCCCCCAAAGAAGAGAAAGTGTGAGACCCATCATAATAGTGCTGGCAATTTGCCACACTTCCCCAAGTCAGACAGTTGGTGAGTGGCAAAGCCAGACTCAAAAGCCAGGTCTCCTGAGTCCCAGGTCAGCATCCACTCCACTTGGCCATGCTGTCTCCCCCTTTTTGAGCTGCCATGTCAGAAAAGAGAACTTACAAGTCCTGTATGCTTCTTACAGGATTCATAGGTCACAGAGCTTTCTGCACTTCTCCAGCTGTCATCTCCAATCTCATCACTTATGAGAAATTCATTCAGCTTCTGTACGCTTTTAAAAAAAAAGACAATGAGTGAATGCCAGATTTCCATGGGTAAGCTTGTAATGATCTGTGCTCCAATCACCGGATCAGAATACTCAAACTTCATGATTGCATGGACTACCTCCACTCCCTTTTGGATTGCATAGCATCCTTGTGGCAATTATCTGCATGGAAAAAAGAACAGTATGAAAGGAGTTAATGCATTTTCAAACTTTATTGTATTGCAATAAGAGCAACTGGAAATGAGGAGAAGAGCTGACACCATGTGACTAACCAGCTCTCTGCAATCCACCAGCAAGAACTCTGTGGCTTGCAGAACACATGCTATTCTTGCTATGTTATTCTTTTAAAAAAATAATCTGCACAGTTACTCATTAACCTTTTGGGGCTGCCTCAGTCCTCACTTCGCCCCAGGGGCATGTAGCAAAGGGGAAAGCCCAACCAACTAGTGAGAGAAGCATGACTATGACAAGCCCTTTACAGTATATCCAAATCCAGAGTTTATCACCACACGGTGTGACAGGAACCTCTTCAACAGGCAGTGGGAGGAATCTGAGCCAACTCCATAAGGAACGGACACACTAATCAATGTAACTCTTATTATGTGAATGCACTAAAGGAACATGCAATGACATTGACCTACTGCCTTAGAAGGCATGGGTCAAACATTTATTTCAGCCACAGGCAAAAACTCTTCTGCCACCAGAGCTATGCTAATTCTTAAAGTGAAATAACTGGTCTGGCCAAAGTCTAAGAACTTATTCATATCAGGGACAAGCACTTGATCCTATCAATTTATATGATTGATGATGGGGGCCATTAAGTGGCCAAGCACACATTCCTCATGCCTCTGCACTTGAGAGTTTCTAGGTTCATGGGACAAAGATGATAGGAAATAAATTTTCCAATGGGTGAGGTTTGTTTTGGCAAATAGGGTCTTTCAATAACGTCCTTTGGTGTGGCTAAGGATAGTAAGTGAAACACACACACCACGGGGATATTAGGAGAGCACTAAACATAGCACAGAGGGAGGAGGAGTGATGGGGAGGCTAAAGTGATGGGGAGGCTAAAGAGGCATGAGATTTTCCATGAGTCCGAAATCATTTTAAACCCAGAAAAAATCTCTGATGTGTCCCTGTTGCCCCTTCAACAAAACACTGATTATTTAATTCGTTAGTGAATGGGGAGGGAGGACTCAGAAGACTAATGTCCTGGGGTTTGTTGTTTGTTGTTATTGTTATCCACCAAACAGAGGCAGCAGCAACAGTACAATATTTTGCCAGAGTCCCTCAACCTGGACTTGGAGGGATTATGTCTGAGGGTGGGAAGTTTAGCTCAGTTTTCAGATCCTGTCAGTGCATGGCATCTCTGTCAGTGAGGGTGTCAATTTGTGCCAGCTGTGGTGGTAGTTTTGTGATACATACACCTGTGTAACTACACTGAGACAGCAATTCCTTTCACATAGGCCACTGCAGAATCAACAGAGGACAATACATTTCCATCTCTTAATCAGCAAACTAGAGAGGAATTGCTCAGTCACTCACCACTAGGGGAGCTGTTCTGTCAGGCTATATATTTTGGGAAATCATGGCAAAGTTTGATAAAATCTCAGATTTTGTGACTTCTATGATTTTCCACCAGTGCTTCTCCCTGTAGCACATATGGCAATTTCCTGTTATATCCTAGACCAGGGGTCGGCAACCGGTGGCTCGCGGCTCGCCAGGGTAAGCACCCTGGCGGGCCGGCCCGGTTTGTTTATCTGCCGCGTCGGCAAGTTCGGCCGATCGCGGCTCCCACTGGCCGCGGTTCGCGGTCCCAGGCCAATGCGGGAGGCAGGAAGCAGCGCGAGCCGAGGGATGTTCTGGCCGCGGCTTCCTGCCTCCCGCATTGGCCTGGGACCGCGAACCGCGGCCAGTGGGAGCCGCGATCGGACGAACTTGCCGACGCGGCAGATAAACAAACCGGGCCGGCCCGCCAGGGTGCTTACCCTGGCGAGCCGCGAGCCACCGGTTGCCGACCCCTGTCCTAGACGAACCTCATTGAATTAAGTTAAACATATCCCCACAGTATGCCAACATTTGTATTGAATTAAGTTTAACTATTTTAGGAGTTCTTTGTATTAAAAATGTGAACATTTATGTATTATTGTGGGATTGTATGTAATGTCTCTAGGGGAAAGACATGGCTAATATAACGAGAAGTGTTATGAGTGTCAAAGGACTATTTGAAACAATAGGTTAGACAAGAATGAACTTTTAAAGTTAAGTGGGTTTCCCAGGAAATCTCTAGGAGTTGTTTGCAAATGTACCCCTTGGTTATGCAAGAACTCAGCCTTTTGAATCTTCACCCTGAGAAGGGGACCTTTGTCTGCTGATCACCAGTTAAATGAGGACAAGATCAGAGGGCCAAAGTGTATAAAGGAGTAGCTCACAGATTCATGGGAGTGCTTGTTCTGAGCCAATGCCGTCATGAACTTGTAACCACAGAGAAACAATCTGGTGGGATATGAAGGACTGACTCCTACTGGAGCCCCTGTTGGAACTGGGGTGATCTCTGGTAAGCTTATTAGCATGTGCGTAGGTTCTTTTTAATATATTTTCTCTGTAATGCTTTCATCTCCAGAATAAATGTTCTTGCTTTGAAAAAAGCTGTGTTACCTTGTAACTGTGGGCATTTACACTGCTTATAGCTTCGGAGAAGAAAAGCAAGGCAGGCCTCCTTAGGCAGTCTGACTTATTGGGGAATTCACAGTGTAGGCAGGGAACTGTGCAGCCTGGAAATACCCTGGTCAGGAGGGAGTGACACACATATCTCCGCCCAAGACAGCTGACAGCTGCCTGTAGAGATGGAAGCCTGAGAGTGGGTGACTTGATGGACTATAGAGGGGGAAATAAAGGTGCAGTTGCCCTGAACTGTTACACTCCCTCTCCTTCCACCTTCCCCACTGTTCTTCCATGCTACTCTATAACCCCACCAAGGCGTGTCCAGGCAGTCTGGCAGGCCAGGCCCCCCTCTCCTCCATCTCTTTCCTGTAATTTGTGAGTGGGAACCCAGAGTGCAGCCTCAGCATCACAATCCCCTCAAAGTCACAACCTTTTCACAGAACTCAGAGCAGACAGAAGCGCATCGTTCCCTGATGAGCTATCCAATTCCTTGGTGCCCACTTTGGGTCTGATTCTCCTCTCATACCAGTGTACATCAGGAGTGATTCTACTGCTATCCTGGTGTAACATTAATGAGTAGAATGGCTTTCCAGATGAGCTATTGCCCCCTGTTCATGCCAATGGTCCTTTCCAAAAAGAGACCCAGAGTTATGGACAGGGCTTTTTTGCCTCCCCAAGCTCTGAGAGTGCAACTGCTCAAGCAAAAAAAAAAAAAAAAAGAATGGCTGGAATGCTGCCCCGGAATTGTGCAGCCCCAAGCACGTGCTTGCTTTGCTGGTGCCTAGAGCTGATCCTGGTTATGGATATAATTCCACCATAAAGCACAGTCACTATTCCACCCCTTGCAATGGGGAGAAATAGAAGTAGGCTGCTCTCCCCGATGTCAAGGGACAGACCTGTTAGATAGCCATCACTTTGTTTATCCCCCAGCTTCTCCCTCTCTTCCCCTTCTAGTGTTGCTAGCCAGCTGGGAGCCATTGTGGCTGGCCAGTGCATGATGGGTGAGGCTAGGAAGGAAGATATGAGCTACAATCCAAGTCAGGACAGTCTGGCCTGGAGTAAGGACTTCAAGATTTGCCTCAATAATAATTTTTCCAGCCATTGACTTTATTGACAATTTCCTTGTTCTCATATGATGCAGTAAGACGGACTGTCTGGTCTGTTTTCTTTATGCCTTTTTATCATTTTGAATAAGCAAGTTGAGTCGCCTTCATCCTGTCTCTTTCTCAGAGAAGTGTAAAGAGATCTCTTTAATATAAGAAGATAAAAATGGCCATACTGGGTCAGATCAATGGTCCATCTAGCCCAGTATCCTGTCTTCTGTCAGTGGCCTATACCAGAAGCTTCAGAGGGAATGAACAGAACAGGGCAATTATCCTCTGTCATCCAATCCCAGCACCTGGCAGTCAGAGGTTTAGGGACACACAGAGCATGGGGTTGCATCTCTGACCATCTTGGCTAATAGCCACTGATGGAGCCATCTTTCATGAACGTATCAAATTCTTTTTTGAACGCAGTTATACTTTTGGCCTTCACAACATCCCCTCACAATGAGCTCCACGGTTGACTGTGTGTTGTGTGAAGAAATACTTCCTTTTGTTAGTTTTAAACCTGCTGCCTATTTTCATCTGGTGACCCCTGGTTCTTGTGTTATGTGAAAGGGTAAATAATACTTCCTAATGTTCATGATTTTATAGACCTCTATCATATCCCCTTTTAACCATCTCTTTTCCAAGCTTAAAAGTCCCAGTCTTTTTAATCTCTCCTCATCCAGAAACTGTTCCATATCCCTAATAATTTGTGCTGCCCTTCTCTGAAGCTTTTCCATTTCTAATACATCTTTATTGAGATGGGGCAACCAGAACTGCATGCAGTATTCAAGGTGTGGGCATACCATGGCTTTATACAGTGTCATATCTTTTCTTATTATCTATCCCTTTCCTAATGCTTTCTAACATTCTGTTAGCTTTTTTGATTGCTGCTGCACATTGAGCAGATGTTTTCAGAGAACTATCCACAGTGACTCCAAGATCTCTTTCGTGGGTGGTAACAGATCATTTAGACCCCATCTTTTTTGTATGTATAGTTGGGATTATGTTTTCTAATGTGCATTACTTTGCATTTATCAACACTAATTTTCATCTGTCATTTTGTCACCCAGTCACCCAGTTTTGTGAGATTCTTTTGTAACTCTTTGCAGTCGGCTTTGGACTTAACTAACTTGAGTAATATTGTATCATCTGCAAATTTTGCCACCTCAATGTTTAACCCCCTTTCCAGATCATTTATGACTATATTGAACAGTACTGGTCCCAGTACAGCCCCTTGGGGGACCCTGCTATTTACTTATCTCCATTTCAAAAACTGACCATTTATTCCTACGCTTTGTTTCCTGTCTTTTAACCAGTTATTGATCCATAAGAGGATCTTCCCTCTTACCCCATGACTGTTCACTTTGCTTAAGAGCTTTTGGTGAGGGATCTTGTCAAAGGCTTTCTGAAAGTCCAAGTATACTACATCCACTGGATCACCCTAGTCCACATGCTTGTTGAACCCCCCAAAGACTTTAAATAGATTGGTGAGGCATGATTTCCCTTTACTAAAGCCATGTTGACTCTTCCCCAACAAATCATGTTCATCTATATGTCTGATAATTCTGTTCTTTATTATAGTTTCAACCATACCTTATGACTGCCTTGACTGCAAATCTAACCACTGTGGAGAGCAGGAACAGTGGTGTGACCAGGATGTGAAACAATGACAGTGATGCAAAGGCCTGTGCTGGCTTCAGTGTCTCCTCATTTTGATATTCATAGGTCACAAAGGTCTGTCACATCAAAACAAGGGAAGATTAGTGAAAAGGATGTCAGGCTACACAGGCTGACTCAAAACAGTGGGGGAAACACCTATCGAAATATTCTGCCTGAGTAGAGGCTGAGTACAAACTGATTAAGGACCTCAGCATTTGGTACATAAACATTTCTTACTGCCCAGCATGAAGGGTAAAGGTATTTCCCCAGTGCATTAGTAATGAAATTCATTTTTGTGCAAAGGGCTAGTGCAAACTTAAGTCCCACTTAAGTCCAACCATGACTTATTTTGATTATTTAAATTGTCTAAGCCTTGTACTGGGCCCAGAGTAAATTTCACCCATAGACAATGGAACAGCAACACCCCAAAATACAAAGCCCAAAATAAGATATTCTCAAACATAGTCTGTCCCCTTCCAGTTTAGCCACATTTTGATATTCTGTTTGGTTTCTGTGGAAGACTGAAATTAATGTTGCTTTTTGTTTGCTTCCCTTTTCACAAGTCCAAATCTCAGGTGTTGTAAATTCACGTTTGGGAATTGAGTTTGTTAGTGTAATACTGCTAGGCAGCCAGCAGGGACATACTAATTCACATATTGTTTCTGTGAAAAGTAGGTCCTATATAAACAATGACAGTTTTAAATTTCTTTTCAGATAAAGGGGAAAATATTTTCTTACTGCAAGAACAGCTGCTATTGGGATGGCTGCGTTCATAAAAACTGTGGAAAGAAATAAAATATACATTGGACTATTTGAACTGTACAAAAATCATCTTAATAGTAATTTGTAATACTTTATACCAAATCCAAGCATAGTCAGTTAAATAATATGTTAGCTGAGGAATTCAACCTTAAATGTTGTTTCCTAGCCATTAAATCTCCCAAAGGAAAACTCCTTAGCAGGAAGAAATTTCCTTCCATGTCTGACTTAGATCTTAAATACACAAACAAACCAACCAAGAAATGTTATAGTTTCTACATTTTAGTGAATTGAAATAAAATATTTTCATATGAACTATGAATTATAATGTATCACAGCCAAAAATTGCTTTGAAAGAACAATTTACTACAAATATTGGGGCCATTTCCTTCAACTCTACCTCATTACAAGGAATGTAATTTATTTTAGTTCCTAACTTAGGTCTGTCCCAATCACACCTGCTGATGTATCTCAGTACTTATTAATGTAAAATCTCATAACTAAGGTTGCAAAAAACTTTTTGAAGTTAAATAATAACAGTAACAAAATCTACCAAACGATGTCAAGCTTCCTGTTATGTTATTTATCATGTCTTTTATTTTCCATCATGTTTCATAACAAAATAGCCACTACCATAAGTACAGGTATCTTGCTTCAACTGAAGTCTCAAAAGGAATTTACTATTGAGAGAGACATCCATATCTAAGTGTTATGTTACAAATGATACTGCCCCTAGAACAGAATTACTTACTGGAAAGAGATGTGTAAAGCGCAAAGGTTTTGAGACTTATGAGCTCCTTGGTTCTTGTTTCCTCTACGCTAGTGCAAAATATGTGCTCCCAGGCATACAACTTTAACAACTTAATGCCTTTCAAGATCTCATTGGTTTTCTTTAATCTCTCAGTAGAATAATCCTTTACATTAAAAAAGTAAGAAATTACAAATTACAAAATTAATATTTTTAAATTATTTTAATTAAGAATGCTTTTTTCTCTCACTTTTGTTCTAAAATTAGCCAAAGTATTGCAACTGAAATTGAAAATAACCTGAAACCTATGTATCTAAATAGAGAACTAAACCTGGGAAGTGATAATACTGAAGAAGAAAAATGATGGACAATTGGTAATGAACAAAAAATTACATTTGAGGTTGCAATGTGGTATTGCCTCAAAAAGACCGGTTTTGGACTGCGTACAGAAGATTCACATAATATGTGCTTATTTTATTGATTTATTTAAGTAATAGCCCCTCATCTGCAATATTGTGTTCATCTGTTTTGGGCACATTATTACCAAAATACATTAATAAGTTGGGAGGAATTCAGAGAACAAGAAAGATCAAAGGGGTGGAGGGAATTATGTCTGAAAAAAGTATAAAAGATAGATCCTCAGCCAGTGTAAATTGGCATACGTCCATTGGGGTCAATCAAACTGAGGATCAGGCCCAGATATGTTTAGCTTGGCTAACTGACAGTTAAGATATGAGGGGGAGATGGTAACAGTCTAGGTATTAAGAAAATTTAAAATTAGGATAAATTTCCAATCAATGAGCTTTATTAGACTGTGGAATCGTTTCCCATTGATGGAGAGTGTGCAATAGGGACTGATCCAATATGAGCGTGGAGGTTATTCAGCAATGCAAGAGACTTTTGGGTGGAGTAGTTGATGTGATCTATTTCAAAAGGACTTATTCACATGATTTAATATTTCATTTCTATATTTTATCATTTTCATTAATTGCTGACATTCCATACAGTACATCATTTGAATTAGAAAACAATAGACTCCATGGCATCTAAAGCATAGATAGTCATAGACGTGATCCAGCTACTCAGATGGGGTGAAATTCACCTCTGTAAAAAGGGTCAGCACAAGGTGCATATACCACTTTAAGGCCCAAGTTCAGTACAGTATTTAAGCACGTGCTTAAATGTTTTGCTGACAAGGGATGAACTGCTGAATCAGGACCTAGCCCCAGATCCTCAAAAGGTATTTAGCCTCCTAACTTCCACTGATTTTTCATACAAGTTAAGATCCTAAATACATTTGAGGACCAGGGCCTAAGTCCTTACTTTCAAGGCTTAAGAAGGACCTGAGTAGTTCATAAGCTTTGTGCTGGTCCACAGCGCAGGAGTGAATTTCTTCCATGCAAATTTAACTGAACAATAAATGGTCTCATGAGTGTCTATCTTGTTAAGGAATTCTCCATTCTGTAGAACTTCAATCACAATACAGAAATATTATACTAAAAGTTAGATATTTCTTTCTCCTTCCTTCCCCCAACACACTCACTGAACATGCGCAGTGGAGTATCTTCGATGTCATTGTCACAGGTGAATATTGGAGGAGAGGGTATTCAAATGATCAGAACTCAAATGATCAGGAATGTCAGCGAGAATGTAATATATATTGTATTTAATGCACCTCTTAAAAATAGTTGAAAATGATACCATTGTACAGTTTCCATTGTATTACATTGAAACTATTTGTTGGCAGCCCAAAAATAAATAAAAAATTAAAAATCAAAATTAATTATGTGGTTCATTTCATTAATAATAAATATTCCCAAAAGATAGTTCTTAGTTTTCTATAAGTAATAATACTTTCTTCTTCTATAGCGCCTTTCATCTGTGGATCACAAATAACTTTGTAAACAACTTGTGAAGTAGGTAAATATTACTTCCCTTATTTTACAGATCTGGAAACTGAGGGACAAAAACGTTAAATGGCTTACCCAAATTTACACAGCAAATTATTTGAAAAACCAGGAATAGAATCCAGAACTCCCAATTCCAGGGTCTCTGCTTTAATTACTGGACCACAGGTATCACTAAAATAAATTACTTACAAGAGTGCTCTTCTGCGCCTCAGCCAACTTTGTAGCTATGAAATACTGTATTGGAGCGAGCAATACAATAACAGCAGCACCAACCAATGCACTTACTCGAAGTAAGTTATAGAGCAGGATCACGCCCATTATGATCTAAGGAGGAAAAAGACACACAGGAAAAGGAATACATTTCAGGACGCCTACAAGACAGCAATGTGCAAAAAAAAAACCCTCTCAGACTATATAGTCTAATAATACATAGAATTTGCATGAATTAAATAAAACCTCATTTCTAATTTACTTCAGAAGTTAAGTTTTGAAATTCTAGGGAAAGTTTCTACAAACCTTCATTATCATTATTTATTTGTATTGTGGTAGCACCTAGCTACCCAAGTCATGGACAAGGACTCCAATGTGATAGGCGCTGTACAAACACAGAATGAAAAGATAGTGCCTGCCCCAAAGAGTCAAGCTTGCAGTAACATATTAGCTGTTAAGCCAGTAGTGCTCTGGAGTCAGTGGGCTTGATTCTCATTTGTACAAAAGCCCCTTTACACCACTTAAAGGGGTCTTAAACTGGATATAAATTACATTTACATTAAACTTACGGTACCTTTCCACTGCCAGAGTGAGTCCTACTGTAAAAGAGAATCAGGGCCAGGGGAGGTACTGATATGAATAAGGGCTACTCATGTCAGAAAGGGCATGCAGGATTGAGTCCCTACTTTTATTTGTTTCACCTTTTCAGTTAACTAATGCATTCAGTTAAACATGTCTTTCCATTGCATAGTCAAACCACTAACATCCAGTCATGTTTAAGATTTTGCAGAGTATTATTTACATACATAAAAATCCTTTCCTTAGCAGAAAGATGGCTGAGGTGCCTAGTGGCAATTTGGGCCTGAGGCAAATCCTGCTGTCCTTACTCAGCACCTTGCCTTCGAGGGTGCTCAGCACCTTGCTGGATACACTCAGCAACTTGTAGGATCAACCCTCAATCTTTATTCAAGACCAGAAGGATATAGTTTGATGACGTTATATTTAGGATTAGATTGTAACATCAGCCATAAACTGCCTCACCCCAGGAGTAGCATTGGAAGTCACTGTTCCTCAGGGTACGTCTATACTACTCGCCGGATCAGCGAGTAGTAATCGATCTATCAGGGATCGATTTATTGCGTCTCATCTAGATGCGATAAATCGATCCGCAAATCAACGCCTGTACTCCACCTCGGCAGGAGGAGTAAGCAGCGTCGACGGGGGAGCCGCGGCAGTCGACTCGCCACCGTGAGGATGGCCAGGTAAGTCGAACTAAGATACTTCGACTTCAGCTACGCGAATAGCGTATCTTAGATTGATCCCCACCCCCACCCCCCAGTGTAGACCAGCCCTCAGAAACATCCCTCAGAGATCCAATTCCTCTGCCTCAGGATGAGACGGCACCCACATTTCTCTGCCTGACTGCATTAGGGGGAGTCACACTCTAGCCCATAGTTAGCAAATGTTAATTCCTTGTCTTTTTTCAGAGAAAGAAAGAAGCTAATTGAACTGCTGATTTAGAAATATCTGTTACCCCAACATGTGAATTGTTGATACCAGCAGCTGCCCAATGCTTTGACAATGAAAAGAACTTAAAAAATATAACAGACACACTTTATCATTTTTACTTTTGTTTTTTATTAAGTGCTTGTGTCAGCTACTGGCTTGATGACAGTTCACAGATTTTAAGGCCAGAAGGGACCATTATGATAATTTAATTTGACTTCCTGCATTACACAGGCCATAGGAGATCACCCAGTAAACTCTGCATCAAACCCATAACTCCTGTACCAGCGACAGCAGATCTTTGAGAAAGATATCCATATCCCAAGGGCATTAATTCAAAGTCTACTGAAGTCAATTAAAATACTGCCAATTAACTTCAGTGAGTTGTCATCTAGGTCCTATTGCTCCCTGAGCTGGAGGAACAGCAAAGGAAGTGGCAATAGAAACTTCCTCAGACTGTCCTTTCACTTTCCTGGTGGGATCAACTCCATGGATTAAGAAGATATTTCACTTTCTATATCTATTCAGTCCTTGTCATTTTCCTGAGACTGATAAAAAGGTGACCATTATGCTACACACAATTGAAGCTACATATAATTAGCCTGAGAGCGACCAGCAGTTCAATTAACAAGGACCAACTGAAAAAACCTTCATATGGTAATCCCTTTTGGACAATTCTAAGCCAGCCTGGATTTGAAGCAGTGATTTATAGGTGAAAATGTCTATATTGTTACTAATCCCTTATGCCAGGGATCGGCAACCTTTGGCATGTGGCCCGCCAGGGTAAACACCCTGGCGAGCCCGGGCTGGTTTGTTTACCTGCTACGTCCACAGGTTCAGCTGACTGCAGTTCCCACTGGCCATGGTTCGCC
This sequence comes from Mauremys mutica, assembly GCF_020497125.1. Classification (NCBI taxonomy): domain Eukaryota; kingdom Metazoa; phylum Chordata; order Testudines; family Geoemydidae; genus Mauremys; species Mauremys mutica. The sequence goes on along the minus strand of NC_059072.1, from coordinate 121,781,864 downwards.
GTCCCAGGCCAATGGGGGCTGCGGGAAGTGATGCGGGCCAAGGGATGTGCTGGCCACCACTTCCTGCAGCCCCCATTGGCCTGGAGCGGCGAACCGCGGCCAGTGGGAGCTGCGATCGGTCGAACCTGCGGATGCGGCAGGTAAACAAACTGGCCCAGCCCACTAAGGTGCTTACCCTGGCGGGCCGCGGGCCAAAAGCTGCCGATCCCTGCCTTCTGCCATCCAGGCCCTTTATTGTCTGTTTTTTCACCATACATTCTCTTTGATGACCCTGCTAAAAATAAACAAATGACAAAAGTGGATGTCCCCTTTATTATTATGGATGATTTATATAGTGCCATGAATTTACATAGTGTAGATCTAATTTTCCAAAGCTTTCATTCCTGTTATTTTTCCTTGATAGCTGTTAAAAATACCTATAAGTTATGACCTACTCATCCCCACTCAGAAGCCCAAGAGTAAATTTTTCAAAAATATCTTAGGAGCCTAAGTCTTATTGAAAGTCAATGGGACTTAGGCTCCTAAATTGCTTCCTCGCATTTGAAAATTCAGCTACCACAACTCTAATATTGTCTTTCCTTCCTTCTGATTCATCTGTTCTTCTGCTGTACACAACCCAGATTGGATTAGAACCAGATGTTTAGAACTAGAAGTTTATGATAACTAGTGCACCTGTCTAGTTCTGTAGCGGGGTGATCACCCGCTCCTGCCCGGGAGGGGTTAAAAGTAGCCCTGGGGAGGGCTGTGGCTGGGAGAAAGCAGCTACTAGGCTGATTGGGGAAGCAGCTGCTGCTGGGCCACGCCCCAATCAGGCCACAGCTGGCCTGTATAAAAGGGCCAGTGAGCCAAGAGCTGACACAGTCTCTCTCTGCTTTCAGAGAGAGTGAGAAGGGCCTGGCTGCTGGGAAGCTCAGGGTGCCTAGAGCGAGGCAGGGCTGGGGAAAGGCCCAAGGGGCTGGGGAGTTCCAGGCTGGCAACTCCAAGGCCCACAGAGGTACTGGGAGGCAGAGGAAGGCAGCAGGTCCGAACCCCCTTGCCTATGATGAGTGGCTTTTACACTGCAGTCTGCCCCAGTGAGCAGGGGCTAGATGATGATTGACAGTAGCCCAGACTGAGGCAAGGTGGGGATTAGAGGGTTGGGGGTTTCCCAGAGAGAGGAGACCCATAGAGACTGGTGGGGTATTGCCAGGGGGCAGCCCCAAGGTAAAGGGGCATTAGGGTCCGGGAGGGACACGGGGCCAGCAACAAGCGGGACACCGGCCTGCAGAGGGTGCCCAGGCTAGAAAAGAGCTAATTCCCCGAGATGACCAGCAGGAGGCGCCACAGGGCTGAGTCCTGCACCTTTACAAGTTCTCAACACTCAAATCAGTGTTCCTTTCTGTGGATCACTAACCACACTTTCTGACAGTATAACACTTGACATACCATACCTTCTTTGCAATACAGAATTAAGGGCCAAGTTCTGACACTCTTCACTCTTGCCCCATGAAACAGCTGCAAATGAATTCTGCAAAACCAGCAATATTTTGGTCCACCATGGCTGCCTGCACAGATTACTTGTGGCAGCTGCGGAACAAATATGAGCAGAGGAAGGTGTATAGGGCTGTGAGAAAGACAGGTAATCCATTCTAAAATTCACAGACCATTCCCCTGGCTTGTAAATATTACCCAGAAAAATCTCTCCCCACTGGCCTGCAGCAATACTACTTCATAGCCTTTGGAGGAGACAGTGAACAGCAGTTCTACCCTTTAGTTCTCCTCCTGGTCACAGCTCTTCATTTGTAACTACAGTCCAATGCTATAATTTCCACTTTTTTTTTCTGAAATAGTCTCAAAGATGCACATTGTGTTAAAAATATCTTCTGTTTTCGGGGGGGGGTCTTCTAAAAAATAGGCCCTTACTTTGATGCTCTACCTGAACGGGCATAGCCCAGAGATTGGGACACAGAAACAAGAACCACATCAGCTGATTTGTTTCTATGGCAACCAAGTTATTGATCTGTCCCAAGGTCATCTCTCCCATGGACAAGTTGGACGTGGAAAGCCTCAGGATCTTATTGTATATCATTGCCTGGAGAGAGGAATAAAGTACAGTATATAAAGTTACAATAGCAACCAGACATTGCAAATGTCAGTATCAGAGATTGTCCATTCCTCCAGTTCCCAAACAGAGAGAGAGATTTTTGAAAATAGAGGTTAAATAGTAGAATTATTGCCTCAATTTTTTGTTACTCCTGCAGCCATTACAAGCAGTCCCACTGGACCAAATGTCTCCATGGTGTGACTACACAGACCTCATTTAGCAGCAATGAATTTGGCCTGATGGGACTGTTCTTCTGAGCAAGGGATGCAGAAGTGATGCTCATATGAGATCAATAACATAACAAAAATGACAACAAGAGTGTAGAGAATAGAGATATGGGACAAGAAGGAATGCAGCTTATTTTTGAGGAAAAAATATAAATAAATCTTAACAGAAGTTCAGACAAATCTAAAATTAAAAGCAATTACAGTAACTGGCAGGTAGAAACCCTGTAATTATAAAATGAGTTTCTATCATGTTTTCTATTAAGATTCCAAGCAGTAAACGCTAAATAAAGGCAAGCTAGGCTGAAAGTGACCTGGTGGAGAGCATTTTGTATAGCCAAACAGGAGACCTGAGTTCAGGAGAGATCTTGGGACTACACTCCCAGAGCAGAATATAGGGTTTGGAGTAAAACAAAGGTTTTCAGTCTACAGCAGAGGCAGTTTAAAACTAGCAGGGCTCAGATCTGCAAAAGCTTTAAGCTCCAGAAGATATTGTGGTAACAGTCTTCAGCTGTGGTTAAACATCACACAGATAAAGGACAAGATAAGCAAATGAATAAAATGTGGAGCCATTACTAGGGCATTTTACAGCATGCCGATCTCGGAAACGATGTCTTACTCACCAGTAAGGCACCTCGCAGGTTGATGCCAGTTTCTATGGTAACATAATAGGAAGCCTGCAGAAACGTCCTCTGCAGGATAAGGGCCAGGAAGAGAAGAACTGCTAGGACATAAGCATTTCCAAGAAAATCCTGTGAGGAGAGGTATGAAGTTGATGTCTCCTTAGACTAAAAAGAAAGAGAGAAAAGAAAAGTTTTTTAGATAACTCTATGTTGGGAAGATGCGCTGTTATTTGGACATTGGAAATCAGAAGATTGTTTTCACAATGGCACAATAGGATTAATAATACTGTAGCAAAGCCATGACTACCTATAAAACCACAGTTCTGAGTATATTGCATACTAGGACCACTTGGAACTTCTTTGCAACCATAAAGATAGAACCCAGATGCTCCTGTTTCAAAAGTACCTAGGCATTTAACACGTGTGCTGAAGGAGGCCTGCTCTTAGCAGAACAGAGACTATGAAAGGCAGATCTGATTCCAAACTGAGGGCAGCAGTTCAATTACACATTCAGGCAGTTTATTACAATGCCTAGCCCCACTGATGAATAAAGCCAGAATACTGAGGTCCAAGATTCTGGCACTCAGGGTCTGCGAGAAGCAGTTCACACCTGCCTTAATGCTGAGTGAATTGGTTGTTGATCTGCTCCTTGGGCCAGAGAACAGGTATAGGGAGATGAGCACCAAATCAGCATGCTCAACACAAAGGCAGTGTTGTCAGCTCTTGAAATTTTATCATGAGTCTCATGACATTTGGTGCTTTTCTTTGGTTCTTCAAATTCTCCAGGTCTTCAAAATTCTGTGCAAAAATGTGCCTCTATTTTTCACTGAAAAATCAAAACATTTGAAATGTTTTCAACTAGCTCTAGTGGCTCCCTTTTTCTCCCCTTCCTCCAGAGCAGAGATAATTTGCACCAGCCTTAGTCCTGGCATGGATCATGTGCCCCTGTGCACCTCCCCAGCTGCATTGGCTGGTGCACTGGGGAAAGGAAGAGCCCAACCTGCTTGCCTCCAGCCTGCTTCCCTCCTCCTCTACACTGTGATCCACAATGTGGGTAGGCCATGCCAGGGAATAAGGGGGTGTCTTACACCACCTTTTGCCTTCCATGAGCAAGTATGTACCACAGAACACACTATGGTCCTACTAGAGGGATTTATTGGGGTGGGGGGGGGGGGTGGAACTGAGTCTGGCAGCTGGAGTCACAGTGAAAGAATCTGTAGGGCTGGAGCTGAAAAGGAACGTATTCCTCTGTGGAACTTGATCTAAGTGTTCCATACCTTCGACCCATGGGGCCCAACACTCTGCCCACTGGATGAATGTCGCAGGCACAGGTGACATATTTAGATTTGGCAGATTGCAAGCTTTCCTTTTATAAACACCTCAATGGATCACAGAGCCATGCAGTGGCACAAAAAAAGATGGCTGAATGATATTATTCACCCAATTTTCTTCAAACCATTAGCAACACAACTTCACTTCAAAAACAAGCACTAAGGTCTCTGACGTCTGCTGGATGTGAAACACAGGCCTTTGTCTTCTGGCAGCAATGGGCAAGTCAGGACTGACAACATTTAGCAGAGAATCAATAACTGCACAACAGGTACTGACAGGGTTTTATTTTTCTTCTAAGCCCTTGGTTTCATTAAGTGAATAACATTGTTCATAGGGGTTGGGTTGACCGTCCTGGTGACTCAGGCCTTTTAATTATCCATATCCCAGATACAGCACAGGCAAACAGCCGTGAAAGCTTTCTTGAACTATCCCACTAATGCACATCCTAGGAGGTAACAGAGTAGTTTATTCACCAGGCCCATTTTGCCCTTGACATCTCCGCTGCGTGTGGATGGTATTTTCTTGGCTGAAGACACCTACCCACTAGAAATAGGAACTCATTTCACATACACCACATAGCAGCCGACAGAAGATAACTTTTATTGTCTTGGGATGGTTATTGATATTTTATCTGTATTTTATGTAATTAATTTCCTTCCAGGAATATAAAATAAGCAAATAAAGTCTATACCTACAATCTGACTGTTAGAGTTGGAGGAACCATTCTGAATAATAAAAGAATAGGTCTGTTGAGCCTTCATCATGCATGGGACGTGAATGCCTCATGAGGATGAAAAGACTTTTCTTTAACTCATTTTGTTTGCATTTTCCCATTTTCATGCTTTTCTGTCCGGGTCGGTTTCAGCCAGGAAGGGAAGTGAATGTATCAAAATACTGCAAGGAAAGCTGTTCTTGTGGTATTTCTGATCCAGTGGAAGCAGGATGTACTGGAACTGTTACAAAAAGCCTGTTCTCATGAAATTTCCATCCTGATTTCCAGATGAAAGAGGTTTGGAAAAGTATGAATCCAGACCATATCTCCAGACCCTTTAAGGTTCTCTCATCACTCATGATTATTTTGCTCTGCTATTTCATTGCAGGCAAGAAGTACTCTGCTCTGCCCATGCTGGCTTAGTCCAGTCCCCCCTACCTCCACACCTTCGCATACCCATTCCCTTGACATATGCAGTTTCTCACCAAAAGGGAAGAGGATTTTGTGGTTACAGCACTGACTGAACCCCGAGAGATGGGGGTTCAATTCCCAACTCTGCCACAGGCTTCTTGTATGACCTTGACCAATCTATTTAGGGCCAGATTTTCAAATGTATTTAGACATTGAAAGATGCATATAGATGCCTCATGATATTTTCAGAACTGCCTAAGCACATTTGGCACCTATGTCCCATTGAAGTCAATGGGAGTTAGGCACCTAACCTGCTTATACACTTTTGAGAATTCCACTAGGTGCCTATTTGCATCTTTAGGAACCTAAATACCTTTGAAAAGTTAGCTCTTAATTTCTGTCTGTGCCTCAGTTCTCTATATGTACAATGGGGATAATAATGCTGTCCTACCTCAAGGGGGGATGTGTAGATAAATGAATTAATGTTGGGGATGTTCTCAGATCAGAGGATGATGGGAGGGATAGGAATAAAGGCTTAATTAAAATTCGTAGAGAATTTAAAAGAGAAACAAAATGGCAAGGGCAATGGGGAGTAAGTTTATCAAAATCCGTTAATTAAAAGTAACGGTGTTTTGAAAGCAGGCCAAGGGTCACTGCGCCAATCTGACTCTCTGGCAGAGGTTTCAAGTTCTCCATTTATTCTGAGTTACCCTTAAATTCCCAAGCTTCAAAAGATGTTTGCCCCAGCCAGTGTTAATTAAAATGACAGAAAACGAATAGATTGAAAAGAGCACAGAGAATGAAAATGAGTAAAGACCTGTGGTTTCCCAAATTTAAGAGCTAAAGGTTATCACTGATGAAAGGAAATATCCCATTCTTTGATTGTGCAATAAAACCAGAACTTAAGGTTCTGAGGAAGAAAATGAACTTTGACTTTTGACTCCGTGGCTCTGATCATTAAGGTTCAGTGAGGACAAAGAGCTTTATTTAATAGCTCTTACAGTGACTAAATGACAGTCTGATGCAAAACACAAAGTACCAGTCAAAAGATATCATCATGGTTATACAGCCCAGGAGCAAATGTTTGAGACAAAGTGATGACAATCAAGGGGTATGTTTTAAAAGGAAAATATTATTCCATTACACCTCCATTTTGCCCATCCAAATTCTAAACACAGACTGTGCAAAGTCTTCCTTTCGTCTCTTCTACTACCAGTTAATAAGTAATTATTTTCTTAAAGAAATCTATCCTTACCTTTCACTAGTTTTCTGGTAGTTGCTGTTTGACAGACACTTGCTATATGATAGGAATTGTTCTATAGAATAAATTCACACAGCACTCACAGTGACAATTGAAATTAGATGGGAGCTACCAGGCAAATAGACATTTGCCCTTCTATAGCTTTTCAGTGGGTATAATAAAGTACTTTGCACCACCATAGTCTTCCATCCAAGGATCTCATAATATACACAACAATTAACGAATTATGCCTCAAGCTAATATGAGATGAATAAGTACGATTATCCCCATTTTGCCTGTGGGGGAATTAAGGCACAGAAGTGTTAAGGGACTGGTTTTTAAATCACCCACCTCTGAAAATCAGACCCTAAATAGCTTGCCCAAAGTGACAGAGTGAGTCACTGGCAAAGCCAGGCTTAGAACCAAAATTCAAAGCCCATTAAACTATCTGCTATAACACTCATGCAAAGCAGGCACAAAAGAGGCACAAAGGCCCAAACAGAGTGAATTTGTTTTTAAAATGTGATAGAATATTTGTGTGTAATTCTTTGCAATGTTTGTCTGTCTCTAGTAATCATCCTTATCTTACCTGTGCTTTCCTAAAATGATTGTATGAGGGCTTGATGTGGATGGGAGCTTGATAGCTACCAAGCATGGAAAAGCCCTTATCATTTATTGAGATTCATGGAACAGCGTGGCACTGGATATGCACCAGCCCTTAACAGGAGTACTGGTTATCAAGTCAATAGTTACTAAGTGCCTCGCTTCCACAGTCTGGACAATGGCTCAACACCATTGCACCAGGCTCCATCGACCAGTATACCTCCTTTTGAGTGCCACACATTTGTGCAGAAAGGGTATGGAAACTGGTGCCAGCTGAACATGCTGAGCTCTGAGTGCCTTTCATTAAATGATTTGATTGCTTCCTGAACACCTGCTCTGCATGTTTGCACACACCACCAGGTGCATCTCCCCTCTACAACATGTAAAGGTTTGTATAATCAAGTCCTTCCACTCCCTTTAACTTTCTGTCTCATGCAGAATTCAAGTCATGTAGTCTAACTCTGTGGGTATAGCAGGAATTTCCTCTCCTAGTCCCACAAGCATTTTATCTAACCTACTCTTACAAGCCTCTAGTAGCTGCCCCTCAGCTACTTATCCAGGAGGTTGGACAGAGCCAGACATTAGCAGAGCAGTATAGGGAACCTTGCGTTGCCACTGCCTATGCTGTGTTTATACTGTGACAACAGAGCACTTCAGCTTCCAAGGCTGATAATCTAGCAGTGCCTTTAACAAACACCCATTTCACTTGAAAGAAATAATGAAAGAAACAAAATGGTAATCATGCGCCAATAAGAATGCATAGTCAAAAATACAGAAAGCGTCACATATATCAAAAACTGATACCATACAAATTATTTTAATTGTCAACTTACTTTTTCAGTTGTGTTTGTATCATTTTGGTTAATATTTTGGAAGCTGTCGACTATGCCAGAAATGCATAGTGGCCCAGCAAAACCCAACAAGTCAGCCAAGTAACGGAAGGTGCTGCTGAGAAGGATTGGTCGTCCAAAAGCCCTGTACATTGCTAACCATATAGAGGGAATCTTATTCGGCTGGTTTGCCACCTCTTTCTGGAAAACAAAGGAATCAATGCACCAAGAATTAGTCTCACTGGCAGTTTATGGCAGCTTCCATTTTATTGCTCTCATGCCTTGTTGGATGCCCAAGTGTTTCATGGAGGGGTTATAAATTAGATTAGGTAGACAGACAAGATAGACAGTTTGATAGATTTTCAAATTATCTTCACAACAAACTCTCCCCAAAACACATCGATCTTGCTTATTTTCCCCCCAAAGTCATAACACTATTCTGCTTCTATGAATAGTCAGACGTAACCACAGACTGCTATTGATCATTGTCATTTGTATAATTCATTGAAGGCCTGATCCATCAAACCCTTGCTCATGTGAGGTCAATGGGACTTGAAAGAGTAGAGATTATTGACATGAGTAAGGGGTTGCAGGATCAGACCCAGAAAAATATGGACAACCATCCTCCAGTATGTAACACACTGAATTGTCCATCTCCTGATGTCTTCAACTCAAGAATGGATGCATTTCTCGAAGATGTTCTTTAGCCAAACACAAATTATGCTTTAGTCATATACAAGTTACTGGGCTCAATACAGGGGTAACTGGATGAAATTTAATGGCCTGTGATATACAGGAGGTCTGATTGGATGATCTGATGGTGTCTTCTGACATCAAACGCTACAAAACTATGAACCATCATTCTAAAGCACCAATCTTCAAATATATTCATGTGGCCAGATTGAGGCTCTATGATAGATTTGAAAATATTTTGATCTATGGAGGAAAGAACTTGATTCAGTGGATCTGTATCCCGCAGAGCATTTCTGCATGGTCCAGGCGGTTGCTTCTCACAAACTACAAAAGCTTATTACAACAATCTATAACCCACTAACAACTCCAACACACACCCCTCAAACTGCTTCCCCACTTCCTTTCCTCCCTATGACTGGAGGGATGTTAACGGGCCACTTCACCTTGAATTGTCCCTTGAAACATATGTTAACTAATTATGCTAAACAATCTGTTCCACCTTGTATGCAGCTGTGACAATCTGAGTAAGTTTCCCAGACTTGAAGAAGAGCTCGGTGTAAGCTCGAAAGCTGGTCTCTCTCACCAACAGAAGTTGATCCAGTAAAAGACATTACCTCACCCGCCTTGTCTCTCTAAAAATGTATCTGCCATTCTTCAAGAAGCACTGATGCCTGCATGTTGTAACCCTGGCCAGGCCTTTTGTGAGTGTTCCTACAGACACTTTTAGCTAACTAGTAAATAAACAAAAACAAGTATGTCTCAGCACTCTGCACGGCCACTTCATGTATTTTTTCCTCTAGGTTTTTCTTTGGCACAAATTCAGCAGTGATATAATATGTGGACAATGTCAAAAAAGGAGAGGTAGCAAACATATGGGAGGGTAGAACCTAACTGGAAAGTGACCTAGGGAGATTAGAGGAGGGAGCCACAGGCAACGAGGAGAAATTCAGTACTGATAGCACAGGGAGGGGGCATAACCAAGTAGTTATGCTTATTACATTAGGGCTAGTTTATTTCTAGCTCCTCTTATTAATAATTATATTTTGATGTAGGGAAGGATAGTAGCTTTAGCAGAGAAGCTGTTTGGCATTCATCTGCTAGAGGCTAGATTTTTAAAGGTATTTAGGCATTAAAGATACAGAGAGGTACCTAGTGGGATTTTCAAAAGTGTCTAACATCCACTGAGGTCAATGGGAATTAGTCACCTAGGGCCTTTGGCAAATCCCTTTTAGGTGCCTCTGCATCTTTAAAATCTAAGGGCATGTCTACACTACAAAATTAAGTCGGCATCCAGCCACTGCAGTAATTAAGTCAGGCGGGTGTGTCCCCACCATGCTCATTGTGTTGGTGGAGTGTGTCCTCATTAGCAACCCTTGGATTGGTGCACAGAGCAGGACACCACAGGTAGCTATCCCACAGTGCACCCAGCTGCGGTGGATTTTGGGATGCCTTGCAATGGGATCAAAACAGTGTCGTGGGGGGAATGGGAACATGGCTTCGACCGCCCACGATGCAGTTTTATGCCCCCTCCATGATATCAATGGCAAACAATCCATGTTTTTTCGTTCCTCTTTTTGAAAGCCTGGCTTAGCCACACATACACCATAGCCCTCTACGCAGGGACCCCACTCAGCTGTGTACTCTTGTTGGGGGCATTACAAACATCTCGTGCCTTATCCTGCAATATTTCCGGAGCCAAGACAGGAGCCACCACGCAGAACATTGCAATGTCATTCAAGCAGCCCTGCTGCAAGCCATAGAACGAAACAATTCCCAGTTGCTGCTGGCAGTCGCGCAGCAGCTGAACACGGTGAAGCGCCATTTCTGGTCCCAGGAAACAAGCACTGACAGGTGGGATTGCATTGTTATGCAACTATGGGATGATGAGGAGTGGCTGCAGAACTTTCAAATGTGGAAGGCCATTTTCCAGGAAATTTGTGCAGCGCTTTCCCCAGCTCTGAAGTACAGCAACATTAAAATGAGGCCTGTTCTGACAATGGAGAAGTGAGTGGCAATTGCTCTGTGGAAGCTTGCAACACCAGACTACTACCAGTCAGTTGGTAATCAGTTCTGAGTTGGTAAATCCACCGGGAGACCTGTTGTGATCCAAATATGCAGGGCCATTGATCAACCTCTGCTTTAAAAGGTAGTAACTCTGGGCAACGTGCAGGACATAGTGGATGGTTTTGCCACGATGGGGTTCCCTAACTGCGGTGGGGCGATAGATGGCACGCATACCCCAATCTTTGCACCAGACCACCTTGCCAAAGAGTACATAAACCGAAAGGGATACTTTTCAATGGTGTTCCGAGTGTTGGTAGATCACAGGGGGTATTTCACCAACATCAATGTGGGATGGTCAGGAAAGATGCAATCAGGGACTTTCTTTCCAGATTTCAAAATAACCACTGATGATGTTGAAATGCCAATAGGATCCTGGGAGACCCAGCCTACCCCTTGCTCACATGGCTCATGAAGCTGTATACCAGCCTCCTCAACAGCAGTAAGGAGCGGTTCAACAATAGGCTAAGCAAGTGCAGAATGGTGGTGGAATGTGCCTTTGGATGTTTAAAGGGTCGCTGGTGTAGTTTGCTTACTAGATTAGACCTCATTAGATCTAGATATTTATCTAGATCTAGATAATTAGATATCCCCATTGTTATCACTGTGTGCTGGGTGCTCCATAACATCTCCGAGGCAAAGGAAGAGAAGTTTCTGCAGGGGTGGAATGGTGACTTGGGTAGGCTGGCAGCTAATTTTGAGCAGACAGATACCAGGGCAATAAGAAAAGCCCAGAGAGGAGCTCTGCATCTCCGGGAGGCTTTGAAAACCTGTTTCAGTAATGTGCCACAGTAATGTGTGCTGCTTATCTGCATCATGCCTTCCCATACCATCCCCTTTATTGCACCAGTTACCCTGAACTTCTCCTTCCCCTCATCTCCCAAACCCCTATCCTTGGAATAAACAAAGCATACTTCATTCTTGAAATGTTGACTTTTATTGCACAAACATAAAGAATCTGAAAGACCAGGAAAATAATTTAACCTTGGGCAAATGGTGTGATAAAATTGGGAGGAGAGAAACCAAGTCAGCTTGTCTGTGAAAGCACAGAAGTCTTGCTCATCAAAGGTCTTCAAATGGCCACCTTTTGTTCTTTGTACCTGCCCCTGGTGTTGAGTGGAAGGGATATTGTACCTTCTTTCCCCCACTGCCATCTCCACCTCCTGGAACGATAGTGGAGGGGGATTGGGAACAGGTTGATGTTTGCAGGCTGTTGTGCAGGGACTGCATAGGGAGTCTAGCCTCAAGTTGTTTTTCTTGAAGCTCAACCAGACACCTCAACATGGCTGATTGGTCCTTCATAAACGCAGCATCCCATCCTGCGTGGCATGCTCATGCTTCTGGGATGCTCTCCGGCTCTCCATGTCCATGTCCAATTTTTCAGACAGTGAAATCCTCCAGGCTCTGAGCTCCATACCAGCTGTTCTGGAAGCGGTGATCAGATGTTCAGCTGCATGTGTGTGCTCTCCCTGTGTGCTGCCCCAGCTCTGTGCAGACAGCTGGCATAGCAGACCTCGAGTGAACCGCCCAATGACCACAAGATCCGTTAAGGTATGAAGGCGCCAGGCCAGGTATATTGTCAACAAAGCACAGTAATAGCACCTGGCAGACTCTATGAGGATACTAAGACATGTATGCCCATGACAATGGACACAACTCAGTGAATGGTGGAATTTTCCATTCCCGCTTCGGCTGGACAAAGATACTTCCTTTGAGATATATCTTTATACCCTGATACAAACAAGTTAGTATTGCCTCTGAAATAGTTAGTTATCGCCCCCTGACATGGCTAGTTATCACCTTGTACATGTTGGTTTGATCAAAACATCTCTATTACATACTGTCATCCTGACCTTATCTTTTAGGAGGGGTCAGTGTGTTTCTGTTATCCTTAGGGAATGTTTTTGTACCATCCTTGATATTGGGATGTTCTGGTACCACTTGATATCAGGATGTGTTTGCGTGTGTATTCTGTGACTAGCACTCCTTAGGAATGTGTATTTCTGCAATATCAGCCCTGTTCTTGCCAGATTCTGTGAGCAGGTCCTGCCTCAAACCATGCCTCTGATACAAGGGCTTATGTCTCAGGATCTCTTCCTACTACAGAAGCCTTCATTATCTCATTGAACATGATACCACGCATTCTATTTTTCCATCTTCTAATGTGCCCCCTTTCCCTAGCAACACAGACATTGCTTTGAGCCCAGGGACCAGAATTAAGCCTCTCAAATTGTGGTGTTTGTCCTCAGTGGCTCCAGGGGAGGGGGCTTGCAGCGATGAAAGAACACAGGAAGCCCGCCACCCCTTCCCTTAATGCTGCTGGTAGCAGTCACCTTAGGCTTGCAGATTCTGAAGTCAATGACAATCTCTGCCACCCAAACCACCAGCATACTAGGGAAACTGTGGCTGAGGGACCCAGAAGTCATCATGGGTGGGGGAATCACATGCTCTATTGTTTGTGGTATGAACATTTGTAATGAAAACTTCTCCCGTTTCCCCTAGATGACCCTAAGTGAAATCAATTTCCTGAAAGGTAACAGATGTGGCATGGGAACAGATGCTGCAAGTGTCTGGGTACAGACCTGGTCTTTATGCTGCTGTGCTGTATACTGCAATGATGCCAGCAGAGTTAATACAGGAGTGGTGTGGGAAAGTGTCCTACCATGGTGGAAGAAATAAGGCAGCCTTCCCGAGAAACCTTCTGCAAAGGATTGCAGAGCACCTTCATGAAAGCTTCCTGGAGATCTCCATGGAGGATTCCCGGGCCATCCCTGTGCACCCTCTGCATAGCTGGAGTGGCCATTGGGAAGCAGATACTCACTGTACCTCACTTTTTCTTCATAGTAAATATAAAATATAAGAGCATGTAACCCCTACAATTTGATTGTGCTGCTTGCCTGGAGCTAGAATCCAGGATGTGATGGAGTGTCTTCCGAGACTGATCAAGACCTCGGACCGCTACCCCTTCCTACTTCTCCACGTGGGCACCAATGATACTGCCAAAAATGACCTTGAGCAGATCAATGAAGACCTCATGGCTCTGGGAAGGATAAAGGAGTTTGAGGTGCAAGTCATGTTCTTGTCCATCCTCCCTGTTGAAGGCAAAGGCCCAGGTAGGGACCATCGAATTGTGGAAGTAAAAACATGGTTATGCAGGTGGTGTCAGAGAGAGGGCTTTGGATTCTTCAACCATGGGACGTTATTCCGGGAAGAAGGATTGCTAGGAAGAGATGGGATCCACCTAACGAAGAGAGGGAAGAGCATCTTCACAGGCAGGCTTGCTAACCTAGTGAGGAGGGCTTTAAACTAGGATCGCCAGGGGATGGTGACCTAAGCCCAGAGGTAAGTGGGGAAGTGGGATACCGGGAGGAAACACAAGGAGGAGGGTACAAGACGGGAAGCCTCCTGATTCATACTGAGAAAGTAGAGCAATCGGCTAGTTATCTTAGGTGCATGTCCATAAACACAAGAAACCTGGGAAACAAGCAGGAAGAACTGGAAGACCTGGCACAATCAAGGGAGTATGATGTGATTGGAACAGAAACTTGGTGAGGCAGTTCACATGACTTGAGCACTGTCATGGATGGGTATAAACTGTTCAGGAAGGACAGGTACTGGAGGAAAGGTGGAGGAGTTGCATTGTATGTAAGAAAGTGATATGATTGCTGAAAGCTCCAGTATGAAACTGGAGAAAAGCCTGTTGAGAGTCTTTGAGTTAAGTTTAGAGGCAAGAGCGATTTTGTGGTGGGCGTGTGCTATAGACCACAGGATCGGAAGGATGAGGTAGACGAGGCTTTCTTTGGACAACTAACTGAAGTTTCCAGATCACAGGCCCTGGTTCTAATGGGGGACTTCAATCACCCTGACATCTGCTGGGAGAGCAATACAGCAATGCACAGACAATCCAGAAAGTTTTTGGAGAGTGTTGGGGACAACTTCCTGGTACAGGTGCTGGAGGAACCAACTAGAGGCTGTGCTCCTCTTGACCTGCTGCTTACAAACAGGGAAGAATTGATAGGGGAAGTAGAAGTTGCCTCTTCCCCGAGCACACCAGATTCCCCCTCCTCCCCCTCCCTCCCAGCGCTTGCCACCGCAAAACAGCTGTTTTTTCCCCATGGGTGCTCCAGCTCCGGAGCACCCACGGAGTCGGCGCCTATGCTGGCTGGGATGATTTTATTGGTGTTGGTCCTGCTTTGAGCAGGGGGATTGGACAAGATGACCTCCTGAGGTCTCTTCCAACCCTAATATTCTATGATTCTATGATTGGAATTGCGTACTTACCAGAGGTGCCTTCCCCGGCATCAGGCTCAATCATGTTGTCCTGCAAACAGCTGGACTGCTCTGGGGTTAAAAATGGCTCCTGGCTCTTGGGGAGAATGGATCCCATGCTTGCCTGTCTCCCATTCTCCTCCTTCTCCTCCTCTTCCTTGTCCAGAATGTTCTCCGTGTTGGTGCCTAAGGTGGCCTGGGACTCAGACTCCTGGGCGGTATCTACGCTGTGTTTGGGGTTAGTGGTGGGATTGCCGCTGAGAATCTCATGCAGCTCATTGTAGAAGTTGTATGTCTATGGTACAGAACCAGAATGACTGTTCGCCTTCCTTGCCTTCTGATACACCTGCCGAAGTTCTTTCATTTTCACATGGCACGGCTGTGTGTCCCCAGTGTAGCCCTTCTCCCTCATGCCCTGCATGATCTTTTCATAGATGTCTATGTTTCTTCAGCTGTATTAGAACTGTTCTTGCACAGACTCTTTTCCCCACAGACCAATAAGATGTACCACTTCCTGTGTACTCCCAGCTGGAGCGCGTTTTGGGCATTGAGTCACCATGATCAGCAGGGCTGGTGAGCTCTCCATGCTGACCAAACTGGAAGTGGAAATTCAAAAGTTCCCGGGGCAAAAACAGGGGAGGGGCTGTTTCCTGTGTACCCGGCTGCTATGCAGCAAAGTTGAAAACAATCTCCAGATTGGTCACAGAGGAGCATTGTGGGACACCTCCTGGAGGCCAAGTCTGTCGACTTACACAATAATGCATCTTCACTGCCTCTCTGTCAATCCATCAACAACAAATTAAGCACTACACCTCTTGCTGAAGTGTAGTAATTAAGTCAGTGTTACAAGAGAGTTAGGTCAGTTGAACAGACCCGGTAGTGTAGACACTTACATTATTAGGTCGACGTAAGGCGGCTTCTGTCCGTCTAAGTTTGTAGTGTAAACCGGGCCTAAATTTTGTTAATAAAATCTGGCCCTAGGAGGTTTGGAAGTTCACAGAATACTGTCTAAGGGTGAAACTCTCCCCCCGTGCAGAGGTACAGCACAAGGACTATGCACCATTTCAGTCACACTTAAGGACTAAAAATAGGTCTTCATGATAATGGGCTGGGCCCTGTACTGGAGCTAATTTCACCCTATCGTAAGAAGTGGTCCACAATGTAAAAAACTTGGAGAACTACTGGTTGAATGTATTCTATATCACCAGGCAAGCACTGCTGCTGTCTTTTAGCAATAGTACCACATACTATTCTGTACATTAAATTATTCATTAAAAACCCAACATGGTTTTTGCTGGAATACATCATTTATTGCCCAAAGAGCAAGTGTAGAATGGCAATTTTGTAAGCGTTAGTGATTTTTTAAAGAATTCACATTTTTCAGCGTACTAGTAGCTATTGCCAGTATTCCTACAAAATTCATATCACTGTCATCACTACTTGAAATTCATTCATTTGTACTAGGGCTCAACCCATGATACTAAATCAAATTAATATTCCAAGTAAAAGTGACTAATTGTCTTCCTTTCTTTGTCCAGTCTAAGCATTCTAAAGTGATTTTAAAAGACAAAGAGAATTCTTCTCGGACTTATTTCTTCCTCTATTTTATCAGCTTGAACTTTGGGTATTACCCAAGGTAAAGCAGGCATCATTCATGCCTTCAGTTTGGTTTCTAGAAAAAATATTTAGAATGAGGTTATTAATTTACAGTATTACAGTGTACTATTAAGTCAGGGGTTTTGATCTGAAATTTACTAGCAGAACAAAAAGTTATGGATTTTTTATGTAATTATGATGTCCAAAGTATTAAAGCTCTGTGCTGTTTGGAGCCTAGCTACCTGAGAAACTTCCTCCCTTCTCTATGCTCTGCTACAACAACTGAGGTCCATAGTGGCACGTAAGCTAACAGCTCCTGAATTCAAACATCTGAGAGATGCTCGAAGGGCCCTTGACTCTAAAATTTCCTTTCCCAGTTGGTTCATCGGAGTAAGAGTCTGTCGACACTCATGGATGTTATAAAGCAATGGTTTTCAACCTGTATTCCGTGGACTATGTCTAAACTAGGGTCAGTGAAATTTTGTTTTACCATAGAACAGTGGTTTTCAATCTGTGATCCATGGATCCCTGGGGGTCCACAGACTAAGTCTAAGATTTCCAATGGTGTCTGCACCCCCATTCAAAGTTTTTTAGGGGTCCACAAATGAAAAAAGGTTGAAAACTACTGTTATAAAGGCCTTTGGCTGAGGGACTGATCCTGATTTAATCCCTATGTCCTCATTATGAACTGAATGATACATGAGGCATGCATAGCTTGAAAAAATTGACCACATGTGCAAAAAAGAACAGCAGCAAAATTTTGTCAAGATATTTGATAATGAGTTCCCACATAGAGGATCTCAGCTCAAAAAGGTGGCTGTGAGATTTTGGCTGCATTTCAACGTTATAGACTACGCTATTCTTGATCTGCAGTGAAATCCCCACTGACATCGATGGGAGTTGGGAGGACTCATCAAGGGGAATATAGAGCCCTAAAGACATAATTCTAATACCAGATGTGTATGATGTGCATCGCAGCTTGTCTTATAGTACCCAGGGTTAGAATTTGGTGTGGAATATTTTATCTTTTAAACACATTTTAAACACAGCTATAAGATAATGTATTTGAGTTTAAATATCATGCTAGCCAAAAAGGTAACAAAAGATATACCAGAGTGAGTGTCTTTATTAGAGCTGGTTGAAAATTTTCGGAAATTTTTTTCCATCCGAAAATATTTATTCATCTGAATTTAAATGTTCCACTAAAACATGTCAGTTATGACAACATTTCATTGTGGGAAAAAAATCAGTATGAAGTGTTTTGATTAAGTGGATCTTATCAAAACAGAACATTCTAATTTTTCATTTTGAAACAACTTTTCATTTTCACATTTATTTTATTTTATACAAATTACTGAACTAATTACCAATTTCAATAGTAATTACCAATTATCCTTAGAATGCCAATCACCAGTGACCAATTATGATATTACTTTTTTATTTTATTTTATTTTATAATTTAAACATAATTATTAAACCCCAGTTATAATATAATATAATATCATATAATATCATATCATATCATATTATATCATATCATATAAAACAAAACATAAAACATAAAAATAATATAAAATAAAACTGTCAAATTGAACCTTAACATTTCAGTTGATCTCAATAGAACAAAGCACTTTACAAAGCAGAAAACCACTATTCCCATTTTCTCATATTTCTCACTATTCTCATAGTGGGTTGAAAAAATAAATTCTTCCCATTTGTGCATCATCCAAGCAGAAGAACTGAGTCTGCAAATAGGCTGACGGGCAAGTTAGTTTCTGCTACCTCACAGTATTTATAAACTCAGACAACTGCTGCATATTCAAACGGGATGCGGCCAGAGCCACAGCTTTGTGTTCTGTTAGCTTTTTTAGTAACATATCATCCAGTAACTTCAGTTTGGAAGTTTTACAATCAGGAAATTCAAAATAATACCGTGCCCAACTACACAACTCAAATATTGAATTACAAATAGTGAGTACTCATAGGAACTGTGGTGAATGACCCTTAGCCGGAAATATGTTTGCATAAACTATTTATTAATTATTCTTGAACAGTTAACAAATTCATAAAAAATGAAATCTGTTCAAGGCTAATTTGTGGACACAAAAAAGGCCTACATTTGTGAACTTAAATTCTTCACTGAGCATAGATAGCCCAGTCCTTAATTAGGCCAAATTCCCCATTACAGGACTCAGTGAGAATTTTTATTATTGAGTAAGAACTTCAAGAACTGGCTCACTGATCTCAATGGGAATAAGGAAACACTCCAAGTGAAGTTCACAGACTCGATTCATCATTGTGTCACTGCAATTTTACACTGGTGTAATTCTACTGAGTTCAGTGTAAAACAGGAAAAACAGAACGGTCAGTCAGGCCCCACAAGTCCATACTCCTGTAGTGCTTGAGATATGTGTTGTGAGGCCAGAGCTTTTCAGGAAATGTACATTTAAAATTCAACTTGCATCTGCTCTCTAGTTTTATCCTTGGAAAGAGCAACTCACTGCTGGTTTTAATTCTTGTCTTGAACAAAAAGAATAGAAATAAAGATTCATGTAGCTATTTCAAATACACTTTACAACAAGGAACACTGCTAGCCTTATGTTCAGTGTCTTTCATCAAGGTGTGATAAAATGCTTCAGGAAAGAACAGACTCCTTCATTCTACATGGGTTTGGAATGCACTCAAGCTCAGCTATATCCAGTTTTAGTAAGGGGCAGCTCAACTTAATCCAACAGATCTCAGGGGCTCTTCTCACCAGCTGGGAAAGATTAATAGCCAACTTCATCCAGTAAAGTATACAGCATAAACAATGACATAACATCTTTTTTTAGCTCACGGGCCATGATGTATTTTAACCTGAAATTTTTTCCTAAATCTGCTGCTGTTTTCTAAACCAAGTCTGCACAGAATCAAAACATTTCCTTTGTGGAAGTGAAGCTGCACTAAGCACCACTGGATTGTCATAAGCCATTTCTCAGATTATAGCCATCTGGTTTACTTTAATGTTATCTATGGAGTATCAGTTTGTTTTAGGGTGAAGAAGCACCAGTCACAGCCTAGTTTGGAATAGTAGCATGACTATGGTTGAATCTAAGGCATTATATAGACTTTAAACAATTCTGGAAACCAAGAGGAGGAAAAGCTAAGTGAAGTAGGTCAAATTTTTAAAATCAAGCTCATTTAATTGTATGCATATATTTGTGCATACTTAATTTATGAATACAGATATTCAATGTGTGCCACAAATCTGGTGCTTGTGTGTGCAGATAGCCAGTAAGGCATCTGACTGCCTACCTGGCATCCAAATACCTGTTTGTGCATGCATATCAGGTATCTGCATACATCAGTCCGGCACACTATGACAGCGTGTAAATTCTGCACAGACACCAGAAAGGTTAAGGGAACCAAGGAGTGCTAGTAACATCGCTGATTGCACCTGGGGAAGGTAGGGGATCTACTTAAAAGAGGAGAGAGCAGGTGAGTTGGGGAACAGACCAGGGGATAGGGTGCAGTGAGTTTTCTCTCTGGAAAGGGGCCTGATAGACAGGGTTGGATTAACTCTCCCGTGGGCCCGGGGCTATTAGATTTTGTGGGGCCCCTGTATACAAGTCTTTTTCCTGGGAGGGAGTGTGATGCAGGAGGGGGCTGGGGCATGGGATTGGGGTGCAGGGTCTGGGAGAGAGTTTGGTGCAGAAGAGGGCTGGGGCAGGGGAGTGGGGTACAGGGAGTGTGGGCTCTGGGAGGGAGTTTGGTGCAGGAGGGGGCGGAGGCAGGGGATTGGAGTGCAGGAGGGGGTGCGGGGTCTGGGAGGGAGTTTGGATGCAGGAGGGGGTTCTGACCCAGGGCAGGGGGTTGGGGTGCATGAGGGGGTGCAGGATGTAGGCTGCAGCCAGGAGGCACTTACCACAGGTGGCTCCCAGCCAGTGGCATAGCAGGGCTAAGGCAGGCTGCCTGCTTGCCACAGCCCCATATCACTCCCGGAAGTGGCTGGCTGTTGGCACATCTCTGAGCGCCCTTGCAGGGAGGGGAACAGTGTGTCTCTGTGCACTGCCCACACCCGCAAGCGCCACCCTCAGCTCTTATTGGCCAGGAACCGGCCAATGGGATCTGCAGGGACGGTGCTGGGGGTGGTGGCCGTGCACGGAGCCGCCTCCCCCACCCACCAGGGGCTGCAGAGATGTGACAGCAGCCAGCCACTTCTGGGAGTGACGTGGGGTCACGGAAGGCAGACTGAGCGCCCCGGATATCGCTGCCTGTGATTTATTTTTGCGGGGCCCCCCTTGAGCCAGGGCCCCGGGCGGCAGCCCCTGAAGTCCCTGCCCTAATCCAGCCCTGCTGATAGAAGGCTGCAGGGGGAGAGAAGCAGCCAGTCTGCTCCTCAGGTGAGCCTGAAGACTGAAGGAAGATCAGGAGTCACTGAGGAATAAAGGCCTACCTGAAACCCTAGGAAGGTGGACAACTGTGCCAGATTGAGTCAGTGGGGTGGAGTGAGGCACAGGAGCCTGTGGACAATTGCAAAAGTATCTAAGTAAAGCACAGGCTCATCTGTGAGGGAGACCGTGGCCAGCTGAGCCCAACTGGGTCTGAAGACTTAGTGGTCTTTATAGTTCTGTTGCACTAGTTCTAGGATATGGGCCCCAGAAGAGGTCATACTCTTGAAGGTGATTTGCCCAGATGGTCAGGCCACTCGTAAGGCCGGATTTGGCCGAAGAACACAAGAGGCAAACTGAGGTCCTGCTGCTGCTGTGTCACAGCCAGACATTACAGGGCACACTGAAGCCACAACTTGTCTAGACAGACAAATGTATGTGCGCAATTATGCCCATTATAAAGTCTGGCACTAAAGGACAACTTTCTCAGCTGATACAAATGGGCAGCACTCATTGACGCAGTGCAGTTTTATCCATTTACACAAGCAGAGAATTTGGCTCTCTGGCTCATTATAAATCAGATACAGTATGCAAATTACTGAAGACAAGCAGTCTCAAATATATTAAACGCAAGCTATTGTACTAAATAAGAACCCATGGGGAAAATATCCATATTTTCTTAAGGCAACTTCTACTACAGGGGAGAGCACAGCTCTTCTGCTGCTATCCAACTTGTTCATTCATTTCCATTCTAAACTGCTGCATTGCATGAAAACCAATTTACATTGTGAGTTTAGGAAAGTGATCAACACTGATTAACAGATGATTTCTATGGGCCAAATTTTCCAAAGTGGCTCTAAATATGTGTGTTGTCCCCTTTGTATATGCACATGTATGCACCTGTATGTACAAACTGGCGAGACTCACAATCACCTGATCTACACATGGAAACGCCCATCCGTGGGCAGAAATGACTAGGCATTGAAGTAAGCAGAAGGGTGCATGTGCAACTTGGACTGAGCAAAGTTAGAGGCTACTTTGGGAGTGCTGCTCTCAGGCCACCCTGGGGCAAAGAGTTTCTGTCCAAAACATCTCCTGTCCTTTCCTCTAGTGCATCTCTGAATGGAAAAGCCAGAATTTAGCCCAAAGTTTCTGAAATCAGTTTATATAACATACATATACTTTAGTAGGTAAATAATCCATTCAATTATGCCCATATCTATGGAAAGGTTAATACGTAGTCCTGCCTTAGTGCAGGGGACTGTACTAGATGACCTACTGAGGCCCCTTCCAGTCCAAAATTACTATGATGCTATGAAAGGGATAGTAACTATTTAACAGTGCACAGTAATACTCTAAAGAAGTTCAGAAGATGTGAAGAAGGGTGTTTCCAGTTGAAACTGGAGAGAATATCTGTTCATTTAAAACACTGTCATGAGCCCTTAAGACTTAAAGAAAGCTTTGACTTCTAAAATGAAAACTAGCGAGTGATTTGTGCATTAGGGCTTCAGTTCCCAAGGCTTTCAATCTGGCAACTATCCCAAGCCAAGAATTCACTTTAAAAGCAAACAGTACTTTTGGACTGAAACATTATAAGCCAAGTTTCACCTTGGAACAAATTCTTTTGTCATAAATTCCTAAAAAAAGGGTTTCCTAGTGGAAGTGAAGATACCACTTTAACAGTATAAAGGCTGTACGGTGATATGGATATCATTGCTTACCTTTTGCTCTTCATACGCTTCTTTCAAACAAACATAGTTTGTAAGTGCTCGCATTGCTATTGGCAGCTTCCCAATTGCCTTCAGGTCAATCGGCTTCTTGTGGGCCGATATAATAAGTGTATTCATCCACCAGTAAGTCGCCTTTGAGAGCAAATTGACAAATGGCTGAAGAAATCTCACACCCAGATCCTGCAGGTCTTCAGGTGGCTTTACTTTCTGAGGGTTCATAAAAAATACATACCTCTGTAGAGGAAAAAACATAATATGTTCAGCAATTATACTCTTTCACAGCAATTTTTAGTTAAAGTAATAATATATTGTGTAAATTCTAGGGCTGTTGATTAATCGCAGTTAACTCACACAATTAACTAAAAAAAATTAATCACGATTAAAAAATTAATTGCAATTAATCGCAGTTTTAATTGCACTGTTAAACAATAGAATACCAATTGATATTTATTAAATATTTTGGATGTTTATCTACATTTTCATATACATTGTATTCTGTGTTGTAATTTAAATCAAAGTATATATTGTTTTTGGGTACAAATATTTGCACTATAAAAATGATAAACAAAAGAAATAGTATTTTACAATTCACCTCATACAAGTTCTGTAGTGCAATCTCTTTGCCAAGCTTACCTTCCCAATGGGCTAAGGACATGTGAAGAAACAAAGAAGAGTAAAAACAATAAATGGGGAAAAGAACAAGGCGCTCATGGGCTCCCCAATACAATTGGCCCCCTAAATCCTAACCAATGAAGCAGAGGAAGGAGAAGAAAACACAAAGTGTTACCCAATGACAATGGGTGAGAGGGCAATTCCTTTCTGACACTAAGGCCCTGATCCAGCAAACATGTTTAATTTTAATCATGTGAGTGGCCCCATTGACTCCAGTGGAACTACTAATATACTTAAAGTTAAGCATGTGCTCAGCTGGAGTGGAGGCTAAATTTGGCAATCCGGGCATGTGAGAAGGAGTCACTTCTATTTCTATGTTTACTCCAAATACCACTGCTGTCTGTCCTGCCAAAGCCTAGTAAAGTGACACATACCCTAACTCGAATGACATTGATTTCCACAGCCATCAGCAGCCCATAGAGAATGACCATAATTCCAGTGATGCAGAAGCGCAGCTGTGAGAGCGGCACGCCATCCTCGCAATATCTGACCAGCTTGATGGTTTTTGTGACAAAGGCCATTATCCAGTAAACAAAAAGAGCTGTGAAACAAACAAACCAACCCACATCATTTTAAGAAAGTACTTTTTAACTACACCAGTATCACAAGAGAATCAGATCAGTATCCAAATTAAGATTACTCTATGAGTGTTGCTTCTGTGCAGCTGTAGTTGCCATGTCGCAGGGCCCAATCCAGTAGTCCCATGGGTTGTTAGCCTCCCTAACGGGGGGCTAGGCTTGTGAGGCTTTTCAAGATGGAAGATCTTGGAGAGTGAGAGACTTGCCCTGCACTGTTTCACTGAGATATTTTTTTCTTTCTTTGGCCTTGATCTTGCAATTGGATCTGCTTGGGCAGATCTCTGCACCCAGGCACAGCCAACCTGAAGTCCATGGGGCTTCACATGGGCGCAAAGGTCCAGCCGAATAGATCTAATTTCAGGTCTGGGACCTTTATTTGTTATTTTCTTTGAAGAAAATAAAAAATACCTAGCCTGACGAATACATAGTGACCCTTTGGGTATGAAAACCATCAGGGTACAAAATTGCAGATGTGCTCTTAGAGGGCATTTTTGAAAATGTGGTCTGTAAAGTTAAAACTATAACCTGCCTCTCAGTCTGTGCAAATAGTCAGCCAGTTCAGACTGTTAAGCAACAGGCAGTGTTGGTGTACACCCCTTATGCAGTCTCCAGCAACCCCTACCCAATTCCTATGTTTCGACACTGTAATAAAAACCTCTGTGGCTGCAAGTTTCAGAGCCCAGTGTACAGACTCGGGCTTGTGGCACTTACACTACAGCACTAAAATAGCAGTGCTGACATTCCCACTCAGGCTGGAGCTCGGGCTCTTTAATTCACCCACCTCACCAGGTCTCAGAACCTGAGCTCCAGCCCAAATGGGAACAGCTACACTTCTATTTTTAGCCCTGTAGTACGAGCCCACCTCAGTTGACCTAGGCTCTGAGACTCAGAGCTGTGAGGTTTCTTTCAGTGTCTCCTGACTGGGAAAAACATGATAAATAGTTGGCAGCCATATTCCTTGAGAGCAACCTGACTTCAGTCCCGCTGGAAACAATGGGAGATGGAAGCCATCTTTACTATGAGAAACCTCACTGTGACCTGCAAAGGATGGCTGTCAGCTTATCTGAGGGTAGTCTGTAGCCTGAGACCAACTGAAAGTACTGAGAGATAGTAACCATTTTGAATAAGGGTCAAATTTTTCCCAGAAATCATGAGCAGTGTTAAAAAGCCACATTGTAAAACTCATGATAAAATCACAGGAGTTGGCAATTTTCCATTATACTCCAGTCCACCTAGTCAAGTGTCAGGGACAGCTTCAGGTTTTCTGCAGCCCCAAGTGGTGGGGGAAAAAAAAAAAAAAAGCCGATCGGCAGCACTTCGGCGGCAGCTGAATCTCACCACTCCATTCTTTGGCGGGAATTCGGCGGCGGGTCCTTCACTCCTTCACTCCTCACTTCCTCCTTCACTTCGGCAGCAGCTCAAAGAGGAAGAGAGGGACTGAGGGAGCTGCCGCCGAATTACTGCCGAAGACCCAGATGGGCCGCCCCAATAGTGGATGGAGTGCCGCCCCTTAGCTGGTGCCTGGAGCCGGCCCTGTCCAGTGTGCAATAATGCATCCCAGAGAGAAAAAAAGTAAGCAGAAAATTTCTCCCTGGCTTTTCATGAGTTTCATAAACCTTCTCAGGGTCAGAAAGTTTATTTTGAAAAATTATGGAACAAACCAGCGGCTTTTTGAAAAACAGCAAAAATAAGATAAGCAACCTACCTAGCAGTAGCTTTGGAAAGTTAGACGTTTCAATATTATGGTAATAGACAATAGCTGTGGTGGCAGCCACAAATCCCATCATAGCTGGCAGGAAGAGATGCAGGTGGCGAGATTTCATATTTCTGAAAAGAAACCAGAAATACAGTATAAATGCAACTGGATTTGGTGTCTTTTTTCACTTTCATAATTTTATGAGTACATATAAATTGAGTGTTCATGATGGATTGAAGTCCTTCATTCACAGCATGGAGACACTATGGTTGGATGTTATGCAAACTTCCATAACAGCCAGTGACATTTTTCGAATGTCAATTTTTCAATGAAACTTTTTGTTGAAAAAAAATTGAATTAAAAAGATGGGATGAACGTTATCATTTTTGTTCTGATTTTTTATTTGATTGTTTGTTTAGTTTTTGGTGGGGGCTGGACCAGTTATGGAGTGTTTTTTTTAAAAAGTAGAAAAGTTTGAAAAAATGGTATGAAGTTTTGTATTAGTTTTTTACCATCTCCAACAAATAATCAATCATCATCATCTCCTCTTCTGGGTCAAAACTGCATGGCTTGTGTGATGGGGTCTACAAAATCTCTGGCTAGACAAGAAAGAGTTAAAGTGCAGCTGTGGGTTCAGGTCGCTCCACCTCATGGCACCTCTGAAGCATGCCAGACTTGGAGATGGAGCCTTAAAAGGGAGAAGCCCCCAGCTCAGAGACCCCCAAGGTGGGGAGGTGGAACGACCACTCATTCTCAGGTTTCAGAGAGAAGCATAGCAGAGAACCGGCTGACTTAGGTGTCTGTGAGCACAGAACAGTAGGATGGCTGGCTGAAGGATTCTGGCAGGACAGAAGGGCGGGTGCTGGTCTTTATTTCTGATAATTAAGTGTCCTTTCCTTCGTTACATGAGGGAACCGGGACTAGGGCCTTGACCCAAAGCAGACCCCTGCTGGGGAAGTAGGGTGACCAGATGTCCCGATTTTATAGGGACAGTCCCAATTTTTAGGACTTTTTCTTATATAGGTTCCTATTATCCCCCACCCCCTGTCCTGATCTTTCACATTTGCTGTCTGGTCACCCTATGGGGAAGTGAGCCTCCCAAGGAGAAGGCAGGCTAATGTGGGAAGTAGCACAGGGAAGAAGAAAGTGGTCTGGCAAGACAGATCTTAACTGCTTGCTACAAAGGTCCCTGGGCTGGAACCCATGGCAGGGGAAGGGACTGAGTTCCCCTACTGCCTTATTAAGGAAACTAGTGTGAAGACCCGAGACACAAGGGATTGGAAAGACTATTGTGCCTTGACCTGATGCGAGGTTCTGGGACTATTGGTTTAAAACCCTTGTTTACCCTGGAAAGGGTGAGACTAAAGTGACCTGGCCAGATGCCAAGTCACAAGGCGAAGAGGACCACCAGTGGATGGGATGGCTAGTTGGCCGGACTACAAAGAGAATAAACAATGCCATGCTGCACCTAGCCACAAAGCAGTGCATCGGCTGGGGAGTCACTTAGTCAGAGAGGTACAAAGGTTCTAGAATATATGATCTCGGATAAATCTAAAAAGTGGAATGTAAAAGGGCAGGGGACACAATCATTGGCGATGCCTAAAAGAGAAGAAAGAGCATTCCTGCATCCCTTTGAAATGCTTTACTGCTCTAGTTGAGAGCACAGTGATGACTTCTTTAGAGACAGAATATTCTGTATCCATGTGCAATACATTCAGCTGTTGTCAGCATTTTCATGCTAGCGTAGCTCAAAGGGGGGGCAATAAAGTGCTAAATAAAACTGCTTCACCTTTATCCCTTTAAAAATTGGGAAGCTTATTAAGCAGAGCCCCTTCTCTTTAGGAAACTTCTTCACACCTCAGTAACAGACTTGCCACGCTATTAATGCAACTAGCTAGACTCTGAAGCAGACACCGTCACTTACGCATCTGAAACTATGCCCTCTGCTATTTCACAGACATGTACGAACAGGAGGGTGAATGTCAGAATCCACCGCAGATTGTGTCCAGGGAAATGCAGCCATGTGTTGTGATGGATCTGGACTTTCGAACTTTGGCTACCCCAGCCTGCAAAATAAAATTAAAAGAAGAAAACAAGATCACACAGTAAGTCAGTGGTAGAAGTTAGGAGTTCTGGCTCCTAGTCCCCATGCCTTGGGGAACAGAGTGGGTAGTACACTGAAGTGCAGTGGGAGGCTGTGTTGGAATGCACCCCTGTATTCACACCCTACACACCATTGTAATAATCTTTGTACAGAATATACCTTGTGAGGTATCATTTGAAAACTAATAACTTGCTGGTCAGTCATATCATGATGAAATGTACATAGCAATATTACATTTAAAGTTATAAACAGAAACTGAAATTACAACTGAAATGTGTTTACCAGACAAGTCTCGGGACTGGGTAAATCTGTTTCTTAAAGACAAAGGACAAGATGATGCCCCTAGCCAGGTGCCATCAAAGTTGATGTGTAATCACCTATAAAGTGGCCATTCTTTGGCAGGAAGGGGACAGGAACAAACAGAGCTGCATCTTAGCAAACAACAGCATGGAACCTCTTTCACCATCACACTTTTTGTCTCCATCCTCACAGCGGGTGTGAACTTTATCTAGGGGTAAACCTTGGGAAAATGCAATTTCAAAGGGTGACTGAACTATAAAAGTGAGGGGCAAAAACACCCAGTTATCTTGGCCTGTCCATCTCTCTCTTTTCCACCTAGCCTATGGACTTTGGGAGCATGTGGTAAGAGTTTTATCTTGAACCTAGTTTGTTAAGTTTAGAAAGGGTTTTATCTTTATTTCTCTTGTAACCATTTCTGATTTTAATGTGTTATACCTGTATGCACTTAAAATCTATCTCTTTGTCATTAAATAAACCAATTTTATTCTTTAATTAAAACTAATGCAAGGAACTATGTGGGTAACTCCTTTTATGGCAGCAAACTGTTGTATATTGATGCACTTAGAATGGCAATGGACCTAATATATCTGGACTGTTCAGGAGAGGGCTGGACAGTGCAGAACACACGTTTCTGGGGGGAAATCCAGGATTGGGAGTGTGTTGGGGTCACTCTGCAAGTAGTAACCAAGGCTGCTGGAAGCCAGACTGTGGCTGGTGTGTTGCTGATTGGCTGCTGGGATCAGAGTTGCTGGACCAGGGCTGTGGCTATACACAGACACTCAGGCTGTGACCTGCATCCTGTTTGTGAGGAGCCCAGGTTAGGAGCTACAGAAGCAAAGCATTGTGAGACACCCCACGTTGCACAGCAGACGTGACACAGTCCCACACTGCTCTGGATTGCACACTAGAATGTCACGAAGACTGAGATGGATTCATAGATTCTAAGGCAAGAAGGACCACTGTGGTCATTTAGTCTTACTTCTTGTTTAACACAGACCATAGAACTTCCCCAAAATAATTCCTAGAGCAGATCTTGTAGAAAAACATCCACTCTTGATTTAAAAATTGTCATTGAGGAGAATCCACCACGACCTTTGGTAAATTGTTGCAATGGTTAATTACCCTCACAGTCAAAAATTTATACTTTATTTCCAGTCTGAATTTGTCTAGCTTCAGCTTCCAGCCACTGGATTGTGTTATATCTTTGTCTGTTGGACTGAAGAGCCCATTATCAAATATTTGATCCCCATGTAGGTACTTATAGACTGTAATCAAGTCACCCCTTAACCTTCTCTTTGTTAAGATTAACAGATTGAGCTCCTTGAGTCTATCCCAAGAAGGCATGTTTTCTAATCCTTTAATCATTCTTGTGGCTCATCTCTTAACCCTCTCCAGTTTATCAAGATTCTCCACGAACTGTGGGCACCAGAACTGGACACAGTATTCCAGTACCAGGCGCGCCAGTGCCAAATTCAGAAGTAAGATAACCTCTCTATTACTAGAGATTCACCTATTTATGCATCCCAGGATCACATTAGCTTTTTTGGCCACAGTTCATTTCAGCTGATTATCCACCATGACCCCCCAAATCCACCATGACCCCCCATTCAATTAATAGACTGACAAGTCCTGAATGACCATATCATCTTGTCCCTACTAATCAAAGAATGGGAATGGCAGGAAAGGCTAGAGCAAACGGACAATAAGAAGACACTCAGTAAATTCTCCAAATGCTATACAATTGTTATCTCCCTCCCCTCACCCTCAAGACCTGGGAAGGACATAATTACCTTAGTCAGACAAAGCTTATTATCCTCATCCCAGGCCTGCTGAGGATTATCATATCCTCAGTGAGCTCTCAGAAGCTCCTGATCAGTCTCATCCTCCAGCAGAAGTGTCCAAAGACCAGGGGAATAGGACTAGTAGAAAGCTGGGCCATCCTGATGGCCACTGTGTCTGAATGTGAGGCTATCCACATGCCCACCTCAATGAAGTGACAGTGAATGTAATCTGCACACAGTATACACCCGAGTAGGGCATGGTGGTCAGAAATAATTGCTGCAGGTGGTTCATCTGACATTGCACAGCTGCTTTATTGCCATTTAGGGTGACCAGATGTCCCGATTTTAAAGGGACAGTCCCGATTTTTGGGTCTTTTTCTTATATAGGCTCCTATTACCCCCCACCCCATCCCGATTTTTCACACTTGCTGTCTGGTCACTTTATTGCCATTGCAAATACACTCCTCTCTGAAAATGGAGTGATCAGACCTGGAAAGTCTAGTCTTTGTCCCTCACTTCCTTCGTCTGTAAATTAGAGATACTCATCTACCTAGAGGCATTCTTAGGCTTACCTTATTTATGTGTGTAAAGTGCTTTGAGATCCTCAGATGGAAGATGCTATAGAAGTGTGGAGAATTATTATTGTTAAACGGTGCTGTTTGTTTCACACCAATATCCACTTTTGATAACTTTGTGCGAGACCCTTTTAAATGAAACTGCTTTTAGAAAGAGAGATTTAAAAAAATGAATTCAGTCACCCTCTCAGGCCTGAGGAGGAATGAATGGGCTGAAAAGAACTGTTGTGCTCCCTTTTGTTACTCAGGGTCTCTGAAAGTCTGTGTCATTGCAAAGTCCATTATATATAAAAAAGTTGAGCAACGTTGGCAGAAGGTATAGGGAGTTCTGCATTGTTTCTATAGTGGTGAGGAACATGGAGTTGTGTGTGTTAGAACAAAAGATGAGCAAACAGGTTCTGATTAAATAAGAACTAAATTGAAACTGTGGAACTAAGGGCAGGTCTACACTACAAAGTTAAATCAACTTAAGTTACACAACTCCAGCTATGTGAATAATGTAGCTTAGGTTGACTTATTGTGGTGTCTACATCGCGCTGAGTCGATGGGAGAAATTGTTCTAGGGATGGATTTATCATCTCTTATTCGTGTTTACAAACATTGGCATGAGAATGAATTATCCTTTCTACAGTGCTTCATATAATTATCATACAGACAGACCCAAGATGTAAATTTTGGAATAGCTCTAAACTCAGTCAAAGTTCAAGGATAGATCTCATGTCCTAACTCTTATATTCTAAAAATAGAGACAGCTGCCAAGTTCGAACCTGGAGACAAACTTCTCCAAAGTTTGAGAGAATTAGGATCTGATTTTCTGGTTAGCTTCCATCTTTTAAAGGTAAGCCCATGTTGTAAAATTCAGAATGTGTACCCAAAATTCCCACAAATGAAAGAGGGTTGACATTAACTCTTCTGGTTCAGGCCCATTTCTGCATTAACCTCTCTTCAACATGCCCCCTTTTGACTGGATCTCCATTCCATCTCTTCCTCATGATGCCTAAAGTAATGAAAATATCTAAACTGAATGGATTGCACCAGTCCTATAACATAATAAGGCTCCAGTTCTGCAAACATGTATGCATGCATGACTTGAAGCATATGTATGATTGTTTCGAGGATGGGGGGGCCTATGGCTGGATTACTCACCAATAAACAAAATTGGAAAGGTGATAAATAACAGGAAGACATGGGGAACCAGGTTGAGGGCATCCACGAAGCAGACATTTTTTAGGACACCAGCACTGATGTCATAGGCAGAAGCGTTGTCATTACCACAAAATGCGACTTTCATTGCTTCCAAACAGCCTGATTATTACAAACTAGAGACAAAACACAAGAGAAACAAAAAAAAGTAAAACATCCAAAGTGATCACCAAAGTTTTTTACATTTCTTTTAGTTAAACACAAAATTAAAACAGCATCATTGAGGCTTTTTTAGTTATGAGCAAATTAATTCAAAGAGAATTATTCAAAGAGAATAATTTATTAGACATACGTAAACTCTGATCCTGCAAACTCTTATACACATGCTGAAAGTTACCCTAAAGTGTGCATCAGTGTTTCCATGATCAGGGCTTTATTTACTATTAAAATTATCCACTGAATACATACTGCAAATAAATGTTGATCTCCATCACATTCATGAACAGCTCATTGCACATATTCAATATTCCAAATACAAAATGGAGATGGTCAGGAAACCAAAACATGTTTTAAAACCTTGTTTCCATTTTTCATCAAAAATGTCAATGTGCCTAAAGCTAAGCACATGTGTAATTGTTGGTTGGATTAGAGATATGGAGTCTCAAAAATACCACAGTATGTCTTCTGCAGTCTCCCTTCTTAGGATTTGTTGTTCCATGGCTACAGTGCGAGCCCTCTACCTTACTACTCATTACCGTTTATAACAGAATCAAGCAGGATTGAAAATGAAATGGCTCCTTACAGATTTCTTTCCCTCCAGCATATGCACACTAATTTGTTACGGTAGGATTATTCATGAATGCTTGGTTGGTGACATTGTTAATTCTTTTAAAATATTTTTTTTTAAATTAAAGACATTGGTGAGAATAACCCACAAAGTTCCTGATTCAGCCAAGCATATTTGCTTGCACATAAGTACTTCACTATTCAGCAAAGCACATGCCGAGTTCCCATTCAAGTCAATGGGACATAAGTACGTGCTCATGTGTCTTGCTGAATCAGGATAATAAAAAATTACTCGGACTACACAAAATGTAAGAAAAAACAAGGTTAGCTGAGTTTGGTGTCTTAGCAACAGGCCAAATCCCGCTTGCCT
Organism: Mauremys mutica; assembly: GCF_020497125.1. NCBI lineage: Eukaryota > Metazoa > Chordata > Testudines > Geoemydidae > Mauremys > Mauremys mutica. The sequence goes on along the minus strand of NC_059072.1, from coordinate 121,749,082 downwards.
TACTCACACACATAGGGCTGTTGACTTCAAATGGCATTATTTGTTCAAATAAGGCAAGCATGATTTGGCTCAAGAATCTCCTTAGAATGAACACAAACATAGCATTTTTAAAGAGTACATGCAAGTTTAAAGGGACATTGTGAGCCTCAGTGAGACCCTCATTTTAGTTCATTTAATAAAAGCAAACAAGGAGCTAGAAGGGTTTTCAAAATTTAATTTGAATAGAAATGCCGGTCTTCTGAAAAGTGTTTAATAAATTGAATCATTTTTCAAACACAGCAGCAATGTACTGGTTGAGGAAAACCAGCAATTGAATGACTGCGGGTCACATTAAGGCCCAGATCCTGCAAACTCAAATGCATGGGTTTAACTTTGTGCACATGAGTAATCTTTTCAAAATCAATGATACTATTTGCATCGTTAAAGTTAAGCATGTGCCTAAATGTTTGCAGGATCAAGGCCTAAATGCTGATTTACACCCATGTGATCAGTGAGATTTCACTGAAGAATTTGGCCCAGCATCTACATTCAACAATGTACTATGACCATTAGAGATTTTCTGCCAACGAGGACTAAAGTGCAAATAATACTCCAACTGGTTAATAATGAAAACCAAATATAATGTTAAAAATATGTTCTGTTTCAATAATCTACTAAGTTATTAGCAGGATACAGAAGGATTTTTTTAAAAACGTATGGAGGTTGTTTATTTTCTTTTTTAATCCTGACATGTTTCCCTTTAAAAGAAACATAATGGTAATCTGCAGAAAATCTTAAATGCTGTTGCCTAATCTTTATGGAGGGTCAGAAGTTTCATGGTAATTCTGCTGGGAATTTTCTTCCTTTTCCCACAAGCAATATGACTACATTCTCACACAGCTGAGCAGGCTATCATGCTCTGATTGTTAGACTGAGATTAGAAGGCAGGCGGATCTGGGTTCTAATGCGTATTCAATCACTAGCTCTTTGTGGCCAGTGAGATCCAATTAGTCAGCTCCAAAACTGAGTAAAAGGATTGTGACATGAGAAACCATGTTTCAGAGATTGAATAGGGGAGGGGATGTTTGGACTTTTCCTTCACTGGGGAAGAGATGGATCGTTGGGACCAGAAGTTTCCGTAAGAGAGTGAAATGTTAATTGTGTGAAGTGAGTGCCCTCAGCTAGCCTCCACATAGAAGAACTCCACATGGACTCCTCCTGAGGGTCGAAATGACAGTCTGGACCTATACATTGAATGCTTCCGCCGACGTGCACAGGCAGAAATTGTGGAAAAACAACATCGCTTGCCTCACAACCTAAGTCGTGCAGAACGCAATGCCATCCACAGCCTCAGAAACCATCCTGACATTATAATCAAAGAGGCTGATAAAGGAGGTGCTGTTGTCATCATGAACAGGTCTGACTACCAAAAGGAGGCCGCCAGACAACTCTCCAATACTAAATTTTACAGGCTACTTCCCTCAGATCCCACTGAGGAATACACTAAGAAACTGCACCATCTACTCAGGACACTCCCTACACTAACACCAGAACTAATCAACATACCCTTAGAGCCCCGACCAGGGTTATTCTATCTACTACCCAAGATCCACAAACCCGGAAATCCTGGACGCCCCATCATCTCGGGCATTGGAACTCTCACTAAAGGACTGTCTAGATATGTAGACTCTCTACTCAGACCCTATGCTACCAGCACTCCCAGCTATCTCCGTGACACCACTGATTTCCTGAGGAAACTACAATGCATTGGTGACCTTCCAGAAAACACCATCCTGGCCACCATGGATGTAGAGGCTCTCTACACAAACATCCCACACACTGATGGAATACAAGTTGTCAGGAACAGTATCCCTGATGATGCCACAGCACACCTGGTTGCTGAGCTCTGTGGCTTTATCCTCACACACAACTATTTCAAATTTGCTGACAATATATATCTCCAGATCAGTGGCACCGCTATGGGCACCCGTATGGCCCCACAATATGCCAATATTTTTATGGCCGACCTGGAACAACGCTTCCTCAGCTCCCGTCCACTCACGCCCCTTCTCTACCTACGCTACATCGATGACATCTTCATCATCTGGACCCATGGGAAGGAGACTCTGGAAAAATTCCACCACGATTTCAACAGCTTCCACCCCTCCATCAACCTCAGCCTGGACCAATCTACACGGGAGGTCCACTTCCTAGACACCACGGTGCAAATAAGTGATGGTCACATCAACACCACCCTATACCGAAAACTTACCGACCGCTATGCCTACCTTCATGCCTCCAGCTTCCATCCCGGACACACCACAAGATCAATTGTCTACAGCCAAGCACTGAGGTACAACCGTATCTGCTCTAACCCCGCAGACAGAGACCAACACCTAGAAAATCTCCACCAAGCATTCTCAAGACTACAGTACCCACACGAGGAAATAAGGAAACAGATCAACAGAGCCAGACGTGTACCCAGAAGCCTCCTACTGGAAGACAAACCCAAGAAAGAAACCAACAGGACTCCACTGGCCATCACATACAGTCCCCAGCTAAAACCCCTACAACGCATCATCAGGGATCTACAACCCATCCTGGACAATGATCCCACACTTTCACAGGCCTTGGGTGGCAGACCAGTCCTCGCCCACAGACAACCTGCCAACCTGCCAACCTGAAGCATATTCTCACCAGCAACTGCACACCGCACCATAGTAACTCTAGCTCAGGAACCAATCCATGCAACAAACCTCGATGCCAACTCTGCCCACATATCTACACCAGCAACACCATCACAGGACCAAACCAGATCAGCCACAACATCACCGGTTCATTCACCTGCACGTCCACCAATGTAATATATGCCATCATATGCCAGCAATGCCCCTCTGCTATGTACATCGGCCAAACTGGACAGTCTCTAAGGAAAAGGATAAATGGACACAAATCAGACATTAGGAATGGCAATATACAAAAACCTGTAAGAGAACACTTCAACCTCCCTGGCCACACAATAGCAGATCTTCAGGTGGCCATCCTAGAGCAAAAAAACTTTAGGACCAGACTTCAAAGAGAAACTGCTGAGCTCCAGTTCATCTGCAAATTTGACACCATCAGCTCAGGACTAAACAAAGACTGTGAATGGCTTGCCAATTACAGAACCAGTTTCTCCTCCCTTGGTTTTCACACTTCAACTGCTAGAACAGGGCCTCATCCTCCCTGATTGATCTAACCTCGTTATCTCTAGCTTGCTTCTTGCTTGCTTATATATACCTGCCCCAGGAAATTTCCACCACTTGCATCCGAAGAAGTGGGTATTCACCCACGAAAGCTCATGCTGCAAAACGTCTGTTAGTCTATAAGGTGCCACAGGATTCTTTGCTGCTTTTACAGAGCCAGACTAACACGGCTACCCCTCTGATACTCAGCTAGCCTGTATCTATCCACTAGTAGTCTGTATGGTCTCATATCCGATCTCTGCCAGTGGCTAATCTTGGATGTTTCCAAAAAATATTCAAAACAATCATAATATACATATGTCACACTTCAGGGCAATTGCGTCCATATTTCTCCCTTGTGCTCCACCAAGGGCACCCAATCTAGCCTCCAGGCTCCTCAGCCATCACCTCTCTTGGGTAGAGACCAATGTCTCTCTCCCTCCTGACTGGAGTTTTCCAGGCTGCACAGGCCCCTGCCCACATTGTGTTATTGCAGCGAGACAGACTGTCTACGCAGGGTACGGTCTGCACTTTGCTTTCTCTTTGAAGGCTTATGTACAGCATAATTGCAGAGGTCGCAAGTCACCACACAGCTCTAAGCAAGGTGGAAGCACTATAGAGAAATCATATAAAACACCATAAAGGTTGCTATACGCATGCTAAAAGCTTATCAGATGTCACCCATCAGTCTTATGGACCTTAGTAGGCCAAAGTCATTCCAACCCTTCCCAGTAAGTATTGCCCCCCGCCACCACCCTTGGACAGACTGTCCTGTCCATTTCCTGGATCAGAAAGCAGGCTCTGTGTAAACTCAGTGTAAACTCAGGCTATTTATCTTGTCTGTTGGTCTCTGGAGAATCCAGTCTGAACTAGTATATGCGAGCCTCTCCAAGCGGTATTACTTCTCTGGAGGTGTTACAACCTGAGCAAATTTGCCCCATTGTTCTTAGTTCTTGAAGGAGGTGTGGCCCCCCAGCCCCATGGAATTACATACAAACCCTGGCTCACAATGATACATACATTTAGAATAGTGAGATCTCCCAAAGATATTGCAGGAAATTGCATATCTGTCTCAGCCTAATTTTGCAACACTATTATAGCAAACCTACAGCCATCTAATACCTTCCCTGGCATTGTTGCTGCAAACCACAGCCACTTGGCTATCCGTGGTGATAGCAGAGATAGAACTCAGATTCTCCTGCTCCAAAAACACAGACACATAAAGCCTGAGATTTTCTGTTATTGTCTAGGGCCTGTGTCACTCAGTTGAGCAGTTCAGGCTCCACCCAGGAAATGACAATATCATAAACAGACGTTAGTAGAGCTAGTCAAAATATTTACTGAAAAATTTGAAAGATTTTTTTTTGTTTCCATTATATTTTGGAGTTTTTCAAGGAATATGTTTAATTTTTTTTAATGTTCAATTTTTTCTTTTTTTTTTAAGTGAGAAAAATGTAAAAAAGCCACTTTCTCACACTTCCCTCCCCTTTGAAAAAAGGGGAATTTTAAAAAAGTCAGATCAGTGGGCATTTTCCCACCTTCTCTCACTTTTTTCCTTTTTGTCCCTTTTTTCAGTGAAAAAGTGTTGGGGTTTTTTTTAAGAAAAAGAAGAAGAAGTGTTCTGTTACCCACTGAAATGAAACAACTTTTTGAAAAATATTTTTGTTGAAAACAATAATGTTTTTGACCAAAACAAAAATGTTCCAGAAAAAAAATATCTTTGGTCAAAAAAGGTATTTTCTACTGAAAAGAAGTTTTGACAGCAAATTTGCAACCAGCTGTAGCACTACTGAATGCACATCACTCTTTTATAAACTCTTTATATTTGTGGGGTCATGAAAGAAAAAGGCCATGTTGAGAGAGAATTAATCTTATAGGAAATTTCGAGAGTACTCACTTGCAAAAGTTTGTACAAACAACTGATTCACAGTGTGAACTATATAGACGGGTTTACTGTTCCAAATAAGGAAGTGGAACTTCTCTTAGGAAGTGGCAGAGAAAATCTGCAGTTACAGATTGGGTATTATAGGTACTAAAAAGGCTGAATAATAAAAAAGGAACTGTAACATTTGAGTTTGATGGTCTCAGTCCAGTTCTCAAGTGTTTATTTCACAAAACCCACTGTTTGGCATAAATTAGCACACTTTCTGACCTCCAAGATACATGGTTGTGGTGTTCAATGATCACACAGCATGTACTATTTAAATCTTCTCCAGTTGTCTTCCACGTTTCCAGAGTTTCAGCTCTGGTGGGGGTTTTAACTGCTTCTATTCAGGTTATTTTCTTAATTTGTTTTACTCCTGGTAACATATGGTGTTCAGTTCAGCATTTTCTTTTAAATATAGGCTGTAAGAAATCTGTCCTTTTAGGCCTATAGTAAACTGTTTTATTTAACTTTTGTTCCTGTGATGGGGTTTCCACCCAACACAAGGTCTGAACAGGCAAAATAGGCTAATTAACCGTATAAACTGCACCTGGAAGAGAGCCAGGGATTGATAAGGGACTGAGGAAGTCCAGCTGGGGGAGGCTTTTAAAGAGAGAAAGTTGGTGATAGGAGGAGGGCTGCATGTAGGAGCTCTGCAGTACTCCCTAGAGTGGAGGGGAGCTGGTTAGGTAGAAAGAGGAGTTCTATGGGGAGAGTAGGCCCTGGGATCCTGCCTTGGACTAGACTCTAGCAAGAAGCTGAGAAGGAGTGGAGGAAGCTCCAGTGGTAAACCCAGAGGTAGGCCAAGAGACAGAGAAGTGAGGTAGGACAGAGCCCAAGAAAACAGCAACAGAATCACAGCTTGAGCAGACTGGTTGCTGGGCACAGGTTTCCTGGGCTGGAACCTGTACTAATGGGTGTGCTTGGGTTCTCCTACCAGCCAGTCGGAAAGTGGCACTGGCTTGGAAGTAGATCAGAAGGCTGCCTGGGACTGCAGATAGACAGTTTCTCTAGTGAGACTTTGATATCCCAGAAGGAGAGGATTATAGTGACCTGATTGGAAGGCAGAATCACAAAGAGGCAACCCCCCTGAGCCCAGAGAGAGACCATGGGGTGAGTGACCAAAAAAGAGGGTGCCTGACTGGGGGAGAGCTAATGCCGAGATGTAGCCACAAAGTGGTGACTGAGTCCTGTTACAGGTCTTCACAAAAATCTAGAGCTGGTCAAAAATTTTCAAGTGAAATTATTTTCATTGAAAATTAGCCATTATCAAGCCCTGAAACTGCTCTACATACATGGTGTGCCCTGGTATCCAAAGGAATCAAAGAGCAAAAAGGTGGATTAAAGTTACCTTTGCCCCAGTTCCATCAACTGTGTCAAGCAGAGTTAGAATATAGCTGAAAATACAGATCTAAAACTGAATCCAAAGTTGACTGACGATGCAAACAAAATAATAATTGAAGTACAATTTCATTAATTTAGCAAGCCCATATTAAAGGGAGATAGCTATAGAAATAAAACAGAAGTGGACATGTGTGGCTCTTTGAAGAGCTAGGCAGAGAGGTAAAGCTGGTCAAAAATTTTCCATCAAAACATTTTTGATGGAAAGGGGCTTTTCAATTACATGGAATTGAACTCTTGGGGGGTGTGGGGGAATCAGATTTTCATTAAAAAAAATGAATGCCCCCCAAATGGAAAACATTTAGGATTTTGGCAACTGGAAACTGCAATTAGTGAGTGGCATGGGGGGAGGGAGGGCTATTTTTGAGATTTTTTTTTTCAATTTTGTTTTCATTGAATTTTTTCGCAGGAATATCATTGCCTGCCATAGACAGTGTGCTTGAAGTGATGAAGACAAAAGGGGTGAACATAAATGCTTGTGTGTCATTCGGTCTGAAAAGTTTATGTATGATTTTTTTCTTCAAGCAGCATTAACTGCTGCCCTGTACTTCTGCTAACCCTTTTGGCTCCTGAGAAAGCCATGTAGGATGAGGGACCCAGCCATCAGGAGGGCTCTCTGTAGGGCTACAGAGTCCAGGCCTCAACAATCCCCATTATTTGAGATGTCAAGCCCACTGACTCCTCAGTAATATCCTCCTTTTCAACTGAGGGGAACATTCCATGGAAACTCAGAGTCTCCTTATTGAGTTTTCTGGACTCTATATCTCCACACTATGTTTTACCAGAGGAGACCTCTCACCATATTTCCTTATTGTTCATGTTTCTGACTGCAAGCTAAATCAGACCAATAATCTTTGAAACTTGGTTCCGTTTTATGTCCCTGTCTTAGTCAAGTACTCAGACTTAAGCAATCAACTATTAGCTGGCCAGATGGGCAATACTTCAAAAGACAAAAGGAAATAAGGCTGGAGAGAGGGGTGGAGGCTGGCAGGATGGAAAGGGTGGACCCAAGCCGGTTTCAGGGACGATATGCTTTCAGCTCTCTTTTTATTCATTCTGAAATCTGACGCCTTGTTGGTTTACTTTGATGAAAGTTATCTGGAAGGCAGAGAGACCCTGCAATGCCTAAAAATAAACCTGCAGCCACTAAACATTCGAGATTTTGTTGTAAAACTCCCACTGGCTAGCAAGATGGGCCTCTCTGGTTTTGGACGGCGGTACAAAGCTTGATAGTATTGTAGTTAACAGCAATTGCTACAAATGTGGTTCAGGATTAAATAGTTGCCATGGATGAGAAGAAGGCTGAGGGGGAAGAAAAGCCAATTCATTACAGAGACATGATAATGAAAACATGTCACTCTTATCCTAAACTTTGTAACGTACCAAGGAACTTGGTGACTCTGAAAAGAGGCTCCATTTAAGGATCATCAAATGGTGATTTTCAAGAAATGAGCCAGACATTGAGATACCTTTTTTATAAAGGATTGTGAAGATGACAATGAGGAAATGGTGGATAATATTTAAGACCCCACACATCAAACCAAGATGAGTGCAAAAGCCCTGGGAATTCTAACTGGGCAACACTTTATTTTATACAATGTTTATGAAATCTAAAACTTTTTCAAAGTGGGGGAAAACTTTTTTAAAGTGACACTTAAATGTTGAATATAGTTCTCCATAGTCACAGGTCTTATTTTAACTGGATTATGATTTTGTTCTCTATGAACTGCAAGGCATTTGTGACTATTAAGAAAAGAGAGTAAAATGTGGGCCTAAAGTACTCCTTGTTCCTTGGAGCAGGAATCCTTTGAACTTCTATGTCAAAAGTTATTTTTCTTTTGATCTTTAACCAAATAGCCAATATGTCTTTACCCCAGGATCAAAATATATCCATGTATTCATTGCTTTTTCAGGGTTTTTTTAACCTCTGTTTTCTTCCTTGTCTTGCATGTGATGTACATTTTCTGTTTTTTATTATATATACAGGATGGATAGATTAAACAGGCAGATATTTACAAAAGTACTCAATGGCTGACTCTGCTAGTCAGCTGATTCATTATAAAAGGCCATACCTTTGCTTGTCGTTATAGCATTTCTCAATATTAAGGTGATGGAGAAGCAGAAGAAAAGTCTACGGTGATCTCTGACAAAGAAGGGCAAATCCTGAAATCAACCCGGTTTCATGGGTGTAACTGTCAGCCTGATCCTGAGTTTTACCATTGATTTCAGTGTGCACAGGATCAATGTGCAGAGAGCAGAGTATTTCCCAGAATCCTTTTCCTTTTCTAACGTAAACTTTTTTTTGTTTGAATTTTTTTTCCCCCTAACGCTGCCTGACTCTGCATAACACAGTCTGAGCTATTCAGAACTTAGATTATCTGTTATCAGTCTGGTGAGACTGGAAGTAAAGGTCTTACAGTTTGAGATGTATTTGTTTTATCAAAAATGATCCTATATATTATATTTTTCTTATTATTATTTCAACCAGGAGCAAATAATTTAAAGATATTTGCTAGCCTGATAACCACTGTTCAGATGATGTTGGGCCCTTAGGTGATAAATTAATTATTCTAGCTACTCTACTATTTTCAAAGCACTTAGCAATATATACAAAGAGCCTGATTCAAAGTCAATGGAAAGATTTTCATTGACTTTAAGGGGGTTTTGATCAGACCGCAAATGCACAGAAAATACATTTTTGAATACATTAATGAATGTTCAGGAAAATATAGGATTATAGCTGAAGCCGAGCTAAACATAAAACTGACACTGAAAAGCAATTCACGTAAATATTTACAGCTGTCTCTCAGATACAATTCTCCTGCTTGCTTCTTTTTTTGGAAACTTCTTAATACAGCAGTTTGTGCGGTTTCAAATGGTAGCATGCTACACCGTCTGCTGTGAAACAAGCTGGGATTTAGACTTCAGACATTAGGACGGGACAATCGTAAAATCAATTTAAAAAAAGAAACATAACCCTATGAACAACCATGAAAGCATCAGCAGTTGGGAATGTTAAAGTCTGAGCATATTGGTTTGAGAAGGAAAAGTTAAACAGATTTGAACTGTAATCCCCAGGAAAATGCAAAGAGAAGTCTTGTCCCACAGACATAAGGGGAAGGAGAAGGTTAGTGGGAGATAACAGTGGGGGGTCTTGCTGCATGCCCCGTTTCTTTGCTGGATGTTAGATCAAACTCTGTAGCTTACCTTTATATATACATACACAAAATATCAAACCCAGTTTTCCCTTGGTTGCGCTATGTGATCAATATCATTCCGATGGCAGGATTCTCCTCCACTTTGTGAAGCAGCTCCAAACCCTGGAGTGGATTATTTTTAGGCTGGTGATGGGAAGATCAGCTGCTGCCTCCTATCGAGTTTCCAAAGTGAACAAACTTTCCTTGTCTTTCTCACACACTCAAGAGGGCAGGAAACTGGGAAGAGACAAGCAAGCAAAAGGCACCAATTTTTTAGACCCCTGAAGCTCCAATCCCAGGGCCTCCAGGATTCCTCCAGATTGCATTTATTTTCATTTTCCTGGGCTGAAGTGCTATGATACAAAGGGGTTGCATCATGCTGCACAGATGATCATCAGGTGATTATTCTAAAATAATCAATATGCCCCAAGATGGTCAAAATTCAAAAGGGCGTGTGTGATGCAGCTTTGGAAAACAGTATTAGTAAAGAACATAGCTCTGCATTTGAGACTGCAATTTTGCACATCATCGTGAGGATATGGGAAAAACTGGATGTACTTGGATCCTGCCAAATTTTGGCTTAGAGCTCCCAAATTCTATTGTTAAAATACAGAATAAGTCTACTCTTAATGCACATTAAAAAATGAATCGGAGCAGCTGCACTTTTTTGCAGGATTTTTTTTTAAGTGGGTAGAATTTTTAGTTTTGGGACAAAAAAGAAAAACTAACTGTGCCAAGTGCCAGAAAGAGGTTTTTGTGGTGCTGCTGCACCCATTTTCTACAGTATCTGGATTGTTTGGTGTGCTAGGAGCTACTACATATTTGTTTTCTATTTAGAAAGTAGAATTAGTATATGGAAATTTAAAATAGCAGAATCTAAGTATGAGATATCTATTTTTTCCAATGCTATTGAATGGGATGCATCAGGGTTCAGACTTTTCCATCAAAGCAAGAGCAACTATCCTTATTTTCTATTTAGATTGTAGAGGTTAGGGCCAAAATTTAGAAAGATCCAGCTGAATCCAGATGCCAGATCCAGGATCTTGCAGTACTATTGTGCCACTATTCATTATGGTTGAGAATATTTTGGTGCAGTAGGAGTGGTTACACTTGTTCTTGATTCAGAAATGAGAATTTGGGAGCTTGTAGCTAAAATTTGGCTAGATCCAGAAGGATTCAGATGTTGAATCTAGGTTTTTGCAGTGCAAACTTTCCAAGATTCGAAAGGTTTTGATTTTCTAAAAGGGATTAGACTTGTGCTCTGATTTAATTGTATAATTTGAAGGCTTGGGGGAAAAAATTGAGAGGATTCAGATATAAGCAGTTTTTATGTTTTTCCATTATTTTGTTACCCTATCACTTTGGAAAGAGATAGTGGAAACCTCAGATTCATAGGAGAATACCATGCTTCGTTTCCCTCCATCTACTTATGTACATCAAACCTTCAGCTACGTTGAGTTACTATGACAAATTTCCACTAGGCATTTCCTTGGCATTTCACTTTTTATTTTTTTTTAATTCAGAGAAAGTTTTACAAGAAAAATCGTAACATGGGCTTCTGAATGTGTGTATATATATATATATATATATAAAATACATATATATAATATTTATTTATTTATATATATATCCTTTAACAGGATCAAAATAAAATCTCAAAATGTTCTCATTAGTGTTTAAAATAGTATTGTGATCATGACATTTCCTGGGAGGGCAGATTCTGAGCTAATTTGATATGGAGACACACACATGTTAATGCACAACAAAAAATTGCTTAAATCTTTCATTTCCTATGTCACACTCTATTTAAATGGGAGTCCTTCAGATCTGTCCTTATTGCCCTGTCCACTTATTTGCCATTTTGAGATTATGAGAGGGGATATACAATGGGTGGAGAAATTAGGTTGTAGCTCTTGTAATGTAATATTTTTAATAGCCCCTTTAAAATGCTTCGGCCAACACCCTCCAGAGTCTTCAAAAGGTGAAGTATAGTGCTGGTTTGGAATTTTTTGATGAAACATTTTTTTCATTGGAAAAAGCCAACTTGTTGAAATCAAACCTTTTTTTCCAAAATTGTCAAAATATTTTGTTTGGGCCTTTTTTAAATTAAAAATTTCAGTTTTCTATTTGAAACATCTTTTTGTTTTGAAATTTAAGCTAATTATTAGGGGACGGGGGTCAATAGTCAGAACTGAAAAGAAACATTTCAAATGTATTGAAACAAAATAGTTTAGTTGACCTGACCCCCATTTTGTTCCTGATTTTTTTTCCCAGTTTGTGAAAATTTCCAAGATGTTGACTTTTCGTCACAATTTGGGATGGGGAAATATTTTGATACCTCAAACATTTTTGTGGAATGGGAAAGCCATTTCCTGCCCAGGTCTAGTAAAGTGTTCTGTTCTCAATCATTGCCAAAGTCTGTGCTCCTTGTTTTATACTCAGGAATGGGGGATTGGTTTCAAAGCCACGCAGGAATTGTTGTCATTTTATTATCATAATCAGCAATCTAAAGAAAAACTCTCTCAAGATCAATTCAAGGCTCTCCCCCCCCCCATGCCTGCATGTATCAGAACAATAATCTCCATATCAGAACACTCCCCCACACGGAGACACACATCGTTCATGCAGTGAAAATTATTTGAGGTTTTTTCTTATTCGTGGAGCATTTTAAAACACGCGTGTTTTAAATACTATCCCGCACGTGGAATTTAGGATGGGGGAGGGAGCTGGAATCAGGAAACTAGCATAAAGCTGCCTAAATCCAGGGGTTATTTTTAGGGGCAGGCATGGTAAAAATTGCCTTATGTAATATTGTTCTGAAAAAGAAGAAAAAAGCTGCCATTTTCCCATCTCTTGTGGGCAGGTTCCCTGTCTCCCCTCCTCCCAGCCAATCTGATTTCCCATCCACCTCCCCCCACCCCACTCAGCAGAAGGGACTTACCCGGAGGTAAGGCAGGAGCGTTGGCAGGCGTCTGGCTCCTGGGGATTAATCTTTGGGATGCCAGGTATTTACTACTGCAGTCTGCTAGCCCAGCCAGCAACCCCGGGGGAAGAGAGAGACCCAGCGGAGCGAGCGGACTGATGCTGCTGCTGCTGCCTCCAGGGCGAGGGAGAAGGAGGCGGATGAGAAGCAGCACAGACCCTTTATTTTCATTTTTAATGAGCAACGTTACAGCCCGTTTGTGCCCCAGCCCCATTCACCAGCCAACTACCCCCCTGGGGGGTGGGGGCGGCCTGGGGGCGCTGCGGAGCGCAGCTCCAGGGGCTGCTCCCTGATGGGAGCGCGCAGAGCAGAGGGAGCCCAGCCATCACGCACTCGGTTTGGCATCCCCGAAAGGGGAGTGTAGTCTGGTAGGATCCCCTCTACCCCCCCACCCCCACCCCGCTGCCCCCAGCAGTGAATTAGCGCGAGCTCCTACTGATATTATACCCACTTGTAAACTCCCTCGGTAGAGTCAATGGGCCAAAGTCGGAGGTGATGAAGCCACTGGAGCAAGTTGTGTTCATTTTCCACTTCGTGCTCACTTACATCCCCGCTAGCCATATGTGCGGGAGTCTGTGCTGATGTGAATTATGCACTGAGGGGCTGGAAGAAGATGTAGGTTAAAGTAAGAGGGAAGCTACTATAATTGACCCCTTCGTAGACTTCTTTAGACATTGGCAGAGGGGTGGACATAGGTTTTCGTTCAAAAGCCTTTGACTTTTGCCCTGTGAATTAGGAGAGCCCAAGGCTTTGTCTACACACTACAACATTTACAGCGGCGCAGCTGCACAGCTGTAGTGCTTCTGGTGAAGATGCTCTAAGCCAGGGGTAGCTAGGGTGACCAGACGTCCTGATAAAATCAGGACTGTCCCGATTTTGAGGAGTTTATCCCACGTCCCGACCAGAGTACGGTCAGGACGCTATTTGTCCTGATATTTTGTTTCCTGGTCTTCAGCGGCAATTCGGCAGAGAGTCCTTTAGTTGCGGACGGTCTTCAGCGGTATTTCAGTGGCGGGTGCTTCCATCTTTGGCGGCAAGGTTTATTACCCGCCACTGAAATACCGCCAAAGACTGTCCGCGACTTGAGCACTCTCCACCGAATTGCCACCGAACTCCCGGATGGGTGAGTGTAAAAAAAAAAAACCACACACACCCCTGCGGCAGTCCCAATATTTTCCCCTTACCATCTGGTCACCCTAGGGGTGGCCAACCTGTGGCTCTGGAGCCACATGCAGCTCTTCAGAAGTTAATTTGCGGCTCCTTGTATAGGCACTGACTCCAGGGCTGGAACTACAGGTGCCAACTTTCCAACATGCCAGGGGGTGCTCACTGCTCAACCCCTGGCTCTCATAGACCCTGCTCCCACTCCACCCCTTCCTGCCCCCTCCCCTGCCGTGCCCTTGCTCCTCCTGCCTCCCCTCCCTGCACCGAGACTCCTGCACGCCATGAAACAGCTGATCCGGAGGTGTGGGGAGGGAGGGAAAGGCTCTGATCGGTGGGGCTGCTGGTGGGTGGGAGGCGTTGGGAGCAGGGCGGGGGGAACTGATGGGGGGCTGCTTACTGTGGCTTTTTGGCAATGTACATTGGTAAATTCTGGCTCCTTCTCAGGCTCAGATTGGCCACCCCTGCCCTAAGCTGATGGGAGAGAGCTCTCCTGTTGGTTTAATAACTCCTGCCTCCGTGAGAGTGGTAGCTATGTTGGCAGGAGAATGTAGCACTGTCTACACTGGTGCTTAGGTCAGTATAACTTATGTCACACCCCTGAGCACCATAAGTTATACCAAAGTATTTTGTAATGTAGAAGTGGCTTAAAATCCTGATCCAAACCCATTAAAATCAATGGAAAGATTACCATTCACTTGAATGGGCTTTGGATCAGTTCCTAAATGAGAGCCTAAGAGTCAGGCCTGGTCTACAGTACAGAGTTAGGTCAGCATAAAGTAGGTTACATCAATCTAACTCTATAAGCATCTACACAAATGTAGCTCCTACCAATGTAACTTGCCCACTACGCTGACTTAATAACTCTATCTCCGTGAGAAGCGTGGCGCTTAGATCAACATAATTAGGTCAATGCAGTGTTTGTGTAAACATGGCATTGCTTACATTGACGGCTGCTGCCTTTCAGAAGTCATCCCACAATGCCCCACACTGACAGTTAAATTGGTGCAAACGCTCCTAGGGAGGACACGCACCATCGACACAAGGAGTATAGTGTGGACATGCAAAAGCAATATAATTACTGTGGTGGCTACATGTCAACGTAATTTTGGTCGACTTACCTGCCCAAGGGTGCTGGTAGCTGAGGAGCAGCCGCAGTCCCGGGCACCAGCAGCAGCGGGAGGAGATGGGGAAGTGCCATAGCTGCCCACTCCATGGCACCAGCCGGAGCAGCAGCCCTACTGCACTGCTTGGCTCCAGCTTCCCACCTCTGACCTGGCCTGGGGCGGACTCTCAGGGGGGAGGGGTGGAAGAGGAGGAGGTGGGGGTGTGGAGCTGCCCCTGGAGCTGCCCCCCTCTGGTTAAGGCACTGCAGTACCCACCCAACTGTGCCCATGGACTTGGGACTTCTGCCCCCCAAGGCGCTGGGACTCATGAATCCCCTGCAACCAGCTCGTGGCCCCCTGGCAGGCCATGGAACCCCAGGTGAAAACTGCTGTTTTAAGTATTTGTTGAGAGAGAGAGCATTAGAGACAAAATCCAATTTGAAATAGTTCCCATAGCTTTTTTTTTTAATTTGTTTCTATGGAGAAAGTATTGTGGGAAATATGCTATATACAACAAAGAGCACAGAGCAATCTAAATAGAGAGGAACTGAATATGGAGAGAATCATGAGAAAATCCCAAACCTCAGAAATCGCCAAAAGGAAGTGGTAGTGACCAAGAAATAAGACCTTATTTACATTGGGGATTTGTCCCAATTCCAGCCATGAATGGACAGCTAATGGTATAGCTGCACCAATGACACACCGAATGTAACCAATAAAGCTACTATTTGCATTGTTAAATCTTAGCCCTGCTTGAAGATGAGTGCAAAAACTGTGGCTTAGAGCAGTTTACCCTGTCTACACTAGTAGTTTGCATTGGTGCAGCAACACTGGTGGATTTAAATTGATGACTGCAATCAGGGCAAATCTGAGCCAAGACCTAGTATCCCTGAAAACCCTTCCCTTCCTCTTCATCCTTCACTATGGTTTACAAATCCTAAAATCAATAGAAGTGGTTCTATTAATATGAAGATACAATTATTCCAATAAAACAGTTTTTTTAAAAAATTTCCTGCAGTATTTGCAAATGAAACATTACAGTATCTGAAATTTACTAGCAAGTGACTTCAAACAAAAGTGAAATTGAGCACTCTGGTTTCTGTATCCAAGATCACAGAAATACAAAAAATAAACAAACTGTGTAAATACTGAAAAATAAATTAGATGTTTAAAATTCTTTTAAAATCAAAGGTGCTAGGCAAAGACATACTGTATATTTGATTTTTAACATGAGAGGAGTTCTTTTAATATTGCAAATTTTTCCAGTTATAAATGTTAAGAAGAGTTAAAGGTTTTTAAATCAATCATGTGTCCTTTAAGCAATAGAACGTTCATCCAAAATAGCATGTATTTCCTTTTTTATCCTTTTAAATCTAAACCCCACCAAATGCAATCCACCCAACATCTTTTAAATGCCTCTATAGCATAGCTGACATTGCTTTTTTCATCTCTGCTGTATTTATGTCCTGCCTTTTAGACTGTGTTTGGACAATGTTCGGTTTAGGTCCATGCAACCCCATTGTCCTCTTTTTACACTAGCAAATCAATAGCCCCTTCTAGTCCAATTTTGCCCTTATCTGGAAAGACAATAGGTAATAACCTTTCAGGGACAGAACTAAGCCCTGATTTTGTTTCCATTGATGTAAATGAATAAAAAAATCACAATGGGGAAAATTTTCAAAATCACCTAAATTATTTAGTAGCTTAAGTCCCATTTTCAGATTTAGGCTCCCAGGTCACTTTGGGACTTCTCAGAATTTTACTCTATCTTTTTGTTTTTTAAGGCATACAAATAAAATGAACAACATGAGATAATATTACAAGTGCCAGCTGCTGTTACTGTGTAAAGTGACACAGCCTGTATGACTATGATGAAAAATGGAAACAATTTCAAGAATGTAATTGAGATTACACTTCGTGTTTCCATTAGAACTGGCAGAACACAGCCAAACCGTGCTCCACTGCACTCTACCATTCTAATGACTGTAACTTTACAACTTGTTTAGAATTTCAACAATGTCATATTTTATTACAGAATAAAGTTAAGGAAAGTTGAACCACTAAAACTTAAGGGAATTTCCTTTATTGGAAATGTAGAAATTTGTTGGCATACATCAGCCCCGAAATTCAACATCGTAGTGTCCAAAAGGTCGTGCTTTGGTTTGGTATTTCCATGAGTTGTGACTTATCCTTCAAACAGACAATATTAATGAGGAGTCCTTAAGAGAATTTATTGATGTCTTATCTTTCTTCATACAAGCCATCTTGTACAATTTTCATACTTTTTAACAAAACAAAGTTAACCATATAGGGGCCCAGTACTGTCCTATTGAAGTCAAAGATCCAGATCATCAGCTGGTGTAAATCAGCATAATTTTGCTGAAGTCAGTTGAGCTACATTGACTAACACCCAAAAAGGAACAAGTGCAGTGGGAGTGTTTCTTGAAGTCATGATGCCCGGGCTACCTGCACTCAGGCTGTGTACCTCCATAATGGTGCTAGGAGCTGCTGCCCTCTACTCCAGTTGCAATGGCATTCAGTTCCGTCTTCAGTGGAGTCGCGCTGCCAAATTTCCACCACTAATGGAATCTCCTCATTCCTGAAAGGGGTTTCCATGCTATGCTATTCCCATCTGCGCCCTGACAGTCTAGGGCCCACATACACAGCTCTTGCCTTATCCCATCTCCTGTGGAGAGGTGGACTGTTTTCCCATCCCCTTTCACCTCTTAAAGCCCACACTTTCCCTCCATGCTATAGAAAGCCCTTCTGTGGCAAAGGGATTCCAGGGGCAGTCATTGATGGATCCAAGCACCCGTGGGAGGATCATCACCAAAGAGTACTGGAGTAGCTAATGGGTGTGAGCAACAGGAGGTAGCATTGTCAGGAAACCAACAGTGCCATGAGTTGTTGTGGGGTACCCTGTGGTTGGAATGGATATGGATCTCATTTAGGTTTTAATTTTCCAGTGACCCCAGGTCCACTCCAAGCCCATCCCCTCCCAAGCTGTAGATGCCTGACCTTACAAGGGCTTTTGAGAGTGACTGGAGAGGAAGGGGGGCAGTACCAAAGAGTTAGTTGAACAATCAAAGGGCAAGATCCACATGCAGAGAGTCACTAGGGGATGACTGGACATAAGGAATGGAACCCAGAAGTCCTCACTCCTAGTTGCCAACTATTGCTAGAAAACTTTGCCTCTCATTATATCTTTGTATTGACTACTGTAGTTGAATAGAACTTTCCAAGTGATTCCTGATGTCAACTATAATGCAAAACTGAATTTACACTTACTGTGTGTTTTCTTCTACAATCCTTGGTGCCTTCTAGTGTTGAGCTTTGCATTCAGGGCCACAGTGTTCCTCTATGGAGGAAGTTCTCTAGGTGCTATTTCACTTTAGGTTTCAGGACACAAAAAGGAGTTTCCATTAAAATGAACTGTATAAAAAAGACAGAATGGAAATATTTTAAAATACATTTGGGTATCCATCACTGTGTAATTCAGTTAATGGCAGATATGCATCATGAGTAATTTAATTGCCACAATCACAGAATCATATAAATGTAGGACTGGAAGGAATGTTGATAGGTCCTCTAGCTCTTTCCCCTGCACTGTGGCAGGACTAAGTATTATCTAGACCATCCAGGACAGGTGTTTGTCTATGTAACTTAAGTAAATTATAGGGGCTGATTCTCCACTGCCCTGCACCTTGTGTCACCAGTTACATCTGGGCCTGCTGGGTGTAAAATGTTCTGATATGTAGCATCCTACACCCACTTTGTATTCACTCTGCACAGGTGCCAATGATGAGTCAATGTGAAAACCAGTGGAGAGTGAGACACAGAGGACCAAAATCTATCCTTTCTTGAAACTGCATTGAATCCAGCAGGGTTCCATGAGCTGAAAACTAGCACAGAATTTAACCCAAAGTTGAAGATTACTCTCCACTTTGTTACATGAGGCTCACACCAGTGTAATGCCAATGGAGTCTTACCTCATCTGTTCTTACAAACAGTGTCATAGCTTCTTTAATTACTAAAACTGGGCAACACCTCAGTGCTGCATCTCATCTGAAAGACAGCACTTTGCCCCCGACACCATGCAGAAATCTTGACTCGAAGGGAAAGGTACTACCTACAGAATGTCCAGGACCACTTCCTGAAGCATCTTGGTTTCCCTTGGTTGTCTCCTACCCAAGTATTGCTTAATCCTGATGGTACTATTGGCACTAAGGACACTGTATCAGGGGATATCTCAAGGTAATAAATTACTTCAGGGAGCTATCTTCTCTGAGATCCTTCCTGTCCCATGAAGTGAAGGAAGACAGATGATTCTGGAATTTAACAGCTGGTTAGGTAAGTGGTGTAGGGATGAAGGGTTTTGTCCAACACTGGTCCACTTCCAATGGGGACATTGAGGGGGGAAACTGTGTCTAATTGATGGATTGGGATGGGCTGAGGAAAGCCCCAAAGGCTAATTAGCCCAGAAAGTAAAAAGGCGCAGGAAGGAAGTGCTCAGGCTGAGTGTCTCTCTGTCTGTCTGATAGGTTTTTTGAGAGTCAGATGAGATCTCTCAGAGGAAGAGACCTTCTGTCTCCCTCCTTCTTGGCTGAGTGAGCTAAGGACTATATGCTTGTAAATACAGAGATGCACAAGTTTGTAAAGGTGATGTGGGCAACACTGTAAATAAATTGCAGAAGGTGTTTGACTACAAGATGTTCTCTGAGCAGTTTGGGTCTAGAAAGGAGACAGGAGCAGGAGGGTGACCCTGTCACAAGTCACACGCAATGAAGAGGACGGGCCACTGAGTCAGAGCTATCTGGATCGCTTGGTAAACTGGGCACAAGCTTGGTAAACTAGGCACAAGCAAACAATATGTGTTTTAATACAGCTCAATGTAAATGTTTACATCTAGGAACAAAGAATGTAGGCCAGGCTTTCAGAATGGGGGACTCTATCCTGGGAAGCAGTGACTCTGAAAAAGATTTGTGACTTGGTGTGGATAATCAGCTGAACATGAGCTCCCACTGCAATGCTGTGGTCAAAAGGATGATGCATAAACAAGGGAATCTCAAGCAGCAGCAGAGGCCTTGGCTACACTTGCAAATTTGCAGCGCTGCAGCAGGGTGTGAAAACACACCCTCTCCAGCGCTGCAAATTGCGGAGCCGCAAAGCGCCAGTGTGGTCAAAGCCCCAGCGCTGGGAGCGCGGCTCCCAGCGCTGTACGTTATTCCCCACAGGGAGGTGGAGTACGGACAGCGCTGGGAGAGCTCTCTCCCAGCGCTGGTGCTTTGACTACACTTAGCGCTTCAAAGCGCTGCCGCGGCAGCGCTTTGAAGTGCAAGTGTAGCCAAAGCCAGAGAGATTGTTTTACCTCTGTATTTGGCATTGATGTGACTCCTGCTGGAATACTGTGTCCAGTTCTGGTGATCCACAATTCAAGAAGGATGTTGACAGACTGGAGAGAGTTCAAAGAAGAGCTACAAGAATTATTAAAGGATTAGAAAACATGCTTTATAGTGATAGATTGAGTCTATTTAGCTTAACAAATATAAGTTAAGCGATGACTTGGTTACAGTTTATAAGTACCTACATGGGAAATAAATATTTGATAATGGGCTCTTCAGTCTAGCAGAGAAAGGTATAACATGATCCAATGGCTGGAAATTGAAGCTAGACAAATTCAGACTGGAAATAAGGCCTACATTTACCAGTGAGGGTAACTAATCATTGGAACAATTTACCAACCGTTGTGATTTTCTATCACCGGCAATTTTAAAATTAAGTTTGGATGTTTTTTCTAAAAGATCTGCTCTAGGAATTATTTGGAGGAAGTTCTATTGCCTGTGTTGTATTGGAGGTCAGACTAATCAGTGGTTCTTAAACTATGGGTCAGGACCCCAAAGTGGGAGTCCAGGGCTGGCGTTAGACTAGCTGGGGCCCAGGGCCAAAGCCGAAGCCCGAGCCCCACTGCCCAGGGCCGAAGCCTGAGCCCCACCACCCGAGACTCAGGCTTTGGCCTCAGCCCGGGGCAGTGGGGCCCAGGTATGAAGCCCTTAGGCTTAAGCTTTGGGCCCCCCTGCCCAGGGTTGTGGGGCTTGGGCTTTGCCCCCCCCCAGGAGCAGCAGGGCTCGGGTGGGCTCAGGCTTCTTGGGGCCATTGTGTAGTAATTTTTGTTGTCAGAACGGGGTTGTGGTGCAATGAAGTTTGAGAACCCCTGGACTAGATTATCACAGTTGTCCCTTCTGGCCTTGGAATCTATGAATCTACTTACCTTGTGAGAGCAGTCAGACCATATCATTATGGGGTTCATAGAGATACAGAGAGAATGAGGGCAGGATTACGGTACAGATGGTACAATTCCAAGTCCTCTTAATGTGATACTTACTGTTCAGTATAAGTGATTAGAAAACAAACATACACATTGAGTTAGGAGAAAATAATTGTTCCTATAGTGCAATGGTGGGAGGTGGTGAGGGGGGAACATAACAACGTGAACTGTACAGTGTTCCAAGGCAGACTCTTGGCAGTCATCTAAGATTTAATAATACAACTTTAGGGAGACTGACATCATTTTCACCATAATAAAGCAAAGGTTATAAGGAATGTAATGGGAAATTAAGTATACTCTCGTCAGTGCTAATCTTCTGTCTTACATTTTGTTCCATTAGTGTAATTCTGGGTTGGACTGACGACACTATCTCATCACTAAGGGAGTGAACAGAAAAATGGAATCAACTCTTCATAACATATGAAACACTGTCATGCTGAGTAAGAAGCAGTCTGGAGATCATTGAACAAACACATTTGGCCCTGTTTTCTGTATGTGAGCCAGTTCACAAAACGATTGCATGTAAGGCTGCGTCAGTCTGTTACAACAAATTAGTAGATGCCTCCTCCTAAGAGTCTCAGAAGAACCAGGAGCAGATTAGCGCATGCGTAGTGTGAGGTCAGCCACTTATCTTCTACCAGTTCTATTGCCTATGTTATATCGGAGCTGGAATTAAAGATGGATTCGGTTTGTAAAATTCCCATCCAGATCCGGATTTGAAACAAGCCATAGTTCAGTGGGTGGTCAGAACTGGAGGTTTGGTTCCCACCTATCTTTACCTACAATTGACATTGGTTACCATGATGCAGCACAACAAACTAACAGTCAGACCTTGTCGAAGTGGGACTGAGGTGCTCAAATATTGTGATGGTTGCATTATAAGAGCCAGAAAAGGGGGAGGGGGGAAGAGAGGCAAAACCTCCCATAATGGAGATTCCACAACCTCCCTAGGCAATTTGTTCCAGTGATTAACTACCCTTACAGTTTTTCCTTCTTGTTCTGTCCTTAGTGGTTAAGGAGAATAATTTATCACCATCCTCTTTACAACAACCTTTCACATACTTGAAGACTGTTATCATGCTCCCTACCCCAGTCTTCTTCACCAGACTAAACAAACTCAGTTTTTTTCAACCTTTCCTCATAGGACAGAGGTTTTCTAGACCTTGTAATCATTTTTGTTGCTCTCCTCTGGACTTTCTCCAATTTAGCCACTTCTTTTCCAAAGTTTGGTGCCCAGAACTGGTCACAGTACTCCAGTTGAGGCCTTATCAATGCTGAGTAGAATGGAAAAAATACTTCTTGTGTCTTGCTTACAACGTGCCTACTAATACATTCCAGAACAATGTTAATTATTTTGCATCAGTATTACATTGTTGACTCATGTTTAGTTTGTGATCCACTAAACACTCAGATCCTTTTCTGCAGTACTCCTTTCTAGGTAGTCATTTCATATTTTGTATTTGTGCAACTGATTATTTCTTCCAAAGCATAGTATTTTGCATTTGGACTTACTGAATTTCACCCTATTTATTTCAGATCATTTCTCCAGTTTATCAAGACCATCTTAAATTCTAATCCTGTCCATCAAAGTGCTTGCAACCCCTCCCAGCTTGGTATCATCCACAAACTTTATAAGGATACTCTTTATGCCATTATCAAAATCATTTATGAAGATATTGAATAGAAGTGACAGTATTAAAAGCCTTATTAAAGTCAAGATATATCATATATACTGCTTCCTCCCATCCACAAGATTTGTTGCCCTGTCAAAGAAGGATGTTAGGTTAGTTTGACATGATTTGTTCCTAACAAATCCATGTTGACTATTACTTATCACCTCATTATCTAGGTGCTTACAATTGATTGTTTGATTATTGCTCCATTATCTTTCCCAGTACTGAAGTTAAGCTAACTGGTCTCTAATTCCTTGGGTGGTTCTTATTCCCGTTTCTATTGATAGGTACTGCATTTGCCCTTTTTCCAGTCCCGTGGGATCTTTTCCATTCTCCACAAGTTCTAAAGATAATTGCTAATGGCTCAGAGAACTCTTCAGCCAGTGCTTTCCTGTGGACAAACATTTGTCACAAAATGATCACTCCATATCTGACCTTTCAGTCCTCTTCCTCAAAGGAAACCTGCACTACATAGGAGCTTAAATTCATAATCTTGCTAGACAATAAAAATCATGGACTCGGTACAGATACAGTTTTATGTTTCTTTACAACAATCTGTAATCCACTAACCCTATTTTGTTGTATGACTGCAGAGGTGTAAATGGCCCACTTCATTCTGAATGGTACCTAGCAACATGGGTAAACTGTTATGCTTAACAATCTGTTCCACCTTATATTTAGCTGACATTCCGATTACCTTTCCCAGACCTGAAGAAGAGCTCTGTGTAAGCTTCAAAGTTTGTCTCTTGCACCAACAGAAGTTGGTCCAATAAAAGATATTACCTCACCCATGTGACCCACCTTGTCTCTCTCGTACAGCTACTACCACACTGCAAAAAACAGTGTGAATCATACTGAAAAGCGGCTCCTTTCCCCTGTGACTAATCCCAAATGTCTCTCTAACTCTATCAATTCTAGTGTGAGAACCACTTTTGCTAAATTTCCCTTGTAATGAAATGGGAAGATTGTGTGTGCAGATGTGAGCTCTGTATCCCTTTTATTGACACTCAACAGCTGTCTCAACGCAAGTGACCCCTCAGCAAAATGATACAAAACATCTTTGGGGCTGAGAAAGCTAAACATTGGAGCAGAAGAGAACAGGGAACATTCTGCTGTTATTGGCCTTTGCCTAAGCCAGGGGTTGGCAACCTTTCAGAAGTGGTGTGCCGAGTCTTCATTTATTCACTCTAATTTAAGGTTTCGCGTGCCAGTAATACATTTTAGCGTTTTTAGAAGGTCTCTTTCTATAAGTCTATAATATATAACTAAACTATTGTTGTATGTAAAGTAAATAAGGCTTTTATAATGTTTAAGAAGCGTCATTTAAAATTAAATTAAAATGCAGAGCCCCCCGGACCAGTGGCCAGGACCCGGGCAGTGTGAGTGCCACTGAAAATCAGCTTGTGTGCCCACTTCGGCACGCGTGCCATAGGTTGACTACCCCTGGCCTAAGCAATTGGGGGATGGGAGCGGGGAAGAGGAGAAAGTAGATTTCCCAGCAGTGTGCTTTACAAAGGTGGTATCAGGAGAATATAATTCCCTTCTGATCTCTTGCATAGCCTGCAGGAATTCACATGTTCATTGCAAAGCGATGAAGAGGGCTATTGATATGACCCAGCAAAACTATACTCTGTCTGTGTATGTGCTTTTTATCTAGAGCTTGCTCTGTGGATCATCAGGCAGGGATGAGATGGGAAATAGGAACCAGTCCAAACTACAGCCCTTTATTGTATTCTCTTCCCATCCATCTTGAGGCCTAAACGAAGAGGGTGTGGTTACGTGGAAAAGGAGCAGAACAATGTGTGCGCACAACTGAATCATTTCACTTAAAGGGACACCGCTAGCCAGACTATGCCCTTAAATTACCTTACTTAAAGGATGAGAAATCACATGCAGCCTAACCAGAAAAGAGAAAATACAGCTATGGAAGCATAACAAATTAATGAGATCTGCAGATACTTCTCCATAGGTGGTGACTGCAGATGACTGCTTGGCAACCTATATACGGATATGAGTCGGTGATTTCAGTTTAGTTCCTAGCGGACAGATTTGCACATCACAGCTGGGACAAAGGGTCTGTCTACACTGCTGTCAGTGCTGTGATGGCAGCACATGTAGACCAGCCTGAGCTAGCTATGATCTAGCTAGCTCAAACAATAATAGCAGTGAAGCCACAGCAGCATGGGATAGCTCAGTGGTTCTCAACCTATTTATCATGGTGGGCTGCATATGCGGCCCACAAAGTGTTACCTGAGCAACAGTGCCCCTCACCTAATGCCCCCCAAAACCCCTATCCCCAGTGCCCTCCGCCCAGAGACCCCTCCCAGAGTGGAGTCAGGAGCGGAGAGACAGGCAGGGGGTAGGGACCCTGACCCCGGACTCCAACCCTGGACCCTGCTGTGTTGGGCCAGGTGGCAGCTGAGACCCTGGACCCCGACCCTGTCATGCAGGGCCATGTGGCAGCCGGCAGCCTGGACCCTGAGCCCACTGTGTGGGGCCAGCAGCAGTCAGCAGCCCGGGCCCCAGAACCCGCCGCATGGCAGGGCAGCTGTGAACCCGGAGCCTGCCCCGCAGCAGGACAGCCAGTCCTGGTCCCTGCGTACTATAGCACACAGCTGAGCTGGGCCGTAGCTGTGTGCTAACTGGGCCGTGGGTTGAGAACGGCTGGGCTAGCTCCTCGAGTACATACCAAGGGGGCTGGTACAGCCCATGCTGCTGAGTGCTATTGTTATTTGAGCTAGCTAGATCTATACATGCTGCAGTCGCTCCTCTGATTGCTGTATAGACATACCCTAAGAAGTGTGGCCTAAGCAAAGAACCGGTGGCCATGAACTCCTGAGTTCTTATCCCACTTTGACAGTG
The DNA here is from genome assembly GCF_020497125.1 of Mauremys mutica. NCBI lineage: Eukaryota > Metazoa > Chordata > Testudines > Geoemydidae > Mauremys > Mauremys mutica. The sequence goes on along the minus strand of NC_059072.1, from coordinate 121,723,247 downwards.
ATTCCATCAGTAACTTCTCTGCCTTGGTTAATATAATAGTGATAATATGGTTATGGCAGGCATCATCAGGTAGCAGTTTCTTTACTTAGGCTACATCTACACTGCACACCACTGGTGGCAGTGTGTCGTGTGCATGTAGCTACATACATGCCATAGTGAAAAGCAGGCTGTGTCCATGCTGCGGTGTGTAGCTACATGTGGCAGTGAAAGGCTTTGGTGGGGGGAAGGCAGTGGGGAAAGGCTCTGGCAGCAAGAATTGTTGGATCCTTTTCCCACTACAGAGTCTTTCCCTGTGGTGGGGAAAGGCTGTGGCAGTTCCCTGTGGCTGGGAAAGGCTCTAGCAGCGGGGAAGCAGCAGGACACTACATTGCTAAAAATATTAGTATAGACATGGGAGGCACTGCTTGGTCATGTAGAGAGCCACATAGGGTACTTACCTATTTGGTTCAGACATGTCTTTATTTTTATTGCCTGAGCAGCGCCTCACTGTCTACACTGGTATTTATATCTGTTCTGGGGTGGGGAATGTACTCTACAAGCCACTATAAAAAATGTGCAGTGTGGACACACTTTTAGTGTGTGAGCATGTTTTGATGCTTAGAAAGTTTTGGATTATGCAAGGTTTTGGTGGCAGCTGTGGGAAAGAGGGAAAAGTGTGAGCAGCAGGAGAGTTTGTCCTTCACCCTGGCCTCTGATTGAAGTCAATTCTTGAGGCAGAGTTGCTCCTTAGGTCCCTGACATTAGACATTGGGCTGAGATTCCTGGAACAGGGAGTTGCCCTGAATGCTGTTTGATCTTCTCATTTGAGGACTGGTGTGAGTGTGTGTAAATAAAGCAATTTAAAGTAAATCCCAACCACACTTCTCTTCTCCTCCATCGGAAAGCTGATCTGCAAGGCCCTACCACTTGGCACAGGGGGTGATGCTACTGTCAGAAGGAGAGACAGGAATATGTGCTCAAGTGCCTCAGATAGGTGAACTGCAGATTAATTTGTTAATGTAGAAAATACATGTGTATTTCATAAATTCAAATTTGTCATATGTATTTTCAGTGGATGATGAAAAAAGTTAGGTGAGTGCTAGTCTTATAACTATTCAGTCCAGTTCAGGCATTCTGCTGCAGGCCAAATCCACCTCAGTCCTAGAGATGGAGATAAAGGGGACAAACTCTGCTTTCAGGTCTACTGGTAAGGCTCTAGAGGGCATCAACACAGTTACTCAACGTATTCATCGATATAGAATGTGGCCCTTATGTTTTATGGAAATTGTGACAGAAAAACTCACTGAGCTTCATCTCTGATGCATTGTAACCAAAAGTCATGAGGGACATCTCAGAACCAGACTATTAGCTCTAGTAAGACTGTAATATCATTTCAAAAGTAGAGACCTCTTTATAGTTCAAAGTTAACCCACCAAGAAGAAGAGAGGCAGTTCACACTTCTCAGAACTATTGTTCAGGGTGTGTATAGACTTGGGAAGACAACACTGTACTGGTTTACATTCTGAAGGACAGGAAATGCTGCATCTAATCAAAGATCTCTCCGCCTACACAAAGACCCAGGAATTGGCAAACACATACCATTTTGAAGGTAATAGACCTTTCCCCCCTTCAATTTAACAGTCCATCTTTCAGCTACAGTTAATAATATTTTTTCTTACAGAGTCTGCTATAAAAATCCTTTAGAACTCTGGAGCCTAGAAACAAACTGGAAGATTAAGGAATGAGTCACGCTATTGGAGTAATCATGCTACTGACTGTTTGAAAAAGCTAGAATAGAAAGGTAGGTTATATTATAGGCCAAAAAGGCAATGTCGGAGATGTGTAAAATCATTACTTACTTAAATAGCTTAGCCCTATTAGAAAACCTGGCCAAGATTTGGAAAGTGATAATGGAAATTAATACTGGTCACTTGACTGAAGTTTAGCTTCTTGGTTAATATAGTCTACAAGAATGAAATTAACAGTATATAATAATGATAATGTTAATAAATATAAATAATTAAAAATACTGCATCTAGAGGGCCAGACTCTCCAGAACAGGCAGAGGAGGTTATAATTTACACTTCATTATGCAAATTTATCTCCTTCACATCCCAGGGCAGATTTAGCAGGAAGCCTGCTAAACAACCAGTGGGGCCACTGGACGATTGAGATGCTAAAGGAGCATTCAAGGACGAGAAGGCCATTGCAGAGAAACTAAATGAATTCTTTGCATTGGTCTTCATGGCTGAGGATAGGAGGGAGATTCCCAAACCTGAGCCATTCTTTTGGAACAAACTGATAAACTAAACAGTAATAAGTCACTAGGCCCAGATGGTATTCACTCAAGAGTTCTGAAGGAACTCAAATGTGAAATTACAGAACTACTAACTGTAGTCTGTAACCTATCATTTAAATCAGCTTCTGTACCAAGTGACTGGAGGATAGCTAATGTGACACCAATTTTTAAAAAGGGGTCCAGAGGTGATCCTGGCAATTACAGGCCAGTAAGCCTGACTTCAGTACTGGGCAAACTGGTTGAAACTATAGTCAAGAACAAAATTGTCAGACACGTACATGAACATAATTTGTTGGGGAAGAGTCAACATGGTTTTTGTAAAGGGAAATCATGCCTCATCAATTTACTAGAATTCTTTGATGGGGTCAACAAGCATGTGGACAACGGGGATCCAGTGGATACAGTGTACATAGATTTTCAGAAAGCCTTTGACAAGGTCCCTCACCAAAGGCTCTTAAGCAAAGTAAGCTGTCATGGGATAAGAGGGAAGGTCCTCTCATGGAATGGTAACTGATTAAAAGATAGGAAACAAAGGGTAGGAAGAAATAGTCAGTTTTCAGAATAGGGAGAGGTAAATAGTGGTGTCCTCCAGGGGTCTGTACTGGGACCTGTCCTATTCAACATATTCATAAATGATCTGGAAAAAGGGGTAAACAGTGAGGTGGAAAAATTTGCAGATGATACTAAACTACTCAAGATAGTTAAGTTCCAGGCAGACTGCAAAGAGCTACAAAAGGATCTCTCAAAACTGAGTGACTGGGCAACAAAATGGCAGATGAAATTCAATGTTGATAAATGCAAGGTATTGCACATTAGAAAACATAATCCCAACTATACATATAAAACATCTAAATTAGCTGTTACCACTCAAGAAAGAGATCTTGGAGTCATGGCCAACATCTCATACTTTTGGGTTTCAGCTGGCCTGGCGGGTAGGAGGATGTATCAACTTTCTGATTCTCTTGTCCTCTCAGTTCCCCAGACTGCTCAACTTCCTGCCACTAGGGCCCTATGCTTGGGTATAATCCTGAGAAACACAACCTGACTCTCATCGTTAGGCCCCAGTCATGAAAATATTTATGCATCTGCTTAAATTGTCTGAGCAGACCCACTGAAGTCACAGTGTGTAAAGTTAAGCATGTGAGTTAGCATTTGCAGGATTGAGGCTTTAGTATGTAAAGTGGTTTGGGACCCTTCAGGGTGAAAACTGCAATTTAAATATAAGGTCATTGTTATTATCATTATATAACACCTATATGTGAAATAGTATAATAGCCTCAATAATGGTATTGAAGGCTATAGGTCAGCTGCTTTAAATAAATTGCTTTTAAACACACACATTTCAGTGCTCTCTGGTTCCTACTGTATCCATCAGATGACCAAAAGAACATAAACACAAACTATCTCCAACTAATTGAATTAGTCACACTGACAATGCATTTCAATACAGTGCCGCAAAGTAGCTAGTGCCATTGCATATTGGTTAGACATAGTCAGTAATACACTGAGAAAGTGTATGTGTGAGTTTGAATACTATAAACCTTCTAACCTGTCCTTTTTCGGGGGGAGGATACTTCTTGTAAACTGAATATAGAATCTCTCTTGCCTCTTTGTCTGAAATGATGAGAAAACTGCACTCAGTCATTCTATCCTGGGAAGTTTTTATACATATCTGTGACTGTCTAGACTTCCTTGTGGAATTATCAGTTTAACTCAATTTATCCTTAAAATTGTGTCCCATAAAATGTGAAAGACCGTCACCACACTAGCTTTTCTTGGACTATGGGGATTGAAACCATGGCAGGGAGGACCAGGTTCATGAGACAGGAAAAAAGAGACACAGAAATCTTTAGTCAGGTAAAGCTTCCATTGACTTCAGTGGGAGGTTTGCCTAAGTGTAGACTGAGGGTGTGGTTCTCGTCTCACTTACAACAGTTTTACTCCAGTGTAACTCCACTGACCTCATTGGCGTTACTCCTGATTCATACCAGTGAAAGTGAGATCAGAATCTGGCCTTGTTGTTTAATACTATTTTATGATTTATTATTGTAGTGATGTCTACAGGCCAGGGCCTCATTGTTTGATGAATTGGGGCTATATCTATACATCTTATGAATTCTGATTGATTTTGTGAAGTTGTATTATGAAAAACTGCTTTGCCATTAGTGTCTGTATGTATGTGGATCCACCACATCTGACAGAGCGTCTAGCAGGTACGCACCAGACAGACACAGTGGGAAACAGTTGAGATTAATGACAGTACTTAGCCTTCACACAGGTTATGCTAAAAAGCAGTTCAAGCCTTGGAAATCCAGGGTTTGGCTACACTTGCAGCTGTACAGCGCTGGGAGTTAAAGCTGTCTTCGTACAGCTGTGTAGGGAAAGCGCTGCAGTGTGGCCACACTGACAGCTACCAGCGCTGCAGTGTGGCCACATTTGCAGCATTTGCAGCAGTGTTGGGAGTGGTGCATTATGGGCAGCTATCCCACAGAGCACCTCTTCCCATTCTGGCGCTGTGGTTTGTGGGAAGGGTGCGGGTCATTCTAGTTCCTGTCCCAACGCCCCGTGATGCATCACTTCACATCCCAGCAATCTCTGTGTTCCATCCACATTTGGCGCCATCTTTCCACGGTTTCTGTGCAACGCGATTCTGTGTTCTGTTTCGTTCTGCGGGAAATGGAGCCTGAACTGCTGAGAAGTATGCTGACGAGTCTCGCCAGCACATCACATTTGGCAGTTGAGCTATTCCTTAAGATCCAAAGTGACAGTGAGGAGTCCGACAATGATAGCGACTCGCGTAATGCGTACGACACGAAATTGCTTGTGGCATTCACAGACATGCTCAGCACCATGGAACGCCGCTTTTGGGCTCGGGAAACAAGCAGTGAGTGGTGGGATCACATCGTCATGGAAGTCTGGGATGACGAGCAGTGGCTGCAGAACTTTCGGATGAGAAAAACCACTTTCATGGGACGGTGTGAGGAGCTCACCCCACCCTGCGGCGCAAGGACACAAGATTGAGAGCTGCCCTGCTGGTGGAGAAGCGGGTGGCTATTGCAATCTGTAAGCTGGCAACTCCAGACAGCTACCGATCGGTCGCGAACCAGTTTGGAGTGGGAAAGTCGACCGTTGGAATCGTGTTGATGCAAGTTTGCAGGGCCATTAATCGCATCCTGCTAAGAAGAACCGTGATTCTGGGGAATGTGCAGGACATTGTGAATGGCTTTGCACAAATGTGTTTCCCTAACTGTGGAGGGGCGATAGATGGGACGCATATTCCTATTCTGGCACCACCCCACCTAGCATCCGAGTACCTTAATCGGAAGGGGTATTTCTCTACGGATCGCCGTGGGCGTTTCATTGACATTAACACAGGCTGGCCCAGAAAGGTGCATGATGCACGAATCTTTCGGAACACTGACCTCTTCAGGAAGCTGCAGGCTGGGACTTTTTTCCCAGAGCGGAAGATCACAGTAGGGGACGTCGAAATGCCCATTGTGATTCCGCTTACCCATTAATGCCATGGCTCATGAAACCGTACACAGGGAGCCTTGACAGCAGCAAGGAAGGGTTCAACTACAGGCTGAGACGGTGCCAAATGACTGTGGAGTGTGCTTTTGGCCGTTTAAAGGGGCACTGGTGATCTCTATAAGGGAAGCTGGACTTGGGGGAAAGCAGCATCCCCACGTTATATCCACGTGCTGTACCCTCCATAATATTTGTGAAGGGAAGGGTGAAAGATTCAGTCAGGCATGGACCTCCGAGGTTCAACGCCTGGAGGCTGAATTTGCACAGCCAGAGAGCAGGGATACTAGAGACGCCCAGCCCAGGGCTGCAAGGGTTAGGGATGCCTTGAGGGAGGAATTTGAGGCTGAAAACCAACAGTAATGTTTGGTGCCTTGCACGGGAGTGAAGTGCAGTGGTTACAATGTTAGTAGGAATGTGTGTTTCCTAAGCTGATTTGCAGTGCCTGTTTCTTTCCTGGGCTAAGGTATCTTTAACTTTATGCAATAATAAAGACTGTTTTCAAAGCCAGGAATTCATTTATTGAAAAGAAAATTACTTTATTGAAAGAAACACAACTTTTTTGGAATCTGAAAGGGCAAGGGGGTGGGGTGGGGGACTGTACAATCACAGATTTGCATATGTCCTATCTGGAGTGCAGTGCAATGAGTGCTGCACTTCAGGATGGCTATACTGCATGGTGATGGGGGTTGAGTGCAGAGGGTAAGGGTCATAGTTCTCAGGGCTGGTTGGTGAATGTACAGGTGTTGGTGGCAGCTGGTGGTGGTAAGAACCCGGATGTTGGGGAAGGGGGTTTGGAGCTGACATGGGGGCACAAGGGAAAGAGCTTTGGGACAAGGGGTGAAGGAGGAGGTGGGGGTGGTAATGCTCCGCCTGCATGGCTACGAGCGCCTGGATAGAGTCTGCTTGGCGCTCCAGGATGCTTATCAGCCGCTCCGTGCTTTGCTTCCTGTGCACTGCATTTTCCTTGCGGATCCTGCTTTCCCTCTCCCTCCACTCCTGCGCTTTTTGATACTCTGTGAGAGATTGGTGCATCACTTCTTGCAGCATGTCGTCTTTGCTTTTTCGCAGTCTCTTCCGGAGGTTTTGTAATCTCTCAGCCGGTGATAACACGGACAGCTGAGATCTCAAGGTTGCGACGTGATAGACCACATCAATGCGCTATTCCGCATCTAGGCATGCATGCATGAAGCCCTAACCCTCCCTCCTCTCCCGAAAAATTTCCATCATGAAAATAAAAGCTGCTTACCGGGAATCCGCTCCTCTCTTTGTCCTCCACCAAGTCCTGGCTGCTGCGACTGGCTACCTTCCTCCTGGCTTGAGAAGAGCTCCTGGCTGCATGCCTCCAGGGACTCCAGGGTGTCTCTCCCCACCTCAGTACCCTCACTCTCACTTTCCTCCTCCTCCTCCTCCCTCTGCTCTGAAGTGTCCATCGTGGTCCTCAGAGTGGAGGTGGGGTCACCCCCAAGTATCACGTCCAGTTCTTTGTAGAAACGGCAGGTCGTGGGGGCAGCACCGGAGCGGCGGTTTCCCTTGCGAGCTTTACAGTAGGCACTCCGCAGCTCCTTCACTTTAACCCTGCACTGCAGCACGTCCCGGTCATGGCCCCTTTCCATCATGGCCCTTGATATCTGCCCATAGGTATCGTAATTCCTACAGCTGGAGTGCAGCTGGGACTGCACAGCTTCCTCCCCCGAAACACTGATGAGGTCCAGCAACTCGCCATTGCTCCATGCTGGGGCTCGTTTGGAGCGTGGAGGCATGGTCACCTGGAAAGATTCACTGATTGCACTCCACACCTGGCTGAGCAAACAGGAAGGGGATTTTTAAAATGCCCAGGGAATTTAAAGGGCAGGTCTGACGGTTGATCACCTGAGGCCAGGGCAGTAGAGTTTGAACTGATGAGCAGAGTGGCTAGAATAGGCATTCTGGGATACTGCCGAATATTTCTGGAGGCCAATAACAGCGCTTTTGGTGGCCACACTGGCGGGGCAGCGCTGCATCAGCAGCGCTATAGTCTTTATTCCTCTTGTCTAGGTGGAGTACAACCAGCGCTGTAGCCAGGGAGATACAGCGCTTTATGTGCCTTGCCAGTGTGGACAGTGAGTGAGTTGCAGCGCTGTAAAGCCACCACCAGCACTGCAACTGTCAAGTGTAGCCAAGCCCCCAGTCTAGTTTACCCTTCCAAAGGGAAGAGGGAAGTAGAAGCAATGGAAAGTTACCCAAATCACAGAATAATGGAAGCTACATGGGTTTAAATAGTGAGCCACAACTAAACAGGGGAAGCCAGACAGGAAGAACAAGCATAGGGCAGGAGAGAGCAAGACCACAGAAGATGGATAATGATACATTTTCTCCAGTTCATGAGCGAGAGATCACCCATCATATAACAGCCTGCATGAAGCAAGGAATATACCACCTGCCGTCCTGGACAGTGATGGTACCTAAGGAGTCACACAGGAAGGGTGAGGTAGAAAGTGAGCGATACTGCAGTTTAAGATGATCATTGTTTTGTATAGCTGCCCCTTTCCCACCCCAGCAGCTAGTCAAAATTTGGAGCCCTGGAGCTGTTGCAGCTAGGAGTAGAAATGGGTGATAGGTATTTCTTTGACACATTTTGTTTATTTACAAGGAACGTACAAAGTCCTGTGACTCTGATTGCTGAAGGAATCAAATAGCAGGAAACAGCTTCTTTTGCTCAAACCACCAAGAAACTTCTTTTCAGCGAGCACCCATGACACAAAACACTCTCCCAGGTTTTTTCAAGGGTCAGTACTGTGTTTTCATTTGCTCATTCTGGCTATCTCTGTCTCTTCTGCTTCTTGTCTGTTCTGTCTTTCTCCCCCACCCCTCCGCACACACACTCTTACCCAAAGCAATATTCAGCAAAAGCTCCAGGATGGGTTCACATATTCCTTTTGTCTTAGCTGGGGGCTTAGCCTTACAGTTATGTTCACTGAAGGGTGAGTTCACACTTATCATTTAGACTTTAACAAGGTTTCACCCATCTCATCACAATATGCACTACATTCTCTTGTACTTCACATGATTAAGTCTAAAAGAGCATAAAGGTGTTTGCCTGAAAAATGTGTGTGTGTGTGTGTGCATGTGCGTGCACTTCACAACTACTCTGTGCCCCTGAGAGACAGAAACTAAACCAGAAGCTTCACATCTTTTGGGTGGAGTTCTGGGAAAGGAATGTGTTTAAGAAATTGCAGCATCTCAGAGATCTGCACTTGTCCTGGGGTCCTAGGCCCACATGGGCTGAGACCCATTTCTGAGAAGGGGTAAGGGACTGTCAGTGCCCAGGAAATGTGCTAGAGAGGCCAAAGGAGAAACCAGTTCTGTAGCCTCCTGAGGCACCAGGAGCTTGAAACACCCATGGATCCAGAGCAGCAGAAGTATGGATTCCCTTCACAGTGGGCCCAGTGAGCAGGGAGTGCTTGCTAGGCTCTGTGACAGCTTGAGCTTGGCACTGTACAACAGCTAACAAAGAGTTTACAATCGAAGTAGAAGTACAATTCCAGACAGAACTTGTTCTACATTTGAGGATCGTCTATAGAATATTTCTCTAGGTCCCTGGCTCAAATCCAGCCCAGGTTGGGAGTGTGTGTGACCAAAAGTCATAACCATGGATGAATCGGTGCTCTCAGTCAAGTCCCTTGGGGACAGCTGTCCATTAAAAAGCAGAATCTTTATGGGCTGATGCACTGGAAGTGTTTCACATTTAGGTGAGAGAGGCATCCATTTTCACCCATGTATATCCAGGGGACAGGGCTGGGGGCTGCAGAGACATGCTAGTAGCCAGACGCTTCCGGGCGTGGCATGGGGCTATGACAGGCAGCCTGAGAGCCCCTTTTTGTGGCCCAGAGATCGCTGCCTGTGATTTATTTTTGTGGGGCTCCCCTTGAGCTGGGGCCCTGGGCTACAGCCTCTTAAACCCCTTCCTTAATCCAGCCCTGTGTACACTGAAGCACTACAGTGGTACAGCTGCAGCTGGTGCCACTATAGCAGTTTGAGTGTAGACATAGCCTAAGGCACATCAACAAGCTCATCTGAGGGAGGCTTGCAGTGCTACTGCTTGTGCTGCTCCAGCTCTGTGGTTAGAGGACTTAAGTCTCCAGGACTGACCTTCTAGCCCATCTCGGTAGCACTGAAGTCACTTAAAATGATAAAATAAAATAAAAAATACACAGCTAATAGGGAGTGCAAATAAATTAATTGTGCTCATGAAATGGGACATTGCTGGTACCTATGATCACAGGCTGGTATCTTACTTTGTTTCTGCTAGGTGCATTCAGGGGAAATAAGTTCCCTAGGTCCTCTTCCTGTTTCCTAACTCACCAGCGCAGACTGAGGCAGAATTTGTCTTAAATGGAACTTCTCAAAAAGGATTTAGCAGTGTATAGCTTGTGGGTAGAATTTTGCCCCATTTAAGTCAATGGAAGTTTTGTCATTCCAAACTAAGTCCCTAACCCCTAACTCAGGGGTTCTCAAACTTTTCCAGGATGGCCCAGAGCTTAATAAAGAGATCATCTTATGGAGACTCCCATTCCTAACAATATAACATGCCTGTGGCATATAAAGCCATTGCTTGCATGGGAAAAATAATACTAGGAAATTAGTTTTTTTTCCTCCATATCTTTTAAAGCAGTTGAGCAAATGGAAAAAGGAGGAAAGCTAACCTTATGACCAGCCAGCTCTCCACAGACCACAACCAAGTGACCCATGGACTAATAGTTCTCATGGACCACAGCCTGGGAACCTCTGCTCTAACTTAAATGAAATGGAAGGCTCAAGGGTCTTTCCTTTCACTGAAGGATATTTTATTCATCATAAAATGATTCCTGTGTGATTAGTCTGCACTCTACTGGAATTCAAAACAAATGCAGGAAATAATGAACATGCACAAAGGAATACAAAAGGCAACTGCAAGCAAAATACAGAACAGTGTTTGTAAGGGATACAAAGTGCTTTATTCAAGATATGCAATCATATATTTGTATCACACTGCAAATGCTTTTAAGCGGTTCTTTCTTGGATGCAGGTTTGTGGGATGTTATCCCTTAAAATGCCGGAAAAGTTGTCATGGCATGTGGGAGAGAAGGATTTACTCAGACCCATGCTGTGGTGCTCCCCTCTTAATACTAAGCCAACAGGCATGTGGTTGGTGCAGTTTAATGTTCCCTCAACATTTGCCCCTTCTACAACAAGAGGAACAATTTGCTACACATCTATGTACAAGAAGTCAGGCTTCTCCCTCCCAGGTCTAGAACCTCCTGACGACATTCTGGCTGCATTTTCCCCCACACCTCCTTATCTGCACACCTCATCTGTGTCCCCATCAATTCACGAGACCTCCTTGTCAGCCTCCTCCTGGTGCCGGCCAAGAAGGCCATCCACCTGACCAAGAGGAAGAAGCTTGATGGGGATGGGAAAACTCTGTATCTGTGGGGTCTATTTCTGTTCCCTGATTGTATGACATCTCTGGGCAAAGTGCCTATAGGCAGCATCCACTGACTCCTTTGAAGAGCGGTGGGCACTGTCTGCGGTTCTCTGCTTACTGTCCTCTCTGGATTTCTCATTTTGGCCCTATGACCTTCACACATGGCCCCTTTTCCTCATTTGTTGTCCCCTGTAATCATTTGCTAGCAGGGCTTAATGGTTCCTACCCCACAATTGCAAAGGGGGGACTTTGGTTTGGGGCATGCCTACTTGTGCATCTCCCAGGATCCATAGCAGGATTAACACTAAGCCAGGCTTCAGAGGGGTAGCCGTGTTAGTCTGGATCTGTAAAAGCAGCAAAGAATCCTGTGGCACCTTATAGACTAACAGACATTTTGGAGCATGAGCTTTCGTGGGTGAATACCCACTTCATCGGATGCATGTAGTGGAAATTTCCAGGGGCAGGTATAAATATGCAAGCAAGAAGACTGTGAATGGCTTGCCAACTACAAAACCAGTTTCTCCTCCCTTGGTTTTCACACCTCAACTGCTAGAAAAGGGCCTCATCCTCCCTGATTGAACTAACCTCGTTATCTCTAGCCTGATTCTTGCTTGCATATATATATACCTGCCCCTGGAAATTTCCACTACATGCATCCAATGAAGTGGGTATTCACCCACGAAAGCTCATGCTACAAAACGTCTGTTAGTCTATAAGGTGCCACAGGACTCTTTGCTGCTTTTACTAAGCCAGGCTGGCTCTGAAACTCAGTCCCAAAAGCCACCACTGATGGGTGTATTCTTCCTTGAACTCTTCTGAGCTATATTCCACCCATCCACCTTGTATTGGACAGGGCACCCCCAGCCCTCCCACTTCACCCTGTGCTGGGCACCAACCCCAAATAGCACCGGGCTTCACTCCACCCCGCCCCCTCATCCTCTGCAAGGCTTAATTGCCCCGCCCCTCCAGGAGGCTGCAGCCCCAGAAAACTACATTTCCCGGCATGCTCCTGGCTGCGGGCGCCGCGCCGGGGGCGGGGCTGACGCGTGGCACCAGGGAGGCTCGCGCGGAGGAAGATGGATTGCGCCGCTGCTGCAGCCGGCCCTGTCCCGGCGGCCGAGGCCGAGCAGCGCCCCGCGCACATGGCCGCGCTGGTGCTGGCGCGCGGCGGCAGCAAGGGGATCCCGCTGAAGAACATCAAGCCCCTGGCGGGGCTGCCGCTCATCGGCTGGGTGCTGCGCGCGGCCATCGACTCCGGCGTCTTCCAGAGGTGCGCATGCGCGGGGAGCCCCACGGCAGCCCCCCCCCATCCCCTCAGAGGGGTTTTAATTAGCGACGTGTCTCGATTTTAGGTTAATTAAATAATGTACTTTGAGCGTTGTGATTAATAGCGTAATATTAATGATGACAATTACTGTATAGTCGAATTCTGTGAGTGTTATTAACATAGGCACGGGTACAATTACTGTACGTTAAGTATCAGAGGGGGAGCCGTGCTAGTCTGGTTCCGTAGAAGCAGCAAAGAGTCCTGTGGCACCTTATAGACTAACAGACGTTTTGCAGCATGAGCTTTCGTGGGTGAATACCCACTTCGTCGGATGCAAGACAGTGGAGTATTCTTGCATCCGAAGAAGTGGGTATTCACCCACGAAAGCTCATGCTGCAAAACGTCTGTTGGTCTATAAGGTGCCACAGGACTCTTTGCTGCTTGTACGTTAATTAGCATCCTGTGATTTCCAAAGTTAAATTAAGCCAGCGCCTCACGTCCCATCTGCCGCCCCTGAGTGTCAGGGCGCTGAGTTAGCGCCCATTGACCAGGAAGTACCCTGAGCCTTGGCTCTTAGTCTGTAGTTGAACCTGTGTCTGATGTGGAGATTCTAGATATGCCATGACTGGAGTGACCTGCTGATTTTCTTCCTGCCGGCTGCCTTCATGAACGGGACAGACACGCCCATTTAATCTTTTAACTTCAGGAGGTACAGAACTGTTAGACAGAAATGAGATACGTTTTCCAGGTCCCTTTAAATAACTTGAATGGGAAATGTAAATACACCTCTACCCTGATACAACGTGACCCAGTATAACACGAATTCGGATATAACGTGGTAAGCAGCGCTCCGGGGGGAAGGGGCTGCGCACTCCGGCAGATCAAAGTGAGTTGGATATAACACGGTTTCACCTATAATGTAGTAAGATTTTTTTGGCTCCCGAGGACAGCGTTATATCGGGGTAGAGGTGTATGCACAGGAGTAATAGCTCTTTGTTTAATGTAAAGGGCTGTGGGTTTTTTTAAACTGTTCAGTTTGAGATATTTTTATTCCAGAACACGTGGATGAACCTGGAAACTAATATTCACTGCTTCATAGTGGCTCATGTGAGTGTTGTAACTTATGATCTGGAGCTGCTGTCATCATCGTTATATATATTCTGATGAATCCCATCTGTGGATGGAAAAATTTATAAAAGATGAGCACCAGTTATTGTGTGTAGTACAGTGAGAAAGATATTAGTATCCCTAAGACGAAACAAGGTGTTTTTTTTTCTCTCAGGTTTTATTGCATTTGTTACATTTTGGGGTTCTTTAAATTGTAATTCTGATGGCAGTGGTTTCACACTATGTTTGCCTGCATTCTGCAACAGTACACACAATCGACCCAACCCCTCCTTTTGTAAATATTTCTCATTCCTGATAATCCTGCTATACCAATATTGGGGCTTATTGTGCCAGAATCTCTGTGGCTGTCATTTGATTAGCTGTCACTCTGGGGTTGGATTGAACCTATTGCATTTATTTTACTGTAGTTACAGAATAAGCTAATTTCTAACTGAATCTATGCAAACAGATATGAATGGTCATTGTATTAACATCAGCATAGCTTCTGAACTATGCAACTATTTCAAATTCAACATTGATTCATCAGAATGGACTGTTACAATGTGTCAAATTATTTCAGAATGTTCTAATTTGTTGATTTCCTGGAGGTATAGAAGCTCAGACATCATAAAGTGTTAGATTACAGTACCACTCAGCTTTTCAGGAGAATGGATTTTAATCTAATTTAACTTGGTTGATTGGTTTCTTATCCTGCTGTTGAAAGCAGTAGTTTTACTAACAGAAAATACTTGAACTAGTTCTTTTTCCAGATGCAGACAATATTAAGATGTGATGATTCTTAGTAGGTTAGTGAGCATTTGGACACCAGTTACCGGCTTTCAGAGCAAGAATAAAAATTGACCCTCACTTTCATCTTAAAAGAAATGGACACAAACTATTTCTTGGTATTCTGTGACAGGTGGTCACAGTTTGATGGCTTCAGTTTGATGTCCTTGTACTTCAAAACCAAGCCTAATACTTTTGTAGCTGTATGTGAGCCAGTGAAAGTGAGTAGGCTTGTAATTAGTTTGGCTGTCTAATTCAATCAGTGCTTAACCAGCAAAGAGTTGATCTTGCAAAGTGCATTCTTATGAGGCATCTACTAAAATGCAGCATTGACTTTAACTCCCATGATTGTAGTTGCTCCACTGACAGTTTAGAAATGGGATGCAGACATCCAGTTTAAACGTTTGTCTCATTTGGTGACCAGATTTCTGCTGTCATGAATAAGACTAGTAATCAGCCCATTAATGTTATACAGTGCATTTAGAGATTAGTGTTAATTCTTCTCTTGTGTTCTCTCTGTAATCATTCATGTGGTGTGTCTTTGTCTGCCAACAGTGTGTGGATTTCCACAGACCATGATGAAATTGAGAAAGTGGCAAAGAAATTTGGTGTAAAAGTCCATCGCAGAAGCACTGAAGTATCTAAAGACACTTCTTCTTCTTTGGAGACCATCCAAGAGTTTCTTCGTCATCATAATGGTATATTTGTTGCTATTGATTTAAGTCCCAATGCGTCAAGGTGCTGAATGCCCTTAACTCCCATTGAAATCAGTGAGAAGGAGGGGTCTTTAATATTTTTTTCTTAATTAGTAATGCTGTAGCAACAATTTTTTTAATGGCTAAAGTGAATCACTTAACCATATAACTTATGTATCTGCTTATGGGATTTCTTTGAAATTATATGTGTGTGTAAATAATGTTAATCGTCAAGTGGAAGTATTTTATTATTTATATTTATTGAATGTTTCATACAGAGTTTCTCATTATATATTTTACTTTTTCATTCTTTAGAGGTTGATATTATAGGACATATTCAGGCAACATCTCCCTGTTTACATCCTGATGATCTTATTAAAGTGTCAAAAATGATCCGAGAGGATGGCTATGATTCTGTATTCTCCGTTGTGAGACGGCATCTGTTTAGATGGAGTGAGATAAAAAAAGGAGGTAATATTCTGAAGTTTCTGATTATTACTATGGTTCATAAATCATGCTAGATTGGAAGCTTTATGTTCACTACACTTGGAAGTGGCATAAGGGGCATACATTTCATAATCAGAGAAACCCAAATAGCTTTGTCTTTTTAAAATAGTGATGTTTTAATGTAGCTGTTAATGTTCACTCATTTCTTAGAGATGACCTGAAGCTCAAAGTACAAGTGTCACTAACATATTTAAACATAAAATTACTCTGTCAAAAAGCCCTCTGTTCATGTCCCCCCACGGATTACATGTTGTATATCGATCTGACAGCAAAGGCTTGCATCTTCACTAGGAGAAAAAGTAGGTTCTTATCTCATGTTAGCTAACACATGATGATTAACATGAGGTAAAATTGTAGGGAAGACTTAGTTGACAAAACAAGGGAAACCCTAGGCTACCCCATAGTCTTTATCTTAACATGCTAACTTGTATTAAAGCAACAAACTGCCTTGTCTTCGCTGCAATTTTATCTCTTTTAGTTGCCACATGTTAGCTAACATGAGATAAGAACACACCATCTTTCCAGGTGAAGATGCAGCTGTAGCAGAGAGGCCAACCATTAAATGAACTAAGATGGAACTAACATCTCACCTTTGAAAGAAGTTCCTGCATCTGAGGGTCAGACACATTGGTGCATATTTGGATACTTATACTGCTGCTCTCCATATTTTACTAGTTTCATAAATAAAATGGAAGCCTTCATTCTCCAAGGAGTTCAAGTCAGTGCCTTTTACACCGCTAAGTCCATTTCATAAAAATTACCCAAGAACTCTAATTCTTGTCCAGTGTCATAATTTGGGATATTTTGGGTTTACCACAAAAAAAAGTTAACAAAGCATTGTGCTGAAAATAAGTTGAAATGAAAAGTAAAGACTTCTTAGAATTAGGGCCGTCAAGCAGTTTAAAAGATTAATTGCACGATTAATTGCGCTGTTAACAATAATAGAATACCATTTATTTTAAAAATATTTTTCAGTTTTCTACATTTTCAAATATATTGATTTCTATTACAGCACGGAATACAAAGTGTACAGTGCTCACTGTATGTTTATTTTTTATTATAAATATTTTTACTGTAAAAAAACAAAAGAAAAATACTATTCAATTCACCCAGTAAAAGAACTGTAGTGTAATCTTTTTATCATGAAACTTGAACTTATAAATGTACAATTATGTACAAAAAAAACTATGTAAAACTTTAGAGCCTACAAGTCCAATCAGTCCTACTTCTTGTTCAGCCAGTCGCTCAAACAAGTTTGTTTACAGTTGCAGAAGATAATGCTGCCTGCTTCTTGTTTACGTCACCTCAAAGTGAGAACAGGTGTTTGCATGGCACTGTTGTAGCTGGCGTCGCAAGATATTTACATGCCAGATGTGCTAAAGATTCATATGTCCCTTGATGCTTCATCCACCATTCCAGAGGACATGCGTCCATGCTGATGATGAGTTCTGCCTGAAAACGATCAAAAGCAGTGTGGACCGACTCATGTTTATTTTCATCATCTTAGTCATATGCCACCAGTAGAAAGTTGATTTTCTTTTTTGGTGGTGTAGGTTCTGTAATTTCCGAATCAGTGTGTTGCTCTTTTAAGACTTCTGAAAGCATGCTCCACACCCCATCCCTCTCAGAATTTGGAAGGCACTTCAGATTCTTAAATATTGGGTTGAGTGTTGTAGCTATTTTTGGAAGTTTCACATTGATATCTTTTTTGCATTTTTGTCAAATTTGCAGTGAAAGTGTTCTTAAAATGAACAACGTGCTGGTTCATCATCCGAGCCTGATATAACATGAAATATATGGCAGAATGTGGGTAAAACAGAGCAGGAGACATACTGTTCTCCCCCAAGGAGTTCAGTCACAAATTTAATGCATTATTTTTTTAACGAGTGTCATCAGCATGGAAGCATGTCCTCTGGAACAGTGGCTGAAGCATGAAGAGGTATATAAATCTTTAGTGCAGCTCGCACGTAAATATCTTGTGATGCCAGCTACAACAGTGCCATGCGAACATCTGTTCTCACTTTGAGGTTCATTGTAATTAAGAAGTGGACAGCATTATCTCCCATAAATGTAAACAAACTTGTTTCTCTTAGTGATTGGCTGAATAAGAAGAACAGAGTGGACTTATAGACTGTAAAGTTTTACACTGTTTTTGTTTTTGAGTGCAGTTATGTAACCAAAAAAAACTACATTTGTAAATGGCACTTTCATAATAAAGAGATTGCACTACAGTACTTGTATAAGGTGAATTGAAAAATACTATTTCTTTTGTTTACAAATATCTGCACTGTAAAAATTATAATAAAAATAATATAAAGTGAGCACTGTACACTTTGTATTCTGTGCTTGTAATTGAAATAGATATATTTGAAAATGTAGGAAAACAGCCAAAAATATTTAATACATTTCAGTTGGTATTCTAGTAACAGAGTGATTAATTTTTTTGAATTAATCACATGATTTAACTGCAATTAATTGATAGCCCTACTTAGAATAAAACAAATGATTAGTGAAAAGTCTTTATTGGAACAGGAGCTCTTGAGTGACGTTTCCAAATTGCTTTGAAAATGAAAATTTAGTTGTAGCTTTTAGTGTACAAGAGGCATAATACTGTCATTTAGTGTACAAGTATCATCATACAGTCAGCTTTGTGTGCTTAAAACATGTTCTCAGGCTTTCAGAGCTAATGTGCCATCTCTGTTTTGAGATGCCAGTCCTGCACTATGCTGAGCACTCTCAACTCTCATTGCCTTCAATGGGAGACAAGATTACTCAACATCCTTCCAAGATAGTGTCCTGAGTGCTCCTAAAACTATGCCCCCTTCCCCTCTCCTCTTCCCCCCACCCCGTGGTACAAGGAGTTACTACAGAAGGAATAACATGACGTGAGGGTGTATAGTAGACATATAAGAAAAAAAATACTCTGTTTTAAGGTATATAGATGACTTTATTTTTTTTTTTTAAATTTCCCTAAAAAAGCAAAAAAAAAATTTCCATACAAGGTACTAGAAATGGTAATGGGAGAAGAGCTATTTTTCTTTCACAAAGGCAGGAACACTTTAACAGGGCCATGGGGCAGGTTTTGGTCTGAAGACTGAGATAGATGTGTTCTCTGCAAGTTTGAATGGGGATCTTTCCATTTTCTGTACAAGAAATATAGGGCATTCCTACGCCTTGGGATCCAAAGTTACCGAGAGAGACAACAGTTCAGTGATTCTTAGGTACCTACCCTTTCTGAGACAGGAATCAAAGAAGCTGGTGACTATGTTGTACCCTTTAATTTCCAGCAGCAAGATATTTGAACGAGAAAGTGAACAAAAGCTTTTATTTGTTCATTTTGTCACACTTTTGTTTACAGTTAACAAAGTGACAACGCCCCAAAACCTGGATCCAGCAAAGCGGCCCCGGCGTCAGGATTGGGATGGAGAACTGTATGAAAATGGGTCATTTTACTTCGCTAAAAAGGACTTGATTGAAAAAGACTACTTACAAGTTAGTGCTTCTATTTTGCGGGGCTTTTTAGAGTAACATCTCTAGTACTCTTTCATTATGGAGCTCAAAGCTGGCAATTGTGATGCATGTAATTGGCCATAGTAAGTTGAGTGTTGAAGGAAAAAACGGATGCCAGGCAGCAATTATTGAAGCCAGCTATGTTGTAACCCTTAACTACTGTTAGCCCTCTGGCACTAGGTAGGTACAGTTCTTACAACATAGCTTTCTTAAAGAATTCGTGCAAGAAGAATGTATATCCTTAGGCCTATAAAAATGCAGTGTTAGAATTCCCATTGGAACTCCAGGATACGTTTCTATGACTCTTAATTCATCTGAGTATTCCTCAGAGTATTCCTCTTAAGTAAGGATTTTAGAATCAGGCCTCCAATGTGGCATGTAGATAAAGAGGGCTGTGGCTATATTACCAACTTTCTTGTGACTTTTAGCAAGTACTTAATCTCTCTGTACCTCAGTTTCCCCATTGTAAAATGAGGATAATGCTTATCTCACAAGGGTGTTGAGGCTTAATTGACTTAACTTTTGCAGAGTGCTTGGAATCCTTTAATTCAGTGGCTCTCAACCTTTTTTTTTTTTTTACTGGTGACCCCTTTCACATAGCAAGCCTCTTATAAATTAAAAACACTTTTAAATATATTTAACACCATTATAAATGCTGGAGGCAAAGCAGGGTTTGGGGTGGAGGTTGACAGCTTGTGACCCCCTCCCCTCCCCCTCATGTAATAATCTCGTGACCCCCTGAGGGGTCCCGATCCCCAGTTTGAGCATCCCTGCTTTAGTTTTAGAAGTGCAGAATATTTCTTAAAAACTTACAGGACTCAGTCCTGAGTTGTGTTCCGCTTCATTTGGAACGGAAAGCAGATGAGTCTCCCATGCTGGGGGTATCCTTTGAAGTGGGATAGTTACCAGAGGGTGCAGAACTGGTGTATCTGACTCCTACACACCACTCTCCTGTAACCTGCAACATAAGTGATATATCAGGGAAGGGGTGTGCTGCACTCCCACACTCTTGGAGCTCGTGGCTGACTAACACACATTAGTAAAGCCCCAAGGCTAGCGTAGACCTGGCTCCCCTTGCACAGAAGGTTGTCCAGCTGAGAATGTTAACCATGCTGTATAACTTTTGTCTTGCAGCCACCTTCATTCAGTGTTGTACTCATGTTAGCTGCAGAGGAAGCAATTAAACATAATAGGCCTTTGGCTTCTTACTAAAGAGATAGTTGAGCCTACTTATTGTCAGCATTCACTTACTACAGTAACATTTTGGTATTATCTGAGGTTTCCACTAAGAGCTGGTCTTTCTGACGCTGAAAATGAAAGGCAGGCCTTTTTTTTCTCATCTTGATTCTTTGATGCTAAGGTGCAGTCAGTCCACTCTGCCCATCAGAGTTGTCCACAGCAGCTATTACTCAGGGCATGGTTCCTATGTATTAAACTGGAAATGTACTCTACATGAAATTGAAAAGCTGTTTAGAGCCTTGTGTTGAATTGTGCAACAGAAAAATCAGTGACTTTTTTCACTTAATATTAATAACTTGCTACTTCTAGAGAGTACCTTCCATCAGAGGAAGTCAAAATGATTTACAAACATTAAGTATTTCTCATAACAATTCTCTGAGAGATCAGTAGTCTGAACTCCATTTTACAGCTGGGGAAACCGAGGCCCAAAAAGACTAAGTGACTTGCCCATCATGATATAAGAGATCCCAGAAATCCTGAGATAAGAGCGAGTCTGTCGTGCCAGTAAATAGTTGTACTGAGTCAGAGCTAAATGTGCTGCTGTCTCTTTTCCCACTAAATGAGCTAGTGAAGTCAGTAGGGTTTAGTGATGAAAGTCTTTGTGTCTCAGTTTCCTTGGCTGTAAAATAAGGGTAATAAAGTCCTTTACAAAAATGAGTCTGTAAAAGTCTAGGATGAAAAGCATTGTGCAAATGGAAAGTAATAGTAACAAATGTTGTTGTTTTTTTCCCCCAGCTTAGTAATTTGGTCACTACTGTATATGGCGTTAAACATATTTAGTCCTCTTCATTTAGTCGTGAAGGCTACACACTTCTGTCTTTAAGTTGCTGTTGTGTTAGCTACTGATAATGAAGTATGGGCAATAATACTACTGAAATCTAATTTTGTTTAGGGTGGAAAAGTGATCTACTATGAAATGTGTGCTGAATGCAGCGTGGATATAGACATAGATATCGATTGGCCTATTGCAGAGCAAAGAGTGCTGAGGTAAAAAGGGAGGTTTTGAAAGTTCAGTATTATTTATCATAATTGTGATGTATTTTGTCCCTTGTTCTTGAATATCAGCTTTGAAGGGTTCATATGACCAAACTTTGATCAATCTGTTTTTTTCAGTGTTGGTTGTTTAAAGAAACAATTGCTCAAATGTCTTTGACCTAAGCTGTCTTTCTCCCCATCCCTGTACCATCTCTTAAGACTGTTGAGATCAGCTGAATTGGCCTTGTTCTCGGTTCTGCGGTTTCAGCCTGGGGGTAGGTGATTCAAAAACCCAACCTTAACATAGCACTTGTTTAGTATGTCCACTCTGGCTCTGTGTAAGATCTTAAGCTCCTACATGCGGACGCCATGCCTAATTCTGTGTTTGTAGGGCTACATTAGGATTGGGCACCGCAGGTACTACTGTAATGTAAAGGTCAAGTAATACTTTAGTCATTGTATCTGTGACCTGTTTTTCTACATTTCTTTATTAAAACAAGTGCTATAGAACATAACTAGCTCTTCTAAAGAAAATTAAAAAACTCTATTGCTGTTTTTAAAAACAAATAAAATGGACAACATGGGCAACTTGTCTTTCGCCACAGAGCTGCATTTATTAGTAAGTTTTAAGTTTTGTTTTTTCATGTTTTGAGAAATACAGATTCATTTATTCTGCATTTATCTTTTGGGGTATATTTTGAAAATTAAAGATGTTGGGGAGTCTTTCTTGTGAAAGTAACCAAGAATCACAAACCAAGATCCTTTGCTTTGCATGAATGGGTTACTTTTTATTTAAATTTTTTAAAAAATGTAATTCCGAAGTTTTCCATCCTGAAATGATAGCTTTTCTCTAGATATGGCTATTTGGGTAAAGAGATGAAGCTACTGGTTTGCAACATTGATGGATGGCGCACCAATGGTCACAGTTGTTTGTCAGAAGATCAAAAAGAAGTAAGCTCTGGTGGTGATAGAGGTGCTGATGGGATTTCCTTATTAAAGAAAAGAGGAGTTCAGGTAAGCACCTTTTTTTGAATCATGAGACTTTCTGTTCCTTGTTTAACTTCTACACCGTGAACTTTTAAAAATTAAAATGGAGGTAATTTTATGGTAATTAAAATGGAGGCGTGCTTCTGAGAACAGTTTTGACTAAGCCACCTTAGCACCTCAGTACACTCAGATGGTGGCTACTATAGGATCTCTAGTTCCTATGTGGTTATGACAAGTTTCTAGATCTCATTCATACTTGTGTTTGCATTTGCTCTAGTTGTCCTAAGGTGGTGGGAAGGAATTTGTATGGTATTGTGTTGGCACTGCTCATGTTGCATGTGCTGCTGATCTGGCACGCACACTGAGCAGTAGTTCTTTATCTCAGTAGTTGTGTGACTCCTACTCGCCTTAGTATCTAAGTTCCTCATGAACCTTAATGAATTTGTCATCACAAAAGCCCTCTGAGATACAGAAGCACTGTTATCCCCTGGAGATAGATGGGAAGTTGAGACACAAGATTAACTGACTTGCCCAAGGTTACGCAAGAACTGTGGTAGAGAGAGGAAATTAAGCACAGATCTTTGGAGTCTCAGTCTAGTGCTTTTAACCACAAGATCATCCATCCTTCATCTCAGAAGTCCTAAGAGTTCAAGATAAGTAAAAAAAACCAAAACCACATTAAGGAAAGCAACTTAAAACAATCATAAAGCCAAATTCTACCTCAGTGAAGATCTTACACAAGTGTAAGATCTTAAATTGGTGCAGGATCAGCCCTATAAGGCAAACTTACATTTACTGTACAGCCTGATTGATTCAGTCAGGGAGAACTTCCCAGTGCAGGACTGAGTAAGGTAGCTGCATGCTGTCTTACGAGGCCCCCGCTGGATGGGATGGGGCAGAGACCTAGCAATTGCTGCTATGGTGATTCTGTGAAGCACTGTTGCCTACAGACTGCTTATCTTGAGCTGCCAAAGTATGTCTGAGCCCATTTCTATACCTTAGTACTGGGAATTGGGGGGGTCTAAAGGTGTCATAAAACCCATGGGGCTGTGAGTTTTGTTCTGCACCTCCATGTATACTGCAGACGTGTGGTATCTTGCGCTGCGCACAACTCCCATTGATTCTAAACATGAAATGAGTGCAAAATATTCACTGACAACTTGTAGCACAGTCTAGAGAGGAGAATTTTGCCTATACTTATTTTTTTTTTTTAACAAAAATATAAGTGGTTTTAACTTTTGTTTTAGCCTACAAAGTGCTTTGTTCCTAGCTTTCAAATACAAAATGTACTTCCAACATTTACTTGCAGTGTCATGTAGCTCTTTCTTTTAGAATTTTGCTGAAACTCCAGAGCCCTGAATGCAAATCACAAGAATGTTGCTAGATGGAGAAATCATGGAAAATATTTTGAATACATGTGTACATCTAGAAATATTGTGGAAACCTTCATCAAGATATTTGTATTGCCCAGTGTGGTTTAGATTAGGTGTTGAGACCTTGGGGCATTTGATAGCCAGCACACCATGGTTGTATTGTGACAATCTCAATATTTCATTTAACAATCTTGGCATGTGTTGTGTTTAAAGAGAAAAATGAGAATTCCTGTTTCGTGAATTAGAAGGAAACCTACATATGGATAAATCACTCTTCCTTAATGACTAGAAATGCAAGGTCAATAATGTGTTCTTGCATCCTAATCAGCTCTGCTTTGAGTTCAAAAGAGAGACTTCAGCTATGGAATGCTAGTGCCTTTATCAGCGATTTTCTGAAAGCAATTTCCATTATGATCATTCAAAAGTCACTTTGTGTCTGTACATGGAGTTTATTCTAATTTGACTTGATTTAATAGGTATGGCTAATCTCTGAAAAAGAGTGTTCAAAGACGATTTCTGCTATGAAATTGGATTGTGAGGTGAAAGTCATTGAGACCGATAAACGACAAGTTATAGAAGACTGGAGAAATAAAATGAGTTTATCCTGGAAAGAAGTGGCTTACTTAGGTTAGTTTCTTTTTTTTTTTATAATGGAAACTTCATGCAACATACACAAGTCCAGTTAAATAATACATAGTATGGCTTATCTTCAAAGCACTTTGCCCTTACTTTAATAGGCAAGATTAATAACCAGATTGCTGAAAGCTCTGATTCTACCGTGCAAAGGATTTTTCAATTAACAGTTAAGGGCCCAATCCTCCAAATACTTGTGTAAAGCTTAAACGAGTGCTTGAATAGTTCCATATACTTTAAAGGCACTATTCTTGTGTATAAAGTTGTGCATGGTCTTAAGTATCTGCAAGATCTGGCCCTTAATATTTTTATCGTTTTGTAGCCACCATCTGTAAATTTTACGTCTCGAGGTTTTGTAAGGATTGATTGATTCTAGTTTGTGAAGTGCTTTTGAGATCCTCAGGTGAAAAATGCTGTAAAAATACAAATTATTTCTTTAATTTATTAACCAAAGCTGCAATTCATCACATTCAAGAGAAAATGCTTTACTTATCTCACTTCAACGTATCTAAATTCCCCCTTTGATAGGATATGAAGAATCCGATGTGGACTGCTTGAAGGAAGCTGGCATGAGCGGTGTTCCTGCAGATGCGTGCGCTGCTGCTCAGAAGGCTGCCGGCTATATTTGTAAAAGTAATGGTGGCCATGGTGCCATTCAGGAGTTTGCAGAATACGTATGTCTGCTAATGAAAACAGTGAATTTGTGAATTTTGCATTAGGAAAGAAAACTAAATGAACTGAAGAACTAATGAGGAAAAACCCAATTCCCTCCCCCAGGATAAATCCACAGAGTTAAAAGGGTATTGTCAACAAGTTCAGGTCCCTATATTGATTTAATTTTAATATAATTATTAATATAAATGCTTTCAGACATATAAGCATAAAGAAAAGGTTTTTGTGTGTGTTTTCATGAAACAAAATTGCAGCATTGTGTTACAGCTTGAGAACCACAAACTAAAACCTGTTGTTCTATATTGACTGTCCAAACTGAGTGAAATGCAAAACATCAGTGGCTTAAATGGTAAAAGAGATGTAATTTTAAAACTCTAGATCTTCTTTATGAGCTAGAATTTTGTTAATAAGAAAGAGAAGGAAATTTGTAGTTGGAAATCTCCTCTTCATGACTTTGCTACCTGGGTATAAAATGCTGCAATTTTGAAAGGGCCTGATCCAATGTCTTTTAAGCATTAGAGTGAGCTTTTAGTGACTGCACAAGGTGTAAGGCAATAGAAAATCAGTCCCGTGGGGTTTGTTTTATTTTTAACCTACTAGTGAGCTTATTTTATCTTACAACCATATCTCTTCCAGCATATGCACAAACTCGTGCTTATTAGAACTGTGATTTACAAAATCATAACTGCTGCTTTCTCATACTATTAAGTAGTGCCTAAGATACTGTAAAATGAGTTAATACGGTAAAAGCTCTTTTATCTAGCACTTCACCAACCAGCATGCTCTATAAATCGGCATTTCTGATCTGCACTGAAAGTCTGGTGTATAGTGTGGTTGGTGCAGGGCCAGCAGGGGGATGGGGTGTGGGAGAGGTTGCGGGGCACACTCTGGGGGGGGAGTTGGGGCAGGGGGTTGGAGTGTGGGAGGGGCTCATGGTGCTGGATGGGGGAGGAGGAGGGTGCTCCCCTCCGGCAGCTCCCCATAAGCAGCTCCCCATCCCTGCTGTGCTGGCGGAGGCGCAGGCACACTACCTCCATCCCCCCTCCCCGAGTGTTGACTGCGCAGCTCCCAGCCCATTGGCCAGGAACCATGGCCAGTGGGAGCTGCGGGGGAAGAAGGGGTAGCGCCTGCAGACGGAGGTAGCGTGCCTGCTTGCAGAGCCGTCTGGCTGCACCTCCACTAGGAGCATCAGGGACGGGGAGCTGCCGGAGGTGAGCGCCCCCCCACATCCAGCACCTCGAGTCCCTCCCAAGCCCCCTCCCGGACCCAAACTCCCTCCCTGAACCCGTGCCCTGCAGCCATCCCCCTGCGCTCCAAACCCCTACCTCTGAGTTAACCAGCATTTTTAATTTACCAGCACCCTCTGTTTCCCCAGCATGCCAGTTAAAAAAGCTTTTATTGTAATGGCATGAAAATCTTGTGTGATAGGTGTATGTTGCTTAATACAGACTTTTTGTTGCTTTTGACTGAATCCACTAACATGGCTTATGATGTCAGATGGGTGACTGCAAAAAAAATTTTTTTTAATCCACTAGACCATGAAATAATGCCTTCTGTGGAGTCTACTCATTTTACACTATTTGGGCCTAATCCAATTTGGTATTGTACACCTCCTGCAAGGTATTGGTCACTCTTGACTCCTATTGGATGTTATTGGGGGTCGATGCTTTTCACCTCTTGCAGATCTGGCACTATGGCTTTGGTCTAGCAAAGCACTTAGATACATGGTTAGTTTTAAGCATGTGAGTAGTTCTATTGATTTCGGGATTGTGCCTTATATTGTAAAGCTGATGTCACTGGGACTACTTACATGCTTAAAATTAATCATGTTTTCCAGTGCTTTCTGAGCAGGAGGCTAAATTTGCAGGTAACTGGAACTTTTAAGATAGTTCTGTTGCGGAAACTCTGTTTCTTTCTCCAAAGGCTGCACTTTCTCATTGTGAATATTCATGTCAGATCACTGAAAGGAGATGTGTCACCACCTAAGATTTTCAGTATATGAATGTAATTGCTGGAAAAACTATAGTTAGTATCTTTATCTCCATTGGTATGAATCATGGCTTTTTTATATCATGTTAATTTATGGATGATTTATAAATTGGTTTCCTTTGGGGGGGTGCGGGTTGGTTTTTTTGTTTGTTTGTTTGTTTTATTTGCCTTAAAAATGTCTTGGTAATGTATTCATACCTTCATGGATTTGTAAATATAAGGAGTTCTTCAAGAACAGCACTTAAACATGCAAATCTGTTTCTGATCTTCTGTTTATCAGTGGGTCAAATTTGACCCTTGATTATGCTAAAAAAAAAAAAAAAATCCCACTAATCTTTAATAGGAGCTGCATGTATATAACTGAAGGCCATATCTGAACTGTAAATAGTTTTTATTATAACTGTCAAACAACATGTTAAATTATAGTGGTGTCAGTATTGGGAGTTCAGTACGGATGTATTGCCTATCGCCTCCTTTTACTGTTGTTCAGTTAATATGGTATATCTAATTATTTGTTGCTCTTATTATTTATTTACTTTGTTATAACTGTATAATGCTTAAAACTGACTCCCCCCCCCCAATTTATTTGTTGTAGAGTTCCTTGTGAATTTTTTCCTTATTGCACTAATCACTACAAAATGATCATTGAAGTATTTCTTTGTGGAAAACGTAGAGTTTTGCATAAAATGAGTTACAGGGATTCTGTCAACAGGTATAGGAAAAGCTGGACATATTTTGGACTACGCAACAGTCTCTTTGACAGTGTCCCTTTTGACTTGTGTAGTCTCAATAGTGGTAAAACTGCAGAAGTTGTACCATTTATGGCTATGACTCAGCAAGGTACTTAAGATGGTGCCTCACTTAAATTAGTCACGTGTTTAATTACCTTGCTTAGTCAGGGCCTATATAGTCATGTATGAATAAATGTTTATTATGGATGGGTAATTTTAAGCAGGGTTACGGTCACTGTACTAAATTTGCTTCCTTTCTCCTCTACCTTAGAGGCAGCAGACTTAATGTATGAAATGATGGAATACTTGGAGTTACAAAAAAAATAGTACTGTGTATACACAAGAAATCTGGTGTCTTTTTGTCTAATGGGCAGAAAGAATTGGTAGTTGTTAAATAAAATGTTCACACTTCTGCCAAAATACTTTATAATTTTATTTTTGTTTAAATGTTTTAATATGAGCATCTTGTGTACAACATACATAGGACGTTTACAGCAGCAAGGGTTATCAGAGAAGGTACTTCTAGAGGTAATTTTAAAAAGCATTATGGCTACTTGGGTGTCTGATTTAGGCTGTTACTTAGAAAATACTTAAGCACATGCTTAAAGTTGATGGGACTGCTCCTAGTGCATAAAGTTAAGCATGTGTGTAAGTTGGACTTTAGGTGACCTGGGTTCAAATGCTTGCTCTGCCACAGGCTTCTTGTGACCTTGGGCAAGTCACTAAGCCTCTGTGTGCTTCCATTCCTCATCTACAGTTTTCTATGTAAGGGTGTGTTGTGAGGACAAATACATTAAGGATTGTGAGACACTTAGGTACCACAGTAATGGCAGCCATGGAAGTATGTTAGATTAATAATGTTGAGATATTTTGTATAGCCATTGAACTTTAAATTAAATGAGGAAAATCCCTGAGCAGCTGTTTCTTGTCATGGAAATTGTCCAAGGTTTTTTATTGCAAAGTTTCTTTGGATAGTAGGATGTAAAGATGTTTAAAGAATCTTTGGCAATGTAGACATCTCAGGTTTCACCAAACAAATAAAAGATAAGAAACCTCATGTAATCTATTCATGTATAGATAAAATATGCATGAATATACATTAATTGGTCAACTGGCAGTTACATAGGGAAGTTTCTTTAACCTTTTAGTATAAAATTATTTATGGGGTTCCATATAGGTGAAGGATGACATTTCCATGCAAACACTGTAGTCTTTCGAATTTGATTATCACAACAATGGAATATATCCTGTGAAGGTGGACGTTCTTAATGCACAAATTAGTGTGGTGGTTTTGTTGTTTAATACAAATCTAATAATTTACCCTAAGCCTGGGCCTTTATCATTTGTTTCTAAAAGTGGATCTGCACTGCTGAGTGTCCTCCTAACTCAGCTGCTGCCGCTCTTACATCAGTTTCAGCAATCTGTGCTTGAGTGTGTGAAGGTAAGATTGAACCCTCTGATTTTACTGTGCTTTAAAGGCCAGCCCAATGGTTCAGTGTTGGCATAACTTCTACATTGCGTGAAACAGGTTCAGGAATCTGTGGACAAGATACCATTTTCAAATAGTATTCCAACCGTGTATTGGCCTGCAAGAGCGGCACAGAGAAATCCATCAACAAATAATGGTGTGTGTGGGGGTGTGTGTGTGTGGTGTAAATTGCAGTATACTATAGCCTACAAGCTAGCCACTTTTAAAGCAGTACATGTTGCCATCCGCCATTTATTTATACTGAATCTGAACTCTGATCCATCCAGGCCACTATCCTACCACTTCAGAGCCATTTCCTGTAGTGCTATCCTAAGAGTTTTTTTGTCCAGACCTGTTATATATACATTGAAACCTCTTTTAGGTGCCCATTCAAGTGATTTGACAAAAATGGGTTGCTTAAGAGCAGTGTTCTCCTAACATGGGGGAAGATAATTATAACCACTACAGGAAGTCTGTAGCAGAGTATAGTATTGAACCCTTCTGTGTTTCAGTGCACTGTTTCCCGCACGAGATTAACCTTTCCATCTCGAATTTTGGTGCCATAAATCCTAGATGCTGATGCGGCTAGTAAGTTTTTCAAAGCTTTTAAGATGAAGGATTACATTGTCTAACGAATCGTTGTGTCCCCCTGTGCGGTAGGTAATGTTAATCCCCAGTTTACGGATGAGGAAACTGAAGCAGGGCAGTTATAACTTTCCCGTGGCTACAGAGGGAGTTGTATCACAGCTAGAATTAGAATTCAGAAGTTCCTGACTCCCAGTCCTCTGCTCATCCCACAAGCCTACACCTCTTCCAGTAGCTGCTTCCTGCATTAGCATAGTACAGGAATAACTTCTAAAGTATTCAAAATGGCACACGAGATTGAGAATCTTAGAAATATAGGGCTGGAAGGGAACTCAAGAGGTCATCTAGTCTAGTCCCCCCATGTTGATAAATATACATAGACCCTCCCTGTTTGGTGTTTGTATCACCTGTTCTTAGAAACCTGCAAGGATGGGGATTCCACAGCTTCCCTAGGTAATATGTTTCAGAGTTTAACTACCTTTCTAGTGAAGGTTTCAGAGTAGCAGCCATGTTAGTCTGTATTGTGTGTTCCATTCTATGCATCCGAAGAAGTGAGCTGTAGCTCACGAAAGCTCATGCTAAAATAAATTTGTTAGTCTTTAAGGTGCCACAAGTACTTCTGTTCTTTCTAGTGAAGGTTTTCCTAATAAGTAACCTGAATCTCCTGTGCTGCAAATTAAGCCAGTTGATTCTAGTTGTATCCTCCGTGGACATGGAAAACAATTGATCACTATCCTCTTTATAACAACTTTTTATATATTTGAAAACTGTCATCAGGGTCCCCCACCCCACTCCCCAGAATTCTCTGCAGCAGACTAAATATACCCAATTCTTTCAGCCTTTCCTCATAGGTCGCGTTCGCTCTGGACTCTCCAGTTTGTTCAAATCTTTCTTAAAGTGGACTGCCCCAAACTGGATACAGTAATCCCACTGAGGCTCACCAGTGCTGACTAGAGCAAAAGAATTACTACCTAAAAACTCTGCATGATTTTTGCTGAGCCTAAGATAAAATGTCAGCTAACAAAACAGTGGGTTTGGATGTTTAACCCAGTGATTCTCAACCAGGGGTACGTGTACTCCCTGGGGGTACGCTGAGGTCTTCCAGGGCGTATATCAACTTGTCTAGATAGTCGCCTAGTTTTACAACAGGCTACATAAAAAGCAGTAGTGAAGTCATTACAAACTAAAATTTCCTACAAACAATGACTTGTTTACACTGCTTTATGTACTGTACACTGAAATAAAAGTACAATATTTATATTTTGATTTATAATTATAGTAAAAATGAGAGTCAGCAAGTTTTCAGTAATGGTGTGCTGTCACACTTCTGTATTTTTATGTCTGATTTTGTAAGCAGGTAGTTTTTAAGTGAGATGAAACTTGGGATACACAAGACAAATCAGACTCCTGAAAAGGGGTACAGCAGTCTGGAAAAGTTGAGAACTCCTGATTTAACCAGTGTTACACATGCTTTCAGATTTTCTCTAGTTTGACCACTAGGTGCCACGACTTAGCCACATAACATAGTTAAGCATCTTCCTGTCGAGAGCGTTCGCATTTAATGCAGTACATGATCTGACAGAAATTGGCTGACCAGCTGGGATCCTAGAAATCCGTTTGCCATAGAAAAATGTGGAATTTACTAAATTTTATTAAAAGTACTAGTGCCACTTACTCAATGCACACAACCTCTCCCTCTTGTGGTTGATTTTTGAATGCAATTTAAATTTACGTTGCTAAACATACGCCAATAAACTGCTTCCAGCATAGAGAGGTTACTCAGTGGTGTATGGGAATTCATGGTTTAATGCAGAGTGGCCAACCTGCGCCTGAGAAGGAGCCAGAATTTACCTATGTACGTTGCCAAAGAGCCAGAGTAATATGTCAGTAGCCTCCCATCAGCTCCCCCTTGCCTGCCAGCAGCCCTGCTGATCAGCGCCTCCCTCTCCTTCTCCTGGGGGCGGGGGCGGGGGGGGGGGGAACAAGGGCATGGCAGGCTCCAGGAAGGGGGCAGGAAGGAGCGGGGGCCTTGGGGGAACGGGTGAAGTAGGGGCAGGGCCTGTGGCAGAGTCAGGGGTTGAGCAGTGAGCACCGCTGCCCCCCCCCCGCCTGCCCCCCTCCCCAGCACACTGGAAAGTTGGTACCTGTAGCTCCAGCCCCAGAGTTGGTGCCTATGCAAGGAGCCTCATATTAACTTCTGAAGAGCCGCATGCAGCTCTGGAGCCACAGGTTGGCCACCCCTGGCTTAATGAATCTCAAATTTCAATTCAATCTCCAGACGGGAGTAATTAAAGTTATGAAAAGATGCTGAAAACTTTAAAAATCACCCCTAAAGACCATGTCACTGAGTTTGGCAAGGACAAATTTCATGTTGAGGGTAGGTTTCAAACTTGCTTAAAAATTGCAAATACAGCGTGTTCAACTGATACCTATATATAAGGATAAGATTTTGTCACACTGGTAATGGATTCTGTGACTTTCAGAGACCTCTGAGACATTTTCTGCTCCAAGATCAGCCCATGCCCTGGGACGGCAAGAGCACCCTAGCTCTGATCCACCGAGGGTGGCGGGGGCCAGAGCTGTTAGTGCCCCCCCCCCAGTCAGACTCCTCCCCTTATTTTTAGTAAAAGTCACAAAGAGGTTATGAGTGTCTGATTTTTGTTTTGTTTTGTTTATTGCTCACAACCTGCCTATTACTTTTACTAAAAATAATTGAGACAAAATCTTAACCTTACCTATGTATATTGTGGCTAGAGAAGCTAAAGTTCATTTCATTTTAATCGTGGAAAACCAAAGACTTTTGTTTTTTTTGTTTTTTGGGGTTTTTTTAAATTGGAGAATTGGTGGCGCGGAGTTATCATGGAACACCAGGATCCATGCTGATTAGGCATATGTGATGATATGTCATAATATGATATTTTCAGTGATCACTTCTGATACTTGTCATATGTGCTATTAGTGGCACAAAGAATGAATTTCAATGCACCAAGAAGGAGCACCCTCTGCTGCTAAAATTAATTGAACTGTCATTGCAGACTTTTCAAGCCTTATCCTCCTGATTCACACTGAACTCAGTGCTCTGAATGTGTTAAAAGCAATGTTTGAATTCTATATTTTGAGAGAAGGATCTCCTTAGTTAACATAAGTATGGTCTCATTTTGATGCATTAGGATCATGCGTGTGGCTCCTAGTTTATCAAACTAAGTATATCAACATACAGATAATTTACATTGTATGGTAGAAGTCATAGCCAAAATCTTAAAAATAGGTCCCTAAAATTAAGCGCTTATATCCATGCTTAGGGTACCTACGTAAATAGCTTGATTTTTCAAAAGCACAGGATGTTTACCATCTCTCATTGAAGTCTAAGGAAACAACCAGGTGCTCAGCACTCTTGAAAATGAGGCCACTTATTTAGGCACCTAAATACAGATTTAGGAACATAGCTGTTAGCCCTGATTTTGTGTGTGTGTAAAAATCTTGGTGCACACATTACTCTCAAGCTGTAGGACTCTCATCATGTATGTGAGTGAAGTGATAGTCATGTTGCACATCTACTTTTTTTACTGAGCCATCCATTCTTGGTAGCATGGCAGATTTTGTATGACTGTAAAGAAAAACAGTCCCTCTTCTCAAGATCTTACAAGACATTTAAGCTTAGCCATTTTGTAGGTAATGTGACAGGGTCAGGCCAGATGGGTACAGGAGAGTGTTAGAAGGCAGATATATTAATCCCAGATTAAGTAGATCCCTTTTCCCTGGGTAAGGTAACAGGGGCAGTTCCAGAACAAGCAGGAACTTGCTGGAACCAATTAAGGTAGGCAGGCTAATTAGGACACCTGGAGCCAATTAAGAAGAAACTGCTAGAATCAATTAGGACAGGCTGGATAATCAGGGCGCCTGAGTTTAAAAAGGACTTCACTTCAGTTTGTAGTGTGCATGCGAAGAGCTGGGAGCTAGAGGCACTAGGAGTTGAGAGTGGGAAGGTGTGCGGCTGGAGGATTGAAGAGTACAAGCATTATCAGACACCAGGAGAAAGGTCCTGTGGTGAGGATAAAGAAGGTGTTTGGAGGAGCCCATGGGGAAGTAGCCCAGGGAGTTGTAGCTGTCGGGTGGCTGTACTAGGAGGCACTCTAGACTGCTGCAGTCCACAGGGCCCTGGGCTGGAACCCAGAGTAGAGGGTGGCCCCGGGTTCCCCCCAACTCCTGATCAGACACAGGAGGAATTGACCTGGACTGTGAGTTCTACCAGATGGGAAGGTCTCTGGGCTGTTCCCTGACCCACATGGTGAATCTCTGAGGCGAACAAATCCACCAATAAGCGCAGGACCCACCAAGATAGAGGAGAAACTTTGTCACAGTAACCAACATTATGGCACACTAGCTAATATGCTATTCCACATAATAAAAACAGGTCATGGATAATTAAGGTATATGTAACAAAATATTGCACCCATTATGGCATACTGTATTTTTGATATGCTGT
The DNA here is from genome assembly GCF_020497125.1 of Mauremys mutica. NCBI lineage: Eukaryota > Metazoa > Chordata > Testudines > Geoemydidae > Mauremys > Mauremys mutica. The sequence continues at coordinate 121,688,988 of NC_059072.1, read as the reverse complement.
ATTTGTGTTTAGATGCATCTTAGTTATCCTGTGTTAATTACAATTAAGAAGCACTAGATTAGTGTATGGACAAGTCTTGTATAAGTCTCTTATAACCATAGATTCACATAATGAAACCCCTAGTCTTCCACAGGAAGATTTATCTTATTCACTGTTGGCTCATTCAGTGGAATGAAATTTATCTTAGTGTCTTGAACAAAAGAGTTTAACAGATACTTGTCAAACAAGGATGACTTCTCTCACCTCTCCTGTTTTGCATTGACTTCATTCTGAGAAAAATTGTAAATAGATACAATACTGTCAAACCATGGTTTAACAAAAGTACACTAGAAAATTTAGCTGTAAGTGACAGCTGAACATGCAAGCAAAGAGAGACTCTTCCAGTATTGCAAAAAAAGACAGGGTCAGAAATTAAACAGAGCTAATGAGAGCCAGGGCTGGATCTGGGTATTTTGGTACCCCAAGCAAGTGCTGCCCCCAAAGGGCCAGATACCGCTTCTTGAAAAGGGACACCCCAAGCACATACTTGGAACGCTGGTGCCTAGAGCAGGCTCTGATGAGAACTCCAACTCAAATACTGTCAGAAGGCAAAGAAATGGAAGAGGTGAGTCAATTCACATACTATGGCAGTAACATACCAGCCCCTGGGGATATCCTACATTCTCTAGGTTCAAAGAGATTTGCTCACAGAAAGTCTACAACTTAAAGATGAAACTATGGCTCTTCAAATGTTATTTCCACCTTAAACGTAAGTGTAAGCAGGGGAATGGTCCCGTTAGTGTGGGGAACTTTCCTGGCTTCTGCACTACGCCGGTGAAATGGGCGAGTGCAGAGGTGGTCAAACTACACCCCGTGGGACCATTCTGCCCAGCCCCTGAGCTCCTGGCCCAGGAGGCTAGCCCCTAGCCTCTCCCACACTGTCCTCCCTCACAGCCTCAGCTCACTGCGCCGCAAGCGCAATTCTCTGGGTGGCGGGGCTGTGAGCTCTTGGGGTAGTGCCGCTGCAGAGCCTGGCCTGACCTGGTGCTCTGTGCAACGTGGCTGGCTTTGGCCAGGTGACGCGGCTGCCTGTCCTGGTGCAGCTGCGCCACCAGCCAACAGTGCTCCAGGCAGTGCAGTAAGGGGGCAGGGAGTGGAGGAGGAGGGTTGAATAGAGGGCAGGGGAGTTCAGGGGGTGGATGGGGTGGGGGTTCTGGGGATGGTCAGGGAGAAGAGGGGGTTGGATGGGGCAGGAGTCCTAGAGGGACAGGAAGGAGAGGGGGTGTTGGATGGGGTGGTAGGGGGCAGTTAGGGGGTGGATGGAGCAGGGGTCCTGGGGTGGGGCTGTCAGGGAGTAAGAAGTAGGGGGGGTTGGATAGGGGGCGGGGCCGGGCCACACCTGCCTGTTTGGGGAGGCACAGCCTCCATACAATTTCTGAAACCTGATGCAGCCCTCAGGCCAAAAAGTTTGCCTGCCCCCGGCTAGCGGAAGGATCTGAGTCTTCGCTCCCACTTCCTTTACCCAGAGGCTTCTCTGCCCTCGAGGACTCCCCTTTCACTCTCTTGTCTGGCAGAGTCCTTGTAGCCCCAACAAAACTGGGCCCAGGATTCCTGGGGGGCTCAACCCCCAACCTTCCTGTGGTCACCTAGGACAGGGGCTAGGGTGTCCCCACTCCGGCGTGCTCTCTCTGCACTGGATGCTTCCCTGACCCACTGATCATTACATACAATTTAAAGCAAATACAATTTATTTAATCAGCAATTTAAAAAAGAATAAGGAAAAATGGGAAAGGTTAAAGGAAAGCCCATCATCTCACTCTGTGGCTGGGAACATGACAAACAATGTCGCTGGAATGTTAGGGCAGTTCAGTCTGCTCCTCGTAGGTCCCAGGCCTCCTTCTCAGGCCCTGGCTGTGCTGCAGGGATGCTGTGAGTTGGGTTGGGACACTTGCTCTGGTGGTAGCCACACACCTCCAGGCTTTCCCTTCTCCCCAGCATCAGCCCCCCCATTGGGTTAAGATTCCCCCTCCTGGTCTGGCCTGAAAGGATCCTTGGCTGGGGGTGTCTTTCTGTGCTGGGCCCTTTGCCCAGGGTCCCCCCTTGGCTGGCCCTAGTTGCTCACTACACCCGGCTGCAGACTGCTCCAGCCCCACCCCTAGCCCCACTGTTCTAGCTCTGATTCCACTCTGCCTCAGCACTGATGCTGCTCTGCCTCCAATCCCCTGGGCTGCTTCTCTGGTCCCTCTGGCTCTGTGACTGCAGCCCTGCTCCCAGCACAGGATCTGTTCCCTGGGCTGCTTTTCTGGCCCCTCTGGATCTGGCACATCTCTGCTCCCCAGCTCAGCTTGGGCCCCTGCTTTCTCCTTAGCTCGGCCCCACTCTGTCTGACCCAGGCAATTCCAGCTCATACGGACAGGACCCCCCTGACCCATTAACTCCCTGATTAGCCTGCCCGGCCTGTCAATCAGGCTGACCTGAAGCATTGGCCTCTCCCCATTGTTCCTGGGGACTGTCAGTCTCAGGGTCCTGATTTTCCATTGATCCTTCCCCTTTCTTTTGGTACTGGGAGCCATAGGCGCCAACTTTCCCAGGCACTGGTGGGTGATCGTGTCCCCACCACCCCTGGCCCTGCCCTGACTGCACCCTTTCCCCCTCCCTGCCCCCATTCCAACCCCTTCCCCAAAGTCTCTGCCCCAACTCTGCCCCCTCCCTGCCCCTATTGGACCCCTTCCCCAAATCCCTGCCTCAGCCCCGCCTCTTCCCTGAGCGTGCCACATTCCCCCTCTCCCCCCTCCCTCCCAGTGCTGGCTGTGCAAATCCGCTGTTTCGCAGTGCAAGCAGTGGGAGCCTGCACACTTGACTTTGCCAGTCAGTGGTCCTAACAGTTGTCATTTCCAGCTAGTCCATATATTTGAATTTTAAATAGTATCCTCTAGCTATGTTCAATTGACATTTTTGTACCCTTTTGTTTGCCCAGTTACACTCTACCCCCTCCCCTAAAAAGTAGTGAGTCTAGAAAAATTAAAACTCTCTAAGCAAAACACTCCAGCCTCTTCATTATCTGATCTCTCTTTACCTACTATGGAGCAAGCCTGTGGTGAGAGGAGAAGGAACGAAAGTCACAAGTATTTCAGGGCTCGCTTCCCCCCTCCCGCCCGCCTGCCCCAGGAGCGTTTAGCAAACCAAAGAATAGCAGACGATTTTCGAAATATTATTTGCATACGAACAATGCTCAGGTCTGCATTTGTTAAATGTATTGGTTGTACATGTACAAAGTAAGCAATGCTGAACAATTGCCTGTCACATCAGCCATGCCACCTGTAATTTTTTTTCATCATTTTAGCAGAAGCAAAATAAATTGATATCAACATCTGTTTGTATAAGTCTGCTGTGAAATGAAATGGCTGATGGGAGGCAGGGGACGTTCCTTTTCACTGTAAATAAGGACAGAAGAGTTCTTTCAGAATTACTTTATACAAAGCATATGCTTAGGCTACAGATATGTTCACCCTCTGGAGCACAAGAATCAAAGCCGAGTTAAGGTGCTTGTCTGCGCCAGTTTCTGTTTAGAAAACTTACACTATGGCTCTGTTCTCCAAATAGGAGTCAGGACTGGTTGAATTTTTCATGAAAGGCATCTGCTTGAATGAGGTCAGGGACTGAACTATTAACACCTTTCTACAACTTTTCCCTATAGACTGGGGTGCAGGCTGGAGGCACATTGGTTGCATTGTCACTATCAGAGCTGTATATAGATTTGTGCAGTTGATTGTCCTGGTTACAGCTTTGGCCCCTCTCTAGAGTGCATACCCCCTCCATTATTAGGTCTCTTGCCTTTACCTGGCCTGGGGTGGAATCCTGCGATTCGCCCTCTCTTAGGCCTGGTCTACACTACGAGTTTATGTCGAATTTAGCAGCATTAAATCAAATTAACCCTGCACCCGTCCACACAACAAAGCCCTTTACTTCAATATAAAGGGCTCTTAAAATCTATTTCTGTACTCCTCCCCGACGAGGGGAGTAGCGCCAAAATTGGTATTGCCATTTTAAATTAGGGTTAGTGTGGCTGCAATTTGCCAGTATTGGCCTCCGGGAGCTATCCCAGAGTGCACCATTGTGACCACTCTGGACAGCAATCTGAACTCAGATGCACTGGCCAGGTAGACAGGAAAAGCCCCGTGAACTTTTGAATTTAATTTCCTGTTTGCCCAGTCTGGAGAGCTGATCAGCACAGATGACCATGCAGAGCTCATCAGCACAGGTAACCATGCAGTCTGAGAATCGAAAAAGAGCTCCAGCATGGACCGTACAGGAGGTACTGGATCTGATCACTATATGGGGAGAGGATTCCATGCTAGCCGGACTACGTTCCAAAAGACGAAATGCCAAAGCATTTGAAAAAAATCTCAAAGGGCATGATGGAGAGAGGCCACAATAGAGACTCACTACAGTGCTGCATGAAAGTTAAGGAGCTCAGACAAGCCTACCAGAAAACCAAAGAAGCAAATGGAAGGTCCAGGGCAGAGCCGCAGACATGCCGCTTCTACGCTGAGCTGCATGCAATTCTAGGGGGGGCCGCCACCACTACCCCACCCCTGTCCGTGGATTCCGAGGAGGGGGTAATCTCAGCCATGCCTGAGGATTCTGCGGACGGGGAAGATGAGGAGGAGGACAACTAGCTTGCGGAGAGCACACAGCACTCCATTCTCCTCAACAGCCAGGATCTTTTTCTCAGCCTGACTGAAGTACCCTCCCAACCTTCCCAAGGCATTATCTCAGACCATGAAGCCATGGAAGGGACCTCTGGTGAGTGTACCTTTGTAAATATAAAACATGGTTTAAAAGCAAGCATTTTTTAATGATTAATTTGCCCTGAGTACTTGGGATGCATTCGCGGCCAGTACAGCTACTGGAAAAGTCTGTTAACGTGTCTGGGGATGGAGCGGAAATCCTCCAGGGACATCTCCATGAAGCTCTCCTGGAGGTACTCCAAAAGCCTTTCCAGAAGGTTTCTGGGCAGTGCAGCCTTATTCCGTCCTCCATGGTAGGACACTTGACCACGCCATGCTAGTAGCAAGTAATCTGGTATCATTGCATGACAAAGCCTGGCAGCATATGGTCCCGGTGATTGCTGGCATTCAAACATCCGTTCTTTATCTCGCTGTTATCCTCAGGAGAGTGATATCGTTCATGGTAACCTGGTTGAAATACGGGAATTTAATTAAGGGGACAGAGGTGGCCATTCCTACTGGGCTGTTTGCCAGTGGCTGAAAAGAAATCCTTCCCTGCAGTTAGCCAAGCTGGGGGCGGAGGGGGGGGGCGCATTGGCGCTGAGCTTTTCATATTTGGCTAGCAGGGATTTTCCCTGATATCAGCCACGCGGTGTGGGGAGGGATAAAGCGATCGTCCCAGAGAATTGGACGGGGTGGGGGGGGTTAGTTTGGTTTCTGCTGCTGCATGTTAACAGGAAAACTGCAGCACTCAACGGGCTTTGCTTGGTATGTGGGAAAGTTTGGCTTCTGCAGCCTTCATAAAAACAGCGCCCTAAGACAATGGCTTACCATGGCCGCATGCAAGCCCAATTCTGTTGCCTGGACCTGCGTCTGTGATCTCTAACACCAAAGCTGCAGGCACTCAATATTAAGATGCAAAATGCAACCTTGTACCAAAATCACATGTGCTATGTAATGTGAATAGTGTTGTTCACCATGAAAGAGTATACCCATTGTTCTGTAAAATGTATCTTTTAAAATAGTTCTCTTCCTTTTTTCCCTCCCTCCCGCAGCTGCAAATTTTTCAAGCCTCCCTCCTCCATCCCAAAGGCTATCTCAGATAAGGCGGCGAAAAAAAACAGATGCGAGACTAAATGTTCTCTGAAATTGTGGAATCGACCTGCAATGAAAGAGCTCATCTAAATGAGTGGAAGGACACGGTATCACAGTACAGGAAAGATGCCAGTGAATGTGAGGACATGAGGGACCAATGTGAGGACAGAAGTGACCAACACGAGGAGAGGAGAGACGCTTGAGATGAGAGATGGCAGCAGGAAGATCAGAGGAGACAGGATGCAATGCTGGGGCTGCTGCGTGAGCAAACAGACCTGCTCTGGCATCTGGTGGAGCTTCAGGAACGGCACCAGGATCACAGAGTGCCACTGCAGCCCCTGTATAACCACACTGCCCCCTCACCATGTCCCACATCCTCCTCGCCCAGATGTGCAAGAATGCAGGGAGGGGAGACTCCATGCACCCTCCCACTCCACCCCAGTGGACAGCCCAAGCAAAAGGTTATTATTTTGAAATTTATTATTGGCCTTTTTCTTCCCTCCTATCCTCCTCCCAAACCCCATCTGGGCTACCTTGTCGGTTCTCTCCCTCGTTTTATAATCAATTAATAAAGAATACATGATTTTTAAACGATAGTGATTTTATTTCCTTTGAAATCAAGCTGTGATCGAAGAGGGAGGGTGGGTTGCTTACAGAGAATGAGTCAATCAAGGGGGGTAGGTTTTCATCAAGGAGAAACAAACAGAACTTTCACACCGTAGCCTGGCCAGTCATGAAACTGGTTCTCAAAGCTTCTCTGATGCGCAGTGCTTCCTGGTGTGCTCTTCTAATCGCCCTGGTGTCTGGCTGTGCGTAATCAGCGGCCAGGCAATTTGCCTCAGCCTCCCACCCTGCCATAAACATCTCCCCCTTACTCTCACAGAGATTGTGGAGCGCACAGCAAGCAGCAATAACAATGGGGATATTCGTTTGGCTGAGGTCTGAGCGAGTCAATAACATGCGCCAGCGACCCTTTAAACATCCAAATGCACATTCTACTAACATTCTGCACTTGCTCAGCCTGTAGTTGAACAGCTCCTGACTACTGCCCAGGCTGCCTGTGTATGGCTTCATGAGCCATGGCATCAAGGGGTAGGCTGGGCAGGGCCACCCAGAGGATTCCAGGGGCCCGGGGTCTTCGGCGGCGGGGGGCCCTTCCGTTCCGGGACCCGCCGCCGAAGTGCCCCGAAGACCCGCGGCGGGAACCCCCCGCCGCCGAATTACCACCAAAGCGGGACCCGCCGCTGAAGTGAAGCCCGGTCTTCGGCGGTAATTCGGCGGAGGGGGGAGTCCCCGCCGCGGGTCTTCGGGGCACTTCGGCGGCGGGTCCCGGAACGGAAGGGCCCCCTGCCGCCGAATTACCTCCGAAGACCTGGCTGCACATCGGCAGCGGGTCCCGCTTCAGTGGTAATTCGCCAGTGGGGGGTCCTTCTGCCCCGGAGTGGAAGGACCCCCCGCTGGCGAAGACCGGGAGCGAAGAAGCTCCTGCGCCCTCTTGCCCCGCCCCCTCTGGGCGGCCCTGACCCTATCCACCCCCTCCCAGAACACCCACAATCCAACCCCCCCATTCCCTGCCCCCTGACCGCTCCCCCAACCTCTGCCCCCCCCGTGCCCTGACTCTCCCCAGGACTCCCTACCCCTTAGCCAGCCCCCCCCGGCCCCAGCCTCTTACCCCCGGCTCCCCTCTCACCCGGAGTCTCAGCGCCTCGCCCGACAGCTGCAGCGTGCCTCCGGCGGGGCCTGAGCTCCGTCCCGCTCCGAGCCGCATGGTGAGGGGGCGGGGCTGGGAGCTTCACGCCGAGTGGAGGGAGCTGAGCTCAGCCCGGAGCTCCCAGCCCCGCCCCCTCACCACACGGCTCTGAGGGGGCGGGGCTCAGGGGCCCCACCGGAGACACGCCGCTTGATGTGCTAGGGCTCCAGGAGAGGGGCGGAGGCGGGAGCCTCCGCTGTTCTCTTGGGGGCCCCTGCGGAGCCCGGGGCCCGGAGCAAATTGCCCCCTTTGCCCCCCCCTCTGAGCGGCCCTGAAGCTGGGTTCCCAAGGATAACTATAGGCATTTGAACATCCCCAACTGTTATTTTCTGGTCTGGGAAGTAAATTCCTTGCTGCAGCCGTTTAAACAGAGTAGTGTTCCTGAAGACGCGAGTGTCATGAACCCTTCCCGGCTATCCCATGTTGATGTTGGTGAAATGTCCTTTGTGATCCACCAGTGCTTGCAGCACCATTGCAAAGTACCCCTTGCGGTTTACGTACTGGGTGCCCTGGTGCTCCAGTGCCAAGATAGGGATATGGGTTCCATCTATCGCCCCACCACAGTTAGGGAATCCCATTGTAGCAAAGCCATCCACTATGACCTGCACATTTCCCAGAGTCACAACCTTTGGTAGCAGCAGCTCAGTGATTGCTTTGGCTACTTGCATCACAGTAGATTTGCGCACTCCAAATTGATTCCCGACTGACTGGTAGCTGTCTGGCATTGCAAGCTTCCAGAGGGCTATCACCACTCGCTTCTCAACTGTGAGGGCTGCTCTCATCTTGGTATTCTGGCGCTTCAGGGCAGGGGAAAGCAAGTCACAAAGTTCAATGAAAGTGCCCTTACGCATGCGAAAGTTTCGCAGCCACTGGGAATCATCCCAGACCTGCAACGCTATGTGATCCCACCAGTCTGTGCTTGTTTCCCAGACCCAGAATCGGCGTTCCACGGCTATAACCTGGCCCATTACCAGCATGATCTCCAAAGCGCTGGGGTCTGCGGTATGAGAGAATTCTGTGTCCATGTCCTCATCACTCTCATCGCCATGCTGCCGTAGCCGCCACCTCCTCGCCTGGTTTTTCAGGTCCTGGTTCAGCATAAACTGCACGATAATGTGTGAGGTGTTTACAATGCTTATGACTGCTGTCTTGAGCTGAGCGGGCTCCATGCTTGCTGTGGTATGGCGTCTGCACAGTTCACCCAGGAAAAAAGGTGTGAAACTGTTTTCTGCTGTTGCTTTCACGGAGGGAGGGAGAGGATGTACCCAGAAACACCAGCGACAATGTTTTTTGCCCCATCAGGCACTGGGATCTTACTGTTAAGATTAAACAATACTCTATTTTAATAAATCTGTCTGGTCACTAAATTAACCACTGGTCACTGCTACTGAAGGGAAGATTTTCTGAGGCTGAGCAGACACAGGCTTTCTGAGTATTCATGGTTGGTATAAAGGGAGTGGTAGCCTGAGGCTCATCTAAGGGTATGTCTACACTACGGGATTACTCCAATTTTACAGAAATCGATTTTTGGAAACAGATTGTATAAAGTCAAGTGCACACAGCCACACTAAGTACATCAATTCAGCGGTGTGCGTCCATGTACCAAGACTAGCGTCGACTTCTGGAGCGTTGCACTGTGGGTAGCTATCCCATAGCTTTCCCGCAGTCTCTTCCGCCCATTGGCCTAGATGCTGTTCTGTCTTACCTAAAGTTTACCATCTCCCTGGCAGTTAGGAAGGCTCATCTCCTTTAAACCCATCCCATGCTGTTTAGATCAGTGTGTTTCCCTGCAAACAGGTCCTACAACTCTCTACTCACTCTCTCCAGAGAGTCACTTTTTAACTGTTTTTGTCCTTTTTGATCTGTCTGTTCCCAGCCTAGGCAAAACAGCTTGTAACTTTTTGCCTGCTGCTTGTAAGTAGCATGTTCGCATAGGCTTTATTTTTAAAACTCAGCCCTGTTTACCTGGAGGGGTTTTATCTAGGCCCATTGTGTTACCTTCCTGCTATTAAACTCACACCCATATGCACACAGTAAGTATTTTAATCATGTCCATCACACTGACCATCCTCTGTGAGCACCACACCAACATAATAATTGATATAAAACTGCTATTTTAATGAAGAAGAAAGGATGGGAAAACAATGAAGACTGAAGAAAACTCTAATCTATTCTTCCCCTTCTGTGCTAAGGGAAACATGATAATGGAACTGCAAGGACTGTAAGTGGAGGGGAGAAATGAGGCTGTGTGAAATATGCCAATACTTAACTATTAACTCTGTCTGTTAAAGTACATAACTGAAGCAATTTAGAAGGTTAAAATATTGTCACAGCAATAAGTGGCTGTATTATTCAGATGCTTTTGAAGACTTTGGACTAAGACTTAGCAAAATAGCTGGTAAAGCAAACAGTCATAAAGCTGAGGTCAGAAAAGCGATAATAGACTGAACCAAAAGAAAGAGCTGCTCCTTTTTCCCAAGGTGGTCCAATGTACTAGGAGGTTGACAGGTGACTCATAGAAAAAGAGTCTCATGGGGGAATAAAATGTTCCACATTTACTTTATCACTGTGCAATGGTTTATTTACACAGATAGAACTGCTGAGTTCTAGTTCACAAAATTTATAAATTAACACAATGGAACAAAACATTTTTCATAAGTAAGGTAACAGAAAACATTTTAAAGTTTCCAAAACAGATCATGTACATGTACAAATTGGCATACATTTGACTTGCATTTATGACACAATCTTTGACCATTGTTCAGTACTTAATTCAGAATAAATTATTTTTAAGAACTATGTTTTTGAAACTTTCTACAATATACAAATCTAAAGTGGTGCAATTTACAAACAGGAAGGGCTAAATAGGCACTATTCAGATCAAGAATCCATTAAGGTTTTGCTAAGTTTTCGCTTTGACGCCAACTCAGTGCTAGGGTTCAGTTTCAACACATCAAAATTCTGCAAGCTGTCCTTCGGTGATCTCATTCATAAATGACGGAAGTCTCACAAGATCATGTCTTGTGAGTTTCTGCCATCTTGGGTTGAAATCTTAACTGCATTTAAACCTTTATGACTGTTTGCTTTACCAACTACAAAATCAGCCACTTCCAGTTCTGAATATGATCTAAAGGTTTTGGACATGGAAATTTGAATCTGAAACCTAGCACTTTTAAACTAGATACTTCTTTACACTGCTAATTCATCTGCAGGTTTTTGTTTTGTTTAAATTGTATTAGGGTCTGGAGATAGAAACATCCTATCTTCAAAATTCCAAGGGGTTTGGGACCATTTCTAACAATTAAGAAAGACTTTATTTTTGACTCCTAAAACTACAATTTAGTATTCCCCTTTCTTTTTTCTCACACAGTAAAAAAAAAAAATTAGAAACATGTCAATTGATGTCTAAAGTAAACTTTTACAGAAACATTCCTGAGTACCTTTTGGTGTTCAATCAGTACTGTTCCCAAACTTAGCCCATAATGTTATAATCTGATTTTCTCCTAATATTTTATTAGGAATTACTACACAGGATCTGTTTTTCAGTAAAGTAACTTCAAAAGTACAAACATTGTTTTAACACTATATTAACACATCTCTGGGTTTTTCCGCTCAGTTGTCAGCTGACTAGCACTCTTCATTTGATGTCAGCACTCATATATGATATGTTTTGCCAGTTCACTCAATTTCATCTTCTTATTAAACATTTCCTCAAACATTTTGTTTTCTTTTGGAGTGAAGTGGTTTTTCCAGTCACCAACAGCACCTGGGAGAGTGGGAAATGAACAGCTGAGGCTGCTTTGCCATTGGACGGAGAATGATTTACTGTGTGCTCTTAAATCATCTGGTTTTGTTAGTGCAAAAATTTGCCCACATTGTTTTATTATTATTATTTTGCTACCTTGTCTTAGCATAAAGGTCATGCAAATGAGTAACACTTAGGTTCAGGTGAGGTTCCTGGTGGAAAGAGGCCGGCTTATCAGCTGCCATATCATAACCACCATTATATCCTCAGACTACTTTATCTTGCTCTACCTAATTTCCAGTTTAAAGTCACATGACTACAAAACTCTTTTTTCTCTGGGCCATCTTCCACATTTCCATGCATACCTATAATACAGTGGAAATAGTAAATAATAATCTCAAAGGACTGTCTGAATAGGAGTAGAAGAGAAGCTGGATCAGTAGGCAGCATTGCCAGATCTCATAATATCTATGTTTTTCTAAATGCCACAGCTTCTGGAGGCATGCAATATGGGAGGATCTTAGCTTTCATTTAAAACCAACAACCCTATATTTCTAGCCTTCAAGACTGCAAAGCAAAGCTTGAAAATGTGATTCAGGCATCTCTTAAAGCCTCAGAACACCACAGAAGACCATTATAAAGAACACAAAATGTACTGTTTTTTTTTAATCTCATTAATTTTAAGCCACTCTTTTGATCCTTCAGGGGCCTGACTCATGATATTTGAATGCTCAGGGTTGGCAGTGCTGAGTGGAGGAACTGGAAGAACATATTACTGGCAATGTAACACACTTAACTACTTTTTGCCCCATAAGAAGCCACCCATAAATACATCACCGACCTCTGACTAGACAAGAGCAAGATAGGCCTGTGCTCTTGGTGGGAATCAGAGCTCCTGGTCATCTAGCCTGCTCCTCCAGGGCCTTATGCTGAGTGAAACCACCCCCACCTACCTGGGCAGTAAACTAGTCTCAGTTGAGCCACCACTCGCTCCTGATCAGTGGAAAGACCTGGCAGTGCTGCCCCCTTGAGGCACCTCAGCTTCTCAGCTGGTTGGAAGTTTACAAAAAATTGAGATTTTGACCAACTCCCCACCCATGCATCCATCTGTAGGGTGACCAGATGTCCCATTTTTAAAGGGACAGTCCTGTTTTTTGGGACTTTTTCTTATATAGGTACCTATTACCACCCTCCCTCTGTCCTGTTTTTTCACAGTTGCTATCTGGTCACCCTATCCATCTGCAAAGCGTTCACAATTTTCTCTATCCCCTCACCCATTCACCCATTTTTTGACCAGTTCTATTAGGCCTCAGTCCTGCAATGAGCTCCATGTAGACAGACCTCTGACTAAAATGAGGTAATGAACACGGAGCTCTTTGCCCATTGTATTTGCATGCGTCTTTTACACACAAACAGGGAGGAGAAAAAATATTTGTAAAAGCAAGAAAACACAACTCACAAAAATTGGCCAATAGATTCAGGGGAGGTATAGTATCTCACTTTTAAGTTAAGCTAGTCAGGAAATTTATAATGAATTTTTTTTTATTTCATTCATTTCTAGTTCAAAATGACTTTGTTTTGTACGGTAAGTAAATTATAGTAAAAAAAATAAAAACAAAGTAGTCAAAATTCCCCCCCGATTTCCAGTTTGCCAAAGACTTTGAGATTTTGAATTTCTGTCCGGATTCAGGATGGGAAAAAAATTTCAAAATCTCAAAAAATTTTACAGGACAGGAAAAGTTTCTGACCCAGCTGTACTTTTGTTTAAAATGACTAGGGATAACATTTTCAGGAGTGCTTAAATGACCGGGGAATCTAAGTCACTTAAGTGCTTTTGAAAATTTGACCCTAGATTTAGAATTGTATAAGCATTTTAAAGTAATGCATCTCTTTACACTATCAGCAGATTCCCACTCATCCATTTTTATTGTGTCAGCATATCCTTTAACATATCCACTTCAATAAGACAACAGGTAATATATAAGATAAACACTAATGCAACCACTCTCAAAAGGAATGTGCTTGTGTGGTTCCTGATAAACTGAGTGACCTTGTCATGCAGTAATGAGGGTACATGTTAACGTTTGTGAAGGACAGAGGTAGAGAAATATAGATAAAGAAAGAGACAGTTAAGCCCCATGAATCTTTCCTTTCAGTTCTAAATGATCATGCGAACCAATATTAGACTTCTAATTTAGACGCTTCCCTGTGTCTAGTGTGGCCAGTCATTCCCAACCAAAGAAACCGGAAAGAAAGCGTACTAGAAATGGATTCAAGAATTCCTTCGTCACTCTGTGGGCATGATCCAAAGCACAAAAAGTCATTGGAAATACTAGTGTCCTCAATGAGATTTGGATAAGGCCTTATATGAGATTTTGTTGGGCCAGTTCCATCCAACGTACCTTTTCGGAATATCAGCTTCCTATTGGATGTGAGTGCACAAACGGTGTGATTTGGGTCACTGTTTTCTTTTTCTACGTTGCTTTTCATCTCAGTGAATGATGACTTCTCACAAATCTCTTTGATTTCATTGTCACTGATGTTTACTCCCAGAAATACACTCATTTTCTTCACAACCGTTGGAAGATCCTGAGATATTTGAAAAGTAAAGTATTTGTTTTCTAAGCAGAATATCAGATTTTATTTCTAAATCAAATAAACAACAAAGATTTTTCCTTCCAAAAGACACTGTTCAAGCAAAACTGTCAGACTGGTGTGTACACGTATCTATATGGTAGGCCTGATTCATCTCTCGCTTACACCCATGTAAATCAGGAGTAATTCTATTTAAGTCACTTGAGTTACACGTGTGCAAATGATACAAGTGAGAAGATAATCAGGCTCAATGTGTGTACATACTTATTTAAATGTATTGAAAAAAATTGCATAGCCAATTTTGGTATCAGTTCAGCAAGGCAGTCAAGCATTTCTCTAACTTTTAGCAGGAGTAGTTCTCATTGCCTTCAAGAGGAATATTAATGAGCTGAAAGTTAGGCATATAGCTGAGTATCTTGCTGAACTGGGTTATGTGGGTGAAATTTTCAGAAGACCATAAGTGGATTAGGAGCTAGAACGGGTTCGGTATCTATTTCTTCTCCTTCCCTCAAGAAAAATATTGCTAAAGATGAAAAAATACATTTTTATAGAAATTTTCAGTGGAAAATTGGGACTTTTCATCAAAATATCCCAGACCTGACAACCAAAGCTTGTTGTCTTGGGTGGGGGGTTGTTTTTTAATTCAAAACTGGAAATTCTTGAGGAAAGCAGACATTTCCCACAACATTTTTTTTTTGGTCAAAACCCCAATTTTCTGGTGTAAAAAATAGTTACAATGAAAAAATTTTGACCAGCCTTGTTAGGAGTTCAAGTTCCTAACAAGAAGTGTATGTCCCTAAATGGGACATACGCTCCTAAATCCTTTCAGCTCTTTTGAAAATTCTGTTCTGTATTACTAGAAACAGACAAAAGATTCTGGTACAAGAGAAGTTTTTCACAGCTTGGCAGTGTGATCTAGCTGTCTGTGCACAGGAATAGCAGGTAGGGACTTCTGAATGTTAGTCCTGGTTCTAACACTGATTTGTGCTGTGGCTTTGTGCAAGTTAATCACTCTTTACCTCAGTTTGTCCATATGTGAAATTAGGATTTACTACCTACCTTATATGTTATAAAATTAAGAGGCTAATATTCGTGTAACCCTTTCAAGATGAAAAGTGCAATTCAAATACTAAGTACATCTATGTTATGAACTTGTTCTGCCTTGTACCTCTTTCATTTTAATTTGCTCTTTAAACTCCAGTGATGCAATTTTACAACAGCTTTGTTTTGTTTTGTTCTGCTGCATGAGATGGGAAATATGTTTACCTTCTTCATGTCTTCATAGAATAAAAATAAGATGTTTCTGTCATTTTTATGCTCTTCCCAGCTTAAGAAATGATCAAACCAGGATCCACAGACAACTGTGAGGAAAACAAAATGGGATTTATATAAACTTAATTGACAAATAATTCTAACTATATAACATACACTAAAAGAAATGTCCTCTTCCTGCCATGCAGTGAGGGTGCACTATATTCCCCTGACTGGTTCAATTTCTTCTGTTTACTGGATCAAACCAAATGTATAAAGTTGTTCAACTTCTTTTTTTGCATGTGCTTCTGGTTATGGAATTCTGGTGTTCTTTTGAGAAACGCATTTGAAGCTAAACATTGAATCCAAACGCAAGGAAATGTGAGTTGTCCCACTGAAATCTATGGCATTATACACTTACAAAAGCATGTGAATACGCGTTTGCAGTATTAATGCCATAATTTGGGAAGACAGTAATCACTTCACCACAAAATGCAGCCACCTCTGGAGTGAAACACAGTAGCTGTTGATAAGTGCACAGCAATGTTTCAAACATTTTAGGAGAGGAAGTGAAGAATACCGTGTCAATTTAAACTATTTAAAATATTTAAACTGGTACTTAGCCACAGCCGTATTGCCAACTCCTATGACTTTATAACAAGTCTCATGATATTTGCTGTTTTTTCTTAAATTGCACCACCACTTTTTGAAATCAAGAGATTGCAAGAGCTCCTCAGCTTTCACTTAAAAAAAAGTTTCTGGACTTTCTGTTTGTAAAGAGAAGATTGAAAATGTTGAGCTAGGTCATCCTAAAGGGTTCAGAAACCAGGGCCACCCAGATGATTCAGGGGGCCTGGGATCTTCGGCGGTGGGGGTCCTTCCGCTCCGGGTCTTCGGGGCACTTCAGCGGCAGGTCCCGGAGCGGAAGGAGCCCCCACCGCCGAATTGCCGCCAAAGACCCAGAGCGGAAGAAGCTCTGGGTCTTTGGCAGTGGGTCCTTCACTCTCGTGGGGAACCCTGAAAAATCTTGTGGGGGCCCCTGTGGGGCCTGGGGCAAATTGCCTCACTTGCCTCCATTTCCCCCCCACCCCCCCGCCGCGGGCGGCCCTGTCAGAAACCAGATGGCAAAAAAGAAGAATCCAACTTTTTTTTTTTTAAATCTTACGGTTTTTAAACCAATCTCTTGATTTTTGAGGGGCCAGACTCATGATGTTTGAGCACGTGGGGTTGGCAATATTGCAATCCCCACTCCCTTTGGTGTGTCTAATGCTGCTGGTGGTGCTGAATGAAGTTCTATGGCCTGTGTAAAGCAGGAGGTTAGACTAATGAACATATTGTTCCCTTCTGACCTTAAAGGTCTATGAACTGTGACTCCCTTGGGGCTTCTGATCAGCAGGTACAAATTTGCTTCCATTAACAAGTGGCCAAATTAGCTTCAGTAGTGCAGGACCCAGCCTAGGGGCACAAGCAACAAAACTGTGGCTGACCCCTGTGTATGTGCAGCAGGACAGGGAAAGGACTCTCTTTGCCTTCACCCTTGTCCTGAAGTCAGTGGGACTCTGCACAGGTGCCCGAAGATCCCTTAGCATGTATCTGTAGAAAAACTGATTTGTGGTTGAATTAATGTTTTTATCCCCGCTCCAGGAACACCCACACAAAGTACTACAAGACAATAGTCCATGCTATCGACAAGTGATGGGCTACCTTGATTTTTTTTTTAAATGATCCTTTTTATTCCATCAGCATTAGGTGCTCAAAAACAGATACTTATAAGGCCCCAAACCCTGCAAATCACTTAAGCATGTTCCCTACCCTGCTTTTGCTGGGTAGGGAACACAGGAAAGCCTGATGATGTCAATGGAAAACTACCAACTTCAGTGAGCTTTGGATCAGGCCCCAAATGAGTAGCATTTTGTGTTTCTTTTGAACTTCCTACAGCTGTTTGTTGCTGTATTGATTTTTGTGTAGCATGTGTCCAGCAGTAACAAACTGGTATAAATGAGTAATAAAACATTGAAAATGGGGATGGATAATGGGAACACCACCACCAGCACAATCTTAACTTCCACATCAGAATCAAAACGGCTACTCAGAAAGGACTCATCCATGTCCTTGGGGTTTGGAACTGGCAGCTCAAGATTACCCTGCCCTGTGACAGGGCAGGTTGAGTCTGGAGGGGAGAGGGGTGATGGAGACTTCAATAGGTCAAGGCTTACAAATAAAACCTTTGTTTGGATCCAGCCATGCAAAACTATCTACCGGTGTGGGCTGGCAGTGTGGGTTGAAATCAGGATTTGAATTTTGCTGTTTGAATCCATCTCTGGCACAAACATGCCAAAAAGAAGCATCCACATTTATAAAGGGCCCCAGGGGAAAAAAATACAGGTCATGAATGCAAAATAATAAAAAAATACACTGATAAATGAAAAACAAAGATATAATTTGTAATGAATAAACAGGCTTGATAGTTATAGGGCTCAGAATAACATTTACCTTGCTTCATCCAGCTCAATAAAGGGAAATGTGCTTTATATGCTCTCTGATATGTCAGTTTAAACACTTGATTCTTTTCTGGTGTGCTCTCAGAAACCAGGGAAAGCTCTGCTGAGCATGCTCAGAAGAATACCCATCACTTTAAAAAGGGAGCTTATAAGTACTTTTCCTCCTTTCTCATGTTTAAAATGGAGGATGCTGTTGCAAATCACCTTATAAGCTGATTTCTAGTCAGGGGGACATCAGTATCTTCAGGTAAGTTGTTGTGTGATAGACCCTTTCTTTGCCATTTGGTGAAAAAAACACTAGGTTAACTGTCTCTCCAGATTTTTTTTTTTTAATCCTAAACCTAAAGAGGAAGCTGGAAATCCAAGCTCAGCTGTGGCTAGTTAAAGTGGTTGGTCTTCTGGGGGTTGCAAAAACTGGGATAAAATATTTTTCTGTCAAATCAACAGGGACATCCCTGTTTAGGGGGGACATGTAGCTACCTATGTTTTTGTAAAAGCTTGGATAGTGTTAATTTGCTTTAATGTAGAGTGGGGATAGGAATCAGCAGGTCAGTTTTATTTTGCTTGCTTGTTTTTGAGGCTGGAGCAAGGGTCAGTAACTTGTTTGGGAAAGGGTTGGCAGCAAAATGTTTTTCTGGCATGGGGGGAAAAATGCTAATGCCAGTTCTGGTAGAATTTATGGCCTATGGACTGTTAACTTGTCTGTATGGAGGTCTGACGTACAGGATTGTGCTATTTGTACTTGTTGAACTTTGATGGCAGAATTCATCCTGAAAATAATCTAAGGCCCTGCTTCTGCGTAGTGGCAGCTTGCTGGGCCCGTGAGCAGACCCACTGAAGTCAGTGGGAATCATAAAAGCACAGCAATCAACCCACTATCCAAGACTGGTGCCTAAACACAGCTTTGCTGACTAAATCATTTACTGTTGTCCAGAAGTACATGATGTTTCTGATGTTGCAATAAGGCCATTAAAGAATAGTGCCATTTAAAGAGGAACACATATTTCTGGCAGTAATTAAATTTAAGGGGGCACATGTGGTGTTTCCTATTCCAACTATAGGAAATACTGTAAATACCACACTGAAGGGATAGTAACTACTGTGATTAAGTAAACAAATTGTTTTCTTTGCTTTCATTTGTACAAAATGTACCGCTGATGTAAAGTTACATGGATGATTTGTAAAAAGGGGGGGAAATGCCCTGTAAATAAGGATTTTTTTGACACTTATTTATATTTCTCACTTCTTGCCATGTGTTATAAGTTTGTAGGCCAAAGAGAGAGAGAAAAGATAAAACTCATCCTTACCATCTCCCCTTAAGAACAGCTCGAGGAAAACAGTCCATGAATCTATGGTGGGGAGATTTGGGTTATCTCTGTAGTAGTGATACATGGAAACTGCAGTATCTTTTGGATTTCTGATGATGTAGAAGGCCTGTAAAAGAAGACACTATGATTACTAAGGATAACTTTCTTATTTTAGAGGATCCACTTGCATAAGTGTGAGGTTTTTTTACATGCCTTTTAGCTAATGTCAGCCCCCATGTGGTTATGGGTCAGGGTTCTTTTACTGATCATCTTCCAGCCAACAGTCAAATGTCCTTTATAGTTAAAACAACATTAAGGTAGAGGAGGGTATTTGTGGGGGAAAATCACTAATTGATGGATTAACGGGCAGTAATGAACCAGTGACAGAAGCTCGAAGTATATGTGCCTCCGCTAATACAGTATTAGTGGTTGGTTCACAATTGCATATGGATTTCCTATACATGTGTGGACTGGAATATATGCAAGAGATGGTTTTCATATTAGTTCATGAGTAAATATATGATTTCAATAAATCCCATGAGTAAAACATTAACTACTTGTCATTCTCATGTAAGCTGCATATGATCTGTTCCATGAGAACGGTTCCAACTAGAACTGGGCCTGAACCAAAAGCCTGCATCTGAATAACCATGAAGTTTGCGAGTTTGAAATCAAAACTTGGATGCAGAGCTGAATCTTTCCAGTAGCCTCCAATATTGCTATGGGGAAAAGCAAAAACTGTGGGTGAGTGTGTGAGAGATCTATCAGGACTTGGATTTGTGGCTGAAACTTTAGTTTCAGCCCTTACTTAAGTACGTGCCTTTGGTTTGTATAATTGGTATCATTGCCTATAACGTTCTTTTGCAAACAATCTATACATGTCTGAAATTCCACAGTCCTACCAAGCAGTTCATTCTAAAGAACATTCCTGAGGAATCATGAACATTACAGTCAACTTCATATTTCTGAGAGCAGGGAAAAACTATGAATTTTGAGTAGAAATAAAACTCCAGTGTTTTGCAATACACTAGCTTCAAGAAGATAATTGGAGGCATAGGTTAATAAAACATATTAGCAGATAAGCATGAGAAATGAGTGATGAAATACTATTAGATTAATTTTAAAGTGACTCATTAAAAGAAGTGTGATTGTGATAGTGGGGTAGTCGTTGCATGGCTTTCTTTCACGTGCATGTATCCCTTACACTTAATGATGTAATTCTAGCTCCATTAATCATTGCACTGAACAAAAATGGTCTTTCACTCTTGGTATATATTTGTGCCTTTCCATGACTAAAACTGAGCCACCAATTAGATGTATGCAGTGTAGTCATGGCCATGTGGGTCCCAGGATATTAGACACAAGGTGGGTGAGGTAATATCTTTTATTGGACTAACTCCTGTTGGTGAGAGACAAGCTTTTGAGCCACACAGAGCGCTTCTTCAGGCTCAAAAACTTGTCTCACCCACAGAAGTTCATGCAATAAAATATATTACCTCACCCATGTTTTCCCACAAAGTAGATGTCCTTCTATGACAGGGATCGGCAACCGGTGGCTCGCGGCTCGCCAGGGTAAGCACCCTGGCGGGCCGGCCCGGTTTGTTTATCTGCCGCGTCGGCAAGTTTGGCCGATCGCGGCTCCCACTGGCCGCGGTTCGCGGTCCCAGGCCAATGCGGGAGGCAGGAAGCGGCGCGAGCCGAGGGATGTTCTGGCCACGGCTTCCTGCCTCCCGCATTGGCCTGGGACCGCGAACTGCGGCCAGTGGGAGCCGCGATCGGCCAAACTTGCCGACGCGGCAGATAAACAAACCGGGCCGGCCTGCCAGGGTGCTTACCCTGGCGAGCCGCGAGCCACCGGTTGCCGACCCCTGTTCTATGATAAAGTCTCATCTGCAAACCCAGAAATTTAAGTTCAGGTTAAGGGGCATATATCACCCCCATCTGGATGTGCAGGATCCATTGATGTCACTGGGAGTTGAGCACATGGTTTAAATGCAGAATGTAGGTCTAAGTATACTTAAAAATTAAGAAACTTTTAATTACATGTAGTTAAACTGTTTGCTACTAATGTTATTTGAGGATGCTCAGGCTCCTGTATGTTTTGTCTTTTAAATCAAGTTATTTGTAGCTGATGCTCAAAGACATCTAAGTGAATTTCCATGGTAGTATATAAGGATATTTGGCGCTTTGATAACTGTGGCCATTTCAAATCCAGTCTCACAAATGTCTGAAACATTGTAGTCTGAAGACTGTTTTGCAGGACAACTGATGTCAGGCAGGTTGTAATGCAAGTGGAGGAGGCATGCTTCAGACATTTCATTGTTTAATTTGCGTCTTGAACTAGATCCGTGTTGAAGGTCTGATGGCAAGGTGTTGGCCCTATGTTATCTCATTATATTTTAAAAGATGACAATGCTAAAATAATACCTGTTTACTGACATGCTATTTTGGAATAAATCTAATTCTGGTGGAGCAAGTAGAGATGAGTTATTGGCTTTTGATTAATTGCTGGGAAGTCACTTCCATCATTCATATCCAGTGCCTTTGCCATTATAAATCTGTATGATTTCTATCATAGGTTATCTGTATCAGTGAAACTTATATATATGTTAATATGTTCTAGCTCAACCAACAAATAGTGATTTAAGAATTACTGCGTGAAATTTGAACGCCTGTGTCATGCAGGCAGTCAGACTAGATTATAATGAATACTGTAAACAAATCAGATTCAATAAATATTTTACACTATGAAATTTTAAATAACATAGGGCCAACACAGGAATGCTACTCTGTTTAAATTCAGAGTAACCGACTGAAGCCAAAGAGTTATTCCAGATTTACACTGGAATGGCTGAGAGAGGAATTTGCCACTTTAACTTGATACTGTAAGCACCGTCTGTTTAAAAATGGCTACATCCAGACAAGATAAAATATATACTTAATTTGAGAGAGTTGTAATACAACTTATTTTACCTTGCATTGTTTGACCTTAAAATTTGATGGTAACATGTTGTAGTCCAAGTGCGTTGGGATGATTCTCTTGGATGAAAGATTGTTCAGTTCTTCCACTCTGGAGATGTCTCCAAACTCAATAGGTGATGTTAGGGTGACTTTGGGACTGTAAATCTGCATTATAATTTGTGCAAGCCAGTGAGTGCCTTCAGACAATTATTTTTAAGGAAACAAAGGGGAGAGAGGAGAAAAGGATTTATTACTAGAAAAATATACTGATACAGGAAAAGTTTGAGTTTGGAAGTAGTTCACTTGTTTTCAAACTAAAGCTCTGATCCTGCAACACTTAGGCATGTAAGAAATTTTACACCTATGAGCAGTTCTGTTGAGTCCACGTGTGTAAATGCTTATAGAATTAGAGCTGTAGCTGATGGATGAAATAATTCCACTAGGAAAAGTGCCGAGTAACACTGATACTAAAACAAACCTTTTTAGAAGATGTGCATATTATTCAGATAGTTTTATAGAAACTAAAATGTAGCACTATGGCTAAATTTTAAGCTTGAGCATAAAACTTATATACCCACCACCTAGCTGGCAAACTAACATGTTGGTTTACATATTTTCAAAAGTAACAGTGACTTAATTTTGGGGGGGGGGGTGGAGAAATGAATATACAGACAAGCACCATAAAATTACTTAATACAGTTCTGACTAGTTAATGATAATAGTGTAGTAAATCTTTAGCCAAATCTTTACAGTATGGATTTTATTACAAGCAAATTACCTATTGATTTCTAGTAATAAAGGGAACCTATAGGCAGGTGCCGACTATTTAAAATTAAAAAATCAAAATACACTACACAAATATCATTGATTTTTCACAATTTCACATTTTACATCTCAATACAGCTTCATATTTTGAATCTGAACTTAAACATCATCCACTTTCTGTCTCGCTCTCTCACATACACACGAGGTTTTTCAGTGAGCTTACACCCAGAACGTTCAGCAAACAATTAAAATTCCCTGCAATAAATGTTTAAAGCAGAACTTTACCAGACTTTGGATAGGAAACCAAAAGGATGTCATCTTCTCTAGCTTCAAAGGCATCCAAGGATTTTAGAAGATCTGGTGATGACCTAGTTGTAAAGGGAATCCCATTGAATCTGTGAATGAGAGCTGTCTGACTCTGGGTTGACATATTTGCTAATGTCTTGGATCTCTGTACGTCAGATAACAGCTCAGTGACCAGGGGATTTAGAAGTCACTTGTAAGTC
This sequence comes from Mauremys mutica, assembly GCF_020497125.1. Lineage (NCBI taxonomy): Eukaryota > Metazoa > Chordata > Testudines > Geoemydidae > Mauremys > Mauremys mutica. The sequence goes on along the minus strand of NC_059072.1, from coordinate 121,665,803 downwards.
AGATGATTTGCACTGACTAATGAAAATTTAGAATTGAAAACTGCACATTTATATACTTTGTAAAATTCTGCAGAGTCACTTCAGTCCTTTACCTCATCAGAAAATTAATTATGGCAACTGTAAATTCTACAGAAGTTATCTTGGTTAATCACACAGATACCCCAAGGCCTAATTTGATAATGAGCATATTAGGCATATTTTGTAAGCATATTCACTTGTCATTCTAGTTATTTTCCACTGTTAAAATACTTTGTGTCTCATTTGTTTATCTGGAAACCTTTACAACCTTTGAAACATAGTGAAACAGAGGGTAAGTTGCTTCAATATCTAAGAATGTTTCCAGATAAGGAGTGTGTAGCTTTAAAATATGCTTTTACATATCTTTTTAAAATTTGATATTCCTTTAAACTTGTGTGAACACAAATAATGATTTTGTTTAACATGTATACAAGGGACTGAATTTTCAAAAGTGACTAAAGGGTCCCCATTTTCAGAATGTGCTGAGTACCCACTCAAAGAAAATCTCCTCTCTCAGGTGGTGTCCCAACTTAGACACCTTAAGATCATAGGGACTTGTAGAGCAATTTGCAAAGTGACATATGAAGCTATCTCTACTTATAGGCATTTCCAAGGTGAACGTCACCAAAACTGGGGAACATCAGATTCATGTTAAATATTCCCTTGAATATCACATTTCATAACACATCATGTTTCAGAATTCTATTGGGTCAAATTTAACCCCCATTGAAGTCAATGGAAGCTTTGCCATTGACTTCAGTGAATCTGATTTCATCTATTACATTTAATTACGTTTTGGTTCTGTGGTCTTTGTGTACCCAAAGCTCCCTTTACAGTAGGACCTCAGAGTTATGAACACCAGAGTTACGAACTGACCAGTCAACCACACGCCTCATTTGGAACTGGAAGTACACAATCAGGCAACAGCAGAGATGAGGGCGGGGGAGGGAAATGTACTAAATGTAAACTAGTAAAAGAATGAAGTGAAAGCAGCATTTTTCTTCTGTATAGTAAAGTTTCAAAGCTCTATTAAGTCAATGTTCAGTTAAGCTTTTTGAAAGAACAACCATAACGTTTTGTTCAATGTTACGAACATTTCAGAGTTATGAACCACTTCCATTTCCAAGGTGTTCGTAACTCTGAGGTTCTACTGTAATTTGAATGGCAGTTTTTGGTGCTCCGTGAATGTTGCACCAGTCCCCTCATGTGACTTTCCCATATAATTTTCCTTGGTCTTATTTTTAGTGAGTTTTATTTCTTTCCTGCGTACCCTGTCAAAGATATCTATTCAAAACTGCCTGATACAAGTTTTCAGTACTTAGATAGTTGATAGATACTTAGATAGTGTTTACAGAGTGAATTCCATATAGTGTTTAAATGCATAGATTTGCTCCCTGGTGGATTTCATCTGTCAAATTATATATTTTTAAAAAGTGTATAAACATAAATAAAGCAGTTTAGGAAAAATTGTTTGAGTTAAATTTGACAGTTTATAATTCGTTGAGTTCATTGTGAGGCTTAAGGAAATGGGAATTTACCAGAAAGAAGTTCTTTGTCCTTCTCTGCATGAGGACTTCTGATTTCTTTTCTCTAGGGAGACCTGGGAAAAGTTTAGTCAGCTGCCAATTCTTCTCTTCTGTTCTTCCCCTACACCTGCTCAAGTCGCACATGCTCTTTTCACAAAGGGAATGGGGAGGCCAGACAACAAGATTCTTTGGCTGTCCCTCTGCAGGCTCTGACAGCAGTTCCATCATGCTGGGGTGTGGGGAGGGAGGGTGTGTGCGCGTGTGTCAAAGGGCTGCCATTTTTTCCGTGTCAGGGTCTCTGCGTGAGAGGAGCCCATGCAGTTATTTATGCAAAACAAAAACTATCGTTTTCCAGTGCAATTATCAGGTCAAGTGTAGGCTGTGCCTTTCTCAATTCTGCTGTATTCTAGACTGTCCAACAAAGAATGCAGTGATTATAAACTACCAGAGGCCATGCAAATGTTTCAGTTTGCCACAGTATTGTGTGTGATTTTTTTTCTCCTTTTAATTCTGCAATTCTATGCCATTCTTACTACGTGAGTAGCGACTGAGCAAAGTGGAAAAACAAAGTATTTGTTTTCAAGGTGCTAAAATGAAATCACTTAAAACATGGCTGATTAAACAGGAAGAAATTAAACTTCTAACAGAAGTGGATCAACTACTGCTGGTTGTAGTACTGAGCTGTCTCCGCCATTGCCTGCAACAGGAATCCACGGCCAGTTGCCTGATACTGTTAGCATACCTCATGATTTAAGTTTGCCCTGTGTGTAATTTTGGGAAAGCGAGGCTGTTCTGTCTGCTCATTGGTTTGGTGGTTTTCAATGGCTCCATTATTCTGATGCTAGTGAAAGTGTATTTTTTGTTTCTATAACTGTGCAGCTTTTAGGCAGAAGCTACTTTTACGGAAACTTTCACATAGTCTGGATTCTGTAACTGGAAAGAGGCTTGAGACAAATTTGAAAGGCACTAAGCTTCTTTGTGTTACCAGGAAGCAGTTGATATTCCTCAAAAGACCACAAGGAGCATCGGTGGCATGCTAGATTCACAGTACTCTCAGAAAAAAGTCAAAAGCAGGAAGATCCTAAAGGAAATACTAAGTAGCGTCTTTTCATATGTATTTATACCTACATACTGTATTTTTCATTCCATGCATCTGATGAAGTGGGTTATAGCCCACAGAAGCTTATGCCCAAATACATGTGTTTAATCTCTAAAGTGTCACAAGGACTCCTCGTTGTTTAAGTAGCATACGTTATCTTGCCAGACAAGGACTTATGCTGCAAGGCCATTATGCTGAGTGTAACAGGGTGGATCCCTGCTCCTGCCCGGAAGGGCTTAAAACAGCCCAGGAGAGGGCTGTGGCTGGGGCAAGAAGCCTGGGCTGATTGGGGAAAGTAGACTCAGCTGTGGCCATGCTCCAATCAGGCCCAGCTGGCCCCTATAAGAGGCTGTGAGCCAGAAGCCCAAAAGAGTCTCTCTCTAGCTGTAGAGTGAGAATGGCCTGGCTGCAGGGAGCTGGACAGGGTACCTGAGTGAAGCAGGGCTGGGAAAAGGCAGAGGAGCTGGGGAGCTCTAGTCTGGAAAGCCCCAGGCTGCGGCCTAGCATAAGGCCAACTGGTACTGGGGGTTGCAGAGTGCAGCCCAGGGATAGGCCAAGGCAGCAGGTCCAAACCCTCCTTGCCAGTGATGAATAGGCTGATACTGCAGCCTGCCCCAGGGTGTGGGGCTAGACAATGACTGACAGTAGCCATATACTGAGGTAAGGTGGGAATAGAGGGTGGAGGTTTCCCAGGGAGGGGAGATCCTGAGAGAAAGGGGTTACTTTCAGGGAGCAGCACCCTGTGTAAAAGGACACCAGGTCCAGGGAGGAACATGGGGGCCAGAGGACAGGTGGATCACCAGCCTGCAGAGGGCACTCCAGAGCTGAATTGAGCTAATTCCCGGAAGACACCAGCAGGAGGCGCTGCAGTGGTGAGTCCAGCTCATCTACACTGACCAAGCTGAAAATATGCCCTGAAGGGAAGAGGTGGACTGCAATCTTGATATTTCAAAGTGGCTGAAAAAGGATCAAGACAAATTCACAAGTCCAGGTTTTCAAAAATGACATAATGGAAATAATGGGTCTTAAAATGGTGAAGGATATTTCTGAGACTTTGGATAAGTGGTATACAGTTATGGTTGATGAAGCAACAGACGTCTCCAAGAAAGAGCAAGTGGTTTTATGTTTTCAGTATGTGGATTGTTAGGCCTGAATAAAGATGTAGCACAAAACCAGTTATGCCAACCTGACTGAAGTCAGGCTAACAGAGGTTTCTGGGTAATCCCAGAGTGGAAAAATACTGAGAAGCAGCATTGTCTCACAAAGCCCTGGGAAAGAGTGAGATAAGTGAGGGGTTGGTACCAGCTGTGTTATGTTAGGAACAGTGTTTGAAGAACTGATAAGAAACACTAACATCCTACAGTTCTGACTCTAACTCCCCGGTTTAGTTTTCGGTGTGTTTAACTCCATTACATTCCTAACTTTTGGCGCTTGTTAAGATATTAACAATTTAATACTGTAGAGACTAGGCATGCGTATATATTAAAAGGTGTCTAATTTCTAGTTGTTAGACAAAGGGGGGTGGGTTGCTCAAGTGAATGATCTATGACGTAATAAAACTGTCTATATAGGCTAATACTAAGCTGTAAAGGGGGGCTGGTTCTCTCTGGAGCCGAGCTGCTCTCTATTGATGCGTGCACTTGTCAATAAAGAGCTTTTGATCGGACTTTGCTGGTGTTGCCTGTCTCTCTGCGGCCAGACAACGAACTTTGCTGTCGGGGTTCGAGTCCCTGACATGATGATGAGTTAAATGGATTGTACAATATAGCCTATACATCTCCAGAGGTAAGCATATGTAATTAAAGTTGTTGTTGCATGTAAATGTGAAGATCCACAGCTGTCCCAGACAATGCTATGATGGTGCTGTTAGTATGGGAGGCTTATATCAGGTGTAGCAACCAGACTGCAACAGGAGGAACCATGAGCTACTATACTCATTGCTATGAGCCTGCTTTGAATTTGGGATGCCAGGACTATTACAAATAGCACTCTCTTAAGAGAGACTCTTGAAATTGTTTAGGAAATCACAAAATTAATTTTAAAATTCACCTAGATGAGATGATGTTTTATGTCCAAAATATAGCAAGTGTTAAGTACATCACCATGTCCTCTGTCCAGCGAGACTGACTCTGTGCAGAAACATTGGCTTTAGTTTCTGAGAACTACCTTGCACTGTGTGCAACTTGGGAAGCTGCAAATCACATAATGAAAGACCCTATAATGAGAACTTGAATTGGTGGAGTAACAGCATACATGGGGAAAATTAACGTCCTCTTTGGTATTGAACTAGCTCAAAAAATTCTAAACATGGCAGACAATCTCTTCAAAACTCTGCAAGGCTTGGACATTTCAGCAACAGAAGACTCATAGATTCAAGGCTACAAGGGACCACTGTGATCATCTAGTCTGATCTCCGGTATAAGCCAGGCCATAGAACTTCCCTGAAATAATTCCTAGAACAGATCTTTTTGGAAAAACTTCCAGTCTTGATTTTAAAATTGCCAGTTAACGAAGAATCCATCATGACTCATGCTAAATTGTTCCAATGGTTAATTACCCTCATGGGTAAAAAATTGTACCTTTTTTTCTCATCTGAATTTGTCTAGCTTCAATTTCCATCCACAGGATCATGTTATACCTTTGTGTGCTGGATTGCAGAACCCATGTATTATTCAAATATAAATTTAGTATAATTTTCATAATGTGAGAAAATAAATGAGCTTCTATTCCAAACTTGGTGTTTCCTTTTTATCAGTGCAATCCCTAACTCTTTTTTTTTTTTTGGAGGGGGGGGCACTAAAGCACCCCTCCCAAGCCCCTAATTTTCTACAACCAACCATGTATAAAAGGTAAAGTGTGAGGAATTAGGTAAAACAATATTCCAGTTATATCTTATCAAAATGTGGTAGGCAATTTAACTGACTACACAGAAAGTGATTGTTGTTGTGAATGGTTTATTTCCAAACACAAAAGCTTAGCCTGTTACAGTAAAGCTGTAATCTATTTACAATATTTAAATAATGTATAAATAGCAACATTAATGGTTCTCAGCCTTTTGGAGCAACTCTACCAGACTTCAGCTGTGCCAGTGTGTCCTATTTACTACCCACTTCATCTGGGTATGCTCTAACTCACAAAGGATCTTGGGCTGTTTTGAAACCCTGTCTAGGGTGACCAGATGTCCCGATTTTATAGGGACAGTCCCAATTTTTGGGTCTTTTTCTTATATAGGTTCCTATTACCCCCCACCCCCATCCCGATTTTTCACACTTGCTGTCTGGTCACCCTAACCCTGTCTCATAATTGCAAAACTGGTGGGTAGAAGAGCTTGAGTTGTATTGTGGTTTGGAAGGCAGAAGTCTGAATGTAAAGCAGTCAGCAGTGAGTCAGAAGAAATAAACATAGTTTGGTGTCATCTACATATCAGATGCTACAGCACATCCTCCTATGTTTGCTGCCAGCTTCATCAATATGAAGAAGGGGTTGGGAGTGAGGAGCTAAAGGGAACCCTGCTGGGAACCCCACCTCCTGGGGAAGAAGAACAATTATCCTATACTGCCTTCTGGGGTCTCTCCTAGAAGAAAGAGAGCAAACCCACTTGAGGGTAACCCCTTCCACTTGTGCTGAGGTTGTCAGCTGTGTCTGAGGTATCCAAGATAGCTGATGATTGTCCATACTGATATCATTAAAACTGATTCTCATTCATGTCCAGGAAGTAGGTCAACTAGCACAATCTCTGTGCCACACCCAAGGTAGTATCTGAATTCACAAAGGTCAGAGAACTATTTTTTTTTTTAAATAAGTAGGTAACCTTTCCCCCTTACTCACCCTATCTAGTATAGGGAATTTCTGGGAAATACTGTAGTGATATTTTTGTTACAAAGGCCAGATTTTTTTTAAGTGATTTGATTTTTGCATATCTAAATTTTTGGGTGCCCAGCATGATACCTCATAGAGAACTGATTTTTCACAGAGGGTGCTGAGCACCCATCCTTGGAAACCAGGCCCCTTTAAGATGTCTCAAGTGGGGCACCTAAATCATTTGTCATTTTTTTTAAATCTTGGCCAAAGGTAATGGCAAAGTTTAAGGGTACTTATGAAAGACACCCAGCACTTTTAGTATCTTGGCTCTCTTACAGAACTTAGCATAGGCTCCTGAGGCAGGAGTAGAAAGTATGAATGCTGATCCAGAATCAGATCATTTCACCTGAATGTCTCATACTCATTTAGCAGTGGTTCTCCTCTTACATCGCATATACTGAATTGTCCAGTGTACTACAGTGTGACTGCAATAGTGCATGTTGCTTTTCTCTCCTTATTAATGTTTCTTGTCAATTTCTAGTGCCTCTTAGGCTCTCTCCTTCTTTTCAGTTCTCTTTTCCTTTCCTACCTTCCCCCTAAGGTCTGATTAACATTAGACTAATTCTGCCATTTGATGTGTGGATGAGACTCCTGAAGGAAATTGATGGGAGCTCTGCCTGTACATCAAATGGAAGAATTTCACCCCATGGCTTATGCATAAAATCATTTTTTAAATGTTCTAAAGGAATTCTTATATTGCAAATGACTATTTCTGTAGTAACATAAGGTCAAATTCTGGTGAAAGGCACCGGTAGTCCAGAATCTAGGAAGAACTGCGCAGTTAGGCTCTGCCTCATGGCAGTCCTAGTAGTATCTTGAGGCAGGAGAACAGAACAGATGCAGGGGCTCTGGAGCCCTCCCCCTTCATGGCTCCCAGAGCTTGTTCTCTAGCCTGAGCCCGAATGTATACGCTGCAGTTTTGTCAAGGGCCGGTGCAAGGATGTTTCGCGCCCTAGGCAAAACTTCCACATTGCACCCTCCCTCGTCCCCGAGCCCCCGCCCTGAGGGACCCCCCCGTGGCAGCTCCTCCCCTCTGCCCTGAGGCGCCCCCCCTGCGACAGCTCCCCACCCTCCGCCCTGAGCAGGGGCGGCTCTAGCGATTTTGCTGCCCCAAGCACGGCGGCACGCCGCGGGGGGTGCTTTGCCGATCGCCGGTCCCACGGCTCTGGTGAACCTCCCGCGGAGGGTCCGCTGGTCCCGCAGCTCCAGCGGACCCTCCACAGGCACGCCTGCGGGAGGTCCGCCGGAGCCGCCTGCCGCCCTCCCGGCGACCGGCAGAGCGCCCCCGCGGCATGCCGCCCCAAGCACGCACTTGGCGTGCTGGAGTCTGGAGCCGGCCCTGGCCCTGAGGCACCCTCCCGCCCCAGCTCACCCTTGCTCCACCTCCTCCCCAAGCACGCCGGTGGCCCTCCCCGTACTCCCCTGCCCCAGCTCCCTCTGCCTAAATGCCGGCGGCGACCGAGGCAACCAAAGACCCAGCTGCCGCGGTCACTGCTGAAGAAAATACCGCCCCCCCCCAAATCCTAGCTCCCTAGGCAACCGCCTAGGTCACCTAAATGGTTGCACTGGCCCTGAGTTTTGTAGCCTCCACAGCCTGAGCCCTACAATCCCGAGTCAGCTGACATGTGCCAGCAGTGGGTGTTTTATTGACATGTAGACATACCCTTAGTCTGGCCATCTGTATATCACAGGCTATAAAACATAATCCAGTTATTCCTCTACTGATCCTCAAAACTTGTCTGACTAAAGCATGTCTTCCAGCAAGACATCCAGTCTTGATCTGAAGACTCCAAGAGATGGAGAATTGACAATTTCCGTTGATAGTTAATTCCAAGGCATAAGCACCCTCACTGTTAAAAAGGTACGCTTTATTTCTAATTTGAACGGTCAGCCTGCCACAGAGGAACCTTAAACCCCCATGGCTGCATGGCACACTCCCAAGTGGCAGCTATGAAAATGAGCTGTCAACCAGGAGTATAAATGGGGAGACTGTGGGCAGTGGTAGTAGCAGCTGCCCAGGCTCTGCTGGTGCTGTATCTGTTCTGTGGATAAGAAAACAGCTTCCATTTCTGGGGCCTGTCTTTCTAGCATCTTTCAGAAACACTAAAGTCACTTAATCAAAAATAAAAATAAAGGCTGACAGATGCCAAGAATTTCACTTTAACATAGCTTTACGATGGGAGAGTGACACCTCAGCCTTAATTATAGCCATGCAAATGTGGTGCTATTATAGGCTATTATAGGTGCTATTATGTGGGTCCTTCTTAAGTTCAAATTGTTCTATCATTCCACTTGCTGTATAATTGAATTCAAATGTTTCAGACCATATAATTTTCCATAAAGATCATCACCTCAAGAGGAAATCCTGCTGAACTGAGTTTTAGAACATCCCGTATGGCGTGATTCTATGACTTTTGTTTTACAGTATAGCAGATGCCCAAAGGAGGGAATGAAAGGGGCTATGCTTTCTGAGATGAAGAAGCAGACTTTTTTTTTTATGGGCAGGAAATACTTTCTATTTGTTTATTATTATGACATTATATGTGTTGTGGTAGTGCCTCAGAGTCACGGACCAGGACCCCATTTTGTGAGGAGCTATACAAGCACAGAACACGGTGCCTGCTCAAAAGGGCTTACAAGCTAGGTAATATTTCTGGTTATGAATATGATGACACCAATTTATACAGCTTTCATTTCCTGTAATGTATCTTGAGGTGTATAGTGCTTTGTAAAGAACAAGAGTAGCATGTAGATATAAAATTGCACTGAAGAAAAGTTAGGGGACAAATATGTTAACATAAGAGTCTGTGAGATACTCTGCCTGGGCAGATATTTATCCCTTGGGTTTCAGAATTTTACATTAAAACTGAATATAAAAATTAGAGCTGAATGGGAAATGGTTTTTCCATTCTGGAAAAATTTAAAATATTGCAAAAAATTTCCCATTCTGAATTGACAAAAGCTGACATCTCAGATGTTCACAAACCAGAAATGTTTTTGAAACATTTTGATTTCAACACTTTTCCATTTTTAATTTTTTCTAATGATAATTAGCTTACATTTCTAAATACAACATCATTTCTGACTGGAAAACTGGAAAATATCAATGTTTCACTTTGACAATTTTGCCCTTTTTTTAGTACAATTTTTTTCAAGTCAGTTAGTTGAAACTGACCCTTTCCCACAGACAGTTTCAGTTTTGATAAATAAGCATTTTCTGAGGAAAAAGAGGTTTTGTTGAAAAATTTCCCAACCAGCTGATCATGCTGTCTGGAGTCACTCAAGACCGCGTGTGCTCACGTGAGGGCAGAATGTCAAAACCAGGGCAGACACCACACACTGGTGTTAAGTTCTATAATTAGATTTCACCAACCCAATAACAAGTGTGAAATCCTGGGTCACCATATCAGTCTTACCATAGAGTCACAGACAGTCCCCTTAGGGTCTCCAGTGTATCTTGCCATCCAGGCAAGCTGGACTTAGTGATAAATGATCACTTATGCCCAAAATCACAAAATATTTAGGTTGCTTCCAGTCCCAAGAAACCAGTTTCTTTCCCCAGATTGTTTGGTACCCTAGATCTTACACCAAAAACAATGCCTGTAGCCAATCCTATAATAAACTATCTGAAAGTTTTATTAACTAGGAAAAAGAAATAAGAGTTATTTACAGGTTAAAGCAAGCAAACACATACACACAAATGAGTTGCAATCTAAATCCTAAGAGTGACAGAGTTGTACTGATCTGTCAACATCTTGGAGAGCAAACCCAAATGGAGTAGGGGGGATCTCTTGCTTCAGTTTAGAGTCTCTGACCCTGTGAGAGTTCAATAGCTAAGAAAAGAAAAAAAAATCTTGTGTCCCTGTTTTATCTTTTACATTTGGCCTTCTAGTCCCTGACACAAGCTCCCTTGCACATAACGTTTCCACAGTGCGATAGGGCCATTCACCAATTGTTTGTGGTATGATGTTTCTTAATGGTGCGTTTAATCTTGACAGGCCTCTTAATGGGCAGGGAGGGGACGATTCCTGTGGCTGGGTTCACAGGTTCAGAGCAAGCATTTTCAAAGTTATAAACCAAAATGTACATATTTCCTTATAACATGGAATAATGACATTACAAGTGAGATTAATGCATGCAACAATTTACAAGCATCTGATAGAGTCAAAAAACAAAATACATTCTTACACAGACTTACACTTATTTTGAACAAAACTAACATACAGGTGAGCTGGTTTGGTTTCCAGCTATGAGTTTGTCAGTTCTTAGCTAACGTCTAGGGCCTTGGCCAGAGCTGGCACTTGGTTTACCAGTGTCATACCCCCAATGCAAAACTGGTGAAGGAAGCGGTTTCACTGACTGTGATGAGATGTGCTCCCACACTAGCCCTGCAAGAGCTGAATTTGGCTAGGTGGGCCCAATCAGCTAATTAGGCTTCAAACAGGGGAGCTTTACGCTGGAGGCAGCTAAAGAGAGAAGCTCACTTGTGAGGGACAGGCAAGGCTTCTACAAAAGACAGGAAATTAGAAGCAAAGGGAGCTGCAGAGATGAGTTGGCTAATGTCCCTCTGGGAGGAGGGAGTGAAGAGACTGGCAAACTCAGAGGAGTGGGGCGGGCCAGAAGATATGGTGGAAGCAGCTCCGGGAAAGGCAGCAGAATGCAGGGAAAGGACCTTGGATGTTGTGTAGAGGGTCCTGAGTCAGTACCCAGAGTAGAGGGTGGGCCCAGGTTCCCCTACCAGCCACTGCCAAAGTGGCACTGTCAGGCAGTGAAGCAGAAGACTGCCTGAGATTGCTGGAGAGCAGGAACCCTGATACACTCCCCCGCCCCCCCCCAGAAAGGCTGGAGGGCTGAGTCAAGAAGAGGACGCTGTGGCTCCTGAGAGCGAGAGGGGGGCTGCACAAGAGAAACTGCTGGGCAGGGCCATCCTTAGGATTTATGGTGCCCTAGGCAGGATTATTAAACTGGTGCCCTTGTGCCTGTCTTGCTCTTAGCAACACAAACATAAGCTTACACTATTGGAAAACTTGCCACATGCATGTTATTAAAACCAGTTTAACTTAATTAAGCACACTGTACTGCTGATGGACTAGCACTAAAGAAGTAGCACTATAGAAAAAATTCTGATTTGACAGAATGATGCAAATAATGTAATTTTTTAAATTTGTCAACATTTTACTGGAAATTTATATGACGAGGTATTGAAACAAGGATTAGTTTTTAATTAAAAGCAATCTTTCTGGCTTTTTTGGCTTCAAAATCAGTAATAATGTCATCGTATGACAAAGACAAAGTGTGAAAACACACCCTCTCCAGCGCTGCAAATTGCGGCGCTGCAAAGCGCCAGTGTGGTCAAAGCACGTTATTCCCCACAGGGAGGTGGAGTACGGACAGCGCTGGGAGAGCTCTCTCCCAGCGCTGGTGCTTTGACTACACTTAGCGCTTCAAAGCGCTGCGGCGGCAGCGCTGCCGCCGCAGCGCTTTGAAGTGCAAGTGTAGCCATAGTCAAAGTGCTATTCTTGCAATCAAACAAGACAACAAGACCAGTCAAGTGTTCCTGACTCCTTGTAGAGCAGAGATAGTTTTTAATGAGCTTTAGTTTTGAGAAACTCCATTCTCCTGATGCTACTGTTACAGGAATTGTCAGTAGAATACGAGTGGCAATGTACACATTAGGATATATGTCAACAAGTTTGCTGGTATGAGTAAACTGTACAATGTCCATTATTGATTTTGCATGTGGCAACATTGATGACAGTGTACTCAATTCTTCATACAGTTCAAGTCCATTTAAATCAAAATGATCGCCGTGCTTCAGGAGGCTCTCTAGGTCAGGGGTCCACAATGCCATGGTGCCCGCAGGGGCCTCTCAGTGCACCTGCGTACTGGCTGGCAGACGAGCATCCGCCGAAATGCTGCCAAAATTCGGCAGCATTTCGGCGGCAAGCGGCATCATCCAGAGGCGTCGCCGCTGAAATGCCGCCGAATTTCGGCGCATGCTCGTCCACTGCCACGGTAAAAGGTTGGGGACCACTGCTCTAGGTTCTTGCACTTTGTCATTAGTTGCTCTTGTTTTCCTATTTTGTTGAATTTAGTCCTGCTCAGCCCGCTGTCAGCTAAGTGAATGGAACCCCAGGCCGACAGCGGGTTGAGTGGCTCAGCCAGGGTCTCAGCTGCCGGCCTGCTCAGCCCGCTGCCAGCCTGGGGTTCCTTGGGAGTCCCCAGGCCAGCAGCGGGTGCTGAGTGGGGCCAGCGGCCGGGACCCTGAGTGGCAATGGGGCAGCAGCCAGAACCCCAGAGCAGCGTGCCATCGAAAATCAGCTTGCGTGGCACCTTTGGCACATGTGCCATAGGTTGCCGACCCCTGCTCTATACATTAGTAAGGAAATGAGCATATTACAGTTGTTGGAGGGCTCTATTTAGGAGTAACAGGGCTATAGGAAAGTCAGACAACATTTTTTGTTTCTCTGATGAAAACTGGCCCACTCCCTTCCCCATACCAAACTTGTCACAAATAATTGTCAACAACTTAATTTTCTGTTTTTGGCTAAGATATTGATTTTTTTTTAAAAAAAAATATTGAAATTTAATTCAGGATTGTTAGCAAGCTCTTTTGGCAAACAAAGGTGTTAAATGACAATCTAAATGGCAACTCAGTACTGCTTTCATGCTTGGCTCACCTCCCAGCCTGCTCGTCCAACAGCTGCAGTAGAGGAGGGGAGAGGTGGAAAACTGCAGGACCCCAAAATCCACCTCTTGGGGTGCAGAGTGGCAACAGCAGCAGCAAACCCTCATCTCTGATCATACGCCAATGGGCACCACCGCCAGCGCAACGACCATGGTGAAGTTAGCACAGCATCTGATCTCAGGGATGGGGCACCCATGGAGCCACAGCAGTGCATCCTGCCCTGTGCAGCTTCCCCCGGATGAGATGGATCACTGGCAGCCCGGGGGAGAGACGCGCTCCCCAGCTAGGGTGACCAGATAGCAAATGTGAAAAATCGGGATGGGGGTGGGGGGGAATAGGAGCCTATATAAGAAAAAGACCCAAAACTCGGGACTGTCCCTATAAAATCGGGACATCTGGTCACCCTACAGGTGAGTTCCTTCCCCCACCCCTTCCCAGAGACCCCAGCAGCCAATCCCCTCCCTCAGACTGTGCTGCATTTGGCTCTCTCTAGGACCCAGCAGCGCTGCTCTTACATGCTCCACTGCTTCCCGTCTGTCCGGGCTCACAGCAGAGTGGTGCCCCCAGACCTAGTGGTGCCCTAGGCGGCTGCCTGTTCTGCCTATGGCTAAGGACGGCCCTGCTGCTGGGGTGTAACCTCTGGAAGGGGTGTTAGCCAGACGGTGCTAATTCCCAGAACTGCTAGGGGGCAGCACCATCCAGTGGTAAGTAGAGCAACCCCGTGACAACTGATGGAGAATGTGGGCGCGATGGTCACCCAGCAGAAGGGGGTCAGTAACGGACTGTGTCTGACAAGAAACCCTAGGTGAGGGGCAAAGAGAGACTGTAAGGAGGTTGAACCTTGCCACAAGAGGCCATAAGAGAGAAAGAACCCCTAAGGGAAGGTGAAAATGGAAATGCCCACAGTACAGACTTTCTTTGCTGAGGGAAGTTGTCCCTTACTGGGGTGGATGCCGGAATTACCGCTCCCACAGAGGGGAGCCAAGAAGCAACAGGGGTGGGTCCATGCTATGTGGGGACAGATACTGGAGAACCAGCAAAGACTGTGGGAAGCCCAAGTGTATTTACAAGACTGTATGATGGTGGTAGCTGGTCAACAGCAGCAGTTGTACAGAATCCTGCAGGAAAGAAGCAGGAGTTGTCGTAAGCGCCAGGAACAGGAAAGGAGCTCTGGGACTAGGAGGCCACAGGTGCTAGGGCTGTGGGAGCAGGGGACACCTGAAGAGGGAGGGCCCTTATATGGAGGGAAGCAAAGAGCCTTACCAGGAGGCAAGGACTGAGGCAAGGGCCCAGAGAGCACCACCCAATCAGTGATTGGGTTGGAGGAGGATCTGCTTTTGGTGCGGGGAAAAGGGCCATATAAAGAGGCATTGCTCCCAAAGGGAAAAAAAAGAGTCAGGAAATGGGCAAAGGTCCAAGGCAAGAGAAAAGAAGAGCCAGGGCCCATAAGAATGGTAGAGAAGCCCAAGAGGCAGGTAGAGAAATGTGAGGTGAAACTGTGAGGAGGAGAAAGTTCCTGCATTAATTACTTTCCTCCCTGGGGCTTTAACACAAAGGCGAGCCAGAAAACAGTGCTGACTCCTGCATCACAACAGGCAACGTCCAGGGGCTTTTTGACTTAGCATGCTGGAGATGGAAGTAATTGCTCCCATCTACCTCTTCCTGGAGCTGTTTCTGTATTTCCCCTTTAGCAAAATATGCCTTGCTAGGAGCAGGGTGGGGCCCTGAAATGTCAATGGAATGTAAAATCCTGTCAGTTAAACCTGGCCTTTGGAAAATATGTTTGTGGTGCTTTAAAAGGGCTAAAATTTCCTACATCTGGGAAGGGTTTAGGGTAGACCCTCACACATCTTTATGCTTTCCAGAGGAATCTCTTCCCTATTCTCCCTGATGAAATCAATTAAAGGGGCAGTAAATGTTCCCCCGTTAGCACAACAAATCATATTCACTGCCATCTCCCTTTCATGGAAATCTTTTAATCTATTGCTATATACAGTCTGTACAGCTCCCCTGCCATGGGGCTTCTGCTACACGACGGGTATGTCTGCACTACGAAATTAGGTTGATTTCATATAAGTCGTTTTTTAGAAATCAATTTGATACAGTCAATTGTGTGTGTCCCCACTTAAGACCATTAAGTCGGCGGAGTGCATCCACAGTACCGAGGCTAGTGTCGACTTTCGGAGCGTTTCACTGTGGCTATTCCACAGTTCCCACAGTCTCTGCCGCCCATTGGAATTCTGGATTGAGCTCCCAAAGCCTGATGGGGCAAAAACATTGTCATGGGTGGTTCTGGGTACATGTCGTCAGCCCCCCGCCCCCCACACACACATACGTGAAAGCAACAGCAAAAAATAATTTCTCGCCTTTTTTTCCTGGGTTACCCATGCAGATGACATACCACAGCAAGCATGGAGCCTGCTCAGCTCACTGTTACTGTATGTCTCCTGAGTGCTGCTGGCAGACGTGGTACTGCAGTGCTACACAGCAGCAGCTCCTTGCCTTTGCAAGTTAGCAAAGATGGTTAGCGGCCATATTGTACCATCTACTGCTATCTCCTGGTTCCTCCTGGCTGGCCTTGGTAAGGTCAGTCGGGGACGCCTGGACAGACATGGGTGCTCCTGGCTGGCTTTGGTGAGGTCAGTCGGTGGCGCCTGGACATAAATAGGAGTGACTCCAGGTCATTCCCTTCTTTAAGTTTCGTCTAATGGAGATTCAGTCCTGCCTGGAATATCAGGCAAGCCTACCAAAGAACCAGAGAGTCAAACGGCCGCTCCGGATCAGAGCCCCAGACATCCTGCTTCTCTGATGAACTGCATGCCATTCTAGGGGGTGCCCCTACAACTACCCCACCCCTGTGCTTCCCTCCTCCCACACTCCTCCCGGGCTACCTTGGCAGTTATCCCCCCATTTGTGCGATGAATTAATAAAGAATGCATGAATTTGAAATAATAACTTTATTGCCTCTGCAAGCTGAGATCAAAGGGGGGAGGGGAGGGGAGGGCGGTTGGCTTACAGGGAAGTAGAGTGAACCAAGGGGGTGGGTTTTCATCAAGGAGAAACAAACAGAACTTTCACACCCTAGCCTGGCCAGTCATGAAACTGGTTTTCAAAGCTTCTCTGATGCGCAGCGTGCCCTGCTGCGCTCTTCTAACTGCCCTGGTGTCTGGCTGCGCTTAATCATTTAGTCTTTTAGAACGGAGTTCTTATAGCACGGATTCGTCTCCCCATACAGCGATCAGATCCAGTACCTCCCGTTCAGTCCATGCTGGAGCTCTTTTGCGATTCCTGGACTTCATGGTCACCTGTGCTGATGAGCCCTGCATGGTCACTTGTGCTGATCATCTCACCACGCTGGCCAAACAGGAAATGAAATTCAAAAGTTCGCGGGGCTTTTCCTGTCTACCTGGCCAGTGAATCTGAGTTGAAAGTGCTGTCCAGAGCGGTCACAATGGCGCACTCTGGGATAGCTCCCAGAGGCCAATACCATCGAATTGCGTCCATACTACCCCAAAATCGACCCAGCAGGGTCGATTTCAGTGTTAGTCTCCTCATTGGGGAGGAGTACAGAAACTGATTTTAAAAGCCCTTTAAGTCGACAAAAATGCCTTCATCTTGTGGACGGGTGCAGGGTTAAATCGATCTAACGCTGCTAAATTTGACCTAAACTCGTAGTGTAGACCAGGGCTCTGAGTGACTTCATTCACTCTATCACCTCCTAACACTCTTCCCAACAATCCTGCATTTTGTTTTTCCTCACTGGAATTAGCAGTAGCCCCAGATCACCAATATCAAATGATCTTTCTTCAGCATGCCCATCATACCAAGTCTTTTGTGATTCCTGACTTCTTTCAAGGGTCTGTTGCACCAGATCCATCATAGCCTGTAAATTCTCTTTAAAAGGAGTGAAATACACCCCTACAAGTTACATGCAAAATCAAACACATTAGTCTGTGCATTACAGACCTAGAAATCAAGCTGTTTTCCACAAAATGTTCTGCAGTTTCCTGCAAAGTTGCAACTGATGTTTTCTTACAGTTGTGCAAATCAGTTATTGTAGAGTGAGGAAAAGGGATATAGCTGAGTGATAAAAGCAAAAACAACAAAACTTTAATGGAAGGAAAAGAGCCTATTTATTTCTGTACAGTCAATATCCTACATGGAGTCTTAAAATAAAATGAAATAAAAGAGATGATGAATATGAATATCAAAATATAGATAAAAAGTTCTCCAAATTTCAGGGATTCTTGGAACCAAGGTTTTGTTTGAACTGGAAAGTGTAAATAGAAATCTAAACTTTCACAATTTTAGGGATGTTTATATCTGGGCTTCTGCTTAAAATCCATTTATTAAAAAGAAAATTGCCTTCTCTCTCTCATATGAGTAAGCCAGGGCTTAATTCTGGACCCAGTTCTGTGGTCTTGACCCAGGAGGAAAGCTCCCACTGATTTCCATGGAAACAGTTTTGCTCAAGTGAGGATGGCAGATTTTGGACTGTTTATTACTACACAATTTAATAGGTTTTACTGACTATGGGTTATCTCTTGAGTTTTTAAAACTGGCCTGAACTGAACACTACAATATAATATGAGGAAAAACCCTGCAACAAGGGAATTAAAATGACCGAATACTCTGTAAGGGTCTTTTCCATTTTATATTTTAGATTCTATGACCATCTAATGCACTCTGACTTGCTCTGAATAGTATTACACTGACTGGGACAATTCTATTCTCAGTTCTGCCTCTGCAACCTCATTGTCTTCATTTGTCCCATTGCACTTAAACAGTGTAAAGAAAGAATGAGAAGTAAATGGATCCCCTAAGCAATGCTATTTCTGTGGATTTGCCCCAAGTCTTAATAGTAAATTAGTTTTTGGAGGATGCTGCAGCTGCTACCTAGCAGATCAATCATTTGACTTTCATTAGATTTGACAGCTATAAATGCTTCTAGAGGCAGAGTTCCCTTACAAATGAAATGCCACACAACAGTCTAGGCTTAGGATAATTGCCTGAGTCAGCACACAAGAAGCCCTAAGCAGAGATAAATATTTCAGTTTGCGTGGTATTCTTGAGAAACAAGAAAGAGGCGAAAAATAACTCTTGGAAAACAAATACTTGCCAGAAATAGACACTTTTGTACATAACAGAA
The DNA here is from genome assembly GCF_020497125.1 of Mauremys mutica. Classification (NCBI taxonomy): domain Eukaryota; kingdom Metazoa; phylum Chordata; order Testudines; family Geoemydidae; genus Mauremys; species Mauremys mutica. The sequence continues at coordinate 121,647,462 of NC_059072.1, read as the reverse complement.
CAAGACATCTCTGTACTGAGATCAGAAACTGAAAAATGGTTTCCCTTTTCTTGAAACTTATTTTTATTACTAATTTACATCTTAAAATTCCATGAAACCTGTGCAGGAGACCAGCTTTACTAGGCAAACCTCCAAAGTAAGGGCCTGATCCAAAGCCAGTTGAAGTCCATTGGGCTTTGGATCATCCTCTACCTGATTCTAATTCCGCTCCACTTTTATTAAAAGATCATTCCCTTCCAACAACTGACATGTCATTCCATTGAGTTCTCAGCTAAAATGGGCTTCATTTTCCCCTCATGATTTCATACCTGACCATATCAATAGTACAAAATCCAAACTTCCGAAGCCATGCAAACACGCACTTTAAGTTTTCTTCATTACACGCCAAATTCTGCAGTCCATATCCCAGTAACATTCCCATTGAAATGGATGGGAATTTTGACTGAATAAGGATTGAATAGCAATAAGGATCTTATTCCAAATTCAAGTCTTCCTAAATTTTGGAGCACATTTCTTTTATGAAATTATGGGCCAGTGAGCCTAATTTCAGTACCAGGCAAACTGGTAGAAAGAACAGAATTATCAGACACACACAGATGAACACAGTTAGTTGTAGAAGAGCCAACACAGCTTTTGTAAGGGGAAGTCATGCCTCACTAATCTGTTAGAATTCTTTGGGGGTGGCAACAAGAATCGTGGGTAAGAGTGATACAGTCAATATAGTTTAATGGTCAGTTGTCTTTCTGAAGATCCCAGGTCCCTCACAAAAGGTTCTAAAGGAAGCTAAGTAGTCACAGGATATCAGGGAAGGTCCTCAGTTAAAAGATAGGAAACAAAGGGCAGGAATAAATGGTCAGCTCTCACAAGGGAGAGAGGTAAAGAGTGGGATCCCCCAGGATTTGTACCGAGACCTGTGCCGTTCAACATTAATGATCTGGAAAAGGCAGTGAATGGTGAAGTGGCAAAGTTTGCACATGATATGAAATTATTCAAGGTTGTTAAATCCAAAGCAGACTGCAGAGAGTTACAGGGGGATCTTACAAAACTGCGTGACTGGGCAACAAAATGGCAGATGAAATTCAACATGGATAAGTACAGAGTAATACACATTGGAAACATTAATCCCAACTATACACATATAATGATGGATTCTAAATTAGCTGTTACCACTCAAGAAAGAGATCTTGGTGTCATTGTGGATAGTTCTCTGAAAACTTCAGCTCAATTCATAGCAGTGGTCAGAAAGGTTAACAGAATGTTAGGAATTATTAGGAAAGGGATAGAAAATACAGTTCCGGTTGTCCCATCTCAAAATGGGTATGGTGGAAATGGAAATGGTTCAGAGAAAGGCAGCAAAGATGATCAAGGGTAAGGAATGGCTTCCAGACCAGGAGAGACTAAAAAGATAAGGACTGCTCAGCTTAGAAAGGAGAGGACTATAGACATCTATCATATCCCACACCTTAAAGTCAGAAATGGTGCGGGAAAAGTGAATAAAGTATTATTTCCCACAATACAAAAACCAGGGATAATCTGATAAAAATAATAGGCATCGGGTTTAATACAAAGAAGAGGAAATATTTTTTCATCCAATGGACAATTAACTTGTGGAACTGATTGCCATGGGTGGTTGTGATGGCCAAAATAATAACTGGGTTCAAAAAAGAACTAGATAAGTTCATGGAAGATAGGTCCATCGATGGCTGTTGGCCAAGATGTTTAGGACATGATCCCATGCTCTGACTGCCAGAAGCTGGGAGTGGAAGACAAGGGTAGATCACTCCAAAATTATCCTGTTCTGAACACTCTCTCTGAAGCTCTGGTACTGGCCACTGTCGACGACAGGATATTAAGTTAGATCAGGGATGGGCAAACTATGGCCTGTGGGCCACATATGGCCCACGAGCCATTTTAAGCCGGCCCACAAGCTCCTGCTGGGGAGCTGGGTCGGGGGCCGCACCATGTGGGTCGGCCCTGCACCGGCACTCCAGCTGTGCAGCTCCTGGAAGCCGTGGCCTGGCCCCAGGCTGAGGGTCGGGGGCTGCTCCACGCCTAGAAGCCGGGGAAGGAACATGCCACTGCTTCCAGGAGCCGCTTGAGGTAAGCTCTGCTCAGAACCTGCACCCCTGAGCCTCTCCCCATGCACCAACCCCCTGCCCCAGCCCTGATCCCCCTCCCGCTCTCCAAAGCCTTTGATCCCAGCATGGAGCACCCTCCTGCACCTCAAACCTCTCATCCCCAGCCCCACCCCAGAGCCCGCACCCCCAGCTGGAACCTGCACCCCTGCCCCAACCCTGATCCCCTCAGTCTCAGCCCAGAGCACCCTCCTATACCCCAAACTCCTCATCTCCAGCCCCAGCGCTCGCACCCCCAACCAGAGCCCTCACCCCCTCACGCACTCCAAATGCAGTTTTGGGAGCATTCATGGCCCGCCACACAATTTCTATTCCCTGATGTGGCCCTCAGGCCAAAAAGTTTGCCCACCCCTGAGTTAGAGGGACCATTGGTCTAACCCAGTATGGCAGCTCTTATGTTCTTATGGAAGAACCCAGCAATGTAAGAAAGGGTAATAACTCCAGTACTTACATGATAACACAATACTTACAAAATCACAGAGAGATAGATACGTAGGCAGGGGTTCTCAAACTGGGGGTTGGGATCCCTCAGGGGGACGTGAGGTTATTACATGGGGGGGTCGCGAGCTGTCAGCCTCCACCTCAAACCCCGCTTTGCCTCCAGCATTTATAATGGCATTAAATATATTAAAAAGTGTGTTTAATTTACAGGGGGTGGGGAATCACATTCAGAGGCTTGCTGTGTGAAACAAGTCACCAATAAAAATGTTTGAGACCCACAGTCGTAGTAATATTTAGTACTTACTGTGTTCAAAACATTTTGCAAACATTGAAGTCACTGAGAAATGGAGTTGCTCAGGATTTGGTCCATTATCTAATCAATCTTTGTAATGCCCTTGGAAGGTAGGTAAGCAAATATTGTTAGATTTTATTTATTTATTATTGTTATTATTTCTGTTGGTAGTTACAGCTGCTAGGAAATTTTTCATCAAAACAGTTTTCTGTCAGAAAATGCTGTTTTGATTAAACTGAATTTTTTGTGAAATCCATATTGATTTTGAATAAATTTCCCAGGAAAAATATTTTCAATTGTTTTGAAATGAAATTTAAAACAAAAATTTTGTTTGTAATTTGTTTTGTTTCACTTGTATATTGCATTCACATTATTGTGAACATGTCATGAGTTAATAGTACAAATTACATATAATATATTACATATTACGTGCACTGATATGGAAGCATACACATAGAATACATATATTACATATAATATTTTGACTATTTTATTTTTTAAATAATTAAGGGCAGCTATTTCTTAGTACAGATTGAAACATCTTATGTTATTTTCTTATTCAAAGTGTCTCCTATTTGTGTTCTGATGAAACAGTTTGACACTTTGAAAAAACTGCAAGCACTCAGTGTACTAATTAGAGGAGGAGCTGGTTTCAATATCCTTGTGTTAGCCTGGAATCATTTTTCTAGGATAAGGAAAATAACTCCTCTTCTAGTTAATACACTGAGTGTGCATATTTTTTCTTGTACTAGCCAACTTGTTTCAGGTAGGGCACTAAATGGTCATTAAAGGCGATGTTAATTAGAAGTTTCCATCATTATTAACCTTGGCTAGATTTCAACCATCGATTTAGATATGAAAAACCTTGTATTCTATTACTAATCCCTAAACTACTCAGTCTCCGGGGTGACCTTTTCACAATCACCTTTATTGCTTATGAATTCTTCATCTTTACTCTGACTTTTATGTTGTCTGTAATAAATTAAATCTCTCTCGGCTTTCAGAAGTCTGCTGCATTAGAATGGCAAAAGAACCTCCACTGAGGAAAGGCGAAAAAAATCTAACGTATATACAGAAGGATCTTTTAGTAAAAGCAGTCCTTTCCATGGGATATAACAAAGTACTACAGTCCATGTACTGCATGTTCTGTATTTCAGGCACTTAGCTCTTACTGATTTCAAGGGGAGGTGTGCATGTGGATCAAGGTCTTGCCGTGATCCAAAGGTCTGAACTGCAGAAAGGCATGGCATAGAAGTGTCCTTCTTCACTTGATACTTTTTTGCCTTAGTTCAACACTTAGCATGAATAAAGTGAGGAAAGACAAAGGGAATTAGCATAGTCAGAGGACCTTTTTAGTATAGCAGCTACTATCCCATGTCCCTTTCCCTCTCCATTTCCATATCCAAGGTGGCTGATGTGACTAACAGACTCTCATCACTGAGATGGTCATTCTGTACCATTAGTAATGGTAGAATACAATTATTTGACAAGTGAATGTTATGCTTGGGGCCACCCATTTCACAAGAGGTTAGTTTAATGTGTGTGGGCCTGTTCCTGTGGCTCTTGCTCTTTTTACTCATTCCTTACTCTCATGATCTCCTTTTAGCTTCAGTTGGCATTTGACTGAGTAAGGACCTCAGGAATTGCCGCAAAACTGTAACAGGTCCATTTAATCCTATTTCAAAAGCTATGTTTTGAACTTAACCTGCAGTGATGAACCCACTGCCATGGCAGCCTCTGCAGTTAAGTAGAGAAAACAAGAATTTCTTGTAAGAACTGATGACTCTTTAAGTGGCTAGAAAACCATGAATGAAAACAGTCATCAGCTCTGAATGTGGAAAAGTGACTTCTTCAAGTTTTACTATTGCAAAGGTACCTGTGGGACCTTGATGTTCAATTCTTGTTAATTTTAATTGTAATTGGGTGCCTCAATTCCTTTAAGGTGGTTTTTGACAGATCTTAGTCATTATTTTTAATATTGAGATGTTGAAGGGCTCTAAAAATTGTAACTAGAAATGTTTTTTTTTAAATTGTTTTTCTGTTGTATGGTGTGATGGGGTGTCCACCCCACACAAGGCAGAGCAGATTTTTAGGTTAATTTACCTGATAGGCTGCACCTGGAGAGAGCCAAGGATTGAAAGGCTGATTGATGATGGAGCTCTGCTGAGAAGGAACAGGCAGAACTGGCATAAACCCAGGACATTGGCAGCAGAAAAGGACTACAGGAGAAGTAGTCCGCAGTTACTCCCTGGGAGTTTGGGCTGGTAAACTCAGAGGGGGAGCCACAAGATATAAGAAGGAGTCTAAGGAAATAGCAACAGTCTTTAGGAGTAGGCACACTATAGTTAGTAAACATAAGGTCCCTGGACTGGAACCCAGAATAGATGGCAGGCTCGGGTTCCCCTACTGGCCACTGAGAGAAGTTGCACAGTCTGGGCAATGAAGGGAAGACTGCCATTTTGGATGGAGAGACTGACTTGGCCGGAGGGCTAAGCCACGAAGAACAAGCACCTTGAGTGAGTGAAAGAGAGAGAAAAGACCATGCGAATGAACTGCAGAAGGGGGTGTTGGAACTAGAAGGACTTAATCTGCCAAGCAGCTAGGAGGAGGTGCCCTGGCAGTGAGTGTACCCTGTGACATATGGGTTACTGTAGTTTATAGGAATAGGGTAGTATCCCAACTTGTGAATCCTAGAGTGGTGCTCACCATATTCTATGCTTTAGAGCAGCGCTTCTCAAACTTTAGCAGCTGGAGGGACCCCCATTTTGATTTTAAAATTTTCACAGACCCCCAAGCTGGCTTCTAATTTTCCCTGGGGTTGCTCAACCCCTGCTCAGCCCCGGGACCCGTCCCACTCCACCCCTTTCCCCAAGAACTGCCCTGCCCCATCCCTTCCCACCTTGCTCCACCCCGCTCCACCCCTGCACCTCCTCTTCCCCACCTCTTTCTGCCCCTCCCCTTCATGCACCCCGCCCCCCTGTTCAGCGGTGTGCAGGAGGTGCTGGGAAGGAGGGGGAGGAGTTGATCAGCAGAGCCAGCGGCCCCAGATATGACTCCTGGACCCCCTGGAGCACCCTCGCAGACCCCCGTTCAAGAACCACTGCTTTAGAGTGGCAAAGAATCCTGCATCCGATGAAGTGGGTATTCACCCACGAAAGCTCATGCTGCAAAATGTCTGTTAGTCTATAAGGTGCCACAGGACTCTTTGCTGCTTATACAGATCCAGACTAACACGGCTACCCCTCTGATGCTTTAGAGTGTAGAATTCTCAAAAAAACTAACAGCCAGAGCAGCACTATGTATGTAGTTAGGCCCAGTATGTTTGCCTGTGGTTAGTAAACCATTATTGTGGCCTAAGCTATGCCTATGTGTTTTCTTCATGCTATTGTTGTACTGTGTGGTTTCTATTGTCATCGACTCCTTACTTCATTTTTCCCTGACTATTATTCTAGTTAATTCCCTAATGTAAATGCATTTCTGCATGGATTAGCATATACAGAAGGGCTAACAGAAATTATGTAAACCAAACCCATTTTTTCCTTAGTGGAAGAGAAGAAAATCTTGATTGACATAATTGAAAAAAGAAGCTGCATTGTGATGGAAGGAGGGAAAGAAAAGTATGGACAATAAAGGAGGAAGGGAAGAGAATAATATATCATTGAAGGAGATACACACAGAGATTAAGTGCACAGAGAAAACAAGAACATGAGAGCAGCTGTGGAAGAGAATAGTTTTGTTTTTTTTAAAGGGACCTTGTAGATACAACAACTGGCAACAGGAATCACGCTGGTCAAATAGACAGTGTACTGGACTAGGTGACTGAAAACCTCATTCCTATTCCTGTCTCTGATGCTGACCTGCTGTGTGACATTGAACATGTCTCTTCACCTCTCTCTGTGTTTCCAGTCTCACCATTTATCCGCCTTGTCTTTAGAAGAGGGATTGTCCCTTACTAATTGTTTGTACAGTGCCTCACACAATGGGGTTCTACTCTTACCTGAGTCCTCTACGTGCTGCTGTCATGCAAATAAGGACTGGAAAAGACGTTAGGAGCTTTACCGGGAGAGAAGAATACAGATACAGCTGGGCAGGTGGAATGAGTCAGAGGACTGAGGTAGGATTAGAATATTCCCATGCGCACAGATAGGACTTTCAAAATGTCACAAACAAAAATACAGAAATTTGTTCAACTCTAGCCACAAGGGGGTACATTTTCAATGATTTATGGAGTCTGGGCTAAGATTTCCATTAACTTTATTGAAATTCATGCAACTAAGACCCCTAATGGGAATTCCAACAGCTGTACCCAACAATTTAAGTAATTTACACTATCTTTGTGTATTTTTATTTGCTTGACCTACTAGAAATTGCTAATTGCTAACTCTCCCATAGGTAGGTGTTGCACCAGGAGGCATAACACTTGAATGTGAGTTCTGTGAGCCAGAATCATCCCAGGTATAACTCCATTGCAAGTACTGGAATTGCACTAGGGATGAATTGGCCCCAAAAGCAGTAAAGGTCTTGTTTTTACAGCTATTTAAGGTAGCTGTGTATTATGTAAAAGGATAACTGACTGCATTACTGACATTGCAATAAAGAATGATGAAGTAAAGGGATATTTGTATTTTAACTGTAGTAATAGCTTTGTCCACCCTTATTAATACAAAACATTTTGTACTCAAACTACACTGGGATTTTTTTCTGTTTATATGAATAAAAAAGGAATCTGATTTCTAGTTCCTGCATCAGCTGCTCAGCTAATTAATTCAGCCCAGCTCTACTAAAGTCACTGATTTTAGGTGTTTGGGTTTTTTGGCTAGTTGGGTGCCTTTTTTCACTTCTTGGAAAAAGTGTTATGATATATTTGTAACTCCATAATTTTGAGACAAAAGCTGTTGGCTGATTAGCCCATGGCTGTGATGAAGTTAATCTCTAAACAACGACCACTTTAAAAGAAAAAGTGGGAGGGGATGTGGGTCAAGAGGAAAACACAAGAAATATCCAGACTGGCAAGCAATGTATTTTATGCTGACGCCTCTGAACTGTATTTTGCTGGCTCATCATTAAGTTGCATACTATCATTGACATTAATCAGTGCACATAAGATATATTTAATAACACATTACTAAATGCAATTTAATTATTATGACTTTACCCTAACTATCATTAATCAATACCCATTAGTTTATGGTAACTCTTTAGTGTCCCTGAGTAAAATATTGCCCCATATGTAACTTGGATGAAGAGAAGTATGTTTTCACCCATATGCTGGTTTAATTTCACACCTGAATACATGCGCTTTCTTGAGTCCTTACCATGCAATAGTCTAGAAACAGGCATTTATACACTTGCTCCTGTAAGGATGATTTGAAAAGAGAAAAGTCACCAATAGCCTATGCAAACATTATTATTATTATTTATTATTTATTATTATTTGGGGGAAAGGAATCTGTATCGTGCACTGATATGGAAGCAAACACATACAAGTAATCTTATAATAATCAATATGAACTTCTATTTAAGACCTTGCTCTTACAAAGCACTTAGGCACGCACATACTCCCCTTGAAGTTTCATGCATGCTTAAATGTTTTGCTAGATTATGGCCTAAGTGAACATCAAAGTTTATTAACCTAGAGGTAAATCTCAATTCATATTAAAACAAAGGGACAATAAATCTTGATGTTCAACAAAACATTATGTTCAATATAGCATTGCATATATTCATCAGAAATATCTTGAACCGTCACTATTGTGAAGATTTAATTTTATGATTGTAACTTTCTCCAAAGTAACTTTCTAAATAGAGTATAAAGTGGGAGGTCAGGGAGAAAACGGTTCTTGACATTTGATCTGGAAAAGCAGCACAGATTTAAATAAAAAAAGGTAATAATTGGAGATATACCAATCTCCTAGAACTGGAAGGGACCTTGAAAGGTCATTGAGTCCAGCCCTCCCTGCCTTTACTAGCAGGACCAATTTTTGCCCCAGATCCCTAAGTGGCCTCCTCAAGGATTGAACTCACAACCCTGGGTTTAGCAGGCCAATGCTCAAACCACTGAGCTATCCCTCCCCCAAATACTCATTTCTATTTCTTGAAATATGCATTAAGGTGAAAATATGCCGTGATGGTGTAGCTGTGTTGGTCCCAGGTAGGGTGACTATATTTCCCAAAGGGAAATGGGACACCGCGTGGGGCTAGCCCGAGCCCCAGCCACTCGTCTGAGGGACCCTCCCCCCTGCAGGGCTGACCCCAGCCGTTCTCCCCACCCCTCCCCCCATGAGACTGCTGCTGGCTGCCCAAGCCCACCCGCCTCTACACTAGGCTGTCACTGGTTCTTGAATCTTGCTGGCCCCCCACTCGAGGCTACCGCTGGTCACTCGATCCCTGCCAGCCCCCATGCACTGGACCACTTTATCTCCCCCCACCCTTGCCTCCCACTGCATGGGGCTGGCATCTCTACTTGCCCTTCCCTGCACTTTCCTCCGCACCACACCCCACATCACCTTTTTTGACAAAAATGGGCATTTGTTCCATTTGATCTTGCCAACTGATCAAACGTTTGCCAAAAAAAAGTCGGGACAGCTGGGACAGTGACTGTCCTGACCAAAATGGGACGTATGGTCACCCTAGCCCAGGATATTAGAGACGCAAGGTGGGTGAGGTAGTATCTTTCATTGGACCAACTTCTGTTGGTGATAGAGACAAGCTCTCGAGCTTACACAGAGCTCTTCTTCAGATGTGAGAAATTTAAGTGGAAATAGTTATTGATTCCTGAGGAGGAAACCAAGGAAGCTTACCAATTTCTCACATATATACCTTCAGCTACTCATTATCGGACTTTTATCTTGTGTAGGATGATAGTGCAGGGTGGGGCTTGTCCACACAGGTGAACAAAAGGTTAACAGGAGTCTGAGAGCTGAGTCCATCTTGACAATCCTGGAGGGCGTGTCAGGCTTGATCTGTTATTAGACCCAGCTGAGAAGGAGCTGGGTCTTCTTCATAAAAAAGGGAAATGAAAGCTACATGAGAAAATCCAGGAGCGGGAACCACAAGGGAGAGAGTTAGAAGTCATAAAATCATAGAAGATTAGGGCTGGAAGGGACCTCAGGAGGTCATCTAGTCCAACCCCCTGCTCAAAGTAGGATCAACCCCAACTAAATCATCCCAGCCAGGGCTTTGTCAAACCAGGCTGTAAAAACCTCTCAGGATGGAGATTCCACCACCTCTATAGGTAACCCATTCCAGTGCTTCACCACCCTCCTAGTGAAATAGTGTTTCCTAATATCCAACCTAGACCTCCCCCACTGCAACTTGAGACCATTGCTCCTTGTTCTGTCATCTGCCACCACTGAGAACAGCCTAGCTCCATCCTCTTTGGAGCCCCCTTCCCCCTGCCTTCAGGTAGTTGAAGGCTGCTATCAAATCCCTCCTCACTCTTCTCTTCTGCAGACTAAACAACCCCAGTTCCCTCAGCCTCTCCTCATAAGTCATGTGCCCCAGGCCCCTAATAATTTTCATTGCCCTCTGCTGGAGTCTCTCAAATTTGTCCACATCCTTTCTGTAGTGGGGGGCATAAAACTGGATGCAATACTCCAGATACGGCCTCACCAGTGCTGAATAGAGGGGAATAATCACTTCCCTCGATCTGCTGGCAACGCTCCTACTAATGCAGCCCAATATGCCGTTAGCCTTCTTGGCAACAAGGGCACACTGTTGATTCATATCCAGCTTCTCATCCACTGTAATTCCCAGGTCCTAGAACTGCCACTTAGCCAGTTGGTGCCCAGTCTGTAGCAGTGCATTGGATTCTTCCATCCTAAGTGCAGGACTCTTCATTTGTCCTTGTTGAACCTCCTCAGATTTCTTTTGGCCCAGTCCTCAAATTTGGTATAGGTTACCATGGACACTATCTCTACCCTCCAGCCTATCTACCTCTCCCCCAAGATTAATGTCATCCACGAACTTGCTGAAGGTGCAATCCATCCCATCATCCAGATAATTAATGAAGATGTTGAAGAAAACCGGCCCCAGGACTGACCCCTGGGGTGCTCTGCTTGATACCAGCTGCCAACTAGATATCGAGCCATTGATCACTGCCCATTGAGTCCAATGATCTAGCCAGATTTCTATCCACCTTATAGTCCATTCATCCAATCCACACTTTTTTAAGTTGCTGGCAAGAATACTGTGGGAGACCATATCAAAAGCTTTGCTAAATTCAGGGTATATCACGTCCATCACTTTTCCCATATCCACAGAGCTAGTTATCTCATGATAGAAGGCAATCAGATTGGTTGGGCATGACTTGCCCTTGGAGAATCTATGTTGTCTGTTCCTGATCACCTTCTTCTTGTCCACTTCAAAATGTGCTTCAAAATGAATTCCTTGAGGACCTGCTCCATGATTTTTCTGGGCAGTGAGATGAGGCTGACCAGTCTGTAGTTCCCCAAATCCTTCATCTTCCCCTTTTTAAAGGTGGGCACTATATTTGCCTTTTTCCAATCATCTGGGACCTGCCCCGATCGCCACGAGTTTTCAAAGCTAATGGCCAATGACTCTGCAATCACATCAGCCAACTCCCTCAGCACCCTCGGATGCATTGCATCCAGCCCCATGGACTTGGGCATGTCCAGCTTTTCTAAATAGTCCTTAATCTGTTCTTTCACCACTGAGGGCTGCTCACCACCTCCCCATACTGTGCTGACCTTGTCTGTGAAGAATTCCCACACTCTGGGAGATGATCCACAGGGAAGCTGTAGGAGAGGAGCTAGCCCCCAGGGGTAGGCCCTGGGAAAGGGACAAGGCTTCAGGCATAGGTGCCAACTTCTGCTCGCACTGGTGGTTTCTCGACCCTCGTCTGCCCCCGGACCCTCCCTGACTCCACCCCTGCCCTGCCCCCTCCTGCCCCCATTTCAACCCCTTCCCCAAAGTCCCTGCCCCTATTCTGACTCCTTCCCCAAATCCCCGCCTCCTCCCCTGAGTGTGCCACGTTCCTGTTCCTCCCCCCACCCTCCTGGAGCTTGCTACGCCACCAAACAGCTGTTTGGCAGAGGCAAGCGCTGGGAGGTAGGTGGAGGAGTGGGGATGCAGCGCACTTGGGGGGGAGGAGGTGGGGCGGGGATGAAGAGATCTTGGCTGCCGATGGGTGCAGAGCACCCACTAATTTTTCCCCATAGGTGCTCCAGCCTTGGAGCACTCACAGAGTCAGCGCCTATGGCTCCAGGGAAACAGCCTTGGGGGTTGATGTTACACAACAGAAACAAGGAGCATGGGAGAACCTGGTGGGACTTTAAAGCAATCTCTGCCTAGCCAGGCTAGTGCTTTTATTGGGCTTGATTTTGTTTGGGATTTTCTGTGTTCTGCTTGGGAAAGTCTGGGAGCCTGCTACTCTGAGAGAAGGGACCACAGAGCACCCCAGGATGGAAAGATGATACTGTGGTGATTATTAGAATTGTGTGGGACACTTATTGTACAGGACATTGGTACCCCACAAGGCATGAGACTTTAAAGTGACCTGGTTAGAGGGCTAAGTCATGAGAAGGAGCAGACTACCATAGGCACCATAAATAGAGAAGATGAAAAGTATCTCAGATGCCATGAGGACAGTAGGATTTTCAGCTCTTTTCTATAGTCCTAGAGAGCACCCCAATGTGAGAGCCTTTTATGGTGAAGTTAAGTGGGCTGATTCCCTGATGAGTGGGGCGGGGCCTAGCTCCAGGCCAGTCTGACTTTAGAGTCTTGGAGGAGGGACTTGAGACACTTCCTTTTTAGCAGCTCCACTCAAGTGGGGTGTGGGACAGAGTAGTGCAGTTTGCAGACTGCGGGTTTTCAGCTCTGTTGCCACACATCTGTTCTGGGGCGATAGCTTGCTTTAACTCACCCAGTCCCTGCTCTTCCCAATTTCCCCTCTCTGGCTGGTCAATGATGAGAAAGCTCTTGGGACCTGCAAGGAATAAGCTTCCTGTCTGCCTCTGCAAAACATCTCCCTACATTCTGAGGGTACTGGGCATCTTCTACCACCCACCCATGCTGCTGCATCTGTAACCATAGACTTAGGCAGGCAGTATTGGTAGCAGGAGCTACTCTAAGTTATCTGTCAGCAGGGAGCAGATAGTTTTTTTTAGGGAGTGGAGAGAACTTACTCCCTGCAGATCCAAGAGTTGGCACCGAGGGTTACCTGTGAGGGGGATGATGATGATGTTTGTAGGTATTTAGATGAAATAAAGGGCCCAAATATTTTAACATAACCAATCACTGTCCAACATTAAACAGTGTTAAACAAGGATGGGGGTTTGGTATGCAGAGACCTCAGCCTGCTTTTTACTGTTGCAAACATACCATTACAAATTTTTAACCTTCTTTTAGTAAAGATTAAAAAAAGAAGTAAAAAGAGTTAAAGCATTTGAAATGTGAAATATTAAGTAAGGCTTTCATCTCAGCCCCAGTCCTTGTTCTCTTTCCTTTTAGCTGGAGAGAGATTTTAGACAGAGAAACCCACCCCCTCCTTCTTTGACTGCCTCAGAGGACCCAAAGATGGTAATAAGTGCCCTTTTGGGGAAAAGAGAAGAAGTTAGTTGAGATGAAGCTGTTGTTGCTGCTGCTGAAGTCGATCCTGTTTTATTTCAGATGGTGGTTGGGATTGAGCTGGAACTGGTAGGGGTGGAGGAGTCATCTGGATCCTTCTCTCTGACCCAGTTGGTCAGGATGTCCCCCAGGATTAGGATGAAGAAGGTCTGAGGTCCCAGGAGATGGTGGGAGTGGCCACCATGATGGTGAAGCTTACCCCACTAACCTCTGTCTGTCCTCCCCCTACTTCACCCCCTCAAAGTCTTTCTTTTGGATTTCAGAAAGGGAGTGGTGGGTGGAATAGCCCATCCCCTCATTATTTTGCCCACCAATTAGATCTGTCATTGATTGTTGGTTCCACATCTACTGTTTTTACCAAGCATGATTTTAACATAGTCCTTGAATGATATCAGCATGACTGTTTGTTTGGGCTAATTTAGTCTCTGTTTTGTTCTTTTGCACCTGTTTATAACATTCTCTGATGAAAATAAATTGACGTACTTTCCATGGTAAATTCCTAAGCAGGCAAAAGTTATAGATTGTCACAACACTACCTCTTAGACTTCTAAGCACTCTAGAAAGGGGCGGGGGGATATTATCCCTATGAGTCACAGGGAGATGAAGTGACTTGCCCAAGGTCATTCTGCAAGACTGTACCAGAGCAATGAATTGAACCTAGGTCTCCTGAGTCTTGGTCCAGTGCTCGAGCCACTACACAACACTGTCCCTGCTAAATAAATTATACATTGGATGATGATATAAGAGGAGAAGAAGAAGGGAAAGGGGGTTAATCATAAACACTATCAAGTTCTTCCTGATCTGTAAGAGCATGAGGAAGATGCAGATGGGGTGGTGGTAGAATCAATCTCCTCCAAACATTAAAAGCTTGATATACAAAATAAGAAATTATGATGATTGAAAAGGAACGTCATGGAAGGCCCATTGCTTGAGTCACTAATATTGAATTGAATGAAGTATTAGAATGGCAGCCCTATGGACTGGAATAAAGAAGATTGTGTCTCTCTCCACCCCTTCCTGGCCAGTCTTTTACCCTATGTTGATGCCCCTCTCAAGATGGCTGCAGATCTTACCTATGTGCACTTCTAGTTCTCCCCCACTCCCCAGATTTACTTATGTGGTTGCACCTCTGCTAGATCATATGCTATAGGAACCATCTGCCCTCGGAGGATGAGGGAATGGCCTAATTTCTAGGGTTCTATTAAATTTCAATCAGCTGAACAGATAATTTAATAGTGGGATTTACACAGTGCTGAAGCTGGGTTTTAAAAATCTTGTTATAAAATGAAGCCTAAATTTCCATGAAGTGAGAGATCATATTCCACGTATCCAAGCTGTCATTTTATTTAATAGGTGTTTCTTCCTAAGGGCACCCAAATACTCATTTCCATAGCCAAGTCAATTCTCTCAAGAACTGCCAGAGACGTCTGGTTTTTAAAGAATTTATTTTCTTGGCTACCATTGTAGCCCTTAAAATATATTTATTTATGTTACAGCCCAGGTTCCTCCCAAATGAAAATACAATATTACTTAAAATGTATGGTATAATGAAGGATCATATGGACAGAGATGTTCTGTTGAAGACATATTCCTAAAATCAATTGCTTTTACTGCACTCTGAGACGGCAAATACAAATGGGGCACCTCCAGAATTTATAATACAAAGCTGTGTGAAAAATGAAAAACATCACGTGCAGATAATTTAATTAAAAATATGATGAAGTTCATCAAATAAATTATTCAATGACTATTATTCAACCAGCTCTAGTTATTAACTTAAATGCCAGCAGCAGCTATGTCTCACTGCAGTCCAACTCATCTGGAAGACTTATATGGAAAATCAGCTGTAGCATTGAATTAGAGAGGCTCATCTCAAATCCCTTGATCTCTCTGTTTTATGAAGTTTAGATATGGATCCAGATTTTGTAGCTCAGGCCCATACCCAGTTGTAGGTCAATGGGAGTTTGCCTGAATAAAAACTGAGAGTCCAATCTGGCAAAGACAGATTTACATGTTGGGACTTCACTCCTGTTTAAAGCTGGGGCTTCAGTCTCTGCAGGATTTGCTTATTAAAGAAGGTCAGATGGGGCAGTCATAAAGGGTTTATCAGCACAAGTTTGCTCAGAAATGGGAAGCCGTTAAGGTGATCCGAAGACTGTGTCAATAAATCCTTTATACAATAGCACATCACACCATGTATACACTCCGTGCCACAATTTACAAACAACTATTCAGCAAATATTTAGAGAATTTGAAAATCTGTATTGGCAATTTTTTGTAGCCATCCACATGAAAACCAAGTGCCTTAGTTGTCATGAATCCAACTGTACAGACTTTACATTGAGAGGGAAAGAAAGCTATCAATCCTCAAAAATAGCTTTTCTGTGCAAAATAATACCTAGCTCTTACATAGTACTTTTCATAAGGCGATTTCAAAGCAACTTACAAGAAGGTGAGTACCATTATCTCCATTTTGTTATAATGAATTTAAGGAGTTATACTTGGCAAACTGCCATTATTAGCTTATAAACTTGTTGGTGGCAGGGAATATCTTACTATCTCTGTACAATGTAGTGAGACCTGAGCCTATTTGGGGCCTTCAACTGTGGTATTCCCAGAATATTAAATAATAGTATTTTCTGTATATCACTTGGATTATCCTTTTCCTTTATTTAATTTTCTAGTTAATTTTTATGTTGAATCTAGTGTTCATGAAAAGTGCAGAAATGACAACTCTGAAATCTTCTTTTTAGCTAAAGGACATACATAGCAACTTTTCTTCGTTACACTGCAGCCTGGCTCTGAAGCATTTATCTAAAAACTGAAGCCTCTCTGTCCATTCATTAACCCCCTAAACCATCCAAGGCTACCCAGAGGATTCAGGAGGCCTGGGGAAAAGCAGGGGAGCTGCGGTGCTTGTACTCACCCGGCAGCGGTCTGGGTCTTCGGCAGCTGGGGGCTCTTCAGTCGCTCCACATCTTCAGCAGCACTGAAGGGCCCCCCGCCACCGAAGACCCGTATCGCCGCCGGGCCAGGGCTCGCAGGGCCTCACTTGCCCCCTGGGCGGCCCTGAAACCATCCATTCATTCACAATCTCATTTAAATAATTCTTCCCTGTCTGTGACTAGCTAGGCTCAGATTGTTTATCTACACACTGTCCTAAGAGACGTTTTCTATTCTCTCCATTTAGGAATTTCTTCCATGCTTTTCACCATGGTTTTTTGGTCACATGGTCAAAATGTCACCTGCAACTTTGCTATTTTTCAAAATCTACATTTAGAGAATTTTTTTTGTTCACTTTGTTGCAATACATAAAATCCTCCTTTGTATATCCAGCAGCTAACAACATTATAGCTTCATAATAATCTCTGCAGCCAAAGGCTACTTCAGTATTTTGCGAGTAGGGATTGGTATGACAACTGTACTGCTTTATGTACTGTTACGATCATGGGTAAAGGCATTTTAAGTTGTCTGGCTTTTCATCAGTTTTTAATGCTAGGTAGACTGCACAATTAGTGGATTTATGTATTTAATTTTCTCTTTGAAGAATAGCTTTTGAACCACATTTAATTCTGTGCATCTGGATAATAAATTATTCATGCAGCACCTGAAATTAACTACTGTTCCCAAATAAGCAAACACAAATATGCTTTGCAAATAAAATACATCCTACTTAGTTATTAGAACAATAGAAATTAGAGCTGGGAAAGACCTATTTTCTTGTCCATCCTATTAGGAATGTTAAAGGATTGTTTATACCTTTCATATATCAGTTTTTCTTGATGGTCAGCTTAAAAGATCCTGTTTGTTTTCCAGTTTAATGTGACATACCAAGAGAGAGAAGGAAACTTTGGATGAACATATGAAGTTTGGAGGTCTTAACAAAACAACCCTCCAAAGTCCATGGG
Organism: Mauremys mutica; assembly: GCF_020497125.1. Taxonomy (NCBI): domain Eukaryota; kingdom Metazoa; phylum Chordata; order Testudines; family Geoemydidae; genus Mauremys; species Mauremys mutica. The sequence goes on along the minus strand of NC_059072.1, from coordinate 121,630,099 downwards.
AGCTGCTGAGTACTCATTACTCTTGGAAAATGAGTGGTGAAATGCTGGTCCATTGAACTCAATGGCAAAAATTACATAGACTCCCATGGGTCCAGCATTTCACCACATGTGCCCACATATGGGTTTGAGCTTCATTTTAGTCTCACATTTTTTTAAAAAACTCTTGACCTGTGAGTTCTGCCACAGCTCATTCACAGCAATGAGGGGTGGGTTCAAATGTCCAGAAGTTCTGTTAACAGTTAGCAGATACCACTTGCTTGAGCCCCAACCCAGAAACCTGGGAAAACTAAATATCTCCCTGGGAGTCCTTAGCAGGCAAACTTCCCCACTTGTCAGTCGGTACAAAACAAGTAAAATTTTACTTGGGATTGGGGGAAAGAGGTCTCTTTGTTCCATGCCTGACTAGCAGGTGAGATAAATAACACAAACCACCCCCATCCATCCAGAAGGTTTGAGATGGTTGATTTATGTTCTGCCATTTTGAACAACACAATTTATTGTAAATAAAGCTAATGGAACCGGAAACTCATTAAACTCCATTCTGAATGTGATTTCTGCTGCCATCAGTCAGGAAGATACACATTATGCACACTGTCACTTGATTCTTTTGTAGATCTCTAGGGTATCACCAAATGGCTCACTCTAGAGAATCACGTATGATATCCATCTGTAAATAATGAACCGCTTATTTTTCAGAACAATAATCCTTAACTCAACTTCCACCTTCTGTATTTGCCTCTTAGCTCAACTCAGAATGAAAATTCCCTCTTTTCCTCTCCATATTCCCAGAGCCATATGTTTTTCCAGCTGAGGCAGCTCAGGAAGGCTAGTTCCCGGTGGAATTCATCTTTGTTTTCTACTGGACGTGTGAACAGTTTTCTTCCCCATCCTCTTGCAGAGACTGAATTTGTGGCCTGTCCAATGTTTTCTGCACCTGTTGATGCAGCAGGAGCATAGGACCTGATGTCAAACCCTAACGCTGATCCCCACACAGCAATTCACTGAGCTGCTACTAGACTGCTGTAACAACCCAGATTGCTAATAAGTTGTTCTAGCTGCTGCTGCATCAGATGTTGTTCCCACCTCTTTGTTGGCTGGTGATTGCTGGCACCACTGCCTGCGAAGAGCTAGCTCAAATGGCATCTCACTCTGTAACCAGGAATAGTCCTACAACCATGACCTGGCTGGATAAAGTTAAGTGTTAACTTTGGAAAATGTGACTTAGGCTACTAGGTAACTTAGATGTTCTGGAAAAATGTATCCCATGACTGGCTTTCAACTAGCTGGGAACCTTGGAAAATTGTATTATTATTTTGTGGGTCAGGGACCGACCATCTTTATTGTTCTCTGTTTGTATAGCAACTAGCACAATGTGTCCAGGTCCATGACTGGGACTCCTAGGTGCTACCACAATACAAATAATGACATACACCACATTACATGAGTGGTAATGGATGGAATACTATTCTCTCTGGCATAAGGCTTTAAAGATGACCTACAAAATAGGAAACAAACTGTTCTTGTACTTTACTCCTTTTTTTATGATGTTATCATAACTATAAAGGGAAGGGTAACAGCCCTCCTGTGTACAATACTATAAAATCCCTCCTGGCAAGAGACACCAAAATCCTTTTACTTGTAAAGGGTTAGGAAGCTCAGGTAACCTGGCTGACATCTGACCCAAAGGACCAATAAGGGGACAAGATACTTTCAAATCTTGGTGAGGGGGGGAGGCTTTTGTTTGTGCTCTTTGTTTTGGGGGTCGTTCACTCTTGGGACTAAGAGGGACCAGACATCAATCCATGCTCTCCAAATCTTTCTGAACCAGTCTCTCATATTTCAAACTTGTAAGTAACAGCCAGGCAAGGCGTGTTAGGTTTATCTTTGTTTTCTTAACTTGTAAATGTTCCTTTTTGCTAAGAGGATTTACCTCTGTTTGCTGTAACTTTGAACCTAAGCCTAGAGGGGGTTCCTCTGGGCTCTATGAATCTGATTGCCCTGTAAAGTTATTTTCCATCCTGATTTTACAGAGATAATTTTTAACTTTCTTTCTTTAATTAAAAGCCTTCTTTTTAAGAACCTGATTGATGCTCCTTGTTTTAAGATCCAAGGGGATTGGATCTGCACTCACCAAGAATTGGTGGGGGGAAAAGGAGGAGGAGTGGTTAATTTCTCCTTATTTTAGGATCCAAAGGTTTGGATCAGTGTTCACCAGGAAATTGGTGGAGGAGTCTCTTAAGGCTACCCAGGGAAGGGTTATAGTACTTGGGAGGGAGATATTCTAGGGGGGAGGTAGACAGAGTTTCCCAAATAACTCTTAAATTATTTGGGTGGTGGCAGTAAAACCAGATCTAAGCTGATAATTAAGCTTAGAGGTTCTCATGCAGGTCCCCACATCTGTACCCTAGAGTTCAGAGTTGGGAAGGAACCTTGACAGATGTATAAGGACTGTCTCAATTATTGTTTTGATTTTTAAATGTCTGGCTGTGTTTTATATTCGTATGAACAGTTGCTAGCTTCCCTCTTTGCTGGAGCATGTTTAGCAAGTACTTTGGACCTTAATGTCACACTAGGCTGTAACCTGAGCTGCAGCTTCTCCTCCCAAAATCTGAGGGGATGGATGCAAAGGGGATGCTTCATTTTTAAAGCCTTTAGGGGCTTCTCTATGCTAGCAAACTTCACGGCTGTAATTCTGGTAAAAATGCCAGAATCCTGCCTGTACTGTGAATTCCATGACTACTAATGCCAGTGGAGCTGTACCTATGGTATGTTTATGGCGATGAAATTTGCTAGCGTCGATTCAACCAGATGGAGAAACAACGAATTACAGCTCTACTGATGTCACAATTTGACCCTGTCAAGATCCTCAGGCAAAAAAGTAGGGAAATGAGGAGCTGATATTTCCAGTGCAGTATTGCCAATCTCCAAGCATTCAAAAATCATGAGATTTTAAAAATAACTGAGTTTTTAAAATTTGTCTGCTGGTGTTTTAGCTTTGATTCATATTTTCAAGCTTTTGTCTGCAACCAGGAGGTAAGAAACTTTTTTTAAATGAAAGCTGACATACTGATGTATTCATATTACTCCTGGAAATGGTGGTATAAGGAAAAACACCCAATATCATGGCACGTGCAATAAAATCACAACAGTTGGTAACAGTGGCAAGGTAAAAGTAATAATAAAAAGACAGAAAATCCTCTTTTAAAAAAAATTGAAATTGTGTATAAATTATAAAGACAACAAATTACAGTTCACCTTTAAAACTTCCGAGGGTGCTCAGTGTGACTTGGTCTGAAAAGGTTTTGTGAACTGACAATAGACTGCAACTAAATACCGTTAGGTCGGTTGGCTGGAGCAGGATAAGGAAGAAGTGTTTTCAATAGAACATTGAAATAATATTAAGTTCTGTCTGGTGTTGAAATTTTTTAAGTGTGTGTTTAATATTTTAGAATCCTTGACAATTTTCCTCCAGCAAGGTGGTGGTTTGTGTGGCAGTGGCTGTTGTTTGTTGTGGTATCCAATGTGGGGCTGTTAGTTCTGGTGGGTTTGATTGCATCTATAGTGCTGCATTTATTTTGCAAACTAATTGGGCTTCTTTTGGCAGGTTAAAAAGTAACTATCCATAGTTGGGTGTAGTAACACACCCCTCTTCTCTTGGCAGCTGTGCACAGCTGATTGCACTATGCATGCCTAGCTTTGCAAGACTTGGAGCAAGCCCTGGCCTCCCAGAAGTACAAGAAATTAGGATGCTGTCCGCCACCTAGTGGCCACACATAACAGTGGACTTAATTATTGGAGTCTAAATCAGTGGCTGGATCCACTAATTATTCACTGACAAAAATTGTTCTTAACACAGTGTTAAGGCTGCCCGATGGTATATTGTGCCCTTGCAGAATATCAAGTTCAACAAAACTCAAACTTCTGAAAATGAGGAACTAGAATTAAGGTACATGGCCTCTCCAACTCCTCTGCCTGCCTGGAGCTGACAATAGCCAAGGAGAATTCTCTGCATGCACTCCATATTCCTGGGGGAATTCTGCGTGAAGAAATTAAAAATTCTGCGCACAATATTTTCAAATTCTGCATATTTTATTTGTCAAAATAACACAATATAATCACACCAGTTTCAATTATTTTTGGTCATTTATTTCAAATACCTATCGGCTAGTCCATCTGTAACAATACAGACAACAAAAAAGATTCAGGAAATGTTTTTTGACAAATAGATTCCTTACTATGCCTATTAATACAGTTTAATTCGTTTAAACTACAATATAGAACCGTATTTCCCGTGCCCCTCAGAAGCAGTGCAAAGGCTTGGGGGAGTCAGGGGTAACAGAGGAGCTCAGGGAGAGGGAGGTAATTGCTGGGAAGGAGTCTGGGTGTGAACCTGGAGGGTTGTTGGGTATGGGTGGGAAAAGTATGGAACAGGGTTTTTTTGTGGGGGGGGGCAGGAAGGGATCATTAGGGAGTTTCTCCCATGCAGACCCTGGCTGACCCCTAGCCTCTCCCATTCAGTCAGGCACATCTGCCACTGTTCCGATGTGTGCCTGGACCCTGATGTGTCCTTGCACCCCCTGTCCACATGTGTTCCTCCACGCCCACTCAGGCACCCACTATCCCATCCCTGTGTAGCCCTGCACCTCCCTCCACCCTGTAGCTCTGTGCCTCCACTCCCATTCAACCCTAGCCCCAGTCTGTCCTCTCCCACTAGCCCTTTTGAGTCTCTGTCTAACCCCCCAGCAGCCCCATGCTATCTGTCTCCCCATAGCCCCTGTCTCCTGACCTGGCCTGACAAGCGCTGGGAAAAAGGCACTGCAATCTTTCTGTTCCCTAGCTGGCCAGAAGCTGCGGCTTTGGTCTATTGCCACAGTGCCCTCTGGTGGGCAAAAGGCGGGACTGCAGCAACTTTCTGGCAGAAGTTTTTTTCTGCACAAAACATTACAAATATGCATGGCTCATTAATTATGCATGTGCACAGTGGTGCAGAATTCCCCCTGGAGTAACTCCAGCTGCATTCACTGTGTTAGGTGTAGCTGTATTGAATGGTGGAGGAATTAGTTGGAACAGCTTGAAAGAGCTGTGATTGTAATATGAGGTGATGTGGAGGGCTGTGCCCCTCTGGAGAAGTGTGTGAGCCTGTGATGGGGCGTCTGCCCCACACTGGCAGAGAAGGGTTTAAAATCAGCCTAGGAGGCTGTGCAGGGAACAGCCAAGAAAAGAGGGGCTGCAAGGAATAGCCAGTCAGCGTCCAGTAGGTTCATATAAAAGTGAGCTGCAGGGACGAGCACTTCAGTTGCTGCAGGGAGCCCAAGGGAGAGGACTGGGTTCCTAGAGGGCTGCAGGAGGGAAGCCTCTCAGACAGGGCAGCTGCTAGCAGGTACTGGGAGAGCTAGAGAGAGGGCTCTGGCCGGCTGCTGGGACTTACAGGCTCGAGGTCCTGGAAAGAGGGTGAAGAAGGTGCTGGGGCGGCAGGAAAGTGGCCCAGGGAATTTGAAGCAGTACTGGTGAGAAGTTAAGGAGAGTCAGTGGGAGGCTACTACCTAAAGGGCCGGGACCCAGAGCAGTGGGTGGATCTGGGTCTCATTCCCCACTGGGGAAGTGGTTAGATTCTAGAACTGAGATTCTCACCCCCACCCAGGAAAGGGAAAAACACTAACAGTGACATGGCCAGAGGGCTGAGTCAGGAAGAGGATGCTGCAGTACTTGGACTGAGATGGGTCTGCAAAGGCAGGGAGGACGACAGGCGAGGCATCATCAGGGGAGAGTGCACCGGCTAGCAGAGCTAAACCCCATGACGGCCAGCAGAAGGCACCACAGTGGTGAGGGACTCCTGTGACATGTGGTGGAGAATGTGGGTATTTGGCTGCCCCTGAGGGAAGGGGATTGAGTGAGTGACTCATATTGTTTGACAGCTACCCCGATACAAGGGGAATGGGAAAGGCTATAGAAGAGACACTTGGGGAAAAGGGACAATGGAGCTGCCATGGGCAGAGGCCTTTTTGGTGGAAGGCATGTGTAGCTTCCAGGCTGGACTTCAGAGTTGCCGCTCCCACTGAAGAGGGTTGAAGAGCAACCAAGGGGGATCCAGGACCTAATGATGTAGATGCTGGAGAACCAGCAGCTACAGTGGGAAGCACAGAGATACTGCCGGAATCCCTGAGGTACCTGGCTGAAAATCAACACTGTTTGTTTGCTCAAGATCCTCCAGGAGATGAGCAGGGGCCAGGAAGCCTGGGGCAAGAAGCGAGGCCCCAGGGTCAGGATGCTAGAAGCCCAAGCAGGGTGGTGTTACACTTGTGAGCGATGGGGACACTTTGAGAGTGCCATTATTGGGATGACAGGAAGTCTAGCTCCAAGGGAAAAAAAGTAGGAAAACCCCAAGGTCCCTGGCCTGTGAAGAGAACAGGAAGAGAGGATGCTTGTTTCACCTGTGGGGAACTAGGGCATGTGAAGAGGCAGTGGCCCCAAAAGCAGGACCTGATCCAGGAGAAGGGCAAAGAATTCAGAAAGGACCAGAAAGAGGTGCCAGATACCCAGAGGGGGTGCACCAGGGTGATGGAGAAGGCCAATGGGGCCAAACGAGAGAAATGGGAGAGAAGGAAGAGACCTTTAAATGTCCAGCTGAAGGATGTGGGGACTTGTACAGAGACCAATCAGGGGGAGCTGGGTACTCAGACCATAGGAAAAAGGGTGCTGCGACAGCCAGCAAAACAAGGGCCTGGGCTAGGGGAGAAACTTAAAACACTGAGCTGGCCTTGCATGTAGCGCAAGAGGACACAGAAGCGCAGGAAGGGAAATTCAGGGACGCCATGGAGGAAAAGGGCAAGTTGCTCCACCTAGTGGGGAACCTAAGTCAGGAGAGGGACATCCTGTGAACCCAGCTGCAAGGGAAGCAGGGGAGGTAATACCGCCACCCCGGGTGGTTGTCTTGAGGAGGAAGGTGTGTGATGGGGCATTCACCCACGCTGCCAGAGAAGGGATTAAAAGCAGCGTAGGGAGGCTGCGCAGGGAGCAGGCGGTAGGAGAGGGGCTGTGAGAAACAGCCAATCAGCATCCAGTAGGTTGATATGAAAGGGAGCTGCAGGGCAGAGTAGTTCAGTTGCTGCCGGGATCCCAAGGGAGAGGACTGGGTTCCTGTAGGGCAGCACCTCAGACAGGGCAGCTGCTAAAAGGTACCGAGGGAGCTAGAGAGAGAGCTCCTGACTGGCTGCTGGGACTTGCAGGCTCCAGGCCCTGGGAAGAGGGTGGAGAAGGTGCTGGGGCTGGGGGGAAGTGGCCCAGGGAATTTGAAGCAGCACTGGTGAGAAGTTGGGAGAGGCAGCAGGAGGCTGATAGCTACAGGGTCCCTGGGCCAGGACATGGAGTAGTGGGTGGACCTGGATCCCCCCGCCCAACTCACCACTGGGGAGGTGGCCAGACTCGAGAACTGATAGAGCTTGTCTCCCCTCCCCGGCCCCGGGAAGGGGAAAAACCCTAGCAGTGACACGACCACAGGGCTGAAGAGGATGCTGCAGCACTTGGACCGAGGCAGGTCTGCAGAGGCGATGATGACAACAGGAGAGGCACCATCAGGAGAAGGCACACCAGCTAGCAGAGCTAACCCCCATGACAGCCAGCAGAAGGCACCACAGTGGTGAAGGAACCCTGTGACAGAGCCCTTCTCCCTGCACCCCCCATGAGTGATAAAGGAAATAGGGGCACATGTAGCTTGAGAGATCCAGTATGCCCCATGTTGTATACTATCGGCTGTGCCAGTAGTGGGGCGCAGGGTCTCCTTGCCATGGAGACTGTCAGCAGTTGGGTGGGAGATGAGTGTGGTTTGTGAGTTTAATGAAGGGTAAGTGAAAGTCTGGTGTTAGATGGCATCGCGTGGAGAAGGATAAAGGGATTATAAAAGGATAGATGGGATTCCTTCTCTGGAGGAGGCGAAGTGTTTGAGTGTAGGCCAGTGCAGCTCCTGTTCAGTACAGTGCAAAGGGAGAGTGCAAGAATGTGTCATGGTGCATTGGGGCATTGCTGAAAGAGGCTGGAGTTATGGTTGCATGGGCATGCATCTTAACTCTTCAATGCCTGGTTTTCAGAAATTTGAGTTTTGATGAACTCTGTGTTCTGGAAGGGCACAAAGTATTACCCAGCAACCTTCACTCTCCATTAACATAGTCTCTGGTCAGTGAATATTTGAGAAGTGCTTCTGCAGTTTTCCTCCCCAGTTCTGTGCCTCTAAATTAGCTATGGTTCATGCATCATCAGGGGTGAAAGTAACTTAAAGGACTTACCAGTACTCCAGAGTCCTGCAGAGGGGGAGGGGCCTCAACCGGAAGAGGTGGGGCCTTTAAATCCCAGGGTTTTTAAATCAGGATTTAAAGGGTTTGGGGATTCGGCTGAAGCTAGGAGCCAGGCCCTTTAAATCACCCCCGGAGCTACCAGCTGCAGAGGCGGCTGGGAGCCCTGGGGTTTGGGCAGGGGCGAAAGTAATTTACATTTCTTACCCATATAGTCCAATCGCAAGCAACCCACCTCTCCTACGTACTTCATGGATCCCTCTCATTGCATGACATAGATAGAGAAAATAAAGCTACTATTACTACTACCAGTACTGTCTGTAATAAAACTTTACTATTGGAATAAGCCTGAAAAAGTGAAAACTCACTGTCGCATTTTTCTCCATGTCTTCCCTCCTCCTCCAGCCAGGCTGCCGACACTAGGCTCCGTGCTTTCTCCCTGGCACTCAGCAGCTGCAGGGGCTTCCCTCTAGCTTGCAGCAGGGAGACTGGCTAAGGGAGGGAGAAGACTGCCTCCTGCATAAGAACAGTTTAAACTCAGCTGTTCTCTGTGCAGTTCAGTAACATTTCAAAGAGGATCTGCAAGCAGTTTGGACATCACAACCATGATCCTCTGCTGGGGAGGGAATGGGATAGATTTGAACTTGGAAATGGTTCCTGATTTTGATTGTGTTTTTTTGTATATAGGAGATCCCCCTTATCCCGGGGACAGAAAAGAACTGCCCCTGCCATGGTCACACACCCCCACCCCCCTCCCAACAACAACTGGGAATGAAATTAACAAGGATGCCAGAAATGGCTCCTAACTCTGGGGATTGAACTGCGCAGGGAACAGCTGAGTTTAAACTGTTCTTATGCAGGCAGCAGCAGCAGGCATTTCAGCCAGTTTCCCTACTGCAAGCTAGAGCATAGAGGAGAACCCCTGCTGGGGGGAGGGGTGGGGGGAGGAATGCAGATCCTTTTCTGCAGCCTGGCTGGAGGAGGGGGAGGGAGGAGAGGAGAAACCAATGTGACCGTGAGTTTTCCCCTTCCACCTGCTTTTATTAGCTCTGGATTTAAGCTGTGCAGCCAAATGCTTGTATTTGTTGTGTATATTAGTATTGGAGAGATCCCCTCATCCCAGGAGCAGAAAAGGACTGCCCCTGCCATGGTCAAACACACCCTCCCCCCTGCCCCCAGGTACTGTGAGTGAAATTAACAAGGATGCCAGAAACCACTCCTAACCTCCAGGGGCTGAACCACTCAGGGAACAGCTGAGTTTAAACTATTCTTATGCAGGGGGCAGGCTTCTCCCTCCCTCAGGCAGTCTCCTTTTCTTACCGGTCCTCCGTACCCACCCGTACCGGCTTACTTTCACCTCTGTGCATCATCAAAGAAGGCATTCCATCCCCCTATTATGAGGGATGCCTGAATTTCTAGGCACCTATCCACTCCCTACCAAAAAGGATACCAAATAACAGGTCATTTTATAACCTGGTGCAGTCCAGGAATAAACTCTGGCTCACAATTGCCTCCTGGAGGAAGGATGACCTAGCAAAGAGGTACTGGGCTGGAATTCAACAGACTTAGGTTCAATTTCTGCCTCAGCCACAGACTTTCTGTGGGACCTTGGTCAGGTATCTTCATTTCCCTGTGCCTTGGTTCCCCTGTAAAATGGGGATAATTCTTCCCTGTCTTACAGAGGTGTAATGCTTGTGCTTGGATACTACAGTGGTGAGGGCAATATGAGTACCTAGACAGATGCAGTTGAGATATAATACCTACCCTTTCCCCATCATATACTAAAAAGCAACCCTGAGTCATGTGAACAAAAAAGGCTGGCCTCCTAGTGCAACTCTCAGTGTTTGTATTTCAGGTCATTTCAGGGGGAGGGGAAGGAAGGGTATTGGTAAAAAAAACAAACAAACTTGAGAGCAGGGTGGTTTATTTCCAGCTCTGCCGCTTCACCTCTGAGCCTCTGTTTCCCCTCCCACTCTTCTTCTGACATCTTGTCTATTTAGATTAATTCTCTTCAGGCAGGCACTGTCTTTCACTATGTGTTTGTACAGTGATGCCTGAGGGGCAGCTCCCTTGCCTCATCCCAAGATCCCGGCAGATACTGAGGAGGGAAGAATGTGGGGTTGGTGGGTAGGAGGGTCTCTTTCCCCCCTCCCCCCACTACCTCTGCCATTCACCCATGTTTCCCTTCCCAGAGTCCCACCTCTCCCCTCTCCCACCACCCATTCTCATTTATCCCTCTCCCCTCACTGTGGCCCCACTTCTCTGCCCCAATCCCCCTCCCATCCCAGCAAGCATTCACATATTTAGTTTAGTTTATTTTCACAAATACCTTAATTATATTTTCCCCAAACTAAAAAAACAAACAAACAACAACAACCCTGACAGACAGATTTTTGGGAAAATGTTAAGAGCACGTTTCTAGATTTCTGCCCTACATCAAACAAAATCAGCCACTAGCTGGGTGTCAGCTGGGATCAGTGGCTATGGCATATCCCTTTGAGACAACAGGATAGAAAGCCTTTTGATAGCTAGTCTGTCCACATGTGCACAGTGTAATCCATTTGGTGTATGAGCTTTGGAATGTTAGGCACACTCCTAAATAGACAGCTAAACTTTCTTTAATACCATTTTCAACTTAACTCCCCCAAAGGGGTAGTGAATTCCATGCACGAGGTGGGGGTAACTTTTGAGTGACTGAGACTCTTGTGCCAGGATAAGAGCCTGGATTTGATCCCCAGTTCGGGGCAAAAACACATTGCTAGAATCTGAACCTTAAGAAAAGGTTGTTTTTGGTTTTTTTTGCTGGGGGTAGGGCTGAATCTCAGGAACCCCTGAGTAAAACGATGCCAAATCTGGACCATTAACCTTATCATGCAACCCCTGAGGTGCACAGAGTTTCAAACCAATCCAAGTAACTGTGCAGATTTTAGAGCACTCACACTCCGGCTTTAAATAGTTCTAAACCCAGTTGTGCTCCACTATAATACCCTGCACATTGCTGTAGTTGAGACTTCAGCCAGGACCCTGGAATCTGTGGGCAGCAATTCAACCAAAATCCAATGGGTTGAGTGATAGCTGGTGTGCTTTTAAACTTGTGTCAGCTGGAAGTCACTCCTTGCATCTCTTACTGGCCTTTCACAAAGGCCATAGGAAAAGGAGCATAGGAGAGAATAAAAGAGGTAAGATATGGAAATTACTGGAACCTTCCGCCTCCTCTCTTAGTTTAGCCTCTCTGTCTTGTCTTGGGTTAGTCATTCCCCCTTTCCACATTTTCCTCCTTTCTTCTCTGCTCTGTCATCCACCCTCAGTGGACAATCAAATAAAAATTCAAACAATCATCGGTTAAAACTTTGTATCTCATTAATTGGCACCCTTCTCGGCTGGCTTAGCAGAGAAGGCCAAAGGCTGAACTAGTGTAGACTGGCCCAAGCACCGTATCTTGTCACATCCAGTCCAGAGGTCGGTGTGTTGAGGCTGATTGGAGGAGGGCTATGGCCCATGCTATGCCTAGTCTTAGGATAAATAACACTTCTGTTTCCAGAGATGTCATTCTGGTATCATCCACTAGCACGACATTCACAAAAAGCAAATTGTCTGACAGCTTATTCTTCTTATATAAACAAATACAAGTGAGTCTTAAATGGAAAGTCAGAATGATTTATGTTTTAATATAGCTGTGTTTGTATCATTTAAAAACTCCCCGGCATCAGTATTGATCTCTGAAAAATCGTTTCCGTGAATCTCATTTATAAAGAGGGGGTGGGAGAAAACAGTCAGACCCAGTTTGTGGAATGTGATTGATTGAAACACTTTAGTATTTTCATTTCCCACTCCACCCTCCTTGCTCTCTCACCCTCCACACAAACAGATCACACACTCATTGTGTTAATAGGGAACAGACGGGAAGCTAGAAAAATTCAAATTAGAAATAAAACCTCAACTTTTTAAAAGAGAGGGTAATTAAGGATTATAAGAGCTTCTCAAGTGAAGTGACAAATTCATCATCACTTATAGCTTTTAAAGTGAGGTAGGATGTCTTTCTAAAAGATCTACTCTACTCCGAACATGAGTTATTGAACCCCAAAGTGTTCTCTTACATAGTAGGAAAGAATAATTCTGTAGGAATTACTGGTGAAAATCTATGGCCTGTGTCATGCCGAAGATCAGGCTCCATGATTATAATCCCTTCCAGCCTGAAAAATTGATGAATGGAAATTCACAGAAGAAACAGAACACATTAACAACTATTAGCAGAAAAGACCTTGAATGTTCTACACATGTTAGCCACATCACAGCTTGAATGAATATGATGTTGGCAGTTCCTGTCGTTGATTCTCCTTTCAGCAACTCCTTCCTTTCATAATTTTGCTGAACGTGATGTACAAGTAGTGTGAGATTTAAAACCTTTATCCTGACAACAAAGCTCCTGCAGGCATGCAATTTAATGGGGTGGGGACTGGGCAACGAATGATTATAATAAGGAACACAAGCTGTGTTGGGCTCTGCGGAACAGCTTGGCACAAGAGCAGTACTAAATGCAGAGCTCTACAGTCTGAAACCAAGAAAAAGCTAATTTTTATTTCTCTGTATTGCAATCTGATGCGTCTACTTTAATCAGAAAAACGCATCTTGTGTCCCTCCTGTTCTGTAACTAGGTTTATTATTTTCAAGTAGAAACTTATTTTTACATTCTGAGAAAAAACAACCTCAGCATAACTTTGTAGGTCAGTGACAAAAGTAAAGGAATCCTTTTATTTCTGAGACAACCCTTTGGGATTCCCTCTATTTCTTCCTCTTCTGACCCTCCTTCAGACTGAATAGAGGGGTGTTTAGGTATCTTTTGAAGCTAGTCAATATCACTTTGGGTATCCACCAGTAGGGGTCACTCCAACAATGCTCTCAAAGGATTATAACAATTTAAGTGCATAGTATACCTCTCTTTCTGCTGTACCAGCTACAGCCATGGCCTATGTTCTCACTAGATGTCCCATGCAAAACAGAGTTGGGTATGGTGGTAGTTGGAAGGAAGGGCATTGAGAAATCACATGGTGCTGTCAGACGTATGTAAGTGATTCAGTAGATGGCACCTTTCCCCCTGCAGAATAGAAGTAATACCCCAACCAAGGGGTTAGGAAGTTCTGGTTTTCAGAAGAAATGTAAACCAACAACTTTTAAGCCATTAAGATCCAGTGGCAGGCCTTAGAGCCCAGGCCATATTTCAACTTGTATAATAACAGGCATTCTGTGTATATTTTGCCTGTGGTTTCAAGTCAATATGGTATACTTCATTTCCTGTCATAACCTGTCATGTAATGCTACTGTATGCTGTTAAATAGATGTCACATTGCATCCCATTGATGGGTGATATGTTGCCAACTTTCTACTCACACAAAACCGAGCTCCCTTGCCCTGCCCCTCCTCCAAGGCCCCGCCCATACACCACACCTTCTCTGAGACCCCACCCCTCTCCCTCTGTCACTCGCTCTCCCCACCCTCACTCACACGCTTATTTTCACTGGGCTGGCTCAGGCGGCTGGGATGCAGGAGGAGGTGAGGGCTCGGGCTGGGGTGCAGGCTCCAAGGTGGGGCCAGAAATGAGGAGTTCAGAGTGCAGGAGGAGGTTCCAGGCTGAAACAGTGGGTTGGGATGCGAAAGGGGTGAGGTCTCTGGCTGGGGGTGCAGGCTCTGAGGCCAGGGATGAGGGGCTTGGGGTGCAGGAGGGGGCTCTGGGCTGGGGGTTGGAGCCGAGGGGTTCAGAGTATGGGAGGGGACTCCAGGCTGAGGCAGGGGGTTTGGATGTGGGAGGAGGTACAGACTCTGGGCTGGGGATGCAGGTTCTGTGGTGGGGCCAGAAATGAGGGGTTCAGGATGTGGGAGGAGGCTCTGAGCTGGGGCAGGGGTTGGGATGTGTGGGGGAGGGGATGGATTACTTGTATCCGAACTGATTATTTTCATTACTAATCAGAAGCTAAATCTACTTTCTATCATCTGAGAGTCAATAAGCATACTGGATATAGAGAAGTGATGCCTCTTTTATGTTCCCTTGTGGTTTTCAAAATATTTAATATGATTCAAATATGGGTCAGCCATTCTAACAAACTGCAGACAAACAGTGCAGAGTAAATGAAACCTTTCATATTTTCATCCACTATGTGATGAGATATTATTCAGAAAACTGAGCGCAATTAAAATCTTCATGTAATTAGTACACAAGAATGCAGCTGCAACTTTATCTTTGGTACACAACCAGGCCAACCTGAATGTTCCAGATGAGATGTTTCCTCCGTGATACTTATCAATTTGCTACAGTGTTTATAACAGTTTTCATCCTCTGTAAGGATTATGAGAACAGAAAATGAAATGGATGGGCCAAAATTCTGTAACCAAGAAGACTGCACCTTCTCTGATGAGCTACTTATACTGACATTGACTTCATTTAAATATGAGGGTACTCATAATATTTCAGGAAGTGTTGCACCCTTTGCAAGCTTGCATTCTCCCAGTCCCAGTAGCCCAGCTTCTCACAGTCACATGTCCTCAGAGCTGCTATAAAAAGCTTGCTCTGTCTGTCTCATTCATTCTCAGGTCAGCTCTGAGGCCTAATCACCATTGACAAAGGTTTTAAAAAATGGATACCTAAATGTTGGTTCCTAAATCCACTCTGTAGCACCTAACTAAGTACCCTGATTTTCAAAATTAATGAGCATTCAGCAGCTCCCATTGACTTTATTAGTGTTGAATCTGGTCCTATGATTCTATGATATTCTAAAATATTTCTAATCATGTTTTAGCAAGATGTTACAAATTAAGAACTGACCCACAGAAGAACAAGACTGTACACTCCTTTAAAAAAAACTGGGGCGGTATAACAGCACCTATGTTGCGCTGTTGCCTTAAAATGTTTCAAGCTGTTGTCCTTTTTGCAAAAACATTGAATAAGCACATTGCCTATTTTAGTAGCTCATCTCACTTCCAAGGACACTGTAGGTATTCAGCAGATTTTATCTGAGGTGTAACCGCAAACTAAATATGTAAACTGGTTGAAAAATCAGTGGGAAAATTTTTATGAAAATTGTCATGGATTTTTTTTCTCTTTGTCAAAACTTGAAATCTCCAAGTGTTAGATAGACATTTGAAATGAATTAAACTGTAATTAATACCAGACACAGGATGAAAGTTGTGTCTTTGGGCCTCATAGAGAATATGAGGTATGGTGTAATGTTCACATTCTGATCTCTCCAGTTTAGTGAGCTGACTGATCATTCTTCATCCGGCAGGAGAATCAGAGCTCTAACTGTTCACAATAAAACTTGCCTGATCTCATGTTTCATTATGAATTCTAAACCAGGGGCAGATATAACCTACTAATTCAATGGTGCATTATACTGTCAGAGTCAAGGGGGGGCACCAACCGCCTGCAGCAGCACCCTCCACCCCAGGACCACAGTGAGGAAGGAAAGCCCCAGGAGGGAGGGGAGAACAAATCCTGCATTCCCCCTTTCTCCCCCCCACCCCCACCCCAAGGCAGCTCCTGTCTTGTGGGGCTAGGCCTGGGTCCCTGATCTAGGCATTATTGTCTGGCACACGGGATCACAGCACCGCTCAGGATTGGCCCCCTTGGTTTCACAATTTGTGGGTATGAGTGAACCCATTAACCCATGCGAAAGCTGCCCTGGTTCTAAAATGAACTCTGGTTCATTGAGAGCTTCACTAAGACTTGTGAACCTGAGATAGTTGTGAAACCTGGTGATCTAGACTGAATTTTGCTTGGAGTGTTGGTTTCTGATGAACTTACAATTCAAAGAAAAAACTTGAGGGATACTGTAGTAAAGTGGTCATGATAGGGTTGACTGGGTTACCAAGAGTATTATAAAATGGAGCCAGGCTCCACGCCATCCTTCACTTCCTATTTAGTCCATGTGAGTTCCCCCTCCCTCCACTCTTGTTGTGGTGCAGTTAAAAAAAGCAGCAAGTTCTCAGCCTGAAGTCTTGTGTAGCCTTATTTTTGTTGCACTGAATGGTCACTTTATAAAAGATTCCATCCCATTTGACTTTGTAAAATCCTCTGTGGTTGCAAACCAAAAGCACCAAGCTGAGCACAGCTCCATGCACAAAATATTTCAATGAAGAACAGTCCTGCAGGAAACTAAGCGGAGCAGGGCATGAATTGTTTCTTCTTCCAGTTCTGCCATCACTGGCCTAGTCCACACTATGAAATTTTGTCCTCTCTGAACACAACTCTTGATAAATGTGTTAGCCAGGACTGCGCAGAATTTAGCAGTCAGTGTAGATCTGGGAAACCAACGTTCATCGTCTATCAACTATGTTATTAAATGCTCATTAATGACGTTAGCTGACGTGGTGCTAAGCATGGCTTTCCCTGGTCTGTGTCCTTGACTAAACTGTTTTCAGTCTTCTCTCAGCTAATATGTTTATTGACAACCATGGTCAGGCATGGTAGACTGTTATAGATCAGAACTGTTCTGGGACTGATGTTCAAACTTGATAAGTCTTTCCATTGGTCCTGCTACTGGAAAAGATGGGGAGGGTTAGATCAGGCTACAAATTGCTGAAGCTGTTTGGTACCCCAAGTAGCCACTTTGTTTGCTTGCTTGCTTGCTTTAAGGGCAGCCCAGAACTATCTTGGCATTTGAGATGAAGAGCCTTAGTAACCACAATCTTCTGCCAGCTTACTGTACTCAAGGAGGAAAAAAAACTTGAACTGAAACTAAGTTCTGCAGGCATCTTTCTCCCTAAGAAGCTCTGTCTGCATGAAGTCAAACGCTATGCCATTAACTATATAGAAGTGCTCAAGGGCCAACAATGGAATAATGCGTTAACAATATACAAGTGGTAGCTGTTATGAATCATTTTAGCTGTTTGATGCACTGCTGGAGGAGTCATTTTCCCTGCAAAAGCACAGAGTAAGGAGCTATAGAAAATGTATGCTCCCATTGTCAAGGGTTTGCCTTTTTTAAACCAAAATGTATCACCATGTCTTCTATTGGACTGAATGGGTTATGAAATGAATTATTTTACAGGCGTGCCATAGTGTGCTTTGAAATTACAAGAAAGTCGCTTTTGAGATTTTTTTTTTCTGTTTCTCAATAGTTTTAATTGCAATAGCAAATTGCCTTCTGCCCCCCACTAAAGTTTCCTGCAGTTTCAACTAGTTTCAAGCTTCTTTATTTGCTGACCTCTCCTGTTGTGCAGGGTTATTGTAAGTGTAGTTACACTGGTAAAAAGGGCTGCTATTTTTGATCCCAGAAATTGAAGCATTGAGCCAGAGGGAGGAGGAATGACATGCTTGTGGATGCTAAGCCTCCAAAGGTTCCGTGTGTTGATACAGCTTCAGGGTATGTTGCAACTGCGGAATTGGAACCTTTTAAGGCTCCTCCCTCAAAAATAGTGGGGAAAACGGGAAAAGAATGGGGGTGGGGGCGGGGGAAGGAACACAACAGCAGGAAGTGACTGAGGAGAAGAATGGGAGGCTTAAAGTAGTTTTTAAAAATCCACACCATGTTGTAGTTTATTTGAAAAAGCTGAAAAGGGTTTAAAGGTACAACATCTTAATGTTTTAAATGTGTATTTACATATGTGCATGTCTCTTATTCATGTCATAGGTGCTGACTTTCTTTTTTTCTCCAGGGGTGCTCCACCCCACGGCAGCCAGAGGCCCTGCCCCCACTCTGCCCATTCCCCAAAGGCCCCGCTCTCGCTCCACCTCTTCCTGCCTCTGCTCCGCCCCCTTCCTGAGGCCCCTGCCTGCCTGCCACTCGCTGCTTCCAGCCTCTCCCAAACCCCGCCCCGAGCCGCCAAACAGCTATTTCTTTTGGTTTTTTTACAGAGCAAATATTTGTAAGTGAGCCCTGTACATTTTGTATTGTGTTGTATTTACAATCAATATATTTGAAAATGTAAAAAACATCCAAAATATTTAAGTAAATGGTATTCTATTGTTGTTTAATAGCGTGATTAATATTTTTAATCACTTGAAAGCTCTAGTATGTACATCTTATATCTTGAACATTTTGATTAGCAGCTACTCGGAGGTGACCTAGCAATTTGCTTTGTGAGGTCACATAGTCTCCTGTTGGCTGGTTGAGAAGGAATTTCATGGATTTAGAACCCTTTTTTGATCCAATCTTCCATACTTTTATCCAAACAATTTCCTAATTGAAGTGTTTGCACTTAAAAACCTTTTTCCATTTTGAGAGATTTGCAGTTCTTGTAGGGTTCTCTAGTTTAGGTATCAGGAATATCTCTAAAACCCAGAGTCTTTCCTTCAAAACAGAAGCAGCATTTTAAGTGTACCCATTGTAGTTAACTATTGCTTTCCATACTCTATCAGCAGACCCAGTGAAATATCCATAGTAAATCTCAGTGCAATCAGTGGTGGAAGACTTAGGTCTTAAGATGCCATCATACAAAGAGGCTAACCAGAAAATCTCAATGATAAATTAAAATAAAACTAAATGTGTCTCTACACAGAAAGTTTTATTCTCTTCTAATGTCTTCGATGAATGTTACCAAGCAAACTTTAACTTTGTTCCTGAAGTTGGAACAATCAATACACTATTGATGTGTGTTTAACCCAAAGCTATTATTGCAAGTCAGCCCAAATTAACTTTGCTGTGAGCTACTATTGCCTATTGCTCAAAAGGAAATAGTCCAAAATGAGGTTTTGTGAGAAATCTCATGAGAACATACTCAAGGAACACATGAAATCACTGGCAATTTGTATGATCACAGTCACTGCACAATGCCATAGAACCTCATTATTGCGAACAGCCATGTTGGCTAGCTCTGATATTGATGACTTTGTGTCTTGTTGAATAGTTATCTCCTCCCCCTGCTGGTTAGCACTGAATTCTCTCTGGAGCATTTCTATACTCTGAAAGGACAGCAGTACTGCAAAATATAAATGTAAGAAAAGCCAATGGCTGGAAGGATCATGCTTCCTGCTACTTTGACATATCTTCTCTACAGTGTATTAAATCTACTACCAAATCAGCTGAGCTAACTCTTTGGAGAGAGAGAAAAAGGAAAGGAAAGATTGAGTATCTTGCTATTTTATTTGTTTTTTTTGTTTAAGTGTAGGGATGGATTTTGATGGAGACTATGGTACTAAAAATTCCCATAGAGTTTCAGTAGGTCTTGTTGCCACTATCTGGCACTTATTCTTTTAATGCATTAGCTCTCTATTAATACAATAACATACATTTTGTTTTTTATGAAGCAATGTGAATTATTTATATGCAAGTAGCTGAAACTTTTATATGCGGTGGCAAGAACTTATTTTGCAAAGGCTTCGCTTTCATACTGCTATAAGCCAGTCACTGGCCAATGTACATTAGTTAATTAAAATGATGTTGGCATAGACAGTTCATTTAGCTTGAAAGAAGATGACCCAATAAATGTAAGTAGCTAGCTATGTGTAAGTTTTGACATGGAGAGCATGAAGGTAACTACTATGTGGAGAAAATGTGGTTCCACAAACTTAAAGTCCAATCCTGCAGCCCTTTATTCATGCAAAAATATGGCCAAATCCTGGCAGTGCATGGCAGTAAAGGGGCATAAGGTGCCCCTTGATTCCATATGTGCATTACCCATGTGACTGGTAGTAGTGTAACCGCCATGAGTAAACTAGATTTGTTCACCACATGCATGGAAGGGCTGGGGAATGGGCAAAACCTTGGCTTTGCCTCCAACCAGTTGTCCAATATTGCTGCACAGAATATACACTGTCAGATATAGACTTAGTGTAGAGCAAGAGACAAAACAGTAGAGCCTTATGTGGATATGACATCTGCTCTGCAGATATAATGTGGATATCCACAGTTTCGCAGAGCTCCACAAAACAGAATATAGATTGAGACTAAGGCACAGTTTGCTTTCTGGTAGGGCAGCACAACATCAACACTCTGCTTCTTGCTCCTGGCAAAGTCATGATCTAGCCCATGAGTAGTGGCATCTCAGTTTACAGATGGGGAGACAGAGGTGACTTGCCCAGGATCACACAGGGAGTTGGTGGCGAAAGTAGGGAAGAAAGCTGCAATTCCCAATCCCAAGCCACTAAATAAGTCTGCCTCTCCCATGCTTCCTTTTCTACCTGAGGTAGGAAAATGCAGCTAATCAGCAAACATACTGCCTATCTCTGCACAATTGGTACTAAATAAAGTCTCACAAGCTAACAAAGAAGCTAACAAAATAAAAATGAAGGGTGTGGGGAAAAAGGAAATGACTTGCTGTTGCTCAATGTTTCATACATTGCTCAGAATCAATACTAAAGCTGGTTGAATCATTCATGGCAGATCTAGCCTCTTTTCTAATAGTAAGATTTTCCTGATCCAAACTTGATTTCTATGAATGTTTTCATTATTGTCTTCTATTCAGCCTATTGGGTTTTTTAATTGAACTCTTCAGTTCAGCTATTCACTGATTATTATTTGTGGCATCTGACTCATCACCTCAGCCACATGGACTAAAACTAGAAAATAATGAACACAGAATGCAGGTGTGCTATGAATTTTCAGATATGTAAACTTAGGAGCTGAAATTTGTAAAACTCTAGGCATTCGCCAACATTTTCATGAATAGCCACAGGTTATCCAAATACTCGTGAGTAACCAATTTTGTGACTCTTAATAATGGGGAGCCAAATTTGGCTTTTTATTGAGAAATCAGTTTTATTTTTCTTTATTCATTTCTAAATTATTCTATTTTTAAGATGTTTGAATCAAATAATCAAGAATAATTTCCAGACGTCACAATTGTCCATAATGTCTTACAACCTACAGACTATTTCCTCATAGACCATATCTGAAAGGTCTGTGATAATACTATGTGCATGTGCATGCATCTAATCCTATCATTTTAGTAACACAACCAAGGAATTTATAACACCTTATGGCCTAATTTTTTTTAAATGTCTGAGCACACGTAATAATAATAATTAATAGCAATATCAAGCTCTAATATAATGATTATCAGTAAATCTTGACACACTTTGCAAAGGAGAACAGTACCATTATCCCCATTTTACAGATGGGGAAACTGAGGCACAGAACGTGTGGATCCACAGTCCTTCTAAAAATCATTCCAGAATTCTATACTGTATTAAAGCTGCTACAATCTTCATTTCCCTATGTGAGCTGTTTGCGTGCTTTTGGCATTACTCCATGGAACTAGACTGTCGGTTTCACTTTTTGCACTTTGGGCCCTAGCATGCTGCATTGTTGCAGTATTAAATGCTGCACAGAAACATCTAGTTGTTTTTCAAAGATCTGTTCTCATTGAAGCCTGAGGGGAAAGCCCTTTTAATATCATGGTTTCTTTTAAAACCTTTTCAGTATCATGCCACTATATAATTCTATATACCATTTGTCATACACGCTGTATACATGAGTAATTCTATTAGAAAATTGACATGAAGGTAGAGGGAGAAAGTAAAAGCTTTAGGCAAAGGAGAAAATCTGAGATTTGAAAATTGATGAAGTAGAAGAACTAGAGAGAGGCTGCTCCACACAGTTGGAGCTGAGGAGTGCCAACAGTGGCAAGGCTGCATAAAGAGGGGAATAGGAAAGAGGGGGATGGGTGGGTGGATGGAGCACGGCTGTCCTGGACCCTGAAAAGGAGGGTAGTTTCAAACTGGTTCGGAAACAACTGAGAAGCCAGCTGAGCTGTTTGAGTTTGGGTTACATGACCTGTATGGGGATATGGCTACACAATATTCCATAAGGAATAATTTCTGGAGAATTGAGACAACCCCTATAGTTGGGTTTAAACTATCAGGAAGTGTTCCCTTTAAAACTCAGCCTCAAAAAACAGAGTGAAAACTTCATCCTTGGCTCCACCAGCATTGGTAGAAACCTTTCTCTTCTTTATCTCTTAGCATGCCTGGTTCTCTTTTACCCTGAGGCCCTTCACACCCTACTGGCACTGTAAAAGGGCCCTGAAGTTGGCGTAAACTAGATGGACTGTCACATTAAGGCCAATTTATATTTCCAGAGCAGTGTAAAGGGGTCTCACAGTAAATGAGAATCAGGCCCACTATATATAGCAAAGCCCTTAAACTTAATTTAAACATAGTCATCAGGTCTGTGTTTCCTGCCATGTCAATGAGATGCCAGAGGCAACGTACATTATGACTGTCACTCTTGGCTTGTGATGCCAGGAGCAGTTCTTCATAAAAAAGAGGTGAAATCTATTATAGTCAAAGACAGTTGTGCACAGTTTTATAGCCAAATGAAGGCGATATGCAGCAGCAACTGGTTTGCTGCCCCCTAGGGTTTGTAGAACAAATTTCATTAGGGGAGTCCAAACAGCTGTAAGGGAAAGACTTTAGAAGATAACCTGCATTTTCATCTGCAGACACAGAAGGGGACTGAGGAACATTTTGAAAAGTGCCCTTAATTAATAAGCCCCTCAGCAGGAAAGGGCATTACAATTCCTGCCATAACATTTTGATTTAAAGCTACCACTGTGTCTTGCCTTGTCTTACCTGTGGGGGCCTGATCTGGCAGGGGTGCCCAGAGCAAGCCTAATGCCACCCAACACTGGGCGTGGGGGTAGGGATAGCAGTAGATGAGCCTCCCATATCTCTAACCCACTGGTTAGGGCACTTATCTGGTATGTGAGACACCCTGGTTCAATTCTCCCCTCGGCCTGATGAGGTGAAGAAAGGATTTGATGAGGGGTTTCCCCACCTCTTGGGTGAGTGCTTGTAGTCGCTGGACTATGGGATATTCTGTTGTGAGGCTCTCTTGATGTCACTACTTGTTGAAGCTTTTTATAAATAATTACATCTGTCTTGGTCCAGAGAGAGTGAGAGGATAACTGTAAACCCAGTGGTTAAAGTCACTTTGTGGATCTGACCCCTTAGTGCATGAAAGAAGAAGGATAGTCCAGTGGTTGGAGTTCTAGCCTCAGACTTGGGTTTAATTCCCTGCTCTACCACAGACCCCCTGTGTGACCTGGGGCAAGTCACTTAGTCTCTCTGTGCCTCAATTTCCCATCTGTAAAATGAGGATAGTAGCACTTCCCTATGTCCTGGGGGTGCTAAAGATAAATGCATTGCAGATTGTGAGGTGCTCAGATTCTACCAGAAAGGAGGTTAATTAAGTACCCAGCATAGACTGTGGAATTCTGTGAAAATAACAGAGCTGCTTTCTCATCTCGTCGCACTAGATTTTGTGTTTGTTTCAGTTGATGGGCTTGGACAGTGTGGTAATTGGAAACCAGAAAATATAAAGGTTAAAGTGACAGCACTTCCAGCTCCTTGGGTTTATTTGTCATGTCATTCTAGCCTAGAAGCCCATTTAGGCTTTGGGGTGACAATCTCCTCTCCAATTTGATACCACATGACTAGACAGAACAGTTTAGTGAATGACCTTGGAGAAGCATCATTCTTCACTCCTGGGCTGACAGTTTAAACAAAGTTTGAAAGCTACTGAAGTGTAGCTTAATCACTGATCTCCAAGAATGAATAGAATCTCAAAAGGGAAAAACCTTTAAGTCAACTTCATGAGCCTTTTATCATGAAGACTGGAGTCCTCAAAATATATTGTCCCCTTTAATCTTTTATCTTTGTCTCCATGGACGGCCTGTCATTACTTCACACCTTAATTTTTCTTTTCCAACAAAGAGTGGTTCCCAGCAGCTAACAATATTTTGTTTCCTGAGGGGTGAGCATCAGAAAACTTGAATTTTCCTCCCACTATATACCTACTCAAACATCTTTGGACTGGAAGCCTTTTAAAATCAGGCTCACATGCTATTTCTAGTATTTTTTGGGGGGGTGGGGGAAGGGGGTTGTTTTTGTTTTGTTTTTTTCCCCCTGGCTGAGCAAAAAATCAGATTTGTGCAAACCCATCCCAGTCATTTGGGTTCCGACAAAGAGATTAAGGATCCAATCCTGAAAGTGACTTGACCATCCACAATGTCCATTGACTTAGCCCTTCACAGGAAGTGGTGGGAGTTCTTTGACTACACTGGTAACATGTTTCAAAGATTGAAATGTTAACTATTTCAGTTTCCAATGGAAAAAATCTGGATGCTCTCCAAAGTGGGAGAAAACGCCTCCATTCATTTGACCTGGTCCAGTGTGAAAACAGGTCCAGTGACCAGAGAGCAAATCAATGCTGCCACTCTGCACTAGCCCTGCAACCCATACCAGGCACTGAGCTCCTTGGCAAATGCTTGCTTGTCCAGTAGTCTAATCAATGCAGGCTCATTTGCCCAGCCAATAGATTGTCAATGGCCATTATTTTTCCAGGATCATCCTGATTTTGATGGGGCCCGAATGCCCTGAAAGAGCTGTGATACGGTTTTTGGGCAGCCTTGCGCAGTGCAGCACATAACTGCAATGGAAGAGTGAGGAAGCCAGGATGCCATGTCACTGCGCTGTGATATAACACATCACAATGTTGTGTTTGCAACTTTCTGGCATTGCAAATGCATTAACGTGTTGTAAACGTTTATTCTGTAGGATACTTCAAAAGTGTTGCATTGAACCATCCCAAAATGTTCTCCTTGGTAGTATTGCACTTCTGATAGGTAGCTCTTCCATATTTTAACACAGAGAGTCAGTATCCCAGTAGTAAATACAAGGGTAAAAGATAAGACATGATTGATGTGGAGAGCAGTTATTTCATTAGCCACGTTTCCTGGTTGATACTAAAGAACATACTTCTCCGGCATTTGTGTCAGGGAATGGGTGCTTCATTGACATTAATATGTTGTCATCACTGCAGCTGAACTTTTTCTATTTAATTACTGGGATGGAAAAGGTCTTATTCTTTCTGGTGTACTTCAGGCAGATGAATATAATGTTGATTTAGAAGAGAAAGGATAATCATTCTACTGAGGGCATGCAAATAGGTAAATGCAATCAGTGTATTAATAAACAGGTGGCTCCAAAATTAATCTGAAGATCAAACTGAAGCACACCAAGAACTGAACACATAATGAGATGTTAAATCTCATGAGAGACTGGAGTTGTTTTAATGAAAATCTCCCCTAACCCTTTCCTTACTTCAGGGCAAAAAAGATTTTTTTTCTCTCTGCAGTTCTCTTGTACCTGTCCAGTACTTTGTATGTCAGATCCTCATCTAGTGTAAATCAATCCTTTCTGTGCACAGATACTAGAGCAACTCCACTAAAATCAGCAGAGTTGCTCCAGAATTACACTGGTGTAACTAAAGGTCTTATGGTAGCCTAAAACCTGCAGTGATGTCAATGAAAGTACTGCAGGCAGAATAAATGCAGCATATGGCATACAGAAATCCACTGGACAGACCAGAAAGGAGAATTTTGGCCCAGTACACTGTTAGGTTCAGGAGTATTGTGATTGGACACTGTCCAAAATGGTTATAATTTATTGGTATAATTTTGTTCATGAGTTAATCTGGAGAGGTAAAGTAAGCTAATATTTCATTCCAGAAACAAAGGAACGGGCAATGCTGCTTGCTATTTTGATCCCCCTTTTAGCCACAAAGGTTGGATTTCTGTCCCGCCAATAAATCTTGTGCTGAAAGCTTTTATTGCAGTTTTCTATTGACTCCCCGGGATGAGCAGGGTTTCCTTTTTACCCATTAAGGACAACCCCATATACACATGTACACAGCATAACAAATTATTTGCGGAAATAATGAAGATGGCTGTTTATAGACTATTTGAATGTATAAAGGTCTGTTAATTGCTTTTCCAAATACCCCCCTGAAGGGAAGCTTCTCAGTGACAAAACGTTTCTGGACTTTTGTGTTCGTTGGTAGAGTTGAGTTTTCATTTTGGAATGACTGATTTTAAATGCTTGGTTTTTAAAGTGAGTTTATGGAAATAGATTGGGGCAGAGGTGTATTTTTAAATACACAAAGAGGAATTGAGTGTCTGATTCCCATGTGTCCCTTTGGAAATCTTCCTTTTAATATTTACTCCAGGCTATTCAATGATTAATCCGAGCACCTGAATGGTGAAGATCTGGAAAGCTGTTACCTTTTGGGGAGAAAATCTTGTTTCTAATTTATACCTGAGGCTGTTACAAATGGTAGCTGACTGATTTGCCTTAAAGGCCATAGACCTTATTTCAGAATTCTCTATTACACACTGAAGGACCGGTGTGTGTGTGTTTGTGTGTGTGTGTGTGTGTGAGAGAGAGAGAGAGAGATCCAGTGAGGTACTGAGGGCCTCAGATCGCATTGCAACTTGCTACATTAAGGCTAAACATATTATCCATATTATCCATAACAAATGAGCCACCCATTCTCTAATGTCTATTCACAAAAACTCAGTATTCTAGGAAATAGCACAAGTGAATATTTATGAATCATCTGTTTTACACAGGTATCCCATTTTTGAAATAGCATGAGCATTGCTGGCTTTTGAATTTTCATGAAAGATGAGGGACACTGGACAGTTCCGCTGATTGGTATTGGGATGAGGTCTTCTTCATTTTTAGGTCAGTAACTCAAATCCACCATAAGTTATTGATACTTACAGGGGTGAAATCCTGTAAATCAATAGGACTTTTGTCACTAACTTCAGTGGGCCCAGGACTCTACCTCTTTGCTTTGAGATAAAAAAATCATACAATCCATTATTTATTGGGTGGAGAAGGACACACATTCTTTGCCCTTCTCTGCCTTCACTAGCCAACCATGAATCTGAGTCTAACTTTACATTAGCAGCAAAATGTGGCTGCAAATGTTAGTGATTTGGTTGCCTTTCAAGTACTGCTCTATTGATAGTGGCACACGTCCCAGATGTTGTCCCAGCCCTGCCACTCACTGGAATTCCACACAGACGTATAGGTCCTCACTAGCAGATTCCATGCAGGATCTGGGTTGATATTAGTAACCTGTGTTCTCTCCTGGGTAATGCTTAATCAGCTGATCCTGAAGCATTGACTATTTTCTCTGTCTAACTTATGAATACATATTAAAAACTATAGTAATTCACTGAGTTAAGTGTCTGATGGGGGGAATGTTCTATCACACCTTGCATGATGTGGGACAGATAGCAGGGTCTCTTTGAAAATGCTCCATGCCAGTGCAGGCAATGAAAAATCATTGATTTTTCCATTTTGGGGTTATTTGCATTTCTTAGTTCTAGGTCCCTGTATATTGTATGGCTTAGTGGTTTTTATATGGATTTGGCTATAATCTTGCAGACACATAAATATCATATATGCACAAAATAGCGTGTGTGTTGCAGTATAATTATATTGCATAATGGGCAACCAAGAGTGGCAAACAGTGACATAGAAACATACGGGCCTGAATGAGACAGGACCTATTCCTAAGTGACGTGAGTCATTATTAGTAAGTGGAAGTGATCCTCTAGTCCCACTCTCCAGCACTGTTTAGGGGACTTAGCTATCAGATGGCCATTGAAGCTTGGGTGTTCTGGCGTGATTGGCATACTGACCGGTGTCTAGAGTAGTGTCCTTTGTGGCAGAGAAAATACAGGACTTGGTTTTTAGTTAAGATATAATATGGATTCTTTATTAAGGCTGCTGGACACAGGTATACCTTGGTGTTCTCTTAGCAGAATCTGGCCAATTTGCACAGTGGGAGAAGCTTGCATGCACAACTGCTCCCCGTGCTGTAACTGCTCTGTGGATAAGCAGAGCGCTGAGTCTGCCAAGTGGTCAGTCTGGCACTTCGCACAAGTGGTACGTTCATTCCAGACTTTAAATAGGGAGATGTAATTACAGGTTGCACTCTATTGGGAGCAGCATGTTGTTGCTCTTTGTATATTTTCCCATGCAGTCCATCTGAGCCCAAGCACCCAATTTCTTTTCATTACAAGGCAGTGTGAGAAATTCTTATTTGGCTGCATTGCAGCAGTTTTACCATACAGCAGAGCAGTTAGTAGGAACTGTTTTCTCCACCATCAGCACCTCTAAGATAAGTTGCAAGATCGGTTTGCTGGTCTATTAACTTTATGGGGCCTTCTGAACAGCCTGACACAGGCCCACCAACATGGCTACAGAAAGGGATACAGACTACATCAGCAACCAAATCTGCAGTACTACAAATCCCAGAAGCCTTTTTGTGAGTCATTAATTCTTTCTATAGTGCTAATGCCAAGCTAAGTCCTGGCTTTTGGTGGAGATGGGGACTCATACTTCTCCCAGTGATCGCCACCTAAGAGAAGCAGGGTAAGGAGCACCGGCAGCACTGGTAAATGGCCAGACAGGAGTGCCAAGAAGTGGCACTGTGGTCAGTATGATGGAAAGAAAAGGGAAGAGGTCCATTGAGGGCACACAATATTCCCAGAAGGTATAAATTGAGAAGAGGATGTAACGATATTATGGGAAGCCAAGTGCCCTCTGATGTACATAGTCTTTCAAAAATGTTACTTGTCACAGGGAAACAGTTCCTAGTTGAACAGCAGAGTTGTTTCTATGAAAATTCTTGTAACTAGTGTCTAGATACTAAGGTAGATGGTTGCATTAGAAACTCAAAGATAATGTATTGGTGGTCTAGGAGTTCTTCCTAGCAGTTTTCCCAGTGGTCTGTCTTGAAAACCCCACTGAAGTCTCCTGCATCCAGGTATTTTTAGGAACTATATGAAATAACTTTTAAAAAAAAAACAACCTCTTTTGCACAAGGAAAATAAAAGACATTATACTCTCCTGGCTTGCTGAATTCAGGTGTTAACAGTGATCCAGGGCTTCATTTATCATTTTTGTTTGAAACTGCAACAGTTGAAATCAGGTGTGGAGCTAGAACTAGGTTTAAATACGAAGAGTAGGATATTTTGGGCTGAGGACTGGTTCTTAATTCGAGGATCTGTCTTCTCCTTTGTCAAACTTGAGTTATTGATATTCAAGATACAAAGGGGCTTTTTCAATCTATTTTCTGGGGATGGAGGTGTTTTATGATCAAGATCAAATGAGATGATCTGGTCAAAAAAGAAGAAAAATCACTTTTTTTCTATTTTTTTTTCTTTAAAAAAAATCTTAATGTAAACCAGCTCTATAGCTGGCTCAAAAGTGAGGAAATGATTCTTGTGAAAATGTTGTCAATTTTGTCAATCCTTCCTTTTTAAAAAAAAATTAAATTTGTATAGCTAAAGCAATTGGAGGCTCTGGGTGGTGGATTATAGAAGGAAACTAATTGTGTTCATTGTGCTATCTTGTATGAATGAATAAATTTTGTACACGGCCTTATATCAATGATAAGAGGCCCATTAAATATATTGATGAAATATGTATTTGAAACATAGTAACTTGGATAAAGAATGTAGAGATCTAGAATGATTTCCCATTCCCTCAGCAATCATTCACCTTGTGGCTGAAGAGAGCTTCTCATTGAGTCAAGCAATAATGCAAAAATATAGAGCAAAATGCCAAATTAATTGTACACCTTGTGTCTCCAAACCTTGCAATTTCCACAACATGCAGGGTACAATTTAATTATGGATCGTTATACAGGGACTGCTGTCAAGGAGACTGCTCATCTCTGCATGAAGCATTTCAAATTAAAAAAAAGAAAAAAATCTGTGAACGAGTGGAAAAAGTGCACTGGTTCCTGCAAAGCATCTCAAATGCCAATTAAAAAATTAAATAAAATGAAATGCAATTTTGAGCTATTATTCCAGAAATCACATCCACAAATTATAAAGCACTATTCCCACCGGAAAGCTAGCAAAAGTTGTATGTCTAATGTATGAACATTAAGACATTTGTGCCTTGTGAGGCAACTGTAATATAGGAAACATAATGTAGCCTTTGAGGAGAAGATTATGTTGGTTAAAAACACACAATAATTAAAAAAAATTATTGAATGCAGGTGAAAGGTGTTGGACTGACAATCTTGGCAACTGAAGGCCAATGTTTATCCATTGAACAAATACAGCATTAGTATTGGCCATCCTCATACTGCTGTGTCCTGACCTGAGGACGAGCATGTCTGTGAAGGAGTCAAACATCTGGCCCCTCTGCTGGCATTGTTAGAGCAAGTGTGAGTCAGGGTTAGTTGTGGTTGTGGTGGTAGCCACATAACTCCACATTGCAGAAACATGAATTCATTTTCTATAGACTGCTGTGTGTGGTGGTGTTATCCATGTGATAAATTGCTGAAACACGTGATAAACTTCATTTATCGTCACCTTTTAGAGCCTCATCTGCATTCTTCTCACTAAACCCATCTTCACTGGGGCACATTCAAATGCATTAAGTCAGCGATTAGCTCCAGATAGCCAACTTTTAAAAGAATCAACCTCCTTTCCCCTCTAAATATGGAATTCCTCCTCAAATTATCCACTCACGTCCCCTTCAAAAAAAGAAATGTCCAGGACAAGCAATATTCAGGTCTTCAACTGTGACACATTAAAGCTCTGCTATCTCATATCATAGCAGGAATGGAAATAAAAGCCTTATGTCACTTCTGGAAAGGAAAGATTCTCATCTTCTCAATGGGATGCAGTATACCATGGATTTTTTTTTTCAATTTACAGTACCAGTGAGCATTATAGTATCTAAACATAGCATTTGCTTCTAACTCCAGAAGGTCCATGAGATATCTGACTTTGAATTTGTGACATTTTTATGTATAGAAACTATATTGTATTTTAGATCATTTTTAGAGGTTTGAAAATGTGTTGGTTGACTCAGAGTCCAGCATCTCTGGTGTAAATTGGTGCACTATTGACTTTAATAGAGTACACTAATTTACACCAGCTAAGGATCTGGTCCTGTAGTTACTAATACAGCTGGATTTTCAGGTAGAGAGGTCCCAATTACATTCGTTTCTTTAAAAAGCACTCTAAATTAGTTTTCCTGCAAAATATGTGGTATATATCATATGTGCTGGTGGAGTTCAATGGTTTGTCAGCACTCATCAGTATGACTTGCATCCTTTAGTTATATTGTCACCAGTGCTGAGTATTGTGGCTATAACAAACTCATGCCAATGAAACCCGCGTGCACACATACTCTGTTTAAAATTAAATAGGTTTTATACATCTACTGTTATTTCCAGGAATTTTTTATAACACTGATGTATACTGTGATTTAGTGATGTTTGGGTATTAAGTGTTAGTTGAACAAACGAAAGAGGAGACATTTGTATTGTGTTGGAGGTACCTTTTCGGGAATGGGCATATCAAGAATGCTGAAATTATCATGACACAGAAGTCATGTGAAATCTAAGATCTTGCTTCACACGTAGGGGAAATTTAGAGTACAGTACTTCATCAGCAATAGATGACAGTTCCTAATAGGGATGCTGTTTAAACATTCAGAATTAGGCAGCTGAATTAAGTTATTGTACATATATCTTTTATAACCCATCTTTATAGATTGGAAGCTGTTCAGGTTATGTCTTCCATTCTCTGGGAGTAAGCCATGTAAATTTATGGCTTTATATAAATGATTGATAGTGCTCTCATATATTGTGTAAATAAAACATACAATAAATTTGATATTGCTCAATATCAATTTGTTGAAAACACATACATCCTAACAAAGCTCTCAGAATGATTTCAAACAAGATTACCACATTAAATATTTGGATTTATGTAAACATATCATTACTTTTTGCATTATTTGTCTATTCAGCCTGAAGAGTGAATTAGATGTGTGGGGTTCTATTTACTTATTACATCGGTGAGAAATCTGAAAATATGTGGCAGAATACTAACCTCTGAGCAGGGTTTATAACCAGCCATACATTTAATACTTGATTTCAAATTAGGCTGGAAAGAATCCTTTTTTACAATAAAAGGTAGAGTAATTGCAAAATTCTCAAGATACAGTGGGTCAGATCCTCAGGAGGTGTGAACCAACTCCACGTATGCACACATATTCTCACTGATGTAGTTCTAAGTACAGATGGAGGGCTGTATAGTGTGTACTCTATTATGGAACTTATCTAAGACATCAAACCTGCCAGGGTGTGTGTCGTTGTTTGGATGACTAAGTACATAATCAGAAGCAGTATCTGTTCTGTAGGAAAAGCAAATTTGTTTCATTTTGGCGTTTTCCTTTTTTTACATATATGAATATTAAACAGGTGTGTGCAGTAATTTTTTCGTTCTTGTGACTCTTTACATACTAGTTTCTACACTTCTAAAAAAAATAATAATGGGCCAACCCCTCTGCTGGTGTGAATCAGCAGGGTTCTGGCCTGATATTATTTAACATCGAAGTTAATTTCACAGGTATGCTAGTTTAAATGTCAGGATCAAATTCTGGCCTCCTTCTACAGGTCATGGCTTGGTAGTAAGGAAAATGATGGATGCATTTTACCGTAACTATTCCCTGACCTGAAGGCTTCACATATTCTTGGCAAGCCTTCCTAGACAGATAAATGTGTGATGCTCCAGGATCCCAGTAATGCTCCTTTTGTGGTCTTTATTGTGAGCCTTTTTGGCTGATGCTGGTGCCCTACCCGAGTTTGGTCAAGGAATTGCACTGAAAAACTACATTTTTGCTCTTTCCTCCATGTAATTGGCTAACCAGGAAACAAGTGAGGGCAGAGCTATGGTTTTTATATGGTCTCACGAACTCAATGGTACCATAATTATATTCTCAGACATCGTGCTAATAGGTGCAATAGAAAAAGGGGCCAGATCCTCAGCTTGGTTTCAGTGGAGCTGTGCTAATTCATATCAATATTTGGTTTGTACACCCTGATTAGCATTGTACACC
Organism: Mauremys mutica; assembly: GCF_020497125.1. Taxonomy (NCBI): domain Eukaryota; kingdom Metazoa; phylum Chordata; order Testudines; family Geoemydidae; genus Mauremys; species Mauremys mutica. The sequence continues at coordinate 121,597,156 of NC_059072.1, read as the reverse complement.
CACCTGGCACTGGTTTAAATGACCACACAAGGTGCTGGACAACAGAGAATCTGGCCCAATAGGTTAGCAGATTAAAGAAGAAATGATTGGAAATGCAGGGGATAAATAGGTAGAGAGAGAGAATTATTTAAGTATCTACAGAGCAGTCTAAATTTACTCATTACATTTTACATTATATAGAGAGAGAACAGTGCAGATTCAATGCAACTTCTGAATATTAGTATGGGTACTATTTATCCACAAAATTGTTTTGTAACAATACAGTCTGCAGGAATCAGCATTACATATTTAGGACTATATACAGTAATTACTCATCGCCTTAAGATAAATTGAATCAAATATGTAATTATGGCTCACAAGCGTGAAACGGTACAAAATAAAAATGGTGGTGGACACTGCCTCCTGTAATCCTGGATACAGAGGTATTGTGGCTTCCTGGCCTACAATGTCAAGCTGGGAGGAATTGGCTTGCCCTAATTTACCTGTCTGTGGGAATGTTTGCCTCATATTTCTCCTATCACTGGTGTAAGTTTCCCTCATGCACAGTTTAAGGCAGTCAGATTCAGTTTGGGCTGAGTCTCAGAAGTGGGAGATGAGGATCTTTGCTCCAATAGGCCCCTATCTTCTGGAGCTCAATAGGAGAGACATCAGCCATAGCCCCATCGTGCTTTTTACCTGCATAACTGACATGGGTCATTTACAAAAGAACCTTCCTCACCCCCACCCTCTCATGCACTAGGACACTGAAGCAATCTCAGTGCAAGCCTCAACACCCTTTCCCTGGAGCTACAGAAAATTAGAAGTGGATAATGATGCATCCTTTCATTACAGTGTCACAAATGTTTCATTATAACATTTATACTCAGGTCTGTATCAATATTTCTGCCTCTGATTCATAATTGAAGTAGTGATATTCATATACTCATTAATGGTGCAATTTTTCTTGCCATGTTTCATTAGAAGCCTTATTACCTACACAATTATTTTTGCTCCTCTTCAACTTTTTCAGTTTAATCATGCATGTTTGACTTGATTTGCTCCCCATCTCTATTCCGTGAACTGCATTTCATGATGATGAAACTTTGCTTTGTCAATGTGAGAGTGTCCTTGCCAATCAGCGTGTCAGCAGCATTCATTCTTGATGACATCCTGAAATGAGACTGAAGAGAGGGAGAGAGAAGGTGTTTCTTTTTTCTTTAAGCAGGCTGAAAAGCTAATAATTAGTGGCACCTGCATTAAGTTATTCTTAAATAACATTTCTTTTTAGGAGCTTAGATGCCTGGCACCGAGAAGAGGGAAATCTATTCATTCTCAACCTTGTGGCTGGATTTTAATAGAAAAGACAAGTTATTTGTTCATACCAAGCATCTGCAAGCCCTTAAAAAACAAACAGCCCCTAGATGTGATATATTTATTTTTGTTTTTACACAATTCATTAAGCGCCTATGGTGAGTTCTATACAATAAATGCTTTTTTATTTCTAGGCGAGCCAGTTTTCTGTCTTTTTTCCTGTTTTATGATTTGATACTTTTCAGAGAGTGGCAAACTCTTTGCCAACAATGGGATAATTGCGTGGAATTGAAAATTAATCTGTCACACCATTGCATTGTTGTACTTGAACCCTGAGCCACAGGTACAACACAGTGTGTATTTATTCACTTTTTCCATAGTCATTCATTGTTCAGAATATAGTTGTGCATTGCCTGGATAATCCTGGATTACAGGTTTGTTGGGGCGCGAGCATGAACCCCCTTTCCCCAACTCTTTCAGGTTTCATCCTACATTGACAGCGTAGCATCTAATGAAAACCATGTTAGAAGTAATCATTCATCTTGATAACTGGCTAATAAGGAAGATATGCAGATCTGTAGCTAATTACCTATTGTAATGCTTTTTGCTCTCTGGTAAGCATAATCTTGTTTGGTTCTTATATAACTCAGTGAGATATCTGTGGTGATATATTAGTGCTTTTCAAATATTAACTAATCCTGATAGGCAGGAAGGGAATGGACAGCTTAGTGAATAATTTGCAACTAATAATTTATCTGATGAATGTAACCTCTTTCAACTCATTGAATATCCATAAACAGAATGTGGAGTCCCCTAAGTTAGGCAAGGGTTTGTATATATGCTGCATAACAGCAGAATTAGTCGCAAGAGGCATTGACAGACACACCGCTCCTCCTTGCTTAGAGTGACCAGATGTCCCAATTTTATAGGGAGAGTCCTGATTTGGGGTCTTTTTCTTATATAGGCTCCTATTACCCCCCACTCCCATCCCGATTTTTCACACTTGCTGTCTGGTCACCCAATCCTTGCTCTGGGGGTACAAACAGTGTTACTTATACCAGCAACAAAGCACAATGCTCCCCAGAACAGCTCAGTTCCATTGGCCAATGAGTAAGAGTTGTGGTGCTAAGGCTCAGCCCATTCCCTGCCTGGAGTTGTCAGCCTCTTGCTGCTGTACAGCTGGACCCAAGCTCTGGGTAGCCCGGCCGAGGATGCACTCTCCCTTGTGGTGGCATGAAGATCCAACTCACCGTTTAACACTTATTCATTATTTGAAATAAGCCAGACCCTTATTTATTTTTCTAAGGCTGTGCATTGATCATGTGGAATGCTCTGTGCACATTTGATTTGTGCTCTGTCTGCGTTCCTAGTTGGAGTTAATCGGATAAGTCATAGAGTATCATTTAAGTTCTCTGATTAGATGTGTTTCCGCTCAGAATATTTGCACGTGCAAATTTAAAAATCAATGTCTGTGAATATTTGGACATGGAACTTGGAAATTTGCTTTCAAGGAATGTCTGCGGAAAGTTAGCAAAAGAGTAGCCACATTGCTGTGAAGTGATGAACAAATATTTATACATATCATTTATACAAGCCCCGGGTAAAATGGTTTACAGGTGAAATTCACCCTGTGCAGTCTTTTATTTTTTTCAAAAGCTAAATCCCCATTACACAGATGGGGAAAACTGAGGCAGATATAACAACTAATTTGCCTGAGGAAAAAGCCATCTGTTTGAAGGCTAGGATTACAACTCAGGAGTTTGTCTCCCAGTCATTTGCTTAGACCATACTGTCTCTGTATTGCAGAGATTGATGTTGTGTTGTATTTTAATTTATATATGCACAACACATTGCAGCCCTGTATATATTTAAATTTCACATTGATAATGTTATATTGGTGGAAACAGTTTCCTAGTAGATCAGTTGATAGTAGGAGATTTCCAGCATCTCAAGCTACATCCAAACCAGAAATTGAAACCAACATGGCTGGGTTGATCATATTAGAGACTCCTGTTTTGTACCCATCTCTTGTGATAGAAAATACTCTGATGGATAGTGATCCAATTCCCATTATCTAGTGGACTAGGGATCTAGATCCTGCTGCCCTTGAGGTTAGTGGGAACGGGCCCTCAATGAATATCCAGAAATGATGAATGATCCTTGAGAATCGAAGTTCTGGTTAGAATTGTGACCTGAGTTAGATCAATCCTGTCAATAAAGCTGGCTGGAAATTTTCTAAGGGAACATTTTTCATCAGAAAATACCTATTTGTCAAAATGGAGCTGGGTGTCTGAGTACGTCTACATAGCCCACAGAAGTGAGCCTCCCAGCCTGGGTCAACAGAATCATAGAGCCATAGGGTTAGAAGGGTAATCCAGTCTAACCCCTGGCCACAAAGCAGGATTTGTTGTGTCTTAAAAATAGCTGTGTAGATTGTGCTTTAAAGCTGTGTCTCAGGCTGGAGCTCATGCGCTGAAGCTTATGGAGGGATAGGGTGGGCTTCAGCATCTGAGCTCCAGCATGAGCCACAGCTTGAAAAGCACTGTCTACACAGTTATTTTTAGAGCACTAGTACGAACCCTGCTAGCTGGAGTCTGTCCACCTGGCCTGGGAGACGTGCTTCCATGGGCAGTGAAAACCTACCCCCAGTGCTTCTAGGCTTTTTTCTCCATGGCAGGGAGCCTGGCAGCTCAGGAAATCCTGGGAGCCCCACAATGAATTGAGTTTGTCAGGATTTCTGACCTCACTGTAGCCCAACAGGCAGGAACTAGCTCTCTGGGAGCCTAGTCAATTTTTTTTAGAAAAAGTCAAAACAAAATGTTTAGACTTTTCAAAACAAAACTTCCTGACTCCCCCCATTCCACAGGAAATGTAGAAAGTGCCAGTTTTCATTGTGATGAAGAATTACAACTATGGCATTTCCTGTGAAATGGGAATTCTGGGTTCTAACCAGCCCTACTGTAGAGCTATCCCAATCTTAGCTTCAGTGGATAAAGTTCTATTAACTTAATAAACCACTATCCTCCCTACATACTACCCCCTTAAAACCATGTAGGTGTTTCTTTAATTTCACAGCACGAGTATAGAATAGGTAGGGAGGCTATAATGTTTCTAAGGGCTAGTAGATGCTTCTGTTTATTGACAGCGAGTGAGCTGTAAGTCCATGAAGTGAGATAAGGAAATGCCAGTCAGTTGCTGCGGATTACTTCATGAATAATGTCATTTCATCCCCCTGCACACAGCATTAAAATGCCTTTTGATATAATCACTGCACAGCTGGGACCAAGATCGTCTGTAGTTGGTTTGTTGCTCCCTGGAAAGGGAGAGCTCAATCAGAGAGGATTGTAGGTCTAGTAGAAAGAAATAAATGCAATAAAAAGGAAAAACATTTTCTTTTAATCAACATTTTTTTTATTTAATCTTCTCAGTTGCTGGTGGTAGCATAAAGTATTGTGTAATGAAAAAAAAGTTGACCAAAAAGGGTGGGTTAGCTGGTTTTTAAAGACACTACCAGCTGCTGGTGGAAAAGAGATTTTTAGAATAGATCAGGTCTGTTTTACTGCTTATACTTACAGCCATTACAAAAATAAAGCATAATGGAGCTAACTAAAGCTGTCAGTATTTGTAATTAAATAGACAGAGGACAAAATACAAGTAAATATTCTTTCGAGAACAGGCTTGAACTGTCAGAGGGAAGGAGGGAGACTAGCTGACTTAACGGGTCTTTTCCATCACGGATGGCTTCTGATTTGTTATGCAGTTGGAATGCATACTTTTCTATGTACTGTCTTTCCAGATAAGAGATCGACCTATACCAGAGCACAGATGAAAATGCTCATGAGATCACTGACAAAAGTTATTCAGGCACTTTAGAAAATTAGATAGACCGCAGGTCTGATGCAATATGACAAATCCTATGCCTGTTTACACATTTGGTTATTATTGGGCAAGATTCTGACTGCTATAACTCAGAATACTCCTGCAGTTGAGAGAGCTGAAGATTTGACCCACGAATAACTCTTTGTGGATAATTCATAGATTCATAGATTGTAGGGCTGGAAGGGACCTCGAGAGGTCATCGATTCCAGTCCCCTGCCCTCATGGCAGGACCAAACACTGTCTAGACCATCCCTGATAGACATTTATCTAACCTACTCTTAAATATCTCCAGAGATGGAGATTCTGCAATCTCCCTAGGCAGTTTATTCCAGTGTTTAACCACCCTGACAGTTAGGAACATTTTCCTAATGTCCAACCTAAACCTCCCTTGCTGCAGTTTAAGTCCATTGCTTTTTGCTCTATCCTTAGAGGCTCAGATGAACAAGTTTTCTCCCTCCTCCTTACGACACCATTTTAGATACCTGAAAACTGCTATCATGTCCCCTCTCAGTCTTCTCTTTTCCAAACTAAACAAACTCAATTCTTTCAGCCTTCCTTCATAGGTCATGTTCTCTAGACCTGTAATCATTCTTGTTGCTCTTCTCTGGACCCTCTCCAATTTCTCCACATCTTTCTTGAAATGCGGTGCCCAGAACTGGACACAATACTCCAGTTGAGGCCTAACCAGTGCAGAGTAGAGCGGAAGAATGACTTCTCGTGTCTTGTTCACAACACATCTGTTAATGCATCCCAGAATCATGTTTGCTTTTTTTGCAACAGCATCACACTGTTGACTCATATTTAGCTTGTGGTCCACTATAACCCCGAGATCCTTTTCTGCTGTACTCCTTCATAGACAGTCTCTTCCCATTCTGTATGTGTGAAACTGATTGTTCCTTCCTAAGTGGAGCACTTTGCATTTGTCTTCCTTAAACTTCATCCTGTTTACCTCAGACCATTTCTCCAATTTGTCCAGATCATTTTGAATTATGACCCTATCCTCCAAAGCAGTTGCAATCCCTCCCAGTTTGGTATCGTCTGCAAACTTAATAAGCGTACTTTCTATGACAATATCTAAGTCATTGATGAAGATATTGAACAGAGCCGGTCCCAAAACAGACCCCCTGGGGAACCCCACTTGTTATACCTTTCCAGCAGGATTGGGAACCATTAATAACTACTCTCTGAGTATGGTTATCCAGCCAGTTATGCACCCACCTTATAGTAGCCCCATCTAAGTTGTATTTGCCTAGTTTATTGATAAGAATATCATGTGAGACCGTATCAAATGCCTCACTAAAGTCTGGGTATACCACATCCACCGCTTCTCCCTTATCCACAAGACTCATTATCCTATCAAAGAAAGCTATCAGATTGGTTTGACATGATTTGTTCTTTACAAATCCATGCTGGCTATTCCCTATCACCTTACCACCTTCCAAGTGTTTGCAGATGATTTCCTTAATGACTTGCTCCACTATTTTCCATGGCACAGAAGTTAAACTAACTGGTCTGTAGTTTCCTGGGTTGTTTTTATGTCCCTTTTTATAGATGGGCACTATATTTGCCCTTTTCCAGTCTTCTGGAATCTCTCCCATCTCCCATGATTTTTCCAAAGATAATAGCTAGAGGTTCAGATACCTCCTCTATTAGCTCCTTGAGTATTCTAGGATGCATTTCATCAGGCCCTGGTGACTTGCAGGCATCTAACTTTTCTAAGTGATTTTTAACGTGTTCTTTTTTTAAAATTTTATCTTCCAAACCCACCCCCTTCCCATTAGCATTCACTATGTTAGGCATTCCTTCAGACTTCTCGGTGAAGACCGAAACAAAGAAGTCACTGAGCATCTCTGCCATTTCCAAGTTTCCTGTTACTGTTTCTCCCTCCTCACTGAGCAGTGGGCCTGCCCTGTCCTTGGTCTTCCTCTTGCTTCTAATGTATTGATAAAAAGTCTTCTTGTTTCCCTTTATTCCTGTAGCTAGTTTGAGCTCATTTTGTGCCTTTGCCTTTCTCATCTTGCCCCTGCATTCCTGTGTTGTTTGCCTATATTCATCCTTTGTAATCTGTCCTAGTTTCCATTTTTTATATGACTCCTTTTTATCTTTTAGATCATGCAAGATCTCGTGGTTAAGCCAAGCTGGTCTTTTGCCACATTTTCTATCTTTCCTACCCAGCGGAATAGCTTGCTTTTGGGCCCTTAATAGTGTCCCTTTGAAATACTGCCAACTCTCCTCAGTTGTTTTTCCCTTCAGCCTTGATAATAGTTGTCTGTTAATTATGTTAACACTAAAATCTACTATCTTGAACCTTGTATTGTCATTTGCAGCTGTGCAAAGTGTGTATGTAATGATACCACATTAGAATGGCAGCACTTTACACCCACCTAGCTGTAGGTGACTCCATAAGGCAGTGGAGAATTGAGTGCACCTGACGGAACACCCAGTCCTGCTCCATTGAAGTCTATAGCAAAATTCCTACTGAATTCAGTGGTGCAGGACCTAAATTAATAGTTACATACCTGCAGTGTGGGTGTTCCTTGCATTTTATGCAGCGAGGAGAAGGGATTTGGCTGCTTAACACCTTTTAAGACTCATGGGTTCCTCCACAGGCTAGGGCAGATATATAGCCCCCATTACCAGAGTGAATTCATCCTCGCAACACTTCTGTGTTCAGATGGGGAAGTGTGGCACAGGCAAACTAAGCCCCAGATCCACAAAGGTATCCAGGTTCCTGCCTTCCATTGATTTTAATGTGATTTGTTCCAGGTCACTCAGGAAGCCTCCAGAGTAACAGAGACTTAAAGTCCCAAGCTAGCCCCTAGCCTTTTTCTAACACCCACATTCCCCTTTCAACATCCCCTGTTTGCTAGTTTGTGTATTTTCCCCCCTCTAATGTTGAGGTTAGAATGCTCAGTACCAGATAAATTAGCTGAAATGATAATAAATCTTGACAAACTCCACAGTAACATAGAAATAAACATGCATTGAAAACTGTGTCTCCTACAATCAATTTGAATTCTTTGAGGGAATGAACAAAGTAGTAACTTTATAGGAGGACCGATAGATATAATAATTATACTGACTCTCAAAGATTCTGTGACAGTCAGTTAAATAAACTAAAAAGTCACAGGGTGAATGGTGAATTATTGTAATGGATTCAAAACTGGTTGAGAGAGAGAAAGAAAACAAAGGGGTAGAGATAAATTATTTTCAGCATGGAAGAAAGTTAATAATGGGTTGCCTGAGAAGTCGCACTTGGCTACTGCCGCTTAATATATTTCATGTAATTAATCTGGAACGGTGGCGGGGTGAAGCATAAAATTATTCAGGCTCCGATTCTCCACTACTCAGAATGGATTCTTTTCTTAATTGATTGCACATTATAGATACTAGTAACAAAGTTGATCAAGTACCTGTGTTAAATGTACACTATATAATGTAAAAAATTGAGGTATGTAAACAGAGGCTCTCGGGGGTCCTGATTTTGCTTCCACTAAAATCCATGGAAGTTTTGGCATGGTCTTATTGGACCAGGCCTCAGATATTTAATTCCTTATTTACACATGTAATACCACTGACTTCAGCTGATGTGATTAAAGCAAGCATGGTGTGCCAATGTTATGAAGTCTCTGAGTAGCTGCATATGCAAGTGGAAAGCTGGCACTTTTATTTCTGGTTAAATACTATTAGTCTTATTGTTACCTCATTTCCCCAACCATCTGACTCATTAGCCTGTTCTGTCCTGTCGGATGCTTATCCTGCAAACTTGGTAGGCCAGAGCACAACAGGGCCCTGCTCCTTGACTGGAGTTCTTAAGTGTGACCACAAGACAAATGAATAACTAGTGTATTCTTCAAGAAAACTGTGTGGTCACTTTGAGTGTTCAACACTGTAACTGCTATGGCATTTCCCCCTGTGCCTTGTAACTATGTTGTCATTAATATATATACCAAACCCAGAGCTTTCAACTCCCCACCATGTCAAATAGTGCGAAAGGCTTATAAAAGTTAGTCACCTAAAGCATATGGGTTGCACTAAAAGAGAATGTATCTATCATCTCTGATGGACATGTACGTGGGGAGGCTAGCCCTTGCTGCTCCTTGCGTTGCTATGGCTACACTATTTTTAGCATGCCAAGTCGATGACAAATAGGGCAAGTATGTCTCCTTGAGCTAGGAATTACACACCCCAGTGCCAAGTGTAGACATATCCTTAACCAGCACAAATGGTACACAGACCTATGGAAAAACAACAAAGCCTGCACACAACTCCCTGCCCCAGTTTCCTCACCATACCATGTGCCCTTGAGGATTTGGTCAGTGACTTCATGTCTCTCCATGATGACAAGCTCACCTCCTTGAACTGGTTCTTCACAGCAGTTACCTCTTTGTCTTAGGGTACTTGCATTTGAATGGGAGACCCTCCAGGTTCTGTATTATTAGCCTCCTACTAGGTACAAGAATTTCTACTCCCAGGGGAGTGCTGCACCAAAAAATTAAATTCTGCACACAATATTTTAAAATTCTGCAAAATTCTAAATATTTTATTTGCCAAAATAACGCAATGTAATTATGCTAGTTTCAATTATTTTGGCAATTTATTTCAAAATACCAGTCAGCAAGTATGTCTGTAACAATACAGACAACAAAAAAGATTCCCTCAGGAGAAGAGAGTTAAAGAAACCTCTACACCAACCCATTTGCTGTTTCTGTTATGCTTCTGTCGGGTGCCTCGGTCTGGGTGTGTCACGCTGGGCATATCTTGGGGGGAAAAACTCTGCCTCTCAGGTCTTTTAGTCAATTCTTGGAGTTTTTGCCCTGCCCCCTTAAGGGTTACCATATTTCAAGTTCCCAAATAGAGGACACTGCCTGAGGGGAGGGGGAGCTGGAGGGGTCTGTGTGTCCTGGGATGGATATTTAGGGGATCCTAGATGGGACTGCATTTGCCCCCCCCCCCCCTTCACAGAGTCCAGCCACAGGCTCTGCTCTGTGCAGCTTTGTTACTATCCCACATCTGCCGATAGTGGGGTGGGACAATGTAAAGGTTCAGCCACCCTCGGAACAGCGTAAGTCATGCCCCCCCCCTTAGCCAAAATCTCCCCTCCCAGAAAGCAGCGGCTCCTTCCTGCAGCTCCCAGTTGTTGCTCCTGCCTCTCCGTGTGGGGCGCAGCTCACCGAGTCTGGCAGTTGCCATATTGGGGAGGGTCCAGCCGCACCATCTGACTGAGTGGAGCCCGCAAACCCAGGAACCGCAGCCCTCCTGCACAGGCACACTGCAAGCTGGGCTCTGACAGGTCCAGTAGCCTCTAGCAGTGGCCAGCAACTCTGCAGTGCCAGTTCTGTGGTGAAAATCATAATTCTACACAGAACATTAATTCTGAGCAAATTCTGCATTGTGCAGTTGTAACCCACACTCCTCCTGGGTGTGCTGTTCTGTCCCATCTAGTGGCACTGAGACCACGTAGAGTTAATGAGTCTGCTCTACAGCCTTAGCTAAGAGCCATGTGGCTTTTAGCTCATGCAGTACAGGCTCATGCATTAAGCTCCAGGTTCAATCCCGAGGACCAGGGGCTGTCGGTGTTACACAGTGGCACAGAATTCCCCCAGGAGTAAATGTCTCCTAACACCTTCCTGGAGGTTTTAGCACAAGATGAGGGTAAAAGGCAAATGTGTAGGCATAGCACAGTCTCACACTCAAACCAAAATGGAGTTTGTAGTTGTATATAGCTACACATACACTAATCGGTCACACCCGAGTTTCATGTTTATATGTAAAAATAATCTCAAAGTAAAACTCCATAACCATCTAATTACATCTGATTTCATGTTAAGGCCTCCATGGAAAATTGTGGGCTTCAGAGAGAAGCCATAATTAACTCCAGATTTGGTCAAAATTGGGCCTCGGCTCTTTAAAAAGGTTGGTCAACTAACGTGGGCTAAGTTTTGTAGTGAAGCCCTAAACCAGGTATGTCTCTGGGTTGTCAAATGAGAGCTTTGCATGTCTACAAGCAAGTAAAAGGGCAGGACTTCAGCGCTTGAGATTCTTCGCATTTGCGGTTCAGTGTTGCTTTTTTAGTCCTTTTTTATTATCTGTGCACGTGCTTGTTTGAGAGCCATGGTTCCAAATAAATGTTCAGTATGACAATGAAGCCTATGAGAGTTGACAATAGATTGTAATGACTCCTTCAGAGTTGCTGCAGTCTATTGTGTTCTGACATAGCTAGGCTTTTGTAAGGGTGCATTCAGGCATTTCATAAGCATATGTTTACTTGCTGGAGTATAAGAGCACAAACTGTTATGGTCTGGCATCTTGATACAAATATGGAGTTTGACTAAATGGCATGGTGTGTTTTTGTTTTAAGAAAAAAGGGACTCTACTAATTATAGTTGATTGATCCACATAGGTACAAATAAGTTTCATCCATGTAAACTTTTATCTGAACTTCTTTGGTTCAGACCTCAGGCTGGGAATCTCATAGAAGAGATCATTTTTTTTGGTTAATAGTTCAGCTTCCAGCCAGATCAGCAACACTGTGAATTTGCATTTGCATATCCAATACTTGCCAAAAGTCACAAAATGGCCTCAAATGAGAAACTATAAAAACTAATCAAAAAGTTTGTAGAAACTCAAAATCTTTGGCTTTACATTTTAAATAAAAGTTCAGGTTGATTTTTATTTCACCCACCTGTCAATATTCCTATGTAGATACAGTGAGAGTTCTGGCTTGGCCCATTATGGAGGAGTCCTGATCACAATGTTTGGGCCTAGATTTGGGACATCTCTCTCTCACTCCCACACATAAAGTTTGGGGGTGAGCTGGTATGCAGGGATCCAATTCAAGGCCCGCTCTAAAGGGTCCCATTCTCTAAGATTTATTGTGGCTCTGGAACCTCTAAAGCAAACCTCAGTTAGGATAGGTTAAATTTCATGTGCCAGTGAAGGATCTATGCCTTAAGGCTGATGTATACTAAACCTGATTGTCACAGTTTCAGGTGAACTGCATCTTTATCCTTCCTTTGTTGTCCACCACTCTAGGCCTCCCAGTCATTATCTATCTTGAGTGGAGACCTGTTTCCTTCTCTAATAACTGGGCATTTTAAGGCTGCACAGTTCCCTCCCTTATGCTGTGATATCCCCAGTAAGCCAGACAGCCTGGAAGACCAGCCTCTGCACTCTCTCTGAGGGCTATGACCCATGCATTGCCTACAGTTATAAGTCACAGAGCTGCTTTTAAGCAAGCACACTTATTCTCAAGGTAAAAGCATTACAGAAAAAAGAACATTTAAACAATAAAAGAACCTCCATGCATGATAAAATGCTTTCTTGAGGAAGCCCTACATCAATTTCCCATATCTTGACCAATGGCAGATCCTTGTTCTCCCCCATAGGGTGGTGGTGGGAGAGGAAGACTTGAATCAGTGGTCTCCCATATCCCAGCTACATACCTTAATCACCAGCCTAAAAGTTGGGAGGAAGGTGGTCCTCTTCTTCTTCCCGCCTCCCCCCGATTTGCCCCAAGTCATTTTGTGTGAGCTCCGAGTTTTCTTACTGGATTGGGCCCTGCAGGTGCGTTATGTAAACCTATCTTCCCCTCATTTGGGCATCCCTTTCTGGCTTATGCATGCAGACACCTAGAGTGAGTTTGCAGAGCACATGCACAGAGTTAGTAACATAGGTACCTAGGGAATTTCTACTGCAAAAGTTTAGGTGCCAAGTGAGTTGAGAGGGTTTGGCAGCAGCTGCAGGGGGGTATTGTGAATCCCTGCCTGATTCTGGGATTTAGGAGCCTACATGCATTTGTTAACACAGCTCTTTATCCATTCAGCTTTGTTTCATGAGAAAATGCACGATGAAATGTTTCACTGGATGTTGGAAACTCTTGAGAATTGAAACAAAACAAGAAAAATTCTGATACCACTCCATAAAACAGAAGCAATCTACTTTCACGCAGCTCTCGTGCCTGTAAATTTCACAGAAACAGGTAGTGTGTACAAGAGTTACCTCTCTTAGTCCAGAGGCATAAACTGAACACACCTAAATAAAACACACCTGGCCTTCACAATAAATGCAGCATGAGGATTGAAACTATTTGTAAAAGTATTTCACACACACCTAAACCAGTCCTGCAGTGTAAGCTGTTTGTTTACACCATAAACAAACTACTAGACAAAAACAAATAAAAAAAGCTTGCATTACACTCTTTTCAACAGTCTAATTCAGCAAAGAGAGTGAAGTCTGGGGCCCAATTTTAATGGCCAGCTTGACAGACTAAAACAAAACTCAAATAGGAACCCTCCAACAATAATTCGGCAAACAATCAATGTGCACAGTAACTCCACCAATAGTGGCTGCAGAACTAAGAGGACAATTCCTTCTCCTCAGTCAACATCCAAAAAAACCCTCACATCATCAGACAGCTGACTCTACATAAGAACATAAGAACATAAGAAAGGCCGTACCGGGTCAGACCAAAGGTCCATCTAGCCCAGTATCTGTCTACCGACAGTGGCCAATGCCAGGTGCCCCTGAGGGAGTGAACCTAACAGGCAATGATCAAGTGATCTCTCTCCTGCCATCCATCTCCATCCTCTGACGAACAGAGGCTAGGCACACCATTCTTACCCATCCTGGCTAATAGCCATTTATGGACTTAGCCACCATGAATTTATCCAGTCCCCTTTTAAACATTGTTATAGTCCTAGCCTTCACAACCTCCTCAGGTAAGGAGTTCCACAAGTTGACTGTGCGCTGCGTGAAGAAGAACTTCCTTTTATTTGTTTTAAACCTGCTGCCTATTAATTTCATTTGGTGACCCCTAGTTCTTGTATTATGGGAATAAGTAAATAACTTTTCCTTATCCACTTTCTCAACATCACTCATGATTTTATATACCTCTATCATGTCCCCCCTTAGTCTTCTCTTTTCCAAACTGAAGAGTCCTAGCCTCTTTAATCTTTCCTCATATGGGACCCTCTCTAAACCCCTAATCATTTTAGTTGCTCTTTTCTGAACCCTTTCTAGTGCTAGAATATCTTTTTTGAGGTGAGGAGACCACATCTGTACACAGTATTCGAGATGTGGGCGTACCATGGATTTATATAAGGGCAATAATATATTCTCAGTCTTATTCTCTATCCCCTTTTTAATGATTCCTAACATCCTGTTTGCTTTTTTGACCGCCTCTGCACACTGCGTGGACATCTTCAGAGAACTATCCACGATAACTCCAAGATCTTTTTCCTGACTCGTTGTAGCTAAATTAGCCCCCATCATGTTGTATGTATAGTTGGGGTTATTTTTTCCAATGTGCATTACTTTACATTTATCCACATTAAATTTCATTTGCCATTTTGTTGCCCAATCACTTAGTTTTGTGAGATCTTTTTGAAGTTCTTCACAATCTGCTTTGGTCTTAACTATCTTGAGTAGTTTAGTGTCATCTGCAAACTTTGCCACCTCACTGTTTACCCCTTTCTCCAGATCATTTATGAATAAATTGAATAGGATTGGTCCTAGGACTGACCCTTGGGGAACACCACTAGTTACCCCTCTCCATTCTGAGAATTTACCATTAATTCCTACCCTTTGTTCCCTGTCCTTTAACCAGTTCTCAATCCATGAAAGGACCTTTCCTTTTATCCCATGACAGCTTAATTTACGTAAGAGGCGTTGGTGAGGGACCTTGTCAAAGGCTTTCTGGAAATCTAGGTACACTATGTCCACCGGATCCCTCTTGTCCACATGTTTGTTGACCCCTTCAAAGAACTCTAATAGATTAGTAAGACACGATTTCCCTTTACAGAAACCATGTTGACTATTGCTCAAGAGTTTATGTTTTTCTATGTGTCTGACAATTTTATTCTTTACTATTGTTTCAACTAATTTGCCCGGTACCGATGTTAGACTTACCGGTCTGTAATTGCCAGGATCACCCCTAGAGCCCTTTTTAAATATTGGCGTTACATTAGCTAACTTCCAGTCATTGGGTACCGAAGCCAATTTAAAGGACAGGTTACAAACCTTAGTTAATAGTTCCGCAACTTCACATTTGAGTTCTTTCAGAACTCTTGGGTGAATGCCATCTGGTCCCGGTGACTTGTTAATGTTGAGTTTATCAATTAATTCCAAAACCTCCTCTAGTGACACTTCAATCTGTGACAGTTCCTCAGATTTGTCACCTACAAAAGCCAGCTCAGGTTTGGGAATCTCCCTAACATCCTCAGCCGTGAAGACTGAAGCAAAGAATCCATTTAGTTTCTCCGCAATGACTTTATCATCTTTAAGCGCTCCTTTTGAATTTTGATCATCAAGGGGCCCCACTGGTTGTTTAGCAGGCTTCCTGCTTCTGATGTACTTAAAAAACATTTTGTTATTACCTTTGGAGTTTTTGGCTAGCCGTTCTTCAAACTCCTCTTTGGCTTTTCTTATTACACTCTTGCACTTAAGTTGGCAGTGTTTGTGCTCCTTTCTATTTGCCTCACTAGGATTTGACTTCCACTTTTTAAAGGAAGTCTTTTTATCTCTCACTGCTTCTTTTACATGGTTGTTAAGCCACGGTGGCTCTTTTTTAGTTCTTTTACTGTTTTTCTTAATTTGGGGTATACATTTAAGTTGGGCCTCTATTATGGTGTCTTTAAAAAGGGCCCACGCAACTTGCAGGGATTTCACTTTAGTCACTGTACCTTTTAACTTTTGTCTAACTAACCCCCTCATTTTTGTATAGTTCCCCCTTTTGAAATTAAAGGCCACAGTGTTGGGCAGTTGAGATGTTCTTCCCACCACAGGGATGTTGAATGCTATTGTATTATGGTCACTATTTCCAAGGGGTCCTGCTATAGTTACCTCTTGGACCAGCTCCTGCGCTCCACTCAGGATTAAATCTAGAGTCGCCTCTCCCCTTGTGGGTTCCCATACCAGCTGCTCCATGAAGCAGTCATTTAAAGCAGGGGTCCCCAACCTTTTTAGGTCCAGGGACCGGTTTCGTTTGCCGGACCCTCCGCAGGCGTGCCTGCGGGAGGTCCAGCTGAGCCGCGGGATGAGCGCTCCCTCCGCAGTCGTGCCTGCGGAAGGTCCGCTGCTCCCGGGGCTCAGCTGGAGCTTCCGCAGGCACGCCTGCGGGAGGTCCACCGGCTCCAGTGGAGCTTCCGCAGGCGTGCCTGCGGAAACTCCAGCTGAGCCCCGGGAGCAGCGGACCTCCCGCAGGCACGACTGCGGAGGGAGCGCTCGTCCCGCGGCTCAGCTGGACCTCTCGCAGGCATGCCTGCGGAAGCTCCACTGGGTCGGTTCGCGGCCCGGTCTCTAAGAGGCCGCGGACCGGTACCAGGCCGCGGACTGGGGGTTGGGGACCCCCGATTTAAAGTATCGAGAAATTTTATCTCTGCATTTCGTCCTGAAGTGAAATGTTCCCAGTCAATATGGGGATAATTGAAATCCCCCACTATTATTGGGTTCTTAATTTTGATAGCCTCTCTAATTTCCCTTAGCATTTCATCATCACTATTACTGTCCTGGTCAGGTGGTCGATAATAGATCCCTACTGTTATATTTTTACTAGAGCATGAAATTTCTATCCATAGAGACTCTATGGAACCTGTGGATTCGCTTAAGATTTTTACTTCATTTGAATCTATACTTTCTTTAACATATAGTGCCACTCCTCCCCCTGCACGGCCTGTTCTGTCCTTCCGATATATTTTGTACCCCGGAATGATTGTGTCCCATTGATTGCTCTCAGTCCACCAGGTTTCTGTGATGCCTATTATATCTATAGCCTCCTTTATCACAAGGCACTCTAGTTCACCCATCTTATTATTTAGACTTCTGGCATTTGTGTACAAGCACTTTAAAAACTTGTCCCTGTTTATTAGCCTGCCTTTTTCTGATGTGCCAGATTCTTTTTTATGTGACTGTTTATCATCTGATCCGGCCCTTACATTATACTTCTCAGTGCTCTGCTCCTGACTATAACCTGGAGATTCTCTATCATCAGACTCTCCCTAAAGGCCTGGTCTACACTACGACTTTAATTTGAATTTAGCAGCGTTAATTCGAACTAACCGCTCAACCGTCCACACCAGGAAGCCATTTAATTCGAACTAGAGGGCTCTTTAGTTCGAATTTGGTACTCCACCCCGACAGGTGAAGTAACGCTAAATTCGACATGGCAAGCTCGAATTAGGCTAGGTGTGGATGCAAATCGAACTTAGTAGCTCCGGGAGCTATCCCACAGTGCACCACTCTGTTGACGCTCTGGACAGCAGTCCGAGCTTCGATGCTCTGAGCAGCCACACAGGAAACGACCCGGGAAAATTTGAATTCCTTTTCCTGTCTGGACAGTTAGAATCTCATTTTGTGGTTGAACATCGGGGCGAGCTCAGCAGCACCGGCAGCAATGCAGAGCTCTCCAGCAGAGGAGTTCATGTAATCTCTGAATAGAAAGAGGGACCCGGCTTAGACTGACCGGGAACTCTTGGATCTGATCGGTGTGTGGGGCGAGGAGTCTGTGCTTTCGGAGCTGCGCTCCAACAAACGGAATGCAAAGACCTACGAGAAGGTCTCCAAAGCCATGATCCAGACAGAGGATACAGCCGTCATGCAACGCATCGCCGCGTGAAAACCAAGGACCCCAGACAAGGCTACCAAAAAATCAAAGCGGCAAACGGATGCTACGGAGCCTGCCACCAGTGCCCCACCAGTGACCATGGACTCTGATGATGGGACAGTGTCGACGGACAGTTCCTCGACGATGTTCACGGACGGGGAAGATGAGGAAGTGTTTGTGGAGGACGAGGCAGGCGAGAGCGCTTACAACGCTGGTTTCCCCGACAGCCAGGATCTATTCATCACCGTCACGGAGATCCCCTACCAACCCTCCCCGGCCATGAACCCAGATCCTGAATCAGGGGAAGGAGCAGTCGGTAAGTGCTTTAACCATGTTAACTTTTATTCTTAATATAACAGGAATCTGAAGTGTGTGAGAAGGAGGTCTCTCTAGATATGGTGATAGATCAGAAATCCTCCTGGGAGATCTCCACGAAGCTCTACTTCCGTTAATCGATAAGCATCAGCAGGAGGTTCCTGGGGAGAGCTGCCTTATTGGGTGCTCCGTGATAGCACACTTTTCCGCGCGAGGCTTTCATGCGGTATTCAGGGAGCATTGCCTCCCCGACCACGGCTGCATCGGTCCGTGGTTCGTGATAGATTTCACGCAGCATGTGCTCTCTATCTCCTTCAGTGCCCGTCCTCACAGTGATCTCGCTAGGAGACTCATGCATCTAATTAGGGGAATTACTGTAAAGTTACGCCTGGTCCAAAGTATTTTTAAAAAATCTCCGGACAGACGGCATAGCAGAGACTCAGCACGCTGCTGCGACACGAGCGTAACGGAAAGCCAAAGAATCAAATGGACGCTCATGGAGGGAGGGGGGACTGAGGACGCAAGGTATCCCACAGTTCCTGCTGTCTCCGAAAATGATTTGCATTCTTGGCTGAGCTCCAAATGCTTCTAGGGACAAAAACAGTGTCCGCGATGGGTCAGGGCATAGCTCGGCAATTTACGCACCCCCCCACCCACCCCCAGAAGTGAAAGGGAAAACAATCCTCTCTTGACTCTTTTACATGTCACCGTATCTTTACTGAATGCTGCAGATAGACGCGATGGTGCAGCACTCAACACCAACATCCTTGCTTCCCCCACGCTATGGATGGCTGATGGTGCAATACAACTGGTATCCGTCGTTGTCATCATCAACCTATTGCCACATGGGGCAGTGCAAAAGGACTGGTAACCATGCCGACTACTATCTGTCAGGTTCCCCAGTGTCAGGTGAACCTAATTTTTCCTGGTAGATGGTACAATATGGCTGGTAACCATCGTCATCATAGCAACAGGGGGCTGAGCTTCATCAGCCCCCACCCTTCATGTGTAAAGAAAAGATTCAATTGCCCCTGGACTAGCAGCAGGATGCTGGGCTCCTCTCCTCCACACTCCTTAATGTCCTATGTGGACTATCATAGCAACTGGAGGCTGCCTTCCACTCATTTCTCACTAACAAGTCACTGTGTCTTATTCCTGCATTCTTTATTACTTCATCACACAAGTTGGGGGACAATGCTATGGTAGCCCAGGAAGGCTGGGGAAGAATGGAATGAACAGGTGGGGTTGTTGCAGGAGCACCCCCTGTCAATAGCATACAGCTCATAATCTATGCAGGATCTGACACAGAGCAGCTGTGCTCTCTGGTTCTCTGATACAGTGGTTCTCTAGTACACTTGCCCATATTCTAGGCAGGACTGATTCTATTTTTAGATACCAAAAAGGAGGGATTGACTCAGGGAGTCATTCCCAATTTTTGCTTTTGCGCCCCTGGCTGCTCGGCCAGGGGCACTTATGACAGCACCAAATGGTGCAGTGCAAAAGGACAGGTAACCATGCCCATCTTATTACCATCTTATTACCAATTTATGGTATGGTAGATGGTACAATATGGCTGGTAACCATCTCTGCTGTCATGCAAAAGCAAAAGCATGCTGCTGTGTAGCGCTGCTGGACCGCCTCTGTCAGCGGCATCTAGTACACATACGGTGACATACACAAAAGGCAAAACAGTGTCCATGGTTGCCACGCTATGGCGTATGCCAGGGCAATTCTGGGAAAACGGGCTTGAAATGATTGTCTGCCGTTGCTTTCCCGGAGGAAGGAATGACTGGCGACATTTACCCAGAATCCACTGTGAAAATTATTTGTGCCCCAGCAGGCACAGGGGTCTCAACCCAGAATTCACAGAGACAGCCTAGACTCAGTTAATTGTTCGCAAAAATGTATCTTTGCAAGGAATTCACTCCCTGTTTCCCATCTCACAGCTTCCACTGTCTCCAGACCTGCCACAGCATCCCCCTCGCAGAGGCTGGCAAAGATTAGGCGGAGAAAGAAAAAGACAAGGGACAAGATGTTCGATGAACGTATGGGCTGCTACCTAGCCGAGGCAGACCAGCAGAGCCAGTGGAGGGAGACCGTCTCTCTGTACCAGCGCTCACACAGCGAACGGGAGGAGAGGTGGCGTGAGGAAGACAAGCAGGCGACTCAAACAATGTTTGGACTAGTGAGGGAGCAAACGGACACGCTCAGGCGCCTTGTGGATGTTCTGCAGGACCGCAGGAGCACAGAGCCCCCCTGCAGTGTATCTGCAACCGCCCTCCCCCGCCACAAAGTCCCATACCCCCCTCACCCAAAATAACCAGAAGGAGGGGCGCCAGAGGCCGTGTAAACTGTCACTGCACCCCAGCAGAGTGCTCAAGTACCAAAAAGCTCTCATACCCTACATTTGCAGAAGTCGTTCCCTTCCGGACTCTCACAAGTCCCAATCCCAGTTCCATCCCCTGAGTGTCTACTTCAGTAATAAAAATACTTTGCTGGTAATTACTGTTTCCGTCATGTTTTTTCAAAGAAGACTGTGTTTGAATGGGGGGCGTGGGGAAGGGGGTTGTTAATTGCATAGGACAGTCACCTTTCCCAGGGTACAGACACGGGGGCAGGATCAGCAGCGGGTCACACACACAGTGCAGTCAGTAGGCACCATGGTCGGTATGGGAGGTGGTTTCCAGGTTCTGTGTGGGCGGGGGGGGTGTGACTTTGTAGCGGGGGAGGGCGGTTACAGATCTTATACAGCGGTCCTTGTCCTGGACCGCTGAGTCATGCAGCAAAGGAATCTGTATCCGTACTCCTCCGCCACAAGGTCACATATCCCCCCGCACACAGAATTCGAAAAAGAGGGATGGCAGGCTCCGTTGAAAGAAGCATTCCGGCACTACGGACCGCTCTAGGAGCAGGAGCCTGTCATTCGTTGAGTTTAGAGGCGGTCTTTACATCACCGCACACCCTACCCAGCACAGTCTGCCTCCCAGTTTCAACCCTTTAACGCAAAGTCATGAATAAAGAAACCTTTCTTCAGTAACAATGGGACATGTATTTTATGTTTACACGTGTGTTGGAAGTGGGGGAAACGGGGTGAACGGGGTATGTAACCGAAGAGGAGAGTCAACAGTCAGTGGGTAAAGAAACAGGGGCAGGTTCAGCTTCTCTGTAAAGAAACTGAACAGTCACAGGTCACGCTGCTCGCTGGTATTTGAAGAGTTCCTTGTCGCTGTCCCAGGCGCCTGTATAGGGCTTCATGAGCAAGTGCATTAGCGGGCAGGCTGGGTCCCCGAGGATGACTTTAGGAATCTGCTCATCCACAACAGTTATTTCGTGGTCCGGGAAGAAACTACCTTCCTGCAGGCGTCTGAGCAGCCCACAGTTCCTGAAAACACACGCATCATGAACCTTGCCCGGCCACCCGACGTTGATGTTTGTAAAACGTCCCCTATGGTCCCCCAGTGCTTGCAGCACCATTGAAAAGTAGCCCGATTTCTCATCAGCTGACTGTGGAAGAGGTGGACGATAAAGTGCGAGGAGGAGAAAACGGCGATGATCGCAGCGGGCTCCGTGCTTGCAGTGCTGTGGCGTCCGCGCTGTCACTGACCAGAAAAGTGCACGAACAGATTGCCCGCAGGCGCTTTCAAGGAGGGAGGGAGGGAGGTTGTGATTGACGGTTCAATGACGACACTTACCCAAAACCACCCTCGACACATTTCTCCCCCAGCAGGCATTGGGGGCTCTACCCAGCATTCCAATGGGCAGCGGGGACTGCGGGAACTGTGGGATAGCTTCCCACAGTGCACCGCTTCCAAAGTCGACGCTGGCCCCGTGAATGTGGACTCAGAAATTCGAATTAGTGTATTTAGTATGGATACACAAATTCGACTTCATAAGGTCGAATCCACAAATTCGAACTAAGTTGATTCGAAATAGTCTTGTAGTGTAGACAAGGCCTAAGAGAAGTCTGTGTCCGATCCACACGCTCCTCTGCAGCAGTCGGCTTTCCCCCATCTCCTAGTTTAAAAACTGCTCTACAACCTTTTTAATGTTTAGTGCCAGCAGTCTGGTTCCACTTTGGTTTAGGTGGAGCCCATCTCTCCTGTATAGGCTCCTCCCATCCCAGAAGTTTCCCCAGTTCCTAATGAACGTGAACCCCTCCTCTCTACACCATCGTCTCATCCACGCATTGAGACTCTGAAGCTCTGCCTGCCTACCTGGCCCTGCGCGTGGAACTGGAAGCATTTCTGAAAATGCCACCATAGAGGTCCTGGATTTCAGTCTCTTCCCTAGCAGCCTAAATTTGGCTTCCAGGACATCACTCCTACCCTTCCCTATGTCATTGGTACCTACATGTACTACGACCACCGGCTCCTCCCCAGCACTACACATAAGTCTATCTAGATGCCTCGAGAGATCCGCAACCTTCGCACCAGGCAGGCAAGTCACCATACGGTTCTCCCGGTCATCACAGACCCAGCTATCTACATTTCTAATAATCGAATCTCCCATTACTAACACCTGCCTTTTCCTAGAAACTGGAGTTCCCTCCCCTGGAGAGGCAACCTCAGTGCGAGAGGCAACCCCAGCACCATCTGGAAGGAGGGTCCCAACTACGGGAAGGTTTCCCTCTGCTCCCATTGACTGCTCTACTTCCCTGGGCCCTTTTTCCTCCTCAACAGCACAGGAGCTGTCTAAGCGGAGGTGGGACAATTCTACAGTGTCCCGGAAAGCCTCATCAACATACCTCTCTGCCTCTCTCAGCTCCTCCAGTTCCGCCACCCTGGCCTCCAAAGTCCATACATGGTCTCTGAGGGCCAGGAGCTCCTTGCACCGACTGCACACATACGCCACCCGCCCACAGGGCAGGTAATCATACATGCGACAGTCAGTGCAATAAACTGGATAGCCCCCACTCTGCTGCTGGGCTTCTGCCTGCATTGTCTCCTAGTTAGTGAAAGGGTGGTTTACGGAAGTAGTTTTGGAATGTGGTTCGGTTTATAGGTTTTAGGGGGGGGCCACGGGAAAGGGGTTAGGGCTGGCGAGGGGCTCCCACTCCCTTCCCACTCCCCTTCTAAACTCCCTTGCGAAACTCCCTGTTAGCAGCCCCTGGTCGCTTGTGCGCGGCATTATAAAGCCCTGGCCTGAGTGAATGCCCCGCCCACTGATTAAGGCTCAGCCAATTACCAGAGGCTTCGAGCTTTCAAACTTGCCTCCAACTGCCAGCCAGAGCACACGGTCCCTCAAACAACCAAACAAACAAACAGACTGACAAACACAAGCTCAGCACACAGCAAGTAACCCCCAAACACAAACAAACACACACTACAGACAGTCACTTACCCCACAGATGCTGTATTAGCTCCTCCTTCACCTGGAGAACTCCCTTGCGAAACTCCCTGTTAGCATTCAACCAAAGCAGCACCCACTCTCCAAACCAAAGCAATAGGAGATTAAAAATTCAAAACCAGGCAAGATATAACATCAAACCTAAATTCTCAACAACCCTAATCTCTAGACCAGTGGAATAAACAACCTCACCCACAACAGTGATGCTTGGAGCACTAAACCAAAACTTACTGTGTGTGACTTGAGAACAGATAAGCGAACAATAAACTCTGCTGCTAGCAGATGCTTTGGTAAACTAATCTGCTAGCATCAAAGGGAAATGTGCAAAATTTAGGCAGACTTCTTCCAAATATATAATTGGTTTCCAAAAACAAGTTGAGACAAGAGACTCGCATACAAAGCACATAGCAAACTCAGAGGAAGAGTGATAAAATTGAGCTTGGAACAGATGCTTTCTGATCCCAAGTCCAAAAGATGTTGGGCCAAAAAGTTCATTCCCAAATGACCAGAAATGACAAAAGAGTTTCTATTAAAATTCAATTTTGGGGAAAAAAAACTGCACCCCCCTCAGAGAAATGAAAGAGTTGGTTTTGTGTTGTAGCAACCTGCCAGGGAATCAGAAATAGGAAATGAGAAGCTTTATCTTGGGTCATCTGTGCCACAAGCTATGTAATGGAGCTACACAATTAGGACTATTGGAAAGTCACGTAACCTGTGTTCTAGTCCCAGCTTTGCCACTGACTCCCTGTGTGATCCTGGGCAAATCACTTAACCTTTGTGTGCCTCAAGTTCTTCATTTATTAAATACAGAGCCTAACCTATCCTTTGGGGGCAAAGGGGTCATCCAATTGTCCCATAGAGCTACAGGAGAACTCCCACTTTGTCATCCTGTGAATCCCTTAACGGCAGAGACCTAGTGTTGCAGGGAGTGGGTGGAGTAAAAAGGGCAGTGCTTTACTTTAGCTATTCCCAGCTGCCGGAATGGCCCCTCGGCCCAAATTAGACAGTGTTGAAACTATTTTTACTTATGCTGGAGGCTGACCTTGTCTCCAGCCAAACCCAGAATAAAGGAAGCCCAAAAGTGGTGTAAAGTCAGCTTTCCCTTCACTTCTATTCTGATGCTGGGCTGAGGGAACCCTGTTTACAAAAGACTTACCAATATAAGCTCAGTTCAAGAGGGTGTGAAACCATTAATAGGTGCCTGTGGCCGGTGTGAGGCTGGTAGTGGTCCCCGGCACGCTGGGACCGGGTCTTCTTGGAGTCAGGTTGCTTGGGAATGCAGCCCAAAGCTGGTGGTAAACTCAATCTAAGGCAAAATAATCTAGTAACTGCAGGCTACCCTAGACTTTGCATGTTGCTGTCAGAGCTAAGGCCATAAAACGTCTGGAAAAGAATTTTGGATATCAGCAATTCCTACACTTACTTTCATGACACATGTCTGTAGCCAGCTGTATCTCTCACGAGGGAGCAAGGGCCTTTCTATGACAGAACAACCAGAGGGCTTTTTTTGCTTTGTATTGGGACAAGTGACGAGCCAGGTCTGACTAGCTGAGGTGTTGATGGAGGTGCAGTTCTATTCACATCATTAGTTCCTCTTGCAAGAGGACAGTGATATATTTGACACAAAACTAGTGGCTATTTTCTGATTACTCCATGGAAAGGTGGATAGCCAAGATGGGAAACAGGAGACGGAAAGTGATGGCATTAAAGATTAAGCCCTGCTGGTTGTAGTGTGACCACACCTGCATTCCATAGCAGACTTCAGCATTTTAATCAACAGCACTAGCAAAAAATACTCTCTCCCTCTTTTCCCTGAATACATTTAAAAACAAAATTAGGGTCATGTGTGCTACATTATAGGGTTGTCAAGTGTCCGGTTTTCAACCGGAACACCTAGTCGAAAAGGGACCTTGGCAGCTTTGCTCAGCACAGCAAACCAGTCAGCTAAAAGTCCAGTTGGCAGCAGCGGGGCAAGGCAGGCTTTGTGTGGCTCCCAGGAAGCAGCAGCATGTCCAGCTTCTAGGCAGAGGAGCGTCCAGGGGAGCTCCATGCACTGCCCCTGCCTGCAGATGCTGCCCCAAGCACCAGCTCCACAGCTCTCATTGGCTGGGAATCCGCAGCAGGTGCAAATCCAGGATGCCACAGCTGCGGCCAATGGGAGCTGTGGAGCTGGCCCTCAGGGCGATGCCTGCGGTTGGAGACAGAAGGCAGAGCCCCTTTGGCTGCCCCTCAGACTAGGAGCTGGACGTGCCGTTGCTTCCCGGGAGCCGGGCAGACTTCCTTCATCCCCAGGAAATGCTAGGGCAGCACTGGTGCAGCTGCTAAGTGACCGCCTGAGTCAGCATCTCCTGGAGCCCCAGAAAACCTCACCAGCAAGAGCTACCCGGAGCCTGCACCCCAACCCCCCATCTCATGCCCCAACCCCCTCAGCCCCAGCCTCATTCCAGAGCCTGCCCAGATGGAGCCCAATCCCCTGAACCCCAAATCCCTCATCCCTGGCCCCAGATGGAGCTTTCACCTGCTTCCACACCCCAACCCCCTACCCCTTCCTGTACCCCAAACTCCTCATCCCAGGCCCCACCCTGGAGTCTGCACCCCCAGATGGAGCCCTCACCCACACTCCAATTTCCTGCACCCCAAACCCCTCATCCCTGGCCAAACCCCAAAGCCTGTACCCCCAGATGGAGCCCTCACCCCCTCCCATGCCCCAACGCCCTGCCCCAGCCTGGACCTCCCCTCCTACCCTCCAAACCTCTGAGCCCCAGCCTAGAGCCCACAGCCTTCCACCCTCCAACCCCCTGCCCCAGCCCCAGCCCCCTCCTGCATCCCAACCCCCTCATCTCTGGCCCCACCCCAGAGCCCACAACTTCTCCGCACCCGTCCCCCAGCCTGCAGTCTGCTCCCCATACTCCCTCCCATACCCCCAGCCCCAATTACCCTCCTGCTCTTCCTAGCAGCCACCCAGCTAGGTGGCCCTGCTCCCCACAAGTGGCCGGCGGCTGCTTGGGAAGGAGGTGTCAGGTGAAGATTCTCTGAATTTGCGGCTCACTTCCCTAGTAGTCCTTACCCAGGAGCCTCCACTTCAGCCTCTCTGGGGTATGTCTACACAGCAATTAAATGCCCTCCTGGCCTGGCTCAGTAGACCTGGGCTGTACCATTACTGTGCAGACATTTGGGATCTCTGAGTCCCTCCCCGCCTCGGGTGTCTCAGAGCTTGGGGTTCAGCTAACCCAAACACAGCCCCACAGCAAGCCCCAGTCAGCATACTGGGGGCAGCCAGCGTTAATTGCTGTGTAGACATCCACACCCACACCCCCTCCTGGCAAGTGGGACACAGCAGCTCCTAGCCTAGGCGGCTGTGCAGGCCAGTCCCTCCCCGCAGGAGGTGCACAGAGGTTAGTGTTGTTTGGGGCATCTCTGGCAGTGCAGCCAGGGGCACTGCACTGGGGTTGGGATGGCCTCCGTCACTGGGGTAGCCACTGCAATCCACCCAGCCAACGGGGCCCATCAGGAGCCAGGCCAGCAGCCAGACATCGCTGTTTGCAAAGCCTGGCACTTCGCACTGGTGGGTGCCCTCTGGAGTCTGCAAAAAGTAAGTGGGTCATATGGTCTGATGGTGCCAGCACCACGGGCAGCACAAAAGGGGCCCGGCAACAGGGTTCACTAGGACTGATGCTCCTGAAACAGAAGAACTAGTCCCTGGCTATGGTAATCTCCCTCACGCCCATATACAGCCCCTTTATGTATCAAATAAAGGACAACTCGGAAATTATAGGAGAAAGTTGATTTGTAAGGGCACGTCCCCAATGTTTTATTTGTGACACATGCATATACAAATTAACAACACATTGTATTACAGTGTACACTCCTTTGCATGACTATTGATGTATACAAGACAATATTTATTGATTTGATGTGTAATGTGGAACGTTGGGCACCGAACAAAGGACATGTGGTCACGCTGTGTGTGACATTCTAGCATATTTCCTCTCAACCTGCTCTGGGACAAATCTGGGACACAGTACAGGTGAAAAAATTTTGAAACGAAGAACACTAGAAAATCTATTGGTTAGCAGGATGGTAAAATGAGGGGTCAGTTTCTGCAGCATGAATTACATTTTATGCAATCTCACCTTCTTAACAGTAAAGAGCTATAATGAATTCATAAAATAACAATGTAATATGAAGGTGATATATTTAAACATAAGTATCAGGAAATATTAATATTTAAGACTCCTATAACATTAATTTGTCCACATTGCATGTATTGTCTCTTAAAGCATACATTTAAATAATTTACCTAGTCATTAATCATGGAACCTTTCCCCCCTGCTATACCGTCAGGTATGGAAGGAGTCAGTCACTGGCTGAAGCACTACTGGAGCCCCTACCAGGACAGCTGGGTGAAGGCAAGAAAAATCAAGCTCTTGCAATAGTCTCTTTAGTCTCGCTCATTGCGAGTGAGTGGGACTCTTTTGAGGGGCAATTAATTTTACAACAGTGTTTAAAATCTCTTCCTGGTGAGGTGAAGGGTATTTGAATCACACATGCCATCTCCCACGTTCAAACTGTTGCAGCTCCTGGCCTTCTCCTGGTGCCTGCTTGGGCCCTGCAGTGAAAATGAGCACGTGACTGAGGGTCGGGGAGAGCAAGCGACAACGGATGGAGGGCGATGGAGTGAGCGGGGGTGGGGCCTCAGGGAAAAGGCAGGATGGGCAGGGCATCGGGGAAGGGGAAGGGGCAGGACAGGGAGTGTGGCGAGGGTGTTTGGTTTTCTGCAATTAGAAAGTTGGCAACCCTAATTATACCCTATAGGAAATGAATTTATAAAATCAGTCATCTGTACAAGCTGCTAAATGTATGTACATCCTTAAGAATAAAATAGAGATAAAGGGACAACTTCTGATCTCAATGTGTGTCCGGCTCAAAATGATGTCAATGGGAACTTACTTGCATGTACTGGAGGGCAGGATTTGGTCTTCTATGGTTGCATCTATTCTACTATGAAGAGCAAGGGAAATTAAAAACAACCACCACCACATGTGATAGGCAGGAGAGAAGTACTCATCACATGAACCCCTCACTATTCAGTTCTCCCTTTAGAGAAGGGGGAAGAAATCCTTTGCATTCCCCCCAGGACTGCAGAGACCTAGACTCAGACTTTAAGGTCAGAAGGGACCATTATGATCATCTAGTCTGACCTCCTGCACAACGCAGGCCACAGAATCTCACCCACCCACTCCTGTAACAAACCCCTAACTTATGTCTGAGTTATTGAAGTCCCAAATCGTTGTTTAAAGACCTCAAGGATGAGGCAGAAGCCCTCTGTAGCCTCCAGGGTCATAAAGGTTGTGATGGTAGGTCCTAGAGAAGTCCATTTGTTGATGGGATTCTAGTGGGATAGCTCTCTCCCCACCACCCGCCCCATCTCATGGGCACAGTTGGAGTTGGGATTTCCAGACCCAGAGCCAAGGGCAGATTCTGTTCCCAGCAAAAGTGGCTTGTGAATAAATATTTAGGTACTTGAGTAGAATTAAAGTGCTGAGGTCTTGTGGCTCCTAATCGTGCCGAAACATAGATTTAAAAGCTTAACTTTTAAACATCCAGCTTTGAAAATATCGGTCTATGAGAACAATGTTCTACCATACTGGATGGATAAATAAATATAACACAAATTGATCTTCAAAGATTCTTCTTTGTGGATATTGTTGTAAGAACATCAAAATGGGTAACCCCCCCACTCCCAACATGTGCTCAACAATATTGCACCTGTATTGCAAGACTTGGATGTGAGAAAATTCTAATATAGGACATCAAACCATTCCAACCTATGATTAGATTAAAGGCCAAAGCCCCAATCCTGAAATGAGCGCCACATGGGTGGACTCTTGTATTCATGCAGAGTATCACTTCTGCAGGACTCTATGCAGGCTCTGGGATCCATCCATGCAGATCTCATTGCAGGATCAGGACATATGTATGGAAAGTTACCCAAAATTGATTTAATAGGAGGTACTCAAGCACACACACACACACCATGATGTAGCTAATAGACTTTTCGTACATGTAAATGGAGTTTCAACAAAAGAAAGTAATTTGACAAGTGTTGAAAAAGATCAATATGGTCGATGAAGATTTGCATTAGCTACACAAACATATCGATTACTATGAAGACAGAGCACCCCTGCTGATCTTTTCTTGCCCACAGAGGATGCAACAGTACCTTAGACAAAATAATTATTCAAAAACTGATTAGTCTCATGAAGCAAATATACGACTATAACATGCAACTCCCACCATTAAAGCCCCGATGGGGGACAACATGGATTTGTACTCAGCGAGACAGGTAATTAATTAACCACTCAGTACTTGGAAAGAAATCTCAAACCGCAAGCGTTCTTCCATGGGCAGAGTAGAACAAAATGATAAGGAAATTGACAGTCTAATTCTGCATATCCAACATCCAGACTTTTTTTCCCATGTATGTTCAATGTGTACAATACCCTTTCTACTTGCTTTGGGTAAATGATAGCTATGGAAGTTTTCATTGCAAATGAGATGAGCTTGGTGTCAAACCTCACGTTTGCATGTATACTCCTTCAGCTGCAAATATCAGAAAGTATGTTATTTATCCACAAACAAATTCTCCTGCTTGAATGATGACATACTGCAGTAAATCCCTGTAAATGGAAAGCCAATATTTAAACTGCTCATATCTAAAGTTAGCAAACATCTGCAGGTAGCACAAGAAATACAGACCATAGGCAACTTTTTTTACATATAAAAAGCTCACCCAAAATGTGTCAGTCCAGTGATCCATACTATGCCAAACTGTTAAAACAAATGAGAATTGGAACCTTTACTAAAATGGCTTTGCTCTTTATAATCAAAGAGATGGAAACCACAGGTAGCAATTGTACAATATTTACAATTCTTGGTAGTGAGGATAGCTTTTCTGTTTGTCTAAAGTGCCTATTAAAATCCTATTGTCAATTTGATAAGAGAACACCACAGTACAAAAAGCATTAACAAACTAGATGCTGACTATTTTACAGACACAATCATTCAGTAAGAAAAAAAAATTGCACTTCCACAGCAAATCTGAAAACAATATTTAAACCCACCAAAAAAGTATCATATATTGCTAAAACAAGAATACTAGGACTGGTCAGTGGGCCAATGGGAACAATTTTAAATTTCCAAACTAGACCAAAAAACACATTGGCAGAGGGCGTTAACACAATTCAGCAATATTTCCCATCAAGAAATTACAAGGATCGAGGTAAAGTTTCAACTACTTGTGTGTCCTCTTTGTGATCGAACAACAGTTTCTGTTAACAGCATCATACTTGGGGCTGGATTGTGATCTTTGGGGCTAACAGGAAGAAGCAGCTTGACAGAGGCAAGTTTTTGCTGAGAAAGGATAGAGGGCAGCTATTGAGAAGAAAGACATTCACTAGTCTCCTGCTGTCTGAATGTCGCTAGGATCCCAAACACAGTGAACCTCAGGCACAGGCCCAATTCCAGGGGATTCAGAGCTGGTTACAAACTTTTCAAACAGCGCTAATAACTTATGTATCAGAGTGATAACATAGTTTTAGAAGAAGCTATTTTGTTTCAAGTAATATCACCACACTGCACACAAAGATTTTTCACATCAGTTTTAGCAGATGGCTCCTGCTGTATCTTTTTCTTTCTCTTTATTTTTCAAGATTTAGAAACACGAAGTCTTTAGGGACCAGATGACCTGTACTTTCCTGAAATGCTTTATTTGTACAATTGGCAGTCTAGCTGTCAGCTAAGGTAGGTTAGAGCATCAGCAGAAATAGACACACACCAAAAAATCTGAATAGAAAATGCCATCTACTTTGAAGTCAGAGCAAAAAATATGTATCAATAAATAAAAATGCAGCAATCGGCCATATTAAAATACATGGGGGCTGTGCTGAATGCATTTTACATTTAATGGAATCCAACTGGAAAGTTATGCTGACAGTTACACAAATTTAGACTGATCCTAATGGGCTGCAAGTTCAGCTGTCACTGTCAAGCTGACATTCAGATTTGAATGTTACAAACCTCACTGACCGCCCTACATTGCACATTACCTCTGCAAGTTTAAACTCAGAAGGACAGATCTTCAGCTGATATCAATTTAAATCCATTGAAGGCAATGGAGCTATACTCATTTACACCAGATGAAGATCCAGCCTAGAGTTTTCCCAGGTATAATTGGCCTCTTAATATTTTTTATCCTTCTTGCCACAAAAAGCAGGGACTAGTCAAACAGTATTAAAGCTGAAAAGACTTCAGAATACTTTAAGTAACTTGTTCCATGTTGAATGTACTTCTTCACACTTCACACTGCAAACTAGTTAAGTACTTTCCAAATAATATAATTAGTTCTGGACTTAAAATTCATTTCTGGACTTAAAATTCATTGGGTGTCCTCAATCCTAGATAATGTTCTCTGATTTCCAGACATCAACCTGTTTGAATACTTTCAGGTGTGACGTATGAAGAAAAGTATAGCAGTCACTTATGATAAAGTATTATTGTAGTTGTTGAGAATAAATACGCCCTCTGAAAATGTCGGGGAAACAGAAAGCTCTCTAGATACTTAGCATATGTGATCGCTTTCCAAAGTATTTTTCTATACTTAGTGGTTACACTGGATCACTTTTCTTTTGTACATTGTGTGGCTTATCTTGAAATATGAAAGAGACTAAGATGATAAACTCTTGATGAAGATACTGTACTGATGATAAAAAAGCATACTTTTGTTTTAGGCAAGGCCCACTGAAGTTTTTGAAAAAAGACTCTCATTGACTTCAGTGGGGTTGGGATATTACTTTGCTGGAACCTCTTAACACGACATTTGAATGCAAACTTCTGTTTCTATTGCTGACTTTATGAAGCATCACTACTCTTGGGAAATGGAAAAGTAATCTCCAGAAAGACCTGAGTGCTTTTTAGAAAAGTTTCCTAGAAAATGCCAATTCGGTAAAACCCAATCCTATTCCCAGGTAAATCAATGGGAGCTTTTCCATTGACTTCAGTGGAACCAGGATCCGACTCTTACTTAGCATTGTTGCTAAGACAGGCACTTGTGTGACTAATTTTTTTGGCCACTTTTTAGCTCTTCCTAATTCCAATGAATAATGTTTCAATAGTGATCATTTATTATCCTCACCTTGTACATTATGATCAAGCATCCAAGGCACATTTCCTCTTTTTGGCCTGCTACTTAGATTGACTTCGGAAAGTAATGTTTATTGAATGGAACAGCAATGCAAAAGTTATGTGGGTACAAGGTTATATATATATATATATTTAATTGCAATAAAACTAAACCAGAAATTGTCAGGAGGTTAGGTTTCCTTGTGAGATTTATGGCAAATCCTTTCCTAATAGTGACAATATATAAAAACAATCAATTACTTCATATCAAGTTTAATGTGAAAGTTTCCCCATGCTGCCTTGCTGATGTACCTCAAACCTGACCTGGTGGGACCACCTCTAGGAGCAAGAGGAGTCTCCAGGCATATTCACACTCTGGCTTCTCTACTGAGACTCACAATGGTGCCAATTACTGAGGTGTCTTTCGTTTTTCTGATGTTGGCACCTGTCCACTAGGAGCTGGACTGTGGCCAGATATTAGTTTCAAATTAGTGAGCTCTAGAAGTGAAAGGCCACAACTGAATACATGGAAATTAGGCTGGCAGGAAGTTAAAAATCATGAAGCAGTATTATCACAAAGAAGAATATCCTTAAGGATAACTTATTCATTTCGTACTTACACTTAATGCCCTGGGCAGAGTTTTCCTGCTTCTCCATGCTATCTGCTGTGTCTAGTTTATTACAATTAATGGTGGTGGGACTCATTGCCATAAAGGTTGCAGATTAGTTTGCATTAATTATTATTAATATTGTGGTAGTGCCAAAGAGTTCCAGTCATGGACCAGGACCCCATTGTGTTAGGTGCTGTACAAAGACAGAACAAAAAGACTGTCTCTGTTTCCACAAGTTCCTAATCATTTCAGCTGTTCTTGAGTAATGGGAGAGTGGGAAAATGTCATAGGTTTGTTCCCCACTTTGAACTTTAGCGTCCAAAAGTGGGGTCCTGCATGTACCCTTCTAAGCTTAAATCCTAGTTTAGATCTGATAGCGCTGCCACCAGCCAGAAATTCCAGTGTCTGGCACACTTCCTGTTCCCCCCAAAACTTTCCCTGGGGAACACAGATCCAAACTTCTTGGATCTTAACACAAGGAGAAATTAACTATCCCCCTCCTTTCCCCCTCCTCCCCCACCAATCCCTGGTGAGTCCAGACCCAATTTCCTGGATCTTAAAACAAAGAAAAATCAATCAGGTTCTTAAAAAGAAAGCTTTTAATTAAAGAAAAAGAAAAGGTAAAAATTATCTCTGTAAAATCAGGATGGAAATGCTTACAGGGTATTCAGCTTACATAGACTAGAGGGACTCCCTCCCCACTAGCATAAGCACAAGTTACAGCAAACAGAGGTAAAATATCCTTCCAGCTAAATACACATTTGCAATAAAGAAAACAAACAAAAGACTAATCCGCCTTCTAGCTAGTACTTACTATCTTGCACATGAGAAACTGTTTCAGAAAGATTGGAAAAACCTGGTTGCACGTCTGGCCCCTCTTAGATCCAAGAGAGAACAACAACCAAACAAAGAACACACACAAAGACTTCCCTCCAACAAGATTTGAAAGTATCTTGTCCCTTCATTGGTCCTCTGGTCAGGTGTCAACCAGGTTTACTGAGCTTCTTAACCCTTTACAGGTAAAGAGACATTAACCCTTAACTATCTGTTTATGACAGGAAAATATACCACATTTTTCTGTTTGGAAGAAAAAATAATTTAACCGTGCTTTCTAGATATGGGTGCAGGAAAAATGGCTGAAATATGACATGGGTGTAACTGTGATTGAAGGCCAGTGCCGTTGTTTGGCCTGGGGATGGAGGAAAAGTAGAAATAGTTCTAAGCATCTAAAAAAATCACTTCTAAGTTTGCTCCGTAGGCATCTGCTAAGAGACCATCACTGCACAGTCTCCCTGACTGTCTTGAGCAGGGGGTTGGGCAGTGTTGCTGGGCCGGTGTGCCCTTTTGGGATGGGGTGAGAGTTTTTAGAGCTCCTAATCTAAATCTGTACAATCACTCTGGGTCCTGGGATAGTGTGACCTAATGGCCTAAGTTAATATAGCTTCTTTCTCCTTCCGGGCTGTGTGGCCCAAAAACCAAAGTCAATATGGCTGCCCTTCTGCTGGGGTGGGATGGCCTTACAGCTGGAGTCAATATAGCTGCCCTCCCTATCAGGGCAGGGTGGCCTAACAGCCAGAATCAATATCTCTGCATGGCCTAGCAAGCAAAGTCAATATGGCTGCTCTCTTCAGCAGGGCTGAGTGGCCTAGTGGTAAGCTGGGGGAGTGCGCCATCACGTAGGGGTGGGTGGCAGCAGGGGTAGGGGGACCTGAGCCCTCCCTGCTCCACCAGGTCCCAGCTCAGGGCCCTGGCAGTGACAAGCATGCTCAGCAGGGAATCAGTCAGCAGGGAATCCGACTAAAACATGCCAACGCCAGCCAGCACAATGACTAATCCCCCTGTGCTACCTCCTACCCTGTCCCTGGTGCAGTGGTCCAGACATCTCCAGGGTCTCTGGGCTCCTCAACCTGTGCAGCTCTCAGCAACTCCAACACTCTTTGGGCCTCCACAGATACTTGGGCATCTGCCTAGGTTTCAGCACCATGTTGCAAGCTCCAGCCTGGGGCCTCAGCAGTTTCCAAGCTGGAGCCTGCAACATGCATCCCCCCTGCTTGGTGGTCAGCCCTCAGTGAGCTGGTCTTCTCCCTTTCAGTCTCCAGCCGAAGCATGTCCAGCAGGGCCGAGGGGGCGCAGCCTCCTTGGCCCAAAGGGAAGAATTAACCTCTGCAATACCAGTGTGGTGCAGGCACACCCTATCACAGGCAGAGACGGGGACTGCTGCTGGGAAAAATTGCATTGTAAATGCCTCATAGACACATAGTCCCACCTTGTATTTAGTTTGGACCCTCTGGTTACTTTCTCCAGTCCTGAGGAGGAGCTCTGAGAAGCTCGAAAGCTCATCCTTTCCACCAACAGAAGTTGGTCCTCACTTACCTTGTCTCTCTCCTAGACCCCCAAATCAGAATATTGCCTTAACGTTGAGGGCAGAAGAAAATAGTGAGCACCTAAATAAATAAACATCACTTATCCAGTGATTTTAGGGTCTGCCTTGTCGAATCTGTTATCCATTCAAATTTTAAAGGACATCATGCTGGCTTCCAATTTGCTTTTTGGATACAATTCAAGGTGTTGGCGTTGATCCATAAAGCCCATATTATAGGCCTCCCAACAGTATAATGAAAGCTTGGCGTCGGTGAACTTTGGATCGGTCCCTTAGTGCACTGCAGTTATCTGTAACAGAGACTGGTCTCCAGAAGAACAGAACAAGTTCAAGAAACAGAGCACAGTGGAACAGTGACTGGAGGAATCTTTGAAGAAGGCATGAGCTTCATGAAGTTCTTGCTCTTCTAAAGCTAAAGCTTTGTAGGCAGCACTGAGACACATATTTGCTTCCTCTAGTGCCATTTTCCAAGTGGAATATATTGGCTCAGTTACAGAACTAAAGAGTGGATTTTTATTAAAGCCAGAATTCTTCATAAACATTTCTAGATGGAAAACCCTGTTTTTTAGAAATGTCTTAGTGGATGTGCAAATCAAAATCAGGGTTCATAAAAATGATCAGAAAGTTCAATTGCATGGTATTGTGCTGGGGAAGGCTAATAATACATTGGTCTCTTCATCAGTAGATCTCAGGGTGCTTTACAAAGGAGGTCAATATCACCGATGCATTCCATAGATAGGGAAACTGAGGCACAGCCCCTTACCCAAGGTCACCGAGCAGTCCAGTGGCAAATCCAGGAATAGACTGCAGGTCACCTGAATCCTGGTCCGGTGCTCTGTCCTCTAAGCCACACCAGCATTTCATAAAACTGGAGTTTGTAACATTAAGGTGTAACCTTAAACACTGGCATTTTGGGTTTCTACAGCACTGTCATTCTAGGCTGCTAAAGCATTTTATAGATAATTAAGGGAGGGATTTTCAAAAGCACAAATGTGCATTAGGCACCCACTGCCCATTAACTTTCAATGGAAGTTGGGTGCCTTGCTGCACTTTGTGCCTTTTTGAAAAAATTTCTCCTAAAGATCATAGCCCCAAGGGGAGGAAGGTATTTTAGAGACTGAGGCATAAATAATAAACTTGTCCAAAGTCACACAGTGAGGCATTGGCCTTAGCAGGGAAAGAATCCAAAAAGATTTCTGGCTCCTGGCTCCACCAATAAGGCAACACTTCTGTCCTTTAACGCAATGTACATTTCTTTAATCTCATTAGATAAGAGCCAGTTCTTACCATCAATGGAAACTAAATAACTAGCAGATTCTTAATGATGCTAGTGGCATGGCTGACATACATTTGCATAGTGCGCTGACCCAGAAAGCAATGCGTTTTAGGTTGTAAAGCAGCATGGGGAAGAAAATAGTTAGGGAGTCTAGTGCAATGTTATATTATCAAGAGAAAACAGCACAGCAAAAACGGTTGACAGTTTTGCATAATGTTGCTTTGTATTACATCAAGCAGGAAAGAAGTCGTTCTGACAGGGAGACACAAAATGATGCTAGAATGGTTGTATTAGAAGAAGAGGGGTAAAAACAGAATTAGGAAACAATATATAACCAACGTACACACACACACACACAGAGAAAGAGAGAGATGCTGGCTGAGGTTTTTGGCACAATGTGTGTAAGTCATTAGGGGTCCATTGAAGTTAATAAAGCAGCTGAGGAGCTAGCCCAATATATGGTATGGCAGAACTGCAGGGGTCAGAGTCTTCAGAAGTAGAGCACAGAACTCACAGCCCAGGAGGAGGAGGAGGAGGAACGAAGGTGACTTTAGGCCGCCTTTATGCCCTCACAATCCTGGGCTGCTCTAAAGGGCCAAAAGAGCCCCCCGTGTAAGTTAGACAGCCTGCAGGAGCTACCAAAATTCTGCCAGCCCATCCCTACCTGTCTAGGGGTGATTGCAATAATCAGAGTCCCCACAAGATTGTACGCTGTAGCCAGTGGTGAGCTGAAGCCGGTTCCCACAGGTTCCCAAGAACCGGTTCCTAAAATTAGACCTCCGTGGAGAACTGGTTGTTAAAGGGCCAGGGGTGGGCAAAGAACTCCGGTCCGCGGGCTGGACCATCCTGTTACTCCCAGGATTCCCAGCTGGGGAGGCTGAGGCCAGCTGCTGGCACCAGGTGGGCAGCTCAGCTGAGCTCGGGAATCGTCCTGCTGCCGCTTTTTGAGAGGCCTGGCAAGGTGGTGGTGGGGGATCCTGCTGCAAGCTCCAGGGCTGGCCAGAGGGGAGGGGAGGGGGCAAGTGGGGCAATTGTCCCGAGCCCTGCAGGGGCCCCTGGCCCCACGAGGATGTCTCCCCCAGGCCCTCCCCCGCTT
Organism: Mauremys mutica; assembly: GCF_020497125.1. Lineage (NCBI taxonomy): Eukaryota > Metazoa > Chordata > Testudines > Geoemydidae > Mauremys > Mauremys mutica. The sequence goes on along the minus strand of NC_059072.1, from coordinate 121,559,182 downwards.
CCTCCACCCCAAAGAGCTGCAGCATGGCCAGCAGCTGGGCAGCTCAGCTGAGCTCTGGGCTGCCGGCAAGGTAAGGGGGCTGTGAGCTCCACGGCTGGGATGGGCAAGGGGGCAATTTGCCCCAGGCCCCGCAGGGGCCCCTGACCCCACGGGTATGTCTCTCCCTGCCCTGGCCCCTCCCCCACTCGCCCCCCTTAAATCAAAACTTTTTATAGGGAACCGGTTGTTAAGATTTTGGCAGCTCATCACTGGCTGTAGCCCTCCACAGCACCTCTCTCCTGGCCCTGCCCTTCTCCTGAAATGCTCTCTGTACTGAGGCTTGCAGGGGGTAGGGGCGGTCCTTTGAAAAGCGCCCGTTGCTGTCTTCCTTAGTCTTGCACCAGGGGAAGTTCTCCTCCAGTCAGATCCAGGGCTTTTAGAGCCCCTTTATGCTGCAGCAGCTCCTTTGTCTAGCACACAGGGGCTGGAGCAAGGACGAGACTCTCATCCAATGTACTCAGCACCACTGAAGCGCAGGCTACTCTTATTAGTGGCTGGGCTAATTTTTTGTTCTGTCAGGTTCAGAAATGTGAAAAGAGTAAGTTGTTTTAGCATTTATTATCCATGGTCCATAATAGTCAGCTATTAAATATTGAATTGTGTGTTATCTGAGGCTGATTAGAAGATGAAAAGTATCTATGGATCATAGTGGATGTTTAACTGAACAGTGTCACAAAAGAAGACAAATGCTATTTGTGTTGTATCAACAAGAGTTGCACATATAAAAAAAGCAAGGTAATTAGTTGCGCTTCTTGGTTTGATTGGTTTGCCATCAGACTATTGCATTCAGTTCTGGGCATGTCACGTTGACATTTGAAACTCCTTTGAGTACACAGTAATAAGTATTTCCTGTTTATTAACAAAGAGGAAATTCTTTATATCTCTCCCATAACTACCCTTATGGAAAAGTCCTATATAATGTATTAAAACCTAATTTCTTTTCTACAGGATTTTATATCTAATGCTTCTTATAAAGTTTAATGGAAGATTTTATCCCTGCTGGATGATTCTATACGATGGTGCAAAGGAACCTATAGCAAGGACACCATTCTCTTTAATTCTTTAGGCTTTCAGATTACTTTCTATAGAACCCTATTACAGTCTATAGAACTCTTGTGTAAGGAAACTCTTCCTCTTCATGTAGAAAATTCTTGGTACTTGAATCACAGTGGTGGGAACCTGGAGGAGGGAAAGTTTCAGTCACAGGAAAACTAGATTTGTGAATTTTTTCTAGTTTGTGTTCCTTCAAACTACTACCCAAAAATGTAAGGTAAAACTCAGTCTTGCGTTACATTGTTGAAACCTTTCAGCCTGCAACTTGTGCTACAAGCCCTGAAAAAGTGAACAAGACCATAGCCACCACCCATCTCCAAACCAGCAATAAGTTAACCAACCTGTGAACAAACACAAGATACCCCAGCAATTCTACATCTATATAGCATATTCAGTCTATTGTTGCCAAACTTGACTGACAGCACATTTAGAGGCAGCCTGTAATTTATACTGTAGAATATTACAGTATTTACCCAGTAGAGCATGCTTGCCATATATTATCTGTTCTTTCTGTACTGTATTAAAATTAACACATTGTTGGAAAAGCAATTGGCAATAGCAAGCTTATCGGAACAATTCACTCTATTGTACAACAAGGTCCTTCTCAGCCTTGCTAGTACATCCAGGATGATTTGTGTGTCTGAATTTCTCATCTTGCATTTCTGTCTAGCTCATCTTCATTAGGGAAGTGCCGGATGGTGTCTCATGAAACTGGATTACTTATACAGACTACAAGATGATGCCAAACAACTGCACAGCTATAACTAAATAAGATGCACCCACTAGTTACCTTCATTGTTTCTGGAGATTGTTATGAGCTAGGCTGAAACAATTCTCCAAGGTGACATAGAAATCTCTGATTTTTAAGGAAAAATATTGGTCCTGGATTTGCCAATACTTGGCAGTCCCCGTCCTACTCCTGTCCTCCAGAGCTCCTGCCACCACTGGTTTTGACAGTTCCAGCTTCTAGCAGCCAGTTTATATTTCACTTACACCTCAGCAGGCTTTGTGTGCATCCCTGTCAATCACCATTAGAGTAGCAACATGCAAAGCAAGTGGAATAAAAGCTAGTTATCAGGAGCTGGGACTAACTATGACAACCGAGGTAGAATCTCTGGTCGCCAAAGGCTGGAAGGTTGAGGAGGAGAAAGCATAACTGGTGGGAAAATGAAAGGAGAATGTTTGTTTTTTAATTTCTTATTTCTGTGACCTCTGCTGCAGAAAAGATGGAAACTGTGTTAAAACAAAACCAACAGGAATTTGTGACTGCCATGCGCTCCGAGCTAGACTCACTCCCCCAATTAAGAGCTGTGAAAGCTGAGTTGTAAGGCTAGATGGCAGATGCAACTCTGCCAAAACACTGCTGCACTTCTGAATATAAGGCCACATAGTTCCTGATTCAGTTAAGTACCTAAGCATGTGACTAGATAAGCATATGAGGAGTGATATGGGCTTTGGGAATGGCAGAATATAATATGGGATCCTTAAGCTTAATGTGCGCAATAATAATACATAATGATCAATACGATGCTCTTATGGCATGGCATATTAACCTAAGGCGTTCCAAAGTCTGTATTGATTAATCAATCACCATAGTACTCATCGTGTGTGGGATTACGCCTATTGGGTAAATTGGCACACAGGTAAATTGAGTGAATTAGCCATGTTCTTAAATATAGTTAGAGAAAGAATCAGGGATAAATTCCAGGAGTTCTTACTTCAAGGTCCCTATTTTAACCACTAAACAACATTTCTTCTCCCTTTAGGTTGTCTGAGTGTGACAGTTATTGTTCTCAGATTTCTGTGCTAACAGGGAAAGAAGGAACTTGTAAGTTTTGTATCTGTCTGGTTCTCATTTTTATATCCCTTTGATATGATTAGCTGGGAAAACTCAAATCAGCTGCTACTGCTGTGTCATTTATTTTGAACTGAGTGGGAGCTGTATTTCTCTCATTCAGCTGGATCAAATCCCAGAAATGCAACTATGTCCTATTAAAATCAAACCAGAACCTGATAAGCTGTATTTTGCTCATATATGTCTAAAAATAACTCTTTCATCTCAAGTTAAATCTGCAGTTTGACTTAACCTCCACTACAGTATGATTGTACTTGTACAAAGTAACCTGTACAAACAATTCTACATGAAGTTGCCAGATTCCTTCTCATCTTGTACATATATCAGGAATGTGTTAGGAGAAACAAGCTAATTACTTAGAGTTGGTTAAAAATTCCCTGTTGAAACTTTGCCAAAAAATGGCCCTTTTCCCACACCCAAAATATGGTGTCCATGAAATTTTTATTTAATTAAAAAATGGAACTAAATGAAAAACCAGAAAATTTTAGCAAAATGTTTTGGAAAAAACCCTCGAAACTTTTCAGTTCTTTTGAGGTTTTGTGTGGAAAATACTTACCATGTTCCTATCAGAAGTAGTACTTACACATATTGACCCTTCATAACTGTTAGTTTCCCCATATACAAAGTCTATTTGCTCCCTACCTGCCTCTGAATCCAGCGGAGGAACTCTCTGAAATGGAAAATGACAAAGGTTGGCAGTACAACCCCTTAAAATATTACAGATAAAAACAAATAAATGTTTGTTTAAGTATAAATTCTCTATGTGTCTTGCAGCTGTTAAAAATAATTCACATGCATAAAATGGATACAGTGATTTTGTAAAACCCTTTATTCACTTGGAGGAATATTTGATTCTTCAAATCACACTTTTCACACAAAATCCTTCCTACTGTGGAAAATTGGGCCACATTGCAGCCCTTTCAACTGGGAATTTATTTTAAAGGCAAATTTTCAAAGGTGCTGTAATCAACAGAAGCCATAGGTTCTCAACATCTATCACTGGCCTGATTTTCAATTAGACCGTGCAAAATTCAGATTCAAACCTGTATCTGAACTTCTGAAAAATCAGCCTACTAACAACTATCCATAACTAACTTGGAATTAAAATTAAACTTGCAGGTGAATTGCATATGGCTGAAAGAGTTGGTATTCACTTTCCCACAGCTTTACGGTTCACAAGTAGTATGAGCACAGTCAGGGGCGGCTCTAGACATTTCACCGCCCAGTCGCCGGGAGGCATGCCTGCGGGAGGTCCACCGGAGCCGCCTGCCATCCTCCTGGCGACCGGCAGAGCGCCCCCCACGGCATGCCTCCCCAAGCACGTGCTTGGTATGCTGGGGCCTGGAGCCACCCCTGAGCACAGTGGAAGCCAATTCTTTTAAGGGGAAAATGTTTCTGCGCTACTGAGCCAGCATGGTTTAACTGCACAACCTCAGCCTTGCATTATGCTAGTGTTTTACATTAATTTATTCTAAATCAGCTATAACTCTGTGATGCCATTTCTTTCATCTCATATTCCCCTTTTGTCATTCCCCCCATCACTACTTTTGATATTGCACATTCTGATTAGCTGTCTATTTAAATAATAAAGGCCAAATAGTGAAAAGTCAAGGTTCCATTGTGAGCCACACTAATATACTTCTGTACTCGGCAGATGACAGCAGGTATTATGATCCATATGACAAAGATTAACATAAGAAGGAAATAGGACATTTTATCTGTTCTTTGTGACAATGATTCTAACTGAAGTGGGAAATATTCCAAAGTGGAACTCTTCTCATTAGTCAAAAGGGTGTAATCTTTCTGTGGGTATCTGAGAGTGGTGTATCGACACTTCACTAATTTACATGTCAGATGAACATATATGATATGAGATTGAAGAAAGATTGAGTTGTTGCATCATTGGCTGAAAGAGTTGGAAGTTTAATTTTAAATAAAATTTGGGAGATTTTGGTGCTTTTTCAGTCAGTTGTACAAAATGATTGTTCTCTTCTTTTAGCCCAGGACACAGTCTCTGGCCAGCTTGTCTTTGTTAACAAGTTTGCATAAGTCCATACAAAAATAACTATTAAAGATTTCATGTTAGAATCTCCAGGAGTCTATTAACAAGAGGGGAATTACAGCTGACTCAGAGAACTTTTCTTCATCAAACAGACAAACATCTGGTACACAGCAGATGAACAGGCTTTTGAAGGATGAGAGTTTACATGTACAGCAAGTCAACAGGAAATTAGCAGGTCAAGATAGACCAAACTGGAACCAGGAATCCAAAACCCTTCAAAAAGGTGATTCAGATCTGAACTTTCCAGATGGAATCTATCCTGTAGGGATGAATTCTAGGTCAGATCTAAAATCAGAAAAGGCCTGTTTTCCAGTTCTGGTTTGGATACCATAATTCTCATGAGACTTTGACCCATGAATACAGAAGTCTTTTTCTTCTCTCTCCATAGAATCTGAATCCTACCTATAACCCTGACTTGGCCTCAAAACCAAATCCAAAGCTTAGCCTAAATCTAGTCAAGATCCCAACACTGCATAGTTGGCTGTTCTATTATGCCCCTAAAAAACTAAAAGGTTATACATGTACTATTGTCCTCCCTACAGAAAAGGACTACACATTAGAAATGCTTTACTAGATTATTTAAGAGAGGTGCTTAACCAATCTGCTTAATGTGGCGTTATCATAATGGACCAGTTGACCTGGCTGTATAAATACTTTTTGCCACCACTACTACCTCTTTTCTACTTTTTCTCTTCTAGCTATCAAGGGTGGCTTGTACCCATCATGGTAGCATTCCAGTGAAGAGAATCATTTTGACAAGTTTATTTTTCCCACAAAAAAGGTCACATTTTCTGTCACTTGGCATCATTTCTAGTTCACTTTGTCTATTTCCACACTCCTTGCAGACAATTAGAGCACCTAAGAACGGCCATACTGGTTCAGACCAAAGGGCCATCAAGCCCAATATCCTGTCTTCCGACAATGGCCAATGCCAGGTACCCCGGGGGAATGAACAGAACAGGTAATCATCAAGTGATCCATTCCCTGTTGCCCATTCCCATCTACTGACAAACAGAGGCTAGGGCCACTATCCCTGCCCATCTTGGCTAATATCCTCCATGAATTTATCTAGTTCTTTTTTGAACCCTGTTATAGTCTTGGCCTTCACAACATCCTCTGGCAAGGAGTTCCACAGGTTGACTGTGTTGTGTGAAGAAATACTTCCTTTTGTTTGTTTTAAACCTGCTGCCTATTAATTTCATTTGGTGACCCCTAGTTCTTGTGTTATGAGAAGGAGTAAATAATACTTCCTTATTTACTTTCTCCATACCAACCATGATTTTCTAGATCTCTATCATATCCCCCCTTAGTCGTCACTTTTCTAAGCTGAAAATTCCAAGTCTTATTAATCTCTTCTTATATGGCAGCCATTCCATACCCCTAATCATTTTTGTTGCCCTTTTCCAAACCTTTTCCAATTCTAATATATCTTTTTTGAGATGGGGTAACCACATCTGCACGCAGCATTCAAGATGTGGGCGTACCATGGATTTATATACAGGCAATATGATATTTCTGTCTTATCTATCCATTTCTTAAAGATTCCAAACATTCTGTTTGCTTTTTTGACTGCCACTGCACAGTGAGTGGATGTTTTCAGAGAACTATCCAAAATGACTCCAAGATCTCTGAGTGATAACAGCTAATTTAGACCCCAGAGTTTTATATGTCTAGTTGGGATAATGTTTTCCCAATGTGCATTACTTTGGATTTATCAATATTGAATTTCATCTGCCATTTTGTTGCCCAGTCACCTAGTTTTGAGAGATCCTTTTGTAGTTCTTCGCAGTCTGCCTAGGACTTAATTATCTTGAGTAGTTTTGTATCATCTACAATTTTGCCACCTCACTGTTTACCCCTTTTTCCTGATCATTTATGAATATGTTGAATAGGACTGGTCTTAGCACAGACCCCTGGGGGATACCACTATTTACATTTTTCCATTCTGAAAACTGACCATGTATTCCTCCCCTTTGTTTCCTATCTTTTAACCAGTTACCAATCCATGAGAGCATCTTCGCTCTTATCCCATGACAGCTTACTTTGCTTAAGAGCCTTTGGTGAGGGACCTTGTCAAAGGCTTTCTGAAAATCTAAGTACACTGGATCCCCCTGGTCCACATGCTTGTTGACCTCCTCAAAGAATTCTAGTAGATTGATGAGGCATGATTTCCCTTTACAAAAACCATGTTGACTCTTCCCCAACAAATTATGTTCATCTATGTGTGTGACAATTTTGTTCTTCACTATAGTTTCAACCAGGTTTCCCAGTACTTATGTCAGGCTTACCAGGATCACCTCTGGAGTCTCTCTTTCTTTCAGTCATCAGATGTTGCAGATAAAACCCCTGTTTTCTGTCATCACCTGGAAGTGCCTAAAGTGGAAATATAATAAAGTGCCAGGGATGGGTTGTTTGGTTTTGGTAAAAAAACCTTCCCTGCTACTTCTTTCTTTTGGTGTAGAGTTTAAAGCCTAATGAGCCTTGTTAGTAAAACAACAATATGGCATCATTGTCACTTTGGCAGGTGTCGTAGCTTTGTATAACAGTAATGTCTAGAGGCCTCCGCAAAAGCTCGCACTTCACTGAGCTAGGTGCTGTACCCATGTACAGTAAGAGTCCTTGCCCAAAAGAGGTCACACTCTAGACAAGAGAGACAAAAAGCAGGAGGAGGAGAAACAGAGGGGAGAAGTGACTTACTTAAGATCACACAGCAGGTCAGTGGCAGACCCAGTCCATGGCTCTAGCCCCTAGACCACACTGTCTCTCAATCAGCTTGTCCCTGACACCGTGTAATATTTACAGGGTGGTGACAGTGGTGGATATGGACTTTATCATACTCATCATCAGCATTGATAATCACTGTGCTCCTCCAGAATGGAAGTGGTGACCTGGCTTCTTTCTATGCCAAAACAGGGGTTCTACAGTGACAGGAGTTGAACTGGGGGACAGGAGAGGAAGAGAAAGGGTGGGGGGGGAGTGTAATTTTCAGACATGTAAAGCTTTCTTTCAGCAGCCTAGATTTAGAAGCTCTGTTGTAGATGTAAATAACTTCAGTTATAGGCCTGTTTACAGTGACAGTAAAACCTTTAAAAACAAACCCCACAAATGAATCATGTTCCCCAATGCTAGTAGGTTACATTATGTTTAGGGCCCTACCAAATTCATGGTCCATTTTTATCAATTTCATAGCCAGAGGGTTTTAAAATTGATCAATTTCATGTTTTCAGGTTTTTACATCTGAAGTTTCATGGTGTTCTGACTGTGGGGGTCCCAATCCAAAAGGTACCTGGAGGTGAGTCTGATCGCCACCACCCCAGAGAAGCCATGTAGGGGAAGGACAAGTCCCGTCCCTGGCTGGGGCGCTCCCAGCAGGACAGGCGAGATTGGACCCACCTCCACAAGCCTCTTCTGACTGCAGGAACTGCCAGGGCTGCTGCCCAGCCCCAGAAATTTGTGGAGCAGGGGGAGGCACTCAGGGGTGAGTCTGATCTCACCGCCCCCACCCCCCGCCCCGAGAGTGGCCTTGCAAGGGAAGAAGAAGTCCTGTCCCTCCCCAGCCCGGCCGAGACTCGCAGCTAGGAGCCCCTGGCTGGGCACTACAAGCAGCACCGGGGAGATCAGATTTCACTAAGAAGGACTTATTTCATGGTCCATGACACATTTTTTATGGCCGTGAAATTGGTAGAACCCTAATTATGCTGCTCTAGTGAAATGAATGCTTTGTAAAGATATTATTTAGCTTTAAACAGTCAAGACACTTTCCATTATATTTTATGTAAAAAATAAGTTATTAAGCAGCAGTGATTCAAAGCACTGTAAGCATTTATTTATTTTACTCCTGGGGGATTCTGCACCACTGCACAATGCTGAATTAGCACAGAATTGATGTTCTGCACAGAATTCCCTTTTTTCCTGCAGAATTAGTGCTACAGAGCTGCTGGCTGCCATGAGGGGCCGTTGGATCAAGCAGAGCCCACAAATTAAAGATTGCCAGAGAGGTTGGGGATGAGAAGCTGGAGGGTTCTCAGCAGCTGCAGTTCCCAGAACACCCTAAAGGAAGGAGACAGCATGCAGGTAACTCTGTATAAACCCGGGACCCAGCATTAGGCTGTTTTTCTCTCTGGATCCCTGAGCTCTGGGGACTAGGGGGTGTGAGAGTCTGGGCTGGGGGGCACCCTGCAGCTGGGCTCTTGGGGCAGGGGGTGTCTGGCCCCCCGGCTGGGCTCTGGAGGGGAGAGGGCAAAGAAACAGGAACTGGGTTGTTGTAGGGGTTTCTTTAACACTCTACTCCTGGGGGGAAATTTTTGTTGTCTGTATTGTCACAGACATAGCTGCTGACAGGTATTTTGAACTAAATTACCAAAATCATTGTAACTGGTGTGATTATATTATTTTATTTTGAAAATATGCAGAATTTTAAAATATTGTGCCCATAATTTTTATTTTTTTTGGTGCAGAATTCTCCAGAATATCCAGATTCCCCCAAATATCCAATAATATTAGCGAGACAAGGTGGGTGAGGGAATATCTTTTATTGGACCAACTTCTTTTGGAGAAAGAGACAAGTTTTTGAGTTTATACAGAACTCTGAATCAGCTTGAAAGCGTGACTCTTTCACAAACAGAAGATGGTCCAATAAAAGATACTAGTATTATGATCTTTTGATAGTAACACAAGAAAAACATTGTTGTGCATAAGACTTAAATCAATTTTGGTGCTTAGGTAAAGCCCTGTATATTAAAGCCTTGAACCTGCAAGATGCTGCATGACCTCCACACCCACTGGGTTAAATGGGAATGGAGGGGAACTAGAGTCCCCCAAAGTATTCAGCACTTTACAGGATTGGGCCCTTCATACCAAATTCTGGTCCCACTGAAACCAATGATAAAATTGATGCTGAAATAAGGTGTATTGAGAAAAAAAGACTTAATTAAAAAAAAAAAAACCTAGCAGCTAACATCAGCCAAGATCTTCTTCATGAGCAAATGTACAAGGTTTAGGACAGTGAACAGTGTGAAGCAGAGGGTTCCGTTGCATATGAGCAGATAGTAAAATTACTAGGTTATTACGTGATCTATAATTCTTACCAGTTCAATTGCACAAAACTTTGTGCAAATCCTATTACTCCATCCTTATGAACTCTTAATCCAAAAGCTAGGCAAAAAATCAAACTCTAAAAGAGCCATGATTCCTGTGTCTTCTGGATAGCTCAATATACAGCATTTGAAGGCCGCAAGAAAGAATTTATAAATGAATTATACAGGGGCAGCTTTGTCTCACATATCTATTTCAACAGAATGGAAGGATTTTAAAACAGCATTTCACTTAGGCATGGGTGGAAGCAGGGAGGGAGTCTGAATTCAAACAAAGGTAAAAGTAGTATAATGTTACGGGAATGAGGATTGACATCAAACTTGTGTGTGCAGATAGGAAACATGACTGTTCAGACCCATACGTGTACCATGCTACTTGTTGGGCAGATATTGGATGGGACTAATCATCTACATCACTGAACTCTAGCCACCAGCTGCTGATTTTTTTTTAAATTAAAGGAAAAGGCTACCCAGCTGTAAACATTCATAGACTGTTGAATAGAAGGGACCATTAAATCATCTAGTCTGACCTCCTGTATAACACAGGAGGTAGCATTTCATCCAGTTACTCCTATATTGTGTTGGCTAAAGCCTATCTGAGGGTATGTCTACACTACAGGATTATTCTGATTTTACAGAAACCGTTTTTTTAAAACAGATTGTATAAAGTCGAGTGCACGCGGCCACACTAAGCACATTAATTCGGCGGTGTGCGTCCATGTACCAAGGCTAGCGTCGATTTCCAGAGTGTTTCACTGTGGGTAGCTATCCCATAGTTCCCGCAGTCTCCCCTGCCCATTGGAATTCTGGGTTGAGATTCCAGTGCATGATGGGGCCAAAACAGTGTCGCGGGTGATTCTGAGTAAATGTCGTCACTCAATCCTTCCTCCATGAAAGCAACGGCAGACAATCATTTTGCACTCTTTTTCCCTGGATTGCCCTGGCAGATGCCATAGCATAGCAACCATGGAGCCTGTTTAGCCTTTTGTCACTGTCACCATATGTGTACTGGATGCCGCTGACAGAGGCGATACAGCAGCGCTACACAGCAGCATTCATTTGCCTTTGCAAGGTAGCAGAGATGGGTAGCAGCCCTATATCACTGTCTGCAATTGGAAATTGGCGATGACGGTTATCAATCCTTTTAAATCCGTCTGATGCTGTCATGGGTGCTCCTGGCTGGCCTCGCTGAGGTCGGCTGGGGGCGCATGGACAAAAATGGGAATGACTCCCCAAGTCATTCCTTTCTTTATGTTTTGTCTAAAAATAGAGTCAGTCCTGCCTAGAATATGGGGCAAGTGTACTAGAGATCCAGAGAGCACAGCCGCTCCGTGTCAGAGCCCCAGAGATCCCGCAGAAATGATGAGCTGCATGCCATTCTATGGTGTGCCCCTGCAACAACCCCACCTGTTGCTTCCCTCCTCCCACAACCCTCCTGGGCTACTGTGGCAGTGTCCCCCCATTTGTGTGATGAAGTAATAAAGAATGCAGAAATAAGAAACACTGACTTTTTAGTGAGATAAAATGAGGGGGAGGCAGCCTCCCGCTGCTATGATAGTCCAGGCAGTACAGAATCTTCATTAGACATGAAAGGGGGAGGCTGATGGAGCTCAGCTCCCAGTTGCTATGAGGAGGATGGTTTTCAATCCTTTTGCACCATCTGCCGGGAATGACCAGGAGTCATTCCCATTGTTGCCCAGGAACCCCCGGCCGACCTCACCGAGGCCAGACAGGAGCACTCACAGGATGATGAGGACAGTTTCCAAGCCTTTTGTACCATCTACCATCAAGAAAAGAAGAGGAGGGGATGATGCTGTTCAGCGCCGCAGCAACGCGTCTACCAGCACATGCAGTAGACATACGGTGACATTGAAAAAAGGTGAGAAATTATTTGTTTCCCTTTTCTTTCACGGGGGAAGAGAGGGATAAATTGATGACGTATACCCTGAACCACCCGGGACAATGCTTTTGACCCTTCAGGCATTGGGAGCTCAGCCAAGAATGCAAATGCTTTTCAGAGACTGGGGGGATTGTGGGATAGCTGGAGTCCTTAGTCCCCCCTCCCTCCTTCCATAAGCGTCCATTTGATTCTTTGGCTTTCCGTTACACTTGTCACGCGGCACTGTGTTGATCCCTGCTGTGGCCTCTGTCTGGAGATTTTTTCAAATGCTTTGGTATTTCGACTTCTTGAACGGAGTTCTGATAGAACAGATTTGTCTCCCCATAAAGTGATCAGATCCAGTATCTCCCGTACAGTCCATGCTGATCAGCACTCCATGCTGGGCAAACAGGAAATGAAATTCAAAAGTTCGCGGGGCTTTTCCTGTCTACCTGGCCAGTGCATCCGACTCCAGATTGCTGTCCAGAGCGGTCACAATGGTGCACTGTGGGATAGCTGCCGGAGGCCAATACCGTCGAATTGCGGCCACACTAACCCTATTCCAAAATGGCAATACCGATTTGAGCGCTACTCCCCTCGTCGGGGAGGAGTACAGATATCGATATTAAGAGCCCTTTATATCGATATAAAGGGCTTCGTTGTGTGGACGGGTGCAGGGTTAATTCGGTTTAATGCTGCCAAATTCGGTATAAACCCGTACTGTAGACCAGGCCTGAGAAAAAACATCAAGAGATGGAGAATTCACCACTCCCCTGGTAGTCAGTGCTATTAATTGTGATTAATTTTTTTAATCACAGTTAATTTGAGTTAATAGTGCAAGTTAACTGCGATTAATTGACAATCCTACCAAAAGCATTTGCTAAAGTCCTTAGAGACAATTAAATTAGTTAGATACACATCTGCACTCTTCATGAGTAGGACTAAGCATGCATATGCAATCACTTCGTTTAAACTGCATTACATAAACATGCAGGCTTGCTGTCACAGCTGGTGATGCTCTTCTATTTTAAAATGGCTTAACACAGTCTTGATAAATGTGGTTAACTTAACCCCATTGCAAATGTCTCTCTCCTCAGAGGAATCTCGCTCATAATACATTAATAACTGCAATAAAACAAATGCTGTGGAGGAGGTATTACCCAGAAGTGTTAAATGTTATCTTTGCAAGGTGTCATAAACAGATAGTTAAGGGTTAATGCCTCTTTTACCTGTAAAGGGTTAAGAAGTTCACCTAGCCTAGCTGACACCTGACCAGAGGAACCAATGGGGGAACAAGATGTTTCAAAAGGAAGGAGGGAAGTTTTCCTTTGTTTAGAGTCTCAGTTTCAGCAGGAGTGAAAAAGATCAAGGAACCAGCCTCTTATCAGAGTAGTAAGTTTTAGAAAGGAATAAATAGGTTTATGTTTATTTCTTTGTAACCTGTCTTGTGCAATTAGAGGTAGAATCAAATTGGGTATTGGGGTATTTTCATTGGTGTACTAAACTTTTGCCCAGGGGAACATCCTCTGTGTTTTGGATCTGTTGTCTGTGAGAGTAGCTGGTATGCTAATCTCTCCCAGACGGTTTTCTTTTACCTTTCTTTTCATTAATTAAAAGCCTTTTTTCTTAATACCTGATTGATTTTTTCCTTGTTTTTAGATCCAAGGGGGTTGGATCTGGATCCACCAGGAGTTGGTGGGAGAAAGTGGGGGGATGGTTAATTTCTCCTTGTTTTAAGATCCAAGGGGTTTGGATCTGTGTTCACCAGGAAATTGGTGACGTTTCTCAAGGCTACCCAAGGAAGGGAGTGCTTGTGAATGGTGGCAGCGATACCAGATCTAAGCTGGTAATTAAGCTTAGAAGTGTCCATGCAGGTCCCCACATCTGTACCCTAAAGTTCATAGTGGGGAAGGAACCTTGACACAAGGGTTTTCAGCAAGATATTATTTAGAGAAGCATAGCTCGAAAACATTCTAGGTGCTTTTCAACATTCTAGGTGCTCCCAAAATCAGGTTGTGCCCAACTGGTGCATGAGACTGCAGGGGGAGGGCACAGCAAGCTAGGAACAGCCGCACGTCCTGCGCTTCCTGAGCACAGGGACTGTTCCTTCCTAGCATCCCTACAGGCACCAGCTACCCCAAAGGTGGTGGGAAGGATCATAGAGTTTAAGGCCAGAAGGGACCACCAGATTATTCTAGTCCGACCTTCTGTATATCACAGGCCACCAACACCATCTGCACACTAAATCCAACAACCAAAATTAGACCAAAGTATTACAGCCCACAGGAGACTAGGCTTTTATGTGCCACAGGCAGTAAATAGGAGAAATCAAGGTGCACTCAGTGACTGAGGCCCCTGCAGTGGCAGGGAACTGATTATCTGAGACATACCCAGATAACCCTATCAAGTGACCTGCAGCTGCACACTGCAGAAGAAGGAAAAATATCCCTCAAGGTCACTACCAGTCTGACCTGGGGGGAAATTCCTTCCATCCCCACATACGGCTACATTAGAGAGCTCTGAAAGACAAGGCGCTCCTGCTGAGGCAGTTGAGCTCCGCACCAGCCTCCGCAGCAAAAGGCAAGGGAGTAATTGCCACAGTCTTCCAAAGCAGAGACTGATTTTTGAGAAATGTTAATCAGGTTAGTGTATGTCAGTGATTCTCAAACTTTTGTACTGGTGACCCCTTTCACATAGCAAGCCACTGAGTGCGACCCCCCCAATAAAATAAAGACACTTATATTTAACACCATTACAAAATGCTGGAGGCAAAGCTGGGTTTGGGGTGGAGGCTGACAGCCCGCGACTCCCCCCACCCTGCCAAGTAAAAACCTCTGTCCAGATGGAGATCAGAGGACAAAAAATAAAAAAAAAGAGGTCATGCCCCAGAAAACCTGGACAGACGATAACCCTAATTATTCCCAAGTTCCTTTTGTCATAATATTAAACTTTTTATCCCTGCAAGCCCTCAAGTTCAATGTATGACCCCATACTTCATCCGCAAGCTTCTATTTATTAGACTTCTGAGATAATTGTCATATATTAGTTTAATTTATTTTTCAATATTACCAGATTATACATAGACACAGGAATGATAATCAAGGCTCCCAGAACTTGAGCTCTTTGGTTCACAAATAAGAAATGAGGGATTCTTTTAGGGAACTGTTTATTGAGCCACACAATGTTCACAGCTGTAAACAGTCATCAACAGTGGCTCTGACAGATCTTCTCTCTCATTGGGGTGTTAACTCTATAGTTTAATTATGCCATTTTAAATAGCAACAATAACTATTTCATTGGGAGTTGTTAGAAAATGGAATTGCACAGGGGAAAAAGGATCAAAGACCTCATCTCCATGGGAAAGTGTCACCAGTCATACCGGCATAAGCCCCTTGGGGGCACTCTTATTCTAGAGAGTCTGGCTTTTTTTAAATTTAACTTAAACCCTTTACAAGTGACCTTAGCTGAACAACAACAAAACCACCTCTCTTCTACAAGAAGAATGTCAACATGGTTTTTCTTTAACAGTTTAACTATATCAGGTTAAATTCATACCTTGACTTCTACTGAAATATTTTTGGCCATGTAAACAAAGACAGGAAAAGGGAAGAGAAACAAGGAAAGAAGGATGTAGAATGCAGAGAACCAAAGGGCGGAAAGAGTGGTGGTGACATTGGCACTTAGCAAACAAGGGATGATCACTAAGGGTATGTCTACACAGCAAAAGCAGTGTATGGGGCCTACCTGAGCTAGCTTGAATCCAGCTTCTGCAGGTAACAATAGTGAAGACAGAACGGCACAGGCTTCAGAATGGGCTAGCAAATCTAATACCTACCCCAGGTCCATACCGGGTTTGTAGTATCCACTCTGAAGCCTGCACTGTGCTATTACTGTGACTCATGCTAGCTGTATAGACATAATCTAAGGGTCAGATGCTCCCCTGCTTACTCATCAGTAGCACCCTACTCCACAAGCAATTCCTTGAAATCAGAAACACTTAACCACCTTTGTAAAGTGCTTCCAGACCTTCTCATAAAAGGTGCTGCAGTATACAAGATGAAGGCCCAGCCAGGGCTGCCAAACCCTGATTTATGCAGTGGTGGTGTTGCCATCCCCTGCCACTTCAGAGGCCCTTGGACACATGCAATATCCCACCTCCCCAAAAGCTAAAAAGGCTTTAGGGAAAAAAGAAATTCCAAGGAGGAGCCTGCTCTGGGAGCCAGAGAAACTCACCAGTCAGCAGGCACAGACAGTCAGCCGGCGCTCTATGACACTGATGATGTCATTGAATGATTTCCAGGTTTCAGTCCGAAGAGTCTCTTCCCTGCACTGATTGGCTGATCTCTCTTTCAGGGCTGTTCAGGAACTAAAATTCAGCTTGATTCCTATGTGGGGATCACAAGAAGTTATTTGTTCTGTCCCGCCCAATAAATATCTGCATATGGGCCAAAAAGAAACTGGTTATTAACTGGAGAAAACCTGAAATGTCAGTGCACTATTGAAATGGTTACTGATGTTCTGACAAGGGTCACAAGTGTTGACTAACCCTGATCTAGCCACCTGAACCTACCCAAACTTCTGCAAGTTTATGTTTGCACTATAGGTTTGCATCATCCCATTGCAATGCCAGATCAGAAGAGCTCTGTGCTTCAGGAGCTCAATATTGAAAAGAATTTGGGTTCAGTTTGCCATGCCATGTGGGTAGAGCCCAAACTTCTCATTTCACCGCTCCTCATGATGACACCCTTCTGCTTCATATTAGCATGACATGAGGGAACTTAAACTTTTTCTTATGGACCAAAGCTCATCAGCTTGATTAGTGACTCCACCTTCTTCACCAGGTTAGTTTAGAGCCTTTGTATTGCCAGTTATTGCAACATTGATATTTGGAATGCTTTTCAAGAAGGGAATAGAGTAAGTGCCTCAAACAGTAATTCTGTTGTGGACTTGCTGCACTGAGTCTGGGACTGTATCAGTCTCCCCTATGTGGCATTTCAGTAGCACCCTAGACAACTACAGCTACCTCTGCTATCACAATCATAACCTACAGGCAACCTGGGCCTGTAGCAAGTTCTGTTTCACAAGACTTCTCTTGAAGTGTATCAAAACCACTTTTCACCACAGTGTTTCCTCTTCTTGTCTCTACCCAACAGAACAAAGTAAACCACACTGGATCACAAATGACTTAACTCTGCCTGTAAGGGTGTGGACTCACCCCTGCAGCACCTCCTGCTGGTCATCCATGGGAATTAGCTCTTCCAGAACTCTGGAGTGCCCCCTGAAGGCTGGTGATCCACCTTACCTCTGGTCCCCATGTCCCTCCCAGGACCCCCGTGCCCTTTCTGTGGGTTGCTGCCCCTCCCCAGCAGTAACTCCACACTCTGGGTCTCCCCACCCAAGGGAACCCCCATCCACTAACCCCACCTCACCTCAGTGTAAGGCTACTGCAGTCACCATCTAGCCCCACTCCCTGGGGCAGACTGCAGTATACACCACTCATCACAGGCAAGGTTGGGTTGGACCTGCTGCCTCTTTCTATAGCTGGGCTGCCCCTCTGCAACCCCAGTACTGGTCTTAGGCCCTCAGCTAGGCCTGCAGCTTGGGGGTTTTCCAGGCTGGAGCTCCCCCAGCTCCTCTAGCCTTCCCCCAGCCCTGCTCCACTCCTAGTACTCTGCTCAGCTCCCTAGCAGCCAGGTCCTTCTCTCTCTACAAGCAGAGAGAGACTATTTACTCCTGGCTTCCCTGGCCTTTACAGGGCCAGTTTGTTCTGTTTGGGGCGTGGCCACAGCTGAAGCTGTTTTCCCCCAATCAGCCCAGCTTTTCCCCTGCCACAGCCCTCTCGAAGGGCTGTTTTAAGCCCTTTCGGGCAGAAGCGGATGACCACCCTGCTACACTGCCCTTCTAGGTGATTGTTCATTGTGTAAGGACTTGTTTAGAATAATGATAGCCTCTGGCTGCTTCTGTTTCTGCCTGAGTCATGTACAGCATTTCCCAATGTCACATTTCATAGCAATCCTGGTAGGAAAAGCAGATACCCACATCACCCGGGTAGCTGCTCTAGCAGTGTCCGCTCTGTATCGTTGACCGCAGATTATGATAGCTCAGTCTTTACAACCTTTGAAGTAAAAGGTTCCCTTCTCCCTTATTGGTATTTGTTTTTAGCATGAAATGTGGTGAGCCACTGATAATTAGTGTAGCTTATAGCATGCATACTGGAGCACCAGAAGGTCAGTGACATTCACAGCTATGACAGAGACTCTGTTTGCCTTTCTGCTGTCAACAGACCCTCTCTAAACTACACCATCTGTTAGTGCATCTGCTTTAAGCAGAAATGCCTCCAACAGACCTTGTGCTTGGAACAGATCTTTCACAACATGACCTCAGGTCCACTGTGCAGTTGGCTGCCTTGAGGGGCTATTTCACTCTAATCGGTTATTCATAGGTGGCCTGAGCAGAGCATTGTCAGACTCAGCAGACATTCAGAGATCAGATTAGAGGCCTGGCGATGGGATGGAGAGGTGGCATCTGGGTTAGGATAGGCTAGGGTGTGCTCCCCTCTTTGGTATACAAAGCGTAGCTAGGGATTGGATATGTTGATACAGAAATCTCACGAGTTGTGCTTATGGAATGTTTGGACCCTCATCAGGTGAGAATTATTCCATCTTGAATATCATGCATATCAGATTTTTTTAAAAAGGCCCTTTCAGATTTTGGACCCAAGGGAGGGGGTTGAATTTCAGTTTTCAATTGGGGTCCCATCTCTAATTGTTATCCTTCATTTGTCAAGATGCAATATAGTGCCCCTATATAGGGGCCTCACCATTTATAGCACCATTCAGGCAATCATGCCTCTCACTACCCGAAAGCCCCATGGTAGGTTCCCTCCACAACACTTCCAGTCAGTTAGAACCACTTTTGACAAACTAAAGTTGCCATGAATTCCTGTACTCAAAGCAGCAGTGCAAACTGTAATGAAATGTCTGTTAACATATGTAGTTTGGAAAGTTTCCTCATATCATATGATTTTTACTTAAACTGAACCCTGTGATGGTGCTGGCTGTACTATGGTTTGAACCACGGAGGCACAATGATGTTTGTAAAAGGTTATTGAGCGCAGTTATGATCAGAGGTGAACTGGGCCAGGAACATGTGAAATGCCCAAAGCATCTTGACCTGTCTTGTAAATGGTCAGGAAAGGTGCCTGGCTAGTGACCGCTGTTAAGTTATAATAGTCCCCAGACAGGCAAAACAAAGGCCATTTGTCAGACAATAGAAGGGGGCCACTGGTGGGCATGGACTGCTTACGTGTCCAAAGGCTGGTAATGGGTTTAAAGGGGCATAGAGAGGTGCACTGGGAGGAGGCTGACTGGAGATCTTGAGGGGGTTGGGATCTGGTGAGGCAGCATGTGTGGTAAGTCTTGCAACTCAATCGTGGGCTAAGAGAACATGACGGTAGTTTTCAAATATGGTTGTAACTAACAGTCATAGAGCATGGATAGTACATGGCTTCCCCTGTGCCATTAAGACAGAGTGAGTCTTTTTATTAAATAATCCTGCTCCCCACTACTCTTCTAAGTACTGTCGTCGGTCACACAATGTCTTAGGAAACCCTAATGTGGAAAGACCATAAGACTGATTGCTGTTTGCCCAATTAACATCTCACATCTACGAGTTCAATGAAGCCAACAGACTTGGGATATTAAAGTAATTGTCCAAGCAGGTTTGGATAATTAAGGGAATTTGTTGCACATTAGGGAACATGGCTTTGTTTCAGGTGAAGGAGGTTTGCGGGAAAAAATCAAGGTTTGGATAATTGAGGTCTGACTGCATAGCACTAGCTTTGTACATACTACACTTTTTTTGCTGCAGGGGGGAGGGTGGGATCCACAAAACATTTTAGGTGCTAGCTAATTTAGCCAGGGTTTGATGGTAAAATTGTAATTCTGGTGCTATCCACAGCTGAGCAATCATGAAAGCTTCAAGTAACTGTAGGGAACAATAAACAGACTTACAATAGTTCAGAATGAGTAAGACATTAAAAAAAAAAGATAAATCAATAGGACTATAAAATAAAACAAAACAGGGGACTCATATTGAACAGCATAAAATAACCCTGTTAAACCAAGAAACATAGCAAAACAGATATGGGTAATATTAAAAGAATGGGGTGAAAAACAGCAATTATACAGTGTAATAGAATGGGTATAGTAGCAGAAATATATAAGAAGCAGCAGACTAGCTGTGACATGTCACTGAAAAGTCACAGGAGGGAGACTGTTGGGTCAGAGAATTTGTAATTGAGTACATGATCTATCACTGCTTGTTTGCAAGTCTGAATCCAGACCAAGTTTCTGCTCCTGCAGTCTGATCTGGATGGGTGCATCCTTGTGCCTCTACAGAGACCACTGACTTCATAGGCTCCCCACAGGCATATGAATTTAACTCATGCAAATTTGATGGCAGGCTCAGGGGCCAAATTTCTAGTAACTGTAAGAATCCTATCTATGCTTCTCTGGAGACCCACTGCTTTGTGAAATAAGCTGGTGGTTCCAAATGCTCTTCCCCGTGTCTGGGTTACCCAGTTACAAAAAGCCGTACACCCCTCGTGCTACTGATTTGCAGTGTGAGTACAGAGGCCAGAGATTGCTTGGCCATGGAGACTGATCTATACTTCCAGCCTCAGGTGGTCCTGCCAAGACAGGAACATTGCAAGAAATATGAAGCGTATACAGCTGTGCTCCATCTGCTCTTTGGATAGAAGACCAGGACTCTAGGGTTGATGTTCTGACTTTTCTGATATGAAATAAATTCACATTTATAAAAATAAAAATAAACCAAGCCTGAAGCAAAAAAGAATAAAGAAAACAGCAAAGCAAATGTTGACAGCAGCAGTATGCACGTAAAAGTAAGCCACAAAATATCAAAGTAAAATGAGGATACACCATGGTGCATCAAAATGTGGGGTAACTAATTTTAGACAATTCTCAGCTGCTCCTTATGTTAATACCAGTGTAGTACCAATGAAGTCAATGTTACACTGGCATAAAATTGGTGTAACAGAGCAAAGAATCAGGCCCATTATTCAATCTCTAAATATTCTAGCAAGAGCTTTCTGAAATTACTAATTATGCCTCTCAGCAGTAGAGTGTACTTCCTACTGTTATTCACAATTATTCATCAATATCAATGGTTACAAGATGGTTAAAGAAATCTTTGCTGATGTTTTCACTGTTCATACTAACTTATGTAATTGTTATAGAATGAAATTTTAAAAAATTTCCCAGAAGCCTTAACTCCAGAGCTAAACCATCACTTTAGAAAGCTTCATGTTCTTCTGTATTGCAATAGTCAGAATGTTATCTTAAAAGATCAGACAAGAATTAGAGAGAGTAATTCTTTTAATAATCTAAAATTGCCCTGGGATAGAGTTAGAGTACCTAATATAATATAGGCTCATTCAAAGTGTTTAGAATTGTGAACTATTTGTATTCCCCTGTGGAATTAACTAATAAAATTCCCATGTGGAAATGAGTTATTGAAATCCAGGTAGATTAGATGTACTGCATTTCCTTTGTCTAAAAAAAATCAGTTGTCTTCTCAACGAAAGATCAGATTAATCTTTCACAATCTACCTTTTGTAAAACCAAGTTGTATTTATCACAATTACTGTTTACTTTCTCTTTTAAATTTTGATTCAAGACCTTGTGTACAATTGAGATCAAATTAACAGGCCTGTAATTTCCCTGATCACTTGTTTTCCCTTTTCTCAAAAATAGGAACTATATTAGCAATTCTCCAGTCAGAGGGTACAACCCCTGAGTGTACAGACTCATTAATAAGCCTTCCTATTGGGCTTTCAATTTCTTGTGCTGGTTGCTTTAACATTTTTTGATGCAGATTATCCAGGCCCCCCAGTTTGGTCCCATTAAACGGTGGGCGTTTGACTTCCACCTCAGCTGTGGTAATTTCTACTTCTAGATCTTCATAGCCACCCTACTCCTAAAATCCTCATTACCCTAATTAAAAAGTGAGGCAAAGTATTTCTTTAAGTGCTGTGATTATCTTTAATCTCCACCTCATCCTCAGTGCTTTGTGGTCCCACTTCTTCTTTCCACTGTCTGAGGTTGTAATATTATTGCATTCCTTCGAGTATATTCTAACTGTGTATATTTTTGTTGATTGTGATTATATGTCCTCCAGCCATCCCATGTCATCATGACTAACAGCCCCAAAATGAAAAGTAAAGGTTGTGAAGGAGGACTCCCTGGCATTTTGTAAGATACAAAGGAGCAGAGGGAGAATTCCTTTGTCGTTTTTTAAGGGGTGCATAGCAGGCACCCTAGCCCTGAAAATACCTTTGGTCTAGATCCTCAGAGATATTTAGGTGCCTAATTCCCATTTGAGGATCAGGGCTTTTACCGCAATGCTGTATCCTTCAAGGGGGCTGAGTACTGTGCCCCCCATGCATCCAAACGTTAAAGCAAGTGAATCACTTCAAGAAGCACGCCACTAGTTCAGATGGCTTCAGTGGGACAACTCATAGGAACAGGACTTTCCAACAGGCAGATGGTTCCTTAAGTACTACTCCAGGGTTTTTTGCACCTTCATGTGAAGTAACTGGTACTGTCCACCGTTGGTCAGATGTTAGTGCATTGGATGGATCACTTGTCCGATGCCACATGGCACTGCTTTTGTTCCCAAGCTTAACCTCTCAGTCTTCATGCTCCCTTCATTTAATTTACTTAGATAGGTCAAAAGACATTGTTAGCAAACCGATTTTTTCCCACTAATCCAAGGATGTAATGAATAAAATGAACAAATAGCGTCCAGAACATTGAACTAGGATTCAGGAGACCTGGGAGCTATTCCTGGCTCTGCCACTAGTTTAATGTGTGACCTTGGACATGCCATTTCACCCATGCCTCAGTTTCTCCAGCTGCTAAAAATAGGGATAATGATACTACCGGCTTTGTAAAGTGGTCTGAACTCCATGGATGAAAAGCACTGTCTAAAGTTAGGTGTTACTATCATCACTGACTCTGTTTCCCTTTGTAACATGCTTTCAGCAACAAGCACAGGAGATCAAGGCAAATTTTCTTTAAGGAAGTTGGTATAAAGTTGTTACTGATTCAGCAAGTACCAAAGTCAGTTTTCCAGGGGCCTTATGTACAGTAAGACATGCAGGTCCTACCCTCAAGTTCCCTCCCTAGCCTGGGATAAGATCCTGTGTTGTAGACATCTGCCTGCGTACTCACAATGAAACTGTATATGCCAGGGCTGCTGGGGTGTAAATACCTATCTGGTATGCCAAGAGCACCAGAAGTGAAGCAGGGAGGGGAGTTGGTGGGAAAGCTGTCTGGCATGGTGCCAGACTGCAGATGGGCAGGGAAGAAAGTCTGAGCAGTGAGGAAGGGCTGCAGGGTGCTGAGAAAGTGTGTGATCATTGATGACCCTATTACTCTATCTCTGAGCTGTTTAGCAGTGACCAGTTGCACAAGACTGTGCGTGAACACATAAGCTGCATACGCCCAAGGCCACCACTGACTGCACCACGCACATGCAAAGCCCGCTATACAGCTCTGAGGAACACAGAGGGGTTGAGAGAATGTCTAACTCAATCCTGAAGTGAGCATTGTTCGATGATCATGAGTTGAATCTAACCAAGTTTACTGAGCTGTAATTAGGTTATACAAGAATAATGACATGGCTTGTGCATTTAAGATGGAAGGATGTATTTGTCCCTGTAGGTTTCAAAAAAGGGAACATTAATACTAACTCCTTATTTAATTAGTACAGTACCTGTAGGGTATTTTCCTGTTGGCCCTGCAAATTAGCCATTGTATTTTGACATTAATCCTAATGTGGCTGGACATCTGGGAATGATGTAACAGTGTCAATCAGGGCTGATGTGTATTGTGACATCCCTCTTGAATGAATTGCTTTAAGGCGTGATTCAGCTGACAATGCACACCGGTTCACTCAGAAATTCAGAAATACATGATTTACGATAATCCTGCTCCTGGCATCCTAAAGAGGGGCCAGGAACACACATTCTTACATAAAGCAGAGAGAATTCTCTGGGTATCTGGCAAATCAGCTCTTTATGTACAAAAAGCACGCATTAATAACGTGCACATTACAGGGCCTGATACTGCAACTATTATGTTGAATGATATTTATTCATGGCAGTAATTCCTTTCTGCCCGCTCGGACTATGTTCATATGAATAAGTACTGGAGATGGTTAGAAAATTACAGAAATTTATATGAAAATGAAGGAAAAAAGCTTGCAAAATATTTTTTTTCTTAGCGCAGAGAATAAGAGGGACCGAGATGTACCAATGCTCATGGCCCCTACATTGGCAGGGAAATGATTGAGTGAAGTATATGCAGATGATCCTGGCAAGCAACCTGCATCCCATACTGCAGAGGAAGGCCAAAAGGTCAATCTGACCTGGGGGAGATTCCTTCCTGACCCCACTTATGGTGACCAGTTAGACCCAGAGAATGTAAGAACCAGCCAGATGAACATATGAAAGATAGAATGCATGGTGCCCCCTCTGAGACCTGGCCCAGCTAAGTCCAGCATCTCATCTCCAGCCATGGTCATCTATGATGCTTCAGAGGAAGGAGACCAAAAAACCCAGAATACATTGTGCAGGATGGGGGCGGGAAATCCTTTCTTGATTCCTGTAGGTTAGTGGCTGAACCCCTGAAGCATGAGCTATTATGGACATAAAACAATCTGAAAAGGACACCAAAGTATGCTGAGCCCCACCCCGCTACCATCACAAACAATCCAGTCATACAATCCCATTCATAAATGTGTCCAGCTCCCTTAAATCTAACTAAGTTGTTTGCTCTCACAACACCTACTGGGAGGCTTTTCCAGAACCTCATTTCTCCAACGGTTAGAAACTTTTTTCTAATTTCCAGTCTGAATTTATTCATTGACAGTTTATTTGTTCTTGTGTCAACTTTTGTCTTTTAACTTAAATAGCCCTTCACCCACTGTGGTGTTTACCTCCTTGATCTGTTTACAGAGAGCAGTCATATCCCATCTCACACTTGCTTTTGCTAGGCCAAATAAGTCAAGTTCTTCTCTCATATGATAGGAACTCTATTCTTCTGAGCATCCTAGTAGCTCTTCTCTGCACCTGTTCCAGCTGGAATTCATCTTTCTTGAACATGGGTGACCAGACTTGCACACAGTATTCCAAATGAGGTCTTACCCATGCCTTGTACAATGGCATTAATATTTCTCTATATCTACTGGAAATGCCTCACCTGATACATTCTAGCATTGCATTTGTCTTTTTCTCAGCCATATCACATTAGTGGCTCATAATTATCCTGAGATCAACCAAGACACTCAGGTCTCCCTCCTCCTCTGTTGCTTCCAGCTGATGAGCCCCCAGCTTATAGCAGAAATTCATATTGTAAGACTCTAAGTGCACGACCTTGCAATTTGTACTATTGTATTTCATCTGATTTCTGTCATTCCAGTCTTCAAGGTCATCCAGCTCTGCCTTCTCTGTATTGATGATACCTCCCAAAATTGTATCATCAGCAGATTTCATTAGCACTCTCCTACTTTGTGTGCCAAGGTCATTAATAAAAATATTGAATAAGACTGGTTCCAAGACTGATCCTTGAGGAACTCCTCTGGTACCATCCCTCTAGTCCAGGGATCGGCAACCTTTGGCACACGGCTGGCCAGGGTAAGCACCCTGGCGGGTCGGGCCGGTTTGTTTACCTGCCACGTCCGCAGGTTCGATCGATCGCGGCTCCCACTGGCTGCGGTTCACCACTCCAGGCCAATGAGGGCTTGGGGAAGTGGCATGGGCCAAGGGATGTGCTGGCCACCGCTTCCCACATCTTTCAGCACAATCCACCACCTTCTCCCCTTTAGCTAGTTCTTTGTCCATCTTACAGTTCTTCTACCAGTCCTCATCTTCTCTAACTAACAGTTTCCCATGTAGTACCATGTCAGGTGCTTAAGCCAAAGGGACAACTTTATTTGAGTTATTAATAAAGCCAAACTGCAGATGAGGAAGAGTTTGGATTACATGCCATGGATGGAATACTGGCCTCATTGAAGTCAATGGCAAAACTCCTATTGACTTCAGTAGGGCCAGGATGTCATCTCCTGTGGATATTCTGCTCAAAGTAGAGTGGGACTTGAGACTCCACCTGTTTACAAACACTTAGCGCAGAGATGGGAAATTGTGGCCAGAAGCCTGCATTCAGCCTGCCAGATCATTTTATTTGGCCTTCCACAGCCGATCTTGAGGCAAGTGACCAAGTGATGCCAGGGCCAGGCAGGGGATGGGGCATCACAGTGGGAGGGCCCCGTTCACATGACACAATGACAAGAGCCAATGGGATCAAGTGGGAACCTGGGTCCTGCCACTGTGGGGTAGTGTGGGGAAGGCTCACTCTCCAACCCCCTCCCCAGGGTCTCCCATTCACCAGGATTTTGTTCATTGTGTGGCCTTCTAATCCCTTAAATTTTCCCATCTTGGACTTAGAGCAAAAGATTTATGGACTGAAACAGTAGTTTTTATAACAACAGGGCATGGAAAGGATTAACAGAAGGGAGAGTAGCATGTTCTGAGCCATTTATTTGACTCCACCCACAAATCAAGCTTCTGTTAATACCAATAGAAATTCCATTCCTGCACTGGAGGAAATGTATGACCTTTTTCTGGGTTAGAGAGAGGGGACAGAGTTTGGTATTGCTCAAGTGATCACTAGGGTGACCAGATAGCAAATGTGAAAAAGGACAGGTTGGGGAATAGGCCCCTATATAAGAACAAGCCCCAAATATTGGGACTATCCCTATAAAATCAGGACATCTGGTCACCCTCTTGATCAACCCCCTCGAATGGAAGCGTTTTTCCCCCTCTGCTAAGACACAAATCAAAGAGATGAGGCTCAAATACTCACCCTACCCACAAAGTTTTTGGTCAGTATCAGACTAAAGAATCCAATCAAACAAACCAGGATGTGGATTTTGCCACGCAGCTGATTTCACAGTTCGTCCCTGGAGTTAGCAGGCTGAGATATACAGAATGGGCTGATGAGAGACTTACTGTGAGATAGCATGAGGTTTCACAGTAAATCTCAAGATCCTTTGTGGTAACGGTAATTACTGCCTGTCACTAATGAAGCAGCCATTTTGAGTTTTACAGCGCAGTGACAAGCTGAATATAGAGAGTACCATGAGAACTTTTTTCTCTCCATAGTTTTTAATCTCTCTCCCTGCTTTCCTAGCGTCTTCAACGAATAAGATCAACAACAGGATTTGTCAGTTGGATAAAGACTATTCAGTTCTGGGTTTGCTCTCTTTACCCCTCACAGCTGAGGAGGAAATTGCTATCACTCAAGGTGGCACTTTGAAACTTAATAGTTCCAACAAATCCAATTTCTAAAAATGTTGACTGGGAGAGAGATTAAATTATTCCTAGAGTCAGCAAAGCTGATGATGATTCAGATTACCTGCTCTCAAAAGGTACTGATCTGCCGGTTGCCTGCCAAAATTCTGAATCTGATTCTGTCTAAGGGTTTTATCCTGCCATATCAGTGTAGTATCTGAGCACCTTTCACAGAAAATAGCAATCGATCCCACGTAGAGAGTCCAAAGAAGATGTTTTATTTGCCTCTCAAGATGTCATATTTCTCCATGTCCCAATAGCTGGTGTACGATTTTGTACTGGGAGCAGTTTATTTTCAATAGTTTGAATATGAATTGAGCGTTATAAGACAATGACATTTGGATAGTCAGAGTGCTGCCCTTCAAAGCATCTGTTTTGTAAGATTCTACCATTTTGAGAGCTACCCCCTCTCTTTAAAATTGAGAAACTACTGCAGCCAGCAATAGCTCTCATAATGGAAGAAATTTGTAAACATGACCACTGTCCATTATGTTATGTCATCTTATGACATGTTAGTATTATTATTTATAGTACAATACCCAGGGCTGGCTCTAGGCACCAGCAAACCAAGCACATGCTTGAGGAGGCACAATTCCAGGGGTGGCACTCCGGGAGGGGTTTTTTAATTATTATTTTGCTTCGGCAGTTGCGCTCTCGGAGGTGGCACTTTGTTTTTGTTTTTGTTTTATTTTTTTTGTGGGTGGGAGGGGCGCTTGGGGCAGCAAAAAATCTAGAGCCGGCCCTGACAATAGCACCGAGACCTCAATTGAAATTAGAGCTCCTTTGCACTAGCCTTGCACATACACCTATCAAGAGGCAATCTGTGCCCTGAAGAGTTTATAATCTAAATAGACATGACAGACAAAAGGTGAGAGAAAGGAAGATGGGGAACTGCTGACAGTTAGGCTACCATACAGCTCTTCTTAAGCAAGCATGTTTATTCTTAAGGTGAAAGCATTACAGAGAAAACATATTAAAACAATTCACCTACACACATGCTAATAACACACACGCCAATGACCTTACCAGACAATAAGACTTGCCCAGGGTAGTGCAGGGAGTCTGGGGCAGAGCTAGGAACTGAACCTAGAACTCTTGCATCTCATTTCATAGCCCTAATATCTTTTCTCTCTCATGTGCTGACATGTGAGACCTTATAATATGTGGTTATTTATTCAACAAACATACAGCATTTAATTGGATCCCAATCCTGCAAGAAGGCAAGTATTTCCTGCAAGGTCTGAAATTCCTTTAATTTCCATTAACTTCCATGGGAGTTGGAAGACACTCCGCACTTTGCAAGAGACCCTTGCTACCATTCAGAATTGGATGGTTTATGACTAACAATAGTGCTTATTGTGGAGGTATCTGGGTGCCCTTCAGTGACTAGAAAGTATCTTTATATTAAAACAAGATTCTGAAACAAAATACTTGAAGGTTTGTAAGTTATTCCTCAATTGCAAGAACTTGGTAAAATAACTCTTTGGTTTTATTTTTTTAAACGTAAACATTTGGAAATTTCCAGTTAAGACCATCATGCCCTCAGGGTGCTCTCTGGTTCATGTTTATATAACTTGGGGTGATTAAACTATCTTTTAAAAATTGGATCTAGTTGGCCAAGTTGAGGGACAAGTTACAGGGATTTATGTCTTCAATCGGGTCAGTCTATCTCAGTGGAGGTGGTAGATAACTAGCATCTTTGATGAGACTATCAAACTGTCCCAGGTGGACAAAGACAATGCTGTAGGAGGGAATGAAGACTTATGTAAAGTTAATCTTATTTACTCTGACTTTCTTTGGAAATTTCATCATCTCTTTCCTTCATGTGCCAGCCCTCCATTCAGTATAAAAGCCAATGAAAGCTCATGGTCCTTGTCACAGCTTCAGGATAACTACACCTTTGTATCTGCTCTGTGGTCCCTCCAGGGAACTCACTTAAGGTTTCTGGCTCCTAGCCATCACTGCTCTTGGGTGGAAACCCATGTCTGTCTCCCTCCTAATCGGGATAAATCCAGGCTCCAGAGTTTCCTGCCTACAGTGTGAATTCCCCAGCAAGTCAGATTGCCTAAGCAGGCCTGCTTTGCATTTTCCTTAGAGGCTATAAAGAGTGTAATTGCTCACAGTTAGGCTACCAGACAGCTCTTCTTAAGCAAGCATGTTTATTCTTAAGGTGAAAGCATTACAGAAAAAAACATATTCAAACAATTAACCTACACGCATGCTAACAATCTTACCAGACATCACCCCAACTCCAACAAGTAGTAGGAGTCAGTCCTTCAAACCCCACCAAGGGGGTTTTCTGTGAGCACAAGTTCATAATTGCCATGGCTCAGAACAAGAACACGCATGAATCTGAGAGTTACTCCTTTATATAGCATAGGCCTCTGATCTTATCTTCAGGTGATCAGGTGATGAGCTGGAAAATGTTCCCTCCTCAAGGCAGAGCATCTTTCATACTGGAGGGAGTACTTTGCATACACCACCTTCTAGAGGTTTCCTGGGAACCCCGACCTAACTTCAAAAGTTCATTATTGTCTGACACATTGTTTGAAGCTCATAACACTTCCGAGGGTTTACATTAATCATGTCTTCCCTGTAGAGACATTACATACAGTCCCATGGTAATACATAAACGTGTATTTTTAATACAATGAACTCCTCAGATACTTAATTCAGTAAGGTTTAATGTAATTCAGTAAGGTTTGTCCAGGATATTGCAGGGACTTGCCGTATCTGTCACACCACTGACATTTTCAAACCTGCCACTCAGCTGCCGCCTAATCCCAGCTAATCCCTTAGGCACCTAAGCTTCCACTGATCGGCATTCGCCAAGCTGCCCAAGTGGTGATGTCACCCTGTAGCTAAGCAGCAAGGGCTCCAAACTGCTCAAGCCAAAGCCTGGGAGGTCCGAAAGGGGATTCCCAAACTAGGCTGGGGAACACCTCTCTCTCTAGTAGGTCCTGATCCCTTAGGCATGCTCTGGGCATGCCAAAGACCTGATACCTATTGAACCCCTTAGTGGGAGGCTGGATACAGGCTATTGATGGGGCTGTGAGACAGGGAAGACAGCAGCACAGCACCCACACAGAAGACAGACAAGCGTCCCGGGAAACAAAGGGAGAACGTGAGAGAGGTATCAAGCATGCACAAGAGACAGGGAGACTGTTTCACTTGCAATGTGATCTGCTTTGGTGCCTAATTCCAGGAGAGGATTTGTAGCTGAGGATACCAAGCAGAGAGAGGCACCTATCTCTGGCCCACACCCACCATCAGGTGCAACAGGACAGCTGTTTAGGTGCCTCAGACCCCTTTTCAGTATTTCACACCTTGCTAGCTTAGGTGGCTCCCTAATCATTTTGTTGGCTTCTAAAGAGCCCTTTCTCAGGTGTTCCCAACTCTCCCCGTTCACGGTATGGGGAGCCTGGGCACCTAGTTCAGGGCTGGGAATTCCACTAAGGGGAAGACCACCCACAGGTTAGGCATTGCAACACTGAGTTGGCCAACACGTAACTACCTCTGAGGAAGCGATATTAACACCTATATGGTCAAAAGTTTCTTCTGACTTTGGATACCCAATTTGAGATTACTAGAATCTGATTTCTTAGCATTATACAGCACCTGATATGTTCAAAGTATGGCTCCCAATGACTTCAGTTGCAGCTGCGAGTGCTCTGCACTTCTGCAAATCAGACTCCAGGGTCTCCAGGCAAGAACCCAGAAAATGAGGAAGGTGCAGTTAGTCACCACCTATGAAAAGTTTAGTTTAAGTCAGTGGTGAGCTCCAGCCGGTTCGCAGTGGTTCGCGCGAACCGGTTGTTAAATTTAGAAGCCTTTTTAGAACCGGTTGTTCCAGGACAACCGATTCTAAAAAGCTTTTAAATTTAACAAAGGCTCGGGCAGCTGTCCACCCGGCCCCCGGCCCCAGCTCACCTCCCCCTCTCCCCTGAACGCTCCACCCTCCTTCTCCTCCCCTTCCCCTGCTTCCCGCGAATCAAATGTTCGCGGGAAGCCTGAAAAAAGGAGCAGGCAGGTAAGCCGGGCGTGTGGGGGAGGGGGCGGAGCGGGACGGCTCCTCCTGGCCCTGGCCGAGTGCCCCAGCCCGGTCCCAGCCAAGCACCCCCGGCTCAGGCTGGTCCCGCCTGCACGGCTCGGACCCGGCCCAGCTCGGGCACCGCAGCTGCGGTTCCGGCTCCGGTACCGGTACCGGCCCGGGGCCAGGGAGTCGGGCCCCGCGGCTGCGGCTCCGGTCCCGGTGTCAGCCCGGTCCGGGGAGTTGGGCCCCACGGCTGCGGCTCCGGCGCCGGGCCCGGTGTTGGCTGGGCCCGGGGAGTCGGGCCCCGCGGCTGTGGCTCTGACCCTGGCCCCGACCCCGGCAGGGGTAAGAGGCCAGGGCCAGGGCCGGGACTGGGGCGGGGGAGGAGGGGTTGGATCGGGCAGAGGTTCTGGGGGGGCAGACAGGGGATGGGGAAGGGGGGGGTTGGGTAGGCGCCGCGTGGGAGTTCCTGGGGTCTGTTGGGATGGTGGTGGATGGAGTCGGGGCAGTCAGGGGACAGGGAGCGGGGCAAGTTTGGCAGGGGGTGGGATCCTGGGGGGGAGTTAGGGTTGGGGGTCTTGGGAAGGAGTGGTCAGGGGACAAGGAGCAGGGCAGGGGGGGTTATGGGTTGTGGTTTCTGAGGGGGGGCAGGACGTGGGTGGGGGGTGTACTCACTGGGCGGTTCCCTACCGGGTCTTCGGTGGGGGGTCCTTCAGCCGCCGGAGCCGTGCCGCCGAAGACCCAGTAGGGAACCGGTTCCTAAGATTTTGGCAGCTCATCACTGGTTTAAGTCACTTGCCCAGCATCACACAGGAAATCCTTACCAGAGGCAGGCATGAAATCCAGGTCTCAAGGCAGCTTTCAACTGCCTTAATCTTAAGACTGTCTGGGGCAGGCTCACTTATGGGGTCATGGCCAACCACTACTCAGTTCTCAGTCAGGCGCACCAGGAAAAGGCTGTTACCCCCTTCAAGCAGGGCATCACCTGCAGCAGTGTGACTCCACAATAACACACAAGGCACTAGCAGCAAAATCAAACAATACAGAGCCATGATTCAGTCCCAGATCACTATTCATCCTGTGCACTGAATGAGGCAGTGGGCTTGTGGGGGGAAAAAAAGGTATGCAAGACTGTCTTGTAATGCATAGACATAATGGGGCTGAATTAAGGTTCTAGAGGCAACCTTAATGCTGGCATTTCCTAACCTCTGAATGCTTGACTTTGCAATTTTAACGTTCTTCTAACATCGTTTAAAAAATAACTAAAAATATAGAAATTCTAGCCTATGGACCCATATTATCCATAAACTTGGGTCATGAGTAAGACTTTTGATCCAGAGTACAAACTTCTTCCACTTGAGCTAGCAGAATAATGGTTATAGTAGCTGGTGGCTGTCCTCTGTGGGGGCCTATCATGAGAGGGAGGATGAGATATACACTTTGCAAGTGAGATTTACAGCTATTGGCTGAGAGCAGAGCAATATAGACACTCAGGATTTGTGGGTTTGATTCCAGACTGTGGAGGGGAGTGCGATCTAGTGCAGTGGTTCTCTACCTGGGGTACATGTAACCCCTGGGGTTATGCAGAGGTCTTCCACAGGGTACACCAACTCCTCTAGATATTTGCCTAGTTTTACAACAGGCTACATGAAAAGCATTAGTGAAGCAGTACAAATTAAAATTTCATACAGTCAATGACTTCTTTATACTGATCTATATACCATACACTGAAATGTAAGTACAATATTTATGTTCTAATTGATTTCTGTTATAATTATATGGTTAAAAATGAGAAAGTCAGCAAAGTTTCAGTAATAGTGTGCTGGGACACTTTTGTATTTTTATGTCTGACTTTGTAAGCAAGTAGTTTTTGAGAGGTGTAACTTGGGGGTATGCAAGACAAATTGGACTTCTGAAAGGGGTATGGTAGTCTGGGAAGGTTGAGAGCCATTGATCTAGTTGTAATAGAGACTCTTCTTCCCCTGTACTACCCAAGCCTATCTCTATCCCCATCCCCTACCACCATCTCCTGCCCTCTTCTCCCTGGATCATGCTCCCTAGCCATCTCTCAGCTCATTCCCCCTTTACTCCTATTCACTCCCCACCTCTATCTTGCTGCTCCTTCTCCTCTGATTCACCATCTCAACTTGACCCCCTGAGCTTTTCAACTAAGCAGTTGTCAGAATGTTTAACATGGGCAAAAGAATATCTATTTCCCTAATGTTGGTCTCAGAAACTGCTGAACCATTTTAGCTGAAACCTCAAAAATAAATAAAAATTATCCAGAGGCAGATACCAAGCATGGAAAATTTCAGCCAGAATGGTTAAGGTTTGACAAAGTTATAAGCAACCGAAAACAGGGTCTTATAATGGAAAGTGTTAAGCAACCTTAACCATAGCTGATGTTACGAGCTCCACCTATAATGCTATCACTTAACTTTCCTCCCTCACTTCTGGTGAATGGCTTTCACTACTAGGCTGTAATACTAGATTCCCATAGAAGAGATTTACCCCTACTGACCTTACCAGCTAAATTTTTCTTCTTAATACCAGCCTTGAGCAAAGGAAAATGTAGACTGACTAGTAGGAAACGATGCAAAACACCTTATGTCCACTCAACTGATAAATGGTCTCACAGGGGAAATAACGGCAGCTCCAACACATAAGTTGTTTAAAAAATAGACTGGATAAAGTTATTGAAGGAGCCAACCCTACATTAGACCCAGCTGGAATAGAAGATTTCTTAGTAGGTCTGTTCAACCATGTCTAGTCATTGCAGTCAGATTATTAACTAACACAATATATTCATTCTAGTCAACTGTAAACAACTCATGAGTGACATGGAAGAGCAGGTTCTCTCACCACAGTTTCTCTCATTTAGCCAGGACATGTCAGTGACATTTTAGCCTCTTTTCCCTGTGGTATCTGAGTATCATGTTCGAAGTTTCACCATTGGGAACCTGCACTCCACACCACACAGGGATTGTGTTGCCATTTGTACCATTTGCGCATACAAGTATTCATCTAGACATTTAATCACTCTAGCAGCCAAACTCATTTGATGGACCACATGTAACTGAGTAATTGAGTCATGTCTGTCGGTGAACCCCTGGGCATGTCACTGTCACACACTCTTTCCTTTTGTGTTATGTTGTTGTAATTCTGCCCCAGCCCCTGGACATGTCTGGTCTGTCACCAACAGCGGTTCTTCTGCATGTAGCATCTGTCAGCAGCAAGTGAGCGTATCCAATAGTTGTGAGCTGAAGATTGTAGTGATGTGTGGTGTGTGTATAAAGCATGCTGTTAACTTATAGAGAGAAAACAGGAGCAGAAAACTTTGATCACATATTCAGCATATGAAGCAAATAGGTGAGCAGTTAAAGCCAGATGTGTTTATTTCAAAAAGTATAAGACTGGGCCTGATTCACCACCAGGTTACTTTAGTCTGGCACTGGTGTAACTCTGCTGAACCAAGACAAGTATGTGCACATACATATCTGTGGCCCTGAACTTACTCCCATTGAAGGCAATGGTACACCACCCTCACTGACTTCAGAGAGTGTATAATCAGATTGGAGCATTGCACCCGAGTGAATTTTTAAAAAGCTGGTAGAAAATAGTGCATACTTCCACCTCTCTACCTTCATTAGCTGTAAACCAAATGTCTACAATGGCAATAGTCCTTGTTATGGACTAATGACATGATTAACACCCATTGAATTGTTTCCTTTGACTTCAGTGCATGTTGGATTAGGCCCTACATTTTGTTGGCTTTTTTTAAAAAAATAATCAATCCAAAGAGAACTATTTGAATGATGTAAGTTGATAAAGGGCATCTGAAAAGTGTTTTAACTGATAAAATTACCTTTGTATACATAGAGATACCAAAACTATTCTAATGGAATTAGGTTCAGCTTTCTCTTCCCTTTCCTATACCTGGCCACAGGGACAGAAAATGCCCTGCCTGCTTGCCAGGAAGTGCTGCAGTCAACTGCTTCTCAAATACTTTCATTTTAAAACTCATTTATTTCTAATATTTGAACTCCAGGCATAGTCTGTCAGTCATTTGGGATCATACACAGTTTTATTTCATTTTTCAAGCATTTCAGATCACTTCTAAACATAAATTCTGAATGTTTGTTCACTGTTACCTACAACGTTGATACTGTAGTACAGTTAGCTAATACATTAAAAGAATCTTCAGTATCCTTTGTACTAACTCATGGATCAAATGTCTCCGTAGAATAATGTATCTATTGATAAATGTTAACAGGCACACTTGTTATTATTATTACTATTATTTCTAAATGGGTTTCACAAAACTCCTCATAGTCCGAGTACATACCCCAGTTGGAAATTTGCTCAAGTCTTTTTTGCAATACTAAATACTCCTTTGGCAGTGTATGCAACATGCACATGACTAATGTATTCTGCACTTTATCTGCTATTTATTGTTCATGAATAAGCCCGTTTAATTAAAATGCATTTACTTGATAAGTATATGAGGAGGAGGAAAAGTACCTAGCAGGTGAATGAAATAGGCCAAAGAACCTTTCGGTCAGTGGATCAAATCCAGCTTGAGTGGTAGCGACTAAAATTGTTTGCACGTGATGGCTGTTCAGTACGTATGTGAAATAAGTCTTTAGTTTGAACTGAGTTCCTAATGGACTAGTACCTTCATCAGATTTGCAGTTATTAGCATCATCAGAAGGGCGGTCAGACGGACTAGTCATATGACCTGACCAATGCCTCTTTAAATCAATGGAAAGACTTCTGTTTACTTCAGTAGGGATTAAAGTTGCTGACACTAAACTGACATATCCCAAGGGGTTCCTTCCACAATAGGGATGGGGCAATATTAACTTTGCAGGATATTTTCTGTTGATTTTTTAAGAATGTTTGCTCTATGGTAAAATTGTTAAAAGCAGCCAGTGACTTAGAAGCCTACGTCAATGGAACAGAGGCTCCTAAGTACCTACATCACTTTTTAAAATGGGGTTTAGGCTTCTAAGGCATTTAGGCACTTTTGAAAATTTTAGCTTAGAGCTTTGCCACCTCTCACAAGAAATGGGTTCACTTAAAAATAACTATAGATAAGGAGACAAGGTGCCAATTGTAAAACAACTTACTTTAAAGTACCGAGGCACAAAAAGTCAAACACAAAGTTGTTTTCAGATTCACCAGAATGTCATTTAAATTACCCCAAACATCCTCAAGATTACTTGCTTTTGTAATATTTTTAAGTTTACGTATTGCAGACACATAATGGGTAAATCACATTTGTTTTGAGGCTTGAAAGTCAGAATCAGCAGTATCTTAACATTGATCTGTAGGACTTCATGTAGTATGTCAGGCTACGTGTTCAATACAAAGAGTTGCAAGCTTTATCATTATGTTAAAGAATAGACTGATCTAAAGATAATACTAATATTTTGATACTTAGATATTAGTCCATAAATGATTCTATTTGGAGATAGGCCAGAGCCAGAACCCCGCAGTCAAACCACCCTGCAAGTTGGGAGAAAGGAGGGTTGAATTCTAAACCCTGATCTGGATTTTAGAACTGTCCCTTTTCGCCAAAGGCCCTGTCCAGACCCTAGATTCAAACACCCACAAATTGTGGAGTGAAAAACCCTTATTTGATCTGAATTTATACTTTGCATCCATCTTAATTTACTTCTAAGTAGCCAGGCATTAAATCTCCATTCTTTTTTTTTTTCCTATAGAATTTGTCCTTTCTGCTCTTTTGTTCAAACTGAGCTCTAGGCACTTAACTCTACTTCTCTTTGCTTACAAACATTCAGCTAAGTACCTTTTTGTCTATTCTCAAGTTAGCAAACTTATTTCCATACTTTAAGATCTCTTAATGGAAACGTTTTGCTGGGTTCTCCTGAGAAAACTATCCAGTCATATGCTGGAAGATGATCAAACCAGGCAGAGTTGTGGTTTTCATTATGTGATGCAGGGTCAGAAAGGGTTAAGCATCCTGCAGAATAAGGATACATCCACACTACGAAATTAGGTCGATTTTATAGAAGTCGATTTTTAGAAATCGATTTTATACAGTCGATTGCATATGTCCACACTAAGCGCATTAAGTTGGCAGAGTGCGTCCTCACTACCATGGCTAGCATTGATTTACGGAGCATTGCACTGTGGGTAGCTATCCCATAGTTCCCACAGTCTCCGCTGCCCATTGGAATTCTGGGTAAAGCTCCCAATGCCTGATAGGGCAAAAAACATTGTCACAGGTGGTTTGGGGTACATGTCATCAGTCTCCCCACCCTCCGCAAAAACAATGGCAGACAATCTTTTCACACCAGACACCAGGGCGATTAGAAGAGCACAGCAAGGCACACTGCGCATCAGAGAGGCTTTGAAAACCAGTTTCATGACTGGCCAGGCTTCGGTGTGACAGGTGTGTGTTTCTCCTTGATGC
Organism: Mauremys mutica; assembly: GCF_020497125.1. NCBI lineage: Eukaryota > Metazoa > Chordata > Testudines > Geoemydidae > Mauremys > Mauremys mutica. Next base: position 121,521,293 of record NC_059072.1, on the reverse strand, counting down.
AAACCTGCCCCCTTTGTTGATTTTAATTCCCTGTAAACCAACCACCCTCCCACTTCAAAATAAAGTAACTATTGTTTTGAAACCATGCATTCTTTCTTTATTAATTTTTTTAAAATGAGCTAATGGCGAAGGTAGCCCAGGTGGGGTGGGGGAGGAGGGAAGGACAAGGCCACTTTGCTTATTGTAGCCACACTAAAAATCAAACTGTTTGCATGACAGCCTTCTGTTGCTTGGGCCATCCTCTGCAGTGGAGTGGCTGGGTCCCCAGAGCCTCCCCTCCCCACCCCACCCCGCATTCTTGGGCGTCTGGGTGAGGGTAGGTGGTTATACAGTGGATGCAGCGGAGGTCTGTGCTCTTGTTGGCTTTCCTGCAGCTCCAACAGATACTTGATCATGTCCGTTTGCTCCCCCATTAGCCTCAGCATCGCGTCCTGCCTCTGCTCTTTGCACTCACTTAATTCTTTCCTGGACTCTGCCACTGAACGCCTCTGTGCATTCAGCTGTGCCCTATCAGTGCGGGAGGACTGCATGAGCTCAGAAATCATGTCATCCCGAGTGTGTTTTTTCGCCTTCTAATCTGCGATAACCTCAGGGATGGAGATGATGGGGGAGTGTAGAAACATTCTACGCTCTGTGATTCTGGGGGGACTCCATGGTCACCTGTGCTGCTGAGTTTGCCTCACTGACCAAACAGGAAATGAAATTCTAAAGTTCCTGGGACTTTTCCTGTGTACCTGGCTAGTGCATCAGAGTTCAAAGTGCTGTCCAGAGTGGTCACAATGGAGCACCCTGGAATAGCTCCCGGTGGCCAATACCATTGATTTGCATCCCAACTACCCTAAATTTGACCCAGCAAAGTCGATTTTAGTGCTACTCCCTTCGCTGCGGAGGAGTACAGAAGTCAATTTTAAGAGTCCTTTAGGTCGACGGAATGGGGTTGATTGTGTGGACACATTCATTTTTAAATTTACCTAATGCGGCTAAATTCGACCTAACCCTGTTGTGTAGACGAGGCCTAAATGACCCAAATTCAATCTTTAGAGACATTTTAGAAAAGTATGTAAATGGTAATTAGGGCCATTCCATGTTAGATAGGCTAGAACTTTGAAATGCAAACCTGTATTGTTAGAGAATTAGAGGTGATACTAATTGTATGTGTTTACGTATATCTTTTTGGATGTTAGCCACGTAAACAGACAGTTCCTGTCTATTACTATAGCTATTGATTCAGAGCTCAAAAGGGAATATTAGCATTTAGATGAATCTTGGGTGAAATAGTATCATTCTTTATATGTCTCTTTAAAACTGCATATGAGCTACTTAATGGATAAATTAACGTATGTTAATCCATGTGGTTGATTATTGCTGATGTCTGGGAAACAAAAGGTTACATCAAAAGCCTATTGTTCACCCAGGACTGTATGGTCAAGAGTCTGCTAGAAAACTGTATAAAAGACTTGTGGGTCCTGATCCTTTTTATTTCAGATCTGCTTGATGCTTTAATGCAGAGGAAGCTTAAATTGTAAGAGGACATTGGACTATAACCTATGGACTAATTCTGAAAGAACTCTTTGCAACTGCAAAGCTCACCATCTCTACTATGAATCTGATCTCAGAACTAATGTCTGTATGTATACTGATCTTTTAACCAATACTCGCTCTCTCTTCTTTTTAAATAAATTTTAGTTTAGTTAATAAGGATTGGTAAGTGTGTATTTGGATAAGATCTGGAATATTCCTTAACCTGAGAGGTAATGTGTCCGATCCTTTGGGATTGGTACAACTTTCTTATATGATGAATAAGATTTTCAGTAATCCTCATATTTGACTTGGGTGTCTGGGTGGAGGCTTTAAGGAAACTGTGTTATTGGCTTCTGGATAACTAGTAAGGTATTATAGAAGCTGATTTGTGCTGGCTTGGTAAATCTAAGTATTGGAATATCCACCAGCTGTGAGGATTGTCTGCCCCATTGTTTGCAGTTTACCCTAATTGAGTAACTTCAGTGTGGCTCCCCATGACCTCCGTCACACATTATATAACTGAAACAGCAAATACAACACTTGAGAGTGTGAGAGATATCTGAACTGCATGGCCAGAATCTAATCACCACTCTATATATTCCCCAGCACTGAAAGGACAATGCAGGGAAAATCTCACTGGCAAACTAATCAAGACAGAGTTAATGCAGCTGTGCATAGATGTGGTCTACATTAGCTCTCTCTGGCTAGATATGGTAAAATTGATTGCCATGCTGACTTCTGTGGCATTCAGTCATGGATTCACTTGTGTGTGAAACGGCTTATACCTCTTAGAGTCAAGTCCTCTCTGTTAATACTTCTATATCTCCTTTCATCTGAGGATTTCAAGATGCTTTAAAAATATTTAGCTTCAGCGTCTGTAAGATAGGTAAGTATTATTCATGTCCGATAGATGGAGCAGCTCAGGCACAAAGAGATGAAATGACTTGCTCAAGAATACATAGGATATGCAGAGCCAGAAACAGCATCTTCATCTCCTGACTCCCATTTGTGGAAACTGTTCTTCCAACTTGGTATTCATGCTATACTTGGAATGCCTCATCAGTCATTTGTATGGCAGCATTTTCTGTGCACTGCTTCTTATTTGTTAATATGTCTAGGAACTTTATTATGTGCCTCAAGTGGGCATATCAAAGTTCCCCATACTAGATCCTCTCTGTGAAAAGCAGTAGCAGTTTGGTTCCTGTACTTCAGCATTCAGGACCAGATCCTCAACTGATGTAAATCAGCATAGTTCTATTGAAGTCAATGTTGCTGTGGTGATTTATACTGACTGGGAATCTTTGCCACAAACTACAGGTTGTAACATACTCTGCAATGTCTAAACTGGAGTTCTTACTGCCTGTGCCCAGGTAAATCTCTTAATTTTGGATTGGCTCCTTCATTTGACCTCCAGTCACTGCTTACAGAGAGCCACGGAAATGATACCTTAGGGAATTATACTTCCATTCAGTTAGCATACCATGGAGATAGAGGCTGTGTAACTACTTAGACAAACAGGCATTCAAAGATTAGAATACTTAACCAAGCTATCCAAGCCAATCAAGTCTTCAGAATTGGGCTGGGAATCTTGGGAGACCAGGATCTCATGTGGGATATCTAAAACTTCCTGTGTCTGTCAGGCTGAAAATACTGCAAGAATGGCCTTATCTATGATATTTTAGCATCTCCATTTCTGATTCTGGTCAGATTGAAGAAGCATAAAGAAACCCTCTACTACTGCTACTGCTGGCACTTTGCATTTCTATAGCTAACTTTCATAAAAGATTCAAACCACTTTACAGATATTAAAATCCTCAATTGACACGAGTGCTGAACTGAATGGAGTTCTCAACCAAACAAGGCTCCAATTCACATGCACATCTCTGACACAGACACTCTCTCTTTGGTATAAATAGACAAGTATAGAAAATTAGTAGGTGATCAAAGGTGTTGGAGACAGTACACTGAAAACTGAGAAATTAAAAAAAAAAAAAAAAGCACAGTGGGCAACCCTGGTTTCTCATCAGTGATGGAAGCCAACTTTGGGAGTCTGACCTTGACACAGAGCCAGGGGAAAGTGACACATCTTGGACACAGCACATCTTCTGGGTAATTTCTCAACAAATTAACACACACCTCATTGCAAGGGCTAGATTCTCAGCTGATGTAAGTCATCTTATTTCCATCGACTTCATTGATTTACATCTAAAGATGAGTGACTGAAACATCGGTTTTAGTAGGCTGCTTTCTGGAAAAGGCCATGCTGTCCCTTCAGGAATTAAAGAAAAGGGAACTTTTCTCCTTTCCTACCCATAGAGATCAGCACCTTTGCTGAGCCATGGTGTTCCTGTAGGTGTCAAATGCAGATGAACAAAGATGCTTAATTCCTTACTTCCAGCAGGTTCAAAAATCTCAGGAACTTTGCATAAATGAAGTAGGGCCTATCTGGAAAGCATGTTGCTGTGCTGACTATCACCAGCTTATGAGAGGATTAGACTGTCTGGCAAACTGTGGGCAAAGGCTGAAAGGAATGGGATTTCTGGGGAGGATTAGGGGAAGCAGTGTGCTCAGGGCAGTAATGACACACATATTGGCTGGAAGGAAGAAAGCGGCAAACTGATGTTCAAAGTGGCCATTTTAAAGCTGCTTGTTTTGCCTGCATGTAAAGGCCCAGAAAACACATGCAGAGAAACAACCCTGTAAAAAGGCATGAACTAGGGTGAAAAGTCAGTTGCAACCAGCTAAACAGAGACATGACTTGCCAGTACATTTGAAAGAAGCTTCTGTCAGGTATTGAACACTCTCAACTCCTGCTGAACTTTTTGAAGAGTTCTGGGCCCAACCCTGCTTTCCTTCTGAATCCAAATCTCACACTTGCTTCAGTAAAAGTTTTGAGTGTGTGCACAGACTGCCGGACTGTAGGCCTAAAGTCCCAAAACTTAATCCAGAATTTGGATGGCCAACTTCAAACTCCTTGAAGGGACCTGATATTCAGAAAGTGCAGAGCACCTGGCCTTAGAAAATGTTATCCCTTTAAGGGGTTGCATGTTGGGTACCCAAAAGTCCAGATACCCAGAATCACTGGTCGCTTTTGGAAATGCACGGCTGTGTGTGATTTTTAGTACATTTGGCCCTGATCCTGTAATCTGACCCATACAGGCAGACCACTGACCAGCACCCACACACGCAGATCCAACTGCAGGATCAGGACCCTTTTTTATCCATTTAGTTGTATCTCACTGGAATTTTGTGTTTGTCTGAAGTGGTTTGGTGGGTTTTCCCTGTTAACTAAGTGCCTGATTGAACTCCTATGAAAGGCAGCAGAAAAACTCCCACTGAGCCAAATTCAGCTCTGGTTAATCAATTAAATTACACCGGGGTTGCATTTGTCCCATTTACTTTAGTGAGTGTTGGATCAGGCACTAACCTACAAAGGAATGAAAAAAGAATAGATAAAATAGTAGAGATGACAAATATCAAATGGGGACAATGTATGCAAATCTTAGCAGAACATAAAGAGGAAGTGGAAATGGCCTTGATCTATTGAGCATATAGAGACAGATGATAGAGAAAAGAAGAAAAAGAGAAGTCCCACAAATAATACTTTCATTTTTGAAAATGGAGAGATATTTATTGTTAAGTTAAATAAATCCAAATTATAAATAATGTAACATTTATTTCTGAGAAAGTTCCATCAAAATTAAACAAAACAATGAACTTGTTCCTTCTGATCATGCTTGTTATGACTCAGACTATGAAAAAAAAGGCATGGAGTCCTATAAAATCTAGGTCCATCATCAAATATTACAAATGGGACTTCGCTAAAAATCACAAGAAATGCTTATGGTATATTTTGTAAAACATGACTAGAAAAAAGACAACAAAATACGATTGTTCAATAATTCTATCACAAAGAACTCTTTGCTACATTGAGTCGTCTAGACATTGGTTGGGCACAGTCACCATAGCCATCTTGAAGGTCGACATTCTTTAAATCAGCACTGCACGCTACTCGAAAATAAATAGATTATACTGAAAGAACAGAACATATGTTATTGCCAGGCAAAGGAAGGTTATGCTTTAGTCCTTGTAACAGTTTTAGCCATCAGCAAATATTTGCTACATTGGAAAGGATTAGATTTAAGCCCTAATCACAAGACTCTAAACAACAACACATTTTGGGATGTTTGAACACTTTGCACAAGCACTTTTGCCTGAGTGTGCCAAAATGATGCTGATTCAAGGAGATAGTCACCCAAGCATTCATGTCACTCTGACACAGCATCCAGCTTGTAAAGGTTACATACATTATAAATGATGCAATAAATATTACATTTCATTCACAGGGGGAAAATGAATCCATGGCATTATACAATCTCAGAGGCATAACTGTTTGCTTATCCACTTTAAATACCATGCCAAGAATATGAAATATTACATTACCATCACACTTTTCAGTGAATTGGGTAAAACAGGAAGGAATGCAAATCCACAAATGATTACAATGGAAGTGTGAAATTAAGCACTGTGCATAGGGACTGCAAAATATTGAAGACCCACATAACTCTGCCCCTTTGGGAATGGCTAGTATGACTAACCCAGAACCCTTGCTCTGTGTGAACGAGTAAGTACTGCAATTGTGGCCAGCTCCTAATGGCTAGATATAAGAAGAGGGAGGCTCCGTGCACCAACAGTCCCTTTCCCTTGTGCATAAGATACCAGCCACAAACTGGTCCAGGTCAGCTCATCTTGTACCATTTTCACCACACACTACATTCCTGCTGACTAAAAATATGCAAAAATTTCAAATCAAGCTTCCAAAGTACTCAAAATCAGCCTTGGTTTGAGTTTTGCCTGCATTCATGCTCTATAAAGTTCCACAAACAAGGACTGTGATTGTTCACCCAGCTGGGAGGTTGCTGAAATCCTTCTCCATTTAGTCAACCCTGTTTCATTGCCATCATTGGGACACCCCTCTGCAAATACATTAAAGTAAAAAGCAGAAAATCCAAGGCTTGTTCAAAGGCAAAAAAGAGGCTGGAGGCAGGGATGGCCGTGGAGAGAGTCCCCTGGTAGATTAGAGTTCACAGAAATCAAACCTACAAAGACAAACCTTTATGGGCTGTTTCACTTCTAGCTCCTGAGAGCCAAATTGCACTGTTTAGTTCACAAACAGAACACAGCGTGGGTCACACAGCCCTGTCACTGACCTCAGTGGGCCTTCTGTGCAGCTTACTCACCACGAGCAGAACTGTTCCCATTAAAATCAACGGAAGGTAGGAACCTTTGAAGATTTGGGCCTTAATCATCTTTGAAAAAATCTTGGCCCAGGTTCATTTGACAACAGTGACACATTTTTGCCTTTACCTGAATTCACAAATTCTTACCAGATTTATGGTTGCGTGTACAAAATATCTATAATGAAAACACAAATTGTTGATCTGTTTTACCTTTCAATTTGGCTTATTTACTAGAAGCCACTAACAATGCCTATTTGCATTCGCTTATTTCCCATCCCTAGAATAGAATACTTTATTCTATATACTCAAAATATACAGTATGGAATTGTTATTATTATGTTTAGACAGCGGCCTGAGTAAAAAACAAAAACAATAACATGTTGTCTCGTGTCCATCTAATTTGTTTGATGACATGATACAATCTCAGGCCAGCGAGATTTTAGAAATACAAGGGGATAGTCTTTTTCTACGGCAGGAAACAAGTGTGTTTACTTTCTGAAGAGATTATCTGTTTTCCTTGCAAGTTTCTTTATGGTTATAAAGAAAAAGCTTATGTTGCAATCTCCAGAACCGTAGTAGGTGTCATGGAGAGAAAGGTAAATGGCCTGAATTGTAGTCCATTTTTTAAAATTGCTAAAAGAAATCTCTCTTTCCTCATTTAACCTCTCTTTTCAGTATTGTTACAAAACAGCCCAGCTCGCAGGCACAAGAGTTTTAACAATCAAGTGCAATCTTATACATTCATCATCATCCACATGCTAAATTTCACATTTCATTATTAAAGTGGTTTGCCACGATTTCTTATGTTAATTTAAAAAAAAGATCACTAGGCACCTTTAATGTGCCCTGTTTGTTTTTCGCCATGGGCTTTCAGTGATAGCCAGAGGAAATCAGTAGTGACACATTACAAAATACAAGCGTAAAGAAAATATATTGTATATATATCTAACTGAACAATTTAGAAGATTAATGATGTAATTCCATGAGATTACATGTCACCACTACTCCTGTTTAAAACCGGGGAAAGTAGAAAATGACTTACAAATGCAGATCTCATTTTTCTGATTTAGGAATAAGTGCTTATTCTTCAAATGCAAAAAACAAACAAAAATCTAGGTCTCTGAGCGACTGAAAATTTGTTGCATTTCTGTGCTATACTGGGTACTCGTTCATGGTTTTCAGCACTTTGGCCACATAATAGACTTCCTGATTTTTAAGTGTCTGGAAACACGTAGGAATGCTTTGAATCTTCTTCAGCCCCACTTGTAACAAAAAATATTTGTAGTCCCCATGCGACTGCTACACTTTTAAGTTTTTTCTGTTTTGAAAGAATCCAACTGTTTCAGGGATATTCCCTGAGCCAGATTCTCTGACTCAGTTCTGACCACATGGTGCTCCCTTAGTAGCACAAATAACCCAGAATTGAGTCACAGCTGGCTGGATCGGAATTCCTTAGAGAGCTCCACAGGTGTAAAGGTGGCCAAGCCAGTTCCTATGCCACCTGCCTCTCCACTCTGGCACAGGGAGGATGTCAGGAAAGGGAAGGGCAGGGATGGACCAGAGTGCAGCTCTGCTAATTCACAGCTGGTGTATGAATAGTCTAGGATCTATTGCTGGTTGTCATAAATAAGACTAGTCATTGGGCACTCAGAACTTATGCTGGGGAAGTTTGAGAATCAGGTAGCAGTAATTGACTCCTTCTGTTCCTGTGCCATGTGGATCTCAGTGGACGACAGAATCCAAATTTATTCAAAATGCAGAGTTGTTGGTTATCTCCTTTAGATCAGTAGAAGCTTTCTAAGGTGCATCTACTGTGCATAAACTGCATATATTTTATCTATTGGACACACATATGACATATATAAACTCACACGAAAAACTATGAAAATATTTCTTTCATATATTATACTCCACACAGGTACTTTACACACATAAAAACTCGGCAGCATGCTAACGATGTCTATGAAACATGGCTTTCCACAAAGGACCTAGGGAGGTACTTGCAGAGACTGATGCAAAATAAGAGATCCAAAGAGCAGAAAAAAGATGCCAAGAGTAGAAAAACATACAATAAAACCAGGAAAGGTAACTAGAATAGTACAGAACAGAAGATGGATAGGAATTATGATGAGCTGTAGAATAATCATCAACAATATTTTTCTATTTGCAGTATTATAGACTATCGTTAAGTCAGGTTTGTAAAGGAGGTCTAGATCTTTTCCCCAGAACTTTTGAAATTGACTTGCATTTCACTGATGCCCTATTGACAGTGAGTGCATTATGATTATTATACAGATTCACTATTTGGTTGCATTCAGTCAAGGCTAAAACCAAGGACTACGTTACAGCCAGTCTATTTTCTAGTTCCTGATGAACACTGGTATTCAATGATCAAAACTAATTCCAGAGGTCCAGTGTTTATCACCGTACGTTAGTATTGTGATGAAGAGAAATGGCACAGAGCACGGGAAGAACAAACAGCAACTACATTTTAAAGACAAGTAGCATCGAGATTAGAATTGGACTTTTGATATAAATTACGGAAAGAACTTCCTAAACAATAAGTTTACTGCATGCAAAAGTAACCAGAAAAGGGGAAACACCCCCCTCCCAAAAGCAAGCAGTTAGGTACTAGAAAAAACTATAATCGCCTCATTAAAGTCTAACAAAGTCTTTTGACAATGAGTGGAAAACATTAGCATGATTTGAATTCATCAGAGACACTCTCTTATTTGAGGGTATGTATTTCTGTGAAATAGGTATTTATTGGTAAGTCTTCATTGCTATGATGAAGGTTTTTGTCTTTTTACTTGGTTCATAGAAACTTTATTTTTAACATTTTTTTCAACCCATGCACTATACAGTACTTGAATACACAGAATATTGTATGCTCCATTTATTTTATATATATATTGAAATAGGGTCTCGTATTGGAAAACACATCCTGTCATACTCAAAGTATGATTAGGTTTTGCACTATCATACCTTGATGTGGCAGAATTGTAAATTGCAACAACATGTCTGCTTCACAGTTGCAACCAACATATACCCATCCAAAGGAGCCACTTGTGCTTTGTATTTATGGAAAACAACTAAGTTTACAGAAAAGTACCTTTAAGTAAATAGCATCATCTTAGAATAGTTTTAAAACATGAATTTGAAAGGTTTGTAGGCTTATTTCCATCAATTTTATAACTGTAGAGCCAGACCCTCGGCTGGTTCAAATCTGCATAGCTCTGTTGAAATGAAGGGAGCTACAATGATTTATGCCAGCTGAGAATCTAGCTCATAATTTGCTTCTGTGTTTTATTTGGAAAAAAGAAAAACATTCACTTGCTGAGAGGGATGGAAAACCCATATGGTCTGTTAAAATCTCTGACAGTCTGAAGGCAGTATCCTCACTGTACCCTAAAAGTGAGGGTGGTTCTTAACCAGGAAGGGTAAACTGGCTGTTATCAAATAGGAACAATCTAAATTGCCCACAAAAACGTCAACCAACTTTTTTTAATTTTCAAAACAGTTAATTCTTGCCATTGCACTCCCTGGCTCTGATCAGAATGGAAGTGCTGAAATAATAAATCAGTTATTTGTATAGTGATTTTCATTTTTAAAGCACTTCACAAACATCAACTAATTAATGCTTCGAACACCTCTAAGGCAGGTAAAATATTATTGCCATATTCTGTGGGGGGAACCCCAAGCACAGAGGCAGGTCAGTGTCAGAACTGGGATTAGAAAGGAGAAGTCTGTGTCTCTGAGGTAATCATGCCCTCTCTCTGCATCACTAGCTGTATTTCGAGATTGACTGAGAGCGGAAGGACATGAAATCTCACATATAAGCTTTTTCTTGCAAATTTCCAGCTCTCGCTAATTAAACCTGAATCTTTTCCAGGGTGACTGTCACTGTTTCTAGATTTAGGGCCTGGACCAAAGCCCACTGAAATCAATGGAACATTGGCTTTGGATCAGTCCCTGACTGAAATGTTTTTGAGCATCTTTCTTAGCTGTTATGGTGCCACCGTGATGTTTGCTGAGGAGGTGAGAAGTTAACTGTTCTAGGGAGGAAGGGATAGCTGGTAGTCTTTGACTAATTTAGGCCCTCATTCAGCAAAGCATTTAAGCATCTGCTTATGCCCCATTGCCTTACTGTGTCATCATACATGTTTAACTCCACTACAATCCTGACTGGAATCTTTCTTTGCTACTGTAAGACAGTATATATAATGGTAATGGATGTTCAGTGCCAGGGAAGGAGGATCAGGAGCACAGAAGAGAAGTTATATTTGACCAAGATTTGAATTGTTCAACTTTTACATTGCACCCAGGGGAACAATGCAGGTTTTCCATTATCCTGTGCAAGGCATTTTGCATACAAAGGCCCCAATCCAATAGGCAAAATTCCTAATTATTTAAATGAGACTAAAATCCTTACTTGTCTCAGTCTCAAGAAGCACTTCAGAGCAACAAAGAAGCTAATTTTCATATGTGATAAGCCACTACCTCTCCTATTGATCTCAGGAGGAGCTGTGGTTTCTTAACATCTTTGAAAGTCAAGACAACAAAAAAATATATATTAACCTTGCAGTCGCTGTATACTTTATAATACTGGTGGTAAATTAGGATCTGGTATAATATGCTGGTTGCAGAGGTGTGGTGAATGCGGGACTAGCTCCTGCCACTAAGGTCACCTCCCAATTCCCAGAAGCACTCAATGGAAGCAGGGCTTGTATGGTGCCATCCTGAGGTTGTAATTACTCCATACTCCCTTTGAATCAGGTCAAATGTTTTCACACTGTTGTGGAGAGAACAAGGAATGCTGTTTCGATGTTCACGGAGTGCCCCATGTGGTTTGCTGGTTGGAGATACTATACCACAGCTTTATTTAGACACTCTTTACTTTTTATTTTCAAATGTCCACCATTTTGGAGATAGTCCTACCAGGGCTCAATATACCCCAGTAAAAACAATTAACAGAAATCAGATAGCAAATGATGTTCTGTCTTCCAGTAGTTTTATACCGTGTATAAACAGAAGGGAGTAAGTATAACTTCCTTTTGATATTTGAGGTTCTTTTAGGAACATTTGCCAGTTTATGTTTATTAAACAGGCTAGTAAATTTGTTAGTAATTTCATAATTTTCAACTATCAAAATCCTGTTTCAATTACATTTTTAAAGCAGTCGCTGTACAAATGCCAGATGTCAACTGCCAAAGAGCAGTCCTAGTGACAAAACATTCTTGCCAGCATAAAACATTAAAATAATTGAAATAAATTTAAAACTAATACAAAAATATATATGGAATTCCTCAGAAACCACCTAAAAATTATTTTAAAATAATATCCTTTATGAAACCGAGTCTCAATACATGCTACTTTATAGCCAAATTCTCCATTTGCTCCAATCATATTTACGGGGTGTAAGTCAGCACAGAATTTGGACCTTTATCACCAAAATCCAGCCTTTGGTTAGTTGGTAAGATTCAGAATGGATAATATCATTTATAAAAAGGTATGATTTAAAATGGCAATTATTTATGTATATATTTTTCCAAACTCATTTTATTATTGATTATTTTAAAAATCAATCAAAAGACTGATATATCAGTCTTTTGACCGATTTTTAAAATCATAATAAAAGGAGTTTGGAAAAATCTGACTTCAAGAAGGTGACTGGACAGGGAAAAAAAAGTGGTGGATTCCTTTAGAAAAATCTTTACTTCTTAGTGAACCCAGACATGACAAGGAAGTCTCTCAGAGAGATTAATTCCTGGGCAGCCAGAGAAGGAAAGTCTGTATAGAAGGAGGAAGGGAACAGCATCACATGGCATCCAGAGCCATCATTCCATAAAGGGCCATAGTGGTAGGCAACATAGCCGAAAAAATGGATGGCACTGGACACAGTGGCATGGCCAGGGCACTCTGAGGATATGCCAAATTCAGCACATCTTCCAGGAAGTATTTGCCAACAGGACTCCCACAGAGCCCCAGTAACAATTTAAAGCTGCCCTCCCATGGAGAAATTACTGGGTGAAGGCAGCAGTGCAAATGTCACCTATACAGTGGAGTGAATGAAGCCTATAGTGGTGCATCTGTGACATCACAGTCTATTCCCAGAGCCATGGCTGTGATGTTATAAACTCCTTGTTGACTAATTGCAGACTCCAGCAGAAGGTGGCAATGAGCTAAAATGAAGATATCCCAAATATTCTTTATAATACATATTGCAATACTGTAGAGTAGTGGTCCAAAACATTACAGCTTACAAAAGGGATGCTGCAGAATTTGGGGATATTCATTATAAGTGTACTCTGATACCTAGATGAAATGGCAAAGAAAATGATGGAAAACATGAGCTAGAAATAAAGGTTCATATTGTTACTATGATACTTTAAAACGTTCTCCGCTTTATATATTTCGGACCTGATCCAATGCCCATTGCAATCAATGGAAACATTCCCTTTGCCTTTAGTAGGCATTGGATCAGGCCCTTAAATAGGAAAACAGTAGATCTGCATAACTTGTACTGTAAATTTATACAGATCATCTGAAAAAACAAGACTCAGACTGCACTGCAGCTTGTTTTTAGTGCCAGACTAGTGCTTCCCACAGCTCCCATTGGCCGGGAATGGTAAACCGTGGCCACTGAGAGCTGCGGGCAGCCATGCCTGCAGACGGTCAATGTAAACAAAATGTCTCATGGCCCGCCAGTGGATTACCCTGATGGGCCACATGCTGAAGGTTGCCGACCCCTGCAATAGAGTTTCTCCCTGCAGAACCAAGAGGAGAAGTTTGTTCTGTGCCTCTGAAGTTATGTTGTCCCTATTTCCCGAAACCATAAGCTACTGAAACTTTAAAGCAACTTAAGAGAGTTCCTTAGAGATACAGTCTACACTTAATCCATAGTGGCATCAACAGGAACTCTGTGTGAGCTCTCCCATACCTCACCAACTGAGCCAAACTGTGTGACAAAGAGGCCCTCACTTTTACCAATACCAAGTGCAATGGCCTAACAAGATTCTACCAACCACAAGAGAGCTCTTGCTGCAGAGACATAGTGTAGTTGTCTAGGGGAAGAAGGGTGGAATGTTTTCTTCTTCATCACCACCATCTACCTAAAGCATGAAGTTGCCTTCATGAAGGAGACAGTAACACAGGATATTAGCTTGTTGGAAGTGATATATGAGGGGGGACCTAGGATTTCAACAACTTCTTCATTGTGGCATGACTTCCCTTTCATTATAAACCTGTACTCTCTTCCCACACAGCAACAGCTTCCGTAACATGGCAGCCTTCTGCCTGGTCACTACACAAACACAAACAAACCCATGCAGCCTAAAATAGGAAGTCTGTATCTGGAATTCTGAACTTTAATTATGCTTCAGGGTGGATCAAAAGCACACGAGGGAGCTTTTAGTGCACTGCAGCAGGGTCTATGTGAACACTTGGTGTGCATCGGGTTAGCAGGGGATAGATTCACATGCCAGCTCGTCATGAACTAAGTGTTCATGTTGATAAGCCTTTAGAAAATTATGGGTAGAGATATTACTGGGTCCAGCAATATTCCTTATTCTTAAATAGGGAATACAGTTACAACTGGTTAATAGTCCCAGTATCAGAATGAAGATTTTACGTGTACCAAGTATACCCTGGACCTCCCTGGTTCCCTCAGCATTTTATAGGAGATCGCTCTGGATTCAGTATGATAGATTTCAAATGTCAGGAAGGACCCATAGAGATCATTAGGAAAAGATTCAGTAAGTCTGCTGCTTTAATAAAACAGAGAGGGAATGGGATGTCCCCCATGTACAAGACAATTGCTGAGGATCCCATCAGTAGCTCCAAGCCATAAGGTACGAACCACCGTACTAAGTTTTCCAGTGAAGATACTGATTTTCTCATGACCCTGATCAGATTTCCCCAAAGCATGGGAGAACAGAATTCCAAACTGTTTAACGTTCCTACAGACAGCAATTTCTCAAGAAATACTTGGCAGTCCTGACATGTACAATAAAATGACAGTTATCTATTCTGGTCCAAGAAAAAAAAAACAGCTTAGTAACATTTGCTACAATTTGCAGTAAAGAAATTATTTGATTCTCTGAAATCCTTCCTTACTGAATACCCTTGCATTAATAAAATGAACAGGTCCATGATGAAAGAATTACCAGGTCATGCAGCATTCTATCAGATTTGTTGATTGTACCTTCTTAATATAGACAAAGATAAAGCAAAATATAGAACCGAGTCAAATTTGATCATACAAATTTCTAAAACACTATGTAATCCAAATAATCTCCCATCTTCTTTTAGGACTGTAAACCTAAATAATGATGCCTTTTTCATGTTCTGGAATATTAATCTTTAAGATGATTTTATTCTGAAATGTACAGTTAAAAATTTCAGAAGTGTGAAGATTTCTCTGTTTCTGTCCTACACAGACATTTGAGGGATTGTTTAAATTATTATTTTCATATTTCAGGCATCTGACACTAAAAATAAAAACATCAAAGTATGATAGGGGACATACCCTGACCGCCCACCCCCTTGGCCCCCCCAAAAAGCATTGCCTGTTTGGAACTATATGCATAGCATAGGAAATACTTGTGGCAATCCAATGTCTGTTGTTCTTGTTTTTTGCTATTTTGACAGTTTGTAGCTGCTAGTGATGGAGCAGAGAGCAACAAGGATGCAGATCTGAATTTAAAAGGCTAATCTTGCAGCTGAAATTGTGACAAAGATGATGTGCTAATATTTTATTTTTGTCACAGTCCTAAAAATAAGAGTACTAATTTACAGTGCATTAGAAAGGTTCCAGGACCATAAACAAAATGAAAATAGTCTGTGAAGAGATGAAAAGGCTAGAGCAGCCTAAGTGAAATGTACACACTTACATAACTCACTGATTTCAAGGAGAGTGACTGTGTTATGTAAGCACCTGACAGGGACATTTACTCTTTGCTCACTATGTAGTTTTTAAAGAGCGCTCCCAAGGGCTGGTTGTTTTTCCCCAAATAATATCTTGGGCCAGAGATGATCTGGGGAGAAAAAATTAAAAAAAAATACGACTTTACAGCCAGCATTGCAATACAGACAGGAAGGGATCTAATCGCACAAACAGAACATCGCTTCAAGGAAAAAGGATTTTCAGTGTTTTAACAAATTTTAAAAGACACCTATACTCACTGTGTACCATCTGCGCTACAAGTAAATTAAGAACCTGGGCCCGCATACCTTTGTGCGCCTCAAACTCCCACTGAGATCAATGAGCATTTGACGTAAGAAGGAATACAGAATGAGACTCAAAGAACGTACAGTAAATTGGTCAGGAGCAGCCCTTATTACAAAACTTACTATTCTACAACAATAGGCCAAAACCAAGCTACTTGAATTGTTTTTAGCTTCAACATTTCCCAAAGAATTTGCCAGCGTTTCATTAAAATGTATTACCATTTTTCCAACCATCTCTAGTCCATAATGCTACATTAACATGGTTGTAAACTGCAGAGTTCTGGACTACCACTGCTAAATACTGTGGTTAGGTAGGGGTTTTCCAATATTCAGGGATTACAAAAACTGGGCATGGTTTCACCAGAGTCTAAGCACCCTCAGCTCCGTCCCTTGAAGTCACTGGGAGCTGGTGACATTCAGCACTACTGGCTTGAAGGAAGGTAGTAAGAAAGGAAGGAAAACAAGGGGGTCGTGCTAATCTGGAATTAAATGGACTTTCAACAGCAAGTAGTATTTAGCACAGTCAGTCTCCATCCAATCCTTAATGCCCCTTTTCAATTGATCTTTTAAAATGGGAACCAATCAGGTTCAGGAGTGCAACAGTAATTTCATAATTATGCAGAGTGAATTCCATGAGAGCTACTTATTTCTCCATAACACTGTGTGTAAGGATGTGTCTCTTGTTTGGCCTTCACGTTATCAATGGAACAAGTAGCATCTTTAAGGTCTCTGCAAATCCATAAATATTTCCCCCTTTCTCTTTTAGTTTTCTTTTTGGAGAATATGGAAATTAAAACAAAGAGGATCCTCCATGCCCTTCCTTATTGTTCTTAAGCAGAGGACTGGAATAAAGGGGCCTCACACTGTTCTAGCTGCATTCTCAATACACCATTTTTATGAAGAAACCAGAGCTGTAGAAACTCCTCTGGCATGGCATGGAACCCAGAATCAGGCAACACATTGTCATAGTAATGATGGCTGATAAACCTCCCATGCAGGTCCACTGAAAAAGGCCAGAAGCCATAGATGGTTACTTCTTCGCACAGACCTAGGGCTGCGCTGACAAGGAAGAGACCTGTTGAAAGCCGCTTGGCATGGATTCCTCTGCTCTTCCAAAACTTGCCAATGTCACGGAGGAAGTTGGGATTGGCAAAGAGCACCGTTTGGTTGGCACCAAAGTCCTCCAGGGTGTAGTAAACCCGTAGGGATGGCTCTGTCCCCGTCTTCATAGAGAAGGCTGGCATATAGATGTAGCTATGGTTATAGACTTTAACACTATCCACAAAGGTTTTTCTAGACCAAAGCAGATTCTGGAATCTGTGAAAACAAAACAAAGGCACGTGGGTTACATATGTTTTCCTGTTCAGTTCAGAATCCAGCTCAAAACTAACCTTCCTGTATTTTCAACTATGCATGCATTTTCTCTAGCCAACCATGTGGACTGTTTCTGACATCATGCCTATTCATTCCCCTTGCTTGTTAACACTGGTCTCCTCTGTCCCTTTCTCCAGTGTCATCTGGACCTGTGTTCCTGTATCTCTCCATTGCAACTCTTCACGTCTTTTCAAATCTCATGTGAAAATATACCTTTTCTCTCTTTCTTGTGCCTCTGAATTTCTCTGTCCCTCTGCTATTGTTTATTATTTAGCTCCAGGAGAAAGAATGGGTTTGCAGTTGAGGCACTGGACTGTGACTAAGGAGAGCAGAGTTTGGTTCTTAGCTCTGCTAAAGACTAGACTTTCTGTGTCACTCTGGGCAAATCACTGAGGGTGTGTCTACACTGCAATAAAGAACCTGTGGCACCGAGTCTCAGAGCCCAGGTGAATTGACTCAGGCTTGCAGAGATTGGGCTGCAGGACTAAAAATTGCAATGTCGATGTTCAGACTCAGGTTGAAGTCTAGGCTCTGAGATCCTCTTCTCCGCCCCCCCCCCCCCCCGAGCCTCCACCCATGGAGTCTCAGAGCCCAGGCTCCAGCATGAGCCCAAACACTGACATCTCAATTTTTTAGCCTCTGCAACCTGAGGCCCATGAGCCCGAGTCAGCTGACCTGGGCCAGCCATGGCCATGTTGTAGTGTAGATGTACTCCCAATCTCTGTACCTTAATTCCTCCTCTGTAATACAGGATAATTCTGTACCTCCAAAGCTTTGTAAAGAAAAATCCATTATTGTTTGTGAGGCACTCAGGTACTACAGTAATGAGGGACATAAGTCAGGTATAGGTATAACTGAAATATGAAAAGCATTTTGGGATAGGGTTTATACAAAAGAAATGAAAAATAAACAAGTATATTGTAGCATAACAAGTATATTGTTGTACCTGTTTAGAGAAGAAATTAGATCCAGTCAATTTTTTTTTACCCTGTGAAAACTGACAAATTTTATTCAAAATTTTAGCAGAAAGTTTTAACATTTTACTGAAAATGTTTTGGTTTTTTAGCGGAACTGCCAAAAACTTGAAGTTTCCATTTTCTAAGGGCGGGGGGGAAGGGGATTTTTCAGGAAAACAGATATTTTCTTTTTATCCAAAACCCAATTTTCTGTCTGAAAACTTTTGGACAGAGAATTTTGTTTTTAAACTAGCCTTAGTAAAAATCCTTGTTCTGGCTCCTTAATAGTGATTAAAATTAAATTAAAAGGATCTCAGTCAGATTCTACATCAGCAGCAGCAAGAAATATTTATATAACCAAAATGCATATATAAAGCCACAAGACATCATTTGTTTCTGTTATATCTTTATGATTGCTTAAATATGGTTTTAGAGGTTAACATTCTGTTTCTGGAACTACATGGACTCTTAAGACCTGGCACTTAGCAAAAACAAGTTGCATGGAAACCAATGTGGTGTTTAGGATAAAATGGCACCACAGACCAAACAGACTGAACTGAACTCCGAATTAATGTACAAGATGGAGCAATGTTGTTAAGTGGATTTAAAGGTCGCTTATATTTCTAGATTACAAGTTAAGGAGCCAGAAAAAGGTACAAGTTAAAGGAAAAAGGCTCCTGTTTGCAGCTAACAGGATGGTTTAAAATGGTGCAGATTTTTATCCTGCTAAACCACTCCTCTGACCTTTTGGCAGTAGACCTTTAAACCACTGACAAACACTTATTGATGAGTAAGGTTCACATCACCTTTGACTTCCACCCAGGGTATCTATTCCAAAGTACTATTCTTTGATGAAAAGTAACCTCTATACTGAGGAATTAAATACTTCCAGACATGCAAGATGAAAGGTGACTCTGACAGGAAATTCTAGGTTGGTTTTGGATACTCGCATCCACTCACCATGGCTCAGAGTGGCAAAGTACTGTTGTTTGACACTGAATAATCCCACTGAAATGCCCTACTGAGACATTCTGACAGGCCAGGGACTTTTCATGGATGATATTCAGGACCCAGTGGAAAAAACAATTTAATTACAGGAGTCATTTGCTTGGTATGGGAGTCTGGACTGCACTGCTAGGATTCCTCCCTTCATCAGGGAGTCACCATACACTCTTGATAACTTACATTTGCTCTCTCCTCTGAGTCATAGGCACCTAAGTTGCGCCATTAAAAGATCTTGTCGTCTTTATCAGCCTCCCATAGTGCATGTGTCTTGTCTTCTACATGAATTCTGATTGTCTCAGGACAGAGTAAATTCTTTTCTGCATAGAGCTCAGAGAAAGCAGCCCTAATATTAGCTCCTTTCCTAACAGCTGGGTTATTTTCTCTCTCACACACAGGAACCCTATATACATAAAAGCTATTGCTGATATTTTCTCAGAGGCAGAATTTATATTGTCTTCTCTCTACCACTTATAGCACCCTACCCCCTCAAACACTGAGCAGTCTTAAAAAGTGTTATATTATATAGGAATGACACATCAGGTCCAATTTAATACTGCACGACCCCCTTTCTTTCTTTCCTTCCTTACTACCTTCCTTCAAGCCAGTAGTGCTGAATGTCACCAGCTCCCAGTGACTTCAAGGGACGGAGCTGAGGGTGCTTAGACTCTGGTGAAACCATGCCCAGTTTTTGTAATCCCTGAATATTGGAAAACCCCTACCTAACCACAGTATTTAGCAGTGGTAGTCCAGAACTCTGCAGTTTACAACCATGTTAATGTAGCATTATGGACTAGAGATGGTTGAAAAATGGTAATACATTTTAATGAAACGCTGGCAAATTCTTTGGGAAATGTTGAAGCTAAAAACAATTCAAGTAGCTTGGTTTTGGCCTATTGTTGTAGGGGTGAGCTTTCACACATGCCCTACCCAAGTATGATTCAGCACTGAACAAGAGCAACCGCTTCTTGGGTCAGCAGAATTTTCAGTCTCCATACACATTCAATTCTTGACTCCTCTGCTGGAATTTCTATATGAATTGTAAACGGGGTCGGACTCACCCCCGTGGCGCCTCCTGCTGGTTGCTCTGGGGAATTAGCTCTGTTCCAGCGTTGGAGCGCCCTCTGCAGGCTGGTGATCCACCTGTCCGTAGGCCCCCGTGTCCCTCCCTGGACCCGGTGCCCTTCTACATGGGGTGCTGCCCCCTAGCAGTAACCCCTTTTTCTCTCTGGGTCTCCCCTTCTGTCTCAGGGAACCCCCACCCTCTATCCCTACCTTGCCTCAGTATTTGGCTACTGCCAGTCATTGTCTCTGGGACAGACTGCAGTATCAGCCAACTCATCACAGGCAAAGTTGGGTTTGGACCTGCTGCCTTGGCCTACCCCTAGGTTGCCCCCTGCAACCCCCAGTACCTATTGGCCCACTTCTAGGCCACAGCCTGGGGTTTTCTAGGCTGGAGCTCCCCGGCTCCTCAGCCTTCCCCAGCCCTGCTGCACTCAGGTATCCAATCTCAAGCTAAGCAGCCAGGCCCATCCCTCTCTGAAGGCAGAGAGAGACTGTTTTGCTCCTGGCTTCCCTGCCTTCTTATAAGGCCTGTGGCATAGTTTGGGGCGTGGCCTCACCTGCAGCCACTTCCCCAATCAGCCCAGGCTAAAGGCTGTCTTCTCAAGCCCTGCCAGGCCACTTTTTAAACCCCTCCGGGCCAGAGCGGGGTCCACCCCGCTACAGAATGGAATCCCTGCACAACATAGGTGCAAAA
Organism: Mauremys mutica; assembly: GCF_020497125.1. Taxonomy (NCBI): domain Eukaryota; kingdom Metazoa; phylum Chordata; order Testudines; family Geoemydidae; genus Mauremys; species Mauremys mutica. The sequence goes on along the minus strand of NC_059072.1, from coordinate 121,500,213 downwards.
TATTGCTGATTGTGCAGGCAATTCTTATGCTATATGGACATCTGTCTACTAGGAACTGAAGTGACCGCAACCACCTCATTTCATACAGACCATGCAACCACCTCATTTCATACAGACCATTTAACAGCCAGTAGATGGTAGTGACTCTGGACCTAATGCCTCTTTCCTTGCAAATGCAATATTCCCATGAGCTCGGTGTTTTCAGGAAATATGAAATTGGGTCCTTTCAATCCCTGTCAACCTGAGCTAGATTTAAAATTATGAACTAAGGTGACAGATTCGTTACTAATGCCTTCAGCCAGCTAACCAGCATCCTACCAGCAGCCCTGTTCAATCAATTACAGTCACAAAGGTCAGAAATGGAAAAGACCTATTAGATCATTCAGTCCAATTCTCTGCCAGTATAGGAGATGGTTGCATGCAGCACATTTTCCACCATTCATCCCACTTTGGTTTTGAATAACGAGTAACTAATCATGCTTTGACCTTTTGCAGTGTACATATGTACACACAACTATATACTTACATATACATAAAAAGTGCCTAACATTTATGTACAGCCAGCCAGCGGAACAGCTTCAACAGGAGAGATTGAAGGAGCCCCACATCAGAATATCCCATATCTCAGTGGTTAGAGCTTTTCCGAGAGGTGAGAAACCCTTCTTCAAATCCTCTCTATCAGGCAGAGCGGGGAGCTGATGGGTCTCTCACGTCCTAGGTAAGTGCTCCACTGGGCTAAAAGTTAGAAGGTGGGCACCACCACCATCACCTCCTCCTCCAGCCATTCTGTACGGAGTGAGGCAGGCTTCTAATTCATTCATGCAAGAAACTACTTAGGTCCTTAAGCTTCCTGACTCCTGTTCATGGATTGCTAAGCAGAGATAGGCACCTCCCTGCAGCCCGGACTTAGACACCTAAGACTCAGAGGGGTAGGGCTCAGCACAATTCCCTCTGGTTGGCATCTCCCATTGGCTAATTTAGGCAGCTCCCTGCCTAGCATGCAGGCTTTTGTGGATCACACTGTTAGGTGCCCATCTCTCTCCATTCATTGTATAGGGAGCCCAGGCAACTAACTTGCGGTGTGTGTTGTTCCTATGGTTTTCTAGGTGCTACAGTGCTCAGCATTGTAACACGCCAGTCCCTTTGCAGATCCAGGTGCAACATCCTTGCTCTTTTCACAGAATTTTTAATAATGACTGTAAGTGGTGTTTCCCTCCGTATTGTAATTCATCCAAAATTCCTCTATCACAATTATGCACCCTAGCACCCTCCTGGGGCATTATTTCAGTATGGGCTCAGAGGAAGAGTGCCTTCTGCAGGGCATTTTCAAAGTCACTTTTGGCAATTAGGCATCAAATATCCACGGATTTTTCATGGGTGTTGGATGCTTAACTGCCATTTTTGCATTTGAAAATCTCCCCCAAGTGAATAATCTGCATTCCTTACCGCATCACATTCTACGTTCCTAGATCTCTCATCCAAGCACTGACCAGGTACAGTGCTACCAAAGTTGTGAGCAGATCATGGCCCCGGGCAGCCTGGCAGCCGGCACAAAGTTAACAATTATCTTTTCATACTGTAAACTAGCCTTAAAATTTCAAATTGTTTTCTTACTTAGTTTGCAAAGTAAGAAAACAACACAAATGTTTAAGACTATAAAGGACCTATGAAACACAAACAACTGTTTGGGGAATGTGACTTTATGCAAACTAGGCCTTTTGATTTTTATTCTGCTAACTTAATTGTGACATCCAAAGTATACGAATAATTTCCAAATGTCAGATAAGGCGACCTTCAGCAATATTCTCTGCCCAAACTCCTAGAGCTCTTCCCAAAGAAAGCAGGATAGGGAGGGAGAAATGTCTCAGTCTAACTGAAGACTGGTAGGGTGAGAGGTTGTTTGTTGTTTTTTCTTTTTAAACATGTTACAGTGAGCACCACCCAAAACACAACTATTTGAAATAACACATCTTTTACACCCCTTACACACACATTAGTTCTATCAAATGGACAACAATGTGCAGCTTTTACTTATGCTCATGAACATCTAAACTGTAACTGCATAGAAGTCCATGATAGATTAGATCTAGAGATACAGATAAGCCATACTATCCCGGCTACCTTTAGAAAGCCTTTAAGGTGCTTGACTGTGTTGGGGTTGGCATGGAGTTAAATGGCATCAGTGGGAGCTAGGGTTGCCAACGCTCCAGGATTGGCCTGAAGTCTCCTGGAATTGGCATCAATCTCTCGGTGACTGTTGAAAGCAGTCTGGGAGATTTTAATAGAATATTTTAAGAAAATGACTTTACATCATGTTGGGGGAAAAAAATCTCCTGGAATAGCTTCAGTCAGAGTTGACAACCCTAGTGGGAGCTCCAGAAAGCATTGGTTCTCAGGAAGTAATAATAGCTCATGTTCACTGGCGCCTCCTCTGGAAGATGCTTTCTCAAAGTTGCCTACCTTCCTAAGGATGGAGTTGGAGATTTCCTGTGCATTAGTTCTTTTGGAACCACCTTCCTGGACTGTGGTGAAAGCATGCTGTACAATCTCTCTCTCTCTGCATGTGGTTAAGCTGCCAAGCTTCCTCCTCAAGAACTTGACAAGCCAGTACTACCTTGGAATTGCTACAGCTAGATCATCTTCGTTTGTCTATATTTTGGTGATGGATGGGTGAGCCAGGAGGAGCTGGAGGTTTTTCACATCTCAAACGATCCTGACTTTGGCAAATCACTTTGAGTTCAGAAACCCTTTTTCCCCTGTTATAATTGTATTCAAGAGGGATACAATATAAAAAAAACAAACAATCAAACTAAAAGCTTTTATTTGAGCTAAAGGGAAGCTGGAACTATATATTAGAACAACCTCCCGCCTCCAAGCCAGACTGGAAGTGAGTGCCCACTGTGTGATGTTCAACACCATATTTCTTAGCCAAGCAATGTCCTACACTCAACCTGACAGCATTTCTCTGTTTGTCTGCAATGAGATCATTTTTGAAAACTGCATCCAATAATTTCTTCAGTTTCAGGGACTATTCTAGGTACCAATGACCAGAAATGTACTGATTTTGGTAACAATTAGAAAACCAGAAAAGCCTGATTTCCACTAAAATCAGGCCCATAGAGTGCCCATTTGGTCCTGCAAACTGAAGATCTCTAACACCTTCTACTGTGGCCTGCACATATCACAGGCAGCCCTTACTCAGGATCATATAGAGTTCCCTGTTTATGTAGGCTGAGCTGTACATCCTGCAGGACTCCTTGCCCCACTACATTCCCTCTCCCCACCCAGGCAACTTGCCCCCCAATTCCGTCCAATCCTCCGGCCAGGCGTCCATTTGCACTTGTAAAGTTGGATAGCACACAGAGCTTGGCCTACAGGAGCAATGGTGTGAACTCATTTGTTTTTGTTTTTTTTCTCCTGCTAAGATCCATACATTTGGATACATAGTACCATACATGGTAGCTAAGACCTCTGACTCTACATGTGCAGGGATATGAAAAATAGTCTGAGTAAAATGTTTAAAGCCTCTCTAAACCAATGTTTTTTCTCTGAAATATGAGGCATGTTGAGAATGGTGTGATATAAAGGTTTTATTGGCTTTCACTTAGGATGATCTGTATAAGTCAGCTGTGGTTTCACCATGTATGAGTAACATGGTTGTCCTACACTCATGCTACCTTCCATCTATCATCTCTCTCTCTCACACACAGGTTCCAATACAATCCATCTCTGTTTAAAGTTTGAAAGAGGACAGCTACTGTATTAAAAACAGAGGGTTACAAGAATAATAGTTGTTCCTATGCCCTTCCATAATAGTATCTTGTTGTAGGCATCATAATTAGTTACCCGGGAATCAGATAGTCTAGGAAACAGTACACAACAAACTATAAAATGTATGCAGCCATTTCTAACATGTTTCTAAATCTTAAAGCCAGGGGATCAGATCTTTGGTAAATTGTTCATATTAACACCAGCTGAGGATCTGTCCCAGAATAAATAAAAGAATATTTGGCCACACCCTCTTAGTCTGATATTACTTTACTCTATATCAGCTTTATATTTAGATCTCTGTGCAACAGAAGATTGAATGGGTTTGCTACCATACTATCAGGGCCGGCTCCAGGTTTTCTGCCACCCCAAGCAGCGGGAGGGGTGGGGGAAGCCGATCAGCAGCACTTCGCGCTGCTCCATTCTTTGGTGGCACTTCAATCCCTCTCTTCCTCTTTGACTTGCCGCCGAAGTGTTGCTGAAGAGGAAGAGAGGGAGTGAAGGACCCGCCACCGAATTCCCGCCGAAGACCCGGACATACCGCCCCAATAGCGGGCGGAGTGCCGCCCCTTTTTATTGGCCACCCCAAGCACTTGCTTCCTTAGTATGCCGGCCTGGCTCCAGGCACCAGCTATGCCAGCACCTTACTAATGGTACTTGGTGATTTTCCTATCTCATGAGTACACTGTGCAATGCTTATTGTTCAGTATTAGAAATACAGACTCAATGAATTACCTTCAGCCAAATTATTATGATTGTGCTGGGCACTATCCAAACAAATAGAAAATCAAAGCCCCTGCCCCAGAGTTTATAATCTAAAAGTTTATAATCTGACTTGCATCCGAAGAAGTGGGTATTCACCCACGAAAGCTCATGCTGCAAAACGTCTGTTAGTCTATAAGGTGCCACAGGATTCTTTGCTGCTAATCTAAAAAGAGGAGATATAGCAGATGGATGAGACAAACACATGGCTCAGTGTTGGGAGAGTGGGGAAGACAGGAACAAAAATAACAATGCGTGCAATACTTGTCAGTCAGGAGCCATCATCATGATGGATGAAGCAGCTCTCTCTGATTCTTGGGGTGGGAGAAGGATCTTATCACAGAGAACACCTTGCCCCTTCCTATTTAAATCACAGAGCTGCTAGCTCCAGTGCCTTTGCCGCTTGCAATCAGGTTGTCATCTCATGGGTTGTCCTTGAGGTAGTCAGATTCCAAAGCATTTAATGCTTTATAGATTAATCAACTTTTGGATGGGATTTGAGAATCTGGTTTTAAACATTACTGCAGGCTTGAGAGTACAAGTGCTGGCCAGTCTTCAGCACGCAGCCCACTCTTCCTCTCTCTGCTACAGCAGAACCACCATTAACCCCTCTGCCAGGTTCCAGTCTCTTGGGCTTCCCTAATACTAGCATCCAAGAATGCTCTATGTTACTGTGAAACACAAGATGCTGCATGATTTCAAAAGCCTCAGTGTCAGCTGGAAAAAAAAAGTTGCAGCTGCAGAGGGAAGTCTGTCTGCCTCACAGCAAGTCTGTCTGCCTCTATTGAGTCACCGAATAAGTAGAGCAAGAGCAGTACCAGTGCAACCAGGGCTGGTGCAACCATTTAGGTGACCTCGGCAGTCGCCTAGGGCACTAGGATTTGGAGGGGGGCGCGCCATTTTCTTCGGCAGCAACCGCGGCAGCTGGATCTTCGGCCGCCCCGGTCACTGCCGGCATTTAGGAGGAGGGAGCTGGGGCAGGGGAGCGCGGGGAGGGCCGCCTGCAGCAAGTAAGGGAGGGGAGGCAGCATGCAGGGGAACTCCCCGCCCGAGCACGCCGTGGCTGCTTCACTTCTCCCTCCTTTCAGGCTTGCAGCACCAATTAGCTTAGGTGCTGCAAGCCTGGGAGGCGGGAGAAGTGAAGCAGCCACGGCGTGCTCAGGGTGCTCGGGCGCAGAGCAGGGGTGAGCTGGGGCAGAGGGGGTGCCTCAGGGCAGAGGGTGGGGAGCTGCTGCAAGGGGGCACCTCAGGGTGGAGGGGGGGAGCTGCCGTGGGGGGGTGCCTCAGGGTAGGGGCACAGGGGGCGGGGGGAAGGGCGCAAGGTGAAAGTTTTGCCTTTGGCACGAAACATCCTTGCACTGTTCCTGAGTGCAACCTTCTCAGAAGTGACATGCCAACGTTTTGGAAACCAGAATGGAACTGAGAAGGGGATTTTGTCACTGTGTCCACTCAGTCTATCCTGAGACAGCAAGGAAGGCGGAAAGTGGGGAAAGTAGCTTTGTGTGATATGTACGTCTATCATGAAGATGGGTGAAAAAATTTGGTCAAAATCTATTTCTGGCAACAAATGCATATTAAGTGACATCAAAACATTTAGCAAATTTGTGCCAATTTCACTGAATGGTTCATGTGGAAAAAATCAGAAAAAAAATTTAAATGCTTGTTTAAACATCTTCTAAAAGAAACATTTCAATTCTTCAATTTGAAATGACTTCTCATTTCAAAGTTTCCATTCATTTTATTTTTAAACAACAAAATATGTTTTTAAATGATTAGAAGTGAAAATGCTTAGTTTCACCCAGACCTTCAAAAGTTTCAGCTTTTTGACTCACCAAAAATTTCAATTTTTTTTATTTTGGTCTGACCTAAAATGAATAGTTCAACATTATTGGATTTTTCATCATTGGCACTCACCCAGCTCTACTCTGTGCTATTTATTCTACTCAGTTTCCTATATAATGCACCAGGAATTGGACTGTAGTCACAATTAATATCACATAGGCCACTGAGGAGCCATTACATGGTAATTAGTAAGAAGAGTGGGATTTGAAACAACAACCTACAGGTAAAAAGCGTTGGATGCTCTTAACAGTCCCTTGTGCCATGTGTTCTCCTCCCATAGAAACAAACACCCCATCAGCCTCTCTGAATGAGATTTCAGATGCTCACATTTTGAATGCTTGGGAAAACAAATTTTCGTCATTTACAGATTAGGAGAGGGATTTTCTAATTCGTATAGCACAAAGAATCATCTGGACCCCACTAATGGTCTGTGTAATTAATACAGCAGAAATGCTATCAAAGTACTTAGGACAATCATATTAATACAAAGTGAATTCCACATACTTAATGCTATTACAATAAATGACCAAGAACTGAACAAAGGTTAGGTCATTCTTTTAAAGCACTGCTGAATAAGCAAAGAGGAATAAAAGCCATCCATTAGCAGTTCTCATCTCTTGTCTCTCTGACACAGTGGTAACCAGTCACACAGAAAAGACCACAGAGAAGGCCCTGATCCTCACCTGTGTGCAGAGTACACAGTACAACCCAGAAGATGGAATGCAAAGTGTTTTTAACCCTCCATTATGCTTCTCTGATCCTGAGCTAACTGGTTTGAAGGCTTCTCTGAATGACACCATTATGTGACAAAGTTCCTCCTCTACCTTGGTGGGTTCTGCACTTATTGGCAGATTTGCTCACCTCAGTGATCTTCCCCACAGTCTGGATCAACTCCTCCTGTGTCTGATCAGGAGTTGGGAGGTTTGGGGGGAACCTAGGCCCACCCTCTACCCCAGGTTCCAGCCCAGGGCCCTGTGGATTGCAGCTGTCTATAGTGCCTCCTGTAACAGCTGCATGACAGCTACAACTCCCTGGGCTACTTCCCCATGGCCTCCTCCAAACACCTTCTTTATCCTCACCACAAGACTTTCCTGCTGGTGTCTGATAACACTTGTACTCCTTAGTCCTCCAGCAGCACACCATCACCATCCTAGCTCCTTGCACCTCTTGCTTCCACCTCCTCCCCCTCACCTGACTGGGGTGAGCTCCTTTTTAAACCCAGGTGCCTTGATTAGCCTGCCTTGATTGGCTGCAGGTGTTCTAATCAGCCTGTCTGCCTTAATTGGTTCTAGCAGGTTCCTGATTACTCTAGTGCAGCCCTTGCTCTGGTCACTCAGAGAACAGAAAACTACTCATCCAGTAACCGGTATATTTGCCCTCTACCAGACTCCTGTCGTGGCCCTGGCCAAACTAGCCATCTATAACACCAGGGAGAGGAGGTTGGCCGACGGGATTTCCTGTGACTGTGGGGCCTATTTCCGCTCCTCCGTCTGTTCACGCATCTGGGCAGAGTTCCTCTGGGCGGCGTCCACTGGCTCCCCTTGACGCCTTCGAGGAGCAGTGGGCGTTGTCCGGGGTTCTCTGCTCGGTGTCCCCATCAGGTTCCCTTCGTTTAGCCCTATGACCCCACTCCCGATCCGTTCACGCATCCGGGCAGAGTTCCTCTGGGCGGCGTCCGCTGGCTCCCTTGACGCCTTCGAGGAGCAGTGGGCGTTGTCCGGGGTTCTCTGCTCGGTGTCCCCATCAGGTTCCCTTCGTTTAGCCCTATGACCTCACTCCCGATCCTGTTTTTTTCATCCGTTGTCCCCCGTGATTAGTTGGTATCACAGACCTGTGGCTCCTCCCCTTAGGCTGGGGGGAGGTCCTTTAGCAGTGGGCGGGCTTCACCCACCCACTTCCTGGATGCCAAATAGGACCAGACTCCTGTCACTCGCCCACTTCCTGGATACCAACAGGACCAGACTCCTGTACCCCACTGGTTTGGGTCTGTCACAATTAGAATAGCTAGGGATCACTGATGCACAGGATAGCCACTGCTGTGCTCACTAACTCACCTCACCACCCTGAGCGATAGTGGCTGCTGGGAGAGATGGCGGAACAGGAGCAATTACGCTAACATGCTTCTGAAGTATCATCCAATAGTAGTTATGTTGGCTGCACAGCCTGTCACAGCAGAGCAGGACAAATAGCACAAAGGCAGCTGAGTATCAGGACAGTAGACTTGACTGTTAGCATTTCATTCAACAGGAACAGTCCAAAATACATCTTAAAATAGTGATGCATTTGGGGTTCTTGCAGTACCTTACTGAAGTTCCCTTTTGTTTTACATACAAGGATGTGGTATGGGCAGTGGCGGGAGAGAGACTACAGGCAGAAGGGGTGAGGAGGGGCCCCCACTTGCTCTGGCCCCAGGCCCCACAAAACCCTAATCTGCCTCTGGGTGTGGGAGGGGAACAGAGGCATTTTTACATTATTAAACTCTGTCTCGAAGCCAACCTTGTCTTGCTGGACTGCTGCCAGGCCAACATGCTGCCATGTGCATTCTGTGAGGTTGATTGTCTGCTTTGTATTGTCAGAGCAGTGCAAAGAACCCTGAGCATTCTGATAAATCGGTCCCTTAACTTGAAATGCTAACAGAGTGGGGATTGTTAGATAGAAAATGCAGGACCTTTCTTCGCCCTCTCCCCTCCTAGAAAATTAATATTTTCATAGTGCAAAATCAAGTCAGAAAATGTTATAGTTACAATTCAGGGCTAGTGTAAATCAGCCTCACTCCTCTGGAGCTACACTGATTTATATACACTGAGGATCTGGTCCTCAGTCTATAATTGCAAGATCCAAGTTATTTTAGAGATAGTGATTAGTATCTAGAATTGTAGAACACACTCTACTACATTGTATTATCTGAGAAGCAATTTGTGAACATGTACTAAAAGCCTGTACCATAATCCATGCACACAAAGGAGTGTTCATTCAATGTTAACATTTACAATTCCTGAGTGCTTAACTAGACTACTAGACAGAAGAAATGTGAAATGGCAATGACAGAACTGAAGCATGAAGAGAGGAAAAATATAGAGGCCATCACAAGGAAGCTCCAACAGGAAGAAAGCATTTCATTTCACCAGCTACACCCACCTTCCATTTGCTGTTGAATGAAAGAAACTAGGATTGTAGATTCAAAGGCATAAATAATTTGCATGAGGTAGTACTAGTTTAGTACTAATGAATCCCAGTTCAAAAAACTAGTCAGTCAGCAAAAATGGTCTAATGAATGCGTGCCAGATGTTCCACTGGGTTATTTCTCATGCCTTTCTCTGCAGTTTTAGGTGCAAAAGTACTAAGTGCATGCAAAGCAGGTGTCCAATATATTGCACCTGCAGTACACCACCAGAACCAATCAGGAGATAAGCAATTTCTTCTTAAAGGTGACCCGCAAGCTGTTTATACAAAATTCCTTCACCTGCAACAATATGTCCTGAAGATCCCCAACAGCCAGGAGAACATTATTGGTTTAAAACTATTTTCCCTTTATACCTCATAATGTTCAAATCTCAGCCCAACCCTTGACTCCCACCCCGCTGCAACACCCATTTTAGATTTGTGCTAAACTCAATGGTTTCAGCTGGCAGGGCTTTGTGCAAACCTTGTGTTTGGTTTTGATGTGCACCACATCATGCCACTTAATTTCAAGCTTCAAAGCCAAAGGCAGGCAAAATTGTCTTCACTACTACCACGTTTCATATGGTATCCATACAAAACCATGAATGAACCCAGAATTGTTTTGAAATCACAGGGAACCTGGGCTGAGCTTTGCACAGTATTGGGTAAAACATTGAGAGTTTTGCAGAGTATAATCTGTTAGGTACCACAGCAATGGTGTCTCATCAGCAATAGGTTTCTGCTGAGAAAACTAACCCTTTATAGTCTGGTGGAAGGGCTCAGGTAAAGAGTTTTCCAATTCTAAAAAAATGGGGATTTTTTAAACTTTCATTATTGCACATGGTTTGAGGTATGAAATTCTATCAGGCTACATTATGCCATTTTCTTACTCAGCCAAGCAGGGGAGTAAGAACCCTCTGCATTCCCTGCTGAACCTGCCAGGGATCTTAGGTCCAAGCCCGATACAAAGCCCTGTCCCTGCTCTCCAGATCCTCCTCCTGGCAAGCAAGTGGGCAGGAACTGAGCAGGGAGGGGTGAGGAGTAGACAGAGCATTGCTCTCAGGACAGGAACAAGGAGGGAAAATAAGCTGTTCCCTTTGAAGCGCTGCAGTAACTCATTTCACTCTGGAGCAAGACGGGAGCAAGGGAGGAATTGTGACTCTCTGAGTAAGAATTAATCCCAGAGCTCTTGAGGCAGTGCAATTACTTGGCACTCCTAGAGGCCCAGTCTAACCCAATATTAACAATACCAATTTTTTTATATCTTCTCCTGGTATGGTCCTTCCATATAGATTACCTTCTTTCGGTCATTCATACCTTTCCAAAGCACTGAAATTTTTCATGTTTGGTCTCAGCCTGAACTTTATTTCCCCTCCTCCCTTGGGTAAAATCTGTGCAAAATCCATGTAGCCACTTTTCATTTACAATATTGAGAAAAACAAAAATACCTTCTTCCACAACCAAATTTTGAAACCTCTAAGATGACATATAAATAGTCCTCACCAAGGAGTGGATGCGTTTCTACATTTGAAAAATACTGATGCTAAAATACCAAAGCTATATGAAAGTTTGCATTTGCACAGTAGATAGTTTTAAGTCTATGCTCCGCCTTCTAAATATGGGGTAAAATTTTCAAAATTCAGAACACACTGAGTAACTTCAATACATAAGAGTAGTTTAAATGATACAACAAGGGAATGGGTCAATTCCACATTTTCCTTCACACTAATCCAGCTCCTTAACTGGCGTAAGAACGGTAAGCATTTGTATTGCTATTTATTCATTAGGTGACAGATGACTGGTTACTACAACTAGTGAGGTAAATGCTAACGAAGAGCTGATGTAAAAGTTAACAGGATCATTCTAGTGTACTTTCTGCTCATATTCTCTTTGTGACCAACAGGACATAAATTGATTATTCAAGAAAACAAAACAGTGTTTAATCAATTTCTCCACCCACCTGCTCTGCCTGTAGAGCATTATCATTGTTAATTTATTTACTACTGGCAGCATTCAGTGAGTGGGCTTAATTTCCACTTGTTATTTCTTACTGCAGGAATTCTTCCATGAGAACAACCTACACTCCCTTCCATTAATCTGCACTATGCACAATAAAACTTTGATTTTCTTCAGCTTTCTTTTTTTTCCCCATAGTGCAGATTTGTTCAGCCCCAGTGAAACTATGGCATTTGCCAAGTTTCAGTTTTCTTCTGCAACAAAAAAGCTATCATGAATGAAGACTGGTCAAAGTACCAGCAAATCAGTTTAGCTATTTAACCTTATCCATGGGTATGCCTATATCTTTGGTCTGGAAATCTCAGTGATCTCAAGATTTCCAGCATCCGTGCTTTCAGCCAAGCCAGAAATAGGAGAATAGTCTTTTCTGAGGTTTTGGTGGTACTTCTTCACATTCTAATCTAATTCTATTTAGGTTCTTATTTCTGAGGTGTCTGAGCACAATCCAGATCTGGATGAAACCAAACTTTCACAGACCTAGTTGAGCTTTGTGCAAAAAAGTTCATGTGAGCAGTTATGTTACTCAAACCAAGACATTCATAACTAAATGGAGGGAGGAATAGCTCAGTGGTTTGAGCATTGGCCTGCTAAACCCAGGGTTGTGAGTTCAATCCTGGAGGGGGCCATTTAGGGATCAGGGCAAAAAAAACTGTCTGGGGATTAGTCCTGCTTTGAGCAGGGGGTTGGACTAAATGATCTCCTGTGGTCCCTTCCAACCTGCTATTCTATGAAATGTGTTGGCTTTCCATAAAGCCTGTGTAATCTACAGTAGTCTCTCTATAAAAGTCAGTATTTGCTAACTGTTACCATAGAGTGATATCTGAGATGCCAGATTTTTTCTCAGATTTTTTATCAGTTTTTTCTCTGATATTTAAAAAAGAAAATAATTATAGTAGTCAGTTAGCTCACCTTAACTTTTTAATAATGATCACATTCTGTTTATTTTATGAATGGCTGCATCTAAGTTTATAATGGTTCCATAATACCAGTTCCGTTATCACATAATACTGAGCCTGAGTATCAACTGGTCCAAAAAACTAAACTGCTAAGCCACAGAGACTTACTAACTAGTACTGTGGTACCAGAGGACAACCTTATCGTAATGTTATCTATGGTAAGGAGGATGCTGGCCCTCTCTCTGTTTGGAGAATTTTTATTTTTTGAATTTTTTTTTGTCTTTTTGTATGTTTGCTATTGGTTGCTGACTTTTCTGCCTTTTTAAGGTCCATTTGAATTTAAAATGCAAAATCCCAGGCCAGTCACACACACAAAATATTTCCTCCACAGAGATAAAGGACCAGCCTCTTAATCCTTAATAGTGCTTCATTCAAACTGCTTTTCCAAACCATGGCACCACAACACTTGCTACCAAACCTGTCATTTCAGAAGTAATAGCAAGGAAGCATTCAGATATATATGTATGGATGGGGATCAGGGTCATGCTGATCAGCTGCCATGGACACAGGGCTTAGGTGAGTGGACATGATACCAGCAGTTACAGTTGATGTTCCCAAAACCAATATGATTTTAGACACTTTTTTTCTGTCGTTCAGTACCGTAAAGGGTATCCCATAAGGAAGTACTAAGATGACACTATGTCTAAGGTCACTGATATATGCCATGTACACTCCTATGAACAATAATATATCACTAACTATACTTTATTCTGTAATGCTTTATCCAATATGTCAAGATGGCTAAGATATTAACTTAATCATTATTTATCAATGTTACTTCATAAAACCAAAGCATGATAGCAAAGGCCTGTCAGTCAGGTTGGGGATTACTAAAGTGTTCCCCAGCCTGGAGGAGCTGACACTGGAGGAGCATCCTGTAAATCATTCACTGATGGAAAATAACACACAGTGAAACTTTAATTAAACAAAACAATTCTTACCTGTCATTCAAGATTACAGGAAAACTCACCACATAGGCATGGGAGGAAGGCACAATGCTCTCAGTGAAAGTTTTGTTCCAAGTGTGCTGAGTAACCTCTAAGTATATGCAATACAATATACTTCAAACCACTGCTCTTGAGGACACTGTGTGCTACAGAGCCTAGGAGATGTTAAAGTAAACATAAGAACGGCCATACTGGGTCAGATCAAAGGTCCACCTAGCCCAGTATCCTGTCGTCTGACTGTGGCCAATGCCAGGTCCTTTGGAGGGAATGAACAGAACAGCTAATCATCAAATGATCCATCCCCTGTCACCCATTCCCAGCATCTGGCAAACAGAGGGTAGAAACACCATCTCTGCCAATAGCCACTGCTGGACCTATCCTCCATTAATTTATCTGGTTATTTTTTGAACCTGTTGTAGCCTTGGCCTTCACAACATCCTCTAGCAAAGAGTTCCACAGGTTGAGTGTGTGTTGTGTAAAGAAATACTTCCTTTTGTTTGTTTTAAACCTGCTGCCTGTTAATTTCATTTGGTGACCCCTAGTTCTTGTGTTATGAGAAGGAGTAAATAACACATCCTTATTTACTTTCCCCACACCTGTCATGATTTTATAGACCTCTATCATATCCCCCCCAGTCTCTTTTCCAAGTTGAAAAAGTTCCAGTCTTATTAATCTCTCCTCAAATGGCAGCCGTTCCATACCCCTAATCATTTTTGTTGCCCTTTTCTGTACCTTTTCCAAATCCAATGTATCTTTTTAGAGGTGGGGCAACCACATCTGCACACAGTATTCAAAATGTGGGCTGCCATGGATTTATATAGAGGCAATATGATATTTTCGGTCTTATCTATCCCTTTCCTAATGATTCCCAACATTCTGTTCGCTTTTTTGACTGCCACTGCACATTGAGTGGATGTTGTCGGAAAACTATCCACAATCACTCCAAGATCTCTTTTCTGAGTGGTAACAGCTAATTGAGACCCCATCATTTTATATGGATAGTTGGGATTATATTTTCCAAAGTAAAGAAATATTTTACTTCTGCCTTTACTCCATCAAATGCTTTTGTTGGCATGAATCATTAAGGCAAAGCTAGAGAGGTTTGCTCATGTTACGGAGCAGCCAAGATGGAATTATAGCCTTAAAAGTGCAATTCTACCCAAAAAAGTGAGTGTACATAAAACAGTAACTTATTATTCAACAGACTGGCTGTATTTAGAGCCATAGCTACTGATTTTAAGGACAAAGATAAGTTTTTATTGCTTGTTTACTTCTGTTGGCCCTGAAAATCACACATCTAAGAGGGAGTGCACTGGATTCTATTACACTTTGTTCATCATCAACATTACTGATAAGGGATTGATCTAGCTCCCACTGACATCACTGAGCACTGGACCAGACTGTAGCTGCAATCAGTTATGTCTGTTGAAGGGAATCGGAAGAGAGCAAAAATTATCAATCCACTCTTTATGTCCTTGAAAGCACAGGATACTGAACTCACTGTGTTTTAAATATCCAATAGTGATGAACAATCTTATATTGAGATGGGTGGAGGTGTCTAGCAGGGCAGCACAGCATTTTGATTTGGAAGAGAGGATAAGCAGTGACATTTCCAGATAGTATTAAATTTGGATGAGTGTCACTAGGACAGAGAAATAATACAAAGGCACCTAAAGAGTAGAAATATGAGCAAAAATTAACAATGCAATGCAATGCAGACGTTTCCTGAGAGGGAGAAACACAGAAAGAAGACATGGCAAAGGAGATCACGGAAATCAGAGACATATATAATTCTTAGTGCTGTCTATTTTGTACTGAGTTTAATTCTTAAAGATACAGACATGCACTTTTGATACTTCCTACCGGAATGACCTTATAACATTCTGGGTTGTAACCTCATTTCCTAAGACTATTTCCACTAACATTCTTCCTTTTGAGTTTGTCTGTTATCTTCTTTGCCACCCAATGTTATTTCCTCTCTCTTCCTCTGTTTTGTCTCAGCTGCTTCTTCCTTTCTTTCTGATGGTTTTGGAACAAATTGCACACTAATGCCTTTCTCCTTACATTCCCGTCCCCTAACATATATAGAGAGAGGTCTATATACTGCTTCAACAAATACCTTAACAACTAGCTCCTAACAGAAAAATTCTCTTTACTAAAACTTATAAGTGATACTACAGGACTTGCTCTTTAAAATGCCAATGATTTTCCATACAATACAGATAAACGAAAGGATTTTCATTTGTTTTACATAGAGAATGAAATAAAAAAACAAAGCAAAATAATTTGAACGGACTACATTCTTGAATATTAGAGATTACCAACAAGGGGTTTTAGATCCTGCAAATGTCCTTTCTATGACACGGAGAACACCATTTACAAACACAGGACATGCAAATATTACATTTGGATGTTCAAAGGGATAGGGAAATTATGTAAAATGACCATTCATGGGCATAAGTGTTCCCAGTTGTGGGATCTGGACTTCCTGTTAAGACACCCATTTTTGAAAATTATTCCCACAGTATATTAGTGCATAACAATAAGCATAATAAAAGACAATTTTCTGCATTCTTATAGAAGTGTCAGTCACTGTCATAATTAAGATTGAAACAAAGCCTCCATTCTTAGTCTTTGCCACCCCTACCACCCAAGAGTTAGAAATTAAAGCCAGGTGAAAATTTTCAACTGAATCTTTTTTTGATGGGGGGAGGGATTGAGGGGGGAGATGAAAAATGCAAATTCAACTCAACCAAAACATTTCACAAATTTATGTAGAGTTCCACAAATTGTTTTGATAAAAACCTAAAAAAAATTCTGCAAAAATCTAAATGTTTTGTGTGGACTTTTTTTTTTTAACCAAATATTTCAAATTTTCAATTTGAAACAACTTTTTCTTTCAATATTTAAAGGTAATTGGTTTTTTTTTATTTTTTGAAGAAGAAAATCTCAAAATAGAAACAAAACATTTTGTTTTGACTCAAACAAAACTTTTAATAGGACCCAAAATTAATTATTTTTCAACTTTTCGATTTGTCAAAAATTTCATTTTCAAGTTGACCTAAAATGATTTTTTTTTTAATTTTTGGAAGTGCTAATGAACCGAAAAATTCATTATTCACACAGCTCTACTAGAAACGGGTATTTAAAAAAAAAAAGTTTGTGCCTAGGGCTGCAGGCTTCCCCTATCCAAAGGCTGGCTTATACATTATACAGTTATTAATGGACTCTCCTCTGTGGTACAGTACCTGGAAAGCAAAGGCATAGGAGAGGACAGAAGGGGATACAGTCATGAAAATTAGAATGACAAAGGTTATGCTGAGACACAAAGGATAATGGGGCTTGAAATGACAGAAAAAAAACATAGAGCTGAGAAAGGGATGAGCACAAAAGAGTCAGTGAAATACACACAGGAAGCCTGACAATCCCACCATGCGTACAACATCTACCAGTGAGGAACATGTAACATACGTGCCATCATGCAAAACTAAATTAGATGTGGCACAAAACAATGAGTGTTGCTCTGCCAGGCAACACCAGGTCAGCCTATGCACAGATGATGCTCATAGAAGGAGAGTAATCAGGAACCCAGCCAGCATGTCATGCTCAGAAGGTGGGCTCCAGTGCAGAACCCTGAAAAATATGTGCATCCCCAGGCAGGAAATTGTGTATCAACTAAAAAAAAAAACCCCAAAACAAACCCCAACATCAGGCATCTTTAAAATGCACATCATGCTGCTGGGACCCCGGGGAACATGAATGATAGAATAAAGCCAGATGTGCACAGCAGCTGGTGTGATCTGTAAGTGAGGTGCACATCCCTGATGGATTCTCTGTGTATAGACATTGTTCGTGAGGGAGTTGTCACTATAATCCTGAGCAGGGCCCAGTTGCATGCTCACACATTCTGTGTTGTGAGCTTGGTTTTCTCTCTCTTCTATCCCCTCAATTATCCCCACTCCACAGTGGGGAAAGATAATAATATTTAGATCTTAGACAGTTCTATATATCTTCAAAGCACTGACAGACAGCTATAATGAGATATAGGGATGGGACCAGAAGAGGCAGTGAAACACACACACACGACAGGTGGAAACTTGGAAAATACAGCAATGGTGCACTTAAAAAGATACAGCCAGAGGAGAAAAGATACGACATATAAAAAAAAAAAACAACTACCTACTCCTGATCTCATAAAATTCAATGGCAAAACTGTCATTGACTGTAATTGTGCAGGAAGAAGTTGCACAAATGCAATATATCATAACACTATTTGAGGAAACTGAAATGATCTTCACTTGATAAGAGTGGATTCATTATATGCTTGTACATCTATTGCACAAGAAAATTCACTGAGTGATGGAGTTATCCCAACCCAGCAAAGATTAATTCAGTATCATCATGATACTTATCTCATGTGTATGTACTTCACAGAGGATATATATTAGCTTAGCTTGAGGTATGGCATTTATCTTCATAAATTTAATGGATGATGTATAGTGCACTAATGGTGTACTCGCAAGTGTGCTGTGACAAGAAATCTTCTAGCAGGCAAAGAATAATGTGCTATCCATGGATAAAAATCTTACACAGGATGAAACGGTTAGTGAACAGAATTATTAAAAATGACAAAGGCTGCCAGTGGAAATATTGACCACATACAAGGCACTATGCTGTATATAAATTGCTGAGAACACACTAAAAATATTGAAATATTTCAATACTTCCCAAAGCTATATTATATTATTTCAGAGCTGTGGAACTGTGCTATGTTCAAAGAATACTGGACCGAATTGTCTCTTCCTGGCAATAACTCTATTGATGTCATGTCTAACATCAACAAAGTTACTCCAGTAGAGAATTTGGCTTAATATGTTTTAATCAGTTTATCTGCAGAAGTTATGTAACACCTGCCTTGTTGGAGAGGAGGAGAGAAAAGAACACCTTTTATAGGGCCTAATCCAAAACCCATAGGAGTCAATAGACATTTTTGCATTGACTTCAGTGGGCTTTGAATTGGGCCCCTTGACAATAGAAATAGAAACTGGAAGTGTGTGTTTGTGTATGATAGTTAGAGAAGAGTGATAAAAGGCTATAAAAATGAACACACAGCCATCAGTTTTTAAAAATAAACACCACGGTCACAATCACTAAGAGAAACAAAGCTTCATAATCATAATCTGACAGCCCGCTTGTGAAGCAGGAGTGTAGGTGGTCACACACCACGTATAATATGTCATACAATTTTTAATTTCCTAAGGCAACATTTCCTATTGCAGCTGGCAACCTCTCTTTGTTTTTCATTACTTACACACATTGCTTGATCTCTTTATCTCACTGTCCTCACTGCATGCATTGGGATCACTCACACAAAGCCATATTCACCATGGAACATTATGGGTATGTTATGAATTGAAGTTGCAGCACAGACTGACATTAGCCAGGATATATAGGCAGTTCAGATTTCTACATACACCCTTGTTGTGAGGGCAAGAGTTGGAAATAATGAGGGAGTGCAGAAGGTAGAGACACTAAAGACATATCTAGGGGGTGCCTGAGGTCATAGCCAGAAGAAAGTCGTTTTCGAGAAATGCAGAGTAGAGGCAGAGAAGAGAAACTTCCCAATATATCATCAAAAAGTGGTGAGGTCAGAATGAAAGTATGAAACTAGTGATGGGCTAACCCTGAATGATTCAGAGTTCAGTCCAGGCCAAATAAGGGAAGGCAGAAGGACAAAAGTGACTTCAAAACATTTCAGCTATTTTTTAATAGAGGCTTGATCCAAAATCCAGTGAAAGCAATTGGTGGGAGGAAGGGCTTTCTATTGCCTTCACTGGTTGGATAAGGCACTAACTGTCCAAATGTTTCAGAGTTTATCTGAACTGGTTTGTTCATTGCTATTTATAAGATATTTATCTCCTAGCTCTGACAGGCAGTTTACTGTAAAATCATTATCTCTATAAATTACATAAGGGCATCACCCACCCACTGAACAGTCCCATGATCAAGCACCTTCTGACTTCATTAAATTGAATCTCAAGACTAATCAGCTGATGACAGTATAATTATGTACAGTATGTGCCTTCACCAGTCCAGCCTTATGTGGCAACATACAATTGGAAGTAAACTTCCCCCTTAGCCCACTCTTCAGGGAGGGGAGAACAAGATCTACCATCCAAGGATCCTGTATCCTTTACACCTACCAGCCTCTCCCTTGCATTTCTTTCCTGTCCTTTTAACTTCACAGGTTGATTGCTCACATTAGCTCATCAGCCTCCTGCCTAATTAAACCACTGAGCAACCATCACCCCAATTAAACCCACTTAACGGGCCAAATAGCTGGTACTTTAGTGACCAGAGAGCTGGGTCATCTCTAGGCTGCTAGCACTCTGTCACAAAGTGGCATAAAGAGGCCTCAGTGTAAATGAGAATCTGGCCCTTCTGAGTGGCATTGAAAGTACTTTCTCGAGCATGCTTACTCAGCTACTCCTCCATTGGAGGCATCAGTATTTCCTGCACTGAAAGTAGGGGAAGTAAGAACAGCTTCTCCCAAGCAACTGTCATCAATGGAGGCTAAAAGAGACTGTCTACTAATTAAAAAACCTTGATCAATGCCCTGGGCATACTAAATTGCACGATCAGGTCCAAACCAACCAGGAACAGATAAACCATCAATAAATCATCACCACTAACACCAGACATTTTATGTTGTTCTGATCTTTTGGGGCCAGTTCCTCAGCGTAAATCAGCACAACCCTGTTTTTTCCCCCTCATCATTGTGCTTTTTATGTTATTTTAAGGGGACTTTGAAAAATGTTTTTCATGCACCTGCAGTTTCAGATGGTGCAATTTTCATCTTTAAAACAAAACAGACATGATGCATTGGATATAAGGCCTATTCAAAGAAAGCTATTATATCCACCTGTACTCATTAGACATTACCTGATAGCTCATCTGTCTGTAATTGAACTGGAATGAATTAAATTGTATTATTCCTCTAGAGAAGGAAACAATTTATAGTTTGTAATCTTCTCCATCTTCACAGGAACGGCAAAATATGGTGGAGCAGATCTTCAGCTGTCATCATTATGGAGAGCTAGAACAATTTGCACCAGCTGAGGATCTGCCCCCATATGTCTCTGTTTGGGCATCTCCTTAAGGAAGTATCCATCTGTGCAAGGGTTACTTAGTGGTTACAGTGGTGGCCTGGTCTAGTCAGGTGCTGCACATCTCTTGAAAGTTACTGACCACCCTTCACTCCCATTAATTTCACTGGGAGTGGAGGGCATTTAGCACACTAGATGAGATGCTCAGCACTTTGCAGAATTGCAACCTCTGGACACAAGTAGTGCATTAGAGAGGAATGTTCAAAAGAGCAAATAAAGTCTGAGTGGTATTGTATTTAAATGCTGCACAAAAGATGGGTGGTTCAGGAGTTTTCTGGAGAGAAAGGAGGAGAGTGAGAATTGAATATCCCTTAGGAGGCTAATTGAAAGAAAAGTTGCTGTAAGATGAAGGTTGAAGATCGGGGAGACAAAAAGGCTGGTCCAGGGGAATAGGATAGTTTTGGTGCTGGGAGCTGGGAAGGGGGGGGGGGGCATTGGATCCATTTTTATGTTTTTTAGCTACTGATTTCTTTAAAAAGAAAACTGTACAGTGCCTAAGTGCTTTGATGACAAATGCTTAATAAACTATATAAGCAAATAAAAGTAACACTTGCATTTTTGCACATTTTATTACCATAACAAGAGTTGTTTTTCACTGGGGCCAAATATTTCCTGCTGACAACTTTAAATTTATATCAGTATAGAACAACAGGCCTAAATAAGGTTATTGGAGCTGTGCATCTAAAAATCAATAGAGTCTCTCTACTATAAATACAAGAGAACTGATTTCTAAATTTATAGATACAGATTTGCCATTCATAGTAAGAGTAAAGGGAGAAAAAAAAGAGAGTCCATCTTCAGATCTGTTTTCAAACCCACCTAATTTCAGCTACAGAGCCATAATCAATCAATATTTTTGTGTGTGTGTATTCAACCAAGTACACTTAGACATAACTAATCATTACTTTATGCATGTATCCATTCATCCACTATTTCTTCTTTCACCATGGTTGTATCTGAGCACCTTTCCTCTCCAACCCCTCAAATTAACAAGCCCCAGGACACACTCTACTTCCCATCTTAGATGTGTCTGAGGTGAGAGGGGTCATCCTGGGAATTGTTTCAGGTGGAGGGGAAAAGCTGATTATAGAGTGGGTTGGCTATTGATGTATTTCCTTGGAGATTCAAGTTGGTGAAATGTGAAACTCCAACTGAATCTGCCAGGGCTGATTCACTTCCAATTTCAAACCTCCAAGCAACTTTCACTGGCTTCTTATGTTAGTGAAAATCATCCTCTGCCCACTGAACTTTCATGTGCATAGACTGAGGCTCATGACTGCATCCAATCTCAGACCCAAGGGTCAATTCAAGTGGACTGAAGTTCTGCAAAAAACAGTCACATAGTTCAAGAAGAAATAACTGAACCAACAGTGAAATCACTGGACTCACTATTATTCAAGGGTGTCTAGTTCTGCTTAGCTGAGATTTATGAATATGTAAATAACAGCATTATTTTATTTCTCACATTTAATTCAATCAGAAATGCGAGTAACAGCCAGCAGTGTAGCAAACATTTGTTTTTCTTATGGGAACATTAGCAAAGTAATAATTAAATCCTGACAGTTTGATAATATGTTTTTCCCTTTGGGAATTCTCGTCAGCAGCATTCAGATACAAAATACAATCTGGTAATGTGTCCTTACAGAATAAAATATAATAAGCTGGTACCAAGGAAAAATTCATGGAGCTGTGATGATATTGGTAGTTTTCCCTTCTCCTTTCCTCCTCATCTTCCCTATTCATCCCCATACATTGCTTAATGAATAGTTTATATGCTCTTCTCCTTCTACCCATTTCTCTCCCCCCACACCCGACACTTTTTTTCTTTCCCTCTTTGTTCTCTTCCTACATCTATTTGCATAGTGAAGTCCTACTGGAAATAAAGCAAATAATTTCCTGATTTACATACTGCAATCGTATTGGCTGCAATTAAAGAAGACAGCAAACAACAACAGGGAGCAGCCTAACTGACATATTCCTTATTGGCTGCATGCACACATGGGTATTTTTAGTTCTCCCCAGCAAATAACACACCACAGGAACCAACATATGGCTTAAAGAAAATTAAATGATCATTTTCAAGCTCATAAAAATGGTTTCCCTCATCAACTCCCTTATGCATACATTTCCTCTCCATAGAACCTCTTTCTATTTCATTCACACTCAGAAGCAAAAGCAGGTGCTGAACAAAATCTAGAAAACCAAATACTCTTATCAGCTTCATAGTCATCTTTGAACTGTTGCACAGAATACTTCTTTACTTGTGACCGATCTATAATTAAAAAACAAGGCATGTGAAACAAGGTGCTATATTGCCATTGCCTCTGCAAAAATATGCCTGAGCATCTCGGGCCAGATTGTTGTTAGCCATGTGTGGGGGAGCAAGAGATAGGGAGGCCATACAAGGAGACCATCACCCTTCTTCTGATCCTGTTCCAGTCCTTCAACTTCCTGAATTGTGCCCGACTTGATCTGGATGCAACAAATAGGAGAGTCTAGCACCACCAGCAGCACAATGACCCTATGCTGGCAAAGAAGGGTAATGAAAGCCAGGATCATGGTTCTGCCTTCATCTTTTCACACTAGCCACCAAAAATTAATAGTCTCAGAGGTGCACAAAGCAGCCTTCCTAAGGGTACTGCAGCCCCTATTCTGGGATAGTCTCATGCAGTTTCCTCAGAGAAACTGGTTGATGCCTTCAGAGCTTCTGCTTATGGAGATCTTCTCACAAATGCAGGCTGTGACATACATAATCCTCAATCTTTGGGGACAGACCAAAGATAAAGTATCTCAGTTCCCCCCCACCTGCAAGATAGATAGGATTATATCTGCTTTTGGTTCACAAGCTGACCAGTTCTGCAGTCCTTGTACCATCAAAACTCCTATTGACTTCAGAGGTTCAGCCCAGCAATGTTCTTGTTCACTAGATTTTTCTACTTTTTTGCATTTCTGACAATAAAAGTAATGAAAAATTGAAAAATTATTTGATGTATTCAAAAAATGGAGGAACTGCTTATGTCAAGAAGCACTCTGCTGACACTGCTACTGACCTTCACCTGGATCTGGGGAGGAGGGATGTCTTTTTATAAAGTCAATGAACTGAGATTCAGGAGGTCTGAATTCAATTTCCTCGGATCTACCACAGACTTCCTGTTTGACCTTGGGCAAATGATTTAAGCTCTGTGTCTCAGTTCCCTATTCATTAAAAAAATTGGGTTAATAGTACTTCCTTTGTCTGGCTTGTCTATTTGGATTGTAAACTCTTTGAGCAAGGACCATAGAATCATAGAACTGGAAGGAACTTTGACAAGTCATCTAGTCCAGTCCCCTGCACTCATGGAAGGATGAAATATTATCTAGACCATCTTTGACAGGTGTTTGTCTAATCTGCTCTTAAAAATCTCCAGTGACAGAGATTCTGCAAAGTCCCTAGGCAATTTATTCCTGTGTTTAACTACCCTGACAGTTAGGAAGTTTTTCCTAATGTCCAACCTAAACCGCCCTTGCTGTAATTTGAGCCCATTGCTTCTTGTCCTAGCCCCAGAAATTAAGGAGAACAATTTTTCTCCCTCATTCTGGTAACAAGCTCTTATATACTTGAAAACTGTTATGTCCCCTCTCAGTCTTCTCTTCTCCAGACTAAACAAACCCAATTTTTTTAACTTTTCCTCAGAGGGAAGGACTTTAATAATTTTTGTTGCTCTTCTCTGGACATTCTCCAATTTGTCCACTGGACTTCCTCCAATTTTTCCACATCTTTGCTGATATGCGGCATCCAGAATTGGACACAATACTCCAGTTGAGGCCATATCAGCACGGAGTAGAGCAGAAGAATTACTTCTCACATCTTGCTTACAACAATCCTGCTAATACATCCCAGAATGATGTTTGCTTTTTTTTGCAACACTGTTGCACTGTTGACTCATATTAGCTTGTGGTCCACTATGACCCACAGATTCCTTTCCACAGTACTCCTTCCTAGGCAGTTATTTCTTATTTTGTATGCATGCAACTGATTGTTCCTTTTGCATTTGTCTTTGTTGAATTTCATCCTATTTACTTCAGATTACTTCTCCAGTTTATCCAGATCCTTTTGAATTTTAATCCTATCCTCCAAAGCACTTGCAACCCCTCCCAGCTTGGTATCATCCACAAATTGTAGAAGTATACTCTCTGCTCCATTATCTAAATCATCGATGAAGATATTGAACGGAACTGGGCCCAGAACTGATCCCTGTGGGAGACCACTTGATATGCTCTTCTACTGATAACTATTCTCTGGGAATGGTTTTCTAACTAGTTTTGCACCCACCTTATAGTAGCTCCATCTAGGTTGCATTTCCCTAGTTTGTTTATGAGAAGGTCATATGAGACAAAATCAAAAGCTTTACTAAAGTCAAGATATATCACATCTACCCCTTCCTCACTATCCACAAGGCTTGTTACCCTGTCAAAGAAAGCTATTAAGTTGGTTTGACATGATTTGCTCTTGACAAATCCATGCTGTTACTTATCACCTTATTATCTTCTCAGATGCTTGCAAATTGATTGCTTAATTATTTGCTCCATTATTTTTCCGGTGTCAGCAGGGTAGCCATATTAGTCTGTATCCACAAAAACAAGGAAGAGTCTGGTGGCACCTTAAAGACTAACAAATTTATTTGGGCATAAGCTTTTGTGGGTAAAAACTCCACTTCTTCAGATGCATGGAGTGAAAATTACAGATGCCGGCATTATTATACTGACCAGTGCTACTTCTGCCATTTCCGCATTTCTTGTTATTGTTACCCCCTCCCCTCATTGAGTAAAGGGCCTACCCTGTCCTGGGTCTTCCTCTTGCTTCTAATGTATTTGTAGAATTTTCTTGCTACCCTTTATGTCTCTAGCGAGTTTAATCTCGTTTTGTGCCTTGGCCTTTCTAATTTTGTCCCTACATACTTGTGTTATTTGTTTATATTCAACCTTTGTAATTTGACCGAGTTTCTATTTTTTATAGGACTCTTTCTTGAATGTTAAATAATTGAAGATCTCCTGGTTAAGCCAGGGTGGTCTCTTGCCATACTTCCTATCTTTCCTACATGCAGGGCCGGCTTCAGGCACCAGGGTAGCAAGCAGGTGCCTAGGGCGGCCAACGAAGGGAGGGCGGCATGTCCGGCCGTTTGGCGGCAATTCGGTGGTGGGGCCGTCACTCCCTCTCCGAGCAAAGGACCTGCCGCCAAATTGCTGTCGATCGCGATTGCAGCTTTTTTTTTTTTGTTGTTCTTGGGGCAGCAAAAACACTAGAGCCAGCCCTGCCTACATGGGGGGATAGTTTGCTCTTGTGCCCTTAATAATGTCTCTTGGCAGTTTTTCAAACTCTCTTGAACTGTTTTTCCCTTTAGACTTGCTTCCCATGGGATCTTTCCTAACAACATCTCTTACTATGTATATGTACCACACCAAACAATCTCAAGGTGCTACTGTAATACAAATGATTAATAAGGCACTAGATGCTGCAGTGCTGTTGTCATTTGATAATCATATTTTTGCTTTTGCTGGCTCAGGTAAGCAATCATTGTCAGGTCTCACTTGTATGTAAAAATTGGTGAAGGTGAAATGGATACATTTATGACACTCGTTGAAAAATACAGTCATTTTGCATTGTTTGCAGTTGTACACAATAACATTGCTTCTAGAGGTAGGGTCAGAGGCTGCCCTTGCTTCACCTACTTAAAACCCACTGAACGACTGTACATCTGATTTTTGTGTAAACAACAGACCTCTTAGCATTAACCATTACTTGTTTGTTTATTTGAATATATTTCAGGATTTTTCTTTTCCAAATTGCTGATTAATGCTGTAAGAGAAACTGGTTTCAATGGAGGTAAGTTCGCAGTCAAGGACAGCAAATTCAACAGTAACAGGACAGCTTCTCTGTTTGGCTTCTGATAGCAAAGGGAAAAATATATGTATGTTTAAAGGTGGTTAGAATATGTTTAGGAAGGGTGACTAGAAACACTGGCCCCAAATCTCAGTTTCACTAAGCCTTTTTTATAATGCTCTATGCTAGGTAGAGCTTTAAGATGATAAAGCCAGGACCAAAGCTAAGGCCAATTACTGTATTCAATCTTTTTAGTCAGTGCATAACCCATTAGAAGAAAGCATATTGTGAATGAAATCTTTTATGGGAGCCTGCAAATGTGTCACAAATAAAGCTGTGAAGCACAAGCTTCCTATCATAAATAATGTGCTACTGTATACATGTAATAAACACTGGTAATTCCTGGAAAAATGAATGTTGGCCTGTTTTAAGGGAAGTCATGAAGCAGTCAGATTACAAAATGTTAGACATCATCTTCTGCAACAAAGAATGAACTATCCAATTATATGTTCCAGGGTCTGATATATATTTTGCAGTGTCTACACCTGAGATTTAAGAACTCATAGCATTTTGCCTCACTAGCATTGTTGCTAATCTTAATCATAAATAGAGGGGCTTATTTAGCCATTTTTTAGTTCTTCACTGATCAGAACCAAAGTAAAAAAAACCGACATCAGCTACACATTGGTGGCTTCAATTCTCCTGGAAAAGACAAAGGATCATATTCAGCTCTCAGTTACACAGGTGCAAATGCAGAGTAACCCCACTGATACAGGGTACTTCTGGGAGAACTTTATTCTGTGTGTTTCTTAACATGTATTGAGTTTGCAAAAGGAAGTCATGATATTTCATATATCTAAAAAAACAATTTGATAAGTTTCATGCTGGCGCAAGGTGTCAAATGGAGAGTGACCTGTAAAGTGATGACCTCTATCCATTCACAGAAGAAGCACAACACAGGCAGTAGCAGAGCAAATTGCCCAAAATGGTAGCTCTGATGTGGCCTTGAGCCCTAGCCCTAACCGAAACCCATTCCAAATTGGGATCCCAATCCCAATTTATCACCTTCTCTTTTACTTTTTATCATGATTATTTAAATGGTGCTAGTGTCTAGAGGCCTCAGTCATGGACTAGGACTGCATTGTGGCAGCGTGCAAATTACATAAAAAAAAGACAGTTCTTGCTCCTAAGAGTTTAAAGTCTAGGTAATCTCTAGTTATTACAAACCGAGATTGGATTTGAACAGGTAAAAGTGATAAGACCCAGGGCTTTTCATCTCCTCAAGCCATCTAGTCACCTATTTGAAAAATGTTTGATACACAAATGGCAGCTGCTTTCAAATGTTACAAATAATTCCAGATAAACAAATTCAGTCCAAAGTAATAGTACTGTTCATTGTCATTCAAAAGCTTACTAGATGTGCCTCATCGTGCACTTGCCACTAGCTTACAAACTGAAAAGCATTAGAATGATTTTAGAAAGAGAATCACAATTCAGAAACAGCTTTCCTAGCTACACTAGAGGAACATAACTATTGAATGAAGCATGTCTAGTCACTGGCTCATGAAGCTCAAGGTTAACATTTTCTCTGTTTTTAAACATATGTTAAAAAAAATGATCAAAAACTTAACATAAATGAGAATTTCCTTGACATTTACTATACAACCACTATCCTACTTCCACTAAGTCAATGGGAGTTTTGCCATTGACCTAACTAGACGTGAGAGAAGAAACAATTAATATTTCTATTATTATGATTCACATGTATTGATTTTATAAAAGACCCTTGCACAAGCCTCAAAGCACTTCACAGAAGGTGACATTTTTTAAACTGCCTAAGTGACTTAGGGCCCTATGTCCCATTTTCAAAAGTGACTTAGGCACTAAGTCCCCTGGAGTTTCAAGAGTCTTTGGCTGCCAAGTACCTAAGACATTTTTGAAAATGGGACTTAGAAGCCTAAGTCATCTAGGCACATTTAGAAATGTTACCCAGCATTGCAAACTAATATAACCTAAGCACTTGCCTAAATGCTTTGCTGAATGTAAGCCAAAAGACCCAGTCCTGTAAGATGCTGAGTGGATCCCCACAAGGTGTCGAGATTCCATTGAAGTCAATGAGAATCAAAGCAGCTCAGCTTCTCACAGGAAGCATTAGCTACCTTGTAGGATTGGACCTTAAAATGTAGTGTTTCTGGTGTCATTTTAAGACAGGAAGTAAAGAATATCATATGGAAATGGAACTGCAATGAGAATTTAATAAGGCAGAAGATAGTTTACCCAGGCCTTGATTTGTCGGCGTATTTCTTCAGTTTTATTCTGGTGTTACTGCTGTGGTAAATCAGATCCTAAACTGGTAATTAACTAAGAAGCTAGGAATAATAAACCTCTTGCAAAACCTTCATAGTGTTCCCTAGTGTACTGCGTCTTTAAAGACTATGGGTTTGATTCTCCACTGCCCTATGAAGTCATTTATATCTGGTCATGTTGGTTGTAAATCTCTACCACTCATTTTAGCAGTTTACTCCCAAATTGCAGTCAACTTGCACAGACATAAATGACTACACAAGGCGAAAGGCCACAGAGAATCAGTCCCCATTAGGTCCTTGGTTTTACATTTTGAAATGGTCTTATCAAAATACGAAATTCAGATCCTCTTTTACTTACCTATCAAAATGTGAATGCAGCATTTTTTGCATTTCCCCCGAAACAGATGATAAAAACACAAGCGCCTAAAGTATTCTGGGTCTGAACCCACAAAGCATCAGCTTCGGTGAAAGCAGAAAGCACTCAGCATCCTGATAGGAATCTCTCAGGACCACACAGAACTGAGCTTATTGCCTACACCCTATTTCAGGTGTAAGGGATGCCATCAAGTATAGCAGAAGAAACGCAAAGGCCTGAGTTCACATGTTGGCAGGAGAGAAAAAAGAGTCAAGGGGCTAAACATTCACCTGGTATAAATTAGCATAGCTCCACTGGTTTCAATGGACCTATACAGAAATATATTAGGTGAGAATCTGACCCATTAGCTGTAACTTCTGCTGTGCCTGCATTTCTAGTCCAACTGAATCCTCAAGTCCAGACTAGTGGAGAAAGAAGCAGATTGTCATATGCAATTCAAAATGAAAAGAAAACAACATATAATTGCTGCCCAGACTTACAGGGACTAGAGCTGGGCAAATAATTCAGAGCAAATAATTGACAACTTATGTTTTTTTCAGTTTTTTAGTTGGTCACAGACAGATTGAATGATCAATACATTTGAAAAAAATCTCAAAGTTATAGTAAAAATTATTCCTGTCTGCAAATAATTCTTTGTCCATATCTTGCTAGAGAGCAATTCACTGGAGTACTGGATATTAAAAATTCAAGCTATTTTGAAGTCACAATGGTGGTTTTTCATTCCCTAAGTATGGGGGTTGATCTACATTTTCTGTTGACATCTAACACTCACTGACTTCAGTGGGTTTTGAATCAGACCCCAAGAAAGCAGAACTCTTTGACACTGGTTTCTTGTGCAGCTATTTAAATTGTGAATTCAGTATTCACTTTTCATTAGTATTCTTCACTATTCACTTAAAAGTTACTGATAATGTGAAAACTCCTGCCAATAAATATGAATATTTGTGGAAAGTGAAAGCAAACAAGGCACAAACATTGTCTAGGTGAATTTGTTAAAAAAATTGAATGAATATTCACAGAAATATTGTCACAACGTTTGCCCAACTCCTTACTGACCTTCCTTCCTGAACACAGCCTGCATAGCTTGGTGTATTAAGATGTCCTTTACTTTAAGGCAGTGAGGTACTGTCATGACAGCTGACTGAGATGTTTGCACTTCACAAATGCTTTGTGTGTACAACTGTTCATTCACTTTGCAGGACTCAAACTGCTGGCAAACTATGTAAAAGAAAGATGCATAGATGTGCTGATCCATCCCAGCCAGCGGAAGAACGGTGATGATCACTCCAGTCTACCTGCCATATGGAGAAGCACAAGGCTAGCTCTCAGCAGAGACATATGGTAACTGTGTTGCAATCCTTTCTCTGGTTAGGTTTCACTTCCAGCATGCCATCCTTTCTTTGCCAAGTTATCCAAAAAGAAGCAACTTTGAATTTACATTTGTAAGAGGAGTTTGGCTGCTTGTTTTGGACTTCTTTTGATACCCATTTCAGCTTGTGGTTGTTGAAAAATCTGGCAACCCTCTGCAGCCTAGTGGGTGGGACTAATGGGGTCAGATGACAGCCTGATGAACACATGGGCCTTATAAAAAGGGTGGAGAAAACTCACAGAGACAACCTGTAGGAAGCAGGTTAGGCTCATGTGGAAAACCCTGAGGTAGGGTATGCAGGATACAGGGAACACCAATGAGTGATAGATTGCAAGAGGAACTTCAGGGAAAGCAGCATAGGGGTCAGCACTCTGTAACAGAACAAGGAAAGATTTAAAGGTAGCCCAGGAGGGACAGAAAAATCTTTTGGATATTTGGCTGGACTTTTGTTACCCTGGAAGGGGTTAAATTTGCTTAGTAACTTGGATGGGGGGTCCAAACTACATCATGAACACCTTTCCATGTTAGAAAGGCCAAAGGGATGCACCTTGGAGAAGGGAAATGAGGCAGGAAGCACCGGCAAATGTCATGTTTGTCCAGAAGGGGTGCAATGGGATGACATATAGTGTAAAGAGATTAGACCTACTATTAATACAATAGATAAGGAAAAATGAAGTGGCACAATACAATGGAATAAAACATGAATGTGATTACCTAGTGTCCCAGATCAACTGTTTGAATCTAGACTATGACCTGTCAGGATAGCAAAAGGAAAATCACTCAGAGGATATGCAATAATACTTACGCAATGCATTCAAGGACTTGAACGTTTGTTTTAAAAAATCCAGTCTCATGCCAGAAAGTATAATTGTTAACTTGTTTTCTAAATGTGTAATTTGAAGTGAAGGTGCGCTTGTCCACAGTCATACACCTAGTGAATGACACAGTTGGGAATGGCCTGATTCCCAGCTCCCTGTCCTAACCATTAGACAACATTCCCTCTGCTTGCAGCAACAAATGTAATACAGTAATTGGAAGAAACTTTCCGAATTTTTCATAGCTCTAAAACAAAATTAAATTGAAAATGTTAGACCAGATCCTCAGGTGACATAATTCACAAAGTTAAGATGATTTACACCAGATGAAGATGATTACACCCTCCAAGACATGGCAAGGCTTCTGGTAAAAAATCATTGGAGGGTGGAATCTGTCCTTTAAAATACAGTTCTCCCCAAGGGACAAAATTATGCTTTGTAACAAACAAGTGCAAAATAAAAAAGAACGTTAATATCTTATGCCCATCTTGTATTTGCATTTAGACTAAGAAACAACCACAGTCATCACTACCAATCAAAGCTTTTTTATTCCAGTTTCCAGGGCTGCAACTTCAGGTGGTTATTTAAGGTTTTAAGAATGAGAAATTTGCCAGATAGGATGACCAAGGGCAATATGTGAGGAAGTAAAAAAATAGTACTACAGAACTGAGCTGACCCAGCAATATATAGAAACACTGGCATAGAAAACAAGAAGGATGTTCAAGGTCTTTCAAAGGGCTCCCCACTGCACTCAGTGATTGTGGAAAATTGCCAGAATGGAGTACTCTCCCCTGAGCCTAATGGATAATCCTTACTCCACAGGAAAGTGAAATCCACAAGGTCCCTGCCAATATGTGCTGGAGGAAAATTCCTTCTGACCACAGATTTGCTGAATGATGTAACCCTGTGCACATGGGCAAAGGAGCAACATGGATAAGAATCTAATGCCACTGTGCCTTGCCATAGCATTGGTATCTGACAGTCAACAGCAGCTGGCAGTTTTTTGGACAACAAGGGATCTGTAAGTTAACAGCATCCATCTAAAGTTCTGTATGTGAATTTAGTGCTGAATAACTGTGCTGGATGGACAGGCCTGGACATGGAAGTCTATTGAGAACAGGTACAGTGGCCAGCTGTGATCCAATGAATTGAGCATTGGGTTAGGGGCCAGGACGATTCTATTCTGGACTGTAACAGAGACTCATTATGTGACCTCGCACAAGTCATGTAACTTCTTTGTGCCTCTGTTACCCCATTTGGAAAATGAGGATGATGTTGCTTACCCACCTTTCCAAAGCACTTACACCCCATACTGACTTGCAACAGCAAAACAACCTACTCTTGGACCAGAGATTGGCTTCCTTCAACACCTCCTATCTGTGGGCCAGAGACTACGTTTCTCATTTCACACTCCACTCACAGGCCACACTAGTTTGCCTTTGGCCACCACCCTCCATTAAGAGCTGAAGATGCCACTGTCCCCCAGCAACTCTCCTGCTAGTAGTCTGATATCCATCCTAAAGTCCAGCCATCAACTCTGGGCTGAGTTACAGAACCCCAATACTGAACTCACCCAAACACATCTTGCCTGAGATTACTTTATACCTGACAAAGAAACACGGAAGCAGCTTAAATAGTCATATAATGAAAGATCCGACTGTTGTAATTCATGTTTGCCTTAGGAGAGGATGGACATGAGCAAGACGACAAAGGTTAAACCTGGTGAAGCAAATCTCCTCATGTTCCAATTTTTTTTTTAAATTAGCTTTCAGATGCTGTAGTACTAAGTGAAGATGAAATCATTCACAACCTTAATTGTGCTTTCATGCGGTTTGTAGTCAATGGGCTAAATTCACTCCAAGTTCACACTAGCTTCTGCCGGCCTAAATCATGGTGCAGGGTCCCGCTCAGAGGAAATCTGCAAGGAAGGATTTGCAGTGACACCCCCTCTTCTTTGCTGGGAGGCATAAAAACAGAGTGCTGCCCCAAAATGGTGGGTGCTGGCGGTGAAGGAGGAATGACTTGGACTCCCTGAGGATGTGTCCATTCAACACATCTGCATTTCTACCTCCAGCTGCAGGATTCTTTAGGTGTTTCTGATGAAAACTAAAGCTACCTGCCCCTGGCAGAACTCGAGAGAGGACAAAAGTAGAACTCCCTGCCATTCCCCTGTGGAGAATCACCCAGAGCATAACAGGCTTCATTGGCCCATGAAGTAGTGTTTTACACCCAGCAGTGTATGTGGGAGGGCGGGAGGGAAGGAAGACCCTGGCCCTGTATATACAGTGTAATCAAATTCTTATTTAACAATAGACTGCTCTGCTCTCTTTACTCCTGACCTTTTCAGTTTTAAAAGGCCACCATCCACGCTATTCATCCTGTGTATCCTCCACAAACAATGAAAACTAAGAATAGCTCTGGTGCTGAGTCAGCATCCATGCTTTAACTGGTAGTCTTTAATGGTGGGTCTCAATGGGATGCTCTCTCAGCTTCTGGGCGTGTTTCCTCACAACTAGCAGGGGAAGGCCAGTGTGGGAATAAACACTGGAAATGAATGAGCAAATAAGAATGAACCATTTGAAGGGACACCAATAATGGGTCAAATTTCCCCTAACAGAGCCAGCAATGAATTTGGCCCAGCATATTTAAAAACAAAAACCTCTCTTTGCCACATTGAAGTGTAAGTGGCATCTCAAAGTGAAAGACATTTAAGAAAAATACTTTTCACCATATATGCTGTTTGCTACCTTTTGTCTTTCATTCAGTTTTGAGAGTGACATTCTGTTTATACTGAATTTCAATTTATTTCTGGTTCTGATCTGCCAGTGCAGTGTTATTTAGCTTACAATCCAACAGGGAAATGAATAATACACTCCCGCTGCAAACCCAAAAACTTAAAACTAAATCCTTCACGACTGTCATTGGGAAAAAAAGGGATGAAAATATTTCTATATGTATTAAGGCTGACTTAAATAAAAGCAAAATCTTTAAACAAAACCGACCTGAAATTTCAGAACAAATTGATAGTGTCCCTTTAATGTGTGTACAGGAAGTGGGCAGAAGAGTGGGCATGAAGAAAGAGGCAGAGGCTGTTATGCAGAGCCCAAAAAGGAAGTTGAAAATCTCAAAAGAAAAAACCTCTAGTTTTGTAAAGAAACAGTAGATAGAGAATCAATCTAGCTAAGCCCTCATCAGATCCCAATCACTGTAGTGTCTGAGCACTTCACAAATATTAATGCATGTATCCAAACCACACCTTTGTGAGGTACAGAATTTTTATATCAGATTAGGAACAGAGGCACAAAGGGAGATTACAACCAAGATTCTTCAGTGTCCTGTACCTTGTGTACTCATTTACACCTGTGCAAAGTGGAATCGGATTGGATAATATTTGATTGGTGACCATTCTGATTGGATAGTATTTTACAGCCACTTTCTAAAGATGTAAGTTATTACACAAGGTGCAAGACAGTAGGAAATCAGGACCTAAGGCCCAGATCCTTAAAAGTGTTTAGGTGCCTAACTCTGATTGATTTCAGTTGAAGATGAGGGCCTAAATGATTTGCACAAGGTCACAGAGGAATTCTGTGACAAAGGTTGGACTTGAACTTTGATCTCGCAGTCCCAGTACAATTTCTTAATAACAAGACACAAACAGGGGGCCTTATCCTCCACTCTGTTACACAGATTTTATACCAAAATAATTCCACTGAAGTCACTATACTACCATAAAATCAGTGTGACAGTGGAAAATCAGGCCCAGAGTGTTTTCAAGTAGAACATAAGAATGGCCATACTGGGTCAGACCAAAGGTCCATGTTGCCCAGTATCCTGTCTTCCAACAGTGGTCAATACCCGATGCCCCACAACAACAGGATGTTGTGAACATCAACACTATAACAGGGTTCTAAAAAGAACTAGATAAATTCATGGAGGATAGGTCCATCAATGGCTATTAGCCAAGATGGGTAGGGATGGTCTTCCTAGACTCTGTTTGCCAGAAGCTAGGATTGAGCAACAGGGAATGGATCACTTTGATGATTACCTGTTCATTCCCTCTGGGGCACCTGGCATTGGCCACTGTCATGTTATGTTGACAACATCCTCTGGCAAGGAGTTCCAAGTGTTGACTGTGCATTGTGTGAAAAAATACTTCCTTTTGTTTGTTTAAAACCTGCTGCCTATTAATTTAATTTGGTGACCCATAGTTCTTGTGTTATGAGGAGTAAATAACACTTCCTTATTTACTTTCTCCATACCAGTCATGATTTTATAGACTTCTATCATATCCCCCTAGTCATCTCTTTTCCAAGCTGAAAATCTCTCCACATATGGTATCTGTTCCATACCCCTAATCATTTTTGTTGCCCTTTACTGAACCTTTCCCAATTCCAATATATCTTTTTTGAGATAGGGCAACCACATCTGAACGCAGTATTCAAGATGTGGGTGTACCAGGGATTTATATAGAGGCAAAATATGATATTTTCTGTCTTATTATCTATCCCTTTCTTAATGATTCCCAACATTCTGTTCACTTTTTTGACTGCCGCTGCACATTGAGTGGATGTTTTCAGAGAACTATCCACAATGATGCCAAGATCTTTGTTGGGTGGTAACAGCTAATTAGACCCCAACATGTTATATGTATAGTTGGGATTATGTTTGCCAATGTGCTTTACTTGGCATTTATCAACATTGAATGTCATCTGTCATTTTGTTGCCCAGCCACCCAGTTTTGTGAGATCTTTTTGTGGCTCTTTGCAGTCTGCCTGGGACTTAACTATCTTGAGTAGCTTTGTATGATCTGCAAATTTTGCCACCTCACTGTTCACCCCTTTTTCCAGATCATTTATGAATATGTTGAATAGGACATATGTGAGATAGTTTAATTTGGGGAAAATGTATTTAACTTTTCTTTAAAGATATTTACAAGTATAAACATTCTACACCTCCAAAGAAAAGTAAGTCCTAGAACTTTGTAACCTAAATTTTCTCCTACCTTCCCTTTCTGAACATGGGGCAAAAATAATTTTAAAATACTCATAAGAACATAAGAACATAAGAAAGGCCGTACCGGGTCAGACCAAAGGTCCATCTAGCCCAGTATCTGTCTACCGACAGTGGCCAATGCCAGGTGCCCCTGAGGGAGTGAACCTAACAGGCAATGATCAAGTGATCTCTCTCCTGCCATCCATCTCCATCCTCTGACGAACAGAGGCTAGGGACACCATTCTTACCCAACCTGGCTAATAGCCATTTATGGACTTAGCCACCATGAATTTATCCAGTCCCCTTTTAAACATTGTTATAGTCCTAGCCTTCACAACCTCCTCAGATAAGGAGTTCCACAAGTTGACTGTGCGCTGCGTGAAGAAGAACTTCCTTTTATTTGTTTTAAACCTGCTGCCTATTAATTTCATTTGGTGACCCCTAGTTCTTGTATTATGGGAATAAGTAAATAACTTTTCCTTATCCACTTTCTCAACATCACTCATGATTTTATATACCTCTATCATGTCCCCCCTTAGTCTTCTCTTTTCCAAACTGAAGAGTCCTAGCCTCTTTAATCTTTCCTCATATGGGACCCTCTCTAAACCCCTAATCATTTTAGTTGCTCTTTTCTGAACCTTTTCTAGTGCTACAATATCTTTTTTGAGGTGAGGAGACCACATCTGTACACAGTATTCGAGATGTGGGCGTACCATGGATTTATATAAGGGCAATAATATATTCTCAGTCTTATTCTCTATCCCCTTTTTAATGATTCCTAACATCCTGTTTGCTTTTTTGACCGCCTCTGCACACTGCGTGGACATCTTCAGAGAACTATCCACGATAACTCCAAGATCTTTTTCCTGACTCGTTGTAGCTAAATTAGCCCCCATCATGTTGTATGTATAGTTGGGGTTATTTTTTCCAATGTGCATTACTTTACATTTATCCACATTAAATTTCATTTGCCATTTTGTTGCCCAATCACTTAGTTTTGTGAGATCTTTTTGAAGTTCTTCACAATCTGCTTTGGTCTTAACTATCTTGAGTAGTTTAGTATCATCTGCAAACTTTGCCACCTCACTGTTTACCCCTTTCTCCAGATCATTTATGAATAAATTGAATAGGATTGGTCCTAGGACTGACCCTTGGGGAACACCACTAGTTACCCCTCTCCATTCTGAGAATTTACCATTAATTCCTACCCTTTGTTCCCTGTCCTTTAACCAGTTCTCAATCCATGAAAGGACCTTTCCTTTTATCCCATGACAGCTTAATTTACGTAAGAGCCTTTGGTGAGGGACCTTGTCAAAGGCTTTCTGGAAATCTAAGTACACTATGTCCACCGGATCCCCCTTGTCCACATGTTTGTTGACCCCTTCAAAGAACTCTAATAGATTAGTAAGACACGATTTCCCTTTACAGAAACCATGTTGACTATTGCTCAAGAGTTTATGTTTTTCTATGTGTCTGACAATTTTATTCTTTACTATTGTTTCAACTAATTTGCCCGGTACCGACGTTAGACTTACCGGTCTGTAATTGCCGGGATCACCCCTAGAGCCCTTTTTAAATATTGGCGTTACATTAGCTAACTTCCAGTCATTGGGTACCGAAGCCGATTTAAAGGACAGGTTACAAACCTTAGTTAATAGTTCCGCAACTTCACATTTGAGTTCTTTCAGAACTCTTGGGTGAATGCCATCTGGTCCCGGTGACTTGTTAATGTTGAGTTTATCAATTAATTCCAAAACCTCCTCTAGTGACACTTCAATCTGTGACAGTTCCTCAGATTTGTCACCTACAAAAGCCAGCTCAGGTTTGGGAATCTCCCTAACATCCTCAGCCGTGAAGACTGAAGCAAAGAATCCATTTAGTTTCTCCGCAATGACTTTATCATCTTTAAGCGCTCCTTTTGAATTTTGATCATCAAGGGGCCCCACTGGTTGTTTAGCAGGCTTCCTGCTTCTGATGTACTTAAAAAACATTTTGTTATTACCTTTGGAGTTTTTGGCTAGCCGTTCTTCAAACTCCTCTTTGGCTTTTCTTATTACACTCTTGCACTTAAGTTAGCAATGTTTGTGCTCCTTTCTATTTGCCTCACTAGGATTTGACTTCCACTTTTTAAAGGAAGTCTTTTTATCTCTCACTGCTTCTTTTACATGGTTGCTAAGCCACTCAAGTATAGATGATTTTATGTGCTCCAAATTGATATAACATCAGCTATTAAGTAATTGAAAATCATTCATGTGTGACACATTTTAAAATAGCTTACATTAGGATGGAAAAATGTAAACTTAAAAGCCTGATCTTGCAAATATTTATGCTAGTAGCCTCACAAATTTCAGTGAAACTCTTTCACATAGGTAAAGTTACTCATGTGCATAAGCATTTGCCTGATGAGGCTCTAAAGTTGTCCATTAAGTACCCAAAAGTCAGAAAATGACAGTGGTAAAGTTGTATCCTGTGTTTCTGTAGCCCCGTCAGTCCCAGGATATTAAAGAGATATGGTGAGTGAGGTAATATCTTTTATTGGACCAACTTTTATTGGTGAGTGTCAAGCTTTCAAGCTTACTCAGAGCTCTTCTTCAGATCTGGGAAATGTACTCAGAGGGTATGTCTACATAGCAATATAAGCCCAGGCTCAAACCTAACCCCCCTTCCATCCACACACCAATTCTGTTAACCTAGGGCTTGAACCAAGGGTCCCAGGACCCTGCAGGGCTGGAGGGTCCAAGCCCATGTTAAGCTGTGACCAGGGCCGGCTCCAGACCCCAGCGCGCCAAGCGCGCACTTGGGGCGGCATTTTGCCGGCAGGGTGGCAGGCGGGTCCGGCGGACCTTCTGCAGTCATGCCTGCGGGAGGTCCACCGGAGCCGCGGGTCCACCGGACCTCCCACAGGCATGACTGCGGACGGTTCGCTGGTCCCGCGGCTCGGGTGGACCTCCCGCAGCCATGACTGCGGATGCTCCACCGGAGCCGCGGGACCAGCAAACCCTTTGCAGCTGCGAGAGGTCCACTGGAGCCGCGGGACCAGCGAACCGTCCGCAGTCATGCCTGTGGGAGGTCCGGTGGTCCCGCGGCTCCGGTGCACCTCCCGCAGGCATGACTGCTTGGGGCGGCCAAATTCCTAGAGCTGCCCCTGGCTGTGACGGAGGGTCTGAGCCCTATTGCTTTCCTGTATGCATGAGGCCTCAACTTGATTCAGGTCCTAGAAGTCCTTTGACTGTATTCCATAATTCCTTGGGGCAACGCCCTTAATCCGCTCCATGTTAACAATCATGGTGCAGTGTATTGCACTCTATTGCAAATGGAATCCACACATCTTTGCAAATTGCGGCAGCTGAGGTCAGCATGAACCCATTACCTGCAGAACACCAGTCTGCAAGCACACCATCAAAAAGCCTGCAGGGTTTTCAATGGAGAGAGATCAGAAGCTTTTTGTAAAGAGAGCTACTTCCTGGTCACAAGAGCACAGCCAGATTTTGGTGCATGCTGCCTGGGCAACCCTGAACGTGCAGCTCCAGGAAGCACCACAATGGGAGGGGGTGGAAGAACCCGAGAACAGAGTGGGGTCTAAGCCACGGCCCTGCAGCTCCCGGCTCAGCACAGCTTGTTGGGGGATGACCCCAACACCTGGCTGCCACTCCTCCTGCAGGGCAACCATTTGGTCCTGCTGCACTCTCCCTTGCTTCTGGGTCACCTCCCCCTTCAGGGGCTACATGTGCTGAGGCGCCTGGCCAGCATGCACCGTGAGGGTGGTGAGTGGGAGCCAGCCCCAAAACTTCCCCAGGGATCCCTTATCTGCGGAGGCACTTCACCGCTCCTCAGAAAGGGATGGGGGTTTTCCTCTGAAACTTACATTTTATATCAAACTTCAAAACAGACAAAAATCAATACGAAAACAACCCAATTAAAAACACCTTCATCGAACATCCCATTTTAAAAAAGCATTGCAAAGTTTCGTTGTAATAGTTGACAGCCCTGGAGACTGATGTCTAGAGCCCTGCGCATATGTGGATATCCGCTTTATATCTGCAGACATCCGCATCCGCGGAACATTTTTGCAGATCGGATGTGGATACAAATTTTGTATCTACGCAGGGCTCTACTGATGTGCCCTTGTTTTGAGGATATTTAGGACATGGGCATTTTCCTGCCATTGTGACTCAGCCTAGAGGTGGAGAG
Organism: Mauremys mutica; assembly: GCF_020497125.1. NCBI lineage: Eukaryota > Metazoa > Chordata > Testudines > Geoemydidae > Mauremys > Mauremys mutica. Next base: position 121,459,685 of record NC_059072.1, on the reverse strand, counting down.
CCCAATTCTCAGATTAGATGGTAGGCTTCTCAAACTGCACAGTCGTAGGCCTAAAACACTCCGGGGAGGGGGGGCTGCTAGCCACTCTGGGATAGGGTTACTCAGGTCTGTGCACTGCAGTGTGGACACCAGAGACCTAGGTTCAAGCATGGGTCAGAAAATCCTTAATCTAGGGTTAAAATGCAGTGTAGACGCTCAAGCCCAGGTTTCCCTGACACTGGTCAGCTGATTCAGGTCTCACGAACTACAGGCTTATATTGCTGTGTAGGTTTCAGAGTGGTAACCATGTTAGTCTGTATCAGCAAAAAGAACAGGAGTACTCGTGGCACCTTAGAGACTAACAAATTTATTTGGGCATAAGCTTTCGTGGGCTATTGATTAGTCTCCTTAGAGTTGGTATGGCAACACCCATTTTTTCATATTCTCTGTATTTATATATATATATATATCTTCCTACTGTATTTTCCACAACATGCATCTGATGAAGTGTGCTTTAGCCCACGAAAGCTTATGCCCAAATAAATTTGCTAGTCTCTAAGGTGCAACAAGTCCTCCTTGTTCTTATTGCTGTGTAGGCATACCCTGAGCATCACAGCTAAATACAAGGTGGAACAGATTGTTTAGCATAAGTACCGGTAGTTAACACATATTTGAAAGGACCATTCTAGGTAAAGTGGCCCTTTAGCACCCCTACAGTCATAGGGGGGAATGATGGGTGGGCAAAAGGCAACGGGAGGGCAGCGGTTAGTGGCTTATAGATTCTCGTAATAGGCCTTAAATCCAGCGTCTCTATTCAGTCCATGATTTTAAGTGTCTAGCAAAGATATGAATTTACAATCCTGCGCTCGTCTTTTGAAAGTGTTGTGCAGGTTTCCTCTCAGGATGAGGACTGATAGGTCAGATATAGAGAGTGAGCAGGATTAGGGCTGAGGAAGCCCCAGAGAGGGCACAGAACCTATGTGCTGATGACCCTGTCTCTCCTGAAGATACCAGAGATCTGCAGATTTCAGGAACTGAATCCGCTGCTTGTCTGAGGAGGAAGGCCAAACCCACCACCAGGTTGAATGAATCAGGAGGAAACTAGTTTTGTTAGTTTCCTTTGTTAAGGGAATATTGTAAGATTTTCTAGCCCACTGCAACTCCTCCAGTTGTTTTTTCCATTAAAGGGTATGATAGGCTCACATGTTATTAAGCTCCTCATTTTCACGTGTATTAGATTCAGTCACAGATTTAATTAACTCACAAAAAGAAAAGTGCAATTGAAGAAAGAAATTAATCTTCATCAGGCATATGTTTATGTCTATAACATATAATGTTACTCTGATGTGCTTGCTACCCAGAGATTGAAAAAGCGAGTGTGTGGGTTTTTTATTCTTTCGGTTTGTAAGGAGCATAAAACACAATTATGCCTGCAATACATTTCAGAACATTTTTTCCAATGACCTTTTAGGGCACAGTGAAAAAAAATTACAGGTAGAGCTGGTTGAAACGCGTTTTTGGAAAAAACAAACAAAATATATATTCTGAAGTTTTCAAAATAAGATTTTTATTATTTGGGGCGGGGGGGATCATGAATTATTAAACAACACAAGCACTAATGCAGAATCTTGAAGCACCTCACTGTTCACCTTTCGCCATGATAAAAATTGACCATTCAAATCCAACTGTTTGTTGCCTGTCTCCTACCCAGTTCTGGATCCATAACTATACTTTGTCTTTTGCCCCATGACTTAGTTCCCTTAGTAGCCTGTTGTGAGGTATTTTGTCAAAGGCCTTTTGAAAGTTTAAATAAATTATATCATCTAGTTTTCCTTAATCACCTATTCTATCGATCCATTTGAAGGACTTTCCTTTGCAGAAAATGTACTGGTTATACCCTACCATGAACTTCCAGGTTTTTAATTCTACTTTTTGTTATAATTTCTACCAATTTCCCTGGTAGAGATATAAGGGCTTATTTGTCTATTTTTCAGGATCACCTCTAGAGTTTTTTTAAAAAAATACATGTACGTTTGCTTCCCCTCACTGCTTTGCTATAGCAGCAGTAAGAGAGAAACTAAGAGACGTAGATTTTCTCTTAACATACTGTGACAGCTCATGCCAGAGCCCCAGGTCAATTCACTTGTGTATTAGAATAGATCAAAGTGATTATTAAATGTATAAGAGTATTTGATGTTTAAACTTCATGAAAACTAGTGGGATGTTTCTTGCATTCTCATCACTTATCTGTGTCCCATTATAATATAGTAGCAATAATAATAATGATAATTCTCCTTTCCTTTCCTTAGCTAATAAACCTTAGTTAGTTTACTACAGAATTGGCTGCCAGCATTGTCTTTGGTGTAAGACCCCAGATTAATTGGTACTCTAGATAAGTGACTGGTCTCTTGGGACTGGAAGCTACCTAAATGTGGTGTGATTTTTGGTTTAAATAACCTTTTATCACAAAGTCCTGTTTGTCTGGGTAGCAAGAAAAGGCTGAAGAGTCTAAGGCAGTGGTGGGCAATCTGCGGCCCATATGCGGCGTGGGCCTGGCCGCCAATTCCCGCAGCTCCCATTGGCTGGGAATTGCAAACTGAGGCCACTGGGAGCTGCAGGCAGCCATGCAAATGTAAACAAATAGTCTGGCGGCCCACCAGCAGCTGGTCCGCAGTCCGCCCACCACTGGCCTAAGGAGACTGTCTGTGACTCCATGGTAAGACTGATATAGGGTTTCTCTGGATTGAGGCCAGAGCTCTCAGTACATTGCAGAATCAAGCCCTACAATAAGACAATGAGGGGAGGATGTGGGGGAGGGAGAAATGACCATTTTTTTCCAAAGCATTCCAAAACATGAAAACCTTCCTCTTTCACACACTTAATATGGGAAATCATGCAGCAAGGTATGTCACTAAGATTTTGTTGGGTTTTGCCAGCTGTCTCTTCAATACAGTCTCTGGAGGAGACAGCGGGAAACAAGTTTTCCTACTACAGTTTGCCAGCAAAATGAAAACGTGACAATGAAAAGTGACAATGAAAAACAGTACATATGTGCGACAGTGATGAATTTGCTAAGACAAAAATTTGCATTAAAAAAAAACCAATGCCTTTTGCACTGGTGATTACTATTATGATCGCTATCAAACCCCCAAATTAAAATGTGTGTGAGACATACATACACATAAAATACATGTGTTTATTCATCCAAAAACTACATTAAAATAACCCCTAAATCAGGAAATTCCATGGACAGACTTAATCCTGCTCTTTTCTGTGCCTGCTTTACAACAGTCATAAATTAGATGTTACTGTTCCACTAACAGAAGATCACACAACCTTAGATATACATGTGTGGAATCTTGAAATGCTACAATTAAAAACTGAATAAAAGTAATTTATTATCAGAATGGTTCACTATATCATTACGCCATAGACATGGTATATGATAAGTTAACTTCTCTCTTAGGTAAATGACTTGCCCAAAGTCACCCAGGAAATCTGTGGCAGGGATAGGAATTCAATGTAGGTCTCCTGAGACGCCTTCCCGTACCTTTATCACAAGATAATCTATGGATATCCATAGATGGGTATTCACTTTTGTTAGCATCCATTTACTACATATTTTCTTTGCAACAAGCAGCGCAGCATCGTTAGGTGCAAGATAGCCAGTTAATTACAAAGCTAACTTAGCTGTGAATTGAGGTGGTCAATATGCCAGCAAATTCTGACTATCAGTTGAGTCACATATAGATTGTATAAGTAATGTTCATTGTGTCCTTTCCATACAGTATAAATGACTTTCTCTGATTGTCTGGCACTCACAGAGCAGTAGGTGATACTGTAAGAAACTGTCCCTAGGTAACTAAGGCTGAAAAAAAATGTATGATGTTATATTGAATGTTAATAGTAGTATGTGGCCATGAAATTGAAGTAAAAATTACAGAGTACTGCAAATACAAAAGGGTGCAGAGTCAAGTCTGCACTTGCAATACTAACTTTGTTACTTCCTAACTTTTGAGCGCTTCATGGTTCAATAGCAATGTTCTGATTTCAAAGCTCGACTGGCTTGCAAAAACAATCAATAGTGCATGTAGGGCCTAATCTTCGGATGCTGTAAGTCAGCATAGGTCCCTTGACTTCATTGGAGCTATGTTGCTTTACAACAACTGAAGATCTGTCCCATTGTCTAGGACGGTTTGATTAGATACCACGGGAAAGACTGTCCAATGTGTCTTAGGAGGACCACAGGAGGGAGCCCCTCTCCTGCAGAGCCAGAGAGTGGAAAGACATTACAGAGTGCCATTAAAGCCAAAGCCTGCAACATTTTAAAGGATAAACCCATGTATTAAGAGGGAAGAAGGAAAACATGAAGGAACTGTGTTTACTCCTACTTCTTTTGTTTCATCCATTTAAAATAGGGCTTAATCCCGAGTGAGTGGGATCAGACAATGTAAAACTTCCATTACTTAAATGGGGCAAGACTAGGCTCATAATATGGCAAAGTGACTTTCATCTACTTTTTATGGATGAGATTCCAGTTATGCTCCAAGTAGATGCACAACGATGACATCATAAAGAGTCCTAATCAGAACATGGCCTTGTTCTGGCCCTGAGTGTTTGCACCCCTATGCTCATACATTGTAAAGTGAATCAGGAATTTGGGGTTCTACTCCTGGTTCTGCCTCTGGCTTGCTGACTTGGGGCAAGTCACCTTCATCTCTGTGCCTAAAATTCCTCATCTGTTAAAGTGGGGACAAGAATATGTATTCCTCACAGAACTATTCCTAGGCTTGAGAACCTTATATTGAAAATATTTAAGGAACATAACTCTGTCACATCAACATCTATGATATACATGAAACCTTCTCCTTGCTGAACAAGAATGAATGTGCTTTCTACCTTTTCTCAATTATACTGGGATTAGCCGTCACCAGCTGGGTCTTGGATCCAACATCTTTGCTGTATTCACTGGACAGAGGAGGAAGGTTGCATCTGCAGAAACAAAGACATCAAAGATTTTTGTTATGTTCCAGTTTCAGACTTTTTATATTGTAGGAATCTAGTTTGCACATAAGGTCATGCAAGCTGACAGAAAATTTGCAATACTAATACTGGGCCAAATGACAAACTGATTATGAGCTAAATCTTCAGAATTGCTTACACTTTATTTAAGCATCAAACTCTCCCAATATGTGTATCTACAACAGGGTATTTTTGCACTAAAATGTGGGTAAGTGCAAAATTATGCACTTTTGAAGAGATGGTTCTATATAAGTGTATTGACAGTAAACTCTGAAGCAAATAATGAAAAGTGCCTAGATTTATATATCGAATGTCCCTGCTAATAGGCTAGAGGCAAAAGGATACATTATGCACAGAAATACATTTCAACTAACCTTTTTAAAATCCCATCCCCCTCTGTACTTTTCCTTGTTGGCTGACTGTGTCCCAGAATGCATCATTCTGTGACATCACAACCATCATGGACTACATATCTTGCAAACTATGAAGCTTTTGGTATTTTTGATGTCACAGTCTGAAATCTCTTCAGTGGAACAGAAAGTACCAACTGGACTCCAAAGGTGGAGGAAAAAAATATTTGTTAGTGGTTACTTAATATGAATTTCGGTGTTTGAATGCCTCCCACAACCTGGCTGTGGGAGACATTAAGTACACTACTCTACTTTGCAGGTCATTTTTAGGAAAGAAGATAGGTAAGGGGGAAGACTGAGAGAAACAATGTGACAGAAACTACTGTCACTGAAACTAGACCCAACTGCTCCACAATGAAGAGATGGAAAGTGGAAATAATGCTAAATGTAGACCAAAATGCACCGACACCCAGACATTGTTATACTCCCAATAAATACATTTCGTGCAGAACCACGTCCCTTGCCTGCTTCACTCACTGAAACTGCAGCATAGACAAACAGAGTATGATCTAAGGCAGCATTTCTCAAGCTGGGGGTCCTGACCCAAAAGGGGGTTGCAAGCAGGGGCGGCTCCAGGCCCCAGCATGCCAAGCACGTGCTTGGGGCGGCATGCCGCAGGGGGTGCTCTGCCGGTCCTCGGGAGGGCGGCTGGCGGCTCCGGCGGACCTCCCGCAGGCATCCCTGCGGAGGGTCCGCTGGTCCCGCGGCTCCGGTGGAGCATCTGCAGGCACACCTGCGGGAGGTCCACCGGAGCCGCGGGACCAGCGGACCCTCCGCAGGCACGTCTGCAGGAGGTCCACCGGAGCCGCGGGACTGGCGACCGGCAGAGCGCCCCCTGCGGCATGCCACCGTGCTTGGGGTGGCGAAATGGCTAGAGCCGCCCCTGGTTGCAAGCCTATTGTAAGGGGGTTACGGTATTGCCACCCTTACTTCTGTGCTGCCTTCAGAGCTGGATGGCCATAGGGCAGTGGCTGCTGGCCAGGCACTCAGCTCTGAACACAGTGCCGCTGCCAGCAGCAGTGCAGAAGTAAGGGTGGCCTGGTATGTGGGGGTGAGGGGGCGGTAGTCACTTCTTTTGGGGGGAAGTTGTTATAGCCTGAAATATTTTGAGAACCCCTGATCTAAGGGAAGGAAAGGGGGCATGGCCAAGTGTAATAGCCCTGCTTTTTATGCTCCCCCCAAAAGTGCGTGCTCAGAAGAGGTTAGAGCCAAGCAAAAAGTAAAACAGCCTCTGGTTGTTTTAACCTACACGGGCAACTGCACTCAATCCAGTGGCTATGGGGACTCAAAAGTCAAGCAGGGCAGGCTCCAGCATAGACAGCAACATCATTTCATATTCATTTCCTTTTCTCCTGTTACCAGGATGACACAGATTTCTTTGGCCCAATTCAGATCCTCTTGCTCCTGTGAAAATCTACCTTTTATGTGGCACTGTACTCTTCCCCAACTCTCTTTAGCTCCCCTTTCCTGGATGTCCTGTGTTTATAGGCCTGAGCAGATACAAAAGTGTGCTCCACCAATCTGTTCCTTTGTGCACTACTTCCAGGCAATAGGTGTGTCATGTACCTGCAATGAACACTGGTTGCTCATTCCAAGTATCAACTAGATTCTAATTGCATGGAGCCTATATCCTGCCTCAGTAAAAGGTGGGAATTTGGGGGGAATAGGGAACGGAATGAGCTCAGTTTCTGTGCCAATTTCTAGCATTACCGTAGAAAGGATTAATGCTGTAATGTTCACAGATTCTAAAGACCAGAAGGGTCATCTAGTCAGACCTCCAGAATAACACAGGCCATAGAACTTCCCTGAAATAATTCCTGTTTGAGCTAGAGCATCTCTTAGAAAAACATCCAATCTTGAGTTAAAATTTGCCAGTGATGAATAATCCACCAGGATCCTTGGTAAATTGCTCCAGAATTTAATTACCCTCACTGTGAAAAATTTTGCATCTTATTTCCAGTCTGAAAGGTTGTATGCTGTAGTACGCATTCATTGTAGTGTCAATCGGGGCCAAGTAACAAGGGATGCTATTACCATCGCAGTCTGACTGCTGCCCTTGACAAGTGTTTTCACTGCATTCAATGAACAGCCCCATTCCCTTATAACGAGGAGGAAGTACTGTGGCTGGCCCCTTCTGCAATCCATACTGACCATATGCGCACTGTGTTATGTCCAGAGTTGGTGGGTGGGAGGATATATTTGTCTGCACATTACACACCATTGTTTCTGTGCAATTTCAAGCATAGTTATTACTAATGCAAATCTGCCAACATCCTCTAACAAAAACAGGACGGTGCAAATGTGCATATATTTGCATAAATTCAGATACAAGCCATCAGAAGCATGGGTTTATATTCATGCTGTCAGAAAATTCCAGTGTGAAAAGATAGTATCTATCTTTTGTAGAGAGCCACGTGTCACTATTGTTTTCTCTTTTTCATGGTTGCAATTCTTAAAAAGAAGAAAAGGGGAAGATTGACCCTTAGCTGGCTGGGTTTTTGTTTTGTTTTTGTCTGTTTTGATCATTGTTTTCTCATTAAAAAAGGGGGTTCAATAACAACAACATTTTTCTTGGAAAAATTTCTGTCAACATTTGTCAATGACATTCCAAACAAAGAATTTCAATAAACATTTTTTTAAATGTTTCAAAACTTTCAATGTCAAAACCAGCAGGAAAATCCCATTCTGTCTTCCACTTTTTTGAAGTGGGAAGTAGAGGGGTATAAAAAGAGAGAAAGTGTGAAATGCAAAATTTCATGAACTTTTTAATTACATGAAAAATCTTGGGGTTTGGGGGCGGCGGGTTTCTTAATTTTTTATAAAATATATGTACATCCTTGTAAACAAACTCTAATACCCCTTAGTTATTATTTCATCACTCAACAAAATCCCAACAAATGTAGAAAATCAAATCACTTTCAACACTCTGTAGTAGTGCTCTCAGAAGATCTGGTAACATATTAATAGATGCTAGGACCACCAGCAATGAAAAAAAATGTTATCTCCTTTTATTTTCTCTTAAACATTTTTCTGTGCAGCTGCTGTGCATTTTGTCTGATGACAGAGAGCAAATTTAACACCTGAATAAAATGAAATCCTAACTATGAGGAAAGCATCATTAGCAACAAGATAAATATTTGCTTAGATTTCTGTCTTGCAACGGAATCTGGGGAACGTGGATTTTGGATTATATAATGATGACAGAAGTCAAGTAAACAGAAGATGACTTGGAGACATTTTAGTACCAGAGCTAATAATTGTCGGAGAAAAACAGAGTTCTCACTCTCAGGTTGGGTGCAGCAAGTCACTTTCAAATTGCGTGAGATCCCTCCATCAGATTAAGTTCTGCCACCCTCATTGATACTGCATAATATCTTAGACAGAGCAATGGGACCGCTTGAAAAGTAAGGCAATTACTCAGCGTGAGTAAGGGTGGCAAAACGGAGCCGCAACTGAGCACCAAGCACATCAAAAGAAACAGATTGCTCCAGTTTCCTGGTAAACCTAGTCATCTGTTGTTACAGGGAAATAAAACAGATTGGCAATCTGGATAATGGACTTTTTGCATTTGAGAGGATAAGTCTCAGTATCTTTATATTTAAACACACATGCACAGGCAGGTCACGTTTTCACTGAATCAAGGTACACTCTCTCTCAATGCTTGTTTAAATCATTGTCCTTTATAACTGCATCGCCATAACTTTATCACCCAAACATATGAATAAATACGTCTGCTTTTATAAACCAGCCCCAGATGCATCATTTAAAATCAAGTTCCCTTCATCAGTAAATCTCTCTCCCAGCTTGTGCTGCAGCATGGAATATTAAGAAATTGGCTGAGGACCCAGCTGGAAATTCAGCAAGAAGCCAGCTGGTCAGCAGAAGGCCCTTTGCTTTTTTCAATTATTTTTTAGGCTGGTTTGCACAACGCCAAGTCCCAGACAGGTGTTGGACAGACCGTGAAGTGGAAGTTTCATACTAGCAAGAAGCATGCATTTTTAATTATACCACAACCACTTATTAGTCATTTAATGAATCTTTTGGTCTTGGGCAGGGGAAGGGAGAGAAAAGAATTTCTTGAGGCCAAGAGCTTATATAAATCCTCTGACTGTTGGCCTCAAAGCAATATGGATTTGAATACACTGGTATCTGTTGCATCTTTTCACTCAAACCAAGGCAATAGAAAAAATGTGATCAACATGCAGAGTTCCCTATGAGGTGGTACCTGTTTCACAGCTGAGACCCTCATGCTCTATGGGTAGCTGGTGAACCAAGAGGAAACATAAAACTACCCAAGGCAGTAAGAACTGTACTATGCTTATCCCACAAAGAAGTCACTCTTTCCATATCTTACTGGTAATTATTCTTATCATATTTGTCCTCTGTACTCCAAAATCTAGATGGGTGCATTGGCCATAGAAAGGCACTTGGCGTAATTCTTTAGACAAAACTAGAGGATTCACTAAGCTTTAAAATTCTTGTTTTCAATGCATGGACTTTTTGCCTTTCAATTATTAAACAGATGGCGGAGCAACCAGGCCAAACCTGAGTGGCACTGTGACCCCAAGCGCCAGGTCATAAGCGCCAATCTTTCAAATTTGGCTTGGTGCCATTCCCCTCCTGCTGTTATGATGGAGGGGCAGCTGGGCCAGACCTAAGAGCTGCTGTGACCCTTCACACCAGGTCACAACATATGGAGCAGGGAGCGAAGCTCAACCCCACAAGCAGGAGCCACTGCTGCAGAGTGAGTTTATTAAAATCATGGAAACAAACAGGAAAAGCACAGTATCCAAGAAATTTTCACCACTGTAATAAACCTGCGTCCTTAATGGTAGTTTATGATACTATATGGTACTATATAGTCTTATGCTCCTGGAGGAACCATTGTAGGTGGACCCTGCCAGGGAACAGTTCTTATTACAAAACCAGCTGAGATAAACTCAATTGATGGGCTCACTTTTGGACAGGCCAAGTAACTGACTTGCAAATCAGGCTTCAGGTGCACAGGTAGAGTTGAAGGGAGTAGAAAGGGTTGCACAGAAATTGGTGCAGTATATTTGGTTCCATCTACAATTCTTTACTAAGCACCACATTTAGCTGGGGATGGGAAATGTAGCAAATAGCAAATGCACACAGTGCTTAGCAAACTTATTTTTATCGTGTGGCCATGCCCACTACTTCATCCTTTAGATAATCAAATGAAGAACAATGATTGTCTTCAGTCCTTGCAAGAGATCATTTAACCCATTTTCCCTCTTTGAGTGACCATGCAGAGGACAGGCACAATCATGATTACTTTCCCAAAAGACTTTCAGGGTGTTTCCCTATTTTCAGGCTACTAAGCAGCATAATAAAGCAAGAACAGGAAACTGGTGATTGATTGCCTTTATGATCAAGATGCTTACACATCACTCAAACCAGCAAAGAACCATATTGAGGGGAAACATAATTATTATGGATGTAGATGGGCAATGGCAAGCTGATGTGATAGACAAGCACAATGGTGTATAATCTGTATATCTGTAGAGGGATAAATATGCTGTCAACCTGGCTGGAGGTCAAAAGAACAAATCTGAATTTTTAAATGAAAAAAATGTGTTTGAAAAGGTTCATTTATGTTCTTTATTCTAATGCACTGGTCCCCAACTGTAGTACACATACCAGTAGTCACTAGTGCAGGGGTAGACAACCTATGGCACGTGTGCTGAAGGCAGCACGCAAGCTGATTTTCAGTGGCACTCACACTGCCTGGGTCCTGGCCACCGGTCCAGGGGGCTCTGCATTTTAATTTAATTTTAAATGAAGCTTCTTAAACATGTTAAAAACCTTATTTACTTTACATACAACAAGAGTTTAGTTATATATTATTATAGACTTATAGGAAGAGCTTCTAAAAAGCTAAAATGTATTACTCGCATGCAAAACCTTAAATTAGAGTGAATAAATGAAGATTCGGCACAGCACTTCTGAAAGGTTGCCGACCTCTGCACTAGTGAAACAAAAGCCACCAGCAGGTGGCACCTGGGTTGTTTTAAAGCAGATATTCTCAACTGGTGGGTCACGATCTCCTGAAGCGGCTACAAAAGTGATCGTGCTGCACTGAACATTTTATTTCAATCTAAAGGGGGGAAAAAAAGAAAAAAAACCCAACAACCAAACCACCTCACTCCCCCTTCTGCCGCCATGCACACTTTCCCTTCAAGGTCAAGTACTCTCTGTCAACATCTGAAAACACAAACACAAATAAATTATATAAGCTTATTGTTATCACTGATAATTTCTAGTCTTACTCTTACAGTAAACTTAAGGTCGGGTCACAAAAATCTGGTCTTCAAATAAGGGGTGGCAAACCCAAAAATGTTGAGAAACACTGGTTTAAGGTATATTGTCAAAATAAGAATGCATTGTGACTACCCTGAGTACAGTTATGAAGGTGATATGCCAAATACTTTTGAGTTTTAGCTGTAGTGGGCTACATCTTAAAGACTGAGATCTGCTGCTCTAATGCAATCTTTGTATTACTGCAACATTATTTAGTATTCAAGCAACTGAACGAGTTTAAACTCCTACATTTTCCACATTACTGTGTAATTCACTAACTTCAGTGATTACAATATATCAAAGAATATAATTGTAATCTTGTGATAGAGCTTATAGGAGGTGGATAGCAACTGAATAAATTTAAAATAAAGACATTTTGAACAGGGAAAAACTGGAACATGTTTAAAATTGGTGTAATATTTGATGTTATTGAAGAGGTATTTTAAAGGAAGCTGCACAAAGATCTCTTATTAGCAAGCTGAAGCAACTTCATGTAATTTTTGGAGTCATTACCAAGTAAAATATATATTTTTTTTAATTACAGCAATTAGATATGGAAAAGGCCAATTAAATCTAACTTACTCCACCTGCTAACGAAAAGCATTTCATCACCTGTATATTATCTAGTACATTTAAAAGATCTTAAACCTTTCCCCATAAATATGACAGTATATGACTAATGCAATCCTGCTTGCAATCAGCTGCTAGACTTTGCAGGATTTCCCCCTACCACTTCTATCCAACTCACAATACACTAAAAATAGCCTATGGCCAAGTTCCCCTTTTGGTATTGGGAAATGTTTTCCTATCAGTCTAAAAGAGATGCTCTTAAAAATGTTCTAATTGTCTTTGTAACTAATTTTCATTAGTGAAGCACTCCTTAGGTATTCCATAAACTAAGTATAAGGAACGTTAGGGAATACTGCAATAATGTTATCTAGTTGTAAATGAAAAGTTTAAATGTTTTAAGAGCAACAAATGCACTGTCTCCCTCCATGCCTATTTGTTTCCTGTATATATTTTAAGTGTACAGTACATATTTCCTTTGTCTGTAGTTGACTTCTCTGTTCTATTAAGGAAGGTATTTGGTCTCTTGGGTGCAAACCAGAATTATGATAACGTTTGTTTTTTCACAAATTAGTACAGTTTTATAATAAGCCATCAAAATCTGATTAGGGAACTCTTAGAAGTGGGAGTTAATTTTGCATCCATTTCAAAGCCATGAGAAACTCCTATAGAGATGAGAAATGGAATGCTTAGCTTTCCTTCCTCCTCCCCTCCCCCCACAATGTTTTTCTTCTTCATGTTTAACAAAGAGGAACTAATTTCTTTCTCCTCCTCCTCCAATATCTAGAGTGCAGATCTAGATAGTGCCAAATTCAATCAAGAAAGCACTATAAAGCACAACATCCTGCTTGACAGATCCTAATACCTTCAGAATGGCAGGAGCAAAAAAGAGAACGAGGGGAGTTTAAAGAAAACTGTGTCAAGGGAAGAAGTCTGCTCTATTTTCAGATGCTCAGAACTGAATCTTAGGGGAGAAAAAAATCACAGGAAAACATTTTAGCCTCCTCTGTCTCATTTATGGGTCTCTCCCTGTCAAGTGCTATCTACTCAGATTGACTTGAATGGGGTGGGGATGAGGATATGAGTTTCAAAAGAGGACATTCAGCACCTAGTAGGATCAGAATGTAATGTAATTAGAAAGCAAAAGAAAAGGCAGCTTTCTCTCTCACTGCCATTGTGTTTGTCAGGCCAATGTCTGATGCGGCCTAATTCATCCATCTATAAATCTCCCAGAGATAAGCTTCTGCATAGCCAGGGAGGGCATATAAGTCTGCTACTGCTGCCCTCCCCTAGGGTGACCAGACAGCAAATGTGAAAAATCGGAACAGGGGGTGGGGATTAATCTAAGAAAAAGACCCAAAAATCGGGACTGTCCGTATAAAATCGGGACATCTGGTCACCCTCCCCTCCCCCCAAATCACTTGTGTAAATCACCCTGAAAAAGGAAAAAAGGCAAGTTACAACTGATTAATCACAAACAAACAGCTTTGAAAGGTCGGAGACTTAGCAAGGGTGGAGGAGGAGGCAGTGCTGCAGCAGGGGTCTGTCTTACCGCATGACAAAATCTGCTTGATCTATTTGTCTGCCACAGCCACTCTTCTTCAGAATCCCACCATTTCCCACCACGGAGCATTTCTTCAATGGGAGCTGGAATGGGGTAGCCTAGCAACAGAAAACAAGGCCAGTTTTTACAGAGGAGAACACACAATCTTTGTTTGTAGCAGCCACTCCTGAGGCCTATCGGGAACTAGGGAGGGGTTAGATCTTGGAATAGGGACAAGAAAAGGGGAAAGAGGGGGGCAAATTATGCTTGGAAATTAGTCCAAAGTATGAGCAGTCTGATTCCCACCCACACTCCCAAAAGCAGACTCCATCACTATTCAGCACTAGGATAATGTAGTTATTATATGAAGCAGAATTTCCGAGTTACAAATTCCTGGTGTTCACAAACAGTTGTGCAGTGGGATGTATTTTCTATTCAAATTACCAGGGCAGAGTACAATAGAAGGAACACAAAAAAATATGAGAGACACAAGGTGGGTGAGGTAATATATTTTATCAGCCAACTTCGCTTGGTGGAAGGGACAAGTTTTTGAGCTTCACGGAGCTCTTCTTTGGGTTTGGAAAAGGTAACAAGAGTGTCATAGCTATATACAAGGTGGGACCGATTGTTAAGCATAAGGGGTTAACACAGGTTGCAAGAAACCACTTAAAACAAAGCGGGCAATTAACACCTCTGCAATCTTAAGATAAAGAAGGGTTAAGTAGGTTGCAAATTGTTAGAATGAGCCATAAAACCAGTGTCTTTGTTGTTACCATGATTTTTAGTGTCTAGCAGAACTATGAGTTTAAATTCCCAAGCTTGTCTTTTGAAGGAGTTGGGCAGGTTTCCTCTAAGGATGAGGACTGAGAGGTCAGATATGGAATGATCGCTTTGCAAAAAATGTTTGCCCATGGATGATAGGGTGTTTTTCTCTTTTATTTTTCTGTGTGTATTCATTCGAGAGCATAGTGATTGTCTGGTTTTACCTACATAGTTGTTGTTGGAGCCTTAGATGCACTGGATGAGGTACACCGCATGCTGTGATAAGCATGTGTAGGACCCATGGATCTTGAAAGGTTGTCTCTTCCACCAACAGAAGTTGGTCCAATCAAAGATATTACCTCACCCACCTTGTCTCAGATCTTGGGACCAACACAGTTACAACACTACAAACCAAATAATATTAAAGGCACCTTCATGAGCTTATACACAAAAAACACATGAGGGGGGGAGAGGAATAAATGAGGAAGAAGTGTAGTTAGAGCAGGGTACTGGCAGCCAGGGCTCCTCCTAAATTCGATTCCTGGCCCTAGCACTGATCATTCTGTGGCCTCAGGCAAGATATTTAGGGGTTGACTGCAGCTCCCTAAAACTTGAGCCAATCAATCCTGGCATAAATTAAAACTGCGGGGGGAAGAGCCTTTATTTACCACTGGTTTAAGATCCTTCCTAGCACTTTACCAGTGGATCACAATGCAAAGTCAAGGTATCATGACGATGCTATGTGTTAACATATAGACTAGTAGCTGAAAGCCTGTGCTCTCACATGGGTGTAATTCTTAAAGTCATGTGTGTGCAAAAGCCAAAGATGGGGGGCATGCATGGTGTTCTAGTGAGCAACGTTGCTGTGGGAACATGTTCCCCAAATTTTTTGCACAGAGCTGCCCCCTGGCTGGAGGCATAACCACCCATGCATCTGTTACTCCCACCTCCTCTGATCAGCTGTCATGTTCCAACTGCCATGGAAGCTTAGGATGCCAACATTCCATCTGGTTCTCACAGGGCCCAGTGATGACTGAACCTGACGATATTCTGAACAAAACCAAGCTTGTAATTGTTTCCAATCCTTCTTGTTGACTCAAAAGACGTTCTAGGCTTCAGAGTGACATACAGAGTAAAAGCAGCAAAGAATCCTGTGGCACCTTATAGACTAACAGACGTTTTGCAGCATGAGCTTTCATGGGTGAATACCCACTTTGTCGGATGCAAGAGTGGAAATTTCCAGGGGCAGGTAAATATAAGCAAGCAAGAAGCAAGCTAGAGATAACGAGGTTAGGTCAATCAGGGAGGATGGTGTCACCATCAGTTTAGGATTAAACAAAGACTGTGAATGGCTTGCCAACTACAGAACCAGTTTCTCCTCCCTTGGTTTTCACACCTCAACTGCTAGAACAGGGCCTCATCCTATTCACCCATGAAAGCTCATGCTGCAAAACGTCTGTTAGTCTATAAGGTGCCACAGGATTCTTTGCTGCTTTTACAGAACCAGACTAGCACGGCTACCTCTCTCATACAGAGTAACAATCCTGGAATCTTATTACATATTTCCTTTCATTCAGAAGAAAACTAAACTACATGTTGAAGAGGCCTTTCATCTGCCTCTGAAATACAACTGATCCCACAGGTGGATGTGACAGTTGTTTAAACAGCATACAGTAGCACTATCAATCAGTTTAGCACAGGAAATAAAAAATACTGCATTGAATTGAAAATACCTGGGGAATTCAAAGTTGGTAGGATGAAGTTACCATTAATAGAATTGGTCCAGAAAACTTGGGTTAATATTCCCGTAAAAAAATGTGCAAGGATTTTTATCTACCAAAGTTGTCGGAACCTCACTCTACAATAAAGACAGAATCATTCTATGCATCATCCTATGTGAATGCAAATGTCATGGTGCTGTGATGGAGCTTCACAAGACAATTATTCTTCCCTTCAGGACAAATCAAAATGGTGGCAATACTTATACTTGCTTAAGTATTGGAGGGGATGTATAGTGCAGCATTATGCATTTTTCTTATATCTCCATAATACACACCAGGCATAACAGTGTAGTAAAGTACAGAGAACCAACCCAGAGTTTCAGTCTGAATTATGAATGTGTCAGGCTTTTATGTTTTAAATCCATTATTTAGTTTCTTCCCTGCAATTAGCTTTTTTCCCCTCAGCAAACTGGATTCTATTCAGCTGGTTATAAAGCCATTGCTTGCTTTCTAATGAAGGATATCAAAATGATTTGTGCATGTTAATCCTGGATTACAATATGTTAAGGAAGAAAAATCAGTTTTGGTTTACTGATGTCTGGCTACTGCTAGGAACACAGTGATAGCACAGCAAAGTGACCCTAAGTATGCAACCACGTTCTTGCTTGTGCATCTGCTTTCTCAAGAACATTTTTTAATGTACACATTTATTGAACTAGGAATGTATCTCACTTCAAAGGTGACCCTGATCAAATGATAACTGCAGGCTGATTGAAAAAACATGTATAGAAATTTAGAATTGAAATTGTTAGTTTTATTTAAATAGCAGTGCCTTTCTTACTCAAGGTATCTCACAGACGTTTACAAGACAATTAGTTACATAATGGTAGCTCAGCAATGGTGTATAGGCAAAATGCAGCAGCCATTAACTCTTCATTTTCAAGAGCTGTGAAAGGCTTCATTACATAATTCCTGTTTTAATACGTCACAGTCTTAATCCAAATTACAGTGAAAATCTAGGAGTTTTCTAAAAGTTTAGCAATAGACAGTAGATCAGTCTTTCCAAAAGTGCAGTCCTTGGACTCCTAGGGTCCACTGTGGGTTATGCAGGTGCCCTTGTGCCAAGGCCAGATTGCACCAGAACATCAGTCTAGCAATTTTGCCATGTGGCAGCTGCCATTTTGTTCTCTGCACAGTGTGACCTCATACTCACCATACTTGAGAGGTCATTCTGGCAGGGATGTTATAGTACTGGAAATGAAAGGGGTCCGGGATATTTAGTCAGATACCAAAGGGGTCCTTTGGCTGAAAAAAGTTTGGGAAACACTGCTGTAGATTATAGTCTACCCTGACATTCAAACCTACTTTATTGAGGTGGATTGTTGGCCAACACACAGGGGTTTTCACTTATTGTGTCTAAAAGCAACAGTAATGTTTTACATTTGTAACACTTTTTATTTCAAAATGCTTTATAAATGTCACCTACCATTGAAACGCAGTCACTTCTGTGATGAGGGAGAAATTTTGGCCAAGGACACCAGGGCAGACCCTTACTTACAAAGAATGCCATGAGACCTTTAACACCCATGCAGGTCAGATAGATCCCCCAGTTTGAGATTATCAAAGGAGACTAAGGGATTGGCCACATAAACTGCCTTTGAAATCAATGAGGCTATAATCCCCTTGGAAAAGCTCATCCTCAGTTTTTAAGGCCTGATCTGAAAGAACCCCGCAAGGTAAACTGAATAGATTTCAAGACCCAAGAAGGACAAACGGGTAAGACTGAAGCACCAGGATTGCAGTCTGTGGTTCCAGGGAGTCCAATAAAAGAGTAGAGAGGTGTGTATAGAAGGCAAGACATGGCTGCACAAATACAAATCAAAATGTTGTCCATCACACAGTATGAAAAACAGTTTCTTTGTTTCTATATACAGGCAATTTTATTTTTCATCTCAAAGAAATGGGTTAAAGGGCATAAGGTTAATCCTTGAAACCATATTTATGTGACCCCATCAGCATGAAGTCTATTTAGTAGTGTAAGCATCCCCACTGTAAGGTGTCGGTATGAGAGCTGTGCTACCCCTAGATGTCTGGTGGCATACTTCCTGCACCACTAGCTTGGAGACAAGTGCTGTAGCTGCTCCGAGAACTAGGCGCTAGCCATCAATAGGTTCCCAGGCTCTGAACACTCCATTTTCAGACCATTCCTTCCTTTGGGCTGCCAAAAATACAAGGTACAAATGTTCTAGGAACAATTACTTTAAGCTACAACGTAAAGATCAAAACAATAGTACCTTGTCCAGTCCCAAGGGGTAGTCTAGTACAAGGGCATACAGGTCAGAGCCTCCTTTCAACCCTTCCACTGCACCATCTTACTTGCAGGCTGCTTCCCTGCATCCTTCTGCTTCAGCTAGCGCTAGTCTTGTTGTCAGCAACAAGATGAGTCTCTGTCCAGCTCTCAGGCCACCTTCTACCAGTGAGCTGCCTCTATTTGACTGTTCTTGTTCTCATGCAACCTTCAACAACCTCATCAGGGTGGTCTCCCCTCACCTAAAAAACTGTTCTTTTTCCTCTCCTGGGAGGGATGAGAAAGCTCTCCCCCAGCTGGACACTGAACTGGGTAATCCAGTAGGTCCATTCCAATAGTTGCAAGCACTACACCGGTCCCATGTCAATGTTTGTGTTTTTACAATCATGTTTTCTTAATTTTGATAAATGTTTTTAGCTCCTTTTGTTGCTGCATGAAAGACCCACACAAACAGCAGAGGAAATTGACTAGAGCCTCAATTCTGTAACAGATCCCACTGGGACCAAATCAGTAGATTTATTGGAGCTCCATGGGGGCACATGGGTCAGTTAAATTGAAAAAAAATCATGATTTTTATGCCAATCTCATGATTTTTTAATGCTCAGAGTCGTCAATACTAAGGGTGCACAGTGAAAATGGCAATACAAATGGCCATGGATTTAAATTAAGCAGTTTCCCAATCATAGTAATCTCAGGTGTTACTTGCAACTTTGGTAGATAAAAAAAAACTAAACAGAATATTGATATTTAAGTTGATGGTGTCCCTTTAAAGGGAAAAGGGCAAGTAGAACGCATGTAGTGTAGTTCTAGCTGTATCAGTCTCAGGGCCAACTTTATTGGACCAACTTCTATGAGTGAGAGAGAGACAAACTTTTGAGCCACACAGAGCTCTTCTTCAGGTCTGGGAAAAGTACTCTGAGCGTACCTTTCCCAAACCTGAGAAGAGCTCTGTGTGGCTCCAAGCTGGTTTCTCTCACCAACAGAAGTTGGTTCAATAAAATATATTACCTCACCAACCTTGTCTTTCAAATAAAACACATTTGTTTGTTTTAAATTCCAAATCTATTTTGCTAACAGCACCAAACACATTAACAACAAACCCCACAGAAATTAAAAACAAAACCAAACACCACATGGATTTCCCCCATTTATGCTCCATATTTTATTTGTTGCATTTCACTCATGGAGATAGCAAAACTTGACTGCTCTCACTTAAGTTCCCATGTACCAGGGAGCCTGATTTTCAGAAGTGCTGAGCTCTCACAGCTACAATTTAAGTCAGTAGGAGTTCTGTGTATTTAGAACATCTAAAAAATCAGCCCTAGTTGCTCTTCGTTTTGGGTATCCAAAAGGACAAGGGATACGCTTCATTTTAAATGTACAGTTAAAAAATCATGAAAGCACAAGGTATCCATCGTAGAAAAAATATATTTGATATCAGAAACACAGAAGGCCTGGTCTTTCCCATTGGTTCAAAACCAATGGAACTCTACTGACACCAGTGAAGTTTCTCTGATTTACCCTAGCGTAAGTGTGAGAAAAATCAGATCCAGAATGTCTAATGACCAGCAAGCACGCAAAACAGTTCATTAAGAGACTCCCATTCAATCTGGGGCTAATTTCACAAAGCCTCTATCCAGCAATTCACCAATTAGTTTCTTCATTCATCTAGCAAAAATAAATCATTGTCATCAGTTTAAAGAAGTATGATAAAACCCAGAGAATGTTACACACTACTAAGGAAATAGAATTCATAGTAGATAATGCTAGTCCAATTCATTCCAGTTTCATTGTTATTTTGTTAAAGCATTAATTTTTGTCCACTCACTGATAAAGACTTTAGCCAGCAGCCAGAGCCTTGCTGGGAAACTAAGAAATACTAACATATTATGCAAACGCTGTGTCTTAACAGAGAAGAAGTTAAAAGTATCGGGAACATAAATGACAACAGAAAGGGTTTCTTTTTAATAAACACGGTTATAGAATTTGCAAATGATGCTGCATTTTACTCTGTCCCTGGTGAGAAGCCAGCATCCTTATGAAAATAAGAAATTTCAAGTTGTTTCCTTTAGGGCCTGCTCCTATTGAAATCAATGGCAACACTTCCCTTGCATTAAGTGGGAGCAGAATTCAGCCCTTTTTTTCCTGCTCATTTGCTGAAAGAGAAATAAATGATAGAAAATTCTCATTAAAGGTTTCTCCTGGTGTCTACACCATTTGACATGGCTTTAGTCTCTATACCTTCCTGTCAGACTTCCTTCCCCTCTTATTGTTTAGGTATAATCTTCAGTCTGATGGGCCTTTTGTTTCCCATGGCAGAACTGTCAACCCAGGGAGAAGTGACACCTTTAGGCTGATTGGCCCTTTAAAAAAAAAATGTTCCTAGCTAAAAATGTCAATCAGGCACAGCATATTCCCGATGTGGGAATGTCAAAAGTAGTTTAAGCTATGCTCAGTGGGTCCCTCCGGTGTCATTTTTCTTAGCCAAACTGCCATTGTACTATACATTAATTGCATGGGGCCACAGGTATGGCCCTAAGGAAAACTACAGGAGACTCTATAACAATCATTCTGGGATTTCAGTCACTCTTGTGAGGAATTCCTACCTTCCCTCCTTTCGGAATAGTAACTCACTCCACAGTTACTGGCCTGGGAGGTAGGCTGAGTACAGCCGGTCAAAATTTTTCATTCAAAATGTTTTTTGATTAAAAATGACTTGAGTCAAAACAAATATTTCTACAGAAAAAGTACGTTTGACAAAAAAACCTGGCTTTTTTTCTTTAAACAAAAACAAGTGTTTTCAAACAAAAAATTCAACAGCAACAAAAAAAAACCTTTTCCTGTGTACATCAAAATTTTAAAAAGCTGGATGCACCCTTAACTAGAGATGTCTCATATTTGGTGACTTGTGTCTGATACTCAAATCCTTTTTGTATTAAACTCCACTTTTTAGTCTCACTTTCTAATTTTGCAATAGTGATTGAAAGAAATACTGGGAGTATTAAATACAGCCAGTAAGACATATATAAGCAGTAAACAAGATCTCGTATTTTTGTGTGAAAAACAGAAGTGATGTGGGATAGAAAGAAAATGTCCTTCTCTGAACGCTAGGGAGGGAGAAGAGGTTTTCTACATGACAAAATCATGCATCTTCCAGCCCACCATTTGACAATACATTATTAGTCACCAGTAACACAAAACGCATTATTATTTTAGCATCCTCATAAACAGCTATTATCTCTATTTCACAGAGAAACAAGAAGACCAAACAGCCACTGAATTTGAAATTCCTCCTGGAGTTTTGAAAGAATTCCTATAATGATTCTCCAGTTAAAGACTTTTTTTCTTAATTGTCTCAGTGCTCTTTAAAAGGCATTGATTGACAGCTCTAGATATCTGAAACCCTCTGATTATGCACAGAACAAAAACAATACAGGCAAAAGCTTCCCTGCACTTTCAGGCTATAGTGTTTCAGTTATGACCTGGAGTATCCATATTAGGGGTGGGAGGATAGTGAAGTCTTCAAATCAGTTTAATCCTTGTGTTCTCTACAGAGACTGTTAAGTTATTGCCATTTATGGTGCTAATTTTTATGATCCTTAGGGGCAAAAACAGGAATTTAGGAGGGAAAGCTATGCAGGTACAGAGGTAGCAGTGGTAGTGACCGAAGCCATGGAAGAGACAACGAAGATGACCGGATGTGGAAGCTGCAGGATGTATATGATCCTAGAGCAAGTAATCTGAAAAGAGCTTCATTTGTATGAAATGCCGCCTGATAGAATTGATGGAAGAGAAAATCTGAGGCTTGGAGATGCAGGTGGAAACTATGGTTGAGTTTTGAAGGGGGTTCCAGGAGATGATGAAGCAAAGGCAAGAGGAGGCTGAAGGGAAAAGTCAAGACTTGCAGATGCAAACTGGACTAAAGAACTCAGAGGGGAGACTGCTGGGTGAGGGAAGTGGCCAGAGAAAGCATGTGACTACAAAAACCAGGCAAAGGAAAAGTCTGGCTAGTGAATGAGAACTAGAGCTCAGGAACAGGTTTGCTGAGTTGGAAAATGAAGGAGCGGCACAGCACGCCGTAACCGAAGGAGGGAAGGCAAGGAAGAAGACAAAAAGCAGCTACCTATAAGAAGAAAAGAGCCAATTGAGATATACAGAGTTCAGAGCCCCAGGAGGATACAGTATGACTCGCAGAAGACTGCAAGAGAGAATAAAAGATAAGAGGACGCGCAGCCAGAAAGAACGGGAGGAAGGCAAGATAATCACACCATCACCAGAAAAAGGCAGGTCTACATGACTGGGGACTCCCTACTAAGAAGAACAGACAGGCCTGTCACCAGAGCTGATCCTGAGAACAGAAGGATGTGCTGTCTGCCAGGAGCTAAGATACTGGAGGCTGAATGGGAGCAGGAAAGTATCCACTGATAGTCCTTCACGTGGGAACAAATGACACAGCTAGATTCTTGCTGGAACACATCTAGGGAGACTATGCCAGCCTGAGGAAGATGCTTAAGGAAATGAAGGCTCAGGTGATCTTCAGTGGGATTCTGCCTGTCCCTAGAGGAGGAGAGTGAAGGCGAGACAAGATTATGATCAACAGATGGCTCAGGCAGTGGTGCTATAAGGGGGGCTTTGGGATGTTTGACCCCGGGGAGGCATTCATGGACAGAGGACAGTTCTCATAGGATGGACTCCACCTGAGTTGGGAGGGAAATAGATTTCTGGGTTGGAGGTTGGCACA
The DNA here is from genome assembly GCF_020497125.1 of Mauremys mutica. NCBI lineage: Eukaryota > Metazoa > Chordata > Testudines > Geoemydidae > Mauremys > Mauremys mutica. The sequence continues at coordinate 121,436,311 of NC_059072.1, read as the reverse complement.
ACTCATTAAAAGAGCTTTAAACTTGGAACTCAGGAGAGACCATTGGGAGATGTTCATGTAATCTCCACCCCTAATTTTAACATTGAAAGGGAGGAAAATCAAGTAAGAAAGGATACAGCAATGGAGAAAGGAACATCAGTGGGAGGAGAATGGACATTGAGAGGAAGGATAGTGCTGATACCAGTCAGATAGGTGACACTGGCTGTAGAATGATTGTACCCAATTGGGCAAGGAATGTGGGGCGAAGCCAAGCAGCAAGAGTTAAGATGTTTGTACCAATGCAAGGAGCCTGGGTAACAAAAATGAGGAACAAGAACTACTGGTATAGGACATGAAACCATATATTATAGGGATAACAAACATCATGGAATAGTAGTTTTGACTGGAGTACTTGTATTGAAGTTTATGTGCTGTTCAAGAAAGACAGAAATAAAGACACCAATAGTGGAGTAGCATTGTATATAAATGATGAGGTAGACTGTAAAGAAATTAGAAGTGATAGAATGGATAAGACAGTCTGTTTGGGCCAAAAACAGAGGAGAGCTCCTAGAGGTTCCCCTGATATAATGCTTGGGATGTGTTACAGACCACCAGAATTTGATTTGGATATGGATGGAAACCTCTTGAATGTTTTAATGAAATAAATACTACTGGGAATTGTGTGATTATGGGAGACTTTAACTTCCCAGATATAGATTGGAGGACAAGTGCTACTAATAACAGTAGGGCCCAGATTTTCTGGGATGTGATAGCTGACAGATTTCTTCACCAAATAGTTTCTGTACCAACAAGAGGTGATGCCATTTTAGATTTGATATTTATGAATAGTGAGGACCTCATAGAACTGGTTGTAGAGGACAACCTTGGTTTGCTCAATCATAAGCTAATTCCGTTTAAACTAAATGGCAGGATAAACAAAATATAGATCTGCAATAAGGGTCCTTGATTTCAAAAGAACTAACTTTAAAAAATGAAGGGACTTAGTTAGCGAAGTCGAGTGGACTGAAGAACTCAAGGATCTGAATGTGGAGGAGGCTTGGAATTATTTAAATCAAAGTTGCAGAAACTACCTGAAGCCTGCATCCCAAGCGAGGTGAAACAATTCTGATGGAAGGGTTGCAGACCAAGCTATATGAGCAAGCTTCTCAAACAGGTGATTAAGAGAAAGCAGAAAGCCTACAAGGAATGGAAGATGGGATGGATCAGCAAGGAAAGCTACCTCTTGGAGGTCAGAAAGTGTAGGGATAAAGCGAGAACTGCCAAAAGCCAAGCAGAGTTGGACCTTGCAAAGACAATAACCAATAGTGAAAAGTTCTACAGCCATATAAATAAGAAGAAAACAAGGAAAGAAGTGGGACCACTAAGCACTGAGGATAGGGTGGAGATTAAAGATAGTCTAGGCATGGCCCAAAACCTAAGCAAATACTTTGCCTCGGTTTTTAATGAGGCTAATGAAGAGATTGGGATTATGGCAGAGTGGCTAATGGCAATGAGGATATTGAGGTAGAATTTACCACTTACAATGTGGAAGTCAAACTCAAACAGCTTAATGGGACTAAATTGAGAGGGCTCAGATAATCTCCATCCAAGAATATTAAAGGAACTGGCACATGAAATTGCAAGCCCATTAGCAAGGATTTTTAATGAATCTGTAAACTCGGGGGTCATACCCTATGACTGGAGAATTGATAATATAGTTCCTATTTTTACGAGGGGGTGGGGGAAGTGATCCAGGAAACTACACGCCTGTTAGTTTGACCTCAATGGTATGCAAGGTCTTGGAACAAATTTTGAAAGAGAAAGTAGTTAAGGACATAGAGGTGAATGGTAATTGGGATACAACATGGTTTTACAAAAGATAGATTGTGCCAGACCAACCTGATCTCCTTCATTGAGAAGATAACTGATTTTTTAGACAAAGGAAATGCAGTAGATCTAATCTACCTGGATTTCAGTAAGGCATTTGATATAGTTCCACATGGGCAATTATTAGGTAAATTGGAGAAGATGGGGATTAATATGAGAATCAAAAGGTGGATAAGGAGCTGATTAAAGGCGAGACTGCAACAGGTCATACTGAAAGGTGAGCTGTCAGGCTGGAGGGAGGTTACTAGTTTCTTGGCACCTTAAACGACTGCTTCTTGGAGCAGCTAGTCCTGGAACCCACAAGAGGAGAGGCAATTCTTGATTTAGTCCTAAGTGGAGCACATGATCTGGTCCAAGAGGTGAATATAGCTGGATCGCTTGGTAATAGTGACCATAATATAATTAAATTTAACATCCCTGTGGCAAGGAAAACACCACAGCAGCCCAACACTGTATCATTTCATTTCAAAAGGGGGAACAACACAAAAATGAGGAAATTAGTTAAACAGAAATTAAAAGGTACAGTGCCAAAAGGGAAATCCCTGCAAGCTGCATGGAATTTTTTTTAAAGATACCATAATACAGGCTCAACTTAAATGTATATCCCAAATTAAAAAACATAGTAAGAGAATCAAAAAAGTGCCACCGTGGCTAAACAACAAAGTAAAAAAAGCAATGAGAGGCTGTACCTATTGGGTTTCCGGGCAATGAGAGGCTGTAGCGGGGTGGTTACCCACTCCTGCCCTTTAGGGCTTAAAACAGCCCAGGAGAGGGCTGTGGCTGGGACAAGAAGGGCTTAAAAGCTGCAGCTCTAAAAGCTGGCTTGATTGGGGAAGTGGCCACAGCTGGGCCACACCCTAATCAGGCCACAGCTGGCCTGTATAAAAAGGCCAGGAGCAAATAGTCCCCCTCTGCCTCAGGGAGAAGAGCCTGGCTGCAGGGAGCAAGGCAAGGTACCTAGAGTGGATCAGGGCTGAGGAAAGGTAGAGGAGCTCCTGCCTGGAAAGCCCCAGGCTGTGGCCTAGCACAAGGCCAGCAGGTACTGGGGGTTGCAAGGGGCAGCCCAGGGGTAGGCAAAGGCAGCAGGTCCAAACCCCTTTGCCTATGATGAGTGGCTAATACTGCAGTCTGCCTCAGTGAATGGGGGCTGGATGGAGACTGGGCAGTAGCCAATACTGAGGCAAAGTGGGGATAGTGGGGTGGGGGTTCCCCTGGGAGGGGGAGACCCAGTTAAAGGGGCACTGGGGTCCTGGGAGGGACATGGTGGGCCAGTAGCTGGAAGGCGGATCACTAGCCTGTAGAGGGTGCTCTGGGCTGGACTGAGCTAATTCCCAGGATAACCAGCAGGAGGCGCCACAGGGGTGAGTCTGGCATGTCTACAGAGGCAAAAAGGCATCCTTTAAAAACTGAAAGTTAAAGCCTAGTGAGGAAAATAGAGAGGAGCATAAACTCTGACAAATTAAGTATAAAAATATAATTAGGCCAAAAAAGAATTTGAAGAACAGCTAGTCAAAGACTCAAAGTAATAGCAATTTTTTTTAAAGTACTTCAGAAGCAGGAAGCCAACTAAACTAGTGGGGCCACTGGACAATTGAGATGCTAAAGGAGCACTCAAGGATGTTAAGGCCATTGCGGAGAAACTAAATGAATGCTTTGCATCAGTCTTCACAGCTGAGGATATGAGGGAGATTCCCCAACCTGAGCCATTCTTCTTGGGTGACAAATCTGAGGAATTGTCCCAGATTGAGGTGTCATTAGAGGAGGTTTTGGAACAAATTGATAAACTGAACAGTAATAAGTCACCAGGACCAGATGGTATTCACCCAAGAGTTCTGAAGGAACTCAAATGTGAAATTGCAGAACTACTAACTGTAGTCTGTAACCTATCATTTAAATCAGCTTCTGTACCAAATGATTGGAGGATCGCTAATGTGACACCAATTTTAAAAAGGGCTCCAGAGGTGATCCCAGCAATTACAGGATGGTAATTCTGACTGCAGTACCAGGCAAACTGGTTGAAACTATAATAAAGAACAAAATTGTCAGACACATAGATGAACATAATTTGTTGGGGAAGAGTCAACATGGTTTTTGTAAAGAGAAATCATGCCTCACCAATCTGCTAGAATTCTTTGAGAGGGTCAACGAGCATGTGGACAAGGGGGATCCAGTCGACATAGTGCATTTAGATTTTCACAAAGCCTTTGACAAGGTCCCTCACCAAAGGCTCTTAAGCAAAGTAAGCTATCATGGGATAAGAGGGAAGGTGCTCTCATAGATTGGTAACTGGTTAAAAGATAGGAAACAAAAGGTAGGAATAAATGGTCAGTTTTCAGAATGGCGAAAGGTAAATAGTGATGTCCCCCAGGGGTCTATACTGGGACCAGTCCTATTAGTATATTCATAAATGATCTGGAAAAAGGGGTAAACAGTGAGGTGGCAAAATTTGCAGATGAAACAAAACAACTCAAGATAGTTAAGTTCCAGGCAGACTGCAAAGAGCTACAAAAGGATCTCTCAAAACTGGATGACTGGGCAACAAAATGGCAGATGAAATTCAATGTTGATAAATGCAAAGTAATGCACACTGGAAAATATAATTCCAACTATACATATAAAATGATGGGGTCTAAATTAGCTGTTACCACTCAAGAAAGATCTTGGAGTCATTATGTATAGTTCTCTGAAAACATCAGCAATCAAAAAAGCGAACAGAATGTTGGGAATCATTAAGAAAGGAATAGATAAGACAAATATCATATTGCCACTACATAAATCCATGGTACACCCACATCTTGAATATTGCATGCAGATGTGGTCTCCTCAGCTCAAAAAAGATATATTGGAATTGGACAAGGGTCAGAAAAGGGCAACAAAAATTATTAGGGATAGCTTCTGTATGAGGAGAGATTAATAAGACTGGGACTTTTCATATTGGAAAAGAGACAAGAGGCGATATGATTATGGTCTATAAAATCATGATTGGTGTGGAGAAAGTAAATAAGGAAGTGTTATTTACTCCTTCTCATAACACAAGAACTAGGGGGTCACCAAATGAAATTAATAGGCAGCTGGTTTAAAACAAACAAAAGGAAGCATTTTTTCACACAACATAGTCAACCTGTGGAACTCTTTGCCAGAGTATGTTGTGAAGGCCAAAACTATAACAGGGTTAAAAAAAGAAGTAGATAAATTTATGGAGGATAGGTCCATCAGTGGCTATTACCCAGGATGGGCAGGGATGGTGTCCCTAGCCTCTGTTTGCCGGAAGCTGGAAATGAGTGACAGGGAATGGATCACTTGATGATTACCCGTTCATTCCCTCTGGGGCACCTGGCATTGGCCACTGTTGGAAGACAGGATACTGGGTAGATGGACCTTTGATCTGACACAGTATGGCCGTACTTATGTTCTTATCAGTTGGTAGCAATAGAGGAGGAGAAAGACCTGGGCATACTGGTTGATCATAAAATAGCTATGATCAGTCAATGTGATACAGCTGTGAAAAAGATTTATGTAGTCCTAGGATGTTTCAGGCAAGGTATTTCTAGCAGAGTCAGGGAAGTGTTAGTACCATTATACAAGGCACTGGTGAGACCACTGGTGGAATAGTGTGTGCAGTTCTTGTCTCCCATGTTTAACAAAGATGAATTCAAACTGGAACAGGTGCAGAGAAGGGCTTTACCTTCCTGTTTTAGGATTAGATTTTTATTGGTAAAGGTTAATTAATGCTGACTTCACCATATGCACACAAACGGATGAAAAAATATTTCCATAGATTGAAATTACAGATAAACAAAATAAGAGAAATGCTGCTTGAAAACTTACTAGAGTTTGATTTTAAAATATTTCCTTTTATATATTGACATGTGATGTTGACAATGTGTTTTAAAAGTTATCAAGCTTTTAAAGTTCTGAGGGAGTTTAAGTAAAGTGGCTGAGCTAACAAGAATAAGCAATCTCATTTTAAAAACAGCCACTGTTCCAGAGAATTGGAGGTTAACAAATTGTGTGCCTATATTTAAAAATGCTCTAGAGGTGAATAACAGACTACCAAACCTTATATCTGTACCAAGCAAAATGGGTGAAACTATTATTAAAAACAGAACAACAAAACATCTGGAAAATCCTAACCAGCACAGATTCTACAAAACAAAATCACCTTTCACTAATCTAGAATTCTTTGAACATGCCAAAGTAGTAGATAAAGTAGACCTCAATTTATTTAGGCTTTCAAAAGGCCTTTGACAGAGTCCATCATAAGAGACTACTAAAAAAGGCAAGTAGTCATGAGGAGAAAGATAGTATTGTCATGGATCAAAAACTGGCTAGCAGACAGAAAACAAATAGGATTTAATGGTCAATTTTCATCATGGCAATAGATTAACAGCTGGGTGCCTGAAGAGTCTATACTAGGTCCTGTGTTGTTTAATAGAATTATTAATACTTTGGAAAAGTGGGTGAGAGGTAAGGTAGAAGAATTTGCAGATAGTTATTTAGGTTAGCTAGGACTAGAGAGGACCATGAGGAATTTCAGAGACACAAAACAAGATAGTGACCAGGCAATACAATGGTAAATTAAATTAAATGTCTAAAAATGCAAAGTAATGCACATTGGAGGGGGGGGAAATTAAACTATTAATACCCCTTACAAGGTTCTAAATTAACAGGATCAGCTCAAGAAAGGGACCTGGGTGTCATTATTCCCACACAGATCAATTAAGACCTCTGTTCAGTGTGCACCTGTTGTCAAAAAAAACCAAAACAAATAAGATGTTAGGTTGCATACTGAATGGGATGGTGAATAATACAGAATTCAGTAAAATTGTTATCCGGCATGTTGAGGGAATGGTGCATGCTGGTTAATCAAATATTCCGGTTAACTGAGGATGGAATACCAATGGAATATCAATTTTCAAAGAATTAGAATACAATAAAGTATAAAATACAGTAGTAAAGTTTACAAGTGTTCACCAATCCAGTAGTAGTACTGCATTGCAGAGTGGTTGGTTTCTTGAAGCACTTAGATGTATACAGGTAACGTTTTCTATACAGTAGGTTATCTTATGACACTAGGTATCACTATTGGCAGCGCATGGCGTGCATCCAGATCACTAAAAATATACTTAACACTAAAACTATACTGAAGATAATTTGATCTTTGATGATTCAGAAGGCACTTCAGGATCTTGCAGTGCCTCAGGGTCATCATTATCAACCTCAATTATCATTGTAGATACAGAAGATGTAGGAGATTTGGCTGAATCTGTAATGACCCTATGACACATCCTGGAAGCTGCTTTTTTAAATAAATCCCTGATACCAGCTTGCTTACTTGTCTTCTGCTTCTTTTGCATAAAAGTAGAGTGCAGAATGTGCAATTGCATAATCTCCTGGGCAGTATACTAGTCCCGGTTACTAGATTGAAGATTTGTATTTAAGATATCAGAAATAACATTTAATAGAGTTTTCTGGTTGATAAAGTGTCGGATAAAGCTTTTACTGTATACAGATTTTATATAAAAGAATGGTGTGACTTCATCTGGAATACTATATGCAGTGCTGGTCACCCCACCTCACAAAGGATTACAGGGGTTCAGAGAAGGGTGACAAGAAAGATCAAGGGGCTGGAAAAACTCTCCTGTGAAGAGAGATTGAAAAGATTGGGATTGTTTACCTCAGAAAATAGAAAAATATGAGAGAACTTGTTAAAAATATATAAAAACAATGAATGGTCTATAGAATGTAGATTGGGAACTTCTGTTCACCCTGTCTCATAATGCAACAACTAGAGTATAGTCAAAAAATTAAAAGATGGGAAATTCAGAAATGAAAAAGGAAATAATTTCACATGAGTACTGTAATTAGACTGTAGAACTTGTTACCACAGGAAATCACTGAGGCCAAGAACTTAACAAGATTCAAAAAGAGAGTGGACTTTTATATTGATATCAAGAATATCCACAATTATCATAATGAATGTTAACAAAACATTTTGTGGAAGGGATATTAAACTTCATGCTTCAGGTCATAAGCCAATCTCTAACGATCAAGATGAGACCTAATGTGGGGAAGGGGAACAGATTACTACACATTTGCCTACATCTGAATCTCCTGGTGCTGGCCTAGGTCAAAGTGGGGGTATTGGACTAGATGGACCCTGGGTCTGATCAGTACAGCAACTCCTATGTTTCTAACTGGACCACACAAATCAACAATGTCTCTAGGTTAGTACATCACAGGACTGGAAGCAGGATATTCTTTGTGGTGGGATCACAACAATGGAATTTGTTTCACTCATTACTCCAAAGAAGTCCAGATCTGTAGCCCAAGTCTATAGTGCACAGAAAAGTACATCTATTCACTCAGGCTCATTCTGAGGACAAAGCCTTAGTTGGTGGAGAGGAGTGGGGAGAGGAGGGTTTTTTTCAGTCTCATTTTGTTGTTAAATTATTTCAGTTATTTACAGTATTTAAAAGTTCTTGACTGTTCATGGGTCTGCAGAACTGTTGATGGGGGTATACTGTAGAAAGTGAAAGAATACATAAATAGTTGTAAAGCAAAAATATGTTTTTTGTTGAATTTTACAAAGCCTAGAAAGAAAAGAGACAGTTTAATGGATTTCTATTCTCCCCTGCAGTATTGGAAACACACATTTTAACTGAGTTATGTTAGTGTATAAAAAGTTATAAGAAAAACTGAATGAAAATAGAATTTAAAAATAATCAGCTCCATTTCACCACAGATTCATTCCTGCATACTTTGATCTGCAACTCCCAGGGAAGTTGAGGGGCCGGAGAACACATCTTTCAAGTTGCTGAGCATTGTCAGCACCCACTAAATTGAAAGGGTCTGCCTGTGTGGATCAGCTTTCAGGAACAAGGGCTTAATTTGTAAGCTCCTTCTTCTATATCTGGTACAACACCAAAACCCTTTGAACTTCACAGATAACAGTAATGGCAAGTGCCAAACTAAACCAAGAGCAAGAAAAGCTTTTTAATTTTAATAAATTAGCCTAAATATATTATTAGTGATACAGGTAAGGAGGTTTTTTTAAATGTGATTTTTATCAGGACAGGGTTCCTTTAAGACATAGGGAGGATCCTCCTCTCTGTACAACCCAAGTACACCACTGCAGCAGTGTACTGGGACCATAAAAGCCCTAACTGACTGAAGGAAAATTCCCTGGTGCAGGTATGAAAGCTGCCATCTTGACTGACTGTACACATGAAGGATTGAACTTGGGTCTGCCAAAGCTAAAAGAATGATCTATTACAACTCAAGATAATGAGACAAGGCTCTTTTGCTGGAATTGTTACAGACTTGGCCTCTGTCAATTGAGCAAAGAAGAGGACGTGTAGTGCACGCTCGTTATCATCAGGTTACAGAGGCAATACATAGGACAGCCAGAGGATGCCCTAATGCAAACCTCTTCCAAGTCTCAACTTAGGGGACATGCCAGGAATGGAGCTGGAGAGAAGAGGACATATCAGGGTCCTTCTACAGTGCATGCGAAGGGGCAACTCCAGGTTGCAGAGCTGTGTGTAGGCAACCCAGTGAACTACTCTAAGGGTACGTCTTCACTACCCGCCAGATCGGCGGGTAGCAATCGAATTCTCGGAGTTCGATATATCGCGTCTCATCTAGACGCGATATAGCGAACTCCGAACGCGCTCCCATCGACTCCGGAACTTCATCACCGCGAATGGCGGTGGCGGAGTCGACGGGGGAGCCGCGGACTTCGATCCCGCGCCGTGAGGACGGGTAAGTAACTCGAACTAAGGTAGTTCGACTTCAGCTACGCTATTCGCGTAGCTGAAGTTGCGTACCTTAGTTCGACCCTCCCCCCCAGTGTAGACCAGTCCTAAGTTATACTGGAGGCTGTTTTAGCCCCCAACCAGTCCAGAAATGGGAGGGTTCACAGATGACTTTGCCACCCATCGCCTGGGACTGCAACTGTGTGTGCTGCCCTAGAGGAACAGCCCATAGTCTCACCCATAGTGGATAAAGGGCAAATATAATATGTAAATTCCCTCAAAAATACCCTGGCCATATTTTTTTAAAATGTATTTCTAGAATTAGGCTCCTAAATTCATGCATTTAAGCACCTGAATAACTAGCCCGATTTTGAGAGATGCTGAGCACTCTGCAGCGCCCACTGACGTCAATGTTTGAATGCAGGAGCCTAACTTTCAGCATCCATTTTTTAAAAGCTTGGCCCTGCTCTCTTCTAAACCTGTCCTATGCCTCAGCTGAACAGATAATGCTAAATATATCAAACTGTATTTGATGTTATGATGATTTAGCACCCTAAGCTCAAGCTGAAGCCATAAAGTTCATTTTACTACGTTTGGCTTCAAAATGTGTGTTTCAGGGAAATTGAGTCAGGAAGCTACATTATCATTACCGGTCAACACTGGTTCTCCACTTGTAAGGTAACTCCCTTCTCTTCATGTGTCGGTATATTTATGCCTGCATCTGTAATTTTCACTCCATGCATCTGAAGAAGTGGGTTTTTTACCCATGAAAGCTTATGCCCAAATAAACCTGTTAGTCTTTAAGGTGCCACCGGACTCCTCATTGTTTTTGTGGATACAGACTAACACGGCTACCCCTCTGATACACTATCATCAGTTCAGAAAAAAAATGTTTATTTTAATGGCATGATATTAAGTAAATAGAAAAATGCATTATCCTTTTGTGTATGTATCTTAAAATGTGCTAGTTTTTAGGCCTGGAAAAATCTGGTTAGAAATAGAAAACATTAAAAATAATAGAATTAAATCCATTTCATTGCAGCATTGGATTTTCCTAAAGAACCAAGTTACCACAGATGGGCAGATTTTCTGCTAAAACAATTTTAACTAGTAACACTTTCAGAGATGGCAGTCACTGTTAAAATTAATAACTAATATATTCAGTTAGGGCATAAAGACACAAAAACTAATTGCATAATCATCCAAATACTGTTTCCTCTAACTCTCAATGTATTTTCTACCTCAGTGATTAGAGGAGAACAGTAATAAGCTCAAATCAAAACAGCCTGGAGAAGTTTGCCAGGTATCTGCTTTGCTGTACCTGTTATATGAATAAATAGAAAATGCAATCTTATGTGGAGTTAATCTCTTGTGAGAGCACGAGAATGCCAATACAGACAACACATTGTCAGCTGAGGCAGCAAAGTATTTAAAAACTCTGTAAGACTGACTGTTGGCTGGTAAAAGCTGCAATTTACTTATTTTCCCAGAGAAGCAAAAGACCAGAAGAAAGGTTTTCATACATGCAAAAGATTACTACCCAGAACACATGGTTACTTACACATTTAGGACCCAATCCTGGCCCCACGGAAGTCAATAGCAAAACTCCCATTGACTTCAGTGGCACAAGATCACTTCTAGTTCCTATAGTGTCACAACTAGAATTCACAAGAAGTCTGGGAATAGTGTAGCAATTCAGAAGATCAGTATGGAACAGATTTTCCTCCCTCACGCCACTGAACAGTTTGACATGGGGCCTATTTAAAAGTCTTCTGCTCTTGAGCAACAAGATGCAGATTATATACATATAAAGTAAATTTAAAGTAAATTTTGCGAGTAAGGAAGCTACTCCAGTTGGATAATTGTTGTTTAAAACACCCCTTATAATAAAACTAGGCCTGGAAATTATTTCCCCAGAGTTCCAGGTTAATACATGTGCTAATTGGTGGAAATGCATTCTTGAAGCATGAGAGTTGCCCTGTTGTACATGAAGAGACATATTCCCCTATGGAAATGTGCATGGAACATATTCACAAGCATGAAAGCCTCTGATGGCATTCTCTTACAGTCAAAGGCAAGCAAGCTAAACAAGCAAGCTGAGTATAGTAATCAACGTGTTTCCAAAATCAATTACAATCATTTTCAAACTAATAATTGTGTAAAAATAAGGGCAATACATACTGGGCCAGATTCTTTCTAGACTCAAATCTGCCTAGTACATGAAAGAAGGTGCCCCACAGGGAGCCATTTATGAATCCCTGGCTCTCTGCCCTGCACAGCTGTGGCCTCGGTATAGGTCCCCAAGGTAACTTCCAAAAGCTAAGAATTGCAGGAACACAGCTGTGTTCTGATCACACCCCGCCAGCCACTTCCAGTTATTTCACTCTCACTCCAGCTAAGAGCTCCCCTTCAACTAGGGGAAAATCTCAGCTGGCTAAATGCAATCAGTACAACCAGAGCCACACAAAGGGGCCAGATCAGTGGAGAGAGTTTGACTTATTGTTTCTATTTCAAAATAACAAAAAAAGAAAAATAAACATCATTATATTTAATGCATTCTGGAGCCCATAAAAATTTAACAGTTTGCTTTTTCCCATGCAATAAAAGGTTTGTATGTCAAAGTAATTGACTCTCATATGCAGGAATCCAAGGTAGTTAGTTTGAGAATTGAAATAAATCATAAATTAACCTCAGTGGCACTCTTGTGTGCAGTGAATTGGAGTAGAGGGGCCTAAATATTGATTGGGGAGTTTATATTTAAGCTTCTAATGTTGAAAATATTGGCCATGATGGGTCTGATCCACTGTACATCCTTTGACACCAATATGATTCCTCCTGATATATATATATATACACACTATTGGCACCAGAATCAGGCCATTTTTTCATGTATTTTAGAAATTACACATAAAATGAAAATGCAATCTTGTAAATTTTTAATGTTTGCACTTATAGAATTAATATCATATTCCAATAATTAGATGCAATGTTATACAAATATTGCTGGATGTTTTATATATGTTTGTAAATATGGGATACATTTGCTAAACATTTTGTAGAAAGCACCTGAATCACTCTAGCATCTCAGAACGACACCAAAATATAGGTGGAGGGCATCAATATTAGAATATTAAATGAAAACACAAAAATTGTGGTCCATTTATGTTAATGTCAGATTTCTGCTCTGTCCAGCTGTGACAGGTGTTGCATGCGTGAGTGTGTCATAGCTGAACAGACCAGAACATGTACTGGGTCAAGTGCAGGGGCGGCTCTAGGCACCAGCTAAACAAGCAGGTGCCTAGGGCGGCAAAATGAGGGGGCGGGGGGTGGCTGCTTACCGGAAGAGCGGCGGGAGCTGGTAGCACGGCCCTTCCCCGGCTGCAGAGGACAGGCCGCTCCTCGGCTTGTCCCCGCGGGTGCACGCCAAGAAGCAGCCTCTCCTCTGCAGCCGGGGCAGGGCCGCCGTACCAGCTCCCGCCTGGGGGGTGGGAGTGGGGTAGCTGCTGACCGTGGGAGTGCAGCCCGAAGTTAACAAGCTGAGGAGCGGCCCGTCCTCTACAGTTGGGGCAGGGCCGCGCTACCAGCTCCGCCTGGGGGAGGGGGGTTGCTTACCGCGGAAAGCGGCGGGAGCTGGTAGCGCGGCCCTTCCTCGGCTGCAGAGGACAGGCCGCTCCTCAGCTTGTTCACACCGCGGCTGCCCCGACCCCTCAGGCGGGAGCCGGTAGCGCAGCCCTGCCTGGGCTGCAGAGGACGGGCCACTTCTCCTCAGCTTGTCCCCGCCGGTGCACTCCGAGAAGCGGCCCCTCCTCTGCAGCCAGGGCAGAGCCGCGCTACCAGCTCCGCCTGGGGGGTAGGGCTGGCCGCTTACTGCGGAAGAGCAGCGGGAGCTGGTAGCACGGCCCTTCCCCGGCTGCAGAGGATGGGCCGCTCCTCAGCTTGTTCATGCCACTCTCCCGTGGGCAGCGGCCACCCCACACCCTCCAGGTGGGAACCGGTAGCGTGGCCCTGCCTCGACTGCAGAGGATGGGGAGAACATGATGTCAGGGCGGCTGCTTCTCTTGGACTTGTCCCTGCCTCTGTGCCGCCTCCTGCCAGGGGAGGGGAGAGAGGAGCAGCACGGCAGCCCGGGCTGAGCCCAGCTCATGCCCGGGCCAAGGCAAAGATCAAGGACGGATCCAGCAGCAGCCCCAACCCCCGGGGCCCTGGGAGCAGCGGTGATGGGACATGAATCTACCTTGACCCAATCCACAGCAAGGTAAGAGTTGGGCTGGGCGGGAGGGTCTCAGGGACCCCTGGGGAGCTTCTGCCTGCTGGAGCCCCAGAGGCTGCTGCTTCCCTCTCCAGCCCCTCACAGCACTCCAGTGCCTGGAGTGTCCTTCTGCCTCCCCTCCTGCAGGGGGCGAGCGACCTGGCAGAGAGGGGCAGCATCTGTCCAGCAAGCCCAGCACCTTTTCCTTGACTCCTCCAGCCCCAGAGCTTCTCCATTGCATGCCCCTCGGGCTCCCAGCTGGGCGGCCTCAGCGCTGAGAAAATGCCAGCAGGGCTGGGTCCAGTGTGTATCCGAGTTCGTGGGGAGCTCTCTCGCGCCAATGACTAGCACCTTACCTACGGCAAGTACAGTAGTGCAACCGGAGCATGACATGAAAAATGTCAAATTGTGACATGGTCACTCAGATCACGATTACGTCTGTGTACTGTGCTGCCCTATCGGCGCCATTTGCGCTAATTTCCATTTCACATCAGTGCCACTGGTTATAGGGCTAAAATGCCAGGACAAAAACGAAAACGACTTTCCGGTGCTGCTTACCAGCAACAAAGAGAGAAACGGCAAAAAGAATTAGAAAAACTCTCATACTTCAAAAAGTATTTTAAATAAGTCGACAATCAAGGAGAAAGCTCTAAGCAATGCATTGAAGGTGATTATTCATCAACTGATGAAGACCGATCGAACCAAAGATTACCTTTATCAACTGATAAAGATGAACAATCTGACCAAAGATTATCTTCGCTAACTGATAAAGGCGAACAATCACAATCCATCCAAAGATTTACTACTTCAGCTGAAGAGTCCAGAAATGAAGAAGTGTTATCCAAATCGAAAACGGAAGAACAATTATTGGAAGGTGGAGCGACTGACATAGGATCGGATCCAAGTACATGGCCGACAATAATTACTGATACAATCCAAATTATTGTTGTGAAAAAAGGTCCTTCAAAACTAGATCCTACATTTGAATATCCATTTAATGGAGTCGAATCGTCGATTTATGCCATCCAGTATGAAGAAAAAAATGAAAAATGGGGAACAGATTAATAGATCGTGGTTAGTGTATTCACAGACCAAAGATGTAGTTTTTTGTTTTTGCTGCAGACTGTTCTGTATCTCGGACGTTCTTCTGGCAACTGCAGGTTTTAATGACTGGCGAAATTTGCATCAGCATTTGAATGAACATGAAAAATCAAAAAATCATTTACGCTCATTGACAAATTGGATTGAGCTGTCAAACAGATTACGTTCTGGTAGAACAATCGATGCGGTACAGCAACGTCAGCTAAATTCAGAAATTCTACGTTGGCAAGCGGTGTTGGAATGTTTACTGGCAATCATTAATTTCCTAGCCGAACAGTGCCTCGCATTTCGTGGATCCTCGGATATTTTATACGAGAATAACAATGGAAATTTCTTAAAATTGGTTGAGTTATTGGCAAAATTTGATAATGTTATGGCTGAGCATGTACAAAGAGTGAAAGATGGAGAGATTCACACCCATTATTTGGGTAAAAATACACAAAATGAGATAATAGAATTAATTTCTAATGGGGTGCGTAATGAAATTTTATTGAATTTGAAACATGCCAAATATTACTCAATTATAGTTGATTGTACTCAAGATCTGAGCAAAACCGAGCAAATGTCAATAGTTTTACGATTTCTGAAAACTGATGAAAATGCAGAAGTGAAAATTTGTGAACACTTTCTAGAATTTATACCAGTGAACGAAACTACTGGGAAAGCGCTCCCAGATGTAATTCTGCAGAGACTGGAACACTGTGGAATACCTTTAGAAAATATGCGCGGCCAAGTGTACGATAACGGCTCAAACATGCGAGGACGACATGCAGGTGTACAGCAAAGAATACTGAATTTAAACAATCGAGCTTTTTTCATTCCTTGCCATGCGCATTCGCTCAATCTGGTTGTCAGTGATGCTGCCAAATCATCTAAAGATGCTGTTTCATATTTTACCACAGTGCAAGCAATTTACAACTTTTTTAGTGCTTCCACACACCGTTGGGCAGTCTTGAAGTAGCATCTTGAACAAAAACTCACACTTAAACCTCTAAGTCAAACTAGATGGGAAAGCAGGATAGACGCTATTAGACCATTCCGATATTCATCAGGAGAGATTTATGATGCACTATTTGAAATAAGCCAGGACTTGTCATATGATCCTTCATTTCGACATGAAGCTGAAACATTGGCTCAGAAGATGATGCAGTTTCAATTTTCTTGTTGCACGGTTATTTGGCACAATATTCTAAATCAAATTAATTTGACCAGCAAAGTTATGCAGAACATAACCATAGACATATCCGAGGCAAAGATGATTTTGAATAAAATGCTGGAATATTTAAAAAAAAATACCGTTCAGATGAAGGATTTGAAGAAACTGTCAAAGAAGCAACAACAATAGCAGAGGATCTTGATTTTGAACCAACGTTTGCACCTCAACAATTCATTCGTCCTCGGGAAAAAAACAAGACAGTTTTGTTATGAGGCTCATGATGATCCTATTCTCGATCCAAACGAAAGGTTTAAAGTTGAATGTTTCTATTGTATTTTGGATGTAGCTATAACTTCTATTGAAGAAAGATTTTGTCAGTTGCATGGTCATTGTGAAACTTTTGAATTTTTATACGATATTGGAAATATTAAAAATCAGTTTTCCAAAGAAGACCTCATGAAGCAGTGCCAAGACCTACATTTAGCGCTCAGTACTGATAACTCTGCTGACATTGATGCAGTAGAATTGTATGATGAATTAATAGCTTTAGCTGAGCTAATAAGTCCTAAAACTTCTCCTCTAAAAGTATTAGAATTTATAGCAAGAAATGATTTTTTCACTCCAAACACTGCTATAGCATTACATATTCTTTTAACGTTACCAGTATTAGTGGCTTCTGGTGAGCACAGTTTCTCAAAACTGAAATTACTAAAAAATTATTTGAGGTCCACCATGTCTCAAAATTGTGTGTCAGGACTTGCATTAATTTCAATTGAAAGTACTATTGCAAAAAAATTTAGATTTCACTGACTTATTAAAAGACTATGCAAGTATAAAAACCAGAGAAATCCAGTTCATATAAATTCTTTTAATTTATGAGAAACTGGAAAACACTAACGTTTTTCATTAGTGTATAGTTGAACTCAAATTGTTTGTAATTGTGTTTTTGTTAAAATTAAATGTTAAAATTACACTAGTAGGAAACTGTTTTGTTTTCACTAACTACAAATTCTCTGTTTTCATTTTTAAAAAATTTTAAATAGTCAAATCAAAACTGCAAAGTGAAAACATGTGTAAAAGCCAAAAAAAATGGTGGTGGGGGAGCAGCCAAAAATGCTTTTGCTTGGGACAGCAAAAAACCTAGAGCCGGCCCTGGTCAAGTGAAAAGTCTAAGTGTATCAAAACATAATTGTTTTTCCAGAACAATGGGTTTGGGTTTTTATAAAATTGTGTTAGGAATATTCTCCAGTCTATATTGAATAATATAGTACAATGCCAGCAGAAAGATCAGGTCCAGGAACTGCCTTTAATTAAATCATAGCCTAGGGATATTTAGTGATTGTGACGGACTTAGAAATGTAGAAGATATGTCTGGGTTCCAACTGGAAAGGTGTGTGAATATGAACAAATACTATGTCATAGCACAAGGAGTTTTCAGTAAAGATTTTATCAGTGTACATAAAACTGTTAATTACTTCTTGGATGCTGAATGGTGTTGTAAATGCATTACTTATACAGTATAATATCAAAATTCCACATTGCTCAGTGAAGTATAATCTCAGAAGAGCAAGAATGGGAGGTATATTTTAAAAAGGTTTGTTGTGGCTGGAGCTAAGGAGCTGCATGGAGTTGCATCTAACTGAAGTGAGATAACAGG
Organism: Mauremys mutica; assembly: GCF_020497125.1. Classification (NCBI taxonomy): domain Eukaryota; kingdom Metazoa; phylum Chordata; order Testudines; family Geoemydidae; genus Mauremys; species Mauremys mutica. Next base: position 121,418,525 of record NC_059072.1, on the reverse strand, counting down.
TTAAAAATAACTGAAGAGATATTGAAATAACATGCATAATAAGAGGAATAACAGAGTTGTCACTGGTGACCCTCTAGGTGAGGTGATATCATACAGTGTTGGTACTAAACACAGGAGGTCCTGATTATCATTTGCACAAAGTATAAATGCAACTTACACCTGCTTATGCTGCCTGTGACAGGGGGGACTAGGCCCAGAGACCCCTTGCTAGAGGCCTCAGGGTTGTGCCACAGCCATTTCAGGAAAGGAGCAGTATAACTAAGTCCTCTGAGCAGCCTAAAGAAACTGTGCAGGAAGCAGCCAATCAGGGTTCAGGAGGGCCATATAAAAAGGAGCTGCAGCTCAGAGACCATCAGTTCCTTGCTGGAGCCAGAGGAGTAGATCAGAGGTCCCCAAACTGTGGGCTGAGCCCACCTAAGGGGGCATGAAGGAACGTTCGGGGGAGAGGGGGGCATGGTGTTTAGGTGTGATGTTTAGGTTGGGGGGGTGAGGAGGGAGTACCATTCAGCCCCACTCTGCCCCTAGCTCCGCCCCAGCCCTGGCCTCAGCCCCAGCCATGGCCCCAGCTGTGGCCCGGATCCGGCCCCGGCCTCAGCTCCAGCAACAGCCCTGGCCTTGCCTCCCGTCCCCAGGCTCAGCTCCCAACCACAGCCCCAACCCCAGCCACAGCTTTTGCCTTGCCTCCCAGCCCCAACCCACCACACAAGCCCCACTCCCAACCATGGCCCCCAATCAGGCACGGACAGGTTCTGTTATGGGTAAGGAGGGAGGACCGAAAAAGGTTGGGAACCATTGGTGTAGATGGTGCTCTTGGCTGGCCAAAAGGAACTGCTGTACCATGGACAACTCAGTGCTGGCATGGACCAAGGGAGCAAGAGCGAGTTCCTGGCTGGCTGCTGAGCCTAAACACAGAGGACCCCTGAGCTAATGAAGCATCGGTGAAGGCTGGGGCCATGGGGATGTGGCCCAGAGAACTGAAAGCAATTTCATTGAAGGGACACAGTGGCATGTGGCTGCTATTCTTAGGGTCCCTGGGCTGGGACCTAGAGTAGTGGGCGGGTCCAGGTCCCCCTCATAGACCACTGGGGAAGTGGCCTACAATTGGACAGTGATTAAACCCCCAGAAGGGGATCTGAACTACTTACTGGACAAGCTGACATCAGGAGGGCCCAGAGAGTGCAAAACCAGGGAGGAAGCCCTGGGGGTATGGCCTGATACCAGGGCCAGGACTGTTTAAAGAGGGGCAAACACATACCTGGCCAGGGGGTGCTCGCGAGAGGGTGTCCGTTACATTGATAGAGGGTGATAAAGGGGCCTTAGTATAAATGAGAATCTGGCCCAGGAGTGGTTCAATTATTCAGACAAGCAGCTTTGCAGACAGGAAGAGGAATTAAAATATTTTCTGCATAGAGTTATATTTACTATCAGTATGGTTTCTATAATTAACTTTTGTTACATTATACGGCAATGACAGACTCATTTCTCAATGCATTGTATCTATGTTGAATGTGTGTGTTGTTTGTTAATTCAGGTCATTCATATTTTGATTGTTTATATGTCAGTGAATTTGCCAGATTATTTCTAATATAGTCACATATTTTATCCAGGAGGCCTGCAAGGCAAACATATTAAACTGCATAAGTCAGAAACTGAAAGTTTCAAGGTTTTAAAATTTGGTGACATGTTCGAGCATCACCAGAGCTTGTCAGGTAAAGTTGGCAGTTGTTCTCCTAAATTTATACTTGTCATCTGGGATAGTTTTCAAACTGAAAATGAGACACGTTTTTAATAATAAGGGCAATTAATCACAGGAACAGATTAACAAGGAATGTGGTAAACCCTCCATTATGAGTAGTCTTTTAGAAAGATATCCAGTGGAAATTAAATATATGCTCTAATTCAACCACTAGTTGTTGGGCTAAATCCTGGAATTGCTAGATGATATTCTATGGCTTGTGTTATGCAGGTCAGACTGGATCACAATGTTCACTTTGGACCTTAAAATATAAAGTCTCTGGCAATGGCAATTTCTCTTGTAAAACACTGAGATCTACAGATGCTAAGCTGTACATAAGAGCTACCTAGCAGTAGTAGTAGTATATACTGGAAGGCCTGATCCTGGGTACATTCTGTTCGCAACACATCCAATGAAGTCAATGGGAGTTCCATAGCAACAAAGCCTGAGTAGGATCAGGCCCACTACAGAAAGTACCGGTATACTATAACTGGTTTTCTATGTCTCTCATAAAATGAATTACAAATTATCCTACAAATGCAACAATCACATGTAATTTCCTACATTTTCTTAAATTTAACTTGCAGCACAGTGTATCCATAAGCCCTGTAATTTCCATTTAACAACTTTCTAAAATTAAATCTAAAACTCATTTTTACAGAGAAGATATTTCCTTCCCTTTCCCCACCCCCACTAAGTAGCTGATGTCTGTGAAAGAAATATCTGGAGATACGACAATCAAACAAATGTAAAAGTTAAAGCCATAGTTTTGAAATAGACTCCTTCTGACAGGCATTTGTACCGCAGTGCCAGTGAACAATGGCTGTGCATATTTAGCAAAACATAGAATGCCCTGGAAACACAACTTCAGGAAAAATGTTGTTCCTCTTTTAAAGAAGACTTAAGAAATATTTCCTATCAGAACTCATAATACACATACACCTCTCACATTTTTTGATATTAATATACTGTATCTTGTTTATATGGAAATACAATAGCATTGCATGAGAGTTCAACCCCATATGCCTAACGATCTTAAGGAACATTCTTAAACCTTCAGATAAATGGGCTTTTGGATGAATAGGAAGCTGGCATGTTAGGACTGCCACCCATTCTGGATTTTCTAGGTTCATTCAACATTTTAACGGCATCTTGCAATACCAGTCCTACAAATAGAACACAGAGTCATCTTGATTTTTATGAGGTTTTCAGAAGTGCTACTTGCAGGATATTAAAGTAGTCCCTAAACCACTTTGAATTCCCATAGAGAAATTCATGCAGTATTTGTTAACTGATAATGTGCGTAACCCTGTACAAGTCAAAAAGGAGGCACAAACACTGCCCCAGGTAATTTTGCAATCTAAACAGACAAAAAGCAGACACAGAAACACGTTGAGACAACCAGAGGAGGAAGCTGATAACATGTATATATTTTTAGATGATGATTAATGCCATGGAGTGATGCTACAATGTTGTATCTGAATGTGCCAAAGAAATGCACTGACATAATATTATACCATAAAACTTTTTTTTAATAGCGGGAAAACTAAAAAAAAAAAAAAAAAAATCAACCAGATGCCAATTTTGGAGATATAAACAAAAAGAAAAACACAACTCAGCTTTAGATAGGCAAACCCCAACTAATCAAAATTCCTGCCTGTGTGCTGTTATTCTGTACAATGAAAATCATTTTGCTTTTGATTTTGTATAATTAAATCTTTTACTATACCTATTATAACTTTAAATTGTTTGATGGCATTTAGAAACAAGTCTGTTGCATTTTAGAGTTTTGTTGGCTAGGTATAGTCGAAGTTCTTAAAAAGTTCCACCAGTTGGAAAGAAACAGCAGAATCTTCAGACTTGTGGACCTTTTCAAAGGTTATTCTTTTGTTACTGTATTTTAATATATACTATATGTACTGGGCAAAAAAAAATATTGTATACAGTATTATAGCAAAAACTAATAACAGATAATAAAAAAATCATTAATCAAATTAATCAGTTAATTGAAAGTTCCTAAACAAAAAAGTGTTAGTAAGGTGCTGTGGTCTCCAGCACAAGGATTTTCTTCCCTATTTACTCAAAGTCCTATTTCTTAAAACATTTTGGATGTCCCCAGGGAGGCAATAATTTTTAGGTCACAGGACTGGAAGTCCAGATTCTTGGGCTCTGTCCCAGCTATGATATTGATCTTCAACAAGTCATTTAACCTTTCTATGCATCTTTACAGTTCACAAAGCATGAAAATAGGTAACACAGTGGGTTATTTAATGTTTCTATGGCATTTTGAATTCCACTACAGAAGTGCAAATAATTATTAGAGTTTTTGACAACTGGGCTTGCACTGGATTGGAAGAGCACTGTCCTTCCCTTCTTTGTGCCTCATTCAAATCTCACTTACACTTGCATAAGTCAGGTGTAAATTCATACAAGCCAGTGGAGCTACACCAATGTAAAACTGGGGAGGGATTAGAATCAGGCCCTTCATCCTTATACTTATAATGGCTGTTGGTAGTTTTTCTTTCTTAAGAAACAATACTTGAAATATGTTTGGAATTTCTTGTTTGTTTATTAAGTACTGAAGAATTAATTCCCACCCCTCCCCCCGGTTGTTCATAGTTTAAAAAATGTGTTGGGTTGACAGGGAGGAGATTAAAGTCCCGCTACTGCTACTATCAAAGAATACATGACTCTGTGAGATATTGCTTTTATTCCCTCTCAGTGGGCTGCCAGATCAAATTTCAGTTTACAACTGAAGACTTTATTTTTCTTTTCCAATTGACAGTTTTCAAACTCCAACTGGGACTTGAAAGTAAAGTTTTGCTCTTTCTGGTTCACACGGACCCTCAGCAGCAGAGGAAAGAATCTGCTATTGCAACTTGTAACATTTTAAATCAAAGATCTCCCCCAGTGCATCTGGTCCTATCGAGGTCTGCCTTGCAAACTGTAAACAGCTTGGGGCTGGTAACTGTGCCTTGTACAAAGTCGGCACTTGACAAATAAATAATAAAAATGACTAAGCTGCCAATTCTGCTTAGGAGAGAGGCAACATAAAATCTAGCTAGCTCTTCCCTAGTTGAATGAGCTATGCAGAATTGACTGGAGTGAAAATTTGCTTTTGGTAGTAGAGTGAGCAGATATGACAGGGGGCAGGAGGGGGGCACACAAAGGAGAAGATCTGTTGTGTAAGAAGGTGCCATTTTTACATAATCACATTTCTAAGCATAACTGCCCTTCTATGTGACTTGGTGTGATAAATGTAAGGGGGAGGGGGTAGCTCCCTTTTATGGACACCCAGCCAGCCAGTTAGCTATAAAATCCCTCTTAGTAGTTGTTCTCTACTTGCTTTACCTGCAAAGGGTTAAAAAGTCTCCCTCGTGGGTAAAAGGAAGGGAGTGGGCACCTGCCCAAAAGAGCCAGTGGGAAGGTTAGAACTTTTTAAAATTGGGGAAAAACTTCCCCTCTGTCTGTTTGTGTGGTTCTCCCGGAGAGAAGGGACAGAGCAGCAATGCTGTAAGAAGCTTGGGCCAGGGAGGAAAAAATCATCAGATCATACCTAGAAACTACTCATTTAAAACCCTAGATCTGTAAGTAGATCAGGAAATGTCTAGGAAGATGTGATTAAGTTTATCTCTTTTTTAATTTCTTTATGGCTTGTGGACTCCTCTGTGCTAACCCCAAATGCTTTTGTTTTGCTTGTAACCTTTAAGCTGGACCTCAAGAAAACCATTCTTGATGCTTAATTATTGTATTTGCTCTTTTAAAATCTAGCAATAGCCTAAGTTTGCAAATGTATGTATTTCTTTTTGTTTTTGGTAAAATGTACCTTTTTTTAAGAACAGGATTGGATTTTGTGTCCTAAGAGGTTTGTGCATGTTGTTTAATTAGCTGTGGCAACAGCTGATTTCCTTTGTTTTCCTTCTCAGCTCTTCCCCAGAAGTGGGGGGAGGTGAAAGGGCTTCAGGGTACCCCACAGGAAGGAATTCCCAAGTGCGTCTCCTTGGGTTCTCAAAGAAGTTTTTGCACTTGAGTGGTGAAAGCATCTACCCACCCAGGGTCAGAGAAAAGCTGCAACCTTGGGAGTTTAATACAATCCTGGAATGGCCAGTATTAATTTTTAGAATCCTTGCAGGCCCCCACCTCTGCACTCAAAGTGCCAGAGTAGGAAATTAGCCTTGACACTTGGTTAATATCCCTCAGTGAGTGCATGTTAGACAAATGCCTTTCAACTCAAGCACTCTGATTCCCAGCATTTTGATTGTCACTAGACCTCAGTGCTTAGAAACAGCCAGCCATTGCTGCCTTTGTCAGGTTAAATCCAGTCTTAATCTTATCTTACATCTGGTTATTTGTCTATTGATAAATGTTACCCTCACATAAAACCAGTAAAGACAACAATTATTTAGTTCCAGAGCAAATACAGCAATACAGGAAGAGAGAGAGAATGGAGGGAAGGATAGTCAGACTTCAAAGAACAACACACATCACACTTAAACCAAGCCAATGTGAAAATCCAGTTTGCAGGTTTAAAAAGAGTTAGTTAATTGGAGGATACAGCTGGGATTTTCAATTTCTGAGTGCCTCAAAAAGTGGAAAGGTGGGTTTGATGCTAAGCACCCATGTAGTCACACCCTACACACTATTGTAATAATGTTTGTAAAAATAAGGCTTGTGAGTTATCATTTAAAAATTAACAACTCACAAATCACTAATATTCTTGCAAGATGTATGTACATGGTGGTATAAAGGGTTATAGATATATGACAGAATTATAACTAAAGTGTGTTTAAATCAGGCATACCAGGGGATTCGTACACAGGTCTGCACTAGACACAGGAATATGTTGTCCCTATATGGAAGTTACTTCCAAAGTACTTTGAAAATTAATGAAAATGTATTTTCATATCATGTAAACAGACCCATCAAGCTAACAAGGGTTGGAGGCAAACCTCACACAAACAAGTGGGAGAGAAGACGGCATGGCATGTACCCCCAACGGGCGACAGAAGCTTGGGCTCAGTTTTACTTCTCAGATAATATATTGCAAAGGTTTATTGGTCTGTAATGACAGGGAAGGCTGAACTTCAAGTAATAAGTAAGGCTGTCAAATAATTTTTTTAAAAATCATGAGATTAAAAAAATAGTAGCGATTAATTGCCATTTTAATCACACCGGTAAACTATAATAGAATACCAATTTAAATTTATTATAAATATTCTGGATGTTTTTCTATATTTTCAAATATACTGATTTCAATTACAACACAGAATACAAAGTGTACAGCGCTCACTTTATACTATTATTTTGGATTACAAATATTTGCACTGTAAAAAAGATAAAAGAAATAGTATTTTTCAATTCACCTCATACAAGTCTACTAAGTCCTACTTCTTGTTTAGCCAATCACTAAGACAAACAAGTTTGTTTACATTTGTAGGAGATACTGCTCCCTGATTCTTATTTACAATGTCACATGAACGTGAAAACAGGTATTTGCATGGCACTGTTGTAGCTGGCGTTGCAAAGTATTTACGTGCCAGATATGATAAACATTCGTATGCCCCTTCATGCTTTGACTTGTAGGCTCTAAAGTTTTACATTTTTTTACATGACTGCACTCAAAGACAAAACAAATAATTCTACATTTGTAAATTGCACTTTCACAATAAAGAGATTGCATTGCACTATTTGCATGAGGTGAATTTGTTTTGCAATAATTGCATGCATTAACTGCAATTGATGGGCCTGTAAATAAGCAATTGAATCATATGATTTTATATAATATTACGGTATTATAAGACTGTATAGAGTGAGGTTTCTTCTGAAAGCTAATGATACTCGTGATTAATATCATTGTGAAATGTATGTATTATTATACAAGAAGTTATGGATATTCACTGATATTAGGCTGTACAATCTGTATAGGAGAGAATGTCAAGCTGTCTACCTGTCTCTCTATAAATTAAGCATGGTATGACTTGAAATAATGGAAGCTCCATTCACACAGAAGTCAGCAGTGGGAAGGGAAAACAACTGGAAGGGAAAAGCACCATGAGGTCATCATGCCTCTTGAAACAAAGTCGCTGAACTTTGGAAGATATGAGCAAAGACAGAAGCTCTTTAGCATTCACCACTAGACAGACCCAAGAAGCCAGAGCTCTTGCAAAGAGAGAAAGATGAGCCCTTCAACCAAGGTGGGGGAGGGCGTTGAAGTCTCTGGAACTGAACATAGTTGAGAAACCTGTTTAGGTAAAGATCTTTCACCCGAAAAGGGAAGCCAGCACCTTGTATTTTTGTGGAAGGTCCTGACTGAGGAAAGTCAGCTATGGCTGGGAAGAAGAATGACTGGTCAGATAAATCATTTTGAACAAAGCCTGTATCTTGCTGGATTACGTTTTAGACTTTCAGATGCTTGTTTTCACTTTTATTTGTTTGTAAGTCTTTCTGACTTTATTCATTTTACTTAGGTTAAGTGATGCTATGTCCTATTGTTAATACATTTACTATAAACCGACTCAGTGCTGTTTAAAAAGGAAGGGTGTATTTACCCACAATTAAGTTAATAAGCTGTGATGTCATTTTGTCTCTTTACTGGAGCAACGAACCTTATTATTTCTCTGAGCTGTCCAGGAGATGGCTGGACACTTCAGGGCACCCTGTTTTGGGGAAATTCAAGATTAGCCGTGTGTTGGTTACAACCAGCAAGGCTGGTGGGGCTGTAGACAGATTGCTAGGGTCAGAGTTCTGAACCAGGGCAGTCTAAACACACACACTTAAGATGTGATCCGCATGCTTGTAGGCTGGAGTGAGTGGCCAAGATTAGGATGTACAGTAGCAAAGCATTGTGAGGCACCCAGGGTTACAGGGTAAGTGGTCACAACATCTCACTGGTCTGGATTGCCCCCCAAATGGCTGTCACGGTGGGTACTTCAGCTCCCTTACCCCCAACCCATACCATCTTATTGCAGACATGAAATTGAGGTCAGGGGCAGCTCTATGTTTCTTGCAGGAGGTCCGCTGGTCACACAGATTCAGCATTATTTCTGCGGGTGATCAGCTAGTCCCGCGCCTTTGGCGTACCCACCGCCAAATGCCCGCCGAAGTCATAGGGTCGGCGGGCCTCCCACAGGCATGCCACCAAAGGCTGCCTGACTGCCACCCTCACAGCGACTGGTGCCTGGAGCCGCCCCTGTTTATGGGCTAGAAGCTTGCATTTTTAGTCATTTATTTTTAAATGAAAGTGGAGCTTCTTCTTTAGATTTCCAGTTACCTTAAAGCAGGAGACCAACATCTGTGGTCACTGCAGGACCTACATGTCAGTTCTGAAATAACAAACCATAAACCAATCAGAGAGAAAAAAATATAAAAGACTTCCTTAATCCAGGGTAGTGGAGGTATCACTAATGGCAGAGGATGTCTGTGGAGTCAAGGAGATGAAGTTCCTGGTCTGCAGTAGAGAAAGTTTTTGTGTTGGGTTGAGCTCATTCTGTGAGGGTAGGCTTCAGAGAAGCATGCAACATTTGAAATGCTTACTGGGACCAGACATCAATCTTTGAAGGGGATCACCCATCTACCACAACAGAGGTTTTGTTAGTATTTCTTTTCTCCTCTCTCATATAGATTCACTGGGTGTTCATTGTATGTAAGAGAGCAGTATGACTGCTCAGAGCTCCGGTATGAAACTGCAGAAAAACCTGAGTGTCTCTGGATTAAGTTTAGAAGTATGAGCAACAAGGGTGATGTCGTGGTGGGAGTCTGCTATAGATCACCAGACCAGGGGGATGAGGTGGACGAGGCTTTCTTCCGGCAACTAGCAGAAGTTACTAGATCGCAGGCCCTGGTTCTCAGGGGAGACTTGAATCACCCTGGTATCTGCTGGGAGAGCAATACAGCGGTGCACAGACAATCCAGGAAGATTTTGGAAAGTGTAGGGGACAATTTCCTGGTCCAAGTGCTGGAGGAACCAACTAGGGGCAGAGCTCTTCTAGACCTGCTGCTCACAAACAGAGAAGAGTTAGTAGGGGAAGCAAAAGTGGATGGGAACCTGGGAGGCAGTGACCATGAGATGGTCGAGTTCAGGATCCTGACACAAGGAAGAAAGGAGAGCAGCAGAATACAGACCCTGACCTTCAGAAAAGCAGACTTTGACTCCCTCAGGGAGCTGATGGGCAGGATTCCCTGGGAGAATAACATGAGGGGGAAAGGAGTCCAGGAGAGCTGGCTGTATTTTAAAGAATCCTTATTGAAGTTGCAGGAACAAACCATCCCGATGTGTAGGAAGAATAGTAAATATGGCAGGCGACCAGCTTGGCTTAACAGTGAAATCTTTGCTGATCTTAAATGCAGAAAGGAAGCTTACAAGAAGTGGAAGCTTGGACAAATGACCAGGGAGGAGTATAAAAATATTGCTCAGGCATGCAGGAGTGAAATCAGGAAGGCCAAATCACACTTGGAGTTGCAGCTAGCAAGAGATGTTAAGAGTAACAAAAAGGGTTTCTTCAGGTATGTTAGCAACAAGAAGAAAGTCAAGGAAAGTGTGAGCCCCTTACTGAATGAGGGAGGCAACCTAGTGACAGAGGATGTGGAAAAAAGCTAATGTACTCAATGATTTTTGTGCCTCTGTCTTCACAAACAAGGTCAGCTCCCAGACTGCTGCACTGGACAGCACAGCATGGGGAGAAGGTGACCAGCCCTCTGTGGAGAAAGAAGTGGTTCGGGACTATTTGGAAAAACTGGAGGAGCACAAGTCCATGGGACCGGATGCACTGCATCCAAGGGTGCTAAAGGAGTTGGCAGATGTGATTGCAAAGCCATTGGCCATTATCTTTGAAAACTCATGGCGAACGGGGGAGGTCTCGGATGAATGGAAAAAGGCTACTGTAGTGCCCATCTTTAAAAAAGGGAAGAAGGAGGATCCGGGGAACTACAGGCCAGTCAGCCTCACCTCACCCTGGAAAAATCATGGAGCAGGTCCTCAAGGAATCAATTCTGAAGCACTTAGAGGAGAGGAAAGTGATCAGGAACAGTCAGCATGGATTCACCAAGGGCAAGTCATGCCTGACTAACCTAATTGCCTTCTATGATGAGATAACTGGGTCTGTGGATGAGGGGAAAGCAGTGGATGTGTTATTCCTTGACTTTAGCAAAGCTTTTGATACAGTCTCCCACAGTATTCTTGCCAGCAAGTTAAAGAAGTATGGGCTGGATGACTGGACTATAAGGTGGATAGAAAGCTGGCTAGATCGTCGGACTCAACGGGTACTGATCAACGGCTCCATGTCTAGTTGGCAGCCGGTTTCAAGTGGAGTGCCCCCAAGGGTCGGTCCTGGGGCCGATTTTGTTCAATATCTTCATTAATGATCTGGAGGATGGCGTGGACTGCACTCTCAGCAAATTTGCAGATGACACTAAACTTGGAGGAGTGGTAGATACACTGGAGGGTAGGGATAGGATACAGAGGGACCTAGACAAATTAGAGGACTGGGCCAAGAGAAACCTGATGAGGTTCAACAAGGACAAGTGCAGAGTCCTGCACTTAGGATGGAAGAATCCCATTCACTGTTACAGACTAGGGACCGGATGGCTAGGAATCAGTTCTGCAGAAAAGGACCTAGGGGTTACAGTGGACGAGAAGCTGGATATGAGTCAGCAGTGTGCCCTTATTGCCAAGAAGGCTAATGGCATTTTGGGCTGTATAAGTAGGGACATTGCCAGCAGATCGAGGGATGTGATCATTCCCCTCTATTCGACATTGGTGAGGCCTCATCTGGAGTACTGTGTCCAGTTTTGGGCCCCACACTACAAGAAGGATGTGGAAAAATTGGAAAAAATCCAATGGAGGGCAACAAAAATGATTAGGGGGCTGGAGCACATGACTTATGAGGAGAGGCTGAGGGAACTGGGATTGTTTAGTCTGCAGAAGAGAAGAATGAGGGGGGATTTGATAGCTGCTTTCAACTATCTGAAAGGGGGTTCCAAAGAGGATGGATCTAGACTGTTCTCAGTGGTACCTGATGACAGAACAAGGAGTAATGGTCTCAAGTTGCAGTGGGGGAGGTTTAGGTTGGATATTAGGAAAAACTTTTTCACTAGGAGGGTGGTGAAGCACTGGAATGGGTTACCTAGGGAGATGGTGGAATCTCCTTCCTTAGAGGTTTTTAAGATCAGGCTTGACAAAGCCCTGGCTGGGATGATTTATTTGGGAATTGGTCCTGCTTTGAGCAGGCGGTCGGACTAAATGACCTCCTGAGGTCCCTTCCAACCCTGATATTCTATGATTCTTGATCACTCCCTGTACAGAAAATCCTCTTCGGTTCTGCTTCGACTTTGGATTTGAGCCCTGCCTTACAGGCTAAAAAAAGAGTGCATTTTTCATTTGGGTACACTTAGTCAAGTTATCTTAACAAGACTGTAAAGCCCCATCAAGATGCAGGCTAATACAACTGAAAAGCACACTCTTTTTGCCCATCAAGATGGAGCCTGAGAAACTAACCTACACATCCATAGTAGAATTTTTGGATAGATGCTCAGTGAGAAGGTACTATGGGTGAAATCCTGGCCCTTCTGAAATCAGAGTTTTGCCACTGACTTTGGTGGGGCGAGAATTTCATGATATGTCTCTTGTAGTACAGCATTAGTGCTAATCATCGTACAGTGTTTCCATTCGGTTAATACTGATATAGCATCAATATTTTCTTGCTCAGTGAACGCAAGGAATTCTCATGGAACACACTAAAAATATAGGTGGTGTTAACAGGCCACTCATTCACAGCAAGAAAGAGAAAAAGAGGGGAATGGCTGTTCTCTTTCTTGGAAGTCTGCTTGCCACCAAGGAGAAGGGGTTTATAGTTCTTTTTTTTTTTTCCCCTGAGGCACTGAAAGTGTTACAAACACTCTTTTCAATTGTCTCTAGAGATTTATAAGCTTTTAACTGTGCAACAATACCATGCATTTGGATTTTAATGTCCGTAAATTGCTTAGAGATGTTAGTCTAAAAGGTAATGTAGTAGTATAAAGCATTATTTACCTTTGCTTTTCTATTTCTTCTTTATGGCACAAAGATTAAAATCCCTGTAGTGGATTTGTGTGGCATACATCTGGCATTTGAGTGTACACTCTCTTTTCACCCAGACTCTCATATTAAACCTAACCCTGCCTCTTTAATTGTAGCACTGTGCTTGTCTCAATAAACTGTATTGTGCATAAACCAAGCCTTACTGTTAGAGAAAAGGAAGTAAGAAAAACCAACTGGCTTTGGATTAAGGAGGAAGAAGATGATGGGCATTCTCCCATTACACCTGTAGGGCCCTGCAAAGAATTAGCTATGTTAATCATTTGATGGCTTACCCCAATATTGCAACCCATCCTTCCATTCAGCAAGTCCAATGCAATATTCATAGACAAATAACTGTGTTAATAATGTCAAATTGCCTGGTGCTCTCTCATGCCCTTCCAGAACACTGACTTCAGCTAAGCTCAAACCCACTGAAAATAGAAAGGAATACAGTGTTACTGTACACGCCAGTGCAACCTTAATTCTGCCACCCTGGAGCTGGCAATAGCCATTGGGAGTTATACGCAGACATTCCAGCTATATACATTGTATTAGGTATAGCTGTATGGAATAGTGAAGGGATTCATTGGAGAAGCTTGGCAGAGTATTGATAATAATATAAGGAGATTGGTGGGGGGCAACACTTCCCCTCCAGGTAGCTCAGAACCCCACTTCCTATCCTTTCTCCCATGCATGTGATCAAAGGAAAGAGGTGTGTATATATCTTGAAGGATCCAGTATGCCTCATTTTGGCCCTGAGTTCTATAGGTTTCATCAGCACTGGTGCATGGGGTCTCTTTGCCATGAAAATTTTCAGAAGTGAGGTGGGATATGAGAGTGGTCTGTGGCTTTAGTGATGGATAAATGAAAGCATAGTGTTAGATGGAATCCTGTGCATAAGGATGGAAGGGTAAAATGGAGTGAAGAGGTTGTAAAGTTTAGCAGATGTGATGATGTTCCCATGGTGATGGGTCAGTGGTTAAGTGTAGGACAGATGTAGGTAGTTTTTGTTCAGTGTACCTCACCTAAACACAAGTTTTGCCTAACCAAAGAGAATACATTAGAATTTGTTCTACAGTGGTCACGTGCTCTATTATCTGAGTGTTCTGCATTATCTACAAAAGCAAAGGACAAGAATCTTATGGCCGTGCTGGGTCATCACTGAGTGTTGGCGGAATTAGGGTTACGCTGGCACATACCTTAACACTGGGTTTTCTGCACCATAAGAATGAGATGTTATGTCAGCGCAACAGTGTCTAACATCAGTGTATGAGGGTGTATGGTGCTTTTTATTTTTAACAGTAATTTTTAGCCCTAACTGTGGGCCAGAAAAAGGCCAGGCTATTAGGTAACTTTGTAAATGGTATTTTCTGGGCGCTGTATCTCAGGATTGTGTACTGAGGTTGACCATACTTGTCTCTATTGTCTTCCTACTAGGAAGAATATATGTAGGAACTGTGGTAGGTGAGTTAAGGATTTGCTCTTTCATTGAATAAATTATATTGGCCCTTAAAAGAGCCATTTTTCATGCCATGATGTTCAGATGATAAACTATTGATCATGTTACTTAAAAGAGACCCTTTGATTTCTTTTAAAAAAAAATCTATGGTCCCCTCTTTAATAAATGAACACACCGTCTGCATACAAATGGCTAGGCCCCCCAACTTGGAGTAACTCTGTGCCATACACTGAACACTTTTCTTCCTGTCAGGAAACCTCCAATCTCACAGTTAACATTTCTCCAGCTTTTATTAATTCTTGCTATATTACTGCTGCAGTGATTATTCCCTATGCTCAGCCAAATCAGACCAGAAAACAAAACCCACCACTACTCCTGGGCACAAATATATGATGCTGTCCAAATTTGCCTTTATGGCTTTAATGAGCTGTACTCTTTGGTAACAACCCACACTATTTCCTAACATGAGCACTTAGACTCTGCAAAGTGATAAAAATTAATCCAATACATGCCATCTCACGTGAATCAAAAGATCTTGCGACCAGAAATTTCCATATCATGCTCTATACTTTGCTGCTCTGCAAAGTTCTTCAACCACATGATCCAGGAGTCCCCCAGAATCCAGACATTTCAAACACTGGTTGTGCACGTTTCTCTTCAGTGTCCTACCATCTCCCGAGTTCAAGTTGCATGGGCACTCACTCTCACAGCTGAACCTTAACTTTTTGGAAATACGTTTAAACTACATACTGTCAACACAGCTACTGAACTGACCACTCCAGCCCTCCCAAATGCTGTTGCCAAAATTCACCAGCCAATCCCAAGGCTGGTATCTTTCCTCCTTTCAAAGACCAACTAATGGATCTGAGTGTATAAATTTTAAATACTTTTCAGAGTCCCTTTTAATCCATTTTTAGTGGTTGAACTTTTCAGAATGTTACAGCACCTGTTCTTGTTAGAGTGCCTTGCTGTGCACTATGGAGGGTTGGGGGTGGGGGTTGTTTTTGCATGATCTCAATTATGGGATCCTCCTGGATCTAACAGCTGGTGCAGCCATCCACCATGAAATGTCTCTTGACAGCATGGTGCCCATCTGAGCAAGTTGCAGAGTTTTGAAAAGCACCAGTGATTGCCTACACTGAACTTCCTTACAACTTTATTCTAGCAGTCCACCTCCAGATCTCATAGTGATTCACAGCAGAACCTCAAGTACTATCATCGAGATGTCAACTGGCTATACAGTCAAGGCAATATTGTGGGATCTGGCTCATCTTCAGCAGCAGTATCCAGATACTAAATTCATTCTGTCCAGTATGATGGAGACTATCTACCACACCAGGGAAATAAATGCTGCAGCACTGAATTGGACAGGAGGCAAATCAATGCTATGCTTGCTGAGCATTTCAGCATGTGGCATGTCTGGCATGGAAACACCACCACCAGGGACTCTTTAGTGTGTGAAGCAAGTGAAACTCAGCTCTTGGAGAAAGATGGGTTACTTCTTAGCTGGCATTCAGGATCTTGTTATCAAACCTGGATTGTTATTTTTTTTGTTAGTTCCCCCCTCCCTCTGCCAGAGAAAAGGGGAGGCTGAATCACTCCACATCACTGATCCAATACACACCACTTCAGACATATTCATCCAATCCACTCTCCCAATATTTTGGCACCCATTTTGGAGACAATGCACCTGGCTTCCCCCGCCCGCCCCATTTCCCCTCCTGCAATCCCCACATATTTCCTCCTGGCACCTTAACAGCCTACATCACAGAACAGTAGGAAATCCCTGCAGTGTCTCATGCTCACGATATACTCCACCCATGAGCATTTCCTCACTGTTCTTAATGTAAGACCTCCTGTTTTCTGGCTTCTACATGCTGGAGCTAGAAAACCTGGCACAGATTACTATATCAGAGCACTACCTAAATGTAATACAGCTGGAGGTGTGGGAACCATACTGGGAAACACTAGGGTTGCTGGAGAGTGAGAAAGATGCTGAGAAGCTAAATTACATCTAAATTACTGAATTCACAGAGCAATCTTCATGTGGACCTATTATAAACACTCTGCTGATACAGCAGAACCTCAGAGTTATGAACACCTTGGGAATGGAGGTTGTGCATAACTCTGAAATGTTGATAACTCTGAACAAAAAGTTATGGCCACTGGCTTAATACAGCTTTGACACTTTGCTATGCAGAAGAAAAATGCTACTTTTCACCATCTTAATTTAAATGAAGCAAGCACAGAAACAGTTTCCTTAGCTTGTCAAATCTTTTTTAAAACTTTCCCTTTTTTAGTAGTTTACATTTACCACAGTACTGTACTGTATTTGGTTTTGGTTGGGTTTTTGTTTTGTTTTTTTGTCTTTGCTGCTGCCTGATTGCATACTTCCGTTTCCAAATGAGGTGTGGAGTCGACCGGTCAGTTCATTACTGTATGCCAAAAATACCCCCAACCCTGTACTCAGCGATTGTGAGTGACTTTCCACCCAGGTATGAAGTGTTCACTTTGGAGATCATGCACAAAACTTTGCAGGCAATAGTGTCATAACCCTAATCAAATAAAACTATCCAGCAACATTTCCTATCATTATCCTGGGGTTGATGGACCTGACTGAAGCCTGTGAGCCTGAGCCCCATCCTTGAGCGTAAAACATCTCCTCTGGCAGCACTTACAAAGCCAGACAGATCCGTGTGTGAGACTCTTCTCTATGTGTCTCTGTAACGGGTTGGGACTCACCACCTGGCGCCTCCCACTGGTGACTCCGGGAATTAGCTCTGTCCGGCAGAGCGCCCCTTCCTGGTGGTGTCCCATCCGTCTTTCCGCCCTCCGTTGGCGTCTCTGGACCCATGTTGCTCTCTGCTCGGCGGTGTCCTCTTCGAGGCCACTGCCCTCCGGCAGTGCCCCTTAGTCCATCCGCACCCCCTTCCAGGGGTCGGTGATCAGCAGTCCCACACCCCAGCCACATGCCTGAGTCCAATCCCTCTTGTCAAGGATCTGGCATAGTACAATGGCCGCTCCCTACGGCTAATGGCTGGGTGTACTGCAAGGGAGGTGGGGGGGACCCAGGCCCGCCCTCTACTCTGGGTCCCAACCCAGGGACCCTCTGGCGGCAGCCTCGCTGTCCTCCTTCTTTCCCCTCATCTGTCTGTTTCCCTGGGCCGCTTCCCCTATGGCCCCTTGCACTGCTGGGCCCTTTTCTTCAGGGCCTGCAGCCTGGCAGCTATGGGCTCAAGCTCTCTAGCCTCCCCGAGCCTGGTCAGCACTGCACTGTCTGCTGTGCTAGTCTCCACCCTTGGAGACTGACCTTCCCCTGTCAAAGACCTGGGACAGACTGCCTGCTCCCCTCCTGGACAGCCTTTATATATGGCTAAGCCTGGCCCTGATTGGCTCCCTCCAATCTGGGCCCTGATTGGCTCCCCATAAGCCCTTTTCTGATTGGCTCCCTGTCTGCGCAGGCACCCTGGCCTGCCGCAGCCCACTCTCACAGGGAGTGGGGCAGTCCGCCCCATTACAGTCTCCCAGCCTAGCACCGGTGGCTGCACTAGCCCCAGACTCTTCCACTTTGCAAACATGTCCACATCCCCAAGAAGAAGACTCCACCTGTCACAGCCACCAGGTGAATTACCTCTCCCCCCACTCACAAAGAAAGAGGCCACTGCTCAAGATCTTGGAAAAAGATTATTACAAAGCAGATGACAAATTGTCTGTCATTGAAGAGATGTCTTTTGGTCACCATGAAAAGCCATTCTACAATCATAGCTGCTGGACAGTATGTAGCCTTCCCTGCACCAGTAGAAGTTCAAATATCTGCAGCTCCAATCCAGACTTAGGCCTGGTCTACACTAGGACTTTAATTCGAATTTAGCAGCGTTAATTCGAACTAACCGCTCAACCGTCCACACCAGGAAGCCATTTAATTCGAACTAGAGGGCTCTTTAGTTCGAATTTGGTACTCCACCCCGGCAGGTGGAGTAACGCTAAATTCGACACGGCTAGTTCGAATTAGGCTAGGTGTGGATGGAAATCGAACTTAGTAGCTCCGGGAGCTATCCCACACTGCACCACTCTGTTGACGCTCTGGACAGCAGCCCGAGCTTGGATTCTCTGCCCAGCCACACAGGAAATGACCCGCGAAAATTTGAATTCATTTTCCTGTCTGGGCGGTTTGAATCTGACGTTCTGGTTGCACATCGGGGCGAGCTCCGCAGCACCGGCAGCAATGCAGAGCTCTCCAGCTGAGGAGTTCATGTAATCTCTGAATAGAAAGAGGGACCCGGCATAGACTGACCGGGAACTCTTCGATCTGATCGGTGTGTGGGGCGAGGAGTCTGTGCTTTCGGAGCTGCGCTCCAACGAACGGAATGCAAAGACCTACGAGAAGGTCTCCAAAGCCATGATCCAGACAGAGGATACAGCCGTCATGCAATGCAGCGCCGCGTGAAAATCAAGGACCCCAGACAAGCCTACCAAAAAATCAAAGCGGCCAACGGACGCTACGGAGCCTGCCACCACTGCCCCACCAGTGACCATGGACTCTGATGATGGGACAGTGTCGACGGACAGTTCCTCGACGATGTTCACGGACGGGGAAGATGAGGAAGGGTTTGTGGAGGACGAGGCAGGCGATAGCGCTTACAACGCTGGTTTCCCCGACAGCCAGGATCTATTCATCACCGTCACGGAGATCCCCTACCAACCCTCCCCGGCCAGGAACCCGGATCCTGAATCAGGGGTAGGATCTGTCGGTAAGTGCTTTAACCATGTTAACTTTTATTCTTAATATAACAGGAATCTGAAGTGTGTGAAAAGGAGGTCTCTGTATATATGGTGATAGAACAGAAATCCTCCTGGGAGAATGCCACGAAGCTCTCCTGCCGTTAATCGATAAGCATCAGCAGGAGGTTCCTGGGGAGAGCTGCCTTATTGGGTGCTCCGTGGTAGCACACTTTTCCGCGCGAGGCTTTCATGCGGTATTCAGGGAGCACTGCCTCCCAGAGCACGGCTGCATAGGTCCGTGGTTCGTGCTAGATTTCACGCAGCATGCGCTCTCTATCTCCTTCAGTGCCCGTCCTCACGGTGATCTCGCTCGGAGACTCCTGCATCTAAGTAGGGGAAGAAATGTTACGTTACGCCTGGTCCAAAGTATTTTTAATAAATAAACGGACAGACGGCATAGCACAGACTCAGCACGCAGCTGCGTGACGAGCGTAACGGAAAGCCAAAGAATCAAATGGACGCTCATGGAGGGAGGGGGGAACGAGGACGCAAGGTATCCCACAGTTCCTGCTGTCTCCGAAAAGCATTTGCATTCTTGGCTGATCTCCAAATGCTTCTAGGGTCAAACACAGTGTCCGCGGTGGGTCGGGGCATAGCTCGGCAATTTACGCAGCCCCCCGACCCCCAGAAGTTAAAGGGAAAACAATCCTCTGTTGACTCTTTTACATGTCACCGTATCTGTACTGAATGCTGCAGATAGACGCGATGGTGCAGCACTCAACACCAACATCCTTGCTCCCCCCACGCTATGGATGGCTGATGGTACAATAAGATGGAAATCCATCCTCATCATCAGCCTATTGGCACATGGGGCAGTGCAAAAGGACTGGTAACCATAACGACCGTACCAACTTGCTTGGAACAGGTCGGTCAAGGCCGCCTGTTGCTAATTTTTCATGGTAGATGGTGCAGTATGGCTGGTAACCGTCCTCATCATTGCAACAGGGGGCTGAGCTCCATCAGCCTCCACCCTTCATTGTAAAGAAAAGATTCAATTGCCCCTGGACTAGCAGAGGGATGAGTGGCTCCCTCCTCCACACCCCTTAATGTCATCTCTGGACTATCATTGCAGCTGGAGGCTTCCTTCCACTCATTTCTCACAAACGACTACCTGTGTCTTATTCATGCATTCTATATTACTTCATCACACAAGTGGGGGGACAATGGTATTGGAACCCAGGAAGGCTGGGGGAAGAATGGAATGAACAGGTGGGGTTGTTTCAGGAGCACACCCTGTGAATAGCGTTCAGCTCAAAATTTATGCAGGATTGGACAGAGAGCAGCTGTGGTCTCTGGTTGTATGATACAGTGGTTCTCTAGTACACTTGCCCATAATCTAGGCAGGACTGATTCTATTTTTAGATACCCAAAAAGGAGGGATTGACTCGGGGAGTCATTCCCAAATTTTGCTTTTGCGCCCCTGGCTGATCGACCAGGGGCACTTATGACAGCACCAAATGGCGCAGTGCAAAAGGACAGGTAACCATGACCATCTTATTACCGTCTTCTTACCAGTTCATGGTATGGTAGACGGTGCAGTATGCCTGGTAACCATCGCTGCTGTCATGCAAAAGCATAAGCATGCTGCTGTGTAGCGCTGCTGGTCCGCCTCTGTCAGCGGCATCCAGTACACATACGGTGACATACACAAAAGGCAAAATAGGGTCCATTGTTGCCACGCTGCCAGGGCATTTCATGGAAAACGTGCTCGAAATGATTGTCTGCCATTGCTTTCCCGGAGGAAGGAATGACTGGCGACATTTACCCAGAATCCACCGCGCAAATGATTTGTGCAACAGCAGGCACAGGGGTCTCAACAAAAAATTCACAGAGACAGCCTAGACTCAGTTAATTGTTCGCAAAAAAGTATCATTGCAAGGAATTAACTAACTGTTTCCCATCTCACAGCTTCCACTGTCTCCAGACCTGCCACAGCATCCACCTCGCAGAGGCTGGCAAAGATTAGGCGGCGAAAGAAAAAGACAAGGGACACGATTTTCGATGAATGTGTGGGCTGCTACCTAGCCGAGGCGGACCAGCAGAGGCAGTGGAGGGAGAAAGTCTCTCTGTACCAGCGCTCACACAGCGAATGGGAGGAGAGGTGGCGTGAGGAACACAAGCAGGCGACTCAAGCAATGCTTGTACTACTGAGGGAGCAAACGGACACGCTCCGGCGACTTGTGTATGTTCTGCAGGACCGCTGCAGGACAGAGCCCCCGGCAGTATCTCTGCAACTGCCCGCCCCCGCCACAAAGTCACATTCCCCCCTCACCTCAAATAACCAGGAGGATGCCCGCCCTGGGCCGTGAATACTGTCACTGCACCCCAGCAGAGTGCTCAAGTAACCAAAAGCTCTCCTACCCTACGTTTGCATAAGTCCTTCCCTTCCGGACTCAAACAAGTCCCAATCCCAGTCCCATCCCATAACTGTGTACTTAAGTAATAAAAATACTTTGCTGTTAAGTACTGTTTCCGTCATGTTTCTTCACTGAAGACTGTGTTTGAATGGGGTGCGTGGGGAAGTGCGTTGCTAATTGCATAGGACAGGCACCTTTCGCAGGGTACAGACACGGGGGCCGGATCAGCAGCGGGTAACACACACAGTGCAGTCAGCAGGCACCGTGGTCGGTATGGGAGGTGGTTTCCAGGTTCTGTGTGGGCGGTGGGGATGTGACTTTTTAGCGGGGGAGGGCAGGTACAGATCTTATACAGCGGTCCTTGTCGTGGACCGCTGAGTCACGCAGCAGAGGAATCTGTATCCGTCCTCCTCCGCCACAAGGCCACATAGCCCCCCGCACACAGAATCCCAAAAAGGAGGGATGGCAGGCTCCGTTGAAACAAGCAGTCCGGCAATGCGGACCGCTGTAGGAGCAGGAGCCTGTCATTCCTTGAGTTTAGAGGCGGTCTTTACATCAGCGCACACCCTACCCACCGCAGTCTGCGTTCCAGTTTCGACCCTTTAACGAAAAGTCATGAATAAAGAAACCTCTCCTCAGTAACAGTGTGACATGTATTTTATTTTTACACGTGTCTTGGAAGTGGAGGAAACGGAGAGAACGGGGTATTTAACCGAAGAGGAGAGTCAACAGTAACTGGGTAAAGAAACAGGGGCAGGTTCAGCTTCTCTGTAAAGAAACTGAACAGTCACAGGTCACGCTGCTCGCTGGTATTTAAAGAGTTCCTTGTCGCTGTCCCAGGCGCCTGTATAGGGCTTCATGAGCAAGTGCATTAGCGGGCAGGCTGGGTCACCGAGGATCACTATAGGCAAATGCACATCCACAACAGTTATTTCGTGGTACGGGAAGAAACTACCTTCCAGCAGGCGTCTGAGCAGCCCACAGTTCCTGAGAACACACGCATCAGGAACCTTGCCCGGCCATACGACGTTCATGTTGGTAAAACGTCCCCTATGGTCCCCCAGTGCTTGCAGAACCATTGAAAAGTAGCCCAATTTCTCAGCAGCTGAATGTGGAAGAGGTGGACGATAAAGTGCGAGGAGGAGAAAACGGCGAGGATCGCAGCGGGCTCCATGCTTGCAGTGCTGTGGCGTCCACGCTGTCACTGACCAGAAAAGTGCACGAACAGATTGCCCGCAGGCGCTTTCAGGGAGGGAGGGAGTGAGGGCGTGATTGACGGTTCAATGACGACAGTTACCCAAAACCACCCTCGACACATTTTTCCCCCAGCAGGCATTGGGGGCTCTACCCAGCATTCCAATGGGCAGCGGGGACTGCGGGAACTGTGGGATAGCTTCCCACAGTGCACCGCTTCGAAAGTCGACGCCGGCCCCGTTAATGTGGACTCAGAAGTTCGAATTAGTGTATTTAGTATGGATACACAAATTCGACTTCATAAGGTCGAATCCACAAATTCGAATTAAGTAGATTCGAAATAGTCCTGTAGTGTAGACAAGGCCTTAGACTACTGTCTGTCCAACCACAGTACAGACTACAGGAATTACAGTGAGTATTGAACAAACCAGGAAACCAAAATCTCCTAGGTGGATTTCCACGAGAGACAGTCTCTTTTAAGAGCCACCACATTTCTCCTGGAAAAAGCTGGTTTTTGAATACTTCCAGCCTGTGGGATTCCCTCTTACAATAATCCTCTCCACAAACCACTCAAAGTAACTACAGCAAACAATAATTGCCCCAGCACAGCATTACCAACAAGGTAGCTGCAGCTTTCCCCCATGCTAACTGTCTCACACATACTACCCCATAGAATTTTTTACTTTAATCCAGATATAAGCCCCCCTTTTTCGCTCTTGTATTGCTCATCAACCCTTTGGAGCAATGTAGAAAAGTGTCTCTGAGTGTACGAACATGGCACCATGTGGCTTTACAGAAAGTAAATATAGAACTACACCAAGCAGAGGTTGGCCATACACACTGCAGCCTGAGACCTGTGTTGGATCAGCACTTATACATTTCTATTACCAAAAAAATTGGTTACAGATAAAATACAACTCTATACATCATGATCTCTCTTGACTGTATGGAAAAAGACCACCTGCCCTTTTGCTGTAGAGATGCCAAAGACTGCATTGCTACTGACCCATGTCCCTCATCTTTTCTCCTCTCGTTATGCCTGCTTTTCTCACTACCACTCTCCTTTCGATCTAATGTAAAACTGGTTGTAGACTATGCCTCGGGCTAGCTAATTAGGGGGAGTATCCAATCTGTGACATGTCCAGTGTCCTCTCTCAGAAGCTATAAAAGCAAAGGACACATGTCACTCCTCACATTGCAGCCATTAGAACTCTCAGATTCACTTGTAAATGTCCAGAGGAAATTTCCAGGTGGAGACAGGGCCAGCTCTAGGCAAAATGTCAGAGGCTGCACTCCGGCCACCTTTTTTTTTTTTTTTTGCTTCAGCAGTTGCGCTCTCGCTCGTGGGGCTGGTAGATAGCCTGATGCCAGCCTTGTTAGCAGGAGCTATAAGGCTGGGAGGAAATGAGTGTGGGGGTGTGGGGGGAGACCAGGAGGGGAAGGTCAGGCTCAGAGGAAGGTGGGAGTCTCCTAGTCTGTTGCTGGCCAGGCCTGTGGTAGGCCCAGCTGTGGTAAAAAAAGCCTGTATATAGTTGGAAACTGGTGGTGAGGACTTGATCGCAAATAAAGAGCACGGGTGTTGCATCAGCCTGAAGTGTCTTTGAGTTTCTGAAAAGAGGGGGAGATGGGCCGGACCGGAGGGGCATGGCATGCGTCCCGTTACACCTTCACTAACACCTCCATAGGCAAAAGAAACCTTCACAACCATTTTGGAGTCTACAAAAACAGCTAGACTAAAGCACACAAAGTCTTTGACGCTAAAGGAGTTGGCCGATGAGATTGCAGAGCCATTGGCCATTATCTTTGAAAAATCATGGCGATCGGGGAAGGTCCCGGATGACTGGAAAAAGGCTACTGTAGTGCCCATCTTTAAAAAAGGGAAGATCCAGGGAACAGGCCAGTCAGTCTCACCTCAGTCCCTGGAAAAATCATGGAACAGGTCCTCAAGGAATCAATTCTGAATCACTTAAAGGAGGGGAAAGTGATCAGGAGCAGTCAGCATGGATTCACCAAGGGCAACTCATGCCTGACTAATCTAATTGCCTTCTATGATGAGATAACCGGCTCTGTGGATGAGGGGAAAGCAGTGGATGGTGCTATTTCTGGACTTTAGCAAAGCTTTTGATACAGTCTCCCACAGTATTCTTGCCAGCAAGTTAAAGAAGTATGGGCTGGATGAATGGACGGTAAGGTGGATAGAAAACTGGCTAGATGGTCGGGCTCAACAGGTAGTGATCAATGGTTCCATGTCTAGTTGGCAGCCGGTATCAAGTGGGGTGCCCCAACGGTCGGTGCTGGGGCCGATTTTATTCCATATCTTCATTAACGATCTGGAGGATGGTGTGGACTGCACCCTTAGCAAGTTTGCAGATGACACTAAACTGGGAGGAGTGGTTGATACGCTGGAGGGTAGGGATAGGATACAGAGAGACCTAGACAAATTAGAGGATTGGGCCAAAAGAAATATGATGAGGTTCAACAAGGACAAGTGCAGAGTCCTGCACTTAGGACGGAAGAATCCCATGCACTGCTACAGACTAGGGACCGAATGGCTGGGCAGCAGTTCTGCAGAAAAGGACCTAGGGGTTACGGTGGACGAAACGCTGAATATGAGTCATCAGTGTGCCCTTGTTGCCAAGAAGGCTAATGGCATTTTGGGTTGTATAAGTAGGGGCATTTCCAGCAGATCGAGGGATGTGATCATTCCCCTCTATTCAGCACTGGTGAGGCCTCATCTGGAGTACTGTGTCCAGTTTTGGGCCCCACACTACAAGAAGGATGTGGATAAATTGGAGAGAATCCAGCGGAGGGCAACAAAAATGATTAGGGGGCTGGAACACATGACTTATGAGGAGAGGCTGAGGGAACTGGGATTGTTTAGCCTGCAGAAGAGAAGAATGAGGGGGGATTTGATAGCTGCTTTCAACTACCTGAAAGGGGGTTCCAAAGAGGATGGATCTAGACTGTTCTCAGTGGTAGAAGATGACAGAACAAGGAGTAATGGTCTCAAGTTGCAGAGGGGGAGGTTTAGGTTGGATATTAGGAAAAACTTTTTCACTAGTAGGGTGGTGAAGAACTGGAATGGGTTACCTAGGGAGGTGGTGGAATCTCCTTCCTTAGAGGTTTTTAAGGTCAGGCTTGACAAAGCCCTGGCTGGGATGATTTAGTTGGATTTGGTCCTGCTTTGAGCAGGGGGTTGGACTAGATGACCTCCTGAGGTCCCTTCCAACCCTGAGATTCTATGATTCTATGATTTTGTAACATAGTGTGGCCCTGAAAGACCTACCCTACCTATGGTCCACACACAATGCCTAAGTCCTCTGTGCCTCTCCCTCACATCCTCCACCACCTCATTCCTGTGTGAAATAGAGAGGATGTGTGGGGGTGGTTTGTTTTAGGTGGGAACCATAGGCTCCTTGGGAGCTCTGGGGCTCAAGCACCTACCAGAAAAAATAAGGGGTTGCTCACAACCACAGGACCATATTAATCTTTTGTAAGCCCCAGTGCCCGGACCATGGCCCTGTCCCCGCTCTGCCCTGAGGCCCCGCCCCTGCTTGGCCTCTTCCCCCTGACGCCCCGCCCACCACTTTCATGGGGACACAGAGAGGCACACCCATCGGCAAAAACAAAAGTCAGCATCTGTGGTGGGAATGCTACATGAGGAGTGGACGTATGTTGAAGGAGGAGAGGGAAGCTGCATTATTCCTGACAGTGGCACACCTTGGGGGCATAAGCTGATCTCCACATATCTGAGGACTTCCCTGCAGTACAAGATTTTGAATGCACAGTCAATGAGTATTACTGGAGTTCAGTCTCTAGAGGGCACCACACGGAGCTATTCCATGACTGTGACATCAAATGGGCTTCCACAGAGTCTTCCCCATCTCAACAAAGTGCAGCACTGTTTCACTTTGACAAATCAGTGTTTGCTATGTTCCCATGTTTGCTTTGGAAACTTTGGTTTGGGAAATTCCTCACCGTTGAGTTTGTTTGCCCATTGCTAAGGCACCACGTACAGCATCGCAGTATTCAGAGCCGTAGTGTAGCTTGAAATACTCATAGAGCCTTCTAAATTAGCTGTGCTACTGGAAGTTACTTCCCAAACCATGTAAAAAAAACCACTCAAAGTAGCAACATGCCCAGCAATCATTTGCATGCGTTACCTTGTTGAAAACAGTGGCCCTTCTGTCTTAGCTGTACTACTCAAGGCACATTGCACAAAAGTATGAACCCCGGCCCCTTGACAAAGGGAGACTGTCATAAGTCCATTGATCACCCACAGAATTCAGCCAACGGTAGGGTTTGAATTCACAGTGCGTAGTTGGGGCTCAGGTTCAGTGACAACAGCACGCCCCCTTGAACCCTTTGGACCTCATATGGCTGAACATACACATTTCAATCTCTTTGGTGCATGAGTTTGGGCCCATTCCATTGCAGAAAGCTAAACTCCTCCTTTATCAACTTTTTCAGTATTTCCTCCCTCAAAGGGCAGTAGATGTAATGCAGCAGCTGAGATAAATGTCAAGCAAGCAACATTCGTTGGGGATGATTCAAGCCAGAATTTTAGCCTCAACTGTGAGCAATAAATAAATAAATTAAATAAAAGGTTATAAGAACTGGTTGATTTTGTAAAGTGCTATGAGGCTTTTGGGGGGGGAGGAGGGGGCTTTCATCTCAGTGAGCACTTGAGGAAATGACCCCAAAATTGAGCCATTAACCCTATCCCACCTTCCCTGCATCATAGCAAATTTTAAGACCATTCTAATAAGCTTACAGATTTGAGAGGACTGAGAAAGTACTGCTCAACATTAACTATAGCAGAGTGTGCCCTCCGCTACAAGAAATCTAGCCTGACAGAGCTGATCACAATGCCCCCATATTTCTTACTCTCTCATTATTGATCAGTACCCCTCACAACCTGAAAGTTAAGCCACCTGACCACCTCCAGGACTCCACGTACCAGACCTCCTCCATCACTCATGAAGTAAAAGGAAAGGAAACTTTGCATCTACCAAAACAGGGCCTCTAAAGGGTTCAGGAGTGAATCTCAAAGCACATTCCAAAACACTGTACGCACAACAGCATTCAAGGGAGTGGGTGGCTCAGGGGATTAATTATTATAAACTCAAAGCTATTTAGGTTTTAATCCAGCACTGACTGGTAACAGGGATGGGACTGATCTCCAGTATTTAGAATGCTGAGAGCATCATGAGCTGTCTAGTAAATGCATCAACGCTGCAGAAACACCAAACACTTATGGTTACTTCTGTTGCATAGGAAAGAAAACGATCAGCACAAGTCACTCTCCATAACTGCTTTTCAAATCTACGTTACACACAACAGAACATGGTGTTGTGGGCATAGGATTAAAGCTATCATTCTTTGCTTTTTGACCCAGTTGACACTTTTCAGCCTAATCCCCTCTTTCCCCCTCTCCTCCCTCCCTGCTCCCACGCACATCTCCGCCACCTCTATTGCATTTGGAAAGATCAATATCTATTTATCTATTTGCATTAACTGAGTTAAATCAAATTTGTCATTTGCATTGTTCCAGATAAATTCCAGAGGAACAGGAGCAAACAAATACACTGTGACAAAGGAGCTCATCTGAATAGGTTTTTACAAGTCTAATCAAGACAACACATACAAGGGTTTTGATCAACCAATACCCCACTCTCGCCCCTGCTGTAGCCTGGCTGGCTTTGAGAGTTTTTTGCTTTATGAACCGCAACTTTATGAACAACAACGATCTTATGAATGACCGGTTATATGAACCATTTTTCTGCCACAGAATGTGACTTCAATCCTTCAGCCAACATTTGAGCGGCTGCCCAGGTGTGACAGTGCCATAGACACCAATGAGATCATGGACCACAAGTCTGACCAGGACTCTGAGAATGGGGAGATGTCTTTGGAAAGCCAGGATCTCTTCCCTACATAAGAGCCTTTGTCCTTTCTCCTATCCAACTGTTCTGTAAAAGGCTTCATAATTAATGTCCATAGTGATCTTGGGAGCAAAAGTTCCATTTTTCATCAGAAGCAGCAAAGAGTCCTGTGGCACCTTATAGACTAACGGACGTTTTGGAGCATGAGCTTTCGTGGGTGAATACCCACTTCGTCGGATGCATGCACGAAGTGAGTATTCACCCACGAAAGCTCATGCTCCAAAATGTCTGTTAGTCTATAAGGTGCCACAAGACTCTTTGCTGCTTTTACAGATCCAGACTAACATGGCTACCCCTCTGATATTTTTCATCGGAGAAAGCAGACATGAGTTTTGAAAGATCCTAATATGAAGGACCTTTCCAGACCACCACACATTAATATTAATGAACCTGCTGTGGTGAAGGCTAGGACTATAACAGCATTTAAAAGAGAACTGGATACATTCATGGAGGTTAAGTCGATTAATAGCCAGGATGGGGTAAGGAATGGTGTCTCTAGACTCTATTTGTCAGAGGGTGGAGATGGATGGCAGGAGAGAGATCACTTGATCATTGCCTGTTAGGTTCACTCCCTCTGGGGCACCTGGCATTGGCCATTGTCGGTAGATATGATACTGAGCTAGATGGACCTTTGGTCTGACCCAAGGCGGCTGTTCTTATGTTCTTATCTCTAGCAAATATTTCTTGGCCTGTAGATTATTCACAACAGTCACTATTCAAAACTCAAGCATGTGTTTTGATTGGACATAGAAGTTGCATGGTAAGTTTTTGTTCCCTGATTGAACAGACATTCTGAGCATCATATTTATGGTGTGAAAACTTGTTTGGGGGAGTTTAACATTCTCTTTCTGCAAATATCTGTAAAAGTGGGCTTTTTTCCAGTCACTGGCCTCAAAGCAGACTATTTCTAATTCACTTTTGTCCCTCAGAGTTTTGAGTTATATCTCAGCTATTTCCTTGAGTTGAACCAAGTTTCCTTAATCTTTCAAAAAAACTCCTGTCAGAGAGTAAAAAATATATTGCCAGTCTGCTTTCAGTCCAGTCAAACAATAAAGGTCAGGAAATGCCAGCTACCCCTTACTATATACAGCTTCATCCCTAACAGAGGGTTCCTCAGTTCCTCCAGAATCTAACAAGCATTTTCTTGTCCCAAGTTCTGTGGGTTCCTTTGATTTGTGATGGATTAGGCCCTGGCTCTTACTGAAAGCATCCTGCCCCTAAGGAGAGCCCCTTTCTTCTGAGAGACAAGTCTTATCTGCTGGAATATTCCTGATTCCCTCTGATTTAACCCCTGTTATGGCAATCTGCATGCAGGGTTTATACTCTTCCTCATACTCTTGCAGTTAACGTTTCCTAAGAAGAACTCAAAAGTGCAGAGCTTGTCAGTATACCAGCAGTCTAGACAATTTTTTTGCCAGTGTGTTTGACCTTGCATTTATTCAAGTTGAAGTTCAGTTATCATCATGTTCCCCATTCTCCCAATGTATTTAGGTCCACCTGGAGTTACCTCACAATCCTCTGCAGATATTACTAACTGAAATAACTTTGCATCAGTACCAAATTTCAACAGCTTTCTCTTAACTACCTTCTCCAAGATATCAGATATATTAAAGAAAACAGATCCCAGTGCCAAAACCCCACCATTAACTTCTCCACTGCTGTGTTTCTTATAATTTTTATAATCTGCTTTCCATCCATGACAACAGTTTCATCCCTTACCCTGTCACCACATGGGAGTTTATCAAAGGCTTTTTGAAAATCCCAGTGTATTATGTCTCTTGAGTCGCCATTATCTACTAACTTTTTCAAAGAAACAGGTTAGATATCTTCTGTGATGGAAACCCACTAGAGAAAAGGACTACAGCTGTACCCTCCAGAAAATGCACTAGTGTGAACTGATCAAGTTATGCTAACATCCATCCTCACTGATAGTATGCATGTTACCTATTATGTCTCAGATAACTCCTGTGTCTTCACATTAAAGTTCAGGCAAACAGTATGAATTAATTTCTTTAAAGGTGAACTGAAATCTCTAAAAGATCCCTGGACCAACCATAATAGAACATACCACTGGATGTGCAACGATCAGCAGCTACATCACAGAAAGAAAACTACATTTTAAATGTACTTTTGTTTTCCTGGGGGTGGGAGGAAGCTGCATCCTCTCCCGTTGCACTGCAGAGATCCCACTTAACTAAGCTGTCCCAGCATGCACTGTCTTAGTATCATCGGTATACTCTGTGATCAGCTCTGGAGCAGGGAGTCTGCTTGCCAGTCAGTTTTTCACTCAACAGTCCGTGGATTGCTTAAAACTTAATATTTTTACTTTCTATTCCTCAGAGGGCACCTTGGCAGCAATCTGGAGTACAGCACAGGGAGTATGGCCTCAGTGCACAAGAGGAAGGCAAATGGTGATGGATCAGGAGAGTGATCATAGGACCTGCTGTGGTCCTCTGTCCTGCCCAGAACAAACACACAGAGGGCCACTTCTGGGCTGAAGTGTGGTAGCCTCAGAAGATCAGTTCTGCAACTGCTTGTTCTGTGTGGGTCAGAATCCTGCCCATTCCTGCCCTCATCATCATCATCACAAAAGCCCAACCCCACTTTTTAGGCCACAGACTTGGCCAATAGTAAAAAAAGAAGATTAGGCCAACATTTTCAGAAGTGGTCGCTGGAAAATTTTTGACCAGCTCTAGGGATGAGTTTGTTTACAGGAATTACAGAAAAGCAAACATTCTACCAAGCTAGGTAATACAATAATTTTTATATCAATGGTCTGAGAGCATTTAAATTACATTTATATGAGTATCCACTACTGCTTAATTTTTATGCATTTTATTTTGTGTGCCTATGTACATTATATATGTATGTGTGTGTACATATAATCACTAAAAGTCAGTTTATTCTATTGCATCAAGTATGGCAAGTTCCCTAATTGGGTTGTGAGTTAGTTCCTACTGCAAACCAATGACTGGGTCATGATTTGAGGAATGAAGTCTTATGCAAGGCCGGAATGGCTTAGCACAGCAGACGGATGGTGATGGAGTGTTTTTATTCATTGTGGAGGAAATATTTCTAAGATTATATCAACATAGCTGTGATCCTTTACATTCCTGATATATCCACTGAGCATTTCAGAGTATTACCCATATTTTTAAAGTGGTTTTTAAGCTTCTGAACACTTCTGAAAGGAATATTCATCTTTAGCTCACTAGCAACTGGCAAGCAATTTTCGTAATAGATGTCATTCTTCAAAGTAGGGGTTTGAAGTATTTAGTCCAAGCTTTTGCCTGAAATATGAAGCTAGATAAATACTTTATTTATGAATTCACTCTAAATAAACCTTCCTAGGCTTTTAAGACCAGTGGGGTTTCATCTGATAAAGGTTTATGAAATTCCTCTGTGGCTAAATGCACAGGGATAGCAAACCAAGTTACAGATGTTGCCAGAGTTGTGAGTTTTGTTCCTCTATGTTTTCCTTTAGTTTTTCTTCCTCCTTTCACTTTATGGTATGCTTATTGAGTGAGACTATACTTATTAATCATCTGTAGACTTGATAGGTAGATACCAAATTTGGTCAGAAAAATTCCAAACAAATATTTTTTGCCAGAAATTGCTGATTCATAAAAATGTTGCATGGAGATGATTTGATTTCAGCAGAATTCCAAAAGAACCAAGGCAGGGGTCCAACGGATCCCTGCCTGCCAGGGTTTCCATCAGCCTAGTTTCCTATTGGCTCACCTGCCTGTATCCTCACTAACTTGGGCTTCCAGACTCCCAGCTCCTCAGCAGCTCATGTAGCCAGCTCTGGGGAGCTGGGAGCCCCAGTTCCCAAACTCACAGACCCTTAGCAACCCAAGCTCCAAGGGCTTCCTGGGACCATGGTTCCAGGGCTGTCAACTAGGCAGACTGCCCCATTGGCAAGGCTCCATTCCCATTGACAGAGAAATTTGAAATTTTAGGTTTTCATTCTAAATCGTAACGGAACCAAATTTGAAAATATCTAAGTCTTCCCCAAAAGGGAACTGCCTCTCTATACCCAGCTCTGGTAGATATATGTTTAAAATCAATATGGCGATCTTTTTTTAAATGTTAAAAAAGAGAGTGATTGTGATTGCTACAAAATTAGCATTTTTTAAATGAAGAAAGTTGTGAAGATTCAGCACAATTTAGAAGGCTTAACAATGCAAAATGGTTCACATTCAAGCTGCTCACACCATTACTGATAGAAGCAAGAATGTCTAAAACCAAGCTGACCTATCCAGGAATATATCGGTGCCTTGAAGAGAATCTCTAAAAATCAAACCGACATAGCCAGGAATGTATTGATGTCTTAATTTGAATCCATAGCAATTTACAATATCTCTGCACCAAAGAATGACAGAAGTCAATATAATAAACTGTCTCTCTAAAAATACAATTTGTTTATTAATCCAGTAAAATATGTAACAACTTTAGATCAATGTTACAAATTCTATGGGCATTCAGAATTCAATATGAATTTTTCTTTTTTCCCCAACATATTTTCCAGACAAAAACAAAATAAATCTTAACAAACAACAAACTAACAAAAAAAATCGAATCGAAGGAGCCTGTTAGGCGTTTTTCAAATCACATGGTGAGCTGTGCTTTGTATTTTGTAATTTAACAGTAGAGTCCCAGAAAAGAGAGTTGCCAAGAAGTGAATAACCGGTAAGTAGAAGTTGGCACTGAGGGTGAAATCCTGGCCCCCTTAGATCAATGGAAGTTTTGCCATTGATTTCAATACAGTCAAGATTTCACTATAAGTCTTTATGGGGAAAACAACTATTTCTTATTATATTTACTAACTTCATCCTATTTCAAATACACCCATCCATTCTGTTTACAAATACAAAATTTATCAATAACAAAACCATAGACAGTATGATGAGGCCAAAGTCCCAAAATGAATTACCTTTCTGATACCCCCTAACCAAAACTCTCTCACCCCATTCCATCAATCCATCCCTCTCCACCAGAAAACAAAAACAACAGAGAAGTTTTGTAGTGTGACCATTAGTGTGTTAAGGCCAGATTCTGATACTGTGAATCAACTTTACTCAGGATGAATAGCTCCTTATTCCACAGGAAGTCCCATTAACTTCAGTGGAACTATTTGTGGAGCAAGGTGTTTATTAACTACGGTAAGTGACACACAATTTGGCTCTTTGACTTTGTAGGATCAGCAAGGGAACCAGAATTCAATACGTATTTGCAGAATTCTTCAGCAAGTCCTGAGGTTGAAGGCCTCATACACTGATGGTGCCCTACCTCCAACAGAAATGAGGAGGTGGCCCCAAAAGGATCCCAGTGAAGAAAGTAATTACACACAGAAGGTCATAGGTAAGGAGCAACTGGAGGAAAAGAGGCTTTCTGGGCGAAGTAGAGTAGGGTGTTCCTTTGGAGATCTGAGTTGTCAAGCTAACATCTAAGAGAATCTGGAGGCACTGGTTGATGGCCAGCCTCTCGCAAATGAAATCACAGGGTTCAACTCACAAACAACACAGGCCTCTATCCAGAAAAGTACTTAGACATGTGTTTCAGTCTTAGGCCTGGTCTACACTATGAGTTTATGTCGAATTTAGCAGCGTTAAATCAAATTAACCCTGCATCCGTCCACACAATGAAGCCATTTACTTCGACATAAAAGGCTCTTAAAATCTATTTCTGTACTCCTCCCCGACGAGGGGATTAGCACTGAAATCGATATCGCCAGTTCAAATTAGGGTTAGTGTGAATGCAATTTGACGGTATTGGCCTCCGGGAGCTACCCCACAGTGCACCATTGTGACCGCTGTGGACAGCACTTTCAACTCAGATGCACTGGCCAGTTAGACAGGAAAAGCCCCGCAAACTTTTGAATTTCATTTCCTGTTTGCCCAGCGTGGAGAGCTGATCAGCACAGGTAACCATGCAGTCTGAGAGTCAAAAAAGAGCTCCAGCATGGACCGTACGAGAGGTACTGGATCTGATCGCTGTATGGGGAGACGATTCCATGCTAGCAGAACTACATTCCAAAAGACGAAATGCCAAAACATTTGAAAAAATCTCAAAGGGCATGATGGAGAGAGGTCACAACAAGGACTCAACACAGTGCCGCGTGAAAGTTAAGGAGCTCAGACAAGCGTACCAGAAAGCCAAAGAAGCAAACGGACGCTCCGGGGCAGAGCTGCAGACCTACTGCTTCTACACTGAGCTGCATGCAATTCTGGGGGGTCCGCCACCACTACCTCACCCCGACTGTGGATTCCGAGGAGGGTGTAATCTCAGCCATGCCTGAGGATTCTGCGGATGGGGAAGATGAGGAGGAGGACAAGGATGACCTTGAGGAGAAGACACAGCACACCTTTCTCCCCAATAGCAAGGATCTTTTTCTCATCATGACTGAAATACCCTCCCAAGGCAGTATCCCGAACCATGAAGCCGGAGAAGGGACCTCTGGTGAGTGTACCTTTGTATATATAATACATGGTTTAAAAGCAAGTGTTTTTTAATGATTAATTTGCCCTGAGGACTTGGGATGCATTTGCGGCCAGTATAGCTACTGGAAAAGTCTGTTAACATGTCTGGGAATGGAGCGGAAATCCTCCAGGGACATCTCCATGAGGCTCTCCTGGAGGTACAGCCTTTGCAGAAAGTTTCTGGAGAGAACCAGCCACACGATGCGGGGAGGAGTAAAGCGATCATCCCAGAGAATTGGATGGGTGGGAGGTTACTTTGGTTTCTGCTGCTGCATGTTAACATGAAAACTGCAGTATTCAACGGGCTTTGCTTGTTTGTATGGGAAAGGAGGGCGCTGCTTTTATGAAGATTGCAGAAGCCGAAAGACTATGGCTTACCA
This sequence comes from Mauremys mutica, assembly GCF_020497125.1. NCBI lineage: Eukaryota > Metazoa > Chordata > Testudines > Geoemydidae > Mauremys > Mauremys mutica. Next base: position 121,383,138 of record NC_059072.1, on the reverse strand, counting down.
TGGCCGCATGCAAGCTGAGTTCTGTTGCCGGCCCTGTGTCTGTGATCTCTAACACCAAAGCCACAGGCACTCAATATAAAAGATGCAAAACGCAACCTTGTACCGAAATCACGTGCTATGTAATGTGAATAGTGTTGTTCACCATGAAAGAGTATACCCATTGTTCTGTAAAATGTATCTTTTAAAATACTTCTCTCTCTTTTTTCCCCTCCTGCAGCTGCAAATTTTTTAAGTCTCCCTCCTCCGTCCCGAAGGATACGGGTCTCCCTGTCAGATAAGGCGGTGAAAAAAATGCACATGCGATGAAATGTTCTCTGAGATCATGCACTCGACCTGCAATGAAAGAGCTCATCTGAATGAGAGGAAGGACACAGTATCACAGTACAGGAAAGTGGCCAATGACCGTGAGGACAGGAGGGACGTGAAGACAGGAGGGACGAACGTGAGGACAGGAGGGATGATTGAGATGAAAGGTGGTGGCAGGAAGATCAGAGGAGGCAGGATGCAATGCTGGGGCAACTGCAGGATCAAACGGACATGCTCCCATATCTGGTGGAGCTTCAGGAATGGCAGCAGGATCACAGAGTGCTGCTGCAGCTCCTGTTTAACTGCCCTCCCCCCTCCCCAAGTCCCATAGCCTTCTCACCCAGACGCCCAAGAACGTGGAGCAGGGAGGCTCCGGGACCCAACCACTCCACCCCAGTGGACAGCCCAAGCAACAGAAGGCTGGCATTCAACAAGTTTTGAAGTGGCCTTTTCCTTCCCTCCTCCCCTCCTCCCACACCCCACCTGGGATACCTTGTCAGTTATCTCCCTATTTTTATAATCAATTAATAAAGAATACATGGTTTTTAAACGATCGTGACTTTATTTCCTTTGCAAGCAAGCTGTGTCTGCCGTTGCTCTGGGGAGGGGCGACTTACGACATGGCTTACAGGGAATTAAAATCAACAAAGGGGATGGCTTTGCATCCAGGAGAAACACAAACAACTGTCACACAGAATGGCCCCCTCAAGGATTGAACTCAAAACCCTGGGTTTAGCAGGCCGTTGATTTCACAGAGGGAGGGAGGGAGGAAGCAAATGAATACAAAACAAATCTGGTCTATTTCTTGTTTTGATCCACTCCATCTATCTTTTACATCTTAGGCTGGCAGCAGACGGTGCGGTACTACTGCTAGCCATCGTCATCTCCTGGGTGCTTGGCAGAAGATGGGAATGACCTGGCTGAGTCATTCCCATGTCTGCCCAGGTGCCCCGACTGACCTCACCAAGGTCGGCTAAAAGAGAACCCAGGAGTACGATGACGATGGCTACCAGGCGTAATGCACTGTCTGCTGCCAAAAGGCAATGAGCTGCTGCTGTGTAGCAATGCAGTCCCAAGTCTGCTAGCACCCAGCAGACATACGGTGACGGTCAGCCGTGCAGGCTCCATGCTTGCCGTGGTCTGGCGTCTGCACAGGTAACCCAGGAAAAAAGGCGTGAAATGATTGTCTGCCGTTGCTTTCACAGAGGGAGGGAGGGGGGGCCTGACAACATGTACCCAGAACCACGTGCAACAATGTATTTTGCCCCATCAGGCACTGGGATCTCAACCCAGAATTCCAATGGGCGGGGGAGACTGCGGGAACTATGGGATAGCTATGGGATAACTACCCACAGTGCCTCGGCACTATGGACGCACACCGCCAATTAATGTGCTTAGTGTGGACACATGCACTCGACTTTATACAATCTGTTGCCAAAAATCGAATTCTGTAAAATTGGAATAATTCCGTAGTGTAGACATACCCTCAGTGACTTCAGTGGGATTACTCACATACATAAAATTAAGCACATTTAACTGTGCTGCTGGATCGTGCTTAGCTCAGAAAGTTCATAGAGCCCTGGCTCCAAATGTATCACTCTAATTGATCCAAAGGGGGTTGTTAATCCCTTTTGTACCATTTAAAACAGAAAATTTTACTCAGCAGTTTAGTAAATTCCTCCATCATTTGTCACCATATCAAAATGAGATCAATTAAAAAAATATTTGACCATGGAACATTTTGGCACTTCAGTATTAATATTACTTAAGTGGAAAGAAAGATCTCTGGGGTTTCATTTACACTGGCACTCAATTTATCAATATACATTTTTCATAAGAGAATAAAAATCAGTTGCCAAATTTTGAAATGCAGAAATCTAAGCTGCAGCTGCAAAACACAATATATGTAAACCTATTATACTTGCAAACCCCATGTTTGTGCTTGTAAGCAGTTAGGTAGGTGCACAAGTACCCAATTTGGAAGTGCAAGTGCCTGTTTTTTATGGTTCATTTATTTATTGTTGGGTTGTGTGTGCCCACCTGCTCCACTATCCTCTTCTGGAAACTGTGCTCAAATTGTCCTTAATAATAGCCTCTGGTGACAGTAGGCTAGTTGTTTATGGCCCAATCTTGCAGTCCGTAAGACCTGAATGACAATTTTGCTTTTTTAGGGAATCCAAGATTGAGCCCTTGAAAATAAATAGCCAAAATATCTTTTTTTTATAACTACATCGTGGACCATCTGCTATACTCAGTCAAACTGATGACAATCTAAAGTAACATCAAGTTCAGAATTTGGAAGAATTGAGGTGTTACTCCAGATTTAGACCCATGTAACTGAGATCAGAATCTAGCCCATCATATATATTTTTGGGTCTTTTAATTTAAATGCTATGGACTAAACTCATCAATAATGTAAATAGGTGAAATTCCAATGACTTTAACGGAACTGCTCCTGTTAACACCAGCTGTGAATCAGGATCTAAATATTATAGGCCAGAAGCGGTCCTTTTGGAGGATGGGGGAAACAAAGGCTTAAGCCAAAAGTATTGGCAAATCTCTGCATGCTGTATAAGCAAGGAGAACTTTACGATTCTTCACTGTATATTTTGTAGTATTGCCAACTCCTGTGATTTTATCACTAGTCTTGATATATTTGACGTATTATTTAAAGCTCCAGCTTCTGGAAATGTGAGAATTTAAGCCTTTATTTATTTAATGTAAGTTCCTAGCCCTCGTGGTTAAATAGAAAAGGTTGAAAATATAACCTGAGTGCTCCCTGAAGGCTCAAAACCCAATAGGCAAATAAAAGGATCTGAAACATTTTTTTTTTTAAATCTCATAATTTTTATGTTAATCTCATGATCATTTGGGTCCTGACTCATGATTTGTAAACTTTTGGGGTGGGCAATACTGAGAAGTGGTCACGGGAAGAATTCAAACTATAGCTACTCCCTGATACTTGAAACTATGGCTAATCTTCCTGTGTATATGCATTTGGGGGGTGGGGGCGGGAGACAGAGATTTGCAATGCCTCTGGCTAAATAAAGGATTACAAGAAAACATTTATCATGAAGAAGTGAAGCTACAGATTACTCCTTACAACTAGCCTTTCAGCCAGCCTGATTTAACATATGTTCAGTTTTATTGTCTGGAGAAGAAATAGAGGGCTAAAATGAAAAGAACAAGACAGTTACTGACCTGTGGGAAAAGGGAGTAAGTTGCATTGTCAATAGTGACAGAATGTAAAAATTCCCCATCAAACCAGAGGTTCTTTCCCAGCGGAGAGTTCTGTTTTGTCATAGCAAAGAGCTGACCAGGGTCACAACAGTCTTCCAGCTGTTTCCTAATAAAGAGAGAAAGGAAAAAATGTATTTATTAGGGCTCAGTTATGGAAATCTCATAGTGATGCTTCCCATCTTTACTTGAATCTCCACCCAGCTGAGACTATGTAGATGCTGTTAAGTCAAGCTTCTACATAGTAATAAAGAGCCAAACAACAGCAGATTTCTATTCTGAATATTGGTATGATCAATTTCATAGAATATCAGGGTTGGAAGGGACCTCAGAAGATCATCTAGTCCATCGTTTTAATTTTTATTTTTTTATAAAAATGGGAACAGTTTTTAGCAAAAAATATACCCATTGTCAACTAGTTCTAATTAGTAAACATAAAAACCACAGGTCTCTAGTACCCTTTTAAGAGTCACACACATGGAAATTAAAGAAGCAGTTTTTAAAACTATGGTTTAATTACATATAGGTTAAATACAATGTTTTATTGTTTATTACCAGGCCTATAAAAACCCCACAACTGAATACTCCCAAACTTTGGGAAAGTTGAGACCCAACTCCTAATTTATCAGTTCAGGTTTATTTCTAGTTACTAAAAATCCTTGTGCTACTTTCACAGCTCCTGCAACCTGACTGAAGTCCAACTTGGATAATTGCATTCTGCTATATTATATATGCCATGTAGTTTTAATGGGATCGAGCATTCTCCTTTCCTCTCCTATAAATTGTTGTATCATTGTGCACTATTAAACAAATGTTGTGTTCCATCCAAGAGGCAGTTGGGTTTTTATGAAAGGACAAGGTTTCCTATGTACGGTATGGGCCCAATTCTGAAAGTGCCATAAAGAGTAATCCTTACTGATAGGATTGTAGGATTACTCCCATGAGGCAGGCTCTCCAGTATTGGTGCCACAGTTTGCAATACTGTTGTTGGGCACTTTGAGCAGAACCGATGTCACAAAATTGCACATCAGAGCAGGATCTGCTGGCGTGGGCTTCTCTGCATTCAGAGAGCTCTAATTTCTATTCTAATTAGATTGTAAAGTCTTCGGGGTAGAGACTTTCTCAGAGAAACTAGCGCAACGAGACCCAATCTCAGGGTATGGCTACACTGGCGAGTTGCAGCGCTGGTCGTCCAGCTGTGCAGGGCCAGCGCTGCAGTGTGGCCACACTGACAGCTACCAGCGCTGCAGTGTGGCCACATTTGCAGCATTTGCAGCGCTGTACTGAGAGGTGCATTGTGGGCAGCTATCCCACAGAGCACCTCATCCCGTTTTGGCGCCGTTTTGGCGCTGAGTATTGTGGGAAGGGGAAGGAATTGTGTGGTTCATTCCGCTTCCTGTTCCAACGCCCCGTGGTGCATCGCTTCACTTCCCAGCAGTCACAGTTTCCCCGTCCATGTCTCTTGTCATTGTGAGTGCAGCACGCTTTCTGTGTGAAATGGAGCCTGAGCTGCTGAGGACTTTGCTGATGACTGTCGCCAGCACATCACGTTTGGCAGTTGAGCTATTCCTTCAGCTCCAAAGTGACAGTGAGGAGTCCGACGATGATCTGGATTTGCCTAATGCGGGTGACATGAAATTGCTTGTGGCGGTAACGGAAATGCTCAGCACCGTGGAACGCCGCTTTTGGGCTCGTGAAACAAGCAGTGAGTGGTGGGATCACATTGTCATGGAAGTCTGGGATGACGAGCAGTGGCTGCAGAACTTTTGTATGAGAAAAGCCACTTTCATGGGACTGTGTGCTGGGCTCGCCCCCACCCTGCGGCGCAAGGACACAAGATTGAGAGCTGCCCTGATGGTGGAAAAGCGGGTGGCTATTGCAATCTGGAAGCTGGCAACTCCAGACAGCTATCGGTCGGTCGGGAACCAGTTTGGAGTGGGAAAGTCGACCGTTGGAATCGTGTTCATGCAAGTTTGCAGGGCCATTAATCGCATCCTGCTAAGGAGAACCGTGACTGTGGGGAACGTGCAGGACATTGTGGATGGCTTTGCAGAAATGGGTTTCCCTAACTGTGGAGGGGCAATAGATGGGATGCATATTCCTATTCTGGCACCACCCCACCTAGCCTACGAGTACATTAATCGCAAGGGGTATTTCTCTGTGGTTCTCCAGGCGCTTGTGGATCACCGTGGGCGTTTCATTGACATTTACACAGGCTGGCCTGGAAAGGTGCATGATGCACGCATCTTTCGGAACAGTGGCCTGTTCAGGAAGATGCAGGAAGGGACATTTTTCCCAGACCGAAAGATCACAGTAGGGAACGTTGAAATGCCCATTGTGATCCTTGGGGACCCCGCTTATCCATTAATGCCTTGGCTCATGAAACCCTATACAGGGAAGCTGGACAGGAGCCAGGACCGTTTCAACTACAGGCTGAGCCGGTGCCGAATGACTGTGGAGTGTGCTTTCGGGCGTTTAAAAGGACACTGGCGGGCGCTTTATGGGAAGCTAGACTTGGGGGAAAGCAGCATCCCTGCGGTTATATCCGCATGCTGTACCCTCCATAATATTTGTGAAGGGAAGGGTGAAACATTCAGCCAGACATGGACCAACGAGGTGCAAGTCCTGGAGGCTGAATTTGCACAGCCAGACAGCAGGGCTACTAGAGACGCCCACCACAGGGCAACAAGGATTAGGGATGCCTTGAGGGAGGAATTTGAGGCTGAAAGCCAACAGTAATGTTATTTACCTTGACCAGGAGTGACGTGCACTGGTTACAGTGCTTTTAAGTGCCTGTGTTTTCCTTGCTGTTTGTTACCTGTGTTTTCCTTGGGGTTTGTTATCTTTCACTTTATGCAATAATAAAAACTGTTTCATAATCAAAGAAATCATTTATTTAAAAAAAAGGAAGTAAACGGGCAGGGGGGTTGGTTGTTGAACTGTACTTTCATAGGTTTGCATATGTACTGCCAGGAGTGCTGTGCACCTCAGAATTGTACTGTTGCATGGTGATGGGGGTTGAGTGCAGAGGGTAAGGGTCGTAGTTCTCTGGGCTCATAGGTGACCGTACAGGTCTCGGGGGCAGCTGGTGATGGTGTAGGTAAGAACCTGGATGCTGGGGAACGGGACTTGGAGCTGACATTGGTGCACAGGGGAAAGAGGTTTGGGAGGGTGGGGGTTTGGCACGGTAGTGCTCTGCTTGCATGGCTACCAGTGACTGCATATAGTCTGTTTGGCGCGCCATGAGGTTTATAAGCTGCCTCGTGGTTTTCTTCAGCAACAACTCCTTTCTCCTGCTTTCTGTTTCCTTCCAGTGCTGCATTTTTTCTCTCCATTCCTGCGCAGTTTTATTCTCTGTTGCACACTGGTTCATAACTGCCTTCACCAAATCTTCCTTGCTTTTCTTAGGCTTCCTTCTAAGGTTCTGAAGTTTTCTTTCAGTCACTGATAAGGCCGGTCCAGGACTAGTCAAGGACTCTATAAAAATACAGCAAATGATACATTTTAAGAGAGCCTGCATTGTGTATAATCTGAAGTTAGTTTCCAGTCTCACACTGTAGCATTCCTCAGACATTTCAAACACAGCTAGAGAATTCACAGCCTCCCCGAAATGGTAAGTGAGGGTAAGGCAGTAGAGTAGAAATCAATAAATCCTGGGAGACATATTCCTGCCACGGTTTGCCTGCGCAGGGGGCTTATTGCTTCATGGGTGCACTGCTGTTTGTGGGCTTTGGGAAAGGCAGGAAGCTGCTGTTGGGACCTGCATTGAAACACTCCCTCACACAGGAATTAATCCTGGGGTTCCTGCCGTGGTTTGCCTGCGCAGGGGGCTTATTGCTTCCTGGGTGCACTGCTGTTTGTGGGCTTTGGGAAAGGCAGGAAGCTGCTGTTGGGACCTGCATTGAAACACTGTGCCTCCCTCCATTTCACACAGGAGTTAATACTTGAAGATATCTCCCTGCTGCGGGTTACCTGGGAAGCAAGGGAGGGTCTCCTACAACAAAGCGGATTCCGCCCTGGCCCCTATGCAGCTTGCCTGTGTGCAGCCATGGTCCCCCCACCCCTCCTGGAACAGTGGCGCGGACACGTTAGCCTGACTGGGACAGGGACCACACTGGCTCTCCCTTTAAACTTGCTCAAGTGAATTGCCTATGCTCTTGCAAAAACTTTTGAAGAGATTACAGAGGCAGATTACCGCGACGTGATAGACCACATCAATGGGATATTCCACATCTAGGCATGCAAGCATGCAGCCATACCACCCCCTCTTCTCCCAAAACATTTGCACTGCAATAAAAGCTGCTTACCTGGGACCTGCTCCTGTGATTCTTCTGCACCAAGTTCCAGGTGCTGCGACTGGCTAGCTTCCTCCTGGCTTGAGAAGAGCTCCTGACTGCATGCCTCCTGGGACTCCGGGGTGTCTCCCCCCACCACAGTAGACTCACTGTCTGTTTGGATCTCCCCCTCCACCTCCCTCTCCTCTACCGGCTCTGAACTGTCCATCGTGGTCCTCGGATTTACAGAGGGGTCACCCCCATAAATCGCGTCCAGCTCCTGGTAAAAACGGCAGGTCATGGGGGCAGCGCCGGAGCGGTGGTTTCCCTTGCGTGCTTTGCAATAGGCACTCCGCAGCTCCTTTACTTTAACCCTGCACTGCAGCGCGTCCCGCTCATGGCCCCTATCCAGCATGGCTCTTGACACCTGGGCAAAGGTATCATAATTCTTACGGCTAGAGTGCAGCTGTGCCTGCACAGATTCCTCCCCCCAAACACTGATGAGGTCCATCAGCTCTCCATTGCTCCATGCTGGGGCTCGTTTGCCACGTGGAGGCATGGTCACCTGTAAAGATTCACTGATTGCACTCCACACCTTGCTGAGCAAACAGGAAGGGGATTTTTAAAATTCCCGGGGCATTTAAAGGGCGGGTCACCTGAGGCCAGGGAAGTAGAGTCTGACCTGATGAGCAGAGTGGCTGAACAGGCATTCTGGGATACATCCTTATACCCTGGAGGCCAATAACAGCGCTGGTGTGTGGCCACACTTGATGACCAGCGCTGCAGCACCAGCGCTGCAATCCTTATTCCCCATGCTGAGCAAGGTGTACGGCCAGCGCTGCAGCCAGGGAGTTGCAGCGCTGGAAGTGCCCTGCAGATGTGGCCACTTACTAATTGCAGCGCTGGAAAGCCTCCAAGTAGGACTGTGATCACAGGGGTTTCCAGGCAACCAAGGCCTTGCCTTGAGGGAATCCGAGACAGACCAGAGGGCTGAGGAGACCAGACCTGGAAAGAAGAAGTCATCCATAGAATTTGGTAACCATCTTCTCTGTTTGCCAAGCAGGAACTGTGTGAGGTTAGCACAGGGCCCGTTTGTGTACGATTGTGAAAGAGAGGGTCACTAAGAGGAATGTATAGCTTTTACTGTATCGTTCTTTAATGTCTAACATGGGAGTTATGTGCTTAATGTCATCCTTTACCATTTGTGTAATTCCTTCTCAAATAAACTATAGTGTATGCAAGTTAATTACTGTGGACCTTTTCCACTGGCATGACAGTAATCTGGGAGCCATTAAAGATCCATTCGGGGTAGTAGCCCCCTGATGCCAACATTTGGTAGCAGAGGATGATTACTATTGTGTCCAAGAAAAAAAGGTCTTTAAACTGAATCAAACTGTTTTCTGAACTGGTGGCCTTTGAGGAGCTTGGTATCCTGAATCACTGGTGTTAACCAACTAATTTAAATATTGTTCTGAATCAGTTCTGACTTATATTAATTTTAGCTCAGAGGACCAGATTTAGTTACAGTACACAGAAAGGGAAATATACCAGTGAGCAGGGTTGTATTGGTCGTTCCAAGAGTCGATGATGTTTCGCAAATGCAGACAGGGAAGCGTCATCGAACCGGAGGATAAGAGGGACACCCCTAATCCTCTGTGTGTGGTTGATGAGTGTTTGTTAAGACAGGTGTTTAAAAGCTTGGGGGCTGATCCATGTCTGGCTGATGCTGTCCCCACACTGCATGAGAAAAGTTTTGGACAACTTGCTGTTGAGGTACTGAAAGGGTTACACTCCCGAGAAAGCCCAAACAGAAGCACGTGTCATCTGTGCCATGTATTGTTCTATAGATAAGCTTGTAAAGGAGCGAGATGTTGTGCAAGAAAGTTTGGAACAGGAACTAGATAAATTAAAATTGCCGAACGAAAGCCTGAAACGCGACTTGCAAACTGCTGTAGCACAAAATGTAACCAAGGCTCGGCAGATAACAGCTTTAACTCATACATGTCCGGAAAGAATAAATATACAGGTGGAAGAGAAAGAGGAGCCCCTGCCAGGCCCCCCAGCAGCCCAGCCGCTAGTGATAGCAAATGCCTCAGCCTTCACGGCAAATACGAGAAGAAGTAAATTGTCCTCTGACTGAAACTAAAAACAGGCACTGGCTAAACAAATGGACTCTTTGACTAAGAGAACATGTTTGTCTTGGCTGTTGGAATACATGGTTAGAAAACATTTAGATCTTGAAGATTTAAGAGAACTAATAACTTGTGCTGGCCCTATGGAAGGAATGGCTTTGTTGGCAGGAATTGAGGCAGAGTTAAACAAAGGTGACTGTGATGGTATTATCCAGAAGGTAGCCCAATACTTTCTGACCCCCTCTGAATTGAGGAGGACAACTTTGTTGATACATCAGAAGGAAGAAGAATCTGTTATGGCTTCTTGTAGTAGGCTGGTGTTGGTATGCTCTCTGGCTGAAATCAAGGCGAAACAGCTGACAGATTTGATCTATGATGGTTTAAGGAAACCTATTAAGGTGTTCATAGGATCCTGGATGGATTTAGAACAGGTTGAACTGATTAAAGCAGCTCAGAAGACAGAAAGGGTAGTAAGTAGAGCAGGTAGTTTTTCCTCAGAAAGTGACTAGTGAGGCTCCTGACAGCAATCAAGCAGGCTATAATGGCTCCAACCACAGTGATATGGGACATGGTAGTTGCAATGAAATAGGACAAGGCCAAGGACGGTATGATAGGAGATGTGGAGTGTTTAGTGGGGGATCATTGCGAGCACAGATGGGCTCAACTTCAGGAAAGAGGGGCAGATATGGCCCATTTGGATGGGCAACCTCTGAAAACTTTGCTAACTGTGTTAAGTGATTTGATGGCAAGGACTAGATCACAGTCAATGCTGCTGCCAGGAGTTAAGGCCACGGGAATAGGTACAGATGATCTGCCAGTGAGTTCTTATGACTTGTTATCCCCGGAATTGGCTTAGATGAAATTGGCAGCTCCCTTTCCAGATGGCTCCACATTTCAGTAACAATGCCTCGCCCTTAGCAACCCCTGTCCGCAAAGGTAAATGTTAGTAGCCAAATTACAGCCCCACATAATTGGTAAATCTTACGTGGAAGAGGGGACAGAAGGAAACATATAATGGTTCCTTACATTAATTAATACAGGAGCAAAGGCAACTTTAAGTATTAAAACACCTGCAATGGGCAGTAGATCAAACTACATTTTAAATAAATACAGTGGTCTGTAACAGCATCACTGAAAAAGCTATATTAAAAGTAGATATGGTACAACTGGAAAAGTGAATGATTAATTTGGCAGAAAGGCTGGTTGTGAAGAAAGAGACTGTAAATAACCAGGTTGTTTCAGAAGGATTAAGAAAGTGAGCCTGGAAAGACAATAAGTGAATAAAAGAAATTTCTCGTGATTTGGGCTAGAAAGAAAAGGCAGTGGTAAAGATAGTGAAAAAAATGAGTAAAGTAGCTCCTCAGTGTTCCTATCGAGCAGAAGTTGTTCCCCACATTAAAAAGAACCCTGTTGCGGGATCTAAAAGCACAGGGGGTAGTAGTAAATTGTCAAAGCCCCTGCAACTCCGCAATCTGGCTTGTACAGAAACCAAATGGCAGATGACATGCCATGATTATATTATAAAAATATAATTGTAAATCTACCCTTGTTGTAGCCAGCCTTCCAACTATAGTGGCCAGAGCAACAGCCAAGGCTAAATGGTTCTCTGTACTGAATTTGTTATTTGTTAATTGTTTCCTTCTTTGAATTAATAACAGGCTAAATTATAAGAACTCCTGAGTTCCTGTTAACACCAAAGAAACAAATGCCTGTGCAGGTACAGAAGAAGATCTGGGTAGCAAATTTGATGCAAACGTTGGAAAACATTTGGACAGAAATCAACACAAACAAAAGGAAGAGCCAAAGGAATAATTAAAATATCGATGAAAAATAGAAAACACAGTAATGCTTAAAATTGGTAAACAAAGGTAAAATAATCCCTATATAAAGGAAACCCTTTCAAGTTAACAGATAAGTATATGGCCAGTCCTGCAGTTTTAGTAACCACTCCAGATAGAGACGTGTAAAACATTCTGATCAAATCCAATTATACTTGCCTGGGGATTAAATATAACAATTTTCAGAAATGAATGCACAGTATGTACTGGCCTATAAGGTCCGGTCAGAGGCCTTGTGTGTTTTGTTTTTGTTTTGGTTGCTTATGTTTTTGCAGGTTAATCTATAAATTTATGGAAGCAAGAAATATGCTTTGAAATTTGCTATGGCTTGTTAGCAATGTGATTACTAGACCTGTCTGTGCTGAAGAATAAGCCAGAAGATTGTTAAATTACTCAAATTTCAATACAATGAGCACCCTTCTTAGGGGCATAAGCATAAAAACATGCTGGGTCAAACTAAAGGTCCATCTAGCCCAGCGTCCTGTCTTTTAACAATGACCAATGCCAGGTGTTTCAGAGAAAATCAACAGAACAGGTCAATGATCAAGTAATCATTGCAGCCCATTCCCAGCTTCTGGCAAACAAAGGCCAGGGACACCATCCCTGCCCATCTTGGCTAATAGCCTTTATGAGTTTCTCTCTTTCTTTTACAACAAAAAACACCTTGCATAGTCTTGGCCTTGACAACATTTTCTGACAAGAAGTTCCACAGGTTAATTTTCCTGTGTTTATTTCCTTTTGTTTATTTTAAACCTGCTGCTTAGCAATCTTAATTGGTAACCCCTAGTTCTTTTGTTATATAAAAAAAGAAGTAAATTACACTTTCTTATTTACTTTCTCAACAACAGTCAGGATTTCATAGACCTCTATTGTATTCCCCCTTTAGTTATCTCTTTTTCAAGTTAGAAAGTCCTAGTCTTATTAATCTTTTCTTAGACAAAGTTGTTCCAGATCCCTGATTATTTTTGTTGCCTTTTTTTCTATGCTTTTTTTCAGATATAGCTTTGAACATTAAGTGAATGTTTTTTAGGGATCTATACACAATGATTCCAGAACTCTTTTTCTTTTGGGTGGTAGCAGCTAATTTAAACCCCATTCTTTTATATGTATAATTGGAATTATGTTTTCCCCACGTGCATTACTTTGCATTTGTCAGCACTGAATTTCATCTGCTTAGTCACCCAGTTTTGTAAAATCCCTTTGCAACTCTTTAAAGTCTGTTTTGGACTTGACTATCTTGAAGCTTTGTGTCATCTGCAAATTTTTGCCACTTTATTGTTTGCCTTTTTAATACATAGGTCATTTGACAGTATTAGCTTTCCCCTGTACAGATCCCTGGAAACGCTACTGTTTACCTCTCTCCATTCTAAAAACTAACCAGTTATTCTTGCCTTTTGTCCCTTATCTTTTAACCAGTTATTGATCCATAAAGAACTTTCTTTTTTATCCTATAACAGCTCACTTGCCTAAAAACCTTCAATAAGGGTTCAGAGACTTTCTGAAGATCTGAATACACTATATTCACTAAATCACCTTGTCTATATCCTTGTTAATCCTCTCAAAGAATTCTAGTAAGCTAATCTTTAACTGTAAAAGAGAAATGCAAAATTCTTTAGTTCTTCTATATTGGCTTTATTCTTCTTGGGCATTCCAAGGTGCTAAGGAGACCTTAATTACCCAGTGACCTCACTGGTTGTGTAGTAGGCTTCCTGCTTTTGATATACTATCAGTATAGAAAAATCTCAAAATCTGAAAGCAGCCTCCAGGTTTAATTCTCTGAAGACAGGAAAGTTGTGGTTTTTTTAAATAAAATAAAAAGCTTTTGGAAAGTCTAAATTCCAGTATTGGGATAGATAACAGTGCAGATTTATTCAAAGTCCTAGCCAAAGTAAACCTTACTGTGGGCAATAACTTGAAGCTAACCTATGTAAAATGACCTGTACAAAAGTCATGTTAAAGTTGTTTCCCTGATAATGTTTACTCTAGCAGCATTTTAAAAAAAAAGGCTAAAAGAAAGCAAAGTAAAAGGGAATTAAAAAAAATTCTATCCAGGTATCTGATTTTCCAGTACAAAAGCTCTCCACAACCCAATAAAGGAATATCAAGTTGCTAAACCCGGTAAAGGGGATGATAAGAAGGAAGAATGTGGAAGATGGGGAAATCTGGCACTCTATGGTAACAGAATCTGTCATTCCCTTTGAGGCCATAAAAGACACTCAGGGAATATGGACATTCCACGTACCAAATAAGGCATGTATTTCTGCTTGGGTACAGGGATTAACATCCAAGTTATTAACAAATGGGTGGCAAGAAGCTTCAGGAAAACATGCTTTAGTTAGTAGTTAAGAGGGAATATAATCCAGCTAACCAAAGGTGGTTAGGGATCTCAAGTGTAAGAAATGGTGCATATGCATTGGGGGCCAACGTATCCCAAGCAATTAATACCAAAACTGGGGAATTGTGGGACCCACATACGCCACATAAAAAAACCCCTCAGACACGCCAACATCATTGTATAAAAGCACCCCAAGAATACATAATTCAAGGGGCTTGGGTTTAAAAATAAAATTCAAATTCCAGTCATAAATATAGAATCAACTGTAAAATTGTATAACATCACTGAGAATATAAAAATGTGTTAATAAAGATGTAATTGGTGCACATAGAACACATGTTTACGGGGGTATGGTAATAAATCTGTATTTAAAGTGTCCAAACAAAAGTACCCTAACATAAATGTGCTTTAAGATGCCATACCTCATATGGTGACAATATGTAATATATGGAAGGATAAACATGGGTTAATGTAACCTAATCAACACAAAAACATTACAATATTCCTAAACATATAAAATGGGTAATTAAAAATTTTAATCCCTAGTGTATACACACACACACACCAGGAATCTAAATTTAGATTCCTGTGATCTTAGTCCCTGAGGAGTGAATCATCAATAGTCTATCACAGAGTCACCAGGCTAATGCTCTAAAACTGATCTCTAAAAAGCCAGTCAAAATCTGTTGAGGCATGCCTCCCCTCACACTGCTGCCGGGGCAAAAAAAGCCTAAGTGGTCTTGGCCTTCCTATGTCTGACCTCAGGGAATTTAGCATCCCCGCAGTGAGTCCACCTGGGCATGGCTCCTGGGGAAGCCAAAGGGCCTTGTAACTCTCCGCCAACATAGTAAAACAGAGGGTTTATTAATTAACAGGTACACAGTGTGGAACGGACTTGTTGGCACAGGAATCAGTAACTTTTAGCCAAATCCATCTTGGACTCCCCGCCTCTCTCCCAATCACAGACTGCTCAGCTTCTAGCAACCGGACCTCCAGTACGCCCATTGCCCCTCCTCCTGGTCTTTGGCTCACTTCCCAGGCAAAGTGGCACCTGGTCACATCCCCCCTTGTAGGTTTTAGGTTATGAGGGACACCTTCTATAGCTTACGTGCAGGCAACTTGAGTAGCCTTACCTGCCCTCAAGGGTCTTAGCAAGTCACATGCCCTTGTTCCTACCACCTATGCATCGGTGCAACCGGAAAACTAAGAAACCACACAGTATTTATGCAAAACAGTCAAAACTCACGTAGACTCACTTACAACAAAAAATGTACCAGTAATATATGCCAGCACCTGAAAAATAAAACAGGGTACTATGGAATAGTACCAGAAGGAAATGGATACAAATTATACAAAGAGAAATTATACAAATTGGGATATTAAAATACAAACTAATCAAGGCACACTAGACCAAATAGAATGGTCAACTAGACTGATAATATCTATAAAAGGTATGCTTGCTTGAAAATATAACGTTGTTTTAAAAGCTGTAGGAAAAATAAGATCTCAAATGTGTGCTTGGTATAATGATGTATGTCAAGTAACAGCATAAAATGGAGTTAAATGGGCAATGTTATTTTAAATTTCTGAAACTGCAGCATTATTCCCTTGTATGTTTCTGTTTTGAATACCAAATGTGTAAGCAATATAAGAAAAAACAAGCTTTATGGAAAACTTGTAAGATTGAGCTGTTGGATTATGCTACTAAAAATTATAAAATAATGCTTTAAGTTTTATAAAAACCAGAAAAGGAAACACACCATCTAATAGCGTACAAATTGTGGGTATGATTAATGCGATATTACAATTTTCTCGAGGGAATCCAAGACAGACCAGAGGGCTGAGAAGACCAGACCTGGAGAGAAGAAGTCATCCATAGAATTTGGTAACCACCTTCTCTGTTTGCCAAGCAGGAACGGGCACAGGGCCCGTTTGTGTGTTTGTGAAAGAGAGGCTCGCTAAGAGGAATATATAACTCTTACTGTATCATTCTTTAATGTGTAACATGGGAGTTATGTGCTTAATGTAACCCTTTACCACTTGTGTAATTCCTTCTCAAATAAACTGCATTGTATGCAAGTTAATTACTGTGGACCTTTTTCACTGGTATGACAGTAATCTGCTCTCCTGGGAGCCATTAAAGATCTATTCAGGCGTGGTAGCCCCCTGGTGCCAACAGGACTCACTCCAAAGGACCCCAGCAAGAGTCTAAACCAATAATGGCATAGGCACAATTAAACAAAGTATCTTACTCTCCTGACTTGGAGTGCTCTAATGTGTTTCTGTAAGGCCACAGCACTGCTAGAATCAGTCAATACGACATGAATTTATGGTGAAAGACAATATGGTGCCCAACAAGCTTATTTTTAGTATTCAAGAGCCAAAAATCAACCCAATTCAATGGTTTATGGATTTGGGACTGATCTGAGTTGAGTATTACAAGGGTTTCAGACACCTCTTCTAGGTTTTGTATCCTTGGTCCCTAACATGAAAGCCCTTCTTTCTCCAATAAGAAGTAAACACTACCACCCAAATTCTTTAGCAAAAAGGACTAACCCGAAAATTAACCCCACTCTGGCAGCCACCCAAGTTGGAGGTGTTCCAACAATATAGCACACAATCACCGCTCCTACTAGGTTCATAGCCTATGAAGCCAGAAGGAACCATTTTGATCATCTTCTCTGAGAAGCTGCATAACACGGCCATTAGATTTCCCTGAATTAATTCCTGTTTGAGCAAGAGCATATCTTTTAGGAAAAAAATCCAATCTTGATTTAAAAGATTGCAAGCAATGGAGAATTCACCACAAACTTGGTAAATTGTTCCAATGGTTAATTATTCTGTTAAAAATTTAAACCTTATTTCCAGACTGAATTTGTCTAGCTACATCTTCCAGCCATTAGATGGCGTTATGCCTTTCTCTGTTAGACTGAAGAGATTTCTCTATGCTGCACTATTCTGGGACTGACTTAGCTAACTTTGATTAGCTTCTTAAGATTTTGGAAATACTATATGTGACAGAACAACAATGTTTCTTTTTCAGAAATGTTCACTGTATCACAAAGTTTTTTAAAAAGCCAATTTAGTGCTCCAGATTTCTGCAGGCTGAAGTCTTCCATTCATACACAGAAAATATACAGCATTGGCAGCATCAATATGAGTTTGCCAACAAAACCCCACCCATACGCCTCATCTCTGATCTAGAGGGGCCTCTTCTCAAGATGAAATAGTTATAATCCTTGGCTTCTGGCCCTTCAGATAACTCCCAATTGTTTTATCTATGGCACAGACTTAGAAACTTGTCTATACCTTGAATCACTGTACTGCAAAACCAGGTGTGAATCTGCAGTGCACAAGCTTGCCATGTGTGAACATTGCTACAGCCAAGCCATACTCCAGGACTTTCAAACTTCACAGCAGTTGTCATGAACATACAGCTAAGGGTAGCATAAAATCCCTCCTTTACTTGTAAAGGGTTAAGAAGCTCAAATAACCTGGTTGGCACCTGAACAAAAGGATCAATAAGGGGAGAAGATATTTTCAAATCTGGGGGGGAAGGTTTTTGCTTTGTGCTCTGTGAGTTATCTCTGAGACAAAGAGAGAGACTGAGCAAGTAATCCAGCTCCTACTGAAATGATACATCTAATATCACAGAAATAGTAAGTAATAGCAAGGAAATGCGTTAGATTATTTTTTGTTTTAGCTTGTGAATTTTCCCTATGCTAAGAGGGAGGTTTATTCCTGGTTGTTTTTTTTTTTGGTAACTTTAAAGTTTTGCCTAGAGGGGAATTCTCTGTGTTTTAAATCTTATTACCCTGTAAAATTACCTTCCATCCAGATTTTACAGAGGTGCTTCTTTTACTTTTTTCTTTATAATAAAGTTCTGTTTTTAAGGGTCAGGTCTGTGCTCACCTTGGTTACCTATTTGGTTGGTGCGTTATTCTCAAGCCTCTCCAGGAAAGAGGGTGAAGGGGCTTGGGGAGATATTTTGGGGAAACAGGAACTCCAAGTGGTCCTTTTCCTGAATCTTTGTCTAACTCACTTGGTGGTGGCAGCGATACCATTCCAGGGCAAGGAATTTGTGCCTTGGGGAAATTTTTAACCTAAGTTGGTGGAATATAAGCTTAAAGAGTCTTTCATGCGGTCCCCACATCTGTACCCCAGAGTTCAGAGTGGGGAGGGAACCCTGACAGCCGTGTTCACACAGAATGTTACTGCACAGCAAGTCAGCACGCTATAGATTGCTGGCTTGCCACACAGTAATTCAATGTGTAGCCAAGCCCTGAGTTTCTTGGGAGCTGTGGGAGGAGCGGGGAGAAGGGTGTTTAAACTTAAATTTCTCATACCATAATAAAAGAGCTGGATTTATTTCAGTGATGATGCTCTCTCGCTGTGATCAAAGTTCTCTTTATTAAAAAAAAAAAAGTAAATTAAGGGACAAATTTCCCACCTATGTAAATAGATGAAACTTCATTGGCTTAAACAGCGTTGCACCTACTTACACTACTGCTGAATTTGAATTAATCTCACAGGTGCAACAGAGAGAGAATTTCTAGACACTAAAATTGTACAGGTCCAGCTGAGGCTACAGTTTGCCATGCAGTATCTGCTTTATTATTAATAAAGATGCATGAGCCACAAAGAACCCAGCTTGTGTCTCTGACCCTATGCTAAATTTGCAGAGCAAGCAATTACTAATCTTCTTTCCTACCAACCTTTTTAGTTCTGAACTGAGCAAGTTTGTTCTGGAAGCCACTGAGAGAATAAATATGGAACCCCACGGTGTAATTATTAGACTCACTTTTCAGAACAGAATCACACTCTAATATACTTTGATTTTGATGTAGTTTATTCCTACAAGTCTGTTTTAAACTGCTGTGTACAAAGCGTGCTTATGAGCTTTTGAAATATGAATTACAATGCATGAATTCTAATTCAATTCATTACTAGGCTAGATAAAGCTTTTCCAGAATTGTTATGTCAGAGAGATGAAGGACCATACACTTCCTTCAGAAAAAAAAATCACAGTAATTTTTAGTCATAGCTCAAGAACCCTACAGTAGCACCATTTTAAGCCTTGATTTTCCAGTGAAATCCACTAGAATGGAGCTATACATGCAGGCAGAGTCTCACTGAAGTCAATGGAACTTTATGTAGATTCAAGGATATATGCTAATAGAGCCTGATAAAGGACCTAAAGCTTAACTTGCAGCAGTTAGGGCCATGATGCACACAAGGTAGATCTGAGAAATCTGTTTCTCTCTGCTATAAAGGAGAACTAGGGCTTCACCAGATATTTCTATATTTCAAATAAAAGGCCTCTGCAAGTATCTTACAGCATATCACTGATTACCTCAAGAGCTCTCAGGCTCTGATACAAAGCCCATTGAAGTCAACAGGAATCTTTCCACTGCCTTCAGTTGGTTTTAGATCAGGCCCCTGAAGAGAACAGGGACTGGCCAAAAGGAGGTGGTTTTGTATCCGGCACCACTAGCACGGACTTTAGCATCTTGAAATCTGTGAAAACTCAGGCTATCCACCAGACGCGTGCATGTACACACACAATCCTGCTGGGGTGAAGTGAAGAAACAAATTGACAGAGTGAGACAGGTACCCAGAAGTCACCAACTACAGGACAGGCCCAACAAGGAAAGTAACAGAACGCCACTGGCTGTCACCTACAGCCCCCAACTAAAACCTCTCCAGCGCATCATCAAGGATCTACAACCTATCCTGAAGGATGATCCCTTACAGTAAGCACTGTATATATTACAGCACATGAAAAGATGGGAGTTGCCTTACCAAGTTGGAGGTTAGTGCTAACGAGGCCAATACAATTAAGGTGGAAGTGGACTATTCTCAGCAGTTGACAAAAAGGGGTGAATATCAACAGAGGGAAAATTACTTTTTGTAGTGACCCATCCACTCTCAGTCTTTATTCAGGCCTAATTTGATCATGTCCAGTTTGCAAATTAATTCCAGTTCTGTAGTTTCTCGTTGAAGTCTGTTTTTAAAGTTTTATTGTTGAAGAATTGCCACTTTTAAGTCTGTTATTGAGAGTCCAGGGAGATTGAAGTGTTCTCCTACTGGTTTTTGAATGTTACAATTCTTGATGTCTGATTTGTGTCCATTTATTCTTTTACGTAGAGACTGCCCAGTTTGGCCAATGTACACGGCAGAGGGGCATTGCTGGCACATGATGGCATATATCACATTGGTAGATGTGCAAGTGAACAAGCCCATGATGTTGTGGCTGATGTGGTTAGATCCTATGATGGTGTCCCTTGAATAGATATGGAGACAGAGTTGACAACAGAGTTGGTTCCTTGGTTAGTGTTTCTGTGGTGTGGTGTGTAGTTGCTGGTGAGTATTTGCTTCAGGTTGGGAGGCTGTATGTAAACGAGGACTGGCCTGTCTCCCAAGATCTGTGAGTATTTTTCACTCCATGCATTTGATGGGGTGGGTTTTAGCCCACGAAAGCTTATGCCCAAATAAATTTGTTAGTCTCTAAGGTGCCACAAAGACTCCTCATTGTTTTTGCTGAAACAGACTAACATGGCTACCACTCTGAAACTTGACTCCTTTCATTGCTTCTACGGAGGCAGAGATATGCGGAAGCTAGGTGGTCATATGTCTGTACGTGTAGTATAGAGAAGAAAATGTTAAATTATCAAGTGAACAGTCTATAATACCCATATGTTTTCACGGGCAGACAGCTGGGGGCTTGGGAGAATTTTATCCACCCACGCCTGCCCGCCAAAATGCATTAATAAAAAAAGAAACACTGAATCTGGAACAAAAGCTCATTTATTATTTCACTTTTAGTAAAGTGGGAAAATTTAGTATAAAACTACAGTATAAAACTACAGATGAAATCATTACTTTTTAAAATATGAGTAAAAGGAAAGACTGAAAAAATTCCAAACAATGATCTTCATCCTGGGTATCTTGAAATGAATTATTCTGCAACATCTGTAAGCTGTGAATCATCAGTCATGTCCTCGTGTACATATAAAATCATACACGGGCTGAGCTGTGATTGCCCCATTTTGGATTGAATCCGTATTTTAATACAATGTAGAACACTGAAACTATGCTCACTTACCATAGTGGTTGCTGGTACCACTAAAATCATCTGATTCAACTTCAGCACTTTGGAAGACAGCTGACATTTGGTATAGCTGAGCAAACAGAGATATTTCCAACTGGACTTCAATGATCTTTCCTTAAAGTGACAGTTGGCTTGCAACAGAGGAAGCTGAGTATTCAGTTAATTATGGTTGAAGTTGTAACCATACACCTGAAGCATGTCTTGAACTTGCATTTCTGTTACGTTCGGGGTTATGAAAGTTTGAAGATTTTGAAAAACCTTGTAGCCTCTTTATTCAAATCTCAACTGAATATGGGACATTGTAAAATCAATTACTTCAACACAGATGTACATATAAAATTCCTTTGCTGAATTTGGGTAGCTGGGTCCCTCTTTGCATTTTCTTGGGAACTTTCTTTCTTGGAAGCTCTGGCTTTCCAACTCTCTCCAACTTTAAACTTTTCTGGTGGATTTGCTCCCAGAATAAGTTGCAGCTTTCATCCGATCAGAGGGACTGAAGTGAATTACATGCCATTTTCATGAAAGATTGGCCATCTGTTGCTAAAATATCTGACCCTTGCAGAGTTTGGGACAGGTTGTCTATGATGTTTAGGACTTGTTGACCTAGTTCAATGTCAAAGACGAAGTCAGACTTTCCATTTGATCTGCAATGCCAGCAATTTGAGCTCTCATTTCAAGATCTTTTGTTGTATCCTTCACAAGCTCCCAAGTTGCACACACTGCATGGTAGTTATTAGAAACTGAAGCCAATGATTCTGCATGGAGAGTCCAGATGCCTGGTAACCTACTTAATATCTCATATTTTATATCCTGAAATATAGCATCTCATTTGGGTGATTTTTCAGTTAATTTAGTGATTTCCTAAACAGTTTCATGAGTATCTCTTAGGAGAGTGTATTTTTTAATAATGTCCTGGCATAGCAAAGTCAAAGCATGCCCATAGCAATGAGTATATGCAGTTCATGGGTCCTCCTGTTGCAGTCTGGTTGCTACACCTGGTACTAAGCCTGTCATAATAGTGACATCATCAAAGTATTGTACACAAAGGTTGTTGCTCATCACATTTAGAGTCAATAATATCTTTCGTTACTGAGATGATTACCTCTGCTGATGTACAGGCTACATTATACAGAGCAGTGAACTCTTAATGAACATCCTCTTATCACAGACATAAAACCACTTGCTCTTTGTTAGAGGAGTCTGTTGTTTTGTCTACCATAACAGAAATTTTCTTAGCTCTCTCTGTCTCACACACAATTTTAAGAGCCATGACTTTCCATGATCTCATTTTGAATAAGTGTACTTGCGAATTTGCCTTGACTCTTTTTCAGCCACTTTGAAACATCAGGATCATATTCTTCCAAACAAAGCAGTTGAATAAAGTTGCAGTCAACTATTCCACTTATGGGCATAATTTCAGCTCATTCACTATGATGGCATTGCAGTGCAAGTCCCTGTCTGGAAAGATAACATATACCGCTTAGTATTTCCTTTAGGATCTTCCTGCTTTCTTTGGAAAGTACTGCAAACTCAGTATGTTCTTTGTTGTCTTTTGAAGAGTATCAACTTGCTGCCTCTCAAATCTGTCTCAAGCCTTTTTCCAATTAGACAATCCAGACTGTATGAAGCATCATCTGTGTAATTAGTCAAAAGTAGCTTGCATCTAAAAGTAGAAACTAAGTATGTCTCTAACTGCCGCTGGCTTCAGAATAATGGAGTCTTTGAGTCATCATACCAGGATGAGTTGCAAGAATAGCCTTGTTTTCCAACATTATACACAGAGAAAGGGTTAAGTCCTGGTTGATAAGATGTCTCAGAAATGCTAACGGTATCAGGCAACTGGTGTTTATTTCCTTCTTGGTGCAGGTGATGGTGGAGAAAGCTCAGTACTACAATCTGCAGAAGTTGACCCACTCCTTGTTGGAAGTTTAGTTTCCTCCTTTCTATTAGCCATGGTTTTAAGTGATGTTATTTTTGAAAATATACAATTTATTTTTCTACTTCACTCAGTCACTACTCACTTAGTAAGAATGGTGTAGGATTGCTGAATTAAAACACACCCTCTTCCCCACTCTCTGACAAAACCAAAACATTTAGCTGGCCTCTTGGCTTTAAATAATCACTGTGTTCTTTGCAGAATGATCTAGAATGTGGCCAAATGAAGAAAGTGAACAGCCCCTGATCCGATGATTACACTAGAAAATGATTGTTTTTATGTTTTGCTTATGTAACTCCCTGGGTTCCTCTCTTGCTCAGACTCTGACACATAAAATGGCAGCGGGAAGTCCTTTGACCCTCAGGCATGATGGAACTGGGGTAAGAGTCTACAAAATGACAGCCACAGAATCACAGTCTCCATGATGTCTGGGCTCCCCTTCCCTTTGTGAAAAAAGTACATGACACTCGGGGAGGAGGTGGGCAGAGGAAAGAAGAGAAGAGCCAATCAGGAGGCTCTGGGGGTAATCCCCAGAGGACTGACAGCTGGCTGGATGATCCCAGGTCTCCCGGAGGGGTGAGAGGGGCTCAGCAATCCTTGTGCACAGAGAAGAGGGGAATCAGTAGCCTTTGAGAGAGAAGAGAGGGAAACCACCAGATAGTTGCAGAAATAATGGAAGCAGCACAGACAGGTGAGTCTAACCCAGGTACATCGAGCTTCCCTTCACAAGGAGACCCTGCTTCCTGAGCCAGTTCCCAGCCAGGGTGGAAAAGAACCAAAGCCTGCTGCAGGAAAGACCTTCTACCTGTCCCTGGCTACCAAGAGCTGCTGATCCCTGCAGGGAAAGAGGGATTTCAAGCAGCTAGGACCATCAGAGGACTGTGCCCTCCTTGTGCTGAACAAACTGAGTTATTAGGGGACTGTCCCCCCCCACAATAATTAGATAGCATACTAAACAGCTTTTATTATTTATTAACTACACACACACACACACACACACACAAACGCACCCCCGGTTTTAACAAGCATATTTCTTCTTGAACAATGGCAGAGAATTCATGGACAAGAACTCATCCCACTGAGCCTAGCCAACATCCTTTCAATCATGTTACTGAAAAGGACATTTCAACCCGTAAACAGAGGCCCTGAATCGCCTCTCACTTACAGCAATACAAATCAGGTGTCATTCCATTTAAATCACTGGAGTGATGCCAATGTAAAACTCTTGCAAGTGCAAAGAGAATTAGGCCCAGGAACTTCTAACACTTTAATGTCTGAGTCTTGACTCTCTTAGGGCCTGATCCAAAGCCCACCAAAGTCAATGGCGAGACTCTCATTGACTTCAGTGGACTTTGGATCAGGACCTCAGAGTCCAGTCTAACAGTGAACATCAGCTTGAGTGCTTTGGTTAACAATCCCATTATATGAATTGCGGGAGCTGGAGGCAGGGTGCAGTGATGGTAATTTGCTTCCCTTATTGGTCCCATGACCCAAAGTTTGTTGACCCTCAGGGCACACTGCAAGACCTCTCTTGATTCAGGTTCTTGCCTGAGGGGATGACTTCAGGAAGCTGAATTTCTTTCGTAGTCTGGGAAGTTTCTGAGTCAACATTCTGTCATCCTGGCTGTCCATTAATGTGTGATGCTTTGAAACTGATCCATATGCACCAAGAGGCTTCAATAGACAGGCATTATTGATGTATTTATTCATTCATCCTTCATATACATCTATATTAAACTCTAGGTGCAGTGCATAGAATATAAAACACAAGCCTTGGCCAAATAAAAAGAATAAAAATACATCCATAAAACTTCAGTGGAACTGAAAGCTTAAAAGGAAAGAGAAATTTTTTAGAGGAAAAAAAGTAACTCTCATGGACACCAGTGATGGCTCCATCATAGCTTTAGTCAGAACTTCTCATCCATTCCATGCCACCGCCCACCCACACCATGAAAAGCATAGCAATAATTACAATTTTGAAAGGATGAAAATCTCTAAAGGGCAAAAGCATTTAAATAGAAAAACAAAAGCCACTTACAATGTACAAGTGAGAACAGACGGCTCCAGAGAGAATCAGACAGAAGTTCCTTTTGGTCTCCACTGTCATTCAAACACAAGATGCCATCAGAAAAGCTGGCCAGGTTTTTTTAGCAACTACTTTATTCACCAAAAAATGCTTCAGTTGACCTGAAACTATTTGCAATCTATGTCAAGTTCGCCAAATAGTTTTGACTGAACCAAAAATCTGAAATGTTTCAGAAATGTTGAAATGAAACTTTTCATTTTCACCCAACCTGAAATATTTTGTTTCAGATTCAAGCATATTGAAAAAAAAGCAAAGGAGGACGAGATTCATAGCATGACAGCAATCTCACTTGTAATCTTTAGCCCAGTGGTTAGGGAACTCATCCGGAATGTAGGAGAACCCAGTTCAATTCTGCCCTTTGCGGTGAAGAGATTTGAGCACAGGTGTCCCATACTGCAGGATAGTGCCCTAGCCACCAGGCTATGGGATATTCTTGGATGGGCCTTTCTCAGTCTCCTCTGTTGAAGCTGTTCTACTTTCTATAAATAATGAAACAGTTATTGGAGCAGGGACTCTGGTCTCCCACATCCTAGGTGGTAAGTACCCTATAAGGCTATAGAGTCATTCTCACACTCTCTCTCTCTGACCCAATGACTATGCATTGTCAATATGAATTGCCACTATAAACGGCAATGAAGGTCTCCTCCTTTGATCTGGTCAAAATATCTGAAAACAAAACAAAAAATGTCAAGTCAAAATGAAACATTTCAGCCTGACTCAAAGATGTTTTCACTGTTTGAATCACCAAAAATCTTGGGGGGAAGGGGGAAATTGACCCCAAATTTAACTTTTTTTAATTCTATTTTGGAATTGCTAGTGAACTAAAAAATCTATTATTCACCCAGCTTTAGACAGAACCCCTTAAATACATTACAGTCTGCTTCTACTTTGAAGTGGTATAGGGCTGAGGGTTTTGGTTTTGTGGAACATTGGTCCACCTTCTATGGGGATAGGAATCTGTATAGTTTGAATGGCCTCCACCTCAGTAGATGGGGAACCAACTTCCTTGGGGAAAGGCCAACTAGAGTAGTCCAGAGGAGGTTAAACTAATAGAAAAAGGGGAAGTTAAGAGACAAACATGAGCACTCAACACAAATTTGAGATGTTGAGAACAAAGGACTTGAAGAGAATAATTTCTGAATTGCTATGCACCAATGCTAGGACCCTGGGTAATAAAACAAGAAGAACTGGAATTGCTCATTTCTGAGTATAAATTTGATCTAGTTGGTATTACTGAAATTGATGGGACAATTCACACAACTGAAATCTTAAAATCAATGGTAATAACCTATTTAGAAAGGATTGAGCGGTCAGAAGGAGTGTGGGAGTGGCGCTATGTGAAAAATGGCATTACCTGTTTCCAAGTCACTGATAACTCAGAAGAAAGTGCTCTTGAATACTCATGGATCAATGTCCTAACAGATAAAACACAAGACTGGATACTAGTTGGTGTCTGCTACAGGCCACCAAATCAAACTAGGAAACAGGATGATTGGCTCTTTACACACTTATTGACAGTGTGTAGGGGGAAAAAAGCTGTGTGGTCATGGGGGACTGCAATTTGAGTGACATATGCTGGAGGTCTCAGCTTCCAGTACTAAAATATCCAACATAAGGGAATTCTATATTAGACCTTGTCTTGACAGATAAAGAGGAACTAAATCACAGAACTAAAAATTAATGGTACAAGTGATCATGACTTGATCATGTTTACAATGTGGAAATATAATAAAGTCCAGATAAGAAATATATATTCTTGGTTCTTTAATAGGGCCAATTTCTCAAAGCTGAAAAACAATAGTCTGGAAGGAAGAATTTATATCAGAAAACGTGTGAATAATAATTGGGAATCATTTCTGGAAAACCTTACTAGAAGCCACAATCCTACAATCAAGAAAAAACACTGTACTGGTTAAAAACTGGCCTATTTAGAGGGGAAGCGATGGCAACTGTAAATAAAAGTATATATTATATAAAAATCAGAAGTTAGGAATTGTAGAAAATTGATAAGGGAAGTCAAGGGATACAAGGAAAAATGTGTGGACAGCAGAGTTAAGAACAATAAGAAGAGTTTTTAAAAAATATATATTAGGAACAAGAAGAATGCTGACAATGGTTCTGATCCATTACTAGATGGAAATTGTAATATTATCAATAATAGTGCAGAAAAGGCAGAAGTGTTCAATAAACATTTCTCTTTTGTATCTCAGGAAAAACAGATGATATAGTCTCATCATATGGTGAAGATAACACTCTTTCCATTCCACTAATATCTCAGGAGGATGTTAAACCGAATCTACTAAAGGTAAACATTTTTAAATCAGCAGGTCCAGAGAGCTTGCATCCAACAGTTTTAAAAGAACTGGCTGAAGAGCTCACTGGACTATTAATGTTGATTTTCAATATGTCTTGGATCACTGGGGAAGTTCCAGAGGACTGAAAGAAAGTTAATGTTTTGACAATTTTTTAAAAGGGTAAATGAGATAACCTGGGTAATTATAGGTCTGTCAGCCTAACATTGATCCCAGGCAAGATAATGGAGCAGTTGATACAGGACTCATTTAATAAAGAATTAAAGAAGGGTATGGAAAATAGATCCTGTCAAATTAACTTGATATCTTTTTTTATATGGGATTATAAGCTTGGTTGGTAAAGGTAATAGTGTTGACATAATACTCAGACTTTGGTAAGGCATTTGACTTTGTACTGAATGACATTTTGATTGAAAAACTAGAATGATATAAAATAAACATGGGTGCACATTAAATGGATTAAAAACTGGCTAACTGATAGGTCTCAAAATGTAACTGTAAACAGTGAATCATCATCAAGCGGGTATGTTTCCAGTGGGGTCCTGCAGGAATTGGTTCTTGGCCCTATGCTATTTAACATTTTTATCAACGACCTGGAAGAAAAGATAAAAACACCACTTATAAAGTTTGCAGGTGACACAAAAATTGGGGGACTGGTAAATAACAAAGAGGACAAGTTACTGATTCAGTGCAATCTGGTTCGCTTGATCAACTGGGCACAAGCAAACAAGGTGCATTTTAATATGACTAAATGTAAATGTATACATCTAGGAACAAACAATGTAGCCCATGCTTACAGGATGGGGGATTCAATTTGAGGAAGCAGTGGATAAGTTTTGGTGGTCCTATGGGGTGGGAGGGTCCCAGAGCTTGAGCTCCAGCCCAAGCCTGGAAGTCTATACACCAGTGAAACAGCTCCACAGGCCAAACCTCGTGAGCCCAAGTCAATTGGCACAGGCCAGCTGCGTGTTTTTCTTTGCTGTGTAGACATGCCCTTAGGAGGCCCCAGCCACAAAAATACAACAAAGAAACAGGCCCTGTCCCAAATAGCTTACAGTTTGTTGATCAGGCTCCTATACTCTGAGATATGGAGTCTTTTATGTCTGTGTTTAAGTCTGGCTAAATTCAGCAGTGACTATAAATCATTATTATCTATTGTTTATTCAGTTGCTTATGTGATAGGAGCTGATGGCCTCAAAGCAGTTCCTTTTGGACACATGTCTACATCACAAAATACCAGCACAACTGACCCTTTTCTAGATTCCCAGCGGAGGGGATAAAGTGTCATTACAGAAGCATCAATTCACAAGCTACAATACTGCCAACCTTAGAGAACACAGTAAATATGCCCATAAGATACGTTTCCAAACTGAACATGCACAAACCCATTCCCAGTATTTATATATCTGTCTTGTGCATGTTTGTTGCTAGGAGCATCATGTCCTATAAAGGACTGGAACGTTACAGGAAAATAGTGTAAGAACAGTCCATTTTGAATTCCCTCTTTGCCAGTTGGGTTATATTGTTTCCAATTCACATCATCTCCTCACCAGCAACTATATATGGAACAACTCTCTTTTGCGGAGTCTGCAAGCCCACTCAGTCCCTAGCCCAACTTTATGCTTTTGCAATTGTCAGGAAGTCCATATAGCTTCCTGGAAGAGAATTAGATGACCCTAGACCTTCCTTACCATTATTTCCCCCAGAATCCCAGGAAGAAAAACATTCCATTCCCATTGTCTTTGTTTTGTTTTAAATGATACACACACGCAGATCTGAGAGACTCTAGCACTGAATCACAGCTTACAGGATTCCCCACCACACTTCACTTGACCAAATGTATATTGATTTCCCAGGCCTGAGGGCACTAAGAATAACCATGTGGTTAGATGTTGATAGATGTTTGGCTGCACATGTGTGCATTCCCTCTGTGTGCCTGCCCAGCCCTGAGCGGACAGCTGACAGACCTCGAGCGAACCGCCCAATGACCACAAGACCCATTAAGGGACAAAGGCACCCAGCCAGGTTTATTGACAACAAAGCACAGTACTAGTATCCCGCAGACTCTACCGGACCAGTAATATATGTATGCCCGTAACCATGGACCAGCTTAGTGAATTGCGGGACTTTCTGTTCCTCCCTAGGCTAGACAAAGATACTCCCTCTGAGATTCAACTTTATACCCCGATACAAACAAGTTAGTACTGCTCCTCTGACACAGTCACTGCCCCCTGACATGGCTAGTTATTACCCACCTTGTACATGATGTTTCATTAAAACATCTCTACTACGTACTGTCATCCTGACCTTATCTTTTAGGAGGGGTCAGTGCGTTCCTGTTATCCTCAGGGAATGTTTTTGTACCATCCTTGATATTGGGATGTTCTGGTACCACTCGATATTGGGATGTGTCTGCGTGTGTACTCTGTGACTAGCACTTCTTAGGAATGTGTATTTCTGCAATATCAGCCCTGTTCTTGCCAGGTTCTGTGAGCAGGTCCGATCTCATACCAGGCCTCTGATACAAGGACTTATGTCTCAGGCTCTACCACCTACAAACCATGACCTACTGCAACCAGAGAACGTAAGCCTGGCTTTTCAGTGCAAATGTTCAACTGGACCTGAAGGTGGAAACAGTAAGGCAAGCTTCAGACCTCTCTCAAACTTTCAAAATAGCCCTGGTTTTCACAGACATATCCCACATCCTGCCAGGGCTCTTAAATATTTCCTAACATAATCCAGCCTTAAAATCAGAACACAGCATCAACCACCTGCATCACCACACTTTAACCTTAGGCTACAGCACCCCACACAGAATGTTGCCCTTAGCGTGACTTTTTTTACAGATACAATATGTAATTATTAACTGTTTATATCCCAAAGCATCCTAAAGGGAAGGCACAAACACTGCAGCACCGCAGCACTGCTATTTTGTCTGTCAAGACAGAGAGGATAAAGGGAGAATCCCTAAGCAAGCAGCTACTGGCATAGGAGCAGGTGAAGTACCACCAACCACATTCTAGTCTACTCTAGTCCAGTCTACATAGGCTCTTATACCATGCTCATCACTATATTACCCAGAGCAATAAAACAGCTTCCCTGTGAATAAACCTGAATCATCTCGGATGCCTGTTTGGATCTGAAAACCTGAAGTGAGAGCAGCATATTTAGCTTTGCCTCCTCTATCCAACGTGACCTTTACAAAGTAACACTAAAGAAAAGAGAATATAAAATTGCACTCATTGCTACATGCTGCCACTTCTGCTTAACCTTGTTGAGATGCTCATTTGCCATCTACCTTCTCACCCCCTGCCATCTGCTGAAGATGGCCTCAGCTATGTAATTTCTTTTCTCACCCCTTCCACACAGCAATTTGCTGGCATTTTATGGTTCCGGTTCCAGTTCTGTGAAATGGCCTTCCTGTGGCTATTGGAAACACTCCTCAGAGAATACAAGTTTGGAATTTTCTTTCCCCTTCCCACATTAGAGTCACATTTTTGCATTTCTTAGACTCAGAAGACAGGAAGATGCTGTCAGTGGGATGATAATCTGTGAATTGTTGTTGTTTAGTTGGCTGCCTGGCATGCTACATTAATGCGAAGCATGCTACTGTGTAACGCTTGAGAGAATGTATATCGTGGCGCATTAATGAAATATCAAATAAAAAACAAACCTGAAGTGTTTGACACATACAGCCGTACGCATCACAGGAAACTACCTTTGCCTGAAGGATCCCTGCAATCCTGTATATAATTAGCTGCTGTGTTCTAGTTTTCACACTGTCTATAACCCAAATAAACGAGCATTAAATGCTGAAGTTGGGTTTGTAATGGGACTGGGATAATTTATTAATCAATATTACCATTATCTGTAACTATGAGAGAAAGGGTAAATGATCCTGCAGCCACCTCCATGACAGATCTCCCTGGCACTAGAACTAATGTGGGTCTGCTGTATGGGAAAGGATAAGATTTGAGCAGCTGCTCAAAGGTTGTGCTGACCTTGAGGGCCAGTCAACACTATCTTTCTGCACAGCAGTGCTAGGGGATGGACTGGGGTCAGGAGAGCCACCATTGCTCAGATCTTCTTGCCTTCTATCGCCATCTCACAGCTGGCATTCATGAGGAAGACAGAGAGTTACTTCAACTGGTAATGTCTTAATTAGCCTCAGTGGAGCAGCTCTTTGTCAGCTGTTTGGCCTAGGCAGGGAGAATCTTCTCCAACCCCATCCATTCCCCCTGCCCCTCCCCACACACAAACACACACACACACCGGCCCCAGCATCCAGTTCAACTTACTCATGCTCAATACAGCATCCAGCAATTCCTATCCTCCTCTGGCCCATGCATAGATCACAGATCTGAGTTTTCTGTTATGTGGGTGTCTGTCCCCTGCCCCAGTGTGATTGAATATTCTGAGGTGCTGCTGGTGATGGAAGTTTCCTGACTGGTCTGGCATTTATACTAGGAATGTATGGGGTGACAGTATCCCGCAACAACTCATTATTGTCTAGGTCCAGCCAGGGATCAGCCCCATTATGTGAAACACTGTACAGATGTATAGGAAAAAAGAGACCAAAGAGCTTAGTATCTGGTGTTCATTCCTTTCCTGCAATATTTCTCCAACAGGCATGTGACTGATGTGATGAATTGTCCATATCCATCCAATCAGTATATGCAAATCCAGTATGGCTCCTGGGTCTATGAGTGTTCTTTCTATTATCCAGTGGTCATCACAAACATTTCTTGACATCCTGATGAATGGTAAAGTATGAGAGCAGTGCAGGAACACTTTTACATTTTGGAGCCATGAGGCACAGCAGTAGTTGGGTACCACAAATTAACACAACAGCTACCCTTTGAGAATTCCTGAGGTTGAGCATTCAGGTAGATTCACGGCCCTCAAAGCAGATGGGGCAGCCAGAGTAGGAGTCACCATTTTCAGGACTTCCACCCACTGCTTTGAAAATTCTCCTGATTTTTAAGAGCATTCAGTAACTAAGCACTCTGATTCCCTGCTGCATACACCTTTGAAACTTGTCCTGCACAAGGTCACATTTCATTGTGATGTTCACTTTTCTTTGAAAAAAAAGGATGTACAGCAGTGTATCTTCACAAGAGAGTCCTTTTCTAGGTTTCTACCAGATATTCAGATAGTTAATTTTTTTTAAGAGCATTAATCTGATTTCTTCTGTGGCTAAGCCATTTAGCGCATGAAGTGAGCTGCATTATTAATTTTTGGCAGCGAAGATAGTACTTTTTCAGATGGAATGCTAGAAAGTGTTAATATGAACAAGATTTTCTTATAAGTTTGAAAAATAAGTAATTTACCGAACAAGGAGATGTGAGAAAGAGAAAAGAGAAAGCAGCAGTCTAAGAATAGAATGTATACATTTTACAAATGTTAAGGAGGACCAGAATCCAAGTATTCCTGAATTTGAAAACTAATCCTAACAAGATTCACATAGGGATTGGTTATTCATGTGGATTGCAATAATATCTAGTGTTGGTATAATTAATATTGACAAATTTTGAAAGAGATGATAAACCTTGTGCTTTAGGGCTTAAGCCAAACAACAACAAGAGACCATGATGTTGACTTTATGTGGGGAGGGAGGAGAGATTACCCCACATCTGTCCTCTGTGGGAACAGAATACTGCAGAACAATGGAAGTGAGAGAACACTTTGGGTAGTGTCATAACCACACCATTCCTCTGAGCCTCCTCCATGCTTAGAGATCAGCTTCAAAATGGCTAATTTGGGGATATGCCCTGTGGAACTATGGAAGTTTGACCTCTCCTCTCACAATTCCCCTGCCCTCCTAAAGGTATTTCATTATTCAGAACAAAAATTCCCCACAATGCAATAGGCCTGGGAGCATTGCCAGGAATTCTGGGATACTAACCTAGACAGCAATGGACCAGAATCAAGACAGCACAGTGCAGCCTGACACATACCACAAGTATGATGTAGATTACATTGCTGCAGCCCTAACGGTGAATAAATAATCAGTTTAATGTACATCAATGTAATGATATCAATGCATATAATACTGCTGGAGTCAATGATGTCAATGATGCCTTACTAAAAGTGCTGCGGTCTCTTTAAAATCCACACAGATCACCAAATAGGACCTTAATTTTAAAGTCCTGTTTGAAAGTTATGGTAACTCGCCTACGTTTTGGATTTGAGAAATCAAGACGAGTGTATATTGTAATATCATGCCCAAGTATAAGTTCCAGGTATTCCAGGGGATTGTCCACACCTCAGGGAGCATAATCAGCTGGACACAAGTATTGTGACTTATCCACTTGGACACATTTAATCACAGATTGAAAAAGCAGGGCAACTAATGTTACAGTTATTTATCTGTTTTAAAGATGAACATATGGACACATTCCCCCTCCCAGTTCTTAAGTAGGACAGATACCAGAGACAAGCACAGGGCCTGGGCACTTATTTCTTTCTGCTTGCTGATGTCACTGCTTTAATGGGAACCACTGAAGTCAGTGGATACAGTATCCCTTGCCACATGCCAGGGAACTGCCCTCTTCTTTTGCAGTTTCAACTGGTAATTTGCAGCATCCTCCTTTATACACTCTTTATACAGCCAGCTGAGCCTGGCCACTTAATTACCTGAGTGGATTAATGATGATGATTGACAGTTAATTTACCTAATGAATCTGTTCCCAATGAACTGCCTGATGGCCTATTGTTCTTCATTGATTCTTACAACTCACTTTAATTTTATTTATTATTTAATGCAATCAATTATTACCTCTCAATCATCTTGCCCAATGATCTGACCCTTAAATGCCTAATTTTATTGATTATTCCATATCTGTCCTGCTCTTAATTGATTTTGTTTGATGGGTAGTAAATCAGAAAAGCAGTTTCCTAATCATGGTCCCTTTTTTTTTTTTCTGTTGCCCTCATGTATCACTCTATTGCTTCTCAGTGTTATTGTCTGCTCTAACCCCCTCCTTTCCTGATCCATCTCCCGTCTCTTTTTACTTCTCCATCCACCACCCGCACTGCTGTTCCCTCTCTCTTTACCCCCCTTCCCACACCCATACCTTTACTTCCTACTTGCCTCTGGTGACATCTTCCTTCCAATCCAACATCCATCCCTAGCACAATCTGCATCCCAGTCCCTCCCTCATCAACCTCACCCCAGACGCCTCCTCTGCCCCCCCCCCCACATCCCTTCCCTTCTGCTATTCTCTCTGGAATGCCAACTCCCTCTCTAAAAAAGTTCAGCACCATCCAGAACCCCTTCATCTATCACTCCTTTCATCTTGGACCAGCTGAAAGTTTTCCATCAATGCTTTTTTTAAAGGGAAACATGGGTTTTCATCAAAACAAATTTTAATGGCAAACACATGCTTTCCTGGAAAATGAATTTTTATTTTTAATCAAAGAACCCTAAACCTACAATGTTTGGATTTTTGACACGTTGATGTTTTTCTATTGAGGGGAAAGAAAAGCTGTTTTCCAGCCAGCTCTCCTTTCATCTCCTCATATTTGCAGTATATCTGGATTCCTCCCCTCTTGCTCCTGCTACTTCCAGACCCTTCTTTGTCATGCTCTCCTTCTTCAAATAATACTCCATGCAACAACTTCCCTCTCTCTCCAGGTAGCTGCCTACTGAACCCATTTTGACTCCTCCCTTACGGTCTTCCTCTCTGATTTTGAGACCTGGCTTTCCCTTTCTTCAACGTCCCATCCTCATTCTTGTTTTCATTCAATCCTTCAGCCTCTCATTTGATTTCAAGCTCTGAAGCAACTTTCCCATTCACCAAATCAGCCAGTCTCTCAAACTTGTTGCTGCTGAACAGTTTCCTTCCAGTACCTCATCTCTTTCATCATCACAGCTTCTTCCTTCACACTTCTAAATCCCATCATCTCTTTCTGCCCCAAGCCCCCAAATCTTTTCTCCGGGCCTCTTCATCCCCTGTCTGCTACTATTGTTACCTCCCCCTCACCGGCCTCTCAAGCACCCACATCACTCATCTCAAGACCAGATAAAATGCAGCTGCCAAAACAACCTCTCCTCAAGACTCACTGTTGCCATGGCATCTATGAGAAGTTACCCAACTAATGATGGAGGTTGAGGGACATACAGGGATAGTTGGCAGTTAGCTTATCCATTTATAATTTCAAAATATAGAAATTCTTATACCAATTGAATAGATTTGATTGTATGCTTCTGGCCACTGTCCTCAGGGGCGGCTCCAGGCCCCAGCACACCAAGCACGTGCTTGGGGCGGCATGCTGCGGGGGGCGCTCTCCCGGTCACCGGGAGGGCGGCAGGCGGCTCCAGTGGACCTCCCGCTGGCGTGCCTGCGGAGGGTCCGTTGGTGCCGCGGCTTCGGTGGAGCATCCGCAGGCGTGCCTGCGGGAGGTCCACCAGAGCCACGGGACCAGCGGACCTTCCGCAGGCATGTCTGTGGGAGGTCCACCGGAGCCGCGGGACCGGCGACCGGCAGAGCACCCCCCGCGGCATGCCGCCATGCTTGGGGCGGCGAAATGGCTAGAGCCACCCCTGACTGTCCTTTTTCACTGGTCTACTTAGACTGTACTAATGCCTTTGTAAAAACTGACACCAGTTAAGTGTGCAGAGACCACAGCTTAGCATGCTGACTTATATTGTTTCATTGTATTCCCCCATCTGTCCATAGCCATCTGTTGTCTCTTGTCCTATACTTCCACCGTTAAGTCCCTTGGTGTAGAGACTGCCTTTTTGTTCTGAGTTCGTCAAGCTAGTTGCTATAGGGTCTCGGCCCACGACTGGGCCTCTGAGGTGCTAAAAATAAATAAATTCATAGTAATAATAATTGTAAGTTCTCTGGGGCCAGGACCATATTTTCTTGTGTGTCCGGGTAACGAGGCCCCAAGTCCTGAATGAGGCCTCTCAAGTAAGTATTTAAGAAGTAGGAGTCAAATGCTGTCAGTCAGTGTGTGCTACATTATGAATAGTGACATTTCAACAAAGTAGTCACAGTTTCATCATTACAATTAATAGGCATAAATAGATGCAGTAAAAAAAGAGTTCTTGTTGAAAAATCACCTTGTCATAACAATGTAATTTTAACTTTCTCAGAAAAGCCTCTCCTTCCATCTGACTCACCCAGATAGACCCTGCCTAGCTGCCAGCCAGTCCTGCCAGCATTCTTTTACACAGCCCCTAGCTGGGCTTGCTGCAAAATGAGATGCATTTTTCTCTAAACATGGGAAAGAAATAAAAGTATTCATTTATGAAATTTCACAAAACTCTTCATTTTTTTAATAAAAACAATTCAAGAGGAAAGAAGAGTTCGCTCTCAGTTTTGGTTCCCCTTTTTTCCTCCTCCATTAAAAGGTTTGGTGTGGGGAATCCAAAATGCTCAAAAGTTTTCATTTTGAATGAAATTTTAAAAAATGGTGTCAATAGACTTTTTTTTAAAGATACTGGAAAGTATTTAGGGAGCCTACTTTCCCACTCCTCATCTATTTAGACAATGATATGATATTTCATTCATTCCCATTTTGGTACAGAGTGTAACTAATAGTCCATACTAGGATTAACTTTCAGAAAGATGAGTAAAATTTCAAGCAACACACACACACACACACACACACGAGATAAATTTGTGATGTTTCTGAATAATTAATGATCACAAACAGAAGCAAAAATCAAATAAAATTGTTGTGAATTATTTGCCCAAATTTTATTATGTACCTGGCACAAATAGGGAAATGATTTTTTAAAAGCATTTATTTGAGTGACAAAAATTCAGACAACACATTGCATTTATTTGGTGTGATGCGATCCATCAGCATGAATGTGTACTGTTCTTTAAATCTGTAGCAGGTAGCATACATGACAGCGGTGAGAAGGTTTTAGGCAGGTTCATTGCAAATTCAGTTAAACAACCTTAATTGTTAATACCCTCTGGATAGCTAGCTCACAATTCCTGGCTTAGATCCCAGAAGTAAAGCATTGTGGGAGGGTTCTCAAGGCCACTGATGCATTGTGGGACTTATAGAACATTTTTAAGCTTGTTTTCATTTACATTGTCAAATGGCATAAAACAGTTCTGAATGAAACAGTCTCTCTGACTACATTTTAAGCAAATTCACATCTAAATCTTTCACTGACTGTGACTGATTTAATAAGTGAAGCCAAAAATGATTTTGGAGTGGAATTAGGAAATCCTGTAAGCTGTATCAAATGCCAAGGCAACCTTGGTATGATATCAGAAGCTAGGCCCATTTGTATTTACTGAACTAGAACACACTAAATCTTTGCACTTTCAGAGAACGTTGGCCAAACTGAGCCATCGAGACACAATATTCCAATGACTGTTTGCTATCTTTAGGCACTCTTGCATCAACTGGCATACATTGCACATCCAGTTTATTCCCCCATGCAGCTGAATATGGGTTGTGACAAATAAACTACGGCTTTGTCTACACTACAGGGGAAATTTGATCTAAGCTACACAATTTGAGTTACGTGAATAGTTTAGATCTACTTACTGCGGGATCTACACTATACAATGTCGATGGGAGATGCTCCCCCTACTCTTCTTGATCTGGTGGAGTACAGGAGTCAATGGAAGAGCGATTGTAACGCTGACAGACTCCAGTTGTTGGCAGGTGGGATCGAACGTGGGGTCTCTGGAGCTTAGTGCATGAGCCTCGACCACATGAGCTAAAAGACAATTGGCTCTTAACTAAGGCTGTAGAGCAAACTCATTAGTCTCTTTCTCTCTCTCTCTCAATGGTCTCAGTGGCACTAGATGGGACAGAGCACTACAACCAGGAGGTTTGCAAGTTACACGATCTGCAGTCGATTTAGCGGGTTTTCACTAGACCCGCTAAATTGACTGCCTATGCATCGATCATCACTTGTCGATCTCTTGGTAAGTGTAGACAAACCCTACATCTCCACCCCACATTTCTAGTTCTTTTCTGACCCAGTCTTTCCCACCACTGTCCGATGCTTTTAGCTTCTACACCCAATCCCATATATTGCTATCACTACCACTCTGAGGCACGCTCTCTCTTGCCTTTTATACTAACATTTATATGAAGAGTTATATGTTGCACAAGCAGGAGACAGCCAATAGGATTTGGAGCCCTTGCCAATAGTGATCAAAGGCTATGTGGTAGCTGGAGGACTAGTGATGTTTGTTTATGTTCTACAGTACACAGTGGGGTTTACTCAGGCTTTGTAAATTACAGAGAATATTTTGCAAGGGATGGTGGCTGACCCAGTTGAGTCTGGGTTACTGCTCTCAGCTTTCTGCTCCCTCCCATCTTTTTACTGGCTTCCTGAGGTTGTTCTTGTTGGCCAGGCAGATTATCATCAATTATGTTTATTCAGAAGTGACTAGACACCAACCAAGAATACCACCCATTGTGCTTGGCCCTGCACAACACACAGTAGTAGATAGTTCATACCCTGAAGAGCTTACAATCCAACAGACAAGACAGACATAGAGTGGGGGAAGAGTAGAACACACAAACAGAATAAACAAGCTGATGGTGGCAAACGTCACATTAGTGCCCTGAAGAGTGTGGGGATGGGAGGTTTCAGTTAGGAGTGGATAGACTAAGCAGAAAGAATAGTGAAGTGAGTGGGGTCACTGAAAGGAAGTGGTGAGGGGAACAGGGCAGGGAAGAAGAGATGGGTAATAAATAAATAACAATAATACAACTTTTCATCAGTAGATCTCAAAGCACTTCCCAAAGGAGGCTAGTATCATTAATCCTATTATACAGATGGGGAAACTGAGTCTTGCCCAAGGTCACCCAGCAGGCCAGTAGCAAAGACAGGAATAGACCCTATGTCTCCTCAGTCCCCGTCCTCTAGCCACAAGTGGGACAGGTGTGGTGGGAGGCTGAAGAGACTGTGAGGGAGGGGGCTGGACAGCCAATCAACAAACGGCAAAGAAAATCCTGTCCAAACTTGACAATTCTCTGACTTCAGTGTCCTTTGGTGCCTGCTTTAGCTGTTCCTGTGACTGCTTCTACTGCCTTCAGTTCATGGCTGGCTCCTCCAGTTTTTTCCCAAGGCCACGTTGTTGGGGGGAGGGCGGAGAGGGGGACATTACATTGGTCTTAGTACCCCAGGTGGAGTTGTGGGGAAGTCTCCCCTGCACAGTTCTGGGTCCAGGGATGCTGTGGGGAAAAGATGGCCCCAAGGAGCAGATGGAACAGGTGTTTACTTATTTCATGGACTCAACATAAAGGTATTTTCATAGCAATACCCTTTAAAGCTAATGCCAAACCGTTCTAGTGGGAACCCCAGGCCTTTAAGAAAGGTTGATGGTGGCATAAGGAACAACTGTATGTGTAAAGTATCAGAGGGGTAGCTGTGTTAGTCTGGATCTGTAAAAAGCGACAGAGTCCTGTGGCACCTTACAGACTTTGGTGGGTACATGCATCCGACGAAGTGGGTATTCACCCATGAAAGCTTATGCTCCAATACGTCTGTTAGTCTGTATGTTTAAAGATGGGTAAATTTTTCCAAAGACTTAAGTCACTTAAAGCCTTTTGAAAATGGGATTTAGGTGCTTTTGAATACTGAACCCAGCAAAGTCTATATTGTATAGGACTATACAGCCTTTTGATTTCTGGGGAGGAGGGTGAGTCAATATTTTTCCGCCAAGGATTTGAATGTGCTTTACAAACATTAATAAATTTCCCATATATATTATCATCTCCATTTTACAGATGGGGGGAAATGAGGCACAAAGAATGTAACAGAGCCACACAGGAAATCTATTCCTGACTGAGAGTCCTGTGCTTTAAATAAAAGACCTGCACATGCCCCCATTTAAGCAGATAACATGCCCCAAAAGCAGCAGCATAAACCGGACAGTTACAGATTTACCAGTGAGCAATTAGGGACTCCGGGCTGTGACAGCAGTGGAAGGATAGATCATTAAGAATATAATGGCCATACTGGGTCAGACCACTGGTCAATCTAGCCCAGTTTCCTGTCTTCTGACAGTGGCCAATGCCAGGTGCTCCAGAGCGAGTGAACAGAACAGGTCAGTTGTATGATCCATTCCCTGTTATCCAGTCCCAGCACCTGGCAATCAGAAGCTTAGGGACGCCCAGAGCATGGGATTGCATCTCTGACCCAAAAGAATTAAAGCCTGTGCAAACCCACAGCACTTTGCATCATTCTTCTAGAGAGCACAACAAGCCATTAACAGAAAGCCCAAGTATTTCTCTATGATAAAAACTGTACTAAAACCAGCTGAGAAATGAAGGGCAAAATAACTCTATCATTCAGAGCTGCTACTATGTGTACTGGGGCCATACGTTGCTATCTATCTTCTTAAACTGCAAGCTCTTCAGGACAAGGAACACGTCTCACTTCCTGTCAGGCAGAATGTAAATTTATGGCACTGCATAAATGATTATTGTTAATAATCATCTAGCTTTGTATAGAACTCCCCACTGATTTCAATGGAGAAATCAACATGGAGATCAATTGCACGATGTGGCCATGTACGTAAGACTAAAATTATTCTATTACCTTGTATTTATAAAGCCAAATGTGGCACTGGTCCCTAGTCTCCCTTAACAATTTTTTAAATGGTCAACTTTTGTGAAATACCTAAGTGATTCCTCAGCCATGTCGTAAATGGTGCCAAAGTCCTGGGGGGAAGGGAGGGGAAAGGCCAAAATTATTTGGCATTTTTGCATCAAGTTAATAAATAGTTTCAGGTTTACCAGAACTCAGTTTTTGGATGAATAAACCACTTCGGAGCAACTTATGCATGTTATCAAGAGTTTGGGATATTGAAACCTACATTTCTTAAGAGTAAAACTGAGATGGTTTATCATGCACACACATACACTCACAGTATTATACTGTAATATCTTCATTAAAATATCCTCCAATTTGCTGGTTATAAAGTAGCCATCAGACCTTTTCATGATAATAAAGACTTCTTATGAGGACATATTATGTACACAACATATATGTTGTGATGATTTACACATATGACAAATTATAGTTTCATGGGATACTTTTCATGCACCTATGAGCTGAAGGGGAGCAGCTGCACCAGAAGTGGAACGGACAACAGGAGAAGGCAGGTGGCTGGATTGTTGCACTGCTAGAAGTGAGCAGCTTTACAATCTGGCTGGAGCTTTACCATCTAGGGAAGGCGCTGACGTCTCCCATCTTACTTGACTTGCCCTCTCCTGCCCTTCATAGGCCTGGCCCCACCTACTTTTCAGTCTTTACCAACCAACTCCAGCCCTCATGCCAAGGGGCAGGGCTTGTGGGCTTTAACTGCCACTGTATCTCCACTCTTGGTAGATTTGGGGGCAGGGGCCTAAAACTCACAGAGAGAATCTGGCCCTCTCTTCAAATTTTGTGGATGGTGTTTACTGTGGGCCAAACCAAGCCCCCAGTTCCACTTTCTCTCCCTCCACACAAAATGGAATCCCCCCACCCACAGGTGTTGAAAGAAGCCACCACTACTTCTCCCAAAAGTTGAACTTCATAATCTCCACCCAGCTCTCAAGGCCAGTGGCCCCCTTCTTATCCTTACCACAGCTGCTTGCCAGTACTTCTCTGCCTCCTGATCTGACTAACCGCCCCCTGCCAGTTCCTGGCCTGAAAGGCAGTTTAGGAACTAGCAGCAGATCATAATATAGGAATGCTAAGCAAGCAAACATTCATTCAGAAATGACCTCCTCTTTCTCGGATGGACTTCTAGCATCACCTAGCCTGACCAGCAGCTGTTCCCATGTTAAAAACACTGAATAGGAAATAAACTTTAATCTTTAGTCCCTGGTTCAGGAAAGCACCCCTCTCAGGAAAATACATAAAGCACAAGCTCAGTTTTAAACACCTGCTTAAATGCTTTTCAGTCTCAAATCTTGAGGTACTTCTGTGAGTGAGGTTAAGCATATACAAAGATTACTCCATCACCTAGTTCAGGGGTGTAATCCACAGAGCACACAGTGACATGTAACAATTTAGGACTGGGAGTGCAGCAGAATATAATTTCTAACTGAAATTTCAGGACGCATTTAATCAGACTGAATGCAATTACTAGAGTTGAAATTTGGCCAAGGTACCATTCCATTATTTCCTAAGATATCTGTACTGATAAAAAGGATTTTGTGGTTTGTTTTTATTAATCCTGTAGAGGACTAGAGAGCAGTTCCTCAATTACTACAATGACGGGCATGCTAGGCATGGCAAAAATAGGCACGAGAGACTTCTTTCAGGAAAATGAGGGAAGCACCTGATCTGCTTTCCTAGCATTGCTTTAAATAGGTGCAAGTGCGAAGTTACATGGCTTTTAAATTAGAGCTCACTGTGCATCGTGGAATATAAAAGTCCTGGTAAGTACAGACTTTATCTAACTGCTATCTAAAGCAAAAGTTTGTGTTTTTTCTTGACAGTCTGATAAACGGCAATCTGACATTTAAGGTATGGACAGATACACCGAGCAGTCAGCAGTAGCTGCAGGGCTTTGGAGGTGACTGGTGACTCTGTGAGAGAGGGAGATAAAGAGGTAAATCATTCTTACCACAACTTGTGTACGGCACTACTTTATATGACAATTCGAGCTAGGAATGTGTGTTTTGAAGTGGAGAATATGTGCCCAGTGAATATAAAGGAACCACCACTAGAGTTCAAGGGCAGCCAGAAAGCTAAGAGAGACCTAAAGAGACAAGATGGGTGAAGGGGATATCTTGTATTGGACCAACTTCTGGTGGTGAGAGATGCAAGCTGTCGAGCTACACAGAGCTCTTCTTCAGGGCTGGCAAGAAGAGCTCTATGTAAGCTCCAAAGTCTGTGTCTCACCAACAGAAGTTGGTCCTATAAAACAGGGGTTCTCAACCTTTTACTTTCTGAGTCCCGCCCCACCATGCTGTAAAAACGCCACAGCCCACCAGTGCCACAATAACAGGTTTTCGGCATATAAACAGGTGACATACTGTACCTCGTGGGAACACCCAACACCCCCATGTTTATCCTTACAAAATGATGATGTAGTATCCAATGCAAAGTTTCACTTTCACAGGCCTTGGGTGGCAGGCCAGTCCTCGCCCACAGACAACCTGCCAACCTGAAGCGTATTCTCACCAGTAACTGCACACCGCACCATAGTAACTCTAGCTCAGGAACCAACCCATGCAACAAACCTCGATGACAACTCTGCCCACATATCTACACCAGCGACACCATCACAGGACCTAACCAGATCAGCCACACCATCACCAGTTCATTCACCTGCACGTCCACCAATGTAATATACGCCATCATATGCCAGCAATGCCCCTCTGCTACATACATCGGCCAAACTGGACAGTCTCTACGGAAAAGGATAAATGGACACAAATCAGATATTAGGAATGGCAACATACAAAAACCTGTAGGAGAACACTTCAACCTCCCTGGCCACACAGTAGCAGATCTTAAGGTGGCAATCCTGCAGCAAAAAAACTTCAGGACCAGACTTCAGAGAGAAACTGCTGAGCTCCAGTTCATCTGCAAATTTGACACCATCAGCTCAGGATTAAACAAAGACTGTGAATAGCTTGCCAACTACAAAACCAGTTTCTCCTCCCTTGGTTTTCACACCTCAACTGCTAGAACAGGGCCTCATCCTCCCTGATTGAACTAACCTCATTATCTCTAGCTTGCTTCTTGCTTGCATATATAAACCTGCCCCTGGAAATTTCCAATACTTGCATCCGACGAAGTGGGTATTCACCCACGAAAGCTCATGCTCCAAAACGTCTGTTAGTCTATAAGGTGCCACAGGATTCTTTGCTGCTTTTACAGATCCAGACTAACACGGCTACCTCTCTGATACAATGCAAAGTTTGTCATGTTGGGTGTCTTCGGAAGGCTCATGATGCACTGAGCATTGTTGTTACATAATGTTATAGTAATGTTATAGGTCATAATTTCATGTATATAGTCATGAGGCTGAAAATGTATCCTCATGGCTTAAAGTAACCCCAGGCAAAAACACCCCAAGAGTCAAGAGGGCAGTTCACACCTCATCAAGGCACGTATGGGACAAACCCAGCCCAGTCTAACAGGAACAAAGGACGCTGGCCTAGGCAGCAACAAAAGGATCTGTTGGACTCTCAAGTGAGTTACC
The DNA here is from genome assembly GCF_020497125.1 of Mauremys mutica. Classification (NCBI taxonomy): domain Eukaryota; kingdom Metazoa; phylum Chordata; order Testudines; family Geoemydidae; genus Mauremys; species Mauremys mutica. Next base: position 121,338,430 of record NC_059072.1, on the reverse strand, counting down.
CCCCTTCCTTTGGTCAGTTTGGGACTGGGATGAGGTAATGCTCACCTGACTCTGATGGGCGGGGAGAGGGCAAAGCCAAGAGGGAAGAAAGAACACGATAAAAGGGAGAGACATTTGCCATGCTTTTCCTCTCTCCTACAGCTACATCTACAGACACTGCGCCAAGCGACTGAAGCGCTGATCAAAGGGAAGAGCCTGGCTGATGAGCAACCAGCCAGCCTGTGGTGAGAAGCAGCTAAGTTTGTAAGGGCATTGAAAGTGTTAAGTTCTGCTTGGAATGAGTTTTGCTTTTATTTCATTTGACCAAATCTGACTTGTTATGCTTTGACTTATAATCACTTAATATCTATCTTTATAATTAATAAATCTGTTTGCTTATTCCACCTGAAGCAGCATGTTTGGTTTGAAGCATGTCAGAAGCTCCCCTTGGGATAACAAGCTGGGTTCATATCAATTTCTTTGTTAAATTGATGAACTCATATAAGCTTGCAATATCCAGTGGGCATAACTGGACACTGCAAGATGGAGGTTCCTAGGGTTCTGTCTCGGACCGGAGATATTGGCTACTGTCATTTGGTTGCACAATCCAAGGAGCAGCTTACATGCCAGAGGCTGTGCGTGAACAGCCCAGGAGTGGGGATTCTCACAGCAGAGCAGGGTAAGGGTGGCTCCCAGAGTCATGGATTGGAGTGACCTAGCAGATCATTGGTCCGGATAACACCAGAAGGGAATGTCACAAAAAGCCTGGGCCGGCATTAGGAGGTAGCAAGCAGGCAAATTACTTGGGGGTCCTCATGTTACAAGAGTCCCCGCAAAGCTACATTGCTCGGGCTTCGGCTTCAGCCTTGGGTGGCAGGGCTCAGGGCCTGGGTTTCAACCCCATGTGGCAGGGCTTCAGCTTTCTACCGGGGCCCTAGCAAATTTAACACTGGCCCTGCTTGGAAGCCCCCCCACCCCCCGCCAAAACCTGCTCACAGCCCCCCAGGGTACCTCGGACCTCTGGTTGAGAACCACTGCTATAAAAGATATTCTCCTCACCGACCTTGATTGTCTAATATCTTGGGACCAACCTGGCTACAACAACAACACCACAAACAAGGGAGGCCTAAAGAAGATGAAGGATGAGCAACGCCAGAGAAGAGGAGGAAGTGGGAGAGATTCAAAGCAGCCACACAGGAGATGCAATGATTCTCGAAGCAAATAAGGAAGTAAAGCGCTATGTAATCTGGAGCAGCTGTATAGAAAAGGTTGGAGGATTCACTGCAGTCTGCCTAAAAATCTATAAAAACAAGGGTCAGAAGGCAGTCTTCTATGCTGGTGTGCACTGTGTTGTGGAGGGAGAAATCAATATAGTCTGATTGTGTTGTTTTTACTTTGAAAAACAGTAGTGGAAATTCTGCTGCCTATTAGCTCCTGTCTTACAGGAGAGCAGAGTTCTCACTTTAAAGTGAATGTTGTACAGAAGAATCTGATTTCACATCCCCTTTATATCTTTGTTCCTGAAAGGGACATTAGGGAAAAATCATTCTAAACATCCTTGTTAGTCTTTCGATTTCCCCTTGTACCTATTGGGTTCTGGGAAGTGGGTGGGCGAAAGCCCGCCCACTGCTTAAGGATCCCTCCCCGTGCCTAAGCGGAGGATCTACAGGACCTCAAAACCCAACTGAGTTCGGGGGACAACTAATAAAAGAACAGGGACAGGAGTGCAGTCAGAGGGTCAAAAGGAGGGAGCCTGACAGGGACACCGAGCAGAGAACCCTGGACAGCGCCCACTGCTTCTCAAAGGCATCAAGGGAGCCAGTGTTCGCCACCCAGAGGAACTCTGCCTGGTTACATGAATGGACAGAGGATCGGAAACAAGCCCCACAGTCACAGGAGTCTCCATTGGCCAACCTCCTCTCCCTGGTTTTGTAGATGGCTGTTTTAGCCAGGGCTAGGAGGAGGTTGACCAGGAGGCCCCATGACTTTGTGGGGCCACGGATAGGGAGTGCATAGAGAAGGAGGTGAGGGGAAAAGTGCAGCCAGAAACGCAACGGTATATTCATGAGGAGCCGGTAAAGGGGCTGCAACCTGGCGCACTCTAAGTAAACATGCGCCAGGGTCTCCCTCACGCTGCAGAAGGTGCAGGTGTCTGGGACAGGGGTAAACGGCGCCAAATACACGCCCATGCTCATGGCCCCATGAAGGAGCCGCCAACTGATATCCCTGGCGGGCCCTGGGACCAGGGTGGAGTATAGGCTGGCCCACCGGGGCTCCTCACCCTCCAGATGTGGCAGGAGATTCCGCCACTTTGTGTCGGGGCGGGTCACGAGAGTGACGAAGTGAAGGGTGTGGAGCACGAGCGTGTATAGATGTTTCCTTGGCGCGGTTTGAAGGCGGACTGGCTGCAGATCGTGCAGCCAGCTTACGGAGAAGGGGCGGGGGGGCCGGTTGGGTCTACAGGCAGGGCCAGCTCTGGCTATTTTGCCGCCCCAAGCAAAAAAAAAAAGGGTGGGGTGCCGGAGTGGCAAAGCAGGGGGGAACCCCCCCCCAAAAAAAACACACAGCGTGGCAAAGTGGGGTGGGGGGAACAAAAAAACGGCGTGGCTGGATCTGCAAAGCGGGGGGGGGAACAACAACAACAACAAAACACGGTGCGGCCGGAGCAGTAAAGCAGGGAGAAGGGGGGGGAACAAAAACAAAAAAATGGTGCGGCTGGAGCAGCAAAGCAGGTGAAAAAAAAAGAAAAGAAAACACGATACAGCTAAAGCGGCAAAGCAGGGTGGGGGGAACAAAAAAACGGCATGGCTGGAACGGCAAAGCGGGGGGGGGGGGGGAACCTGTAGCACAGCAGGAGCAGTAAAGCCGGGGCGCGGGGGAGAACAAAGAAACATGGCATGGCTGGAGCGGCAAAGCAGGAGGAAAAAAAAAAAACCTGCGGCTCGGCAAAGGCGGGGGGGGGACACAAAACAAAAACACGGCGCGACTGAAGCGGCAAAGCGGGTGGGGGGGAGGGACAATGGCGCAGCTGGCAAAGCAGGGGGGGGAAAAAAACAAAAAACCCCACAGGGCGGCCGGAGCCAGGGTGCAGGGGGACTCCCTGTGCTGCAGAGTGCGCGCCCGGTCTAGTGGGGGGGAGGGGGACGGACGGGGGGGGGAGAGAGAAGGGGGGCGGCCAGCACTTCAGCGGGGAGCTCACCCCGCGGCCGGACCGCCGCGCCGCCTGAGGGAGGGCTCCGCGCTGCTCCGGTCGGCAGGGAGGGAAGGACGCAGGCTGCCCTGCCGAGTTTGCTGCAGGGCGCTCCCCTCCTCCACCCCCTACAGGGCGGGCAGAGCAGCAAACAAACAAAAACAAAAAGCGGCCGTGCCGCCCTAGGAATGGGCAGAATGCCGCCCCCTAGAATCTGCCGCCCCAAGCACCAGCTTGCTCAGGGCAGGGGCCCGATGAAAAGGTCTGGAGGGCCTGGGGCTCTTGTAGCAGGGTGGTCACCCACTCCTGCCCTAAAGGGCTTGAATTCAGCCCTGAAAGGGGGCTGCAGGGGTAAAGGCAGCCCTGGAGAGGGCTGCAGCTCTGAAAGCTGGGCTGATTGGGAAGCAGCCACAGCTGTAACTGGCTTAATAAGGGCCCAGCTGGCCCTTATAAGAGGGCAGGGGGCCAGAAGCGCACACTGACTCTCTCTGAAGGCAGAGAGGCCTGGCTGCTGGGAAGCTCAGGGTGCCTAGAGTGAGGCAGGGCTGGGGAAAGGCCAGAGGGGCTGGGGAGCTCCAGGCTGGCTACTCCCCAGGCTGCAGGGCCTTGTCCAAGGCCCCATAGAGGCACTGGGTTGCAGGGAGAGACAGCCGGTCCAGACTCAACCTTGCCAATGATGAGTGGCTGACACTGCAGTCTGCCCCAGGGAGCGGGGGCTAGTTGGTGACTGGCAATAGCCTATGACTGAGGCAAGGTAGGGGTAGGGGTGGAGGGAGAGGACGGGAGACCCTGACACTGAGGGGTGTACTGCCAGGGGGTAGCACCCCAGAAAAAGGGGCACTGGAGTCCAGGGTGGAACATGGGGCCCAAGCGGCAGCGGGATACCAGCTTGCAGTGGGTGCTCCAAGGCTGGCAGAGCTAATTCCTGGAAGAGACCAGCAGGAGGCGCCGCAGGGGTGAGCCCCGCACCATTACACTCCTCCTCCACCTTATTCATCCCAAAACACTTCTGGTCAAAGCTACTAGGACAGGTCATCTTGGAGCTCAGAACCTCTGCCATATTTATTCCCAAACAACAATCTTTATTAAGGTTAAGTACCTTAAAGGCTCCTTTTCCCCTCTCAAACTTTCTCTATCTTGTCAGGTTATATAATGTAAACTCTTTGAGGTAAGGATTGTTTTTTATTACACATTTGTAAAGAGTCTATCCCAATGGGGCCCTGATCTCAGCAGGGGCTTCTGTGATCTAATTGTAATAGCGATATTCGTACAAAAGCGCTGTAAGATAATTATTCTAAAACAACAATTAAAAGCCAGAAACAGAGTTAAGGTTACATTTAGAAAACACAAAGCATTTAAAAGTCTGGAAATTCACAGTTAGAGAGAGACACAACTTTCCATCTAATCAATTTTAAAATATGAGACAAAAGTATTTTCAGTATTAACCTGAAGACCAGAAATCAAACTTGATCTAGAGGCCAAGGCAGGCCTGGTTACATTTCAGATCTTTCTATGTGTAGCTGTTTGTGCAGATTTTGCCTCCATTTTTCAGCATACGAGTTCTTAGGCTAAATTTCTCAAACTTGAGTGCTTAAAGTTAGGAACCTAACCCCAAATTTAGGCACATCAGTAAAAATGGCCTAATTTCCAGAAGTGCTGGGCACTTGCAGCTCCTACTGACTTCGTGGGAGATGCAGGTTGTTCAGCATTCAGTAATAATGTCATGATTTCCAGATGTGCCTTACTATGAATTTAACTTTATGTACCCACATTTGACTATTTTAGCTTCTGCATCTTATGTAAAAACTTGAGTATCATTTTTATACCCTAGGATCTGTATGTACCACACAGAGAGAGGCAGAAATAGATACACAGAAAGATTTAAAATTCATTATTTTTAGTGCTTGGGAAACCAGTACAGCACAGATTACAGCAGTACAAACAACTTCCCAACATGATTGAGCCTTAATGTATCGGAATAAATTCTAGATGCAAAAGGATAACTCATAATCTCTGGCCCTTTTGGTGTGATCACATGTCCAAGAGAAACTAGGCTGAAATCACTAACTCTGAACAGCTATCAGATGATAACAACTTTCAGTCTCTGCTGAACAGAGTTGGATTCAACACCATAGAAATAATCAATGGCAACACCATGGAAATCAATGGCAAATTATTGCTTTGCAGATTACTGAGTCCTGGATTCACGCAGTCTCCGTGCAGAAAAAAAGGAGAAACACACACACTATAAAACATACAGAGGACATAAAGTATCAAATTCTAGCATGAACGAAGACAGCACAGTTATCAAAGCATTAAATATTTCACAAATTTAAAGAAAAGTGACATTGCAATCCTGCAAAAGTAGATTTTAGAATTAAAGTTCGTTTATTGTATGTTAGCCATGTATAGGAACATATAGAATCAAAGGAAATACTACTAAGGGAGCAGATAGGAAGGATGGTTAAGCTGTGGACTGGAACTTGAAAGTTCTGGGTTCAGTTCCAGGCCCTGTTGCAGTTCTTCCTGTGACCTTGCATAAACCAGTAAATCTCTCTGTAGTTCATTTTCTCTTCTCACCCTGTTTGTTTGTCTTTTCACTTTAGCTCATACACGCCTAACACAATGGATTAAAAATATTACCACCAAATGCAGATGACCTATCACATCACTGAGCACCCACTCTTCTGTTGGGCAAGGATACTGTTCATGATAATAGGTATCTTGATTAGTATATCTGATACATCTACTATGGACTATGTTTTCATACCCCTTTTGTATTTACTTTCTGTGAATATCAATCAGAACCAATTCATTTAAAATGTGAATATTAACAGAAAATATTGTACAGGATTTACAGCCGAGTAGTCCCATTTGATGAGTAAAATGAATAGGATCTTGCCCTTTTTGAAAATGCAAAATATGAATATTTTTGACATATTTAGAGAATTGTCACCAGACCCTGAAGCAGTGCTGTCCTAGTCTAGTATTTTCCAGCTGTAAATACTTTCAAATACATTTTATCCACTATGCTCACACAAAAAAAGCCCAATTAGTTGCTCTGTAAAATAATTTAATCACTGGTTAAACTTAACTAATCAACATGAGCAACATGCAGTTAAACCTCACATTTACCTTGAAACACACCTTCAGAGTAGTAAAAGTTATGCAACTAGTGTCAAAGTCAGATTCAGGACTTACAATTTATCATACCACTTTATTTATTAGCAAAGCGTTTTGCTAATACACCCAGATAATGTGAGCACCATGCAAGACTCAAACTATCTTATTTATACAGATAAAAGGGTACGAACTTAACAAGATAACAAAAGGAAGCAGAATCTGATAAGTTTACCTGGGCTAGACATGCATATCTTATTTCCTTACTAATTATTACCGATCTCCTGTTAAGCTTAAGTGGACCCATTGTTTCGTACCTTAATGTTTCTCTTCCTGACAACTATATTTCAACATTTCTTATTTTTGCTTAAAGGAACATACAGCATTTCTTTAATCCATTCTATTTTTACAATATAATTCATTCTACTTTCACACTAGCATAGACTGCATCTAAGGGTTGTCTACGCTTAAAATGCTGTCCTGATGCAGCTGTGCCACTATAGTCGGCCACAGGATTGGCTCTACCATTTTTGCCACCCCAAGCAAAAAAAGAAGGAAAAAAAAAAAAAGATGCCCGAACTGCCAAAGCCAAAAAAAAAAAAAAAAGGCCACCTGGACTATGCCACCCCAAGAATGGACTGAATGCCGCCCCTTAGCATGTGCCGCCCCAGGCATGAGCTTCCTCCGCTGGTGCCTGGAGCTGGCTCTGGTCGGCGATTCCTTATAGTTTGAGGGTGATAGACAGTTATCGCTGCTGGATCTGCAGGTGGCTAACGAGACTCATCTACAGCTCACAACGAGACTGATCCACCGTTGGGGCAAACATTTCCCAGTGAAAGGGGCAGATCTGGCTTGTTGAGTCAGGCTGCACCAGCGCATTGTCAATGTCAGCTTTCTGTGACAGAAGGCTGCAGAGGTAAAAGGAAGACTGCATCACTGTAGTGCTTCAATCTTGACTTTAGCAAAGCTTTTGATACGGTCTCCCACAGTATTCTCACAAGCAAGTTAAAGTATGGATTGGATGAATGGACTATAAAGGTAGATAGAAAGCTGGCTAGATTGTTGTGATCAATGGCTCAATGTCTAGTTGGCAGCCAGTATCAAGCGGAGTGCCCCAGGGTTGATCCTGGGGCTGGTTTTGTTCAACCTCTTTATCAATGATGTGGATGATGGGATGGACTGCACCCTCAGCAAGTTCTCAGATGACACTAAGATGCAGGGAGAGGTAGATATGCCGGAGGGTAGGGATAGGATCCAGAGTGACCTAGACAAATTGGAGGATTGGGCCAAAAGAAATCTGATGAGGTTCAACAAGGACACATGCAGAGTCCTGCACTTAGGACAGAAGAATCCCATGCATCCCATGCATCGCTACAGGCTGGGGACCGACTGGCTAAGATCGACCAGTTCTGCAGAAAAGGACCTGGTTATTACAGTGGACAAGAAGCTGGATATGAGTCAGCAGTGTGCCCTCCTTGCCAAGAAGGCCAACGGCATATTGGGCTGCATTAGCAGGAGCATTGCCAGCAGATTGAGGGAAGTGATTATTCCCCTCTATTCGGCACTGGTGAGGCCACACCTGGAGTATTGCGTCCAGTTTGGTTCCCCCCACTACAGGAGGGATGTGGACAAATTGGAGAGAGTCCCGCGGAGGACAATGAAAATGATTGGGGGCTGGGGCATATGACTTATGAGGAGATGCTGAGGGAACTGGGGTTATTTAGTCTGCAGAAAAGAAGAGTGGGGGTGAGATTTGATAGCAGCCTTCAACTACCTGAAGGGGGGTTCCAAAGAGGATGGAGCTAGGCTGTTCTCAGTGGTGGCAGATGACAGAACAAGGAGCAATGGTCTCAAGTTGCAGTGGGGGAAGTTTAGGTTGGATATTAGGAAAAACTGTTTCGCTAGGAGGGTGGTGAAGCACTGGAATGGGTTATCTGGGGGGTGGGGTGGAATCTCCTCCCTTAGAGGTTTCTAAGGCCCGGCTTGACAAAACCTGGGCTGGGATGATTTAATTGGGGTTAGTCCTGCTATGAGCAGGGGGTTGAACTAGATGACCTCCTGAGGTCCCTTTCAACCCTAATATTCTATGAAGACACTACCTATGCCGACAGGAGGGCTTCTCCTGTCAGTGTAGGTAATTCACCTCCTGGAGAGCCAGTAGTTATGTTGATGGGAGAAGCCCTTCCATTGACATAGCACAGTCTACACTGGGAGTTAGGTCAGTATAACTGAGTCACTCAGGGGTGTGCATCTTCCTCACCCCTGCACAATGTAGTTATACCGATATAAGTTAGTAGTGTAGACCAAGCCTGAAGGACAAATGTTGGCAGATGGGGCTAAAGTGAATCTTCACTGATTTGATGTTAACATTTGTATTGCACACTAAAAAGAGAATGTTGCTTTAAATACTATATTTAATTTAAAAAATGGAATGTAGAAAGATTTACTGCAAGTTATAGTCTTTAATGACATGATCACATACTATTTTTCCCCCAGGACCCCTGCCTCATTCATTGCACAGTATGGATGGTGCTAACTGAATTACCAGCTGTTCTATATTTTGTTTTTTCCTCATTCAGCGTGTATCCACAGACTTTATTGACTGCACACTATTCAAACCCTGCTCTGAAGATAAAATTATTAATCTTCTCATGAGCCCTCCTGTGGCGCTCATCACTATAGTATCTGAGTGCTTCACAAATATTGAATTTATCTTAACTCGCCTGGGAGATGAGGAAGGGAAGGTGGTATTCCCCATCTGCAAAATAGGGAACTTTGAGTATGTCCACACTTAAAATGCTACAATGTAGACCTACCTATGCCAATGGGAGAATCACTCCCATCAGTGTAGGTAATCCACCTCTCCAGGCTGTCAACTGAAGAATTCTTCCATTGACCTAGTGCTGTTTATACCGGGGGTTAGGTATTTTTCACACCCCTAACAGATGAAGCTATACCAAAGTAAATTCCTAGTGTAGACCAGGACTGAGGCAAGAAAGATTAATGTCAAAAGTTTCCACTACTTTAGATGCCCAATCTGACATGCCTAGGACCTGATTTTTCAGAGTACTTTATACATTCAATGAAAAGCTCTGATTGACTTCAGATGCAGCTCTGTGTGCTCAGCACTTCTGCAAACCAGGCCCTGGCGTATCGTGTCAGGCACCCAGAAAATGATGAACATGCAATTAATAACCACATGTGAAAAGTTTGGTTTAAGTGACTTGCCCAGCATCACATAAGAATTGTGAAGAGGCAGGAAACAATTTCAGCTCTCCAGAGCATCATTTCTCTTTCTGCAGTCCCCTGCCTCATTCACTGCAAACCTTCCAACTTCTGCCACAAATGGAACAGGGTTCCTATAGGCAACAGCCTTCTTCACTGCAGAATCCTGATTCACCACCCCGCAAATAGCTACATCGTGTGCACTGAATGAAGCAGAATGTCTGGCAACCTTAACAATAGGTGGTGCTACCAGCCCTGCCTATAACTATACATAGCACTTTGGATTTTTAGATGCTTAGTGATGCTGAATATTAGTAATAGTTTTGTCCTCAGGAGCAGATCAAATGTGGGAATAGATCTTTTCATTATTTGCAATAACTTTAAGTGAAATAATCCTACAAAAATAAGAGAAAGGAAAATGTCTTCTTTTATTTTGTTTACCTAAGTAATAACAAAGGAAGCAGTTTGGAGGATTACCATAGTTAGTAGGAGTTTTGCCTAAATAAGGACTGCAGGACTGAGCCCTTAAAAAACTGAACAAGTCACAAAACAAGTGGGATGTAATATTAAACCCCACAGGAAAAAGACAAGTCATTATTAATTAGTGACTGTGTAATGACTTTGTCTCATACCTATAAATAGGATTTTTGCCACCATATAATCTGAGAAGTACAAGAGTAAACAGTTTTCCACTTGACTGACTGAAAGTTACTCATGATTTGTCAGAGATCAACAGAGATTGTTCCATGGCAGTCACATTGGCTATTCTCAGTCACTAATGTCTTTAAACTGCAAGAATGATGGTAATGCTAGGCAGCTATTCAGCTCTTCTTAACGAGATCAAACTCCCATTGACTTCAAAAGAAGGTGTATCTAAATAAGGAATGCCGGATCAGACCCAATCTCAGTAAACTAAATTATACTTTAATAATGAAGGGTATTACTGCTGATGTGCATGTAAAGATTACTCACCTAGGTGAGGTTTGCAAAATAAAGCCTAAAATATGTAGTCATCTCAATGTACCAGATCAAAGGCCTGACCCTGCAACTATTACTACTGGCATGAGCAGTCCTTATTTATGCATGTAGCCCCATTGAAAGCCAATGGGACAACACAGATAGGGAGCCAAAATACTGAGTCCCACGAGAGTGACACTTCTGTATTTATAAGAGGCAAATTCTCACTTGGGAACTGATTCTGCAAAACCTCATACAGGCAAGTAGTCCTGATGGGAGTAGTTCCACGAGTGTGTATGGAGTACAGATTATTTGCACAAGGAGGGGGCTGTGTTGAGGGAAGAGCCAGATCATGCATCAAGTGCTTTGGGAACATGGCACACAGAGGGTAGTTTAGTGGCTAAGGCTTTGGACAATGGCTTAAGAGACCTAGGTTCAATTCCCAGATAGTCCCAGAAGACATCTGTGGCATCAGTTAATTACTCAATCTGCCTCACTTCCTGATATCCCCAGTCAAGAGCAAAGGAGACTTTTATTCATAACCTCAATTTGTTTCCAGTAAGAATTGAAATGAGGGGCACTAAGCACACCTTCCCCGAAATATAAAACTGAATGATTCTTGAGTTTCCATGTAAAACAAAGGCTTCCTTATTTTAGTTAATACTTTCACAATATAGACAAATTACCTGTCATGGGTTTAACATGATACCCTGCCACCAAAATTAACAGGAGCAAATGCACACAGAAAAAATGTAAAGTTTCATTTTCTGTGGCACAATCACTTGACTATTTTGGTATATTTTCTATTTATAATTTCCAATGCAAACATCCCCATTAGCTTCCTGTCTCCAGAAGCAACAACTTCTGTTATTTGGCGAGTTTCTTCCTTTCAAAGAAACAACTTTGCGATAATCAGTATGCTTAGGGGTAAATGGAGTAAGTGGAGGCGCCACCAAAAGCTGGTGTCTATAAACAGTCTGAGGGAAATGGCTAAATATTAAGGTTAAATTTGAAAGTTGTAGCAGCATGCAGTCATCAAACCAAGTGCTGGTTTATAAAACTGAAAAGTCATATAGCAAATTATTTACCACATCACCTATCCAGGCACCCCCCAAAATAGTCACCCAAACAAGGAACTGGAAGCCTGTAGCATAGAGGGGATGAAGAGGAACCTGCATCTGGAAAGATTAGCATCATTTGTTGCAGACTGAAGCATTTTCTAATTTATTCTCCCCTCAATAGTATGGGACAAAATCCCCTGCAGCTGCTTGGCTGTAATTGCTAGCTCTGCATTAAAGAAGGAGCTTCTGTCATCCCTAGCCAGTGAACTGATATGAACATATACCCCCTTATATCACCCGAGATTGGTTATAGTCCCTGAAAGCCTCAGAGGATCAGAATCTGATTTTAAGGAATTAAATGATCGGTAAAATTTTTGTTATTGCGGCAGACAGGACCTAAAGTAATTGCATCCTAGACTGGCTCCAGTATAAGATTTCAGAAAGTCAAATTACATCCAAAAATCATTCAAGGATGCAGTGCTTAATTTGTGCCAGGGGTTGCCAGGGCTTGGCAGTTCATAGCCCTGGCATCTCTGGGCTTGCCACATCAGTTATGAAAGTAAAAAAAAAATTGCTCAAGCCCCTGCACCTAATTGCTTGAGCCCAGGCATCTCTTTCATTACAAATCAAGCACTGCACGGATTATGTAATAGAAAACAATTCAGTATACTGAAAAGAGTTACTTGACATTCAAACATGATTTGTTCTGGCACTCACTACAGAAAGAGGGCATTTTGGAGGGAAATTAACTGCTACTCCCTCTTACCTTCCATTTGCTACTAAGAGGAGAGAAAGAAAGCCAGATGATGGGGGGCATAGGTGCTGGAACTAGTGATGCTGGGGGGGCTGCTGCACCCTCTGGCTTGAAGTGGTTTCCATCATATACGTGGTTTACAGTTTGGTTAAATGGCTCCCAGTACCCCCATTATACAAATTGTTCCAGCACCCCTAGGAGATGGGTGGAAGAGGGAGAAAAGAAAGAAGGCAGGCTATATATTCCCAAAGATCATATGATTAGTCAATGGATGGGAGTGGTTTTCAAGGCACCGCAGATCCACATTGTACCTAGTTTCAAACCAGACTCATTGGAAAATCCCCTGAGTAGCAGGAGCCTGGTCCTTCAATGAGTGCTAACTGCAGCATTCCCCTTTCCCGTTGCAGCTGGAGAAGGTGAAATATACACTTTGATGAGCCGGGGCTCTGGAGATGTACAGACATGGACAAAAAAAACAGCGGACTCTCCACATGTTTTGCATAATAAAGTGCACAGGGAAGGTCTCCTTGCAGCTTTGATTCCAAAACTGGGGGAGTTGCTCAGTGCTTACAGATCTCCCCTCCGAATACCCGGAAACACATTCGGGTGTCTCAGGCACACCTTGGAAAATCAACAAGCCAGGGGAGTATGAAGGTCTTTTTCCTTTGTTAGGGGCCAAAAGGCATCACTGCAGCGTGGCATGATCCCGGGGTACAGCCAAGCCCGCAACAGCCAGAGAAGTGAGAGCGCCCGTTGCGCTTTCCCGGGAGACACCTCGGTGTTGGTTTTATTTGTATGAAAAAAGAAACATGGTTCGTCCTTTAGCCCCCTCTCCCCCCCCCCCCACTGCCCACACAGGATCCCAAAGGTACCAAACCACTACCCCCCCCCAAAAAAAACTTTTCCCAGCAGAAGGGTTCAGCCAGCCTCCCACTAGTTAAAGACGCTACGTGTTTGTATCTGAACTCTTGGGGCGGGGGGTAAAGATCAATATTTGAGTGTGACAAATAAAGTTCAGCTATTTCGGGGGAGGGGGCTGGCCGCGGGGACCGCCGCGCTCTGCTCCGCCTGTCCCTGGCTGCCGCCGGGCATGGGGCAAGGAGGCTGGGTACCTGAAGCCGGTGACTGCGGTCTGGTTGCTCCTCCACGCCTTGCCTTGCTGCAGCAGCACCCCCTGCACGACCTCCTTCTCGTCGGGCAGCCGGTACACGGGGAAGATGTAGAGCCAGCAAAGGACAAAGACACACAAGGCACTGGCTCCCCCCACGGGCAGCCGGGTCCGGGGACACTTACACACCGGCCCCGCCGCCGCCATCCTCCTCCGCCTCCCCCGGCAGATCTTCCTCCGGGCCGGGCTGCAGTCGCTCATCAGTCCCGGCGAGCGGCCGCCGGAGCGCCAGAGCCCCCCATGCAACAGACACAGAGCCGCCGCGATGGTGAGCCCGCCCCCCGGGGGGCTCCCCGCCGGCCGCCCCGCTGCTCTAGGGCCGGGGGCCATCCCGCAGGCCAGCGGCGGATGCCATCGCAGCCCGGCTAGCCGGGGGAGCGGCTGCCCGCTGCTCGCAGCTCCAGCCGGGGAGCGGCAGGGCTCAGCCGCTTCCTCTCTCGGTACCGGCTGCTGCTGCTGCTGCCTCCCTTCCTCACAGTCATTTGGTCCTCTGCTCCCCCCCCCTTCCCCCGCCAGGCACCCAGCACCCGGGGAGCTGTCACTGCAGCGAGTCCTTGTACATTTCCATTCCTGGGCTTCCCTCCTGCTCCCCAAATCCGATGGGAACAAAGGGCTGCCCCTCCCCCCTCGCCCCAGGGGCTGTCAGCAACCTTCTCCTGCACCCCTGAAAACGGGGAGATGGGGGGGAGGGACGCGACACGACAGCAGGGTGACCGGAAATCAGGGCTTTTTCCCCCCACCCCGCAGGGAAAAAAAATCTCTCCTTTGACCCGTTCAGATCAGCGCCTCCTGGGCTGGAGCTGGCAGCAGGTTTCGCTTTTTTTGCTCGCCTTCAGTAAAGGGGGGAAGGGGGAATCAGGCTGAGCCGGGCAATAGCAGGAGACTTACACGATCCCCCTACCCCCAAAGTCCCCGCCCACCCCCCAGCTGCTGTGACACTGCATCAGTCACACGCACAAAGCAGCCTCCTTTCCTCCACTCCTTTCCGCCAAGAGCCCCGCAGAGATCGCGCCACCCTTCCCCCGCCCCCAAACCTCAGTCCACCCTGCAGCCTCCCTACACCCCACAGCGCTGTTCCCCAGGGGCTTCCCCCCTGAATCGCCTCGGCAGGATCCCCCCCCCCACACGCGCATTCACAGTACATAATTCCCCACCCCCACTCCCCAGCACACCCAAACAAACCCAGGATCTCCCTAGTCTCCCCCGTACAGGCGTTTCCCATCCAAGCCTACCCCGCCCCCATCCTAAATCACCCGGCAGGATGCCACTCACACCGCCTTATCACCATGCCCAGGACAGGATTCCCGCCCCATCCCCAGCCACCCACCCTGCTAACCCCGGGATCCCACTGGCACACAGGGACATGGCTCCGGTACATGCCCCCCGCCGCCCCGTTCCCCGCGCTCCCGGCAGTAAATGACGCCCCGCCGGCAGGATCCTGGATCCAGGCTCGCTCTCTCTCACACACACCCTCCTTCTCTTATATATTGCACCCAGATTTGCAAGCAGCTGGGATCCAGCCGGACACAGACACCAGCCTCATGGCGCAGAGCCTTTGCTGCGACCATTTCTACTCATTGCTTATATTGGGAAAACACGGTCTCCCATTAAACCCTCAATCCCGAAACCCTTTTAAAATGTCAGCCGGGGCCATTCTTATACAGGGGTCTCGCCCGAATAGCGTCCATCCTCCCCAGCCCCCAGAGTACCGCGAAGTGGGAAAAGCCCTACATCACACCTCCCATCTTGCTCCTCATTCTGCATCGCTCTTCAGCACGCCCTTGCGGCTGACTTGTCTAGCTGCATACAACTAAATTGTCAGCATATTGTGCTCCAGGGCTAGAGCTAGCCGTGAAGAATGACAAAATATAGGACAAACAGAGACTCGATTTCATGTGGATTAGCCTGGTCATTCCTCTTCCCCCCCACACACACACACACGTTTTTGCCCCTTTCCAATGCTAGCCTGTTTGATACCTAGGGGGGCACACTCTTTTTTTACCCCACATATCACTCTCAGTTTGAAGACAAGCTACACTAGCCAGCCAAAGCATACCAGTTGTGCATGGACTTTTACTAGCAACCTGAGACTCTCTTAGTTATTTACCTCCCACAAACTGCCAGCCACTAGGAATTAGACTGACTCCACCATCTCCATCTCACATATGCCACTGTATGGAAACTAGATGATAGTGTTTTGTGGTCAGTGCTGAGGTCTGCTAGATTCAAACCACTATCCTAGAAACGGGCTGGATTGCCAATCTCTGACATCATAGCAACTATAAAGATATTTTTGGATGATACAACATAGTAAGCTAGCGGCATTGGGAAACCTGAATTAAGGACCATCTCTAAGAGGCAGCCACACTCTCTTAATTAACTTCTCTAAGTTTTTCATACAATTGTGTTTGATCTTTAGAGGCAAAGCACTTTTATCAAGGCAAACTATTTTGCTGCTCCCTAAGGACAGTTGTCAGTGTATTTTAAAATAGTTTTGATAAGTTGTAAAATAAAGACAATTTTTACTTACATTAAGAGCCAAAATCCTCAATATCCGTGTGTACAGAAGTTTCAGGAAAATGAGAGAAACTGATCCCAGAACTTGAATGTAGAAAACTGGGTGAAATTCCTCCAATAATGTTAATATATGCTGAGTTACAGTATCATCAGTCTCTTTAATAACATGTTGTAAGGACTTAGTGTCTTCAGACTTAAACACTTCTGTGTGTTAGCCAAAAGTTGCCTGACAAATGCTAGAACGACATGAATGCCTCCAACAGGTTCATCCCATTTAACAAATGAATAACGTTTCAGAGCACTCAGAACCTCAAATACTGAAGATGAGCCACATCAGAGCATGGTTGCTTTGCTTACCAGCAAGCATTTGATCTGCAGTACAAGCTGGATATGACTGTGAATCAACAAGAAGTTCTAGTAATCCTGCTTCTCCCCCAAAAATTCGCACTACATGCAATAAAACAGCACAGGATGTGAAAACCACCCAGGTGAATCACATCTGTACCAAGTTCACTGCAGAGAACAATTTCACTTGCAGAGCAACAGCATAGAGCTGCTGACATTACCTTACATTTCAGCACTGTAGTATAGACTGTGGCTATGGCAGCTTGTTTGGCATCCACAGTAGATACATATGCAACTGCTGGGTAGGTGCTCTTTGTTGCAAGCTTCTGGTTGAAACCAGTCCAGAAATGTGGACAATATCAACCACATTTGATATTGGTAGGATATCACAAGGTAGTAGTCTTAAAAGACACCAGAAGAGATCTCTGATAGTGTTCATTTGTCGGTGACAAGAGTTTATTTTCTCAAGTACTTTTTCATGACAAGTCAGTTCTGGATATGGGCTAGATTTTTCAAAGGCTGCAGACTGGATAAGACACTGATTGCTCAGGGAGAGTAACTGACATTTCTTTCCCATGCTTCAGAAATATTTCTTGTGAAGCTGGACTAACTGCAGGCTGTTCTTGAAATACCACCGTAGCCATCGATTGGAAGGTATTCTTTCCATTAAAGGTCTCTACCTTTATGTCTCTATCATCTCCTTCATGGATGAGATTTCCACCAGCGTGAATTGATACGATTCTGTTTGGAATGAATATACTTCACTGGAGTCTTTCTACTTCTGTTTTTTTTCAGCACTAGTGATGAACCACCTCAACTCATAATTGATGCAGAATTCATGAAGGCGTAGTATGTCAATGAAACTATGTGACCCAAACTCATGGTGTAGTTGTGCAGGAAGGCTTATGTACAGCAGCGTGATAATTTTGGAAATATTAAATACTCTGCAGCTGAGAGGCACCTTCTTTGAATTTCTTCTGAAGGAGGCTACTCATTGCTGGCTGAATTATGTGCCTCATTATCTAACCACTAAGGGACAGACTCCTTTACCAACTGGCTCACAAAAGTAACTGACCTCTAAACTACAATCACCTTTGGACAACATTCTGAGACTATTGTTTTGCCTGTTTCAGACGGAAGGATTGAAGCGTAATTATAGAAAACTTGTTCACTTGAAAGCTGTTCATCAGATTCACTCACCAGAAGAGCAGCCACAAAAGTTTAGATGACTTAAGTTTCTGTTTCAGGTTACTAGCAATTTGGATAGTGTCAGCTAATGTTATTGCACTACATAGGACAATAGTAGACTTGCCTTGTCCATGCTGTGCATGGAATTAAATTACAGAACCATAGTGTTTTTCTATTCTTGCCTGTAATTTGTTACAGGCACAGCCTGCAATTTCTGCATCTGAGGGAAGCAGGGTTTTATATCTTTGTAGCAGTTTGGACAGGAGAAGAGCTTTATTATCATACATAAGACCATTGTCTCTCTCTTCAATCAGCTGATAAAATGCAATGTATTGTTGCCGTTAACTAGATTCATTTTACTGATGTAGGGGAAAAAAAGCATATTGAATGATAAACTGCATCCCCTTTGCAATCACATCTTCCACAGATGTTCTGCACATGTCATCATCTCCTCTCTTAGATTGGTTGCTCTCTCAAATGCTTCTATTTTGTCAAGTTTCTCATCTTGTGTTCAATACAACTCTGACATGCCAAATGGGACTTGTGTGTATATCTCTGAAGCAATCCCTGTGATAGAGTATTGGTGGCATGCCATCTAAACTAGAAAAGTCATTCAATAGCCACCAGTACAATTCATCTCTCCTGGCTACTGCTGCCAGCAACACAGAATTCTGTCCAGCGCTGGTGGCTTTTGACAGTTTTGCATTCTTGCAATTTTCTTGACAAATAAGCACATTTTTCAAGGTTTGTGAAGACTCTTCTTCTCTGATGAAAGCTTTGGAGGACTTGTATCCTCAATATCTTCACATGGTGTACCTTGGGTAGAGGTAACATTCCCAAAGTATATTGTTAGATCTACTTATTAGTATTAACATTGCCATTTTGTTTAGTGAGCATTTTGTCTGTAACCCAATATGAAGCTGGGTATTGTCATCTCTAACATTAATATCAACCTGTGCATAAGTGACACTGAATTAAAAAGCTAATTTCTAGAATATTTCAAAGGCTAGTACTGCATGCATAGGCAACAACAAGTTAAAACCTTCTACCAGGTAGACTAGATGCTACATTATATGTACAAAAACTTACAAATGGAGAAGCATTACATTAGGAATTCTCATACATTTATATCTATTCATTGTGCAGTACAAATTATGGGCATGTTACATACTGCTACTAGTGTACAACTGTCAGTGAGACACTGATCTGGTCAGAACATTTCAATTGAAAATATAGAAAACTATAATAGTCACTTGTTAGATGCTTTGACAATTAAGAATATGCAATGTGAAAACATTTAATGTTAGTATACTTCAAAACGTTATTTGCCATTTTTGCCACCTGCTAAACACTTTCATCATTTCTGGAGAAAAAAAAATGCCCATGCAGAATCTATAAAAATCTTTTAATACATTGTCATTTGGTAGTTTTGACCAATAAAACACTCTATTAAGGTACTGAATTTCACAGTAAAATCTGTAGTCCTAATCGTGTTGCAGTGTTTCTCGAACTGTGCAAAAAAACAAACAAACAAAAAAGATGACACTCATTTTGGATACCATTGTTTCACCTCACCTACAGGCTTACAACATCACTTGTCAGCTCCGCATCATACCTCATCTAAATGAACATAAAATAAGCTTTCTAATGATTCATGATGTGAGTGTGTATAGGGTGGGTACATTGAACTCCAAAAATATGGCCCTTTTTGGAGAACTGTTATGTGTCTATGAGAACAATAGTATCCTGCCAGTTTCCAGGCTACTCACAGTGTGATCCCTACTTTGTGGAAGTGGAGTTGCTTTAAAAGATCTTGGCATGAATTTCTAAAAGGTTGCAAGTGATTGCAGGTAGTATCCTAAGCTCATGTTTAGGTACCTTCTCTCTCTCTCTCTCTCTCTCTCTCACACACACACACACACACACACACACACACACACACACAGAGGATGGGGGCTTTTCCCCTCAACTTCCATGCAAATCTTCAGTAATCTAAGTGCACCCAGCTCTGCCTGCCTAATAAAAGAACTTGCTTTATGCAATGACCTCTTGATGTCTACTCTTTAGCGTTCAAGTAGTAGAGCAGGGCCGGCCCACAACATTTTGGCACCTGAGGCGGGAAGCTCAAATGATGCTCCCAGGCCCGTTGCTTGGGCCAAAACTTTGAAAGGTCTCAATTCTGCCTTCTTCCTGTTCTACTCTTCTCATGGTACTGCTCTGCTACCTATCCCAATAAAGGAGAACTAACAACTTAAAATGCCTTGTTCAAAAATTTTAAGTAACACTTAACTTTCAAACAGCAAATGTAACTTTTCTTGTCTGCATAGTAAACACTGGCATTTTTATCCATTTGAATAATCAAAGTGGTGCTTTCCATGCCTTCTTGGTCGCAAAGATTTGAACTACTTCCTGAAGGTCCACAGTCTGGGCCAGCTCATGCTCTATCGAGATGGTTGCAAGGCCAACCAGCCTCTCCTGTGTCATTGTGGAGCGTAGATGTGTTTTTATTAACATCATCTTGGAGAAGCTGCATTCTCCACTGGCAACTGTTACAGGAAGTGTTAGAAGTATGTGCAGAGCAACAAAAGCATTTGGAAAGAGGGTGGTCATCTGATTTGTGCACATATATTCCAGAACAGCCTTTGGAGTTGATCCTGCTGAAATGTATCTTGAAAGGGCTTTCAGTTCATCACCTACATCACTTGCATCAATATTGTGCATGTCATCATGTGTCAACACTGTCTCTAGTGCCCTGCACTGCTGGTATAGGTCTTCTTCAGGTATAGTGAGGAATTTTGGAATATCATACAACATCCCAAATATACTGCTGTGTTCCTTGACCTACATGAAACATTCTTCAACTGACTGTATTGCACAATCTAACACCTGGTTAAATAATTCAACTTTGAATTGTTGTTTGGGGTCTCTTATGGGATTATCCCGAGCCTCGTAATCAAAATGTCGTCTTCTTCAGTGACTCTTGCATTCTTGAATGGGTGGGAAAATAGCTTTAGTGTGAAGTTCCTCTGTCAACTTCTGTGCACTCTTCAGAACGTTTTGAAATCCCTCATCTGACCGGTAAGACTGTAGGTATGACTTGCTTTGTCCAGTTGTTCCAGATATATCAAAGTTAACACCTTGGAGTCTCTTGCTTACAAAATTTATTTCAAAAAGTATGTCATGCCACAACACTAAGCCACACAGAAATTTGAAGTTATGTATGTTTCTGGTGATTCCATTTCCCTCTGCCACTGTTCTCTCACGGACAGTTCCTGTCATAGCATTATCCTCCATAATGGCAACTATGGTATCATCTATCTTCCCAATTTGATGTTTGATAGGCTCTCTCGCCTCCACTCAAACTTTCCCATTGTATGGCACTCAGTGGTTTCGGTGTCAGAGACGATGTTCCCAGATGTTGCTTCAAAATTTGCCATTGATGAGTTGATGCAGAGAAAAATGCTTTGAATTACATTAAAAAATTCAGCAGCCTCACTAGAAGCTGATGCTGCATCACTGACCACCAAGTTCAATGAATGAGAACTGCATGGGACAAAAAAGGCTCAAGGGTTTAACTCTCGGATCCGTGTCTGCACTCCTCTGTTCTTTCCTCTCATGTTGGCACCATTTTTGTAGCCCTGACCTCTTATGTCAGCTATCGCAATTCCCGTATCTACTAGCTTTTTAAGAAGCACATTTGTCATACCAGCTCCTGTAGTATCATCAATATTAATAAATTCTAGAAAATGCTCTCTGACAGTCACCATTGCAGGGACATTTTCACTAGGTTCTGTTGTTGTTACAAAACGCACCATTAAAGTCATTTGTTCCATGTGGTTGATGTCAGGTGTGCAGTCCAGAATAACAGAGTAATATCTTGCTGACTTCAGATCTGCCACAATCTTCTGTTTGACTTTTGTTGCCAGTAACTGTATGATCTCATTTTGAAGTGTTTTTCCAAGGTACAGTTGTGTATACATTTCTTGGGTAGTGACTCTTCTTAGATGCTCCTGGAGTACAGCATCAAACTCAGCCATCAGCTCCACAATTTTAAGGAAGTTTCCATTGTGTGGCACATACAGGTGATCTGATGTGCCACGCAGTGCTAGGTTTTGGGTAGCAAGCATTCTCACAATGGCAGTGAGCCTTTTCAGAACATTTTGCCAGTCAAGAGACTCTGATGCAATCTTCTCTTGATGCTGATCATCTATGGTGGCCTTTAACCTTAGTCTCATCTCAAGCTCTTTCCACCTATGGAATGCTCTCTGGTGATTTGCTGCCTTCTCATGGCATGCCAGATTTATAGCCAGATTTTTCCAGTCCTTTGTTCCTGGAACATTAGACTGGAAGAGTTTGCAACAAAAACAGTATGCAGCATTCAGGGTTTTTGAGTATATAAGCCATGGTCTCTCCACTTTGTCACCATTGGGGATTTCACACCAGTAATGTGTTAGATGGAAACTTCTGTTTTCATGTTCTTTGGGGAACATGAAGTTTTTCACTTGCTGTGGCCCATGCAGTACAAGGAAGTCCCTCAGGCTACTGTTCAAATGGGTCCACAGTCCTGGATCATCTAGACTTAAGGAACTAAACTCAGCAACAGCTGTTTCTTGCACCTCCATCACACTCTTCTCTGATCTACTCTTTTCTTCAGGAATGTGCACGCTTACGTCCATTTGAGATGGAGATATAGATGCTGCAGTAGCTTCCAGGTCACCTGCACTCTCACCAACTGGGAGATCAGGCATCACCATGAACATTTGTGTCTATGTATCTCAGGAGAACTCCTTTCTGCTTAGACAGAAAAGCTTCCTTTGCTTTTTCTTTTTATGAATGCTGCCCCAGAGGGACATTCTCTTCTTTCACTCATGACTGCTGTTCTGTGCCAGCTATAGTGGCTCTCAATTGAAGGGGACAAATAAGCAGGCTGGTAGCAGGGCCTGAGTGAGGGAAGATACCAGCATCTTAAGGGCCTAACTGGCTCCTACTACTTCAGTTGATTGCCTATTCTCCTCAGGGAAGCAGCAGGAAACGGGAAGCTCCCTGAGAAGCTGGTGTTAATCAGTCCAGGCTCCTGGGGGTGCTAGAAAGGTGCATAAGAGTCTCCTCCTTCTCTCTCTCCCTGCAGTTCCTGCTGCTTTCTGTTATTCCCTCTCACCTTTTCTCCTGTCTGCCTGTTATGTCTCTTGTGCTCTCCTTCCTCCAGCACAGCACTCCACCATCTCTGTGCATCTAAAGCAGAGAGAATACATATGCACTAGCAGCAGACACAATTTTCTACACTCTGGGTCCTAGTGGCGCCCCCAGTCTGGCACCTGAAGCGGCCGTCTCAGTTCGCCTCATGGTAAGGTCAGCCCTGTAGTAAAGGATTAATTATTTTTATTTATTTTTAAGGATTTTTGCCTAACAAACTGATGGGGCAAAACTGCTAGTGTTCAATGTATAACTGTATCCTTTGAAATGTATTTAGAGGATTTATAGGTGCAGTGAATATGTATCCTGGCTAAGTATTCAGCAGCTAAATATTCAGATCTCTTCATCTAAAACAATACCTTGCTGTGATGGATGAATTTTTGCATTATATCACCATTAGGTATTCTTGGTTTGAATGGTTCCTGTATTTCTTGCCCTTTAATTACTAATTTACTCCAATAAATTGCCATCTTAGAAATAGCTTTGCTACTACAAGGCATACAAATATATTTGTGACCACACAAAGTCTTGTTGGGAGAGTCTACCAACTCTTCCTCCATCAGATTTCTCTGCATAGAGCTGCAAAAACTACTTGCAGATGTGTATTCAGACTGATAAGACATTCAAAGGCCTTGCTATGACAGACATTCATATATAATCCTCTTGGAGAGGAAGAATTACAATTATGGCCACATACAATATTAAACAAGTGTACCAGTATTTATGGTAACATTTTCAGCTGCAGGGAGGCAAGGGAGAAACACACACAGTACAATATGGTAAAATGAGAGAAAGGATCAAAAGATCTTTAAAGAAAGCATTCTCTAAAGGGCCTGACCTCGCAGCATTTAACCATAAATTAATAGGAGTTTTGCCTGCATTGGTGCTGTAAGATCAGTCACTAAATGTCAGGCTAAGTCTGTCATATAGATTCAATTTTTGCTTCCCTTACTCTCAAAAGTCATCTTACTGAAGGAACCTAAGTATATAACAGAAGTGCTCTAGTGCCTTCATAGTGAAGGGTTGGGTTTAGCTTTCTACTTAGGGAGGTCGTTAAATTCTTTAGTTATCCCTGAAATCAATCTCATATATGGATTATTTTAAGGAGCACTGTCAAAAGTCACATACTTGACATTTCACACAGGGCTACATTCCACAGGAAAGCAGAAGCATAGAATCATAGGGTCGAAAGGGACCTCAGGAGGTCATCTAGTCCAACCCCCTGCTCAAAGCAGGACCTAATCCTCAACTAAATCATCACAGCCAGGGCTTTGTCAAGCCTGACCTTAAAAACCTCTAAGGAAGGAGATTCCACCACCTCCCTAGGTAACCCATTCACCACCCTCCTAGTGAAAAAGTTTTTCCTAATAGCCAACCTAAATCTCCCCCACTCACAACCCTGGGTTTAGCAGGCCAATGCTCAAACCACTGAGCTATCCCTCCCCGCTGACTCCCTCAGGGAACTTATGGGATCCTGCTTTTCTGAAGTCCAGGGTCCGTGTTCTGCTGCTCTCTTTTCTTCTTTGTCTTAGGATCCTGAACTTGACCATCTCATGGTCACTGCTTCCCAGGCTCCCATCCACCTTTGCTTCCCCTACTAATTCTTCCCTGTTTGTGAGCAGCAGGTCACACAGAGCAATTTTTTTAAATATACAACTAAGAATGCAAACTTTTGACTTTTTCACCTTAACTTTTATTTTTCACCGTGGAGGTTTACAGAACATGAAATCTTCATGGAGAACTTCTATTCTCCAACACTGTCTCCCTAGGTCTCCAGCCCTGGGATGTTTGCCCTGGGTTTAACATATTCCAAAAAGACTGTGTAAAATGCATATGTGTGAGAACTTGCATGCCATCAGGGCATAGGGTAGGGCTGAGAAGTGGAATTCCTGTCTCATTCCCTGCCTTGTACACTAACAAACTCACTTTGAAATCCAAGATAGAATCACTCACAATGCAGACATCCAAATCTGCCATATCACTTTCAAAACAACAAGTTTAACACATTTAATTTAACACACCAACTCTCCCACTGCAAAATATGACTGTAGGCAATATCTCTTCATCTAGCTAGGGTCTGAGTTAAGATACTTTTGAGTAGAACTGGATGGGTGCTTTGTGAGCGGACAGAAAGTGAATTTGTTGTAGAGCCATGGAATCTGAGCATGTGTTCAGGTGCTAAGGTACGTGACTGGAGGTTGGCCTGGATATTAATGTGTGCGTAAACGGAGATTTCCCTTCTTTTTTTGTTTGTTTTAAAACAGATGGTGTAGTTGAAAATGCACTGGAAAATCTTTAATTTTGAGTTAATAATGTGTGTGTATGTTCGAGTATACTGGAGGCTTGTGTATCTTAAATTGCAATTTATCACCCATTTCCCTTATTTACAAAGGTTTTAGAGAAGCAAGATACACTGGGGATAACACAAGAAAACATCTGGCCTTGGAACCAGTGGGGGTGTCTGCGAAGGAGGTATAATTATTATATATCCCAAAGAGTATGACCTTAAGCACATTAGGGGCAGCGAGAGAGGAATCTGATTTCAGCCCACCAGCTGCCACTGCAATATTTATTATATTAATTTGCAGAGCTCTGAAGGCTGGAAGAGACATTCCCTCCAAACAAAGAGATCAGTTGCAAATAATAGTTATAAACTCAAAGACGGACAGCACACAAACATTCACTGTACTGGTGGTAAGACATATTTATTCCAGTTCTCCAGGAAGACTATTTCCTTAAAAAAAATTGCTGTCATACTCATACTGTTAAGAACTGGAATGGTCAAACCCTTACATGAGTAGTCCTTACTGACAAACAGTCTGCATCGAAGTCAGTGGGATCCCTCTCAAAGATAAGCACTACGCACATGAGTATGGGTTTGCAGACTTGGGTGCTATTTTTGTACAAGGTACTTAACATGTACCATTACACCCAAGCTACTATGGTTGTACTATGACATAGATCCTATCCATTACTTACTGTAGTAATAGATGTATAACTTAAAATGCCTACCCATAAACACACATGAGCTTTGCCTTAGCGAGAAGTAGGCAGCTATTTTACTAGTGGAGCTACTTTTCCCTTCGGGAGGCAGACAGCTTCTGACCTCATGTCTGACATTAAATGAGATTTCAGTCTCTGTTCACTATAGTTGCTATCACCGAGCCATCATTCATAATTTAGCATTGTTTAAGAGTGTCTACTCATGTGAAGGTCAT
Organism: Mauremys mutica; assembly: GCF_020497125.1. Lineage (NCBI taxonomy): Eukaryota > Metazoa > Chordata > Testudines > Geoemydidae > Mauremys > Mauremys mutica. The sequence goes on along the minus strand of NC_059072.1, from coordinate 121,312,515 downwards.
GTTTGATTTAGAAGGGAATATAATACATTCATTCTTCTAAAAGACCAGGATGCAGCTTTCTGTGAAAAAGCCAGGGGGAGCTCATTTACATTGTGGCTGTATCTTTTATGCAATGAATGAACTCTAGTAGTCATTACGGAGAGGTATGACTTTTCATAAAGGACTTAGAGGTTCCCTCACTGTTCCTCAGACTGGTGGACAGGTGATTGCATGGTGACCTGTAGCTTTGTGTTAAAGGCCATGCACTATTCTCTTCTATGGTCAAACCCAGAGCAGAAGTCTGCAAGGATCTCAGTGTGTTTAAATATGAGGGGTTTCAGCCACAATTCCCCACCCAAAGAAGGGTTTGAGCCTCTGTGTAGCAAGTAGGACTGCAACTTTCAAATCCCATAGAGCCTAAGGATCTATGGCAAGAATACCACAGCTATGCACTGAACTGGCTATGTCCCCTTGGGGCAGCTCCAGTGCCAACAGCCAAGCTGGAAGGGAGGCTAGCCCTCCAAGGCCCCACTGTCTCCCAACCTCTTCCTGTGCTATCAAATCAGTAGACGGAAGGGCTCCCTTTCCCCCAAACTGCTGACAGTGAATTTTAGGGCTTTCCCTTCCCCCAGCTACTGCCAGTCTGGGGCTAGTGAAGAGGGAAGGACTGCCAGGACTCCCCGCTGCCCCTCTTCCTTCCACCCTCCCTTGCTAATACAGCAAATTAATATAAACACACACGTAGACACATCTAGGATGGAGGCTGGCGTAGATCAGGGTTATTCTGCCTCTCTCCGGCCATCTGTCAGCAACTTTTATCTCCAGTGGTAGAGGACTATGTTTCTGGAGGATAATGTTCTACATTCTCTTCCTATCACAGCTATGAATTTCACATGGCCAAGGTGTGAAGCACAGTCAGGACAACTTGACGTAGCTTAATAGTACGAAAAGTGATTACTACAAACTGCATTTGCTCTACAACCTATGGGGTCATATCCAGTCTGCACCAATACTGGGACAAATGCTAAGTATGGTATTTCTGAACAGGTTCACAGCTGCACAAAGTTCCACAAAACCACACAGATGAGTATTCTTCTGAAAAATCATACATTTGTCATTCGCTACTTTTCTGTTCAAAAAGTGTCTGCCATCCATTCACAGACAATCCAAAGACTGGAATTTGTTCATATTCATCAAATGGTTTATACCTACAGATAGTTACAGTAATTGTAAAAGTTTGGCTTGATTTACAAGTGGGGCTACAAGAGGGCTACACATTTAAATTATATATGGTGAAAAATATTCAGTGCTACCAGCTTTAGTGACAACTGTGAAGTCTCAGCTGGCCACAGCTTTTACAATATTTGTTTTCCTGCCTCCACATATATTATATATAAAAATATATTTTATGCACATAAAATACACACACAAATATGTACATATATTTAAATACATACCGTAAGTGGCACCAACGGTGCATATTTATTTATTTAAATTAAAATAAATAAAGATGTTTATACAAATGTCTAGATGCCCTGACATTTAATTAATACTACAACAAAACCCCAAAAGCATTAAAATAACTATTCAGAAAGGAGCTCTAACCTAGGATTTGATTCAGCCCTACCCAGTCAAGTTCAGGTAATCTGGTTTGTGTACAACCACTAGATTCTGTGTTTTTTCTAAAATCCGTATTACAAGGGAGTGAGTCTTTGCTTGGCACTAGGTATTTAGGGATTGTTCACTTTTAAATAATAGTAATAAAACATTGGAAGGTCAATTAGGAACAGGACACCTATGAGGACTCCTTCCCTCACAAGATGCCGAGTCACAACACAATTACCCAGTGAAATAAGACAGAAGAGTTACATCAGGATATTCACTGGCTGTCCAGGGATTCTGAGGCATCCAAAAGTTCTGTAGTATTGGCCCAAAACATTATCATTACTGCAAACTTTAGTGTCATGGGCCAATAGTAAAGTACTTCTATAGTGCTTTGCTGAACTTCAGTCTGTCTATTAGAGGCTTTGGAGAGTTAATTATTTCTTTCGTGGGTATCATTCAGTAGTGGTGATCGCTCTATTCCTACCAGATGAGATAGCATTTGGACTCCACCCACTCTACTTCAATTCTGGAAATATATTTTGTTCAGGCCTGTCCGCACTTTCAACACTTTCTCTGAAGGAACACAGCTACTTTTTCCACTCCGTTGTACAGGTAGTTGTACAGAAAGGCTTTCCAAATGTTTTCAAGACAAAGAAATGAGATGCTTCTCCTTTGAAAAGGAAAGAGGAAGACGGATTGCTTTGTCTCACAAAACACCAGTCTGTAAAGTCGGTCACATGATAAAGCTGAGACAAGAAGAGGCAAGTTTCACAAATCATTAATTAGACCAGCTGGTGGTATAAAAGTCTAATAAACAACATAAGTCTGTTGGGAAAATAAACATCAACAAATCCTTTTTGGAGACACAATATACATTTCAATGTATGTATAGATTTGTGGGAGATGTAATATCAGCAAACAGCTTTTTCCATATATATAACTGCTGCTGCAGACTTACCACACACAAATAATAATTCTGGGTCAGGAGCGGCTAAGGAAGAGTTGGTGACATATGAGAATGGAAGCTAATCGCAAAATCTTTAGCCCAGTAATAAACAGACCTCTGCCTTTTTTGCCCCCAAGATCAGTGGTTCAATTATTGTCTTCTAGATATCTAAGTCACTGATTTTGTAGGTTCAATCAGGCATTGAGACAATAAAATTACCTGAACTAAACTCAGTTCTTTTGAAGAACAATTTGTGGTGCAAAAACAGAGGCTGGTGTTTAAAACTAGTGTTTCCCAAACAGTTCAAATAACTCCATATAAAGTGGCATTAAAAAAATACCGTAAGTGTGCATTTTAAAAATGCTTTTGTTTTATTAAGGAGTAGCTGCTGATAGACTTGTACCCAGAGATGGACCATCAGGCTTTATGGTTCTGAGTGAGTTGGGAGCTACTCTGTTTTGACTCCAGTACGCTGCCCCTGGGAGGTGGTTTTCCTGAAGTCGCTGTTGAAGTCCCAAAGCTCTGTGTCCCCCTTTCTGCTTCCCACTGATTTTTTGTTTACTATTAGACTTTTTTTTTTCTTTTTAGCTGGCCACTGGCTTAAATGCAGCCCCAGGTTTAGAGAGTTAATTGACAGCTGTTTGGTGGCCTATATGAAATTATTTTGATAGTCTCAGTCCAGTTCCCAGTGGACAGGTGTCTACAGCAGATATTGGTACTGATCAGCACAGTCTTTGACCTCTCTGCTGGGGATGTTAGGACTGAATGTAACATGGAGATTTCACTATATCATCACTCCTTATGGTGGGCCTTCCAGGTGCAAAAGTGGCAATATATAGCAGATCATACTGGAGATACTATTCAGTATGCGGGAAATCCACCCCCAGGCAGGGCCAACACAAGGCCAGTGCACCGGTTACGTTCAATTTCAGCACTTTTGTGAGAACGTAAGTGGGATTTAAGTGGCATATATCAGTGGTGCCAATTGGCGGAGGTTTTTGCACTTGCTTAAGTGCAAGTTCCATAGGCTGCAGAGCTGGGGGACAAGGGGATACAACCTGACTGCTTTTAAGCAGTGGTCCTGTGCAAAATAAGTACGGCCATTGCCAAAGCATTCCTCCTGCTGCATGGTTGCAAAACCTCTGAAATTTGACCCAGCTGCCCCTCTGTACAGATGGAGAGATGGCCAGGCCAAAATAATCAGTGAGTGGCATTGTGACTTGGGACACCGCTCAAATTTGGCCCGGTCACCCAGATGAAGAAGTGGCTGAGCCAAATGATGTTGTGATCTGCCTGGCACACAGGGAGCCTGTTCTTGTATGGTGGAGCACAGGGGACTCTCTGAGAATTCAACTCCTGTTGGCACCAGCTCATACACAATGTGGGTAAAAGAGGAAAGACTCCCCAGCCAAGGTAGACCTGGGGTTTCTACAGATAAAGAGGGGAGAGATGAGTGGGGACTGAAACGAGGTCCCTATTTGGGGGACACACACCAGAATTTGTCACTCCCCAACAACCACAAGAAATATCTGAATTGGTGCCACTGCATATATACCTTGTGCTGGCTCTCTACATAGAGGAGAGTTTCACCTTATCAACCAGATTTCAATACCTTTACTCACAGTGAGTAAGTAGTACTGGATTCCTGGTGAAGTCCCATTGACAACAATGGAACTATTAGCAGAGTAAGGTATTACCAAGCATGAGTAAGGGTATCATAGTTTGGTCCTGTGTAAAGAAGTGGTGGGCACAATAAAAGATGTTTAATAGAAAAAAATGTTTATGCTTAAGAGATCTGACAAAAACTTGAAATTCTTATTAAAACAAAACATAACTCCTGCCTATGCATAGGTCTTATTGTCAAAATACTTCCCACGACTGGGAACTTGATTGCTGCTTAGACTTATTATTAGAACAAATACTAGGTCTGTATTTTGCAGTTACAGTAATTAGAAATGTCAAAGGTTTTGCAAAGTCTGCATTTCTCCTGTGCTGAGTTTCAAACCTGAGAAATGCTGAATAGGCAGAGAAACTCTTTGCTGGAAAACTGGGAGTTTTGGTTTCATATATTTGCATTTTTAGAAAGATACAACAGCTCTCTGAGGTTGGATGTGAAATGAATGCATAGAATCATAGAATATCAGGGTTCGAAGGGACCTCAGGAGGTCATCTAGTCCAACCCCCTGCTCAAAGCAGGACCAATCCCCAACTAAACCATGCCAGCCAGGGCTTTGTCAAGCCTGACCTTAAAAACCACTAAGGAAGGAGATTCCACCACCTCCCTAGGTAACCCATTCCAGTGCTTCACCACCCTCCTAGTGAAAAAGTTTTTCCTAATAGCCAACCTAAACCTCCCCCACTGCAACTTGTTCTGTCATCTGGTACCACTGAGAACAGTCTAGACCCATACTCTTTGGAACCCCCTTTCAGGTAGTCGAAAGCATCTATCAAATCCCTCATCATTCTTCTCTTCTGCAGACTAAATAAGCCCAGTTCCCTCAACCTCTCCTCATAAATCATGTGTTCCAGCTCCCTAATCATTTTTGTTGCCCTCTGCTGGACTCTTTCAAATTTTTCCACATCCTTCTTGTAGTGCAGGGCCCAAAACTGGACACAGTACTCCAGATGAGGCCTCACCAATGTCGAATAGAGGGGAATGATCACATCCCTCGATCTGCTGGCAAGGTCCCTACTTATACAGCCCAAAATGTCATCAGCTTTCTTGGCAATAAGGGCACACTATTGACTCATATCCAGTTTCTCATCCACTGTAACCCCTACATCCTTTTCTGCAGAACTGCTGCCTGGCCATTCAGTCTCTAGTCTGTAGCAGTGCATGGGCTTCTTCCGTCCTAAGTGCAGGACTCTGCACTTCTCCTTGTTGAACCTCATCAGATCTCTTTTGGCCCAATCCTCTAATTTGTCTAGGTCCCTCTGTATCCTATCCCTACCCTCCAGCGTATCTACCACTCCTTCCAGTTTAGTGTCATCTGAAAACTTGCTAAATGTGTAGTCCACGCCGTCCTCCAGATCATTAATGAAGATATTGAACAAAACCGGCCCCAGGACCAACCCTTGGAGCACTCTGCTTGATACCGGCTGCCAACTAGACATAGAGCCATTGATCACTACCCGTTGAGTCCAGCAATCTAGCCAGCTTTCTATCCGCCTTATAGTCCATTCATGTAGCCGATACATCTTTAACTTGCCGGCAAGAATACTGTGGGAGACAGTATCATAAGCTTTGCTAAAGTCAAGGAATAACACGTCCACTGCTTTCCCCTAATCCAAGGCACTACATTAGCCTTTTTCCAGTCATACAGGACCTCCCTCGATCGCCATGAGTTTTCAAAGATAATGGCCAATGGCTCTGCAATCACATCCACCAACTCCTTTAGCACCATCGGATGCAGCACATCAGGCCCCATTGACTTGTGCTCATCCAACTTTTCTAAATAGTCCTGAACCACTTCTTTCTCCACAGAGGGCTGGTCACCTTCTCCCCATACTGTGCTGCCCAGTGCAGTAGTCTGGGAGCTGACCTTGTTCATGAAGACAGAGGCAAATAAAGCATTGAGTACATTAGCTTTTTCCACATCCTCTGTCACTAGGTTGCCTCCCCCATTCATTAAGGGGCCCACACTGTCCCTCACCTTCTTCTTGTTGTTACCTGTAGAAACCCTTCTTGTTACTCTTAAAATCCCTTGCTAGCTGCAACTCCAAGTGTGATTTGGCCTTCCTGATTTCACTCCTGCATGCCTGAGCAATATTTTTATACTCCTCCCTGGTCATTTGTCCAATCTTCCACTTCTTGTAAGCTTCCTTCTTGTGTTTAAGATAAGCAAGGATTTCACTGTTAAGACAAGCTGGTTGCCTGCCATATTTACTATTCTTTCTACACATTGGGATGATTTGTTCCTGCAACCTCAACAAGGATTCTTTAAAATACAGCCAGCTCTCCTGGACTCCTTTCCCCCTCATGTTATTCTCCCAGGGGATTCTGACCATCAGTTCCCTGAGAGAGTCAAAGTCTGCTTTTCTGAAGTCTAGGGTCCGTATTCTGCTGCTGTCCTTTCTTCCTTGTATCAGGATCCTGAACTTGACAATCTCATGGTCACTACCTCCCAGGTTCCCATCCACTTTTTCTTCCCCTACTAATTCTTCCCTGTTTGTGAGCAGCAGGTCAAAAAGAGCTCTGCCCCTAGTTGGTTCCTCCAGCACTTGCACCAGGAAATTGTCCCCTACATTTTCCAAAAACTTCCTGGAGTGTCTGTGCACCACTGTATTGCTCTCCCAGCAGAGATCAGGGTGATTAAAGTCTCCCATGAGAACCATGGCCTGTGATCTAGTAACTTCTGTTAGTTGCCAAAATAAAGCCTCGTCTACCTCGTCCCCTTGGTCTGGTGGTTTATAGCCGACTCCCACCATGACATTACCCTTGTTGCTCACACTTCTAAACTTAATACAGAGACTCTCCAGTTTTTCTGCAGTTTCATACCAGAGCTCTGAGCAGTCATATTGCTCTCTTACATACAATGCAACTCCCTCACCTTTTCTGCCCTGCCTGTCCTTCCTGATCAGTTTATATCCATCCATGAGAGTATTCCAGTCATGTGAGTTATCCCACCAAGTCTCTGTTATTCCAATCACATTATAATTCTCTGAATGTGCCAGGATTTCCAGTTCTCCCTGCTTGTTTCCCAGGCTTCTTGCATTTGTGTATAGGCACTTAAGATAACTCGCTGATTGTCCTGCTTCTCAGTATGAGGCAGGAGTCCTCCCCTCTTGTGCTCTCCTGCTCGTGCTTCCTCTCGGTATCCACTTCCCCACTTACCTCAGGGCTTTGGTCTCCTTTCCCTGGTGAACCTAATTTAAAGCCCTCCTCACTAGGTTAGCCAGCCTGCTTGTGAAGATGCTCTTCCCTCTCTTCGTTAGGTGGAGCCCATCTCTGCCTAGCACTCCTCCTTCTTGGAACACCATCCCATGGTCAAAGAATCCAAAGCCTTCTCTCCAACACCACTTGCGTAGCCATTTGTTGACTTCCACGATTCGACAGTCTCTACCCGGGCCTTTTCCTTCCACAGGGAGGATGGACGAGAACACCACTTGCGCCTCAAACTCCTTTATCCTTCCCAGAGCCACGTAGTCTGCATTGATCTGCTCCAGGTCATTCTTGGCAGTATCACTGGTGTCCACGTGGAGAAGCAGGAAGGGGTAGCGATCCGAGGGCTTGATGAGTCTCAGCAGTCTCTCCATCACATTGGAATTTCTAAATATATCTTTGAATAATATTACGTAGGAAGAGCTGAACTGGTCTACAAAGAATCCAACCACAGTGTTGCTAAGGCCTGCCCTGATATATCATTGAGTGCAAGAGAAAGGACTACAGTCCAGCAACATTTCAGTTCTAGGATTTCATGTCAGATTATTTCTTGCTATCTAGCCTTGCATTGCAGTTATAGGTTTACTCAGCTACTGCTGATCATCCTATATGTTCAGGCTCTGAGACATATATAACTGGGTTTTCATCTGAGTAGTAGCAATAGCCCAGTGTCCAAAATTTTCAAACATGGATACGGTGTTTAATGCCTCAATTTGAGTATTCAGCTTGAGACACCTGTGGGCCAGGTTTTCAGAAGTGCTGACTTTACAACTCTAAGTAAAGTCTATCAGAGTTGCTGTTGCTCAGCACCTCTGAAAATTAGGCCTAATGGTGTTTCCAGGTAGATACTCAAAAACTAAACACACCAAAAATCAGTGGTCATTTGAAAATTTTGGACTAAACCCCTCCCAAATGGAATGTATAGACACTGAAGTGCAACTGATCCAGGACAAGCTCCTGGGGGGAATACCACAAGTGATCCAAAGAGATTCCAAGTACAGGTCAAAGAGAATTCATCCAATTGCACTAAAATTGTCCTTTCAGGTATGACCAGAAGCAATTCAGTACAGTTCTGGTCACACTTTCAACAGGGTCTTATGATCTACGACAGCAGATGTTGCTGATATTTCCAATACTTCCACCCTGACAATCTCTACCCTTTGTGAGAGCACTATGACTGACCAGGGCAATTTCATGTAGTGTCCCTAATAAATCCAACCTGCAACTTTTCATTTAATTCGTTACTGTTCAGAAGTTTCAGCAGCTGCACTGCCACCACCTTTCAGGAACATTGGACAAATGTATCAAGTTTGAAACTAGTACATAGTTGCTGGAAACTTAATTGAGTTAAGTGAGGTCTTCAAGAGTTGCTTCACTGCTTTGAGAGTCTTATCCTTCAAAGCCAATGGCAACTCTATAATTATAAGCAAGACAGGCATCTAAACTTCCCACCATTCCAAAAGGAATTGTGTTTTGTCCATGTTCCAGACCACAGGAAGGCAAGATGAAATCCGGCAATTCAATGAGATGGTTCAGAAATGAAAACCAGTCTGACATCCCCATCAACCCATCCAACAAAATGATTGAGATCTAAGAACCTATTAGCATTTCCAGGCACATAAATACTGTTTGGAAAAAAATAATTCAGATATTTGTAAAGTTTACAAACACAAGCCAGTCAACTTAAAGTATTCTTAAAGGATCCTGTTTGTCTAAATTGTATTATTTTTGAAGAATACTGTACCATATCCTGATTGCAGTATATTTGCCAACATAGCTACTAGCTATGTCAGCCCAGACATCTTCAGTAAGCCCAGAAACTTCACTCCATTCCTTCTGGATTTCAATGTGGTCAAACAGCTTTATGGGACACAATGGAATTCTGGGACCTGCACTGACGTTACTGTGAGCAGCCAGGAATTGTTACTACCAATCCATTAATTTACCCTACAGTAGGTCTCAAGTGTCAGTATTGGTGTCTGACATTCAAACAAATGGACCTGGCCCAGGCTTACATTCTATAGTTTGATCAGAATTCCTACAGCAATTTGGCATGTGCACATCTTGCCATACGATGCAATGGTGCATGTATATAATTACATACAAAAATGACATGTGGATGTGCACTCCATGTGATAAATTACAGAGCTCTGGAATCAAATAAATGTTTGTGTGTGTTTCACCACCTCACTGTCTTGGAAAACTATTAGAGCCAAAACTGCAGAGGTAAAGTTTTCAAAAGCACCTATGTGGATTTAGGAGCCTAAGTCCAACTGAAAAATCAATGGAACCCTTTGGCTCCTAAGTGATGTAGATTTGAAACTTTTATGCTCGGTCTTGACACCCAGAAGTAATGCCAGCTGTGTCATTTCTCCTCTAGGTCATGCCTCTCTCTCTCTCTCTAACGTTCCATATCACTACATATTCTGTTTACTAATCCGTCTCCCTCGGGACTTTCTAACAATCCAAACCCCCAAGCAGCTTCAACCTCTGCCATTAGTTTTTAAACCCACCTATTACAGAATAGTTTCCTATTTCTCCCAACAAATTTTGAGTTTGTGAATGTATTCGAGAATGACCACTGGCCAGAAACATTTGTATTTCTCACCTCTGCAGAAGAATCAGAGAGAACATAAAAGAAAACTATTTTGGGGAGGGGAAAAAAATAAAGAATTCGCTAACAGACTGCAATAGCAATGGGACCTGGATTTAATTTAGTTTCTGCTTCTCTTCATAATCCCTTCTATTTGTTTTAGGGGCAGGGAAGAGCAGCACAATCAGACAGCAATCTGCTCTGCTCTGCTGTTCATTAGCTTTGGTTAGGTTACATTTACCTCCTTCTTTCCTGCTGCCTGTCTATAAATTACTTTAAGTCTGACATATTTTCTTTGCCTTCAGTCTATTTCATTGGCTGCCAACTCAGCCTTCTGTTTCTGGCACTTATATTTGTATTCAGGAAGGAAGGCAGCATGATGAAAATTAATATCATAATTACAATGTTCAAACAGAGGATATGAATTAAATCTGCCCCAAAATAGCTTTGGTTGTCAGTGGAGTGCACCATTTGTATCTCCTAGAACAGAATCAGAAGAGAGTTGGTAGCTCGTTCCCATGTGATTATGTCACACTGAACAATTACTTTCCAAACTGAGAGCAAGTACTTAATCTGTACTTTTAAAAGAACTTATTTTCCTGTCAAATCTCTTGAACCTGAGGCATGTGGGTGTGTTGCATTGCATATATTCAAAACAATATTAAAAAAATTATAACCAAACAACAGTGCTGCAACAACAGCCGTCGTCTCAATTATTACTCCACCCTGCCAGCCAGAAAGGGCCCCACAGTGAAGCAAATGCCTGGCTGAAATGATGAGCCTTACTTCACTACGAAGGCCAGAAAAATTCAGTTCTTTTGCACATAGCTCCACCACAAAAAGAACGTGCTGTGTAGGAAGCTTTTCTCATGCTGATTTGCGATATTTGTTTGGATCCAAGTTCCTATTGAGACGTAATAATAATCTTGGTTTGATTACAGCATAAAGGACACTCAGATGTCTTCAAAAATCTGTATTGTCTTGTAGCTTTTACATTGATCTTCTATATATTGAGGAAGAGCCTCAACTGGAATAAACAATCATAGCTCTGTCAATTTCAAAAAGATGCAGCTGACCATATATTCATATTTGACATAGATGATCATTTTAAAATAGTGCAAATATTAAGAATATTTTTAAATTCAGTCCAAAAATATTGAATTGACCATTTTTCACAATTCTCTTAATCAGAGCACAAGTTTGCCTAAACCCTTGATCAGTAAAATAATCACTTCAACAACCTGTTAGAAGTAAAATGGACAAAATCAGTCCTGGGGTAAATGAGGTTACACCAGAGTTGAATCTGTAATATACAATTTTAAGCATATATGAATGGTTGACTGATCAAATGACAGAGAGAAGTAAAAATAATGATGGATTTGCAGCTAAGCCCTTCATCAGAAAATTGGTTATTTCCATGCCAGAGTCTGGAAAAGCAGGGATATAGCATATCAGAACTGAAGTTCATTGCCTGCATTATGTGAAAAAACTTGCATTCATTGAATAAATGGGAATCACTTGTCATGGGCAACATACGTTTTTCAGCTGCAAGCAACCCCCTTTGATTTGTTCTAATAATAAATTATGTCACCTGAAACTAACCTTAATGTTGTATATGTAGAATTAAAATGCTAATGGTAGCTGCTCATTCTTTCAGCTTAGACATGAATGTTTATGAAGACAAAGGATCATCTGTTCAAAGAGTCAGGTAGCTATTTAGTTGATTCATTCAGACTGCAGGAATGTGAAGTTCACCTTGAATTTCTCTTCAGACAGCTACATGAATGCAGAAGGAAAGACTTATTAGCTTCCAATTCTGCATGTGCAGTAGTGGAATACAAAGCAGATCTCAAATTCCAGAATGATATTTAGGCTACTTAAAAGGCTTCAGATATTTCATCAAAGACACTAAATTTCCATCCATCTCAATAATTCAGAAGGAAAGAAGAATGGAAAAGAAGAAAGTAATACACATTGGAAAACATAATCCCAACTATACATATAAAATGATGGGGTCTAAATTAGCTGTTACCAATCAAGAAAGAGATCATGGAGTTGTTGTGGATAGTTTTCTGAAAACATCCACTCAATGTGCAGCAGCAGTAAAAAAAGTGAACAGAATGTTGGGAATCATTAGGAAAGGGGTAGATAAGAAGACAGAAAATATATTGCCTCTATATAAATCCCACATCTTTAATACTGCATGCAGATCTGGTCACCCCATCTCAAAAGAGATATAGTGGAATTGGAAAAGGTACAGAAAAGGGCAACAAAAATTATTAGGAGTATGGAACAGTTTCCATATGAGGAGAGATTAATAAGATTGGGACTTTTCAGCTTGGAAAAGAGATGACTAACAGTGGGTATGATAGAGGTCTAGAAAATCATGACTGGTGGGGAAAAAGTGAATAAGGAAGTGTAATTTACTCCTTCACATAACACAAGAACTAGGGGTCACCAAATGAAATAGGCAGCAGGTTAAAAAAACAACAAAAGGAAGTATTTCTCCACACAACACACAGTCTACCTGTGGAACTCTTTGCCAGAGGATGTTGTGAAGGCCAAGACTATAACAGGGTTCAAAAAAGAACCAGATAAGTTCATGGAAGATAGGTCCATCAATGGCTATTAGCCAGGATGGACAGGGATGGTGTCCCTAGCCTCTGTTTGCCAGAAGCTGGGAATGGGTGACAGGGGATGGATCACTTGATGATTACCTGTTCTGTTCATTCCCTCTGAAGTATCTGGTATTGATTAGAAGACAGGATACTGGGCTAGATAGACCACTGGTCTGAGCCAGTATGGCCATTCTTTTGTTCTTGAAGAAAACAAGGTCATACAAATTGAACTGCTTCCTGAGGACCAGTTGTGATTTGTCATGCTTGGATTATTTTAAAATAGCCCTGCTATGTTAATGTTTATAGTCCTTTTGTTAGCACATTAGCACATACATTAATTTTAAAGGGGAACTGCAGTAATTGGTCCTAACACCTTAGGCCTTGTCTTGATGGCAAAAGGTAACATTAGCTTTGACTTAATGGGTCTTGTATCAGTCAAGCTAACACATTTGAAGTCATGGGGGAAGGATAGCTCAGTGGTTGGAGCGTTGGCCTGCTAAACTCAGGTTGTCAGTTCAATCCTTGAGAGGGACACTTATGGATCTGGGGCAAAAACAGTACCTGGTCCTGCTAGGAAGGCAGGGGGCTGGACTCAATGACCCTTCAGGGTCCTTTCCAGTTCTATGAGATAGGTAACCTATCTTGGTTAAAACAAGGCCAGCTAACACAGCTTCAAACCTGGTAGCATAGGCAGAAGGTATAATAGGCCAAGGGAGGCTAAGCCTCCCCTGTGGTGCAGCCACCAAGCTGCTGCCTGTGAGAGCATGGACACCTGGGCTGTGATGGTTCCGCCTTTGCTCTGCCCCAAGACCTTCCCCCTGGTGGATCTGCCTCTCCCTGAGACCCCACCAAGTTCCTCCTCTCCTCCCCCAAGCCCTGCACTGCTCAACACCTGCTGAGTCCCTCCCTTCCCCAAGGCCCTTGCCACCTGGTGCTCACTGAGTCCCTCTGTGGGAGGGCTCCCCAAGACAAGACACCAGGCCAGCCTTATGTTCTATGCAGTCACTGGATGCGACTTTCCCTCCCTTCCAAGTCACTGCAGGGCTGGCTCACTCAGTGTGCAGAAAGCACCACCATGCTGCCCTCAGGGCAATGCCAGCTAAGCGGGGTGGCTGCTGAGCAATACAGACTGCAATGGCCAGGATCCCCCTGCCACCTCCACCTGGCCCAGAATCCTTCAACACATTCCTGGTAAGCAGAAGTGGCAATTAGGAGTACATGGGGGCAGTGAATGCTCCTCCCCCAGTTTTTGTACTTGCTCAAGTTCCACAATGGGCGAGGGGGAGTGCTCAGCTCAGGGAGGGGCAGGGGCCTCGGGGTGGGGTGTGGTGTGGAGGAGAGGAGGGGCTCAGTGAGTGGCACAGGTCTCTGGAGTGGTGGAGTGGAGTGACTCAGCGAGCGGCAGGTGGGGGGGCCTTGGAGGAGGGGGCCAAGCATGAGCAGGGCCTGGGGCGGAGCGTGGGCAGAGCAGGGACAGGGACAGGCCCTGGCCTCAGGGCAAGGCAATGATCCCAGCACCAGGAGAGCTTCCAGCACTCAGGCCAGCCTCCCCAAATGCTGTAGCTACCTGCTGCCCAGGCCTAGTAGCATGCATCTAGACAGGACTTTTAAATCAAGTTATTCTAACTCAATTGAGCTACCACAACTAAAATATCCACCCACCCACCCCACTGCTGCCTTTTGCTCAGCAAGACAGGGTTTGGTAGCAAAATGTTCAGAGTAAATAAAATTAGTTTTCAGATTTTTTTGAAAAATACAAATATCTGCCACTCTTTAACACCTCCCCCGCCCCAGCTGTGAATCTCTCAGGGCTTGTCTAGATTAGGAAAGGGTTTAAAAACCCACTGTAGGTTGGGCACGTTGTATTGTAACACACTTAGCTGGTAGAGTTTGCTAACATTTTAAAAATACATCTTTCATCCTTTTCTAGACAACCCCTCGGCAAAAGCTGCCATTGTGCAGACACATCCTTGGAGAAGCCCAGTAAGGTCTAACACTGAGAGATGCTGGATCTGGCCCTTATAGAAGAGGATTTGGGAAATGCAGAACTCTTTTGAATACTTGACAAAAAAGGAACTGTAAATTTCTAGTCAATTGGAGAAGTTTTTCATAAGTTGAGGATGTGGAGATAGGAGAGCTGTGCTCAGATATCAGTAATGGGCAGATTCAAAAGATTTTACATCTATTTCAAAGTGCCATAGTAAAGCAATTAGTGTCTCATTTAATTTAACAGGCTGTAAAGGCATTACCTTTTCATACAACTATAAAGTATATAGCATAAACAGCTAATCTTCTCATGTTCCTTGGCTTTTACTTAAGAGAAATTCCTTTGACGGGAAATAACTTATTTGAGATCCTTTAAAGAAGTTGCCCAGACATTTAGGAAGTATGACACAAGATGCTTAGAATAATTAATAGCTTCTGTGGTTTAGCAGTAGATTTATTTCATACCAAACAGCAGGAGTGTGACAAATAACTACCTGAATGTCTTTAAATTTTTCTGTAGTTCATTCTGTCAAAAAGTTATATGGTTTACAGCCAAAAAACTGCCCTCTGAATTTTTTCCCCCTCTCTCTTTCTCTCCTTTTCTTTTGGTTTGAAGAATAAGCTATAATTTTAAGCAGTGGAATTAAATGAGCATACACAGGCCACATTCAAATTATTTCATTTTGCATACAGTGTAATTGCCACATTTATAAGCAGAGAACAGTAAAATCGTCAGAAGTCAATTCCATCAAAATCACGTGCTAACTATGTTTTGGTCCCACACTTAATCTTCCCCACTGAAGCCAATAAAAGTTTTGTCCTGATCCTACAATCAGAACCTTTTGAGTCGACCATAGAGTTTGTATGGAATATTGAATATTAGCCTGGGCACTTGAGAGGAACTTTCTGTAGAAAGTTATTTTAAAATATTAAATTCTTTGAACTAGCTAGAACGTCAGTTTAGGAAGTATGTATAACATTTAAAAATAATCAAATGGGAAGCTGGATCTCAGCATTCTGTTGCACAGAAAATGCAAACTCCACATGAATGCACAACATCTTCAGCCGTTTAAAGGTAAGCTCCAATGATTAATGGGGGGAAATCAACATAAAAAATTTAACAATAATTTAACAACATCAAAAAAATGTTACATTCCAAAAAGGACCAAATCTGAAGGCTGGTCTACATAAGAAAGTGGTACCAGTTTAACTTAAAGAGTGTGAAAGCTGATTATACTGATGCAAAACCCTGGATAATTTACTGGTGGGAAAACCCTTTGATTTCAGAGCGACTTAAATTATTTAGCTTAAGTCATTCCATTCCATACTCATTTGAGCTAAATCCAAAGGGCCACTCTTAAACCAAAATACAGCATCTACACAGGGTTTTGCACCAGATTAAATCAGTCTAAAAAACCCATGCCATTAGTTAAACTGGAGCAAGTTTGTTTCCAGACAAGGCCTTACACTTTAAAGAGCGCTGTGTTTCTATTCACATAGTGTTAGGTTTCAGGGGAGCTGTAGGCCCTCCTAGGGTGCTCTGTAAGAACGAGGCTTACACACACTGTGAATTATTGGCTTTAATGAAGGTAAAGTGACACATCCGCAACGGAGACTCCAAGCGTTGCTGTCACGGAGGTGGGGAACCCAGCACCCTGGAGCTCGGCCTGGTACGGAGTCCAAAAGCAAACACAAACCATGCTCATATTTATATAAACAGCAGCAAACCAGCTGATACATAATGCAATAGGGACTTTCCACCCTCCCGGGCCGCCCCCTTGGCCAACAGCCTAGGGGCTTGCCACGCAGCAATTCCAGCCGGTTACGGCAGGTTGAAACTAGCATGCCGTGTCCTACAATAACCGGAGGCTGAGAAAGCGGAACTGCCTAAGCTAGGCCGTAACAAAATCTTCCGTGGTTCCCTATCCTCCTACACATAGAGTAAAATCAGATGTTGTCTGTTGAAAAGCTACAAGTAAACCAAAAAGAACAATTCTGAATAGAGGAATTACTATGCACCACACTTTAGAGAACTTGTCAGAAGCTTAGGCCAGAACTCAATAAGTATTCAAGGAGAAATACCCTCTCTCCAGTTAGAAACGGAATCCTTTTTAGATATTCTCTATCTTTATCCTCCTGCACCCTCAGGTGTGTGGGGAGTCCACCAGTTTCTGCCATTTATTTTGGTCTCGTGCTGGACAGTTCTGGCTTCTGAGTGTCATGTTGATGGATCTTGCTTCTTTCTCTATTATAATTGCATAATGTTTCTCTAGGACACCCTCCATTTCTCTGCCCAGGTGGTGTCCATATTATCACTTGTCATGGAAATCATGTTGGTGGCATCCTTAAAGCATATCCTAAATACATCCATCATCATCTTATATTTGATGCTTTAGGTTGGTTTACTCTAGAATGTCTGATGTTGCAAGAAACTCTTTTCAGTGGATTCTGAAGATCTTCCACAGCCATTTATGAGTATCATACTTCAGAATGATTTGATCTTGTTTTCAATTTTTGCTCCATAAAGGACAGGCACTATGGCAGTATTAAAAATTCATATTTTTGTATCAGTGCCACTCTGACTACTTTTCCAAGTCTTTCAAGTTTATGAAAGTTGTTTGCTACTTTTGATATTCATTGCTTGACATCTAGGATGGTGTTCCCATCATTGCACATATGACTCCCTAGATAGGTAAAACGACCTACTTCTTCTAGAGTTTCTCCATTTATTTTGATGTTTGCTTATGGGACATTCATAGCCATATATTTTGTCTTCCCCTTTTGATAACAAATCCAACTTGTTTGCTATGTTGGTCAACAGCTGGGTCTTTTCTTCCACTAAGTGATATGTTGAACTAAGAAGGACAATGTCATCAGCAAAAACAAGGTCATTCCAATTGTGCTTTATCATTTGTCCACAAAATTCTTTGGTTGCCTTCTGCGATTACTTTCCTCATAACATAGTCAATGACCAGTGCAAACAATAATAGGGACATAATACAATTATCAGTGCTGTATATGGACTAAGGTCAGGGTGTATCATAACTTTTCTAGCCAGAGCCTGCTGAAATAGTTTTGCTGACCCAGCCAGAATGCCTTCTGGAACATGGTGGGAGTGAACAGCAGAGCAGGAGACCTTGAAAGGGAACAGCATACATCCTTCTCTGTGCCAGCCTGGCTTTTTCAGCGTACATGATTATGGGCATGGAATGAGAAGCTCCCAGTATCTGTGCACCAGATGCTGATTTCAACATCCACTGAAGTGAATGGAGAAACTCCATTTGACTTCAGTGGGGTCAGGAGTGCAAAGACCAAGACTGTGGCTAGTTCACAAGCAAATAAGCAAGAGGTGAAATGGGAAGACAGTTTGTTCCTTCCTCCTCCACTTCTTGCGCACCAAGGCAGAGGGAGCTGCAATATCGCCCTGAGTGTACAAACCAATAGTGCCTCCACGAGTATTTGTCTCATCCCAGTGGGTAGTAATTTAAAACAAACCACTTTATGTCGATAGAGAATGGGTAGCTGTTAAATGGGTACAGTTATGGTAGATGTGTTTCATATTTACCAAGTAACCTATTTGTCTGTAATATACATAGGTTGAGCCTTCAGAAACTGAAAAGCTGCCTACCAGCATTCCAGAGTGCTCTAGGAACACTGGGGTAACATGTGCCAGAACATCCTCTTATCTTAATCCACTCATTCTATAGTTGCAATATTTAACCAGAGAAGAGAATACATAAACTCATTATTACACACACACACACAAACACACATATTTGCAAGTGTTGTTCATTCACACATCTACAGCTAAGTGAACACCACATCTGTAGGAACCTATCTTGTAGCTTTTCCAAGTCATTCGGAATAACTGCTCTTTCCACTGCTTTGTGCATAACTAGTGAGTGGCAACTGACCTTCCATTGCCTGCTAAAGAGAAAACATCAATAAAATATGCCAGCTATGCATCCAGCATGTGCGCCCTTCAAACCTCTGAAAAAGAAATGTTTTCTATTTGTGTATTATTACAAAATACATGGCCAACTTTATGAGATAAGCCAACAATAACATACTCCTGGGACAATCTCATGTCACAAAATACTGATCTGACACAGCAGAACCATCCTCTGGTTGATAGTGAAGTCACCAGGCACAATCATCTCTGACTCCAATACTACTCCACTGAGAAATTGAACACACTCAACTCGGGCTTCTGTAGGGCAACTGTTGCAAGAGCACTAGCCCTACCTTAACCTCTCTCTCACACACACAAGTGTGGCATGGAAGATAAGAAACACAGTCACATCACCTTCCCATCCTCCTTGCCTTATGCAGAGGTGTGCAAAGTTATCCAGTTGGTTTTCTGTCATACATGCAAAAATCAGGGACCTCTTCAGATAAAACCTGGACAGCAGTGGCTGTGTTAGACACCACCCTTCCATTATACAGCATGAAGCAAAGAACTAGATCCCGGCTTACTGACATCTGTGTTTTGTACAGTTATTACAGGGTGAAATGAATGGATCTAAGATGAATGTATGAGATGAGGAACCAGGGAGCCTTGGCAACTTGCCAAGTCTGCTAATTTAACCAAGTAGGTCACTTGATTGGGATTCAAGTGACCTGGGTTCTGTTCCCAGCTCAGCCACTAGCCTGTGGAATGACCTTGGGCAAGTGATGTCTCCTCTGTGCCTCAGTTCCCCCATCTGTAAAATGGGGATATGGTACTGACCTCCTTTGTAAATCACTATAATATCCACTGACAAAAAGTGCTGTCTAAAAGCTAGGTATTATTATTACTGCAGCAATGCTGTATTTTTAACATGTTCCATGTTTGTTTTGGCTAGGGACTCATTTTTTTCTTCCTAAACTTCACTTTCTCTTCTATCATTTCACTAACCGCTGTTTTCCAGACACTAGACTTTCTATATTTTTTTTCCTTTTTAGATGTTTCATCTCATTCATTTTGCCCTTTTTCTTTAAGGGGTTCTGCCTTTCCTCATTTGCCTTCTCTATTTTACCTTCCATTTATTCTCCCGCCCTTTCCAGCCTCTCTCCACTACTATCAAAATTCGCCTACCTCCCTATAACAACTGGCTGACTGGAACCCTGTGCCAGGATGCTCCAGTCACTGCTAGAATGGTGCATCCTCCTGGTCACTCTGGGGACTAGGAATAGCTCATGAGGTTGACACCCCATCCCATGGTTGCATGCCATCCTCTTCCTCTCTCAATCTGCAGCCCCCCTCTCACTCCACAGGCTCCTGCTGCCTCTGCCCTCCAGCCAGGTCACTATACACATTTTCCCCTTTCACAGCACCAAAGTCTTTCTCCCTAGCCATCCCAGTGGCTGGCAGGGGTGTACATCTGGTAATGTATAATTTCAAGTGTACAAACACATGAGTAACGGGGATCACAGACGTTAGTGATGGAAAAGGCCGACTGACTATTGAGTCTGTCCCACCCAAAGGACGTACCAGACACAGGTCAACACCCATTAACCAAACTCCAGTTCACTGAAACTCCAGAATAGCCAAAATTTGGTTATGGCACCTAGCAGCTGAACAGTAGTAGTTCAGGGCCAGGGCAAAGACAGCAAGCAGGGAACCTGCAGCACAAGACAGGATGCTGGTAAAGGAGGGTGCCAGCCAGGCAGGAAGCACAATGGAGGCTGGACAGGGGATGGAAGACAACAGGAAGAAGAGTTGTGCTGTCTGTGGGGCAACTAAAGCTGCCAGCAGCTATGCCTCCACTTGGCTTCACCGAGTCTAGAGTGCAGAACAGAACTCCATTTCTTCAAAGCTTAGAAGTTTTTCAGTCTGATATAACTTGAGTTCTTCAGAGCAGAAGCTCCCAGGTGCCTAAGCTCCAATTATCCAAAAATTTCAGAGGTTCCCCAAGATCTCTAGATAAGGTTTTACCTTGATTAAAATGATACAGCGCTTGATCTTAAAAATAAAACAAAACAAAAAACACTGGCTTCCCAACCCATAATTTAAGGGCATGTTTATATACACAGCACTACACATTTTTATTTGCTGAGCTAGCAATCTAGTGGTAACACACAGGCTTATATTAAACATTTACAAATAGACACATGAAAACAGTTTACATAATACATGCAAACAATGTAAAGCCCTGGCTCCCACACATATACATAGTGTTCACTGATCTATGCATTAAATTCAAATCTCAGGTAAATTATTAGCTAGTACACTATAAGCTCCATTTTTCATGCAGTGTATTAACCAAGAAGCTAGAACGACAGCAGATGCAATATCACAGACCATTCCATTCAGCAGACTTGGTATCATTTTTAGCACAGTATCCTGTTGTACAGCCGTTTTGTTTTGAAATGTACAGTGCATAAGAGGGAAAGCATGCCTGGGCATTTCTATTATACCAGGCAGAGTCCCTATAGACTTACTAGGTTTGGCAAGGAAGCCAGAATGTATTTGGAATAAAGGATTCAGAGTTTCAGAAATTGGGAACTTCACATTTTCCTCCCGCAAGAGAGTGCCTGAAACTTGACATCTGGTTACCCCTCATGTAAGTTACATGGAAGGAGGGGCTTGTGGTTAAGGCACTGGAATGGGATTCAGTTCCCAACTCACATCCCTGTTTGGCCAATCAGAATTCTTGTGCCTCCATTTCCCCATCTATAAAATGGAGGTAATAATACTTCTTTTCTCCTTGCCTTTGTCTGTCTTGTTTATTTACAGTATACACTCTCTGGGGGCAAGGACTGTCTCTTATTGTGTGTTTGTACAGCACCTAGCATAACAGAGCTATGATCTCAGGCCCCCCACTGAGCGCCACTGTAGTACACTATTATTTGCTAAGAGTTTTGCCAATAAAATCCTTAGTGATTCAGACTAGAAAGCTTCCATGTATCACTGTCTAAGAGCTGAAAAGAAGCACTCTGTCCATAGCCAACACAGTCACAGAACCATCACACACTTGGCATTTGCCTTTTTTATATTGCAGGTGTCTACCTTCTCCTTACACTTGGATCTCTCATTAAGTTGCTAGATGTGCTATTTGTGTTCTCTGATGCCCTTCAGGCTGATGAAATCAAGCCAGATCTAGAAAGGCTTAATGTTCTAGGATAAACCAAATAAGGCAATACATGCTTGGCCATAGCCAACATCAACTCTAGAGGAATCAATAGATTACAATGAGAATAATATTTTGCTCTTCCATAGCATCCTTCTTCTGTGCACATTAAAATGTTTTCAAAAGTATAAAACTTCACAAACCCCTGCAGATGCGTATACTGAGGCAGAAAGGCAAGTAATTTACCCACCACCTTTACAAGGTTTGGAGACAAAGCCTGGTCGGGCATAGTTCCAAGAATTAGAACCAGTTCCTGAAAGCCCAGGAATAGGGCAGGTTGGGACTCTGAGCTAGAGGAGTTTTCTACACAACTTGTCTCCTACCTTGATCACTAGGTTGGAGATGAGCAGTGGATATCATGGGAGCCGATATCTGTGTAGACCTGCCCCTTGAGTCAACAAAAGCTTCAAGTTCCATTAGCTCCCACATCCTCAACAGTCTGTAGGTGCTGAGAGTGGAGCAGAGCAGGGATGTCAGAGAAGCAGACAGCTGACCTGAAATTCTATTTTAAAGTTGCATACTTCCCGATTATACTGTGCTCTGCTCAATGTTTAAGCTAAGAGCAGGGGCCACTCTATATAATACTGCTCGCTGATCTGAGCAGCTTTTGTGATTCAGTCACAAGTACAGTTACAACAACTATTTACTTATAAAAGTGGGGGGGGGGAATGGCTAAGATTTCCTGATTAGTCAGACACCTGAATCCATGCTTGAGCACCTAAACAAGGGACCTGACTTTCAGATATTCTGAGCTCATTGATGTGTTTGAACTTTCCAAGCTGTTGGTGGAAGTTTTCCTTTGAACATAATCTCTTCTTTAGGGATTGTTTCTGATACAAACTCAGGAAAGAAGAAGGGAAGGAATGTGCACAAATGCAATTAAGTTCTAGTGTAAGTGTACTTACAGTTCATTCATTTGTTCCCTCTCTTTGGAGTCACTGCAACTATCCCTGCTTGTGAGTTTCTCCTGTTTTTGATTTGCATTGTTTTATCAGAAGAACTCAGGAGGAGACAATACAGGCAACTTGGCCCGTACCTCAGAGGTATCTTGAAAATTTTTTCCCATCTTCTAGCAAAAAGGAGAACATTTAATTTAGTTAGTCGAGGATCCCTTCAGTTAAGCTAGAGCTGGCTTGCTTAGGGTAAAAGTAATAGCCTTCTTTTCAGGGTGATTCAGACAGAGGATGGGTTGTAAAGAAAATAGCCAGTTCCTGGTACTGGGCAGAGACAAGCACAGCTGGGATTAACTGGAAGCTGCAGAGGTGGACGATCTGCAGTTAATGAGAAGCTAAAGGACTGATCAGTATCAAGACCAGGTTTACTGTGCAGCATTTTAGACCTACATTGTGTGGCAAGTCCCAGCTTTGGAAAACTTTAGGAACTGTACAGGGCAGCTTCCTCCTCCCCAGCTGCTACATTATCTAATTGGCTTCAGTACCATGGGCTGCTGCATTTTCCACTGCTATAGCCCCCTCACCTGCAGTGCAAAGCACTAGGAACAACTCTGGCTCACCCCACTGCTGGCTGTTCTTCCAGGATGGCTCTCTTTCCCCCGCCCCCCACTTTGCTACATGGATCATGGTGTACTTCCCTATGCTGCTGGTGCTCCTCTCTCCCACACTGAAGAGTATCATGCTGCAATGAAATGGGGAATTTGTCTGTACAAATCATTAATTCTGCATGAAATCATGAACTCTCTGGATGTATCTTTACCCAGCTGCAAACTCCATTTTGAAAGGGTAGCTTCTTGCCTTCTCGGTGGTGTGTTTGCCTCCGGGTTGGGCTGAAATTCCAAAGGCTGGTGGCAAAATAATAACAAAAGAGGATCATTGATATTGAGTGTTCTCCTGTTGAAATGTAATAGCTCTAAACAACAGTCTGGCTGGCTCCCAACCAGGAGCAGTGGCTTAAAGGTAAAGGTAATAATTGGAGATATACCAATCTCCTAGAGCTGGAAGGGACCTTGAAAGGTCATTGAGTCCAGCCCCCTGCCTTCACTAGCAGGACCAAATTTTGCCCCAGATCCCTAAGTGGCCCCCTCAAGGATTGAACTCACAACCCTGGGTTTAGCAGGCCAATGCTCAAACCACTGAGCTATCCTTCCCTTGTCAGGGGAGAGGTCACATTGACAATGAAGTCATCTGGCAGGGGTGTAATCACCTGGGGAAGCTGCAAGGGCATCACCTGACAGAGGACACTGGAAAGTATAAAAAGGGAGGATCAGCTCAATTTGGGGTCTTGGGCCATATTTTATCCAGCTCAAGAGAAGGGTAAAGCAATACAGCATGTGGGTATAGGAGGCCCTGCCTGCTTTTCTAGACACAGATGGTTTCTCAAAGGAAGAGGGGCATTGAATATAGGGTGCTAGTTGTGTTCTATGTGATCTGTACTCTCTTGTTC
This sequence comes from Mauremys mutica, assembly GCF_020497125.1. Lineage (NCBI taxonomy): Eukaryota > Metazoa > Chordata > Testudines > Geoemydidae > Mauremys > Mauremys mutica. The sequence continues at coordinate 121,288,394 of NC_059072.1, read as the reverse complement.
TTTATCTGTTAAGTATAAAAGAGCAATGGTGATAAAATCCTTTGAAAACTAACTGCTATTTGCTTCACAACTGTCATGTACCTCCTGAGAGTTAAACAGTAAACCAGAAGCGTGTCATGTTCTGTGGGATTCCAGGCAGAGGGTGTTTAAGTCCGAACTCTCCCCAAGGGCTAGACAGCTGCTTCTAGCTCTCAGGAGGGACTGTTAAAGGGTCTGAAGTCCACGTGTGTACCTAGAGCTCCCAAGACTGGGTAGTGTGGAATCGATGGGGTAGTGGGTGGACTCCAGATGCTTAGACCACCTAGGGATACAGAGGATTGTATTCCCCTCACAGCAGTCTGGTGAGCGCCTGGCAGGGGAAGCATGACACATGCTGTCCCCAGGTTTCTCAAGCAGAGTACAGTGCACCTCTGCTGCTAGTGCTCTGTAGGTCTCCCACAGAGTGAAGATGAGGCTCTAGTGTTCTACAACAATCACTATAGAGTGACTACAGTACACTGAGACTCCACTTATAGTGAAAATACCTTGCCTAGGATTTTCAAAAGAGGCTAGTGATTTTGGGTGCCCAAATTGAGACACCACACGGGCATCTGATTTTCAGCAAGTGCTAAACACTTCTCTGAAAAATCAAATACCTCAAAATTAGGGCTGCCAACTTTCTAATTGCAGAAAACCAAACATCCCTGCCCCCGCCTCTTCTCTAAGGCCCCGCCCCCACTCACTCCATCCCCTCCCTCCACTCGCTCTCCCCCACCCTTGCTCACTCACTCATTTTCACCAGGCTGGGGCATGGAGTTGGGTTGTGGGAGGGGGTGAGGGCTCCGGCTGGGGGTGCAGACTCTGAGGTGGGGCCAGAGATGAGGGGCTTGGGGTATAGGAGTGGCCTCCAGGCTGGGATTGAGGGGTGTGGAGTGTGGGAGGGGGGTTAGGGTGTGAGAGAGAGTACAGGACCCTTCCTCCTGGTTGGGTTTTAGCCCCTGCTCAAACCCTCTCTTGTGGATTGCTTTGCCTCCAGAAGCTGTAAACTGGCTCTCTCAGGACTGGACGGAACAAGACAGGGCCTCCTTCATCCCCTCCCCAGCTTGATTATTGGTGTGCCCTTTTAAGGAGATCCTCCATTTGGAGCATGCTTGCCAGCTGCTGATGGGTAGGGGCTTTCCTTTCCTTCCTTAGTCTCCTGTGGGGGCTGTGAACTGCATCACACTATCTAGTGTGTAAAAGAGCATGAATTTAGTTAAAAAGTTGTTCATGCTTGAAGAGGAGACATTGCATAATGTCAGCAAGCAAAAGAGGAATAGATAACTGCAAGTGAATTGCTGGGCAGTGTATCAAACACAGAACAAGGATTGTCTAAAAATAAGACAACATCCTTGCTGGATTTATTCTTGTTTTGGAAAAGTAAAGCAGAATTCACATTTCGCTAAACTTTTAATTTTACCTTCAACTGCACAATTCAAGATGTAAAAAGGAAGTCAAATTCTACAACCCCAACTGAAATGATTCACGTTTTCAAATAAAAGGAAATTTTGCACAGGTGCCAAATTCATTTCATCTCCAAAAATGGACGAAAGAAGAGTGCCATCACTAAACCTCTTCTCATCTTACAACTTGCAGCAAGGAAAATCAGCTGATGGACACAGAGAACATTTTAGATAAATCAAGTACTGTAGCTTGCGTCTTGGCTCTGAATATTCATATGGAAGAATCATTTTGATATATAAAAATCTATTTTAGTATTTAAATAAGGTTATTATACACACACTCTCTCCATGTATTTTCTATAAAAGAATGCTCTTGGATGTTAAAATATTAGTCCAATCAGAAATATTCTATTTCTAGATTATATATAAAGACCATAAGAATGTTGATAGTTTATTTTTTGCTTATGAAAAATGTCAGTTTGACAGCACTAAAATGAACATCTCTGTTTATCAACAGCACATTGTTAGAGTCATCTTCCCCACACTGTTCCACCATTATATGGTGCTAACACTACATGAGGCTTTTAATGAATGTGAAGGAGACAGGGTCCCCACCCTAAAGACCTTACAAACTAAATGAACAGACAAATAGAGAATGAAGTGGGAGGGAATCCCACTTCATCATCCCAATCCCATCAGAGGAAAGTGATTATTCCCCTCTATTCGGCACTGGTGAGGCCACATCTGGAGTACTGCGTCCAGTTTTGGGCCCCCCATTACAGAAAGGATTTGGATAAATTGGAGAGAGTCCAGCAGAGGGCAAATTAAAATGATTAGGGGGCTGGGACACATGACTTATGAGGAGAGTCTAAGGGAACTGGGTTTATTTAGTCTACAGAAGAGAAGAGTGAGGAGGGATTTGATAGCAGCCTTCAACTACCTGAAGGGGGCTTCCAAAGAGGATGGAGCTGGGCTCTTTTCAGTGGTGGCAGATGACAGAACAAGGAGCAATGGTCTCAAGTTGCAGTGGCGGAGGTCTAGGTTGGATATTTGGAAAAACTATTTCACTAGGAGGGTGGTGAAGCACTGGAATGGGTTACCTAGGGAGGTGGTGGAATCTCCATCCTTAGAGGTTTTTAAGGCCCGGCTTGACAAAACTCGGCTGGGATGATTTAATTGGGGTTGGTCCTGCTTTGAGCAGGGGGTTGGATTAGATGACCTCCTGAGGTCTCTTCCAACCCTGAGATTCTATGATTAGTACATAACATACAAGTTTCACTGTTTTTCTTGAAATTTTTAAAAAATTTACATTTATTCTTTGTCAAAAGATTAGGATTTCTAATCATTATGATAAAAGTGGGACTTGGGAGGAGGGACTCCAACGAGAGCTTGGAGGCATGATAAAGAATGTCAGGAAAAAGATTCCAGACATAATGGGGTAGGTGGAAGATTCAGTGAAGATAAAAGTGGGAAGATATGAATTACCAGTCTTCTGGGACAACTTGTCAACACTGTATGCCAAAGTTCCTCACAACCCTGGAAGGACCAATTTGAGAAGAAAGTATAGTTCTCTGGCCACTTGGCCTAATCTGTCTGCCAAACTGGATGGAGGACGCAGTATGGAATCTAGGGGACACTTGAGGATATTATGCATATCAATATTGTAAAATTGCAATGAGTTGTGCCAGGTAGGCCATTTAAATATCAGCAAAAATGTTGTAATTTGCCAGATATGATTATCTTGTTTATATGTTTGCATCACGAGTTATAGATATGTATGTATGTCTGTATTTCAAAACTTGTGCTATGCTTCTAGGTGACACCCCCCCAGACAGTTTGGCATCAGCACTGCCTAGCCTGCTTGATGGCCCATTAAGGACCATCAGCTATACAACTGACCCCATGACAGAAGGCAAGGCATACACTCAGCAAGGCATGCAGGGGCTGCCTGTGGACAGAATTCTATGGCTTCCAAGCCATGTGCTGGACAACGTGTGTTTGAGACAATGGAAGCACAAGACACATGGCAAGACTATAAAAGGCTGCTGCATCTTCTCCATTTTGTCTTCAATCCTGCTTCTTATCTTCCATCCTGCTTCTTTCCTCGAGTATATTTTTTACAGACTGAAGCTCTGAACAAAGGACTGAATGACCCATCCAAGCTGTGGATGTGTTCCAGAGGGACTTTCAAACCAGCAAACTCACCAATACGGCTAGGAACCTGATATATGGACTTTGAAGTCTTTGTATGTATGTGACGGTTTTACCATTTAACATCTCTCTTCTTGTTCTTTCTTTTTTCTTTATAATAAACCTTCAGTTTTAGATACTAAAGGATTGGCTGGCAGCGTGGTATTTTGGGTAAGATCCAAACCTATACAGACCTGGTACTGTAATGTGGCTGACCTTTTGAGGTCAGAAGAACATTTTGTATGGGCGAGCAGTTTTTTAAATAACTTCTCACTGTACTGGACCTAGGTGCTGATCGGGAGCCAGAGAACTGGAATGCAATAAAGGGGGCTGGGTGATTCCTTTGTTTGCTTCTTAATAACCAGTGTGGGAGAATTAGCAGCACAGTTGGTGACTGGTTGGGGAGTTTTCAGTGTTACCCACCAATATCTGTTCTCCCTTTTGCAGCCTGCCTTGACCTTGGCATTTCCAGAGAGGGCTACCCCAGGCACACTGGATCACAGACAATATGGACTCTAACCAATGATCTATATGTAAAAGGCTTCATCTGTCATTACCAATCTCCCATCTAATCAATTTTAACAGAAATATTTTGTTATATAAGTCGCTCATTGGGATAGCCATTCTGATTTGGTGAGGCGCCCATGGGGACAGTTGAGATACCATCTTTCCACTTCAATTGAAGAAAATAATTTTCTTCTATTGTAAAATGTTCATACAATGTGAAAACGTTTTCTCTTCTTGAAATAACTTCAAGATGAGAAGAAAACATTTAGAGAACCCTACAACTGTCAAATGACTTTTTTAAACTGGTTGTGGATCAAGATTTAACCTTTTTCCAGTCTGTCTAGTATGATAAACCCATGCCTTGTTATTTGCATAATTACGCTGTGACGCTGAATAGCCTTGTTGGGAGCACTGCCTGGGCTATGACAGGGACTGGGATTTGGAAATGTTTAGAGGTCAAATCATGCCACAGGGAAGATGTAGAGTAGATGCAGCCATACATATTACACCTTATAAAAATATCCTGCTAAATTGTATTTGAAAATCTAAATATTCCAATCAATTGTACTCATATGAAGGAGCAAATTGGCACAAGTCAACTTCTGGTTTACTCACAGCCAGTCAAGTGAGTAGAGGCCACTTTCATTTTTCTATCCACTAGTTTAATGTGTCTCCTGTGGCTCTTTGCAGCACATATTAGATCACTGTGAGATTTAATTATTAACCAATCAGGGTGCTTTTACTATGTTATTAATCAATTGTAGTTGATAAAATAATACTTGGTCAGTCATTTTGCTGTGAAACTGATTATATATCTATATAAATAGTAAATGAAACAATGAATTCACACTACTGTGGCTCTTTTGGGTAATGTTGATCACTAATTTGGCTCCTGAATCACTGGGTTCTGAGTATCACTGCTCTAGATGTTAAGGGCATGTCTACTCTTGCCATTTAAAGCGGGAAAAGTCCCTTTTTTGTGCAAAAACCATGGGAGCATGTACACTTGCCAATGACTCAGAAACTCAGAAGTTTCACCGCAAAAAGAAAATCACCTCCACGAGAGACATACAGCGCTTCCCAGTGATGCTTTTGCGTTGATGTGCAAGTGAAGACACGTCTTCCTGTTTACATAGCTTTTAGCCTCCGGAGGATATCCCACAGTGCCTAGGTGAACACTCTAGCCAGCAGCTCTGCTGCTCTGTTGCCAAGTAAACAGACATACACCCCTCCCTCTGTAAAGCTCCGGGAACTTTGAAACTCCCCTTCCTGTTTTCTTGGCAAGTGCTCACTTATCTGGCCAGGTGACAATGCCTGCTCCAGGGAGCAAGCGATCCCCTGCTTGGAGCAATGCTGAGCTACTGGAGCTTATCAGTATTTGGGGAGAGGAGGGCTGTGCAGGGACCCAGGATGCCCTGCTATCACCCTGCCCCCTTCCCACAAGACCCATCAAACTGGAGAGAGTTGCACTGTGGGAAAGCTGCCCTAGAGCGCTGCTCTCCTGGCGCTGGAAGTGCTGTTAATATAAACAATCTGACGCTTGAGGAATTAAGTGAATACACAAACCAGCGCTTTACTTTCACCGGTTCCCTATCACTGGTGAAACTTACCGCGCAAAAACTCTGCAAGTGTAGACATACCCTAACTAAGAGAAACTTTACTGATCGCTGCCACAGAATTTAACAAAATGTAATTAAGCTTGATGACCAAACTCCCCATTAAGGGCACCCAATTCAAAAACTTGTTAAAGAGATTACTAATCTCTACCCTTCTTTATATTTGAAGACGAGTTTGCCAGGCCATTCCAAAAGCATGTAGCTATTATATGCTGACCTACAACAAACAAACAAAAATCCAGTGGTTTTATACAGAAATTTATTGTACAAAGAGGAATATGATTTTCATGCTCATATACAATGGGATATTTGGGTCTGACTACACAGAATATTTACATTCAAGTTTACACATTATTCAAGTTCCATATTAGATGTTGTCAACACATATTTCCATGAACATGTCTTCAAATCTAAAGAGTCAGTCTTTATATTATTCTACCAAAGTCTTCAAAAGATTTGCTGGAAATAGATTGTTTCCTTTACCTGCAGTACCCATCATCTCCCAATTATAGTATTTGAAAGGAAACCTGACTTGCAGAAGTTAATGTCATAAAAATATTTTAACTGTTCTTTTACCCAAGTTAGCCAGGCATTTCCAAATAGCAAAATACAGAGGGCCTGATTCTGCCTCCATATATGCAAGTGACTGTCTCTCTGACTTTGTCTATATCAATATTGCAAGATCATGCCCTAAAAAACTGGACTTCAGTAGTTTAAGACATTATTTTGCAGACTCTTCCCCCCCGCCAAAAAAAGCATTGTACAAATGTTAATATTGAAATGAACTTATAATACCTGAACCAGATATAATAATTTATTTTGTTTTACCATAGTTATGCTTACAAAGCAGCAACAACATTGAACATTTAAAATAAAAAAATATGTTGTACAATAAAAATATTCACTAGTTCACAAACAGTTGAAAAACATTTTAGCATGCTGCTAAGTTCAGACAGTCATTTCTGGTGCTTTTTTCCTCTCAAAGTTCCATGAGCTAAAGCTCGTTACAGACTTCATATCAGACGATTGCTTATTTGGTAATATTTTTTTAAATGAGTTCATGATCTCTTGCTCATTCAAAGGCAGCTGATTCCAGTTTCTTAATTATTTTCCAGTTTTTGTTTCTTAAATTAACTAAGAGTAAATTAACATGAACAAGCATTATCAGACTCAGATAGGAACAGGAACAGGAACTAAGAGAAGTCATGTGATACTGTTTCAGTTATTATTTGTTCTGGCCCTGTCAAACAACTACATAAAGAAAAGACACAGGTAAGTTCCTGTTTTATTTCAGGAGCTCTATGGAATTCCTTTAGATCAATGCCTCATCTTCTGTCTAGATTTCACAGGGGCTAGTAATGAAAAAAAAATGGAATTACAGGGTACTTGCCAATAAAACACTACCCTGGCTATTATGTAAAGCTGATGGACAAAGGTTAGTGATTGTCTCAGATTTAGCTGACTGTAATATTTTGGAGAATTACTGATTTTTGAAGCGGTAAAGCTAAACATTCCCACATTTTGCAGAGATCTTTTTACTTTGGGCAGAGCCATTCCATTTCTTCTGGCTTCATGTCGTGACATCTCCAGCACTTGCAGGTTGAGAGACAGCAGCAGATGGTTGCACTGGTACCATTTCTAATTCAGATTCACGTACAACGATCACTGCATCCCCACTGACATTTATTAGACACTGTGCCTGGAAGGACAGATAATTTTTAAATAGTTAAATATATCCTTTATGGAGCATATTTTCAGCCTTTGGACTTAACACTAAAATCAATTAAATTCATTCACCTAAGTTCTTGCCATATCATTCTGATATGTTAACTCTAATTCTAAAATAAAAATTTTAAAAAACCCCAAACAAATCAAAAACCTCCTACTGGGTCAGATTATGCCCACTAGATCTCTCCTCAGTCCACATAACTATTATAAAAAAAAAATAAAAAAAAAAGCGACTTACTCCTCCTTGTGGACTGATTAGAATAACCTCATCCTACATGGGTATTTTCCTCTAAGGGTACGTCTACACTACGGGATTATTCCGAATTTGCATAAACCGGTTTTGTAAAACAGAATTTATAAAATCGGGTGGAGCGCGGCCATACTAAGCACATTAAATCGGTGGTGTGCGTCCATGGTCCGTGGCTAGCGTCGATTTCTGGAGCGTTGCACTGTGGGTAGCTATTCTGTAGCTATCCCATAGTTCCCGCAGCCTCCCCCGCCCCTTGGAACTTCCGGGTTGAGATCCCAGTGCCTGATGGGGCAAAAATCATTGTCGCGGGTGGTTCTGGGTAAATGTCGTCAGTCACTCCTTCGTCTGGGAAAGCAACGGCAGACAAGCATTTCGCGCCTTTTTCCCCTGGATTGCCCTGGCAGATGCCATAGCATGGCAATCATGGAGCTTGTTTTGCCGTTTGTGACTCTCACCGTATGTGTACTAGATGCCGCTCACAGAGGCGATTCAGCAGCGCTACACACAAGCATGCTTTTGCTTTTGCATGACAGCAGAGATGGTTACTAGCCATATTGCACCATCCAAACCCTTCCATAAATTGGAACTGAGGATGATCATGGCTACCAGTCCTTTTGTACCATTTGCTGCTAGTGCCCCTGGTCAATCAGCCAGGGGCGCAAAAGCCAAGAGTGGTTACTAGCTATATTGCACCTTCCATCGTTTTGTACCATTGGCTGCTGTCATAAGTGCCCCTGGCCGATCAGCCAGGGGCGCAAAAGCAAAAATTGGGAATGACTCCCTGAGTCAATCCCTCCTTTTTGGTATCTAAAAATAGAATCAGTGCTGCCTAATATAGGCAAGTGTGCTAGAGAACCACCTGCTCTGTGTCAGAGCCCGCAGAAATTATTATCTGTATGCTATTCACAGGGGGTGCTCCTGTAACAACCCCACCTGTTGATTCCGTTCTTCCCCCAGCCTTTCTTGGCTACCGTAGCATTGTCCCCCCACTTGTGTGATGAATTAATAAAGAATGCAGGAATAAGACACACTGACTTGTTAGTGAGAAATGAGTGGAAGGCAGCCTCCAGCTGCTATGATAGTCCAGACAGGACATTAAGCAGTGTGTAGGAGAGAAGCCCAGCATCCCACTGCTAGTCCAGGGGCAACTGAATCTTTTCTTTACACATGAAGGGTGGGGGCTGATGGAGCTCAGCCCCCTGTTGCTATGATGAGGATGGTTACCAGCCATATTGCACCATCCATCCACCAGAAAAAATTAGGGCCAATAGGCTGATGACGAGGACGGTTACCAGTCCTTTTGTACCATCAGCTGAGGCTGATGATGAGGATGGATTTCCATCATTTTGTACAATCAGCTTATGCTGATGATGAGGATGGATTTCCATCCTTTTGTACCATCAGCCGCCCATGACAGGGGGGGAGCAAGGATGTTGGTGTTGAGTGCTGCACTATCGCGTCTATCTGCAGCATTCGGTAATGATAGGGTGACATGTAAAAGAGTCAGAGGATTGTTTTACCTTTCGCTTCTGGGGTGGTGGGGGGTGGGTGAGTAGATTGCCAAGCTATGCCCTGACCCGCGGGGACTGTGTTTGACCCTAGAAGCATTTGGAGCTCAGCCAAGAATGCAAATAATTTTAGGAGGCTGCAGGAACTGTGGGATAGCTTCAGTCCTCCAGTCCATGCGCATCCATTTGATTCTTTGGCTTTCCGTTACGCTTGTCACGCTGCAGTGCGCTGAGTCCCTGCTATGGCGTCTGTCTGGAGATTTTTAAAAAGGATTCTGAATTTCATCTTCTGTAACGGAGCGCTGATAGAACGGATAGAACGGATTTGCCTGCCCTTACAGCGATCACATCCGCATGGTCCATGCGGGAGCTCTTTTTTTTATTTTGATTTCGGACTGCATCGCCACCCGTGCTGATCGGAGCTCCACGCTGGGCAAACAGGAAATATTCAAAAGTTCGCGGGTCTTTTCCTGTTTACCTGACCACTGCATCCGAGTTCAGATTGCGGTCCAGAGCGGTCACTGGTGCACTGTGGGATAGCTCCCGGAGGCCAATACCGTCGATCAGCGTCCACACTAACCCTAATCCGATATGTTAATACCGATACTAGCGTTACTCCTCTCGTTAGGGAGGAGTACAGAAACCAGTTTAAAGAGCCATTAAAATCGATATAAGGTGCCTCCTAGTGTGGACGGTTTTGGCGTTAAATCTGTTTTACGCTCCTAAAACCGATTTAAACGCCTAGTGTAGACCAGGCCTAAGACTGGTTACATATGACATCAGCTGGGTCTTTAATTGTCAGAAAAATTGTCATTTCAATCACAATTTACCTGATTTTTGTTGGGGTTCTCCATGAAAACACACTGTTTCATTATGTACGAGACAACTGCATTTCCCCCTAAAGCCGCAACGTGTGCCCTCACCATTGCAAACACTTCAGCAATGAAAGCATGGAGAAAGCCACTGACTCCGCCCTCCTAAAAAGAAAAAACAAACACAAGTGGGTTTTATGTAACTGTCACTAAACAGCATTGGATATTTTACTTATGTTTCTCTCCTTTCAAATGATTCCCTTCCAATGAATGCTGATTGGTAAATATTTTAGAGGAGCAATACCTTGTTCTGTACAGAGTGACCTGTAAAATTTTACTTCCCTGTAATATAAAGACTGAACTTGTTTTGAGAGTTATGCATCACCTGCTTCTGGGTGAATGAGCATTTGCTGAAAAACAAATGAAAAAATCCTGCTACATGAGTAAACAAGAAAAGAATAAAGAGGTTATTTACCTGCAACTAGAATTCTTCAAACTCATCACCTGAATATACCCACACACTTAGGACACTCCTGCACAGTCCACATTTTTGTTGGGACCCCCTAGAAAACTGGCTGTATGGAATTGTGGGCATACTCTTCAGGGGACTGGATTTTTCTGATCTGAAACAACACATGGAGCTGCAGGCAAGGCCAGCCTCTCAATTCTTTCCACTAACTCACATTCCTGAAGAAACAGGAACTAAGAGAAGTCATGTGAATCTGTGTAATCATCTTAAAGAACTCCAGTTACAGCCCAGTTTTTGTCATAGTGGTCCAACACCTGCTGATGACAGCCTGCTTTTTCCACAGTCTCTCCTGCAGGTGGTGGAAGGAAAACCAGACACAGAGCTGTGCTCTCTGTTCTACCCCCTGGCTGAATGAGGTCCCTGAGCCAAAACAGTTGTGACAGAGCTTTCCTTCTCTTGACCCCAATAGGATTTCTCACATGTAGAGCGTATTTTGAAAAATGTAAGGTGTTTTTTTTTTGCTTGTTTATCTGCTGTGCCATGCCAACTAAATTGGGAGGAGGAGTAGAGAGGACACTGAAGTGTACTGCTCCACATATGGTTCCTGCGGGGAGAAGAGTCTCCACTAATAGCCACCCTGAAGGAAGACAGAAAGGACTGAAGAAAGAAACTGAAGTCAGTAGTGTTTGAGCCAAAATAGCTGCAAAAGCTAGGAATGGAAGATGAAAGGCAGGAACACCTGTTTCTGCACCGCTGGCAAGCAGCAAAACGGGCACAGCTAATTGTAGAAACCCAAATGACAAGTTTTGACCGCCCCAGTTACTATAGAAGGAGGTATCACCCACTGGTAAAGAGGTTAGGAGCCAGAAAACAGGAAATATATGATGATGAATTGATAAAAAGCCAAAATTATTTTTATTGTTCCACAATATTTCCATGCATACATCCCTAAAGAAAGTCAACTGCAGTGAGAAACCCAAAATATGGACACCTGTTTATCATCTGCATCAGACATACCCTGTCAAAATCTAAATCTACACAGATTTCAGCATCAGTGCAAAAAGATCAATAGAATAATGATCCAAGTAAATGGGTATAATAATCTAATGATACAAAGAGAAAGGAAAAGATTTTGTATATCTACATGTACACTGCAGTATCTAAATGACACAGGATAAACCAGATATGTGGCACCTTTCACTTTTTGAAACCCAGAATTTTGCAAACACCTCTGAAAGTGTTAAAGGGCCTTGGACCACTCCATATTCCATAAAGGAACTGCTAAACCATCATAATAAATAATAAACAGAAAATACTATACATATGCTCAAAATAATTTACAAGAGTGGATATAATTACAACCATTTTTATATATTATGATTATCTAACTGTATTACATTCCATCCGAGGACAATATTGTGTTAGGTACTATGCAAACAGTTAAAAAAAAGGATCCTTGTCCTGAAGAATACAGGTGGGGAAACTGAGGCACAGAGAAACTAAGACTTTAGGGTGACAGATTAAGTTACATCATATATCACTTTGAAAAATGACATGTAGTTTTCAATTAAATTTTAAAGATATGTAAATTACAAGGCATAAATTGCAAGATTCAAATGTGAAGTTTGGCTGTCCAAAGCTTCTACGGGATAGCCACTAACACTAAGCTGCTTCCACTGGTTAATACACAGTGGCAGGCTTTTCAAACATTTACGGCATTCCTGAAGCAGCTCAGATGTATGTGGCTGGGAAGGCTTGGAATGCTGCTTGTTCAAATGGCCATATGTAATTTGTGAATCCTTGCATAAGACTAAGTAAGGAACCACAAAAACCATACATGCTTTGAAAGCTTACCATTGATCTTTTCCTTTAACTAAGAATTGGTTTTTAGCATTTGAGCAAATCTCAGTTTTAGGGCCCAAAGGAGCTCCAACAGCCACTGAAATCATAGAATATGAGGGTTGGAAGGGATCTCAGGAGGCTATGTAGTTCAACCCCCTGCTCAAAGCAGGACCAATCCCCTGACAGATTTTTGCCCCTGATCCCTAAATGGCCCCCTCAAGGATTGAACTTACAACACTAGGTTTAGCAAGCCAATGCTCAAACCACTGAGCTATCCCCCCCTCCCCATGCCAAAGGGATATACATTTTTCCATTTGCTGGTTTTAGCTTTGTCTGGATGCTGTGCTGTGTTTGGCCTATACCAAAATGGCCACCAATGATAATGGACCACTGGTAAGCTCCCTGAACACGTAATGCTATTTTACTGTCTACATGGGTGAGTAACACTTCTTCCTACCAATTTGAAGAATAAACAAATGAAGCAGCCCTTTTTATAATGTGAGAGGAACAACAAGTAAGAGGATCACCTTTATGTGACTCCCAGTCGCTTAGCACACAGTGCCTAAGTTGTGAAAAGTCAGCTCTCTTCCTGTGACATACAGTTAATTCAGACAGTAAACTCATTTAGCTTTGTTATTATCAATTCACAAAAAAGTGCAAAGTCCTAATATACAGCTCACCTCACGTAAAGAAGTGGTTTCTCGAATAAAAAACATGTTGATTATCCCAAGATACTTGGTTATTTTTGCCCCAGGGATAAAAGAAAGAGGTGTCATCTTAACAACCGAGACAGTAGAATTGGTGCATGATGGAACAGAACGGTGACGCAAGTGTCCTTCAGCCAGTGGACTTGCTTTGTCAAGAGAAGCAGCTAAAAAAGGTGGAAAAGAAGAAAAAGAAAAGAAAAGAAAAGAAAGTAACTATTGAGTATGATCAGTGACGTGTTCTTAAAACAAAACAACTCTTCTTTATGGTTTCCAAATAGCTTGGTGATTATATTCAGCTGCCTGTGATGTTCAGCCATGTCATGAAAGAAAGGAAATTATCATGCAATGCATGCAAAAAGACAAAAAGCTGCAATGGAATTTATTTGGAAGAGTGGCATTCCTGCAAAAGAAAACATTGAGGCTAGCAGCTGCACATACAACAATCAGTTATCAGTGAAGGTAAAGGAAAAAAGGTGCCAACATTTTGAAATAAATATCTGCTGGAGGAACAAATTACTACAGGAAGAGTGTGAAAGTTGTCATGTTTCCCCAGTGCAGCATTTTCCATTAAAAAATTCTTCATTGTCAACTTTCAGATAACCGTAATCTTACTAATTTAAGTAAAACAGACAGATCTTCAACAAAAGAACTACTGAAGAATAACTCACGAGTTGCTAATTTAGTGATAATTGGTTTGACTGTCACCTACATGATTGCTACCTGTTTCTCACCAAAAATTTTCCAAGTTTATACATACACCTACACCCACAGAGTGTATGCATATGTGTTATACAATTAACATGCCTATTTATAGCTATATACTTTATTGGTAACTGTTTTTTAGTAGGTTTCAGAGTAGTTTTTTAGTAAGCGACATAGAAAGACTGCATTCTGCATTTAAACTATTAACTCATAATTCCTAAATTAATTTATTTTTAAACAGACACTAGAAAGCATCTGCAGTTTTTGCGCTTGGATATTTGTTGTGCTTTTGAATTGCAATGCCACTACTGGGTAGGAAACTCCACCCTCCACCACTGGGAAATCAGAGATATGTCTCAGATTATCATAATGTGGTAGAAACATCCGCCTACTTGTCTTATTTGATCCACGCCTTATGGTGTGAGCTTTCAGTTTAATGAGCTCTATCCAGCTGTTGCATCTGTCTGCAAAGGAACTGTAATCAACTGACGTTGCTGAAAACACAGACAGAAAAACAAAAGAAAAAACAAAGAAAAAATATGGATGACGTCTCTTGCCCACCTCAGTGATCCTTTTGATGAAGCAATTTTCTGTATCGGAGGAAGAATGAATATCCCTTTCACGTCTGTTTAAAGGAAAAGTTAAATGTCCAGCCCTATCCTATATTGTCCAAAGCAGTGTACTGATTACTGGTGATGTCACAGCTGTGAACCAACTGACTGTGACTTTGTCACTGGAAACACGTGTAAATAAAATCATCGCACCTTGTTCTAGCTTCTTCACCTTAAGTAACTAGTTTTAGTTTCTTAATGTTATTTTAGCTCTATTTAATCTTAATTTGTATTCCTATTCTTTTTTTCACAAGGAGCTGTTGATCATGAATTTAAAGTTCCTGGATGTAACTATCAATCACTTCCCCTGCCTTCAGCTTGAAAACATATGGTTTGGGTTAGGGTAAAAGTCATGAGTTGGAACAACCTCTCAATTTTTAACGTGCAAGTATTTTCATTTTGAAGCATTACTTTTCCCCAAAAAAGGCATTTTAGAATTAAAACTGAAGGCTTGTTTTTCTGCTATGACACTGTCTTGTTTGTAGGTTAGTACCCCTGAAACTGGTCTTGAGAACACTTTGGCAAGCATCCAAGGACCTGTTAATAACTGATCATTAGCACATTACTCTGTAAAAACAAAGGAATACAAATTAACATTAAAATAAGCCAAAATGAATTAAACAACAAAACTTTTCTCTGAGGAACTACTTCTCTAGCAGATATAGTTATATGCAGAAAGACTCTCTTAATTAGTGCAAATAATCTTAACTATCTCTTGTGATTTTTTAAAAAACATATTCTGATATCAATAAGCCATAGCAGAGCATGCGTTCCTAGGCAACCGGTAAACACTTCCTGGGTGAATGAAGACAAATCCAAAGTGTGGATCAGTGGCCCAGGAATGTCCACCCTGTGCTGGCTTATGGCTAAATTAAGTAAACTCACCTCTCTGTGCAGCTGGTATACCTGTGTGGGAACTTGCATTCTCCAGGACTTCTAGTAAGACAAAACGAATTCCACTCATGTCACATATGAACAAAATTAACTGCACAGATATGTTGTACAAAGGATCTTTTTTCTTCTATTAAAGGATTTTAGAGATTAAACTGGCAGAAAAAAAACCCCTCTATAGTGGTTTCAGGGTCTCATTACAAACATGAAACTATACTCTATGTGGATTTGATTAATGTACTTTTGTAGCATAGTACAATCAATCAACTTCACCATTAAATCTAAAACACACTATGATATGAAACTATACATACTCCTTGGCACTCAGAAGTACTTGGGTACTATTTAGAGCAACTTGCTAACAAAAAAAGACAAAAACAAGAGAGAATCTGCAGATGGGTAAACAAAATTATAAAAGTATTACAGTGTGATTTATGAAGAAAGTTTAAGTGAACCTAATCTGTATAATTTAGATAAAAAATTACAGTGGGCTGGGGAGGAATATAACAATCTATATATGCAATAGAGCAGATTAATAGTTAACCCAGTTGACTGGGTGCACATAAATGCAGAGCATAGAGGATATGCATACAGCGACTGTTACATAGAGGAGAGAGCAGTAAAAATGCAATACTCTAATCCAAATTAAGATATTTAAATTATATTTGACTATGCTCCAAACTTTGTTAGAATTGTTGATGTGGAACTGGCTACGGTTGTTCCAACACACAAGACATTATTTTAAAGGTTTTTACATAATACACCGCTATCTTGATATAACGCCACCCGATATAACATGAATTTGGATATAACGCGGTAAAGCAGTGCTCCGGGGGGGGCGGGGCTGCGCACTCCAGTGGATCAAAGCAAGTTCAATATAACACTGTTTCACCTATAATGTGGTAAGATTTTTTGGCTCCCAAGGACAGCGTTATATTGAGGTAGAGGTGTAATAATAGAATTTTTCATTCTCAGCTACCTGAAACTGAGCAAGCTTTCAAAAAAAATTTTATGTTGGTTTTTATTAGCAAGGAGGGAGGATGGCATACCGCACTTCCTATGGACTTAGTTGTGGCTTTGTTCCAAGCCCCAAGCTACGTGCAGGTCGTAACTGTGCTATCCCTGAAGGAGGAGACAGAAATTGATGCTCAGAAACATAATGTGTCTTCCAGTTTCCCCATGGCTCCTAGGAAGTACTCTGAACCAGATCTATACTTGGCACAGCATACTTCCCACAGAATGATGACAGTAACGCTCGCTACTTTGGGGCAGAGTGCACTCATCACCCATACATGTGGGCAAGACAGGGTGAGGTAAGTAACAGCTCTGTGAAAACTGCTCCTTCCCATGCTGGTACCCATGATCTGGGTAAACAGCTATAGCTACTGAGATGCCAAAATTATGAGATATTGTTATTTAAGAAATGCCCACCAAGGTCTTTAAAAAAACAAAACAAATGAATTTCATGGGACCAAAAAAACAAAAACAAACGAATTTCATGGGACAAAAAGACCCTAGTTTGAGCTAGGTTTTTTTGTGTGCAAAATTTCAAAGGCCTGCTGTAAACAATAGAGGTGTGAAAACTCCTCAAACCAGGTCGCAAAATTCTTTTATAATGGAAAGTGTTGGACAACCTAAACATAGGGGTAATCAGTTCCCTCCTTAAATGTTTTAAGTCAATTACTAGTGCATAAAATTCAGATGATTTATTTGAAGAGAGACAGTTTTAACTTCCATGAAACTCAAATAACTGAGCAATTTTGTTCACATTTTGGGGAAAAAAAAAAAAAAAAGTCAGGCCAAGATGAATATTCCTTCCCCCCAAAATAAAGCAAGAAGGCCATCTAAGGCCCCAATTTTGCAATTTATTGTATGTGGGCAGGCTGCAGTGCCCAAATAGAGTTCCACTGAAGTCAATGAAGGTTCACATGGGCACAGCAATACTCCCACACGCAATGAACTGTGGAATCAGGGTGACATAACCAGTGACCTCCAAGAAATTTAGTGCTATAATCAATTTTTATACTAAGCTGAGAGTACTTTCTCTGCTCAGAAATGGGATCTGTTTCAGGAGGATCCTACCTTCTATCAAATTATTCAAGCTTGATAAGAAATACTGGATAGGCTAATATATTGGGACCAAATCACCAGTTATTCCCTCACGGAAAGATCCAGTCATTGAAGGCTCCCCACTAGGCTTTAAAAGCCTTTACACAACTTATTACTGCTTTATTCCAATCCCATTTTATTCAATAAGTAACAACAATACTCAAAAAAATGTGATACATCAAGACATTTACACAGCTCTCAAAATTGTTTGGGGAAGGAATGCAACAAGCATGAAGACCATAGGACTTTCTCTTTCTCTCCATAGGTTCATATACTTGTTCAATGTACTCCAGCCTCCCTATCAAGATTATCTCTAGTACTTTCCAACAAATTCCCCATGGATTTTATAAGGCATTCCTTATCACATGAATTATACAAGAACAATCGTTAAACATGCCTGAGAAATGAGCAGCCTCAGAATACATTGTGTCTGTATCCCCATGATGTGCCTTTTCCACATGGTTCACCTTTGCTGAATTTTTCTATAGACTTTGTTGCTCTATGAAATATAGTCATGTCTGCTCTTTGTTTCTTTTTTTTTTTCTTTGTTATGAGAGATGGTCTCTTTCACCTCTGAGATTAGACCATGTTTTCAGTAGTATACTATATAACAAGCTGTTATATACAGAGCCCTTCGTTTTCAGTTTTTATTTTTCCCAGGAATTTATCGGTGTTTATTACTACAACAAAAAAAACAGGTGAAAATTGGTGCAAAAAAAAATTATTACTTTTTATGGGTAAATGCCGGGGTTTATTTTGGTGGCTGAAAGGACGGGGGGAAAAGTATTCAGTAGATTAAATGCTTTGATGAATGGAATTCAATGTGGTTTGCTGCAGAACTAAAATAAAACTTAAAACACAATGCCACCTCTGAGTTTAAGAAAACAATATCTCTCTAATCCACAAATAAAACTTTTCATTTTAATAAAGTTTACTGTTGTAGACTTAGAACTATCAGCCTATAAATA
Source organism: Mauremys mutica (assembly GCF_020497125.1). Taxonomy (NCBI): domain Eukaryota; kingdom Metazoa; phylum Chordata; order Testudines; family Geoemydidae; genus Mauremys; species Mauremys mutica. Next base: position 121,270,063 of record NC_059072.1, on the reverse strand, counting down.
TTTACATTTCATAATTGGGCCACATCATTTGCAGAGCATACACTCAACTTCATCCTTTTTTCCGGTTTTTGTTTTAACCTTCAAGTATTTCCTTGTGTTCTGAATTGTATTCTGACATTGATTTTTGTTTTCTTCCCATTTTAGAGTTTCAGACCTTTAAACTGTTATCAACTAACAGCTTGAAATGTGTACATGGAGGGCGTGAAATTCATCAGTATGTTCAGATGCGTACGCACTTCAGAGTTTGTTTATTGTGTGTATTTTCTAGACTATTACATAGCCTTGCTTCAGTATACACACAAACTTGTGTATTATCATAATACATATATCTCATGCAATGTATTTTTCTAATAAAACAAGTTATTTTTTATATATTTGAATGATACAAAAGTAGGGTGAAAATCAGGAGAAAAAATGAATACTTACTTTAAAACCCTGGATTTTTTCAAAAAAACGCTGGTTTAAACTGAAAACGAAGGGGCTTAGTTATACAGTACTTGTTTCTAGCCTAGGGAATTTCCTACTCAGCCTTGAGGAATAAGACAACACTAACGGTAGAACACAGAAACATATTAACTCAGTCCTACCTGACTCTGGGGTCAAGCATTAAAGAGTTAGTACTTAATGGGAAATTGTCAGACATCCAATACCTTCTCAATAGATATCATGGATCTGTCTCACTCTTTCTTCTACATTCGAGAGCACAAGAAGTGTTCTGCTCAAATTACAGAAGACTTCATAAAACATTTTAGAAGAAAGGCTTGCTTAGCTGAACTCATCTACAAATGGCTACTTGAGAGACTACACTGAATTCAGCCTCCCACGTTTTGCTGATTTTTAAAAGAAATTGTGACTCTCAGATGAGATACTGGAAACAAGGTACAGCCTTTCTCTCCTCCTTTTATATATATATATATATAATTTACTCAGTAAAAGTCTGAACTGTTAGTATTGCCCAACTCCCAAAGTTCAAATATCATGAACTAGGCGCCAAAGAGTCATAATAGTTTAAAAATCCATGAGTGTTTTGGCACAGTGAAGCAAGGCCCTCCACTCAACTTGATGGCATTTCTGTCTGTCGGTCTGTAAGGCTGATTCCCACTGATCTGAGAGGAAAACCAGGGCCACAGCCTAATATGCGAGTCTCGCTCATTGGGCGTACAGCTCAGACTACCATAAGCAACAGAGTATGCGACTCTCTACTTAAAAAATAATAAATTTAGGACTCTCTTTGCTTCCTAAGCTTTCAGGGTGCATTCAGGTCACATTTCCAAACTTTTCTCCACAATCGTGAGGTCTAGGAACTTACTGCTTTAAAAATGAAAGCAGAGATTCTCATGTAATCACAGGATTCCAGGAACTGGGCTTTAAGTAAAACTATCAACTACCATGAGATTCATGATTAAATCGAGAGGGTTGGTAACCTGGCTACTATTAAGATTACTTAAACCAGGGCCTTTTACCGAACAGTAAATGCTGCAGAGGCTAAGGCCCAGATCTTGCAAGGAAAACCATGTGGGCAGACTCTGTCAGCATGTGTGGAGAGCTCAAGTCCACCTATGTTGTCCTTGCACTATCAAGATGTAGTTATCAAACAACAAAACTATTGTACTTTCATCTGACAGTCTCGCCACACTTTTACAAAAGTCATCCAGGTCTCTCCTATGAAACCTGCATTTCCAGTCTGTTAAAAACCAGTCATAGTTATAACAAATAGCACTTTTAAAATCTGATCACAGCTAAATGGGTTATCACTGGTCTCTGGCTACTCAGAATGGCTAAAGGAAATAGCTAGCACAGCACCACATGGAGCTACAATAGTCTTGTCTACAAAACAATACTCACTGCTTGCTAGAGTTGTTAGCAGTGGTGCAGCTTAACTGGTACTGAAACAGAGTTTAATTACAAGTCTAGACCTGGACACATCATGTTTCTTTCTGAAAAGGATTTGTACACAATCTGACTTTGCCTACACTTGCAGTTAAACCGTGCTCCAACTTTCATTCAGCTGCACTCATTACTGACACCCATTGTCAGCAATGGGTAATTTTCATAATGTAGGACAGTCTTATCAGAACCAATCTGGAGCTAGTACAGAAAGTCTATCTTAAATAAATCAAATTATAAATAATACAATTTCTGGGACTACTAGGTCTGTGGATTTTTTTTAATTTACACTGATCATAGCTTCTTTTCTCTCTTTCAAATATAAGAACAATAATAGTAAAGTAACTTGAATTCATACTAATATTCTGTTATTTACTTATATAACTTGTGCCGGTTTTAAAACATCTGCTGCACCTTAACAGGGCACTCAACTTGACATTTAAAAAAAATTCTCTAATTTTAAGAAATTCACATTTCTGAATTATCACCCTTTAAATGCTAGAACATATGTATTTTAAATCTATTTTTAAAGTTGTATAAAGATGCTCCTATTTCCCTGCTGATGTTCTAAAGAGTCTCACAGCAAGGGAGAGTGGGTGCGACCAAGAGCCCCCTCTTGCCCCTCCATTCACATACCTGTCTGTTGGCCAGCATCTTCAGCAACAGCATCGAACCTCCCAACTTCTAAACTACTCCAGGACCTGTACTGGAGACCCAATAAGTCAAGGACCCCTTCTTCCTTTACTCTTCAGAGATCTGAGTAGAGAAGAGGGCTTCACAACCCCTTCCTTGGCTGCTGTTGCTCCCTAACCTGGTGCAGGGAAGATCGAGGCTCAATTGCCACACTTCCATGCTCCCATTGCTACCAGACACATTCAGGATTATAGGGGAGGAAGAACAAGGTGCCCAAACTCTGTTAGGGTTCCAGGCACTGAAAGGGGCTCCCACTGTCCACAGATTGCTATGAACCTCAGAACATGTGATGGGTCTCTGGAAAAAGGCCTCACTCAGTCTTCTGGACCCAAACTCTGCTGCTGTTACAAGTAAACATCCTCTTGAAAGGCCTAGGAAAGAGCATGTGCTCCCTGCCACAGAGTTGCATGAGAGTACTGCCATCAAGCTAGTATGTGAGATAGGACAAACAACTGACCAACAAAACAATGAAATCAGATATACAAAAAATGCCACCAAATGAACAATTTAAAAGTGAAAAAGAGAGAAACATGTTCTTTGCATTAACTTTTCAGTTATACTAATCTTAGGTTTTACTTTACCAACATTAGATCAAGTTGACTGTGTGTCCCTTTAATGTACTGTGGTGGTGGCGGTGGTAATAGTAGTAACAACATCATACTGAAGCCATAAAGAGTATTATGAAAGCTTTAAAATGAGATAATATATAAAAGTCTACAGGCTATTATGTGAATATGAGTCTTTGCAGACTTCTGTTGCAGGGATGATAAAAGCACTCTTTTTTCATTAGTGCTTAATATACCAAAAGATTCTGTGCCAGTATATTAAAGCTAATGATAATCTCACAGAACAGTAAGTAAAATATGGGGGATTATCATCAGAGTAGCTAATTTACTTTTGAGATAGTTATATAATTACATTGAGACCCTGGTGCCTATATGTAAACAGTCAAAAGAGATTAAATAACTGTCTAGTTAAAGGATTCCAGAACAGTGTACTGTACAATATAACAAAATGTGAAGAACGCTGACACCGGTGATTTACTTACATATGAACAGACTACCCTCTACTGGTCAGTGGCTAGTATGCAAATAAGTGTTCTAGTATTAATAGAGTGAAAAGATACTGAAGACTCACTAATACTACAGTGAGTTAACACTGAAATCCATATTGAAAGGCGGCTAGTTTGTGCAATAAATTAATGGAAACCAAGAAAGTGTCACATCAGGGATGTCATCATGCTTAATTTAATGGAGAATTAAGAGAGCCAGTTACCAAAAAATTGAATGTAATCTTTGGAGAATGGTCTCCTGCTGCCACACAAATGACGAAGGTTTCACTTCTCCCTTCATTGTGATTACAGTTGGGGAAAGAGAGTTGAAGCGGAAAAAAACCAGAGGTGGAAATGGTTATGCCGGGGTTTTCAACTGTTCTTCCTGTATAACTAGCTGAACTGTTAAAGCATTGACTCTCAAAGGCATGAGAGATCCTAGTGCATTCACCGATGGACACCAGAATACTTGGAAGGCTAAATAATACCCAATGCCTTAGTAAAACAAAAGAAGATAACTTTCAAATATCCATGTGGAGCTTAAAATAAAGGGAAGCATCTCTGTTTTGCACAGAATTTGTATATGTATACCAGACCTTTCACAGAATCATAGAAACGTAAGAGAGAAAGGGACCTCAAGAGGTCATTTAGTCCATCCCCTACACTGAGGCAGGATTAAATATATCAAGCCTGTTCTTAAAAACGTCTAATGACAGGAATTCCTCAACTTCTCCAGATAATCTGTTCCAGTGCTTATCTATCATGGGGGCTGGCCCTTAAGGGATGGGGGTGGTCAAGCATCCATCTTAACTGTGGAATCCATTAAGGAGAATGAGCAAACCCAGATCCACCTGGGGAAAGAGAATTGCTTAACTAGCTGAGTGGCAATTAACTAGTTAAAGAACACGTTGGCTTTATAAAGAGTTATGATGGCTCAGAAAGGAAGTCAGAGCTCAGAGAAATGCTCCAAAGCAAAGGGCTTCCCAGGGTGATGGAGCTCACCAGGGAAGGAAACCAAGGAAGAGTGCTACTTGCAGGAACAGGATCTCAAAGGGAAGACCTGTGAATGCCAAGCCCTTGCAAAACCTGGTCCCAGTGGGAGGACCTCAACAAGTAACAGTAAGAACTCCAGATCACAGAGGAATTATATGCTGTTCCAGAAAAGGTTTGCTGAGGTTTAAACTCTCTGGGTACCCTGAACCCAGATGAAGAACCCTTCCTCAGCTGATAAGAGGCCCTGGGTCAAAAGGGCCCCATGTGCAAGAGCCTGGATGGAGGATGCAAATGGACTTAAATTGGGTTGATGGACTAAGGGTAACTCTGCCCCTTCCCCCATCACCCTCTGCTTCCCTACCCCCAGCTAAGATGCTAAGGCAGAGGCTAATTTGCAGAAACATGTTCCACCTTTGGATTAAATAAACTATATCTTTGAAAGGGCACCGTTCTCTCTCTATATATATACACACCTCTACCTCGATATAACGCTGTCCTCAGGAGCTAAACAAATCTTACTGCGTTATAAATGAAACCGCTTTATATCGAACTTGCTTTGATCTGCCGGAGCGTGCAGAACAATGGTGAAACCTCTTCTTTTATAGCATATGTGATGTTATACAACAGGTAGAAGAGGGAGCTCTCTAACCATTAAAAAAAAATGTTCATAATAAACAATGATCTCCTTCGTTTACTAATCTTATTTCATTCCAAAACAATTTGGGCCACAGTCTCAGCTACTATACATACTGAAGTAAATGGAACTGATTTATAGGAGCTGCCAATCTGGCCTTTAACACACTTATACAGGAGACACTTCGTCCATTATTGAAAAGCAGCTACCTTTGGAGTAGAATGCAATAGCTGTTTAACAATGGAAAGAACCACTAAACAAGCAATATAATAGCCATTTGTCAGGGAAACTTAAGTTTCCTTTCACTTGCTCCCTCTTAAGTAATGAACACCCTTCATTTAAAAAATTGTTCAAGGAAAATCGTAAGCCGTTCTTCTCAGCCCAACAGTCAAAGTTCACAAGATAAAACATTCTTTGCCACGAATAAACTCAGAGATGCATTTTATTAACGTTATTTGAATTTCTGAATTTGGTATTGTGGGCAGTCATTTTACATGTGCTACTTGAAGAAACAAGGCAGCACGGGACAGGGTGACAGAAGTCCAATAAACTAAATGCTGCACAGGGACAAAGGTTCCACTTATGATGATTTAAATACAGTAAATGGAGCAGAAGGTGGAGAAAATTCTTGTTAAGTAACAAGTGAGAGGACAAAGAAAGGGCAGAGAAGTGTGCTAACCAATCCTTCTTATCTAATGCTTGAGAAATCTGACTGAAGGGCAGAGCATTTCATTACATCTGAGGTAGCACAGAATGTCAAAGCATGGTACATAGCTGCTTTCAAGAGAATACACTCCACCAGCAATGAGGGAGCGAGTGAGTGGAACACCATATAGGATTATTTTTTTCTTTTCATTTAACCAACCTTTAGCTGGTGAGAATGGTTGAGAAACAAGAGGATCAGAGCAAAGTTCCAGTGGAAATTGTAGCTGCTCTTCATTGTCTGTAGAGGCTTCAACAAAGAAGAAATACACACATACATTAAACAGATATTTAACCAGAAACCCAAAATCTTGCCAATATAAATAAGCACTACAGATTTAATTTAGTAAGGACTGACTAGAACACATTTAATCAACATAAATACATAGTGATGGACTTTGAATGCAGATAAGCAATTAGACGTTTGCTAATAAATACAGCTGCAAAACTACTTGGACAGAATCTGAATTCCACTCAATAGGGCTTGACTTAAATAGGAATATTTTAGGAAAACCAACCCAAGTGCTTTAGGTCTGCCTTAACTGAGTTAATTGTATCCAATAGTAGTTTTCTCTTATATTTTATCTAATTAAAAATTCCTATTGATACCTCGTTCTTCTATCTATTTCAGGGGTTGGCAACCTTTTAAAAGTGGTGTGCTGAGTCTTCATTTATTCACTCTAATTTAAGGTTTTGCGTGCCAGTAATACCTTCTAAAAATGTTAAAATTTTCTCTTTCTATAAGTCTATAATATATAACTAAACTATTGTTGTATGTAAAGTAAATAAGGTTTTTAAAATGTTTAAGAAGCTTCATTTAAAATTAAATTAAAATGCAGAGCCCCCCGGACCGGTGGCCAGGACCCGGGTAGTGTGAGTGTTACTGAAAATCAGCTCATGTGCCGCCTTTGGCACACCTGCCATAGGTTGCCTAGCACTGATCTATTTAGTGCTAGTGAAAGAAGCTGGATAGGCCTGGACACTTACATTCACTATCCACACAAGATTAATAACACAGAGGCAGAAGAAAGCCCCCTCAACCCGCCAGTTAATGATTTGAATGCTTTCAAACTTAGCTTCAAAGGGCCATTTCTAGAGATGAGAAAAGAATTCAAACCTCCAAGCTCAGTCCATTTTTGCAGAGACGATATCAATTGTGACCTGAACTTAACACTTCAGTGCCAGGAACCATACTGAAATTATCAGTTTAATTCACATAGGCTACTGAACTGATCTATTTTCAGTTACTATTGAACTGATCTAGATTTAAACCAGTGCACTTGAGGTCCATTGCTCTGTAGCCCATTATCAACCTCCATCATTAATATTTTAAATAAAGTCTACCTAAATTTCTTTACAACATGCATTCTTCTTCACTTTAGCATGCATGCTCCTTAAGCAAGCTCATACATAAATTGCATAAATCTTCTCTACTCCCTTCAGAATGTTTTTACATGTCACAGAGTTCCAAAAAGTCAGTTAGCCTAGTTTTCTAAGAATTGTGAATAATGAATTTCCTAAAATCTTGTGAAAAGATTTTGCAATTTATAAGAATAAGCACAAGCATTCCATGATAAACATGTCCTTTTTTCCAAAGCACAGTGGCAGCAGAAAAATGCATGAGTAGGCAACTCATTCTTTAGAATCCATTAAAAAGTTTGTTTAAAAAACTGGAGCATGGAATAAGGCTAAGAATTTCTTTCATATAGTTACAGGTCTGTTGACTAGAGAGAGTTCTCCAGTGAAGAAGTGTGTGGTTGAATTGATAAACTAAAAATGATATCATCCACTACACAGTAAACATCTTTCCTATATAAATGATTATCAAGAAATGATAATTTCACCTCCCTCAAAATGCTTACCCCTTTGCAATGTTTTTTCTACAGGGACTTTACTGGTTTGTAAAGCTTGATTTTTGTCAAATGTTATTGCAACCGCTGTGACTGTGACCTGCAATCAAAAGATACAGTACATATTGTTAGTATAAAATCTCTCTTGTACAATCTTCCAAAAGCTTTGCCAAAATTAACATTCAGCTATGGGGAAAATTTACATCATGCACATTACTGGAAGTAGAAATAAGTTGTTTATTTTTTAGCAGCACTTACATTTTTATTAACTATATTCAAGGTGCTGTCTTGTGAGCAGAGATACCTATGAAATGCCATAACCCATTAATGGCAATGTTTAAGACCCTTAATCATAGCAATTGGAAGCTAACAAAATGGGAGTCATTGCTAGAATGAAGAAACACAGCAGATACTATATGAAACAACCTTCCATGGCAGAGATGGTCTAAGAGCTGATATTGGCTAGGATCTGTTGTCCAAAGATCCACCTAACATGTTTGAGCCAAGTTTAAAAAAAAAAATGTGTATCAACAAAACCAAAATATAATTAGGACTTTGTATTTTCATCAATTCTTTGCCTTTCATCAGAGGATTGCAAAGCATCTTATAAATATGAGTTAAGTCTCACTGTACTTTGTGAGGTAGGTAAGGAATATAAAGGAATTTTTTCCCTGGCCACAGAAATGAAGTCACTCTCATTGAAAACAGAGGAGCTGCTTAGTAGCTTACGCCAACAAAACACACCATGTATTAAAAGTGAAGAAATATACTGCATCCTCTTGAAACTGCAAGAAAAAATTAGGTAGCCAAAACAAAGTTACCAAATTTAGAATTTGTAAAGGATGATGGATTAAGCAGCCATATTTGTATTGTATGTGCCATAGAGCGCCTTTAAAGGCAAGTAGTCAGGACCTTCTATTCCATATTTCATTGGAAAGATGGCATTCTGTCAGCACAATAACCTGCTGTTTCATATAAGTAAGGCATTTGTTTCATATAGTAAGACATTTGATATGATCTCGCATGATAGTCTTATCAATAAACTAGGCAAATACAACTTAGATGGGGCTACTATAAGGTTGGTGCATAACTGGCTGGATAACCATACTGAGAAAGTAGTTATTAATGGTTCCCAATCCTGCTGGAAAGGTATAACAAGTGGGGTTCCCCAGGGGTCTGTTTTGGGACCGGATCTGTTCAATATCTTCATCAATGACTTAGATATTGGCATAGAAAGAACGCTTATTAAGTTTGCAGATGATACCAAACTGGGAGGGATTGCAACTGCTTTGGAGGACAGGGTCATAATTCAAAATGATCTGGACAAATTGGAGAAATGGTCTGAGGTAAACAGGATGAAGTTTAATAAAGACAAATGCAAAGTGCTCCACTTAGGAAGGAACAATCAGTTTCACACATACAGAATGGGAAGAGACTGTCTACAAAGGAATACGGCAGAAAGGGATCTAGGGGTTATAGAAGACCACAAGCTAAATATGAGTCAACAGTGTGATGCTGTTGCAAAAAAAGCAAACATGATTCTGGGATGCATTAACAGATGTGTTGTGAACAAGACACGAGAAGTCATTCTTCCGCTCTACTCTGCACTGGTTAGGCCTCAGCTGGAGTATTGTGTCCAGTTCTGGGCACCACATTTCAAGAAAGATGTGGAGAAATTGGAGAGGGTCCAGAGAAGAGCAACAAGAATGATTAAAGGTCTAGAGAACATGACCTACGAAGGAAGGCTGAAAGAATTGGGTTTGTTTAGTTTGGAAAAGAGAAGACTGAGAGGGGACATGATAGCAGTTTTCAGGTATCTAAAAGGGTGTCATATGGAGGAGGGAGAAAACTTGTTCATCTGAGCCTCTAAGGATAGAACAAGAAGCAATGGGCTTAAACTGCAGCAAGGGAGGTTTAAGTTGGACATTAGGAAAACGTTCCTAACTGTCAGGGTGGTTAAACACTGGAATAAAACTGCCTAAGGAGGTTGTGGAATCTCCATCTCTGGAGATATTGAAGAGTAGGTTAGATAATTGTCTATCAGGGATGGTCTAGACAGTATTTGGTCCTGCCATGAGGGCAGGGGAGTGGACTCGATGACCTCTCGAGGTCCTTTCCAGCCTAGAATCTATGAATAATCAGAGGGAGAGTGTGAACAGTTGAATGAACAACACATTTTGCGGCACATAGTTCTTCCTTAAAGCTCCTTCAGCATACTAGTGACTCAATCTAATCTAGTTTATTTTGCAAGATCTAATGTAATCAGAAAACAAAGTGGCATTAATAATAAATGAACAAAATTAGTTACCTGAATTACTTCATCCTCTGGAAGAGCCACTGTAAAATTTACGTGGCAAAGACAGCAGGGAATCATAGATCGCAGCTTGAAATACAGACTCTGTTGAATACAAAACATTATTTGTGTTATTCTAAAAAAATGTTAATTCTGTATCGGGTTTATTCTGGAAAGTCTGGATTTCTTTTTTGCAGTAAAAATAATTACCCTATTATTTTCTCTTATTTGAGACTCAATTAGTGATTTCATTTGAGGTTTAAAGGTTTATGGTTTGTTGTCTGCTCTGTGCAATAGCTTAATATTGTTATTTTTATAACATGCTAAGTCAAAGATTTTATTCTCATTTGATGTGTCTCAGGAGCTATTAACATCATATCCAGCATTTTAAATATTTGTAAATATTAGTTCCAGCTGCTCAGGAACTAATTATAGATGCAACCTAAAACAAGTCTATAATTTTGAAAGGCAAGTCTAAAGAAAATACAAAGTGTTGTTTGCAATGTAACCTAAATTCCATGTTACCTCTATTTAAATAAATACATACATCTGGAAACTAGAACTCTTACCTTAAGCAGATTCTCACAGAGATCATTAAAGTTCTTGTTAAGTGTTTGATTTGTCAGGTTAATGTTGCTTAACCTGGATACTCTTACTGAGGTGAACATCTGAAGCAGAAACATAAAAGTTTATATCTTTATCTTCCTCAATTTTAAATCTATATGTTGCAACAGTGGGAACAAAGCAATTGATTAAAGACATTAATTAGCATTAGGGGTCACGGTGAATGAGAAAGAGGAAGAAACAAAAATGACAGTCTATGATCAGATACTGGAGGAATGTACTTGTCCTTTATGAAATTTTACAAACAAAAATTTTTTTTTACAAAGAACTGTATATCAATATATAAAATAATTAGTGACAAACTAGTGCAGTGGAAAAAAGGGAATGTATTTTTTTATTTGCCTCACATACAAGTGTGTGTGTGTGTGTGTGTGTGTGTGTGTGTGTGTGTGTGTGTGTGTGTGTGTGTGTGTGTATATATATATATATATATATATATATATATATATATATATATAATCTAGCATTAATATTTTGTGAGAGCATGTCACAGAGACAGAAAGGGTGTCTCTCTCAAAAAAAATACAACTTTAAAACAAACATAAGCTTAGGTATTCAACCTCATCTGGGACTTTGAAAGCCAGCCCAGGTTCTTACCATGTCACTCAACAGCAAACCAAGTTCTCGGGGGCAAATCATACCCATAGTTACACCCGTGCAACCCCTTTACCTTGAAAGGAATTGCCCAGGTGCCTAAGTGGATCTTCTAAAAACTATTCTGTTGACTATGCACAATACAACTCACACTTTCTTGGCTGAACTGATTCTGCAATGCAATGGGAGTATAAAGCAATAAACATGTATTTTTGTCACAACTCAGTTATATCAGTTTAAACAAAAGGAATGAATACGTTGAGTAAGGGGGTGTCATTTTTAATTCGTTTTTCAGAGTACAACTACTCTAAAATCTATTGCAATGTCAACAGTATATTTGTATACAAGTTTGGTTTTAAAGGGTCTTTTTGTTTTTAAAAGCCACTTTACCTGTATATCAGAAGTCCAGTTATTTATGCCAGGCATGATTTCTGTGTTACAACTGTAAAAACCTGTAAAAGAAAATACTCACAGAATTATATTATGTGCTGTGCACGAAGTAGTGCACAGTTTGGCAAAAGTTAAATTAACTTTCTGCAGTACTTTTTTCAAATGTTGCTATAAATAAATTTAAAAACAAACATACAGCAGCACTATAGGAATATACCAGCATTCTAAACATAAGGTATTTCATAATATAGAACAAAGATTAAATATATTTTCTGCAAAAACCTATATAGCAGCAAAAATGTGAAGCATTAGTAAATAAATACTTAAAAGTATAAAGCTTCATTACTATAATGTCTATATTATTAATCTTTTTTCATTTGACAAAAAATGCCTCACAAAGCAAGACAGTCAGACCCAGAAGAGTATGCAACCTAAAAATGGGATATTGCACAGCAAGTCAGGAGAAAGTGTTATAAAGTTTTCTTTTCACCATTTGTTTTTTAGAGTGCAAATACTTGTAATAAAAAATAAAGTAATCACTGTACACTTTGTATTCTGTGTTGTAATTGAAATCACAATATTTAAAAAATATAGAAAAACATCCAAAAATATTTAATAAATTTCAATTGGTATTCTATTGTTTAAGAGTGTGATAACTAAAAAAATATTAATCATGATTAATTTTTTTTTTAGTTAATTGCGTGAGTTAACTGCGATTAATCAACAGCCCTAATTATTTAGGAGATTCAAAATCTGTTTTGCGAAATTTAATAATCACTGGGATAATCTGTTTATCACACTTGCATAATATACACAGAATCCTCAATTATAACAAATGACTACTTCTGGAAATGCTTGATTTTTTTTCCACACCAGGATTCTTTTTCATAAATGTGGCCATTGTTTGATTGTTATATAAATATGATCAAAATATGGTATCTTTAATAACATTTTTGTGGCTTTCAAATAAAACTATATTTCATGAAAGCTATACTGAAAAGATACTTAGAACAAGTCCTGCAATGCGTGTCAAAGTTCATACATGAGTGGATACTATGGATATCATGAAAGTAAGCAAGCTGGAAGGCATGACAAAAGAAGTCTATGTGTAACAACATGAAGATGACGTTTCACATCTATGAAGAATAATTGCCATTATTTTCTACAAGGATATTCTTGAAAGCTAAAAGGTGAGTATGTTGTAACTAGCTGTTTGCTATTGAAATGAAGTTTATAATGTAGTTGGGGCCCTGAGTACTGAAGTTCCGTGAGGAGCAATGTATTCTTGGTTGCTGGATCCTATAGTAAGGAAATTGGTCTTAAAGAATTCTATTTTAAATATACATTTCTGTATCATGAAGAAAGAAAATTTGAACTAATGGAGATTGGCATAACAAAGCAGAAAAAAGAAAACCAATCTGAATTCTGGAAAACAAATAAGTGCTGTTTCAAACAATATAAGGAAAATACAAGTTCTTGGAAAAGAGACATTGAAACCAGAGAAACAAACAAACAAACAGATTGTTTACAAGTGAGAATAAAAAGGTAGGAATGATTTTTTCCAAAGAAGAAAGGATCACAATCTTGTAGTAGGAAGCACATTATGCAATATATACATTATTAAAACAACCACCATGTTGCTAAATAATAGACATATAGACCACTAACATCTCATATGAAGTTCTAGCATCAATTCTGCTGTTGTTGGCATCCTTTCGTATGTGAGAGAATTGCAGACTATGATGTAGATCAGTGGTCTCCAACCTTTTTACACACAAGATAATTTTTTGAATTTAAGTGCAACCCAGGATCTATCCCACCCTTCCCTGAAGCCACGCCCACTGCATCCCCCCCACCCTCCGTCACTTGCTCTCTCCCACTCTCATTCACTTTCACCGAGCTGGGGCAGGGGGCTGGGCTCTGGGCTGGGGCTGAGGGGTTAGCAGTGTGGGAGGGGGCTCTGGGCTGAGCCTGGGGCAGGGGGGTTGGGGTGAAGAGTACAAGCTCTGGGAGGGAGTTTGGGTGCAGGAGGGGGCTCCAGGCTGGGGCAGAGTGTTGGGGTGCAGGAAGGGGTGTGGGGTGCTGGCTCTGGGAGGAGGCTCAGGGTGGGGTGTTGTGGTGCAGGAGGGGGTGTGGGGTGCTGGCTCTGGGAGGGGGCTCAGGGCGGAGTGTTGGGGTGCAGGAGGGGGTGTGGGGTGCTGGCTCTGGAAGGGGGCTCAGGGCGGAGTGTTGGGGTGCAGGAGGGGGTATGGGGTGCTGGCTCTGGGAGGGGGCTCAGGGCTGGGGTGTGGGCTTCCACCGGGTGGCACTTACCTCAGGCGGTGGCGCAGCGGGGCTAAGGCAGGCTTTCTGCCTGCCCCGGCCCCACACTGCTCCCGGAAGCGGCCAACATGCCCCTGCGGGAGGGGCACGTGGCTCCGCGTGCTGCTCCTGCCTGCAAGCACCAACCCTGCAGATCCCACTGGCCACAGTTCCCTGTTCTCGGCCAATGGGAGCTGCTGGGGCAGCACTTGCAAGCAGGAGCAGAGATCCCTGTCCCTGTCCCCGTCCTCAGGGGCGTGCTGGCCACTTCCGGGAGCAGCACATGGCCAGGGCAGGCAGGGAGCCTCTGCCTTAGCTCCACCAGACTTTTAGCAGATGGAGATTGCAATCAAAAGGCAGAGGCTCCAGGATTGACCAGTCAATTGCAATCTACCAGTTGGTGACCACCGATGTAGATGGTTTGCAATGTCTCCTATGACTGAATAGTCCAATCCAAGATTTGCATGATCTTTAGCAGTTATTGCAAGTGTATGTATCTTGGTTGGGAGCTGCTTGCTTCCTATGGGCTCTTTTCTCTTCAAGCTGTAGGAGCCAGCTCCTGTCATGGCCTTTGATACCTTGATGGAGACGATGGCACCACTTGTTACGATCACTTGCCAAGATTTTCCATTGCTCAGAATCAATTCCAAATTCCTTCATATCTCACTTGCATGTGTCTTTATAGCGAAGCTTGGGGCATCCTGTTGTTCTTGTTCCCTCTGATAGCTCCCTGTATAGCATGTCACTGGATATGCGTTCATCTTCAAACCTACTCAGATGGCCCAGCCAGTGCAATCATCTTTGCATGAGCAGGACTGTGACACTTGGTAATTTTGCCCTTCGAAGAACCTCTGAGATGGTGACTTTATCCTGCCATTTGGTGTTGAGTATGAGGCGTAAACAACATAGGTGGAAACTGTTTAAGCTTTTCTCCTGATGAGCATAAGTTGTCCTGCTTCTTCACCATACAAGAGAGTGCTGAGGATGCAAGCTTGGTACACTAGTATTTTGGTCTTGATAGTAAGTTTTGAGTTGCTCCATGCTTTTAGTCTGCTAAAGGTGGTGGCAGCCTTTCTAATGCGAACATGCAGCAATATATTGACTCAATACTTCTACTTTCAGTGAACCCTCTACCTACATTTCAGCCATTCAGAATATAACAATCTACAGATACTGAATTATTAGTGCAAAAGACACAAGAATTTTGAAACTTTTCACTCTACAAGGAAATGACTACTATGTTGAATTTCCAGTTATGATACAAAAAGGTGATCAGCACACAACAGTGTATTGGAAAGCAATCTTCCTTGCCTCAGGTTACAATCAGCACATTCTCAACAGAGACAAAGCATTTGTCCTCTGTGAGATTTGACCCACAATATTGCATTTCAAGGAATTTTTTTTCCAATTCTGACCTTGAATGAGGTAAAACAATTCTCTATTATCCAGCATATTGTGAAAAGGACTGTCAGAAGTTCATACAATTATTAATTTTAACCACAGAGCATGAGAATTTTGTTTACTCTACCTGGAGGTGGTGGAACATCCGTCAGTAAAGAATGTACATCTTCCATTGCATCTGTATCATCAATCTGAAACAAATAACACACATTGGTAGTGTCAGTAAGACAAAAATACTACAACAAGGTTGTTACTAGATACAAAAGTCGAGTTTATTTAGATGCCTAAATAAATGAATAATTTGGGAATTGCTGGGTACTTAGCACTTCTGAAAATCAGTTAACTTATTTCGATTCTTAAATAAAGAGCTTTAGCCCAAACTTAGATACCCAGTTTTGAAAAACCATACCAAAGTTTTTAAATTTCATATTTACTTCTGAAAAAGATGAGCTGGATCAATAAAGAGACAAACTGAACAAAATACAAAACAACTAATCAAGATTTAAAAAAAATAAAAAATAATATTCCATTTCTTCAAGTTTTAGTATAATTATCATTTGACCACCACTTTCAAGTTTAAAATTCAAGAATTTTTGATTTAGCACTTTCAGGGAAACAAAACAATTTATTTTTACACTTCTCACAGTACTTCCAAGTATTCAATTCATTTAAATATATGCTCATTAAAAAGCAATTTAACTTTAGAATAAACAAGTTCACTTCAAATATTAAGTTATAACATGCACCTCCTCACCTGCGAGAGCACTCCAGGTTCTTCTGTTTTCTGAAAGGCATTTAGTCTAATAAAATTTTAGATACAAAGAATTCTAGCTCCTCAGACACAAAAAAAGACAATATAATAGGAGCCTCAAAGAATAAATAAATTGTATTAATAATCACAAAAATAATGTAATTTTCAGGATACAACACTGAATGCTGAGGTGCTAGCATACAAAATATTTAAGGCTCCTATCAGTGATGATGGCCTGTCTTTTATGTAGCTGAAAAAGAATCGCCCATTTTCTTTTTACTAGCCTCTAGGTACTGCTTGACAAAGATGACCAAGAGGAGGATATCTTTTAGAATGTGGTTCATATGCAGAGAGCAGATGTGCTCAAGAACAACAGGAGAGAGGAACAGAGGTGTGCTTCAAATTTCAATTAAGAGTTTCTATTGATACAAAAATTAATGAGCTGCTCTACAACTCAGGACACTTTGGAAATAATTAAGAGGTCCTTTATCTATTTTCCATATATTTTTCAAGATGAAAGGCAGGAGCATCATAGACACGGATATTACCTCCAAGACAAAAGCATCCTTTTTCCCATGTGAAAGGTCCAGTTCCATAACTTCATCAGAACTTTCTGACTGAGATCTTAGCAGCCTGGAACGCTGTCTTGGTTCTGGAAAGGGAGATCCTATGATTTCCTCTGGTATCTCCTGAAAACAGTATTACAATAAAATTCATATATGTACTCCATGTCTTAAAACTATTTTGACACCTTGCCATCACATAGTTTTAAGACCCAGAACATTCTGAAAATCATTCTACTTGGAAGTAATTTTGCGGACAATATAAATCATATTTTCTGTTTTTAATTCCATCCTGCCCTTTTATTTTAGAAATTTCTTTATCACTACTAGGGATATATGCATACAGGATTTATTTCCTTCATTTCAGTCATTTGTGCTACTTATACCACAGACAGGATTACTGCTTCTGGAAAGGAGTAAGAATTAGCTCCACAGCAGCCAACTGTGGTGACTTAAAGAGAGTTGTATATATAAAAATTCTGTTTTTATACAATATCCCTTAGTAATGACAAACAGTGAAATAAACTCATTTTTCATTATACACATAGATAATGCAGTGACTAAGAAATATGTCAGATCTATTAATAACAATGAGAGATGGACCGCTGAAGTCTAACTGTTTAAGACAAAAAACCTGTTCACAATGTACATTTTTTATTTTAATTTTTTGTCCCAGTCAGTTTCCCCTCAGGTTTAAGAACTGAGATGTTGCATATTCTGCATCAAACTGAGAGAGAGGAATAAAATATATCAATGCTATCCCTATCAATGATGAGTAATGTGAACCAGATCTGAAAGTAATTGCATCCATTCCACCTCAACATTTTTTGGATACATTGAGGATTATATGAGATGTTCCATATTTACTTATTTCTGTTCTTATAATAGGAAAGTTAAGTACAAAAAAACTGCTAAGGATCGTCTGAAGACCATCTGAGTTTACTGGGGAAGGTGAAGTGATTCTGGTCTATTGAAAAAAAATATGTAGGCTGTGTAATGCAGAGGGCTTCCTGTAATCAAAGAGCCGAAGACTCCATGACACCTATTAGAGACCTCACTATGCCAATCTAATTAACCTAGAGGCCACTCGGGTCTGGTCTACGCTGAAAAATTTAACACCCTGAGCACGGTACTTAGGTCGACCTAATCACCAGTGTAGATGCCGCAAGGCTGACAGAAGAACTCTTCTGTCAACCTAGCTACTGTCTCAGAGTGGTGGATTAACTACCTTTTCTGTAGATGTAGGAAGTGCCTATGCTGCAGTGGTACCATTGTAGCGCTTGTAGCATAAACAGCCTCGGTTACTAAGGAGAATGGGATGCATTAAAAAACCATCAGATAGAGGCAGAGAGAGAACTTTGTGTGGAGCATTTCAACCTAGAATAATTTTTTTGTGGCAGCTGCAAATCACAGAAAAATGGGATTTACATTGGAATTGTTGATACAGGCTTAGGGGCTCTATTCAGCAGAAAGCAACTTCAATGTTTTCTGCCTCACAGTGGTCAATGACACCTCCAGCTACATAGATGTAAAGATAACTATTTGAAAAAAAGATTAATTTTCCTTCTTGGGATGGCTACCTAGTGCTGATTCATGTGCACAAGAATGCCACTCTTGCCAGAGTCCCAGCTTGGTTCTTGGGCAGGATGTGATCCTCTCTGACAGCTAGCCATAGAAACAAGACATGGTTAAGCCCCTTCACAGTCCAAAAATCTCAAAGAGTTCCCATACTTCCCTTTCTGGAATCTACTTCTGTATTGGGACTAGTGAGTTCCTACTGTTCTAAGAAAGAGGGACAGCTACTGGCCAGCCTACAGGTCATATTATGAAAAAATACCTGTGTGGGGCAGAAGTCTCCCACAGTATTGTTCTCCAATGATGTAAATGGAAGGATCAAAGTGGAAAAAGAGTACGATAGATGCTCCCAGTTTCCATACAAAATTAAGGATATTTTTTGCTTCATATGCATATTTTTTAAGTCTGCCAGGACTTGTCCCTTCTCTATTTTAGGACTAAAGAAGAGCTAAATCCAGCAGGAGGACTATAGGAATATCCAGGCAGCTACAGAACTGCATAGCGACAGAGATGGGAATTATATTTATACTATTTTTTTCTCCCCTTCACTGCTCTTCAACTCCTAGCATGTAAGAATAGAGGATTTCAGGAGGCTCTCTGCGCAGACTAACCTCTCTCTTTATGGTCTGCAGTGGAGCTAGCTTGTGAAGCTAGCTTGTGAAGCCTAGAAGGCTACGCATATTTGAGACTAGAGTGGACTCTTAGGCCTGGTCTACACTGGGGGGGGGGGTGTCGAACTAAGGTACGCAACTTCAGCTACGCGAATAGCGTAGCTGAAGTTGAACTACCTTAGTTCGAACTACTTACCCGTCCTTACGGCGCGGGATCGAAGTCCGCGGCTCCCCCGTTGACTCCGCCACCGCCGTTCGCGGTGGTGGAGTTCTGGAGTCGACGGGAGCGCGTTCGGAGTTCGATATATTGCGTCTAGATGAGACGCGATATATCGAACTCCGAGAAGTCAATTGCTACCCGCCGATCCGGCGGGTAGTATGGACGTATCCTTAGCTATAGAACCATGGAATACCATATTAATATTTAGCTACTCCACAAATATATTTAAATGATAGCTTGAGTGTGCTTTCCAGTTATGAGGCTACAACTACAGATGGAGCTCAAAGCTCTAAGCCAAAGGATATGTTATTACCAAGTTAACAAGGAGTACATGCAGACTACTAGAATGAAAGATGTTTTCTAGCCTTCCACAGCTACACTCCAACTGGCTACGGCGCTAAGAACTCCCTAATCCCTAAAAAGCTGTATCTGATTTGGTCAAATGAATGGGGAATTTTAAAGACATTCTCAGACATTCAGAACCGAGAGATTTACATATCTGGAATACGGTGATTATATAAATCTCTGCTCTGATTGCCTCAGAGAGAGTTCAGGGATTTTCATATTGATAAATAACCATGCACTCAAATCAAACCTCTTCAGTTATGGATCAGTAACCATACTAGTTTAGTATGAACTGCATTTGACATAGAATTCTCCTTTTTGAGAGTTGTACAAATTTTACTTACAGGAGGGTTAATCTCATAAAGTTCTTTGTTTTTTGCTATTGTATCATTTATTTTTTTTTGCATGTGAGAAACATGCTGTTCATAGGCGCCATCATTTGGAGTCTTCCCAGCAATCTGAATACCACCAGGGGTCGGTAAAGCTGTCAGATACACACCAGTGGCAGACTTTATAAAAAAAATAAATAAAAAAGTCAGTAAGAGAACAACAAAGATGTTCAAGAACAAAATATGCCCTATAAAGTTTTATTTTCAATGTTTAATTTTACTTCTACTGGGTTAAAATATTTATAGTTTTCAATACTGCCCAGGATTTTAATGTATTCACCAGTACAATTTGTATCTTTATGTCATAGACTGCTACTGTGGTAAATTAATTCCTCTTTATTGTTTGTAGATTCAAAACAATACGCCTTGCAACACCTTTCTCCCCATCTGCTGGAACACTTCCTTAAGGAAAATCTTGTTCCTTGACTCAAGAGCTCATCTCAAATAGGAATAGAAATTTCTATTCTTTTCTAAAGGCTTCATATCCAAAAATGTGTGACCAGTAATCAATACAACAATAAGTGTGCTAAATATTCATTTATTCAGTTCATTCTCAACTTCAATAGCTGATGTAGACCTTAGTATTAACTCATTTTGCATAAACAAGTTAGAAAATCAAATTTTCCCAGTATCTAGGACTTTAATTTGTCTTTACAGTCACAGATAAGTATATAAACTAGTCAGATTACTGAAGCATCTCTTTCGCTCATTATTCAAATGAAACAGAAAATGGAAGGTTTTCTGGCTTATTTCGTAAGAATTTCTACAGTGTGAAAGCCAGATAGATATTTGCCAGAACCTTACAGGCTCTTTAAATAAACCAACTTAATAAAAAAAGACTGAAATCACATTAGGACTAAGTTATTTCAACTGTTTTCTTAACAAAATTCAAATTTCTGACAAAGAACATCTGTCAAGACAGTGGTCTAAGAAAGGAAAATATGTTTCACCATACACATTTTCACTTCTGAGGACAGGCAAAATGAGGTTCTCGCTTCACTACTATGGAGATTTGGAATGAATCTGAAGAGACAACTCGTAGGATCACCACATACATACAGGTAAAATCAGTTACTATGATTTTACCATTAACTTTTTCATCCCAAGTATACATTCAGTCTGCTGAACAGACCTGGGTATTGGATGTAGATGTATAATAAACTAGTATGTACACCACTGAAGTTACTGAAGCTAACACATGTGAGATACAAAGGCAAGGACAACTCGGACATGGCATCGCTGCCAATGCCCAAGTCATGCTCACAGCAACAATGGCTTCAAACTCAGAATCATTACAGTGTCATTAGTGTGATTCAGTGCCTACATCTATGTAACAGTTGAAGTAAGACCGAGAAACAAAAACATCAGGGAGTTCAGCCGGTCCTAACATACTCTTGACCCAGTGATGTGACTTATCAGTGCCATTATCATCAGACACAGAATTAATGGAAGCGTTACACAGGGCAGCCCAGCAGTCGAAGACCAACAAGGATCAGAGGAGTCAAGGTTGAACCTCAACTCAGGCCTCAATCTGTGCTTCCTGGGAGACCATACAATTCAGTGAGCTGCTGCTAAGCACCATTGGAATTTTGCACCAACCGTGCCAAGAACAGTGATGTCTAACCTTATAAAATGTTCTTCTAATTTCACAAAACCGTTTGTGCCAGTTTTGTATGATGGTGGAATTCTGGACAAATGGAGATATTTAAAAATTATAGTTTATTAACAAGTGAGATGGTGGAAAGGAAGGAGACCACCACCTTCTCACTGGTTCCAAACACCTTGATCCAAGATCAGACATAAGACATATCAGGCATCACTGTTCTTCGCAGAGTTGGTGCAAAATTCATTGGTGCTCAGCAGCAGCTCAGCGTATTGTTGGCTCTCCCACGAAGCACAGGTTGAGGCCTGAGTTCAGGTTCAACCTTGAATCCTTTGATCCTTGTCTGTTTTCGACTGCTGGCCCGGATAGCTTTGAGACTTCTCTCAGCAGATATGTACTTTAAAAGGCTAGTGTTGGTGATGCCTCTTGGCATCTAATGGAGTTGGCGGACTCATACACATTCAAAAACATGGCCTCTGAGGTCATCTGGGCCCAACTTCTCATTGGAAGTGAACCATTGGAAGTGTCATTGGAAGTGAACCATTGGAAGTGTCACTGACATTGGAAGTGTCAGTCAGGATGGAGAGAGCTTGAGAGCCTCTACTCAGGGCCCATCTGTTCACTAAGATGTTTCGGCAGAGACAGAATTAAGCTTGGCTATTCCAACCCCACACATGACATGCAGAGCATAGATGCCAGTGGTGCAACATTTTATAATTAGGCCTAGAACACTTTAAACCTACTGGTCATTACTTCTCTGCCATCAGAAAGCCCCCAAAAAGGAGGGCATGGAATTAAAAACAAATACAATAAGCTGTGTGTGCGCGGAGGATATTTATAAAACGTTAGTGAAAAATAAGAGTCTGGACAGCACAGAGGGTCTCCAAAATTCATTTTGGGGGGGGTGTTTTTTTTTTTAATCATACTTTATTTTAAACTAAACAAAAAGCAGCATCAAATTCATTCTATGAAAAACAGTACATCATAGGTATAGTTGAAAGGGTTGAGTACCTTATAGAGTTAAGCTAATGCAACACCACAGTGCAGCTCCTTTGTAATTAATAGTTAGATGAAAAGTAATAGAGGCATTAGAGGCCATCAATATTACAAGCAGAGGCAATAGGCTGGAGTATTGGAGATTTCTCTTTTTTCCTAGGTGATAACCAAAGACTTACAAATACTCAGGGAGGGCAAATCCCATCTACCATGAACATGGAATAAAAACAGATCTCGACAGTAACCATTAAAGGAATTTATGATTTTTCCTCAGCATATTTTGGGGAAAGCCTCCTGTACTTATGATACTTTCATCTACTTATTCAGTTTCAAGAGAGTTCAGTCTATTGTGTCTGGTATTCAAGGCAAGTCTACTCTGATCTGTCAACAAGAAGGTGGCGGTCTCCTTCCTTTCCACCATCTCATTTGTTAATAAAACTATATTTTTTAAATATCTCCATTTGTCCAGAATTCCACCATCATACGAAACTGGCACAAATGGTTTTGTGAAATTAGAAGAACAGAATATAATAGAATGAGGAATTCAAATTTATGCATTCAAAGCAACACTTACTGCCAAGCCCATCAGCATATTTTCACCCACTGTAATCTGAATCCTCAGACCGAACAGAGCATTCATTCCTTTCAATTTAAGTTTATTCATTAGCTGGGTGTGTACTTCATATTCCATAAATGGCAACAGATTACTGATGGATGTTGCATTTGCTTCTGCTTGAGCTTTCTTTTTCAGGCGACATAACCTGTTGATGGAATTGTCACATATGTAGAATTAGTCTATTTTAAGCTTGTAAACACTTTTAATTTTTAACCACTGATAAACTCTGTAAGCGAGCAAAAGGCTTTTTTTATTTGACAAAACATTAAAAGTTATTTTCTGGAGTTTAATTCTATTTTTTTTTAAATATCAAGTCAGCACAACATCAAATTGATGCTTTTTGGCTTTTAACAAATATTTGCTGTACATCTTTACCCTTAATTTCGGTCATATTTTAATAGGAAAATACCTGTTTAAACTGAAAACTGGAAACTTTGAACAAAAGTAACTTATAAAGCAGAATAATACATGTACTTTAAATAATATTAAGAAACATCCCTTATTAAAACAGATTACAAAAACTGGAAAGCATGACTTTTGTCAATTCTTTTTATGAAATCATGTTTACTTCTAGTAATCAAAATATACATAAAAATGTACTCAGAAAGCAAGGAATATGCTTCACCCACTATGCCAGTGTTTTTCAACCTTTTTCATTTGCAGACTCCTAAAAACTTTCAAATGGCAGTGAGAACAGACCCCTTTGGAAATCTTAAACATAGTCTGTGGACCCGACCACAGGCTTAAAGCACTGTTCTATGGTAACAACCACCTTTCCCAGACCCCTTAGACATAGTCTGAGGAACCTGAGGATTCTGTTGATCACAGAAAAACGCTGTACTATGCCTTTAAAATTATTGGAGAGGTAAGGTGAGTGAAGCAGTATCTTTTATTGGACCAACTTCTGTTGATGAACGAGACAAGCTTCTTTCTTCAGACCTGAAGAAGAGCTCTACGTAGTTCAAATGCGTGTTTTTTTCACAACAGGAGTTAGTCCAATAAAAGATATTACCTCACCCACGTTGTCTCCCTCATATCCTGGCACCAACACAGTTATAACTCCACTTTTAAAATATTGTACCAACACCTAATATAAGTATAGAACTGGAGAAGTGCTAACATGGTAAGTTCAATATACACTGAGCTGAAGTTTGACTACATTATACAAATATTTTATACTGGAAATTGGTTTTGAATCTGAAAAGCAACTAATTCTGAGATACTTCTTTGCTGAGCTCTGAAATCATAACTAACATTGCTGAGGTGACCAGAGATGCCAATCCAGAGTGGTTAAAGAAATATTATAATTCACACTAACTGTACAGTCACACCTTAATAAAGGTATTCAGGCTCACTTTGTCGCAGCAAATATTGAAGAAGGTGACACCCAGCGTTCTTAACTACCTCTGCATGTCCTTTGAAATTTATGAGAACAGTCTTCCCTTTCTTGCGGAATTCCAACATATCAAAAAGTTTCTTTGATTTCTCTCTCACTAAGGACAACTCAGTATGCAGGACTCTGTCAGTGAAGAAATTACTTACCTATAACTGGAAGTTCTTCAAGATGTGTGGTCCCTATCTGTATTTCACTGCGGATTATATGTATTTGCCATGTGTCCGGAGCCAGAGATTTTTAAAAAGGTAGTGTCCGTTGGTCCACACATGCACCCTAGCTCCACCTCATGGTTTCATCTGAGGTGACAAAGTATGAGGCGGACTGACTGTCTTGCAGAAGTAATAGCTACCAGAAAGGCAATCTTCATGGGGAGAAGAGAGAGAGCATGAGGCCAGAGGCTCAAAGGGTGACTTTGTTAACATCGTGAGGACAAAGTTGAGGTCCCATTGGGGAGCAATGGGCTGAACAGGAGGATAGGTTCAGAGGAAGCCCTTCCAGAACCTGGTAGTCAAAGGGTGAGTAAAGGAGTGTCCTTCGAGCAGGGGGGTGGAAGTTACTGACAGCAGCCATGTGCACCCTGATGGAGTTGAGAGCAAGGCCAGATGTCTTTAGGGAGAGGATATAGTCCAAAAGAGGAGGAATGTCTACATCCTTAGGGGCTAGACCCTTCCACTGAGCCCAGGAGGTGAAACACTTCCATTTGGCCCTATAGGATCACCTTGTGGACTCCTCTCCGTTATTTGAGAGCAGCCTTGTACTGCTGATGAACATTCTTGCTCTAATGAAGGTGCTCATCCAAAAAACAGGCTCTGAGGTGAAGAGTCTGGGAATTGGGATGCCCGATCCATCCACCTTATTGCATGAGTTCTGGGTAAGGTGGCAGTGGAAGTAGGGAGCACGCTGACATGCTGAGAACAAGGGAAAACCAGAACTGGTAAGGCCAGAAAGGGGCAATCAGAATGACCGTTGCTCTTTTCCATCTGATCTTGTGAGCATTCATGGCAGGAAGGAAAGGTGTAATTGAGCTATCTGACCAACAAAGGACTAGTGCGTCACCTTCCTGCCACCAAGTCCCCCAGAGCAGCACAGGGTGCATCTGCTGTTGGCACAAGAGGCAAAGAGGTCCCTGGCTGGAGTCTCCCAGCAGTCGAAAATGCTAGCGACCAGTGTTGTGGAGCTCCCATTCGTGGTCAGTCACAAACTTTCTGCTGAGAGAGTCCACAATTACATTCTGAGTCCCAGGAAGGTATGCCGCTCATAACAGGATCTTGTGGGCAAAGCCAATCCCAAAGATGAATTGCTTCTGCACAAAGTGCAGGCAACCTTATACACCGTTGTCTGTTGATGTAATAGACGTTGGTGGTGTCATGGGAACAGGTTCTATCACTCGCCTTTGCAGCAGGGAGTCTACCTCTAGGATGAGGATACAATCATGAGAGTGGTCCCTGAAGTTAGGCCCGGGCGAGGGATGAGGATGAGGTAGCATTTTGAACTCGATCATATAGCCATATTGAATGACATCCAGGATCCACTTGTCCGTTATCGCACTCCAAGGTGGTAAAAAGAGTGATAGGCACCCCCCAAATGGAGTGAGTCGGGTGCACGGATGAGGCAGGGTGGTTGGCGGCTCTCTAATTGCACTCATAAATAGCACTTCTGGAAAGACTGGGTATGAGATGCAGAAGGTTGTGATGATGAACCTGAGGGATGGGGTCGCTGGGTTTTCTGCTGTTTGCAAGGAAGCTCATAGGGCCACTAGAGGAATAATTGGGAAACTCTAAATTTCTGCTTTGGAGACAGGTAGAACTTTCACTTGGGTGCCAGTGTGTAGAAATGCAGTGATCACACAGTGGTTCTGGAATCCTTGAGGGAACAAAGGGAATCATCAGTCTTCTGGTTGAAGAGATGAGACTCATCGAAAGGGAAATCCTCTATGGTGGTCTAGACTTCCCTCAGGAAACCTGACAAATGCAGCCATAATTCCCTTCGCATGATGATCCCCATAGCCATCATGCCTAAAGAAGTGTCTGATGCATCCATTGCAGCCTGCAGCGTTGTCCTCGCAACCAGCCTCCTCTCATCCAGGATAGCCTGGAATCGGGCTTGATCCGCTGGGGCAGTCTGTCTGTGAAGTATGCCATTTTGCTATAGGTAAGGAAGTTCTAGTTTGCAAATAGAGCCAGGAAATTTGAAATGCAAAACTGGCAGAGAAGAAAACCTTGTGACCCCCAAGGTCCAGGCGTTTGCCCTCTTTATCTACTGGGGTGGAACGTGAGTGTTGCTGATGGGCCCACTCCAATGCTGCCTGAAAGATGAGAGAATTGGGTGGCAGGTGAGAGAAGAAAAACTCAGGTCCCATTGGAGGTACATACAGCCTTTTCTCTGCCTCTCTGGGGGTGGGTGTGCAGGTAGCTGGAGTGTGCCAGACAGTCCGGGCCAGTTGAAGAATTGATTGGTAGGGACACTCTGGCTGGTGCCAAGGCAGTAACATCTCAAGCAATTGGTGCATCTTGTCTTGCACTTCCTCCAGTGGAATATGGAGGGCATCAGCCATCCTACATAACAGTTATTGGAATTGACGGCAGTCATCTGGGAGCAAGGAGGAAATCAAAAAACTGCGGTTTCCAGGGATGATGAGAGGAAGTGCTCCAGTTCTGGCGGAAGCATCTAAGTCGGACTAAGGGGTACATCCTCCAAAAGTTGTTCAGAATGCCTTCTCGGGAAGGCTGAAGTGGTGAGAGTGAAGACTCCTTACAAGCGGGAACGTGGATACTGCAACCACAACCCCCCAGTACAGCCAGCCTGGCAGATGCTATGGAGGGCCCCATGGAGCATTGTACCAATGACCCCAGTGCTGGGCAAAGAGAGGGTACTGCCATTGAGCTAGTAGGGCTGTGGGGTATTCACAGCGGCAGTACGAGAGGGGCAGACCCTGTGCCCTGTCCAAGTTCTCCAATGCTGAGAAATCAGAGCTCAGTTTGAATGGCGGTGCCAGCAGAACCACAGGAGCCTCAGAGGAGTGGGCAGGAACATGACCCAAAGGAGGCAAGTCTAAGGTTCGGGAGCCCACCCTCTGAGGACGCAATGGCACTTGAAGACATGGAGATCTCACCTCAGCCAGTGCAAATAGTTCATGAGGCTCAGGGGCTGATTCAAGTTTCCCCAGTGGGAGCACGACGAGTTCCTCAGTTGGAACAGGAGCTCAGGGTGGTCTTGGAACCAAAGGTTCCCTTGACTTCAGCAGTACCAACCTGGAAGGAGTATGTGGCTCGGTGGATGGAACTGACGTTCTGTGCAGCTTTTTATTGTGTTTGTGGCCTTGGAACGCGTTGCTTCTCCCTGATGGGATCTCTTAGAGCAGTATTCTTTTTGGACCTGGAGGAAGACTTACTGCCATATTTATGTACATGCTTCCTTGCCTTATGGCAAGGACCCGACAAGTGGTCCATAGCGCTGGTACCAGCAGAACCGAACTGGGAGGTGCAGTAGGTGGTGTGCTCTTAGATTGCTCAGGCTGACGTATTGCGGGGGGGTGGAGGGGGAGGGAGGGTTCCCCACAGCCTGGATCCGACAGTGGCCTCATGGTGACCTCCATGAGGTGCTTCCTGAGGTGGAGAGCCTGGCCTTCCCAGTTACGGGCTGGGAAGGGGGCAGATACTGGACCAGGATGAAATGTGATGAAATTGTTGACCAAGAACGAGGGAGGACAGGAAGTGAGTAATCCAGTACCCACGCATGGGTACTGGGGACAGGTGGTCAACTGGTGAAATGGCATCCCAAAGTCCTTACAATCCTAAAACTATTACTACACTAAAAGCTACTACAAAAATAACAAAATACTAACTATGTACAAGAATAAAAGTATTTTTCTCAGTTTGTAATAGTGCATCACAAGAGAGGAGAGAACAGAAGAGACTTTGAGTCAGACCATGCAGCGGTGAGAAGGTGCTAAGGGCCCAGATGGTCCACCCTGCCCATTATCACCTTGGATGAAACCATGAGGTGGAGCATGGGCACGTGCACAGCCCAACGGACACTACTACTTTCAAAATATCTGGCTCTGGATACATGGCACATGTGTATAACCCTCAATGGAATACAATAGGGATCATCACTTGAAGAAGAACCAGAACTTCTGGAACTAGCTAGTCATCAAAAGGAAAGATGTAGGTTGCAATGACACTGCACTAACAAAGCAGAAAAGGACCAGCTTCTATGTCACCTTGAAGCTTTTGATATTTTCAAATTCTTCCTCTTTTACCAGGATTTGACCAAATCTCTTGCAGGATAATCAGTAGAAGGAAAGTAGGCTTAGGAGGTAATGGTCTCCCCTTATGTATGTTCCAGGGGGAAAATTAGAGCTGCAGCATATACTGAATAAACATCTCAAAGAAAGACACTTATGATGGCTGATGCCACATAGGCCAAAGTACATAAAAGCTGAGAGGGGTAAGACTGCAGTGGCATCATAGCAGAACTGCCACCCAAGAGAGGAATCCAAAGTGAAGACTACATATTTAGGGTGATCTTCTAGGGAACAAACATCCAAAGTCTTAGGTGAATGAGAAAAGGACCATTTCATACCTAAGTCTGCAGGGAGACCCAGGAATCTGAGGTCTACTAGGAAGAACCTAAAGATCCTGTTGTCCAATGCAGTACTGGAAGGCACTCAAAATTATGGTGATGAAAGCAATATAAGAACCTATACAGAATACATCACATGAAACTGAGGCAAAGCCTTCAGACCCTTAGATCTGAGTTCTGAAACGAAGGCATGAAGTATCAAAAGAGATTGACTGTTTTGTCTATTTAGATTGTAAACTCTTCAGGGCAGTGACTGCCACTTACTATGTGTGTCTATATAGCAACTAGTACAATGCGTCTCCAACCTGCTTGAAATATCTAAGGACTACTGTAGTTATAAATAAATGATTATTATTATGGTCTGCTTAGGCCAAAACATCCAAATTCCCTCAAAAGAATGTAGTCAGACTCAAGTAGCTCACAGAAGGAAGCTGCAGCAGCTGAGACGGACATGGCATCAATCATCAGACTGTCCAGTCAAACTGACAGATTCCTCTACCTTTTACGGTACACTCAGCTCCATCCTACTAGCTTGATGACTGTGCTTAGAACAAGATGTTTCTCAAAGGTGGAGCAGAAGAGAACCAAATTCTCCTCAAAAGACTGTCCCACCTGAAATTTCATGTCTTTCAGTTTTTCTCCTAACAGGTATTTGTGGATGCTTCAGTTTCAAGGTATAGAAAATTCCAGTGTCCATCAGCAGAACTTACAAGACTTGTTAATTAGTGAGAGTTTAAATCTATTAAAGGTAAATTTGAAAGGGTTAAAAAAAAAAAAAGTGAAAACTGAGTACCCCTTCAGAAAGTGTTCTTCTCCAAGGCACTGGAAGTCCCTGATGTACTTGTATACTTATGTATAAAAAGAAATAGAAAAGGAAATCCCACCCTTCTGACCAGACTATTATCTGCCCCACTATCCCTGGCTGAATTTGGCTCCATCACACATGCTACAGCTCAAGAAGCCCTGGAATAGTATTAGAGTCACAACCTGTGAAATGAATCGATGCCAGGACAACTATGCTCACTACTAATGGAAATTGTCAATGCTTCCTTCAGAAAAGCACACTTAAATTCCTTGAAAAATGCAACAGTTCACACAGTCCTCATGAAGTCAACACTAAACCCTAAAGATCTCTTCAACTTCCTATTCCTGGTCAAAATAATTGAGAAAATAGTAACCACCAAGCTCCAACCACATCTCACATCAGTCAACATCTTGGATGCTCCCCCGAGGAGGGTTCAGACCATGGTACAGAACAGAATCTGCTCTAATATCACTAAAAGATGATCTCATGGCCATGGACACCTACATGCACATACTGTTGGATCTCTCTGCCTTTGATTCAGTGGACCACAAAGTACTACTAGCTTATCTACAAAACATAACAGAAATAGATGGTCCAGCACTATACTTGCTCCAACTGATCCCACAAGGATCCATACCTTCCACTCTTCTCTTCAATATCTACATGAGACCACTAGAAGAGACAGTGAGATGCCATCATCAGGCTTAGAGAGTTGCCAACAATACACTGATGACACTGAACTACGTATCTCATTCTCAATTGATTCAACCACCATTACTAAAAAGTTGTCAGCAAGTCTATAAGAAATTATCTCTTGGATGAAGGAGCAACTGGTTCAAGCTGAATCCAGGAGAAACTGAAGCGCCGCTGGTCAGAAAGGGGAAACACTTCCAAAAGCTGGCCCAAACACTGTCTCCAGCGTCTATTGAAGATGTCTAGTCTACATTTGTCAATGTAGCATGAATACTCAGGGTCCCATTTCACTCCTCAAAATGCTTACATGACCAAGTAGCATCCATTTCCAAAAATGCCAGCTTTCACTTCCAACTTGCCAGGAAGCTTCACCCCTTCCTCCTGAAGGAGGGCCTGACCACAGTAATCCATGCATTTTTCACCTCCAGACTGGATTACTACAATTCACTGTATCTAAAGCTGAATGTGAAGGCAATGTACAGGCTCCAGCTGGTACAGAATGCACCTGCCCATCTTCCCCATGGTTCAGGCCACTATGATCCCTTCAAGCTTGTGCTCAAGTCCCTCCGTTGGCTTCCAGTTAGCTTCCGATGTCAGTTTAAGGCCTTATTCCTTATTTTCAAAACAATTACTAGATCAAGCCCCAGCCACATCAAAGACTGAATTTCAATCTATGAACCACTGCTGCTCTGCTCTTCTGGGATAACACGGATCCCAAAGCCCAGGACGAAGCATGTGAAAGCTGAGGACAAAGTATTCTCTATCAGACATCAGAAAAACCCAGAGTCTGATCACCTTTAGGAAAAAGTTGCAAAGACTTCCTCTTTAAGAAAGCCTTTCCACCACAAGTGATACAATTATAATAGAATTCTGACTCCATGAGATCCACCATGGACTTTTGTTATTGCTACTGATTTTATGTAGAAGGTGCTCAGATACAACAGTGATGGGCAGCCATATAAAAACTTAGATCAAATAGATATATTACCACCACATGATGCAAAATGTTGAATTTGAACAAACTGGATTTCTTTCTAGTCTGTCATAAAGATGATTAGCTTTGAACTTGACAGAAGTAGACAGGAATCTGCTTGGAAGCATGTAATAGCACTATTCTAAATTACTACTAGCTACTGTGTCTCCTTCAACCCCCCCCCCCCCCCCACACACACACCCCAATAAGCTAAAGAGAAAGAAAAAGGCAGAGGATATCAATCTTACACAGCAGTCTAAATGGAACAGTAGTTCTAAAACCTCTGTCTGTAGCAGTAGAAAAGGAACTGAAGGTAACTGGAATCACAGCTCCTTACATAGTCGTACACCAAATGCTCAGAAATATAAAATAAGAGTTATATGTGGTCATTATTTCTATATGGTTCTGAGACTTGCAACACTTAGGCAAATGTTTGCCTCAATAGAAGCATCTTCCATCTGACATCATGAAATTCATAAACCCTAATGAATTAAACTTTACAGAAAATCAGAGATAATAATGTATTTTTGTATTTCAGTAGAGGAAACTGAGGCAATAACTATAGCAGTTCCTCCAGGATCATCCTCATACCAACTCAGTAACTTTCCAGAGGTGCCCCTATTTGATTTATTATGGCTGAAGCTAACCCAATATGTCAAGGAATCTGCATTGGTGTACGTACGGTATATGCAGTAGTTAGAATGGCAAAACAAAATGAAAATTAAGTACTGTATAACTGAATAGGAAATTACAGTATCATAACAAAATTAATATAAATCTAGGGACACTGAATCTGCCCTTCTCTCACACAATTTGTACTGTGCTATTACTGCATATACGATTGTCTAACCAACACTACTACATTTCTGGAAAGTGGTGTGTACATCCGCCTGTGAAAGTTCTTTTTACCAATATTAAGAACACGTGGATGGAATCTTAAGTTTTAGTTACATCTTTTAGTACAATATCATAATCTATTTGCAAAGAACCACCCAAGATAATTAGTAATGCTTTTAGGAACCTCTGACAAGAAATAATCACAGTATGATCTTGCATTCTCCAGTATAACAGGGCTAAATGAAAAACGCTGTAGCAGAAATGTTTTTTCTGTGGCTATAATGTTTTACCTCAGTCATCATTTCAAAGGAGAATTTTGTTTTACATCTTAGTATGATTATGGGACCTCCATTCTGACCAAACCACCAGAGAACCAGTCATGTGACCTACTCCATTGGTTCAGTATTTTGAATTATTTTAACCTGAGCATATGTAGCATGTGCAACCTTATTCTGTAGTTGCAAGTCTTTGCTCTCCATAGCCATGTGGGCTGAATGCAATAAATTTAGTAGGTATTACAGCATAGGTGTTGGAATTAGGGGTACTGGGGATGTGACAACACCCCCTGGCTTGAAGTGGTTTCCATCATATATAGGATTTACAGTTTGGTTCAATGGCTCTCAGCATCCCCATTATGCAAATTATTCCAGCACCCCTGTACTACAGACTAGTATAAATAAAAAGCACAAAACTAAAGTTAATGACATCACAACAGGAAATAAACATTTAGTTGCTAGTTACTACACATAATTGAACATAAAATATAAAATCTGCTTTTGTTGAACTACAGGAAAAGGAAAATTTCTAATGTTCTCCAGCACAGTAGTAAGAAAATAAATATTTTGACAGATACCTGGCTTGAATAAGACATCCCTTTCCAATAACCATTGCCTCTGCAGGCAGATCTATTGTTGTGAAAAGAACATCAGGAACCTTTTGTTTTCTGCAGTTGTAACAGTATGTGAGATGAGCAGGGAATGGCATGTTCAGTTCATCATATGGTATGTGGCAAAATCCACAACCTGGAGGTGAAGTTTCTTCTATCCTAAAAGTACATTTTGGAAAAGTATATTTAAAACATCTGTTCACCATCTTAACAAGAAATACTATGTGCATGTGCGTATAAAATTGGCCTATAGATACAACTACAAAAGCCAAACACGGAGCCAAATTCTGTTCTACTACATCTGTGCAACAGGTTAATAGGATTGTATCAATGTAACAGAGCAGAATTAGGCCACAAGCTATTCTCTAAAATGATACATATAGTATCTGTGCAGCTTAACAGTTATCCAGGGATCAAAAAACAACAGCATCAAATGGCCAGTGGTTATATTAGCCTAAGATATTATTGCAATAGCTTTAAGATCTAATTCTTGCTAGCTGGGTGTAGTCTGTGGAATATCACACCTTTACAAAGGACTCTGCTGGGTAAATACATATCAAATCTCTTACATGGACTATGTTTTAATAACCTATACAAAATTAAGCAGCAGAAATTAAACATGCCAGTCATCCTACTGAAGAACAGTATAATACAAATATTCATTAAAAAGGGAAAGACCCATAGAGAATTTCCTGAGCTACGGTATTAAGAAAAACTCACTATTCACTTAACTGAAACAAAATATCTAGGCAGAATTGTTGCAAAAACACAGGAAGACTATAAACAATATAGTCTGAACAAATTTCGATTTTGTAACATACTATGCAAGAGCCTCATTGTAAAATTTTGTCCTGCACAGTAATTTTTCTTCTCAAAGAACTGTGAGTAAAATTTTCAAAAGAACTTAAGTGATTTAGGAATGTAAGTCTTTAAAAGAGATTTGGGCACTAAGGAGCCTAAGTCATTTTTGAAAATGAGACAGACTTTCTGTACATATTTCACATTTGGTTGCTTTATTATCAGTCAGCTTTTATTACTGAAAATAAATGTGATTCTCCCTTTAAACAACACATTCAGCAAGCTTATAAAATATATTATGATCAAAAACTGAATTTTTATTTTGCTTTAACATTAAAACTTGACATTTCTTTAGATGTCAGCAGGGGAAGGAGAGGTTGAACAAGTATATTAACTGTTCTGTTGGGACAGAAAAAAGAAAAGGAAGGGTTTTTTTTGTTTGTTTAAAGGCGTTAAAACTGCAGTTTCAAAGAACTGATCAACAAGTAGTATTTGCAGGGAAAGGTAATACTCAGTCTCTTCCTAATAAAATGAAAAAAAGAAAAAGCTAAATATTGAGATAAAACTGTATCACTTCACCATGATACACTGTATATTTTGGACTGTACTAATTCCTAAGGATATATGATTATTATTCCAGTGAAGATACTAAAAAAGTCCTATTGACATGCAATAGTTTGTATATCTTGACTGCCTTCAAATAATTATTTTGCAAGCCCCTCTCTCTCTCAAAAAAAAATAAAGCAAACAAAAAACAGAGGTCAAACAGCCAACAATTTGTGTTAGTTGGCCAATTCGTTTTTTTTTCTTTTTCCATCAACCTTTATGATTTTGTTTATAATCTTCAGCTTAAACATTCATTTTTAAATGCTTGTCTTATTCACTTTTGTTTTACACTCAAAGGTATTTTATTTTCTATACAGCCATTGAACACAACAAAAACAATGGTCCACATACTACAGCCAAACCAAGATTTGGCTTATACAAATTATCATATGACTGTCACTTTTTTGTAGTGTGCTACAAAGGTAAGAAAGATACGTGAAGAGTGGCAAAGAAAAAGACTGAGTTATAATTCTGTGGTTAGTAGTCAAACATGTTACCTTATTCAGACTGTTAGAAATAAAAACAGAAAATCTAATTTGGTGCAGAGTTCCATTACTTCTGTTGTTGTTGTTAGTGAAAATCAGTAAAGTGGTTGGTCCCGCATCCTGCACTGTAACACTGTAACCTACCCTAATAGAGAAGAACTATCTTGGTTCTGAGGAAAAAAATCAACCTCTCCCTTCTCTGACCCTATGGAAAAGAAGCCAGGCTGCCATGACAACCTTTGTTCCAAACAGCCTTCCATGGTGCCATCCTGGAGAAACCTAGGGTTCAGTACAGCTGCTGTGCCAGACGCGGACAAAATACAGACCTCTTCACTATAAAAAGAAAAGAATTACAAAGAAGTGAATTCCTAATATGATGTTAATATCCTTTTTTTAAAGCCATACATTTAAAAAGCTTCTTCCAAAGCCACAGTGAATTAAATATAACTGTTAACCCTTGTGGAATCATGGTACCAGTAATAACAATACCTAGCAGATTAACCAATTAATCATACAAATATCTTGTGAAGTATTATACCTATTTTAAATGGAGAGAACTGGATGCAGATAGATTAAAGAGACATGACCAAAGCTACAAAGAGAATCAACACAGGAGGTGGAATTTGAAAACAGGAAATCCTGGTTCCCATTTCTGTTCTCAGCCCACTAGATTACTCAGGAAATATAGATTTAAAAGTTTTTGGATTCTACAGATTAGAGTGCCTGGGAATGTTGCAGACAAGGTATAGCTGTTTACCAAAGTTAAGCGTGGAAGCTGAAAACCCCAACACCTGATACCACTCATTGTCAAAATGAAGTTACAAAGCAACACTGACAAGTTGCTTCTTGGTAACTCAGGGGATAAAACAGCAAAAAGTAAGTAAAATTTTAAAGTATGAACAGGAACTACAGTGTTACATCTAAATAATATACTCTATTCTTGGTTTAAAAGTTAAACAGTTATCAAAGACCACACAACATTTAATGTCTCTACAATTTTACAAATGTTAGACAGTGAACCAAGCCTATAAGGGTAAACAAAACACATTATGTTGAAAATCAAAAAGATACCCTTCGTCCTTTCTTAGAATGAAAAATTTGTCTTATTTACCTGTAACTCTTCCTAATTTATTTTACCTGTAATTCCTCCTCCTGACTCCCCCTCACCACCACCACCACCACCACCACACACAGATACAGCATTTCTGGCAGGCCAATACTGTAAATACTCAAGTCCTTCCTGTTTAAGGCATGGAATCAGGTTGAAATGAAAATCAGCAGGGGACCTCTATTTAATTCTTCCACCATCAGTGAACAAGTAATGTCAACTCAAAGTCCTATCAACAATTAAAAGTGTAAAATATACTATTTGATTTATGAATAAATTTATAAATTTATGAATAAATAGTATGTTCCTGTCCCATACGAAAAAACAAAATTAAGTATTAACAAAGAAAATATAATGGGACTGAACTACTCATATTATTTATCAGAAGACTAATGAAGATTAATAGATTTTCATTTTCACTACAAGCCCTACTTTACCACAGCATGGAGAACTTTACTCCCAAAGGCTTAATTTGAAGAAAAGGCAAGCTTGTGAAAGCTAAAGATGTTCGTTTCTTCGGCCAGCACACTAGTCCCCTTACCATACAACGGGGCCATGGACCTGGTGGAAACTGCCATGATGCTTTCAGATTGTCCATGTCTGCTCATCTTATATACTGCAGTGATGCATCCTGTTAACCATCTTGTGAAGGTGCTCTTTGGATGCCTTCTTCCTTTTGCAGCTTGTCATTGTCACTGCAAATAGAGACTGATTTTCCATCTGGTTTTGTTCCTTAAGGGCAAAATCTTAACATTGCTTATTCCTTCGGGTGGCTAGGATGGGATCAAATGGATGGCAGGATTAGTTCTTGAGATCTATGCATCACCAGCAGGAAAGTCTAAGGACAACTGTATCCTTAAAATATACAATATAGTTCAGGCGTCGGCAACCTTTCAGAAGTGGTGTGCCGAGTCTTCATTTATTCACTCTAATTTAAGGTTTTGCATGCCAGTAATACATGTTAATGTTTTTAGAAGGTCTCTTTCTATAGGTCTCTAATATATAACTAAACTATTGTTCTATGTAAAGTAACTAAGGTTTTTAAAATGTTTAAGAAGCTTCATTTAAAATTAAATTAAAATGCAGAGCACCCCGGACCAGTGGTCAGGACCCAGGCAGTGAGAGTGCCACTGAAAATCAGCTTGCGTGCCGCCTTTGGCATGCATGTCATAGGTTGCCTACCCTGATATAGTTCCTCTGTGGAGGGGATACTTAGTTCCAACATCATCATAGCCGAGGCAAAAGCTACTTTGAAGGTCAACTTAAGATCCGGAACATAGAATGATAGTTCAAATAGACCATTGAGAAGAGTTTGTCAAACAATGCTGCAACTCCACATTAGACATAAATGAATAGGCAGGCTTATAGAAGCACTGAGGCAACCTTCAAAACGTTAAGACAAAAAGGATGTCAAAACATCACAAATATGGGGCTTGGATCCATATTCAGGCTTAAAACAAACAAACAAACAAACAAAAAAACAGAACTGTGGTGTTTACTTGAGTTGGGGGGAAAAGAAAAAACCCCAGCACAAGTTCTCATCTAAAAGTGCTCTTTCCCATGCGACTTTTAATAAAGATGTTCAAACTTAGTTTAGCATTGAAAAATTCTTGTCAAATATCTTTATCTCTGACCTAGTAATTGAACTGATGTGAAAATTCAGACCCTGATGTTCTGAGGAGGTGAAAGTTTCAATTCTAGTCATCCCAGGTTCCTAGTTATCCAACTGAAAACCTCCACTTCGAGACTCTATTCTTCCTTGTTTTAGCTTTGTCACTTAGCTCTTACATTTAGGATCCCTTTCAAATGTACTTTTATTTAGATGTTTGGTTCTGCCATATTGAATAGCACTTGAGCCATCTCTATGGGTGCTTTGCTCCTATTCCTTTCCCGCCTGCTCAATGATACTGCTTTAACAATGTGTGGAATTACTAACATGTTTGTCTTGGACTAGGAAGATCACCTGAACTGAGCCAGACAAGGGAGTCCTTGGTGCTTGAAAAAAAAAAAAAACAGGAGTACTTGTGGCACCTTAAAGACTAACAAATTTATTGTAGCATGAGCTTTCGTGAGCTAAAGCTCACTTCTTCGGATGCTTGAATGTCTATGTAACCTATGTAGACCTCTTAGCCCATCAAGCTCACGTGTATCTGGTAATTTTCCCTCTGTGGTATTATGAAGGTGATGCCAATCATCAGCTCTTCCTGATTTTCCTTGGGAGAAAGTGGATCTCTTCTCCTTGATCCTCTGTAACTGATTCCACTTGAATATCCTGGTATTTGGCTGATAGCAGGATTTCTGTTCAGGGTTGCTTTCTGGAGCTGGAGTGCGATGTGACCTTCTGTGGACTAGAGAGGCTGGAAGCAGATACAAGGATTCCATATTGTTCTCCCCAAGGTTATGATAAATCACTTAAATACAGAAGGTAGATGAGATATTCTTACCCTTCAAAGTGTGGGATAAGTCAGTGCAGTTCTGGCTTTTAGTTGAGATGTCTGTATGTTGTTGTATTTTCAAATAAATAGGGCTACTCTGTTTCTGTGTCCCTTGAATTCCAGGTGGATGGAGACAGCCTAGCATAGCTATTGGAGCCACAGCAGTTGAACCTAACTTCTCCCTATGGCTCAATCTCTGAGAGGCCCACTGTCTTTTCCATTTGGGGGAACATGTTAGACTTGTGGAATGAAGCCACTACTATGACTAGTTTAACGTCTTTGTCCAGGAAAGTGCTGCTACTGTATCACAGGAATGGAAAAATGCAATCCCTCAAATTTTAGCCTAAAAGGCTACACACATTATTTTCTCTGTATGGTACTAGAGTAGAAAAATCATGGTCAGTAAATCCCAAAGAGAGATTCAGGACAGGAACACTCAGCCTGCAGTCCTCCAGCTCCGGGAGGCAAGATTATCTGGCTCAGTTTATGAGCAATCCCTAGAGAAGGACCCCCTGCTTCCATGCCTTAAAAGTGTCTGTTTTACTTCTGAATTATCAATCATTCCTTGACAATAAAGTATAACTATAAAACATATTTAAGTAAAATGTCCAGGCATTCTGGCAGATAAAGTTTAGTGAACTTGAGAATTAGACAAGTTAACATTAACTGTCAAAAGCAAATACGTAGATTAAAGTCTAGCAGGAGCATGCTAAGGAATAGTTATGAAAATGGCTATAGAATTACATGTGAAAAACATGTGAAGACACAGCTGTTTATCCCAAGTTTGAAACCTAAGATGAAAGATGTTTTAGTAAACCCTTCAAAGCTGGTATGCTACACACTATCAACATCTGTCTTCCGCTCTCTATCTCCATTTTTAATCCTTAGAAAATGGTACAGAATTATTTTCTATGGCATTTAGAAAATCAAATCATCATGATTTACCAAATGCTAGTTGATTCACTGTAGCCCACTACAGCATGACAACCCAATGCCTTGGCATGGGATTTTATCTCTTGTCTGATTTCTGCCCACCACGCATCTCGTGTCTCTGGTTCATCTGAAAGACAAAGTATAAATCAGTTCACTATTCTGCAGCACATCAATTTAAAGTAGTATGTGATTAAACTTTAAACTGTCTATTAAATGTTGTTTTTAAATTCTTAAATTTGTCGTAACAGACTCGCAACCTTGAATTTTTTCCCCTACCTATTTTGTCCTTTTCCCAATTAGCAAACAATATTTCTTCTTTATGTTGTTCATTGAGCAAAAGCAAACATGGCTGTGTTTCATTTATTTCCTTGTTTCTCACCAGTAAAAATAAGATTTGTTAGATTAGCTGTGTTCTTTTGCTGTCCCTGCAGCAGCAGAAACCAAAATGTTGTAGCTTCTGCACCAAATTTTACCCACTCGAAGGTCACATTGTTAACTTGCCAAAAGCCTGAGGGCTACATGTAATTTGCATAAAGTGATGTAGATTTTAGGTACCCTCATCTTTAATACAGAGCTGCAGGTTGTGAAAACAAATTATTGTATTTTATCTTGCTGCAAGCAGATTTCTCTCTTTTGAATACATCTCCATATTAAAGAGTATGTCACAGGCCAACACAAAGCTTTGCAGTGCACATCTCACCTGCATTTTCAGGATCTCTGTGCTAAGGAAAGTGGGTATGTTTAAAACTCTTATTTCTCAAAAACTATTTATTTAGAATCCAGATATTATTAACCGGATTAATTTTATAATCTATATATGGTAAGGCCAAAGAATTAAAAAAAATTACCAACTACACTTCCTGAATGCTTCTTATATTAGACAATCAAATGCAGTAATAAATGTTACCAAAAAGCTTTTGAGTAACATTAATTTACTTTAAATAGCAAAACAATTTCTTTTTAAACAAAGACTCTAATCCTGCAAACCCTCTACATGTGGAATCAATAGGAGTTCTGATGTAGGTTCTGCAAAATTGGTCCCTGTTCTTTCAAGAGCGCATTGCTATGTCTGCAGCACCTATAACTAAAAGTCATTTAAATTTTTGATAAACAAAATATGATTAATAAATCACTAAATACACAGATGCTGCATAGGAATCTGCCTATGTGGACCCTTATGATTACAGAGTCCCATTGAAGTCAATGAAACTTTGCACAGGCACAAGCACCTGCCTATACAGATTTCTTTGCAGGATTAGGGCCTAAAATACCAGTTCCAAAATCTCAGCCATACCGGGATCTGGCCAGGTAAATGCTCTACTACAAGTGCAGCATGGCGAATCTTTGTATATATGGTATGCAATACCCATACATCACATATTAGGCCCATGACTGGACTGAGATTCAACATAAATGCACAAAGTTAAAAAGGCAGCTGTTTGGAAATTTGTGAATTAAGTCCAAAATACTATTGTGCAAAACGTATTTATTTTAAAATACACTTCAGCTTTCGTTTTAGAATTGGACTTTTGCAGATGTAAAATAGAAACTAACAATTATTTCTTCTATAACAAAAGCTTTAAAGGATATTTCGGGGTGGAGGGGGGGAAATACAGTATATTTTGCCAAGGTTTGCATCATGCTCTCCAATTATTCCTGACTTTTAACACCTGCATCTATAGCATTGTAACAACTCTGCAGGCTTCCTCAGACGAAAGAAAATTGTTAAACAGCAAAAAATTAACTACAGGGAAATCTTATAGTGAAGAGAGAGAGTAAAATAAATATATGTTATACACACACACAAATTTCACTCTTCATAGGAATTAACTACAGTCAGAACTGCAATTTACATGCTGAAGGAATTTGTTACTTTCACTGACAATGATATACCAAGTTTCATTACACCTAGTTTACTATGAGCAGGTTCCATTGTGTTTACTAGTAAAAACCCACATACTG
The DNA here is from genome assembly GCF_020497125.1 of Mauremys mutica. Lineage (NCBI taxonomy): Eukaryota > Metazoa > Chordata > Testudines > Geoemydidae > Mauremys > Mauremys mutica. The sequence goes on along the minus strand of NC_059072.1, from coordinate 121,228,480 downwards.
TTCTTAGTGTATTTATCTTTAGAATCATAGAAGTGAATACACTGGTTATAAATTTTCAGCGACATCAATGTAAGCTTTTTATGCTCTCACTAGTGGGAATGTTATGTCATTATTAAAAGCTATTTTGACTGCAAGTTTGAACACAGAAAATCTGGCCTACACTGAGAAATTGCACTCAAACCCTCAATGAGGTCCCATGCTTTTCACCTGTCAAGATGGTGGGAACACTAGAGAGGCAGTCCTTTCAAACTCCAGGCCAGGGGTCGGCAACCTTTCAGAAGTGATGTGCCGAATCTTCATTTATTCACTCTAATTTAAGGTTTTGCGTGCCAGTAATACATTTTAACATTTTTAGAAGGTCTCTTTCTATAAGTCTATAATATATAACTAAACTATTGTTGTATGTAAAATAAATAAGGTTTTAAAAATGTTTAAGAAGCTTCATTTAAAATTAAATTAAAATGCAGAGCTCCACCAATGGACCTGGGCAGTGTGAGTGCCACTGAAAATCATCTCGCGTGCCGCCTTCAGCACCCGTGCCATAGGTTGCTTACCCCTGCTCTAGGGAAAGCGCTACAAATGCCAGCCAAATGGGAGGCAGATGTAGAAGAAAAAGCAACACACACATTCTGAAGAGTGCAATCCCTAACTCTCTCTGGCTTGAGGGGTATTCCCAGTGATGCAAGTGCCAAAAGGTAGTAAAATTCTCAGGAGGGACCCCTCTACCTACACCCAATCAAGACAAGTAATTCAGTTATTAATGTGTATGTCTATTACATAACTAAGTTTACTAATGTTGTAGTTTATAACAAGTCAAGAGCCCAGTGCAACTAAAGCACTTACATTAGCTACTCACTATACTTCCTGATCAGTTAAGGGTGGGCAACAGGTATCTAGCTAGACTCATTTGATGAAACAGTCCTCCAAAACATTGCGACTTTGCAAGAGAAACATTTGCCAAAAAAAAGGGGGGGAAGGGGGGAGTGAGGCTAGAATCTCATGATCCTAATATGTTTCTTTTTGCAGCCCTGCATAAAGACTTTGATACAAAAGGATCTACTAGAATGCTGATCAGTTTCCCTCTGCAGCCTTAAATATGGAAAGTGTTAGTTTGACAGCTACTGCTGCTGCTTACTCTCAGACAAAAAAAGTGCAAAAAAAAAAAAAGGTGGGGGGAGGAGGTGGAAACAGAAAGTACTGAACAGTCAGGAGAAAAAAACAAACAGGGAAAGAAAAAGATGAGAAGAAAAAAGAGCAATACAAATGCAACCAGTAAGGTGACGCAAACAAGGATGGGGTGGTGGTAAAACCAAAAGAGAAGGAAGTGGACGAAGAGAACCAGAAAAAGCAGCAATAATGACGGGTCCCCACATTGGTACCACTCATCATTTCTCCCCCCTCCCCCTCCCCCGGAGATTTTGGACATGTGGATTACAAAGTTTAGGAGTGAGCTTCCTAAAAGATTACTGGACAATTTTTCAACTCACTTCACCTTAAAATACTGTATATGATATGGGAGGAGGATGCAGTCTCAGTACCCGAGAGACTCACAGCTATTTCTTTTACCTGTAGAGGGCTCAGATAACATTTTACCACTTATTCTTTTCCCAGATTCTGGTCAACATGTCAGGAATAGTAAGATGTAAAGTAAAAGCACTATTAATCCACAGTAATGTAATAGGCCTGATCCCACTCCCATTAAAGTCAAAGCTATTTTCCCCATTACAGACAATGGGAAACAGGACCAGGCCCAATACCATTGATAAAAGTCAACCAATTGCCATTGCACAAGATTAAAAAGAAATCCCACAGGAGCCATGTTTGTCAACAAGTGCATATGAATGAAGAGATCTTTTTATGTCATTTAAATGTAGGGCTAATTTTTTCTTCAAAATGTGGTAAGATAACGTGAACCAAGATAATTTACATAGTTGTAAATATATAAAACACTATGTATTAACATTTAGTATACACAAACTTACCTTTGCATATTAAAATACAAAATAATTTTATACAATTAAAGTCAGACACCATGACATTGGAATAGTAATTGATACAAAACACTGAATGCAGTGCAATGTGTAGGCATTCATACTTTTTGGACAAATATATTCACCACAAGCAGCCTTTTATTTTGACACATGAGCCACACAATTCCACATGAGGATGCCATTGTAGCATTTACAAGTTTAGTAAAGCTAAGGATTTACATAGACATTAAAGGAGCTAGGGGAAGCAGGATGGCATGTGTCCAGTACACTCCAAAAGGGTGTCTGTTTTGTTTTTGGCTAAAGCAAAAGCTTAAAGAACTAAGGGTTCGCAAAGCAGATTCAGCAGACAATAGCCAGAAACGGTGGTTTTTTTGGCGCATGCTTGGATCAGGTGACAGTACAGACTGAAAACTATGGCAGCTCACTGAAATGGTTACAGAAAGTAATGGCCCTGAATTCTAGGTGAAAGCAAAGGCAAGCATACATAGCACTCCATCACAAGCTTTTCTAGCAAATCTATTAAATAGTTTAGCAAGGGTTTTCTAAAACTTTAAGCAAAACGTTTGCAAAAAATTCTATTGCTATTAACTGCTCTTTATTGTAAACCAGATATTGTGAATATTTAATTATTAAAGAACACATTTCTATTAATGTCTCAACATCAGCATGATGCCTATATCTAAGTGGAAGCACAAGCATATTGTTTCTAGAGCTGAAAGATTTGAAAAATGATGTACATGGGAAGGTATTCTTCATAGAGACGGTGCAAACTAAATCCTGCTCCAACTGAAAAGTCTAAAACTTACTGTTTATTGAACAGTTTTGGAAAGTGCAAACAAATGCATCATAATTGTTATAAAGTTATTATCTTGAACCCCAAATGTTCTTTCCAATCAGTTCCAATTGCAGTCAATTTAGCTTTCGGTTCTTTACTTTAGAATGCAAGTTTGGTCTCTATTAGTTTGTATACAGACACAGGACAAAATCCTGTCCCCATCTCCCTGAATGGAGAGCCCTAGACAGAGCAGAACTGTATAGTTTTACTGTTCTGGGTGGCAAAGGGGAGTATATTTCCAGAGCCCAGATTTCTGGGCTCTTCCCTGCATGGGACCCGTATTTCTTTCCAGGGGTTAAATTAGACCAGCTCTCAGAGAATTAGTGAGCCAGTACTATTTTCTAGGATTCTGCACTGGAGAATTTAAACTTTTTAAAGAAAATTAAGTCTGTAAATCCTTAAATTGCAAATATAGCCATCAAAATATCAACTGAATGTAAACTGATGCAGAGATGTCTGGGCAGAATCTGCAGACAGCCTGAAGTAATAGCTCTATGAAGTATTAATTGCTGCAGTTAATTTCAACTGTGTGTTAACTCTGAAGTCTAATAATGAAAATTTAGAATGTCAGCATTAAGAAAGGAGAAGAACAAGGCTATTATGAAGGATTTTCACAATCTACTGAAAGTGGCATTTCTTGCTGATGTCTCAAAAGAGTGGAGCTTGGGAGAGTAACTATATCTTTCAAAAGCATATATGAGCAGGGGGTTGGACTAGATGACCTCCTGAGGTCCCTTCCAACCCTGATATTCTATGAATCAACCTCTGGATCTTTCATTATGCAGATCCACCACCATATACCCTTGTGGGGCAGGGACTCAGTAGCAGTGAGGGCTACTGTAACCTCAAAATTGTAGAGGTGGACAGAGTGGCTCTCTTCTGCTCTGTAACTTGAACTCCCTTGCCCAAACCTCTCAGAACTTCTTTCTGCCAAATCCTCCTAACTGGGCTTGAGAGGGAAGAGTAGAGGTGTGGGGGAAGAGATCCTGCGTCTAGAGTATGGTCCGGATAAAAGCATGGTCACTCCTTTTTCCATTTATGGTAGCAGTTAGCTTATCTGCTGCTCTGATACCGGAGAGGATTTCCAATACAATGCAATAGTGTATTCTGTAGTGTGCATTTTTGGGAAACAAATGTCTGTTTTGTTTACAGGAACTCTCCCTCTGGTCTCCAGCCCAAGAACATCTTAGAGCCCTAGCTGCTACTTGAAAGTCAGGCAGCTGCAACAGCCAAGTCAACTTTTCTCCTCCTACAGATGATTAAGAGGTTGTATCTGTTTCTTCCAGAGGCAGACCTTGCAACTATCTTCCATGCCTGTCATCTCAAGTTTAAATTACTGCAATACCTTTACATGGGGCTAAATCATCCAGAAACTGCAGCAGGTCCAGAATTCACTGGCTCACTTACTGGTGTTAAACAGGTTGTCTTTTTGTGAACACATTGAACCTGTATTCTGACCTGCACCAGCTGCCTGTTGGTCTCAAGTTTGACGTTAAGATTATGGTATGAACCCATAAAACCCTAAAGTGGCCTACAACCAGGCCCTGATCCTGCAAAGATTGATACACATGCTTTGGTTTCTGCTCTGTGAATAGTCCCATTGACTTCAATGGGGATATTCACGGTGTATTACATTTGTATGAAAGCTTTTACAGGATGGGGGCCTAAGATACCACCTCTTGCCCTGCAATGTCCTGCCATAGTTGCATCAGGGAAGGTACCTGCAATGAAACTCCACTGGTACGACAGAGGGGATGGACGGCAGGGCATTTTCCATTAGGACCCCAAATCTTTGGAACTTGCTTCCCCTGCTGGTCTGTAAAAGCCCAAGCTTGTTAGTTTCTGGGTGTACTGGAAGGCCTATGTTTTCTCTCACAATTAGCAAGAGACAAGTGATACACACCGCTGCTGCCCAGACCTATATAAGTCTGATGAGCATTTTGTGAGGAAGTTAGTTATTTTTGTTATATTTATGTCGTTGCTAGGTTAATTTATTTGATCTTGAGGTAACTGAAGTATGTGTATTTTTAAAAGATTGCAAGGACACTCAGAGAACTGGATAGGGGCTCGTTTACAGTAGAATAATACAAATATAAATAAGCCAATAAGTTAAATTAGCATTCCTTAAGGTTAAATATGGTGAATTCTTACTTCACCATCCTCTTATTTATTTTAGGGGCTGCTGAACAAGAAGGAGATCATCTTCTGTCCCTTGTCTGTATTACAATCCCTCTCCCTCTGCTATTTTGTACTATTTAACTTTGTAAATTGTTTTGGGATTCATTCTGTAAGAAAGATGCTATACAAAATAAAGCTATGTTGAATTAAATTAAATTGGCATAGATACCACTTACTGAAATAGAATCACATTTCCTTTCAATGATTCATATTTTTTCATCTTACTGATCTCTCAAATGGATAACTGACACTCACAGGAAGTAAGAACAATCGTTAGAACAAAAAACTCAGTACAAGGGCTGCACTTGTGAAACTTTGGAACATGCATACAGAAGTACAACAAGTATTTTAAGAGTGGTAACCATCTACACAAAGCTTCCATCTGAAGTTGGAAGCTTCAGAACAATAGTTCTGAAATTTAATTGGTATATAGTGATTTAGCTCTAAAAGCTAGAGTATTAGTAACTCTTTAGAAACAAATTGGGAAAATCCTCTATGCCTTAGGCCTTGGCTACACTTGAGAGTTACAGCGCAATAAAGCCGCCCACAGCGCTGTAACTCACTCCCCATCCACACTGGCAAGGCACATACAGCGCTGTATCTCCGTGGCTACAACGCTGCATGTACTCCCCCCTCCCCGAGAGGAATAACAGCTGCTGCAGAGTGGCTGAGATGCTGATGCTCCAGTGTAAACCAGTGATTGACCTCCGGAAACTCCCCATAATCCTTTTAAGTGAAGGTTCCTCTCCTTGTTTTGTTGTGAACTCCGGGCTCCGGGAGCTGCTTATCAAAAAAACAAACACAACTACTGTTTGCTGTGAATGAGCAGAGGCAGGCAGGGGGGCTCCCTTTGGAAGGCCCACAGCTAATGTTTGCTTGAAGAGAGAGGTGGGGGGGGGGATTGGTCCATTTCAGCCAGCAGCTGCTTATCTGGTCTGTGAGAAAAAAAACAAACAGCTGCTGTTTGCTTTCAGTGAGTGAGAGAGGGGTGGAGGGAGGGGAGGTGGGAATTTGCAAGGCAGGGAGCTGACACAGTGTCGGCTCCAAAAATCCACTCTCTCTCCCCCATGCTCCCTATCACACTACACCCCACCCCTTTTGAAAAGCATATTGCAGCCACTTGAACGCTGGGATAGCTGCCCATAATGCACTGCTCCCAATGCCGCTACAAATGTGTCAGTGTGGACAGATTGCAGCGCTTTCCCTACTCAGCTGTACGAAGACAGGTTTAACTCCCAGCGCTGTACAGCTGCAAGTATAGCCATACCCTTAGGTGAATTACAGCTAATCCCTTTCCACATAAATCAGACTTCAATCATGAATATATAACAGACAGCTTGTGTTTAAAATAAAGCACCGAAGCTATTTAACATATTATTCAAAATAAATTATCCCCCATCCTCAATTGAAACATTTAAGTCCATGGGGAGAGAGTACATCACCCACATTTAAATCTTAAATCCTATTTAGTGCGTAGATACTACAGTAATGGGTACTTTTACAAATGTGACAGATTAAGTTAGATAAAATAGTGTTTAGAATAGGAGCCTAGTAGTTCTTACTAGGCAGGACTCTGTAGTTCTAATTCCAGTTCTGTTACAGGTTTGCTCTGTGAGTTTCAGCAAATCACTTCTTTGTGCTTCAGTTTGCCCTAAAAGAATACCAGTTTACAAAGGTGTTGAAAGGTTTACTAAATATTTGAAATGTGCTTTGAAAACCCTTGAGTGGAAGGAATTATAAAAATTCAAGTAATAGTGTGAAGGACAACATTCAACACCTCATTTTTGTTTAACATGTCCCAAACGATTCAGGCAAACAGAACATCAGAAAGTTCTTAATAACATGTAGTACTGTATTAAAAAGATACAGTATGTATAACTGAAAGTGCACCTACCTAATATATTTATTCCCAGACAAAAAAACATTAAAATAGAATTGGTTGAGAATAAGTAACACTAATCTTTGGGTAAAATACATTATAGGGATGTTGTAATTATTCTGAAAACCAGCTATTATAAACCTAGAAAATTCAGAATTAAGGTTAAGGGCAATATCATGTTTACAATTATGATCAAGGTATTTTTTAGCATTTGTGGTCCCAGATCAGGTAAAAGTGATTTTTAAAGACACAGTTTTATCACTACAGGGCAATTAATGTTGTTTGAATGACTTGTGCATTTTTTATCTTAACGTTCTGATTCCTTTAATTTCCTAGGTTTCTAATGTTTTGCTTTGGAAATATTTCCGAAGTCCCTATAATGTATTTTACCCTTACATTACTGATATATTCTCCCAACCTTAACTCCCTCGAATACAGATTTTGTGTCAGGAATTTCCTACACATTTTAAAAAAAATTAAAAATTCCAGTACAAAAACTACACAAGAAACCCTCACGCAATATTTCTAATGATCTGAAGATAAGTAGAATCACCCTTACATTTTTGTTTGTTTTTTGTTGTTTTAAATTTTAAGGGCAGATTCACTAACACAGTGACTCAACCTTTCCAGACTGCTGTTCCCCTTTCAGGAGTCTGATTTGTCTTGCGTACCCCAAGTTTCCCCTCACTTAAAAACTACTTGCTTATAAAATCAGACATAAAAATACAGAAGTGTCATAGCATACTATTACTGAGAAATTGCTTACTTTCTCATGTTTACTATATAATTATAAAATAGATCAACTGGAATATACTGTACTTACATTTCAGTGTATACAGAGTAGTATAAACAAATCATTGCCTGTATGAAATTTTAATCTGTACTGACTTTGCTAGTGTTTTTATGTAGCTTGTTGTAAAACTAGGCAAATATCTAGATAAGTTGATGTACCCCTGAAACACCTCTGCATACATCCAGGGGAACACATACTCCTGGTTGAGAACCACTGCACTAGTACACCAATGCAGTGCAAAGCAGCCAGAACCCACCAACCATTTAAGAAGGGTTTACTTTTGCTTCGCATTACCAGAGTAGCACAAAGCAGCCAAATCACAGTGGTGAATCTGGCCTTGAAATTCACATACTGGTTTAGAGAACTATGTGAAGATGGGGCAGGGAAAGCTTTTTTGAGTCCCAAGCTTTACAGGAACCTTCTGTGCTCTTAGTTCAGTTCCCTCAGCAGTGCTGTCTCAAACATAAAGCAACTCCAGCAGCAGTACCACACAGAGCTTTTTAAGCCAAATATCCATGTTAATACGCAATCATAGAATCTTTAGAGAACAGCGACAGGCCAAGTAAATCTATCCATTAAGAACTCCTGACACATGTGGCTAGTATTTCTCATATCATTGAGTCATTACAACAAAAAAATTGCTACAAGCAAATCAGGTGTAGAGGAAGCATGATAATTAGCTTAGTTATCGCTAATGACACAATGGCCCCAATTAAGGCACCTGAGCTGCTGAACTATATTCTACATAATCACAGCAGTTAGATACAACAATCATTAATAACTTAGTTGAATTATAACCTAATTTCTTCAAATATAATTCATGCACAAAAAAGTTTGAGTATCTGTGTTATTCAATTGTTATTCTCATTTAGGACTAACAAAAGACTGACAGGTGTCTAATTTCTTAAAGCTCCTAGTTTAATCAATTTTAACTCAAACTAATTAATTGATTTACTTGTAAATTCCCAGAAAATTAATTCTCTATTGAAGGAGTAAGTGCTGTATACTTGCAGAACATACAATATATTTCTCATACAAAACAAAGAAGTTGATTCTCTGTGTTAAGTGTAAAACAGAACTCAGCTTAAGCAATTAGCATCTCCATAATCTCTGGACTTTCTAATATGTATGTGTATACTTGTAAAAAGGACTGAGTTTAAGAGCAGGCAAGTATGAAATATGGAACTATAGTTCTATTAAGGGGTTCTAGAACTTATCATGGAAGTTGCAAGTATCATAACCTAAAATAAAATTATAACCCTTAAATTCAAAATTTGGCCTCTGGGTTCATCCCTGATTGGGCTGCCTAATGATGGACTCTCTCTCCAGCCTGAAACTCCAAAAAGGTTACTATTACTGCCCTACCCCAACTCCACAGTCTAACAGCACCCAGTGCACGTGCTCCTTGAATGCCACTTAAGCAGTTTTTGACCAGATGCTTAGATACCAAAGTGATAGACACCTTCTAAATACTTAAAATAGGTGGTAGTTTTTATTGGTCATTGGTGTGACATCACAGCTGTGAACTAACCTACATTAACTTTAGAATTCTAAGCAGAATGTTCCAAATATCAAGGGAAAGACGACAGTTTGACTGCTGGCACTGAAAAAAAGACTGCCCTTAAGGCTCAACAGTTCATACATCAGCAATGCACTACAAATTACAAAAGATGTTCTACCTTGGCATTATACAACCAGGAATCACCTGGACAGAACAAAGTATGATTTAGTCTGTTTGGAAGTCATAAGTAATACAAACAAATTCAAAGGGATAGTTCTCCATCAGTTGGCAACAGTTCAAGTAAATAATCTGTTTACAACATTACCAGCTCTAACACAGGCAAGCAGTCTGCTACTAAAATAATCCTACATTATCTACCTACTGAGGGTTTGACAGTAACCAGCATTAGCTAGAATAAACCAGTTACTGTTACCTATTTTAAAACAATCTAGCCCCAGTAATCCCAGCAATGCAGACATGAATAGATAGTCTTCTAATTTAGAGTTCAAGGAGACTGCTACAGGGTGTGATTGCAACAGTACTGAAGATACAGATCCTCATAGAGATAAACAAGTAACAATTTTAAAAAGAGCACTGAAAGTATGTTTTGTATATAAACACTTTTAAAATTCTACTTTCTGCTGATTTCTTGCAGGTTTAAGGCAGAAATGTTAGCGTATTTTATTATTTGTAGCAATGAATGTAAAAAATGGTAATGATAACTGAATGACCAGTATGTAATTTTTAAACGTTTACATTTGCAACGTTAAAAAAGCCAAAAACACTTGTTCTCAGTGGACCAGGTCCAAATTAAGTGCCAGACTTAAATATTTAGCTCTCTTCTCATTTTTTTCCAGACTTTCAGTTATTAACTTGATACTGCTGAAGGCCCCACACCTCTGCATCAGGATCCTCTAGCACAAATCTCCAGAAGGGCACAGGAGTAGTAGTTCTCAGTAGAATATCAGGGACAAAGTTTGCAACTGTTGCTTTGGAGCACAACTAGTTACCGAAGAAAGATACCTAATTTACCATACACCTATTGCTTTATCATCCAGGTACAATGAATAGTTTAATTTAAAAACACCTTCAAATGACAGCATTACCTTAAAATAGAGCCATCTCTGTTAGAAGATAAATAATATGGAGAGTAGAGGACAGGCTTTAAGTGTATTTAGTATATAAACAGTATAGTAAAACCAACTACATACAAGCTCTGTCTAAAAGATTAAACAAACCCAACTAAGTGCACACCATAAAAATGAACACTAACCAAGTATTTCAACATCTAATAACCAGAAACTGACAGAAATGTAGGTCTGGACCTCAATAGGTCCTCTAATCCAGTCCTCTATACTGAGGGTACGTCTTCACTACCGGCCAGATCGGCAGGCGGCGATCGATCCAGCGGGGCTCAATTTACCGCATCTAGTCTAGAAGCGATAAATCGACCCCCGAGCGCTCTCCCGTCGACTCCTGTACTCCAGCTCGGAGAGAGGCATAGGCAGAGTCGACGGGGGAGCGGCAGCAGTCAACTCACCACGGTGAAGACACCACAATAAGTCGATCTAAGTATGTCGACTTCAGCTACGTTATTCACATAGCTGAAGTTGCATAATTTAGCTCGATCCCCCCACACCCCTCGGTGTAGGCTAGGCCTGAGGCAGGATTAAATATTATAGATCATCCGTGACAGGCATTTGTCTAACTTATTCTTAAAAACCTCCAATGATGGACATTCCACAACCTCCTTAGGTAATTTGTTCCAGTTCTTAACTATCCTTTCAATTAGGAAGTTTTTCCTAATGTCTAGCCTAAATCTCCACTCTGCAATTTAAGACCATTACTACTTGTCCTGTCCTAGGTGGATAAGGAGAACCATTTATCACCCTCCTCCTCAAAACTTTTTACCTATCTAAAGACTATCATGTCTACCCTCCATCTTCTCTTTTCCAGATTAAACAAACCCATTTTTTTTTTCAATTTCTCCTCATAGGTCATGTTTTCTAGACCTTTTTTTCATTTTTGTTGCTCTCCTCTGGACTTTCTCCAATTTGTCCACATCTTTCCCAAAGTGTGGTCCTCAGAACTGGACAGAGTACTCCAGTTTACTCCAGCTGTGGCCTTATCAGTGCTGAATAAAGTAGAATAATTATTTCTCATGTCTTGCTTCCAATACTCCTGCTAATACACCCTAGGATGTTTGCTTTTTTTGCAACAGGATTACATTGTTAATTCATATTTAGTTTGTGATACACTATAACCCTCTGATTTTTTTCTGCAGTACTCCTTCCTAGGCAATCATTTCCCATTTTGTATTTGTGCAGTTGATTATTTCTTCCTAAGTGTAGTCCCCTGCATTTGTCCTTATTGAATTTCATCCTATTTATTTCAGACCATTTCTCCAGTTTGTCAAGATCATTTTGAATTCTAATCCTGTCCTCCAAAGAGCCTGCAACACTGCCCAGGTTAGTATTATCTGCAAACTTTGTAAGCACACTCTCTATGCTATTAGCCAAATAATTTATGAAGATACTGAATAGAACCAGACCCTGGACAAATCCCTGCGGGACCCCACTTGATATACTCTTTCAGCTTGACTGTGAATCACTGATAACTACTGAGTATGGTTTTCCAATGAGAAATTCATCCTCCTATTGTAGGTTTATCTAGGCTATATTTCCCTAGTTTGCTTATAAAGTCACATGAGACAGTATCAAAAGCCTTACTAAAGTCAAGATAGCTCTCTTCTATTGTTTTCCCCAATCCACAGGGCTTGTTACTCTGTTGGTTTGACATAACAAATGGGTTTGGGACAGGAATCAGAAACATGCAATCCTAAAACTATTTTATGAAGACTATACATAGAATTGCAAACACTGAGAGACTCAGCTTCTCCTACTGACACCAATGCAGAATAGGAATTCTAAAAATCTTGTATAGAAAGAACACTATACACAGTAGTCAGCAAGAAAGAGGCAACTTACATCAGCACACAGCTACAGAAATAAGATGGATTTGTTCACCTCTGCACTTCCTGTGCATGTTTAAGATCCTGATGCTTTTACACATTATGTTCACAAAGACGTCACAAGCCGCAAAGAGTCCTGTGGCAACTTATAGAATAACAGAAGTATTGGAGCATGAGCCTTTGTGGGTGAATACCCACTTCGTCGGATGCATGGGTATTCACCCACGAAAGCTCATGCTTCAATACTTCTGTTAGTCTATAAGGTGCCACAGGACTCTTTGCTGCTTTTACAGATCCAGAGTAACACAGCTACCCCTCTGATTCAAAGACTTCACAATCACTGCTGTTGGTGCCACAGAATGCTCTTGCATAAAAAAGGCAAGGATCCTCTAAATGTCCAAATTTAATGCCCAGTGAAGTTAATGGAAGCATTTCCATTGACTTCAATGAGAGCTGGATCAGGCCCTAAGTGAGTATATATTAACAAGCGAACTATCTTTTGCAGTTCTTTAAAAACACTGAATAAAGTACTACTGCATAAAGTCAGAGTTACATTGTCTAGTGGAGTCAACCACAATTCTATTCAAGAGACAAGGAATACAAGCCTGAATAGCTACAGTATCTCTAGAAAAATTAAGGGTAGGACATTAACATGTTAAGATAAATCTGGAGTGGAAATTACCTTGCACTGTGCATTATAAATATTTGTTTTAAAGGAAAATAGAGATTAAGCAGAAAAACAGCAGATAAAAAAACAAGTGGAAGGAAAATCTGTTATGTCTAATAGATTGGAAAAATTATTCAAGGATCGTTAATGTTTACAGAGTCATTTCTGTAACGCTGCCAAGGTCAATAAGACCTTGGGTTATCTGTCATCTCAGTTCTAGTTGCATAAGTAAACTGCCTGTGGGTAGTTTTAACTGCACATTTAGCTACACTTTCCTGAAAGTTTTCTAAGGTTTATATTCAATGATTTCTGCTGGGCCCATTCTAGTTCTTTTCTAATTGTCCTTTTGAGGCTTGCACATATTTCCACCATTGCCCCATCATCCTCTATTATCTTAGGTCTGATCCAAAACCCAATGAAGTCAATGAGGGAATTCACATGGACTTCAGAAGCCTTTGATCAGGTCCCATATTTCCAAACCTAAAGAGTCCGTGTGTATGAATAGTGATTTTATGCAATAATGTGAAAGCAGTGAACTGCCACTTTTCCATTTAATTATGCAAACACAAACTGTGATCTTTGTCATAATGGTGCAACTACACTGACTTAATAGAGTTTTGTTGGTGCACTGAAAAGAGAATTTGGCCCCCAAAGTATTTATGCAAAGCTTTAACTTAAGGACAGTTTTAAAATCAGGTACTTAGCTCATAACAGAATCACTTTAAGCACTTTAAAACTAAATAAATTGTCTCTTTTTTAAATCACAGTTTACTGAATTATAAATCTTGAATCTAAACATACAATGAAACAAAAGAAATGACTAATATCTGCCAGATAATCTAGCCACTGAGTCAAAATTATCTGTAAGGAAAGTAATGAAGATTTCCAAAAAAATAATCTCATTAATTTTAGGGTACATCTGATGTACAAATAAACATTGAAACAACATTGTCATTAGCCATAAAAATGAAAGGGAGATTCAACCCTCCAAAACATGTCTGTAGAAAATTATCATTTTTATTAAATAATATAAAAAGGTTAAAACCCACAAATTTTACTAACTAATTTTGGACAGCCGAAGGTCCATTTAGGTGTAGAAAGGATTCTTACTCCAGTCACATAACCCTCTGACAGCTGCCTTAACTCTGAATAGTCACACCAGCACACACAAATATTACAGCTCAAATCAGAGCTTTTAAAGGAAAAGGCTACAAGTGCTCACACTTAAAATCTTGCTGTTTCTACATGTTCTGATGTTTGACAGCTATGAACATGTTATGCCATTTTCTGTTGTACTGAATTTTCCATTGTCACCTTTGAACACCAGATGGCAACATGAAATGCAATTCATATGTACACTACAAATTTGATGACTGTGAAAGAAAACCCTCTGTTTATGTGTCTAGTTACTGTAGCTATGGGATCAAAACCCAGTCAAGCTATCTCCCCATCACCTCAAATGCAAAACTAGACTTCTGGAGGATTTTCAAACATCAAAAATAAGTTTATAAAGAGGTGTTTTGGGGCTATGAAGATAGGGATCCCTAGGTTTTTTCCTAACACTATTTTCTCCTTTTGTCTGTCTTTCATGTCACTGGAGTTAAGGAGATTCTGTTGGAGCAGTTCCCGACAGGGAAGATGAAATGTGTGTTATAAAAGTGTGTTAACAAACAAATAAAAACAAAACAAACAAAAATGTGAACATTAAAACAATATATAATTTAATACATGGAAAGTGGTCTCTAATCAACAACTTCCTTTCACTTGATGATGACTCTTCTCATTCAGTTTGGCCTCAGTACTGCCTTTGACATGATCAACTCAGCCCACTGGATCTACACAAGTGTCTTAGATTCTGTCCTGTCATAGTTCTGCTCCTACACTACCTAATTGTTTTTCTTCCATTATCTGGTGGTGCTTCCTCTACTCTACCAAGTTCTTTCTCTTCTTCTATGGAGCCCCTCAAAGTGGATTCATTAATTTGGAAATATTACAGGTCCACTGACATCTACAGGCAAGATTGTACTATTTACGCACAGCCCATAATAAGGAATGGCATGGAGCTGCACTGCCCTAAGCATAGCAACAGGAGGTAAAATGTTTCCCTCAAGCACTCAGATGCTCAGAGGCTGCTTGCTCACCACTACATCCTTTTATGTGGCCCATTCTAAAAGCCACAGCAGCTGGCAAGCTCTGCTGGCCAGTATGTGAGATGGAAAAGCCTTGGCTTTGCCTTCTCCAGGGCATCTTATGCCTCCAGAAGAATATGAAAGGAGTAGTCCCTACACTTCCCCCAGCACAGGTACTGGTATTTGACCTAGACCTTATGAAGGCCACTCTTCCTCGCACTATGCACCCATATATGGACCTGGCAGAATCTGGGCCCACAGTTACAAGAGAATAAGACTTTTTCCATTGAATTTTTAATAAATCAAAACCAAACAGTTACCATCAGGGATGTCAGCTTGATGTGTTTACAAAACAAGACTTATGAGACTACACACATTGGACTGCTCCCCTACCCTTTACTTTCTAAGTACTAAGTTTGTCCTCAAAGTCTCTTCTTTTAGATCTCTTCTGAGCAAACATATTCATCCAATATCTGAAGTCTTTGGAAGAAGTGCTGGATTGGGCTAGAAGTGGTTGTGTAGACAAGAATCCACTCCCTTCCCCCAAAAAAACTTTGTTTATGATTTGATTTCAACTGTCACATTAAATCAAAAACCACTAAAATCGACTGAACAACTACTTTTCAGGTTCATATTAAATAATTCCAGCAGTACTATTTTATAATAAAACATTGTTTTGCATTTTGATAATGTATGGAAAACCTTTTTAAAGAATATTCTGACAATTAGACATTGATTTATTTGGTGGCTAAACAAATTTAAATTTGAAATATTAACCTAATTAATGATCCAAAACATTTCTAAGAACTTCACTGAGCTGCCATAATTTCTGTCAGCATATGTAGTACTGAATGACTAATAAAATACCTGAATTGAAACTATTCCAGTCTAGCAGTTTGTATGATCTTGTGTTACCCATAATTCCGACAAAGGCTGAGTTCAAAACAGCAAATTAGTAGATCAGTTATAGGAGCAGAACAGTGAAAAAAAACACTACCAACAAGAACACAATTGACAACACCACTCCACAGGAACTGGAAAGACATAGACAGCAGAGTTAATAAGAGGTTGAAATAGAAAGGGAAGAAAGTAAGGAGCATGCTATAGCACTCGGCATGATCAAGTGTACAGTATATAGCAATTACCAGATTTTTTTTTTCTGTTTTGTGTTCAAACAACCGCTTTAAATGTTCTTTCCTTTTCTACATTTTCCTGTTTATTTACTTGGCAGCTTATGTGTTTCCTTTGCGAGGAATTGAGTCAAATTATTATTTGACTCAAAAGCTGGTTAAGATAGTTCCCACACCAGTTACTGGGGTTTCCAAATTGTTTCTCTCTCTCTCTTAGGCATGATACTGAATTTGATGGATTGTGAGTCCTACATTCACTGGTCAGAAGCAATCAAAGTTCTTCAGCAGATGCTGCTAGAGCCATTTTCGTGTGCAAACAGAAACTATTTAATCAGCATATGCATCTACCATCAGTTCTTCTCCTGCTTTCAGGCAGTCTGTTATCAAATGTTAGTCAGTAAAAAAAAAAATGTGCATAGTGCAAGATGTTATTTCAGAAAATATCAGAATATAGTTGATATCTTTCCCATTCCTTCTAAGAATGCTTTTTGCTCTGATGTAGGCTTATAAGTAACACACACAAGTTTTTATAAAGAGAATAGTATACTGATAATTTATTACACTATAAAATAGCCAAGGATTTATTAGTATCACATTTAAGGTAAGTATGTAAAGCCCCGAGCTAACTGCAAGTCAGGGGAGTTGAGGCCATACATAAATTGAGTATATTTATCTTCTAATGCATTAAGATATTTCTTTTCATCTTTTAACTATTGCATACATAGGAATAAAACAAAACCTTAGACGATTACAGGCAGGGAAAAGAAAACGTGTGTACTTAGGTACTTCAAAAAACCCTCAAAAATAGTTTTCTTACATTTATGTGACTCATGGATTTTGTTTCACATTCTGTGTCACATTTTATTGAGTCTTAAAGTTATCTAGACCCATTTGCAGAAATCATAGATAGTGTCAATGACAAGTAAAAGATTAAAAAAAAAGAAGCCTGAAGCCTGAAAAAGATGCATTTGCAACAATTTTAAAAGCTAATTACTCCTGGCTAGTGAATGCCAAACCACAGTAGATGCTATTTTTCTTTAATCTGCCTCTGTTTCAGGGGAACTGACCAACTCAAATCTTTTATTTTTAGGCATATTTTCCATTTGATTCAGTGAATAATACCAAGATGAAGTACTAACAGCCAAGAGCTGCTTAACTCTGATGCCAGAAATAGAGCATGCAAAAGGCATTAGCGTTGGAGTTTCCAAAGAAAAATTATCTACAGAAAATTACGTTAAGGTTTTCACTTGCTGCAAAATAAAAAGTTGTTTCTGTTTATATCACTTAAGAGTCAAAAACACTGGATGAGCTAAACTGTGGCCAATTCTTAAAGATTTTTAAAGCTGCTGGAAATTAAACAAAAGTTTAAAGTTAACATGAAGGATTTAATCTGCTTTCGTGGCTTTCACATAAAACATTTTATTTCAGAATTGCATCAAAGTTAACATTAAACCTTGGCCAAAAATTAACCCACAGCTTCAAAATCCAAAGGCATTAATTCTGGTTCTACATTATTAGGTTCATAGTCCCTTACTGCTTCATTACACCAAAAACATTAAGAAAAAATTGCTGAAGAGTTTCTCACTAAAAATCTTTTTCCCGCATGACTAATATTTTTCAAATTTTCATTCTTAACTGGAAAACTACAACGTTGTTTTAGTATAAACAAACAAACAAACAAACAAACAAACAAACAAACAAACAAACAAACAAACAAACAAACAAACAAACAAACAAACAAACAAACAAACAAACAAACAAACAAACAAACAAACAAACAAACAGAAATCCAAGGTCACAGTGAGACATGACTGAAAAAAGATTTCTTTAATTAACATACCAGGATTGTGGATGCGGTCCAAAAGCTTCACAGAGCGTGCACTGACCACACCACCAACATGGACAAGGAAGCCAGGTGGAAAGGCCGTCAAGGTAAAAAAGGGAAATTCCTGTTAGGATTAAAAATATAAACAGCAGGTGACCATCTGTAAAACGCTGCTGTCTGCCAATCAACATGCAGTAATTTATTATGCTCCTTGAAATACAGGCAAAGCATTAACACTAGGCAAAACACTTATTTTAAGCTTATTATGCACTATATCACTTGTATGCCATTAAGTATCCAACACAATGTGGTATTAGCAAAAGTATTCTAAGCAGTAAAATTACTTTTCCCCCATAGATTTGCATTCGGGTACGGATATTAATTAACAACCCAAATCTTATTAAAATGTTGACTTTACAAAGCCTACATTAGCTTTTTTTTTCTTTAAAGGTACACTAAAAGAGTGAAATAAAAATGTTATTTATTTTCTGAAGTGATGAGGCTTAGTATTTAACTTACTTATGCCTCTGCACTTTTTAATGCTGGCTGCTACAACTGAGGGTACTTTGGTATCCAAATTTTGAGAGGAACTGATTTTTGCTCCTGCAAGCATGAAGAGTGCCTTATTAGATAAAGTGCATCTAACACAAATGCCAACAAAGACTGGTCTGACAGCACCAATGGCTCTGGATAAAACAAAAATTATTCACGTCTTTAAAATAAAAGTGAAAGATTTTGAAGTACAATTATTAGACCATTCTTTACTAGATTAAGAAATAGTCACTGTCACCAATCATTCTAAATTCTTTTCCTGAGACTTTTTTTTTTTTTACACTATCTTCAGCAAAAATGAGAAAGCAATACTCCTCCATGTCCAGACGTCCTACTCAAGACAGTCTCTTTGAGAAACAAGGCTAAGGGCTTGACATTGTGAAAAACTATGTATGTGCTGTGAAATAAATTCCTCACATTCAAATGAGATGGACCCAAGATGGACAGATTTAATTTTATAATTATAGACATATATACTGAAATATAGCATACTTATGGGGGAAAGGAGATGGGTTTCCATCTGCCAATTCTACAAGCAGAGAGGCAAGAAAATAAATGAGTCATGCAACAATGGTTATTTCATACAGTTTTTATGGCTGATTAAGTGTTAAAAAAGAATATTGTAATTTTAAAGCGATTGCCTAAATTAAGCATTCCACTCAGATTCTAGTCAACTGACAAAGTGCAGCTTAAAGAGAGACTATCAAATCTCCTGAGGCAATGTGTGGCATTAAAAAAAATGATTAAGACTCAAACCCTAGGGTATTGCTGAAGATCAAAAATATTGCATGTTGTATGGAGGCATTAGAAAGCAGAGTGATTACAAAGAGTGACTCTGCAGCCATATACAGTTGCTTATAGACAAGCCAGAGGACTGGTCAGGGTACAAACAGTGGGATTGGAACCTGCTGGGATCCAGTGGATTACAACAGTTTGTGGAAGGAGGAGCCAGGCAGCCACTACTACAACACAGTGTGTGCAGATGCTCCATGCAGAGCCCTGTAGGCTGCAAGGGGGAAGATTCCCGGCCACCAATATCTTTCTAGTGCCCTCACAAATCTCTTTCATTCTGGCTTTACACAAGGACTGGAATGTGAACCGTTGAAAAGTATATTGATATTTATTTTCTCCAACATAATTCCATATCAATCTATATAATATTATCTCTTAATAACTTTATGTTGATAACTGACAGTTTGCTCAGTTAAACTTTACTGGTTTTAAACACTAAAGATGCTAGATAACTAAACTGGCAGAAGAGCTTTTCTATTGAGGAATGGACATGATATTTTAAAATATTTCTATTTTATGTGCATTTTAAAGGGTTTTTAAAATAAATTTAAGGCCATACCATGTTTAGGTTATATTAATACAGTAAACTATAAACACCAAAAGAGATTATGCTTACCCACCACTGAAAAACAAGCAGACCTTAATTATGCTTTTAATGTATAAATTACTTCTGTCTTTTTAAAATCCTTTTGATAAAGTTATTTATTAAAGATAATTTTTAGTTTATCTACAGTCTCCTGACATTTCTTCTGCAGGGATAATCCATAACATACTATTAAAACAAATAGTACATCACTTGTAACATGGTGCTAGTCTAAGTTCTAATCATTAGGATTGCACAGGTGAAACTGAGAGCAGCATTTAGCTCCCTTTGTAAGAAATGTGTGCTTAATACTGCACCATTAAAGTCATCTGGAGTTTGTCCACTGAGAAGGCGGCAAGAGGACCAAGTCTTAGGCTGTGGCTACACTTAGCACTTCAAAGCGCTGCCGCGGCAGCGCTTTGAAGCGCTAAGTGTAGTCAAAGCGCCAGTGCTGGGAGAGAGCTCTCCCAGCGCTGTCCGTACTCCACCTCCCTGTGGGGAATAACGGACAGCGCTGGGAGCCCACTGGCGCTTTGCAGCGCCGCAATTTGCAGCGCTGGAGAGGGTGTGTTTTCACACCCTGCTGCAGCGCTGCAAATTTGTAAGTGTAGCCAAGCCCTTATATAGAAATAGATACAGACACTTGTACAAAAATATGTACAAAGTATATACATTTGTACATAAAGCTGTGTTACAGTTGCAATTACTGCGAATATACATCCTGTCACTAAAAACATAATATAAAAATTAATATATGTGTATATAGAGAGAATAATACAAGACAGCTATATATTTTCACAGCAGAATAGTTACCAAGACTATCCCTCCATCAAAATCTTTGTTGTTTTGAAGTTCAGGTTACTTGAGTAAAAAAACCCAACAATATGATCCCTAAAAAAACAAGTGGAAATGTCCAGATTAGGGTTCCCATACATCTGGGTTTTCCCAGACATGACCTGGATTTTTCCTTGCGTACCAAACACTGCAGCTCAGAAAAAGAGGTTTCTGCACCCCAATTAATCCCTCCCCTGCATCCACAGTTGCCGGTTCCTGTTTGCCCCGCCCTGGCCCACCAGGTAAGCGGAGCCGTCAAGCACCTCTTGACTGCCCTGCCACAGGTACTCAGGGCCGGGATGGGAGGGGTGACAGGGCTGGGGTGACAGGGATAGGCCCCAGCTCCCTGCCATGGGGAAGAGAAGAGGCCCACAGGGAGGCACTGACTGACAGGCTGGCACTGTGTCCCAGGCCTGATCCAGCCACCATGCCACCGAGACAGGGAACGCAACATTGCCCCCCACCTCGAGTGGAGGCCACAGATATCCCCCGGAGTTGACGGGAGCGCGTTCGGAGTTTGATATATCGCGTCTAGATGAGATGCGATATATCGAACTCCGAGAAGTCGAACGCTACCCGCCAACCCGGGCGGGTAGTATAGACGTAGCCTAAAAGACTCTACATTTCCACAAGAGACTTTTCTGCACTTCCAACATATAAAGAAACAATGTACATAGCAAATTTACTGTGACACGTTTTTCTAAATGCAACACATTAATGCCATCTTAAGCAACACTAACCAGTACTTACAATTTAGGTATATAATCTTATACATATGTAGGACAATTTATAAGCTCCTGAAACCCTTTCAACTACAACTCTCCTTCTCTACCTGCCCTAGAGTCATTTTTTTATGCTGCAGAAAGATGGGAACTGTGTAGCTAAAGGCATCTCAAACCCAAGGCTCATGGCAGTAGAATACTATCACAGTTACGATACTCAACTAATATTCCACATGATCTGCTCTATCCCTAAAAACATAATCTTATATAACCCTTTTTATTAGGGCTTTCCATTAATCGCAGTTAACTCGCCTGATTAACTAAAAAAAAGATCGCAATTAAAAAATTAATCGCAATTAATCACAGTTTTAATTGCACTGTTAAAGAATAGAATGCCAATTTAAATGTATTAAATATTTTTGGATATTTTTCTACATTTTTAAATATGTTGACTTTAATTACAACACAGAATACAACGTATATAGTGCTCAGTTTATATTATTTTTATTACAAATATTTGCATTGTAAAAATGATAAAAGAAATAGTATTTTTCAATTCACCTAATACAAGCACTGTAGTTCAATCTCTTTATTGTGAAAGTGCAACTTACAAATGAAGAATTTTTGGTTACATAATTGCACTCAAACACAAAACAGTGTATAACTTTAGAGCCTACAAGTCCATTCAGTCCTGCTTCTTGTTCAGCCAACCACTAAGACAAACAAGTTTATTTACATATATGCAAAGGTGAAAGTAAGCCGGTATGGTACGGTGTACCGGCAAGAGCCGGTATGCCGTGCCAGACTGGGCTAGCTTCTCCGGTGGTGATTTAAAGGGCCCAGGGCTCCAGCCGCTGCGGGGAGCCCCGGGCCCTTTAAAGTGCCGCCCGAGACCCGCTGCCAGAGCTCCAGTGGTGCTTTAAAGGGCCTGAGGCTCCCCGAAGCAGCCGGAGCCTTCCCGCAGTGGCAGGAGCATAGGGCCCTTTAAATCCCCACCCAAGCCCGGCAGCCAAGCTCCGGCGGGAATTTAAAGGGCCCAGAGGTCCCCACAGTGGCAGGAGCATTGGGCCCTTTAAATCCCCGCCCGAGCCCTGCCGCCCCGGGGTAGCAGCGGCTGGGCTCCCACAGTGATTTAAAGGGCCCAGAACTCCGCGGCAGCCAAAGCTCTGGGCCCCTTAATTTGTCCCTGAGCCCCGGGGCTCCCAGCCACCTCTGCAGCTGGTAGCTCCTGGGTGATTTAAAGGCCCTGGGTCTCCCAGCCACAGCCCCAGGGCCTTTAAATCTTGAAAGGCCCCACCTCCTCCAGTTGAGACCACGCCCCCGCTCAGGACTCCTGCGTACTGTTAAGTCCTTTAAGTTACTTTCACCCCTACACATATGGGCGATAATCCTGCCCGCTTCTTATTTACAATGTCAACTGAAAGTGAGAACAGGCATTCGCATGGCACTTTTGTATCAGCAATGCAAGGTATTTATGTGCTAGATATGCTAAACATTCGTATGCCTGTTCATGCTTTGGCCACCATTCCAGAAGACATGCTTCCATGCTGATAATGCATTTATTAAATTAGTGACTGAACTCCTTGGGGGAGAATTTTATGGCTCCTGCTCTGTTTTACCCGCATTTTGTCATATATGTTAAAGCAGTCTCAGACTATGACCCAGCACATGTTGTTCCTTTTAAGATAAATTTAAAGTAATGCACATTGGAAAAAATAACTCCAACTATACATACAATATGATGGGGGCTAATTTAGCTACAACGAGTCAGGAAAAAGATCTTGGAGTCATCGTGGATAGTTCTCTGAAGATGTCCACGCAGTGTGCAGAGGCAGTCAAAAAAGCAAACAGGATGTTAGGAATCATTAAAAAGGGAATAGAGAATAAGACTGAGAATATATTATTGCCCTTATATAAATCAATGTACGCCCACATCTCGAATACTGTGTACAGACGTGGTCTCCTCGCCTCAAAAAAGATATACTGGCACTAGAAAAGGTTCAGAAAAGGGCAACTAAAATGATTAGGGGTTTGGAGAGGGTCCCATATGAGGAAGATTAAAGAGGCTAGGACTCTTCAGCTTGGAAAAGAAGAGACTAAGGAGGGATATGATAGAGGTATATAAAATCATGAGTGATGTGGAGAAAGTGGATAAGAAAAAGTTATTTACTTATTCCCATAATACAAGAACTAGGGGTCACCAAATGAAATTAATAGGCAACAGGTTTAAAACAAATAAAAGGAAGTTCTTCTTCACGCAGCGCACAGTCAACTTGTGGAACTCCTTACCTGAGGAGGTTGTGAAGGCTAGGACTATAACAGCGTTTAAAAGAGAACTGGATAAATTCATGGTGGTTAAGTCCATAAATAGCTATTAGCCAGGATGGGTAAGGAATGGTGTCCCTAGCCTCTGTTTGTCAGAGGATGGAGATGGATGGCAGGAGAGAGATCACTTGATCATTGCCTGTTAGGGTCACTTCCTCTGTGGCACCTGGCATTGGCCACTGTTGGTAGACAGATACTAGGCTATATGGATCTTTGGTCTGACCCGATATGGCCGTTCTTATGTTAAGAACACTTTCACTGGAGATTTGACAAAACACAAGAATGTACCAATGTGAGATTTCTAAGGATAGATATAGCACTTGACCCAAGATTTAAGAATCTGAAGTGCTGTCCAAAATCTGAGAGGTACAAGGTGTGGAGCATGCTTTCAGATTAAAAGAGCACCACTCTGATGTGGAAACTACAGAACCCGCAACACCAAAGAAAGAAAGAAAGAAAGTCTATGTCCTCTGGAATGGTAGTAGAAGCATGAAGGGACATATATTTGAAAATGTAGAAAACATCCAAAAATATTTAAATAAATGGTATTCTATTATTGTTTAACAGCACGATTAATCACGATTAATTTTTTACTTGCTTGACAGCCCTACTTTTTATAATATGATTCTTCTTCACTAGAAATTATAAAGCTATGTGTTATTAAAACAGTATAAATAATAAAACAAACTTTCACACTGAAACGCTACAGGTGACTGGCATTTTCTTGATCTTTTAAAAATCTTGTTTTTCAGACACTTTTTTATTGAAATGATAGATCTACAGCCACAGAATATCTCATATGCTAGCAGAAACAAGGGCACTCAGGGAAAAGCTTTTAAAAAGTGTTAGTTTATTTTCAAACTGAAGCATTACAAGCAAAAGCTATGTTCTTGTATTAAAATATAAATGAAATTTTTAAGTGAAATGTACAATCATGCCAAATATTAGTTAAGCAGAAGTATGTTGGTTAGCTAAACGTTCTTGAAATTAAAATAAAAAATATCAAAACCCCACATCAACAAGATCGCAAAGAAATCTGGCAAAACCTTGCAAAAAAGAAAACACGATTTTAAAATGATTGTTCAAAATTAGAAAAAAGTCTTCAATACAAGAAAAAAAGAGCTCAAAGAAAAAGGTCACACAATATTTTGAAACATACCCGCCTTCGACAGAACCTATGAGGCGATCCTTCCTTAGCAATGGACAACAAAATATGAAAAGACAATCATCCACTTTCTCATATAAGTAGCTATTCATTTAAAAAAAAGTATATTTCATATATGTCATTATAATTTCTGGTTTTGACTGACATACATTTGGCTTCAATTATGTAGTTCAGATAGATCAAAGCCCTTATTAAATGAAAACTGGTCTCCACTCTCTATTCCTCTAGAGTCTCTGGATAGTAACCTTGTCTACACTAGATCTTACTTTGGTACAACTTACATTGCTCAGGGGTGTGAATACTCCACGCCCCTGAGCAAAATAAGTTATACTGACCTGAATGCCAGGGTAGACAATGCTATAGCTACCACATCTGATGGGAAGTGGAATAATTAAGCCCACGGGAAAGCTCTCTCCCTTCGGCTTAGAGCATCTTCACCACAGCTGCGCCACTGTAGCACTTCTAGTGTAGGTGTAGCCAGTGTTAAATTATGAAATATGTTTTGACAATTGCAATATAATACATTCTATATATATATATTATACTGAGAGAGAGAGAGAGAGAGAGAGAGAGAGAGAGAGAGAGAGAGAGAGAGAGAGAGTGTGTATTTTATATATATAAAATCTGACAGTTAAATACACACACCTGTTTTTTTTCCCCCATGCATTTCTACAATTTTCAGAGTTAAAAAACAAACAAACAAACAACAAAACAATGACTAACCTTCCGTAACTGTTGTTCTTCGAGATGTATTACTCATGTCCATTCCAATGCAGGTATGTGCTTCCCCAGGCACCGTTACCAGAAAGCTTTTCCCTCAGTGATAACCATCAGGTCACCTCTGGTGCCCCCTGGACTCGTGCACTCACAGCGCTGGTATAAAGGGTCCCGCTGAGCCCTAGGTCGCTCAGTTCCTTCTTTCTGGCTAACTCCAACAGAGGGGTAGGAGGAGGAGTTTTGGAATGGACATGACCAACACATCTCAAAGAACAACAGTTATGGAAGGTTAATAACCCCTTTTTCCTCTTTGAGTGCTTGCTCATGTTCATTTCAGTGTAGGTGACTCCTACGCAGTTGTGCAGATCGGGTTCAGAGTTTACTGGCATGCTGATTATAGCACTACTCAGCCAAATCCAGCATAATCTCTAGCCTGTTGGGTGATGGCGTAGTGAGACGCAAAAGTGTGAAGTGATGACCACGTTGCAGCTCCATAAGTGTCATGGATAGGAACTTGTGCCACGAATGCTTCTGAAGATGCTTTGACCCTTGTGGAATGTGCCATCAGGGCTGGGATCTTTGCCAGGTCGTTGTATGTGCAAATACAGGAAGTGACCCATGATGAAATTCTTTTGGCTGAGACTGGAAGACCTTTCATCCTTTCTGCAATGGCCATAAATAGTTGAGTGGATTTCTGACATGATTTAGTTATTTCTATGAATAAGGCTAATGTACGTCTGATGTCCAGCACATGGAGCCTCTGTTCCTCTCTGTTGGCACGTGGTTTCGGATAGAAGACCAGTAGGAAGATATCCTGGTTAGTATGGAACTGTGAAACCACCTTTGGAAAGAAAGCCAGACGTGGATGCAATTGGACCTTGTCCTTGAAGAATATCCTGTAAGGTGATTCTGAAATGAGGGCCTGAATCCCCAAGACCCTTTTGGCAGAAGTAATGGCTACCAAGAAGGTCACCTTCCAGGACAGGTAGAGCAGAGAGCACATTGCCAGCAACACACATGGGGATCCTGTCAGTCTTGACAATTCCAAGTTGAGATCTCAGAGAGGGACTGTTTGCCATACCTGGGGATACAATCTCTCACAGCCCTTAAGAAACCAACTACAGATGGAGTTTGAGAATACAGAACAGCCAATCTCCCATGGTGAAAAGCTGAGATTGCAGCCAAATGGACCCTAATAGATGACACAGTTAGCCATTGTTTCAGGTGAAGTAAGTAATCTAGAATGAATGGCACTGTTGATTGCGTAGGTCAGACACCCTTCTACGTACTGATCAAGAACCTTTCCCACTTTGCCAGGTAAGTGGCTCTAGCGGGTGGTTTTCTGTTCCCTAGAAGTACCTCACAAACCGGCCCAAGCATGCTAGCTCTGAGGGGTTCAGCCAATGGAGCTTCTAGGCCAAGAGACGAGGGACTCGAGATTCGGGCGACACAGGCAGCCGTGGTCCTGGAAGATTAGGTCTGGAAACAGAGGTAGATGGATTGGTGTTTCCACTGAAAGGTCTAGGATCATGGTAAACCAATGCTGGCGAGGCCAGGCAGGGGCTATCAGGATGACTCCCGCTTTGTCCCTTCTGATCCTCATCAAGGCCTTGTGCATGAGAGGAATGGGAGGAAATGTGTTGAAGAGATGACCCGTCCAAGGGAGGAGGAAGTCTCTGCGAGGGACCTGGAGCTGTGACCCAATAAGGAGTAGAATTGGAGACATTTCCTATTGTGTTTTGTCACATACAGATCTGGGGAGCTCCCCACCTCTGGAAAGTGACTCTCACAACATCTGGACGAATGGACCATTCGTGGTGGTTGGAGAAGTATCTACTAAAGTGATCTGCTAGCTCATTCTGTGATTCTGGCAGATCGGAGGCCCCAAGGTGGATTGAGTGGGCTATGCAGAAGTGCTTCCTGGCACAGGTGAAAGGAGAGTGCTCCTCTCTGCCTGTTGATATAAAACATCGCCGTTGTGTTGTCTGTGAGCACTGGCACACACTTGTCCACCACATGGGGCTGAAACGCCTGGCAGGCCAGACGAACTGCCCTGAGCTCCCTGACGTTGATATGTAGCAAGAGCTCTTCTGGAGATCAGAGGCCCGGAGTTTTGAGGGACCCCAAGTGAATAACCCAGCCTGATGCTGAGCTATCTGTGACAAGAGACACTGATGGTTGGGGTCTTGAAAATGGGACTTCTGCACACACTGCCAGCGAGTCTAGCCACCAATGGAGGGAGGCAGTCACAGATGAAGGAACTGCAATGACTGCATCTAAATGGTGTCAGCTCCATGAGTATACAGATGCCAGCCACGCCTGGAGAGATCTGCGCCGAAGTCTCGCATGCTGCATCACATAGGTGCATAATGCCATGTGGCCCAGGAGCTTCAAGCAGTTTCTGGCTGTGGTGATGGGGCGATTTCTAAGGCTCTCTATAAGCATCCCTATTGCTTGGAATCATGCTTCTGGGAGGAAGGCTCTGGCTTGGATCGACTTGAGAATCGCCCCAATAAACTCTATGCTTTGAAATGGGGAGAAAGTAAACTTCTGCACATTTTTTAGCAGACCTAAGTCCTGGATTGTTGACTGTATTAACTTTACATTGGGCTCCACTTGGATCTTGGTATGAACCTGTGACCGGCCAGTCATTGTGGAACCCTGTCTTCGACACCCTGTCTTCTCAGGAAAGCTGAAATAACTGCCATGCACTTTGTGAACACCCGAGGTGCCCCTGGCAGGCTGAATGGGAGCACCACTACTGGTAGTACACATGATTCACGATGAACCAGAAGAATCTTCTCTGTCCCTGAAAGACTGAGACAAGGAAGTAGGTGTCCTTCAAATCGAGGGCAGTGTACCAGTCCCCAGGAAGGGGATGATGCAAGCCAACGAGACCACATGAAACTTTAGTTTCTTTATGAATAAGTTGAGTTTTCACAGGTCCAGAACTGGTCTGAGACTGCCACTGACTTTTGAAATTAGGAAATAAGGGGCCGGGGATTCTATTTCCATTAATTCCAGTGGAACCTCTTCCACGGCTCCCACCCTTAGGAGCGACTGCACCTCTTGGGCTAGAAGGGTCCCTGAAGAGGGACGGGGAGTGAGGGCACACAACTGAACTGAAGAGTGTATTCCAGTGCTATCATGAGTAGCACACAGCAATCTGAGGCAGTACAGGCCCATGCCCAACAAAAATGGGATAAACAGTCCACAAAAACTGGGGAAGTTGGATCCAAGTTCTGTCCTGATATGTCTTCCCCACGCATCCCATCAAAAGGTCTGCTTAGATGCCACAGAGTGTTTGCAGGGAGCAGGCGCAGAAAAGGATTGCAGCGGAGGTCTTCTCCTAAAGCCCCTGCTCTTCCTCCTTTTGTGGTCTTGCCAGGCAGGTGGCGGAAAGAACTGACTGGCCAGCTGAGGTTTATAATGTTTCCTTGAGGGTGCCGGTGTATAAAGCCTTAGGGACTTCAGGGTGGCCCTCGAGTCCTTAGACTATGCAGCTTGGAGTCTGTCTGCTCAGAAAAGTGATGTACCCTCCAAAGGGTCCTGCAACGTCTGTTGAACCTCATAAGTAGGCCCACGGATTGAAGCCAAGAGCTTCGACGTACTGCCACCACTGAGGCCATGGATCAGGCTGCAGAGTCCGCTGCATCCACAGCTGCCTGCAGGAACACCTTTGCCATAGATTTGCCTGCAAATTCTCACCTGGACTCCTGTGACAGTACTCCTTAAATTTCAGCATGAGTCCCAGGAGTTAAAATCATACCTGCTCAGGAGTGCTTGCTGATTTGTGATCCTTAGCTGGAGGCCACCTGTTGAATAGACCTTTGTGCTGAAGAGGTCTAATTTTTTTGGTGTCCTTGGCCTTGGGGGTTGACCCCTGCTGACTGTCATTACGCTGCTGATACAACCAAAGATCCCAGTGGTGGGCGTGTATAAAGGAATTCATACCCATTAGTCAGAACAAAGTATTTCTTTTCAGTTTTCTTTGCCGTCAGATGAAGGGAAGCTGTGGTCTGACACAATGCCTTGATGGGTCCTTAATAGCATTGTTCAGGGGCAATGCCACTCTTGAAGGGTCTGTTGCTGCTAGAATGTCTACTAGCGCATGGGAGGACTCCCTGATCTCCTTTATCTGGATCCTCAGGTTTTGAGCCACTCTTTTAAGGAGTTCCTGATGAGTCTTGTAGTTGACCTGAGAGGGTGCTATGTCTGCTCCCATGACAGCCTCATTTGGAAAGGAGGAGAAGGATGCCTGTACACTTAGAGGACACTGTTCTTCGCCCTCGGCACAAGATGTGTCTGGTGGTGCTGGATCTTGATATTCAGCACCAGTCTCTGTACCAGAGCCTGGATTTTGCTCAAAGCAGAGCAGTGGAGGCACTCTGGACTCTGACACCACAGAGTATGACCTTCTGGAATGTGACCCTTGCATCAGAGGGAAAGCCGAGGGTTTCCAGAAAGGACACTGTCTCGGCATCTGCCACTGTCCCTGTGGCCAAGCTGTGAGTGGGTTGCCTTGACTCAGGTCTATGGCCGGACAGTGCCAGCTGTAGTGACAGCCAGCTCCTGAGAGAAACATACGACTCCACCTCCAAGTCTGTCTCTGAAGATTCCCTTCCCAGAGACCAAGCTGGAACAGTGCCGACCAGTGCCGTGAGGGAGGTGACTGGGGCTGGGCCATCATGGCCAGATTCTCTTTTGAAGGCACCTGAGACCTCAGTTCTGTGGAGGTCCTTCCCGCTAGCGCTGCCACTGACAGTTCTCGTATGGCTGGGGATGGCAGTACCAGTAGAGAAGTAAATCTCTCGCTGCTGCAAATTCCTCTGGCGTTGACAGTACCACCAGGGCAGTGGAACTCTGGTGGCTCTCTTGCGGTGGAAAGCTGATTAGTACCAGACTCAACGGTACCCATTCCAGGGCCTGAGTCAATGGCGCCGCAAGGGTTGTTGGAACCACAGAGTGGCCTGACATGGGTCACACTGTATTAGTATGTCTCTCCCCTACCAACCTCAGGGTTGGGGAACGACCTCTATCAGTCTTTTTCTGCTTCTTTCCCAGCACCGGTGATGGAGAGTGGTGCCGAGGTTCCCCCTCTGGAGCACTTTTCTTCAGCACTGGGGATGGTGGACTGTGTCAAGTCTCTCAAGAAGCAGGAGTGTCTTTCCTCAGTGCCACTGATAAGGAATAGTGCTGAGTCTCCTACAGAGTAGCGGGGGGTGCTCCTTACTGAGGCTGAAGTACTCAGTGCAGACTCTGAGTGACCCGGCTCCAAGGGAGGTCATAGTGCTGCCTCCCTGAGGATAAATCTGAGCCTAGTGTCTATCTTTTTTGGTATGGGGCCTGAAGTCTTTGCAGATCTTACAGAACTCCCATACACGAGCTTTCCTCAGGCATTTAAGGCAGCTGGAATGGGGGTCATTCACAGGCATAGGCTTGTGGCAAGAAGCACAAGGCTTAAACCTCAGAGACCAAGACATACCCTGGTGCTGAGAAGGGATTAACACCATTGAGTGGGGTTCTGCTAACCTAATTATTTATCTAAAATCTGAAATTTAACTACTAAGAATAAAGATAAAATATACAATGAGGTTAGAAAGTCCACTGAGAGAGTACTTCCAGAGTGCAAGGACGAGGCAATTCCAGCAACCGTCACGGTTGGTAAGAAGGAAATGAGGGGACTGCAGGTCGGCGGGACCCTTTATAACACTATTTGAGCATATAACTCCAGGGGGCACCAGAGCCGACCCAATGGATACCACTGGAGGGAAAAGCTTTCCGGAGGCGGTGCTCAGGGTAACCACATACCTACATTGGCATGGACATGAGCAAGCACTCAAAGAAGAAAGATAAATTTAATTGAATGCACAGTGTTAACGAACACTGCAGAAGGTTATTTTTAATCCAATACTCCTTAATAGTGATTTTAATGGCAATGCTTTATAGTTTGGGATTTATTATAAAAGATAACTAAAAAATAAAACCCATTCATATAATACAATAGGGGTTAAGTCATGCTACCAGTTCCATTTTTTTCTATAAATTAAGTAAGCCTCCTCTTCAGCATCTTTAAATCTGGCCAAATATTTCTGAATAAATAAAGTCGTCTTTTGCCAAAATTCAATTAAGAATAACAGCTGCATTGATAATCTATGCATTTAAACAAACACTCAATTCTCTTTTGTTATCACTGTGTCTTATAACAATAACTACAGCATTTCATTATTGGGCAGATTAGAATTATTTGTTTCAGTTTTTTCATGTTGTTTCAGTAATATATTTAATATTACAATCAATATAATTTGTCTATAAAAAGGGCTAGTAAACAATGTGTTTAACAGAGGTTTATTAAGTTTGGCAGGTGCAAAATAAAACAAATATTTACAAAATAATTCTGTCAAAAGGAAATATTTACCTTTATTAAAAGTTAAATCTCCACTAGGCTTATATTAGAAATATAAAGTATAAAATATGATCATCACGTATTCCTTACCCTTTGCTCCAGAGCTGTCTGCGTCTGTTGTCTTAATAGAGCTTTAAATGGTCCCCCTTCTTTTCCAGCACTCCCACTGCCCATTCCTAAAGAAAATCAGCACATAAATAACATCCAGAGAAACAAGTTATGGACTGTATTTATTAGTCTCTGATTTTTTTTTAAACCTATGATACAAATTATAGTTAGAAACTTCTGAAAGTTTATTTTTACCAATCAGGCACACTGAAGACTAAGGATCTTATTCACATTTATACGATATTTCCCTTTAGTGCCAGTGTAAAGGGGCATTAGAGTGAACATAAATTGCACTTCAAGTCCCTTTACAGTGTCAGAGGGGTGTACAGGACCTTAGTGTAAATAAGAATAAGGGCCTAGGGGCTTGAACTTGCAGCTCTTAGTTCTACAGTATGGCTTGATCTTTTTCCCATGGATGCAAGAGTGTTTTTGCGATCAGTTTCAATAGGCACAGGATCAGCTCCATAATCCTTATTTTCACAAGCAGTTACAGCCAAAGTTGCAATTCACATCAGTGAGTATTGCAGGATCAGTCCTAATTCAAAAGTGCTAAACTAGAAGTAATCCTACTAGTGCAATTGGCCAAGATTTCTGCTATAAAGCCAACTATGGACCTGTGTCCAAGAATTATTTACAGTAGCAGTTAAAAAAAGATTCCATGTTGTGAGGTTCATACAGTTTCAGAGTAGCTCAATCATTTTTCCTCATGAGTTGGGGCTCAAACCTCCAGTTTCCACATATACACAACTTCTACTCATGCACTATAAAATTTGGCCCAAAGAGAAAACTGTACGGGCAAGCATATAACAAATGTACATCTTTTAATTTAAATTTTAACTCTGAAAAAGATACTGTAACTTAGAATTGAAGGACAGTCTAACATTTATGTAGAGTACATTGACTCATCTGAATCATTCAGATCAGCCATGGACTACTATTGAGCATTCTAAACTGCCAAATTTATCTGTGATTTGCTTGCTAAAAGACATTTGTTGCTTCGCAGTTACTAAATCCAGGAAGAAAACATATACCAAGGCTGTGTTTTTCCTACAATAATCATAATTTTGGTGAATCAGATTCACTTGGTGGTATTTCATACCTAAGAACATACTTCACTGATATTTCTTATAGTCAGATCTGCCTACATGCCTCAGAACTAAATCGATATTTATTTGGTTTCAGTGTATCAGCAGTTATACCTTTCAATACTCTGAGATATCAATGAAAATACTAATAAAAATGAAGGACAAAACTAAAAAAAAGCATCAGGAACAAGGCGAATGAAGTTATGATTGAAGGGAATATTTTTAAAGTTACCTTAACTGCTATTTTAAAACAGACAATACATTGCTACTTTCCGTCCCCTTTCTTCTGCTAAAAAATCCAGTAACAATAAAGAAGGAAAGATATTTTTCCATGTAAATGTGTGAGGACTTTTTGTTTTAAACAAACTCAGGGACTGTTGTTGTTGGCACTTCATTTATTCACTCATTTCAAAACTGACAAATGCTATCATGTCTAAAATGTTATTTATATACAGGAAATGAAATATTTTTAGCTGTTCTTGGATAAGGAAACAAAGATTAGCATCTGTATAGTCCCATTAATAAAATTAAGTTATTTTATGTTATTTTGCATTAGACCTAAATAGCATTTTCAAGGGACTATACAATACTAAAAACACACTGACATGAAATGAAGAATATTTGTTGAGATGAAACACATTCTTAAAAAACATAAAATAATCAAAGCACTATCTGTAGAAAAGAAGCAGTGATTACTAGTATTTAATTTAACAGGACAATCTAGTGATCTCTGTCAATGAAACATAAAAAGGAGGAAGTACAAATACAAAGTTTGTGTACAGTCAGAATGAAACAAACCAATTTTAACAGTACAATAAATATGGTTGCTAGCCACATGATGGTCAGATTTCAACAGAAGAATATGATTGAGTTGGTAAGGACGATGGAGTGCTTGTTCCATCTAAAATACAGGAACATTATTATAATGAAGAGAATGAAAAGAATATCAGTATTCAGTAGTTGTCTAATGGTAGTAAGTCCAATTACCAATATTTAGTGGAGACGTTTTTGGAAAAAGGAAAGAGTTCTGCAATATAAGGTAGGCTATTTGTTTCAAATATTGATCAACTTAAGGAAGAGGCTCTAGAAATTATTGCAAGCCTCCAGGTGGAAAAAAAATTATCCTGTAATAGTCATGTAGCCAGCAGTTTTCAGAGACTATTTTAACTAAAAGGTATAGAAGGCTAGGTATTAAATGCCCCCTAACTGACTAACAACAACATTCCATTTATTTCTTAAAAGGCATTTTAAAAAAGGTGATTATAGATTGATCCTACCAGAAGCAGCCAGAAGCAGCTCTTCAGTGAAAGAGACACTTTTCCTCAGAACAAATGGGCTGACATGGCTAGAGTGAAGAGGGTTAAGGCTAGACCCCGGGAGGAGGAGACAGGACTTGTTAAGATGTGGGGAACCACAAGACAGAGTAGGGGAGCTAGGAAACAGGAAAATCCTAGGCCCCTGTGGGGAAGGTGCTGTGGAGGAAAGTAGTAGAGAGAAAAGATGTAGATTCACAAGATGACTAAAGAAATAGGAGGAGGAAAGCAAAATGAAGCAAAAACAAAACAGACTTTTTTTTCAAATGAACAGATATATACTGCTAGCATATGAAAAAGCTATTACCAGCATACAAAGAAATGAAATGACAACTTAGCACCACAGTGTGGATTAGAAGCACGTTATCAAAAATCTGAGTATGAACTTGTTAACTTTGTTTTTAAATGTATTTAGTTTTATTAAAGAGCCAAAGTAATTGAGTATTTATTTCATATTTCAATTAAATTTTACATAAAGATTTAAAATGAATACTTCTAAATAAAATCTATTCAAAACAGCCCTTCCAACATGCCTAAGGAAAATTGATATGGTAACAGCTTCTCTTCTCCAAAAGTTCTATGAATTTAAGTTGACCATTATCCAGAAACCTAAAAATTTAATTTTTAAAGTCTTAAATCTTATAATGGTGTGTGTATACATACATATTTACTTAGTTCCCACATAAAAAAGGAGTGCCCATCTTCTCAATTTCCTCCACATGTATACTAATTCTTCGCTCTCTCATAACCCAAACTTATTAAAATATATTATATATGTTACACACGTAATATGTAACAACTTTTGTCAGTCAGGTACTTCTGTTAGTTTACAATTACATGAAAAGTAGCACTACTCACAACAGGAAGTCTCCAATTCCAAACCAGAATTAACTTTCTCAGTGCATTTTGAAACTCCTCCTCTCACCTTTTACTACAGAGAATTTGACACAGCCCATTCCACACTGTATCATCACATTCTACTTTATAAAAGAAATGGTGGTAATCTTTCTTCCAACAGTTCCAACCCAGAAGACTAATAAGCAAATCCAAGTTTCTCTCTCTTTATATCATGGTATAAATACCTAAATGTTGTGGTATATGTGCTTCTTATGAAAGTTAAAGTCTCAATTTGAAGTCAAGATATTGACATTGCTTCCTCAGTCATACTCTATTCCTCTTCCTTGCTCAGACAGCTTAAAAAAAAAATCCCAATTTTCCCTTCTTCAGATGGCTTGAGTAGTTTACACCTTGAATTTCAGATCTTTTTATATGTGCCAAACCATTAATCAGATCATCGTCATGAACTAGAACAGGGGTCAGCAACGTCTGGCACGCGGCTCGCCAGGGTAAGCACCCTGGCGGGCCAGGCCAGTTTGTTTACCTGCCACGTCCGCAGGTTCAGCCGATCATGGCTCCCACTGGCCGCGGTTTGCCGTCCCAGGCCAATGGGGGCGGTGGGAAGCCGCGGCCAGCACACAGTTTGCCCGCACTGCTTCCTGCCACCAACATTGGCCTGGGATGGCGAACCACGGTCATTGGGAGCCGCGATCAGCCAAACCTGCCGACGCGGCAGGTAAACAAACTGGCCTGGCCCACCAGGGTGCTTACCCTGGCAAGCCGCGTGCCAGAGGTTGCTGACCCTTGCACTAGAATAAAGAGCTTTGACACCAAGACACCCTCTACTAAGCAAAACTCCCCAAAAAACTGAGAGACAAGGCCAAACATAACTTTATTAAAATAATCTGTAAGAACAGGTTTCATTAAGTAAAACTAGAGCCACATCATCTCAGCCATACTACACTTACTTCAGTAAACAGTGATCAAACTTATTTTAGAAAGCAGTAAAAGAAAAACTAAACCAAGTTAGTCTAAGTCTCAATTTGCTTTTTTTTTAAAAATAGTATCCTTTATAGGGACAAAGCTTTAATCAGGGTTGATGAGCCAAGAATCCTGTAACAGTTCGTGTCCTACGTATGGGTTGTATTGAGTTGTTAATTTAGATTATAGAACCTTGAGAAAATGCTAGTGCCATCCTTGAAAACAATGCTATCTTTTTTATTTTAAAACACCACAAACATGTTTGGTAAAGTCTGTTTAGAACTGCCACCTGAACGAAGAAAATATTTAACACAATTTATATCATTCAATAGTATTCGCTCTCCTTCTGTTGATGACTAATTCTTATCAAAATTAAGGATATTTTATAGTTATATCCCTGAATTAATTCTAACTATAAAGTGATTATTATGCTTTCCTCCCAGAACAACTATAGTTGAAGAGTCACAAAAGTCAAGGTGAAACGTGACTCAAACATATTATATATTATGTTGTTAAGTGATTATTTTTTCAAAATTCAGTGTGTATGTAAAATTTTTAGACATAACAAGCAAGCCTTCTGATTGGGACACATTTTGGCAACAGAGAGCTGAACATATTGCCAAAAGATAGCAGCTACATGATACTGCCCTAGCAAATAAAAGAATGACTGGAGTCACCAAATGAAATTAATAGGCTGCAGGTTTAAAACAAACAAAAGGAAGTACTTTTTCACACAACGCACAGTCAGTCTCTGAAACTCTTTGCCAGAGGATGTAGTGAAGGCCAACAGGGTTCAAAAAATGACTAGACAGGTTCATGGAGAATAGATCCATCAATGGCTATTAGCCAGGATGTGCAGGGATGGTGTCCCTAGCCTCTGTTTGCCAAAAGCTGGGAATGGGTGACGGGATGGATCACTTGATGATTACCTGTTCTGTTCATTCCCTCTGCAGCACCTGGCATTGGCCACTGTCGGAAGACAGGATATTGGGCTGGATGGACCTTTGGTCTGACCCAGTATGGCTGTTCTTCTGACTGCTATTAGCTTAACTTTGAAAACAAAAAACTGAAGCTGATGAAGATGGCCCAGCTTCCTCGACATATTAGGAAATTCCTCACCACAAAGGCCCCTATCTTGCAATCTGATCTACACAGATGCACTCGTGTCCACACAGAGTCCATTGTTTCAATGGGGCTCAGTGTAGGTGCAAACAGTCCATCCATCCAGATCATGGTGCAGGATCAGAATCTAATGTAGCTACTGCAGAAATGTCTCAATTTCACTGCAGACTACTATCACTCTCCTGTGCCTTTGGGATGTCTACTAAGATGGCTACCTATCCTGGAACTTAATCAGATAACATGTATGTTTTCAAACAATCATCAGGAATTTAATAATACAAATGTATGAATTTGCAGGGTGGTATCTCTTAAAAATAAATATTGGCCTGTTTGTTTTTTAAATACACTTGCTCTCAGTTTCTTTAAAACATAATTGGTCACCCTAGGTTGTCCACAAGACAAACACTATTTACATAAAATATAAGAAAGAAAGAAAAGACAAAAAAAGGTTTTAAAAAAAAAATGAAGAGGGAGAGTTGCAATTTGATAGCTTCTTATTTTTAGGTTTTTGGATTAAGTTTGAAAAATTAACTCTTGAGAATCTACAACCTATTTCCATGTGTAAATCTTGAATCTGAAGTATTCCTGAGACACCCATCAAGTACAATAACTGAGTCCAAAAAATGTAACATACCTTAAAACTGTCATGATTAGGGAGATGGGAACGTTCTCAGATTCAAATACTATTTTTAAACATCATATTTAGAAAAAACATTTAAAACAGCAGCCACACTTTTATACATGGGCCTACAGTATTTTTGCTCTGTTGTAGCAGAGCCACGTTTGTTGGGCTCCATAAGAAATTAAGGGGGTGGAGGGAGGAATTAGCGTCCAATTAAATTGTGAAAAGCCAGTTGAGAAAAATATTTTTAAGCTTTTAAAAAGGTGTTCTTTAATAACCTTTAAAACTAGTTTTAAAAAATTACACGACAGTGTATACTTGATTTACCACAGCCACTTCCATAACCCTGAAGAAGTTCAATAGACACTAGCAATTGTATTTCTAGAATCAATTTGCAAACAGACATGTGGGATTTACACAAAAATATGGATGCATTTTCAGCAGAGAAGATTAGTCTTAGAAAAATCACATACACTAGTAAGACTTGATCACTCGTTTCCCCATCATGTTATGGTGAAAATGTACCCCCATAATTTATAATCTGAAGTGGAGGAAATTAAAAGAAAAAGACAATTCCTTAGGACTCTCTTTATAACATTTTGAGATGCTTCTAAATGGTTATATTATAAATGCTACTCTGAAATTGCCTATATGGCATGGTTATAAAGCTTTGGAAAACAAAGTACAGTAAATCAGTGCACTACGCAAATGCTTTCATGCTTTAATTGCGCTATTTGAAATATCCAATTTCCACATCATTTTGATAACTTACATGCCAAAAAGGAAAAAGGGTTTGAATGAAAAGATAAAACAGAAATACAAATTAACAAAAAAAATAAGAGTGGGTGGAAGCACCTTACCAGTTTTGGGTGTCAAACTCAAATCTGTGTCAGAAGAAGAGGACTGTCGACTGTAGGACTTGGAAGGTGAAAAGGAATAGGTTTGGTTTTTCAGAGGGGTGGAGGGTCCTGATGAATGAGTATTGGGATTGGGATCTTCATTGAAAGGAATCCTGCCAGAAGAAGGTGGAAACATATTCAGTAATCCTGTGCCAAAGGACCTGGCTGACAGCAGCATGATCCGAACACCAGGATGGGGTTGGGGTAGGGCCAGCAGTTATTCCTTAAGTGTGTTGCTGGGGATGAGGCCAAAAGCAAAGAAATGATGTTTACCCACTCAGCATTCTACAGATAGATGCTGATTATCTGCACTAAAACAGTTAAGCCAAATAAAAGACATGAAATGTCAGACCAAGGGGGGAAAAAAGTATACATGCAAAAGAAAACAAAAAACTCAAAATACGTGGCTTTAAAAAAAAATGTTCAACTACACAATACTTGTTGAGTTAGATTATTAAAGAAAAAATGATCTCAAACTATATTTGTGTTTATATATATAATATTATATATATATATATATATACACACACACACACACATATATTTATGTACACACACACATTTTAAGAAAAAAAAATGTTTCCTTATCCTATAGCATCAGCAGTGTGCCCACAGCTAAAAACAAAGCAAAGAGAAAAACCTTAAGGAATACAACTGTATTGACAAACATGTCAGTTATGTGCAGATTGCCTTACCTGTTCTCCAGTACTGTCTTTTCCACAAAGCGACACAAACCCTTCCTAACGCTTTAAAAATTCAGGTAACATTTGGATTACACTTGAAAGCAATTTGAAGCCCAATCATGGTTTCCTATTATGACTAGTAAGAAAGACTCAGATGTATGATTTTTGCGAGGTAGGTTTTTTGTTTTTTTTTTAAAGGTAATCTCAAGTAGTTAAAGGAAATGAGAAGTATAGCTCTGTGGAAGAGACTTTGAGGAAACACACACTCTTCCAAGTACTATTGAGTTTGTTTCAGCAGCTGAACATAGCAGTAGTTCTCCACTGACAGCAGAAGGACTCCCAGTGAGAAAAAGAGGGAGAAAAGATGGGTGGTACCTGCCTACACTGCCTGCCTGCCTGCACTTTGCGACCACTGTGCCTGTGGCCTGCCTCTCCCCAGCTCTTGAGTCTGAGTAGTCTCGTACCAGTGTAGATGAGAGTGGGAACAGACAGAGAGAAGTTCTGGGTAAGTCGTGAGCCAGAAGCAGTGTGAATTGGGCTGTTGTGAGTCGAGCGGCATCCATGGCTTGGCGGATGAACCAGCGGAGACCTGAGAGAATTTGCAGCCAAGGTGGAAGAAAAGAAAACAATACATACAACAGATTGCAAAGTTATGTTAAAAATGATTTCAGGGAGTGCTAGTTAGCGGAGATCTCTTATTCTTTAAGCAGACTCTAAGAGTTATAATTCCTAGCATGCAAGAGTCAAGACGAAATCAAAAGGAGCAGGGGAACAGCTAAGTACTAACTTGTTAACATATTATTGAATCTTTGGCATTAAAGGCTACGGTTAATAAAGATAATAACAAGATGTGAGTAGAATCTGCTGGTCTTGAAACCCACTCACACTTCTGGGCAGGACCATACAGATTGGTTAAAACAACCTTATCAAAATACAGCATGCAAGTTGCTAAACAACCTTGCACATACATGGGTTAAGATAATGTTTTCTGTCGTCTGTTCAAGATTGAATGCTACTGATTTATGGGTGATGTTTAAATTGCTAGCTATTGCAGCCAGTGTGTAGTTTTTAATTGTGTTTTTAATGTTGTTAATATGCCCAGAAGCTCTGTGATGATGGTTGTATGTTTCACAAGTCAATACAAATTAAATTAATAATTCTAAATAAGACCAATAACTGGATCCCACTGCTGGGGAAGTTTTACAGTGGTACTGTTGCTGCCTCATACAAAGTGCTCTGATTGCATTATAATAATTACAAGACTAGTGTACTAAAATAAAATGACCTAATTCAAACAATATATGTCTGGACATGTGACATAGAATATACTTTTTTGTACTCTATTTTTCATCTAGTAATTGTGTAAAATATACATAAGATGCCATAACAAATAAATTGATGTATTCACAGTGGCAACTGAGGACTGTAAATGCTTCCGCCCTCAGAATAATATGACTCTGGAATTTTCCTAATTTTATTTGATTTGTTCCTGTTAAAAATTTGAATTCAAACTGTGTTGTGTTGACTTAGCCAAAGTGAACAACTGGAATTAGGCCACACTCCTCATCATGAAACCTTTTTCAGTCAGTGTACAATTTGTTTTGCTTACAAAGAAAAACAAAAGACTAAAATGATTAAAAGACTTCAAGGATGTCCTTGCATCTCCTGAGCCACTCAACTATCTGAACTCAAGTATACTTATCTTTTCTTAAATGAATATACAGCAAAGACATTCAAAGTGCTAAAAACAGAAATCCCTTAAGAAATGCATAGTATTGTGAAAGATCCCCATGAACAAAAAATATGTTATTTGCATGTGCAAACTATTTACCAGCTAGAGATTGGCGGCTCACAACACGGGAATGTGCAACGCTATGACTGCACAAATGCAAGAGTTATGGAATTAATAGAAAAATATCTTTCTCGTCAAGATTTACTGCTGCAACATCTAATGTCCATCTTCTCAAAATTGCAGAACATAAACCAAGTTACAGACAAGAAAAAACAGTAAAGGAGAAATAAACGCTGGGAAAACACACTGGATATGTAAAACTGAATGAATATGAAAAGAAATGAAATTCACTTCATTACAATCTATTAACTCATACTTACTCCTTCATTTCTTTAGATGG
This sequence comes from Mauremys mutica, assembly GCF_020497125.1. NCBI lineage: Eukaryota > Metazoa > Chordata > Testudines > Geoemydidae > Mauremys > Mauremys mutica. The sequence goes on along the minus strand of NC_059072.1, from coordinate 121,186,703 downwards.
GGAATTACATGCAGGTAAGAATGCTGTGTTACTTATTTTATCCAAGGTACAGACTGTTCCTATGGCTCGTACTACTAGTCCAGATTCTCCCTCCAAATCAAAACACTGCAAGTAACCAACAACTGCATTCCCTCTCATTTCAAGTACCTTCAAGCCAATCTTCCTTTGAAGTTCACCTACAAAAAATAAATACAAGTTAACGGACATCTCACTTAGATATAGGGCAAATGTGTTAAAGAGAATGTTTCTTATTCTCTTCTGCGGATCTGACCCTCTTCATATTTGTAATAATTTCCGGGTAGGAAAACTGGCTAATAGATAACATCAAACATGACTATACCATAAACATGGCCACAACCTTCTCCTGCAAATTGAAGGCTCTTAATTCTGTTATCTTAGGGTACGTCTACACTACAAGACTATTTCGAATCTACTTAATTCGAATTTGTGGATTCGACCTTATGAAGTCGAATTTGTGTATCCACACTTAATACACTAATTCGACTGTCTGAGTCCACAGTAACGGGGCCAGCGTCGACTTTGGAAGCGGTGCACTGTGGGATAGCTTCCCGCAGTCCCCGCTGCCCAGTGGAATGCTGGGTAGAGCCCCCAATGCCTGCTGGGGGGAAAAATGTGTCGAGGGTGGTTTTGGGTAACTGTCATCATTCAACCGTCACTCCCGCCCTCTCTCCTTGAAAGCGCCGGCGGGAAATGTGTTCGCGCCCTTCTCTAGTCGGTTACAGCTCGGACGCCACAGCACTGCGAGCATGGATCCCGCTGCGATCATCGCTGCACTTATGGCCGTTGTCAACTCCTCGCACCTTATCGTCCACCTCTTTCACAGTCAGCTGCTGAGAAATCGGGCGAGGAGGCTCCGTCAGCGCGGTGAGGACAGGAAGTCACAGAGTGGCGCAGACCTCTCACAAAGCAGGGTACGCCGCGCAGTGGAGATCATGGTGGCAATGGGTCAAGTTCATGGTGTGGAACGGCGATTCTGGGCCCGGGAAACAAGCACGGACTGGTGGGACCGCATAGTGCTGCAGGTCTGGGATGAATCACAGTGGCTGCGAAACTTCAGGATGCGTAAGGGCACTTTCCTTGAACTCTGTGACTTGCTGTCCCCTGCCCTGAAGCGCCAGGACACCCGGATGCGAGCAGCCCTGACTGTGCAGAAGCGAGTGGCCATAGCCCTCTGGAAACTTGCAACGCCAGACAGCTACCGGTCAGTAGCGAACCACTTTGGCGTGGGCAAATCTACCGTAGGGCTTGCTGTTATTCAAGTAGCCCACGCAATCGTTGAGCAACTGCTCTCAAAGGTAGTGACCCAGGTCGTCATAGATGGCTTCGGCGCGATGGGATTCCCAAACTGCGGTGGGGCTATAGATGGGACTCACATCCCTATCCTGGGACCGGCCCACCAGGCCAGCGAGTACATTAACCGAAAGGGCTACTTTTCTATGGTGCTGCAAGCACTGGTGGACCATAGGGGACGTTTTACCAACATCTACGTCGGGTGGCCGGGCAAGGTTCATGACGCGCGTGTGTTCAGGAACTCTGGTCTGTTTAAACGCCTCCAGACAGGTAGTTTCTTCCCGGACCACAAAATAATGGTTGGGGATGTGCAAATGCCTACAGTGATCCTCGGGGACCCAGCCTACCCGCTAATGCCCTGGCTCATGAAGCCCTATACAGGCGCCTTGGACAGTGAGAAGGAGCTCTTCAACTACCGGCTGAGCAAGTGCAGAATGGTGGTGGAGTGTGCTTTCGGACGTCTCAAGGGGAGATGGCGGAGCTTACTGACTCGCTCGGACCTCAGCGAAAAAAATATCCCCGTTGTTATTGCTGCTTGCTGTGTGCTCCACAATCTCTGTGAGAGCAAGGGGGAGACCTTTATGGTGGGATGGGAGGTTGAGGCAAATCGCCTGGCTGCTGATTACGCTCAGCCAGACAGCCGTGCCGATAGAAGATCCCAGCGGGAAGCGCTGTGCATCCGGGAGGCTTTGAAAGCTAGGTTCCTCGGAGAGCAGGGTAACCTATGACTCTCCAGTTGATTTACAGAGAAGCTGAACCTGAGCCTGTTTCAGTGACTGTTGACTTCGATCTGCGGTTATATACCCCATTCTCCAGGTTTCCCCCCTTCCAACACACGTTTTAAAATAAATTTAATGGAACACTGATTATTAACAAAGTTTTCTTTTATTATGAATTCCTGTTCAAGGGTTGAAACATGGACGCGGACTGTGGTGGGTACGGTGTGCACTGATGTACAGACCGCTTCTACACTAGAGGAATGACAGGCTCCTGCTCCTACAGCGGTCTCTGGGGGGAGGACGGTTGCAGGTGGGTGTGCAGGAAGGGGTGAGGGGTGCCGTCTTTGGGACGGAGTTTGGATGCAGGCTCTGGGCTGGGGCGTAGGAAGGGGTGAGGGGTGTGTGGGAAGGGTGAGTATGTGTCCGTGGATGAGGGCTCTTGCTGGGGCTCAGGGCATCGGAGAGGCTCGTGGCTAGGGTGGAAGGGCATGGTAAGGGCAGCCTGCCTTGCCATTTGTGGATGGCAGGCGCTAGGACCCTGGGGCAGCATACACCTCACAGACTGACCCTGGTGCCTAGTGACTGCAGTCTGTGTGTGTCCTGCTGTTGATCCTGCCCCCAAGTCTGTACCCTGGTAATGGAGGCTGTCCTATGCAATTAAAAAACCCCTCCCCCCCTTCACACAAAGTCTTCTGACAAGGAAAACGTGACGGAAACAGTGAATAACAACAAACTACTCTTAATACTCAACTACACAGTGGGGGGATGAAACTTGGATTTGGGACTGGGTGATCCAGGAAGGGAAGCACTTCTCAAAATTTATGGCATGAGAGCTGTTTGGTACATGAGCGCTCTGCTGGGGTGGAGTGACAGTTTTCACGGCCCCTAGCGCCCCTCCTTCTTGTGATTTTGGGTGAGGGGGGGACAGGACTTTGTGGCGGGGGAAGGCGGTTGCAGATACAGTTCAGGGGGGCTCTCTGCTCCTGCCTGCGGTCCTGCAGAACATCTACAAGGCACCGGAGCGTGTCCGTTTGCTCCCTCATTAGCCCAAGCAGCGTTTGAGTCGCCTGCTGGTCTTCCTGCCGCCACCTGTCCTCCCGTTCGCTGTGTGAGCGCTGGTGCTGACATAGGGTCTCCCTCCACTGTCTCTGTTCGGCCGCCTCGGCTCTGGAGCAAGCCATCAGTTCCGAGAACATGTCGTACCTAGTCTTTTTCTTTCGCCGCCTAATCTGCACCAGCCTCTGTGAGGGGGATGCCGGGGCAGTTCGTGAAAGAGCCGCAGCTGTGTGATGGGAAAAAGGAAGTGATTTCCTTGAAAAGATACATGTTTGCGAACACTGAACACAGTCTAGTCAGTTTCTGTGAACAAGACCATACAGGGAACCTAGTCTCACGAGCTCTCAGGACAAGTTCGAGATTTCGGAATACGCTTTCATTGGCTGCGGTCTTGCACAGGAGATCGGACAAGCGGGGCGGTACAGCTGAATCCGTGTAGCAGCCAGGCCTGGTAAGCACTACACTATAGGCTGCTTAACAGTTAATGGATAGCTGTGCCCTCCCTCTGAAGGCAATCTGGAAAGCATAAAGTCTGACCCTGTTCCAGCCCCTCGCGGCTGTGCCCGGGAAAGATCACTGTATGCTTTTCCTCTGCGACCTCCAACACGTGGCTGTTAAACGAAGGTCATTGCTATGCAAAGTAAAAGTCAAGCATTCAAAATAGTAACAGTACACTAATTGCCCTAATTAGATGCAGCAGTCGCCGAACGAGATTACCCTGATTATTAACCCTGAGGCGGGTCACTCGGAGAGAGAGAGAGAGAGAGGATGCTGCTAGAATCCCTGCACAGACCAGGACCGTATGCTGCCATGCTGGTGGAGGCAATGATTCCGCTGTACATTACGATGGCCTGGCGCGGAAGAGTGTGCTTCCACGGAGCACCAAATAAGGCACCTCTCCCCAGGAACCTCCTGCGGAGGCTTTTCGAGCTCCTGTACGAGAGCTTCGTGGAAGTGTCCCAGGAGGATTTCTGTTCCATCCCTATATGTGTGGACCTTCTTTTTATATAGTTTTATATGGAAAAGTTTTTATATAGTTTTTATATATTTTTTTATTCCTGTCTTTAAAAAATAAATGTTTCCATGTTTATAGCACTTACCGACTGATCCTTCCCCTGATTCTGAGTCCGGGTTAATGTGAGGGTGATGAAGAGATCCTGGCTGTCGGGGAAAGCGGTATTGTAAGCGCTGTCGCCTGCGTCGTCCTCCACAAACCCTTCCTCATCTTCCCCATCGGCGAACATCGCCGAGGAACTGCCCGTCGACACTATCCCATACTCAGAGTCCACGGTCACTGGTGGGGCAGTGGTGGCAGACCCACCTAGAATGGCATGCAGTGCCTCGTAGAAGCGGCATGTCTGGGGCTGGGCTCCGGAGCGTCCGTTTGCCGCTCTGACTTTTTGGTAGCCTTGTCTCAGGTCCTTGATTTACACGCGGCACTGCGTTGTATCCCGGCTGTATCCTCTGAGTGCCATGGCTTTGGAGACCTTCTCGTAGGTCTTTGCATTCCGTTTGTTGGAGCGCAGCTCCGAAAGCACAGACTCATCGCCCCACACAGCGATCAGATCCAGGACTTCACGGTCTGTCCATGCTGGGGACCTCTTTCTATTCTGGGATTGCATGGACTCCTCTGCTGGAGAGCTCTGCATCGTTGCAGGTGCTGCTGAGCTCGCCCCGATGTCCAAACAGGACATCAGATTCGAAGTGCCCAGACAGGAAAAGGAATTCAAATTTTCCTGGGTCGTTTCCTGTGTGGCTGGTCAGAGAATCCAAGCCTCGACTGCTGTCCAGAGCGTCAGAGTGGTGCACTGTGGGATAGCTCCCGGAGCTACTAAGTTCGATTTGCATCCACACATAGCCTAATTCGAGATAGCCATGTCGAATTTAGCGCTACTCCCCTCGTCGGGGTGGAGTACTGAATTCGAACTAAAGAGCCCTCTAGGTCGAATTAAACGGCTTCCTGGTGTGGACGGTTGAGCGGTTAATTAGAATTAACGCTGCTAAATTTGATTTAAAGTCCTAGTGTAGACCAGGCCTTAGTAGTAGTACATCTGAACCACATACATTATAGCATGTAGCTTGTTGATGGCACTATGAAACATTATGCAATACAGACTGCTACTATTATGGGCTGTTTTACACCACAGCCATGCCAAAGACCACCACTAAGCAAACAGTTTAGTCCTATGTTTTCACACCTCATTAGCTACATTTGACGTTTTGAGAAGGACTTTCACTTGGCTGGGCAATCCAAAATGACCTTTGAAATTCCAACAGTGCCAAATGATACATGGTCGTTTTATGATGTAAATGGTCATCCCAGAGGAAATGAATTGAAATCATCAAACCAGCTCTAATCAGAAACTGGATATGAGCCATATCCTAACAGGTGAAAGACTGATTAATTCATATATTCACCCACAACGTAGTTTAAATTTTAAAAAAGCAAATAGGACACAATTACAATTTGACCAACACTGACTAGATCCCCACTAAGTGCCTTTTCTATTCTAATGCTGCACACACTGCCTCTTTATATATATCAATCACATCTACAAAAAACACTGTGCAGAAATGTATTAGTCTTATCACAATATTATTTTTCTGGTATCTCAAAATGTGCTGTGCCCCTCACAAACAAGTGAAGACATTACTCCTGTTCTGAAGAGAGTACAGTCTAAATTTAACATGACATAGTAAGTGGCAAACAGAAAAATGAGGTGGAAAGGCTGAGGAAAGACATGGGTGACAGTAATTTTAAACAGTTATTTACCTAATAATAACTGTGGTTCTTAGAGATGTTGTTGTCTGTGATATCCCAGGTTGGAGAAGGCTCTCTCACTAGTGGGAAGATGTGCAGAAACCCAGTTAGAAGTTCAGAACCATGGTGTTGGGGGAAAAAGCTGAGCATGACTGTATGACAGGGTGGTATGCCAAGACTTTTGCAAGGTGGACTTTGATGGTACTGAATGAGAGTCCAGAGTTTATTAAATGCAGAATATAATCAAAGATTTTTGGTGGTTAGGTCTTCAATAGGTGCCCCAACTGGAATCTGATCCATCTATGATCACTTTTTTTATAGTAGCGAGGTGATGAAGGGCATTCTTAGGGTCTACCCACTTGTTCAGTGCTGATAAGATGAGAGCTAGGACCACAACCCGCATGCTCATTTGATGTCTTGCAGGGTGAGATACTGACTTTAGCCGGCCTTGTAAGGAATGTCGGTTAAGTCTGACAAGTGGGATTGCGTACAAGCAAGTAGATGTGTGGCCTAGAAGTTTGAGGCAGTTTCTTACTGTAGTTGGATTTGATTTGATTATGGTGATTATCCTCTAAGGAGAGAGAAATCTATCCTTGGGAAAATATGCCTTCCATGATTTTGCAGCAATTACAGCCCCTATAAATACTAAAATCTCTATTTTTCTTGTCTTCTATCCAAACTAAAAATCTCAGTCGGTCTCTCTGATATCTCCTCATGGATGTCTAGTCAGCAGCTCAAGCTCAACGTAACTGAAACAAAGCTCTTGGTTTTCTGCCCCAGTCCCTCCCCGCACCCTTCTTTTTCAACCACCATGGACATCATCACTTTGACTGTCACTCACACCCATAACCTGGAAGTAGATGCCAAAGGGGCTTGAATGATAGGAATGAGACCATCTCCTGGATTTCCCCAAAGGAGGTCTCCAATGTTCCCAATAGTGCCAAAGTGGTATATTGGTAAAATTGGTTGAGGTGGGCTTGACCAGGCTATTGCCATGTTGTAGATGGATGCACTGGAACTTTAAAATTACTCTGATCAGCAGAGGTATCCTGTGTGATGTGAGGGGAGACAGCTCCTTACTGGATAGAGGAGAAAGGGTGTATCCCAGATGAAGAAAGGACATCATTGAGAGGGTGCCAACCTATGAGGTGACTTCAGTCCTGAGGTCAGAAATATGCACCAGTGCGAAGAGTGGAGACCTTGGTGCTGACAACAGTGCCAGGGATGTGGTTAACTTCTCCAACCTAGAATCAGGAGGTACCGCTAGGGATTCCATTGATAGTACCAATGTCAATGTTGGTACCAACATTTGCTGGTTAGTGGCATTTTCAGGCATGGGTGTTGAATTTGGCCTATATGCTTCTTCAGTACCAAACCAGAAAACTAGCAGGCATCACTTTCCCCTATTTGGTGAGTGGGCATAGCACTTTGTTCCATGCATAACAAAGGTTTAGCTCTCTCCCTATGGAGAGAAAGGAATTGTAAGCAATGATTTTTCCACAATGGTCAAACCCCCCTTGCCAGGAGAAGATGGTACCAGACTTTGGTGCCACGGTGGTAGCCAATACCAAATGGTCTTCAATGCTGGGTCTTTGTCTGGTGGGGTCAAAGATCTTCTGTCAATAACGACCTTGGGAGGTGCGTGCCAGTTGATGGCGGCACAGGCTGACAGAGACTCAGCAGAGTCAGATCTTCTAGAAATAGGATCTTCTCTCTTTGGTGTCTTAAGTTCCCCTCATGGATTGTTCAAGGAGGTATAGCTTTGAACAGGTGTTCCTGGGACTTCCTTTTCCTCACTGAGAATGACCGACAAACTGAGCAATAGTCTGGCACATGGCTCTCACCAAAGCAGAACCGACAGTGGGCATGGCCATCAGTGACTGTCCCTGATAAAGGTCAATAAATTACAACTAAAATAAAACTTAAATATACACATCTTCTCCCTTAATAATGAATAAATAACTATAGACTTTAAAAAATAGCAGCAAATCAATATTACAAGTTGAATTCATTTATTAATACCTGACATTAGTGAAATAAGTCTCTGTCTAGCCTCATTTGATGCCCTTGGTGTACGGATTCGGTCTATCCATTGGTATTCGGGGTCTTCATTAACAACCAGCTCTTCCACAAATCCATGAATTACTACAGCTCTATAACACTTTGGAATAGATGTGGCTGTTGAAAAGATACATAAATATGTAATATACAAGTCTAGAAGTGAAGTATTTAAATGGGAATTATAAAAAAAATACACCTAGATAGCCATCTGAGTGATTCTCTTCACAACAGATTTTAGAGCATACCTAAAGAGTTTTACTAAGAATCTTACTGGTGCCTGCTGGAATTACTGCCTGAAGTTGTACCCTTGTTTCAACATATACATTCATATAGTACACCTATGAATATGCACACAAAGTAACGTTACATGCACATATTCACAAACAGGCTTTGCTGAGAATGTGTGCATCTTAAGTAACCAGAAAAAAATATTAGATGAATAAATTAATTTGAGATACTTTAAAGGAGTTGCTTAAAAAAAGAAATGGTCTGCTGCAGATGGTCTTATATAACCAAACAATAATGCAATTCCGAATTCAAATTAGACTTTTTGTTTTGCCACTGGCTTTAGTGCGATGTGGACTGGGCCTTGAAGGAGAGTTGAGGAATGGGGAAAGGGAACAGAAACTAGAAAGATAAAAAAAGCAGCCTTGAAAAGAATGACACACACCTGCAGCTGCTCAAAACTCTATTTTTCACTAGTTTTGGCATATCACATAGACTTGTACCAAGGACTATCTGGGCCTCAAAATGTGTCTTGGGATTTCACTGGACTATTAGGCCCCAAATCAGTAAAACATTTAAGCCTGTGCTTAACTCACATCGACTTAAGCTTTGCTGAATTGGGGCTTTATACAATAGATCAAATAAGGGCCCTGATACAAAGATCATTGCTGATAATGAGTTTTCCACTCTCTCTTGGTTTCAGCAGGATTTGGATCAAGCCATGAATCAGTTTGTTGATACATAAATGACCTGGTACTTGGCTAGTCAAAATCTGCTGTGGTTCATTCTATCAGAAAATAAACATTTTAACAATTAGAGGATAAGATAAGAGGATGATGAAAACTACATATTTTCACAGCTTCACTGCAAATACAGCATGATTTGTGTCACTACTGTGAATAAACATTTTATTGAAGAAAAATAACATCTTTTTCTGACTGATGGAAGGAAAAAAAATGCACTTTGCATTTCCTCTCCTCAAGAAATGTTACCTCCAAAGAAGATACAAATAACAGAGCACAAGACTCAATTAACAATGATGAATCCATACTTTTATTTAGAAGAGACACTTATTTTAATTTGGGAATATTTAATTTCTCAGCTGTCCAGTATTTTATATTGAAAATATATATATATATAAATAAAAAATAAATATTAATTAAAAAAACACATTGCCACACAAGAGAACAATTTACTGATTTATTTATTTACTCACTGCAAAAAAATTTGACTCCACAGGATGACTGCCTAAAACGGTTTAAATCATTGAAGAGGTCTACTTTCACTACCACATTGATCTCCCCACGGATACCTGTCCATAAAAAAAGGGGTGGAAGGTGAAATTTATATCAGAAAGAAGAAATAGAAAGAATAAAATCTTTTCAACTATTTAAAACTAATAATTAAAGTGTCAAATATATTCAAATTAGGTATATTCCATATATCATATATTCCATATGACTTGCATCCGAGGAAGTGGGTATTCACCCACGAAAGCTCATGCTGCAAAACGTCTGTTAGTCTATAAGGTGCCACAGGATTCTTTGCTGCTGTTGTATATTCCATAACAAATCAAAATATTAATATATTTTTTCTCCAAAGAACTTGAAGCTAAATATTTCTCTTACAATGTTTTCAAACCCCATATTAGAATTTTCCTTTCAAAAATGGTCTCAAGACCATAATAGAATTACTCTCCACAGTCCATTCTAGTCAAGGTACCCAGTATTCATTTCAGAATTATAATACCTACTCACAATGGTGTACTGAAAATTAGTTCATGTTTTTGCAACATGAAAAGAACTATTATTTTGGCAATTCGTTTTTCAAACAAAGATTAATTTTTTAGCCATAATATAAACTTTTTACTAAAGCTATATTTCTTCAGTGTACAATCATCAGCTTTGATTTCTTTTCTCTTCCTACCTACAGTGCCTACTTCACAATCTTGAGCTGTTCCTCATTCTTATTAATTTTTTTCTTGACTATCAAAATCATTTTGTGCGATACCACTTCACATCACTATAGCTTTTCATGGGCTGAAGACATCACCGTACAAAAAAAAGTGAACAAAAACACTAGATGTAAATGACTGAATGGGACCTTCTTGCTATCGGGCCTCCTGACCCAATTCTCTCAGAAGTCACTAAGTCTACACTGGTACAGACAGAACGTCCATCACAATAGCATCTTCATATATTTTTCTTCACATATTCACGATGACCACAAATCCAGACATCATAGAATATCAGGGTTGGAAGGGACCTCAGGAAGTCATCTAGTCCAATCCCCTGCTCAAAGCAGGACCAATCCCTAACTAAATCCCCAGGCCCCTAAATGGCCCCCTCAAGGATTGAACTCACAACCCTAGGCTTAGCAGGCCAATGCACAAACATCTGTCTGAACTCCATTAAATTTTCACTGTTATAATCTAACTCAGCCTTTTGCTTATTTTCCAATGTAAAGACAGTGATATACTGTGTATCAGACTTTTACATCAGTAATCTCCAAAACCAGTTCTTTTCATATAACCAATTTTTGGTGGAGAACAATAATTGGCTGTAAATTGACAATCATGTAAAACTTTTTAAAGTAGTAAAAAAAAAAAAAAAAAAAGGACATTATACAACAAAAACTCTACAGTCTATGCTTATATTCTGTTCCTGGTGTGGAATCCTGGCTCCACTGAAATCAATGGCAAAATTCCTATTAACTTCCATTTCACCCCAATTCTAAAATATTTTCAACAGATGCATGTAGGACTAGAAAGATACTTTTTGTAGGGAAAGGGGAATTTCATTGTGTACTTTCTGTTGAAAATTTGTCACTTCCTCTCCCTTCATCCCAAATAAAGCTTGTCCAAACATACCAGAAGGAACACACAACAGATAGCCTTCTTAAAAATACACATTTTCAGCAATGGCCTGGTAATTGCAACGGTTTGTTGGGTTGTTTTTTTTTTGAGTTGGTGGTGGTGGTGGTTTTTTAAGCATTAACTACCTTAGTGGTGACCATTTAAATCATTTTCTGTCAATTTTTTCACTTTTCTGAAATTTCATGAAGGACATTCTGCCAGATGCTACCTTCCAATAATAAATTTCTGTGACATAATTTGAGACATCTCAACTGTACTGTATACTTGTTATTGCAATAAAAAAAGGAAAAGAAAAGTATCCTACGATGTAATTTGTCATTGGTTTTAAATCACATATTTACTTACCAGACTGTAAAGACTACACAGGAGCTGTGTCTCAAGTTATGTCAAAAGGAGCAGCACTTCAGGCAGCAATGCTAGGGTATTACAAACTTGCTGAAGACATCCTTAAAAAGAAGATATTCCACCTTTCAAAGAAACTGTCTAAAACAATTTTCTTTTTAAAAAAAGTCAATAAGGCTTACCATGTATGGTATCATAAATTGGAAACCATCCAGAGATAACTGTAGCTGCCTCACTATAGAGCAAAGGATCAATATCAATGTACACTTTGCCAATGGCGTCATTAGCACTGTAGGTGTCATGATCAAGAACCGTGATCTGCAAGGGCTCATCCTGTAGGTCTTCATCATCTACCTAGAAATGCATAAAACTTCAGTATTTAATCAATACAAGGAAACTTTGCAGGAAAACAATTGAGGAAAACAAAAGAATGAGAGTTTAGTTATATACAATATGTTTACACATAAAATTTGTAACTATTGTGTCTTGTATACAAACAATACACTCATGGATTCTTCTCTCCCCAAAGTGACCACATTACTAAAGGACAGCAGAGCCACAGGCAGGTAAGGCATGAATCACACACACTTTTAAAACTATCATTTAATCGTTTTTATTCATAGTCTCCACACACACTCCCTTTACCCCCAAAAATTATTTTTGACAGGAAGCATCAAAAACGTAAATAGGCACTCTCACACCTTCAACTACAACAGCTGTACTACACACCATGATAAAGATAAAAATGTGTACTGACGTTGATTTTACATAGTGTTTTTGCGTTTTTGAACTGGTTAGTGGTTGATAAGTAAGTAAAAGGCTTTCTATGCATCCTACAGAAAAACTCAGTAAGCTGGACATAAAACTTTACTAATGTCTAAAGTAGTTATTGTTATTCCAATCTTTGAAATGTGGAATTCTGCTATCATTTTTTCAATGCTGTTCTTTTGCATTTCTCAGCCGAACACACTTTCCCATGCAAAAAAGACAGAATTTAGAAACTTCTGTTACACAGAATAAGTTTTCACTCCACAATGCTTAGCCAATTCTTCTTCCTCACACCCCCAAAGAAGCAAATCCCCAAAATCAAAGTACAGTAACTCCTCACTTAACACTGTAGTTATATTCCTGAAAAATGCAACTTTAAGCGAAATGATGTTAAGCTAATCCAATTTCCCCATAAGAATTAATGTAAATGAGGGGGTTAGGTTCCAGGGAAATTTTTTTCACCAGACAAAAGTATATATCACATACACACACACACACAGTATAAGTTTTAAACAAAAATGTAATACTGGTACACAGTGATGATGATTGTGAAGCTTGGTTGAGGAGGAGTAGTCAGAGGATGGGATATTTCCCTTACTGCTAAATGATGAACTAGCAATTGGCTGAGCCCTCAAGGGTTAACTCTCTCTCTCTCCAAGGCAGCAGAAATGGAGGGATATATGTGCATTTCCCCTTTAAGTACACTGCCTTGTTAATTAGATCAGCTTGCTGAGACCGCAGCTCTGCAAGCTCCCTCAGTCCTGACCTGAGCCCTGGTGTGCTCCCCGCTGCTCTATGGAAGAGGGGGTAAGTGGGGAGCAGGAGCAGGGGGGAGGGGGACACCCTGACATTAGCGCCCACTCTTCCTTTCCTCCCCCCCACAGTAAGCAGGAGTCTGGGGGAGCAGCTCCAAGGCAGAGGGCAGGAGCAGCACATGGTAGTGGGGGGAGGGACAGCTGCAATTGCTAGCCTGCTGGGCAGCTGCTGCACAGGGAACTTAGGGGAGCAGGGAGCTGACAGGGGGAGCTAATATGGGGACTGCTGGTCCACCCTGGTTCCAAGCCCCCACCGGTTAGCTGCAACGGGCTGCTCTTCCTGCAAGCAGTAGACAAAGCAAGCGGCTGCCAAACGATGAAGGGAGCATTGCACAACTTTAAACGAGCACGTTCCCTAATTGATCAACAACATAACGAAACAACGTTAACCGGGATGACATTAAGTGAGGAGTTACTGTATAAAAGTGAAAGCTGAATTAAAGTATGCTTCCACATCACATTACTACACCTTAGCAATCACCATGGAAAACACTATTTGATCCCACTAATTTATATCTGTCTTAAATATTTATAATATTACCAACTACTCTCTCACTATATATAAGTACAATAGAGACATTTATGTCATGTTATCTTCGAATGACATTCCCCAACACTACTTAACACGTAAGTACGTTACAGGGTAATCATTTTTTAAACAGTTAAATACCATTGGCTATGCCATTCAAGTGTAATCATGTTTTCTCTTTTTATTTTGGCATTACTGAAACAAGAAGAATGCAACTCAAGTGTTTTATTCAGAGCAGAATGTCAAAAGCCAACTATGATGCTGCTGTATTCAGCTTAAAGTAAACAGGTATGGTTCTGCGAGTTGAAGAAGACCTCCTGAAAAGTACTGAGTGCTCATAGCAACTTTTGAAGACAGTGATAGTTCAGGGTGCTTGATAAATAGTACGGAAAATACAATGCTTTATGCAATCAGGCCCCAACATTACAATGTTTTATAATTTTTTAACTTTTTAAAATGTGATGCCTGATAAAGAAATATCACTATAATGTTAGTATATCTAACATATTCCAAAAGCAAACTCACTTTCATATTCAAATTAAAATCTTCCTGTTTATTGCATTTTTATTAACTATGTGGGTACTTGAAAGAAGCCTATTTAATTAGCATCTTACAATTTGTTTTCCTATTTCAACTTCACCCATTTCTAGAACTACAGTGTCAACTGCATAATGCTCGGTTCAACTGGTAAAAATCCAAGGAGCCAACCCTGCAAACCTGTATTTACACAACAATTCTCAGTGAAGTCAATGGGACAGTTCCTGCAAGTGAAGGCTACCATTAGAAGTGTTTGAAGTAGAGGTTTCTATATTACCAACTATTTTTACAATACTTTGACTCCCAAACGCACACATTTTATTTTGAGACCAGAATTATTTGACTAAAACATTCCAAATCAAATATCCATATAAATATACACAGATGACATTTTACAAAAAGACTTACCTCAAATTTAAACCATTCTGAGTTCCACTGAGGATTGAGGGATTTGGGATACACATCTGTCTTAAACGTGGTATTTCCAAATTTTACCTAAAAATACAAGCAAACATTCAATGACAAATAAAAGAATATCATTTATTAGTACTTAGTAATTTATTCCCAAGTATATTGCTAGTTAGCTACTGAAACAGATCCACAGGATCTGTGCTATACCTCAGCTTTTAAACAGTCTCTTGGAGGAACCCCTTTAGTGTGTCAGACCCCCCAGGCATCTGACTCTTTCTTCACAGTAGGCCATGCAGCCTCACTGCCTCCAATACTGAGACTCGGGGCTACTGCTTCACAGCATGAGCTCTTTCCAGATAGTCCAGTTTAGACAGACTCCTGGTTAACGACTTGTACACTCTTCAAGAACTAATGCACCTCAGGAAATATTCACAGTGGCACCACACAGCATTTTTAAAACAGAGGAGGCTTTGTTACTCAACTGGAACACAACACTGTCACCCCATCCAAACCCTCCTATCATTCCTGACGGCCCCCCTGAACCTCTGCCCCATCAAACCCGACTGCCACCTGCCACCCCATCCAACCCCCCTCCTTCCTGACTGCCCCTTCCCGAGACCCCTGCCCCCGACTGCCCCCTGCCGCCTCATCCAACCCCCCCCCTCTTCCTGACTGCCCCCCCCAGGACCCCTGCCGCAATTCAACCCTCTGTCATCCCCCAACTGCCCCGACCCCTATCCACAACCCCACCCCACCCACCACCTCAAACTTCCCTGCCCTCTATCCAACCCCCTCTGCTCCGTGCCCCCTTACCGCGCTGCCTGGAGCACCGGTGGCTGGTGGCGCTACAGCCGCACCGCCCGGCTGGAGACGGGCCACGCCGCCACCGCCGCACAGCACAGAGCACCAGGTCAGGCCAGGCTCTGCAGCTGCGCTGCCCCAGGAGCTCACAGCCCTACTGCCCAGAGCACTGCGCCGGGAGCAGAGTGAGCGAGCTGAGGCTGCAGGGGAGGGGGAACAGCAGGGGAGGGGCTGAGGGCGAGCCTCCCAGGCCAGGAGCTCAGGGGCTGGGCAGGACAGTTCCGCGGGCCGGATATGGCCCACCTCTGGTCTAGAAGATAGCATCAAAGATGCTTAGTTTTGCAGTTCTCAAACTGTGGATTTGTGTCTCCAGAGATAACATGCTTGTTAACAGCAAAAATGTTTTTAAATAAATAAATAATATATAGAGGTGAAAAATAACAGACCTCAACGCTATTGTCTCTCTGCAAATTTGTGTACACAGAGTCAATCCCTTACCTCTCTCTAAAAGTGCAAAGTTTCAAAAAGTTCACTGAATAGGAGATTGTTGGGGAGGAATAGATCTGGACAAGGTGAAGTCTGGAGATAAATGTGAGAAGGGAGGGACAGGCAGTAGAAACAAAAGTGAAACTGTTTGAGCAGCATATTCCAGGAATCTTGAGGTCTTTCTGAGTGTAGCCTTCACTGATTTGAGATCTACCATACCATTATAGGAAAACCTATAATGGCAACAAGCCGTAAAAAGAGACCCAGTTTGGGAATATTTTAATGACGTTCCTCTACCTGTGGGTAAGAGAGGCATGCGTGCAAAATGCAAAAAGTGCAACAAAGAAATGCAAGATCTCGCTGCCCCAATGAAACAACATCATTAGAAGTGTTCCTTCTCAGGAGGAAGCTACGTTGAAGACGATGAAAGTAACATGTCTGAACATCCAGGATCTTCAGGTTGGTAAACTTTTTTATTTCATATTCTTTCTTAAGGAATGCCAGTCTTCATTCTGGACTATTCTTGAATTCTCATGTTTGAGCAAAATATATAGTTGTTACTCTGTGGTACTATCATTTTAGATGTAGCTGTGATAAAAAATAAATCGCTGAAATAGGCAGATCTTCCTTTTACTATTTCACCTTTAAAGTAGTACTGAGTATCAGTGAATGCAATGAGTAATACTAAATGAGCTGTATGGTAATAATAATTAAATAAATGCATTGACTTATTTTGTTTAGGAGAATCCATCCTCAACATACAGGATTCTGAAGACTATCCACCTTCAAGATCACTATCATCTTCTATATTTTCAGAGTTATCTGCCAATGATAGCGTTTCAATCACATCATGCATGTCATATAGCCACAGTATATCAACTGTAGCAAAAAGGAAAAAAAAAAAATCTCCATCATCCAGAAACAACCATAGACAAATTTGTGATAAGAACCAGATTACAAAAAGAGGTAATTGATGAAAAAATTGCCCAGTTTGTTTATGCAACAAACTCTCCTTTCCGTCTGATTGAGAACTCACACTTCATTAACATCGCTCGGTCATTAAGACCAGGATACAGTCCACCCAACAGAGCAGATGTTGCAGGCAAATTGCTGGATAAAGTGTATGAAAAAGAAATTGAGCAGTGTGCAAAAGGTCTAGAGCAGGGGTAGGCAACCTGCTGATTTTCAGTGGCACTCAGACTGCCCAGGTCCTGGCCACCGGTCCGGGGAGCTCTGCATTTTAATTTAATTTTAAATTAAGCTTCTTAAATATTTTGGAACCTTATTTACTTTACATACAAGAATAGTTTAGTTATATATTATAGGCTTATATAAAGAGACCTTCTAAAAAGGTTAAAATGTATTACTGGCACGCGAAATCTTAAATTAGAGTGAATAAATGAAGACTCTACTTCTGAACGGTTGCCACCCCCTGGTCTAGAGTGTGAAATTGTTAACTCGAGTCTTGATGGGTGGAGCAATGTCCACAATGATCCTGTTTTATGTGCTTGTGTGACAATGGAAGAAGCACATTTGATACATCAGGAAATGCATACACACAGAATACTGACAAGCAGTAGCAGTAAAAGCTGTAACAAACTGTGAAAAACAATTCAAATGTCCAGAATCATAGAAGATTAGGGTTGGAAGGGACCTCAGAAGGTCATCTAGTCCAACCCCTTGCTTAAAGCAGGACCAATCCCCAGACAGATTTTTACCCCAATTCCCTAAATGGCCCCCTCAAGGATTGAACTCACAACCCTGGGTTTAGCAGGCTAATGCTCAAACCACCGAGTACACTCCTTGGTCACAGACAATGCTGCAAATGTATCCAGATGGCACTGTCACAGCCAAAGTTCTCAACATTGGGCTTAAGAGAAATATTGAACACATGCTAAGTACCCTGAAGCCTATTTCTGTGGCCTTGAACAAAACACAGGGAAATAACTCTTTTATTGCTGATGCTGTAGAAATTTGGAAGGAACTGAGTGAGATCTTAAAAAGAGAAATATGCAGTGACAGAGTTAAATTACAAGCATTAAAAAAACGAATGGGACAAGCGCTATCTCCAGCTCATTTTCTTGCAAATATTCTCAATACTCGGTAGTAGGCTCAAACCTTAACTGCTGAAGAAGAGGAGTGGGCTATGACATGGACATCCAGCAATCATCCCTCCATAATGCCAACTATAATAAACTTCAGAGCTAGGGGAGAACCTTTCAAGAAATATATGTTTGCTGATGATGTTTTAAAGGAAGTCACACCAGTGAGCTGGTGGAAGTCACTTAAGCACTTGGATTCAGAGACTGTTGAAGTAATAATCTCACTTTTTACAGCAGTAGCTTCTTCTGCCAGTATAGAAAGAATATTTTCTTCCTTTGGACTAGTTCATTCCAAATTGAGAAGTCGTTTGGGATCTGAAAAAGCAGGAAAGCTTGTTTTTCTTTGCCAGATTATGAATAAACAGGAAAATGAAGGTGAAGACAACTGAGTTAGCTGCAGAAGCCAATATTTTAAATTTCTCATGTTGACCTAGCTGACATAGTCGATTTAAATGAAATTTTTAAAATAAAGATTAAGTATTTTAATTAAAAACAAAACAAAAACAAATGATTTTAAAAAACTTGAATGTTTTACTAAATTCAAAAATTCATATGCTTGTTTTCTTAAAATATCGTATGTTTGCTGTTGAAGAAAAAAATCCAGAATACATAACGTTGTTGTTTTAGTTAAATAAAACAATGTAAATGTCTGTCTGATGATGTTCTCCTCCTAATACAGCATGGCAAGAAAATCCTCCAATATTAATGATTAACCTGTTGAACTGGAGATAGTTCACCTCCCAAAGACTTCATAAATACCTGCTTCAATTACTTTTGGTAAATAAAATAACCAAACAATCATTCATTTTTTGATACAGCTGTAAAACTAATCTGAAAAGTTTTCAAAATAAATCACTTTAAAAATGTATACTGTGTACCTTCTAAAAATGAAACCTACATCTATCTCTGAGTTGTGAAGAATATGTATTAAGGTTATAACAACCAATAAGAATGCACTTTTATGTAGAAATCCATGATTAAAGTTTTCCTGACTAGTGAAGTAAATCAAATCCACCCTTATGCGGACCGTAAATATATTATCTCCACAAATCTATGCTCCAAAATAATTAAAAGTGATTACTCTGGAACTATACTCCTGATACAATCGCAATCCAACACAAAAGTCACAGCAGTAAGATACGTATCAGAGGGGTAGCCGTGTTAGTCTGGTTAGTCTGTGAATGGCTTGCCAATTACAGAACCAGTTTCTCCTCCCTTGGTTTTCACACCTCAGCTGCTGGAACAGGGCCCCATCCTCCCTGATTGATCTAACCTCGTTATCTCTAGCTTGCTTCTTGCTTGCTTATATATACACACCTGTCCCTGGAAATTTCCACTGCTTGCATCCGAAGAAGTGGGTATTCACCCACGAAAGCTCATGCTGCAAAACTTCTGTTAGTCTATAAGGTGCCACAGGATTCTTTGCTGCTTCAGCAGTAAGATACATTATAACTCTCTTTTCAGACAGCATTCACCTGTCCATAATACTAATTATCCCAAAAAGCAGGGACAAAGGGCAACCATGGACATGTGAATGCAAGATATTTGTACCTATCACTGGAATATCAACTAATATTCTCTATACTTCTATTGATTATTGGAGTTTCAGTTTACTAACAGTGTGGTTTAAAGACATAGTGCCAATTTTTTTCAAGGGTTTATAATTCAGCTGTTTTAAGTCACACTGAACTGAAACTCGGAATATCAGTTGTCACACTGGTTATTTTGTTATTCCAAACAGCTGTGTTTAATTCTGATAAGTATATTTTGTTATTTTTAAATAATATCTGCTCTTGTGATTTTAGTCACCATTTTTTCCACTGGCAACTGCCCTATCTACCTCCCTACCCATGGCTTCTTCCCAGGAGTTCACGCTAACATTTCTTCCTAGATGCCCACCCACTCAAATTAAACATGGCAAAGAAAGAATCCACCTCCCCCAAAGCCCTTACCCCACTCCTTTCTCCATCACAGCAGATAATTACACCATCCTTTCTATATCAAAAAGCAACCACCCCAATGCCATCTTCAACTCCTTTCTCTCCTTCCTCCTCCTGCCTTTCAATGCTATTGCTAAATCTTCATTTCTTCTTCTAGAAGTTCGCCAAATTCTATCTCTACTGCCAAAACCATCATTCATGTCTTGGTAATCTCCTGCCTGAACTACTACAACCTCCTATTCCTTAGTTCAGAGGTTCTCAAACTGTGGTCTGCGGACCACCAGTGGTTTGCTAGCTCCATTCAGGTGGTCCGTGGATAGTTCCCTCTAAGGTGCACGCTGGGCAACCACACACAAGAGAATGAATGGCCATCCACCTAATTAGTGGAGCCGCGCAGGCATGGCTCCATTAATTAGGTGCCTGGACCCTGGAGAAGACGCACATGTAAGGTGAGGTGGCCTTGGGAGGAATGGGGGTAGATGGGAGGGGGCAGTGGGGTGATACGAGGGGGTGGGGGGCATATGGGATGTGCAGGGCTGTGGCCAGAGAAAGAGGCGACTTTCCCCAACTCCAGGGCTGCGGCTGCCAAAGAGAGACAGCCCTCCTTCCCAGCTTCAGTTCTGGGGCTGCTGCAGTGGGGGCGAGAGGGGCACATCCATCGCATTAGAAAGGTAAGACTGCTGCTATTAAAATATGAGTTTTATGTGTAGAACAAAAAAATGTTAATTATTATTAAGGGTTGTTTTTTTTAATACAGCACTTTTATCCAAAGCACTTTACAATAGTTAGCTAACAGTACAAACAACATTTGGAAAGATCATTAAGTAGTCCACCGAGACCCTCAGCAATTTTCAAGTGGTCCGCGGAAAAAAAAAGTTTGAGAACCACTGCCTTAGTTTACATGACTCATTTGTCACCTCCCTGTCTATCCAATAGGCCAGGGTTCTCAAAGCCAGTCCACTGCTTGTTCAGGCAAAGCCCCTAGCGGGCCAGGCTGGTTTATTTACCTGCCGCATCCAATATGGCTCCCACCGGCCGCAATTTGCCGCTCCAGGCCAATGGGGGCTGCGGGAAGCGGCGCGGGACGAGGGAGGAGCCAAACCTGCAGACACAGCAGGTAAACAAACTGGCCCGGCCCGCCAGGGGCTTTCCCTGAACAAGCGGTGGACCGGCTTTGAGGACCACTGCAATAGGCCACTGCTAAACTCATCTTCCTCTTCCACTACTCTGTCATCACTTACAATTCACTCCCTCAATGGTTTTACAATGTTGTCTACATCTAATTCAAACTGCTCATCTTCACTGTGAATGGTCTAAACAGCTCTTTCTATATCTCTGTGTGAAATGTTTGTATGAAAACCAAAAAAAGCATAGCATATTGTTACTACATTTTCTATATGGCAACTCAAAACAAATTTTGTTTGATAGTACAGTAGTTGTAAATAAATGCAGTATCACAACATTGGGTCTTGTTCCCACAGTCAGCTCTGTAGAGACAAACCCATACGCCTATCAATGGGGCTTCACGGGCAGGGTGAGAGGGGTGCAGGGTCTGCCAATTCAAAGCTCACAGGAAGATCAGACTTAACTAAAAGACTTAGTGAGTGGCATAGGCTTTGTCTGAAAACAGAAAATACTTCTAAAACAGATTTTAAAATAACTAAAGCTATGGTTCTAAGAAAATGTAAGACTGAGCAGTGAAACCTTAAATCAATTTTCTATCAATTAAAATGGATGTACCACATAGATGCATACAAGTAGTTAATTGCACAGCTTTGTAGTAACACAAATGTACAAGTTTCAGAGTAGCAGCCGTGTTAGTCTGTATCCGCAAAAAAAACAGGAGTACTTGTGGCACCTTAAAGACTAACAAATTTATTTTAGCATGAGCTTTCGTGAGCTAAAGCTCACCACTTCTTTAGCTCACGAAAGCTCATGCTAAAATAAATTTGTTAGTCTTTAAGGTGCCACAAGTACTCATGTTTTTTTTACAAATGTACAAGTTCATCTGCTGAAGAAAACATGCCAAACACCCACAGATAAAAGTCTTTAAAAGCTCTGCTTGCAAAGTCTAAGTAATTTGTAAAGTGAGCACAAGGAATAGCAATAGCTCCAGGTTTTTCGCTTTATTAATTCAAATCCTCAGAGAAATTAAAAGCAAAAGACTAGCATCAACTGTACACTGACATCACAAAACCAAGCACTAAAGCATACAATTATTAAAAAGAAAACTAAAGGCTTTCAGCAACATTATTAAGTTTGCTAAGTTCAATATATGTAGTATTTTTTTATTCCTACCTTCCTTGTTGAAAATGAAGTTTAATGAAATTATTGTTACTAGGGAATATCATAAAACATATAAGACTCTCCACTAAGTGAAACAAACACTAATGTAAATTTGTCCCAATATTTGGCAAAAACAGGCTTGTATAAAACCAACAATAATGTTTCACAAACTGTTCTAAACTCCCATAGAAATAGTTGTTCATAAATTAATCATACATATGCAATGTTTGAAATCCAAACATTGCGGCACTAGGAACTAAAAAGTGAAACTAACAAACTATAAAAGTAAAATAATTTCATAGATTTAAAAGAGTTAAACATGAAGGCAAATACCATCAGATTAGGCCTGAATAAAGACTGGGAGTGGCTGGGTTATTACAAAACCTAAACTTAATTTCCCGAATACTAATTTCTCCCTACTGTTACTCACACCTTCTTGTCAACTGTCTCTAATGGGCCACTCTCTTAACACTTCAAAAGTTGTTTCTCCTCCCTTGGTATCCTGCTGTTAATTGATTTCTCTCATTAGACTGACTTAACACTTGGTAAAGCAACCCACATCCTTTCATGTATTTATACCTTCTCCTGTATCTTTTACGTCATACATCTGATGAAGTGGGTTCTAGCCCACGAAAGGTTATGCCCAAATAAATTTGTTAGTCTTTAAGGTGCCACAATGACCCTCCCAGAACAACAGCACCCTAGGAGAATAAAAAATTTAGTCAGGCATATTTATAGTACAAGTCATAGACTGATCGCGGACCATGAATTTTTGTTTATTGCCCATGACCTGACAAGGACTAACAATATCCACGACTAAATCTTAGCCTTAGATATGAGCCAGAAACCATACACAATTTGCCTTTCATACTGCATTTAGAGTTAGAATAATAGAATATTAGGGTTGGAAGGGACCTCAGGAGGTCATCTAGTCCAATCCCTTGCTCAAAGCAGGACCAATCCCCAGACAGATTTTTACCCGTTTCCTAAATGGCCCCCTGAAAGATTGAACTCACAACGCTGGGTTTAGCAGGCCAATGCTCAAACCGCTGAGCTATCCCCTAAGGCTGACAGTTAAAAGAACAAATCCTCTTACTAACCTAGAAACTACTGAGAAGATAAGAGGCCTAGAACCCTACAACCCCATTTTTAAAGCCACTGTTCAGATCAATACCACATTAAAGCCAAAAGATTAGGCAGAGATGTCAGTCCATTCCCTCTGGTCGAGGGCCATCCTGAATTTATCAGTCTCATCCTGCAGCCGAACTTGCACATTTTTTAAACAGGCAACAAAAAACTTTCAGGACTCACGAAATCATCACATCTTTCGGTGTGACACGGGGATATCACATCACAAAAACCATGTGGGATGACACACTGACTGCATGACAACAAAACGCTGTGGCCCACTGGGGCATCAACAGACTGAGCTGGAGCATCACCCGTTGGTGACACACTAGGGCACCACTTCTGCCACCACCCACATGACACAGCGATGGGTGGGATGGGAGCTGCGACAACCAGGCTTCACCGGGTGGGTGCCCCATGCTCAGGGAGGAACACCGAGGTGTGACCGTGCGGGGGGGCAGGACTGGGCAAGGTGAATCCGGCAGCAGGTGCTTGGAGACCTCCAGCTCCGCAGGCCACGCGGGAGCAGCAGGCAGCTCCGCACAGGCGCGTGGCCTTGGGGTGGGAGGCACGAGGCACAACCCCGCCCCGCCCCAGAGATCAACAGCAACCCGCGCCCCTGCCCTTCCCCCACACCTCCACGAAGGCGTCAGTCAGGTCACTGGCTCGGTCCATCACTGGCAAATGGCGCCCGGCCACGATCTTGACCTTCAGCTTCCCCGGCATCTTCCTGCCCCCAGCTGCAAGGAGAAAACAACAACAGCAGCGCGTTTGTGTCCCAAGGAACGGTAAGGGAGCGACGTGCGCATGCGCGAAGCTGGGCAACGGTACGCAACTCCCTCACTCCCCTCCATTCGGAGCGCCCGTGCGCATAGCCCGGGGGGGGGGTGGCAACGTTCTATGCAGCCCGACTGGGAGAAAAAGTCGTCTTCCGGGCGCATGCGCCGGCGTTGCTGGGCGATACTAAAAGAGAACCTGCTAATCGCGCCCAATGGTTATTGAAGGTTATTGCTTCGCACCGTTGTATGATGCCGAGGCCCCGCTCACCTCCCCCTCCTCCCGGCGTGCTCCGCAGAAAGGAGTAGCAGGGGGACCGCTCCTCCTCTAAACCAAAATGGCGGCCGCCCTACGCACGGACTGAGTTAGATGGTGTCGAGTACCGAATCGTCGATCGGCCATGAGCTAGGCTCGGGCTAACGCCGTTGGGTAGACAGGCGATGTGCTTGAACGCCGCATCATCGATTGAACATCCCACGGCTCAGCCTCCAGGCCACTAACGCGAGCAGGTGCGGAGGGTGGGATGCGGCCAGGCCAAGCGAAGGGTGGGGAAGGATGTCTCCGTATCTGCTCCCCGGGACCCCGGCTTGGGTACCCGTCCCAGTGCGCCTGGGCAGAGAGAGCTCGGCTCCAGCCCGCTGCTGTCCCTAAGCCTCCCGCATGCTGGTAGCACAGGTAGCACAAGAGCCTCGCTGCCCCTAGGGCCCGTGAAATGCCAGGCCGGGAGCGGTGTCTCGGCTTGTGGGTGCCACAGAAGTAAACCCCAGAAGATCCAGTCAGTTTTTATCCATCTGTGACGTTCCCCTGGTGTGAGCTGTTAGGTCACTCCAGTCCTTGACTCTGGGAGCCAGTGTTACCCTGCTCCGCTGTGAGACCCCCCCACTCCCGGGCTGTTCACGCACAGCCTCTGGCATGTAAACTGCTCTCAGCCAGGTGAGTGGGCGCTTTTAGCCAGCTGCTGCTTGGATTGTGCAACCGAATGACGCTACCCAACATCTCCGGTCCCAGAAACAACCCTAGGAATAGCAAAGAATCCTGTGGCACCTTATAGACTAACAGACGTTTTGCAGCATGAGCTTTCGTGAATACCCACTTCTTCGGATGCATCACCCACGAAAGCTCATGCTGCAAAACGTCTGTTAGTCTATAAGGTGCCACAGGATTCTTTGCTGCTTCTACAGAACCAGACTAACACGGCTACCCCTCTGATACTTGAACCCTAGGAATCTCCGTCTTCCAGTGTCCAGTTATGCTTGCTGGATGCTGCAAGCTAATATGAGTTTGTCAGTTTAACAAAGAAATTGATATGTACCAGGTTTGTTATCCCCAGGGGAGTCTCTGACACACTTCAAACCAAATGCCCTGCCTCAGGTAGAATAAACAAATAAATTTTATTAACTCCAAAAGATTGATTTTACGTGATTATAAATCAAAGCACAAGAAGTCAGATTTGGTCAAATGAAATAAAAGCAAAACTCATTCTAAGCTGATCTTAACACTTTTAGTGCCCTTACATGTGTCTCACCACAGGCTGTCTGGCTGCCCTTCAGCCAGGCTCTCCCCTTTGATCAGCACTTCAGTTGCCTAGTGGTGGTGTCTGTAGATGGTGGTGGAAGAGAGAGCCAGCATGGCAAATGTCTCCCTTTTATCATGTTCTTTCTTCCCACTTGGCTTTGCCCCCGTCCCTTCAGGGTCAGGTGGGCATTACCTCATTGCAGTCCCAAACGGACCAAGGGAAGGGGAGGTGACTCACTGGAGAGTCCAACAGATCCTTTGCAGCTGCTTAGGTCAGTGTCCTTTGTTCCTGTGAGGCTGGGCTGCGTTTGTCCCATATATGCCCTGATGAGGTGTGAGCTGTTCCTGGAGAGTTTTGCCTGGGCTTGTTTTAAGCCAGGGGTAGGCAACCTATGGCACACAAGCTGATTTTCAGTGGCACTCACACTGCCTGGGTCCTGCCCACCAGTCCGGGGGGCTCTGCATTTTAATTTAATTTTAAATGAAGCTTCTTAAACATTTTAAAAACCTTATTTACTTTACATACAACAAGATATTCAGTATGCTGTCAAATGAATTAACATAGAAAAATGATAAAAGACAAATACCATATCACCTGCGGGTGGACACTTTTGCATAAAACAGTCATTCCATATCGGACCTCTCAGTCCCCATCCTCAAAGGAAACCTGCACAACACCTTCATAAGATGAGCCTGATAACTTTGCTAAACACTAAAAATCATAGACTTTGAAGATACTTGGATTTATGGCTTATTACAAAAATCTAACCCCCTAACCTTCCTTTATCCTATGATTGCAGAGGTATTAACTGACCACTTCACCTTGAATGAGTCTTACTGCAAGTTAACTCCTTATGCTAAACAATCTGTTCCACCTTGTGAGACTGAGTACCTTTTCAAGACATGAAGAAGAGCTCTGTGTAAGCTCAAAAGCGTCTCTCTTTCGCCAACAGAAGTTGGTCCAATACAAGATATTACCTCACCCATCTTGTCATTCTAAAATTTATTGAGGTTTTTAATCTCATGATTTTTTGAACATTTAGGATTGGCAATATTGTATGTCTATGGATTTTTTAAAAAAAGTTATTTATGGGATGCTCCAGATTTCTTAAACAGAACCAAAAGCCATGTAGACCAATAAATAAGAGAGCCAAAATGTGAATTATTTTGAATGAAATTTTCTATCTCATTTTCAAAATTCAGAGTTTCTGATATCATGTAATGCAGTCTTAAATGTACATAACACTTTTTATCCCAAAAGGATCCCAAGGCACTTTATATATATTGTTGTAAAATACCACTGCTGTGCAACTATGTGTTACACAGCGGATAGGAAGTGTAAATCCCAGCCTGGGTAGACATACATGTTCTAGCTCCTCTCAAGTTGCCATGCTAAATATAGTATGGTGGTGGCAGCTTGGGCTAGCTACCTGACTACATCCCCAGGTGGTCAGGTGGAATTGTACTTGAGCAGCTAGCGTGAGCCGCTGCCACAGCTACGCTGCTATTTTTAGTGCACTAGCTCTGCTTCACGTAGCATGTGTATATCTGTGTGTGCTGGAATTTACACCTCCCCACTGCTGTGTAGACATACCCACTGTTTCTGAAGTGTCTGAGGTCACACAGTGAAGAAATGGCAGAGCTAGGAATAGAATCCATATCCCCGAATCCTAGTCTGGTGTTCCATGCTGCCTGTGTGTAGTAACTCTCCTGCATCATCAATTTAAGAATTCTTGTAGACCCTTATACTCAATACATATTTATTGTCACAGCATGTATATTTTCTATATAATTATATGACACAGTTGATTTTTATAAATACTGCCCTTATGCAACATACAATCTATGATATTTAAAAGACGTTAATAAGGTTTTGTGGAAATTAAATCGTTTTATAAAAATTATGCTAAAATACCTAAAATTTAATTAAAAATTCTGCAGAAAGATATTATTTTTCTATCATCTAGAATTTAGTTGAAAGTTATATCCCTGCAAAAAAAATTCTACAGGCAAGCTTAACATTTCTATAGGAAAGCTGGTCTCTACTAAATGAGAAGATATTTCCCTAAGGACTATTGGCCCTGTTGTCAATTCCCTGTCTATTTTGTTTTGTGTTTTTTTCAATAAAAGACCAATTCATATTTGGGCAAGCAACTTCTAAACCACTGAACGAAAAAACTCAGTGATTTGTATTAGTTTATATATATAGATAGATAGATAGATAAGGAAATAGCTGGAGGCAGTACTAGCCAAATAAATTACGGTCATTTGCACCATAAGGGTACATCTTGCCAGACAAAACAAAAAATGTGTTTGAATCATGTTGGCTCCCATGAGTTGAAATGCCCTCTTAATTCTCTTTTTAAAATGCAAACTGAAGTGTTTTGAAGCTTTATTAGTAGGTCATGTTGTAGCCAAGGTTACCCCCAGTCTACAACATGGCTTCAAAGCTGTATCTGAATAAGTGGTAAGAGGGCTTTTCAGTCATGTCACCTTAAGCTAACAGTAGTGATAAACATTCTTTTCACTCATCAAGAAAAGGCCTAAGACTTTCAAAGCAGAATCTTGCTAATATTTGTCTAAAAACAATTTTTACTCCTGGAGGAATTCTGTGCCAAAATAAATAAAAATTCTGCACATAATATTTTTAAATTCTGCATATTTTATTTGTCAAAATATCATAATATAGTCATGCCAGTTTCAGTTATTTTGGTAATTTATTTCAAAATACCTGTCAGCACCTATGTCTGTAACAATACAGACAACCAAAAATATTCAGGAAATATTTTTTGACAGATAGCCTTACTAGGCATATTTATATAGAACTCTGAGTAATAGTTCATTTAAACTACAATACAGAAACATATTTCCCACTCCCCTGAGGAACAGTGCAAAAGCTTGGGAGAGTCGGGGTAACAGAGGAGATCAGGTAGCGGGAAGTAATTGTTGGGAAGGATCCTGGGAGTGAATCTGGAAGGTTGTTGGCTGTGGGTGGGAGAAATACAGAGGAGGGGTGGTTTTTTGGAGGAGGTGGGTGTTAGGAAGTTGGGAAGCCTCTGCCATGCAGACCCTGGCTGATCCCTAGCCTCTCCCATTCAATCAGGTACATCTGCCCCTATCCCCATGTGTTTCTGCACCTCCACTCAGCCACCCCCTTCTCCCTGTCCCCATGAGTCCCTGCACCCTGCTCCCCACATCCCCATGTGTTTCTGCACCCACACTCAGTCACCCTCTTCCTCTCAGCCCCATATGTCCCTGCACCCCCACTCAGCTGCTCCCTCTCCCTGTCCCCATGTTCCCTGCACCACCATTGCCATTCAGCCCCTGGCTCAATGCTTTCACCCCACTAGCTCCTATGCCTCCACCCAAGTCTGCCCCCCCCAGCTCTTCTGAAGCCCAATCTATGTGATGCCCCAGCAATCCTGTGTGCCGTGCTCTGTCTGCGCCCCCATATCCCATGTCCTCCGGTCAGGGTGCTGTGAAGAACACAGCCTCCCCGCCTCCTTGTCCACTGCTGCCCTCTGTTCTGGTGCCACAGCAGCCCCTAGTGGATGAAAGGTGTAACTGCAATGTCTCTGGCAGAATGTATTTTCTGCAAAGAAAAAAAAAATCTGTTTCGAAACATGAATTCTGCACATGCACAGTGGTGCAGAATTCCCCCAAGAGTAAATTTTGCTTGTTAACATTTAGAGGATCTTGGCTCAGTTTCTAGTTTTATTGTGCTTAACAGTCTCTTGGTTAGCGACATCCTGTGAAAAAGCCCTTTGTCAACTATATCAGCACAGGGAACCTAGTATTCCAAAGAAATGGTGATTTCTGGTTGAACCCTACTGTTTCTGTACACAGCTACATAAGTTTTGAATGAGGCTGGAGTGAAAGCTACAGACTTATAATCTAAAAATCTATTATTATTCTTTATGCATTGCTTGCATAGATACCTCCATCCTGAGTGATATGTATGCTTTCAGTATATGACCTATCCAGAAAATCCTGTGTCTACTGGGTCTGTGTATACACATACACACACACACTGTTTCGGTCCTTGTGCCCTCATTCAAGAATTTAGAAGGGGGCAAAGCCCCAACCACTATTTAGTGCTCATTTTTTCTCCATCTATTTGATATGATATAGTGTTGAAACACCAGATCATCTTTATTAGATCAGAAAACATGGTGAAATCCTGCCTTATTGATACTGGTGGGAGTTTTGCCATCAACTTCAGTGTGTCCAGGATTTCACCCTTGAGGTTTCTGATCTGTAATGAAGAAGCTCACTTAGCTTCAATAAAAGTTTAAGAGATGGTGAGGCTACTACTTACCTGGACAGAAGATTTCTCTTAATATAGGATTCATTCATGTAGCTGACAAAGACATAACAAGATCCAATGGGTAGAAGTTCAAGCTAGACAAATTCAAAATGGAAATAAGGTACACATTTTTAATAGTGATTTACCTCTGGAACAAGCTACTGACAGTGTGGTAAATTCTCGTTACTTGCAATATTTAAATCAAGACTGGATGTCTTTCCAAGAGATGTGCTCAGTGGTGAGCTGGAGCCGGTTCCCACAGGTTCCCAAGAACCGGTTGCTAAAATTAGACCTCTGTGGAGAACCGGTTGTTAAAGGGCCAGGGGGTGGGCAAAGAACTCTGGTCTGCGGGCTGGACCATCCTGTTGCTCCCATGATTCCCAGCTGGGGAGGCTGAGGCTCCCCCGGCCCTTCCCCCGCTGCCCCCCAGCTGCAGCAGGGCCAGCCGCCGGCACCAGCTGGGCAGCTCAGCTGAGCTCCTGAGTCATCCTGCTGCTTTGAGCTGCCGGCAAGGTAAGAGGGGAGGGGACTGCAAGCTCTAGGGTTGCCGGGGGGGGGCAAGTGGGGCAATTTGCCCCAGGCCCTGCAGGGGCCCCTGGCCCCACAGGTACGTCTCCCCCTGCCCCGGCCCCTCCCCCACTCCCCCCCTTAAATCAGAACTTTTTATAGGGAACCGGTTGTTAAGATTTTGGCAGCTCATCACTGGATGTGCTGTAATTCAATCACATGTAATTGGGCTTGATGCAGCAATTAAAAAAATCAATGGCCTTTTCTATGCACAAGGTCAAACTAGATGACCAGAATGCAGGGGCGGCTCCAGGCACCAGCGCTCCAAGCGCGTGCCTGGGGCGGCAAAGTCGCGGGGGGCGCTCTGCCAGTCGCCACGAGGGTGACAGGCAGGGTGCTTTCGGCGGCTTGCCTGCGGAGGGTCCACTGGTCCCGTGGCTTCAGTGGACCTCCCGCAGGCGTGCCTGCGGAGGGTCCACTGGTCCAGCGGGACCAGCGGACCCTCCGTGCTTGGGGCGGCAAAATGTCTAGAGCCACCCCTGCCAGAATGGCCTTTCCTGGCCTTAAAAGAATTTGTGAATCTTTATGGAATCAAAATAAGGATAATAAAATAGCCTTATATGCAGTAATTTATTTGTCAAGTCCATTCTAATCAATTTCCAAATGAATGGAACAGAGAAAATTGTTAAGATCCATATTCAGGATATAAAATCAAATGTTCCCAAATCAGAAGCTTTATTTTATGGAAGAATAGAATACAGAATGACTTCACAATTTCCCTTAATGTTTCTGGAGATCTCAGAAATCTCCAAAAGTTGAATATTGAAGCTATGATACAACAGATAAAGACAGATCTAGATAATTGAGCAAATACCCCTATAATACTTATGAGATGAGCTGCTCTAATAAAAATAAATGCTTTTCTTTGGCTTTTAAATCTGTGGGAATATTTATTTGGTATACTAAATCAATTAAAACTCACTGACTTCTTGTGGAAAAACAGAAAACCTTTATGTTTAGAGAAAAAACAAGGAGGCCCCTCAATTTTCCAGATAGACAATTGTATTTCTGGTCAGCTCATGTGGAATATCTTATTAAATGGATAACAAATGGGATCAGTTTTTCACTTGGACCCAAACAGAACAATACTATACTAAAAATCAGGGATTTGGAGCAATCAAATTTTTGAAATGCTCTGCTCCGACTCCGCTCCAGCTCCGAGCAAAAACCTACTGGTCTGCGCTCCAGCTCTGGGCAAAAACCTACTGGTCCGCACTCCAGCTCTGGACTTCACTCCAAAGCCGTGCTAAAAATTCTATCTTGATAATCTGTCCTGCATCTAGGTCCTGATCTGTGGCCCATTGAAGTCAATGGGAGTCTGCTGACTTCAGCAGGCTTTGAGTCAGGCTCACGTGATATTGATGATTATTTCCCATCCTCTTAGAGCACAGTCCATAGCTCATTGAAGTAATGGAAAGACTTCAGTAGGTTTTGGATTAGGCCCATACCATGCATTTTACAAAGATGGAGAGCCATAAAATAACAAATATTCTGTTTTGTGGTTATCCACTCTACTTAATTCCAATTTCCCTGTAGGAATGGGGAACAAAGAATTGTGATTTTTTTTTAAAAAATGATTCACTAACATGGAAATGTATATTGTTAGCTATTGCAAAATATTATATATACACCAACCCACTCACACACTAAAGAATTGAACCACAAAAGCTACACCCTTATAAAATAAGTAGATTGCCTTAATAAATCAATATTTACTTATGGAACAAGATTCACGTTTTTAGATAACACAGAAAAGTTTGAAGATAAGTAGATAAGTAAACAACTAATTTGATTTCTATCTTCCCTTTCATATTGAAGCTGAATAGGAGTTGAACTAGTTCTGTAGTCTTATGTCTGTGTATGAGGCAAACAACAATATTGTATGTACTTAATATTTTGTTTTTCACTGTATTTATGAACAGTTGAATTAGAGCAGTGATACAAATGGGAAGGCTGGAGAGATGATTTATTTTCTCAACAAGGGAGACTAGTTCTGAATTCTCTCCATGCACAGGCACACACAGTCTAACAAGGACATTACAAGCAATACACTAATAATAGCCATTATACAGCCCTTCACATTTCCAAAGCTCTCAGTAATTAACACCTATATTAATAATTACATCATATGAAACTATGTTAACAGTATTTACATCCAAATACATTCTCATTAGTTGTTTGGTGATCCTTTAACATTGTTGCCCTTGCAACTTCTCAGGACAAATGTCTAGAAATTAACCCTTTTATGAGAATTACAATATGTCAAACTAAAACAACTATTCTACATTTGCTAGGTTTTTCTTTACTGTCTTTAGCATTGTTGGTACTTTATGCTTACTTTTTCTGCACTATCGTAAATTCAATCAAAAATTAATGCCTCCTTCTCCCTTCCCCCCCAATTCTTTTTTTGGGGGGGGATGGGGGTATTACTAGCCTTGAAGTTTTACATTTTTAAAGTGTTGTCAGGGTCAAAGATGATGACACCCCAGCTTCAAAACAATGTAGTGCTTGTGAAAAGTGGACAGCCCTTGTTCATCCAGCTCACAAGTATAGCTTGGGCAGCAAGAGTAAAAACTTGCTCCCCCTTTTCCACGACAACCAGTCCTGTTTTTTTTCAGAGGGAGGTTCTTTTCAGTAGAGTGGCTGTACATACAATTTTATCTGTAGTCTGCATGACGCTTTACAGGTTATGCAGGCTATTTCTTAGAGCATTAAAGAGATTTAGCTGGCTCATAAGCTAAACAATAAGGCTCTGCATTCTAAAACTTACAATTAATGCTGTTCTTAAGATCCATATGATGGGTGGGCTTCTTGTGTTCCTCTGGAATAGCCAAGATGTGTCAAGCTATTATGTTTTAAAAAGCATTCATCAAGGAAACTCAATGAGGTTTCACTTTCAGCCGTCAGACATGACTCCCTGGTTTGCAATGCCTTGTCTCCAGCCAGTCACAACTTTTCACCGGAATATCTCATGTAGGCTTTTGTCTATACTAGAATCTTCAATTGTGTTTGACAGCAGATTATACACGTTTGACCCCCCCCCTCCAATTTAATGTTAAATGTGAGTGTCCTGCTGCTGCTGCAGAAAAGATCAACAAAGCTCAACACTTATTTTAACCAAGCATTGATACATCATACCATGAAAACACCAGTTGGGGAAGACAGCGGAAAGAACTGTGTTTGACGCCCCTCTGGAGCAGTGCTTTGAAAAGCCTGCCCCAGAAGCTTTGACTGGGGGAGTGAGCAAATTGGAAAAATTGGCCCCTTCATCACAAATCCCTGGTGGAATAGAGGGAGGGTGATGTCCTCTTGCAGACGCTCCTGGGAAGAAGAAAGGGCAATGAGGGATGGATGTATGATGCCATTTGTGTCACTGGTGGTTGTGAAAGTAGAATGAATTATATTGTAAAAATAGAAAGGATTAAAGAAATGCTGTCTGTACCTTTAAGCAAAATTGCTGGAATGCTGCAATCCAGGTGTCAGGAATACAGACATTAACGTAGGGCAATTGGTGAAGCATTAGCCTTAGATCGATAAGGGTTAGTAAGGAAGTATCAGAGGGGTAGCCGTGTTAGTCTGGTTCTGTAGAAGCAGCAAAGAATCCTGTGGCACCTTATAGACTAACAGACGTTTTGCAGCATGAGCTTTCGTGGGTGAATACCCACTTCTTTGCATCCGAAGAAGTGGGTATTCACCCACGAAAGCTCATGCTGCAAAACGTCTGTTAGGGTATGGCTACACTTGCAAATTTGCAGCGCTGCAGCAGGGTGTGAAAAAACACCCTCTGCAGCGCTGCAAATTGCGGCGCTACAAAGCGCCAGTGTAGTCAAAGCCCCAGCGCTGGGAGCGCGGCTCCCAGCGCTGTCCGTTATTCCCCACAGGGAGGTGGAGTATGGACAGCGCTGGGAGAGCTTTCTCCCAGCGCTGGCGCTTTGACTACACTTAGCGCTTCAAAGCGCTGCCGCGGCAGCGCTTTGAAGCGCTAATGTAGCCATAGCCTTAGTCTATAAGGTGCCACAGGATTCTTTGCTGCTAGTAAGGAAGTAGGATATGCATGCTGTGCCCCAGGTTAATTTTACTGTTTTGCTCTCTTTGTCCCTTTGTTTAATTCCCGCTCTTTTATCTGTATAAATAAGACTGTTTGGGTCTTGCATGGCCGCTCACATTATCTGGGTGTTATTAGCAGAGCGCTGTGCTAATAAAACAGAGTGGTCTGACAAACTGTGAGTCCTGAGTCTAACTTTGACATGGTGCAGGTTGGCTAGAGAGCAACGTAGCTGCTGCTGCTGGACACAGCAGGCTGTGAATCGGAACTCTACATTAGGGAGCTGACCCAGGGGGCATCCTCGGCATGTGAGTGAGGTTGAGCTGGAGCCCAAAGAGGAAGGGATGTCCCTGACCAATGACTGATGCTGGCAGTGGGACTCTTAGTTGCTGATCAAGGTGACTGCAGTTGATAAAGCTGATAACAATATAGTGATTTCTGGATGAACTCCTGCCTCCCCAAAGATGATAGGAGACATCTCCATGCTCAGGCAAGGCGTGGGGGGAGGGGGAGTTTGGAACCCACTACCCAGCAGACCCACTAGCACTACACCTCTTTTCATTGCAGAAAATTCTAGGGTAGACACAGCTTTAGATATATCACATACATGGTGGAAAGAAAGGAGGAGATGGGTGATCTGACTTATTGGCACATGTTAAGCTACTGTGAATTAATCTAGCCTGCCTTCCTGACTACTAGCTACCCAATGCTTCAAACTCTTATTGTAAACACTTCTTGGCATTTATGTAACGCTTACATCTTAACTGCAAACTATTGTACAGTATAAACCTTGTTACTGGGCAGATTAAGGCAGGATCCTTGGTCTCACTGTTCCTTCCTGGGTCCCGGATAATATCCATGCTTGTCCTCTCCTGTTTAGTCTTAATTCATCCCTGGCACAGTTATGTTCATTGATACACATGACCCTGTTAACAGAAATTTATGGAGCACTTTGAAATATGAGCATAGTGTCCCCCAAACTGCTTTCAAAATATGAAAAATGCTCATTCATCAGTCCTGATCTTTTCTTCCTTTGCTTTTCTGTACAGGAAAATTATGGGCATGATCTTGGACTATCTAACCATTTGACAGTGGTGTTGGTAGACACCTACTTTGATTTTATTAGCAAACATCATTAAGTAGGATTGCTTCAAAAGCCTAAACAGGAATATAATATTATCACATTTAATACCTCTCTAAGGTGATGATTGACATTACTGAAGTGGCTTACAAAAAACATACAAAATATTAAAACCAAAACTAAAGGTGAATAGGCCACCAGCCAAGACCAAAGGATCAAGCAGATGGACAAATCCAGGATGATTACCTGAAAGCTTCTACTAACATGAAAGACAATTCCTAATTAATGCATACAATAAGAAGAAAGATTACCAAGTTAAAAAAAAAAAGAATGGAACAAAGGATGGAATCCCTGGGTGGTCAAGGGTAAGGACCTTAGTGTATGCCCTTAAGAGTCAATTTAAAAAACATCCCTCAGTAGAGACATCTCAAAATCTAATGATTGTAGAAGAATGTTAAAGCATCTACTTCATTGAAAAAGGAAGTTGTTTGTTTTAGAGTCCTTAACTCATCAATATGAAAGTATCATGGCTATGAAGCTTCAGAAATGGTCCAATCAAACACTTGCATGAGATTGTTTTCTCTCATAACATTTTTTTACATTAAATGTAAAGAATGGAAGCTAAGGTTAAAACACTAAATCTATCTAAAAGCTGAAAGGGTAGGAAACTCAGAGCAAAGGCTGATGTGCCATTCTTAATTCTTTTACTTTGCGACTGAGATTCTCCCAGCATGATGTCTGCTGCTAGAAATACATGCAGTTGAAATCAATGGCCACAAAAGCATTAACTCTCTTATTTGTGTCTAGGTGGTGTATCTTCTTTCCAAGTACTTTTAGATGACCTCCATCACCATAGTAACTGACAACTTCTCAAGTATTTCCTATGAGGAGGGAAGTATTATTATTCGCATACTACAGCTGAGGAATGGAGGCACAGAAAGATTAAGTGACTTGCCTAAGGTAACACAAGAAGTCTGTGGCAGAGCCAGGTATTGATTCCTGACTCTCAGTTGAGCACCTTAACCACAGATCATCCTTTGAGACCAGGATGATTTCTAAATACCACATGAACTTCAGTGCCTAGCTCAGCAGGGTAAACTAAGAGCAGAGTTTTAGCCTTAATTCAGATGTTTCTGTTTTTGTGGATTTTGAGCAGAACTTATATTGTTTTACCCTTGATATTTTTTGTGTGTGTGAAAAAAGCATGACAGCATTGATTTACAAATTTAAAAGGGCATGAACTTTTGCAGATAACATCCTAAACATCTTTCTTGTGGTATCTCCTATGTTAAGGGTCCCAGATAATGAAAACACAATATGCAGTCAAGGATTTGTTTTGTTTTGTTAAATAGTCCTTTTTGAAATATTATTACAACTTTACTATTTGTGGATTAAAAAGGAGTAGTTATATAGCATGTGATACATTATCATTAATCTGTGGCCACTAACTAATACGATCTTTTATTGGAACTAATTTGTGGGCTTCAGCATTGTCACTATGCACAAACAACTTTATATACACATTAGCTATTTCATTATAATATCTGCTGATGTGTCTTCATCTTTATTGCAGCTGACCCAGAAGCTGTTCCTGAGGTCCCAAACCAATGTTTGAGAGAGACTGGAGTATGGATGGAAGATAGTTGGCTGAAGCTCAAGCCATATAAAAGAGTGAAGTGATACTAGCAGGTTGGGGGAAGGGATGGTGATGACAATTACTTCACCTATCATTGAGGGTGTGTACCTGCTATTTGTAATTTATTTTCATAACC
The DNA here is from genome assembly GCF_020497125.1 of Mauremys mutica. Lineage (NCBI taxonomy): Eukaryota > Metazoa > Chordata > Testudines > Geoemydidae > Mauremys > Mauremys mutica. The sequence continues at coordinate 121,149,487 of NC_059072.1, read as the reverse complement.
TGGGATTGTGTTGCATGATCAAAGAGCAGCAGTGTCCAGGAATATTTTTTACCATGTGCACTTGGCAAGAAGATGGCGACTGTCTTGTTAAAATGCAGACCTTGTAATTATAACCTATTCCCTTTGCACCTCAAGACTGATTTCCTGTAATGCACTATACATAGGGCTACATTCTAAATCCATCTGGAAGTTTAAGATGGTGAAATATTCAGGTCTCCCACAATTAACAAATTGGTGCTTTCTGAGTAGAACATCTACCAGCACTGGCTGCCCACTGGTTTCTGGAATGAATTTAACATATTGATTTTAATCTATAGAGATCTATGTGATTTGGTGCCTTCCTACCTGAGAGACCACCTCTCTCCTATTCCCTACTGCTACAGTTGCAATCAGTAGGCACTAGATTTAAGAGAGAGGAGGCTGGCTAATGTTCACTGCTTCCCTTGGATTAGAATAGATTTACATGGATGTATTTGAGTAACTGCACCATACAGAGCATTTTAGCCTTAATAGGTATCAAATAAACCTGTATTGGGTAAGGCAGGGAAGAGGTATCATGTTTCTTGTAATTTAATCATGCCTGCAAACCTTTTGGAAGATGTTGTTATGAGCTGGATAAAACCTTGTAAATTAAGTTAAAATCCCACTGAGATTGATAAGTGTGAATTTACCCTTCAATTAATTTACTTAAGCATAAGCCCCTTCCTAAGGCAAAAGGTGGGTGTGAACTTGCCCAGAAGCTTTTGGCTGAGTATTGTTTGGGGTAGGGGTCAAGGGAGAAGACACAGAAACTGAAGACAAACAAAAACAGGGACGGAGAGGCAGAGGCCAAAAAAAGGGGAAGGGTGGGGGGTGTAAAAAAGCCTCATTAGCCTGTGAGCACAGTGTGACCCTAGAGAGAACGTTTGGGTCTGTTGGCTAAAGAGGCTTGGCAGCTAAACTAAGAAACTGCTCCTTTTGTTCTTGGCTCCTTCTACAATGCAAACTTTGTACATTCTTTGTCAATAAAGCTGCATCAAAGAAATACCTGTCACCTATTTCTACTCCCCTTTGGAACATCCCCAGAGTCTGTAATTCAAGTACTGTAGCTGCTCAGGTCAAAAAGAGGCAACAATATTGAATACAATTATTCAAATTGTGACTGGATACATTGTTCCAGCCTTCCTTCTACTAGGTGTGCTTTGATGAAAGATTGAGGGTGGGTATGAAGATGTAACTGGTCATGATGAGACATTAAAAACAAATATTTGTGACTTTAGCCTTTAAGGTACAGCACATAGGAAGCGGTGATCCGCAGCTGCACACTGCTTCAGATGAAACAGCTAAAGAGGCATTTGCCTCAAGGAAGAAGTACGGTTCTAGGAGCTCACTAACGTGCTGGAGAAAAGCTATACCCAGTATGGGGTGCAACCTAATCCCTTCACTTCATTGGTCCTTTTCTTTGGGCCAGTGTGAAGAGTGGAGTCATGTCCTCACTTCCTCCTTGCTGTCTTTGGGGAGCACAGGGAAGTAGGGAGGGAGCAGTCCTTATGCTTCCCAGAGAGTAGGAACTGCAATTCTGCCCACCCCTTACACAGGCTGTGCAAGGACAATGGAAGGTTCCTTGGGCCCTTGCCATCCACTGTACACTAGCATAGGGGCCAGAAAGAATCTACCCTGAGTAATTACTAGGGATTGAAAGAATAAGGATAGACACAGCTACAAAGCATGTATGGATTAAGCGGGTATAGGTCTACTGCTAAAATATCTAAATTATAGTATTGTGCTGAAGAAAATGGTAGATACTGGATATGATAACTGAAGTGAATGTTCAAATTGGTAAGAGAAAGAGAGACAAGGAGATCTCTAGCTTCAATTCTCAGCTATGCAACTAAATATGTCTGGCCTTCTCTTTAACATTGTGTTGCTTTAGTAGATTTCTCCTCTCTTCTCTGTGTGTGGTATGTGTGCAAAAATCTGTTTAATTTATCAAAAATGATGCTAAATTATAATGTTGGGGAAAAAAGACCACTACCGCCAGCCTAAATCTTCACTCAAAATTCAACCAAAACCAAACCCTTGAGGTGTCCAATTTATTGCTTATTTGTTTAAGTGTTTACTTGAACCCTATACAAGTCTCATTTTCAATGAAAGCTGCAAGTAGAAATGCTCGCATATCCCTAAAGGGTCTTTTTATTATTATTTCATAATAAGCAAGAAGCAGACAGTACTGGTAACCTTGCAAGAAAGAGTGATAAGATATCCAGCCCAGACAAGTTCAGATAAAGTTCAAATGCTTGATTAACTTTTGGATTCCTGTTCACAACAAATTCTCAGTACATCTGAGGTTTATACATCACTAATCTAAATGACAAAATGGCTCTCACTTTAAATTCTACGATCAGCCTACTCTTAGATAATCCATTCTAGATTTACACAGTATAACCGAACAGCAGAACTTTGGCTTTCATTATATTTTAATTAAGTCAATTGAATTACTCCAGATTTAGAGTGGTGAAAGAGTGGAATCTTTCCCCTTTTCCTTATCAGTATCGAACTCAAATGAAAAATCTGTTACTATATTGAATTTTTCCAGTACACATTTCATTCACAGGAAATGGAGAAAGGAAAGGATACCACAGAGAGAGATGACCAAAAAAAAAAAAAAAAAAAGAGGAAATGAGATGCTAGATGTTTCCTCTTTTCAAAATGCTACTGCGCTTAAGAGCCAAAATTTAAATCTAAACCAAAGGGAGTTTGGGATGAATAAAATTTCCAGGATTGACACTTTATACAGGATCTTTCATCCAAGGATTCCAAACTGCTAAAAAATGGATTCTCATGTTACCCTTGCAAGGAAGTAAGCATCATGCCTCTTTTACAGATGGAGAAATGGTGGTAGGGAGTGGTTAAGTGATTTGCCCAAGGTCCCCACTGTAAGTGAATGGCAGAATCAGGAAATAGTGTCTATAACTCTTGACTGTGCCTCTTGCTCTGACCACAATATTTCAGTCCTTCCATTTTCAAGATATGCTGTATCTTTAAGGCAAGAGGAAAGAATGACTAGAATATAGTTTCACCCTTTTTGACCCATGCAGTTAATCAATATTCAGGGTGTTGTGGGATGTTTCTGTTAGGAGAAGTTAATGATTGAGTTAGGTGTTTATTTGATGCAAGCCTGTTTATTTACAAAGAATGTACAGAAAATCCTACAGCAGGAGACAGTTTGCTGATATTTTCAAGGTTCTTTCCAGCCAGCTCTCTGACCAAAAAAACCCTGCTTCCACTTGGCTTCTCCTGCTGTCTGCTTTTGCCCACAGATATATACACCTCCACCAAACACTAGCCAGTCCCCCACATTAACCCCTCCACCCACATAGCTCAGCTTCTGACCAGCCTTGCATATGGCCTTGTGTTTTTGGCAATGGCTCTTATTGTTTCAGCTTCTTACTCCACAAAGGAACTCATCTGCTTTTTGCATTTATCTTTAATAAAGGGCAGCTATCATACCCACCAGCTTCAATGGTTTCACACAACCTTCACCATAACAATAACATCTTTTATTGAAATAGGACATGGGAAGTTGTACCAGTAACATTTGATCTCAGTTAGGGAGACCATCATTGCAGTGCTTTCTGCAGGAAATTGGTAATAATATATGGAGCTATACCTATCTTGTAGAACTGGAAGGGACCCTGAAAGGTCTTTGAGTCCAGCCCCCTGCCTTCACTACAGTGGTAGCTCCAGGCACCAGTGCTCCAAGTGTGTGCCTGGGGTGGCAAGCTGGGGGGTGGGGTGTGCCCTGCTGGTCCCTGTGAGGGTGGCAGTCAGGCAGCCTTTGGTGGTATGCCTGTAGGAGGGCTGCCAGTCCTGTGGATTTGATGGCAATTCAGCAGTGGTGGCCCCCTCAATGATTGAGCTCACAACCCTGGGTTTAGCAGGCTAATGCTCAAACCACTGAGCTATCCCTCCCCCCTAGAACAATTTGTGCTGGAATTAAAATCTTATGGGGAAATTACAACATTTTAATATCCATCATCATCATTGTCTACCAAGTGGCTGCATGAAGATACTTGCATTTTATATGAAATTACTTACTACTACTCACTTCATACAAAATTGGTGTAACCATGGGCATTGGTTTTCTGATTTCTGTAGGGGTGGTGGGCAAGTTCACAGTTAAAACATACTCCATTTCCTGTAGGGGAAAAGGCAATTAGGGATACAGAATTCCTCAAGGTCACTGTAATACAGCTGGCCACCATCCTAGTGCCCCCTTATGGCTAGAAGTCACTCTACAGCATCCTGCCTATGTTTTCCTCCTCTTCTGGCCCTTTTAAGAACTCACAGCCTACAGGGAGTTCAAACAAATGCCCTCTGGGGTCACTTTGAGTCCTCTGGGTTCACTCTGGCCCTCTAGGCCTCAACCCCCATTCAGTGTTTCTCTGCTAATTAATCCAAAAACAACATAAACACAAACTCACACACTCTCTCCCCTGCTTAGACAGAGCTCTCCTGCTCTTCCCTAGTAACTCAGGAGTCTTCTTACTCCCTGCAATTTCTACAGACATCACCACTATCTCCTGGATTTACCCTTTCCCTACACTTTCCTGCTCTTTTATATGAGGATTGCCTGATTCAACCCAGGTGTGGTTCATTCAGTAATCAGGGCTGGCTTAGCCCCAGCCCCTCAGGCCCACAAGCAAGCCACCCAGTAATAGTCACATCTAGGAATCACAGTTACATTTTTTAAGGTATATGTGACTTTTATCCAGACAAAGATATATAACAACTTTAACCGTTAAATAGCAAAAGATTATACAGAAATGTGATTATGAAAAGAAAGCATAGAAAGTGAAAGCTAATATGTACCACATGCAGTATCACCTTAAACAACTGGAATAGAGTGCACAATGACACTGAGAACTAAATAATTCCCTGACGATCAGGATTTCCCCAGCAGGCACATGAACAGCTAGCAAGCTCATTAGGGAAGATACTGTAAAGTTGCATCAGTCTCAGAAGAACTGTCTCTCTCTCTGGTCTTCAAAATGGAGATTGGAATCATGTGTTCTGAATACATAATGTAGAAATAGATTCTAATTTTCACACTGCACTATAGAAAAATCAGCTTGCACTAAAATTATTTGCTTGTGTGTGTATGTATGTATACATAAATGTTTTACGAGTTATTTTGAATATATATAATGCTCTCACAACGAATTCTTTGTGTGCTTCCACTAGAAGTCAATAGTTTATCCTTATTTACACCAGTATAATTTAGAGAATTTGACCCTTAAACAATTTCAGAATGGTAGTTTTCCTTTAACCGAGCCATTTTCTCTGAAGTTTATTACATACGTTATTTTAGGACAGGTCTACACTTAAAACGCTGCAGCAGCACAGCTGCACTGGTGTTAATCCACCTCTGTGAGAGGTGTTAGCTATGTCGATGGGAGAAGCCCTCCCGTCAACACAGCGCTGTCTGCACTAGGGGTTAGGTTGGTATAACTGCTTCCCTCGTAGGTGTGGATTTTTCATACCACGAGGGATGCAGTTACGTCGATGTAAGTTGTAGTGTAGACCTGGCCGTACACATAATGTAAAACTTCTGCACTAAACTGTTATCCATCCTGTTCTCTTCACTGTTATATGGTTATGGCCAATGAAGGGTTGCCACCCATCCAGTTTTCACCCAGACAGTCCAGGTTTCGTCTTGTGTGTCCAGATGCCATTTGACAAGCCCTGATGTCTGGGTTTTTTGATCTGTGGAAAAGGTGGCAATCCTAAGTGGAAGCAAGGAGGCAGCACAGCAGCAGCTGCCACCATCACCACCTCCGGGGCCAGGCTGCTTGTCCAGCTTGTGGCGGCACCTGGCCCTGCACAGCCCACAGGTGCGGGTAAGGCAGCCTCAGCTATGATGGTGAAGACCTTGTGCAATATACAACCAGCTGGCACTGTGCACTGATGTGTTGACACAAACGTGCTTTGAGCTAAAAACCATGGGCCTAGTTCATCTCTCATGTATACCAGTATAAATCAGAGGTAATGCCATTAAAGTTACACTAGTTTCCCTGGATTTTTTTTTATTTTATATTTAAATACAGGATCTGTCTTAGTTCCCTATACCTTCAGAATAGGTCTGCATTTGCCTCTAGTGAGGTGGGGGGAGCAAGCCTTTCTGGAGCAAGGAGCTTACTTCAAGAAGCCAGAATAAAGTAACATTCCATGACTGACAGTGTACAAAGATAGATTAGTTGTGAAATTAACAAAGGTTTTGGGGGTCTTGTAAGATTTCCACTAAGGAGACCAAAATACCAGATCCATCACATTTATTCACTTGCTACAGTCGTGTCCAGGACCAGATGCTTCAAAAGAAAGTGAAAAACCTATAATGAACCTAAGCAGATGTGCACTGCTGCAGCTAATAAATAATTGGGAGAAAAAATTCCCACCTGATTTCTGTGGAGATTAGTTTATGTACTGAAAGAATGAGATTTAATTATCCTTATCTTAGCAGGTGCTGTGTACAGTAACTGCAGATGTTATTATTAGCCATAAAACTATCCAGCCACAGAATTTAACAAACCACCTGGGGCAGTGTGTTCCCCAGGCCTATGAGAGGTGAAAAATGTTTTCCTTTAATTTATTCTAAGTTTACTGGACATTAGTTTTACTAGAATTAATTCTTTTTTCTCTCATTAAAAGATCCAAAAGGAGTGATGTCTTTTCAAACTAGCCTTCATACCCATCAGGCAGAAACAAGATACAGTTTTTGCATTCTCTCCTCCAAAAAACTAGTGCAATAAATATCAAGAGCTTGGAAAAGTGACAGCATTTCAGCCAAAGAAGAAGCAAGATGCAGTTTATGAACCCAAACTTGAGAAACAGGGAGGCTACATTAGTAAAACAATCTACATTAATTCCTATTCAAGGGGTTAATTTAGCTACAAAGGAAATGAATTAGACTCTTAAAACCTAATCCAGCAAAGCACTTAAATAGAAACATCATTGTAAGCAGGTAGGTAGTCCCATTGAAATCAGTGTGCTGCAGCTTTTAAAATACACAAGGTCAAGTTCTGCTCTCATCTGCACAGATGCAAATCACTTTGGGGGTATATTTATGTATCTGGGAGCAGAATTTAACCCACTGTTCTCCAAATCCTTCTGTCCTTACTCAGGCCAAATTCCCATTGACTTCATGGAGAATTTTGCCTTAGAGAGGACTGAAGGATGAGATGTGCTATATGACTTTCTGTGGCTATGCCTACATTACAAGTGCTATAGTGGCAAAGCTGCAGCACTGTAGCATAGACATTTACTACAGTGATGGAAGTGTTTTTTCCATCGCCATACTAAATCCACCTCTTGAAGAGGTGGCAGTTAGGTTAACAGAATAATTCTTGTGTCAACCTAGCTGCATCTACGGTGGGGGTTAAGATAACCTAACTATGTTGTACAATGCCTGAAATTTTTCTGAGCCCTGAGCGACACAGTTAGGTCAACTCAAGTTTTAGGTAAAAAAAAATGAGGAGTCCTTGTGGCACCTTAGAGACTAACAAATTTATTTGGGCATAAGCTTTCATGAGCTAGAATCCATTTCATCAGATGTATGAAGTAAAAAATACAGGAGCAGGTATAAATACATGAAAGGATGGGGGTGCTTTACCAAGTGTTAGGTTAGTCTAACAAGATAAATCTATTAACAGCAAAAAACTTTTGAAGTGGTAAGAGAGTGGCCCATTACAGACAGTTGACAAGAAGGTGTGAGTAACAGTAGGGAGAAATTAGTATTGGGGAAATTAAGTTTAGGTTTTGTAATGACCCAACCACTCCCAGTCTTTATTCAGGCCTAATCTGATGCTATCTAGTTTTCAAATTAATTCCAGTTCTGCAGCTTCACGTTGGAGTCTGTTTTTGAAGTTTTTTTGTTGAAGAATTGCCACTTTGAGGTCTTTTGCGTAGAATAAATGGACACAAATCTGACATCAGGAATCATAACATTCAAAAACCAATAGGAGAACACTTCAATCTCTCTGGTCACTCAATAACAGATCTCAAAGTGGCAATTCTTCAACATAACAACTGGATTTTGCAGCTCAACCAGCTTCACCTGTCCATAATGGAAGTGTACTTCAGGTTTCCATATAATAACACAAGGAGGGATCATGTAAATGCATAGCAGACAACATAATACAGATCCCTGAGAAACCCCACTATGGAAAGAAGCAGGTTCTAAATCATGCAAGCCTAGTGAAACTATTGCCAAGCAATTAGCCAAATAAATTTCATGCCTGCTCAAGGTCATGCACAAAACTCCAAATCATTTTTTGTCATGATCAAAAAAGGTCCTCTATGTCAAATGCTGAGAGGTCCAGAGACAGCATGACTCATAACAAAATCAGAGAGGTAGCCGTGTTAGTCTGGTTCTGTAAAAGCAGCAAAGAATCCTGTGGCACCTTATAGACTAACAGACGTTTTGCAGCATGAGTTTTCGTGGGTGAAATTCGTCTTGCATCCGACGAAGTGGGCATTCACCCACAAAAGCTCATGCTGCAAAACGTCTCATAACAACATGGAATCATTAGCCATTAGCTTGCAGTTATGTACTTTCAACAAGTCTCCATCCAGTGGGCTTTCTGCAAGTTTGACTGAAAATCATCATAATGAAGCAGGGGCAGGAGTTGTCCCTTTTCTGCATATGTACAGTACCCAGCACAAAGAAGCCCCAGTTGTAGAATATACATTTTTACCATAATAACTGGAGAGGCAACATAGTCCAGTGGATCGGGCAGTAGCACAGGAGTCAGAAAACGTGGGTTCTATATTTGGCTCTGTCACTAGACTGCTATGTAGCCAGTCACTTCACCTCTCTGTGCCTCTATTTTCCCTCTTATCTATCCTATGGCTAATTTATATAGATTGTATGCAATATGGGGCAGGCTGTCTCTCCCTGAATGCTTACACAGTGCTTGGTCCCAAGCTCATACTGGAATAGTAAGACTAATGAGAGAGTGCACAGTTGGTTATAAATTGCCTTTTAGAGTACTTTTTGTTTGTAAATTAAAAAAAGCTTAGTAACTTGATGAAGAGGAGATAGATCATTGCTACTAAAGTAGGTTTTACTTACCAAAATGAAAGAAGAAAGTAAAAGTTCTTTTTTGAGTGATTGCACATGTGCATTCCACTCTTGAGGTGCATGTGCCCATGCACAGTTGCTGGAATTTCTTTCTGTCAGTGGTATCCATCAGTATGGCTCAAGTGCCCTCTGCTGCTGCATGCCGCTGGCATCAGTATAAAAGGCCCAGCTGATCCTGAGCCTCCTGCCCCTTTTCTGCAAAGCAGGAGAAGTGAGAAGAGAGCAGCCCACCTGTGACAGTTGCTGGAACTGCTCTTCTTGCATTTGCAAGTTCTCTCAGTGGACTGTGTTCTTTTTTATTGCATATAATTAATATTTAGTTAGATTTTTTTAAAGACAACTCAGGGTTTTGGTTGACTCCCAGTTCTTGGTCTCCAGGCTTCAAACCTGGCATTTCCTTCAGTAAGGTCATGATGACCGTGAGCAGTCCATACTCAAGTTGCTTGAAGTGCGTCAGGGAAGCTCATATTGGAGAGTGTTGCCAAATTTTAAGGACTTTTAAGCTTTGCACAAAGAGAGACCATGAAGCCAGGCTAAAGTTTCTACTCATAGAGGCAGCCTTGAGACCTCCATTTGAGCAATGTTGGTCAAAATCATCAGAGTGACTTGGCATGGATAAGGAGCATTCCTCCTATTGTACCTGAGTCCCGACACCGCTCACCATTTCCAGTGCCTAAGAAGAAGCATAAGAAGCAGACTGCCCAAATGGGAAGATCCCTGGCACCGAACTTTGCTAGGCATGAGGAGAAGAGTAGAGTGTGGTCTAAGCCCAAGCACACCTCTGCTTTGGTACTGCAGAAGATGCCACCATTGCCCAGTGCCTAGGCAGATAACGTCAAGTCCAGAGCCAGAAGGAGCTTCCTCCACATCGGCAGCACCACACTGTACCAACACCATCTCAGTACTGGTCACTGGAGATGTTTGCAGGTGCCAGGGACCTCCTGACTCTATTGGTGCTGGTATCACCGGCAGTGCAAGAGTTGATGCTATTGGTGCTGGTGGACATGGGAGAACCTGCAACATCACTACAACGCTTGTTACCAGGCCAGCCTCATGTACCTCTGACAGCTCGCCATTCAGTACCCTCAGAGGGGAAACCTGCAATGTTCGCTTCTCTGTGGGCCTCTCCACCTCCACACCAGTCACTGGCACCATCTGGAACTGCACCTCTGGTCAGCTTATTGAGAGAGGATCTCTTCTCATCAGAGGTCAGGTACTAAGTTTCCCATCCGCAGAGCTGCTCTCGCTACCCCTCCTCCAAACGTTTCCAGCCTTCCATGGATCCTATCACAGGAATATCATTGAGTGGTTGGCCAAGTGGTCACAGGGTTGGTGGGGGGGAGCGCATGCCTGTCCAGTGGCCTTTTTGGAATCCGTGGGGCTTTTCCACAATTTCTAGATCGTTTTCCTGGTACTCCTATTCGGTGACCTCAGAAAGGCATTCAAGTACCTACCCATCAGGCAACACCCATTCCTGAGTCCATTACCATGCCTGGTACTGAACTCCAAGAGCCTGCTCAACAGGACCCTCCAGAAAGGGAGGAAGAGCATCCGCAGCCAGTGCTAGCCTTCTCTTCCTTCTCCCTTGATGATGCAGTCTTGGGACGAGGGGCATGTTGCCTCCCCCAGATGACTATATGGTGCACCAGGAATTGTTAAAGAGGGTTGTTTTACATCTCAGCATACAGGTGGAGGAAGTAAAAGAATCCTCTCACCGCTTGATCAATATTTTAGCCAGTGCAGGTCCTTCCAGAGTGGCTCTGACTCTAAGGCCTGGTCTACACTAGGGAGCAGGGGAGGGAATCGATCTAAGATACAAAACTTCAGCTATGAGAATAGCATAGCTGAAGTCAACGTATCTTAGATTGACTTACTTTGCATCCTCGAGGCATGGGATCGATGGCCGCTGCTCCCCTGTCGATTCTGCTTCCACTTTTCACCCTGGTGGAGTTCCGGAGTCGACGGGGAGCGTGCCCGGGGATTGATGTATCGTGTCTAGACGAGACGTGATACATCGATCCCTGATAGATCAATCACTATCCGCTGATCGTCATACCCTAAATGAGGCCATTATGGACGCAGTTAAGGGACTGTGGCAGACACCTTCATCTCTTTTCCCAACTTCAAAGAGGACTGAGTGGAAGATGTATGTACCCTCCCAGAGTTATGAGCTTCTTTACTCCCATCCCCTGCCCCCAGTGGCATCTGCTGCCAATGAGAGAGAAAGGCAGGACATCAGGATGCAACCCCAAAATCAAAAGACTCAAAAAAGTTAAACGTGTTTGGTAGGAAAGTTTATTCTACTGTGGAAGACGTTCAGCTAAATGCTGGTACTGTACAAAAACTTGACAAAAATGGGGAATATAACGCTGGCCAGGACAGAGCATCACAAATGTCTAGCAAAAGTCCCTCACCCTGCTCAGGAAATTGGTGGGAAAGCTAACAGGGCAAAGCTTAGAGTTACAAGTATCAGCCCCACAGTTTTTGTTTAGATCTGGGCAGCTGAGCAACAAAAATTGGAGTTTGGATATTGAGTGTGTAATAGGATCTTTGACATGCCCAGGAGAAATTGAGACTGGCTCAACATAACAGTTATTGGATCAGCTATGCTAAAAAGATTGGGAAATAGGGGATCCAAAACTGAACCATTTAATTGGTCTCAAATCCTATTGGCACTTACTATACTACTACAAAATTAAATCATAAAACTGCAAAGAGTTCAAGGTCTTATTCTGCTGTCATATGTATCTTTTGTAAAATGTACCTGCATGAGTTGTAATCCACAACCTTTGGGCAATTTATACAAGAAAAGGGATCCTGCAGCATCCATGTTGGAGACAATTATAGCCAGACAAGATGTAATAGTTATAAAATGATATATTTTAAGTTAGTATTTAACAAGATCAAAATTTGATCATAAAGAACAATCAAAGTGATCATAAAGCTATAATATCCCTGTGCATCTAGAATTACAGATGGCAAATCAATATGGATGCTAGGGTACTATGCCCTTTAGAAATCAATATAATAAGTGTAGGAGTTGAGTAAGAGAATTAAATGTTAGTACAGAGATGTGAGTTGCCTTGACATAGGCAACAGATGCTGAATAATCAATAAAGATTATATGTTCTTTAGAGAGAGGTTGCCTTGTGGCTAAAGTACTGCACTGGGAGTCAAAGCCCACAGTTCTATTCCAGTTCTACCCACTGACTTGCTGTGTGACCTAATAACAAGTTAGGGTCAGGGTCACCTTTGTTTGACCCAGTTTCCACATCTGTAAAATTAGGACAATACTTCTCTACCCATAACCCACAGAAATGTTGTGGGGATTAATTTGTTAGTGTATGTGAAGCATTTTGAGGTCCTCAGATGTGCAAACTATTATTATAATAATTAATTGGGGCTACAAAGGTTAAACTTCACTTACCATCTACAATCAAATCTTGTGTATTGGGCTGTCTTTAAAGCAATTTCTTCCTTATCGGATGTTGGAAAACAGCCAGGAGAACTGAGTCTGGGAGGCTAAAACCAGTTCTGGGCCTGCTTTAAAAAAAACCAACAAAAAACAACCCAGATGTTTATTGTTGGGGGTCATGTAACCTAAAAGCAGGAAAGATAATGAGCAGAGGGAGGGAGCAGAATGCATAAGTGCTTACATAGGTCCTTTCTGAATAGTTGGAGAGGAAGGGAAGGAGAGTGGCAAAGTTATGACCAAAAGCCAGTCACATAGTTACCATACATGCCAGTGTCGCTGCTTAGATGAGACAGACTTTATTTTTTAGAAAAAATATTAATCATCTTCTCTCTCTGCCCCTCCAAGGAAAACTCCTCTAATCCAGTGAAGTTCAGTGGAGTGCCATTACTTTTTTCCTCAAATGTCCTTATTTATAGATTTCACAGGTTGGAGACTGTAGTAGTGGCCACTGGGACTAGGCTAAAAACCAAAAGAAATTGCCCTTAGAAGCTTTAAGACAAATACCCCAGTTTTGTGGGAAATGTTTCCTGTAAATTGACTGGGACATGCAGAGATTACATATACACAGCACACAAAAGATGGGTTTAAGGGCCAAGGGCCAAGCCACAACTTTAGTTTAACCAATTTAACACGGGGGAGTACCCCAAACACTCCCAAGCAAAAATCAGGTACAGTGTAGGGGGACATGGCTTTATGCTTATATATAAACTTCTTACTTCTTTCGTCTATATACCACCTAGAAAACAAGGGATCTTCTGGTAAATATTTAACAAGAGGAAGCTCAATTCCCCTACCTCCCAAACAAATTGATCTCTCATGCTGTCTTTCACAGTATCCCTTCTGCTTAAAATATCCTCACAATCAACTTTTGAGAAGTCAGTGAGACTTTGCAAAGTCAATGAGACTACTCATAATCAACAACTGAACTTGGGGCTATTTATGATACCAAGCACCAGGACCAGAGTTTGCAGGACAAGATCCCTGATTTAGAATGAACCCTCTTGTTGAAATTAAGAACTCATGTAAGCAAGCTGGCACGTTCAGCCTTTGACATTTGTCATGCCATGCCAATGTCATGCTGCTCTTAAGCCCTGCAACAACTTTTATTTTGTCACCTTACCAATCTGCTTGAGCAGAGGAAGAGGGTAATGCACTGCATGCCTGTGAACAAGTGCTATGACTTCATGCAACCATCATTTCCAGAGGAACCTTCGTGTGTGTGAAGGATGAGATTTTTCAAACATGTTTAAAGCTGTTCTGATGTCATTTAGAAGAAAAAGTTTTTCTTACAGCGTAAATTTAAAGCCAGTTTTGAGTTTAGAAAATAGATATAAAGAAAAAGAGGAGAAACTGAAGAGAAATGATGGTGAGGAATAATGGAGAAAATGGAGGAATGAAAAAAAGATGGGCTGGAGAAGGGCAGGAAACATTTTAAAAAAAATCAAGGTGTGAGTGGATGTATTTAGAAGTAACCAAAAGGGCAGGCCAGAAGTCTAACAGTAATCAAACTATGACATTTAGATATGGATTTTAAATTACTCAGACTTCTGAAGTGTTTGGATTTAGGATTTTGATTCAGGCCCATGTCTATCTAGTTACCACCACTGCAACCCTGAAAGGATCTCAATGTATTATCAGGACTTTATGGAAAATAGGCAATCACATGGAATAAGATGTTTACACAAATAACATTAAATCACACACACTAAGTTGTCCCTTAAAACACAGCAGATGCCCATTTAGTTTATATGTTTTGTATAGACAAATATATCTTTGCCCTAGAGTGTTTACAATATAAACACAATACAAACTCTAGAGAAAAGTAAGAACAAAACTTCAGGTGAAGGGAGATTACAAAGATTATTGATGAGAAGAAAAGAGGCAAGATTTAAGAAGAGGATTTAAAAGAGGATGGAGAAGTTACTTACTGGTTGACAAAGAGGCTGTTCCAGGTTTAGGGTCCAGCATGATGAAAAGAAAGTACCTTGAGTCTGTCAACAGGGACTGTACTACTCTGTGTTTGTATACTGCCTAGCACAACAGGGCCCTATTCTTTGTTGATCCTTAGTCACTGCTGTAATAAACATGCTTTATAATAAAATTGTGAAGATGTATATGCTACTTTTTCACGTGAGTTTTTCAAGTAGCTTCAGCCAACCTCAGCCTAGAGCTGGGTATTTATACAGGATCAGGAAGCTGAGCAAGACAGAAGGGAGTAGAACTCATGTAGGCTGCAGTGGGTGGTGGTTTCTCTTTAGCTTCAGAGCAGCCTAACTAGACTCAGAGACTTTTTTGTGCAAACTTTAGGTAATGGGAGGGTCCAGAGGTGAGGACCTTATGAACTGTGTTGTAATTGCTCCTGTCCTGAAATTTTATTAAAATAGGACATGCTATGTTGTTAGTATATGTTGGCTTCTCCTTGCCCTGGCCTGTTAAAATGAACCTACTGCTGCCTCAATTAGGAAAAACTGCCTTGGGCTGCAAGATGGTGCATTGGGATAGTCCATGGCTTTACAATAGTAACAAGAACTGGGAAACTGATCAATTCCTATATATGTTTCTCTAAATCATTAATTTTGAAACTGTTATGCAGACTGCTGTTTATGGTGATCTTTACAGGATAACATCAGAGTCAGCTGGAAAACAGGATTACCGGTTCCAAAAGCATAATTTTTCTAATTTGGGAAAGAGTCAAGTTGTGGTAGAGAGTCTGGCTTTGAAAATGTGCACTCCAACCCATAAAGGCATGGAACGAACTCAAATTGGCTTGTAAACCTTGACAAAAGCAAGGTTCACATTGCATAACTACTCCATGTTACTTAAGGAGAGGTAGGGTGATTATTAGGCAGATGTTTAAATTTGGGTAAATTCTCTGGAAGAGGCTTTTAGGGTTGGCTAAGGCCCAGATCCTCAAAAGTATTTGTGCTCCTAACTTCCACTAAAACCAATGGAAGCTAGGAGCCTACAAACCGATGAGGATCTAAGCCTAAGTCTGTAAATGCTATTGCACACAGTTACAGTTGAAACTACAGAAAGAGAAAAGAGTGAGGGGGAAAAAGTTGGTTAGGAAAATAACTTATGTTCAGGGAAAAATAAAGTTTGAAAAATGGCACACATGTTAGAGGCAAAAATGAACATAATGCAGAAGGACAACAGCAAAGTAAACTAAGGTGTTTCAAATGTCCCTCCTTTAACCACAAATTGACCTTTGTTCCACACAGATATGGTGTTCTCACTTCTGTTGTAAATTACCTCACATTAAGCATAGCTAAACTAAGAGGTGAAAGGCAAGGTGACTTATACCTTAGGGTTAATCTTTTGCATTTGATTTTTCCATAAAATAATGAACTGCTTTCATTAATCATTTCCTTGGATGCTTCATATGGATATAGGCAGGTAAAAAGATGGATGTTATGTAGATGGGTTATTCATTAAAGAAGAACACAAAAAAATTTCCCTGGGGGCAGCAGAGAGTAAACCCAGCCAGAAAGTTGAGGGAGAGGAAAAGGAGAAATGCAGCCAGGGAGATTGGGGGGAGGGAGGGAGCAGAGAAAGAGATGCAGCCAGGGAGACTGGGAGGGTGAGAGGGGAGGATGATGAGGGAGTGGGGAAGGAAAGATGCATCCAGGGCGATTGGTGTGTGTGTGTGGGGGGGAGAATGGGGAAGGAGAGATGCAGACATGGAGATGGGGGAGGGATGACGGGGGCGTGGGGAAGGAAAGATGCAGCCTGGGAGATGTGGGGGGGGGATGATGAGGGAGTGGGGAAGGAAAGGTGCAGCCCAGGAGATGGGTGTGTGTGGGGGCGGGAGAATGGGGAAGGAAAGATGCAGACATGGAGATGGGGGAGGGATGACGGGGGAGTGGGGAAGGCAAGATGCAGACATGGAGATGGGGGAGGATGACGGGAGAGTGGGGGAGGAAAGAGGCAGACATGGAGATGGGGGGGGATGACGGGGGAGTGGGGAAGGAAAGAGGCAGACATGGAGATGGGGGGGGATGACGGGGGAGTGGGGCAGGCAAGAGGCAGACATGGAGATGGGGGAGGATGACGGGGGAGTGGGGGAGGAAAGATGCAGACATGGAGATGGGGGAGGATGACGGGGGAGTGGGGAAGGAGAGAGGCAGACATGGAGATGGGGGAGGATGACGGGGGAGAATGGGGAAGGAGAGATGCAGACATGGAGATGGGGGAGGGATGACGGGGGCGTGGGGAAGGAAAGATGCAGACATGGAGATGGGGGAGGGATGACGGGGGAGTGGGGAAGGAAAGATGCAGACATGGAGATGGGGGAGGATGACGGGGGAGTGGGGAAGGCAAGATGCAGACATGGAGATGGGGGAGGGATGAGGGGGGAGTGGGGAAGGCAAGATGCAGACATGGAGATGGGGGAGGATGACGGGAGAGTGGGGGAGGAAAGAGGCAGACATGGAGATGGGGGGGGGATGACGGGGGATTGGGGAAGGCAAGATGCAGACATGGAGATGGGGGAGGATGACGGGGGAGTGGGGAAGGAAAGAGGCAGACATGGAGATGGGGGAGGGATGACGGGGGAGTGGGGAAGGAAAGATGCAGACATGGAGATGGGGGAGGGATGACGGGGGAGTGGGGAAGGCGAGATGCAGACATGGAGATGGGGGGTGGATGACAGGGGAGTGGGGAAGGAGAGAGGCAGACATGGAGATGGGGAGGGATGACGGGGGAGTGGGGAAGGCAAGAGGCAGACATGGAGAGGGGGGAGGGATGACGGGGGAGTGGGGAAGGCAAGTTACAGACATGGAGATGGGGGAGGGATGACGGGGGAGTGGGGAAGGAAAGAGGCAGACATGGAGATGGGGGGTGGATGACAGGGGAGTGGGGAAGGCAAGAGGCAGACATGGAGATGGGGAGGGATGACGGGGGAGTGGGGAAGGCAAGAGGCAGACATGGAGATGGGGGAGGGATGACGGGGGAGTGGGGAAGGCAAGAGGCAGACATGGAGATGGGGAGGGATGACGGGGGAGTGGGGAAGGCAAGAGGCAGACATGGAGATGGGGGAGGGATGACGGGGGAGTGGGGAAGGAGAGAGGCAGACATGGAGATGGGGAGGGATGACGGGGGAGTGGGGAAGGCAAGAGGCAGACATGGAGATGGGGGGAGCTGCCGGGCGATGGCTCTGGGTGGCACTGTCGGGCGGGAGGCGCTGCGGGCGGCACAGGCTGGACGGCGGGGGGGCAGGGCAGGAGCGGGAGGGCGCAGGGGCCGCTGTAGCCCCGGGAGATGACCCCGCCCACCACTTTCCCAGGCTGCCCTGCGCCGCAGACGGAGCCGGGGGAGGCGGAGCCGCAGCCGCTGTATCGGGACCGAAGTGGAAATTTCCCCCAGCACCAGCAGCGCCAGCCCGAGCCGCAGGTTTCGCCGCTCAGAGTCACGAGCCGCTGCCGCCGCCGCCGGACCCCAGCGCCGCCCGCCCTCCCGCCATGGCCAACTACATCCACGTCCCGCCCGGCTCGCCCGAGGTGCCCAAGCTGGACATCGCCCTGAGCGACGTGGATGGGCCCGGCTGCCGCGACGGAGCCCTGCAGCTGCTGCGTCGTCTGCGGCCCCAGTGGAGCCCCGAGGAGGTGACGCTGCAGGTATCGGCCGGGGGGGGATAGCGGGGGGCCCGGCCCGAGGCTGGGCGGCCACTGGGGGCGCGGGGAATCCCCCCCCCGTACCGGGCCCGGGGCTGAGTCCCGCTCGCCAGGGAGCCCGGCCAGGTGGGTGCAGCGCCGACCCCTCCCCGGGACCCGGCCCCTCCCCATCAGCTCCTGGCGCCCCAGCTTCTCCCCCCCCAAAACCAGCCCCCCGATCCGCGCCGACCCCCCCCCGTTCTCCCCCAAATCGGCCCCCCAGCTCCCCGCCCCCACACGCCCATTTCCTGGCGGAGGGTTTTTTTGTCCCCCCCTCCCCCCCCGACCGTCTTCCAGGCGTCGCGTTTAAAAGGCCCCTCCGGCGCGCGTGGCTCAGCCCCCGCTTCGTGCGGGGCTTTCACGAAGGAGGGGCCCGGCTGGGAAAGGCCCCGGCCTGCGGGGCTGGTTCTGTGCAAAGCCTCCCGCTGGCTGCGGCTGCCCGGCCCGCCCGGGGCGCGGGGCGAGCGGGTGCCAGCGCCTCGGAGCCGCGCAGGGTGGGTGGGGAGGGAGGGAGGAAGGAGGCCGCTCATCAGCCGGGGCCCGAGCCACCCTCCTCCAGCGCCGAGCCGCAGGCAGGATGTAGCGGACGCCACCATTTGCCAAGTCTCTCTCCCGTCACACGCTTTCAGTTTCAGGACGCTTGAAAATAAACGGCCGGTTAGACGGATATCGGAAGGTTTCTGTGTTTTGGCTCAGTGCTGGTTATCTCACCCTTTTGATAAGTGGATGGGTATCGTCCCTGGGTTAAAACCAAGTTGCTAACTGAGCCTGCCTAGCCTCTTTCCTAATTCTGGATTTAAAAAAATCCAGTACTTGGCCTGTTGAGTGAGTTAGATGGCCTTTACTCGTAGGTATGACGAATCATTTGTCTGGGGCCAGCTAATCTTACTGAAGCTTATGCTTCTAGAATATACTTAATCTAGCCTCAGGAGTTTGCTGGAGATTTGTTTTAACACTCGCCGCCTCTC
This sequence comes from Mauremys mutica, assembly GCF_020497125.1. Lineage (NCBI taxonomy): Eukaryota > Metazoa > Chordata > Testudines > Geoemydidae > Mauremys > Mauremys mutica. Next base: position 121,130,275 of record NC_059072.1, on the reverse strand, counting down.
TGGTTGCTAGTTGCAGCCTGAGTATATTACGGCATTTATGATACACATTTTCAAATCGTAGTTTCCAAATGTTGTTAATGTGTGGAAATTTCTTACTTAATTTTAGTGACACTCCCCAAGGAAACAGATGCAAGAATAAATCTCCGTAAAAGCTGACTGCTCTATAGTAATGGATCTGAATTCGACTGAAATCATTTTAAATTACCTAAGAAGGGAATAAATTTGGCAAACATGCATTATATCAGATAGTATCAGCTGTAAATTTAAAGATTAATGTATAACAGCTATACTTGTTGAAAATAACTAGAGTGGACGTGCAGGCAATTTCAACATTAGTTTTTGCTTAAAGAACAGTTAATTACTAAATAGTTACAGTGGTTCTTCTAGATTATTGCTTCCTGGGATAAGTGCACTCACAACAAGCAACAACATGGCATTCTTATTCCAGGAGTGGAGGATCCCCATGGGCAATTTTTAAAGATTTAAAAACCCTTTCCGTTTCATTAAATCCTTGCACAGTGCAACATGTTTTGGTCAGTTGTGCAAGAAACAACTCTCAGGTTTTTAAGAATGGAAAAGAAAATTGTTACAGTTCCTTATTTTGCTTTTGTTATTTGTGGGTTGAATCTTAAGAAAAATATTCTTTTGAGGATATTTTTGTTCTTGCCCACGATCATCATAGCTTGTTGCTCCAAAACTGCACCCAAGAGCTATTATTGACTACCTGACCAGGACAGTTATAGTGACTATGAAATGCTAAGGGAGATTAGAGAGGCTGTCAAAATAAAGAACTCAATAATAGTGGGGGATTTCAATTATCCCCATATCGACTGGTTACATATCACCTCAGGGTGAAATGCGGAGACAAAATTTCTCAATATTTTAAATGACTGTTTCTTGGAGCAGCTGGTACAGGAATCCACAAGGGGAGAGGCAATTCTCCATTTAGTCCAGAGTGGAGTGCAGGATCTGGTCCAAGAGGTAACTCTAACAGGACCACTTGGAAATAGTGATCATAATGTATAACATTTAACATTCCTGTGGTGGGAAGAACACCTCAACAGCCCAACACTGTGGCATTTAATTTCAGAAAGGGAAACTATGCAAAAATGAGGAGGTTAGTTAAACAGAAATTAAAAGATACAGTGACTAGAGTGAAATCCCTGCAAACTGCATGGACACTCTTCACCATAATAGAGGCCCAACTTATATGTGTGCCCCGAATTAAAAAACACAGTAAAAGTACTAAAAAAGAGCCACCCTGGCTTAACAATTATGTAAAAGCAGTTAGAGACAAAAAGGCATCTTTTAAAAAGTGGAAGTCAAATCCTAGTGAGGTAAGTAGAAAGGAGCATAAACACTGCCAAATTAAGTGTAAAAATTTAATAAGAGAAGCCCAAAAGGCGTTTGAAGAACGGCTAGCCAAAAACTCAAAAGGTAATAAAAAAAAAAGTTTTTTTAAGTACATCTGAAGCAGGAAGTCTGCTAAACAACCAGTGGGGCCCCTATACGATTGAGATATAAAAGAAACACTTAAAGATGATAAAGTCATTGTGGAGAAACTAAATGAATTCTTTGCTTCAATCTTCACGGCTGAGGATGTTAGGGAGATTCCGAAACCTGAGCTGTCCTTTGTAGGTGACAAATTTGAGGAATTGTCACAGATTGAAGTGTCATTAGAGGAGGTTTTGGAATTGATAAACTTAACAGTAACAAGTCACCGGGACCAGATGGCATTCACCCAAGAGTTCTGATAGAACTCAAATGTTAAATTGCAGAACTATTAATTATGGTTTGTAACGTGCCCTTTAAATCAGCTTCTGTACCTAATGACTGGAAGATAGCTAATGCAACGCTAATATTTAAAATGGGCTGTAATGGTGATCCCGGCATTTACAGAACAGGCAAATTAGTTGAAACAATAGTAAAGAATAAAATTGTCAGACACATAGAAGAACATAAATCATTGGGCAAAAGTTAACATGGTTTCTGTAAAGTGAAATCATATCTTACTAATCTATTAGAGTTCTTTGAAGGGGTCAAAAAACACGTGGACAAGGGGGATCCAGTGGACATATTGTACTTAGATTTCCAGAAAGCCTTTGACAAGGTCCCTCACCAAAGGCTCTTATGTAAATTAAGTTGTCATGGGATAAGAGGGGAAAGATCCTTTCATGGATTGAGAACTGGTTAAAAGACAGGGAACAAAGGGTAGGAGTAAATGGTAAATTTTCAGAATGGAGAGGGGTAACTAGTGGTGTTCCCCAAGGGGCAGTCCTAGGATCAATCCTATTCAACTTATTCATAAATGATCTGGAGAGAGGGGTAAACAGTGAAGTGGCAAAGTTTGCAGATGTTACTAAACTGCTCAGGATAGTTAAGACCAAAGCAGACTGTGAAGAACTTCAAAAAGATCTCACAAAACGAAGTGCTTGGGCAACAAAATGGCAAATGAAGTTTAATGTGGATAAATGTAAAGTAATGCACACAGGAAAAAATAACCCCAACTATACATACAATATGATGGGGGCTAATTTAGCTATAACTAATCAGGAAAGAGATCTTGGGGTCATCATGGATAGTTCTCTGAAGATAGCCACGCAGTGTGCAGCGGCAGTCAAAAAAGCAAACAGGAGGTTAAGAATCATAAAAAAGGGGATAGAGAATAAGACAGAGAATAATCTTATTGGCCTTATATAAATTCTTGGTTCTCCCACATCTTGAGTACTGCATACAGATGTGGTCTCCTCATCTCAGAAAAGTTATACTGACATTAGAAAAGGTTCAGAGAAGGGCAACTAAAATGATTAAGGGTTTGGAATGGGTCCCATATGAGGAGAGATTAGAGGCTAGGACTTTTAAGCTTGGAAAAGAGGAGACTCGGGGGAATAAGATAGAGATATATAAAATCATGAGTGGTGTGGAGAAAATGAATAAGGAAAAGTTATTTACTTGTTCCCATAATAAAAGAACTATGGGCCACCAAATGAAATTAGTGGTCAGCAGGTTTAAAACAAATAAAAGGAAGTTCTTCACACAGCGCACAGTCAACCTGTGGAATTCCTTGCCTAAGGAGATTGTGAAGGCTAGGACTATAACAGGGTTTACAAGAGAACTAGATAAATTCATGGAGGCTAAGTCCATTAATGGCTGTTAGCCAGGATGGGTAAGGAATGGTGTCCCTAGCCTCTGTTTGTCAGAGGGTGGAGATGGATGGCAGGAGAGAGATCACTTGATCATTATCTGTTAGGTTCACTCCCTCTGGGGCACCTGGCATTGGCCACTGTTGGTAGACAAGATACTGGTCTGGATGGACCTTTGGTCTGACCCAGTATGGCCATTCTTATGTTTGACCTGATTGTGTCACTTATTTCAAAAGCTTATCTTCAAGAGTACAGGATGTTGACAGGGCGCAGTGCATCAGGTAATGTTGAAGTATTTGCCAAGACTGTCCACATTCACAATTGGGGCTATTCCTCAGCTTCCACTTGGTCATATTATGACCAATCTTTGCCACCCCAGCTCTGTCTCAGTTTAGAGTACACCAGTATGTTCGTACAGTGTCAGTGCCTGGGGGGAAGTGAGGGAGTTCTAAAGGAATCAGGTTCTCCAAGATGATCAATATTCCCCTTCAATTTGTTTCACTGTAACTTTCCACAGTGGTATTTTGGGGTAAGAGATTTTCAGGGCAAAGATCTTTCTGCATTTCAGCCTCTTGGGTGGTAGAATGTGTCTATACAGTGGATGTCTTAGATCATGCACTTGTTTTTGTCTCTCCTTTTTACTGAAGGCATCCTGCCTCACTGATGGTGATGCAGTCCCCTGGAGGCAGCATATCAACCGTGTGGGAGTCTGTTTCAAAGTCCCTGTGATGATCCTACAGGATCGATTGAGTTCAGTATCAATTTTGTATGTGTGGCTGAAGCATGACCATGCTGGACCACAGTACTCCGCAGTTGAGTAACACAGGGTGAGACTGGTTGCTCAGACTTTTTGGGGGTCAGCTCCCCTTTTTTATTAGCTAGTTTATGCAGTACACAACTCCTGGAATTCCCTTTTTCGTTTAGCTTCTTGATGCTCTTTGAATGTCAGCATTCAGTCCGTGACCCCAAGGTACACCAGATACTCATAATGCTCAAGTATTGTTCCATCCTATGATATCTGAAGTTTTTGCATGGCTAGGGTTTTTCATGTGAAAGGTGCACACTTGGGGCTTGCTAAGATTGGCATTCAGGAACCATGTGATATAATATTTTCCAGGTACGCTCAGAGAGCCAATTAGAATGCACTCAGTGTCCTCAAATCTTTCTGATTGGGTGATGATACAAAGATCTGCATAAATTAATCTTCATATGTTGAGGGAATTCTGTGTAAACATTAAACAGCAAGGCTGATAGAATCATGGGGCAGTCCATTCTGGTGAGCATGCTGTTGAATTTTTTGACCAGCCACCTCAACATTTAACAGTCTATCCTCAAGCAGGGAGGAGATGACCTGGACCATCTTGCTATTTCTCAGAGTTCTTGCCAATTTCAGTAGACGTGCACTATGGTTCGCAGTTTCATCAGCAGCTGACAGATGAACAAGATTCTAAACCATTTTAGATGTATTGGGTTAGGTTTGCAACTTTGCCATAGCATGAATATCCTAAGCAGAAAACAGCTTGGTCATCAGTCAGCTACCCTTCCACTATTGGTGATATTCTATGCATTATAATCCTCTCATATTGCTTGTAGGTTGAGTAATATATGGTTATTGGGTGATAGCTCTTTGCAGAGTCAAGGTTTTTTATGTGATTTGAGTAGTGCAGCCACTTGTCTGCTCCACAGCCTGGGTATCTGCGTTGTCTCCATGCAAGAGATAAAGATGACAAGCAACCACTTCTATATTCCTGTCCCAAAGGAATAATAATTAGACACACCATCAAGTCCAGTTGCCTTTCCACATTTCAGTTTCATGTATTTGTTTTCTTGCACAGGAGAACAGGTAAATGAAACTGAAACCTTATTGCTTAAGCTGACCCTTTTTCTTGGTAACATTTTAGCGCTGTTTATAGCGGTGGAATAGCACATTCATAATTTCTGGCTCTCTTCCAAGCTGTGAGTTCACAAAATGAAACCCCCAATAGACTGATGCTTGGTTCTTTTGAGCATGAACATGCTATAACTAATGTAATAAATATATATTTAGACAACTATAAAAATTGCTCTAAGAAACTAATGGAAATTATTTTTCAGCCAAGTAGAAAAGTCGTGGTCTTAAAAATAGGTATGCAGATTTTGTCATTTTGTTCTTCTGTGCCTTTGTGCAACTGAAGAACTTTATTCATACTGAGATTCCTTCAGTCATCATTTTCTTTTGCAGTCTAGTATATTTTTAAAATGTTGCACACAAGTAACAGTAGAAGCGAGAATGTGCATACAAAAACTTCCGCTCCAAAGATCAGTGCAGTGGGGTGCTAGACCAAAACAGATTTTGAGGTAGAAGTCTGCATTGGCTTTACTGGGACAGAAGAGAGAGAAGGACCACACATCTTGCAAAGAAATAAATGCTGGAGATATATATTCAGTGGAATACAGGTTTGACTAGTCTGAAATGTAGTAGGACTGTGGCAGAGTAGCCTAGGAACTTGTTGAGTGGACAGAACTAGTCAGTAATGTGGGTTTTCTCATAATTGAACTCTACATCTAGCCACCTTTGCTCTTTATATTCATACTGTCAGTATAGTGTGTTGGAAGGGTAGAAAGTCCAAAGTTTAACTTAGTAAATTTACTAACTTTTACTTGCAAGAATGTAAAGTGAAGTGGGCAAAACCATTCCAAGTTACTTAATGTGTCTTCCAATTGCCTTGCGTTTTAGAATAGTCTGCTGCTGCTTAATCATTCCTTCTTTTAAGATTTGTAATTAGTTGTATTTATAAATATTATACTAGTGTGTCCATTTAAAATTATTTTTTCTAAATAATTGTTAGCTTAACATTTGGGCAAAGGAGGAAAATCCTTTAACCCAGTGGTTCTCAAACTTTTTTACTGGTGACCCCTTTCACACAGCTAGCCTCTGAGTGTGACCCCCTCCTTATAAATTAAAAAGACTCTTGAAAAATATTTAACACTATTATAAATGCTGGAGGTGAAGCAGGGTTTGGGGTGGAGGCTGACAGCACGCGACCCCCCACATAATAACCTCACGACCCCCAGTTTGAGAACCCCTGCTTAACCATTTATATGTATGCACTGTAATGCTTCAGAATGGGTACTTAATTTTATCAGAAAGCCTAGTGATAAGTGTTGCATAATACAGAATTGGTTCCGAAATAAGGAAATAATCATTCTGTATTGCTTCTCTGTGTCCCTATCCACGTACAGGGAAGAATTCCAAAGTAAATGATCAAACTGCCTCTTTCTGCCAGCAGCATATGGAAAGACAAAGTCCTCCTCTACTAAAGATTTTTCTTCATGTGGCTGTTGTGTTTAAATCTGACAAGAAGAGTGGCACCTGGGAAAAAGCTAGGAGCAATATGGAACTGTTTCTATTTTTGCCTCCAAATACTTAAGACTGCTCTTCCTCTTGCTTCATTGGCCTTGGTTACAATAATCCAAAGCAGTGTCATCAAAATTTATGCTGCTTAAGCTAAATTCTCTCCTGTTCTGCTGGTCTAACAGCAGATTTTGGTCTTCCTTGTTTCATTCTGAAGTTGGCTGCAGTCAGTATTAAGGATGAAACAAACTATAGACTTTTAGAAAAGATGATAATTTGATAATGACTTCATAAGGAAACTTGAAGTTTCACTTGTCTAGTATTAACTTTTCACCTCCTAGACTTTGTACAGTGTGGTTGTTTGAGTGAGTGAATCTTGCCACTTTCCTTTTAAGTTCTTTAATGCCTTCAGCTGTTCGGTCACTCCCTTATTAGTAATGAGAAAACCTTTGTCACTGGTTTTGGTGGCCTATGTAACATAAGGATGGTCATCTCATCTGCTTTCCAGGTGTCCCACCACAAGTGAAATCCTTGTTACCAATCTTGACAGAGACCAAGGATAGAATAAGTACAGGAGACTGATCTACCTCCTTCGCTCAGGATGGATCCATGGGTCTGTTCCAATATGGAAATTCCACTTGCCCTTCTGACAAATGCCAACTCAAAATCCCCATAATACCCCTTGTCGAAGACCTGTGCCATAAATATTGGATCATTTCATAACAGAGATGCCTTAGAAGATTTAATTGATTATTTTACCTTTGTTACCACCACTCAGTTTAACATTCTGGGGCAGTGGGTAGCTCCTCCTGTATCTATCCACCATTTCTCTTATTTCAATGCAGTGTCCCTCATGTCTCCAGCATAGGGTGGTGAGGATGTCAATGAAAGCCTCTCATCTTCTGAACTCTCTAACAGCAAGCATCAATGAATGTAAATCAAAATGATGGATTTATTTACACACTTTTTTTGTTTAGATTTACATGATACCTGATACACCTATCTAAGGCCCTAAGCACTTGTATCATGAAGTCATCATCACTTTCCTCTAGATCTTCTTGAAAGCATCTGTGTCTTAGATCTCTTCAGGATTTATAGGGATCTGCCGCTTACTTCATAGAGCTACCCCCTCCCCCCACCGATGCTTGATTACTTGCATTCATCAGTATATTTGCTTTTTTAGGCTTGATAGTTTGCACAAGAATGTAATTCTTCTATTGTAGGTACCAAGTACAACCACCTAAGCCAGGACTCTGCTAGTAAGGTTCCTACTTTTGTTACTGAAATAACTTTTTTCTTTCTATTTTATACCCCATGCCACCTGTACTCCTGTTCCTCCTTGTTCTCCTTCCATCACCCATGGGATTGATTGTCTGTCTTGATTTGGGCCACTACTTCCTTTCCTTGGTTGTCTTCATCTGTGTTCCTCTTCTGTTCTGGAGCTTTCCTGGTGTGTGTTATGGCTATTGTCTGGCTTCAGATTTTAAGTATTTTGGCTGTGGCCTAACTATTTTGAATTTTCTTCTATTAAACAGGCTTATTCTGAAGTTTAAAAAGTAGAATGGGGACAGCAAAGTGTGTCTGTATATATATTAGGGCTGTCGATTAATCACAGTTAACTCACACGATTAACTCGAAAAAATTAATCAGTTTTTTTAATATCACTGTTAAACAATGGAATACCAATTGAAATTTATTAAATATTTTGGATGTTTTTCAACATTTTCATATATATTGTATTCTGTGTTGTAATTGAAATAAAAGTATATATTTTTCATTACAAATATTTGCACTGTAAAAATGATAAAAGAAATAGTATTTTTCAAGTCACCTCCATACAAGTACTGTAGTGCAATCTTTGTTACATAACTGCATTAAAAAACAAAGTAATGTAAAACTTCAGAGCCTAGAAGTCCACTCAGTCCTACTTCTCATTCAGCCAATCACTAAGACAAATATGTTTGTTTACATTTACAGGAGATACTGCTGCCTGCTTCTTCTTTACAATGTCACCAGAAAACAAGAACACACGTTTATATGGCATTTTTGTAACCAGCATTGTAAAGTATTTACATGCCAGATATGCTAAACATTCATATGCCCGTTCATGTTTCGGTCACCATTCCAGAGAACGTGCTTCCATGCTTATAACATTAGTTTAAAAAATGTGTTAATTAAATTTGTGATTGAACTCCTTGGGGGAGAATTGTATGTCCCATGCTCTGTTTTACCCTTTTTCTGCCATATATTTCATGTTATAGCAGTCTTGCTGACCCAGCACATGCTACTCATTTTAAGAATACTTTCACTGCAGATGTGACAAAACGCAAAGAAGGTATCAATGTGAGTTTTCTAAAGATAACTACAGCGCTCAAGCCAAGGCTTAACAATCTGAAGTGCCTTCCAAAATCTGAGGGATGAGATGTGGAGAATGCTTTCAGAAGTCTGAAAAGAGCAACACTCTGTGGAAACTACAAAACCCAAACCACCAAAAAGAAAATCAACCTTCTGCTGGTGGCATTTGACTCAGATAATGAAAATGAACATGCGTCAATCTGCACTGCTTTGGATTGTTATCGAGCAGAACCTGTCGTTAGCATGGACAGGTCCTCTGGAATGGTGGTTGAAGCATGAAGGGACATATGAATCTTCAGTGCATCTGGCACATAAATATCTTGTAACACCGGTTACAAGAGTGCCATGAGAATGCCTGTTCTCACTTTCAGGTGACATTGTAAACAAGAAGCGGGCAACATCATCTCCTGCAAAGGTAAACAAACTTGTTCGTTTTAGTCATTGGCTGAACAAGAAGTAGGACTGAGTGGACTTGTAGGCGCTGAAGTTTTACCTTTATTTGTTTTTGAGTGCCCTTTTTTTGGTATATAATTCTACATTTGTAAGTTCAACTATCATGATAAAGAGATTGCACTACCGTACTTGTATTAGGTGAATTGAAAAATACTATTTATTTTGTTTTTTACAGTACAAATACTTGTAATTAAAAATATAAAGTGAGTCCTGTACACTTTGTATTCTGTTGTAATTGAAATCAGTATATCTGAATGTAGAAAACATCAAAAAATATTTAAAAGAAATGGTATTCTGATTGTTTAACAATGCAGTTAATCACAATTAATTTTTTTAATCGCTTGACAGCCCTTATATATAGTAAAAAATTAAAGACTTTCATTTTAATTTTTCATAAGTGAATATCAATGAAATACTAAAACATTTTAAACAGCTTGCAATATGATATTAAGCATGTTTTGTTTTGATTGTTGGTAATATTTTTGGTCTTGTCCCTTGCAGTGCACTTGAAGATCTGCTGATGTCTCCTGGGAAATCTAAACTCTAAATAGCAACATTTCTACTAATGGATCATATTTCCCATTTTATTACTATTAAGGACATTTTTATGAGAACAAATTATTATAGGCTATGTGTTCATCTGTATGTCCATCGCCTTAAGTCATAATCAGGGATCCTAGTTTTTTGTGATTTAACACCCCCTCCGACCCCCCCCCTCCAAAATCTGATACAGCATAAAAATCCATGTTTTTCCACAATTAAAATGAAATGCTGTGTTTTAGTTTCCTTAGTCACTACATATATACACACACACAGATATCAGTTGTACGTGTTTTATTGATATATTTACAGTTTTAAGCAAGTTTGAAGCCTGCCAGTGCCATCAGTCATTAGAATGAACCAGACACAGTGTATTGTTTTTTGCTTCTGTTGATGGCCATGCTGTTTTAGCCTCCTTGTTTTCGTTAATTTTCATTCAGTTTAGTGCTTTCCATGTGTTCTACAGTTGTCTGCCTTCAAACGTAATCTACAGAACAGCATATTACTATCAACATGAAATTTGACCTCACCAAACTCAGTGAAATTGTCTTTAGGGTGACTTTTACAAATATTATTTCTTTTATCATTTTTACAGAGCAAATGTTTGTAATAAAAATAATATAAAGTGAGCACTGTACACATTGTATTCTGTGTTGTAATTGAAATCAATATATTTGAAAATAGATAAACATCAAAATATTTATATAAATTTAAATTATTGTATTAACAGTGAGATTAATCATGGCTATTTTTTAATCTAGTTAATTTGTTTTGCGTTGCTCGCATGCATTAACTGAGATTATTGGCAGCCCTAATGTTTTAATTTTTTCATAAAATATAAAAACCGAAGATTCTCTGTAAAAACACACATGCTGTGTTTTTTCCATGGCAAACTGATTTCTATAATCCCTAGTCATAATGCCCTTCTTGGCAGCACAGTTAGTTGTTGTGGAGGAATTAGATATTACTTATAAAGGGACTGTGGCTTGCTTCAGGAACTTAAATATCATAGTGATGGCTGCCTTCAAATACTTTTGATAAAGATGACTGAAGAAAAATGGAGAAGAAAATAGAAAACATATCTGAATCACCTCTAAACAGAACATTTTTTCATGAAGCACTAATGACCGAAGGTGTGCTTTAAATGACACACCCGTGGTGGCATCTTGTTTATGCAACAAATGATATCTTTCAGGATGAGTTAGCATGTACTTTCTGATCACCTGACAATGAATACCTTAATTGCCTACAGTTAAAAAAAACCCTGCATAATATGACCAGATGGAGCAGCAACTGTTACACATGCCTTGTAGTCTCAGTTTAAAAAAATCAGCCACATCAGGGTGTGCATTCCTAGACCATTACTGTGTAGCTTGGGTGTATTATATTTGACAAGGACTTTGGCCCTATGCACCAATGGCTCACTCACTCATGGCATAGTATTATAAAAATTACAAAACATGGTTTGTTGCACTGTAGCTTAAATTCAAAGTATTTTTTTAAATCACTGTATCAGGAAAAATAACTTATAGAAACTGGCACCTTAATATTTTGAGTTGTGTTTTTTGTTTGTTTTTGTTTTTGAGCTGTGCTTTAATGTTAGTCTGTCCCTTATACAAGGAGAGGATCTAGAACAGGGGTGGGCAAACTTTTTTGCCCAAGGGCCACATCTGGGTATAAAAATAATATGGCTGGCCATGAATGCTCATGAAATTGGGGGTGAGGGCTCTGGCTGGAGGTGCGGGCTGTGGAGTGGGGCCAGAAATGAATTCAAGGTGTGTGGGGGAGGCTCTGGTCAGGGGTTGGAGTGTGTGGGGGGGTGAGGGCTCCAGCTGGGATGAGGGGTTGGGGGTGCAGGAGGATACTCTGGGCTGGGACTGAGGGGTTCAGAGAGCGGAAGGGGAATCAGGGCTGGGGTAGGGAGTTGGGGCACGGGAGGGGATCAGGGGTGCAGGCTCCTGGCAGCACTTACCTCAAGCAGCGGCATAACCCCCCCTCCAGCTCCTGTATGGCCAGACAGCTCTGCGCGCTGCCCTGTCTGCAGGTGTCACCGCTGCAGCTCCCATTGACCACGGTTCCTGGCCAATGGGAGCTGTGGGGACGGTACTTGGGGCAGGGGCAGCGTGTGGAGCCCCTCTGGGTGCCCTTACCCATAGGAGCCAGAGGGGTGACATGGCGCTGCTTCCAGGAGCTGCACGGAGCGGGGCATCTAGGAAAATCTGAGCCCTATTATTATTACTAGCACTTGTGCTCCAGTCTATATTTGGGAAGTTAGTCTCCCATGATCACACAATTCCCATTGGTATTTACTTCATTAAAAAGGTCTCTATCTATATCCAAATCGGATCCCGGCAGTCTGTAGCACAGTCCAAGCACTATCTCAGGGGAGGCTCTAGTCGCTTTCTTCCCCAGTGTGATTTTTGCCCTGACAGACTCTGTCTTATCCATTCCATCCCTTCTTATTTCTTTACAGTCTACCTCATCATTGATATACAATACTACACCACCACCTTTGCCTTTATTTCTGTCTTTCCTAAACAGCACATACTCTTCAGTACCTGTACTCCAGTCATGACTACTATTCCACCATGTTTCTGTTATCCCTGTAATAGCCGGTTTCACTTCCTGCACCAGTAACTCTAATTCCTCCATTTTGTTACCTAGGTTCCTCACGTTGGTGTACAGTGTGAGCACTGTACATTTTGTATTTTGTGTTGTAATTGAAATCAATATATTTGAAAATGTAGGGGAAAAAAAATCCAAACTGCAATTAATCGCAATTAATCTTTTAAGTTAATCATGTGAGTTAACTGATTAAATCAACAGCTCTACTTCAAACTCTTTTCCCCCAACACATTTCTTGTGTGGTATCGTGAGCCCACTTGTTACTTATTTCCAAAAGCAGTCAGATTTTATCTTGGCCTTCAGCTGAAATTTTTAATTTCTCATATTGACTAAAATACTTCCAGGGATCCAGAATCTTCCTGCCAGATTATCTGCTATAGGCATCAACTGCATTTCATCCACTTTGTCACCTACGTCGACTTTCCTATTTCAGAATATACCTCTGGAACTTCCTTCCTGGTATTCAGGACAGGACGTTCTGTGAAGTCTTTCAACTTCATCCCACACTAGGCCATGCATTGTCTTGATCATTCTGCATTGCTATGTAGGCCTCTGTTCCTTACGTGTCTCTCCTTAGTCACAGACTGCTCTCTTCATTTGTGATGCCCATCTCATGCTTTTTCTTTGCCATGGAATCCTTTTTCCTCATTGCACCTCATTTTAAAATCTCTTGTTTGTTTACAAATGACACTTTTCCTAATACTATATTAGGGACATCATGATTAAAGAAAGAAACTTGTATATAAAATGCATTTTGTCTCCATGCACTTAATTTTTGTTCGTACTAGTTTTGCAGCCTTTTAATTTTTACTTTCATTTCATGATACAAAATGGAAAGTATTATTCAGATGGACAAGAAAATTACCTCTAAAACTGTCAAACAAGAGCTCATGAGGAATGCTTATTAAATCTAAAAGACTTCTGGTTGCAAATAATTATTTATAGCAGCATGTTACAAATAGATGCCAATAAGGGCCTTGAGTGGAATTTCTAAATTATCAGGTGGTAAGATCTAATTTCCTTGATGTACGTAGTTTCCATTAACATTAATGAGACTTGCACTGGGGGGCAGGAATACACAATAGGTATGAAATACTTCATGAGAAAACTATATAGCAGTTCAGAAGACTGAGGACAGCAATATGAAGACCTTTGTGGTCGGTTGGTCTGTCTTAATGTCAACACAGACTGTTTCCTCATGTATTGTGGGATCTTCTGGACATTCATGTGACTAAACATGTGTTTTTTAATATAGTTAAAATAGCATTATGTAATGAAATGTTTGGAATAAATCATTAGACTTAGTAGTGTTCCTGCTAATGCATACTTAAAATCTGTTGCCGTGTTTTCATTCTAATTTATCCTGAATTTGTTTTTATCAGTAACATAAACGGAATTTATGCTGTTGTGTGTCAGAGCTGATATCTGACTACTATTGTGCTCTTTATATCAGAGGGGTAGCTATGTTAGTCTGGATCTGTAAAAGCGGCAAAGACTTCTGTGGCACCTTATAGACTAACAAACGTATTGGAGCATGAGCTATCGTGGGTGAATACCCACTTCATCGGATGCATGATATATAGCTTATTTACTAGATAATTAACTTTTTGCTCATGATTTTGTCAAGCTGCATTAGGATGGTAACTGGAATTTAATTAAACACAGAACAGCATATACAACTTAATTTTATTAAACAAAACAAGCCGTTAATGCGGTATCTGACCAGTTGTGCTATATTAATATAGCTTGACCGCAAAAGTTAAATGTTTTCCTTCTGATTCTTTCTTTATATAGAACACACAATGTTTTAGATAGAGGCTTATGGATTCAGCATATTTACTTTTTATGTAAATGTTTTAAAAGTTATAAGTTTAGGCCTTAACATAGTTTGTTTTAAATTCAGATCCAATTTTAAACTGGTTTATTTGTAAACATAATTTTTATTTATTTATTTTATTTCCCCCTCCACCCTGATCCCTTTTTCTTCCCCACGGCTTCTCGTATGACGAGAGAAAGGTTCCAGTAGTGTTTTATCCATCTCAGTGCACCAGAACAAATGTGTTTCTTGGTCTGTTCTTTCTCTGATGTCTATTACCCTGCCAGTGCAGGATTACAGTAGACTTTTCCAGTGTTTGGTGGTTTTCCAGTATGGTTGTAAACATCTCATGCCATCTAGGTGAGAACCATGTCAATGATCTAACATATCTCACTGCCAGTTTCCTTGATACTCCGCCCAAATGCCACTCTTGTTTTCATCCTGTTATTAATTTATGCCAAAACATTTAAAATTATGTGCACAATATATTAAAATTCTGCCAATTTTATTTGTCAATACATAAATGTGGCTCCAGCATGGCAGTGGGGAGCACAAGCCACTGGCTGCATTGAGGAGAGAGATCACCCTGAAGCCCTCACCTCCCCCAATATGAGGACTTGGCAGTGAGGCTGCACCCAATCCTGACACAGTACAAGGCCTGGGCCTGCCCCAGAAGCACCCCTCTGTACCAGGCACACCAGGTGTGGGAGAGCAGGCTCAGCCCAGCAGGATCCAAGCGTGGAGGGGCTTAGTGTGGGAAGATCCAGGTGTGGGGTGAGAGGTCTCTGTGTGTGGCAGTCTGGGTGCTGGCAGCTCAGTGGGAGATCTGAATGCAAAGGGGCTCGTTGGGGGAGTTCCCGGTGCAGGGGCAATGGCACTCTGCAGTGGATCCAGCTGAAGGCGGTTGGGACTCAGTGGTGGGGGAGGATCTGGGTGTTGGGAGATGGGGCTCGGCGGGGGGTCTGGGTGCTGGAGGAGTGGGGCTTGATGAGGTAGGGGTCCAGGTGCAGCTGTTGAGGATCAATGGGGTGGGGGACTCGACGGAGAGGTCCAGATGTAGGGGGTAGGGCTTCTCAAGGTGAGGGTTCGATGGGCCTGCTTAACAGGGAAGCCCCAGATGTTGCCAAGGGGATGCTGCATGCCAGGCTCCCGCTCCTCCCCCACCCCCTGCGATTCCCCTATCCACTTTTCTTCTCCATCCCCCTCCCTCCACTCCCACATTTGCCTCCCCTGCCCTATTCCACCCCCCTTCTTCCCCTCACCCTCTCATTTCTCCCAGACCCACCGTCCGCATACAGTGTTGCTCAGAAAACAGGAAGGCTCCCAGCACACAGAAGGGGAGCACGACTGGCACTAGGTACCCAGGAGGCGGCGTTCAGCTGCAGAGTCAGCGGAGGCCAGGCGCAGAGTCAGCGGAGGCCAGGCACAGCCTCCTTCAGCTAGGCAGCTCTGCGCATGCCTCACCTCTGTTTGGAGGGGGGGGGGCGGAGAGGAAGCAAACCTCCCCAGAAAACTGTACCCATGCTCATCCTGTTCTCCCCCTTTTCCCCTCCCCCCCTTGTTTTCTACAGGGAAGCACAGGAATTCTGCGGGGGGGGAGGGGCTGTTTTCTGCGAGCGCACAGTCACAGAATTCCCCCAGGAGTACTAATTATACCGCCTTAAGTAATTCCTCGTCCTCTGTGTTTATACCCTTCAAATAATTGTAGTCTGTTGTGTCCCATTTTGGACATTACTTAGCCTCACTATATATAATTTTTTTTTATCTTCCTACTTAAGTTCCAACAAGCCTCTTAGTTTTGTTGCCCTTCTCAGAATGCCCTCTGCGTGCTCCTCCTCCTCCCCCCCCCAAATCCCGGGGCTGCAGGGACTGAACCCGGATCCTGCACCCCAACCCCCTGCCCTGAGCCCCCGCTGCACCTCCCCTGCAGCGCAGCCCCTTGCCCTGAGCCCCTTCCTGTGCACCACACCCCCTGTCCAGCCCTACATTCATGGCCCTGCATGCAGTTTCCCCACCCAGGTGTGGCCCTTGTATACATGCGGATCTATATATCTGCAGCTTTGTGATAAGCTTGCTGTCAGAGCATCCCCTCAGATTCTGCTGAAACATGACAGAGGCTGCTCTTATACAAGCAACCACATCTTTAGAGCATCTTCCAGTACTGTCTGTGATACTGCTCATTATTTAGAAGTGCTGCCATGCAATTTGGTAGTTACAGTATGTCTGTAGTAATAAGAAAATGAGTTATAAGAAAACAATCTAGGCTATGGCTTCTCTTTCCCTGTTCCAGCAAACAGTACATCTCATCCTTAATTATAATTTTATCGTAGGGTGGGAGTTCATCTTCAGTATACGGAACTAAATAGGCTGCATTTTAGAAATTTTTGTTGTGAAACGGCAAACGAATCTAAGGTTGTTTATGTAATATCACTTGTAAGAAGGGGATTAAAAAAAGACATTTAATTAACTATCAAGACATACACACCTTAGAGTAATCATGTGATCTCATTATTGTAACCATTGTCCTTCCTCTTCCCTTTCTTCATTTTTGTCCATTTATAATCCTTTTGTTGTGTTCTGAATTTAGATAATACCTGACCTGGAAAACACAACAATCTCTTAACTTTAGAGACAATGTATTTTTCCTGCCTTTTTTAATTTTTACTTTTTTTTTTAAAGGTACAAAGGTCCAGACTTTAAAGGAATCTGGATGTTGCAATACTGAGCATTGCAGTGACTGATTGACTTAGGTGCATAAGTCACTTTTGAAAATGAAACTTTGTCTCCTACGTTAGTTGGGCATTGCAATGCTGAATAGAGCAACTTTCTAAGTACCTTTAAAAATCTGGATTAAAATTCCCAACTCTGCTAGATCTGTGGTTGCACAAAGGCCTTTGGAATTGGAAAATTTAGATTTGCCCTTCCTATTGATTTTTTTCCTATGGCTGTAAAGTGATTTTAAAAAAAATCACGCTATAAAAATATTTTTGGATGTTTTCTACATTTTCAAATATATTGATTTCAATTACAACACAGAATACGAAGTATACAGTGCTCACTTTATTTTTGATTACAAGTATTTGCACTGTAAAAAAACAAAATAGTCTTGTTTTAATTCGCCTAATACAAGTACTGTAGTGCAATCTCTTTATAATGAAAGTTGAAGTTACAAATGTAGAATTATGTGCAAACAAAACTGAACTTAAAAACAAAACAATGTAAAACTTCAGAGCCTACAAGTCCACTCAGTACTACTTCTTGTTCAGCCAATCGCTAAGACAAACAAGTTTGTTTACATTTGCAGGCGATAATCCTACCCGCTTCTTGTTTATAATGTCACCTGAAAGTGAGAACAGGCATTCTCATGGCACTGTTGTAGCCAGCATCACAAGACATTTATGTGCCTGATGTGCTAAAGATTCATATGTCCCTTCACGCTTCAACCACCATTCAGGTGGACGTGCATCCATGCTAATGACGGGTTCTGGGTTAACAATCCAAAGCAGTGCAGACCGACGCATGTTCATTTACATTATCTGAGTCAGATGCCACCAGCAGAAGGTTGATTTTTCTTTTTGGTGATTCGGGTTCTGCAGTTTCTGCAGTGGAGTGTTGCTCTTTTAAGACTTTTGAAAGCATGCTCCGCACCTCGTCCCTCTCAGATTTTTGAAGGCACTTCAGGTTCTTAAACTGGGTTGAGTGCAGTAGCTGTCTTAGAAATCTCACATTAGTACCTTTTCGTTTTGTCAAATCTACAACAAAAGTTCTTAAAATGAATAATGTGCTGGGTCATCATCCAAGACTGCTATAACATGAAATATATGGCAGAATGCGGGGTTTTTTAATGAGCACCATCAGCATGAAAGCATGTCTTCTGGAATGGTGGCTGAAGTGTGAAGGGGCATACGAATGTTTAGCATATCTGGCACGTAAATACCTTTCAGTGCCAGCTACAAAAGTGCCATGCAAATGTCTGTTCTCATGTTCTGGTGACGTAAATAAGAAGCGGGCAGCATTATCTCCTGTAAATGTAAACAATCTTTTTTGTCTTAGCAATTGGCTGAACAAGAAGTACTGAGTGGACTCTGAAGTTTTACATTGTTTTGGTTTTGAGTGCAGTTACCTGACCAAAAAAAAAATCTACGTTTGTAAGTTGCACTTTCACAACAGACATTGCACTACAGTGCTTGTATGAGGTGAATTGAAAAATACTATTTCTTTTGTTTATCATTTTTACAGTGCAGATATTTATAATAAAAAATACACTTTGATTTCAGTTACAACACAGAATACTATATCTATGAAAATGTTGAAAAACATCCAAAATATTTAATAAATTTCAATTGCTATTCTATTGTTTAACAATGCGATTAAAACTGCGATTACTTGACAGCCCTAATTTTTTCCACTTAAAAAATTGTACAAGAATCTAGTCTCTAAGGCATATTGCTATAACATACAGTATTGTAAGGTTGGTTCTGCCTTTAGTTATTCTGAAACAATGCTCAGAATTAAGTAAAGCTGTTCATTTTGAAAGCTGTAAAGTCTTCAACTAACACTTTATTGTAGTGTTCTGGAGATACTGTATTGACGTTTGAGAGGACACTTGCTTTATAAACGGTTATTTCTCCAAGCACTTGGAACATATTGAGAAAATTACTTATTGGGCTGAAACTTTTGTGCTTTGGTGGGCTTCAAGTGTACATACCAACACGCACATGTGGAGCACCACAGTTGTGTAGGAAAGTAGTATGCATTAGTATGCAGCTGCATTCCTCTATTTGAATGTGGGAACCAGTATGAGAGTAAAGGCTTTTTTTTAAAATGGAAAATTGTAAGGAGAACACTGTCAGGTTACTGTTTTAAAATGAATGTCAGTTGTTATTAGTAACACGTAAACTCTTAGTTTTGATTAGTATACATCACTTGTGCTGGCTCTTTACTCTTTTTTGCACTTTGCTCATCTTAGAAAATGAAATAGCTTAGTAATCAGTTTTCTTGTAACTTTTGCATTTGCACAATGGTGTAAAAGGTGGCTTGCAAAAATTACAGGGGAATTCAGACCAATGTGTTTTCACTTTAAAAATTCACGAAAACCTTTCTATCAATGCTTATTGTAGCAAGCTTAACTATGGTAAACTGGACTTTTTTGAGGGGTGGGGGTAACTGAAGATATAAATGTAATGGCATAAACAGCAATACAAAATTCTCTATACATACAGATTATGGTTTCTGTGGGCCCATGACTTCAAATTTCTTGCCTCTCTTTTTCATTTAAAATTGCAGTAACTTTGCACTAAGTTGTTCTGTATTCATGGTAAAATCCTATTTCCAATTGCTTTTCCATTTGTTGTGCAGATTTTTTTCTAAAACTAGGCCTGTCACCTGAGAATTTAAAAGTTTTACTTTTCAAACAGTTCTTACATTTCCCTGAGAGTTGGATTTAATGAAGCAAGCCTTATTTATAGAGTTAGTCATTATAAATGTCAGCAAAACATCTTGCCAGAGTTTGCTGATTTGTCAGACGAAGTATTCCACGTAACCCTGTTGATTTTGATGAGATTCCACTGGAAACCTGTCTGCCTGGTTTTTGGCCAGCTTGCCCACACAACTCCCGCCAGGTGGGCTACTTCAGAGCCAGGGCAGCCTGCTGAGCAGCCTGCTCTGGCAATGGGGATCCCAGTAGATCTGGACAGAAAAACGTAATTCCTTTTTCGTGGAGAATTCTGAAAATGGTTGGTGGTTCTTAAAGTGCTTATCCATGTTGGTGCACATTTACCCCAAGCACTTGTTTATTGTTTGTCATCCATGTCAGTTGAGGTCACACCTATATCTTGAGTGTCCGCATGCCTCCCATTTTGAGCCTCTAGTTGCGTGTTCTCTATTTCATCTATTGATCAAAACAGCCTTTTTAGTAGCAATAATATCTGCTAGGAGGGTGAGGAAGATGCAAGCACTCTCGATAGGACCTCCATGCACAGAATTTCATAAAGACAGCGTCACCTTGATATCTCACCCAGAGTTCTTGCCGGATGTAGCCCCTGACTTCTATCACAGTCAGGTAATATGTCTGCCTGTTTTCTTTCCCAAACCACATTCCAGCAAAGGGGAGCTAAGCATCACATTTTCCATGTACTTTGAGCACTTGCCTTCTACTTTGACAGGACCTGAGCCATTTTTGATATCCTCTAGATAGGATGAAAGGTCAGGCACAAAGACTTTTTTAGATTTCTACTTGCATTAAATATGGCTATTATTTAGCCAACAAAGACCCTCCATTGAGTGTTACAGCTCATTCCACAAGAGCTCAAGCAGCTTCTGAAGCTCTTTGATGGGTGTTCCAATACTGGAGATGTAAGACAAGTACTTGCGATTCAGTACGTATGTTCACCCAACATCACTCCATAATAGCAGCATCGAGATCTGATGCTCACTCTTTCATGGCTGTCTTATAGTCATAGTTCAGGTAGTCTCCTATCACCCACTACTTATGATCTAGGTTGCTGCTTGAGTTAACAGCAGCGGAATATAATGTGGACAAGCACTTGAATGAATGGTTGTCTGTATGTATTTTGTGACCTGCCC
Organism: Mauremys mutica; assembly: GCF_020497125.1. Classification (NCBI taxonomy): domain Eukaryota; kingdom Metazoa; phylum Chordata; order Testudines; family Geoemydidae; genus Mauremys; species Mauremys mutica. The sequence goes on along the minus strand of NC_059072.1, from coordinate 121,109,424 downwards.
TCCTTCCCTGCTAATAGAGTCCTAAAACACAAGCATTCTGCATTGGTTGGGGCCATCCTTCAGGTGGGAGGCATAAGGACACTTAAGGCGCAGGCAGGGCCCCAGCAGAGACATTGCTGACCAAAACAATCTGAACTGGGGTACATGAACACCCAAAGTGGAATGTATATGGACAACACCTTACAGTAACTGCAGTCCTTCTAGATGTAAGTAACAGGGTTTTTTTGTCCTGACATAGAACAAAACCAAATTTTGAAATCTTAAAATTCTCCTCAAAATGGAATTACTGGTCTCTGCCTAGCTCTATTTATTTGTTTGAAAAATTCAATAAAATGTCCTGAAATCCTGTTTTGTTTGGTGGGGGGGGGTTGTGTTGCTGAAAGATCTCAAATCAGTTGCTTATCTGAAAACTCATTACAGACCTACTTTGATGTATATAGCATTTCTTAATTCTAGTGTCTTTCTCCTGTCTCTCTCCTTATGGCTTGTTACTCAGAAAATACCTTGAAATGCCCTTTAAAAAAGAAATATGCATCTTTCCACAGTACTTAGTTTTCCACTTCTGTGTTTTTTAAACATTGTTTAAAATGTACGGACTAGCAAATATCTTGGTTATAACAGTTGTTTCTGTTCAACGTGAGTCAAATAATTCACTAAAAAAATCCACAGGATTAAGGGTGATCCGTTAAGTGGAAAAACTTCCACCCAACTTTCCGAAGTACATACAAATGGGCAAACATAGAATCATTGAGTAGCTTACGCATTATTTTTACATTGCAGCTGTTCACAGATGGAATCACCAACAAGCTTATTGGTTGCTATGTGGGTGACGCAATGGATGATGTGGTTTTAGTTAGAATCTATGGAAACAAGACCGAGCTGTTAGTAGATCGAGATGAGGAAGTGAAAAGTTTCCGGGTGTTGCAGGCCCATGGCTGTGCGCCACAACTCTACTGTACTTTCAGTAATGGTCTATGCTACGAGTTCATGCAGGGAGAAGCACTGGATCCAGAGCACGTCTGCAGTCCAGATATATTCAGGTAAACATCTTCAAAAATATTAAAACTCTAGAATGCATTTTGGGAAACTAATGTCTAGGGCCCTACCAAATTCATGGCCATGAAAAATACGTCATGGACCGTGAAATCTGGTCTCCCACCATGAAATCCGGTCTCTTGTGTGCTTTTACTCTATACTGTACAGATTTCATGGGGGAGACCAGCATTGCTCAAATTGGGGGTCCTGACCCAAAAGGGAGTTGAAGGGGGGCCACAAGGTTATTTTAGGTAGGTCACGGTATTGCCACCCTTACTTCTGCGCTGCCTTCAGAGCTGGGCGCCCAGAGATCAGCGGCTGTTGGCCCAGGCACCCAGCTCTGAAGATAGCGCACTGCCAGCAGCAATGCAGAAGTAAGGGTCGTAATACCATACCATTCCACCCTTACTTCTGCATTGCGCTGCTGATGGTGGCTCTGCCTTCAGAGCTGGACTCCTGGCCAGCAGCTGCCACTTTTCAGCTGCCCAGCTCTGAAGGCAGAGCCGCCACCAGTAGCAGCACAGAAGTAAGGGTGGCAGTACCGCATCCTCCCCCATATAGTAACCTTGTGGACCTCCCCCCCCCCCAAAAAAACCCTCCTTTTTTGGGTCAGGACCCCTACAATTACAACACCATGAGATTTCAGATTTAAATAGCTGAAATAATTAAATTTACAATTTTTAAAATACTTGGACCGTGAAATTGACCAAAAAGGACCATGAATTTGGTAGGGCCCCTCCTTATGCAGGAAAGTTGTCAATGTGGAGCATGCTATTGATAACCATACACAGAAGAACTTATGGAGGTGACTGACTGTGTACACATTTTAGTGTCCAAATGCTCTTCTGCATGTAGTCTGCAACAATCTAGTGTTCTCCCTCCAGGTGGCCATTATAGCTCAGTGTTTCCCATCCAGTCTGGAAGGATCGGACTTGGGTCTTGTAGGTAGTCTACTCCCTCCTCCTCCAGCAGGCCACAGGATACCATTTTAGGAGTAAGGAAGTGCTGTTGAGCTTTGTCTGCCAGTGCTTAGCTCTTTCTAGCCATCCTGCCTGCCTCCCACACTCCCTTGCTCCTCTCACTTATAAAGCATATATGTTTTGTGGAAACAAACTTTTTGAAGGAAATTGTGTGACCTGTGTATTCCGTGAAGAAATTTTAAATTTAAAGTAAAAAGTCACCAATAAGACAAATATTAAAAAAAGAGATTTAAATGTCAAGAAAGCAATAATTAACTACCAAATGCTTTTTGGCAATCTGTTTGTAACTAGTTCAAAAGTAAGAATGTAGTAATACAGTAACCTTTATATTTTACAGACTCATAGCAAGGCAGCTTGCTAAAATCCATGCTATTCATGCACACAATGGATGGATCCCCAAATCTAACATGTGGCTGAAGATGGGGAAATATTTCTCACTCATACCTACAGAATTTACAGATGAGGAAGTAAATAAACGGCAAGTGTTATTTTATTAAATATTTGATTACTTTTTTAATAACTCATTTAATTGTCTCAGTTTTCATCACATACCTTATTAACCAGCTGAGGGGGGAAAACATAACTGGAGTGTTTTTAGACACCCTGTACCCCCCGACCCCATATCAATTTCCTTGTAAATGCTTCTAAGAAGCAGGATAAAGTGATGGGTTTGACCATCCTTTCTATTTTTTTTAGCCACATTCTTCCTCTAAGTCTGCTTTTTCCTTTCCACTTGAAAAGAGTACACATTACTAGACTTGTGTTCTCCCACAACTAGGACTATGATATTGTCATGTCTCAGAGCCAAGTTGTTCTTAAAGACGTCACCTTTGGAAAAGTAGTAGGAATTCTTTCCTTCTTCCCATCTTATGTTTCCGTGACTTCACTACAAGTGTGAGCAGTGAAATCTGGACTAAGATGGCTTACTCAATTATGTGTTGAAATAATGGGAATACAGAAAATAACTGACCAAGTACACTAATGTATAAATTTCTGTATGATTCCTATATTATTAACACTATGCTCAGAAGAGAAACTTTTTCAATTTTTTTGAACCCCAAAAGGTTCTTAAGTGATGTTCCAAGTCCTCAAATCCTTCAGGAGGAGATGGCCTGGATGAAGGAGAGACTGTCAAATCTAGGATCCCCAGTGGTGCTTTGCCACAATGACCTGTTGTGTAAGAATATTATCTACAACGAGAAACAAGGTAGGTATTGAACACAGCAGTAAGTAATGTTTCATTCCATACCTGTGTTGTATTTGTATTCTGTGGCAATTGTCTTAGGGCGGGTGTAGAATTATAATTCAAATTCATTAAATCACTTATGACTTTTTACTAATGGTAGTAAGTGAAGTAAATTTGCTGCTTGAAATCAAAGTTCAATGTAATGGTAGCAGTATTTGTATAAATATATGAACTGTCTTAGCAGCTATAACCATAATTTTAATTCTAAAATGTTTTTAGCATGTGGAAAAAAATCTTTATATTATTTTCACTGTAATGATTTAGTCTGTAAAAATGGATTTCAAACTATCAAATTGTCTTTTTGTCTTTGTAATTTAATAGAAATCTCATATACATGTATAAAAGGTTGTCATGCATTCAACAACCTTAGGTGCTAATGTCTCCAGGTTACTTTGTATTATCAATGTATTGTTCTGATTTGTCAGATACATTGGTGCCAAGGAGGAGTTCCCCAGGGTGAAGTATCATAATGATACTTATGCTACTTTCAATGGCTCAGTTTATATCCTGCATATGAGGTACACAGGCATCATAATGTTGAAGATTTTTTTGTAAAGATTATTTTTTAACTCAGAGAGAGGGAGTAGGCTTATCTTGGAAATGGCAAATCAAATTTTTGTTAATTATTTTCAGATCTTGTAAATACTTGAACCCTTGAAAGAAATCCTTGTTTTTAAAAAACAAAACAAAACCAAAAAACTAGAAACTATCAAAAGTTCTCATAGAAAACCTTAATTCCTTTTAAGGTTTGGTTGTTTAGTGGTTTGAGGTTCGGTTACTAAATGATACATTCAAGAGGCAAACATGGTGAACCAACAGTAAATTTGGGACATTGAAAACATGGCTATTATGGTGCAGAAAAATGCTTTAACGAGACTAATAACTCAATTTCCCATACCTCAACCCAAATCCCCAGAAGTCTGTGAGCTGAACTGAAAGTAACAAGTTAATTTTGTAGAAGCATGTTGGTAGTTGCAGGGAAGCTTACAATTGAGATAGTGAAGACTTTCTCTTTAAAGAGAAGTATACCTTTACCCCGATACAACGCTGTCCTCGGGAGCCAAAAAATCTTACCGCGTTATAGGTGAAACCGCATTATATTGAACTTGCTTTGATCCGCTGGAGCGCGCAGCCCTGCCCCCCTGGAGCTCTGCTTTACTGCGTTATATCTGAATTCGTGATATATCGGGTTGCGTTATATCAGGGTAGAGGTGTATTTAATTTCAGATTTGTCTGAGTAATTTAATATTATCTTGTAACTTATCACTTAATTGACAGTTAGCTTATCACTAAAGCCAACATATTTGTTTGAAATCATTAAAATTAATGTGAACAGCATTTAAGGTGTTCTCTATCAGACATTCAGCAGTAATTGAGGCCTCGTGTCTTAGTTTATGTGCTTTACAACTCACATAATATTTGATACAAAATAAATATTGAAGTTGTTTCTGATTTGAAAAGTGGCTGTGTACATCATTTCTACATCAACTGTGCTCCTTCGATGTGTACCAGTAAAAGATCTTTTAGCTGCAATCTGTATATATGCGACCTCTCTTCTGAGTTTGGTCTTTCCTTCTTGCACATAAATACTAGTGCTATATGTTCTGCAGGCTAGCGTAGCCATCAGCTACACCTTTGCAGCACCATCACCTTCCAGTATATACTCTTGGATACCTGTGCAAGTCTATTAATTTTAATTAACTATTGAGTTAGTTCTAACTATTGAGTAGGAGTTAGCAAGCAATTTTGTTGAGGTTTTTGAAAGGGGGGGAAAAAACTTCAGTTGTTGACTCTGCAGTGCTAATAACAATTAAAAAGGGGGTAAAAATTATTTTTGTCACTAAAGTAAACAGATCTGATTCTGAATACACAGATCAGACCTACTGAGAAAAGATACTATTTTTAGTCACTTTTCATAATAGAACCATGCTTTAGGGTAAAATGCTTAAACAAAAACTATAATTCAGTTAAATGTTCACTATCACGGTTGATAAGCTTAACATTCCCACTTTGAAAACAAATGCTATATGCTTCTCTTTTTTATAAACAGAGTGGAGGAAAAAAACAATGCCAGCAGTGCATCACTTTTGAGCAAACCTACAATAACCAGTGTGTGAGTGTTTAGTGTTTGGGGACAAGGTGGGGAGGAGGGAGGAATCTGAATGTAAAGCACTTAGGCTTCGAGCTGGTTGTAAATAACTGAATGGGAAAAGATTTGAAAGTATATGCAATAGCTAGACTGTGTCCATTAAAGCTTACATGCTTGAATATTGCAGCACATCATGTACGTTGTTGTAAGAACTCTGCAATACCGAGATACAACAGGTACTATTCTTATAGTAACCAAACCTCAATGCCATCTGCAAAATAAGTATTTGTATATTGTGAAAGCTGTGTATTTTGTACCATACACTTTTACAGTGCAAAACTTTATAAACCCGTGTTACGTAATACAGTCTTAGAAGGAGGAGCTTCATCTTTATTTTTGAAGTGGAAACTCAGCTTTAACTTTAACTGCAAATAAAAATGAATCAGATCAAGTATGTTCAGCCAAATAAAGATCATTTAAAAAAAAAAAAACTCTAAAAATTAAGTATCGGCATTCAATGAATTCTTCTTTGAAGCTGCTTTAATAAGAGCACAGAGAACAATATTAAAGATGCAGTTCGCTTTCTGGAGTTGTTACTGGCCTAAATATAGGAAGATAGATAAAAGTTCAGATTATGCAGCAGTATTCATATTAGTCCTTTCAATATCACCTTGATCTGCTCTCTAAAGAGTCTGGGTCTAAACCCGCACAAACAGAATGCATAATTCACCATTGATGTTTGTAGCACTTTCATCAGCATGTTGTCTAGTCATGCTTAGGCCAAGTGTAATCAAACTATGTAGTATATAAATCATACTATTTTAAAAAGCTACAGGTGGTCAGTTTACACTAGCTCGCTCAGAGTAGATAATCCGACCATTGTTTATCCCAACTTTTTAACTCCACTCTTTCAAAGACTATACTTAATTTCCAGTCTACACAGGGTCTTAAAACTTGCTAGACATTAAAAAAAGATTGACATATATACATACAGAAAAAACATACTTTGTCACCGATGGCTTTAAGAATTCTTAAACTGGAACATCTAACCCTCTTTCCAAAAAGAGACTGAACATAAAACATAAGAACGACCGTACCGGGTCAGACTGGAGGTCCATCTAGCCCAGTACCCTGTCTACCGACAATGGCCAATGCCAGGTGCCCCAGAGGGAGTGAACCTAACAGACAACGATCAAGTGATCTCTCTCCTGCCATCCATCTCCATCCTCTGACAAACAGAGGCTAGGGACACCATTCGTTACCCATCTTGGCTAATAGCCATTTATGGACTTAACCTCCATGAATTTATCCAGTTCCCTTTTAAACACTGTTATAGTCCTAGCCTTCACAACCTCCTCAGGTAAGGAGTTCCACAAGTTGACTGTGCGCTGCGTGAAGAAGAACTTCCTTTTATTTGTTTTAAACCTGCTGCCTATTAATTTCATTTGGTGACCCCTAGTTCTTGTATTATGGGAATAAGTAAATAACTTTTCCTTATCCATTTTCTCCACATCACTCATGATTTTATATGCCTCTATCATATCCCCCCTTAGTCTCCTCTTTTCCAAGCTGAAGAGTCCTAGCCTCTTTAATCTTTCCTCTTATGGGACCCTCTCCAAACCCCTAATCATTTTAGTTGCTCTTTTCTGAACCTTTTCTAGTGCCAGTATATCTTTTTTGAGGCGAGGAGACCACAGCTGTACGCAGTATTCGAGATGTGGGCGTACCATGGATTTATATAAGGGCAATAATATATTCTCAGTCTTATTCTCTATCCCCTTTTTAATGATTCCTAACATCCTGTTTGCTTTTTTGACTGCCTCTGCACACTGCGTGGACATCTTCAGAGAACTATCCACGATGACTCCAAGATCTTTTTCCTGACTCGTTGTAGCTAAATTAGCCCCCATCATGTTGTATGTATAGTTGGGGTTATTTTTTCCAATGTGCATTACTTTACATTTATCCACATTAAATTTCATTTGCCATTTTGTTGCCCAATCACTTAGTTTTGTGAGATCTTTTTGAAGTTCTTCACAGTCTGCTTTGGTCTTAACTGAAATAAAATGTTGAACACTAGCATGGCTAAATGGAGTACATCACTCATTTGATGAGTTGAATTTGCTCATGCTGTGGCTCAGATAAATCTGCCTCTTGCTGCTTTGTTTAATCACTCCGGATATGAAAAGTTTCAATAGTGTTACCTTACATAACAGATTTATAATTGCCTAGAAGACTTGTTCTCTGAAAGAAATAGCTCACAGTTGCACTTCATTTCTTGCCCTTGAATATATCTTAATGTGTGAACTATGGTTTTAAATTTAAGTAACTGACAGTTGGAAGGCATTTATTTATAACCCTTTTGTCGTGATGCTCTTGACTTTTTTTTTTTTAAACTTGAGCAGGAGTTTCCAAAGTCTCTTCTAGACTCTCCCAGTATGCTCAGATACCTTATTACTAATGCTTGTCAGCATCAGATTTCTTTCCAACACTTCTAGAATATCTCCAGTTACTCCTCACTTTTCTTAATCGTGGCAAATATTTTTAAAAATAGCTTAACATTAGGCACCTACATAAGCGGCCTGACTTTTGAAAAGTGCTGACCGCTTAACAGATTCCACTGACGGTTGTTATTCAGCACTTCTGGAAATCAGGTCATTGTAACTAGGTGCCGAAGTTAAGTGTTCTGCTTTTTTTTGTTTTAAACTTTTGGGTGAACGTATTTTTGTGTGCATCTCGGAGATGGTATCTGTTCTATGGTGGGGGTTTTGTAGTGACGTTCTCATCACAGCAAGGTGATGCACCCTGCTACATTAAGCTTTGTTTAGTTCAGGCTTTCTCACTACTTTTCATAGTATCACTCGCTCTTAATAAAGAGATTATCTTGCAGGGCACCTCCATTCACATTTACTATCACAAATTATCTCTTTTTCAGTTCATGATTACATAATATTCATAAAGCAGTGGCTTACGTCAGGGGAGCAGTAAAGTTTGTTGAACTATCTATAGTGCAATAAAGAGCAGCTAGAAACAGGAGAGTCATCATTTCTTGACTGTCATCTGCTTGAAGACTGTCAGCAAATCCCCTGTGGATCACTCAACCTCTGATTTCAGTTAATAAACACAATTTCTTCTTCGAGTGCTTGTTCATATCGATTCCAATTAGGTGTGCGCGCATGACATGTGCATTGCAGATCATACATTCATTTTTATATGAACAATGAAATAGTATGTAGCTTTCAGCATTAAAGCTTGGATAAAATACATGTAATTGCCTTTCAGATATAGAGTGGAGAATTTGAGAGCTTAACTACTGTATGCTTCAATTTGAAATATCTTCTGTCTGGATGAACTCCACAGTGGACAATAGTACACAATTATGATATAACACTTTTTTAGGTTGCACATTCCACAAGTGTACTTCATGTATTAGATTTCTGTTTTAGGGAGGAGTTTTTAGTAGTAGTCAGCATTGACCTAGCTGTTCCTATTGAAGTCAATGGGAGTAGACTTAGACATTTTAAAAATCTAAAAGACTAATAAATTCCTAGTAGCTCAAAGTTCATCATACTGGGAACTAGTATGCTCTTCTGGATGAATTCATCTTTACTAATTCTTAGAGTGTATTCCTATAATTTTAAACATAAATTAATCGAAAGAATGCAGTGATAACATCATACAAGTCAGTTCACTTTCTCTTTATCATCTGCCTTATTTTATAGCAAAATGTTATAATAAAATTAATGAAGTGATCCTGTCTGTTCATACTTTCTTGACACAGAAAATTGACGGGAACTGTGCATCTTTAACCTTAATACTTGTTGCAAAAATTAAATTTAAGGTTGAGTTCCACTGCAGAATGGGTCTGAAAAAGGAGAGCAGTAAAATGCAGAACTTTTCTTTTTAAAGTTTTGTGTCATTTCAAATGTGAGTGTGCCAAATTTTCTTCGTCTGCTACAGATTAGGTATGCCATTGTTGCTGCCATGTGGCGGCGTGCACCGTGCTACTTAAACGCACTGACTGGAGGTTTATCGCATCAATTGTTCACGTGCACCTCCCCCAAAGGAGAGCACAGAGCCTGGTAACAGCCTCATCTGTATCTTGTTAGCTTCATATTCTTACTTTATAAACCATTAACTATAACTGGAAATAACATTTTTAAATAAAGGCTAGCTATAATCAAAATAATGGCACTGCAGTCTGAGATAAACTTTGAGTTAAAAAAACTTTTTAAAGTATGTCTTAAGTTGACACTTTGCAAGCAGGCTTTTTACCTGCTATTTTTATCTGCTTTATATGCAAAATCCTGAATATAAGAGACTTTTTAAATGATTGGATTTTGTACTGGCTAATTCAATCATATGACAAAACAAACATTAACCAGGGTTGGGCTGTGCATTTTTATTGGTTTATATTTAACAGATGAGCTATAGAGGTTATATGTGCTTAAATCTACAGCACTATTAAGGAACCAGCAAGAAACATGTTATCTGTTACATGGACTTGCCACGCAGATAACTCCAGTTAAGCTGTGACATTGCTATGAGATCTTGGACTGCAGCCCTTGTAAAATCAATTTCCAGTGCTTTCAATACTTTTAACAGCTTTTAAGTCATGGGAACCTCTTATGTACTGCTGGCTGGATGTTCTCTGTGAAGGGTGCTCTGCTTTAGTCACTTCCCTGGGTTGGTCTGACCGGGAACATATTAGTTAACCTTCCAGGCAGGTTGCAAAGCCCACTTCTCCTCCTCTTCCACCCCCCCTCTTGCGCCCCCCCCCCCACCAAGCATGAGGTGAGGGTTGCGGGGTTGGTGAATATTTAAGTAATCTTCTTATATTTATCATCTGTTAATTGTATGAGATAGATACCTAGACTAAAGGATGGGTGCTTATCAACACATTTTATACATTTGAGTAAATAAATATGTGGCAACGTGTAATGGCACTGATTGAAATCTTAATACTTAATACTTGCTGCTGCATGCTGTTTCTGACAAAAATTACCAAAGCACTCTATCTGTGCAGAAGGTAACTCAGGAGATGCATGTTCATGGATACTTATAACACATTTTAACTTGTCCTTAATGTCCAGTTTTAAACTCCTCCAGTCTTTTAAGGAAATAACAGCTGCAATGTAGTTGGGTTAAAATATTTCCCCATATCTCCTAAAAGGTTATAATTCAGATCAAACTTAAAATGTTTTTCTAATTTAAGATTAGCGTTAAATTTGCTCAAGGATTAAACTTTCAGTTTTGGCTTCGAGAGAGAATAGTTAACATTAGTAATTGTAAAATGATTTGCTTCATTATTATGGCTTAATATGTATTAAAATAATTGCTTCAGAGTCTCTGAAATTTGTAGTACAACCTTTTAGCAAGGGTAAGCTTGTAGAAAGACAGCACGACTAGATACCTATAGAGGAATAATCATGCAGCTTGGAAGGAGTTTAATAGTTACAATATATTTCAGGAATAGAGTTTAATTGAATGACCATTAGTAGTTATTAATGCTCAATATGGAGGAATACAAAATTTAAATCTGAACACGTTTGAGGTAGGTACTATTGAGTAGTCAGAAATATATACCCCCTGCACTCAGATGGTTATAGTAGTTTATAGTATATTTTTTTCTGAGACTGCAAGAGCAGTAGCAATCCTGTCTAGCTTATATTAAAACCTGACTTCCAGGTGTCCGTTTGACTATTGCTGTGGAATGGATTTACCAGAGGAGACTCAAAAGCCATACAATCTGGATGTGATGCACTTCCCACAACTGCCCTCCCAGTTGGCCAGATAAACTTCTTGTAAAAAGCCATTAAGCAACAAGGGAGCATTTGGGGTAGCGCTATTCCTTTTGTCCACGCTTACTTTATGCTGTAAGGCTTCTGTTACTTAATATCTGCAGGCACTTTGTTTTTGAGATGGGTATTCAAACATGGCATGCCATTGCTTGAAATAACACTAAATTCATAACGCCATCATCAAAATCAGAAGATTGTTGAATAATTTTGAGGCTGTCTTGCAAAAAATGACTGCGCGCGCTACATGTATTCTGTAGTCAGGTTGCACTACTTGCTTGTCAAGAAAGTAGATTGGATTACTTATACTGTACCTATAACTCTGCTAGTTAAAAAGATAGAAAGTAATCTGTATTTCTAGCTACTGTTAGAACTAAAAGAGTCATTTTATGTAGTATTTCTCATTAGAATGGAATCTGAGTTTCTAAGGTAACTGACGCCCTCCTGTGGTAGAAATGGAAACCTGAAATAGCTATTTTGATTCTAAATTACATAGTAAAATACTGAAGCAAGCTGTTGATCAGACTGTATATCTTCTGTCAAGTGAAGCTCATACCATAAAATTCACAGCCTTACCCTGGAGTGTCTCAAGAGTGCATGCAAATGGGCACAAACAGTGAGACTGAAATGTTGGCAGATGTCTAGGGACAGCACTGAATTAGGGCATTGGTTTGTTGGTTATGGATTCTTACGTTTTCATGTTTGTGTCTCATATAGGTGATGTACAGTTCATTGACTATGAGTACTCTGGATACAACTACCTGGCTTATGATATTGGAAATCATTTCAATGAGTTTGCAGGTAAAAAATGAATTGCCCATTTAAAAGTTAATTGGTAATAAAACAGTGAGTCTTTTATTCTTTTATATAGTGCCTTTCATCTGAGGATCTCAAAACTGTGACCATAATGAACCCCTCAGTGCCAACTGGCAAAGGCTTCACTGTTCTGTAATAGCAACTCCCATAGGCCTGTCAAACTCACTACACATTAACACATTGTTTTATAACATTTATCCCTAAATATTGTCACATAAGATCTCAAATGAAAGTCCGAATCTTGCTGGTCACATATGGTGTGAAATGGTGTGATATGTCTGTATACTGAAAATATGCTCTTAGGGCTTGTCTACACTGGCGCTCTTCAGCACTGCAACTTTCTTGCTCAGGGGGGTGAAAAAACACCCCCCTGAGCAAAGCAAGCTGCAGCGCTGAAAAGCGCCAGTGTAAACAGTGCCCCAGCACTAGGAGCCACGCCCCTTGTTGAGGTGGTGTATTTTAGAGCGCTCTCTCCCAGCGCTGCGCCACGACTACACAAGGCACGTTAAAGCACTGCCAGTGTAGACTAGCCTGTATAGTTTTGTAGCAAGGTTACTCTCCAGGAGAAGTGAGAAACTGGTTTCTTGCCAGACCTGAGATGTTTATCCATCTGTCGTTTGAAATGTAAATTGAGTATTGTCTTATCCACAATCACCAGTCTGAGCCAAATGCACACAGACGCTTGTGAGATTTAAGAAAAATAGAGGAACAGCAGGAGGGGGAAGAGCTTTGTCTTGCACACTTTAAAGGTTTATTGGAGTATAACAGGGGACAGGGACAGCACCCTGTTATCCTGTACTTGAGCAAGTAATCGGGCAGAGCAGTTACGTTTGTGAAAACAGGATCCCAACTTGTCCTGTTTGGAAACTCTTCAAGATAGCTTTTGAGTGAGATAAGATTGCTTTTAGACAGCTGGTTAGCCTGTTAAAGTTAAGTTTAGTCTAGTAAGAAGCGTGTTATATTTTGTTTTATATGTAACCATTTCTGTTTCCACTTATTAGCCTTATGTCTTAAATCTTAATCTTTGATAATATACTTACGATTGTTTCACTATGCCTATATCTCAGTTCTGTGATTTTTTTTTATAAAGAATCTGATCCTGAGTTGTACCAGTCAACCTGGGTATACACTGATCCTTTGGGAACATCTTAGCTGGTAATTTCTGTTAGTGTCCTATGATAAGGGCTGGATACTACAGAGGGACTCTTTCAGTGGAGCTTGGGAGCTGGGGTGCACCTACTGATAACCTGCAAGACAAAGTAAGAGCTGGCATAGCCTGAGGAAATATTTTGGGTTCCTAACAGACTGGTGAGGTCAGGGAGCACAGGCAAATCTTGTTCTCGCTGGTGGCAAGCAGATAACAAGGTCACTCACAGTCCTGGGCTCCCTAGGAAAGTGTCACAAAAATGTATTGCGGTCACTGATGAATTCAACTTAAAATCTCTGTGGGGTGGGCTAGTTATGTCCCTACTTTGCAGTTGTGGGAACTTAGGCTATGTTTACACTGGCAATTGAACGACAAAATTTTTGTCTTTCAGAGGTGTTAGTCCCCTCTCCCCCTCGAAAGACAAAAGTTTTGCTACGGCAAATGCCAGTGTGATCAGCACAAACACCGCTCGTTGTGGGTAGAAGTTTTTTGTTGGCAGGAGAGTCGACAAACAGCAGCTACAACGTGCGACTTTTAGTGGCATGGCTGTGGTGACAAAGCCATGTTGATAAAAGCTGTGTAGTGTAGACATAGCCTAAGATGTGGGAAGGCTGTGACTTTGTCAAAGTCATGCAAGAAGTCTGGCAGAGCCAAAAATAGACCTAGAACTCCCAACTTCCTGAGTTCTGCCTTAACTGTGAGATCATCCTTTCTCTGTGGTATTAAAAACAATATCATGGGGCACTGATGCTCCTTCCCTCCCAGTGCAGATATGGTGTGGAAAATTCACAGTGGCCTTCATATGTAATAACCTCTACTGCCAAATGACAGTCTTGTGATTCCTTGCACAACTTGCAGTTGAGTCTTGGCTTTAACTTGATTTTTGACAAACTGAGAAGAGCAGAACAGAAATCAAAGCTAATGTGCAGATTTGTGTGTGATAGGGAGAAGTTAAGGTTTAAGAACATAGGAAAGACTATACTTGCTAAAAAAAGTGGCTTATCTAGTCAAGTCTAGTTCATTGAATGTCCCTCTACAGTACTCTCATCTTGGAGAGTTTAAATAGGCGTGCCTGACATACCTTACCCTGTATGCTATTTACTTTGGGAATGGGGTTGTAGTGGGGAATTCCACCATAATGATTACAGTACAGCAATGTAAATGCAGTACAAAAAGTTTAAGTAATCTTGATCTATTTGTCATAGTGTTTTCCAGGTTGTATACTTCTAAAGTGGTCATGGTAATTCACTTTCAAAATTCTTAATTCCTTGATGACAATGTAGCTTACTCTTTTTGGAACCTGTTTGTACAATTTGTTTTGTTGAGTATTTTATACAAATTGTCCCCCAAACACTTTAGAGTTAATCTTGCCCATTGTTGTTCTTGAAGAGGTATAGGCAAGATTTCAGGTGAAGGAGTGCTGTAGGGAGACGTTTTTAACACATGGTAAAAAATGCAGAGAACCACTTTCTACCACCAGTGAATAAATATTGCATAAGGCTAATGCTGGGTGAGCAGAGATTGACAAAGGTCAGGAACTTAACAGGAGCAAATCCAAGGAGGGCTTTAAAAAGGTTGAACTGGATCCTGAAATGGAAGAGAGTTGTGTTGTCATTCTTATATACAGAAGAGTATATTTTACCATGTGCAGAATACGAATTCCAGAGAACTTGGACTTGAGAAGGGGACTTAGTCAAGGGGACAGAGGAAGGTGTGGGGGAGGATTTCAGCGGAGGCGGAGTTGAGGCAGAGGCAGTAGTATATAAGGCAAAATTGTAGGGTTTGGATCAAGGATGATGAGAAGGTTAGACAATAGAGACAAATGAAACTTCACAGTTCCAAAGAGAGAGAAGGAAAGGGAATAGGGTCGTGATTGAGTAGGTTCCTTTTGTGTAAGGAATACACTTCTTTCTGAAACATTAGCTTAATTTGTGATGAAATATAAGTATACCTGAATGTCTCATGTTTTATAACAAGGATTCAGATTGCATGCAAATCTATTTTCTTCTTTCACTAGAACTTATAGCCCTCTTTGAATTTCCTTGGGAAGATTTTGGGGGAAAAAATTCATAATACAGATGCTTTATTTTCATGGGACTTTCCTCATACAATTGTAACTTGCTGATGTTCAGATTATACCAGGCCACAGGTATACATGTATGCTAGCAATGGTCAAATATTTAAGCACAGAAACTTTCATAATGTTCGTGTCCTCTTTATCCCTCAAATCCAAATGAAAAACGATTCACTGATATGCGTATCCGAATCTGTTCATATTTAGTTTACGTATGGTACACATTTGCAAAGTTTCTGAAAACATAGGTCATTTATAATTGTGAAGTCAAACGTCCGACTTTAAAAAAAATAAAAATGTTAATTCTTGTTGTTTGTTTTTTTTGTTTTTGAAGGAGTGAGTGAGGTAGACTACAGCCTTTATCCAGATAGAGAATTACAAGAGCAGTGGCTGAGATCTTACCTTGAGGCATACAAGGAATATAAAGGTTTCGGTACAGATGTTACTGAGAAAGAGGTAGAAATCCTATATGTGCAAGTCAATCAATTTGCACTGGTAAGTTTCTCAAGATTATTAATGTATATACAACACCCCAGGTATGCTTACCACTTTCCAGCCAAATAAAACTGAGTTCCCTGTCCCAAGAAACTTGCAGTTTTAAGATTATGCAATACCTGCAGGAAATCTTTAATACAATATAAGTGTCAGCTTTTCTTACTATTACTGATGGAAACCATTATGCAATGAATATTGTTCAATTTCTATTTGTTTATGTGTTAGACTAACTCAGTGTAGATCTTTGGAAAGTGAATGGACTCACTGCTAGGCCTTTACTATCTGGATACATTTAGTGGCTTTATTCCCTAGGGCAGGGCCTTTGAGATGAGGTAAAGCCAACTAGAATCCATCATCTAGAAGCAACACGTTTAAGTTCACTGCAGATTTTCCTTTCACTCCTCTGTTTAATCCTCTTCTGTGGAGGAGCAACTGTTCTTCATAGGATATAGCTTTCCTCAAGCAGTAGTGTAAGTAAAGTCAATTTGATTGAGAGATTTCTCAGTCTCAAGGAAGAAAGATACGTCTATACTACCCGCCGGATCAGTGGGTAGTGTTTGATTTATTGGGGATCGATTGATCACATCTCCTCTAGATGTGATCAGTCGATCCCCGAATCGATGCCTGTACTCCACCTCAGCAGGAGGAGTAAGCGGAGTCGATGGGGGACCCGCGGCGCTCGATTCACCGTCGTGAGGACGGCCAGGTAAGTCGAGCTAAGATACTTCGACTTCGCGTAGCTGAAGTTGCATATCTTAGTTCAACCCCCTCCCACCCCCCCGCTAGTGTAGCCCAGGCCTAAGTCATGGAGGGATCTTTCATATTGGCCAATAAAGGTGGGCTGACATGATATATTCTCAACACACCCCAGTCCTCCTGGCTTTGGAGGAATAGATATCAGGATTTGAACTGACCCCATATGTAGTGAAATGAGCCTTACCAGGCCTTATCCTAGATTATTTTTAATTTGAGAATCGAAGAATCTGAGTAATAGAATATTGAACTGTGTAACATGTATCTGGAGCAGTAAGTGTGTCTCTTCCATAGAAATTTTCTAAATAGCATTAAGGTTTAACTTGATAGTTTGAAATCAGATAGTTTGAAAGGTTGATCATAGAATATCAGGGTTGGAAGGGACCTCAGGAGGTCATCTAGTCCAACCCCCTGCTCAAAGCAGGACCAATCCCCAGAAAGATTTTTACTCCACTTCCCTAAATGGCCCCCTCAGGGATTTAATTTACAACCCTGGGTTTAGCAGGCCATTGCTCAAACCACTGAGCTATTCCTCCTCCTCAACAAATCAACATCAGTTTTTCATTTTTCTATAATTTTAGCACTCTGGTTTGTAAATGTTGAGGAAAGTTTAATGTGCCTTTTGCCTCAAGAGTTTGATGTTGATTTTTGGGGTTTTTTTTGTAGCGTAAGTGTGTGTATATAGGACTTTACAGTAAATAAAATTTGTCAAAGACCAAAATTCTGTGTTTGAAAAATAAAAGGAACACTGAAGTTCTTTGCATCAAACATACTTTGAAGACTGTACATAGGACACTCATGTCTTGATGTATAGCAAGAAGCTGAATGTTTGGCTCTCTGGTCCTAGATGCTCTTCCGTCCTTCCTCTCCTTCCACTGATTTGCCTCTGAAAAGCTGTATCTGCTATCACAGTGCTGGAATATTGCTTAGAACTGACTTCCCAACACCACTTCTTAAAGCTCTAAATTATCCCTGGTCCAGTTTAAGTACTGTCCAGGCGTGTTCATGCTATGTATAGGAGATGACGGCATGAGGTGTTATGGCAGTAGTGCCTCTTACCCTGCGTTTACTTAGGCTAAAATAAAGTCTTTACAAGTGTAGTTATAATGCCTGGTATGCCAGTGGATGTGCAACTCTGGACAGCTAGTATGGCCTTATGATTCCAGTACTCTTTCTGACTTTTTGGCCCATATATATCTGACTAATCTATACATGGCTTCTCCAATTTTCTGGCAAAGGCTGGTAGTTACAGTGAGGAATTTTGGTTGGCTTTCCGAGAGGATGATCCACTAGACGAGTCTTTATTAGAAAATACTGCTCATTTGTTGTTAGCGCTGTTAGTACCAGTCGTGGTAATTATATTCAGCTGTCCCATTTACTTCAATTAGTAAAGCTAGATTTGCAGCTATATAACTCTTTCCCCCCCACAGACTATATAGCATTGTTTCATGAGCTCTAAACTTTGTACATATTAATGCTGGGGGTAGGGGGGTGTTTCTGTTTACTGAACAGCTTAAGACCGATCTGTAGACCACACAAGTTGTACAAATACTGTAAAAGTTAAAAAATAAGGGTTCCTTTAATGTTGACTAAACTTCATTAATGTGTGGGGTCATGTTAGAAAAAACAGGAACTAGAATGAATGAGTATTAGTGTAAAACTCCAAACTGCTACCATTAGACAAATTCATCAAAACTTAAATAAATGCATTAGTGAGATGTTAACATGCCTGTGCTTTGAGATATTTTCAGATGTGCACTCACACTGTACAGCCTTAGTAAAGGAATTTAAGTACAATACTTGGATTATGTGGATGCTTCAGGAAACAATTTAGGTCATTATTGTAAGCTTTTATTTACAGAACATAAATAGAGGTATGAAGTGTCACTTGCAACATGGGTGGTCCAGAAATCATATGCATCTTTCACAAGGGGATTGTGAAGCTGATGGCCACAACACACAAGTTTCAATGTTTATTAAAACACATTAGCAACCGTATAATTCATGTAATCCATAGCCTCAGTCTGACATTGAACATATGCTTACAAACTGCTTATCTAAACTTTAACAGGAAGAATAGATTTGAAACTTATGGAAATGCTGAGTTTTAAATGGGTAGTCTCCTTAGCAGCACTGGAAAGTGAAGCATTCTGGTGCCAAATAATATCTAATATCTGAAACAATCAAACAAGTGTGTAGATTTGTAATGGTTGTACGCTGCTGGAATTCTCTTTATCAAACTGAAGCATAAGTCATTTGTTAACGCTATTGAACAAGACCCTTTCTAGAAAGTGATTCCCATGTCAAGGTGTTTTTTCTACACATCTCATTGATAGCATTAGGGTTTATAACACTTGCTGGTATCTGGTTTCAGAAAACTTACATTTTTAGAACAAAATCTTTAATTATAAAATAACATTTTTGGCTTTCTTTTCGTAATTATAGAATAGTCCTTCAGACTATTTTGCTCATTCCTTTTAACATATACTTGCTTTACAGAACATTAAGCTAATAATCTTTCACCAATTATTTTCTCTTTAGGCCTCTCATTTCTTTTGGGGATTGTGGGCTCTGATTCAAGCCAAATATTCCACCATTGACTTTGATTTTCTAGGGTAAGTGACTGTACTGTCTATAAATAGCTAATCTATTTTCCTCCATTGAAATCCTGACTTTCAGAACTACACTAGGTCTGAGTGAATTGATCCTGTTTTGTTAATATGTTCAAGCAGGATGCTCCAGAGATGACAGTACACAATTATTTTTATAGTGAGATTCTATTAAGACAATCAAGATGCCTGGGTAATGTCAGTTCATCCATAAGTCTGGATTTTTAAAATTTATTTATTTTGCTTTTTGTGGGGAAAAAGTTAACCCTGTATTTTGTTTAAAAAAAAAAAATTCTTGTACTCCAGTATATAGTGTCTTCCATGCATGCATTATCCAAGCACTTGACAATTATTAATGGATTAAGCCACACGAGCATGTGTTTGGTAGGTGGCATTTGTGTGGGAGAAGCAGAGGCACAAAAGCTTGCTCTTGGTCATACACTGTGTTTATGGCAGAGCAAGGAATGGAGCTTGGATTTAAGAACCAGGAGATCTGTTCCTATTTAAAAAATAAATAAAAATCCTTCCTTCCAAATAGCAAGGGACATTTAGTCTAATAAATTCTGAATATTTTTCTTTTTAGTGTCCTTTCTTGAGATACTAGCTGATGTTATTGTAGGGTTTCATCAAAAGAAAAATGTTTAAAATTGTCAAATGAATGCCCCTTGCAATATGAAGAAGAACCTATTATCATGACAAAATTGAGCATCTTTTTGGAAATTTTGCTGTAGCAGTTAAGATGCTAGCATAGTTCATACTTAATATGACTCAGACTAATAACTTGTGACTAAGCTGATGAAATAATATGTTAAGATCATACTTTGTTCGCTTGAATGTGGTATTGAAACACACTAGTGAATCAGTCATAAGATTCTCAAATGTAAAAGACACTGGATAGTAACCAGTAGATGGCACAATAAACTAAACAAAAGCATCACATGATACTCCACAAAAGCATGTTGCTGTTGTGAAATTTTACAATAAGATTTCAAGACTCTTGCCATAAACATGATCAGACTCTTAAGGAATTCTCAGCTCTTTGTAACTTTGTTTCAATTCTGTCCTTTTAATAGGTACGCAATTGTTCGTTTTAACCAGTATTTCAAAATGAAGCCAGAGGTCACAGCATTAAAGCTTCCCGAGTAATGAAGAACTTCAGTTATCCTCAAGTGGATAAGCAATCCTTAAAATCCTTTCTGAGAACAGATACCGAAAAAGCTAAACATTTTGTTTAAGTTCTGTAATGTTCACTTGGTTGTTTTGCTTTACAAATGATGCCTCTAAACAAGTCTTAATGTTAAATCTAATAAGAAGAGCATACCTACTGTTGATATAGAATGGATTAGAAATTTGCTAAATCTATAAGGCTGTAGAGATGGCAATTTAATCCTTACCTAAGTAATTTAACATATGTTGTATGTGATTTATTTATTATGAGTTTAACATGATTCCATTGCTGCTTTCATCAATTTCTGTAAAGGTTGAGTTCAGGCAGTGAAACTGTTCCAAAGGACTTGTTTTTTCACAACTTATTTTATTGAAGTGACATTAACTTATATAAAGACTGTACATGGTCAGTAGAGAATCTTAATCTTTAACTGTATACAAAAAAAAAATGAGTAGTGGTAATTTACTCTTGAAATGCCAATCACTGGTACCACGTAATTGAGGGAAGGAAGCTGAGGATAAAAGCAATTTTCCACATCACAGTACTTTACATTTTATAGCAAGGCCTATCTACTTATTAGGGTTAAATATCAGCATTTTGACTTTCCTTCTGCTACTATTACATAGTAGAAATCTGAAGGCTTTATCGCCACCTGATTATTTAGGAACATGCATAGTATCTGACAGGAAATATACCAACCTTAACTTGTATGGGAGAGTTTCTTGTTTGTTAAATTTTTCCATTTATTTTAAAGACCACTATTCCAAAATCTCAAGAAATTCCTTATGGAAGGGAATAAATCTTCAATTTTTTTTAACTCTTCTATGTTCTGAACTATATATATAATACTGCAGCAGGATAGACTCTTGAGTTTAAAACCCTGTTGCTCTTGGGAGCAAAACAATACCACTTCAGTTAAAGGATACATAGATTTTAAACCTTTTTCCTTCCTTCCTCATCTTTCCAGCTTGGATTCTTGTCTTTAAATACTTAGGTCCAGTAGTTATAGATTCTGTTACATTTTCTGACTTTCTTGCTGTACTAATGGCAAAAATATTAGTAGCCCAAAGTCTCATGTTCTTGAAATGTGTGAGGTTTGAACAGTGGGGCTTTGATCATCCTCAATGTTTTTTAAAAAGCTATTATACCAAGAATGGTTTGAAGTACAAAATGTGAATTGAAAAGAAAATGTTTACTTTGTGACTGTATGTTGAGAGAGGTTGAGAGAGGGGATGATGCTTTAAATCTTGGAAATTGCTGTGTCGTTGAGCAGTCAATCAATTCTGATTATTACTCTGAAAAAACTTTGCACTTTTGGTCACTGAAGTGCCCACACGTACAAAGTCTGCGTGTATGCACATACAGTATGTGCAAACACACACTCACCTTAGGGAGTAGATTTTATGGGGAGCCAATTGCAGACTCGGCAAGAATATTTATTCAAAATTGCTTTATAGCATATTGTCAAATGCAAATGGGCTTTACAAAAGCATAGCTTGTTTCAGAATGCTTAAAGCAATGACATGGATGAAAAACTTTCGCCGTATACACCATTTTAAATAGTGTTCTGTTATTTTACAAAAGCAAGTTTTATTCCTTAAAACTAGTTTGCATTTATCACCTGGGGGTTCCAACTGTGGATTTCTTACAATCAATCACATTCTTAAATTTTTAATATAAATGGATAAACTTTTCATAAAAAAAACTTGAAAGTGAGTAAGTCTTATTTAGTACTTACTAAACTAGTTTGTTAAATTGGACAGATTCTTTTCATAGTCTAAATAAAACTGACCAACTGAAATGGCATTTCCTTCTGTAGCATTATCAAGGATGTTGCTAGAGCTTTGAAAGTGACAGACAGGGAACAGCTTTTTAATCTTTGTACCTGAAAAGTTCTCTCTTCGCAAAGAGTATTATTCTGCCACACTTACCCACATTTAGTAGTATCTTGGTCCATAAGTTGTCCCTTTAATTTCAGCAAGACATCTCCTGGATTAAGGTGCTATTTAGTGTGAGTACCAGTGTTGGATCCTGAAAAAAATTATTTCAAAATAAAAACAACAAAAACCCCTTTCCTGATAGAGTAAAGTGACAACTTAATTTCTGGTGTTGTTAACACATACATATTGGAGAGTGAGCTTTCAGAATTGTATTTTTAACCTGGTAAATTGGAACACTTACCAGATCCCCCTTTCTAACTATCCCAAAGGGAACTGTTTTAAAATATATTCAGCCGTGTCTGTTTATTCTGAAGTACAGTCCAGCTCTTATTAGCCCTAATTCTTTTCAAACTCTGTGGCTACTCAAGAGTGGTGTCCCATATTCTCTGATGAGAGAACCACAAGGTCCAAGGAAGCCCTGGTAGTTTGACCCAGAGAAAACAGCTGAATGAGAGCTTCTTGAGTAAAGTGCTGGCTGAAAGAGGCTTGTTAATTCTGTGAGCAAAGAAACAGCTGTTGTTCGATTCCTATTGTGGGAAGCAGGACTTTACAAAGAATGTACAAACAGGATGGCATCAAAGAAATACCAGATTACATCATCAATCTCTCCTCCTATTGGAAACTGCCTGCTAGAACTTGAAAATTGGCTAACCATTCAGGTAAAAAGAGGGTGACACTGCAGATCATTCCTTCTGCAAGAGGGAGAGGGCAGAGCTAGGGTGTCTCCTGTGCAGTTTACAAATTCCATTGTCTCCCTGCCCTAGTAGCTCTTCCTGTGCTGGTACTATTTCAGTTTGGAATTGTACTGTAATTTTTTAAAGGAGGTGTTTGTTTATATAGTGCAGCTAATAATCTCTGCAGGGGAAAAGAACGTAAGCTTTTTGTGACTGGATCTCAGCCTCAGTCATGTTGAGCTGCTAAATTTCACCGAACTCCTTTCACAGACCTCAAAAACACTTTGAGGCAAAGATATTATAAATACAGTAATCTTTGAGCCATTTTTAAGCAGCACGAGACTGATCGCAAAGTTATAATAGGAGACTTTGCAGTATAGTAGAGACTTGCATTTTCATATTGCACATTAAAATCCATTTTAGAAAACATGGCTGTGCAATGGCTTCCATTTAAGACTAGCATATGCGACAAACTTCAAATTCCTAGATCAGGTTGTTCATGAGAGATGTTATTAGGAAGTAGTTACTTTTTCCAAAATGAAATGCCAGTCACCTGGAGTCTCACACCTCAACAGTTTTATCCATAACTACTCAGAATTTCCTCTCCTTTAGAGGGTATCCTGCAAACATGTTCAAGTGGGATGGCAGGGTGCAAACTTGAGTTTGTCACTGCAAATACCCTACTGCCTGAACATGGGTGAACAATTGAAGCCTCAAAATAGGGAACTCCCGTTTTGTTAATTCATTTCCTCATTCTTAGTAATTTGAGGCTATTTAAAAAGAAGGAAAATGTCTCCGAGCTCTAGAAACATCCATCCTGGCTTTGTGTTGCCAAGAAGATACTCTGTTGCCTTTCTGTTAAGCTAAAGGCTTGAATGCCAAAATTAAGAACTTTTACTGTATAGTTAAACCTATATTGTAAATATAAAGAAGGTTGTTAGCAATGGCATTCATGCATGTGCAGCATCAGTCAATAGACCATAGTGGCCTGGTTGCTTTTGTAAAGCAGAATTGTGTGAATTTTTTTCTTCTGACACATTTCTACAATCAGACCAGGTTAATCCATGTCTGATTTAATAAGACACTTAAGCATCAGAGCTTTTTAAATAATAACCAGTGTCATGTAATTTTAAACTCATTCATCTAGTGTTCTTCTGCATTTGAAAAAGGAATTGTCAAACTGACTCACATTAACCGGGTCTGACTGGATATGTATATACAACAGTGTAAATAACCATTTGTAAATTAATGTGAATTGTACCGTATCTTGCATTTATGGACTTGTGTATTGCATTGTACTCTCTCCTATTTTGTAGAAATTTTGATGTAAAGAAAAAAGTCCAACTTTGTGTGTGCTGACTTTTTTGTTAAATTGACCATATTCAAGGCATCTGTGTTGTGTGATAATCACATACATTACCTTTAATAGAGCATATTTATGTTTCATGTTAATAAGGTATCCATTATAGTCTACTGCCGCCATTGTCTTTCCATGTGTTTTTATGTTCCCTTGCTTTTGAGGATAAATGAATAGTAATACGCTTAGTTGTGGGGAAGAGCTATTCTAGTAACAAGGCAAATGAAAAATGCTAATTAGTGGTAAATGTATTGTCTTTCAACATAGGGAAACTGTTAAATCGGATACTCACATCTTAAATATTGTCATACATCATGTGTCATTGGCAGCCAGTAGTATCTGCTGAACACACATGGAAGTTTTAAGTACACTTCTTTAAGACATATTGTTCCTGTGATGACAGAAGTTTGTTAAGGGAACATGTAGACAAATTCCTAAATTAGAAGTTTCCAGCGTACATAAGCTGTGTAATGACAGGAGGATTAATTAGTGTTGTGCAACTGTGTATGTATAATAAAAGGTCAAATCATTAATATACTTCTGACTATCAGTTTCCAGAATGCTACATTAGCTAAGGTACCAACTAACTAGTAGCCCATTCATATTTATGGAAACTGGTGTCCGCTGGGTACATTCTTCCACCAAATCCTTTCTAAGCCTAGATGGATAAAATACAGGACTAGTACACAACTTCTCTCTCAGTGTAAAAGCAGCCTTCCCTGGACTTGTAGTAAAATTAAACAGTTTATTCATGTCTTGCATGCGAGTTGAACAAAAGCAATAGTTTGAAGCAGACTTGGTACCGCTTTTAATAAAATAATCAGCTGTTGATGCCAGTATTTCAACTTTGAAGGAAAGTTATGGCAACCTACAGGTATCTTCGTTCCCTTTGAGTGCTTACTGTAATCTATTAACTGAATTCCCTTGGACAGTAATTCCTTTTTTCTTGATGCAGTATCCTTTCACTGTTTGCAAGCCAGAACTAGTCCCATCAAACTTAGCCTTATTCAAATAATTAATGGCCACTGTATCCACCATACAAAGAAATAAAAACTTAGTATCATAATCAGTTTCTGGTTTAGGCAGTCCCCTGGAGATTAGAGAATTAACCTCAGAAGTGAAGTGTAAAGTTCTGTACACCAGCTTCTCTGAACATCTTGTTATATATAAACTGCCATCGATCTTATTTTTAAACTAAGTTCTTTAGCTAGCTACAGTGAAAGCAGAAGAGCTTTGAGCCTCTTGCCACTGCTATGTGTAATAGATTTGCTGGAAAACATTGGTACATAAAATATGGAGGGTAGGAGTATTCAAATATTTTGGTTGTCAAGTTCACAAACACATCTTGGTGCAAGTCTTCTATCCTGTTTATCAAATAGAAATATACCAGACAAAAGACACATACACACTTAAAAGGTATATATGTTAATATTGTCTAGGATCTTCAATGTTGCTGTTTGATGGTAATTAGATCCCAAAGGCCTAAGTGTCAAAAGGTCAATATTGGAGGGGAAGGGAATAAATACAGGAAAGAGGAAATAATCCAATTGAAGCACGTGTTTAGACTTTTGTTTTTTGATCTCTTTATACTTAAGCAGTTTATTGATTGGATCAGCTTATAAAGGAAAGGGAGTTCATTCCAGCATGATGAAGTCTGGATTTCTTTAAGAAGGTGGTTGGTGGTTAAGAGACGTTAAAGTATACCCTTATTTCCTTCCCACCAAAACAACTTTAAAAAAAAAATAGACATAGTCACGAAATAGAACAGCAATTTCCTGGTAAAACCTTCATTCTTTGTACCAGTTGGAATGTAATTCCTTTTGTTGGGGAGGCTTGTTTTGAAGGCTATCGGGAAGGTTGGCTGCATCCTACCTGGCTGTGAATTTGAGTTGGGTTCTTCAGTGGGTTTTAATGTTTTGTATTTTGATTAATGGGTTCTTAGATGCTTTTTTGTTAAAGGCTCTTAAAAATGTACCAGTTTAGTACTTGCAAAGTTAGCACCTAGTCCTACGCCATTCCTCATACCATGCAGGATGTAATTACAGTTGCTGAACAGGAAGAGTTGGATCATATTTCCAGAGATTCTAGTGCTGGTGGTGTGCATTATCACAGCGGATTTTTTTTTATACATTTGCTACTGTGGATGCTGGTTATGAAGGATATGACAAAAGGCTGACCGTGTTCTTGTGCCATGTAGGTGTTCTTTTTGCTAACTGCACAGCTAGAATGAGGGAGGCTCTTCAAGGTGGTAGAACCGCACAAGTCCAGAGGGTATATGACTAACCTTGTGGCCTACAGACCTCTGGAATGGAAAAGAAAATGTGTAAATTGCTTTCACGTGCCAGTTGTGTGGTGCTGCTCTAGTGGTGTGATGAGACTGGAAATTCCATTGTCTGACTTCAAGTGGCTTTACCAAATGAGCTGTTTGTGTAGTTTTTCAGTTTCCTAGTTACAGTAACAGAGGGAATCTTCTAAAACTGTATTGTACTGTATTTTTGTCTGTGCATAATTGGCTAGTTTGCATAATATGAAGTATTTGATTCTTTAAAATGCTGAATAGTCTAGAAGATACTCTTACTTCAGATGCTTTAATGATAGCTTCTTCATTCACTGTCAAGAGAAAAGTTGATCGAAAGGAGTCCTGTAGTGTCAGAGGAATGGTCTGAGCACGGGACTGAGAGCCATGAATACCAGCTAATTCAGGAATTGATACTGATTCCCTTTGTGGCCTTTGAAAGCTGTTTAGCTTTTCTGCCTCAGTGTCCTCAACTTGTAAAAATGGAGAAGAATTTACATGTCTCCCATGGATGGTGTAAGCATTAACTTAATGTTTGCAAAATGATAGGAGTTGTGGTTTCATGTAATGCCCCGACCATTTTTGTTTTAAAATCACTTATCTTTATATGTATATATTTTTTTTTTCACACAACTGGGGAGAAACGCACACAAAATGAAATGTGAAACTGACTTACAGGGGGGAAAAGTGTAAATTACCAAACGCAATATTATCAAATTCACAAAATAAACTGGAAAACAAAAAATATAATTTGTTACAATTTTAGTTGTTTACTTCTTCTGAGCGCTGTGAAATCTTCAGTCAGAAGTGTTTTTGTTGTTGTTGCAATGACCCTTCTTTCATTTGTGTATCTCAGATACAGTCTGTGGTAGTGTAACGCAGTGTTGTACATAAGAGCTTTGATTAGTCTCAGCACTGAGAATGTATCAGTATCTTAAACAAATATAACTTGAAGTAGATTTGTTGGTTCACAAATTTGTATTAGCCAGCTATCCAAAGCCCTGTAACACTTGCAAAGATAGGACTATGGGATAATAGGAATACTTTCCAATGTCGTTTCATTGTTCCACAACATTTTTTCATTGTTTTCTCATTTTTAGGTTTCTGTTAAGTCATATGTCCTGTGAATAAAATGCTCCCAATCTTTAAAAAACAACATTTCTTTGTCATAGAGTTAACATATGTTCTGTTCATTCATCAGTTTTCACTGGAGTGAACTGTTTCTTTTGAATGAAACGTTGTTGGAGCTATGTTATAATAAAGGCCTTCTACCATTGATTAAATGAAGGAATGTATCTTTCAAAGATTTATATTGTGTAAATAATTTAAAACTGGTTGTAACAATAAAGCTGGTTTCTAACTGCATTATTAGCATATATTTTGATTTTGCTTCTCACCTGAGCTACCGCATGCTGCTATCTTTAACTATTGTCGAGACTACATATTTCTATTATAAACACCCATTTCCAGGTGTTCATGACTCATCTGGAAATAAATATTCCCTGGGGCTGGTACTTGGCTTACAAAAACTATAAGCCTATTAACATTTCTATTTTACAAATTAAACATTGCTAGGGCCATTAACCAGTACATGTTTTAAAAGGGGGAGGGAGTGGAGAAGGTATGAATGAACCACATAACTCCCGCTGCTGCTAATAGCAGTCAAGCAACTGACTAGTGCACATACAATAGTTAACTACCTTCCAAGAAACATGCTGTAGATTTTACTATGCATATTTAGGGCTGGATTATCACCAAAAAAATCAGACCCATGTTAAATCCCCTTTGATATCTGTAGGGATTACTGCCCAAACTGATGACACAATCTTGGCCCTTTGTGTTCCGAGGCTCTAATAGCGGTTGAGATGTTAAAATGCAGCTTGACATCATCTTACTGGAGAGGCATCCCCTCACACACCAAATAACACCCTGTCATTGTTCCATCCTAAAAATGGGGCATGATTTTTTCAGTTGTGGCCAAATTATTTATATCAAACTCTCTGCAATGAACATATGCGGTTGGGGGGGGGGGACTATTCCTTGAGCCAAATTCTGCTTTCTATGTTGTACATGCAATGCCAACTGCTGTCAATGGGATTTATATTTAGAATAAGATTGAAGAGGGAAACATTTTGTCCTCCGATTAGATGCATGTACATTTGAAATAATGTCTGACACTTCCTATGTATAGCCAATAGGGGGAGATATAAAAAACAGATGAGTCTTTAAAAAATGCAAAGTCCAGTATTTGAGCTGTGTATATGACCCTACAGTGGACACTAAACTTAATTTAAATGTATATTTTATTCTATTTGCCCTTCTTCATCTGATCTCAAAAAGAACATTAACTCTCAGAATATTTCTTTGAACTAGGAAAGTAGTGGTAGTATGTTCACACTAGTGAATGCTATAGTTGCAGCTGTACCCACTGTACAATGGGCTTACCACGCAGAGAGAATTGTTTAATGTTCTGAAATGCAATTTGCAAATCAGTGACAGGAATACAATAAAGGAGTGCTGCCTAACTGTTCTCACGTGACAATGAATTTCCCCTCATCTTTTACAATAATAATGCTCATGGTAATAAATACTCAGAGGTAAATGGTTTTAGATTATCAACTGTCAGCTTCACTTGGGCCTTTATTGACCTGAACAAACCATTTACTACCTCCAGTTCTTTGCTGCAAATGTAGTGATATTGCAGTTCCCTAGTGGGTAACTTTTATAAACTCAACATTTTATTCTAAGTAGTATAAACTATTAACTTAAAACTAAAGTTTATTATGTTTAATAATAAACTTAAGTACTAGAGTTAAATCTACACATGAAAGGGCT
Source organism: Mauremys mutica (assembly GCF_020497125.1). Taxonomy (NCBI): domain Eukaryota; kingdom Metazoa; phylum Chordata; order Testudines; family Geoemydidae; genus Mauremys; species Mauremys mutica. The sequence goes on along the minus strand of NC_059072.1, from coordinate 121,080,112 downwards.
TTATGAAATCAGTAACTGATTTTTTTTCCTCTCGTCTGGAATCCTCATGGCTTTCTATAATCCTTCAGTTGTGCCTTGTCTTCTATTGACTTCCATGATTTTACTAAAAGTGAGTTTCATCGTGGACCAGAGGAAGCTTTAAAAATCTGCTAGAATGAGGGCCCACTTCTGCAGAGCAGGCCTTCCCCAAACTTGTGTCTTAGGCCTGGTCTACACTATGAGTTTAGGTCGAATTTAGCAGCGTTAAATTGAATTAACCCTGCACCCATCCACACAACGAAGCCATTTACTTTGACATAAAGGGCTCTTAAAATCGATTTCTGTACTCCTCCTCGATGAGGGGACTAGCGCTGAAATCGACATTGCCGGTTCGAATTAGGGTTAGTGTGGACTCAATTCGATGGTATTGGCTCCCGGGAGCTATCCCACAGTGCACCATTGTGACCGCTCTGGACAGCAGTCTGAACTCAGATGCACTGGCCAGGTAGACAGGAAAAGCCCCGCAAACTTTTGAATTTCATTTTCTGTTTGCCCAGTCTGGAGAGCTCATCAGCACAGGTAACCATGCAGTCCGAGAATCGAGCTCCAGCATGGACCGTAGGGGAGGTACCGGATCTGATCGCTGTATAGGGAGACGATTCCGTGCTAGCAGAACTACGTTCCAAAAGATGAAATGCCAAAACATTTGAAAAAATCTCCAAGGCCATGATGAAGAGAGGCCACAACAAGGACTCAACACAGTGCCGCGTGAAAGTTAAGGAGCTCAGACAAGCCTACCAGAAAACCAAAGAAGCAAATGGACACTCCGGGACAGAGCCACAGACATGCTGCTTCTACGCTGAGCTGCATGCAATTCTAGGGGGGGCCGCCACCACTACCCCACCCCTGACCATGGATTCTGAGGAGGGGGGTAATCTCAGCCATGGCTGAGGATTCTGCGGACGGGGAAGATGAGGAGGAGGAGGAGCTTGAGGAGAGCACACAGCACACTGTTCTCCCCAACAGCCAGGATCTTTTTCTCACCCTGACTGAAATAGTCTCCCAAGGTGGTATCCCAGACCATGAAGCCAGAGAAGGGACCTCTGGTGAGTGTACCTTTGTAAATATAAAACAGGGTTTAAAAGCAAGCGTTTTTTAATGATTAATTTGCCCTGAGGACTTGGGATGCATTCGCGGCCAGTACAGCTACTGGAAAAGTCTGTTAACGTGTCTGGGGATGGAGCGGAAATCCTCCAGGGACATCTCCATGAAGCTCTCCTGGAGGTACTCCAAAAGCCTTTGCAGAAGGCTTCTGGGGAGAGCAGCCTTATTCCGTCCTCGATGGTGGGATACTTTACCACACCATGCTAGTAGCAAGTAATCTGGTATCATTGCATGACAAAGCCTGGCAGCATATGGTCCTGGTATTTGCTGGCATTCAAGCAACATCTTTATCTCGCTGTGTTATCCTCAGGAGAGTGATATTGTTCACGGTAACCTGGTTGAAATACGGGAATTTAATTAAGGCGACATTCAGAGGTGGCCGTTCCTACTGGGCTGTTTGCCTGTGGCTGAAAAGAAATCCTCCCCACAGTTAGCCAAGTGGTGGGGGCGGGAGAGGCATTGGCGCTGAGCTGTTCACGTTTGCCTAGCAGGGATCTTCCCTGATGCCAGCCACGTGGTGTAGGGAGGGGTAAAGCGATCATCCCAGAGAATTGGATGGGGAGGGGTTACTTTGGTTTCTGCTGCTGCACGTGAACAAGAAAACCGCAGCACTCAACAGGCTTTGCTTGGTATGGGAAAGGAGGGCGCTGCTTTTATGAAGGTTGCAGAAGCCAAAAGACTATGGCTTACCATGGCCGCATGCAAGCCGAATTCTGTTGCGTGGACCTGCGTCTGTGATCTCTAACACCAAAGCCGCAGGCACTCAATATTAAGAAGGAAAATGTGACCTTGTACCGAAATCACATGTGTTATGTAATGTGAATAGTGTTGTTCACCATGAAAGAGTATACCCATTGTTCTATAAAATGTATCTTTTTTAAATACTTCTCTCCCTTTTTTCCCTCCCACAGCTGCAAATTTTTTAAGCCTCCGTCCCGAAGGCTATCTCAGATTAGGCAGCGAGAAAAATGCACGCGCAATGAAATGTTCTCCAAGATCATGCAGTCGACCTGCAATGAAAGAGCTCATCTGAATGAGTGGAAGGACACAGTATCACATTACAGGAAAGCGGCCAATGACCACGAGGACAGGAGGGACAAACGTGAGGACAGGAGGGACGATTGAGATGAAAGGTGGTGGCAGGAAGATCAGAGGAGTCAGGATGCAATGCTGGGGCTACTGTGGGATCAAACTGACATGCTCCTGCGTCTGGTGGAGCTTCAGGAATGGCAGCAGGATCACAGTGTGTCCCTGCAGCCCCTGTTTAACCACCCTCCCCCCTCCCCAAGTCCCATAGCCTCCTCACCCAGATGCCCAAGAATGTGGAGGAGGAGGCTCCGGGGACCCAACCACTCCACCCCAGTGGACAGCACAAGCAGCAAAAGGCTGTCATTCAACAAGTTTTGAAGTGGCCTTTTCCTTCCTTCCCTCCTCCCACACCCCACCCGGGCTATCTTGTCAGTTATCTCCCTATTTTTATAATCAATTAATAAAGAATACATGGTTTTTAAATGATAGTGACACTATTTCCTTTGCAAGCAAGCTGTGATTGAAGGTGGGAGGGTGGGTGGCTTACAGCAGGGGTCCCCAACCCCCGGTCCGCGGCCCGGTACCGGTCCGCGGCCTCTTACAAACCGGGCTGCGAACCGACCCAGTGGACCTCCCGCAGGCGTGCCTGCGGGAGGTCTACCCGAGCCGCGGGACGAGCGCTCCCTCCGCAGTCATGCCTGCAGGAGGTCCGCTGCTCCCGGGGCTCTGGTTGAGCTGCCGCAGGCATGACTGCGGACGGTTCGCTGGTCACGCGGCTCAGCTGGACCGCCCGCAGGCACACCTGCGGGAGGTCCACCGGCTCCGGTTGAGCTGCCGCAGGCGTGCCTGCGGGCGGTCCAGCTGAGCCGCGCGACCAGCGAACCGTCCGCAGTCATGCCTGCGGCAGCTCAACCGGAGCAGGTGGACCTCCCGCAGGCACGCCTGCGGGCGGTCCAGCTGAGCCGCGGGACGAGCGCTCCCTCTGCCGGTCCCTGGTCCTCAAAAGGTTGGGGACCCCTGGCTTACAGGGAATAGTCAACCAAGGGGGCAGGTTTTCATCAAAGAGAAACAAATAGAACTTTCACACCGCAGCCTGGCCAGTCATGAAACTGGTTTTCAAAGCTTCTCTGATGTGAAGCGTTTCCTGGTGTGCTCTTCTAATCGCCCTGGTGTCTGGCTGAGGGTAATCAGGGGCCAGCTGATTTGCCTCAACCTCCTACCCTGCCATAAACGTCTCCCCCTTACTCTCACAGAGATTGTGGAGCACACAGCAAGCAACAATAACAATGGGAATATTGGTTTGGCTGAGGTCTGAGCGAGTCAGTAAAGTGCGCCAGCGACCCTTTAAACGTCCAAATGCACATTCTACTACCATTCTGCACTTGCTCAGCCTATAGTTGAACAGCTCCTGACTACTGTCCAGGCTGCCTGTGTATGGCTTCATGAGCCATGGCATTAAGGTTGGCTGAGTCCCCAAGGATAACTATAGGCAGTGATGAGCTGCCAAAATCTTAACAACCGGTTCCCTATAAAAAGTTCTGATTTAAGAGGGGGGGAGACATACCAGTGGGGCCAGGGGTCCCTGCAGGGCCTGGGGCAAATTGCCCCACTTGCCCCTCGGCAACCCTAGAGCTTGCAGCCCCCTCCCTCCTTACCTTACCGGCAGCTCAAAGCAGCAGGACGACTCAGGAGCTCAGCTGAGCTGCCCAGCCACTGGCCATGCTGCAGCTCTGCGGGGGCTGGGGGGGGACTAGGGGGAGACATCCTCGTGGGATCAGGGGCCCAGGGCAAATTGCCCCACTTGCCCCCCCCCATGACCCCGGAGCTTGCAGCCCCCTTACCTTGCCGGCAGCCCAGAGCTCAGCTGAGCTGCCCAGCTGAGCTGCCCAGCTGCTGGCCATGCTGCAGCTCTTCGGGGTGGGGGAAGCAGGGGAGGGCCTGGGGGAGACGTCCTTGTGGGGCCAGGGGCCCCTGCAGGGCCCGGGCCAATTGCTCCACTTGCCCCCTCCCCTCTGGCCAGCCCTGGAGCTTGCAGCAGGACCCCCCCCCACACCTTGCTGGGCCTCTCAAAAAGTGGCAGCAGGACGACTCCAGAGCTCAGCTGAGCTGCCCAGCTGGTGCCGGCGGCTGGCCACGCTGCAGCTGGGGGGAAGCGGGCAAAGGGCTGGGGCAGCCTCAGCCTCCCCAGCTGGGAATCCTGGGAGCAACAGGATGGTCCAGCCCGCAGACTGGAGTTCTTTGCCCACTCCCTGGCCCTTTAACAACCGGTTCTCCACAGAGGTCTAATTTTAGCAACTGGTTCTTGGGAACCTGTGGGAACTGGCTCCAGCTCACCACTGACTATAGGCATGTCAACATCCCCAACAGTTATTTTCTGGTCTGGGAAGTAAATCCCTTGCTGCAGCCATTTAAACAGACTCGTGTTCCTGAAGACGCGAGCGTCATGAACCCTTCCTGCCCATCCCACGTGGATGTTGGTGAAACGTCCCTTGTGATCCACCAATGCTTGTAGCACCATTGAAAAATACCTCTTGCGGTTTATGTACTGGCTGCCCTGGTGGTCCAGTGCCAAGATAGGGATATGGGTTCCATCTATCGCCCCACCACAGTTAGGGAATCTCATTGCAGCAAAGCCATCCATTATGACCTGCACATTTCCCAGAGTCACTACCTTTGGTAGCAGCAGCTTAGTGATTGCTTTGGCTACTTGCATCACAGCAGCCCCCACAGTAGATTTGTCCACTCCAAATTGATTCCCGACTGACCGGTAGTTGTCTGGCATTGCAAGCTTCCACAGGGCTATCACCACTCGCTTGTGAACTGTGAGGATTGCTCACATCTTGGTATTCTGGCGCTTCAGGGGAAAGCAAGTTACAAAGTTCCATGAAAGTGCCCTTACACACACGATAGTTTTGCAGCCACTGGGAATTGTCCCACACCTGCAACACTGTGCAGTCCCACCAGTCTCTGCTTGTTTCCCGGGCCCAGAATCGGCGTTCTACGGCATGAACCTGCCCCATTAACACCATGATCCCCAAAGCGCCGGGGCCCACGCTTTGAGAGAATTCTGTGTCCATGTCCTCATCATTCTCATTGCCACGCTGCTGTTGCCGCCTCCTCACCTGGTTTTCCAGGTTCTGGTGCAGCATAAACTGCACAATAATGTGCGAGGTGTTTACAATGTTCTTGACTGCTGCGTTGAGCTGAGCGGGCTCCATGCTTGCCATGGTATGGCGTCTGCACTGAAAAAAGGTGTGAAACGGTTGTCTGCCATTGCTCTGATGGAGGGAGGGGCGACTGAGACATGGCTTACAGGGAATTAAAATCCACAAAGGCAGAATGGCCCCCTCAAGGATTGAACTGGGGTTAACATAAGAACATAAGAAAGGCCGTACCGGGTCAGACCAAAGGTCCATCTAGCCCAGTATCTGTCTACCGACAGTGGCCAATGCCAGGTGCCCCTGAGGGAGTGAACCTAAAAGGCAACGATCAAGTGATCTCTCTCCTGCCATCCATCTCCATCCTCTGACGAACAGAGGCTAGGGACACCATTCTTACCCATCCTGGCTAATAGCCATTTATGGACTTAGCCACCATGAATTTATCCAGTCCCCTTTTAAACATTGTTATAGTCCTAGCCTTCACAACCTCCTCAGGTAAGGAGTTCCACAAGTTGACTGTGCGCTGCGTGAAGAAGAACTTCCTTTTATTTGTTTTAAACCTGCTGCCTATTAATTTCATTTGGTGACCCCTAGTTCTTGTATTATGGGAATAAGTAAATAACTTTTCCTTATCCACTTTCTCAACATCACTCATGATTTTATATACCTCTATCATGTCCCCCCTTAGTCTTCTCTTTTCCAAACTGAAGAGTCCTAGCCTCTTTAATCTTTCCTCATATGGGTCCCTCTCTAAACCCCTAATCATTTTAGTTGCTCTTTTCTGAACCTTTTCTAGTGCTAGAATATCTTTTTTGAGGTGAGGAGACCACATCTGTACACAGTATTCGAGATGCGGGCGTACCATGGATTTATATAAGGGCAATAATATATTCTCAGTCTTATTCTCTATCCCCTTTTTAATGATTCCTAACATCCTGTTTGCTTTTTTGACCGCCTCTGCACACTGCGTGGACATCTTCAGAGAACTATCCACGATAACTCCAAGATCTTTTTCCTGACTCGTTGTAGCTAAATTAGCCCCCATCATGTTGTATGTATAGTTGGGGTTATTTTTTCCAATGTGCATTACTTTACATTTATCCACATTAAATTTCATTTGCCATTTTGTTGCCCAATCACTTAGTTTTGTGAGATCTTTTTGAAGTTCTTCACAATCTGCTTTGGTCTTAACTATCTTGAGTAGTTTAGTATCATCTGCAAACTTTGCCACCTCACTGTTTACCCCTTTCTCCAGATCATTTATGAATAAATTGAATAGGATTGGTCCTAGGACTGACCCTTGGGGAACACCACTAGTTACCCCTCTCCATTCTGAGAATTTACCATTAATTCCTACCCTTTGTTCCCTGTCCATTAACCAGTTCTCAATCCATGAAAGGACCTTTCCTTTTATCCCATGACAGCTTAATTTACGTAAGAGCCTTTGGTGAGGGACCTTGTCAAAGGCTTTCTGGAAATCTAAGTACACTATGTCCACCGAGTTAGCAGGCTGTTGATTTCACAGAGGGAGGGGGGAAGCAAATGAATACAAAACAAATCTGGGCTATTTCTTGTTTCGATCCACTCCATCTATCTTTTACATCTTTGGCCGGTAGCAGACAGTGCAGTATGACTACTAGCCATCATCATCTCCTGGGTGCTTGGCAGAAGATGGGAAATGACCTGGCTGAATCACTCCCATCTCTGTATGCTGACGATGGCTTTCAGTCCTAATGCACCATCTGCTGCCAAAAGGCAATAAGCTGCAGCTGTGTAGCAATGCAGTCCCATGTCTGCCAGCACCCAGGAGACTTATGGCGATGGTCAGCTGTGCGGGCTCCATGCTTGCCGTGGTATGGCGTCTGCACAGGTAACCCAGGAAAAAAGACGTGAAATGGTTGTCTGCCGTTGATTTCATGGAGGGAGGGGGCGGCCTGATGACATGTACCCAGAACCACCCATGACAATGTTTTTTGCCCCATCAGGCACTGGGATCTCAACCCAGAATTCCAATGGGCGGGGGAGACTGCAGGAACTATGGGATAGCTACGGGATAGCTACCCACAGTGCAACACTCCGGAAGTTGACGCTGGCCTTGGTACTATGGACGCACACCACCAATTACTGTGCTTAGTGTGGCCACATGCACTCGACTTTATACAATCTGTTGCCAAAAATCGAATTCTGTAAAATCGAAGTAATCCCGTAGTGTAGACATACCCTTAGGTGCACACAAAATGCAGGAGCCCTTAATGAGCCAAAAGTTGGGGGAGGTACCTTGATAAAGGTACAGTGTGAGGGCAGTTCAGTTAGTAACTGCTGTGATCTGTGTGATAAAGTGATATGAACAGGGCACAATGTCAAAAGATTTCTGTAACACTAAGGATTTTCCTTGAGAGGATGAAGCTTGGTTTTTTGTTCTGTTTGAGGGGGAGAGCAGAGGGACATATACTAGATTTTATATTCAAAATTTAAACGGGATATTTACAAAATGTTTGGGCAGCTATGGCAAAAAATAAAAATAAAAAACCCTTCATTTGCTATTTGGCAGAACTGCTCCCTAATTGTATTCAGAGCCATCTATTTGAGTGACAAATAAGCTGACGTACTGTTTAACTTCTGTTAGCACAGCAGAATCAGTGCAGCTACAGCAGAGTGAGTTGGAGTCTGTTTGGTTTGTGCATCGGCAGATGTACTAACTAAGATTTCATTTCAGAATCAATATCTATTACTGGGGATGAAGTAGGAACTCTTAAAATATTCCCCACAGCTTGGCTTTGTAGCACTGGCATTTAGGGAGAGAAATCTTTTTAGCTGTAAACTAGCACTCAGGCAGTAAGCATGGACTCCATTTTCCGTGCAGCTCTTTTATAGGTCTTGTGGATGAGACCATAATCATCTGTATCCTTCCTGCTATGTATGAACAATGGAATTCTTAATAAAAGAAAGGGATTACACCCAAGTTTTTTCCTCCCTGGCTCCTGAGTTTGTTGCATTCTCCATCTGCCTGCCCTTTGTCCCAGCAGAAGCTTTCTCTGGTGCTATGCAAATAAAGATTCTTGTCTGGTTTTGGAGCCTTTGGGATGAAAATTTCTACACTTATTTTTTCTCAAAGCCCTCAAATGTTAGGCAGCCCCCTGTAATATTTAAGCACTTGAAACAGGGCAGGAGAAGGACATAGTTATCTCCCTCTCTAAATAGTTTGGTTTATAACCAGCCCTTATTTTAAACCAGCTATTTTCTTTGAGAGCCTTATTTCTCCTTGCCATTGAAGCTGATGGCATTTGAGAGCGCAAACGCCAGCACTAACCCCCAGGTGGCAATGGAGCTGCAGTTAGTGTGTCTTGTTGTTCCAGTCGCTTTCCAACCCAGCCTATTTTTGCAATACAGCATGTCCCACATTGAGTTAACAGGAAAAGGTATTATTTTATCTCTCAACAAGTTGCTGCCAAGATCTGTAATTGCCTTGCTCTTAATGTTGCGTAACTGTTAGCAAGACTTGAGCCAAGCATTAATGAATTTCACCAGAACTTCATTTTTTAATGAGCATCATTAATTGTTAGTCATGCATGCTACAACCTACACTTTTTTAAAGTGAGGGTTTGCCAATTGTGCTGCACTATAAAAACAGCAGCATATTCTCCCCTCCTCCCCCCGCAATATTCTCTCAATAAAACAACAAAAAAGGCTATGTAAAGAGGGAAACTAACCAGTTACTTGACCTTTTAAATACTTGAGATTCTCTTCTGAAAGTTGGCCTCATGCCTCAGCCTTCTAGCAGCTGCTGCCCTGTTTTCCCTTTGGGCTGTATCTATATACAGTTGAGTGAGCTGGTCTGCAATAAAGCTGGGCCTAATAACACACTGTTTAGGGTTGCTGCAAGGCAGGGTTTTGGCGCAGCCAATTAGAGAGGAGCCATTCCGCTCACCTGACCTCCAGCACGAGCCTTCATGCGTTTTTAGAGCTGCACCTTTTTCAGGTTCTAAAATGGTTGAATAACTTTATTTTTGTAAATAATTTTTGCATTTCTGGGTTCTGAAGCTGGGGGTGTCAAAACACAGAAGGGCTGTTCTCCAGCCCAATTATCCACACCCTAGTCCATTCAGAAAAGCCTCTCTGCCCATGAATGATTATCAGTAACAGATCATCTGAGGTTCACCCCTAACTACCCTGTAATCTACTGTTAGTTTGTCTATATGAACGTGTTAACTTTGTGATGTGGGTTTGACTGTCAATGCTACTTGAGAAACTTCTAGAACAAAAGCCTTGCTCTCCCATGATGTACATGGGATTTGGCATGATAAATCAAATCAGTGACCCACTCTGTATGATATCCTCTTAGATAGTGGCTGGTACCCATGATTTCAGAAGGTTAAAACAAACAGGTTCGTTATGGTTGGTTTTATTTAACTACAATGCTCCACAGCGAGGAAAAAAAATCTGTCCCTCCTGACTTTCTGCATCTTATATGCTGACTCAAGAGACTTTATTCCCTTCATTTTTGCCTTTGTAACTACAAATGTTGGTCAACTGGTTTAGCTGCTGGCTTAGGGAAGGCATATGTAGAAGGGAGCTTGCCTTCCTATCCTGGGCAGCAACATCCCCACAGGAATGGGGTGAAGAAAAAGGTAGAGTGAACCTTTGTGAGAAATGGAGATGCTGCTCTCTAACAAGGAAAGAAGACCTAAGGAGAGTGTAGTGAGAAAAGAGTAGATGGAAATGAAAGAGAAGAGAAATTTGCACAAAGATTAAAAGAATGAGTCAGAGGAAAAAAAGGTGGGGGTGGGATGACCAGATGTCCTGATTTTATAGGGACAGTCTGGATATTTGAGGCTTTGTCATCTATGGGTGCCTATTACCCCCCCCACCCCCGTCCCAATTTTTCACACTTGCTCTCTGGTCACCCTAGGTGGGGGAAAATTAATAAATGAACTAAATTATTTATTTAACATTACTTAATTTCATGGTGGTTCTCTGGCTTACATTCTCAAAGGTGACTAATGATTTTGGGTACCCTGGTGGTTGGGTGCTTTGATGTTCAGAAAGTGCTGAGAACCCACTGAATATTAACGTGTCCTGAATTGGGCACCCAAAAATGGTAGCCACTTGGGAAGATGTCCCTTTATCTCTAAATGTTGGGGACAGAGAAGCCTCTTGATTTTGGCACTTGTTACACTAATACTTCTGGCTACCCAGGATTCTGTAGTTTAGGTTATTTTGTCATTTTTCCTTCACATTTTTAAAGTTCTTACTGGAATGTGCCTCAAAACTTCTGCAGGATAACCCCACGTTTAGTGACAGAACTGCCCATTAAATAAAAACCAGACATTGGTATTTATGCTCTGCAGTAAAAGATTGGTGTGAGCCTGAAGATTTCCATTCAACCTCGCCACTGGACATTACTTATTTAAAATGAGTCAGTTATGTTTGGAGGGAGATGGGGAAAGGCAACAAACACACACCAGTAAGAGCCACGTGAAAAGTTTGAAGGCAAACCAAGAGTATTTGGGGGCAAGGCCCATCAGAATCAGCAAGAGGCATACCGCTGACTTCAGTGGATTGTGGATCAGGATGGGTGGTAGAGACTACAATGAGGTGCTGGTTAATGCATATTCGGTTTTAGTGGGACAGTAAATATTCCCTGTCACTGCCTAGTCCATGTCACTGAGTCCTTGAAGAGGGAGGTGGGAGAAGGGAGCTGGGGGAGGAGACTGAGTAATTCAGATTAAAAGAAAAATAAATGAAATGCATCACTAAATTGATGAGATCAAGGCCAGTGTAATCATTTGTCATGTCAGGCTTTCTGTAAGGAGTGTCTTACAGTAGGCTGATTTATGGCTACTTCACTTTAAAAGTCATATGCTTGTGTTAGGAGGTTGCAAGTTGAAAAGTACTTTAAGTGCCAGAAATATGCAATACGTTAAATTTTACTTGAGTGATTTCATTTCAGTTCTCAGTAGGGAAATATTCATATATTTTTTCTTGACGTTGCCAGACTGAATGGGGACATTTTTGTTGATTCACATACAGCTTTGCACTGTTAACAAATATGTATGCCAGGTTGCCTGCATTAAATAGCTGGCATACATATTTGTTTGCTCAGACAGGCAAAGCAGGGACATGAATGTGGTCTCCACTCCCAGGGGAATGCCCTATCCTACCAGACTATTGAGGTTCTCTGGAATGTTTCTCTTTTTGTTTTTGTGAAATTTTTTTAAAGTTTTCAGTTTCATTCTGCATCAGAATGAAACCAATTTTGAAACCTTGAATTTTTTTTTTTTTGCGCAAATAGAGCTGTTTTTATCTGGCCAGCCCCACCCAGATGTCCTGAGTCCCACTCCAGTGCCCTAACCACAAGCATTTATACTAATAATAATTTCTGCTGAAAGTCGTGAAGCTTTCAGAATTCATGGACAGTTAGATGCATATTTGCTGATCGTCCTCCTAGCCCCTTTTGCAGCAGCATCACGCTGGTTGCTCATGTTCAGTTGTTGGTCCGCTATGACCCTTCAATCCTTTTTAGAGTCACTGCTGTCCATTCATACCCTCATTCTGTCGATATGGCCTGCATTCTTTGTTCCTACATGTATGTCCTAGCACTTGACTGTGTTACAACACATTTTGTTTGAGTGGGCTCACTTACCAAGCAATCCAGATAATTTTGTATGACTGCCTTGCCCCCATAATTATTTACCACTCTGCCAGTGTTGGTGTCATCTTCAAATTTTATTAGCAGTGATTTTAGATTTACGTCCAGATCACTGGTGAAAATTCTGTATGGCATCAGGCCTTGAACTGATAACACCTCCATTTGATGATGATTCCCCATCAACAAGTACTTCTGAGATTTGTCACTTAGCCAGTTCTTAATGACAGACAGCCAAAAAAATGTTGACTGAACCATTTTCCATTGAAAAATGCAGCTTAGCTAACTTTGAAATGTTTTGCAATAATAAAATTGTTATAATCAATAAATTAAAATTAAAGGCCTCATCTTCAGCTGATGTTAATTAGCAAAGATCCAGTGAAATGGATGGAGACATGTTGATTTACACCACCTGAGGATCTGACTCCAAAACTTTTCTGCCATCATTTTGGCCTTTATTGAGGAACTTAGGTACCAAGGTTAGTGCATAAGAATCTGAATGGAATTGGATAGAAGAAGCAAAAATATGGATCTGCACTGGTCTCTCAATAGTCTGCAGACTGGCTTTATATTTAGAACCATATAATGCTCTGTTCCAAGCAGCACATCCTAACCTTGTCAGCGATTTAAAAACAGGGCTTCAGCCATAACTCTGTATTTTCTTGCATTTTCTGGCTGAAGTGTAGGTTCTTTATTTCAATCTTTCTCTCTTCCCGCCGCCCTTGTGCAGGGTGGTTTAATATCAGCACATGCACAAGCAAATAATGCCATTGTTCAGTCAGCATAAGATGGTGGCATTCCAAATCCATCACTGCACAGCTGGTGCTGGCAGTCTTCCTACATGTGGTCAGCATGGGACCACAGCCTTCTCTTTTCCTGCTCGTATAGAACGGTCCCAGTAACCACTAGCAAATCAGGCTAAACTGACCACAGAATTATTGATATTTTCCACATTATGGCCTCACTGCTGTAGTGAAATAAGGATGCAGTAGGGTATGGAATTCAATACCTACCTACAAACCAAGCCTTTTAGAAATAACTCATGTTTTAACGTGACAATAGAGTTAGGAATAAACAAGAGATTACAGCTGCATGGAGCTGTTGGAAGCATCTGTCTGATGACAAAAGAGCTGCATTAGAGAAAGCATCGCTGTATAATGCTGTAGCTGATGCTGGTTTGCTTTGCCGGTTTAGTGTCCCAAATATGCTTAGGGTAAAGTCATTTTGCTCTTACCAACAGTTAGTGTTTGTGTACCACAGCTCCAGCCACACCAACAGAGCCAGTCAATAGCTTTTTTGTCAACATGGAAATTCCTGTGGGAAATGGCTTTTTTCAATTCAATTTTTCAGGTTTGTTTTTTCCTTCAAAAAAAGCACAACTCCTCACAAAAAGGAAAAAACTGAACACCCAAAACATGCTTTTTGGCTGAAATGTTTTGGTCTTCAGATCCCAAAATCTTTTTGATTTTTGACACCCTCCCCCCATCCTTCCAAAAGAAAAGAACGTAGAAGAACATTTTGCTTGTTTTTTTGGTCAACATTTTCCATGCTGCTCCACTGTCAAAGAGTGGGACAGAAACCAGGCCAATCCGGTGAATAGTTACAGCAACTCTGGACAAGCCAGAGAGTAGACTGTGGGAACTCAGCCCAGGATCTTTGATCAAGTGAGTCAGGTGCTGTGGTAGACTCTTGAATTTACTTAGTGTGTTAGGCTCTTTCCCACTAATGCTTCCACTCTATAAGAAAGTAGTTTTCAGTTCCCTGGAAGCACTGATCATCTGTTCATGGTAAAGGGCCAGTAGTACTCTTCTCCATGACTGAGTGAACTGCAGTAGCAAAGATGTATCAGGAGATCATCTGTGGTGTCACATCTGGACAACATGAGTGGGATTCCTCCCTGGAACATGAGCAGTCCTTCAACTTGTTGCTGCGTGTTGTTTCCTGTCTGAAAATGGGGTAGAAGTCAAGTAGAGATGTAATCGCTTGGTTTAATGTGTCACAGCTCTCCAGGCAGACTTAACAATAATGGCATCTTGTTAAAGGTCTGGCAGAGCTATGTGCGCTACAAAGCAGAGGTTGGTGTATAAGTCAAGCAGCCACCTATAATACAAGTGGCCAAATTCAACTCTGGGCAGCTAAAGGAGATGAAATGCAAAATTGGAGCTCAAGTTCTCATTGTAAAACAGCCAGCATAGCTGAGAGAGAGCTAGTTGAATTTTAAATGTTCTTCTATATCAGCAACAGAATTTTTACTGAGCTCCACTCTGCTACTCCTGTGAAAACCCACTGAAGCACGGTTTTCATGATGGCGGATCTAATTTTTCCTACAAAACTTTCATTACTGATGCATGAAAAGGATGCTTTGTTTTTAAATCATCACGCTGTCTGACAAAAACATAGGCTCAGATCTCCTGAAATCAGTGAACGTAGGAAACTAAATACCTGTGTGGACCTGCAGCTTAGTGCTCAGCCTGAGTTTACCAGGATAGAAGTTTGAAAAATAAATCTTTGTGTACTTGTGAACTCAGCATGTTTGATATGGAAATCAGTAAAACACAATAAAAGTGGAGCCCCATAATACTATATGTAACTAGTTGCTTTTCAGAGCAGACTTTAAGTGCCAAACAAAAAAAAAAGTAAAAAAAACTATATAAGCCCTTTGTAGGGAGCTAACTATTGACACCTGTTGGTAAAAAGGGAGATGAGCAGCCTAAAGCTGTTTTAAAACTTCAGGTGGACAGGGGCTCCATAGGCGAGGGAGCTCTCTGCTGGCACCTGCTGGCGAGCAAGGGGAAATAACTGAATGGATCAAACCTCCTTTACATTTCAATTATGTCACCGTTTGGGGGCATTTGGTTAAAATTCAGGGAAATTTTGAGTTTGGAGGCAATGAAATGCTATTATCTCTACTGGGAAATGAAAAGACAGAACTACACCAAATGTACCTGAGGTCACCCTGACCGAGACAGTAGTTCAGGCTTAGTTGGGTAAAGGAACCTGGGTGGTGCTAAAGAGAGACTTCTATCTTTTACTAGCAGTGACTTTGTGGTAGCAAGGACTATGTAAAGGGTTATAAACACCACTGAACTCTCTTCAAAGATGCAGGACAGAGGCAGTTTCCAAACAGTGAGCGGCACTGAGGTGTCTTGGACTGAAACTGCAGAGATCAGCAGCCTATCCGAGGAACTCTAGTGTAGACTTCCCTAACCATCAATCAAAGCTGAAATCAGTTCAGCTGGTCAGGTAGTAGAGCTCTTGGAGTAGCCCAAGCGACTCTTCCCTGAGAGGCTGGAGACTGATCTGCCGGAGTTCTTGAACTCCACCCACCCTAGACAACAAACTGTGAGTGGGAAACCTTGGGAGGAGGGAAGTGGCTAGAATGTATTAATGAGTTCCTGGTGTAAGAGGAGAATGGAGACTATCACTAAGACACCCTGTTTATTCTATTTTCCCCACTTCTCCCATCCCCCTAATGAAGTTCTCTTTCTTTTAAACCCTCTGGACTTAACACTGGCAAGTGGGGAAGTATTGCCTCTCAAGGGCACCCAGAGTGGTTTATATATTGTTTGCCAGGTTTCTGGATGCAGGCTCAAGCTGCTGCTGTTTAAGTTTTCAGAAGGAACCCTTAGAGAATTAAACCTAGAACTTCTTGCTGCTGACAACACCTGCCTAAAGGGTTACAACTATATGTGTTAAAATGTCCACCTCAGATATACTGTGACATGGGAATACAATGTGATAGCTATATTATACAGATGAGAAGGATTAGCTTTCATAAAACCCCAAATCCTCTTCTCATTGGCTATTTCTTGACTCTTTGGTGGCTGGCTAACGTCCTGTATGGAAAAGTGCAGTGTTTATCTGGCTTCTAGTCAATCAAGGTCTTTAAGTTTTGGGGTGATAGTTCCAGGCTCTTGTGACCAATCTGAAATAGCCCCTGTCCAAATTTATCCAGCCCTCTCTTAGCTTAACTGCTAACTCCTCTTTAAGAGGAGGATGTCTCAGGAAGATAAAGGGGCACTTCCCACCCCTCAGAATACTTCCTGCCTGAATTGTCTCCATTGAGCCACAACACAGGGAAAGAAGAAATGGTAGAGAATAAAACTGTAGGCAAATATAAAATAAACAGGGAAAATGTAACCAGCAGGACAAATTCCAAAGGCTGATACAGAATGTGTGTGTCCTCAGCAGTCAGTGCTTTGTTATTAGTTATATAATGTGGACAAACTCATATAATACTCTTTATAACTTGGGAAGGGTATGAAGGGGAGACAGAGACAGATTTGGAGCTTTGGTATAGGTATTGTGTGGACTATTTGAGAAAATGACGATTGCTATTGGGGGATAGGAGAGTCACACTTAGAAAGTGGGAGGCTGTTTGGATTTCTAGCCACTAGGACTGGTCAAAATTTTTCCATCAAAACTGTCATTCTGTGGGAAATTGGCTTTTTGATTAAATGAATGTTTTTGTGTAAAGTGCTTTCTTGTGAAAATTTAGATAAAAATGTGGATTTTGTTGTTATTGTTTTGTATTTTCATTGATATTTTCCATACCCACCCCCTCTATTTTTCTACTAGCTCTATTACCAATGTTATAGGGTTGAATTCCTTCCTGGACTGGTGCATAGCAAACAATAAGGAATAAGAGGGAACTTTGCACTTCACAGACACTTGTGAAAATTCCATCCTGAATTAACATGGAGATTAAATGAATCTGGAATTGTTGTTATTAATTATTATTTGTATTACCAAAGCACCTAGAAACCCTAGTCATGGACCAGGGACCCCACTGTGCTAAGTGCTGTTCTCAGAACTAAAAGACAGTCCCTGCCCCAAGGAATTTACAATCTAAGTATATCTACAGGAGGTCCCTCCAGAACACATTTGAAACATGAGAGAGTAGGAGGGGGAGACATCACGAATCCTTGCACTGCTGCCGCCCAGGCTCTGCCTCTTCTGTGGCTCCAGGACTATCACGTTTTAGCCCTTTCCACACCCATTACATTTCCTTTATTAAAATTCAATATTTCATGGCTTATGTTTGCACGGTTGGAACGCTAAACCATGATTTATTTTGCTATCTTCTTTATATATTAGACTAGAGATTTATTATTTTAGTAATATCTGTGTATACTGTGTGTATTAGTGATGACGTATTACATATGCATACTGCAATTACATTTGCTTGTTGCCCTCTTTTGATTGCCAAAGTAAACTTCAGTTAGCTGAGGTAGGGCCACATGACAGCCAATGTTCATTACTTACCTCCAGTCTGATCAAATAGGTATATGAGCTTCTTTCATGTAAAATAGGGGTCACAGGACCTGGTAGCCTCAGGACATGGTAATTCTGTCACAGCATGTCTAAAAACCCCCAACAATCCAGTGTCTGAAATATTAAAACGTATCCCACATTTAGGCCCCAGTTCTGTAGCCGGGCCTGCATGGATGCCTATAGCCCTATTGATTTCATTATTTTAGTAGGGCTCACAGGTTTCAGCCGGTGCAGAGTCAGCTGCAGACCTGGGGTCTATGTGTAGTATTTTTAGCACAATTTCTTCTTCTGCCCTTTAGGCTTGAGGTCCTGTCCCAGGAAACAAAAACTGTGGATGAATAGCATGAAGTTAAACAGCAGTACTGCCAAACACTTGCTATGGGTGCCAGGAGGCTTAATGTAAAAACAATATTTTTAAATGTCCATGACAGATGGAAGCTACAAAATGGAGGAGATTTTCTATTTAATTAGTCTAGGAATGTTTGTCGGCTCTGCAGTTGTCCAAGATAGGATCACATGACTGGGAGCCATAATCAAGAAACTTCAAAAGAAGAAAAATATTTCTTTTTAAAAAATGTAGAGTAGAAGTGCAGTTCATAAGCTTAAGGTGAAATCTGTGGGTCCTGATAGCTTTATGCGGTATTTTAGAGAGAGATGGTTGCATCTGCTTTAGCTAAGGTTGAAAACCAGTTTCCAATATATAAATATAGACCTTTTTTAATGCCCACAACTTTCTGACATATTCACCTATTGGGCTAAATTTTTTCCATGCTTGATCTGTGCCCAAAGATGATTGCTTTTTAAAAAGATTGTTACTCTTCAAAGAAAAACGTGTTGTTATTTGATACAGAAAGAAAACATTACTTGAAGAATGGATAATTCTGTTCATTTGAAAGGAACAACAAAATTTCCCCTCACCGCTAAGCAAATTTTTCTAGAGGTAAATTTTCATCTCCCCTCATTGCTTGTGTTTGTACTTCATCCTCTTGCTTGTTTAGGTGAGGCTTCTTCTTTGATTAATCTACAAAAAGGAGGGTGTTCTAAGCAAACAGAAGCCTGGGGAAGGCTGCTCTTCCTCTTGTTTCAGTAAGGTGTAGATATGAATCTCCATCTTTGGGCTTAGTTTACTTTGAACTTATTTTTGAAACATACTTTTTACTTTGCTTTCTATAATCCAGAGACGCCTTTTGATCTACATCCTGTAAATGCTTGAGCAGTGGATAGTAAGGCTATGATATATCAATTCTCACCTTATTCATTTGCTTGTATGTTGTATCCCCATTCCATACCCTTAATCTGTTTGTGTCTTTAGATTGTAAGCCTTCACAGCAGGGATTGTCTTTCTTAAGTTTGTGCAACATCCAGCATAATTGGAGGACCATCCCAACTGGGGCTTTTGATGCTACCATAGTATAAATATTTGTTATCATTGTTACTGCTTCTGTGTCCCAGCATAAGGGAGAATGAAGATTTTATGTGTGTGGCATTGTAATACAGTGGCCTAGTGTGTGCGATTGTGTATCCTTCTAGGGCAGGGGTGGCCAACCTGAGCCTGAAAAGGAGCCAGAATTTACCAACGTGCATTGCCGAAGAGCCACAGTAATATGTCAGCAGTCCCCTCCACACACCGCTCCCAGTGCCTCCCACCTACCAGCAGCCCTGTCAATCAGCTGTTTTGTGGCGTGCAGGAGGCTCTGGGGGGGAGGCAGGAGGAGCAAAGGCGGGGGAGGGGACGGGAAGGGGTGGACAGCGGGCAGGGCCAGGGGTTGAGCAGTGAGCACTGAGCACCCCCTGGCATGTTGGAAAGTTGGCACCTGTAGCTCCAGCCCCGGAGTCGGTGCCTATACAAGGAGCTGCATATTAACTTCTGAAGAGCCGCATGTGGCTCCGGAGCCACAGGTTGGCCACCCCTGCTCTAGGGGCTGGTCCCAGTGGCTATACAAACTACTCTAATCTCACAGGTAAAGGAATTCTCCCTTAGCCCGCAGGACAGCAGATGAACACAGTCCCATTATCAGTTACGTAAGCCCCATCCCAATGGCTTTGGTTCAGTCTAGCAGGCTACTTGCAGTGGCCTCATTCACAATAAAGATGTCAAACACACTCATTGCTTGTTCTGTTAATATGCCTTTGAATTGAATTTATTCTTCCTCCTTGGGCTATGGAGCACTACCCTGGACTGCTCCAGTTTAAAGCTAGGGATTATCTCCTTAGAATTTTCTTTACAAATCAGTCATTTCTGACCCTAAATCTAACTTATATTTGATCATATTAATGTGACTATTGAAATTAGTTATCCAAGCCCATTCATTAAAGCTGGTTGGAAATTTTCTACCTTAATGATTTTTTTTTCTAATGGAAAGTGTAGTTTTCACAAAATCAACATTTCAATTTTGCTGAAAATTTTATTTTCTATTTAGAAAATGGAAACAATATATTTTGTTTTCAAGTCATTTCAGTCCAAATCTGAATATTTTGGTTTGTGTAACTGAACTGAAGTGTTTTGTTTCAAATCAATTCAGCAAAGCATTAAAGTTCATTTCCCTATCAGCACATTAATTCATGGGCTTTACAGTTCAGGGCCCAATTCTCTCTTGTGGGACAGACTCCCTGGAGAACCACATCTTCTGAAATGCAACACAAAATCCCTCTGACCAAGCTGGTGCATCATTAGTGTCACATGACTCTGGGTTCATCATGAAATACAATCTGGCCAGGGAGTTACCCGAAAGAGGAGAATGGGGTCATCAGACTCATGAATTTCCACTCCCCTGAGGCTATGCACCACAATGGGGAAATGCAATTTAATGTTGCTCTGACTCGAAATGAAGTGTTTTGGATCAGTTCAATAAATCAAACCAAAACCTTTCGATTTCAGGAATGTCAAAGTTTTGTTCAGGGCCGCCCTTGGGACTTATGGGGCCCTATGCAGTATTAAACTTGTGCCCCTATGCCTGACTTGGGACACAGTGACCATCCCTGCCCTTGGACCCCCAGAAGACCCTCCCCCCATTGCTGACACATTGAGCTTCGTACGGCAGCCTGGACTCGCAGCCGGAGGGTAGGGGGAGGAGGCAGCAAAGGGTACCAAGCCACCCAGCCTGCCTCTGGGCAGCGGAGAGTCACAGTTCCTTGCAGAGACCCCCATACCTCTCCCTCACGCAGAATGCGCTGCGCTGGTGCATTTGACTCTGTGCGCTGGTGCATACAGCCCCTGCCTAAGGAGACTGCAGCACATGCTGGGTGTGCGGGAGCTGATCCACCTCTTACCTGCTGTCCCAGTGGTGCCCCAAATTTTTGGGTGCCCTACACAGCCACGTATGCTGTGTATGCCTAAGGACAGCCCTGGTTTTGTTTCAATCTATAATGTCCAAATGTTTCTGATTGGGGAAAAAACAGAAAATTGAAATATCAGAATTTCATGTAGGACAAAGTCTCGATTTTACTCAGTTTTGTTTATAAACACTATTTTTAGACTCGTATCCCAGGAAATAGGTTTCATTCAGCTTTGCACGGACAGTCTCCCTGATTCCTTTATTCCTTACAGATACACTCCCATTGTCCATTAGTCTGACATTTCCTGCACACCCTTCCACTGGCTGGACAGATGTCATCTCTCCTGTATGCTCCCACACTTTTGGGTACTCCATATTTTCATATGGTGCTTCTCCTTTTCCCATGACATTTTTTTCTTTGCTAGTCTCCATAACGTACTTTCACTATTCTCTGAACTCAGACATTAACTTTAATTGCTTTGAATGTTTCATATTTAAAAATCCAAACTGTTAGACATGCTCCTATGTGTTCTGCCTCACGGATATCAAAGTCCCAGTGCTACTTCTGTTCAGGTAGGGCTCTGATAAAGGATTCCATGCTTTGTCCCTGTAGAAAAAGCATTATTCATACTAGAAATGAACTGTTCATAATTCTGCTAGAATGATGTCACAGCATAGTTATTCTGTTGTCCTCCCTAAGCAATGGCAAATGTTTTACAAACATCTTCAGCTTCACTCTGTTGTGGGCCAACCCTCAGCCTGGGCTCAGCTATAGTCTCTCTGTTTTTCTTGCCCCTGGGTTCCCTACAGGAGCCGCTTAATCCTGGGCAATCTTTCTGTTCCCAGCAGGAGTTCAGCTCACTCCTGGGTCCAATCACTTCTAGTCCCTGGCTGCAGTCCCCAAGTCCTGCCACAAGCTGCTGGCTGGGAGCAGCCCTCCAGGGCCCCTCACCCATATCAGGTTGGTAGTGTCAGTCTATCCCCATACAAGGGAGCAGAAAAGGAAAGGCTATCTATTGCTTCAGGCTGGGCTCCTCTTGCTGCTTGAGCAGCATCTCCTCCTGGGAGATATTCCCCCCTCTGTGTGGCAGGTTTCACCTTTTTAAGCTCCCTTTCCCCAGATGTGCCTAACTGGCGCTGTCTGAGCACAGGAATGCTTGTCATCCTTTCTATCAGTGGGGTAGGCCCATGTCCCCTCACATACTATCCACCTCAAGACCAGAAATGTTTCTTGCTCGAGCATCTCTGCAATCCCAATCTCCTTGGGGGGAGGAACTGCATTTGTATGTTATTTCCATGCTCAGTGCTGCACACAGACTCTCTTAGGCTGGGGTGCTAGATACCAGTACATAATCTGGAGATTTGAGTCCTTCATAGACTGTAGCCACCACAAGGGCATGTAGTCTGTGACTATGGAAATGGGGCTACCCAGCAGGAAATACCTGAGAGAGCCCACCACCCACTGGATAGCCAAAGCTTCCTTCTCAATAATAGAATATGCTCTCCTCCTCTGGAGCACCTTTCTGGTTAAATAGAGGATAGGCTGCTCTTTGCGCTCAAAGTCCTGTGAGATCACTGCTCTCAGGCGAATGTGTGAGGCATCTATATAAAGAATGAACTCCTGGGAGAAGTCCAGATTGGCAAGGACAGGTGTCTTTGGGCTATTAAACGCTTCATTGTGCTGGTTGTCCCACCAGACATTTTTTGTATCTTTGCCTTTTAGTAAATAAATAATAGGAGATATACCTAGCTCCTAGAACTGGAAAGGTCATTGAATCCAGCCCCCTGCCTTCACTAGCAGGACCAAGTACTGATTTTTTGCCCCATATTCCTAGGTGGCCCACTTAAGGATGGAATTCATAACCCTGGGTTTAGCAGGCCAATGCTCAAACCACTGAGCTATCTCTCCCCCACAGTAGATAGCTTATGGCTTCCCTGACCAATGTGAAGTTGGTGGATGAACCAGCAATAATATCCTGCCAGACCCAGGAAGTGGCATATCTGTCTTCTGGTCCAGCATGTAGGGCAGAAGTTTAATACATGGACTTTAACAGCAGTTTCATGAAGCCTCCTCCTACCCAATACCCTAAATAATCACTTTTGTCATGGCCAACTTAGACTTGGCTGGGTTAGCTATGAGGCTGGCCTCCTGTAGGAATGTCAGTACCACTCTTAGGTGACATAGATGGTCTTCCCACATGTGGCTATAGATTACATTGTCAAGGTAAGCCGCAGCACATTGCTGATGGGGTCTGAGGAGTCAATTCATCAGGCGCTTGAAAGTTGCTGCTGCTCATTGCAGGCCGAATGGCATAGTTTTACAGTGGAAATGGCCAAAGGCATCAAGAATATGGTTTTCTACTGGAATGATGGAGACAGGGAGATCTGCCAATAACCTTTTGTAAGGTCAATCATGCACTGGACCCAACTGCTCTAACAGCTCATCCATCCTTGGCATTGTGTAAGCATCAAACTTTGGGATGGAATTGACCTTACGAAAGTTGATGCAAAAATCAGATTGTGCCGTCCTCCCTGGGGACCAGGACCCCAGATGAAGTTCTTTTTTGAGAAAATGCTCAACTTCTTAAGATGCTCCTATAGTCAGATAATGTATTGGCTTGAATCCAGCATGTTTGTATCTTGCTTCTCCCATCCTTCTCACAATGCATCCAACATTCCCTGGGGCTGGGAGTGGTATCCATAGAGAAGGTTAAAGGGAAAGAACCCTGTGGAGGCTTGGGTTTCACCTTTTGCATGGCAAATAGCAGCAGTAGGATGAGTTGATCCTAGTGCCTCGGTTTGATCCTCACAAACCACTTCAACATTTCTTTCAATGTCTTGTTAAACGTTTCTACAAGGCCGTACATTTGCGGATGGTACACCAATGTTATCAGGCCCTTGATTTTAAGGAACAAGCATAGCTCATGCATTGCCTGTGAGATGAAGTTGGAGACTTGATCAGTCAGTATTTGCAGCAGGAATTCTACCTGGGCAAAGAGTCTTATAATCTCAGAAGCATTCTCTGCCATCTTAGCTGAATGCAAGGGGCTGGCTTCAGGTAGTGAGCAGTCTCACTCACTCACTCATGCCCGTCACCCCAGTCGGGGTATGGGCTGCCAACCACAGATCTCCAGAGTCCTCTATCCTGGGCCATTCGCTCTAGCTGGTTCCAGGTATAGCCCATTTTTTTGCTATCAGCCTGAAGGTCGCGTCGCCAGGTATTTCTTGGGCGGCCTCTTTTCCGCTTGCCTTGAGGGTTCCACCGCAGTGCCTGTCTGGTGATGTTGGTTGGCTGCTTGCGTAGTGTATGTCCACCACTATAAGTATATGCTGGTTTCCCAAGGAGCGATTTTCTAAAGGCCCCACCATGTGTATACTTATTCTGTCAAATGGGGTTTCCACTAATTGTATTGGGACCAAGGGGGCCTTCAGGACATTCTTAGCTGCCACATACAGACACTCAGGACTGAAAGAGAAATAGCCCCTAACCTCACGGTGCACACTCAGTCAAAAAAAGTGAGCCAATACCTGCTCCGCTGTCTTCTCATGCCCTAGATGCCCTGTGGAGGAAATACCATGTGTCAGCAGGATTGTGGGGTACCAGTAGATGAGTTCTTATTACCCCCAGCTGTGGGTTATGTCAACATGATACTGCTGCTCTTTCTCCAGCATGAATTGGGGGTACCATCCTAGGCACTGGGGGGTCTGCTGCTTTCCCATTAAAGTATGTCACTTGTTCATAGGCATGCTCAGACTTGTGTCATCATGCTGCTTTTATATGAAATTCCCTCCACCCCCCTTCAGTAGGTCCTTGATGTCCACCACAGTGATCAGCCATTCCTGCATCAATCTGGCCGGCCCTGGTCACTGGAATGTCCCTTATGGAATCCCTCAGGCCTGCAAGGTTCATGGTGTCCACAACCCAGGGCCTGTCATGGGTTTCAACTGTGGTGGTGTTCAGTTTGTTATTAATTTGCCAAAAGGAGGGACAATCTTGGTCCATTATCATCGGGTACACTACTTTGTCTGCTGGTGCTACTATAATTGAGTCAGTGTGGGTCCCCTCTGTCAGTTCCAGTCATCTACATATATATGCTGCAAGCAAACGTTATCCTCCAGGGTTATTGTCTCACCTGCTAGGGCAGCTTGCATCACCATTTGGCTACACTCTGAATCTAATAGCCCCAGTACTACTTTCCCTTGGGCTCAAACTGGGATTGTCAACCTAGGGGAGTCCTCCTAGGGGTCCTCTCCTTGGTCGAGCAGCCCTCTGTGTATTTGCATTCTGCCATTGGCCACTCTTCCCTCATATGCCTCTGCTGCCCACAGGAGTAGCAGGTAACTGAGCTCCTTCCTGCAGACTCCTTCCTGGCAGGGAGCAGGTTTCAATTATGAGGGGGAACCTGTGTCTGAGCTCAAGGATGCCAGCCCAGTTGTTTACATCACTGGGTATTTATCCAGGTGATACTTCATCTGAGCTCAGCCCCGTGCATTGGCAAGGTCTTTGCCTCTCCCTGTGAGTAGCTCAGGTTGCTGGGGTGGGATTTGTACATGTTTTCCATCATGCCCTGGGTCATCATCTCCTGGCAGGCAGCCAGTACCATCAGTGGCCCTAGTTGGTGAGTGGCAGAGGCCACGCAAACCCCATCTCTAGTGACCCATCAGCTCTGAGAACATTCTCCATCAGCTGCCCCATTTCCGACAATGACTTGGGGTGATGCCATAGCACCCGCTCCTGGCCCTTTGCTGGCAGTATGGGTACAAATAGCTCTGCTAGGACCAACGTTGGGACTTGGGCCCCAGAGCGCTCCGCTAGGTGAAAACACCTTCAGCAATGCTCTTTTAATCATTGCACTGCCCCCTCCCCTGGACCCGCTTCCCACAAGCCACAGCGCCAGAATGGGAAGAGGTGATCTGTGAGATAGCTGCCCATAATGCACCGCTCCCAATGCCGCTGCAAGTGCCACAAATGTGGCCACGCCAGTGAGCTTGCAGCTGACAGTGTGAACACACGGCAGCGCTTTCCCTGCTGCGGTTTCCGAGGGCTGGTTTCAGGGCCAGCTGCAGGGTTTTTGCTACCCCAAGCAGCAAAAAGGGGGGGGGGAAGCTGCAATCGTGATCTGCAGCTCTACCTCAGCCGCTTCAGTCTTCGGCGGCAATTCGGCTGGTCCTTCGCTCCGAGAGGGACCGAGGGACCCACCGCCAAACTGCTGCCGAAGAGCCGGATGTGCCGCCCCTCACCTTTGGCTGCTTGCTGGGCTGGTGCCTGGAGCCGGCCCTGGCTGGTTTAACTCACAGTACTCTACAGCTGCAAGTGTAGCCATGCCCTTAGAGTGTAAATGAGAATTGGATCCTCAGTGTCCTTCATTAATATAGTAACTACAGTGCCCACCCAGAGTCAAAAATACCAGTAAAGCCACAACAAAAAGTAATCAGAGACAACCTTATATAACAGTGGCTCCCAACTACTCATTTATTTACCACTCCAGTACTGGAGGCTTTTATGACTTAGTGCTGTAGGACCTTGTCCACGTGATGAAAATGAGGAGATGTAATTCATTGCCAATGTCACTCTTTTCAGGGTTTCAGTGATGGAGATTGTAGTATTCACAGAGATCTGACAGGTTTGACCCAGAGTTAGGTGACACAGCAGTAAACACTGATCCTCTGTATATAACCAGACTGCACTATTGTTACTCCCCATGGGAGCTGCACCAGTAGTGAATTAGAAATCCTAATGTTGCCCCTGTAAACACAGCCCAGGTTCCCTGCTCTCATTAAGCTCTGGGTTAAGCCCAAGAGCTCTGCCATTGCCCACCTCCCAGTCAGTTAAGGGGACACTGTCACTGAAAATGGAGCTTGGGTGTGAGATTAGGTTAGGAGCGGCCCCTGCTCCATTGCAGATAAGAATGGACACAGTTGCATGGGGGGTGGCAGGCAATGTCAAAGTCAAATTCTTATCCTTGCCACCTGAGAGCTGCCCAACACCGCGCCCCACCGCCCCCCAGCATTTTATACCCCAGGCCGACATCTCAGTGTGATCTTTAAATAATGTGACTGTCCCAGTATTGCCCTGCGTCTTGAAGGTGAAGAGCCCTGAGCTACACAAATTGCCAGGTCTTTGAGATGATATTTCATTGGCCTGCACACTAAAGCAGAAGGGAGAAAGCAGCAGGAGGCTCAGATATGTCAATCAATGAGCAACATCAGACTATCATTAAGCGGAAAAGATAAAAATAGGATTTCTAGCAATCTAGCAAGCGGAAATATCAACCAGCTGGGAGAGGAAGGGGAGAAAGCAGTGTTATCCACAGCCTAGGCAAGACTTCCTATAAAATCACCGAGTAACTGCAGTGGGGGTCCCACTCACTATCACTGTGTCTCCTTGCATCTCAGTCTGGGAATGTAGCTCTTGCTGCATCAGGGGCCCACTTCCTGCTCATTGCTCACTCTGCAATTGTCTTTTTTCTGGCAACTTGGCCCTCCAGCCAGGTCATCATTTAGCCACCCGTTCTGGGGTTCTGAAATCCAGTGGGATCCCTGTCCAAATGCCAACTCCAGATTGTGTTCAGTCCCAGCTGGGGACTGTATGCCACTAAACCAGCATCTGGCAGGGGAGCCTGGGCCTGCTTGCTATGCTGGATTCCAGCCCAGGGACCCTATAACCAGCAGTCCAGGTCCTCAGTCCTCATCCCTGTTGCTGTTTCCCTGGGCTCCTTCCTAACCAAGCTTCCCTATCTTCTCTTTCCAGGTTCTGTATTCACCATGAGAGCCTACTCTACTCCCCGTGGCTATTTCACCCCTCCTAGCCTAGTGTCAGACTCCTTTCTCCAGGGCAAGATTTCACTGCTATGCTCCCTCTGGGCTTTCTCCTTGTTTCCTGATGACCTTGCTCCTTGCAGGGGTCGAGTGCAGGTTTTTCCTTGAAATCCTTCCCCAGCTGGGCCTCACTCTTCATTAACCCTGGCCTTCCTTCTCTCAAGTGATGCCAGGTGACCTAATTGGCATCTCACTCCCTCATTAACATTATCATGGTTGGTGTGAGGTGCACACCCCTTCTCAGTATCAGAAAACCAAAGAAGCAGAAGTGAGAAGACAAAGGCATAAAATATTTGATGGCACCCTAGATCACTAATGGGACAGAGTCACAAGCTGGATGGGGATGATTAAATTTTGAATTACCTCCCTCTCTAGGATTACCATGAGAGTGTGGATATGGGGCAGGGAAAGCCTGATTTATCTACGGCAAAAGTGTGACACAGAGACCCCTTGGCAAAGACTCCCTTGTTCTTTGCAAATAACTTTCAACTCAGTTTTGACAAACTCACTACATCAAACACAGGTCTTCCAGGATAGTTATCCATAAAGAGTAACATGTAAGGTGCATACAAAAAGCTTATAGTTTGTCTAGATTCATAACCATTGTGAGACGTATGTACAGATAATATTTAAGGAATAATGTATTTATAGTGAAAGTTTGCTTGGAGTAGAAATTAGTCACCAGGAGGTAATGGATCTCGGGGATGACTCATTCAAGAAAGAGGTAATTGTCACCCCTCCCTCATTAGCTGGTGAGATAGTGCAAGGATCTGTTGTATACCCTTGCCACATCCCAGAACACTCAATGGAAAACCACCCAAGACAATTGCAAGTGCTCAAAGCCACTTGGAGGTGAAAAGCAGCATTATAGCTCGCAGGAGATCGCCCTGGCTATAAATAAAGACAAAAGAATGTTTCACTGTAACAGAATGTAGGGAAAGGCGCTCTGTATCCATTCACTGAAGAAACCGCTTATGGAGCAGGGGGCTCTCATGAATGTTTCGATCCTGGTTCTTGTGAAACCAGACAGCTCTGCAACAGACTGAACTTCAGGGAGGGGGTGGAATTACTTTATTATATAGGAAAGGTAACTATTGTTAAGTGTAGATTCAGGTTCTTGTTTTATGACTTTGTTGTGTGCTGTAACCAGTTGTTTCCATCACTTCCTCTCATTTCTAGTTACATCTTTATTCTTTCTTAAATAAAACCTAATTTTGTTTTATTTAAAGTGCTGCATGGTACAGGAGCAGTAGTTTAAGATAAAACTGGCAAATTGGAGTACACTGCACTTTTGGGTGCAGAGGATCTGGAATTTCAGTGAGTAGCCAGTGTCAGTGACTGGATAGCAGAGGGAGACAATTCAATGGGGATTGGGGTGTACCTATTGTTAACTTGCAAAGCAAAATGAGGGATGGCAAGGCACAGAGGAGAGTGCACGAGTGGTTGAAAGGCTGGCAGTGTCAGGAAGCTAGTCCCTAGCTACCACAAGAAAATCTCCCTCCTGCTGGTGGCAGGGGGTAACAGGGGGTAACAAGGTTACTCACATGAATGTGTGCCCAGAGACCATGGCAAAAAGCGTTCACTGTTTGTGATGGCAAGATTGGGTTCTCTTATACTGAACTAGATGACCCATACCACACCTTTTGCAGGTACCTTTGGGTAAGAATGGCAATGGGCATCAGTGCAGCCTCAGAGGTGTTCCATTGTAAACTGAACCAGGAGGGACTCCCAGGCAGCAAGACTGAAGCTGAGGACATTCTTATTTCAGCCGGAGATGTCAAGAAAGAAGCAATCCAGGATATCGAGCTGTGACTACAGCTAAACCAGAGCTGTGAGCACAATAGTAGGCTGAATGCAGACAAGCTGAAGCAGAGGCGAACTGAGTTCCCCTGTATTGGACATTCCTATGTGTTAACTTCTGAGGGATTCCAGCCAGATCCTGACCAAGTGAGAGACATTTAGGAAAGGGATGTGATGTGAGTCCAACAATTTATAGAGATTTCCAACTGTCTTTCCAGATTCTGTTCACACCTGTCAGAAGCTTGTGAATCCTTGAATGATACAAACAGTGATGCAATGGGAATGGTCAGAGACCCAAGAACAGGCTTTTGAAAGAGTAAAGAAAGTCATAAGCAAGGCGCCAGTCCTAAAGTATTATAACCCTGTAGAGCAGTTAGAGCTACAGTGTGATGCCTCAGAAGGAGGCCAAAGAGCAGCACTGACGCAAAGCCAGCAGCCCATATCATTTGTTAGTAGGGCCTTGGCAGACACAGAGAGGGGATATGCTCATATAGAAAAGGAGCTCCTGTCTGTGCTCTTTGAAATGGAACAGTTTCATCATTTCACCTTTGGGCACAAGGTGAACCTGCATTCTGATCACAAGCCACTGGAAAGTTTTTTTTGAAGAAGCCATTGAGGAGTGCACCAAAGTAACTACCATGCCTGATATTGAGACTCCAATGCTAGGAGTAAAGGATAGAGTACTGCCCAGGAAAGTCACTACTGGTGCCAGATAATCTGAGTGTGGCATACCTTCCAAAGTACAGTATAGATGGTTCTGTGAAACAGGAGACAGTCTATCATCATGCTACAGTACATTTGCTGAAGGCTCCAGGCAATCCAACAAAGGACAGGGATAGGCAGTAAAACAATTCATACTCTAGGGATAGCCAGATCAAGCAAGTGCCACAGTAGGTTTCCCCTACTACCAGGTAAGCAATGAGTTGTATGTACAAGATGGAATTTTGCTTAAAGAGGACTGAGATGAGAACCCAACAGATTTAAGAGCTGATGTCACTAGATGGATCCACACTTCATACCTAGGAATAGAGGCATCCCTGAGACAAGCTATGGAATATATCTACTGGCCAAGCATGAATACTCAGTTGAGAGCATACAGGGAACAATGTGAGATGTGCAAGAGTATAGCAGTCGACAAGAGTTGGAGACCCTACAGCCTCATGAAATCCCAACCAGACCCTGGGAAAAGGTCCTGGTCATAGTGGATTACTACTCAAATTTGTGGCAGATGGACTCTTTGGAAGACACTCTGGCAAAAATGGTGAGCAAGAAACTGAAGGTGCATTTTGCAAAGTATGGCTTACCTGAAATGCTATGCTCAAATAATGGGCCAAAGTACACTGCAACAGAATTCATAGATTCCAAGGCCAGGAGGGACCATTGTGATCATCTAGTCTGATCTCCAGTATAGCACAAGCCATAGAACTTCCCCACAATAATTCCTAGCACAGATCTTGTAAAAAAGCATGCAATCTTGATTTAAAAATTGTCAGTGATGGAGAATTCACTATGGCCATTGGAAAATTATTCCCATGGTTAATTACTCGCACTGTTAAAAATTCCAGTCTGAATTTATCTAGCTTCAACTTCCACTGAATCATGTTATACCTTTCTCTGCTAGGTTGAAGAACACATTATTAGATATTTGCTCCCCATGTAGGTATTTATAGACTAATCAAATCACCCCCATAACCTCCTGTTTGTTAAACTAACTAGATTGGGTTCCTAGTGAGTCAATCACTATAAGGCAGGTTTTCTAATCCTTTAATCATTCTTGTGACTCTTCTCTGAATCCCCTCTAATTTTTCAATATTTTTCTTGAATTGTGGACACCAGAACTGGACACAGGATTCCAGCAGCAGTCACAGCAGTGCCAAATACAGAGGTAAAATAACCCCTCTACTCTTACTCAAGATTCCCCTATTTATGTATCCAAGGATCACATTAGCCCTTTTGGCCACAGCATTGTACTGGGAGCTCATGTTCAGCTGATTATCCACTACAACAAAATTCAGAGTTAGAATTCTAGCAACTCAGCACCAAATGGGAATCCGAACATAAGATATCTTTCCCTGGGCACCCACAAAGCAAGAGGAAGAAAGCAGAGTTGGCAGTAAAGACAGCCCAGGGGTTGATGGCAAAGGCAAAACAGAGGAAGGGATTCCTACCTGGCAGTGTTAGACTATCAAAATACACCATTCTAGGGACTAGATAGTAGGCCAGCACAGAGACTGATGGGACAGAGAACCAAGACTGCCTCCTATGAGAGGCTGCCTGCTGCAGTTCAGTTTACACACCTGGACAGACAGGGCCAAAGCCAGGACTGTAGGAGAGTCATAAAAAATAGAGGACCAGCATGAGGCCACTCAACAGAAAGAAAGCAGCAACAGGGTGGAAACAAGTCCCCCTCTAACCTCAATAACAAACATGAAGTGGGTGAATGGTTGGAAGACTAGCACACTTGAAGGAACATGATGGGATGGCAGTAAAGGCCATGTCCTATAATGGGGTATGTACTAGTAACTTCTGACCGCAGCAAGTCAGCAAATACTTGCACAAAAGACACAACAACAACAAATCGTTAAAAGGAAAGCTGCATGGAACTTGAAGGGAGGACTGTAGGTTTCAGGAGAGAAGTTAGTCTTTGCGTGCACTTGGCATCTCTGCAAATAGTTCTGTTAATAAAGAACCAGTTTAGTTTTTACAACCCTGGGGTCCTCTCATGATATTGCCTAGCACATGAAACAAGCAAACGGTTAATTTGAACAGGGTTTCTCCATATAGGCCCCAATTCTGCAAACACTCGCTTAACTGTATTACCACGATTAGTCCCATTGATGGGTGGTCTCAGTGTAGTAAAGTTAAGCATATGTGTAAGTGTTTTGGAGGGCCAATCAGGGCAATAGGGCCAAACTTGAAAAACCCATGCTCACAGGAGTACTTTCAGACTTCAGTGGGGTTACTTTTATGTTTAAAGACTTGCTTACATGAGTGTTCACAGAATAGAGCCCATAGCTGTAGAGCCAAATTCTGCCCTGAGTTACAGCTGTTAGACCAGGATTTGAACTATAAGCGTTATAGAAACAAATCTCAAGACTAATAAATGCCGTGTATTTAATACAGTGGGACCACAAAGGGAATATCTGATAGTTAAGTGCTTTGATTATAGAAATATTTTTCCCCACTGAAATTCAATGACTAAGTAATATAAAATATCTTTAGTCATGATGTGAGCTGCTGAAATGAGCAAAAAAAGGATGCACTGAAATGAACAGAAGGGCCAAGTTTAGAATCTTCCTGATAAATTGGGTTATAGTTTGAACTACTGCTGCACAGCTGATTAATAAGAAATCTACTTTATGCTAGTGAAACTGTATAGCTGTGTGCGTGGAAAGGTGCTTTGATTAAATCAGCATTGCTTAAGAGAATCAATACAAAAATATCCAACATTAATTTTCCAGCCAGACTGAAAATTACAGGAGGAGGGAACCTCTTGCAGATGAGCAAACCCTATGACTCCTTCAGTAATCCCCCACTTAAAAGCTATCAATTTAGAGCTGTCCTGTGTATTGCCCTGTGAATTGAGCAAGCCTTTTCAGTCTTTAATTAAGGGTGACAAACTCTTTGAACATCACAGCATTCATCTGTTCATGTGTGGAAAGCCTGGTGTAACAAAAGAATTTAATCAAACTACAAGCCTAATAAAGACTACATTGCCTGAACTAAATGATGTTATTGCTGCAGCAGCTCATAGTTTTACATTTAAAAAATCGGGTCAGAGTGTTCATTCATCTTGATTAGCAATGCCAACCTAATTACTTTTGGAGGAAACAGTAATTAGCTGGAGTCTCACCTCATTAATCATGACATTCTTGTAGCAGACTATTTTTATCTGATAAATTGCTTGGATTGGAGCAAGGTGTATATTTGAATTCTAGTTAATTGTACACAGCTTGCTGCATAACATTTCACATTTTTATCATTTAACTTCTTCCTTCCTGTGAACCTCTCAGCCATTTTTCTCTGGCTTCTCATTTTGAATAGTAGGTGAATCGCCTGTGTAAAAAATGTCAGTTGTAGTTATGGATGGAAGTAACAGAAGGTATGTCCTAGCAGGAATGAGATGATGCGTCCCCAAAATATGTAACCAATTAAAGGAATCCTCTCAAGCAAATGTCCAGTTTAATACAGCTACCATAATAAAAATATTCTGGTATTATTCATCCCCAAATAGATTCATGGTCCAAAGAGACTAGTGATTTTTGGGTGTCCAAATGGAGACACCTTAAAGCAGCTTGGTCTTCTGCAAGTGCTGAGCATCCACCTTCTGCAGATCAGGTATTTTAAAGATGTTACAATTTGGGCACCAAAAAACAGAGGCAGCTAGAATCGCTAGACACTTTTGAAAACCTTGGTTACTGTGTCATTTCAAAATGTATTGTTAAAATCATGGCTGATGAAGCAATATTATAGAAACTTGCCAAGCATTAGGCAAAATGTACTGTATTCATAAAATGCATGGAATACACGTTTGATTAGAATGGGCCAGATTTTCAAAGGTGTTGAAATCAATAGGATCTTCAGGTGCAAAGTACATCTGAAACTCAGGCCCAATATGGTTCAAGCTGGGCAGCTCACCACTGAAGCACGCACTATTCAATGGCTACTTTGGAAAATATTGGCCCGAATGACCTGAATGGGAGATTTATCTGACTAAGGACCTCAAGCTAGAGCCTTAGCTATATGCAATGAAGCCCAGAGCCACAAAGGAACAGAGGCACATAAGTCTCAGTTTTAGCCACTGTTGCAACCAACAAAACCACTGTGTGGCTGTCCCCTAATTCTGTAGGAACTTGAATTCACTTGGCACCTAGATTTTCATAGTAAAAATTCCCTTGGTGCCTAAATTTCTGCCTCTGAACATGTGCACCGCTGCCTCACTGTCTCACACCTAAGCCCCAGTGCTCTCCACAAAGCAGGGGAAGATAGATGTTCCCCCCACCTAGCTTGCCTGCTGGGCTCCATCTGGCAGATGTGTTCTAACCACTGGGCTAAAAGTTATGAGAGAACAGTCACCCAGGATGTGGGAGACTGGGTTAAATTCCCCCCTCTGCCTGAGGGGAAGAAAGGATTTGAACAGGGCTCTCCCCCTTGTCCGGAGCTAGGCTACTGGATATTCTGATGTTAAATAGTCAGCAGGACGGAGAGAGAGAGAGAGAGAGAGAGAGAGAGAGAGAGACTCTATAGCAGGGGTCTCAAACTCAAATGACCATGAGAGTCACATGAGGACTAGTACATTGGCTTGAGGGCCACATTACTGACACCTCCCCCACGCTGCCCTCAGCCCTGCCCTCACTCCACCCCTTCCATGAGGCCCCGCTCCTGCCCTGCCTCTTCCCACCCGTTCCCTGCCCCCATTCCAACACCTTCCCCAGTGTTAGCTGCAGCTATGTCGATGGAAGAGGGCTTCTGTCAACAACGTGTGGGGAGGTGGTGTTCCTACATCAACAGAAAAATTCCTTCTGTCAGCATAGGCTGCATCTACGCTATCGGGCTATGCTGGCATAGCTGCGCTGGTAGAGTCTCCACAGGGCATAGACATATCTCCCATCTTTTGGATGCCCAAGTGAAGACACCTAGTTTTAAAGCAGGGCATCAAAAACTTGAAGTGTCCTATATTTTGGCCTTTGTGACTTGCCCAAAGTTAGAAATGACTCAGCTGCAGCCATGGGAATAGAACCAGAAGGTCATGATCGCCAGTCCTGTTTTCTAACCATTAAGTCCTGTGCCCAATTCACCTGTTGCTTAAACCAGTGTAAAGCCATTGCTTAAATGAAATTTCCCCTAATTGACCCTGCTTTAAATCCAAGTGGAGACTGTCTCCTATACTTGTTCAAAATGTCCTGATTATTTGATGCCCTACTAAGCCTCCTTAGCAGGGCCGGCTCCTGGGGCGGCCAATCGAAAGGGGTGGCACTCCGTCCATTATTGGAATAGCATGTCCGGTCTGCGGCAGGAATTTGGTGGCAGGTCCTTCAGCAACTCAGTCTTCAGCGGCACTTCAGCAGCATTTCAACTCCGCTTCAGTCTTCGGCGACAATTTGACGGCGAGTCCTTCACTCCATCGCATCCTCGGCGGTGGCACTTTGGCGGCAGTTCAATCAGGTTTCTCTCTCTCTCTATTTTGTTTTTTTCTTTTGCTGCTTGGGGCGGCAAAAAGGCTGGAGCCAGCCCTGCTCCTTAGAGTTTCTTTTCTTGGTATTCCTGGCAAAGGGAATCGAAATCTCCATTGCACTGGCTCTTTTGCACGTACTATGGAGAAATGTGGTGTGCTAACCTCTATGTGGTCCCATAGCATGTTTGTGACATGTTATGCCTGTGACACACTTTGGGTCCAGACAACAAAGTGCTGCCTATTGCACACAGGTGTTTGTGCAAGGCTTGGTTCAAGCAAGTCTAACTAGGTTCCACCACTGAGTATCAGTGTGAAGAAAAATCACTGGTATACTAGCCTCAACAGTATATATAGTCTTCCCACTCTCAGGCACTGGTGATTGCTCTGGTCACCTGTCTGGTCTGTTTTCTGCATTCCACTACACAGGAATCAAGTTGCCCTGAAGTCTACCCTTACAGGTAGTGCTATCCTAAGCATAGAGCTCAGCTGGGCATTATTTTCACAGCAGACATCATCATCTACTTCTGTGACCCAAAAGGTTCTATGCCAGCCTCTCTCAGAGAACACCATCTAACATATGTGAGAGGCCAATATGCAGGCTCGGTTACCGTTTTTGGGGAGAGGAGGCGATCAAGAGTCAGTTGAACTCAGTCATATGCAATACATTAGGGTATGATCACTAGTGACTGGCAAAGGTGGACTGCACCAGGAGGAGCCAGCAGTGACCTGAGACTGAAACCCAATATAACAAGACCTCAGCCAGCAATGGTCAGTCAAGCAGAGGGTGAAAACGTGTCCATTTTATGATGATCTGTAGCAAATCCTTGGCACTTGTTCTTTGTCCCAGCCCAGACTTCTACTACAAAAGTCATGGGGGAACATCAATACAGAGAAACACAGTGGTAACCTGACCTAAAGGTACCAGTGGAGCAAGAGGCTGAATCACATGATGCCTGATACAGTGCCAAGATCTATTTTTGGAGACTCGTAGTTGGGGAAATGGAAGCTGAGCCAGTCTGGCAGAATGGGAAAGTTATGGAGTAAGACAGGCCCCACTATGGCAATAATGCTGGATTTACAGGTTCAGGGAAGACTTTTCCATGTTCTTCTGAATGCTGCTGTTAATGTTTGTAGAAGGGCAGATAGCTCCACCTCATGTGAGACTCTATTCACCACTACCC
The DNA here is from genome assembly GCF_020497125.1 of Mauremys mutica. Taxonomy (NCBI): domain Eukaryota; kingdom Metazoa; phylum Chordata; order Testudines; family Geoemydidae; genus Mauremys; species Mauremys mutica. The sequence goes on along the minus strand of NC_059072.1, from coordinate 121,043,609 downwards.
CTGCTCAGCCAGTGCCTACTCCCTTCCACCTCTGTCATTCCCCTCTCTGCCTACCTTTGCAGCACAAGAGGGGACAGTTAAGCCAATCACTAGGGCTCTCATTTTGGTAATGTTTCAATTCCCATCTCGGCATCCCCCATGATACTCTTCCTCCATCACCATACCTTCATGCTCCTGGTCTGCTGGGTTGAGTTAAGATAGAAGTTCTCATTTTTGTACCTACTGTAAGTGTCTGTTAAGTAAGCTTCAGAGTAGCAGCCGTGTTAGTCTGTATCCACAAAAGGAACAGGAGTACTTGTAGCACCTTAGAGACTAACAAATTTATTTCAGCATGAGCTTTCGTGGGCTACAGCCCACTTCTTTTATGCATCCGAAGAAGTGAGCTGTAGCCCACGAAAGCTTATGCTGAAAGAAATTTGTTAGTCTCTAAGGGCTGGTCCACACTAGCACTTTAAATCGAATTTAGCAGCGTTAAATCGAATTAAGCGTGCACCCGTCCACACCAGGAAGCCATTTAATTCGACATAGAGGGCTCTTTAGTTCGACTTCGGTACTCCACCTCGACAAGGGGAGTAGCGCTAAATTCGACATGGCTATGTCGAATTAGGCTAGGTGTGGATGCGAATCGATCTTAGTAGCTCCGGGAGCTATCCCAGAGTGCAACACTCTGCTGACGCTCTGGACGCCAGTCCGAGCTTGGATGCTCTGACCAGCCACACAGTCAATGCCCCTGGAAAATTTGAATTCCTTTTCCTGTCTGGACAGTTTGAATCCCATGTCCTGGTTGCTCATCGGGGCGAGCTCAGCAGCACCGGCAACGATGCAGAGTTCTCCACCAGAGGAGTCCAGGCAATCTCACACTACAAAGAGGTCCCCAGCATGGACTGACCGGGAAGTCTCGGATCTGATTGCTGTGTGGGGCGATGAGTCTGTGCTTTCGGAGCTGCGCTCCAGCAAACGGAATGCAAAGACCTTCGAGAAGGTCTCCAAAGCCATGACAGACAGAGGATACAGCCGGGATACAACGCAGTGCCGCGTGAAAGTCAAGGAGCTGAGAGAAGGCTACCAGAAACTCAGAGCGGCAAACGGACGCTCCAGAGCCCAGCCCTAGACATGCCGCTTCTACGAGGCACTGCATGCCATTCTCGGTGGGTCTGCCACCACTGCCCCACCAGTGACCGTGGACTGAGAGGATGGGATACTGTCGACGGACTGTTCCTCGGAGATGTTCGCATACGGGAAAGTTTAAGAGGACGAGGCAGTCGACAGCGCTTACAACACAGATTTCCCCGACACCCAGGATCTCTTCGTCACCGTCAATGAGATCCCCTACCAACACTCCCCACCCGTTACCACGGACCCTGATTCAGGAGAAGGATCAATAGGTAACTGCTTCAAACATGTTAACATTTATTTTTTAAATAAACTGGGAAAACAACTAGGCGAACACAAGGTCTATGTACAGGTGGATGGAACTGTCATCTTCCTCTGACATCTCCAGGAAGCTCTCCAGGAGGTAATCGCCAAGCCTCTGCATGAGGTTCCTGGGCAGGGCTTGCTTATTGGGTGCCCCGAGGAAGCACACTTTTCCACGCAACGCTCTCAGCTGGAACTCGGGGACCAGCGCCTTCACGAGCATGGCAGCATAGGCCCCAGGGTTGTGTTGGCTTTCCTCCAGCATGCGCGCTCTCTCTCTCTGTGACACTCTCCTCAGTGTGATGTCAAGCGCAGACTCCTGCATGTAATTAGAGTAATTTGTCTACCATTAGTAATGGTTGTGCTTAACTGTTCCTTTGCATAACAAGAAGCGTCACTGTACAGCCACGTGTAGGAGGCTGCAGAGTGGGAGAATACAGGGATCTCTAACAGGGAACGGCCGCGAGGGGCTGCAACAGGGGCACCGATTCTGCTTTCATGTTTGCCTGCAGCAGGAGGACAGTGCTGTAGATGCAACTTAAAACTGCAAAAAAAACTAGGCTTACCATGCCTGGCCGCTCCATGGATTCTTCTTTCCTGCCCTGCTTCTTTGGTCTGCAGTGCAATACCACAGGCAATGAAAGCGAACTCAGAGAAATCGAACTTTCCCCGAGTGAGTGCTCATGAGAGAGGTGCTGTGCTTGCTCTTGTTCACACACACTGAGTAGACTTTGCTTCTTTTTTGACCAAAAATATCTCTCTATGGAATTCACTCACTTTTTCCCGTCACACAGGTGCAACTGTATCCCTACTTGATCCAGGCGCCTTGTCGATGTTCTGCAGCACCGCAGGAAGGAGGACGGAGCTCCCCTTCACTGCATCTGCGACCGCAAAGTCCAATCCCACCATCACCCAAAATGACTAGAGGAAGGGGCACCAGGGGCCGTGAAAAATGTTACTGCACCACAGCAGAGTGCTAAACTTACAAAACGCTCTCAGTACCTTACTTTTGAGAAGTCTTTCCCTTAATGTGCTGTTCATTATAAAAAGTTTTTATTTTTTGGTAATTTCTTTTCCCGTCAGGTTTCTTTGCAGAATACTTTCCGTGAAGGGGGGAGAATGGTTTGGGAATTGCATAGGACTTTCATCGTTAATAGTGGTACAGATATGGGGGCAAGATCAACAGCTGGTCACTCACAGAGTGCAGCCTCTAGTCACCCTGGTCAGTCTGTGGGGTGATTTTCATGTTCTGCTCATAGGCGGAAGGTGCCCTGCACCAGGTATATTTGCTGGTGCGTCTCTCCACCGGCCATGCCTGGATCGTGCCCTGTCCCACGCGGGTCTCCCCCAGCCCCGTCAATTCCCTGCCTGGAGCAGGTACCAGCCCCCACCTGCCACCCCTCCCCCGGCGTGTCGTCTCACACCCCCCCCGCCGCGCCGCGTCCCTGTCTCACAGTAGAGAGGCTACCCGCAGAAATGCTGTCTGCTGCCCCAGGGTCATTGAGCATGCCATCCACAAGTGGCAAGGCAGGTTGCCCTCACCCTGCCCTTCTATCGTAGCCCTGAGCCTCTACAATGCATCAAACCATCAGCCCCCATCCCAATACCCCCTACACCTCCTCCCCATTATCACACACCACTCACACCTTCCTACACCCCCAACCACCAGCCCAGAGCCTGCACCCAAACTCCGTCGCAAAGCCTGCACCCCTCACCCATTCCTGCACACGCATCTGTACCAGTCCTCACCAAAGAGACTGCTGTACGAGCAGGAGCCTATCAGTCCTATAGTCTAGAAGCGGTCTCTACATCACTGCACACCCAACCCAGCACAGTCACCGTCCCTGTGTCAACCCTTTCACGCGAAGTCAGTAGTCCAGAGAAGGTTGTTGCTGAACAATGCTCTATTAACTTTATTTGTACACGTGTGTTGGAAGGGGGCAAACGGGGTGAACGGGATATGAAACTGTAGAGGAGAGTCAACAGAAACTGGGTAAAGAAACAGGGGCAGGTTCCGCTTCTCTATACACAAAGTTAATAGTCACAGGTTACCCTGCTCACTGAGGAACCTGCCTTTCAAAGCCTCCCGGATGCACAGCGCTTCCCGCTGTGCTCTTCTAATCGCACGGGTGTCTGGCTGAGCGTAATCAGCAGCCAGACGATGTGCCTCAAGCTCCCATCCCGCCATAAAAGTCTCCCCCTTGCTCTCACACAGATTGTGGAGCACACAGCAAGCTGCAATGACAATGGGGATATTGTTTTCGCTGAGATCCGAGCGAGTCAGTAAGCTCCTCCATCTCCCCTTCAGACGTCCGAAAGCACACTCCACCACCATTCTGCACTTGCTCAGCCGGTAGTTGAAGAGTTCCTTGTCAGTGTCCAAGGCGCCTGTATAGGGCTTCATGAGCCAGGGCATTAGCGAGTAGGCTGGGTCCCCGAGGATCACTGTAGGCATCTGCACATCCCCAACATTTATTTTGTAGTCTGGGAAGAAACTACCTTCCTGCAGGCGTCTAAGCAGACCAGAGTTCTTGAACACACGCGCGTCATGAACCTTGCCCGGCCACCCGACGTTGACGTTGGTAAACCGTCCCCTATGGTCCACGAGTGCTTGCAGCACCATGGAAAAGTAGCCCTTGCGGTTTATATACTGGCTGGCCTGGTGGGCCGGTCCCAGGATAGGAATGTGAGTCCCATCTATAGCCCCACCGCAGTTTGGGAATCCCATTGCGGCGAAGCCATCTATGACAACGTGTACGTTTCCCAGAGTCACCACCTTCGAGAGCAGGAGATCAACGATTGCGTTGGCTACTTGCATCACAGCAACCCCCACGGTAGATTTGCCCACACCAAAGTGGTTCGCTACTGAGCGGTAGCTGTCTGGCGTTGCAAGTTTCCAGAGGGCTATGGCCACTCGCTTCTGCACACTCAGGGCTGCTCGCATCCGGGTGTCCTTGCACGTCAGAGCAGGGGACAGCAAGTCACACAGTTCAAGGAAAGTGCCCTTACGCATCCTGAAGTTTCGCAGCCACTGTGATTCATCCCAGACCTGCAGCACTATGCGGTCTCACCAGTCCGTGCTTGTTTCCCGGGCCCAGAATCGCCGTCCCATAGCATGAACATGACCCATTGCCACCATGATCTCCACGGCGTGGCGTACCGTGCTTTCTGAGAGGTCTGTGCCACTCTGAGACTTCATGTCCTCACCACGCTGCCGTTGCCTTCTCGACCGAGTTCTCAACATCTCACTGTGGAAGAGGTGTTCGATAAGGTGCAAGGAGTTGACAACGGCCATAACTGCAGTGATGATCGCAGCGGGCTCCATGGTCGCAGTGGAGTGCTGTGGCGTCCGCGCTGTCACTTATAACAGGAAAAGTGCGTGAATGGATTTCCCGCCGGCGGGAGTGACGGTTGAATGATGACAGTTACCCAAAACCACCCTCGACACAGTTTCCCCCCCCCAGCATGCATTGGTGGGAAATCCCAGCATTCCGATGGGTGGCAGGGAGTGCGGGAACTGTGGGATAGCTTCCCACAGTGCACCGCTTCAAAAGTCGACGCTTCGCCCGTTACTGTGGACTCACACAGTCGAATTACTGTATTTATTGTGGATACACAACTTCGACTACATTAGGTCGATTCCAGAAATTCGAATTAAGATGAATCGAAATAGTCTTGTAGTGTAGACGTACCCTAAGGTGCCACAAGTACTCCTGTTCTTTTTGTTAAGTAAGCCTGATCCTATGTCACTTGGCACCATTGGAGTATGTTACCTCATTTCTGGTCAAACATTTAAGAGAGTCATAGCCCCGGATTCAAAACCTACAGTGCAGTGGTATACAAATTCCACACTTAGGTCATCCAGGGTTAGACTCCACAGAGTACTCAGAATGTATGTGAAAACCACTTTTAATAACTAAATTCTAGTGAAAAACTCCCCCAAATTAGCCAAAGGTGCTACTTCACGAAGACCAGTAGATTAAAACAAATGGGATATTTCTAGGTTGAAACTAGGCATTGATTATAAAGCCAGTTTTCTCTGTCAGTCATCATAGACATGTAGTGCTGAAAGGAAACCTAGACCATCCCTGACAGGTTTGTCCAACCACGTTTCAGAAAAACCTGTAATGGGGAGTCTACAACCTCCCTTGGAAGCCTGTTCCAGAGCTTAACTACCCTTCTATTTAGAAAGTTTTTCCTAATATCTAATCTAAAACTGCCTTGCTGCAGGTTAAGCCTTCCTACTTTCAGTAGATATGGAGAACAATTGATCACAGTCCTCTTCATAACAGGCCTTAACATACTTGAAGATCATTATCAAGTTCCCCCTCATTCTTCTTTTCCTAAGACTAAACATGCCCAGTTTTTTTAAACCTTTCCTCATAGGTCAGATTTTCTAAACCTTTTGTCATTTTTGTTGCTCTCCTCTGAACTCTCTCCAATTTATCCACATCTTTCCTACTGTGTGGGGCCCAGAACTAGATACAATACTCCAGCTGAGGGCTCACCACTGCTGAGTAGAGTGGGACAGTTATATCCCTGTATCTTACTTATAACTCTGCTGCTAATACATTCCAGAATCATATTACCCTTTTTTCACAACTGCATCACATTGTAGACTCATTCAATTTTGGGTCCACTATAACCAGTAGATCCTTTTCATCAGTACTATCACCTCATCTGGAATACTGTGTGCAGTTCTGATCTCCAATGTTTAAGAAGGATGAATTCAAACTGAGAGAAGGGCTACTAGGATGATCCGAGGAATGGAAAATCTGTCTTATGAAAGGAGACTCAAAGAGCTTGGCTTGGTTAGCCTAACCCAGGGGTTGGTAACCTTTCAGAAGTGGTGTGCCGAGTCTTCATTTATTCACTCTAATTTAAGGTTTTGCGTGCCAGTAATACATTTTAACGTTTTTAGAAGGTCTCTTTCTATAAGTCTATAATATATAACTAAACTATTGTTGTATGTAAAGTAAATAAGGTTTTTAAAATGTTTAAGAAGCTTTTTTTAAAATTAAAATAAAATGCAGAGCCCCCCGGACCAGTGGCCAGGACCCAGGCGGTGTGAGTGCCACTGAAAATCAGCTTGCATGCTGCCTTCGGCACGTGTGCCATAGGTTGCCTACCCCTGGCCTAACCAAAAGAAGGTTGAGGGGGGATATGATTGCTCTTTATAAATATATCAGAGGGATAAATATTAGGGAGGGAGAGGAATTATTTAAGCTTAGAACCAATGTGGACACAAGAACAAATGGATATAAACTGGCTATCAGGAAGTTTAGACTTGAAATTAGACGAAGGTTTCTAACCATTAGAGGAGTGAAGTTCTGGAACAGCCTTCCAAGGGGAGTAGTGGGGGCAAAAGACATATCTGACTTCAAGACTAAGCTTGATAAGTTTATGGAGGGGATGGTATGATGGGATAGCCTAATTTTGGCAATTAATTTGGCAATTGATCTTTGATTATCAGCAGGTAAGTATGCCCAGTGGTCTGTGATGGGATGTTAGATGGGGTGGGATCTGAGTTATTACAGAGAATTCTTTCCTGGGTGCTGGCTGGTGACTCTTGCCCACATGCTCAGGGTTTAACTAATCACCATATTTGGGGTCGGGAAGGAATTTTCCTCCAGGGCAGATTGGCAGAGACCCTGGAGGTTTTTTGCCTTCCTCTGCAGCATGGGGCACGGGTCACTTGCTGGAGGATTCTCTGCAGCTTGAGGTCTTCAAACCACAATCTGAGGACTTCAATAACTCAGACATAGGTTAGGGGTTTGTTACAGGAGTGGGTGGGTGAGATTCTGTGGCCTGCATTGTGCAGGAGGTCATACTAGATGATCATAATGGTCCCTTCTGACCTTAAAGTCTATGAGTCTAGCCAGTTATTCCCCATTTTGTAGTTGTACATTTTTCCCCTTCTTAAGTGAAGTACTTTGCACTTGTCTTTATTAAATTTAATCTTGTTGATTTCAGACCAATTCTCCAATTTGTCAGGGTTGTTTTGAATTTTAATCCTGTCCCTCTAAATGCTTGCAATCCCGCCCAGCTTGCTTTCATCTGCAAATTTATAAGCATACTCTCCACTATATTATCCATGTAATTAATGAAAATATAGAATAATAGCAGACCCAAGACTGATGACTGTGGAATTCCACTAGATACACCCTCCCAGTTTGACAGTGAACCATTGATAATTACTCTTTGAGTAAGGTCTTTCAACCAATTGTGCACCCCACCTTATAGTAATTTAATCAAGACTATACTTCCCTAATTTGCTTAAAAGAATGTCAGGTAGGAGTGTGTCACAAGCCTTACTCAAATCAAGATATATCACATCTACTGCTTTCCCCCTATCCCCTAGGTCAGTAATGTTGTCAAAGAAGGAAATGAGGTTGGTTTGGCATGATTTTTCTTGAGAAAGCCACACTGACTATTCTTTATAAGCCTATTATCCTCTAGGTGCTTATAAAATAATTTGTTCCAGCATCTTTCCAGGTATTGAAGTTAGGCTGACAGGTCTATAATTCCCCAGCTCCTCTTGATTCCACTTTTTAAGGTTAGATACTTTGTTTGCTCTTCTCCAGTCCTCTGGATCTCATCTGTCCTCCATGACTTCTCGAAGATAGTTGCTAACGGTTCTGAGATTTCTTCAGCTAGTTCCTTAAATACTCTAGGATGAATTTCATCAGGCCCTACTGACTTGAATACATATGATTTATCTATATATTGTTTAAGCTGTTCTTTCCCTATTTTGGCTTGTGCTCCTTCCCCCTTGTTAATATTAATTGAGTTGTGTATCTAGTTACCATAAACATATAACTAATAAATAAATAGAGAGATAAATAAAAGTAATTTGTAATTTGATGGCATCTTTAATCTAAACATCTTAAAGCACCTACAAACATTCCTTCCTTTATTTTTATTACTGTAGTGCCTAAGAGTCGGGGTCATGGACCAGGACCTCATTTGCTATGTGTTGTTCAAACACAGGACAAAAAGACAGTCTCTGCCCCAAAGAGCTTACAACGTTAATTAATTATGTCCAACCATACCACTGCATGGTAGATTAGTAGTTTCATGCCAATTTTATAGTGTCACTGGGAACCCACAGTCAAAGTTAGTGATAGAAAGGGAGAATAGGATTTGAGTGTCATGATTCCTAGTCCCCTTCTCTAACCACTAGATAGCACTATCTCCCAAGCAAAGATGCATTAAACTGTAGATGAAAGAATCCTGAAAATTTTATTCTCTGTTATGCTAAACTAAGTATTAGAGCTGGTCTGAAAACAACAAAAGCAATTTTTTGAAAATGTTCATGTTTTGCTGAATTTTTGTTTTTGGTTAATTTTTTTTCAGCTAGCACTTCTAATTCCTCTCTTCATTTTTCTCGATTCTGTGAGATTTCAGTATCAGAGGTCAAAATATGGAAAGGAAATTGGGCAATTGGCATGTGGCACGTGGCGGCTTAGAATAAAGCAGAAGTGAAAAGTCTCTCCTAGGACAAGGACACAGGCTGTGTGACTGTGCATGGAAAAAAACAAACTGTAGATCAGGTATCATGAGTGTTAGCATGAGTATAACAAACGATGTTCAATGTGAGAACTTAAATTCTTCTGAAAAAAGTCTGTCATATTTTAGTACTACATACCAATTAGTCAACCCAATCTCCTAATTTACTGGTTGGTCTGAAGCATTCTAATCCAGCTCAAAATTGATGACAATAAAACCAGATTTTAAAAAACTTTTCCCATGCATTTTTAAGTGAAATGTAAGGTATGACCTTATGACTAAACGACTAAATCCAGTCTTAGCCAATAAAAAGAGATTAAAAAAAGAGAGATGATGCTATTTTAAGCAGTGTGTTGGCTGTACTAGACAATTTCAGTCAGGCTTGAGCCCCAGTCTTGCCAAAGATTAGCACAGTTCAGAAGGCTGCAGCTGGCCGCTTCCAGGGTGCAGTGTGGTCCGCGGTGCCAGGAGAGGTGGGAAGCCTGCCTCTGCACCCTCGCTGTGCCGGTGACCAGGAGCCACTGGAGGTAAGCCTAGGTCCCAACCTGCTGCCCAGCCCTGAGCCCCCCACCAAACCCAGAGCCCCTTCCTGCACCCCAATCCCCTCATTCCCAGCCCCATCCCAGAGCCCGCACCCCCTTCTGCACCTTAACCCCCACCTGCACCACAACCCCCTCCCCCAGCTCTGAGCCCCCCCCAAACTGGAGCCTGCTTCTGCACCCCAAACTCCTCACCCCTGGCATCACCCCAGAGCCTGCACCCAGAGTCCTGATCCACTCCCACTTCTGAACCCCCTGCCCCAGCCCAGAGCTCCCTCCCACACCCTGGCCCCACCCCACAGCCCTCACCTCTGCACCCCAACCCTCTGCCCCATCCCTGAGCCCCCCCACACCCTAAACCCCTCATCCCCAGCTCCACTGGGTCACAGGCATCAACAATTTTCTTCAGCTGGGTCACCAGAAAAAAAAGTTTGAAAACCACTGTCTTACAATATAAATGTGTAAACTATTTATGTGAAACAATCTGTTCCACCTTCATGGTTAGTGCATGCACCCCCTGTCCAGGGAAGGTAACTCCCTGCCCCACCTTTTCCACTGAGGCCCTTCCACTTGAGATCCTGCCCCCACTCTCGCCAGCCAGCCCACCAGCGCAGCCCTGAACCCTGGCTGGCCTGCTGGTCCCTGGAGCAGCCTTGAACACCAGCCAGCCCGCCGGCACTCAGAGCAGTCCAGAGGAACCCTGAGCCCCTGCTGGCTGGCCGGGGCTGAGCCCTGAGCATGGGCTGCCCAGAGGAGCTCTGAGGCCTGCTGTGGCCCAGCCCCAGGGCTGCAGTGGGGAGCATTAGCGGCAGTTTGGTGAGGCTTAGCCTCCCCCAGCCTCCACTGCCAGCTGCCCACGTCTGCCTTGTACTCAGAGTGGAACAGCTAGATACTTTTCCCAGACCTGCAGAAGAGCTCTGTGTAAGCTTGAAAATTTCTTTTTCACCAACTGATGTTGGTCTATTAAAAGGACAGTACAGAGACAAGATAGGTGATATCTAAGTATAAGACAAGAGGTAGATATATAGACAGATAGATGAGGAAGCGAAAGGAAACAATGAGATAGTAATGATCAGCATAATAGGCAGTGGTGTCAGCACACAAGGAGCAGATCTGCTGAGCATAAGGACAACCATCACAATTAGCCAGAAATTTTCAGGGATGATGGCACACATCTGTCAGATGGAGGTGCCGACTTACAGCTATAGCATGTGCAGGCATGGATTGGATAGTTCTTGTGGTACCAGGCGGTAAGGAAAGACCAAGCTAGTTGCAGGTGCCTCCTGTGGCTGGTTTCCAGTTCAGTGAAGAGAATAAAATGAACAGTTCCCAGAGGTTAAAGACCTGAGATTTTGGTGATGGGCCTTGAACTCCTGATGCGGTGAAATCTTGTGGCCTTTGCAGGGTGAGGTCCCAGCCCTGCTGTATCCACTGTCCCCCTCATGGGGGTGAAGCTGCTAGGACTCAGAGAGCTGAGTCCTGGGGGGCAAGCTGAAGAGACCCACCCTGCATTGTGGGGTTTATGGTAAGGAGCCCTGTAACCCCCTGCACTGAAACCACTTAAATGCCTGGCATAGGAGAGAATGGACAATAGGCCATTACATCCCTCCCCTGTGTTAAAGTTTCATAAAAGTTGTGGCTTGCTGCTTATTTCAATGCATGTGTCCATCCTCATTTTGCCACTGTGTCCACATCAATAGCTAGTGATTTCAGGACACAGGGAGCGCATCTGCGGAGTAAGACGGGGACACTTTTACACAGCCACTTTTCAGAGCAGACAGAGAGGTGATCATGAAGTAATAGATTTCAGGATTCTGAGGAAAGAAAGGAGTGAGAGTGGCAGAATAAGAGCAACTTGAATAAAACTCAAGCAGACTTTAACAAACTCAGAAATAGAAGTGAGGCCCATGGAAAGAAAATATAAAGGATAAAGGAGTTCAGGAAAGCTGGCAGCTTCTCCAGGAGACAGTATTAAATGCACTATAACCAGCTATCCCAATGCAAAGGAAAGGCAGGAAGAATAGTAAGAGGTCAATATAATTCTATCAAGAACTCTTTCATTACCCTCCCTCAAAAAAAATCAAGAAAAAATAGTTCTACAAAAGAGTGGAAATGTGAGTGACTTGCTAAGGAGGAGTACAGAAAAACAGCAAACATAAGGACAAAATCAGAAAGGGTACGTTCTAAAATGAGTTACACGTAGCAAGGGACGTAAAGGCAATAAGAAGAGGTTCTTTAAATACACCTCTACCTCGATATAACGCTGTCCTCGGGAGCCAAAAAATCTTACCGTGTTATAGGTGAAACCGCATTATATCAAACTTGATTTGATCCACCAAGGCACGCAGCCCTGCCCCCCCGGAGCACTGCTTTACCACGTTATATCCGAATTCGTGTTATATCGGGTGGCATTATAATGGGGTAGAGGTGTATATTAGGAGAAAGAGAAATATGAAAGAAAGTAAAAGTTCTCTATTTAGTGGGGAGGGAGAGCTAATAATTGATGACATGACGGCTGAGGTTTTTAATGCCTTTTTGCTTCAGTCTTCATTAAAAAGGTTAAGAGTGACCAATTACTCACACAATTAATATTAACAAAAAGAGTGGAGAAACAAGCTATTTAGGGAAAGAACAGGTTAAAGAATATATAAATAAGTTACATATATGCAAGTTGGTAAGAAATTTGGGATATTTAAGGATCTAGCTGAAGCAATCTCAGGGTAGGTTTACACTTACCTTCCGGGTCGACGCGGTGAGTTCGACTTCTCGGAGTTCGAACTATCTAGATCTGATCTAGACGCGATAGTTCGAACTCCGGAAGCACTGCGGTCGACTCCGGTACGCCACCACTGCAAACGGCGGTGGCGGAGTCGACGGGGGAGCCGCGGAGTTCGACCCCGCCGCGTCTGGATGGGTGAGTAGGTCGAACTAGGGTACTTTGAATTCAGCTACGCTATTCACGTAGCTGAATTTGCGTACCCTAGTTCGACCCCCCTTCTTAGTGTAGACCAGGCCTCAGACTGTTAGCAATTATCTTTGAGAAGTCAGAGGATAGGTGAGATCCCAGAAGCCTAGGAAGGGCAAACAAAGTACCTATCTTTAAAAAGGAGGACCTGAGGAATTATAGATCAGCCAGCCTAACTTTGATACCTGGAAAGATAATGAAACAATTTATTAAACAATCAATTTGTGAGCATCTAGGGGATAATAGGGTTATAGAGAAAAGAAAGCATGGATTTGTCAAAAACAAATCACGCCAAACCAACCTAATTTCCTTCTTTGACAGAGTTACCTGCCTAGTTGATGTGGGGGAAGCAGTAGACATGATATATCTTGATTTTAGTAAAGGTTTTGACAGTCCCACATGACAGCATCATAAGTAAACTAGGGGAATGTGATCTAGAAGAAATTACTGTAAGGTAGGTGCACAAGTGGTTGAAAGACCATACTCAAAGAGTGGTTATCCATGGTTCACTGTCAAACTGGGAGGTTTTATCTGGTGGGGTCCTGCAGGTGTCATTCTTTGGTCTGGTAGTATTCAGTATTTTTATTAATTACTTGGATAATGGAGCAGAGCATATGCTTACAAAATTTGTGGACAACAACAAGCAGGGAGGGGTAGATAGCACTTTGGGGGACAGGATTACATTTCAAAGTGACCTTGATAAATTGGAGAATTGGCCTGAATTCAACAAGATGAAATTCAATAAAGACAAATGCAAAGTACTTCACTTAGAAAGGAAAAATGAAATGCACAACTACAAAATGGGAAATAACTGGCTAGGTGGTAGTGCTGCTAGAAAGGATCTGAGGATTGTAGTGGACTACAAATTGAATGTGAGTCAACAATATGATGTTGTCATGAAAAGGCTAATGTCATTCTGGGGGAGGGGGGTATTAACAGGAATGCCATATGTAAGATACAGGAGGTAATTGTTCCATTCTACTTGGCTCTGGTGAGGCTTCAGCTGGAGTACTGTGTCCAGTTATGGGAGCTACACTTTAGGAAAGATGTGGATAAATTGGAGAGAGTCCAGAGGAGAGTAATAAATGATGAAAGGTTTAGAAAACCTGACCTATGAGGAAAGGTTAAAAAAGCTGGGTTTGTTTCGTCTTCAGAAAAGAATACTGACCAAGGATCTGTTAAGGACTGTTAGAGAGAGGACTGTGATCAATTGTTCTTCTTGTCCACTGAAGGTAGGACAAGTAGTAATGGGCTTAATCTGCAGCAAAGGAGATTTACATTAGATTTTAGGAAAAATCTCTCACATAATTATAAGGGTAGTTAAGTTCTGGAATAGGCTTCCAAGGGAAGCTGTGAATCCCCATCACTGACAGTTTTAGGAAGAGATTGGACAAACACCTGTCAGGGGTGGTCTAGGTTTACTTGGTCCTACCTCAGCTCAGGGGGCTGGACTAGATGACTTCGCCACATCCCTTCCAGCCTTACACTTCTATGGCTCTAACCCAGTGGTTAGGCACACACCTGGGAGGTGGCAGACCTAAGAGTCCATCCCCTGCTCCTATGACTAATTGTTTAGCCAAAGTGGAACAGCTTCAATAGGGAAGCCCACATCAGAAGATCCTATATCTCATTGTTAGATGCAGATATGTTCACCTGAAAGGTGAAAGACCCCACTTCAAATCCTTTTCCTTCCCTATCAGGCAGATGGGGGAACTGAACCTGGGTATCCCACATCTTAAGTGATCACTCTAACCACTGGGATAAAAAGCTACAACATAAGCACCTGTACTATCACCGTCACCACTGCCTCCTCCAGCCAGTTTCTGAATGGAGTCCTATCTGGTAGGCTGCCTCTGAGCATGCCTATTGGATTGGGCCCCACATGTGAGTTAGGCAGACAAATGTGTATGTTTCCCAGTTCATGGGTTGCTCTGGAGCTTCATCGGGAGATAGACACACAGGCACCTAGCATGGGGCACCAGTGTGCATGCTCAGAGGCAGAAACTTAGGTACCTACAGAGTTAGACAGCAACCAAGTAAGTTGTGGGTCAGAAGGTTGCTTGAACCTGGGACTCAGGCACCCAAGTCTGGGCCTAGTTCTGCCCTCACACACACTGGGCAAACTTCATTTGACTCAAACCAGAGTAACAGGGATGTAACTGAGTGCAAATGTTTGCCCAATGTAACAAAATGACTTCTGACTATGTAGCTGAAATTGATTAAGGGTTAAATTCCTGTGCATAGTGTATTCAATGCTGAGGTCTGCAGGGATGAGTTCAGCTGTCTCAGCTCCAGGCAGACTGTAGTGTTTCATTAATTCTGTGTATTTATTTGGACACAGAGGGTCTGATGCTTATTTACACTGAGGCCCCTTTATACCACTCTGGGTCCTTACTATAAAGGAGAATCAGGCCCAGACTGCTAAATCAGAATACCATGGATCAAATCCACCTCTGACAATCTGATGTAACTTTACTGAAATCAATAGGGTTGACACCAGATGTGAATTTAACCTAATAAGTTTGATTCTCATATACACTAAGGCTGCTTCCCACCACTCTGGAAGTAAAGCTGATCTACATTCACTTTAAGGCCCCTTTACACTGCCGAGGTGATGTGAAGCAGCCTGAGTGTAAATAAGAATCAGGCCCCATATGTATACATTTGTAACTTCTTTCCATACACCTTGCATGTCTAAGTCTTTGGTTTTTAGGCACACACATTTTGCATATGTAGCCCTTAGTATCAATTTGACTTCAGATAATAGTCAATAATCACTTCTTATTCCTATTTAAAGTCTGGCTTAATTGAAATGTACAGTGTTTTCACAATGAATATTGTTTCTAAGCTCAGTTTCTTTTTCAAATTCCCAATATAAACAATCTCGTAGGTAGGTAATTAAAACCATCTGCTTCTTGGTAGCCCTGTTACCTTTGCAGCAGCATTTACATTTTTTCCCCTTTAACTTGGGGAATTAAACTGCCATACATTTTTACCTTAGTGGATGAACCATCACAAAAACCGCTTGTGGCTGTATAATTCCTCACGATGACAAGACATATGCCATTAAATTTTCTTCCAAACAAGCTTTCAGTTTGCATAAGTCAAAGTCATTCTGAATACTACTTTTGTTCCTTGTGCTATCAGAAAATGTACACATCTCAGTTCTTTAATCAAGCATTCAGGTATTTATAACAGGAAAAATGTCCACTTCTATTGTAGCTCTCTCCTGAGATCTCACATTGCTTTGTAGATATTAGTTCTCATAATGCCATCAAGCAGTAGATAAGTGTAGAAGATAAGTACTAAAGTCCATGGAGTGATATTGATTGACAACTGCTGAGTTTTAATTTTATTATACCCATTGTATAGATGAGTAAACTGAGACACAGGCCATACAATCAATGGCAGAAATAGAATGCCAAGGAGTTCTGGCAATGAGCCATAGCTTGCTGTTATTACTCTGACAAAACTCAATGGGCCCCACTACCTCACTGTATTCATGTTCTATGAAGATGTGGCCACAATATGGCCCAGCCTAATGCAGCCATGCAAGGGAATAAGATACACCCCCCCAGCACCTTGTGCTGCTGCTGCATTAGCTCTCCTTACATCATGGCTTGGGTGAGGGGAAGAGAACAGGGTCTAATGTGCTTGGTACTCTTCACCTCTTCCCATTGCATAGGTGGGAGGAAAAGTTGAGGAGTGAGCAGAAGCTCTTCCTACTAATACGCTGGCTAGTGGCGCTAGACCAGTGACAGAAGAGAGCTGCAGCATATAAATAGGTGCTGTAAATTACTTCCTCCCAGGAGAAAAGAAGGGATCAGGGAAGACTGGCCCCTTTCTGATTCAACAATTCCTCCCCTGGGCTCCTCTCTACACAGGGCTGAGCCTAAAGGCTCAATGTAGTGCTCAGTAAGTCATATCCAGTATTCTTCCCATACCACAGCTCTTTCCCCCCCTACATTAACGTTTTTCTTGGTTTTGTTCCTTATTTTCAAATGATTGTTAGCTAAAAATATTGGTAACGTTGTCATGTCATATCAACATAGCTGTACGTTTAAATAGTTGAGCCCATTTTAAAGGGAGAAGCAGCAACTTGTTAGAACCCATGGTGCATTTTGATAATTAAACTTCATTGCTTCAGTGATATTTCTTTCCTTCACAACTGAGTCCAAGGCACTTACCACGCAAAGATTGAACTACTCGATCCTTTTATTCTTGTTTTGTTTCTACATTCATTTGAAAAAAGCCAAACAGAAACCAGTCACAATATTTGCCAAGTTTAGTCGGAACCGTTAAAGGAACAGGAGGGCAATTAGATCCCAGTGACCTTCGGTTTCTTTTAAAATGCACTGTGAAAGTGCCAAGGTTTCTGGTGCTCATTACGTATGTGTGTTTTAAGAAAGTATCTATGTCTACGTCTCCAATATCGAATGTAGGTGGGAATAGGGAGAGATTTTCAGGTGTGCCTTGGGTATTTAGGAACAAAAGAAAAAAACATTTTTCACTTTTGACTCCTTTTGTTTCTTACGAAAGCAAAAGGCCCTTTTCCACACAGACTAGGTGAAATCCAGTTCACCCAGGCAAAGATGGAGTATTAGGGCTGTAGGTAGGTGGTGTGCAGCTGTGGAAGGGAAATCCGTCACCATAAGGCCAGGGCCAGCATGTAAGCTTGCTGTATCTGAAGTGTCTTAAGCCACAGGATGGTGTAGTTTGAAAGATTGGCCCCCTGAACTATATTTTTTCCACAACAGTATGTCTCCCCTTGAATATTTCTTATACCACAAGGCGGCGGTGGGTGGCAGAGATCTTCTTGTGGGATATACAAGATAGGTGAACCTGATGATGCTGCCATCGATGGACCTGAAGTTTTGCATTTTCCTGGGGTTCTCTGCATCAATAAGAATGTGAGGGGTCTTACATTTTTTCCTGCTACTTCTATAAGCACTATAGGATTCTGC
The DNA here is from genome assembly GCF_020497125.1 of Mauremys mutica. Classification (NCBI taxonomy): domain Eukaryota; kingdom Metazoa; phylum Chordata; order Testudines; family Geoemydidae; genus Mauremys; species Mauremys mutica. The sequence continues at coordinate 121,026,216 of NC_059072.1, read as the reverse complement.
TGTTTAATTACTATTCCACATTATAGGATATCTGCCCAGGCCCCATTGTGATAGGCACTGTACACATATGTAATGAAATTCTGGTCACATTTTGAGCTTACAAGCAAAGTATTAGAGACAACGGGTGCATAGAAGAACCAGACAGGGGAAACAGAGATTATTATGATTAGTGTAGCAAGCTGTGGTCATAGCACATCACAGGTTTTAGTTGCCTTTTTAAAGTACTCTATAGCTTCCACTCCAGCCCCAATACAGCATAAGCAGGATGGCCAAAAGAAAAACTAGTGCAGGACATTCTCAGGGCTTTCTTAAGCATTCCTTACCAAAACTGTGGGGAAAAAAACACTTTGCATACAGAGCATCTGTTTGCTGCACAATATACTTCTAGGGGAATTCTGTGCCAGAAAAATTAAAATTCTGTGCACAATTTAAAAAATTTGTAAATTTTATTTGTCAAAACAACATTACATAATCACACCAGTTTCAATTATTTTGGTAATTTCTTTCAAAATACATTTCAGCAAGTATGTCTGTAACTATACAGACACAAAAATTCCCCCAGGAGTAGAGAGTTAAAGAAACCCCTATCACAACCAGCTCCTGTTTCTCTGCCCCCTCCCCACCCCTCCCCTTCCTAGCCCAGACACCTGCCCACCCCAAGAGCCCAGCTGTGGCTCCCCAACCCCTCAGAGCCCAGGAATCCAGAGAGAGAAAGCCTGATGCTGGGTCCAGGCTTGTGTGGCGTTTCCTGCGCACCACCATCTCCTTCCCTCAGGTGTGCTGGGAACTGCATCGGTCGGGAACCCTCTCCCTCCCCCCGCAGCATCTGTGTACAAGCTGGGTTCTGCAGAGTCCATTTGCCCCTAGTGGCGGCCAGCAGTACTGCAGCCCATTTTCAGGGGGGCGGGGAGATTCTGCATACACAACATTAATTTTTGCAAAATTCTGTATTGTGAAGTGGTGAAGAATTCCCTGAGGAATATTACTAATAAAGCTATGGGATGTGGCAGGTATACAGCTGACAAGAGTGGTCAATCAGAGCATGTTTGGCTTAGTTTAATTCCTGTTGGGAAGTTTCATTGCTCAAAGGCATGCATTGAATAATGATGCAGATGAAATGGAAACTTGGACAGATGATTAGGGAGGAGTATAAAAATATTGCTTGAGCATGCAGGGATGTAATCAGGAAGGCCAAAGCAAAATTGGAGTTGCAGCTAGCAAGGAATGTGAAGGGTAACAAGAAGGGTTTCTACAGGTATGTTAGCAACAAGAAGGTGGTCAGGGAAAGTGTGTGACCCTTACTGAATGGGAGAGGCAACCTAGTGACAGATGATGTGGAAAAAGCTGAAGTACTCAATGCTTTTTTTGCCTCAGTCTTCACATACAAGGTCAACTCCCAGACTGCTGCACTGGGCAGCACAGTATGGGGAGGAGGTGAGCAGCCCTCAGTGGTGAAAGAACAAGTGAAGGACTATTTAGAAAAGCTGGACATGCACAAGACCATGGGTCGGGATCTAATACATCTGAGGGTGCTGAGGGAGCTGGCTGATATGATTGCAGAGCCATTATCTTTGAAAACTTGTGGTGATTGGGGGAGGGCCTGGATGATTGGAAAAAGGCTAATGTAGTGCTCATCTTTAAAAAAGGGAAGAAGAATAATTCAGGGAACAACAGACCAGTTAGTCTCACCTCAGTCCCCAGAAAAATCATGGAGCAGGTCCTCAGGGGAATCCATTTTGAAGCACTTGGAGGAGAGGAAGGTAATCAGGAACAGTCAACATGGATTCACCAGAGGCAAGTCATGCCTGACCAACCTGATATCTTTTCACAGAAGGCAAACTGGCTTTTTGGATATGGGGAAAGTGGTGGACATGATATATCTTGACTTTATCAACAGTTTTTGATGTGGTCTCCCACAGTCTTCTTGCCAGCAAGTTAAAGTATGGATTAGATGAATGGACTATAAGGGGGAAAGACAGTTGGCTAGTTGTCAGGATCAATGGGTAGTGATCAATGGCTCAATGTCTAGTTGGCAGCCGGTATCAAGCGGAGTGCCTCAGGAGTCGGTCCTGGGGCTCTTTTTGTTCAACATCTTCATTAATGAGCTGGATGACGGGATGGATTGCACCCTTGGCAAGTTTGTGGCTAACAGTAAGCTGGGGAAGAGGTAGATACGCTGGAGGGTAAGGATAGGATCCAGAGTGACCTAGACAAATTGGAGGATTGGGCCAAAAGAAATCTGATGAGGTTCAACAAGGACAAGTGCAGAGTCCTGCACTTACGATGGAAGAATCCCATGCACTGCTACAGGCTGGGGACCAACAGGCTAAGCAGCAGTTCTGCAGAAAAGGATCTGGGGATTGCAGTGGATAAAAAAACTGGATATGAGTCAACAGCATGCCCTTGTTGCCAAGAAGGTTAATGGAATATTTCACTAGGAGGATGGTGAGGCACTGGAATGGGTTACCTAGGGAGGTGGTGGAATCTCAATCCTTAGAGGTTTTTAAGGCCCAGCTGGGATGATTTAGTGGAGGTTGGTCCTGCTTTGAGCAGGGGGTTGGACTAGAGGACCTCCTGAGGTCTCTTCCAACCCTAATCTTCTATGATGCAATCAGCTTGTAGGAAAAGGAAACAGCTTTATGAGAAGCAAGTTGAAAAGGAAATGTTCATTTTAAATATCATATATTTAAAAAAGCAATTTCTTAATGAAAAAAATCTAATTAGCTTTTGACAGTATGCCGATGACTTAATTTTTGCAGTTTTCTCATGCTGAACAATGAAAAGAGAGTAGTTGCCTTCACTTTTGTTTATAGAGTATTTCTGTTCAACTTTGTTTTCAGGTTCTCATCCACTCACTGTTTCATTTGCATACACAGTAGTGGGACTTATTTGTTTAAAAAAAACATTTCCAAAGGAATTGAAACAATTCTGTATTGTAAAAGCTTATTTTGACAAAACCTAAATTTGGGGTGAAATTTATTATTATTTAAGAGGTATAAATATTTTTTATGGGAAATAATATTTGGCATGGCACTTTCTGATTTTAGCTTTAGTTATTTTGTGCTGTAGTTTGTTACTGGTACATTTCTATTATTATAGTGTTTTTATTCTGAGGCACCTAGAATGCTACAGTGAAACTTAGGAATGAAACTTATTATTAATAATGCTTATTGTTTGTAGAATGGCAATATAACCATACAGGCTGAATATTCATATTTTTAATCCTGAGCCAGTAAAACATTTTCCTAAATGAATAAAAACTGGAAAATATAAGGTTAATTATTTTTATTAAATGATGAATCTGCTAACTGCTCTTTATGAATATATTCAGTTCCATCAATGCATTCTCTAAATGATTGATTCATTAATCTAGTAGTGCACAATAAAATTGTAAGGTACATGTGTTTTTTGGTTATGGCCAATTGAAATTATAATTATGATTTTGTTTCCTATGGAAGTTGTACGAAAGCAAATTCTGGATTTGCATTTTAACAGCTTATTCATGTTGTTTTATTCCAGTGTTCTTCCTGTCCTACATACTGTTTTCCATATGAATATGATGTCTTGCAAGCATCTGACATTTCATTTAAAGAAACCTACCTGATCTTCCTTAACTCTAGTTATTACAGCTTAGCTGTTATAAAAAGAGAGAGAAAATTCTTGTAACGTTACAGAAATAAATGGGACAGAGATATCTAACAAGTGTAATTCACCCTGTAGAGTAAGCCTATACAACAGTTAAGAACCACGTAAGCACCATTTTGGGAACTTAAGGGGGACGTAAGATTTGCACAGGCCTTGTGCAGACCCTCTGCACTGGGGAATCACATCCAAAAAGAATAACAGTAAGAGCTGAATTTTTCTTTCTCTTGTAAATTTAGTGCTGAGGAAAGGTGATAGGTTAACAATCTTACTGTCCTTCATAGTGCACGGAACAGCAGAGCTGAGATGGCATGGAGGGTGTAGTAATTTGCTGCTGCAAGAGGCTATTCAGAAATTATTTCCAGCCTCTATGGTAGTAAAGTGGTCATCGTGGAATTATGGAAAGCATTATGGGATGGAGTCATGCTTTACTCCTCCTTTACTTCCTTTTTGGTCAGTGGGAGTTCCCCACCTCCACCGTTCTATCATGATGAAGTTAAATAAAGCAGCAAGTTCCCAGACTGCTGTCCTGTAAGTACACTTATTTTTGTTGCACTGAGCGGTCCCTTTAAAAAACCTGGAGCAAGGAAAGAGAAGGGTATTCTTTCCCTGGGATGCTACTGTAATGGCTCAGCAGTGTATTGCCCTAACCATATTCTGTGTCCTAGAGACACAATCTGACCCATGGGATAATATAGTCCTCTTGTTATCCTCAGCTCAGACAGAGTACAAACAGTGTGAGCGCAAGCTTTCCCACACAAACCCACAAAAGAAGCATTAACCCCCCTGGCCCTAGTGGTTACACCTCTAGGGCAGATCAGGTAGTTTGGTTGAGTCACAAGGCATGGAGGTGTAAGTTAAAAGAGAAAAAAAAGGTAATAATTGACATTTAGAGACAAAACAAACAAATGCTTTTTGAGGTTTAGACCTGATATAGTCTTTCTCCTACAATAAATGTTAAGATATCATTACAAGTGTGACTGAGCATTTGGCTACCTCAGGGATGCTGAGAAGAATAATTAATGTTCATGAAACTCTTTGAAGGTGAAAAGGGCTATAGAATTGCTAGCTGCATTGTTATTTTCACCACAGAGATCATTGGACTCTTTTTGTCTTTTAATTTTAACTTTACTTTGAATGAGAGCCAGATTTTCAGTGGAAGTAAATTGGCACAAGCTCCATCGACTTCAATGCTGCTACACTGATTTACACCATCTAGGGATCTTGCCCCCTGAATTCATTAGTGCTGCAAGAATCCCTTTTATTGTTTCTATTTCAGCATGATTTATTAGCTATCTGACCTGTGGCATATGCAGCCATAAGGTACATTTTCTTAATGATGAGTATCTGTAAGAAAAGGGAATATGGGACAAATGCTGCCCTGTTACCTTGGTGTAAATCACAGTAAATCCATTGACTTCTGTGGAATTTATTTGGATTTTAAGTGGTGTAACTCAAAGCAGAATTTGGCCTGGTGTCTATACAATTTCCAATGTCATTTTCTGGGAAGAGCACTCTTGTTTAATAGTCATGGGGCCAGAGTCTCAGCTGGTGTCAGTTGGCATAGCTCCATTGACTACAGTGGAGCTATGCCAGTTTATACCAGCTGAAGATCTGGCTTATTGACTTTTGGAATTATTTTTAAAGTCTTTGTGATGAGGTTTTATAACTAAGAACAGAATAAGCTAAGAAGCAGGGGGAATTTAAAAAAAAAGAAAAGAAAAATCATTCATTCATTCATTTCTTTATTGAAGGTGTGATCATGTGAAGAGCCCCCTGGAGTAAACAGTGTTGTGTGTGTGTGTCCCGCTACTTCCTACAGTTCAGAATAATGATGATAATATTAATTCAGAATAATTTTCCATTAACGAGACTTCAGCAGCTTGCCGGAGTTGTCACACGCCTTGATGTCTTTGAACTTCTTCCTTGGAAGCTGCTGAAATCCTACATGCAACTGCTCCACTTGGGTATAATCCAGGAAGAGCTTTCTCCAGCTGCTTTGGTTTATTGTGCATCAGCTTCCAGAATCTGAGATCACAAGTCAAGCCAAAAGACTAAATGTAAATGCATATAGAACAGCCGGCATTCTCAGAGTCTGTGCTCCAGGAAACCCCCATGACCTGTTCTCAAAGTTATTGTTCACCAAATTGCTTTCAAGATTTCTGGGGTTATGTCAACAAATGTCAGTTTGAATTTATGGAATGAATTAAAAAAATAAAAACAATAAAAAGTGGCCTCCTATCTACAGTGGAGTCCTTTGGAAGGTCCATTTCAGATACTTTCCTTCACAAGCTAGGATTGAAGTGCTAATGTTCAAATCTCAACTCAGAGAAATAGATGTGTGGAAGGACTGAGGTTCACAATGCTTAATCTCTGCAATCTCAAGAAATCAATTGTGTGGGATATGCGCTTCTGATACTGCTGCTGCTCCACAGGAACTCACACCCCTCCATGTACATCAGATCGTCTTCTCTTTTGCAAACTTAAACTGAACAGCTAATCATTTTTATCATCCTTTTATGGGCTAGAAGCTGTTTCTTTCAATTTGATCAAGAAAAATTTGGCCCTATATAAGTAGCAGAATTTGCAAGTGAAACAATACAGTTGAGACAAATGAAGTAGATGAGATAGCGTTCTCTCAACTTTCAACATGTGAGTAATCCCCTTAAAGTTAAGGACATGCTTCAGTGCTTGGTTGGATCATGGCCCAAAGGATCAAATCCACTCTAATTTTTAAGTTCTGATATCCTGTGGTTTGAGAATTGCACTTGAAAAACAACTGGCTGAAAACTTAGAGCCTTTATAGTGCATGTGTTCCAACAGCAGCAGTCTGATAGCCCAAGACTACTCATTCTTTTTACAAAATGAGAGGAAGGGACCTACAAAAATCTTTTGGGGGTGCCTCCTGTAAGAAAATAAGGCTCAAGAATGAAGCTGAAGAAAGGCTGTCCTCTTTCATAGCTCAAGAAAGTTGTGCCAGATTTATACAGATGATCAAACATCTTTTTCACATTTTCCTGAAGAGGATCAGAACTTCATTGCCTCTCTCAGTAACACCTGAACACATTATAACCCAAGAAGGTGTTGCCAGGTTTTTATTAATACCACGAGGCTGCTTAGTGGAGTTAGACTTGAATGGTATATGTGCATTTTATATAAGACACTAGCCTGTTGTTTAGTAATACAAAAATCACTGGACTCCTATTTTGCTCTCCTGTGCATGGTACACCATGTGTGTCTGACAGAAGGGAGCAATTCTTTCAAAAAGCCCCAAATCCCACTTCATGCCCTATGCATGTGGAGAGCCCTGAGTACAGTTTAATTTGTGCATAGGTAAAAAATTTTCCAGCAAAACTGTTTTCAACTGAAAATTGGGTTTTCAGTTAGATAATATTTTTTACAGAAAGTGTCTGTTTTCCACCAAAAAAAAAAACAAAAACAAAAACAAAGAGGTCATCTGAAAACCCCAACCCACAAGGTAGTTACATACCATCTGTGTTTGAGACTGAGATAAGGTATTGTTTCCGATTCTCAGTTCAGTCCATGATCTGATGGGAAGGCTTTCCCTTAGGTAAATAATGTCTTGCTCTTAGTTTAAGTCATTGTTCTCACCATCAGTGTCTATTCATATTAGTTGTTGCATTTATTGGACTTTTTTGTTATTATCATATTGCTACCATTTATGGGATCAACTTCTTTTGTTTCTTTCCAACAAATAGCAAAGAGTCCTGTGGCACCTTATAGACTAACAGACGTTTTGCAGCATGAGCTTTCGTGGGTGAATACCCACTTCTTCAGATGCAAGATTACTTGCATCTGAAGAAGTGGGTATTCACCCACGAAAGCTCATGCTGCAAAACGTCTGTTAGTCTATAAGGTGCCACAGGACTCTTTGCTGCTTCTACAGAACCAGACTAACACGGCTACCCCTCTGATACTTTCCAACAAATATCACTTGAATAAGTGCGGTAATGTGGAGGTGCTAGTTACTGACTTTTCCTATTTTATTATACAAGATAAAGCCTTCCCCCCAATTTTTCTTCTCTCAAACTATGTGTAAGTGCATTCTGTACTGGCAATTTTTTAATCCTTTTATATATTCCTGAAAAGCAGTGTAGTGTTGAAGAGTGAGCCCAGATCTGGAAGTTAGGAATTCAAGTTCGAGTCCCAGTTCTGCAACTGACTTGCTGTATGACCTTAGGCAAGTCACTTAATGGCTCTGTCACGATGTCCCCATTTCTAAAATGAGATTAATACTTGCTTACCACACAGGGTTGTTTTAAAGATTGATTAATGTTCATATGGTGTGTTCAATATGTATAGATATACATGCTAAGGATTAAGTGTGCGCTAAATCAAAGAGTTTTCTTTTCTGATGTGCTATTCTGAAGCATTGAAAACTGTATGCTGCATATGGTATAATTGTTACTGAATTCCATTGTTGATGTGATTTAAATCCTCTTCCTTATGCTCTGGTAAATCTCTTTTAAATATAGATTATTTTAATTAGAGAGGAGCAAATTGGTTTGGATAAAATAAGAACCAAGCTGAACCTGAACCTTTACACACAAACTTAAACCAAGCCCTTTTTGGGGTTCATATTTAATTTAGCTGCTGTTTTTAGTTTTCTTAATTAATTTTTATTTTTGCATAATGCTGTACTTCCTGTCTCCAGCTGGTAACAGAAAGGTTCTAAATACCAAGAAAAAAGATATTTGTGGATTTTTCTTTCCTCGAACAGATTTCTTGCAGTCCTCACTCAGATTTTACTCTGCTTACTCAGGCAAAGTTCCTATTGAATTCAGTTGAGTTTTTACATGAATATAGGGTAGAATTTGGCCCTATACTAGCAGATTTGAAATTTGAAGATAGTTTACGCTAAGCATCTGAACATTTTGGCCTTTCCTCACTGAACCTCTGAACTTTGATAATTAGGCTAGCTCCCGATTTCTTATATTTTCTTTACCCTCTGGTAAAACTGGTGTATTGACTTTCATCCCCACCATTGTGAAATCAAGTCTTCTCTTCTCTCTAGTTTGGATGAGCAGTTAAAGAATTATTTTTATTACTGTGGCAGCTGTTTATAGGATCACACCCCACCCTTTCTTCTGCTGTGCGAAAGTAGTTCTCAGGCTCTCTTGTACTGTGAATTGTAGGTGAGATAGACTTTAGGACTAGAACTTCTCATTGACATCAGTGAGACTAGTCATGTGAGTAAATACTTACCAAATGAGCAAGAGTTGCATTAGATCTTGCTTAGTGAAGCTTTTTTAATGGATAGTGATGTCACCATTCCGTCTATGGGCTCAATTCTGTCATCCTTACTCATCTAGAATAGTACCATGCTGCAGTGCAGTCATACTCAAAAAGTAAGAGTGGCAGAACCTGGTCTCAAGTTAGTACTGAATAGAGATCAGTGAATAATATGCAGGAAATAATTTGCTCTCCCTGTGCAACCCTAATGTACACCGGGACTAGGCAGTGGGATCCCTGTCCACCCGCAACTTCAGTCTGTGTGTGTGTGTGTTCAGACGGAGTAGAAAATCAAGCTCTCAAGTCGACAGTTTGCAACTTCCTTAAATGTATTCATTATTTGAAATTACCGAGTCAGTATTTTTTCCATGTGGATTAAACAGACAGTTTGCAAAGTACAGCACTGCTCAGTGCGAGGAAAGATGGCAGAATTTGGCCCCTTTCTTAGCCTTGAGTTTTATAAAATCTTTCCATAAAAAGTACATTTTATACCATATTTGGCCAGATTAAACAGTTGCAGTGTTCCACCCATTTGTGAGTGAGGCATTCCTTAGTATCTTTAACTGCCTCACTAGGGGGTACTGTTGAGGCTTTCTTAGTGTTGTATAGCACTTTTGAGAGCTTCAGTTAAAAGATATTAGGAAGTGCAAAGTATTGTTGGGCTCTGATTCCTGAGGTATAGGCAAGGCTCCCACAGTCACCAGCATTCATATCTATAAATTATCCAGCTCTACCCAGGGCATGGGCAGATGACTATGTACTTGGAGCTCCTGTGCCTTGTCTGCAAACAGCTACTGCTGTTTCAACCATCAGTTGAGTCTCACCATTAGTGAAGGAGGTGGGGGAAGAAGGTTAGTATAGATAAGACTACTCACTTCATTTGGAGTTCAGGATTTGACCTATAATTCAAGTTACTGTTCAAGGGGGGCTCAATTCTGCAAGGTGCTGTGAACCCTCAGCTCTCCCTGACTCTGGGGGGGATTTCATAGCTATTGTTGTGTGGCACAGAAGATGATTTAATTCTGCTGGCAAGCTATTTAATTTAATAGTGAGAGTCAAGTTGGCTAGTTTTATTCTTATCTACAATTGCATTTCCCAGTCCACTAAGGACTGAGGAGAAAAGCCACTATAAGGAGCAGAGGTGAAGGCACTGAACAAACCAGGCAGCAGAACATTATCCAAAACTCAAACCTGGCTTAAACCAAAAGATATTTTTAGGCTATTTATAAGAAGTTAATAATCATTTGTCTTAATTTTCTTATTTATATGCAGATGTCAAAATATTTTGCAAAAATGGTACATGTTCATGACCTGCTTTATAGATTGACCAACTGAGACCTGAGTAGACAAGAGGTATGGGTCAGTTTTCTAGGGCTAAATTTGCAAAAGCAGCTTCTAGTGGTGTGTGCCTCACTTTAAACACAAAGGCCAAAAAACACAGTTGCCTAAAATTAAGCAACTAAATAAGTGACCTAATTCTCGGTGTTGCTGAGCTCTCACAGCTCCAATTGACTGGAGCTGAAGTTCTGGGTGCTCAGGAACGCGGGTGATCCCATTCAGGTGTCTGAAATTGGGCACTCAAAAACTGGAGTGCTCAGAGTTGGAGGTCACTTTTGAAAAGATGGTCCTAAATCAGTGGCAGAGCTGGCAACAGAGCCCCTGTTTTCAGTCCAGTGTCCTGTCTGCTGTCTCCTTGTAAGACCATTTTTTGCAGTACAGTATTTCCAACCCGATCAGAACCAGAAAATACTGAAAATCTCAGTCATAAGAAAGCCTGATCATGCAACATTTCCATCTTGATTACTAGAGTGTGGGGGTTGGTATATGATCTGTTAAGCTGTTAGATACTCATTTAGGAACATAGGAATTTCTACACCATATCCACCTAGTAGAGTGTCATCTGACAATAGTGAGCACCTGATGTTTCAGATTAATGTTGCCAGAAATCCAACAGAGAAAACTGTTGAATAACCTGCCCATAGGGGAAATTTCCTCTAAACCCTTATTTTCTTAGTGATTGGCATATAGCCTAGAGTATGAGGGTTTATATCCCATATAAATATGTTTCTAACATAACTAATATAACTAGGGATGTTCTCATTACCTATAGAAATACATACTGTAATTTTTTTTTAATCTTGTCCTCAGTAGTACTTTGTAGCAATGAGTTTCACAGAATAATTAAGTAAATAAATTATTTCCTTTTATTAGTTTGAATATTTGGATGCTTAACCAAACTGAACTTAACATTCAGTATAAAGTTGTGTGAAATATTTTCACCAGAGATCTGAATCACTAGCCAAATTTGCTGAAAGGTTCCTAAAGCTTGGCTAACCTGAGCTAAGTTTCAAGGATACCCAAGCCAGTCTGTGAAAACTAGATGCAACTCAGATGTTCTGGCATTTTAGAATGAAGATTTTAGGATTAGCATGAACCCCAGACTGAAATGAAAATTCAAGGGATGCAAATCCCTGTGGATTAAAACTGGAAGGAGAAAAATGGCTTGCATGAACCACACTGAACCAAACCCACACCAATTTCCACAGCCGTTCTCTAATTGATTTGAGGTTAGCCCATTCCTGCTATTTTACAGCTTAATTATAAATTTGGCCTACTGAGCCTGAGTGACCAGATGAATTGGGCATACTGATTCTGATGGTAAGAAAATCTCAGTTAATGTAGTTCATATGGTAAGGGGGCCAGACGACAGGACTATAGCAAAAAAAAAAATTAACAGACAGTGTAGGAATGTGTTAATTGAATGTAGGTTGTCCTTCATACCTTCTTCCAGCTCCCCGGTAGAGCTATTACACTTCTGTAGACTCTATTACAGTAACTTATATTTCAGTAAGTGGATGTAAGTAGTTCAAAGTAATCTAACATACATCACCTTACACATCATCTCTGAATTTGGCCCTCTGAATCCTTCTGAGGAGCTTTGATTTTCAAGAGGAATGATTGCTACTCAGAGGATAATTCTCTCATTGTGGAAACCACCCACCACATGACACATAGCACATTGGAGTAATAACTTGTGGGTGCTATTTTTAAGTGCTTTTCACCACATCTTCTAAACCCTCTTGCTGTGACATGCTGTCACAGCCCTGCTCAGAAATGTATGCAGACTGAAGAAGATGTATGCTAGTCTCATGAGTGGCTTTGCTCCCTGTGACAGATTATAGCCATTCTATCCAATTTTAATCTTTCCAGTATTGGTGCTTATGATTTTTAATTGTATAATATTAGGATTGTGAACATGCCATGCATAAAACTGAGGATGCCCACATTCAACTCACGCCTTCTTTTGGGAAGACTCAAGCACCTATAGAACTGTAAGTGCCACAAGGCTATTTGAAAATTAATGACGTCTCTGCTTGACTAGTCAGAGGGATTCCTAGGGAAACATATGGGATGTCCTAGTGACTTGGCCAGCAGGCTAAATATAACCATTAAAAGTTAACGCGAGTCAAGAAATTTCCTAAAACTTCTCAGGAAAAGCATTGGCTAACATCTTGGCTTAATATCATTCCACAAATTAATCATAAGTGCGCTTGAAAGAAGAAGATGGGTTACTCTTTCTAGGAGTGAATTTCACAAGCATGGGATGTAAACAGCTCTTGGAAGTTACAGGGAACAGACTCCATCTTGAGAGCAGAATGACAATGATGAGATGGGTAATAGGTCAGAAGTTGTTATAATCTTTATTATAGTCTTCAGATTTCTGAGTGTCTTAAATTATATTTCCTTTCTGTAATTTAAGAAGGAACTAGTTTACAGACATTTTTGCAGGAATAAGTGACATATTTAAAGGTTTCTATTGTATTTTCTTTACTGTAGCTTAAAATAAATACTGTTCCTCTTTTGTTTTATCTAATCTGGGTTGAATCTGACTGTGGAAATGAAAGCTGTACTGTCCTTGAAAAATGTATTCTTCATTTGCCTTCAGTTCATAACTAGGTGGTGGAGGGGGAGAATGGTATTAATAGCTGAGTTGCTCTGCTGACAGAGTGAATGCTTGGCCAGAGAGATGGGACTTAGCTGTGATAAATTGTTCTGGTAGAGGCGATGGCTAGACTGGACATCCGAAAGGACACAGATCAAGTTTAATCCTTGCTATACTTCTTGAGAGTTATCACAACCAACAGTGTAATTTGATACGTATAGTCTCATTCTGGTGAGGCCTTCTGGACAGATAGCCCTCAGCATATGTGAGCTGCTTTTCCTTGCTGCGGGATTCTTTTCCTTTTGGTATGTACACGTTTGTTTAGCTTTTCTGGATGATAGCAGGGAAGGAAGGAAATCCTGAGACTCAGTTACCATAGATTGTTGGGAATATGGTATAAATATTTATCAACATGACTTTTAAAATGTATTAATCACATATATACACACACAGTGCAAAGCACTGTAATATCTGAGCACTTCATTTATGTGCATCTTGCATATCATCTATGCTTTTATCTAATGTTTATTTTTGACCTTTTTCTGTTATATAATATTCAGGCCTTTAAAAAAAAAAGCAATTTTAATTTCTAAGAGTATTTGTTTGAAAAATGTTTCAAGAGACTAATAGGCATGAACTCCATCCCCTTTGCTGTCTTTTGCTGCTGTTTATTTCTTCTCAGGGCTAGTATAAATTTTGAAGTTTTCCATAGATTAAAAAAAAAAAGACTTTCTGAAACTGAGAAAATGTGAAACGGTTATTCTCAAACATACGGGCCTTGAGTCTCCTCTTGCTGACATCAGTCTTACATGAATTATTTAAATAGAGGTACTTCAGATTTACACTGGTGTGGAGGTGAAGACAATCAGGCCCATCGTATCTGTAAAGAGAATGTTCATACGTTAGACTGCAGCCCATTTATCCCTTCTGTGATTGTTACACTATAGTCTTGATGTTTTGGGGGCGGATTTTTGATTATTCAACAATTTAGGGTAAATCCTATATCACAGCTTCCATGTATATCATATAGTATGTGATTCCTGTGCGCTGTTTAACAGGAGTGTCCCTTTAGGGGTATGTTTTCACTGCAGTTAACTCAGGTGTTGCTGCTCCTAATCCCATTCCAGTCCAAACACAAAACCTTTTCACCTGAGGCCTGGTCTACACTACGCATTTAAACTGAATTTAGCAGCGTTAAACTGATTTCACCCTGCACCCGTCCACACAATGAGGCCCTTTATATCGATATGAAGGGCTCTTTAAACCGATTTCTGTACTCCTCCCCGATGAGGGGAGTAGCGCTAAAATCGGTATTGCCATGTCGGATTAGGGTTAGTGTGGCTGCAAATCGACGGTATTGGCCTCCGGGTGGTATCCCACAGTGCACCATTGTGACCACTCTGGAAAGCAATCTAAACTCAGATGCACTGGCCAGGTAGACCGGAAAAGCCCCGCGAACTTTTGAATTTCATTTCCTGTTTGCCCAGCGTGGAGCTCTGATCAGCACGGGTGGTGATGCAGTCCCAAATCCAAAAAGAGCTCCAGCATGGACCGTACGGGAGATACTGGATCTGATCGCTGTATGGGGAGACAAATCTGTTGTATCAGAGCTCCGTTACAGAAGACGAAATGACAAAGCATTTGAAAAAATCTCCAGGCTATGATAGACAGAGGCCACAGCAGGGACTCAGCACAGTGCTGCGTGAGAAGCGTAACGGAAAGCCAAAGAATCAAATGGACGCTCATGGAGGGAGGGAGGGGGGACTGAGGACTCCAGCTATCCCACAGTCCCCGCAGTCTCCGAAAAGCATTTGCATTCTTGGCTGAGCTCCAAATGCCTGAAGGGTCAAAAACATTTTCCCGGGTGTTTCAGGGTGTATGTCGTCAATTTACACCCTTCCCCCCCACGAAAGAAAAGGGAAAAAAATTGTTTCTCGCCTTTTTTCAATGTCACCCTATGTGTACTGCATGCTGCTGGTAGACGCGGTGCTGCAGCGCTGAACACCAGCATCCCCCTTCCCGGTGGCAGACGGTACAATATGACTGCTATCCATTGCCATCATCAGCCCGTGAGTGCTCCTGGCTGGCTTCGGTGAGGACGAACGGGGGCACCTGGGTAAAAATAGGAATGACTCCTGGTCATTCCCAGCAGATGGTACAAAAGGATTGGTAACTGTCCTCATCATAGCAACTGGAGGCTGAGCTCCATCAGCCCCCCCTCCTTTCATGTCTAAAGAAAAGATTTTGTACTCCCTGGACTATCATAGCAGTGGGAGGCTGCGCTCCTCTCCCCCACACCCTTTAATGTCCTGCCTGGACTATCATAGCAGCTGGAGGCTGCCTCCCCCTCATTTTATCTCATTAAAAGTCAGTGTTTCTTATTCCTGCATTCTTTATTACTTCATCACACAAATGGGGGGACACTGCCACGGTAGCCCAGGAGGGTTGGGGGAGGAGGGAAGCAATGGGTGGGGTTGTTGTAGGGGCACCCCCTAGAATGGCATGCAGCTCATCATTTCTGCGGGATCTCTGGAGCTCTGACACAGAGTGGCTGTGCTCTCTGGTTCTCTAGTACACTTGCCCCATATTCTAGGCAGGACTGACTCTATTTTTAGACAAAACATAAAGAAGGGAATGACCTGGGGAGTCATTCCCATTTTTGTCCATACGCTCCTGGCCAACCTCAGGGAGGCCAGCCAGGAGCACCCATGACAGCAGCAGTCAGTACAAAAGGATTGATAACCGTCATCACCAA
The DNA here is from genome assembly GCF_020497125.1 of Mauremys mutica. NCBI lineage: Eukaryota > Metazoa > Chordata > Testudines > Geoemydidae > Mauremys > Mauremys mutica. The sequence continues at coordinate 121,010,623 of NC_059072.1, read as the reverse complement.
TTTCCAAATGCAAACGGTGCAAAATGACTGATAACCATCATCTCATCGCCAATTTACAATGGCAGATGGTGCAATAGGGATGGTAATCATCTCTGCTACCTTGCAAAGGCAAATGAATACTGCTGTGTAGCACTGCAGTACCTCCTCTGTCAGCAGCATCCAGTACACATACAGTGACAGTGACAAAAGGCAAAACAGGCTCCATGGTTGCCATGCTATGGCGTCTGCCAGGGCAATCCAGGTGAAAAAGGGCGCAAAATGATTGTCCGCCGTTGCTTTCACGGAGGAAAGATTGAGTGACGACATTTACCCAGAATCACCCGCGACACTGTTTTTGCCCCATCATGCATTGGGATCTCAACCCAGAATTCCAATGGGCGGGGGAGACTGCAGGAACTATGGGATAGCTACGGGATAGCTACCCACAATGCAACGCTCCGGAAATCAACGCTAGCCTCGGTACATGGATGCATACCGCCGAATTAATGTGCTTAGTGTGGCCGCATGCACTTGACCTTATACAATCTGTTTTAAAAAAACAGTTTCTGTAAAATCAGAATAATCCCATAGTGTGGACATACCCTGAGTTAAGTGGTGCTTTCAATCTGGGGCTGTAGGCTAAAACCTAGGTACAACTTTCACTTGGGCTGGCAAGAAGTTGCCTGCCCTCTTTGCAGTGAAACCACAGGCTAAATCACTCAAGTGCTGATAGTCCTCCCAGTGCCTTGTCACAAGACCTCCCATGTGCTCATGACAGACAAATAGTCCCGTAACCCACTAGAAGAGAATCACAGAATGGCTCAGTTACTGCAGTACAAAGAACCCATGGGGGAGATGCCTCTGGAAGTCCTAGTGACAACACACAAGTGAGTGCAGCACCTGTAAGGATACAGTAAATCAAGTATGGCTTTGCAGTATGTCTGCTCAGATGCAGGCTAGGCCAGTCTGGGTGATCAGAGCCAGGGGGCCTATCACCTGCATGAATTCTGCAGTGAAGAGATACCCAGCCCCAAATAAGGGCATTCTGGTGAAGGGACCAGTGGGAGTTGTAGACTTATCAGCAATGTGTGATGGGAAAGGGGCAGGGATGTAAATACAGAGCTGCCTTTTCCACAATAAGAGAGAGAAGTTAGACCTGTAGAGGGTAGGCAGGAAGCAAGGTGTAATTTCCCATGCTGAGATATCTGGGAGCTGGCCTGAGAGGATCAGGGAGAAGGAGACCTAAAGAGGTAGGAGAGGTGAGGTAAGATGTTCAGTAAAGCAAAAGACGGTTTGTTAGTCCTCCACTGAGGGATGAAAATTTAGGTTTGTGGTGGAAGCAGGAGAAAGAAACAGCCAGGGATAGGAGTGGTGTGGGCTCGAGGCCTGGTGTATGCACCTGCTCATAGTCAGGGGTCCAAGAGTAGGCCTTCCAGAGTGGGTGGGAGGAAGCCTCCTTTCATTTTCCTGCATGACATGGGAAGACTGGACAGCCCCTCAGCAAAGGACTGTGTTTTCTTTTCATTTGGGCATTGTGTTACCCTGGAAGGGGCAGACTTTTACGTTTGACCGAAGGGACAAGCCTCCGATATCCAAGAGGGGGTTGTCTACCTGGAGAGTGAGGCACAAATTGCCTGCTAGCAGAGGGAGGTGACAGTGTGGAGAAACTGAGACATGGGTGCACCCAATGATAGAGAGGTAAGCCATATACCTACATGCTGATAACAAAACAAAACCAGAAAGGAAATTGAATTATCAATCTGTTTCCTGTCCTGAGTAGTTGGACCTCTTCTACAGAATGTATGGTTCAGTTTTGCAGATGAGAGGTGAGGTCCCTCCATACTTAGGCAGGTAACAATCCCAGTGGAGTCCTTGGGGATTTGAGGTTTGATGGGAGTTCTGGGTGAAAGAGAAATGCAGGATTAGTCGGTGTGATCAGATATTGTGGTTGTTTTTAAAGGGACACTGGGTAAATTTTTTCAAAAGCACCTAAGTGACTTAGGCGTAAGTAGGTTTTAATTGACGCAGAAGACTTTATCCGAGGCCTTCTATACTGGAGCAAATGTTACGCTTTAGGTTTCAATGGTATGCTTTTGGCTGCTACAGGTTGATAGTTTACTAAGGTTTTGCTTTCTTGTTGCTGGAAACCCTGTCACTTCCAGTGCCTTTGCTATTGAGGTGACCCACTGTCTACAAAACTGGTTCTTGAACCTAACCCTCAAGCCATAAGCTGCTAAAGGTGGGAAATGGTTACACTGACATAAGTCAAGGAGACGTAGAATTGGAACAGAACATGAAATATTTTAGAGCAAGGTGACAAGCAGGGAAAATCAAGCCACATAAGAGAATAGGGAGAAAGGGTTGTTGTATTATAGCGGAAAGGTGGTCCAGTGGTTAGGGCAGGCACATAGGCTTTGAGAGATGGGGCTTCAATTCCCTGCTCTGCCACAGGCTTCCTGTGTGACCTTGGGTAGGTCACTTAGCAACTCTGTTCCCCAGCTGTAAAATAGGGATAATATTGTTTCCCTACCTTACAAAAGTATTGCGAGGATAAGTGCATTAAAGATTGTGAGGTGTACAGATACTACAATCATGGGGGATTTCTAAGGGCTAGATAAGAAGGAGCAAAGGTGCATATTGTGAAAAAGTAAGGTGGCAGAAGAGCTAGAAACAAAATACTAGCCAGGTCATCTGAATTTTTTTCATAGTGTGGACCACATCCTTATAGAGAGAAGGTCTCATGAATACCTCCCCTCCCATTGATAGAACATCCTTGTGGCAACTACAGCAACTGCTTAGATGCACAATTAGGAAAATGTACATGATTAGCTGCTTCTAATAGAAAGTAGCAGCTGGAAGCATGGAGGCAATCATGTCACTACGGGACCAGTTGCCAGTAGTATGTGCTCCAGGGACGACCACAGTTTGGGAATTGCAACATTAGCCATTATTTCCTCAGTGTAGAAATAAACAAGGTATTTTCTATTTAAGAATATAATATTATCCAAGTATATTGAAAAATAAGTGTGTGTAAAGATTATTTTAGGAACTTATCAGCTCCATATCCACTGACATTATACAGTAGAAAGAACATTTTCACAAATTATCTTTTCATGTTTTCTTTTTATCATCAGGACCTTTGTAAGCTAACAAAGCTGTTGGAAATAGACACCGTTTCTTTACAACTTTTATGTATTATTCTGTAGTCACAGGAAATGGAGACAAAACTAAATGTGGAAAACAGTACAGTATTGAAGACTGCTCTTTTACTTTATTAACATTAAAACAAAAGTAACTGCTGTGCAGGATGTGAGAGAAATTGGACTCTTCCCACCCCATTGCTTCACCCAGTAGTCTTTTATTTCTCTGTATCTAATTTAAATTAACATTGGAAGACAAAATTCAAGAGGTCCATTTTTTAAGATTTGTGAAAGATTAAAGAATTCTGACCAAATACAAAACAGAATCTGAAATGCTTGATTCTTAGATGATTTAAAACAATGGGGGTTTTAAAAGAGCATATGTGATCGAATCCCATATATTCCCACCATTTAATTGGGAATCATAAAGATTGTTTAAGTGGTCATTCTGAAATCCAGTAAATTCACAATTAAGTATGAGTACCAGAGTAAAAATAACAGAAACAAAAATCACATGCGAAAGGCAAGCAAGGTAAGTAAAGATGATCCCATTGCCAGTAATCAAAATAATAATAATATAAACTATACACTAATAGAAATGTACTACTTAGGCTCGGTATGATTTCTTTATAATTAAAATGCCTAAGTAACATTAAGTGGTGTTAATGATTGCATGATCAAACACACTTTTCTTCACACATTTTCCATACCACTGAGAGCTGATGCAGGAGTGGGTATCTTTCTAGGAAATAAAATAAAACTACTAGTTGTAAGTACATATGCCCACTAGATGTCACTACTAAACTGACAAAACACTACCACCACCAAGCTTTTAGACAACATGCTATTAATTTATAATAAAAGGTATCTGACAGCTTTATTCTGATGAATTATGGGAATCCAAAGCATAATTCCCAGCCTTTGGTTTATAAATTGTCATTGATTTTAATGTTCTTTGTAAAGTTGTGGCACGCAACAAATTTTCCTGCCAAGAGCTGTTAAATAAATAGTCATCCTTTGCTCTGAGTAGTACATTGAACTTGTTAGAGTGATGAGCAGAACGAATTGATGGTTATCCATAAACCATTTATGACAGAATGCACAGCATCAATTCAAACAATTATTGAATGCATTTATTATAGTTTTTTTTAAATGCTCAACTGAGCCGAGAGGAATAGACACAGGTAATAGACAGTAGCAATTCCACAGTTCTTTACAAGACACTTCTTAACTGACAACTGATTAGAATTGTTATAGGATTTTCGGGGGTACATCAAACCACCTTGCATTTGTTTTGTTTCCGGTATACAAAATTTGTCTTTAAAAAGTATAGTCCAGACAGTTATTGTAAAGATAAACTTATTGTCCTTTTTAAATATCAGGTACAAACTAACTGCTTTAAATGAAAGCTTACATAATGGATGTACTGTTTGCACCTGATTTTAAGCTAGGATTTATATGTTTGGGACAGTGTTACTTGTGGAGATAAGATATGGAAGAAATTCTTTAGTCTGTTTATACGTAACATCCAACATTAAACCAAACAGAACTACCTTTATGTAGGAATGACTAGACTGGGTTTTGGAAAAAATAACAGCCCCCAAACCTTTGCCCATGTCTAGACTTGAGCTATGACCAAATCTTTTCTAAGGTTCTTAAAAAGTTAGGTAAGTTTGTCCATTTTGGCACATCACCATGATTCTGAGTTCCTGCAGGGAATGGAAGGGTTGAAATACTACTAATAAAAAAAAAAAGTTGCTCCTCTGATATTCTTAGCCAGGATTGAAAGGGGGAGGGGGGGTGCCAGAAATTTTGCAAGAAAACTTTGTAAGGTTTTGCAGGTTACAGGGATAGATCCACAGCTGGTATAAACTGGTGTAGCTCAGATTTTGAAGATGTTTTTCTGATTTACAGCAGCTGAAGTCAAGACCCTGAGAATGTTTCATTAGCTACGCTTCAGATAAGCATCCACGTCTTGGGATGCTTGTATCGCGTGAGACATGGAAGTTTTTAAGACTTGCTTAGTGCTACTTTTAAAATAATGTTAAGATTTTAATACCAGTATCAAAAGAAACAATATTGCCGCTCCATTCTTACCTTATCCTATTGGCATCTTGATATTGGTAGCCCATGAGGTTCCAGAATATCGCACTCTTGTCCTGGAATGACTGCTTCCCAGAAGGGCTGATTATGAACACACAACAGGTTTAAATTTGAATTTATTTTGGCTGAAATATATCACAGTTTGACTAATGAAAAAAGTTTTTTCTGGTTTTTTTTGTTTGTTTTTTTGTTTTTTTTGTAGTTTTTAAAGAGAAACTTAACCAAAAGAGAGGAAAATAACAACGGAGAAACAAACAATCACGTAGGAAATTTTCCTAAAGATGATTCCAAATGGCAGCTTATGGCCTTAGATATAAACACTGTATTTACCAACAGTTCAAAATGAAGTCTATAATCCATGCACACTTATTTTTGTAATAGTTCTTTTTATTGCAGGCTACAGACAGACATTTGAATGCATGCAACACAATGTGGTTCACAGGTATAAGTGAATGCCAGCACACTTCAAAAGCTTTTAGACATACAAGTCCAAAATCACAAGTATTTAAGCTATGCTAAACTAAATTAGATGGGAGAAGGGTGTGTGTATTGGGGGCGAGGGGGTTTAGTGGAAATAAGTGAGCATTGAGCAATATTTGTCAGTTTAAACTTATGCAGATTTTCAGTGTATGTGAGGAATAGTAACTATGTATTAAATCCTACATTTTCTGAGGGCAGGTACTAGTAATGATGCTTGCCCTTCCTTGAGATGACTCTTACCATGGGCACAAGGGGGCTCATTGGCACAAGATGCAATCCCTGCTCCAGTACTATTGAATCTAGCTCACTGAAATAATGCACTTTGAAGATGTATATTATTTGTGAGAGGAGGGATTTCATTATTTGAGAGAAGGGAGAAAGTTTGTTAAAATCCACTGTGAAAGCCCAGCCAGTCGGTTCTTCTGTACCTCAGGATCTCAACACGGGGGGAGGGAACAGGATAGGATTTTTGTAAGCATTTTGACAGTCATATCCAGAAAGTATAGTTGCTTTTCCCAATGAAACATTGGAAAGCTAAACTAACAGATCCTCCAAATCCTTAGACAGACACTTAACCCAAGTTAAGATTTTTTTTTAAATTTATTTTTTATTTTTGCTGCTAAAGCAAACCAGTGAAGCTTTGAAGGATGACAAGATTCAAGATCTCACGTCACTGTGCAGCTTTTTAAAAGAAACCCCCAGGAAAGAGACCCTCCTGGTGTAAATAATCAAATCATCATTAAAATGAATGGAGCTATGATGATTTACACCAGCTGAGGATCTGGCTTCCTGAATTTAGAGAGATTTAACTGCGGGTCCCATGGATTCAAGACAAAGGAGATTATATTCTTTCTCCACAAATATTTTCCAGTACATTATTTTTTTTGCTTCACCCCCTGCCCCCAAATACCCCAAACAACCCAAAACTAATGCCCCACACAATTTTTATAGGACCTCTGAGGACCTAGAATTTTTAAGTAATCTTTTTTGATTATTTTAGGCAGACCATTAAACTGAGGATAAAAGTCCCTGTGTTCAATATCTGGATACATTAAGCGTTAGGCTTCAAATTTACAGCTTTCATTTTGACAAGGAAAATGGCACGTTTGGTCTCGAGTGCTACCTTGAACTGTTTTTCAACACTGAGACAGGTTGTCAGTCCGAGGGGAGGAGATCTCTGCACTAGCGGCGGGGGTGACTGCTCTTGTGGTATATACACAAAGGGCTGGGGAAAGGCGGTGCTGCTGCCCATCTGGAAAGGCAACTTCAATGTGTTTTTAAAGAAAAAAATTATTTGGGTCTGTGGGAAGGCAGAAAGCAAGTGGGATGCTGTAGCTGACTGCAACAGGGTGGCTTCACCTTGTCATGTGGATGAGTCTGTGTGTGTGTAAGTAAGTAAGTAAGTAAAATTAGGAGCCCCCAACTGAATCATTCAGCTGAGATATCGTTGGAGGTTGGAATAAATTAGGACTTTGATCTGAGCTATCACTGGTGGGATTATTCCAAAATGCCTTCCTTCCTACAACACACAGACAAAGTGATATTTTGGCATACAAAAACCACCTTGGGTTTTGCTGCCTCTCTGTTTGAAAGAGAGGGTGCAAAACCAGACCCATTTATCTAATGCTCCAGCAGTTTGAGGAGCTTGGATACAATAAGACTAAGTTAGGAATTTTGAAGACATTAAGTCAAGGGACAATTGTATCCATGGAAGAAAAATATCTTGACACAGAAATATTTTTGGTGGGAAGGGAAGAAATCCAATGCATTCCAGTCTAATGTAGTAATGGAGCAAGACTGATTTTATATGTATATATAATTACACACACACACACACACATACCATGTTGGTCTTTCTCCTTTTGAGCCTTAATCTTGCAAGCACTTACTACCAGTTTAGTGTACTGCTTACCACCCTGAGTAGCTTCAGGATACATCTAAACTGCAGTGTAAGGTGTGATTTGAAGCTCAGGTAGACATATGTGTACTAGTTTTAATCTAGCTAACTCACTAAAAATAGCAGTGAAAATGTGGCAGCACACAGCTTCAGCACTGTCTGTACAAGCTCACCTGGTCCCGCTGGGTATGTACTAGTGTTCCTAGCCTGCACTGACACCAGGGCTGCCACATCTTCATGGATATTTTTATCGAGCTAAATAGATTAGAGCTCACCAGGGGTGCCTACACATGCTGCAAATCACACCTTCAATAGCAGTGTAGACATAGGCTCATTGACTTAGTGGAGCTATTTGTGGAAATAACCATTTCATCTAGTAATAGGTGTTTTCAGGATCAGGCCCTTAATTTGGGAAATGCGCCTCAGTTCAAAACTGTCTTGATTCTAGAAATCCAGGCAGACCTGCCAATCTACATCAGAATGTTCAACTAGATCGCTTTCTTATAAAGCTTAATTTTAGTGAGCCCCCTTTCTGAAAACAACACTTTTGATACTGTATGTATTGGATAAACTGACTGAGTCACAATCTACTTCCTTTTGCTTTCCTGAAGTCAATGGAGTTAAACTGGTGTAAATAAGAGTAGAATTTACCCCATTGATTGATCTTCATCCAGATTAATCTTCATTCAAAGTGAAAGTAGAACTGAAAATCCACATGGCCATAGAAAAATGCCTTGGGAATTTTCCCATTTGAGCAGAGATAGCAACAATACCAACATGTGTCCTGATAATGATCACAACTCTTGAGGCACAAAAGTTGTACCAGCCACAAACAGAGTATCCCAGAAAGCTCTGAAGAACCTACAAATCTCTATCCTGTCTAACTGTAGGAGACAACACATGATCCGCTTATGTAAATTCAAGAAGCATATGACTGGATTGCTGGCATTGGTCTGCTTTTATTGTTCATGTTTTTAACTTGAAGTGTCTTGTGACACATCTGAGACTTGAAAAGAAGAACAGTAACAAAAAGAGTTGTTGTCTGTTTGTTTGTATTTTTTTAAATGTTTTCTTCGGGGCAGTAAATAACCCACTCAATGCAAGTACACTAGGCTGTTGTGTACAATTCTTCACACAGTCGAGTGTGAGCTGACCTATCACCACAAATGCCCCTCACATGTTTCTCAGAGACATTAAATGAGAACATAATGTTGCAAGTCACAAGAGAGCCAGCCATAACATGGTCAATTAAACAGGCTTAATTCCAATGGGACTTATGGGTGCTTGCCTTCCTACAGGGGCAAGATTTATGGAAAGCTGTGGGTTCAAGACTTGAACCTGGATTTTGGCTCCTAGCTATTGTTGGTTCTATAACTATTTGCATATGAAAAACTATGTTCTGATGGAGTTGGGATTGAGAGTATGTATCAGTAATTTAGGGTAAAAAAAACATTATAGCAGTGTTGTAATTATCCCCCAAACAAGTAGTATAAACCCAGGAAGTTCAGAATTAGGATTAAACATTGAAGAAATCGAAACATATAAAGCTAGAGAAATGCACACTTAAGTCACCCATAACAGCCTTAAGTCTGTAGTGACATCATGGGTGGGAGAGAGAAGTGTAATGGGCAAGGATGGTGTCCCTAGCCTCTGTTTGTCAGAAGCTGGGAATGGGTGAGAGTGGATGGATCACCGGGTGATTACCTGTTCTGTTCATTCCCTCTGGGGCACCTGGCACTGGCCACTGTCAGAAGACAGGATACTGGGCTAGATGGGCCTTTGGTCTGACCCAGTACGGCTGTTCTTAATGGATGAAATCTTGGCTCCATTCACGTCAGCTGAAATTTTGCCACTAACTTGAATAGAGCCAGGATTTAACCCAATGGTCTTTAAAAATCCAGCAGTTCAAACAATATCATGCATTTATCATAACTGTACAGTTACTGCGTGGCATCATCCCTTCTTTTATATGGAGCTTAACTAATTTGTCTCTTCTAGAACTTATACCCTTCACATACTCATAGGCACTCCTTCCGCTACTTGGTGTTTAGCCAACTGAGACCCTTTTTAGAACTGGTCTTAATTTGCCAACATAAGAGTTCCATCTGCAAAAGCTAGTTTGGCAAACCTGAAATTTCTGAATTTATGAAATAGTAATAGACTCATGGAATATCAGAGTTGGAAGGGACCTCAGGAGCAGGGCCGCCCAGAGGATTCCGGGGGCCCGGGGTCTTCGGCGGCGGAGGGCCCCTTCCGTTCTGGGACCCGCCGCCAAAGTGCCCCGAAGACCCGCGGCGGGAGCCCCCCGCCGCCGAATTACCGCCGAAGCGCAGCCCGGTCTTCGGCGGTAATTCGGTGGCGGGGGGGGTCCCCGCCGCGGGCCTTCGGGGCACTTTGGTGGCGGGTCCCGGAACAGAAGGGGCCCCCCGCCACCGAAGACCGGGCTGCGCTTCGGCGGCGGCGGCGGCGGCGGGTCCCGTCCTGCTTCCCCCCCCCCGCCCCAGCCTCGGCCTCAGCCTCGGCCTCTTACCCGAGCGTGTCTCCGGCGGGGCCTGAGCTCCGTCCCGCTCAGAGCCGCGTGGTGAGGGGGCGGGGCTGTGAGCTCCACGCCGAGCGGAGGCAGCTGCCCCGCCCCCTCCCCACGCCGCTCTGAGCGGGGCGGGGCTCAGGCCCCGTTGGAGCTCCCAGCCCCGCCCCCTCACCACGCGGCTCAGATCGGGGCGGGGCTCAGGGGCTCGGCCGGAGACTCGGCGCTTGATGCGCTGAGGCTCCAGGAGAGGGGCGGAGGTGGGAGCCTCTGCTCTTCTCTTGGGGGCCCCTGCGGAGCCCGGGGCCCGGGGCAAATTGCCCCCTTTGCCCCCCCCTCTGGGCGGCCCTGCTCAGGAGGTCATCTAGTCCAACCCCCTGCTCAAAGCAGGACCAATCCCCAACTAAATCATCCCAGCCAGGGCTTTGTCAAGCCTGACCTTAAAACTCCTGCTCAGCAAACTTTTGCTGACTCGCAGGCAGGGTTCTGGCAGAGCTCTGCCTGCCAGGGTAGGTTTCCTTTGGAAACTTGCTTGGTTCCCTGCCAACTTGCCTGGTGGGCTGCTGGGCACCCCAAGCTTCAAGGGGACAGGACTGCCCTGCCATGTGGACTGCTTTGAAACCAGGAATCCTGGGTTTCCAAGGTCCGCAGACCCAGTGCAGCCCTGCCATGTGGATTGCCCTAGTGCTGGGTCTGTAGCTCCAGGGCAGCCCTGCCATGTGAACTACCCCAGGCTGTGGATCCCTGGGCCTCCAGACTCCTAAGCCAACTGGGTCCCCCGGCTGTCTGCTCAGGAGTTGGGCAGCCCAGGGAGCCAGTTGGCCCAGAGGTCTGGAACCCCTGGGGTCCACGGGGTTCCCCTGCAGCAGAATTTTCCAAATGAAATTTGAGGTGGATTTCTGGCTCAGAAGAAATTTTGAAAAGTTTGGTTTTGGTCAGATTCAGAGTTAGCCCAAATTCTGAAATATCAACATTTCTTGCAAGCCAGAAATCTGGAGTTTCAACCAGCTCAAATGATTTGTACTCTAACTTCATTGACTTCAGTAGATTCATTTTGCTTTTTGAACCTTACCTGATCAGTAGGTGAGTTTTGTGACATTTGTTGCAGTCACACCCAGAGGTCTCATCCCTCCAGCTCTTTAGTTGTTTTCTCTGTCAGGCTATACACATACACACACCAGGCAGAAAGCCCCATTCTCATCAATTTACCAAAAATAATCAAGATGCCTGTTATGAAGCTGCATTAGGGCCTGATCCTGATAGGTGCAAAGCACTTGAGCATCCACTGAACCCATTTTAGTTACCAGAAAATGACCGAGTGAGTTTGGATCAAGTCAATTTTTTAATCCCCTCCTAGTCCACTTTAAATAAAGTAACAGGTATTCCTCATATTCAACAGACGAATCTGCTGAGCAGTGATATGTAAGAGATTCATATGCAGTGAACCAAACTGCACTCTGCTACACCCCTGGAGATGCTTGGCCATCAGCAGGGTTGCAGTGGCATTGCTGAGAGCCCAGTTTAGGGCAGCACATAGCATGCAGGTGTTTGAGCTTTGCACTTCTAGGTTTTGCACAGTGATAGAAAGTGATGTTGAGTGTTTGTGTTGTTACGTGTTTTGCAGTAGTGACCAGAGCCCCAGTCAGAATCAGGGTCCCATTGCACTTGGTGCTGTACAAGCACAAAGAAGTAGATAGTCCCTGTCTTGAAGAACTTACCGGATCAAATTTTCAAAAATGCCTAAATCCCTTTTCAACAATGACATAGGCACTTAGGAGTTCCATTGACTTTCAAATCATTTTAAAATGAGACTTAGGCTTTTAAGTTATTAAGGTGCTTTAGAAAATGTAACCTACCACCCAGTTTAAGACAGGATTTTACAAGTGGGTGGAATAAACAATGTTTACTGTAGCAGGAATATTAGGGTAACAGCATCATATCCAGCTTGATGGTTCTAAGTCTCTTAAAGCTGTTGTGTTGTAAATTAGAGGTATCAGCAATCCTCACTGACCATCCATCTAGCCATTGTCATTTGGCAATTTCCTGCCAGCCGTCGTGGTAGAAGTAACTCTTGTTGAGGGATTTGAGGGAGGAGATGGAAGTGGCCTTATGGATTAGTTTTGGGGAGGGCGTTTGATACAAAAGGTTGATTGTGGTGGGAAGGACAGATGGTGAAGCTGGCAATATTGGCAAGCTGGAAGGGATGGGATGGCAGGCAGGTTGTGAAAGGGCTTAAAAGTGAGGACAAGAAGCTTGAATTTAATGGGAAAAGGAGAGGTTGGAGATAGTCAATCATAGAATATCAGGGTTAGAAGGGACTGCAGGAGATCATCTAGTCCAACCCCCTGCTCAGGGCAGGACCAATTCCCAGACAGATTTTTGCCCCAGATCCCTAAATGGCCCCCTCAAGGATTGAACTCATAACTCTGGGTTTAGCAGGCCAATGCTCAAACCACTGAGCTATCCCTCCCCCTAATAGAATAGGACCAATGACTGAGAGATCAGAGAGGAAGCAGTGCTTAGCTCAGCACAGACTGGGTGACTAGCAGTTTTGATGAGTGGGATCCAGCACTCAAGGTCAAAAGAGGAGATGAGGTTGAAGTGTCAAGAAGTGAGCAAGTGGGCAGATATCAACATGGAAATTTAAGTACCAAGAATGAAGGTGGCAGGGGAAGAACTGTGTGTCAAAGTCTGAGATGAAGGTGGATGGGATGAAATCAAGAGGATGATGGATGATACCTATATGGATGGGGAGGGGAGAGTTGTCACATGGGACTGAAAGCATCAGGATCAGGAAACAAGATCCCCAATGCCCCCATCATGGTCTTTTTAGTGTAATACAGAGGGAAGGAATGTAAGAGAAATGGGAGGCTGCTGTAGGAGAGAGATAATGAAGAGGCAGTGTCAGAAGGGGAGACCTTGGTTTCCGTGAGAACAAGATAGAAGGAGCAGGAAATTGAGACAGAGAGTCCCGTGGCACCTTTAAGATTAACAGATATATTGGAGCATAAGCTTTCGTGGGTGAATACCCACTTTGTCAGACACATGCGTCTGACGAAGTGGGTATTCACCCAAGAAAGCTCATGCTCCAATACGTCTGTTAGTCTTAAAAGTGCCACGGGACTCTCTGTTGCTTTTTACAGATCCAGACTAACACAGCTACCCCTCTGATACAGGAAATTGAGGTCATGGATGGCTGTGATCTTTCTTCGATTGCATGAACATTCCTGAGAGATCAGGAGGAAAGGAGGGGGAGATTGAAGAAGGTTTGAAGGGAAGGTCCAGGAAGATGGAGTTGGGGGTGAAGAAGAATACAATCTGAAATGTATAAGCTATAATGGGCAAAATGCAAACTCAAGTGCTACCCCATGGTCCTCGCTGCTACTATATTTCCTTAACTTCGGCAGGATTTAAGCATGTACTTAAAGTTAAGCATGTACTTAAGTGCACTTCCTGGATAAGAATGTTTTCCTACTCAGGGGCCAGTAGTGTTGATGGAAACTGACCCTGTCATGTGTATTGTAACCCTGATCCATGTCAAATGATTGAGGCCAGGTAATAAATACCAGTCTCTCTCTTACCAGCGTGTCTATGTGCCATACTCTTATTATAACAACCAGCATGAAACCCTGTTGTTTTTTAGGAGCTGTTTTTTCTATACAGAACTCCAGTGTCTCTAGTCATAACAGCAGAAGGAGTTGTAGCAGCAACAGCAAGCCCCCCTGTAATTTCTATTTGGATGAAGTTACCAAACTGCATGAAGCAATGGGGAACTGAATCTGTAGTAGTCTATTTATTTATTTTTTCGTATGTGACTATATCGTCTCCCATTGGATTCAAGATTGCATTAGAGTTCTGCTTAGGCCAGAAGGGTGGGGTGATTGGGTGAAGTTTCAGTGAAATATCCAAGAGCTCAAACAAGTGGAAAACAGTAAATTACCAAAAGAAAAGGCATTTTCATGGGAAGCTGGTGTGGGGGGAGGGAGGTGAGGAAATGAAAATCTTGTACATATTATGGAGTAGGGGATAGAGAGAGACAGACCCACAGTCACCAGTAATTTGTGTTTGTAGTGCTTTTCATCTAGGGGCTTCCCAACACTTTACAAATTGAAGTTAAAATAAGCGTCACTATACCTCTGTGCAATAAGGATTATGCATCTGGTTTATCTATGGCTAACCTGAAGCACAGGGTCACACTGTGATTAAGGCATAGAGCCAGGAACAGAATCCAATATTAACTTCTGTTCCTTGCTGTATTCACTAGACCCCCACAGCCTCTCAATGTTCACAACTGCTTTCTTCAACCAAGTTCCTACTTAAATATTTAGCTTGGGATTTTCAAAGGAGTTTAAGGGAGTTAGACACTCATATTCCATTGAAATTCAAGTCCCTTAGGCTTCTTTGAAATGCCTGTTCTTACCCTTATAACTAGCATATGTGTCATTTGTTTAGGATGATGTAAAAGGAAATCTCTGCACCTTGAGATTAGACAATGCTTTGCTATGATACAGGCTATTAGACAGATGGCTTTGATGGGCACATATTTAGAGGGACAACTCACCAAGTCCACTGCCACTGGTGAGGCACTTCTAACATAACATTTGTATTTTTGTTTTGCTTTGTTTATTCCCTCATCTCCTGTTGTTACAGATGCAACATTACCTGTCTCAGTGCCAGAGAGATATGAAAAAATGTCTATCCAGACACAAATGATGGAAGCAAAGATAACTTCTGATGAAAGGAATATACTGAATTATGGAGAGTCTCTCTTGGGTCAACCCAATGACAAAGTGGTGGGGGCATTGTATGGTGAACACACCTGGGTTCAACACTGTGTAGACTGCCATAGTCAGGGTATTCAGAAGCTGGATATGACATTTTTTGCCTTGAAGAGAGGTAGGGATGTATGTGAGAGAGAGAGGATTGTAATACATTGCTCATGACCATTTTCTTGGCTGGCTTACAACAGCAGAGAAACTGCAAAGGAGACATTCCTTTTCATGCTGGGCCAAATGACCTCATCTGAAGCATGATTTGCCTATAGGATGGCAGGGAGGAGGATGAAGACATATGGGAGGTGTGAAAAGGAGGCAGAGGAAGATGATGATGACTTCCACACAACTCAGCAAAAATTCATAAGTAGCAATCTTGAAGGAATTGAAAAATGCTCAGTTAATACAAACCCTAGCGAGGACAAAGAAGTCTGAGAGGGAACCCACTTTCTGATACTTGAGGTCAGGAGTAAAAATTAGAAAGATCGAGGAAGAGAAAACTAATATGGAAGTTTTGAATGAACACATTAAGTCTGAGTACTAGTCTAAGGAACCAGTTAGTTCCATCAGACTTAACTAAACACTCCCATAGTTTCCAGTTTCAGCACACACAGGGTTTTATGACACTTGGAGTAGATTTCTCTTGGGAGTTGGTGTCTATATTGGTTGCTCCAAAATCCTGGTCATGAAAATGGAGGGGATACTCCCTGGACATTAATAAAATCACAGCCTCTTCTTTAATTTTAACTTCATCCCCTCTAAATTCAGCAGATACTCGCGGGCAGATGTCAATACAAACTGGTGGTTACAAAGTTTAACCTCACCAGGTTTAATCTCTGTGTAATGGCTCCCACATTTCATCTGACCATTCAGCACATCTTGCCTTTCTGTTTCTTTTCTGTATGTAAAATATTTAAAGGTTTTTTTTCCCTTCAAGGAGGTTGAACACTGTAATATCATTTTTGTTCATGGACCAGTGAACACTCTAGTTTGTCAGTATTCAAATTACTATCAAACTGTTTAGTACCTGTCTAATTAAAACAGAACTCACTTGCTGATCCCTTCATGCTAAAGCAAATTAAATCCTAATAGGAAAAGTGATATATCATTTAGATCAAAAGAAAATGAATAACTATAACATAACCACCTCCCTCACCATCTTTTTTTTTTTCTTTTACAAGAAGTTGAGGAGGGGAATGGCAGGTGATGCATGCTCTCAGACAAAAGCATATGCATCACTGTAGTCTTCATGCAGCTCCCAGTGTTAGCAAAAAAAGCCTTCACTTGCTGTAAAGAGGATGGAAATTTCCATCGCCAAAGGGAAGGATGGTACAGGGGATTGGAGAAGGGGGGAAGGGCAGAGGAAAAGAGCATGGATTAGAACGAGAATATATCCCTGCAATGTTTAGAGCTGAATGGAGAGTTTTCACCATTACATCATCTGCAGCAGGAGGGTTGATCTTCCTTGGAATTCCCTGTACTCTTTGTTTGGCACCATTAAATTGTGCAAGTTTCCTAGGGGAAGGGGCCATCCCCGTCTGATACTCTTGGGTTATTGATAAAAATAGAACAGAGAATATCTCCTTGTTTTCATTCTATCTGAACAGTTCTTCCAAGTGGAGAATGGCCTGTTCTTCTTCCATTAACAAAGGGTCCACTTGTCCTGGGGTATTGACTTGTTCTATGAGGCCTTCAATTCTTTGCCTTTTTTTCCTCCCCTTCCCCTGACCCTTCCTCTTGCTGAGTTGTAGCATGTTGCCTCTGGCTAGGAATACTAATGAGCATCTCCTTTCAAGAGCTTATGCAGATTCCACTCTGTGAATCAGCTGGCAAGGGATGCTGTCCAAGTAACTTACTTAGAGTACTGCCCAGGGGCAGAGTGTATTGCTGCCTGGCATGCCTCATTCCCTGGACTGAGAATAAAAGGTCAAAGAGTCTACTTTCAATTCAGGGGCTCCTGTATGGTATGGCTGGCTGAGACAGAGCATCGAAGGATTCCTTTAAAGAAAAAATGAGGAAAAGCTTTTACAAATATACTTAAAGTCAGGCAAATGGGTGGCTCAGGGCTTGGTACTGGACTACACAGCCTTTTAATTTTATGTTGCTGGTTCAAATCTAGCCCGTCAGATGGCTACATTTTCTACTTATTTTCTGAGGACTTGTACCTAGCCAAAGTGAAGTGAATTTAGTGGTCTCAGTGCAGCTCTGTAATGTGGACAACCGTCCACACAGATTTTCTAGTACAATTGGGCAACCTTCTTGAGAGTGACAGTTGAAGTGTCAAGAGCTGAATGGGCCAGGTAAGAAGAACACGCCAGAGAAACCATGAAGTGGCAGTTGTAGGGAACTGTGTATTTCCCCTGTTATGTGGATTAAAAAAACTTCATTCACCGGTGACACTGTAAATAGAGTTTCTGTACATTTCATGTCGTTTGAGTTTATCTCTAAATATAGAAGACAGGTTTAGCATCTTTGGTGGGCGAGGAGGGTCTGATCCACACTGTTTTGCCTGTCCGTAGACTTAAAAGAATGTAAAGATTTTTATAATGATGCCAGAGATTGGAAAAAGTCAGTAGATGCATTTTATATGTATGCTGGTGAGGGAGAGAAATGATGGTCCAGTGCTAGCCTAGGCTGTGGAAGACCTGTGTTCAATTCCCTGCTCTTCTACCGACTTCAGAAGTCAGGATATCCTGGTTCTTCCCCAGGCAAGTCATTTAGCCTCTCTGGTTTTGCATCTGTAAAATGAGAGTCCTCTACTTTTATCACAGTGTTTTATATTATTGTATTAAGTTTTTAAAGATGTTCTACAGTCCCCTGAGCATATTGGCCCTAGAAAGAAAAGTGATTAAAATTATATTGATAACGTTGTATTTTGTAGCCATGTCGCTGCCTGGATACTAGAGCAACAAGGAGGGTGAGGTAATATCTTTTATTGGACCAACTTCAGTTGGTGAGAGAGAGATGCTTTCAAGCTACACAGAGCTCTTCTTCAGGTCTGGGAAAGGTACTAAGGCCATGTCTACACTAGAGAGCTTACAGTGGCACAGCTGTACCGATGAAGCTCTGCCGCTGTAAGATCTCTCGTATAGCTGCTCTATGCTGACGGGAGAGAGGTCTCCTCTCGACATAATTAAACCACCCCCAACAAGCAGCGGTACCTACGTCAGCAGCAGAAACTCTCCTGCTGACATAGTGCTGTGCACACTATCCCTTATGCTGGCATAATTTATGTCTCTCAGGGCTTGGAATATTCACACCCCTGTGTGACATAAATTTCATAGAATCATAGAATCTCAGGGTTGGAAGGGACCTCAGGAGGTCATCTAGTCCAACCCCCTGACATAGTCTAAGGCCTGGTCTACACTACACGTTTAAACCGAATTTAGCAGTGTTAAACCGAATTAACCCTGCACCCGTCCACACAATGAAGCCCTTTATATCGATGTAAAGGGCTCTTTAAACCGATTTCTGTACTCCTCCCTGATGAGGGGAGTAGCGCTGAAATCGGTATTGCTATGTCGGATTAGGGTTAGTGTGGCTGCAATTCGACGGTATTGGCCTCCGGACAGTATCCCACAGTGCACCAGTGTGACCGCTCTGGAAAGCAATCTGAACTCAGATGCACTGGCCAGGTCAACAGGAAAAGCCCCGCGAACTTTTGAATTTCATTTCCTGTTTGCCCAGCATGGAACTCTGATCAGCACGGGTGGCGATGCAGTCCCAAATCCAAAATGAGCTCCAGCCTGGACCATACGGGAGATACTGGATCTGATCACTGTATGGGGAGACAAATCTGTTCTATCAGAGCTCCGTTACAGAAGCCGAAATGACAAAGCATTTGAAAAAAATCTCCAGGCTATAATAGACAGAGGCCACAGCAGGGACTCAGCACAGTGATGCATGACAAGCGTAATGGAAAGCCAAAGAATCAAATGGATGATCAGGGAGGGAGGGAGGAAGGGAGGGGGGACTGAGGACTCCAGCTATCCCACTGTCCCCACAGTCTCCGAAAAGCATTTGAATTCTTGGCTGAGCTCCCAATGCCTGAAGGGTCAAAAACATTGTCCGGGGTGGTTCAGGGTATATCTCGTCAATTCCCCTGCCCCCCGTGAAAGAAAAGGGAAAAAAAATCATTTCTCGCCTTTTTTCAATGTCACTGTATGTCTACTGCATGCTGCTGGTAGACGCGGTGCTGCGGCGCTGAACAGCAGCATCCCCTCCCCTTCCTTTCCTGATGGCAGACGGTACAAAATGGTGGAAAACTGTCCTCATCATCCCGTGAGTGCTCCTGACTGGCCTCGGTGAGGTCGGCCGGGGGCGCCTGGACAAAAATGGGAATGACTCCTAGTCATTCCTGGCAGATGGTACAAAAGGATGGGTAACCGTCCTCATCATAGCAGCTGGAGGCTGAGCTCCATCAGCCCCCCGACCCCCCTTTCATGTCTAAAGAAAAGATTCTGTACTCCCTGGACTATCATAGCAGTGGGAGGCTGCGCTCCTCTCCCCCCACTCTTTAATGTCCTGCCTGGACTATCATAGCAGCTGGAGGCTGCCTCCCCCTCATTTTATCTCATTAAAAGTCAGTGTTTCTTATTCCTGCATTCTTTATTACTTCATCACACAAATGGGGGGACACTGCCACGGTAGCCCAGGAGGGTTGGGGGAGGAGGGAAGCAACGGGTGGGGTTGTTGCAGGGGCACCCCCTAGAATGGCATGCAGCTCATCAATTCTGCAGGATCTCTGGGGCTCTGACACGGAGCGGCTGTGCTCTCTGGTTCTCTAGTACACTTGCCCCATATTCTAGGCAGGACTGACTCTATTTTTAGACAAAACATAAAGAAGGGAATGACCCGGGAGTCATTCCCATTTTTGTCCATGCACCCCTGGCCGACCTCAGCGAGGCCAGCCAGGAGCACCCATGACAGCAGCAGACGGTACAAAAGGATTGATAACCGTCATCGCCAATTTCCAAATGCAAACGGTGCAAAATGACTGATAACCATCATCTTATCGCCAATTTACAATGGCGGACAGTGCAATAGGGATGGTAACTGTCTCTGCTACCTTGCAAAGGCAAATGAATGCTGCTGTGTAGCACTGCAGTACTGCCTCTGTCAGCAGCATCCAGTACACATACGGTGACAGTGACAAAAGGCAAAACAGGCTCCATGGTTGTCATGCTATGGCGTCTGCCAGGGCAATCCAGGTGAAAAAGGGCGTGAAATGATTGTCTGCCGTTGCTTTCACGGAGGAAAGATTGAGTGACGACATTTACCCAGAATCACCCGTGACACTGTTTTTGCCCCATCATGCATTGGGATCGCAACCCAGAATTCCAATGGGCGGGGGAGACTGCGGGAACTATGGGATAGCTACAGGATAACTACCCACAGTGCAACGCTCCGGAAATCGACGCTAGCCTCGGTACATGGATGCATACCGCCGAATTAATGTGCTTAGTGTGGCTGCGTGCACTCGACTTTATACAATCTGTTTTAAAAAACCGGTTTCTGTAAAATCAGAATAATCCCGTAGTGTAGACATATCCTAAGCCCTGGTCTACACACAGCCCCGGGGTCGAACTAGGGTACGCGAATTCAGCTACGTGAATAACGTAGCTGAATTCGAACTACCCTAGTTCGAATGACTTACCCGTCCAGACGCCACGGAAGCGAACTCCGCGGCTCCAAGGTCGACTCCGCCAACTCCTCCTGCCGCGGTGGAGTACCGGAGTCGACCGCGGCGCTTCCGGAGTTCGAACTATCGCGTCTAGATCAGACGCGATAGTTCGAACTCCGAGAAGTCGAACTCGCCGCGTCGACCCGCGCGGTAAGTATAAATGTACCCTTAGAGTGTCACAGCCAAATGCAAGATCAAACAGATAGATAGTTTAGCATAAGTAGTTAGCTCATATTCTAAGGGAACATTCAAGGTGAAGTGGCCTGTTAACACCCCTGTAGTCATAGGACAATGCCCATCCCATCCCAGGTTTTTTCCTAGGTGACCATCCTTATTCCAGCCCTAGATTTCTCCATCTAGAAATTAGCTAAGGTTTGGAAAGCACTTTGAGCATCTCAGGTGAAACTGCTTCTACAAATGCCTAAGTATTATTGCTATTAACATATAACAACACCACTATTAAATTACTCCAAGAATATTCATTAATTTGGCACCAATTGGCAGGAACTGATCACTACATTGAGGTGTCTCAATTTATTGTTACTCTCCCCAGGGCACAAAATGACTTGTTAAAAAGCAGTAAGTAGAGAACTGGATGTAATGATGCCTCTGGGAACATTTAGGAGTTGTATTTTTGATTCGCACCCTAATGGCAATTAATGTCAGTGGAATCATACAGGTTAGAGGTGTAAAATGCCTGTTGGGTAACAGCAGTGTGTGACTGTTCCTTACAGTATATTCTCAAGTGTTTTGTCTTGTCTAGTTTTAACTTACTCAAGCAATTGAGGCTTCCCTAGGGAGCCTTTTCCACAGTCTGGCGTACCTCACCATTAAGAAATATTTCCTTCTGTTCATCCTAAATTTTCCTCTGCTTATTTTTATCCCATTAGTTCTACTTCATCCCCTAGGAACACTAAACGATTCCTCTTCCTTACTGGTGTTTACACCCTTCAAATACATGTACATGGTTATCGTATCCCTCCCTATCTTTAGTCCTCATGCCTTTTCTCCTGCTTCTCCTTAATTTCTCCTGCTTAATTGAATCTCTCCAGTTTTGTGACATCTTTCTGGTATCAGGGCAACCACAACTGAGTTGATTATTTTAGGAGTGGCCTCACCAGTGTCACGTAGAGATGAACTAGTATTGTTCTGGTCTGTGCCATGATGCTTCTGCATGGGTAACTCCAAAATACATTAGCTTCTCTTGCTGTTTTATCTCAGCAGGAGCTGAATGTCATCTCTGATTCCACAAGGTCATGCACTTAGAGTTAGGCTGTGCGTAAGTACCTTGGTGAATTGGGGCCACATATATGAGAGGAAAAATGGAGCCCTTAGTGGAGGTGAGAGACTACAGGATCTTTGTGGCAATGGGAGAAATATATTGTCCTGGGCTTGCCATCTAACCCCATTTCATTTTGTGGTTACATTATAACTACTAAACCATATTATTTTGGGAAAATATTAGTCTTTCCATCAGTCAAGTGCTTTGCATGGAAACGTGCTAGACTGAATAGCTGAGGAAGTCTGGTGGAGCAATGTGCTTCATACGGTTTTAGGGTTTCAATTCACTGGGGGCGGGGAACCTTCAGGACTAATGAAAACCATAAATATAAAAAGACTTTTTTGTATCTCTACAGTACCTTTCACTGAAGGATCTCCAAGCACTTAAAAGTATATTAATTAGTTAAACCTCCCAGCAATCCTGCGGGGGAAGTATGTAGTATTGTACCCATTGATAGATGGATATGTTGATTGTATTCAGGCCAACAGGTTCAAAGTGACCACTGATTTTGAATGCCACGATGTTTGGGTGCCCAATTTGAGAAGGATGTCTCAAGTTGGACATTCACGATCAGTGTCTGCTTTTGAAAATTTGCCTGTGTACAGCTTGTTTAAGACCCCCATAGTGAGTCTCTGGTAGATCTACAAACAAAAGCCCTGAGTGTTGATCCCCAGTTCTGAGCACTACCTAACACTTTCTTCAGAGAAATGTGGTTATGCATTCACCTGACCGCTTTATTTTGCAAGGTTTTATTAAAAGCTCCCATTCCTTTTAGTCACTGGTTTGTAATTCACTCTATTAATTCTCTCTTATTAATTGTATAAAATACAACTAACCTCCAAATTCAGGACTGGAATTCCGAACCAGTCATTAGGTAGATTAAAAGGAATGTGGTAGGCTTCTGAGGTGACAGTTAAAGTTTAGCAGCAGGTTAGGGCTAATTTTTCATAATCTTTTCTTTTATGTTTTTGTTAATGAAGGATAAATGTTTGACTCGAGTTATTTTGATTCATCTGATCACTCTGCGGAGATTAGTTCTCAGACAATTGTCTTTTTATTTTTTTATTTTTTATTTTTTTAAGTTTAGGATTAAAAAAAGGGTTCAGAGCAAAGTTTTTCCTAGGCTTTCTCATAGCAAAAAATAGTTCATTTTATTTTGAAAAACTTATATATAGTGTAAGTCAAGAGGTGTTCATGTGTGAGAGCCATCTAGTATTCTGCAGGGTGGGTAGGATAGATATCTTATTGTCCTTATAAACTAAGAGTGGGTAAATGCTGGTAGATTGATTAGGCCCTAATTTTTGTGGGTGTAAGTGGATGAAACTCTATTGAAGTCAATGGATCCGTGCCCATGTACATGAGCAGGGAATTTAATCCATTAGCTTTAATAATAAAAATAATTAATATTTAGCCCCTATTTATAGAGCTTTTCTAATGAGGATCTCAAAGTGTCTCACAAATATTAAGGTGCCTTTAGGATCTTGCTTCTGTCCTAGTAGGAGCTCCAGAAAGCACCATGTCTGAAGAGAGAGACAATTCTTGCTAGAGATCCTCAGCTGACAGGGAAACATGGTTGCTTTGCTGCTTTTAAGAGGATGCAGCAGGTGCCCTCCTCTTTTGGCAGGTGTTGAAAAGATGGTGGAACCGTAGCCCTAACGCCACCCTGTCCTATTAGTTCTCAAGTAAGTGCAAAGACTATGATCAGGGTTGGCCACTGGGGCAAAGCTCCATGGGAGTAAGGGTGGCAGATTTGGTACCCGAGTTAAGATTTCTGAGGTTGGCTCATTTTTAACTCTCTTATAATGAGAGTGTTGGGAGCGTGGGGTGTGTCAAATCCTGTGCCTCACTTGTGCAGGATTAAAGAGCATTTTAGCTTTTTATTCCCCAACAGAATCCTGAAGATGCTTGGGCCCACTGTGGGTAAAGTGTGTGTGTGTGTGTGTGTGTGTGTGTGTGTGTGTGTGTGTGTAAAATGGGGGTCAGGTATTAGGGTTGGATGCTTGGAGCTGATTTGGTGGGACAGGGACCGCTGGTAAATGATATCTTTGCATTATGAATCCCCATTCCTCTAAAAAGTCCTAAGAAAAACAGACTTTTATAGATGGGGTAACTGTAGAGAGAAAGTGAGTCCAATATTATGACAAAATTGGGAATAGGAAATGGTTAGTCTGAAGATCATCCACCTTTTCATACCTACCAGTTACAGTGTCTTTACCTAAAAAAACAAGGTCCACCAAGAAGCAGAAGAAAGTTGTATAATTTGGATGAACTTCCGATAAACATCTAAACTTGTGGCTTACATCCTTGACAAAAACACACCTTCATCCTTTACATGTTTGCCTATCACGGGCTGTTACATTTCAAAGCTAATACAGATTTAATTTACATTCCCTGGGTCTGATTGCCCTTTCAGACCAGTTCATCTCCATTGACTTCAATGGAATTACTTCTTATTGACATGTGTGAAAATGGAGAGGAATCCATTTTATTGTTTTATCTTGGTATGCACTTTGCACAATACCCAGGGTTAAGGTCTTATGTACTGTGCGGAGGCTGAATCTAATTTTTGCATCAAGGCCATCCACTTTCTGTGGCATTCTGTTGAATTCTGTAGTAAAATGGGAATTCTGTGGCAGCTTCAAGTAAATTCTAGTTCAGTCACTTTTAATGAATTAAAAATGTGTAAATGAACTATACAATCAGTACAATAATCCTAGTAGTTTATGCTACTATAAAATGCAATTGATTTTATGCTTCCCCTACATTTTCAATATGTCAGAGAATTCTGTGCTGTTAATGTATAGCTGCATTTTAGAAGTTGTCATGGGGAATGCTTAAGACTGTATACAAGACGTTTGAGATTTATGTTACCCAGGAAGGAAAGCAGTTTGGGTTTGGAGCATCCAGCAGATGCTATAAGAAATGGGGAAGGGATGTATCTGCTCTCTTCCTTCCCCTTTTGTTTTAGCTCAAGGGTTACTTGGCATTATTTGAGGGGGGCTTAAACTCTTTGGCTGAGATCAAAGGTATTTGTAGGGTCCTTCATTTTTTATTTTTATTTATTTTTTCCTGGGAATTTATTGGTGTTTTTACTACAAAACAACAAAAACAGGTGGAAAAAACTATTAATAATTTTTCCGGGTAAATATCGGGGTTTATTTTGGTGGACAGAAGGACGGGGGGAAAGTATTCAGTAGGGAGTTCAATGTGGTTTGCTGCAGAACTAAAACAGAAGTCAAAACACAATGCCACCTCTGAGTTTAAGAAAACAATATATCTCTAGTCCCCAAATAAAACTTTTTATTTGAATATACAGTTTACTGTTGTAGACTTAGAACTGTTAGCCTATACATATTTACATTTCATAATTGGGCCACATCATTTGCAGAGCATACACTCAACTTCATCCTTTTCTCCTGTTTTTTTTTAAACTTTCAAATACTTCCTTGTGTTCTGAATCGTATTCTGATACTGATTTTTGTTTTCTTCCCATTTTAGTGTGTCAAATCTTTAAACCGTTATCGGCTAACAGCTTGAAATGTGTACATGGTGGGCGTGAGATTCATCAGTATGTTCAGATGCGTATGCACTTCAGAGTTTGTTTATTGTATGTATCTTCTAGACTAATACATAGCCTTACTTCAACTGGCAGCTTTGCATATATACATACTAATTTATTATCATAATACATATATCTCAGACAATGTATTGTATTTTCCTAATAAAACAGGTTATTTTTTATATATTTGAATGATACAAAAGTAGGGTGAAAATCAGAAAAAAAAGGTTACTTTTTGTAAAACCTAGGCCTTTTTTTTTTTTTTTGGTAAAAATTGGTTTAAGCTGAAAATGAAGGGGCTTAGGTATTAGGCATCTCACGCCCATTGAGGATCTGGTCCCTAGTTCTCTTCCCCAGTATGACTTGACAGGATCTGGCTGTCCCACTGTCCTTGCCACAATATACAGCTCTGCATCTTGGATCAACACATCAGCTAATCATTTCTGCAATGCCAGTCACAGCTGGAAATAGTTAACAATATTGGCATTTGAATGTTCATAATTAGGTTTCAGATTTAGCCTCCCCCTGGGATGAATGGGACTTCTTACATGTTTCAGAGATATTCTCAGGAAGATGATGCTTCATTGGTTTATAGTATCATAGAAACATAGGATTAGAAGGATCTTGAGAAGTCATCAAGTCCAGCCCCCTGCACTGTGGCAGGACCACATAAACTTAGACCATCCCTAACAGGTGTTTGTCCAATTTGTTTCTAAGAGTTTCCAGAGATGGGGACTTCATAACCTCCCTTGGAAGCCTATTCCAAAGCTAAACTACCATTGGAGTTGGAAAGTTTTTCCTAATATCTAACCTAAATCTCCTTTGCTGCAGATTAAGTCCGTTACTTTTTGTCGTACCTTCAGTGGACATGGAGAACAATTGATCACGGTCCTCTTCATAACAGCCCTAACAGACTGTTTTCCGCCCCCCACCCTCAGTCTTCTGTTCTCAAGACTAAACATGCCCAGTTTTTTTAACCTTTCTTCATAGGTCAGGTTTTCTCAACCTTTTATCATTTTTGTTGATGTCCTTTCATAACTGAATGGCTATTCACTATTTTGTTAGCCTCATGGGTGGCCATCAAAGTAATTAAATCTTTCCAGGACTTTATAATGGCCTATCATTTTCTTTCTGGATAATAAAGCATCCATGAATGGTTGCATTCACAAAATTTCAGCTTGAGATCTCTGAGGCTGAAAGCTTAGTTTTGAATCCTCCTTCAGTGTAAACGTAAGAGTTCATCAATGAAACACAAAAGCAGAACATCTGCATCATGGTGATACTTTCTCTGTTTTGTCTTGACCTTGTGTAATGTTAGACAAATGGCATCATGGGCCTAATTCATGTGCCAGGGTAAATTACCCATGTTATGTTAAAGTTTGTTGTTCTACATTTTATAATATCATAGAAGCTTCAGATATAAAAAATGGATTAGGTCATGCAGTCCGTCCTCTTAAATGTGAAAAATACTTTTACAATATCCATGGTCTTTGTTTTAGAGAATGTTATTTTCTTCATATTTTTCCCTTACTCTTTTTCTGCTTTAGAGCTAAAGTTTAGGGAAAGAATATAAATGAAATTTAAATATGGCACATCCAATCAGAATGCCATAAAGGGAGTATTGTCTAGGGCAGGGGTAGGCAACCTATGGCACGGGTGCCGAAGGTGGCACGTGAGCTGATTTTCAGTGGCACTCTCAGTGCCTGGGTCCTGGCCACCAGTCTGGGGGGGCTCTGCATTTTAATTTAATTTTAAATGAAGCGTCTTAAACATTTTAAAAATCTTATTTACTTTACATACAACAATAGTTTAGTTATATATTATAGACTTATAGAAAGAGACCTTCTAAAAATGTTAAAATGTATGACTGGCACGCGAAACCTTAAATTAGAGTGAACAAATGAAGATTCAGCACACCACTTCTGAAAGGTTGCCGACCCCTGGTCTAGGGTTTAGAGCAGCAGACTAGGAATTAGGACTCCAGGGTTCTATTCCCAGATCTACCACAGACGTGCTGATTTTGTGTGTATTTAATTTATGTAGCTGTCTCTCTCATTCATACATTGCAGATATCCTAGCTATCTGGGGCAAATTCAGCCTTGGTGTAAGTGGGCAGAACTCCTTATCATTTCAATGGGAATCCCTCTTGCTTACACCAGGGCTGAGTTTTCTCTCTGTGGAAGAAGCATGGACTGAATTGTGTCAAAAATGGGGTCTGGTACCAAAATCTTGTCTAACATATGTTTATTTTCTAACATAAAAGATTACATTAGACGATGATACTGGCAAGACTTGCTTACACAGATGCTATTGGTAGTTTAGATAAATAGTAACACCTAGGATGCCAGATGTTGTGATTCATCCCTAATACTTGCCAAACTATACTGCATATTACATCAGGGGCTACTGGTTATTTATTTTTCAGCCCAGTAGAATCCCTAATTGCCTATTTCCCCACCTCTCCTCTTA
Source organism: Mauremys mutica (assembly GCF_020497125.1). Classification (NCBI taxonomy): domain Eukaryota; kingdom Metazoa; phylum Chordata; order Testudines; family Geoemydidae; genus Mauremys; species Mauremys mutica. The sequence goes on along the minus strand of NC_059072.1, from coordinate 120,982,732 downwards.
CTCTCTTTGTCTCATCTGCTTTTCTTCCCCCTGCATCCATACTCACTTTGGCCCAAAGGATCGAGAACATTTATAGTTCATCCAGGGATCAGACACCTTAGGCCAATGGTTTTCAAGTTTTACTTAATGTTTACTGATGGCTACCAACTCATTTCCCATTTTCCTATGGGTGTGTGTGTGTGTGAGGGGGAAAAACAGAAAACCTTTGCCAAAAAGCATTCTGTGGTGGATACTAAAATAAGTCAGGTAGCAGATGTCCAATCCAAATTTTGGTGGGTAATTAGCAGATTCAATATCCAAAAGAAGCAGGTAATTGTTGTGATTCATGAATCCTTTGCCAGGGCAGATACTTTACAGCTTGCAGATATTTCTCTAATGAGGGAGGATATCGTGAGCACTGAGCGGTAAAACACTGTTTTCTTAGTGCTTGAGAAGAATGGCAGGTTTTTTTTCTTTAGGGATGTTCTTGGCATAGACTGTTCTTGTTCTTTTCTTTGTTATTTCTTGGAAGTCTTCTGAAAACTATTGATGCAGTATGCAAATTCAATACAGGAAATGTAATGTTAGATAAGTGTAATGGACCTCTTATTCAAAGAAGTTTTCTTTCTTTTTTTTTCTTTTTCTTGCAATTTAAATCAATACAATTGTATACTTTCCCTGCAAAAAGTCTGAGGAAAATACCATAAAGATTAGGTTGTAAAAGGAAACTAAGAAATTAGACAAGTACTAATAAAAATAAAGATACTGTTCCCACTCAAAATACAAAACATGAGAATGATTTGCTGAGGAGTAAAAGTCTGTCTTTGTTATTGCTATACTTAGGGGTCTAGCTATGGAAGGTGTGAGAGAAGTTATAAGGCTATCACTCCTTCCTTCTTTTCTTTTCAGTATAATTTCCAAATATAGTGGGGAGGAGTCCGGAAACCTAGCAACCAAAACACTGCAGAAGCGAGCAGATTACAAATGTAAAACTGTTAATAAAAGCTAGATTTACTAATGCATTTTTGTACCGAATGGCACAGTGTGTCCACACAATATTATGAATCGTGACTTGCTACATTGGCTAAACCTGCAGTCAATGCTTACACAAATATTTGCAATATTTTTGCGTGCAGAGCTGCCCATATGATTTTTGGGAACGCCAACAAGATGAGGTGGTTTTTTTTAGGGGGATGCTGGTGAATAAAACTGCTTCTGTTTAAATAAACCATTGGAGCAGGGCACAAGAAGAGGAACCCAACAGCTTGTGCTGGCTGGTAGCATTTGGCCACTTTGCAAACCATCTCCAGGCAGTTTTCTTTTGGCTTTTCCATTCAAACTGCTCTTTGCTTTCTATTATTCTCTCCCTTCTCTGTATCTCTCCTCTTTGTTGTCTTGAAAACAGTAGGTTTGATGTAAATTGGCAGTAACTCCACTGAAGTCAATGGTGTCACAATAGTATAACTGAGAGACCAAATCTCATTTATTTCACATTCTTTGTCTCTTTCCTGTTTGTCCTATTCTCTGTTATCTACCCCTTCTCTGTGTCCCAAGTTATGTTATCTCTTCTCTTTTCTTCCTCAGTCTCCTGCCCTTCCCATTCTTTTTCACTTCCAGTTAATAAGTATAATACCTGTATCAGTCATTGCCATTACTACTGGCAAGTATCTGCTGGATGGTTCCATTTACTAACACAGTGTTTCTCAAACTGGAGTCTCCGCTTGTGTAGGGAAAGCCCCTGGCAGGCCAGGCTGGTTTGTTTACCTGCCCCGGCCAATCGTGGCTCCCACTGGCCGCGGTTCACTGCTGCAGGCCAATGGGGGCTGCTGGAAGCGGCGGCCAGTAAGTCCCTTGGTCCTCACCACTTCCAGCAGCTCCCAGTGGCCTGGAGCAGTGAACTGCAGCCAGTGGGAGCCGCGATCGGCTGGACCTGCGGACGGGGCAGGTAAACAAACCGGCCCGGCCCGCTAGGGGCTTTCCCAACACAAGCAGTGACCCCAGTTTGAGAATCATTGTACTAACAGGAGTAAAACTTTCTAACAGAGCCCACAAAACCCACAGAAAACTAGTCTGTAGCGGTGACAATGAGCAAAACTGCATGAATAATTTGATTTTTTTTTTAAAGTCAATGGCCAAACTGGGAAGAAAAAAAAGTCAGTTTGTGTCAAACTGAAACTGAATATTTTGGGTTTTCTCACTAAAATGAGAAAACAACAAAATTTTGTTTTGGTCAAACAAAACGTTTTGATTGTCGATTGAAAACGAGATGTCATTTCAGAAATGTTGATTTGAAATGAAATGTTGAAACAAATTGTTCTGACATTTCTGAAAGTTTTATTTCAAGTTGGGTTTTTGGGAGGTGCGGGAGGGGTTAGTGGTTGGCCAACACTATTCACAGAATTCAACCCAAATTTGTGAATAGTTTCAGTGACCCCAAAATGCATTTTTGGCAATTTACTATTTGCCAATATTTTTGGTCCAGCTGTAACAATGAGGGCATGGTTTATAATATGGCAGCTGCACCTGGAGAGGCATCTTCTAGAATTTGGAGGGGAGATATTTACTAAGCCATGCATCACCACTTCACTGTAGCTTCATGCACCTTTCATTGTATTATTTTTGCTATGTGTCAATACTTTCACTGACCATCAGTAACTTCATGGGGGAGGAGGAAGCTGCGTTGTACTTGCAATGACTAGCCATGTGTGGAAAAGGGCATTTTCAGTATTACCCAATCCTACCTATTCTTAAAGGGTTTCAGTTGTACTAATACAGATCAAGGAAAATTAGCAGTTCAGTGTGAACATTGATTTTACAAAGGCTAATGAGTTCAGCAAATTGTACCACAGAATGACTGAAAAAAATCTCTCCTGAAAAGATAAAGATGACATTTTCTATATGTGTTTCTCTATCATCTTGGCAATATTTGTCACCCCATCAAAAGCCATCTTCCTTCCAACATTTCCGCAAGGGTCAAAACCAGTATTTCACCCATATCAATGCTCTCATATTCTCTAATAGAATAACAGTATGAAGAAGCATAGAGCTGCAGAAATTACACAGATGAATCCTGATGTCTTATGCTAGGCACCCATCTAATTCAAGGTAGAGAAGAGATAAATTATTGCAAGGTTTAAAGTGGTGGAATTGGGTTATATTTGAAAAGAGATACAAGGCCTTCAAATCTTTGAAATTTCTTCTCTTTAATTATCCTGAACTGGAGAAGGACTGGTGAGACAAAGGAAGAGGAGGCTCCACTAAGATGTCTTACCCATAATGGATGAACTACTTTCCAATGTTTTTGAACCATTGTATTGTTCAGGAGCTTTAAAAAAAATCCAGGCTTTTGAAAATTGCTTGCCATTACTGACATGAGCATTGGCCTACTAAACCCAGGGTTGTGAGTTCAATCCTTGAGGGGGGCATTTAGGGATTTGGGGATTGGTCCTGCTTTGAGCAGGGGGTTGAACTAGATGATCTCCTGAGGTCCCTTCCAACCCTAATAATCTATGATTCTATAACACTTATTTTTATACAAATTTTCCTGCTCTGTGGTGGAATGTCTTTCCATAATCCACTCAGATCTACTATTAAAAAAAGTTACTGAGGCAAAGAACAATGTTTCTGGTTTGCCTGAAGCAAGAATTCAATGATACTACTATGTAAAGAAACATTGTGGCGTGCATGTGCTTAGTAAGTTCTATGGCAGTTCTAACTGGGCTGAGGCGGGAGGGATCAGATCTAAATCTGGCTCAGATTTAAATCAGGGTTTGGGTGTGAACTTGGCCATACTGAAATCCTGTGAGATGCTTGTGTAAATCTCATGAATTTTCCACCCTCCAGATTCTCTTGCTGGTCTATAACTTGCTGCATTTCATTCTTTCCCCTCTGAGTGGTCATGAAACAGAAGTCCTATAATAACCTCCTAGATGGTTCAGCTGTGGTGAACTGTGAATGTTTGACAAAGCTTATAATGTTTTAATTGAGCATTGGACTGAACTGAGGCTTTTTGGCAAAACAAAGATAAATTCTCTTTCCTCTCTATTATGTTATGATCAGCGCAGAAGACTGAGGGGGGAAAAGGAGCTGAGTAAGTACAGACAAAATAGAGCCCAGAGTTTAAAAAAGGACAGTGAGAGTTACAGCAAAGCTGGGCTACTGCTCTGAAGTTCTGCTAACATAAGGCAAAAGTTGTCTGAGACACCAGTCCACCAGTAGGAGGAGGAAGTGTGCTTGACAACTGTTCTAGATTCCAATTTCCATGTCCAGTGTGGTTCTCCCCACCCACAAACTGTCCTAGCAAAAACTGTGCTATAGATTACTCTCCTGGCAGGGTTCTACCATAAGTGCTGAATTTGTAACCATACTGAATGTGAAAATAAACCTTTGTGCTTAACGTCTGCATCCTTAATCATGTTTGAAAAGGGTTTCAGCTATAAGCCTTGTAGAGGGGATAAATTCTTTGTCTTTGCAGTGAGCTAGCTGATATTTTTGCATACACGAGTGGCATGCATACAGTGTATGTGATTACTGTTCATACAGTTTGTTTGCATTCTATGTTGCTCTGAATGGGATTTACAAAGACTCTGCTATCCAAATAAATGCTGGTTTCTCTGTTCCTGAAGAAGCAGCTTACACAATGGGAGAAACAATTGCTCAGAAACAGTGTACCCTCTCAAAAGGAGTGCTGACCTACAAAAGAATAATTTTGAAAAAGTTTACACTGTTTTTACAATACTTTTTGATATTTTATGCAAGCTGCCATCTAATGGAAATAATGACCTCAGGGACGTGTGTTTATCTTGGTTTTAGCTCACTTAAAATACATTTAGCCTTTAGCTTTTCCTTAGGCCAAAACCACATCAAATGGGCCAAAGATAGAATAAACACACACATATATACTTCTGAGGTCATTATCACTTCATTGTAGTTTTGCAGAAGAAAAGGAAAACAAACTCCATCTCTTTGCATTACTTTCAAGGCTCAGCATTCCCAAATGATGGTGCGTGAGCCCTTTTAAAAATGTTTTCTCTTCAGAGGGTTTTATTTTTGCTTCTTTTTCATCCCACCACATATTACTTGGCTGCCCCACTTTGTTAGTGTTCTAAATTCATCTTAAAAACACTGAGACGCTTGAACCAGAAGTTGCCACCATGCAATATCACCAACTGGCATCCTCTACAAACTAAGATTTACTGATGGAAATAAGGTTTTAAATAAATTTACAGATTTTAATAAAGAGAAGAGTTATTGTTGAGCATCTATTTCACTTGCAATAGAAGTCCTGGGATCCTAGATAAAAAAGAGGTCCTTGATTGATATTGGGGTGGGGGTTGTTATGGGTTTTTTGGGGGGGGAGGGCAAATAAATTCAGCACCCCAAGACCTGTAGAAGATCTCTGACTAGTGCAACACATAGGGTCTGAGTCTCTTCTCATTTACATCTTCTCCAAAAGATGGCACTTTGAGCAATGAGGTGCACCCCTGCACCTTGCCTAGAGGCAAGAGTGCCACTTATTGCAAAACTTTATTTTTAACTTGGTGATCTCCCATCCAATTATATTTACCAAGACCCAACTCTATTTTTTAGCTTGTGAAAGTTAAATCTTCCATAGCCTGATGTGGTACAGCTGCAGGCATTAAAGAATAAGCAAATATTGCCATTCCTCCCTCATTACAGACTTTAGTTTGGTTTTTAATTGACCCAATGAGGGGGAAAAATGGTTTCCTCTTTGGATAAAGCAATGTATAAGCGAAGATTGAAATGCTGGCTGTATTGAAGTCAATGGCAGTTGTTTCCCACTGAATTCAGTGGGGGCCAGAATTTCGTTTTAAACCTTAAAGATGTTTGAACTTGATGCAGTGATACAGGGGAAGCCTGTGGAGAGATTCGGGTCTGGCTTCAGCAAAGCAGGCCTTTAATGAAGCCATTGACCTCAGTGGATTTCATCAGCGATAGACTTAAGCACATGATAAAGTTAAGTCCGTGTTTAAGTGTCTGCTGATTCAAGGGCTTAAAGATGAGAATAATGTTGTCAGAACGTTGGGCAAGGAAGATAACCCAAACAGCTGCACTTTGAATGGACAGGCGAGTGTTGTGTGTGCATTATGTGTGTGGGGAATTATTTATGCTCAGAAGAAGACAAAGTAGCTGCAAGAAGTCTGTGTGCTGAAGAGAAAGATTAGTTGTTTATGTAGATGCAGACCAGGCTTGTCACCAACAGCTGCTCTGAGATGAGATGATCATCTCAAAGAACAATCTGAGAGCCACTGAGCAAGGTAAAAAAAATATTAGGGAAGGGCTCCCTGGGCCAGACTCATCACTGATTTACACTTTGTGCAGTCCCATATAAAGCACTAGTGAATTTGTCACTTTGTGTTCCAGGTAGTCAGTTCAGCAAAAGGGAGCCTTGGGGCTAGAGGGGCAAGAATTTACTGAACAAGAAAATAAAAATGCTGATATAGCTGACTGTAGTGGAATTTTGCATATACTGTTTGAATATACGGTTCCTCTGGGCAGCCATTAACCTTCCCCTCTGTGGGTGTTAAAACTCAGTAAAACCTTTCCTGTGTGTACCCTAACCCTAGACAAATCTATTGTATATCTGTTTATCTGCTGAAACTACGACCAGCAAAAGAATTCCTTTAAAACTAATAACTAACTCTAATTAGAAATGTGAGGTTTTCGTATCCATTGTGGAGAGTCTAGCACCAAGTAACAGATGAGCTGTGAAGTGAATGCAATGAACAATGCTAATCAGAACCATGATTGTCAACAAAGCTGGCTGAAGCACCATCTTCCCCTGCCCCACACCACCAAATACACTCTTTCATTCCATTAGTCTTTCAAGTAGATGTGTTTTCATTTTCCAAACTTTTCTCTGATACTTTTATCAAAATTTTATTCATATTCATTTTTCATGTTTGTTTCCAAAATAAGTCCTATTTTGAAAATGGAATATTTCAGTTTTGAAAAAAAAAATTCCTACCCTGTGACAAAGCTGGCCCGCCAAAATTGGCAGTGCAAACCCTGTATGCCTCCTCTAAACCCTGCAAGATGGTGACCAACCAACCAACCACAGAAAAGGATTGAAGGTACAATGATGGACAAGCAGACAAATGCAAATAGAGAAGTTCAATAACTGAAAATGAAGGCAAAAAGAGAGGTACTGGAATGGAATATTTGAAAAAGGAAAACAAAAAGAGAAGAGTATGATGACTGCACAGGAAAAGGAGTGAGGTGGTTGAACACCAAGAAAAAAAAAAGGAAAGGAAGAAAGACTATATACCTATACAAAGAGAGAGATCGTCTCAATAGTGATCAATAGCAGAACATAAGGAAAACCACCAAAAATGAAGAATCAATAAACTAATGCTTTTTGTTACTGCTGAAAAAGTTTTAAAACATCTTTTTGTATTTTAGGACCAGTTTAGTTTAAGAAAAGTCTGTTTTTTGACCAAAAGTATTTTTGTTTGAAACATTTTCACCAGCTCTATTTGTCACCTTTCAGAATTTGCTGCAACTGGCAAAGTTTGGTAGTGAAGATGGTGCTTTCCTTGGCTAACACAAATCCATGCTGCAGTTTCTAAACCATCATTAAAGTTTTTCTTCTGTAACTTGAATTTGCAGGCAGGCCAACATTGAAACATTCTGTTTGCTGTCATTTTTCCAGATTCTCTTGCATTTGTTTTTAAGCTGAGAAAGTACAATCAAGGATTGACTAATGCCATTTATATTACAAAAAAATGTCACCTGCTGTATTGAGTTTGGATTATCTGAAACTCAGGTTTAGAAATTGGGCTGGAAATTGTTCAAGAGCAGGCTTTCTTGAGAGAGGTTCAATAGTTCCATGGATTTGGCTAGGTAAGAAATATTTCAAAAATAACTTTTCTTGTGGTAGCTGGGTATCTCTGCTTCCAGTGTAAGGTGAAACCAATAAGAAAAAAGGTTCTGCAATAATTTAAATAATTTATAACTCACCAATTAAGGTAACCACATTTTCTCAATCCCCCGTATAGGTTCAATTCTGACATAGGTTTAGTTTGGCAGATGGGTGAAAGTTTGATATGTTGTTTTTTATCTGAACCACATGGTTTGCCTCCCCTATATGCTCTTTTAATTTTTTTTTGAGAATAATTCTCCCTTCCTATTTAAATAGAACCATGTAAAACATTAACAACCAAACCAGAAATCATACACAACCTGCCTGTTTCAAATACAAAATAAAACCTCAACCAGGCTCTTGGAAATGTTCACACACACACTATGAACTATGGACCAACTTTAGTTTTGTGTCAACACTCATGACTTCATGTGAAATCAAGTCACATGGTGGCAGCAACTGAATTTTACTTTATTTGTCAAACCCAAAACTCAAGCTAAAATTCAGGAGGAGCAAGAAGTCGTCTCACAAACTGGAACTGATTAAAATATTTACATAGCTCTCCCTATTATCTGAAATCAGACTTTTGTAGGACTTTCTTTGTGAACAGTCAAGGGTAAGATGTTTAAAATCTACCACTTGCCTTCCCATACTTCTAACAAAAAAAACCTGGCAGAACTCTCGTCTTTTGTTTCAAGGCTTGTCTCTTGAGTTTAACACACATTTTTTGTACCAGTCAGTAATTGCTCTCTATCACTTTGCTTATTTCTTGCTCTTGGAAAGGGGTAGGGACTGTCTTTTTCTCATATGTCTGTGAGGAGCACTTTGGTTGATACATTTTCCACATTATTTATTTAAGGAAAAAATTTACAAAATGGTAGCCAATTTCACAGAGTGCGGATTTCATCAAAGTTTGGTTTGTTCCAAGCTGTGCATCTCTATTTTGCTAAAATATGTTGTGAACTCATCCCCTTCCTGGGATTTGGCTTAATTATTAATTTAACACAACGTATACAACAACTGCAGCCCAAAGCTAGTCCCAAGGATTGGCTCTTCTTAAGGTTTCTCCCAGAGGACTGCTCAGCCCTGGACCCTATATTCCTTCACTCAGAAGGCCACTCTCTCATCTCCCTGGCATCCAAGTGTGATTAACAAACTGCACCTACCACAAATGAACCAACAGATTTTAAGTAGTCTCTCCTGGCAATATTCCAACATCAGCTAATAGGCCATGGCAGTGCATACAAACCTCCATGGTATACAATATTTAACATATAACTCCAAAAATATTAGCTTCAAAATTCAGTTTGATTCATACAGCACAGTGATTGGGGTATCATTTGGATGAAAATGATTTTTTACTCCCAACTGGGTTTCCAGAAGGAAGGCCTAATCTTTAACACCAAGATCATCTGGCACCTTTAATCTTCTTTAGGGACACATTGTCAAAGCGTCAGTAGGGATTAGCTCCACAGCCCATGTTAGAGTCAATAGGAGTTATGTAGTTAGATCACTGTGTCCCTGTGAAAATTTACCTCTTAGTTTTTTAAACTATACTGCCTCATTACGCAGAAGTGAAGAGGATCCCTCTGATAGTTTATATAGATAGCAGATTTGCGGGGTGTTTTTTTTTTCTTTTTTTCTGTATCTCCTTTTGATTAGCTGACTATTTCTTGTTAAGCAATAATGGGAAAACATTCCTTCAGGGTTTCTTTCAGCTACAGTCATCTTTTCTGTGAAAGTACAAGAGGGAGAATGCAAAGAAGATCTGTCCTGTGAAACTTATCTCTTTGATTAACATTAGAAATTCTGCTGGTTGTTTTATCAAATTAATGTAACTTTCAAGGGGCGGAAAAGAGCAATGCTGATTTGGAATAATAGACTTTAATTAGGGCGAGTGTTGCAGTCACAGGACTTTGTCCTGTGTGTGTTTTCAGATCTCCCGTCATCCCAATATCTGAAAACTAATTACAACCCTTAAACAGTAAATTTGTATTTTAGAGATATTGACAAGAGAACTATACCACAAAAGGCCTCCTTTTTAATTGCATCTTTATACCCCCTCCTATATGCTTTCTGCCAACACTAATATTCTTCCTTTGTTCTTTCTTTCTTCTTCTTCTTCTGTTTACTAGAGATGAGCGAAAGCTGCTAAATTTGGATTTGGATCTGTTTCAAACACCTCAGTGTTGCTGGGTTCCTGGCTCCAGAGCTTTGTCTTTAGGTCCATCCCTCGCTGTTTTATTTCTCTTAGTTCCTAACAGAAGTTCCCTCATACTTCTCTTTCTCCCTTTAACCAGGAACTAGCGGCTGCTAAGTATCATTGCTACTTGTGTCTTGGTAGAGCAGTCATGATATAAATGTAGGGCTGCCGGGTGGTTTAAATCCATCTTATTTGGAGGGATGCAGGGTCAAGAGGTAGAGGGGTCAGGAAGTGGTGGGAATCACCAGAGGAACATAAACGATTAGGTGCCAGTGAGGGCACTCTGACATCTTTTCCAAGTGCACCATGTACCCCTTCATGTGCCTGATCAGCTCTGCTTTGTTAGGCCCAGTTTCTCCCTGCTCTACTCTTTGGTGTGTTCACATACACCAGCAATGCTAGATTTGCACTGCCCATTGGACGGTGGCTGCGCCCAGTACACAGATGTAAGGAGAAGGAAGACTCCTTGTATATTTCCCTACCCGTGCACTTTTGCACATGCAGTGCCAACCGCAATCTGTCCACAATGTAGAGTAAGGTAGTTACAGGCTTAATCGTTACCTCTGTCCATGTCATCAGACAGGTTTCAGAGCGGTAGCTGTGTTAGTCTGTATCAGCAAAAGAAATAAGGAATCCTACTTTTGCATAGATGTTTAGTATTCTTATCTGTTAGGTCTGCCTGAATGTGTGTTTAGTTAGTTTAAAAAAAAAATCTTGGATCAGGGATCAGATTGGTTGGAGTGGAGAGTTTTGTTATTGTTGTGGGTTGTGGAAAACATCATTGAAGCTGGTGGGTATAACTGTCACCCTTCACCTATAATAACTGTCAGAAACAGTTACCGTCCTTTATAGCAGCTCCTCTTCTCCTCCCCGCTCTGGCCACTCCCCAACAAAGACATATGCAAGTCCACTCAGAATTAGAACTACGTGGGTCTCCACTTTGTTTGGGGGAAAGATTTGTGGGTGGGGAAGGAAAGAGATATGGACAGACTCAGAAAGAGGCGCACAGAAACAAACTGGGAAGGAAGCTACAGACAGTCAGGGCAAGCCCAGTGTTATGCTGGCTAAAAGTAGCTTGGGGCTGTAAGCAAAGAAACTTTATCCTATTGTTTGGCTCCTCCTGTGTTTTGGGAAACAGGACTTTGTACAATGCGTGTAAATAAACAAGACTGCAGCAAAGATACCTGACTCCATCATCAATTTCTTTTCCCAGCTGGAACAACCTGCAAGACCCCCAAATTTTTGGCTAGCTATTTGGGCCAAAAGGGGTAACATTATGCAACTCAGTCACCATCCCCAGTCCAAGTGTGTGTGTGTGTGTGTGTGTGTGTGTGTCTGCTAAAATTATCAGAGATGAAATAATGTAAACACCAATATTGTCAACTACGATTAAGTTTCAGAATCCACACTAGGATTGCCAGGTGTCCAGTTTTTGACTGGAACGCTGAGCCGAAAAGGGACCCTGGCGGCTCTGGTCAGCGGCCGTTAAAAGTCCGGTCGGTGGCACAGGCGGGCTCCCTACATGGCTCCATGCTACTCCCGGGAAGCTGCCAGCATTTCCCTCTGGCTCCTAGGTGGAGGGAGGCCATGGGGGGCATTGCATGCTGCCCCCAGCTCCAGCTCAACTGCTCCCATTGGCCATGGTTCACACACACACGCGCACACACACACACCATGGCCAATGGGAGCTGAGGGGGCAGTACCTGCAGGCTTGGGCAGTGCGAAGAGCCACGTGGTCAAGCCTCTGCTTTAGGAGATGGAGGGAGATGCCAAGAGCTTCCCGGGAGCCATGTGAGGTAACTGCCACCCAGAGCCCGCACACCCCAACCCCCTGACCCAGCCCAGATCCCTCTCCTGCACCCTGAACGCCTCATTTCTGGCCCTACCACAGAGCCCATACCCCCAGCCGAGAGCCCATACCCACCCCTACACCCCAAACCCCTGCCTCAGCATGGAGCCCTCCGTGCACCCCAAACTCCTCATTGCCTATCCCACCCCAGAGCCAATATCTCCAGTCAGAGCCCTCATCCAGAGCACCACAACCCCCTGCCTCATCCCGGATCCCCCTCCTGCACCCTGAACCCCTCATTTCTGGCCCCACCCTGGAGCCAGCACCCAGAGCCCATACCCCCTCCCACATTCCAAACCCATTCCTCAGCCTGGAGCCCTCTCCTGCACCCTAAACCCCTCATCTCCAGCCCCACCCCAGAGCCCGGACTCCCAGCTGGAGCCCTCACCAGTGAGTGAGCAAGGGTGGGGGAGAGTGAGCGACGGAGGGAGGGGGATGGAGTGAGTGGGGGCATCGCCTTCTAAAAGGAGCGGGGGGAGGGCAAAGGTGTTCGGTTTTCTGCAAATAGAAAAGTTGGTAACCCTAATCCACACCCAATCAAGATAAACTGGGCAGCTCACACTTCTCTTAGCTAATGAGTCAGCTCTCTTGCCAAAGACTCAGGAGAACAGCACTACATTGGGTTATGTTTGGAAAGTTTTATTTTCAGCTTTAAGGGACAGAAACTTAACTTTGTCAAATGAAATCTTATTTTTTTTCCAGGATAGATGCTGGAGAGGCATCATATAGGTATTAGTAAAACATTCCCTGAATAGTGGCTTACTCTGACCCCTGTCTACAATATTATAATAATCAAAGTAACTCAAGTATAGGCAGGCATACACCATATATGCCCTGGCACAGAATTCTTAACTTCCTGCAGGTAATTTTTCTTAATATGAGAGCAGCAAGAATTTTTCTGTCTTCCTTTTATTAATACTTAACTTTTACTTGCCCAACATGGGACACCCTAATGAGGTCTAAATTTCAGAAAATGCTGAGCATCCTCCCTGTGAAAGTCAGATCCCTTTTAGGTGTCTCACATTGGGCACCACAAAAATTAAGGAACAAAAATACTAGAAAATGTTGGCTACATAATTTAACTTCACTTGTTGTGTTAATGAACACATGGTCTGAAAGAACATTTACTTATGTAGATTAGGACAATATTGTGGTTCAATTCATTCCTAACAAGGAAGTTTATGTTTGGGGGAATAAAACTAGATTTGATCAGGTTTTGTGTTAAAATTACTGTTCCTGTTTATTCTTCGGGGTGGATGATTTAAAAAAAAATGTAAGGAACACAATTCTAGTTATCATGACATTTTTTTTACACTGGATAAAGGAGTCACTGAAATATATGTATTATAGTTTGAATTCCTGAATACAATTCTGAAGCATTGTAGTTACAAACTTTATTTATGGTGGACCTTTTTCGTCTGGAAAGATGCTTGCTATAGAGTCTTGTCAAAAGTGTCTGTTTTTTCATACAAAAATGTATTGGCGCTTGGCGCTTACCCCACTCAACATCAGGAGGAATATTTACTTCTTGCCACAAAGGAAGCACTCTATTTAGAAATCTGAATTCTGTTATGCATTTAAAAGCAATATGTCATACAAAATAAGTAGGCGCTTTCTGAAGCAGCACAGAGGACAGAGGGTGCTTGTTGTCAAGTGGGAATTCCACACTTTTTGTAAACTTCTGATTGTAAGCCCTAGGCTGTTACAGAGATAATCGGCCTCAGGAAGGATGGTGACAACTGCAATGCTCAGATGCTACGCTACTGTCTATGCCTTGCTGAGCAATCCTCTAAGCATCACCCATGGCAGTTTGGAAACGTCATCTCTAGAGCATCTCAAGAGGAAGAACCTGAAAATATAACAGGAAAGGAATAGCCGGGGAAAGGCAGTGACTAGTTTTGCTATTTTAGGCAGGCAAAGGATGAGGGCTTTATTTCAAAGTGTTATATATATGCTAAGTAACAGAAATATATATTACAATCTATAAAACCAGTTATTAGAAATCCTTACTACTGTTTCTTATTCAATTGTTTTCAAACTCAATTCCCATTTTTTTCGGTGCCCATTGAAATCAACTGAGGGACTTCACTAGGTATTGATCAGGCCTATAAATAAATAATGATCATCCTTACTTTAACATACATTTTGTTTGTGTCTTGTATAGTCATCAAATTTTCATGAAGCTCTGAATGCAAACAATAGGTCTTTCAACAGGAGTTACATGCCTGTATCTAGAGGCAGAGTTTGCCCCTGATTTGCAGATTTATGAATCCAGAATATTACCAATTCTATGATATGTATGATATTCCAGGGTGCAATCCAGGGGCTGTGTGACCACCTGCCCTGCAACCTTGGGAACCTTACGATGCTATGCTGTGGTAAATCCCAACCTGGGCAGCATACAGATCACACTTGCAGTGTCTGTATAGCTGCATCCTGCCAGTACACTTCAGTTGCACTCTGGCCTTGGTTATCACTTGCAGGATGACTCCAACATGCTCCCAGTCACGGATTTTCCCAAAATATGTATGTTCTGTCCAGCCCTCTCCTGGACAGTCCAAATATTGGCGGTCCATTGCCCCTGTAAGGAATCAATGGACAACGGTTTGCTACCTCAAATTGAGTTACCCACACAGTTCAGTTTAAAGACAACACTGGATTAGTTTTGATTAAAGAATAAAACAAGTTGATTTAACCACAAAGAGAGATTTTAAGTGAGTACAACTATAAGGCTTTAAACACACAAATGCTTACAAGAGAAATAAAGATAAAACATGTTTAAAGTAACTAAATCTTAACTAGATTTGGTTCAAGGTAAAATCCTTACCATGTGTTTCCAGCAATAGTGCTGACCAAATTCTTAAGTGAGGATCTGCCCCCAAAGTTCCAAGGGCTGGTTCCTTTGTTTTCTCAGGTGAGAGAGAGAAAAAGAAAGAGAATTGAAATCTGGGGTGTTTTAGCTGCAGCCTTTTATAGTCCAGTCACCTTTGAAATGCATTTTCCTGAGGGTTACCCCTAGATAAACTTCCTGCCAGCTGTGAGGATGGAGACATGGAGTCTCATGGTGAAAGAGGTTCCATGCTCTTGTTTGTTAAAATACAAATCAATCTGTTCTTGCCCCTCTTAGCTGGCAAAGAATGGTCACTTGACCGGTTATTGTCTATCAACTATGATGACACCTGGCTAGAGGCGTCAGCTTGTCCTTTGTCTTTGAAAAACTTGTTTACCCACTCCCAAGCTAATCCGATAAAAACATTTTAGTCATAAATTCATCTTATGTTCATAACTTTACAAATAATGTTGCTACATTCATTTATTTCACCATGATATTATTGACCAGTGAGTTATGCATTTTCAAATGACCCTTCACAAGGCATATTCTGTAAAAAGAGTATTACAATGATGCGTAAGTTGCGAATACAGGGGTGCATTCCTTCACATGCTTAAAATTTGCTATTTCATCAGACTGGATCTCATGTTAGGTATTAGATTAAAATCACACCTATCCAATTCAGATTACCTTTGGAATGCAGGGGAAAGAAGATCTTCAGAGATGCAATTTAATTTCTAATAATTCACTTTTTAAAATTTCTTATTTAAACAGTGGCTTTAACAGTATGTGTTAGCCTGTTTTATTTAAAATAATATTTACCTTTTATATGTTAAAAATCTTTGATTTTTCCCATGATTGTCAATGGCTAATTGCATTTCCTGTTTTCTATTCATCATTCTTGTTTAGAATATTTAAGGCATGTTTTGCTTTATGTCAATAATTTACTTCCCTTGTAGTTCAATGTAGTTATTAGGATATCTTTTTTTATGCCCGTACAGCTGGCAGGAGATTTTTCTTTAAGTATAACCCCATTGTTGGATTTTTCCTTTAACCTTTGTCGAGAGGTAATCAAAATTGTACAATTTTGGTGTCTTGATGATGATACTGATCTTGGCCATCATGTCCAGCCAGAAGTATGCAGGCAATACATTAACCTTTTAAATGCTGACATTTTTGATAGGCTGACTATTTTCAATTCTTGCTCACAGGTTGCTTGGGGGATAGAGAAGTGGGAAAGGAAATTGGCCAGCCAAGTCGATGAAGAACATGGAAAAGGTCAGAGTGAATTAGGTACAGTACTGATTTTCACAGAATGTATGAAGGATTTTAAAACCTCATTCTTGTGAAAAAGATTGTAATAAGAACAGGATATGGCATAAGATTTGAATCTTCAGATAAGGTTGTAAGGGGAGATAAATAAATATGGGTGAAATGTCACTGGCAAAGAAAAACATTGAGAGTCTAATATGCATTTTGAAATTGGCACAGTATCATCAGATTAATATTGGCTGACAGACCCACCAGTATTTTGGGTTGCTCAGCTGCTGCGTTTTGATTGGTAATTAAAAATAGCAATGACCACACATGGTTTTCCTGCAGTCATTAGTGGCTCCAAATATGTAGCAAAATTGTAAAGGTTATCCAGCATGATCCTGTACTATGCATGGGTTCTGTAAGAGTATCTAGGAAAGATCCTTGCATAAAGCATGAGTAGTTATCCTTGTACCATCCATTCATGATCCTGGGACTTTTCCCAATATAGATTACTATTAATTCCTACAAAATGGTGCCTCAAAATTCAACATAGGGGGTCAACATTCATTTGTAGGCAGATGCATCTCAAATCAATGCAATTATTGCACTTGATTACAACAGCTCTGAATTGGGCTCACTCTGGAGAATTTCCATTGACTTCAATAGACTTTGGATCAGGTTCTGAGTACACATGATAATAATATGATAGTCCGAGGGCTGAGAAATATGTATGCACTTAGAGTATCTTAGAAGGATGATAATCACCCCCTTTATGGAGGATACTGTACAGCCTCTCTTATATAGCTCTCCCCAAGGAGCTGATTTTCATTCTAAGTAGGGATTATTCAAGTCACTCGTTGAATTGATAGTGCAGAATTGCACAGAATTAATTGGAAAATTGGCAGACTCCAGCTGCACTGATCTATGTACACCTCCAGCCAAGGTAGAAGAAATGCTCCTTAGATTCTTGGCTTCAGAGAAGGACTAAGGCTCTAGCTAACTTGGACACCTGCATTCAGGAAATCTTAATTAAACCTCCCTGAATACAAATTACAAGATGAGTGTTGAAAGTATTTACAGCACCTGGATGCCCACACCAAAATGTACTCAATTTTCTACATTTTCAAGGGAAATAATTTTGGTTTGAAACAGATTTGAACAGCGGCCTAATGATATCAGCTGATCAAATGATTCCATTTTTTTAGTACTATTTAAAACTATCAGCGGACGTTCTGTATTTATACTGCCCGCACCACTGAAGAAAGAGCTCAGCACAATACTAACTGCATGATTAATGTCAAGCATTTCAGGTGCACCCAAATACAACATACCTGCTGAAATACAGAATGCACCCAGGTACATCCTAACAGGTCATTGATTTTGTTGTGTATTTGGTTGTCATGGTTTTGTTGCTATGGCAACTGAGTTAGATTATTATGGGCTAGCTCAACCGGTTTCAACCGGCTGAGGTGCTCTCTGTATATATGTAAATAAAATGGAGGTTTTGGTTAGCTGCCTGCTCTCTGGCCTCAAGTGATTGCTTCCTACACCGGCTGCCCCAAGGATATAACACTGGCGACGAGGGTGAGACTCCGGTGCTGCTCCAGTAACAGAAGGAAGTAGAAGTTAAGGTAAAGAACAAACAAACAAAAAAGCTGCTTGTTGCACTGACTGTGAAAGTGAAACTAAAAATCATGGCTACTCTGACCAGGCCCCTGGAGCCTTTTGATGAGAATACAGAGCAGTGGCATGTGTATACTGAGCGTTTTGAGCTTTTTGGTATTGCAAATGACATTACAGAAGCAAAGAAGGTGCCAATATTCTTAACTGTTGTAGGGGCTAAAACCTACTCTCTGCTACGCAGCTTACTACACCCTGTTAAGCCTGAGACTAAATCTTACAGTGACATTGTGGAAATCCTGGGGTCTCATTTCTCCCCAAAACCACTGGTAATTGCTGAAAGATATAGGTTCCACAAAAGAGACCAAAAGGAAGATGAAACAGTTGTACAATTTGTAGCCATTTTAAAAAAGCTAGCAGAACACTGGGAATTTAAAGAAATGTTACATGATGCCCTGCGTGACAGGTTAGTGTGTGGCCTGTACAGTGAAGCTATACGGAAGCGCCTACTGACAGAGGCTCAGCTTACCTTACAGAAGGCTGTTGATATTGCTGTCTCCATGGAACTGGCTACAAGGGAGGCAGAATACATCGGTGCACCCCCTAGGGTGCAAAAAGTGTCACAAGAACCGACCCACAAAACTGTGCAGAGTCAAGAATGTTACCGCTGTGGTAAGCCGGGTCACCAGGCATCAGAATGCTGGTGTAAGGACCTGGTGTGTCGACACTGTGGCAAAAAGGGACACATTGAGTGTGCCTGTAAACAAAAGAAAAAGAGGCCTGTGGTCTGGCCGACAAAAAGAGGAACCCTGCATACCCTAGAGCAGACCCAGGATGATCAAGGTGACACCTCATCGCAAGAGGAAGTGCCACTGCATGTTTTGTCTTTGGCAATGGGCTCACATGAATACTGGGTAACCCCGTTATTGGATGGCAAACGTATACGCATGGAACTGGACACCAGTGCAGCCGTCTCACTGATCTCCGAGACTGTGTATAAAGAAAAGCTACAGCATCTTCCGCTTAAGGCAACAAAAACTGTTCTGAAGACGTATACGGGAGAAGCTGTGCCTATGCTGGGCACTATTGATGTTAAGGTGGAGCTCAATGGACAGGTGGCTAAATTGCCACTGTTTGTGGTGAGAGGTAACTACCCAGCCTTAATGGGTAGGTCTTGGCTTGGGAAGATTCAACTGAACTGGGCAGAAGTGCACCGGATGACTAAAGAAGAAACCAGTCTAACCCCTATACTAAGGAAACATGCTGCTGTTTTTGGAGATGATTTGGGAAGTATGAAGGGAATCACTGTGACATTGAACATTAAACCTGGCAGTCCACCAAAATATCTGAAAGCCCGAACTGTGCCACATGCCATCAGGCCAAAAGTTGAAGCAGACCTGGAGCGCCTGGTCACCAATGGAGTCCTAATACCAGTTACCCATAGCTCATGGGCCACTCCTATCGTTCCAATCGTGAAGAAAGATGGCTCTCTCCGGATTTGCGGTGATTTTAAAGTCACTGTCAACCCAGTGTTGTGTGCAGAGCAATACCCGCTTCCCCGCGTCGATGACCTCTTCGCAGGCCTGGCTGGGGGACAAAAGTTCAGTAAGATTGATCTGAGTCAAGCATATTTACAGATGCACGTCGATGAAAAGTCCCAAGAGCTGTTGACTATTGTGACTCATAAGGGGCTTTATCGATACTGTCGTCTACCCTTCGGAATAACATCTGCTCCCGCCCTGTTCCAGAGGGCTATGGACCAGATCTTGTGTGGCTTGTCAGGAGTTCAGTGCTATCTGGATGATATCCTGGTCACTGGAAGAAATGAAGAGGATCACTTAAAGAATTTAGAGGCTACCCTACAAAGACTGGAAGAGTATGGCCTACGAGTTCGCAAAGACAAGTGTGAATTCTTCAAGCCCTCTGTTGAATATTTGGGACATATCATTGATTCTGCAGGTCTTCATAAGGCCCCTGCAAAAGTTAAAGCTATTGTGGAGGCTCCCCCACCTCGAAATGTAAGCCAGCTGCGCTCGTTTCTAGGACTCCTGAACTATTATGGAAAGTTCATCTCACAGTTAGCCACACTGCTAAAACCACTTCATGAGCTCCTTGGGCAGAACAAGGCCTGGAAGTGGATTGAAGCCTGTAATGTTGCGTTTAACAAAGCTAAGGATGCATTGCTAAATTCTGAAGTTCTAACGCACTTTGATCCATCCTTACCACTGCAATTGGCCTGCGATGCCTCCCCTTATGGAGTGGGAGCAGTCGTGTCACATATTATGCCTTCAGGAGAAGAGAGACCTATTGCTTTTGCTTCACGCACTCTAAGCAAAGCAGAAACTAACTACGCCCAAATCGAACGTGAGGCATTAGGAATTGTTTTTGGAATTCGGAAGTTTCATCAGTACCTGTTTGGGCGAAAATTTACTCTTCTCACAGACCATCGACCTCTGACATCAATTTTTGGACCTTACACAGGCATTCCCCCATTAGCTGCTAGTCGTATGCAACGTTGGGCATTGTTACTTTCAGCACACACATATGAAATCAAATATCGGAAATCCACTCTACACGGCAATGCAGATGGCCTCTCAAGGTTGCCTTTGCCGGTCAAACACCAAGATAGTGCCCACAAGGAAATCTTCTACTTTGAACAGGTAGAGAATACACCCATCACTGCTACTCAGATAAAGAAGGCAACTCGCGTTGACCCAGTATTGTCCCACGTTATGGACCTGGTGATGCATGGAACATCTCGACAAACCTCTCCGGTCTCATCCGACCTTGTTCCCTACATGTCCAAGCGGACGGAGTTATCGGTCCAATCTGGTTGTTTGTTGTGGGGGAGACGTGTCATTATTCCACCACCACTGAGATCACAGATGTTAGAACAGCTACATTCCGGTCACTGTGGAATAGTGCGCATGAAGGAAATTGCACGAAGCTATTTTTGGTGGCCTGGACTGGACAGCGCTATTGAAGAGAAGGCAAAAGCTTGTATGTCATGTCAGGGTGTGAGGAATGCACCCCAGTGGGCACCCCTACACCCATGGGACTGGCCTGAAAACCCGTGGCAACGTATTCACGTTGACTTTGCTGGCCCCCTTGAAGGAAGCATGTTCTTGGTGGCAATAGATGCCCATTCTAAATGGCCAGAAGTCTCTATAATGCAGTCCACTTCTGCAGAGAGTACTATCCAAAAACTACGAGGACTCTTTAGTCGTTTTGGTCTGCCAGAACAACTTGTGAGCGACAACGGACCGCAGTTCGTTTCTCAGGAGTTTCAAAATTTTATGAAAGCAAATGGGATACACCACGTCACGTCAGCACCATATCATCCGTCCACCAACGGATTAGCTGAAAGATTTGTGCAGACAATGAAAAACGCTTTGAAATCAGCAAGGGGACAACACTCCATTCAAAAGCGTCTGGATACCTTTTTACTTTCCTACAGAAACACACCTCATGCTACGACCCACGCATCTCCGGCCTTTCTAATGATGGGACGACAGCTGCGCACTTGCTTTGATCTGCTGAAACCTTCTGAACCCCGACAAATTGTGCAACATCAGCAGCAATATCAAGTCATCAGACGGGCACCCAGAGCAAAAGACCGAACCTTTAGCCCGGGACAGCCAGTTTTGGCTCGGAATTATACTTCCAGAGCTAAATGGGTTCCGGCCACAGTCATCACTCAAACAGGACCTGTTTCCTACACAGTCCGGACTGCAGGGAATCTTACCTGGCGGCGACATGTAGATCAGCTGTTGCCAGGTCATGCCAGTCCTCAGGACCCATCTGCAGTTGAGGGGTCTGACTTCACCTCTTCTGGTGAGGGATCGAATCACGAGTCACCTGTTTCTGACTGTTCTCCTCCATTACTGCCGGCGGCTGAGATACCCCTTTGCCCAGCACGAGCTGATACCACCTCCTCACCTGTTCGTGCTGCGGACCCTGAGCCCCTAGTGCTTTCGGGTGCAATAACACCAGTAGTTCGCCGTAATCCACCTAGAGACAGAAGGCCTCCTCATCGGCTGGACCTTTAGCTAGGGCGAACCCACGGTTATGGGGCAAAATAATCCCCAGGGTTTAGCCGGGAATGGAGGCAGTCTACCCTCCTTCTCTAGTCTAGTGTGTGTTTTATTTAGGGGATGTTCTTATTAGGGGGGGAGGAATATGTTGTGTATTTGGTTGTCATGGTTTTGTTGCTATGGCAACTGAGTTAGATTATTATGGGCTAGCTCAACCGGTTTCAACCAGCTGAGGTGCTCTCTGTATATATGTAAATAAAATGGAGGTTTTGGTTAGCTGCCTGCTCTCTGGCCTCAAGTGATTGCTTCCTACACCGGCTGCCCCAAGGATATAACAGATTTCAGTGGGAAAATACCAGAACACGGCAGGTGAAAAAGAAGAGGTTACAATCTTTCACAAAGGAGTGAAACATGTATTTGATTGCTTCTCTTCCTATAAGACAGTTGAGAAACCTTCTCCAGAAGAGCTAGATGGATCCCGATAAATGGAATATAGAACACGGAGAAGCTGGACGTACTGTATTTTCTATCATGGCTTCAGACTCTCTGTTCTCCTGTGAACTCGTATTTTATTAGATCTGCAAGGTATGGCAAAAGATGCCACCAGACACTGAGGTCACTGAAAGCCACATGGCCTGCAAGTGTATAACCAACAACACTACATGGCCCTTAAGTGATGGATTTGCTCAGTACCTTGCAGCGCCCGGGGCCACAAAAAAATTTAAATGAAAAATATAATAGGCCAAATTTTTCAACAATGTGTCTAAAATGCATACACAAACATTCAGTTTAATATTATTTTCCCGGGTGTAGTTGCAGAACCACCAAATGTCCTGAGACTTTGCAAAACTTTTGAGGAAACCTCCAGAAGCTTGAGGCTCAGGCCAAAATCCTGAGGATAGGACTTATACTAAATATTGTATATTGTATAGTGGGGATGCTGAGAACCATTGAACCAAACTGTAAAGCCTGTATATGATGGAAACCACTTCAAGCCAGGGGGTGCAGCAGCACCCCCAGCGTCACTAGTTCCAGCACCTATGTGTTCATTCAGATTTTGAAATGACTGAATGGAGAAAAACTTGCTACATTAAACTCAAGGACCCAAATCCATCCTGAAACTCCATTGACTCCAGGTCTCCCTGCTGTTCCTTACGGGGGAAAAAAGGCTTTTGAAAATATTGAAATCACCCACTTAAGAACATGTTAGCCAGTCAGAGAGGATGCCCTTAATTTCAGTGGCTTCAACAATCCACCAAAACAGAAGTGTTCTTCACTTTGTAATCAGATGAAAGCATTTTTACAGCCACTTTTTTGAACACTTCTGGAGGTACAACCAAAGGATTCCTAAAGTTATTGACTTCAAAGTCCTCATATTGACGAAAGAGCCTTCTACCCATTTTCTGTTATTTTGCCAGTTTGAGCCTTTTTAGGCCTGTTTTGGAAATGGAGCTGTTTCAGACGTTCAGAGGTGAAGTGGAGAGCTCCAGCACTAACTGAAGAAAAGTATCTTTGTTTGGCTCTCCATTTCATACTGTATATAATATTACACAGATGGTACTGGACACTAGCCAAACTGGCTATAGCATGATTCCCTCTGGTGGAGGCTGGCAGGGTATCTCCAGGATGATGTTCTGTCTTTCTCTCTCTCTTTACATTCTGTGACTTTCTCCCTAGATCTAATGTTTTTCTGGCATAGCATGTCCAACATAATTAATAATCCCACTTGCTTCAAGCCTACACTTTTACTTTCATTAAACTTCTCATCTTTTGGAAGTTCTTACTTCTACACAGCCTCTGTGGGTTCCCCTGGCAAGTCTCACTGCCAAGAGGGGAAAAAAACCTGTCATTGAATATCTAAGGAACCTTTTTACTGTTTTTGAATGGGTACAAGGTCCATCTTTAATTGCCAGCTCTGAAAGAAGCTTCTATATGCCAAGGGAAACATCATGAAGTTCCAATTAAGCTGGAGTTCAGTTTTATGAGCTGAAAACTTAACTCCACACGTGGACTATGAGATTTTGGCTTTAACTTGAAGGCCTCTAAAGGACTGGTTCTCCATTACCCATCAGAGCTTCTGGCTCCCTTTATACTGTTGTCCCTTTGACCAAGTGGTAGACAGAGTTTGGGCTTTGCAGGATAGTTTCCCTTTGGGTGAGAAATCGGTGAGACAGAGTCAGAGACATTTTGTAAATAAACTAATGACACAACATAAATACTCTAAGGTCCCGGTTCCCTGACTGGCAGCAAGAACAAACAACATACAGCCCGCTCTCTAGCTGCAGAATCCTCAGGCCGGGCAGCATGGCCCAATCCCACAAAACAGTTCTGTTTGCCTCCAGGGACCTGCATAGACTCTCTGCTGATTGTCTATGCAACACTTTTGTCCTAGTCCCCACCCCTGAATTTGAAACCTGGAAAAACCCTGATAGTGCCACACTCCCCTCCTTGTCTGCAGCTGTTTTTTTACTACAAAAAGGAGCTTCAGCTGAGTGCTTAATTCACTTTAAGGAAGCCTGTGATCCCCTTTGCTGCCAAGACCCTTAGGCTATGTCTACACAGCCCACGACAGCCAGCCTGGGTCAACAGGCTCAGGATCACAGGGCGCATGCTGCTGCACCAAAAACAGCTGTGTAGATGCTGCAGCTCAGACTGGAGGTTGGGCTCTGAAGCCTAGCGAGAGGGATGGGCTTCAGAGCCTAAGCCCCATCTTCAAAGTGCTGTCTACACAGCTGGTTTTAGAGTGCTAGCACAAGCCCAGGTAGCTCAAATCTCTCAACACAAACTGGGAGGCTCACTGCTGCTGGCTGTGTAGACATACCCTTAATGGTGGGTCATTAACACCTTTCATAACAATATTGTCCCATGCTCATAGGTATTTGAGCTTGCATGGGCATGAGGCATTGCCTGTATCTTTGTTTCTATGGCTGTGTGGCTGTGGAGAGACTTCCCTTTTGATCTGAGGATCAACAGAGAATCAACATTTTTTTTCCCAAACACCATAAAAAAAAAACCCATTCTATTTCAGAAGGCTTTTAGCATTTCACCTTTATTTTAAGTATGGTTTTATAGTGATTTTGATTGTTTTAATCTTGTATCTTTGAAGTCATTTTATCCGTATTTCTTTAATTGTAAAGCGTCTAAGATACTAGATAAGTGATATGTATATATTACTGTTATGGATTCTTGTATTCTTCTGATACAAACTTGAACATGCATTCAACAAAGAGGATTTTGTCGTACTGCTTTATACTATTTGTTGCCATTTTTCATAAGCCAAAAATTTGCAGCGCCAATAAAATGTTAATTATAAAATGAAATCGGCCACTGTACAAGTACCTAGGTTCGATAGCACAGGAAAATGGTGAACTCAATGACAAACTCATAAACAGAACTGGAAAGGCATGAACTAAATGGAGAGAAGTGAGCATAATGATCTGCAATAGGAGAATGCCTATCTAATTGAAAAGTAATATCTACAAGATGCTAATTAGTCCTGCACTTTGTTATGGCTCCAAATGCTGGGCACTGAAGAAGAAACAGGAGCAGATCTTGAATACAGTGGAAATGAAAATATTCAGATGAGTGCTTGGAGTTACAAGGATGGACCATGTTTGTTTGGAAAAAACAAATTAGGGGAAGTGTGAAGATGATACCCATGATAGAAAAATGGAGGGAATCCAGATGGCTTGGGCCTGAGAAAAGAATATTGGTAGACTATGTAGGAAACAGGATGTTATACTTAGAAGTGGAGGGTAAGGGAAGGGTTGAAAGACCTAAAACGATATATATATAGATATATATCTATATCTATATCTATATCTATCTATCTATCTATCTATCTATATATAATATTAGCTGCAGAGTTTCTGAGGAACTGCTTCAAGACAACTGGAATGGAGAAAAAGGACTCAAAGAGCCAATCGCATATAGATGGGACCAAGGCTAGGAGAAAAATAACCCAGTATACAGAAGCAGAGAGAGAAACCTTTACCAGCAAATAGTGACAATACTTGCAGATACAGGTATCTAACAATTTTTAATGGCTAGCAGTCCAGCATCAGTGGCGATGGGCAAGTTGATTTAAATAAGATAAAAACTGACCAAGCCTTCTCCCAAAACTTGAACTCAATTTTGTTGGAAGTTCATAAAGTTTTATACACGTGTGTCACCAACCTCAAGCATAGGTATTGGTGTCAACTCTACCTAATATACACACACACACATAATGAATATCACCCTAGAAACTGTTCATGCTGCATTTCCAATCGGATCCAAGCATGAAGTAGTAGAAATCTTTTGAGAAAACCTGTTCCAATTTAGTAGATTCAAGGGGTCATGAGAATTATTTACCTCAACTTTAACTAAACTATATCTGGGTAGTAGTCATCTGAACAGAATCGCTGAGCCTTTTGGCGGTTTGGATGTCAATCGTCTCCATCACCTATTATCTTAATATTATGTTAGGCACAAATGGCTAACATGACAGTAAGAAAAGGAAATACACAGATAAGATGTTATTTAGAGCTTTGAGCAAAGATTACAGTTTCCCCCCATGTGTTTTAATTCTTTCCTGTACAAGCTGAACAGCTCATTAGAAGCATTTACCCAAGATCCGAGCTCAGCTTTGACTTACTTTTCCTGGGAAAAGTTTCCAAGGTTGAATTTGCTAAAATTGGTGACATCTAATGTTACCTGGATCTAATTCATGCTGTTCATTTTACTGTTAACCAAGGGAGAGATTCAGTGGAAGTTACTGGCCCTCTGTTACACAATAGTTCAGCCCAACTAGAAAATCTGTTGTTTAGGAGATAATTTTAGTTTGCATTTGATGTAACAAGGCAATAAATGGCTCCTTTCTGTATTCTCAGAGTTTACCTTGCACGTTTATGAGGTCATTTATTGCCCAATGTACTTATAACTAAGTTAAATTATCACTACTGTATCAAATCTACACTTAGAAAAACGTGTTTTATTCATCCCTTTCTTTATTTTTTTTATTTTTCCTCCCTCCCCTTCAATTGCCAGATCTGCTGAAGAGCTTATTTCCTCCGTGTTGCTTTTCCAGTAGAGTTAGAGCAAATCATATTAAAGGAGCAAAACATTTTGCATGTTAATAGCTACTGGGTTTTATTAGCTACTTGATTTTAATTGGTTAAAATTTTTTAGTTTCTTTTTTCCTTGGGGAAAAAATGAGCTCTTGTTACAATCAATTTTGTTAAAAGGATAATTAATTGCTGTAATATATAAAGTGAAGTGGTTCACTTACTAAAATACTCTATTCTGGAGCCTAACTAGCTTACAATATCCATTATGTTAAAATCACCCAAACTTCAGATTCCCTCATGTACGTGGAAAATAACATGTTAGGTGTGCAGTTCCCTTTGCTTTCCTTCAAGAAACATGAATAGAATGAATGACATGGGTAGGGATTGGATAGTTTGCTATGTAGATTGATATAAAATGTTTCTTTTGAAATGCAAAAAATGACCCATCCCTTATAATTTTCCAGTACGGTACTGTCTTATAATATATGTCAATATGGTACAGGCTGTAGTTTCACGACTTCACTGTGTGTTGAACACACCCAACACCTCACAGGATAGGACCTTTATTCTGTACGCAAGTGGTTCTCGAACTTTTTTCTTTGCAAACCACTTGAAAATTGCTAAGGATCTTGGCAGACCACTTAATGATCTTTCCAAATGTTGTTTATACCATTAGCTAACTATTATAAAGCACTTTGAATAAAAACGCTATATAAAAATAATAAACTTTTTTTGTTCAACGAATAAAAGCACACACTTTTCATATTTTAATATCAGTAGTTTTACCTTTCTAATATGATGGATGTGTACTCTCTTCCCTGCCTTGGCAGCCCCCAAGCTAGGGCTGGGAAGGAGGGGGGGGTCTCACCCTCTCTCCCCCACTGCAGCAGCTCCTGAGCTGGGGCTGGGGCTGGGAAGGAGAGGGGTCTCTCCCCTGCCACAGCAGCCACAGAGCTGAGGCTAGGAAGGAAGGCCTTCTGTCCCTGGCAGCCACTGTCCTGGAGCTGGGGAAAGTCGCCTCTTTATCTGGCCGCCGCAGCCCTGCACATCCCAAATTCCCCCCTCCCACTCTTCTCACCTGACTGCCCCCTCCAACCTACCCCATATTCCCCCCCCCCAAAGCCACCACCTCACCTTAAATGTACATCTTCTCGAGGGTCTAGGCACCTAATTAGTGGAGCCATGCCTGCGCGGCTCCATCAATTAGGTGGGTGGCCCTTCATTCCCTCATGTGGGCTGCCCAGGCGCACACCTTAGAGGGAACTATCTGTGGACCACCTGAATGGAGTAGTCTGAGGACCACAATTTGAGAACCTCTGCTGTCCACCATTTATACTGGCAAAGCATCAAAGCTGGTTAAGATGTCCAAACATGGAGTTTCATGCCTAACTAACCTGATAAGGGGCATTTATGTGCTCATGTGGCTTTCAAAAAGGTGCTAGGTGGCTGTGCACCTTGGGAAGATATTGCAGGGCTATTTGGGCATTGTGGGGATAGCTATGGGGTTAGGTGCTGTACAGTGATTTTCCAATGGCGTGGGAAGGAACCTGACAAGAATTAAGGTGCATAACAGGCTCTCTAAGGTTTTAGATGCTGGTGTCGAGTCTGTGCTACAGAGGCTGCTTGTGCGGTAATCCCCATCTTCTGAAAGTAGACAGATGGACAGTCCAAGAAACACAGACAGTGGTATTAAAATGATTTTTTTAATCTAATAAAGGTGTAAAGAGGGGTAAGGATGGGGATTGCAAAGATGTGTACTACTACCCAAGCTGGAAATTGTACTGCCAGCTCGAAGGGTAGACATACCCTAAGGCACGCACATGTGTGCGCACACACACACACACTGTATACTCCGCTGTGGAGTGACTGTTTATCAGTCCAGTCCCCCTGTTCCATGTTGAGCCGTCTGTTGGACTGACTGGAGCACCAATGTCTCCCCTTGGAAAACAGCCTTTCGGCCTTCCTCTTCCCCTCCGGCCCCTAGCTGGAGCTCCTCTCTCCAGCCTCTGCACATTCAGTTGCCTTCTTCTTTACCTCATTGTGGAGTGTCCACCACTGTTGGTTAATTTCCTCCAGCTCTTTGGAGCCCACAGTGTTTACATCTCTGTCCCTAATCTCTGCTTATGGCTGGCCCACAGTTAAGCAGACCTGTCCCTGAGGAGGAAGGTGATGTGCTGCTGGAACCTTTAATATCACTATTTTGGCTTTTTCCTGGAAGGGGGCGGGGGGAAAGTCACTTTCCTTCTGGACTCATTCAGATTCTGGTTTAGTAAATTTCAACAGCAAAGCAAACTTCCTTGGTTTCCCCTGCCCTTGTTATCAAGTAGCTCTTATCTGAGTTAGAGCTGCTGCCGGTTTTGATATTTACAGGCTAAAGAGGTTCTTTTCACAGCACTGACAGCCAGCAAGTACAGGAAGCTAATTTGTAAAACCAGGTCTTTATTTAACCATGCTATTTAGAGTAACACAACACACTATTTATAATTATACATCAGGTAAAATCGAGAGTCAGACAGAGCCTTTCAACTGCTCTCATGCACCTCAGAAATCCTTTCCATGGGGAGCTGATGATGAGGCACTTGGGTAACACCTTCCCCATTGCCAGATGCTGCCTATTTTGTCACTCACGATTATAGATGCTTTTTGACACGCTCATTTCTTTGTGTAGATTGCAGTGACTTTAAGTCAGTAAATTTTGTCTTTGCAGATCAGTCCACTATGACAAATGCAGCATTAAATGTATGTGATTCAATTCTGAACATTATTAATATGTTACTGGGAAATGTTTCTACTATGAATACCTTTATATTTTGTCAAATGCAAAGTGCTCACAAAAAGAGCTAGTGTGATGGTGTGTGTGTATATATATACATGAAGAGAATAGGCTTCAAAAGCTTTTATATATGAAGCATGTATATCTATATATGAAGAGAATAAGCTTCAAAAGCACTGAAGATAACATACTGGCAGTGTTACCTATTATATTTTAATAATGCCTCCCTGCTAATATCAAACACACACTTCACAGTGCACCTCATGTAATGTATACTATTTTAATCACCATATTTTATTATATTGGAAAAGCAGGCATGTGCTAGCA
Source organism: Mauremys mutica (assembly GCF_020497125.1). Taxonomy (NCBI): domain Eukaryota; kingdom Metazoa; phylum Chordata; order Testudines; family Geoemydidae; genus Mauremys; species Mauremys mutica. The sequence continues at coordinate 120,952,930 of NC_059072.1, read as the reverse complement.
ATACATTATAGCATTACATTAGATTAGCATCAGTATTTAACTGTAGCAACAATTCAAGCTCCGTGAAAAGTCTTTTTAAAAAAAGAAAGTGAAATGGGTGAATTTTGGTTTATTTGATGATTTGCTGAAGGGAATAAGAACCACTTTGGCCACAGCAATGTTGCCAATTCCCCCCTCCCCCCGAGCTCCCCCAAATAGTTTTCTCTTATGCCATAAGCTCTTTGTGTGCAAAATGAAGTTGTTCCATATCCGACAAAGGCACTTAAAGAAAAGATCCAGTACAAATGTTCAAGAAGAGCCAGTAACTATTCAATAATTGTCTTTAAACATCCACATCTGTGTCTTCAACGTACTTCCATAAGGGACCTTCTAAAATAGCTAGAGGAGCTCAAGAAAGTGCCTTAAAAATCTTTATTCTTTAGCACAGGCAATAAAAAGAGGCACACAGAGAAAGGGAGACCATGATCTTGGAAGTGACTCTACACAGGGTGAAGATTAATTATTGTCTTGACTGCTGACAAAGATTAATTACTTTTTAATATTATTATTATTTTATTATTTATTTTTGTTACTATGTAAGCAGTAACTCGTTACTACTGTGATTCTGGCTTTCAGTGGTAGGATCATGATGGTGGTGAGACAGTCCAATTCTCTGATCTAGCAACTTCCGCCTGGTGCTGCCTCTGGGAGGAAAAACTTTACAAATGTCTCTGCCTGGTACAGGTGGTTAGCTCCCCTGGAGCAGTGCCAGCTATTGAGAGAATGAGCCATGGAAGCAGGTGCTCAGATACTACTGGTTCAGTGGTTCAAAAATGGAGTTGGGGCAACAAAGAATGGAGCCAGTTGGAGGAGCCTAAGGGTCACACACTCGCCTCCATGTGTTCATCTAGATTGGGAAGTAATTCCCAATAGGGGCTGTGCTGTCCTGTACTGTATTAGTATTTTGGTCTCCACTGTGGTAATCGAAGTAACCTATTACTTATTTGTATTGAGCTGTTGATGTACAGGGTGTTTTACAGCAGTGCAATACACCTAAGACAAGGTATTTGATCCAATGCTTTATAATGTGTTCAGTAGGGTTTGCCTGCATCTCTCTTTCTGGAGTTGTAAAGTAATCACATAATAGGGCCAGATCCTCAGCTAGGTGTAAATTGGGAGCTCCATTGAAGTCAATTGGGCTACACTGATTTTACACCAGCCTCGGAATCAGCCTGTAGTTTCTAGCTGTTGAGTGGTTTTTGGAAATGGCTATGTAATTTGTTGTACATAGTATCACCCAAAGACCTAACAAAAGAACTTTAATATTCCAGAAATAGGATGAGGCTAGGGAGCCATTATAACGGCTGTATATATCAGTTGCAGTTTCATTAAAAAAAAAAAAAGGTGTGATTAAGAGAAGGTATAGTAGCATGAAAACATTCAGTAACCAACTGCTACTGAGGAGTTGCATTGCTGAACACAGACATGAATTTTTGTCATGTCTCTGTGCTCTGTAATTAAATTTTCATTGAATGGCTGGATCTGACTATTATAATGTGATCACTTACACTCTTGTGTGTAATTGATTAGAACAATAATGAGTTTCAATGAACAGGACCCCCCACCAGTAATGAACTCCAAGGAATTTCTAGGACAAAAATTCATTTGAGAGGAAGACAGACATAAAGACAGATTGTTGTAAGCACAAGCTCTGTGCACACCTATGTATAAATAATAAATATATCACAGGGAAATGTCAGATGCTACAGCATTGCATGTTGTGGAGCTAATCTGCATACCAGTATGTTGGAAGAAAACCGGTCTTAAAAATGATGCTAAGTGAGCTATCCACAGAGAACAATTTATCTGGTGAATGTAGTTCCTTTTCTACTTGTGATTTATTCACAAACGGATCTAAATTTTCATGAATTTATTATTCACTAATGAAGTATATGAGTACAACATATTGGCCTGTAGTTTGGTTTGGGACTATAAACTGTGATTATATTTTTTGAGTCTTTGTACTGTGTGATTGGTTAGGTAAGCTGCATAGTATTGTTTCTGATCTCTGATCGGACGACACAAAGAGCTTTCAGGATGGCTACCAAACATATCCAGTACAAATATTTCAAAACATTCTCATTCCTTGAACATTATACCTAACAAAAATCTACTTGTGTTGTGCAAGTGTTTGCAGAAAATGAGTAAGAGAGGTTGCAAATACTATCAAAGCTAATTCATAGTTTATATTTGAACAAATGTTTGCGGTATTCAGGCAGCTCCAGTAAAAAAAAAAACACAATGCATAAGATAGATCAGATGTACCAGGTTTATGGCTTCTTTGCACCACTGGTGATTCTGGCACTACATTTTATACGATTGTATAAAATTCTCGGCAAGTAAACTGTACCAGAGTTTCAAAAGATCCTGTGATGTCCAAACTGATGGAAGTTTTACCCTCCAGACATTTTAAATAAATAACCTGTCGCCCCTGTTGGTAAAACCATCTTACTAGATTACTATAGGTCAAAAAATATCCTGCTGCAGGAATGTTTCGGTGTTCCTAAAATGAGCTATTGCAGAATTTCAGTTCTGTGAAAAATTGCAGTTTTTTGGCTTTTAGAACTGATTCAGAATGAAAAAAATTCTGAAAACGTTTTTTTCCCACAGAAGAAATATTCAGTTTTCTGGGCAGCTCTACAGTTTCCTTATTAACTAATCAGCCAATGTGGAGAATAAATTTAGAAAAAGTCAAGAACTGAATACAACATCAGCTAAAATATTGCCTCACATAACATCCCTTTTTATCACCTAAAAATGTGCACTCCTAATGAATTTTTTGAAATAACCACGCCTTGTTATATTTCTTTTACTGAATGTAAATTACCCAGCATACAGTGAAACCTGACTTAAGCCAGCACTCAGTGGACTTGCTAAAATTGTTTGCAAAAAGTTTGGTTTGTTTAGCCTAGCAAAGCAAAGGTTGAGAGCAGATCTGATTGCTTTCTATAAACACAACAGGAAGGTAAACATCAGGGAGGGAGAAGAGCTGTTTAAGCTAGAGGACAAATTTGGCACAAGAACAATTGGGTATAAACTGTCCATTAATAAATTTAGGTGTACATTAGAAGATGGTTTCTAACCAGAGGAGGGAGATCTTGGAACAGCCTTCCAATAGGAATGATGGGGGCTGTCACAGTGTTCGGGTAACTCCACCAGTATTCCTCCTCTGTGGTCCACCAAGGACATCCACTTTAGGCTTCTGGCTCCCAACCATCACCTCTCCTGGGCAGAGACTCACATCTCTCTCCCTCTTGGCCAGGGATTTTAAGGCATCACAACTCCCTGATTTACACTGTGATATCCTCAGCAAGCCAGAATGCCTAAAAAGGCCAGAGCCTGTGCATTGCTTTCTCTCTGAAGGCTATGACGAATGTATTGGACCCAGTTATAAGTTACCACACAGTTCCTTCTAAGAAAGCATGTTTAGTCTTAAAGTAAAAGCATTACAGAGAAAACATATTTGAACAATAAAAGAACCTAAACACGTGCTGAAAAGCCTACCAGAGGCCTCCCCACTTCAACCTAGGGCTCTGGTAGGTTTTAGTACTTCAAAACCCACAATTGAGTTTTCTCCATGGTTACAAGTCCATGGGTCTTAGATTCAGAACCGAACAAGGGTTGTGCAGATCAGCCATTTCTTTATGCAGTTTGGTCCTTTGATCTTGGCCTTCTCTTACAGATAATCAGCAGAAAATTACCTCCGGGTGTAGTTTCAAAAGGCTTTTTTTTTGCATTAACCTCTCCTTAGTGATTCTCTAGGAAATCCACTTAACATTTATTGTCATACTTATCTGGCACATTTTCAATGTAGTCTTTTGAACTCCCAGTTCTCACACCTGTCACATCTCCCCCCTCAAGAGGTTACATACAATCCCAGCCCACAATAATACATAAACTTAACACAATAAGGTCTTCCAAGGATATTGCAGGAAATTGACATATCTGTCACAAGGACAAACAACCTAACTACTTTTAAAATAGTAATTGATAAGTTTGTGAACAGGATTATATGACGGGGTTGCATAATAGCAGGAGACTGGACTTGGTGACCCAGGAGGTCCTTTCCAGTCATGTTCTATGTTCCTATATTAGACCAAATTGATAATTACCAAGGTGCAGGTGATCATGGTCTAAACTTATTTATGTGTAAATAGAATACAGCCCTGACTAGTTTTATATCAGGGGTTGGCAACCTTTCAGAAGTGGTGTGCCGAGTCTTCATTTATTCACTCTAATTTAAGGTTTTGCATGCCAGTAATACATTTTAACGTTTTTAGAAGGTCTCTTTCTATAAGTCTATAATATATAACTAAACTATTGTTGTATGTAAAGTAAATAAGGTTTTTAAAATGTTTAAGAAGCTTCTTTTAAAATTAAAATAAAATGCAGAGCCCCCCGGACCGGTGGCCAGGACCTGGGCAGTGTGAGTGCCACTGAAAATCAGCTCGCGTGCCACCTTTGGCACGTGTGCCATAGGTTGCCTACCCCTGTGTTATATATTCCTGAGGGTTTTAAAAGGCCAGTTTCCCAAAGCTGAAAACAATCATGAACAAAACTAAGTGGAAGAAAAAATTTAAACAAAAGCATGTGAGTAATAATTGGGAATTAACTTTGCAATCATTAAATAAGTTTTCTGTGGGTAAAAAAAAATCATATTTAAGAAGGAAGGTGAAATCAAAAACTAAAAAATCAAAACCCATATCTAATCTAGCAAACAGAAAAAAGAGATGCTAATAGCAACGAGTACAAATTAGCAGTTAGAAATTGAGAGAATTGATAAGGAAAGCTAAAGATGTCAATGAAAAATCTATTGCCAGTAAGGGTAAGGACAATAAGAAAGAATTCTTTAAATATATTAAGCACACATGGAATCCTATTAGTGGTATAGGTCTAGTTTTAGATAAGGATAATAAAATTGACAATCAGGATGTAGAAAAGGAAAGTGTATTCAATATTTATCTCTGTTCTGTATTTGAAAGGAAGCATGGTCATGCATTCATATACCATGATAACGAAATACTTTCTGTTCTACCATTAACTAGGGAAGAGGTTAAACAGCAACTATGAAAGTAAAATATTTTTAAATAAGAAGGGCTGGAAAACGTGCACCAACCACATTAAAAGAATTGGCCAAGGAGCTCTCTGAATCATTAATGCTGACTTTTAACAAATCTTGTAACACTGGGAAGAGTTCAAAAGGACAGGGAAAGAAGCTATTATTATTTCAATATTTAAAAAAGGTAAGTGGGAGTGACCTGGGCAACTACAGCTTGGCATCAACCCTGAGTAAAATCATGGATAAGCTGATATGGGATAGAATCAGTAAAGAACTGAAGGATAGTGGCACAATTAATGCCAGTCAACATGGTTTTATGGAAAATAGGTCTGTCAAACAAACAATGTAATTTTTATAAGATCCCAAGTTTGATTGATAAAAATAGACTTCTATAAGCCATTTGACTTAGTCTCACATGATATTCTGATTTTTAAAAAATAGCACTATTCAAAATCAAACTCACCCATATTCAAAGGATTTAAAACTGACTAACTGATCTCAAAATGCAAGTGTAAATGAGATGTCAAAGAAAGCATTTCTGGTGGGGTCCAACAGGGATTTGTCCGTGGCCCAGTGCTATTCCTTACCTTTGTCTATAATCTGGAAGAAAATTTAAAAATCATTCGTGGAGTGGTAAATAATGATAAGAACAGGTTAGTTATACAGATTGATCTGGATCTCTTAGTACAGTGGGCTCATTTGAACAACGTATTTTAATACAGCTAAATGCAAAGTCATACATCTAAACAAAAAATGTAGGCCACACTTACGAGATTGGGGGGAGGTTCTATCCTGGAATACAGTGACACTGAAAAGGATTTAGGGGTAATAACTGACCACGAGCTCCCAGCACTAAACTGTAGCTAAAAGGGCAGACACAATCCTTGGATGTTTAAGCAGGGCAATATCATATAGGAGTAGGGAGGTGGAATTTTACCTTTGTATACAGCATTTGTGAAATCATCATTATAATACAGTGTCCAGTTCTGGTGTCCACAATTCAAAGAGGATGTTGAAAAATTGGGAAGGGTTCAGAAAAGAGCTACAAGAATGAGTCAAGGTCTGGGAAGCATCCCCATAGTGAAAGTTTAAGAAGCTTAATCTATTTAGTATTTCCAAGAGAAAGTTAAGATGTGACTTGATCAGTGTCTCTAAGTACCTGCATGAGGGAACGTTTTCTTATAGTAGACTGATCTTTAATCTAGCAAAATAGGCACAAAGAGATCCAATGGTTGGAAGCTGAAGACAAACAAATTAAGACTAGAAATAAGAAGCAGATTTTTAACACTGAACATTGGAACAACTTACCTTCAGATACAGTAGAATCTCCATCACTTAAAGTCTTTACATCAAGACTCAGAGGGGTAGCCGTGTTAGTCTGGTTCTGTAGAAGCAGCAAAGAATCCTGTGGCACCTTATAGACTAACAGACGTTTTGCAGCATGAGCTTTCGTGGGTGAATACCCACTTCTTCGGATGCAAGTAGTGGAAATTTCCAGGGGCAGGTATATATAAGCAAGCAAGAAGCAAGCTAGAGATAACGAGGTTAGATCAATGAGGGAGGATGAGGCCCTGTTCTAGCAGTTGAGGTGTGAAAACCAAGGGAGGAGAAACTGGTTCTGTAGTTGGCAAGCCATTCACAGTCTTTGTTTAATCCTGAGCTGATGGTGTCAAATTTGCAGATGAACTGGAGCTCAGCAGTTTCTCTTTGAAGTCTGGTCCTAAAGTTTTTTTGCTGCAGGATGGCCACCTTAAGATCTGCTATTGTGTGGCCAGGGAGGTTGAAGTGTTCTCCTACAGGTTTTTGTATATTGCCATTCCTAATATCTGATTTGTGTCCATTTATCCTTTTCCTTAGAGACTGTCCAGTTTGGCCGATGTACATAGCAGAGGGGCATTGCTGGCATATGATGGCATATATTACATTGGTGGACGTGCAGGTGAATGAACCGGTGATGGTGTGGCTGATCTGGTTAGGTCCTGTGATGGTGTTGCTGGTGTAGATATGTGGGCAGAGTTGGCATCGAGGTGCACAGAATTTTTGTTTGGCTGGAGCAGCATATTTCAGGAGCTGTCCCCCTTCCACTAGATTCTTTTTCTCTTTTGTACTTGAATTTCCTTGGAAATATTTCACTGTGCAGCTGTCAGCAGGGACTCCCTTGAAATCCATGGTTCCCCCATTCTCGCTGGGGCAATAAGACCAGGATTTGACGCCAAGAGGGGCTTTTTTCAACTGCCACCCCTGCCTGAGCTTGTAGCAGAAAAATATGTATTATCTTAAGCCTGGTCTACACTAGGCGTTTAAATCGGTTTTAGGAGCGTAAAACCGATTTAACGCCACAACCGTCCACACTAGGAGGCACCTTATATCGATTTTAATGGCTCTTTAAACCGGTTTCTGTACTCCTCCCTAACGAGAGGAGTAACGCTAGTATCGGTATTACCATATCGGATTAGGGTTAGTGTGGCCGCTGATCGACGGTATTGGCCTCCGGGCGGTATCCCACAGTGCACCAGTGACCGCTCTGGACAGCATTCTGAACTCGGATGCACTGGCCAGGTAGACAGGAAAAGCCCCGTGAAGTTTTGAAATTCATTTCCTGCTTCCCCAGCGTGGAGAGCACAGGTGACCACGCACAGCTCATCAGCACAGTTAACAATGCAGTCTCCTGAGAATCGTAAAAGAGCCCCAGCATGGACTGCACGGGAGGTACTGGATCTGATCGCTATCTGGGGAGAGGATTCAGTGCTAACAGAACTGCGTTCCAAAAGACGAAATGAAAAAGTATTTGAAAGAATTTCTAAGGCTATGACGGATAAAGGCCACAGCAGGGACTCAGTGCAGTGCAGAGTGAAAGTTAAGGAGCTCAGACAAGCCTACCAGAAAACCAAAGAAGCAAACGGAAGGTCCGGGGCAGGTCGAAAAACATGCCGCTTCTATGCTGAGCTGCATGCAATTTTAGGGGGCTGCGCCACAAGTACCCCACCCCTGATCGTGGATTCCGAGGTGGGGGTTGTAATCTCTGCCATGGCTGAGGATTATGCAGACGGGGAAGATGAAGATGAAGAAGAGGAGGAAGACCTAGCAGAGAGCACACAGCACTCCGTGAGCCCCAGCAGCCAGGAGCTTTTTATCACCCTGACGGAATTACCGTCCTCCCAGCCCTCACAAGCCACTATCCCAGACAATGACGCCATGGAAGGGAGCTCTGGTGAGTGTACCTTTGCAAATAGCAAACATTGTTTTTTAAGCAAGCCTTTTTTAATGATTGATTTGCCCTGAGGACTTGGGATGCATTCGCAGACAGTATAGTTACTTAGAAAAGTTTGTTAACATGTCCGGGGATTGAGAGGAAATCCTCCCGTGACATCTCGATGAAGCGCTCCTGTAGGTACTCCAGAAGCCTTTGCAGAAGGTTTCTGGGCAAGGCAGCCTTGTTCCGCCCACCATGGTAGGACACATTACCACGCCATGCATGTAGCAAGTAATCAGGTATCATTGTGTGGCAAAGCATAGCAGCGTATGGTCCCGGTGACTGCTGGCATTCAAGAAGCATCCGCTCTTTATCTTGTTCTGTTATCCTCAGCAAAGTGATATCGTTCAGGATAAGCTGGTTAAAAATCAGGAATTTAAGTAAGGGGGGTGGCCATTTTTCTACTGGGTTCGTGGACTGCAGCAGCTTAAAAAAAAAACTTTCCTGCACGTAGCGAAGCGGGGGGAGGGGAGGAGTGAAATGCCGATGATCTTTTCTGTGTTTGGTCACCGGCGATCTTCCCCAAGCTACCAGCCACGCAGTGGGTGGGGGGGTGGGAAGGTTGTTGATTAGCAGGGAGCTAGCGTGGTATTAGCCATGCGTTGGAGGGGAGGGGGTAAATCACTACAGAAGCCGAAAGACAGTGGCTTACCATGGCCGCATGCAAGCTGAATTCTGATGCCTGGACCTGTGTCTGTGAGATCTGTAACTCCAGAGCTGCAAGCACTCACTATTAAGATGAAAAATGCGACCTTGTAGGGAAATCACATGTGCTAGGTGAATAGTGCTGTTCACTGTGAAAGAGTATAACCATTGTTCTGTAAAATGTATCTTTCTAAATATTTATCTCCCTCATGGAGCTGCAAATTTTTCAACCATCCCTCCTCCATCCCAAAGGCTAGCACAGATAAGGCGGAGGAAAAAGAAGACGCGAGATGAGATGTTCTCGGATATTATGGAAGTTACACGCAATGAAAGAGCTCATCTGAATGAGTGGAAGGACGTGGTATCAAATTACAGGAAAGAGGCCAGTGAACGTGAGGACAGGAGGGATGAACGTGAGGACAGGAGGGACAACCGAGATGAGAGGTGGCGGCAGGAAGACCGGCAGGAAAATCAGCGGTGGCGGCAGGAAGATCAGTGGTGGCGGGATGCAACTCTGGGGCTGCTGCGTGATCAAACTGACATGCTCCGGCGTCTTGTGGAGCTTCAGGAACGGCAGCAGGATCACAGAGTGCCGCTGCAGCCCCTGTATAACCACCCTCAACCCTCACCATGTTCCACATCCTCCTCACCCAGACGTGTAAGAACGCGTGGGGGGAGGCTCCGTGCACCCGCCCACTCCACCCCCGTGGACAGCCCAACCAGAAGGATGTCGTTACTGTGAATTTTTTTTAATGGCCTTCTCCATCCCTCCTATCCTCCTCCCAAACCACACCCTTACTTCTCTGCCTCTTTTTATAATGAATCAATAAAGAATTCATGCTTTTTAAATGAGAGTGACTTTATTTGCATAAGTAAGCTGTACTCGAACGGGGAGGTGGAGTTGCTTACAGGGACTGAGTCAATCAAGGGGGTTGGGTGTTCATCAACAAACACAGCAGTCACACTGTACCCTGGCCATTGATGAAGCTCGTTTTCAAAGCTTCTCTGATGCGCACCGCTTCCTGGTGTGCTCTTCTAATCTCCCTGGTGTCTGGCTGCGCGTAATCAGCGGCCAGGTGATTTGCCTCAGCCTCCCACCCCGCCATAAAGGTCTCCCCCTTACTCTCACAGAGATTGTGGAGAATACAGCAAGCAGTAATAACATAGGGGACATTGGTTTGGCTGAGGTCTGAGCGAGTCAGTAATGTCCGCCAGCGCGCCTTTAAACGGCCAAATGCACATTCCACCACCATTCTGCACTTGCTCAGCCTGTAATTGAACAGATCCTGACCACTGTCCAGGCTGCCTGTGTATGGCTTCATGAGCCATGGCATCAAGGGGTAGGCTGGGTCCCTCAGGATAACGACAGGCATTTCAACATCCCCAACTGTTATTTTCTGGTCTGGGAAGTAATTCCCTTGCTGCAGCCGTTTAAACAGAGTAGTGCTTCTGAATACGCGAGCGTCATGAACCCTCCCTGGCCATCCCACGTGGATGTTTGTGAAACGTCCCTTGTGATCTACCAGTGCTTGCAGCACCATTGAAGAGTACCCCTTCCGGTTTACGTACTGGGTGCCCTGGCACTGCGGTGCCAAGATAGGGATATGGGTTCCATCTATCGCCCCCCCACAGTTAGGGAATCCCAGTGCAGCAAAGCCATCCACTATGGCCTGCACGTTTCCCAGAGTCACAACCTTTCGTAGCAGCAGCTTAGTGATTGCTTTGGCTACTTGCATCACAGCAGCCCCCACAGTAGATTTTCCAACTCCAAATTGATTCCCGACTGACCGGTAGCTGTCTGGCGTTGCAAGCTTCCACAGGGCTATCGCCACTCGCTTCTCTACTGTGAGGGCTGCTCTCATCTTGGTATTATGGCGTTTCAGGGCAGGGGCAAGCAAGTCACAAAGTTCCATGAAAGTGCCCTTACGCATGCGAAAGTTTCGCAGCCACTGGGAATCGTCCCACACCTGCAACACAATGCGGTCCCACCAGTCAGTGCTTGTTTCCCGGGCCCAAAATCGGCGTTCAATGGATAGAATCTGCCCCATTACCATCAGGATCTCCAAAGTGCAGGGGCCCGCGGTTTGAGAGAATTCTGTGTCTACGTCCTCATCACTGTCATCGCCGCACTGCCGTATCCGCCTCCTCCTCGCCTCGGATTGAAGGTCCTGGTTCACCATAGACTGCACGAGAGTCCGCGAGGTGTTTAAAACATTCACGATTGCGGTATTGAGCTGAGCAGGGTCCATGCTTGCTGTGCTATGGCGTCTGCACAGTTCACCAAGCAAAAAAGGCGCAAAACGGTTGTCTGCTGCTCAGGGAGGGAGGGGTGAGGCTGTACACAGAACCACCCGCGACAATGATTTTTGCCCCATCAGGCACTGGGATCTCAGCCCGGAAATGCCAAGGGGTGGGGGAGGCTGCGGGAACTATGGGATAGCTACGGGATAGCTACCCACAGTGCAACGCTCCAGAAATCGACGCTAGCCTCGGACCATGGACGCACACCACCGATTTAATGTGTTTAGTGTGGCCGCGCTCACTCGATTTTATAAAATCTGTTTTACAAAACCGGTTTATGCAAATTCAGAATAGTCCCGTAGTGTAGACGTACCCTTAGAGATACATGCACTAATCTCCCAAGTGAGCATATAATCACATTGTCCTTTCCTTGTCCTTCCTCTCTTCTACCTTTCCCCTTGTTGCCATACCCTTGTGTTTATTGTCGTATTAATTTAGGCCCCAATCTTGCAAATGGAGGAACTCATGCTGAGTTCAGTGGGACTACTCATGAGTAGAAAGTTACTCACATGCATAATTATTTGCAGGATGTAGGTTTTAGGCCTCAGTTCAATAAAGCACTTCTATGTGTTGAACTTCAAGCACATACTTAAGTGCAGCCCTACTCATCAAAGTGCAGTTCGGCACATGCTTAAATCCTAATGAAGTCAATAGGGCACAGGCACATGTTTGAAAGTAAGTATGTGCTTAAGTTTTTTACTGAATCAAGGATCTAAATTGTAACCAATTTGGGGCAAGAAATGTGTCTGTCCGAATTCAGGGCACCTGAATACCCCATCCATGGTCCACAAGGGGCACCCACTTTAGACTCTTGCCTCCTCAGCCATCCCCTCTCCTGGGTACAGACATGCCTCTCTCTTCCTCCTCACTGGGGTTTTTCCATGCTGCTCAGTTCCCTGCCTACAGTGTGATATTTTCAGCAAGCCAGACTGCCTAAACAGGGCAGCATCTGCACTTTGCTTTCTCTCCAAAGACTATGAACAGCTGGAACTGGCAGCAGTTACAAATTATCACACAGCTCTTTATAACCAACCACATTTATTCTTAAAGTCAGGGCTTAAATTCTCATTGAGTGTTTCCTAGAGCCTCAGAGCTTGGGGATTCAGCTCCCTGGGGCATACCCAGGCTCAGGGCCTCAGCGCCCCCAGCAGGTGCCGTCAGGAGCACCGGCAGCCTTTTTGGCATCCTAGGTGGTAGAAGGTCCCGCCCCCGAAATACTGCCGACGACCGCAGCAGCCGGCTGTTCGGCTGCCGCGGTCGCCGCCCCCCCAAATGTTAGCGCCCTGGGTGCCGGGCTTGAGGCTTGAGCTCCATGAGGCATGCCAGGGCTCGGGGCTTCAACCCTGCAGGAGGCTCTGGGGCTCCCACAGGGTTGAAAATATTTACTGGAGTTCCGCTCTGGACTGCTCTGGCTGAATTTAAGTCCTGCTTAAAGTGAAGTGATTACAGAGAACACATATTAAAAACACCAGAGAACCTACAGGCATGCTAATAACCTTACTAGAGACACACCTTCCCCCCCCTCCCCGCAACAAGGGCTCTAGCTTCAGACCCACAAAGGAGTTTTTCTGTGGTTACAAGTCATAACAGCCTTAGCTCAGAACTAGCACACTCATGAATATGTTAGTCTTTCCTTTATACAGCATGGGTCTTTGACTGAGACTCCAGGAACAGGCAATCTGCAAATAATGGTACTCTCCTCAAAAGGTTGGGTTTTTGGATAACTAAAAGGTGAAGAATTTGCATTCACCACCCCCTAAAAATTCCCCAAGCAAACCACTTGACGCTATTTATCCCAATAGTCCATTCTTGTCTGGCACATTGTTCAATACAGTCCTTTGAATTTCATAACACTTCAAAGGGTTCACATCACATCGCCACCCAGCGAGGTTATATATAATCCAGGTACACAATTATACATAACCTTTCCATTTAATACAACAGACTCCAAAAATACTTAAATTGAATTCAATGAGGTTTTTCACAGATATTGCAGGAAATTGCCATATCTATCACACTATCATCTGTATTTTACAGCACTATGCATATTTACAATTCCCTACTATATACGTAAAAATAACAGCAAATATAATATTTTGATCAGCTTCAGTGCATGTGTTTTACATAATGTATTATAGATAGGCCTGATGCAAACTCCCATTATTTTGGGGAAATTCAGAAACAGATGTATATCCATACTTTGCAGCTCAGGTCTCTCTAGTCCATTTATTGACATCAAATACTCCAGTTAGAAAAGTCAAGAGATGAGAGAATTTTTTTCAGTATTTTCACTTCATTCGCATAGCTATAATAAAACCAAAGACATGCAAACTAAAGCTCTGTTTTAGGAATTCCTTCTTTAATTTTCATGTCAAATAGATCTTTTAATGATGTTCAGAGAGATTTTAAACTATTTCATTTTCCTTTCAGCTCAGTGTTTAAGTTTTCCTAGTGGTCAGCATTCTAAGTTGTTACATGTGAACAAAGAGATCATTACATTAAAATTGGCACACATCAGGGTTCCCCAATAGTCTACCACCAGTAGAGATTTTAGGGATTCTGAGCCATTCAGGAGTTGAGAAGAAACCCAAAGAAATCATTACATCTGGTTGAAGATAACTGATTTTTTTCCACAGGAAAGGTAAATGAAACGTATATATTTTGCATAATGAAACAGATGACAAACTGGGCAAGCTGCTCTATTAACGAGCCCACTATAAAGCTAGAATGCATACAAGCAGGGAGCAGAGGAAATCACTCTGATCTTAAAATTTTAACAACCAATTTTAATCAAACCATTTTCTGGGATAGGTGAATTCTTTAACTTTCTCTAATGGCCAGTGCAATTTGAATTAAAAAAGGCATTGGCAAGTTAAGATATAAGGCTTTTTTAAAGCAACTTATTCAAACATAAAACATATTATTACTGTGAGGAAAATTTATCAGTGTTAAAACAGTTTCAGATTTATAGATGGTACTTTTCAACACTAGGAAAGAGACTGTGTTGCGAAACAGTGAGTCTGTTTGACCTGGTCACACATAACAAGTCCATGCTTCCTCAGCCTGTTTATTTTCTCCTTTGGGTTTTTAACTAATATCTTTCCCACCATTCACTTTTCTGGAAACTACATATGGGAGCTGATCCAAAACCCACTGAAACTAATGGGAGTCTTTCCCTTGATTGCAAAGGGCTTTGGAACAGTCCAACGGTAATTTAGGGATCACTCCTGCACTCATGCACTGTGCTGAGTGCCATTGTTGCATGTCCTTAACATGGGAGCTGATGGCAGGTTTCATCCCTTAGGGTTCCACAATGAAATTCAATGTATTGATACTGAGCTAGCATCTAACAATAGCTGTTTTTCAACAGTAGTATGTTGTCATCTATATTGCGATAGCACCTAAAGGCCTCAGCAAGGTTGGGACCCCACTGTGCTACATACTGTACAAACATATAGTAAAATGCCAGATCCTGCCTCAAATAGTTCAGTCATTTTTTATACTGCTCCCATCCCAATAGTATCTGAGTGCCTTACAGAATGAGAAAAGCTGATTTTTAACTGGTCCTCTCATACTTTAAAAAAAATTCTATCTATGGAAATCAACTTTGACTTTCAGTTTCTTGTTCATGGTGCAGTAAACATGGGCTTCATTTTATATTTTAAAATTGTATATGGAAAGTTAAATTGTGGTTTGGAAAGTTAAAAAAGTAGTGCCCCCACACTTCTTGCCACACACCCACACCTGGATTAGCATGATATATATAGCTTTAAAAACTGAAATTCTGAAAGAATCTAAGTAATAGCCAGAACAGCAACACTGTGTTTGGGGATATTCTTCAGTCTTAGCTTGTCCAAAAAGATACAACCTTTTAATCTAATTGTTTAGCATATACATCATGTTTTCCTTGTAGTGTGTGTGTAGAAGGTTAGTAGTTCAAGGTTAGATAAACCTATAAGCCTATGATATGAAAGAACTCATAATATTGCCCATCCCCTCATTCTGGGATTCTTTGAAGGCCCAAGCCTGGCAAAGTATGTAAGAAGCAGCAATGCTCAAGTGTTCACTGATCAGTACCCTACTCTGATTTTTTGAATATGGTGACAGTGACAACACGTGAACAAGCAACACGAGAGTAAAGTAATTATCCACTAAGACAAAATGATTTTAGTTTAGTTTCCTTTGTTGGCTATAGCTAAAAGACTTAAAGACAATTTTTGCCTCTGGGTACTTTTTCCCATTCACAAAGAATTGCAGATGATGAATAGTTGATGAATTGGTCTGAGATTTGGATTACTAGCTTTTTTCCCAATAAAATGTACCGTTTCTAACTAAAAGAAATACTAATAATAAATAGTGATAATAAATTGATTTACAGTGCTAGAAACTAATCTGAAGCCATGGACTGCTTCATACTGAATGAATGTGTTGTGTCTGAACAGAGTTGGGAAGAAGTTAGCTGACATGATGCTGAGCATGACCTTGCTATCAGAATGCACCAGGAGAAATGTTGTTCACAATACTGTCAGCTAATCATGATTAAATTCTGAGGTTTGATCATGGTTAGCAGACAAGAAGCTGAGCATTTTTTTTTCTGGTTCTACAGTAACTGCAGAGCATCAAAACACTATATGTTATGTGTGAAAGGGATAGACCAGGGATCTCAAACTCAAATGACCATGACAGCCACATGAGGACTAGTTTATTGGCCCGAGGGCCGCATCACTGACACCCCCCCTCGCTGCCCCCAGCCCTGCCCCCACTCCACCCCTTTCATGAGGCCCCGCCCCTGCCCTGCCTCCATTCCAACCCCTTCCCCGAAGTCCCCACCCTAACTCTGTCCCCTCCCTGCCCCCAGAGGGAGCAGGAGGGGTGTGGCGGGGGTTCAGGGCAGGGAGTGCAGGAGGTGTGCAGGGTGCGGCAGGGGGCTTGGGGCAGGGAGTTGGGGTGTGGGGTGCAGGAGGGAGTGCAGGGTGTGGCAGAGGGTTGGGGTTCAGGCAGGGGGCTCAGGGCAGAGAGTTGGGATGCAGGCAGGGGGCTCAGGGTGCAGAAGGGGTATGGGAAGCAGCAGGGGGCTCAGGGCAGGGGGTTGGGGTGTGGGGTGCAGGAGGGCTCTGGGCCAGAGCCCGAAGCCGCTTATCTAGAGTGGCTCCAGGGTGGCAGTGGCGCACACCATGTCCCTGCAGCCCCTTCCCTCAGGGGCCGCAGGGCTCCGCACGCTGCTTGCCGCTCCTCCAGGTACCTCCCCCGAAGCTCCCATTGGCTGCGGTTCCCTGTTCCCGGCCAATGGGAGCTGCAGGGAGGCGGTGCCTGGAACCAGGGCAACACACGGAGCCCTCTGCTTCTGCTTCCCCCCCCCCAGCCGCAGGGACGTGATGCCAGCCGCTTCAGGGAGGGGCGCGGGGCTCGAGGGGGGCAATCTGCTGTAGTTTGTCCACCCCTGGCCTGGAGGTAGGCCGGGGGGGCGCAGGCTGCTTGGTGGGCCGCAGGAAATAGCCCCGCGGGCCGCGTGTTTGAGACCCCTGGGATAGACTGATTATAGCCTTCCACTAAAGAGAAGGAATATAGTTCATGATCAGATGTCCCTTGGTGTTTACTTCGAAAAACATACAATTAGTTAAACAAATTTTACTAGGGGTCAGTTTGTGATTTCCTTTGAGAGGAAGCTCCTAAATTCCTGTTACACACAGAAAATTGTTTGATGATTTTTTTTAGTGAATTTTATGACTGTAAACATACAAACACACATACACCCTAATTAGAGCATTATTATTTTTAGCATTATCATGCAAATTGAATTCCAAATTGGTCTGAGCCTCCAGCATAGCTGCATGTTAAATGAAGTGTCTTTACTTGCTGTTCCACATTTGAATATGACTTAGGCTTTGTGTGTGTTTAATTCTGCACAGAGATCTCTTTGCTAAAGGGTGAAAGGAAATCAATTTTTAGGGTGATTCCTCCATTAGAGAGAAATGCATCGGGGGTCATTCTTGATCCATATATTGTCATTGTTTATTCTTGGGGAGGGGTAGGGTAGCTCTTAAGTTGGGATAGAAATTTTCCATTAGGATATAATGCAACAGCGCAAGACATAAAAGCCCGATGTCTTAGGGCACTCTGGGAAAGTAGGGAATTTATGTCATTATAGAATCACAGCGAGGTCTTGGGGGCCTCTGCCACAATGACTTGGTGTCATCTAAGGTAAAATAGAAAGTAATTGTCCCGGGGAAGGACAAAAGAAATGAAACTCTAGTTATCAATCTATACTAGTTACACAAAGAGCCAACGTTAATGGAGTGAAGATAAGGGATTCTGGCTGAGTCCAGCCTTTGAACCTCAGTGGGAGTAATTTTATTTTTTAAAGTTGGATTTTTTTCCCCCACCCCCTCTTCTTTCTTTAGATCTAGATGTTTTATTTTTGTGCTTGCAGGGAGAAGGAAAAAAGCTTCAACAATGTTTTCCCATCTGTAGTACAGGGAATTGCACATAGGTCACAGACAGAGGAGCTACATGCAACTTGATCACTGAATAGCACCAAAAGTAATTAATGAAATAAAATAGAGAGAAACTTGCCATGAGGTTTCTAAAGCACAGGCCTTGGAGCTAGCTATGTCTTTGAAGTTTTAGGGGTTTTTATTATTCAATGGTGATGCAATGGCGTTCTGAGTCCATGACCTATGTGCAGTCCCTTGAGAATGGGAGAGACCAGAGAGGCACTGTTGTGAGTGTGATCATTGGCTATGAAGAAAAAGAGACTGGTCTAAATGAAACAAAATGTCAAACCTCTTCAGATTCTGTTGTTGTTGTTGTTAAGGACAGAGTAAAATAACAACCAAGAACTGATAAATTCCCACACTATGTTTTACACGGTGAAATTAAATGTCTCTGTTGAATTAGTCCACCGAAGAATTCAGAAACCAGCTATTTTGTTTTGGATTGGATGGCAATAATATTGAAAGGAATCTTTTCATCCTACAAGATAATCGTCCCAATCCTTGTCTCATTTAAATCAGTTTCCAAACTCCCATTGATTACAATAAGAGATGGATTGGCCCCAATTCTAGTTGTCATTTCAAACTGCTTTACAGTTATTAAATGTTACATGGCTCCCTATCTGGAAAGAGTCACTATATATGAACATCCAAAGTTGTTGCTGTTGTTCCTGCTTATTATTGTAGTACAGTAGGGTCAAGAAACCCCATTGTGCTAGGCACTGTACGCACACATAGAGACTGACTGTGTCCCAGAGGTCTTACAGTTTTACATAGACAAGACAACACAGGGAGTATTATTATCCTCATTTTACAGCTGGGAAGATGAGATACAGGAAATTGAGATCCACCAATGTAGAGGAGCTTACAAAATTCAGGTTTAAGGGCTGGATGCACAAAAGAAGTTAGGCATTGTGACAATGAGAGTCACAGTACCTAACTTTTAGGCACGTAGAAAATCACTGAGGTTCACAAAGCCTAGTTGGGAGCTTAGGGTCCCTATGAAATGAATGGGGAGAGATAGGTGCCTTAGACTGCAGTGCACGAGAGCCAGCATGCCAAGCAGCTTCCTGCCTAAACTAGCCAACAGCAGATGCCAGCCAAAGGGTGTGTGTGTGGTAAGCCCCACCCCCTAAGGGAGAGAGGCTCGTAAATCCAGGTGGTAGGGAGGTCCCTATCTCTGCTAGCTGTCAGGGCTGGCTCCAGGCACCAGCTTAGCAAGCAAGTGCTTGTGGCGGCCACTCCGGAGGGGGGGCGGCACGTTCCGGAATTCAGCAGCAATTCGGCGGAGGGTCCCTCACTCCCGCTCAGAGCGAAGGACCTCCCGCTGAAGTGCCGCAGATCGCGATCGCGGCTTTTTTTTTTTTTTTTGGCTGCTTGGGGAGGCAAAACCCCTGGAGCCGGCCCTGCTAGCTGTTCTCAGAGGTGAACCCTCTCCTGGAGCTGTGTGCCTATGCTGTTTTAGTAAGAAACCAAGGAAGAGGTGGTGGTGGTGTTAGTAATGCCCAACTTATAACTTTTAACCCAGTGACTAGAGCACTCACCTGGGATGTGGGGGAGATGGGTTCAATTCCCTAACAACTGGATTACAGAGTAATTCTCTCTTTACCTCCTCTCTCTCTCTCTCTCTCTTCCCCTCCCTCTCTGGCCCAATTACTATTTAAGTATTTATCTGTAGTGGAACAGTCCTGGGAGGTGGGAGACGCCTGTTCAAATACTTTCCCCTCCTCTGGCATCCTAGGTGAGTGCTCTCACCACTGGGGTAAAAGTTATAAGGTGGGGCTCCCTCCTTCCCCCCCCCCCCCCGCACTCCTTCCACTTCCTCCTCCTCTTCTGGCTGAATTTTGAATGGGACCCAATCTGACAGGCAGCCTCTCAGCATGCCTACCAGATGGGGCCTCACATGTGACTTTGGCAGCCAAATGCCTGTCTTCCTCTGGTCTGTGAATTGCACTGGGTGTCAAGTGGGAGACGGGCATCCAGATGCTTTGAATGAGGCAGTGTTCAGCCAGGAGCTATGTGTCTGGGCACCTAGAGTGAGAGGGCTATGCACGTCGTGCGCATGCCCGGGGCTGAAACATAGGTGCTCACAGGATTTTTACCCCGAAAATGTAGGCAACAAATGAGTCCAGGTGCCCACAGTACTTGGTGGGAGTTTTTGCACATCTCAGTGGTCCCAAAACTGAGACTTAGCTCTGGATGCACAAAAGAAGCTAGGTGCCTAAGTCCATGTTGTAGGTGCCTAAATGACTTGCCCAAAATCACACAGGAAATCTGCAGCAGATCTAGGAACTGAATCCAGATCTCCTGAGTCTCAGTCAAGTGCTTTAATCACAAGATTATCTTTCCTTTCTCCAGATCAGTGAGCAGCGCATTCTAAAGTAGGACCCTCCGCTCTGGAACTCAGCTTTAAAGGTATGACAAAGATGGAATTTACTGACATTTCAGGCATGGTGCAATGCCTTTCTCTTTCCTCAGGCTTTTGCTTGAAGTGGGTGGTTGGGCGTTGAATGGACAAAGGGTAAGAGAGTGTGCTGCACACACACACAAACACAATCTAGGGGGAGGAGAAACAAAGTTTGTGCCCTCCGGATACTAGGCTGGTTGAGAATAAATGTGACCTTCCAGACATTGGTACACCCCATGTGCCAGGGCTTGTGGGTGGGGAACAGTGTACAGCCACCTATGGCAGCTCAGTGCAGGGCCTCCTCCAAGGGAATTCTCACCTGCCTGGGTCTTGGACTTTTCCAGCCTTTCTACATTGCAGGGGCTATAGCAAGTGCTAGGGCATAATGTTTAGAGGGCAGGAGTCAATGTATCAAGATATTTATTATGGGTAGAATTTTCAAAAGCATCTAAGGATACGTCTTCACTACCGGCTGGATCGGCGGGCAGTGATCAATCCAGTGGGGATCGATTTATCGCGTCTAGTCTAGACGCGAGAAATCGATCCCCAAGCGCTCTCCAGTCGACTCCTGTACTCCAGCTTGGTGAGAGGCACAGGCAGAGTTGACAGGGAAGCGGCAGCAGTCGACTCACCGTAGCGAAGACACCGCGGTGAGTAGATCTAAGTACGTCGACTTCAGCTACGTTATTCACATAGCTGAAGTTGTGTAACTTAGATTGATCCCTCCCCCCAGTGTAGATCAGGCCTTACGCTATGTCTACACTGCCCTGCAGTTCACATTATAGGGGTGTTTAGCAGTGTACTCCAGCGTGCTATGCTGTATCACTCCCATGTGGATTCTGTGGACGTGAACTGAAAGGTTCCTCGTTCGCATTAATGCAATTCTGTTTGACGAGGACTACGTTAATGCAAACTCAGAACTGTTTAGTTCATGCCTGCAGCCTCCACACTGGGGAGGTACAGCACAGCACTATGGTATGCACTGCTACTCACACACCAATTGTTCAAACTGCAGGGCAGTGTCAACAAGCCCTAAGAGAGTTAAGTGCCCAACTCTCATTGAAAGCCAATGTGCTTGTGTAGTGCCTAGCAGTCAAGGCCTCTGCACACTGCTGCAATACCTGTTGTTTGCATTGATTTCAAGCGGGGGTGAAAATTCTGCCTTTCCTTGTCTACACTTGCTGAATCCTAAGAACGGATAAGGCCTAATGCCCTGTCCTCAGAGGTATGCAGGCCCGTAACTGATGGGAGTTAGGGGCCTAAATACCTTTGAGGATCCCAGGTGACTTGTCTAAGAACACACAACTAGTCAGGGTGACAAAGCTGGGATTAGAAGTTGGTGATCACGCCTCCAATACTTTCCACTAACCACATAGAGCTCCCATCTCCATTTTAGCTGCCCAGTTTCCAAACTGACCCCACTCCTTTGTTGTGAGACACTCACTCAGTGAATTAAGGAAAATTTGTCAGTTTCAAGGGTTTTTAGACTACGTGATGTGCACGTAGTCACTAAATTGCATCTATCTATAGACTGGCTTTTCTATCGCCTAACTCCTTCTGACATACTTATTTCTTATGGTGTTAATTTTTTTAAAATTCCAATTACTCAATATAAACAAATAAAGAGGAAATGTGTGGTTTCAGTCTGATTCATTTGAACAGAAGGTAGGAAACATTAGTATTGATGCATTCCAGGACTTGCTAGCGAAGCACAACTAAATTTAGCAGCCAGTGATATTGATTTGATTAAAAATGGTTTAAGACTTGTAAATGTCACAGGAACTTAGCAAAATGAACATTATTAAATCCTTCTGGTGATGGGGAAAACTAACAAAGGGATTTGCAGTGGTTTCTGTAATTAATTGTTCTGTCATGATTTATATTAACTTACAGTACAACTCCATTAGCTCAGACCTGTCATCTCTGCTCAAGGAACCACCAAGTAATCACTACCACATTAAAGAATAAATTAGTTTTTGGCTTGGAGCCTAGTTGTAGAATGTTTCATTTGTGTCTGCTGTAGACATATGTACCTAATAAAGTTGGGAAGAATGAGCTGAAGTATGTATATATCAATGTCAGCCGACTATATTTTAGAGACAATATGATCAGCATTGTTCATTAGGGGTAATTAATCACTTTATTTCAATTGATGTGCCTCCTGTTTTGGTGAATGCCTTTAGGTGAACCATGAAGTAGAAAATGACTGAAAATAGGTAGGTCTCCTGAGATCATTATTCCCCCTTTGCGTTTTGTGGCCTGTGGTTGTAGTAATAACTTCATATGGTTTTTGTTAACACTTCATTACCCTGGACTTGGATAAATTATCCTCTTGATTCCTTCCCACTTGCAGACATGTCGGTGAAGCCAAGGTTTAGCTGCTACTTACAGTAGATTATGGGATTTGTAAGGTTCTATCAAATCATCTCTGACTTTGATAGTTAGAAGATGTTTTAAGTGGCTTTTCTTTTGGTGTTTAACAGCTTGCTCAAGAAATTCTTTACATTTCCACATAGGCTGTAATGGCCTTAGGAGTTCACATGCTAAGACTTTAACTGGTTTCTTTTCTTTCCTGGTCCTGGATAAACCACGTCAGTACCCTTGGGGCATTTCAGTGCACAGCCAGGAAGTCAGCACTAGTGCTTTAAAAATGTGGCTGTTGTTCTGACTAGTCATGTGGTCAGACAGGTTTGTGGGCAGACTGCATGACTTGTGAATGTTCATCACCTGT
This sequence comes from Mauremys mutica, assembly GCF_020497125.1. Taxonomy (NCBI): domain Eukaryota; kingdom Metazoa; phylum Chordata; order Testudines; family Geoemydidae; genus Mauremys; species Mauremys mutica. Next base: position 120,930,004 of record NC_059072.1, on the reverse strand, counting down.
AAATCCTCAAAGGGTTCTTAGTGTCCTTGAAGCTCTAAGCCTTTCAACTAGCTCCTGAAATTCAGAACTTGTCCTTTATTAACCCCGTTATTTGAACCAGCACACTATCCGTTCCCTTAAAGCCGCACTGGCAACCTCCTTGTTGTTGTTGTTTAGTATTTATGGGATGCTGCATGGATTTAGTCCTGCTCCCACTGAAGTCAATGGGAGTTTTGCATTAGGTGCCTACATTAGGACAAGCTTCCACTGCCCCATGGTGAACCCATCCAGGGCCTGGACGACCCTGTAGCTACAAAAGAACTGGACTTGGTCCTAGGATGGTATTGAAGAATGGGCCAGTTGGCCTTCCAGCAGGGTGACTCCAGGTAGAGCGCTGTCTAAGTTCATGGGCTAGCCCTAGTATGCAGAAGAACAGGACAGACAATAGTAGATGAGTCAGCATCCTGCCCCTGTCAGGGGGAGTGAGCTGGCCTGAGCACAGGGGTTGGAGCAACTAAGGCCTGGGCTACACTAGCAGGGAGGTTCAAACTAACATACACAACTGCAGCTATGCTATTCGTGTAGCTGAAGTCAAAGTATCTTAGTGTGACTTACCTGGGTGTTCTGACGACGGTGAGTCGACCACCGCGGCTCCCCCATCGACTCCGCTTACTCCTCCTGCTGAGGTGGAGTATGGGCATCGATCCCCATTACATCGAACACTACCCGTATAGACATACCCTAAGAGGACATTTTGACAAAACTGGGTGATATAACTGATAGTTTGGAGTGATGTCTCGTTCTCACCAGTCAGCTGCAACTCATAACAGTCACAGCTGCAGAGGAATCAGTTACATAGCACATATCCTCTGAAAACGCTTCTAAAATATGCAAAATGTTCACAGGTTCCACTGGTCAATGATTATACGTCATTTCACATCACTGTATTATATGGGGATTCTTGGCTTCTCTCAGAGAACTCCCAAGCCAGGCCCGGCAGGAATACACTGGAGAGGGGGAGGCAGAGAGTCATGACAGTACACCCTTTGGTCCTCGTGCAAAGATGATAAAGTGGCTTTCGCACTTCCTTACCACAGAGGGATTTTCGCCTTCCTCTGCTGCATTCTATAGGCACCTGCAGTCAATGTTAGCGGTTAGTTCTTGGGTAGCCATTGCCGTGGATCTCCTGACTTGATGGCCGCCCTGGCGGTATTTGAATGCCAGAGCCCTAGGATGAGGTTCAGTGACAAGAAGCACTGCCATTTAAAGTGTTGCAAATTCCTAGTCCATAAATATTGTTGCATCAGCCAGCTCTTTTCTACACATGCCTTCATAGAGTGGCAGTGCCAATCTACTATTTATGTGGATTATGTTGAAACCAGCTGTTTTAAAATAACGGTAATGATTCCTTGAATAGAAATATGTAGGCTGACCTAAAAGTGACACGGCAACACTTGACAAAAGGGGTCCAAAAGAGGATTGTCATTCATTTGAACACATTCAGTAATGGGGAGAGCCCAAATCTATTGGGTGGGACTGGAAGGAGAAAAAATGGGCCAGCTCTTCTCTCCATTATAAATGGGTGTAAGTGGGAACAGAATCTGTCCCAGAACCAGTAGATGTACCTGTTTTATTTTCCAAGTCTAAGCCTTGCTAGAGTGATTCAGAAGAGATGGGCCCCTTCTCCCCCGCCCCCAAAATTTTCAAAAAGTTCAGGTCACTATCCAAACTTTGTGGCTTGGGTTCATTTCTCTTGTACACGTTTACTGACCCACACGTGCTGAGGCAGTACATCAGTGCATTCTAGAAGGAAAGTGGAAGGTAGAAAATCTTGAGAGAAGATCAGTTTTCAGGAGGTTTCCAGTACATGCTGGATTTGGTAGGGACAGCAAAACTGTGAGAATAGTTTTTCTTTAAGACATAGATCCAAACCTGAAACTATGGATAGTCTTCAAGTCTTTAGGGGGCCAGGCTTTTTGCTCAAGCCCATCTCAGAATATGTTACCATTTTGCTTTCTTGTCCCAGCCATAGCACTGTCTGTCGCACTGGTATTTCCAAAGAACCTCTCCTAATGATATCTACAGCTGAAGTGCAGAGACATACACACTTTTAAAAAAAAAAAAATAAATCTCAGAAAAGTTCACGATCAAGTTCAGGTCAGTTCTTATTTTATCTGAACTAACTCTTTCCTACTTAAGCCAAATTGGTTCTTGGCTGTACTTTTTCATTACTAAAGCTGGCTGTTTAGGTTCGGGAACATGTTTGCCAAGTTAGCAATTGATATGATCAAAATAAGCCAAGTTCTCTTCTCATGGCACTTGCATAACTTCCATTAGTGTTAGAGGGTCCAAGAACACTGCAGTCCTTCATGTCAAAGGAAGCTTTACCCGAGTAAAAACTAAATAAGCACTGCAGGATTTGGCCTGTGGTGATTTACATTCATGCAGGGCTGGGTTAAGGCAATCCGAGGCCCTAGTTACGTGCAATGTGGAGACCTGTACTTGCAGCCCTGTCCTCACCCTATGGCCATGGCTCTGACCTGGTGTGTTAAAGAACCTCCTTGAGAGGCACAAGCAGCAGCCTGTGGACCCTTTACTCTCTTTTCCAGGAGCAACAGCAAGGGTCCTCTCTCCCCTTTGGGATCAGCAGGGGAAGCAGCAGGGTTCTCTGTCCCACAAAAGGGAAGCAGAGGCAATAGCAGGGATCCTAGTATTTACCCCAGCTGCTGAGTGTATCTTCTTAGGTGGGTGGGCCAGGCCCTCTTCACTCTTCCACCCATGGAATCCTCTGCTGAGATAATGTTGGTGAAGTCCACCAGAGGAGTGGATCTTGGAGTTAACACCCCATTGAGATCCATGAAGCAGTTTGCATCTCTCAGAGCTATTGTTTCTGGCTCTTTGCAGACTCAGACATATTGCAACATTGGTTACGCTTAAGTCACAATTTTCCAGTGTAAGAACTAAGCACTCTACAGAAAACTGCAGAAAATGTGAAATCCATAATCAGTGTTGCGATTCAGGACCATCTGCACCTTTGGCCCCTTTCTGGTCTCTCAAGTGGCTTCTCAGGTATTAGGCCTCATGCCTTCACCTGTCCTGGGCTGTAATCCCAACTTCTCCCCCTCTTAGACTGGGAGCAGAGTTACAGCACCCTTGGGCTCAACCAGGCTTATCCACCAGGCCCAGCTGGGGTTGGGTCCTTCCCTTCAGGAGCTGTAACCAGTGTGTGAATACAGTGAGCCAAAACAGCCTTTTCAAAGCAAAGGATTGTTTACTCTTAAAAGCAGAAGCAAAGCATGACAAGAAAAAAGGATTTTAGCACAATAAAATGTCTACACAGATCTATTTTACATATGGTCATAGGTAGGCCTATCTTACCCAGACAACCCCATTTCTGGGGAGTGGGGATTCAGTCTGCTCTCCAGCAGTCTCTGCCTCATTACTCCTGTCCTTCAGAGACTGTCTTTTTATCCACCCAGAGGCCTGGTCTACACTAGGATTTCATATGGGTATAACTACCTCGCTCAGGGGTGTGAAAAATCCACACCCCTGAAAGATTTAGCTATACCGGAGTAGACAGCGCTAGGTCAACAGAAGAATTCTTCCATCAACCTAGCTACCACCTCGTGGGGAGGTGGATTACCTACATTGATGGGAGAATCCCTCCCATCAGCATAGGTAGTGACTACACCGAAGTGCTACAACAGCATAGCTGCAGAGTGCAGTTATGATGCTGTTGGGTTTTAAATGTAGACATGCCCAAAGATTTTCATTCCAGTTTCCTCCGCTTGCATTCCTCCTTTGCTTACAAGCTGGAAGCCCCTCCCCCCCCCCACCTCCCCCATGGCAAGCCAGACTACCGAGTCCAGCATGGTTGGTGGTAAAGCTTCACAGTGAATGATACCTGCATTGTCCTTTAAGTATTAGCAAATGGGGCTGTCTGAAGCTCTTTCCCCTTTCCTGCTCACCTGAAACTAACCCCTGCTTGAATGAACCTCTTGTAATCATAAGGCAAACAACACAATAACAATGAGACAGAATTATGGGAATGAATTATTACAGGCTGCTCCCCCATTCTTCTCAATCAACGTGTAGCCTATGCAGGGTTTTTCTTGGAGACAAAATAAGTGATATTAATGTTGCTGTTCTATATTATTATTCTGCAATCATTACCTTTTAAGACTGGGCCACTGGCGCAGGCATATCATGTAAGCCTGAGTTTTTAAATGAAAACCAGTTCAGCGCAAGTCAGTCAGGTTTTGAAGATATAAATGTAACCATTCATCACGCAATAATTGGTCCTGTCACACGTAAACATGTCATTCTGGCTATTCAGAGTCACAAACTATAGACACCCAAAAATGAAAAGATTACACACTGACGATCCAAGTTCTTTAAAATGTGATACAAGGAGCCTGACCCTGCAGCCCTGGTTAAAGGATATCAACAAGTGGGATCCTTGGCTATTGCCTGATAGCCTACAGAAGGCCACCATTTCTCTCTCACTAATGGAGCGGAATGATTTTCATTGCAGGGTATTGAAGAATATTATTGGCTTTCTTAGACGATTCTTACCATCCCATATGGGTGCTTTAATAGCTGCAGAATGGATAGGTTTCCTTTGCTTGCAGCCCCATCTCATCTCAGTCTGTCTATCAAATGACATGGTGGCTCCACTTTCTGCTATCGTGCAGAAACCAGGTCATGCTCCTAGGAAGTTCTTTAAACTGGGTTTGCCTCTCAGGCCACTATCTTTTTTCTCCCCTCTAAGGTCTCCCCAAAAGCCTGAGCTGAGCTCACAAATCAGGTAGCACAAGAGCCAGAAAATGATAATATACTTAAGAAGGCACTGTTTCCCCATCACAGCAGCTGTGCTATTTGCATGCTGGCATTTTATCAGTAGTTTTCAGGGCTCAGTTTAGAGATGAACTCAAATCATTAGTGTCACATATAGCATTTTCTGTGTTCCTAGTTCCTAACAGACAATGAAAGGTTGGCTGGTCCCTGCCATGAAGAACTTACAGTGTAAACTAGACATAACATCTGGAATTAAAAGGCTTATGTGACACTCCCAAATTTTGAACTAAATGGGGAACAAAAGCCCTATGTCATCCAAACGCCTCAGAGCTCAAGTTGTTTTGCAGTGTTCTACAAGCAACCCTCAGATCAGATATTTTTGGGTATGATCTTGGAAACAAAATCTTGAAGAGACAGTATAGTAACCCAGGACAGAAGCCTAAAGCTAAAATAACTAGGAAAACCACTTCAAAGAGGCGGTTTACACTGCTGTATATGATAATATTTGGAAGGAAAAAGGTTGACACTGAAAAACATAAAGAACTAAGTGTACAACCTCTATAGGGAATCCCAGAAAAACCTACTAGTAAGTTGCCTGGCAAGTGGCAGGGAAGCAAAAAACATGGCAAATTTAGATGAAATGATGTCTGTGAGAGTTGAGGGAAAACAGCACACTGGGAGAAACTGTACCAGTGAGACCAAGGCCATAGTCCAAAAGCAGCAGCAAACTGAAACAAACAGTGGTGTAGGGAAAATTATAGTTATAGTTATAGCTGAGAGGCTGTGGCCTGTCATGCTGTATGGAAAACAGTAGCTGTCTGGGAAAGAAAGCTGTGAGTTCAAGCTAGTAGAGAAGTAGCCAGCAAAGATAAACTGACACCTATGGTATTGCTGAAAATATTGAACCAAGCCGGCTGCATGAGAGGAGGAGAAATTGGCCGGCTGAATGGGGCTTCTTCCTAGGATACAGAATGAAAGAAATACAGGGGAAAGCTTCACGAAACTGAGTGTGCTACAAATTAAGAGCTAAATTTTGGCTATTCTTGTAGAAGGTGGGGTGGGGAGAGGTTCAGGGAGCTTTTACTTCCCATTCACACACCAGGGCAGTGCACAGCATAATACTGTAACTTGATCCATATGGGCACCAGTGCTTGGGAGTCAAGGCAGCGCTAGCTGTGCTCAATACCTGCCGAAGGCATGATGGGCATGGTATGGACTACCCCCCGCTCTTCACTAGCTGCTGAACTATAGCAGGTGCTCATGGGAATGTATGCTGCATCCTACTATAAGAGGCTTCTGCTGCACGCAGAATTGCTGATCCCAAACATTCGAAAATATGAATGAGTGAATCAGGACCACCAATAAATCATGAGTTGTTTTTTTTAAATAAGAAGTTTTGGATGCTTTATTTAACCTCCATGCCTTCAGGGTACACTCAGATCACATATTTAGGCATTTCTCTGCGATGAGGGCTAGAAATGTACTATTTTAAAAAAATGAAAGCTGAGATTCTCTTGTATTCCCGTGATTCCAGGAATGGAGGCTTTAAATAAAACACCAGCTAACATGACACTCACGATAAAAATCACAATTGGTGACATGGTGTATGCATTGCCCCAAGGCATTCTTTATGGCCACTATCCTCCACAGGCAGCCAGCCCCAGATCTTGCTACTGATAAAATATGCTTCTGCATCCCCAGTCTCACCCAACAGTGGCTTGGCAGCCCACAGCCTTGCTCTAATATGGGATAATAATGCCACAACTTCTGGACTCAGGGAGTCTGGTTTTTCTATGGTAAAGTAGGAATGAGTGGACACAGGAGTAATACCTACATCTAATATACTCTATTCAGAATTAGATTCTGCAGGAATTGTAGGTACTGTAAATAGAGATTAATAGTAAATGGCAAAATCAGCACAATGTAGACAAAACTTTTGTCCTCCTCCCAAAGTGTCACACAAGTTTCTCCTTCTCTTTGTTTTTCAGCTACCACAAACACAGTTTCTGTTGCAGTTTTGTTCAAACCCAGTATGTTTTTAAGTGATCCCTTCTCTCCATTGTAAAAGCTCTGAACTCAGTGTCCTGTAATCACTAGGCATCCTTTGTTCTATGCAGCCACAAGAATTGGTGGATTGCAGGGAAGTTTATCTCCTTCTGGCCTAGTTACTCTTTGTCTATGGCTGATTTGCAAAGCAAAAGAAAAGCTGCTTGAAATTCAGGTAGTAGATTTAGGCTTTGTCTACACTAGCAGTTTTGTCTGCAAAACTTTTGTCAGTCAGGGTTGTGAAAAAAACACCCCTCTGACCAACAAAAGTTTCACTAACAAAAGAGTCAGTGTGGACAGCACTATGTCAGCGGGAGACCCTCTCTAGCCAGCATAACTACTGCCACTCCTTGGGGGTGGTTTAATTATACCAGCGGGAGAGCTCTCTCCTGTCGGCATAGGGCAGCTATACAGGAGACCTTACAGCAGCCCAGCTGCAGCAGTATAAGGTGCCACTATAAGATCTGTAATGTAGACATAGCATTAGACAACAAGATCCATTTAAATTCTCCCAAGAACAACTGGAAGAGGAAGGGTGAAGAATGCCTAGAGCCTTGGCTCCATCCCCCCCCCCCTCTACACATACAGATGGGGCAATGTAGGGGCATGTCATAATTCACTGCTGGACAATACCCACCCCAGAGCAAGGCAAAGCAGGGGAAAGTTTGTGACCCAAAGGTGTTCTCTGAAGCACAATGCCTCCCAGAGCTACTCCTGGGCTGGCACAGTTTACTCACTGCCAGGTTGTGCTTAAGGGCAGTCTAGCTCACTGGTTTTTAGTGATCCTCCCTATGTTGATTATCTTATCTTCTTGCTAGTTGCGCTGACTAATTTTTCATTTATATCAGCTATGGTTTCATCTCTTGCGCATGCTGAAATGGATACCTCTTCCCATGCTGTACAGACCAATTATATTATGTGTCTGAGTTGATACATATTTTCCCCAATAAGCAACAGAGTCTGAGTGAGAGTATGGCCTGTATTTCTACCCTGCAGAGAGAAAGCAGCCATAGGAAATGGGATTGCTGGCTAGGATACTGCAAGTCCCAGTGGGTAAAATCCTGATCTCAGTTACACTGATGTAAATCCAGTGAAATCAGCAGATTTAATGCAGATTACACCAGTATAACTGAGATCAGAATTCACCTCACTATATGCTAGCAGCCTGGTCAGCCCTTCTGTAGTGGGAAAAAAAAACCACGTCTTGTGTCAGTGATGTGGAAGCAGTACAGAAAGCAGCATCAGACTGAAAGAATCTGCCCTAAGATGCATATGTAAATCTACTGTACACCTTGCTAAAAAATGTATCTTGTGAGGAAAATTGGAACAAGTTATGGGATAATTTTGGCACCAGATACTAGAGTGGAAAATATTAACAGCCTGTAAGAAATTCTGGCTTTTGCTGCTGCAGGGAAAGCAGCAACTGGCTGGGATACAATTAGTGTAGGAAACTCCAGAACTCCTCTGTGCTATAGTACTGTGCATTGAGAGGGGAAGTATTACAAAATAACGTGAGCTTTTGTGATCATTGAGAGACACATAGTGACTGAAGCCAAGCTGAAAAAGAGCACTACGGTAACTGTCTGATCCAAAAAAATGTCACATAAAAAAAAAAAGAGTAAGCCAAGTCAGAAAAAGAACAGTTCACCATATAAAGATGTGATAGCTAGAAAACAGCTACATTAGGAAACAGGAATGTAAATGGTCATGTTAAATGAGAAACTCTCCAGCTTCCCCAGTTCAGTGTACATGAAAGATGAGTATTTCAAAAGCATTCAGCGTTGGCCTGACTCTGCTTCCATTGAAGTTAACAGGCGTGTTTGTCTGCTGACTTTGTGGCAGAGGTAGACCAATGCTTGAGTGTTTTTGAAAATCCGATTCTAAATTATTTGGATAATAAAACACAATAAAAATGTTTATGGTGACAGAGTAATCTCTCCACACACGGATAATAGAGACTTTGTTTCTGATCAAAGTGCTATTTTGATTCCCTCTGTCTCAAATTGCACCACAGTATTCTTGTGTGGGTCTGTGCCAAAGGAAGCTTTGTTGTCTTTAAAAGTTTGAGGAAAATCAGAAAGATGTTCATAAGATAGGACAGTATGAAAAGTCAGATGTTTGCCCTTTTTGAAAAGTATCATGTTTTTGCCATGTCATATTTAAAAAATAAATTGACTGAGAAACTCCACATTTGGTTTGTTCTGTTGTCCTGTCACAATGTCAGGGGCCTTGGACACTTTTATAAAGTGCAGTGGTCTAATTTTTGAGTTATTCAGCTTTTTCTTCAAACTTTTGGGAACTCTGCTCTCCATACATCATACAGTTTTTTAGGTGTTCGCTGCTTCTGAATGTGAACAACTTAGTCTGCATAAACACTGGTAGGGTATGGTGCAGGCTTCTTAAAGTCCACAAGTGGGCCAGTAGTTTATAGATACTAGAGAAATTGCTTCAAAGTGGATACTCTTCCTGAATGCTAGTCCCTGATCTCTCTCTGCTCCAAACTGAAGCAACTTTACCTATGTCAAATTTTCCAATATTGATATAAAAGCCATTTTAACAAAATCCCAATCACAAACTTAATTAAGATAAAGTTAGGGTTCTATATAAGCCATTAATTTACAATAATGTTATTTGAACATTCTTCATGTCTGAAAGTTAGGAAATGATAGAAAATTATCATTTTTTTTAAAAAAAAGCCTTAAATAAGGAAGTAAGTACCGGTAATTTAGATCATTTTAGTTTAAGATGCCTAACTGCCAGAAAGTCTGGAAATACACATTTAAGGTGCTAACATGAACTTTGACTCTATTTACAACCTTATCCTAATGAAGATTTTCTTTTGGGAATATTAAGACTCTGTGCCGTTTGGCTCCATAAACCTGAGCAGAGCAGTGGAATTCTCCAGTGTAAAAAGCACTTTCTTTTTGAGCCGCAAATGAGGGTCTGTGGGAAAGAAGGCAAGGCTAAAGTGCTGCTGTACTCCACTGGCCTCTGGCTTTTGGAACAGCCACATAAGATGCTTTACGTTTAACTTGAAAATGAATGCCCCACACACTATCCCAAAGATTTGGTGGGCATAAAGGTGACATACAATCATTTTTGCCTGTTCTCACATTGGGCATGGAATGGAGTGGATTCAGATCTGATGATATAAGCCACTAACGGGTAAGCCACATGCAGCCACAGTGTATAGTTTGTTCCTACAGAGAATAAGAACTCAGTGCTAGGGCCTGTACTGTAAATAGTAGTGATTCCCAGATTAGAGAGTGCACATAGATTAACACGTGGAACCTACCCTCTGCTTCTTGGGTATACCACTTTGTACCTTTCCATGGCTCCCATCTCAAAGGTCTTGTTGAACAGTATCTCCAGGATGATTGAAAGACATCAGAATCAGGGTGTCCCACTTCCTTTTTGTTAATCTTACAGGTTAAGTGATAAGAATATATACTCATCACAAACCAGAATTCAGTCCCCGTAAAGCATGGTGTCTACAGGCTGTATTCAAGAGAAAAAAAAACAATCTCCTACACCATTATCAGCATGAACAACCAAAAATATTATAAAGACTCAAATTAATTTTTTTAGTCCTGGAGAATCTGAGAAACCACTGTTCTTCTGCATGTACTAGCAAATGTCTATGTAAAACTTCTCTCACTTTTTAAAACACTTTTGGTAGATTCAGGAATAGTTTAACTTATTGGCTTGGTTAGTTCAACAATATTGACCTGATCCTGCAACAATTTACAAATGTGAGTAATCCAACTGAACTCAATAGGCCTACTTAAAATTCTGTGCATAAATCTTTCCAGGAGCAATGCTTGTATTTGTTTTCTTTTTAATAGTTTTTGAAGAATATGAAAGAGTTCAGTGGATAAGATCTTCCAAAGTGACTTGTGATTTTTAGATGTTTCCATTTTTGCATGCCCAGTTTGAGACACCCTAAAGGTACCTGATTTGTAAAGGGTGAGAGCCCTCAGCACTTTATGAAAATCATGTCCCTTTAAGGTGTCTCAGGTAGGACATTCAAAAATAGACACACCTAAAAACACTTATCACTGTGGCAAATCATGACCCAGCTGCAGCAGTTCAGTCTGGAGACACAGCCAACAGCTTTGTACTATCCCAACCTTTTGAGAAGGGCCTTATTTCCTCCTTGCTCTTCTGCCTTATTGTGAGAAAACTTCTTTCCCCTTTGGTCAATATCATCATCATCATCACTCTTCTTTCATGTGAAAGTTTGTTTTTGAAAGTTAAGCCACAACTTGGAAATCGAGCAGAGAATTTGTTCTGACATTAAAATGGTGATGAAATCGGTAGCTGCAAAAGACACTAAAAAATGTAAAAATCAATTATATTATTCCTGTCACTGCTTTGTTTTAACAAAATATAGATGTAAATGTGATTCAGCAGATAAAGCCAGGCTAGAGAAATCCTTGTACTTTTGCTGTTGTTTTTTATTTATAAAGTACATATTTTTGAGGAGGTGGTTTTGATTTATTTACATTTTTTAATTAAAAGAAAATTACAGATAAAAGATGCTATAGCAATCATCTTTCTACGAAAGCAAAATATTGCAATGTAATTAAAAGGACTCCTCAAATTATAATTAGATTTGAAATTTAATTATGACTAGAATACTTTATCCTTATGAGCAACCAACACTTTCTTGATTCGTAACCTTTATTGTAATTTTATTACATTTATGCTGAGATCTTAATCTATGGACTAAATAAGATCATCAGATTTCTAAAAAGGCTTAGAATTGGACGCAGAAAGCAACACAATGTTTTCTTCTATATATGATGTAATTGTGAGTTGCATGCTTCAATGGGATCGGATGATTTGGGCTCTATTCAGGCACAGCTCCTGTTGACAAAGAGATTTGGCCCATTGCGTTGAGTAGTTGCTGGGCCTTGCCTTCAGCTATAAACTATACAAAGAGCAAATTCTAGTTAAGATAAGTTAGCACTATTGCCTGCTAACTCAAGTCTCCTTTGCAGTTGTCTGCAGGTTACACAGGGCTAGATCCAGAGAGGAAATTATCTTGTCTATGCTGCTGCTTAAGTAGATGTAATTTACGCCATTCCAGGGTGTGAAAAAGCCATCCCCTGAGTAACGCAAGTAACATCGTCATAAGTGCCGTCCACACCAGCACTAAGTTGGCAGGAGACGTTCTCCCACTGACATAGCTTCTGCCTCTCCTTGAGGTAGAATAATTACGCCAATGGGAGAGTTCTCTCCCATCAGCATTGCGCACCTTCACCAGATGAACTACAGCAGTGCAGCTGCATTAGTGCAGTGTGGTAGTATAAACTAGCCCTTAGACTCAGCATTGCAATAAGCCTAAACTTTAGGCACTCTCTGCCACTTACTAGAATTCACAGTACCAAATCATGAGGGGGGGAGAGTTAGGCATCTAAGAATAAGATTCACAGAAGTCAGCAACCTGAGTGAGGAGCCACCTAAGCCAGTCAATAGGAAATGCCAAGGAGAAGCCTCACCCCTCAAATGGAGTTAGGTGCCTGAGAGAAGGCAGCTCTCTCCCCTTGTGATTTTCAGCCATGAACCCTCTCCTGGAGTTAGGCAGCTAAGACAGGTAAATTTTTTTATTGCAAAAGTCATTTCTCACAAACGTCTTAGGACTGACCTGGTTTAGATTCCTTTCTTGCAAAAGTCTGAGTTTAGATGTGACTGATTTACAGTCCTAGTAGGTATTTTCAAGTTTCTTTAGTGAACATCTAAAATAGTGCCAGCAGCTGGCTCTCCATGGAAAGTATAGTCCCAATGATATCCTGCTCCTTAAGTATGTAGGCGAGAGACTCATCGAGGTTGCCAATAAAAGTAAAAGAAGGCTACTCTGTATCAAATATTCCATTGTATCATATTTGCCATTTTTAATAATAGCTACTTAGTATCTTTTAAGATTATTTTAAAGTGTTAATATTTCTTCTGATTTTCATGGAGAATGTAGTACTGAAAAAAATCAACCTGCAGAAAATACAGGAATAATTTTTTGACCATTGTAGTTTAATTTTATATATTCTGTGTTTGTGAGTGCTTTGATCATCCAATATAATATCTGTGCTAAGTCTTTTATGGATTTCTCTTTACTTATACATATTTTCCAAGTGCATCTCTGTGTGAGGGTTGGATAGATTTTCTACAGTAAAAGGACAAAGTTCACTATTTCAAATACCATCAAAATCTCACATTTCTAATTTAGTGTTGTATTTCAGTGCTTCCTATTATGTCTGTATCATTATCAATAAATATGGATTTTGTTTTGCTTTTGCCAAGACAGAGTAACCCAGATGAAGCACTGCTGCTAATTAAATGTATCAATTTTCATGAACACAACTTAAAATTTGCCATAGTTGGGCTAATATTATTATTCCCATTTTGCAGGCTGGGAAACTAAGGCAAAGAACTGTTAAGTTACTTGTCATTGGCAGAGTCAAGAATAAAACCAACATCTGTTGACTTCCAGGCATATGCTTAGTGCCCTAGACCACTACTGTTTTAGGGCTCATCTGTATCAATTCATCGTGTAGACAAACACTTAGATTATTATGAGCAATTTTCTGCTTAGGTACTACTGCACCAGGTGTGCTAATATAAATAATGGCTCTTCTCTAAGGATGTTTGGGGCAGCTACCTTTTGGGAAAAAACAGCTCCAGCTATAGTTGTACAAAGAAACTAATTAAGCAAGATATTAGGCCTGAGCAGGGAGACATTATTAAAGAGTTGGAAAAGGGCTATTAGGTATTAGTGTATCCAACAGCCACCAATGTAGAATTATTCCTGAAACTAAATTCTTCAGGCACACTAAACAATTGCAGTATGTTTGCCCATGCCACACTGAACTGGGCATACCATAGTCACAGAGCTGAATAGGCAAAGTGTGAAGATTTGAGTCAAGGATTCTATTTAATTCAGTCAAGAATATTGACAGAGAAGAAATTATTGGGCAATTTCAGGGGAGGACATGAAGTATATGGGGTTCACTGGAAATGTGTTTTAACATGCCACCAGTTTAAAGCATGGAAGGTCTGCTGTTTGCATAGCACCCTGTACTTCAGGGGCCAAGCAACCCAATCACATTACTGGTGGCTGTCATCCATTTAGTCTAAGAAGAAAACCACTGTGGCCAATAAAATAGCTTTTAAATTTAATCTTCAGTTGCATTAGCACCGGGGATAAAATAAGACTTCCCTCCAAAAATGAAATAATCCAAGTCAGCTATGGTGATTTTAGAGCTCCGGTAAGGTTCTTCAAAGTCCTGCTTCCCATCAAATGAAGGTGCTAGTTTTAAGAGTGAGGGCCTTGATTCTTTTACAGTGTAAAACTCCAATTGAATTTTCCTATTGGTCCTCTGTAGTTTATCTGTTTAATTCAAAGAGATTCCATTATAACTCAGCTTGGTGCTTGGATGAAGCAACATTAAATGTTGTGCTGATTCCTGCAGTGTGATTTGCTGGATGATGTGTGCACCCTAGCACCATCCTCAAACTTACCCTGAAGCAGAGCAGGGTGGGGATGTTTCAGAGCCAGAAGCTCTGTCCTTTTGCATCCCCCTCACTCAATAAGCTGTACTCCACTGCACCTGCAGGGGCAGCAGAAGTGCAAATGTACAGCTAGGTGTCATCAGCATATTGAAGACACTACCACACCTACTTCTTCACTAACTTCCCCATAACAGTGCCCTATACCGATTGAACAGGCAGGATAATGAGAAGGATCAGGGCACTTGGTTAGTGGATAAGCATCAGTATAGAGATGGTGTGTTTAAATACTCATAGCTTGATAGTTCTTTAAAGATAACATCAAAATGCCAGGCCTGAGCTATTTTCAAATGACATTTTAGAATTATTAATAAGAACTTAAAAAACAACACAAAAGCCAACAAATCTCAATTTAACTAATGGAAGCAGGAACAATTAACTTCTGGTGTAAACAGCCCCAAATCCATTGATTTCCATTGAATTACCTTCAGTTATGGCTGCAGTGATACAGGCTAGTAGTCCTTTAAAATCATTTTTAAATAAATCCCAGATTTTAGAATTGTTTGAACAGGTAATTCAGATTGATTTGCTGATGTAAAAGGCATTGTGCATCTTTTGTATCAAAGATTTTTTGTTTACAGGTATAGGTACAAAAAGTATCTCATGACTGTTCACGTTAATCTGTTCACACTAGAAGTGTTCACATGTCCATCTCAAATTCTCTTTGAACTCTCTCTCTCGGTCTCTTCTTTACAAAAGTTCCAGTGATCCAGCCATCGAGCAGAACTAATACAATGTGTTTTAGGTGACCAATCATACACCATAAATACTGAATAGCAAATAGACAAAGTAGTTTGCTTATGAACAACCCATAGGCTGAAAAATGTTTTCACAAACCATTCATCAAACAATTTCAAATAACAAATGAGTTAGTGAACAATCTGTTTGTGAATAATTCACAAACAAAACGGAGGATGAAACTTGTGAAATACATTATTTGCAATAAATAGTTCACTCTGCTTTGCTCCAGGGTATGTTTTGAGATAGTGGCCCTGTCCATTGACATCTACCGGACTCACTATGGACCTCTGTAGATCAGTACACTTTTGATTAGCAAGTGGTTCTTAATACGCTGAAACCAATAGAATAATGAGATTTTTTTCATTTCAATCCAACCTATGTAACTAATATAGTGGCCTGATCATTCCATTGACTTTTGTCTCAAATGTAATTTGTTTGAATAAGAAGAAAAGAACAGCAGAGTCTCTTCAGATTATGCTCTTTATATACCTGTAGCACATTTCATCTGAAGATCTCAAAGTACTCTACAAATCTTGACTCACAAAATTGGCATCCAGTGAGTTAGTTGACAGCTGAAAATAGAAACTGGAAGTCCCACATCCCAGTCAATTACGCTAAACATTAGAAATATTACCCCATGCTTCCTTAAATATCTTCATTAATATCTTTTCAAAACTGTTGCTATGTGTTTATTATAATATTTCCTTTCTAATTTGAGATGACCAGCCATTTGAAATGATGCTACAGTAAGCCCATTACATTGCCCTAATTGTAACCTATTTGTGTTTTCTCTGTTTTGTCCAAATTACTCAAAAATTAATGAGCTTTCCTTTCAAAGATAATGTATTGACCCTATTTTTAGTCATGTTTTTATGCTCTGCTCCATTGCTCTTTTCAAGGTAACCTTGATGATATTGTTATAGCCATTCATTATAATTTTTTATGCAGGAACTATCTATATTGATTTGACTGTGGCCTTTGATCCAATAAATCACAACATATTGCTATCTAAGTTTCCCTCAATTTGGCTGAGTTTAACTACAGTAGAATGGTTCTCTGGCTACATTAGTGAGCAAACCCCACTCATTTTGTTTAATGGTGTTGAATCTGAGGTGAAAATGTTACATGCAAAGTTACCTCAGGAGCTAATTAGAGGGCTTTTACTTTTTCAGTTTTTATTAATGACCTGTCGACGCTGTATAGTTCATGAAATATTCTGTACATCTACATGCTGATGATGTGACCTCGTACACAGTAAGAGCGCTGATAAGGTATCAGACCTTGACTGTTCTAACTAGGGATTTATGGAGTGATTTTTACAATTTAAAGACACAGTTTTTGCAGAAATAAATTCGCTTCGAATCTTGATAAAACATAAGACATGTAATTACAGAGAGGTCTCTTGTCCTGTAAACAGGACTGTGTGAACTGGTATAGAAAATAATAAGGTTTCCTTGCCTCAAGAACTTCATCCATTGGGGGAGGTAAAGGTTTTTTTAAAGGAGCAATTTAACAAGGCTGCAAAAATCTATACCTGAATGTCCCCAAAGTTTGGGTCTATTTGCATCCAAGATTTTGGTTCAGTCTATTTCATGGATAGCAGTCAGCTCTGCAATTCAGAGCTGGATGCAAACTTGCCCAAAGCCTCGGGGTGCTGGGTTCGTAGAACGTGTACAGTGCAGTAGGTTTTAAACACTATGGGCCAAATTCAGATTTGATGTAAACAGGTGTTTGTAAGTAGAAGTCTTTTGGGCCAATAAAGTGGTGACAGACTATATGATAAAGGGTAAAATCATGTAAATTGCCAACATGGAGGCTGTGATAGAGTGCTGGGCAACAGCAGCTGTACCAGCACTCTGATCACTGGATCATCAATTAAATCACCCAAGAGTAAATCTGAGGGGCAAAGCTGTTCCTAACTGATAGATTGGGGATGGGCCAGAGAGAGCTACAAGGCTAATTAACCCATTAGCTGAGAAAGTAGAAAAGGCACAGGGAGGAAACGTTTGGAGGGGGAGCAGAAGGGGAAGCAGTGATGGTTACGGTAACTCACACACTCACTCTGGCCATAGGTGCTGGAACAAGGGGTGCTAGGGGTGTGGCTGCACCCCCTGGCTTGAAGTGGTTTCCATTCTATACAGGGTTTACAGTTTGGTTCGATGGCTGTCAGCACCCCCACTATACAAATTGTTCCAGCCCCCTTGACTCTGGCAGGCTTTTCAGAGTCAGAGCCAGAAGACAACTGTCGAAGAAGGTACCATCTGTCTCCCCCCTCTGTTGGCTAAGTGAGCTACACACATTTGTAAAAGTGGGGATGGGGGGAACGGAACACAGTAAATAAATTTGACCAGAAGAATGTCTCTGGGCAGGTTGTGGCTAGAAATGAGACAGGAGCGTGGCGACACTCCGTCACAGGGCCAAATTCTGTTCTCAACTATCCTGGTGTAAACCTGGAATAACTCAACTGTATCAGTAGTGTGATTGGCCTTCCATGTGTATACCTGAGATCAGAATTTGTCCTACGGCATTCAGTGGGTATACAATGGAGCCAGAATTTGGCCCATTTTGAAGTTTGTGAGAATTTTGCCATAGACTTTAAGGAATGAGGATTTGACCCAGGCCTGGTCTACACTACGCGTTTAAACCGGTTTTAGAAGCGTTAAACCGATTTAACGCCACACCCGTCCACACTAAGAGGCCTTTTATATCGATATAAAGGGCTCTTTAAACTGGTTTCTGTACTCCTCCCCAACGAGAGGAGTAGCGCTAATATCGGTATTACCATATCGGATTAGGGTTAGTGTGGCCGCAAATCAACGGTATTGGCCTCCGGGCGGTATCCCACAGTGCACCACTGACCGCTCTGGACAGCAATCAGAACTCAGATGCAGTGGCCAGGTAGACAAGAAAAGCCCCGCGAACTTTTGAATATCATTTCCTGTTTGCCCAGCGTGGAACTCCGATCAGCACGGGTGGCGATGCAGTCCGAAATCAAAATCCAAAAAGAGCTCCAGCATGGACCGTATGGATGTGATCGCTGTATGGGCAGCAAATCTGTTCTATCAGAGCTCCATTACAGAAGACGAAATTCCAAAGCATTTTTAAAAAATCTCCAGACAGAGGCCACAGCAGGGACTCAGCACGCTGCTGCGTGACAAACGTAACGGAAAGCCAAAGAATCAAATGGACGCTCATGGAGGGTGGGAGGGGGGACTGAGGACTCAAGCTATCCCACAGTTCCTGCAGTCTCCGAAAAGCATTTGCATTCTTGGCTGAGCTCCCAATGCCTGTAGTGTCAAACACATTGTCCGCGGTGGTTCAGGGCATAGCTCGTCAATTTACCCCCCTCACCCACTCCCAGAAGTAAAAGGGAAAAAAATCCTGTCTTGACTCTTTTAAATGTCACCCTATGTTTACTGAATGCTGCTGATAGACCCGATGCTGCAGCAGTCAACGGCAGCATCCTCCCCCCCCCATGGGTGGCTGATGGTACAATATGGCTGATATCCATCGTCATCATCAGCCTTGTGGCAGATGGTGCAGTACAAAAGGACTGGTATCCATCCTCATCATCAGCCCGTGAGTGCTCCTGGCTGGCCTCCGGTGAGGTCGGCTGGGGGCGCCTGCGTAAAAAACTCCTGATCATTCCCAGTAGATGGTACAGAACGGCTGGTAACCATCTTCATCATAGCAACAGGGGGCTGAGCTCCATCAGCTCCCGCCCTTCATGTGTAAAGAAAAGATTCTGTTCTGCCTGGAGTATCATAGCAGTGGGATGCTGGACTCCTCTCCCCCACACTGCTTAATGTCCTGTCTGGACTATCATAGCAGCTGGAGGCTGCCTTCCCCTCATATTTCACTAACAAGTCACTGTTTCTTATTTCTGCATTCTTTATTACTTCATCACACAAATGGGGGACACTACAACGGTAGCCCAGGAAGGCTGGGGGAGGAGGGAATCAACAGGTGGGGTTGTTGCAGGGGCACCCCCTGTGAATGGCATGCAGCTCATCATTTCTGCAGGATCTGATACGGAGCGGCTGTGCTCTCTGGTTCTCTGATACACTGGTTCTCTAGTACACTTGCCCCATATTCTAGGCAGGACTGATTCTATTTTTAGATACCATAAAGGAGGGATTGACTTGGGGAGTCATTCCCATTTTTGTCTTTTGTGTCCCCGGCCGATCTCAGCCAGGGGCACCTATGACAGCAGCAGATGGTACAGCACAAAAGGACTGGTAACCGTCATCTCATTGCCAGTTTACAATGGCACGGTAGATGGTACAGAACGGCTGATAACCATCTCTGTTATCATGCAAAAGCAAATGAATGCTGCTGTGTAGCGCTGCTGAATCGCCTCTGTCAGCGGCATCTAGTACACATACGGTGACAGTGACAAGAGGCAAAACAGGCTCCATGATTGCCATGCTATGGCGTCTGCCAGGGCAATCCAGGGAAAAAGGGCGCGAAATTATTGTCTGCTGTTGCTTCCCCGGAGGAAGGAGTGACTGACGACATTTACCCAGAACCACCCGCGACAATGATTTTTGCCCCATCAGGCACTGGGATCTCAACCCAGAATTCCAAGGGGCGGGGGAGACTGTGGGAACTATGGGATAGCTACGGAATAGCTACCCACAGTGCAACGCTCCAGAAATCGACGCTAGCCTCGGACCGTGGACGCACACCACCGATTTAATGTGCTTAGTATGGCCGCGTGCACTCGATTTTATACAATCTGTTTTACTAAACCGGTTTATGTAAAATCGGAATAATCCCGTAGTGTAGACGTACCCCCAGTGGGTCTAATTTATATGCTGAGAGACATGAAGAAGCATAGCAGCAAAAGTGACTAATCAGTGTGTGGAAACTAAAGAGGTGGTGGTAAGGATTGCTTCATCTTACACCTTTGCTGCTTTTCTAGCTGCACCATCTTCCGTCCCCCACATTGTCAATTAGTCAGCTAGTACATTCACTAATGTCCACACACCAGTGAATGCTGTACAAGGTTACCACTTCCACCACCTATAAGTCACTGCTAAATTTGACCAAATGGTCTTCAAAATTATTCATATGTACTCCAAGTTACAGAGGCGGTGTAGGGAGCTGCTTCTCAGAGCACTTGTTTATTCTGAGATCATCCTATCGTATTGAAGGGCAGGGGTGAATAGTGTAGTACACTTTTCTGCCTAACCCAGGTAATTAGAGCATTACACACACACACACACACACACACAGCTCGGCAATGTTCTATCATAAAATGGGTATATTTTATCATCTGCAGTCAGTTTTCTGAATATAATAATCATAACAATGGGTGTCTTTATCAGCATTAGACTGTTCTGTTTGCACCATTGCTGGTAATTTTGCTTTCACTCTAGAAATATTGGCACCATTACCATGTGTAATAAATAAATGTGAAAGACATATTTAATGCTAGAGAAAAGTGTATCCACTTGTAAACTTTGCCTAATCTGTGAGTATCTGGTACAAGGCTGGTTAACCAATTTAGAAATCACATCAAGAACATATGCACTGTATTGGTATTTAAAATTTAGATCTTTATTATTTGGCAGAGAATGGCTGGACCTTTCGGAAGCAGCATGGTTTGGTGCACCACACTGGAAGTTGGGACCTTTCGAATGCTAATCCTTGCCTTGCCACTGACTCATGAACAAATCACAACCTCTTTGTGTCAGTTCCACCCAGCTTTTAAATGGGCACAATATTTGCCTCACTGAGTTGTTGTGAGAATTAATTATTTAATGTTGGACAAAGCTTGGGGACTGTTAAGTGCTAAGTATTTTTTGCTTTGCAACTTGCAACCTCTTGCTGCATTTCCCTTAGGGATAATGCTGAGATTTTGAAAATTGCCTAAGTGACTTAGGAGCACAAGTCCTTCAATGGGACTTTCAGTGAGACTTGTGCTCTTAGGTCATCTAGTTGATTTTGAAAATCTCATTCAATATCTATTTGCAGCTAAGCAGATCACTGTTAACAGAAAGGGTTCTTCATTTTAAAAAAATAGTGAGCCAGTTCATATCTCCAGTTCATATCACAAAGGCAGGAGTCATTCACTGAACTGCCTCTGTAGCACCTTCTCACCACCACCGCCACCAACACCTAGAACCGGGCAGATACTTCTCCACATAGTCAAGCATTCCTGCTGGAGGACACTAGACGTGTCAGGGGCAGCAGGAGTGACAGAGACTAGAAAAAGATTTTGAAGACCTAGCAATGATTATCACCTTGCCTTTGCTCAGAAGAATCTTTCCCCCACATTTTAAACATATACAGCAGCCTTGGGGTTGCCCTGGACTTTTTAATGCGGCTGACACTCAAATCACGATAGCTGCAAAAAAGAAAAATCTTCTTTCTTTCAACTACAACTAACCAGAAAACTGTGCTCCTTCTTATCCAACATGAACCTGACCACAGTGATCTATTCCTTTGTCACCTCCATGCTGAACAACTGCAACTCAGTGTTCCTAGGCTTGAGCCCTAAACATTTCAAAATCTTGATTTATGCCAAAGTGCATCAAACCTGCCACTTCAGCAGCACCAGCTGGCAAGAGCCCATCACTTTGAGCTTTGGGCTCAACCTACTGCTCTGATTTCCTATTAAATTGCAGGTAAGATTCAAGGACTTCAGTGGAACTGGCTCAAAATACCTGAGTACACCTCTTTTTTTTAAAAGATCTGAAAATGATCTCCTCTCAAAAAAGCTACTTTGCTCAGGAATTGTAAAGCTGTCATGGGAGAAAACTCATATCTTGTTTGAAAATTTAAAAAGTTGGCAGTGGAGACTGGCATCATGAGCTGATCAGAGGTTGGAGCTGACATCTCAGTAGTGAATGAGAGCTGCTAGGTAGGGGATAGACCATGAAGGGCCTTGAGAGCATAGACAAGTAGCTTATGTTTGATGTGATAGAGGAAAGGGGAAGTCAGTGAAGGGATGCAAAGAGAGGAGTGACATGGCTAGGCTAGGAAAATGATTTTTGCAGCAGTATTTTGAATGGATATGTGCAGGGTAAGATGGCATTTGTCAAAGGCCAGAGAAAAGGATATTGCACTGACAGAGATGCAAGGGAATGAAATACTCAACAAGACCTTTAGGACGTATCTCAGAGATGTTATGCAAGAAGAATTTGCAAGATATAGACATAGCCTGGATGTGAGGACCTAGCAAGAGGCCTGAGTCGAAGATGATGCCCATTATTATGAGTTTAGGTTTAAAGACATAGGTTTGGCCTCTATATATGCTGGCCAGACTGTGAAAATTCTTTTGTTTAGTTTAATTTCAGTTTACTATGCAACAGTTGTTGGTTCTCTCCTCAAAATCTGGGTTTTCCTCCTGAGGTTTCTTAGAAAGAGAGTTTGTGAAGGTAAATTGTTCTAATTACTTAACCTACATATTTGTTGGTTTTCCTTCTTTGTCTTTTTACATACTTCTTCCTTCCTTCTCTTTCATCATAACTTATCAGGAACTTACCTTTGCTGCAGTTCTTTTAGTTTCAAATTAATATTGTTGTAAATCATAGGATGCGCACAGCAATGCGAACCATTGTGACTGTCATATCATGGCTGCCAGGGGAACATTATTAGTACACTCTTTGTCTCCTTTTTACATTGGTTAAAAAAAATTATCAAAAGTATGGTGCAGCTTCCCACCTCCTGTAAACTGGTGTCACTCCATTGACTTCAATGTAGCTATCGTGATTTACAGCAGCTGAGAATTTGACTATATATATATATAGTCAGACAAAAAAGCCGTGTTAAAATTGAGTAAAGATTGAGAATACATCAGTAATTGAAAGTTAAAATTCATTACAGGGGTGTTGTGATCAGCCCCAAAACAAGTAATTCAGAGTTAAAGTTAAACTTAAACATGTTAAGGCACGGAAATGCACAGTTAAGGCATCCAAACAACCTATGCCCTGTAGTGACAGCATGTGATAGCATACAACTATGATTAATGCATTTTAGCATTTGTGGTCCCTGGCTAGAGTGAACTGATTTTTAAAGATAATCAGTTTTTAAATATTTGTTTTCCTCATGGTGTTGCTGCAGAGCAGAGTTAAGCTTCTTTTGGTGCTATACCCATGCATTTCACACGTTACCCTGCGTCCTCCTTCTCCCTTCATCCCCATTGTCTCTCCCTGACTCCCCCCAGTATCCTCCTGGGGAGCAGGAATAGAACCCCCTTACTGTCCTCTCCCCCAGCACCAGAAAGAAACACCATGGAGAACAAGACGGTGGAGAGGGGATAAAGTGACTGTGTGTGAGAAAGTCACAGGGGATGTGAGGTAATTAGGGGGAGAGAGTAGAGATGTACATGGAGGGATGGGGGGAGGGATAGCTCAGTGGTTTGAGCATTGGCCTGCTAAACCCAGCATTGTGAGTTCAATCCTTGAGGGGGCCACTTAGGGATCTGGGGCAAAAATTGGTCCTGCTAGTGAAGGCAGGGGGCTGGACTCAATAACCTTTCAAGGTCCCTTCCAGCTCTAGGAGATTGGTATATCTCCAATTATTATTAAATTAAAATGTGGGTCTGGGGGGAGAAAGCCAATGCTTGGGGAAGAGAGCTTCATTAGGAAGCAGGGGGAGTTGGTGGGGAAGCCTAATCCATGACACCCTTTCTGCACCCTTGGTAGTGCTGCCTTGGTGGGCAGAGGTGCCATTACAACCTGTAATGGGAATCCTTTCAAGTACTAGCTAGCATGTGACCATGCACCTTTAAGAAACTAGGACATTTGGGGCCAAGTAACCTCCAAGGAAGAATTCTTGACATGTCTAGTCTCTCTTTTGTAACTGATTTATTTCGACCAACTGAATTATAGCATACAAAGAGAGGGTGATAATTGGTTGTTATCTCTGATGTCACAATGACCCCACTGCAAAATGACCTAAGGTATTGACTGGACCCTATCTGTACTGTATTATAATCAAAATAATTAGATCCAATGATCATTAGTAACTTAGCTTAATTACAACCTGTTAATTCACATGTACTCTATGCATAACAGTTCAATGAGTTAGAACTATAAGAGAAGTTTTAAGAGCCTGCATTATTCAATTAAGCTAATTTAGGACCAAGAAAGGCCTGTGCTAAATTTTTGAAAGGACCTATTCTGAAATTAATTTTAATTCCTAAACTCATGAATAAATTTAAGCTGAAAATTCATTCTGTACTCAGAGTAAAAGTTGAAGTTTTGGGGAAGATCCACTGTATTTTTCATGCATAACAAAGAGGCTGAATCCCTGCTTTAAGTGCAAAACTCAATTCAACCATATATATATCTATATAGAACAGCAACTATTGCCTCTGTCACACACAAGCACGAATGACTTTTATAAGGCCTGATAAAATGCTCATTCAAGACCATGGAGATGCTTCCACTGACTTCAACGGATATTAAATCAAGCCCCTTTATGTTAAAAAACCACTGCTTTAACTGAAAGTTTAACTAAACCAAAACCAAAAACAAACTGAGCTATATTTTCTCCTGTGTGGGTAAATCTTACAAATGGCACTGAACAATGTACAAATGTTCTTGCCACTCTTTCATCAGAGGGTTGGGTTTGTTCCCTCTTCCTCTGAGGAAATAGCCGGAGTTTAGGACCCAGAAAAGTGCAGATGTTGGGAGATCTGCAGAGGACTATTATATTCTCATTCCTCTTTAAGAGAAAATATTGAGTGTTAGTCATGAGCCAAATTGGACCCACCTTAACTGAGAATAATGAGAATGCTGGAGAAGTTGAACAGGAAGGAATCCTTCAGTTTCTTTCTGTGATGCCCTCACTCCACTTTTCCGGACCCCCCAGCAGTTTCTGTACTTGGAAGTAGAAGGGGTGCTGCTGGAACAACATTTCAGAGGCTGCTAAATTCTGCTGCTTCCTTCTCACCCTGCTTCTGTGGGGGATACAATGTGACAAGAGTAAAGCAGCAAGTAGGGCTGGCATTGCTCAGAGTGTGGCAGGAAAGGACAGAGTAAAATTCATTGAAAAATGGAAATGTTTTCAGGAAAAGTTTGATGCAAATGTGTCCTTTTCTTTTTCCAGTGAAAATCCTGAAAATTGAATACTTTCATTCAGCCCTAGGGCTGATACTTTCTGCCCCTACTGGAAAGCTTCCTTTTGCTTGGATGAGTTGTTGGGGGCAGGGAATTGGGTGCAGCACCAATAGCCAGGTCAGGGCAGCCCATAGGTGAACCTTCACAGCACTCCAACTCTTTTTCATCCATCTCCAACTCTTTTTGCTTGCTGTGTTGCTCTGTCTGGATCGTCACATTCAATTTGAGCCTGCTATTTGAAAAAACTGCATTTTGAATTCAACCTCAACTCACGGGATAGGCATGCAGGGCAAGTCATATGGTGTTTTCTAACCTGCCTACTAGTTCCACTTCCCTTCCTGGTGACCCAGCATGGCTCTACGAACTCAGAAGAGCAGCAAACTGTGCCTCTAGGTTTGTGATACTATTCACCAATAAGGAAAAGCATGTTCACTCAAACCTGAACCTTCTCCTACTTCAGGGCTTGTGAGCCTGCAGAAATGGTTTGCTGTAAAAATGCACAAGTTTTTAATTTACGCTTGAACAAGTCTGCATAGCTCAGTTAATAAGCCCATCTTCCTAAAATTATGATGAAACCATTGTTAATATTAACCAAGATTGACAATGAAGTAACCAAAACACAAACAGAATAGAGCCATGGAACTCTTAACCTTGTTGAAAACCTGTGCAAAAAGGAGATTAAACAGAAATAAATAAAACTCAATGACATGTAGTTTCAGCCTTCTAGAATGATATTGTCGATAACAAAGGGGGTCTGGACCTACTTGTTATACTCGTGTGAGTAGTATCATTAACTTCATATAATCCCACTGTGGTCACATGAGTAAAGCAAAAATATTTTGACACCCAAGAGTGAAAAACAAACTCTAATAACTATAAAAAGGTTCGTAGTTGCTTACGCATGGATATGCATATTTAAAACAACAAAAACTCCCAGCACAAACTCAGTAGCTAGGCTTCAAAAAACCAAAAAGGCTCAATCCAAAGTTGTTGCTGAGTTATACTGAGCTCTAAAAAGAGTTTAAACCAATTAGCTGTTTTTACACTCTTTATATTTTATAAATGACCAAAGAGATTTCTTTGAAAATGTATTACAAAAAAAAAATCACTGCCAGAATTAAACCTTTTGTGGGAAGCCTTGCCCTAGAGCTAAATTTAATGGCTGAGCTATAAAGCACTGAAAATTTTCATAAAGGGGTTCATAAAGGAAACATTAACTGACCCTGAACCTGAGGAGGTCTAGCAAGCTCCACTATAATAAACACAGGGCCTAGTTAATTTTCACTTAAGGGGTGTATGACATTTGAGTCAGATGTGGTTACTTTATGTTCACTTTCACCAAATGTGTCCATAGAGGTAAATGATAAGCAACTGCATAGAAGTCTACTGGACGTTACGGCTAGTCCTAAATTAGATTGAAACCCCTTAGGGCAGGAGGGCCATGTCTTGCCATGTGTTTGCATAGTGCCTAGCACAACTGAGCAGTGGAGTCCTACATTTCCCTACTTCTGTGCCTTCTAGAGCCCAGAAACACATATGGTGGGAGGGCACACAGAGTTCATATCTAAAGCAGCTGCACTGGTAGAATGTTACACAGGAGTCTCAGTTACAGCTGTTCTCCCTGCTTTAATCCTTATCCCGGGAAATGCCAGAACCTGGACCATAATCTATCTTCATCCGATTTAATAATTTGAAGTCAAAGTTAATATTTTAATAGTGGTTTCCATCATAATTTGAATTAATTGAGTATAGCTGCATATGTATCTATACACATATATATGGACATATCATACTCATCTCTCTCTCTGCTTTTCATGTGTATATGAGAGAAAGAAATCCTAGATCACTTGCGTAGTTTTGTCTGAATTCACTCAGGCATCAACCCTGCTTTTATGATATACTTCGAGCACTGCATCCCCATGGTTCTGTTCTTGGTTGCTTCAGCATCAGAATTTCATTCAGAAGAATGAGGCAAAACCTCATCTAGGTCAGTGCCTCATCTTGGCCAGTGAGGGATGCTCTTGTACTGAAAGACTTTCACTTGAGGGCCTAGAGTATCCCCCTTTCCCCCACCCAATCACAAACTCACATTCTACTGGCCTGCAGCCTACATCTCCCATCCTGCGGTACTACTAACATGGATGTTTAGAAACACATGATGTTTTTAAAGCATCATATGTTTATTGAATGAAAAACTATCTTAATATAAGTATGAACTAGCTCCAAAGGGCAATCAGAGGGACAGGAAAGTAGCAGCAAATATTTGTCATGGTTATATTTAGCAAGCTGTTTCTTAAATGTAAAAGTTAGTTGTACTTTAACTATGAAATAGGAGAACAAAAAGCATTTTCTTTCATTTTAACTTGTTTGCCGAACACTTTTCTTTTCTTCATCTGCAATAATGAACTGTTCCCTTATGCTTTTGTCTTTATTTGGTTATCAGTAATGCATTGTGGAACTAACAATGGCCCTTGTTTTCAAATACTTTGCAGAATAATGCAATTCATCCCCATGGAATCTTTGATTCATAAAGGTATTGATGAAAGGTGGAGTAGATTTACTCAACTCTTCGTCATAATATTCCTATTGTGCACATGCTAGGGCATGCATAACGAATGGCCCTTAGTGTAAACAACTCAGATACTGAGCTTAGTGATTACTATAAGGGATCTGTTTGACATGTGTATTTCTATTTCTATGGTATATGACTCATTAAACCCACTCTGTGTGAGTACTGTTTACACTGCTTGCTGTGTTGGTGGCTTGTGTCTGAATACTTTTACTCAACCTGAAAGGTATTTTGTCTACTTTAAGTGCCCAAACCACTCATGCATTTTTCATTTTAAACCACCTTTTGAAGGTGGGGGTTTATTATACGAAGAAAAGTGACCGTTAGTCTTTATAGACATTGCTTTGAGCTAACCCAGCTTCTGTCCACAGAAAACAAACTGTAGGACAGTTCTCCCTTCCCAATTTCTCCAACCTCCATAGTTCCCCAGAATGAAAGTGTGCTCAGTGCTGCTATTTTCTAAAAGAGTAATGTGTCTGTAAATGATAGTTATACAGAAAACACTCCTTTTTATCCTACCCTCATGTTCATAGTCACCATGATGCCACACACCTGAATCCAAATGATCTAAATTAAAGGGCAGCCAAAAATTTTTTTTTTGAATGGATTAACCTGTTACAATATCATTGTGTTATCATCAAAACTGCTCAGATCAGCCTGTTGCTTTGACAACAGAAGAATCCATTTAATTGGAATCTTGTTGAACCACCCTCTACTATCTTTGGCATGATTGCCAGGGAACAGACCAATGGGTATGTGGCACATCTAGTCAGTTTTAAGTGGTACACCTGTGGCCTGTGTTTTATTCACAGTGGGTAACAGCAAAGTGCTGATGTTTGCTACAATACATTTCCTTGGTGTGACCCTCCGTCTGCTTCATACTACTACCCCCACTCCCTTGTAGCCACTGAGTGAGTTATTCTTACTTTTCATTATACATTTAAAAAACAGAGGCAGTTTTTAGTTCAATGCTTATTTTTTAAAGACCTTCTTGAAATCAAAGTGAGGCGAGTGTGTCATGGTTACAGCACGTGACTAGAAGTCAGGAAATGTGGGTTTTATTCCAATCTCTGCCATTGATTCAGTGTGACTGTCGTCAAGTCGTTTGAGGTGAAATTTTGTGCTGACATACACTGTGCAACCTCAACCTCATTGACCCAGATCAAGCATCTTATAGCAGGCAGAGCCAGCCCCTTGGGGATGCTTCCTACTCCCCATCCTATAGGATTGCACCAATCCCAGCTCAGCTTCATTCAGAATCCTTGGTCATTGAGTTCCACATTATTGTTGAAGTGTGAATCAGAGCAAACCGTGGCTCTTAATCTCTCTCTATCTGGTTCTACCAATTGGTAAAATAGAAAAGGTAGTTCCTGCAGTACCTAGCTCAAAGGGCTGTTGTGAGGCTCAAATAATATTTGTAAAGCACTCCAGGATCCTTGGCTGAAAGGTGCTTTATACGTGCAAAGTATCATTATTTGTTACATATCCCAACAAAATATTTTCCTATGGCCCTTTGATAACTGGGACTATTACTTGTTGCACATGTATCTGCTGGTAGGGTTGTCTTACATATTGAAATGAAAATATTATTGGGTTTTGTGATACTTTTTTTTTTTTAAAATGAAAGAAATTCCTACTTTTTTCCTCTAAAGCTTTTGGAACTATATAAAAAGCAATATACAAGAGCTAAGTAGTAGTAGTAGTAGTTATATATGTTAGTATAAGTATTTTTATTATTATTATTGTGTACAGTCTACACAAAGGGCTGTATTAAGACAACTTGGGGGTACCATAATGAAAACTCTACAGAATAATTCTTGTGTCTGTGAAACACATTTGTTAGTAGGGATTAATTGTGGCATTGGGGAATAGTTAGAACTTTATCCAGAGCACACCACTTTATGGAACATTAGCAAACGGAGGTCAGGGAAAAAGATCTGCCCTCTTCTCACAAATGTTTTATGGATTCATGCATAGAAAACTTCCGACATTTTTGAAAAACGCCCTTTTATAAACTAAAGCCCCACCTATCATCTCTAACTTATATGACCCAGTTTTATGCTGAAATTAATGTCTGTAGACAGTAATGACATTGACATGGTTACAAGGGTACTGTTTAAAAGAATGACTCTTTCTAGCACTGTCTCCTATGTGCTAACAACAAACAAGATTTTCTTCAAAATTTTGCATGCACCTTATTTTGTGTTCCACATTCCAGGGATGAACTTTCCCGGGGTGTTTGATGGAAGGAATATCCCCTCTCCCTCTCTGTTCATGCTGGAGTTCCCTTCGCTCTGTCTTATCCAGTATATTGATGCATCCCAAGACTTGTTCCACATTGACAGAATTGTTTTAGGTCAGGTTCCGACTCACTCCATGGACACAGAATAACTTTTTGGGAT
The DNA here is from genome assembly GCF_020497125.1 of Mauremys mutica. NCBI lineage: Eukaryota > Metazoa > Chordata > Testudines > Geoemydidae > Mauremys > Mauremys mutica. The sequence continues at coordinate 120,899,831 of NC_059072.1, read as the reverse complement.
TTATTTATAAAGCTGGTCTGAAAAACTGACACAAAACATTTTTACATCCAAATGTGCAGATTCATCGAAATCGAAACATTTCACGGAGACAGTTCAATTTCAATGATATTCCAGTGGAACCCAGGCAGTTTCCATCAGAAACCTGTTTGATTTCCTGCCAGCTCCCTCACCTGGTTCTTTGGCAGCCTGCCTGCCAGACTGACTCTCAGTCAGAGACCACAGGGTTTGCAGGGTCCGTGGTCCAGAGTGGCCTGCTGGGCAGACAGCCCCGGAGCCAGGGGTCCATCCCTTTTCATCAAGAATTTCAAATGTTTTGGTTTTGTTCCAAATCAGAATGAAACCAAATTTGAAATACTGAAATGTTCCAAATCATATTTCTTCAGCTCTATATGTTACCCAGCTCCATATATATAGTGTGTTTTCCTGCCATTAATACTGTTGAAACAGAAGTACATTATCTATGGAAACAAAATTATCACCCTGTTATTTATTTAGTTATCTAGCAGGAGCACCTAGAGGCACAAATCCAGGATCAGGACCCTGTTGTGCTAGGTGCTGTACACGCTCATAATGAAAAGACAGTCCTTGCCCCTAAGAGTCTGCAGTCTAAGAACGGAGAAGATAGATGGATAAAGAAAATATTTAACAATTAGAGCTGAGCAAATAGCGTATGGCAAATAGTTGTTCATGTTATGCTCTAATCTGTTCATCAAATATCTGCAAGTGGATCACAGTTTCCTCAACTGTATTCATAATAAAAAATTACTCATTGAATATTTTTGTGAATGTTTTTTACTCTGTGATTTCATTGCAACTATTCACCATGAGTATTCAATACTGTATTCACAATTTGAGCATTTATACTTGTGAGTAGTTACATAAGTCACATGTTATTGTCTCCCTTCACGGACTGGATGACTTTTACTGAGAGGCGGGCTAGCATAATTATGTGTGTATGTATGTTGCCTGTGTAACTTCTCCTCCTGCCCCCCAGCATGCATGTGGGAGCTTGGGAAGGGCTTATCCCTTTCTGAGGCAGAATCCCTTCCTGACATCCTCCTCCTCACCCCCGCCCCAGTTCTGCACCACCTATCTATGTCTGAAAATGCCTAAGTAGCACAGCTAATTCTGTCACAATCACAACATGCCTGGGAAGTAAGTCTTGTACCCATTTCATAGATGGGTAAATGAGGCATGTCCAAGGTCACAAAGGCTGTCAGTCACAAGATGAGACTGGAGCCTGGGGTCATAGCTTTCCATTCTCTGCTCTAACAATTAGATGTATTTTCTTGAGGGACCTTTTATCACCACTATGCATTTTATTCCATTGTCAAGGGCACCAGGCACATGTGGTTCTGAGATATCAGACGAGACAGCATAGGAACGAGTTGTACAATCAACCGTAAATGCTTCCTCCAGTCTGCAATATGAAAACTATCAATTCTTCTGCCCCATTCTCTCACAGATGCCACTTCTTTGCTAGTGTTGTGTAAAGTGTTTGTTTGTAATTCTCTACTATTGTCAGAAAAGGAGGAGTTATCCTGCCTTCTTGTAAACAGTAATATATCTATGGCTAATATATTAGAAAGCAGGTTACTCTGAGAACACTCCCTGGATGCCAGTGTGTGAGATTTTCTTTACCTTTTTCATGGCATTCCTTTTTTATTTTTCATTTTCTGCCACTGAGTAATAGGCAGCCCCACAGCTCTGGCACAGAGAAACCTGATGAAAGTGAACATATAAGAAAAATATTAGAGGCCTGTCTCTTCATGTGCAGACATAATGCCCATTGACACTAATGGGAATTATGTATGTGTGGAAGAAGAGTGTGGGCCCTTTACTTAATAGAGCCCTTAATATGTTTTAGTGAGCCATGGTGGTGTTCTAAATATCATGAAACCCAGAGGAGATGGGGAAATAGCCCATGGCACTGATGAGCTGGATTCATTGCTTTGAGGTGGATGGCTTTTCAGGAATATCCCAGCTTCTCTTTCTCCAGTGGAAGTGGTTATATGTGTACTGATCATTTACACTAAACAGGAAAAGATAAACAGGATGGACATAAAATTGGGAAATGAAACAAGAAAATGCAATCCAAATTGTCAGATTGTCACACACAAAAACATCCAGTCTAGAATTATTTTATATATAAAAAATATGTCTGCCTTTTATTATAAGTCTAGTCTAGCCCTGCTTTACGTTGTGTTCTGTTTTATGAAAGTAAAATGTGAAAATCTACTGATAAGCCAAAATAGTGGGGGAAAATTTTTATAGCATGTCAAAGCTATTTATTATTATTATTTTTTAACCTTGATTGAGTTATAATACTGAACATATGTATCCTTGGCCTTAATCACCTTGTCGAGTTAAACTGTATTTTCAACTTCATTTACATGACACATGATCTAATGCTGGAGAACAACAATACCATTGTAGTGCTAATTGAAAACTCTGAGCTGAGAGCCAGAAGAAACCACTGGTCTGATTGCTGAGGGTCCCAGGGAAAGGGATTTATTCCCACACCTGCAGTTGGTCCATAACACTAACATTGTTACCAACATCTGGGTCTAATCAGCACAGAGGCCTTGATATGCTGCTCCTGTGGCACATAAATTTAGCATTATATTCATTTTAAGGCCCCCTTTTTCAGTTTTTTAAAGACAAGATAGATTCATGGCTCCACAGAGTCTAACAAAGTAGAAACCACAAACAGAGTAAGTTACTGCCAGGTTTCTTAGACCTTACCTACCTAGTATATGCCACTTAAATAATGGAATTTTATGCTCAGTTCTGGCTTTCAAAAATGTGTCTCCATAGAATACAGAGTTCATCTGCAAAACTATATTTAAAGTAAAAAAGCAAATACTCTGAAGGTAGCCAATTTGCATATATCAGGTTTTATTGTGACGTCCGAGATATATCAAACCCTAAAATGGATGCGAGGTGGTAGTAGTTCAAACAGTTCAGAGCAAAACTGACAATTCTGTTTAGAATGGCTTTTGACCATGAGTCCAATAAGGGACTTGACTAGACACAGTAGTCAAAATCCTCTTTTTGAAAAATTATGTAGTAGCCTTTCTAAATGTTGGTGAATAACCCTGGTATTTCCAGTTCAGAATAGCATAGTTTGAATTCACTGTCCATACTTTGAGTCTCAACTTTACTTTTCCAACCAATAAAATATGGCTCTGGTATGGCTTCTTTGTATTGCCTTACGTCTAAAGAGTAATGGGGGATGCTGAGGCAAGATTCCACTCTCACACCTGCAGGACAGATTTCAACTCAGATGCTGCATACTGCTCTGCCTACATTTATAGGATGCCCGGGGCAGTGCCTAGGATATGAAAGATGGTCTAGTAGTGGACAGGACTGCACTGGTATGCAACAAATGTGGGCTTAATTCCCACTTTAGCCACTGACTCCCTGAACAGGAATTGTACTTCCTTTCCTAACAGAGCTCTTGTGAAGATAAAAATCCATTAATGTTTGGAAGGTACTCTCATGATGATCGCCATATAAGTAACCAGACAGAATGGGAGATCTGTGCAGGAAAAGAAAGTAAAACATTAGGACTGATGTCCGTAATGTGGATCCAAGAGCAAAATTTTACCCTTTGTTTGTTGTAGGTAACAAATTATTATTCTTGCAAACATGTTCCTTGACTATATTTTCACTGGAAATACTTAATACAACTACAGGACAAATTAGGATGTGAAATGGCTATTTTTTTCCCTGAGAGTTTTCAGTTACAATGTGACTTTAATTTCTGTAAATGGTAAATTAAGTTACACTAAGAGAGAGGCTTGTTCTGAGCACTAGGTATTCCTGGGTTGTGATCCTGGCTCTGACACTGACTTTCTGTGGCATTGGTCACTACACTTAACCTCTTTGCCTTGGTTTCCAAATCTGCACACTAGATATAACTACTTATTATACTGGGATATTATGAAGATTGTTTAGCTAACGTTGGAAGAGGAAAAAGTGCTATGTCTGTGCAAAGTATTATTACTTTGTGTCACTTTCTTGAGGATAGTTATGTCATTGGCTAAATGTAGGATTTCAAAGGTAGCTCTCATGTTGGTCACTTTGCTATACAGAGAATGCTGTCCACTTCACGAGGAGCAATGTTTACGATACAGACAATTTCTGAACTTATTTAACCTACACAATCCCATCAGTTTCAGTGGAATTGTATGGGCATAACTGACCTGGAATTTTGAAAAAGTGGAATGGAGGAGGGGTCATATATAGATATGAAAGCTAGCCATGGGGAAATCAACATATTGGGCCAGATTCCCAGCTACTGTAAATTAGCATAGCTCCATTGACTTTAGCTGCAGCAATTGACACCAGCTGATGAGCTGGCTCATTGTATATGATGTTCATGCAGAATCTGTCAACCAGTTACCATAGAAATATATTTTGGCACTAGAGAGCAGTTTTGGAATTATGCCGATTTATTGGCTTTGAAGGGTTTCTAGCAGGGAAGGAAATTTTTAGGGCCCTATTCTGCCCAGATTTTCTCCTCCCATCTCCCTTCAAGCCTCACTAACTTCTTGTCAGTTCTGTAATGGTTTGGCATGGAGCTGTGACCCTGCACATCTAGCACCTGTAGGGGTGCTGAGTTTCACCTAAGTCGGTTAGAAAGGGTTAAGCTTTAGGGGGCAGGGAATGGCATTCAAAGGAGAACCGCAGGGTAGAATTTTATTCATTATAATGAGAGTGAAGTTCTTGCTGCACCATTTTTTGTTCTCCTGACTAACTTTGTGATTAGAATGAGCAATTAAAATTCCAATATATGTGGCTCTACCACGACCTCCATATTCAGACAGAACTCCCACAAAATCAATAGGAGTTGTGCTTGAGTAAGAAATAGGAGTGCAAGATTTGGGTCCCTGGTTGTCTGTGTGAAAGAGATTCACTGTAGTAGTTTCATCTTTTTCACTTATCTGCATTGCTGTGTTATTGAAAGTGGTACTTCAGTGAATTAAATGTAAATGTAATAACTGGCTTGTCAATTTTGATAGGCCTTTCCTCCTAGGTTAGTTCTATAAACAAGGGAGCCCAACAAAGTTAAGGAAAATTGAAAAGGTCACAGCAATGCTGTTTATTGATGCAGTTTCTTTCACACAACCTCTGAGGCACTCAGATGCCTCACTTTTGTGCTGAATGTAATAAAAACGGTGTAAACATGTAACCTAATCTCACAACATTATTAACAATATTTAAGACTTATTATGCTATTATAGCACCAAAGAATCCTGTGGCACCTTATAGACTAACAGACGTTTTGCAGCATGAGCTTTCGTGGGTGAATACCCACTTCTTCGGATGCCATCCGAAGAAGTGGGTATTCACCCACGAAAGCTCATGCTGCAAAACGTCTGTTAGTCTATAAGGTGCCACAGGATTCTTTGGTGCTTCTACAGAACCAGACTAACACGGCTACCCTTCTGATACTATGCTATTATATAATCAAATTGCTTTACAAACACATATTAAGAGTTATTATTGGGAATCATCAGATCCTATTAATACAGATACAAGCAAGATATAGGGAATCACATTAGAGAAATTCAAATTGAAGATCATATCAGAAAGAACACATCTCATATCCTTCTATATTTTCGAAGCAAAATAAAAATGGTACCATATACTGAACAGAATAAAAGAATGAAACAAAATTTACTGGAATTTTCTGATCATGTTTACTTTAATGTGGGAAACATAAAAATATGATCAAATACTAAATATGTTATGTCTTAATCAAAACAGCTTACTACTTTTTTTTTACTGTTCTCTATAATGCAATACCAATAGATCTCATGGGCTTTTTAGGGTTTTTTTTAGTTCAAGGCATGACTTATTAAAAAATTATGATTTTTTTATCCAGAAATCATTTTGCATCAAAAACATACCATTTCAAATTTAATATATATTTGAAGTGGAAATGGACATTGCATCAGAATGTCTTAACAAATGAAACATCTAGGTTGCCAAAAGGAAGAAATAAAATTAGGTAAAAAAATCACAAAAATTGGTTTGATGCTTTCTTACAGCTCTAACATTGGGGAGCTACAGCTAGGTCCCAACCCTGCAATTCCTAACATTGACTTCACTGGGACTCTGCTGGGTGAAGTAATCGTCCCACATGGAATTGATTGCAGAATTGAAGAATTTTCTAGAATTGATCAAAAATGTTCATGCAATTAAATTATCCTATTTTTTTCCTGCTTGTGAATCATTTCTAAACTGAACCTAATTTCTGTGACTGTACCTGTGGTTTGCAAATATTCTACAAATAGTTAATGTGAACACATTTCAGCCTACATGGTGTTTATAAACAGTGCACTTTAGCTATTCACTGTGTAGGTTATTCACGGAATGTGATTGCTCAGCTAAATAACATGACATAGTTTCTCCTCCATTAGTGGATGACTGAAATTGTTTAAGCAGGAGAATTAAGAATAGCAACAAAAATCAAGAGCGAACAATGAATAGTGAATACCCTCATGCAATTATTAATACAGGTTGGGATTTTCAAAGGGATCTAAGCAAATTAGGTGCCCAACTCCCATTGTGTCAGGATGCTGGATGAAGGTAAGCAGGGCTAGTGGCAGGAGCTTGGGAGCCAGGAACTGAAGCCAGGAATCAGAGCCAGTGTTGGAGTCAATCTGAGGGTCGAAGCCAGCGTCAAGCTGAGGGTCAGAGCCAGAGTCAGGAATCGGGCATAGGGTCAAACACAAGATATCAAGGTCAGTGTTGAGGTTCTGGGGGTAAATCTGGGGTAAGGATCCAAGTTGGAAGCAAGGTGAATACCAGGAGTTCAAAGGCAGAGAAGAAGGACAATCATGACAGCTAGCTGGGGATCAATATTGCCTGGAAATTTCCTGGTACACCCCAGGGGCTTATATCGGATCAAGGAACCAATCAGGGATCTCTAAGACAACTGTTGGTTGGATCGCTCTAGGCAGAACTTCCTGTGGCATGCAGCATCTGTGAATTGTGGGTCGCAGGGAGCGGCCATCTTACAGTTGCTGCCAGGTGGGCAGTATGAGGATGTTGGTTGCCAGGTAGTCCTGCAGGCTCACATTCAAGCCCCTCTGATCCTTACACATTGAAATACAATGATTGTTGGGCACTTATGGCCTCTAAAAATCCCAACCACAGTTAATATGACAAAAAGCCATCTCCCCAAAACGTTTAGATGGGGGAATAATATACATGAATGTTCAGAAATAATGACTTTTAAGGAGTACAGACATTAGCTATTCAGTATTCAAACAAATGTGCTCACTGCAGCTTTATGTGGTGGGTCCTTGTCTGGTTGGCTCTAAGAAAAGGGGTTGTTATCCCTTTTATAAATGTACAGATTCCGAGGCTACAAAGGGACCATTGTGATCATCTAGTCTGACCTCCTGTATAATCCCCAAAATAATTCCTAGAGCATAGTTTTTAGAAAAACATCCAAACTTGATTTAAAAATAGTCAGTGATGGAGAATCCAGCACGACCCTTGGTATGTTGGTCCAGTAGTCAGGGCCGGATCCAGACCCCAGTGCGCCAAGCAGGCGCGTGGGGCGGCATTGTCGGGGCAGGGCGGCATTTGGCTCTGGCGGACCTTCCGCAGTCATGTCTGCGGGAGGTCCACCGGAGCCCCGGGACGAGTGGACCTGCCGCAGGCATGACTGCGGAGGGTCCACTCTTCCCGCGGCTCCGCTTGAGCTCCCGCAGGCATGACTGCGGCGGGTGCGCTGGTCCCGCGGGTCGGACGGAGCTCCCGCAGGCATGCCTGCAGATGATCCACCGGAGCCGCGGGACCAGTGCACCCGCCGCAGACACTTCTGCCCCGGCCGCGGGACCGGGGAAGGGCGGCGAGCACGCCGCCCTGCTTGGGGCGCTGTAATTTCTAGAGCCGCCCCTGCCAGTAGTTAATTACTCTCGCTACTAAAAATTATTTCCAATCTGAATTTGTCTAGCTTCAAGTCCCAGCCATTGGATCCTGTTATACCTTTGTCTACTAGATTGAAGAGCCCATTATTAAATATTTGTTCCTCATGTAGATACTTACAGCTTGTCATCAAGTCACCCCCTAACCATCTCTTTATTAAGCCAATTAGACTCAAGGAGCTCAACCACTATAAGGCAGAGGTGGGCAAACTATGGCCTGTGGGCCACATCCGGCCCAGGGCCCCTCCTGCCTGGCCTCTGAGCTCCTGGCCCGGGAGGCTCACCCCCAGCCCCTCCCCTTCTGTTCCCCCTTCCCTTGCTCTGGGTGGCAGGGCTGCGAGCTCCTGGGGCAGCGCAGCTGCAGATCCAAGCCTGAACCGGGGCTCTGTGCTGTGCGGTGGTGATGGCATAGCTAGGGGCGGCTCTAGACATTTCGCCGCCCCAAGCAGGGCGGCATGCCGTGGGAGGCGCTCTGCCGGTCGCTGGTCCCGTGGCTCTGGTGGACCTCCCGCAGGCGTGGGCTCCACCGGAGCCGCAGGACCAGCGGACCCTCCGCAGGCACATCTGTGGGAGGTCCACTGGAGCTGCCTGCCGCCCTCCCGGCGACTGGCAGAGCACCCCCTGCGGCATGCCGCCCCAAGCACGCGCTTGGCGTGCTGGAGTCTGGAGCCGCCCCTGGGCATAGCTGGTTCCAGCCGGGTGGCGCGGCTGTAGTGCCACCAGCCACCGGAGCTCCAGGCAGCGCAGTAAGGGGGCAGGGAGCGGGGAGGGGGTTGGGATAGAGGGCAGGGGAGTTCGGGGTGGTGGTTAGGGGGCGGTAGTGTGGATAGGAGTCGGGGCAATCAGAGGGCGGGGAACAGGGATGGAATGGGGGCAGGGGCCCTGGGGGGCAGTCAGGAATGAGACAAGGGGTTGGATGGGACAGTGAGGGGAAATCAGGGCCAGGTGTTCCGGAGGCAGTCAGGGAAAGGGAGAAGGGGTGGTTGGATGGGGCAGGAGTCCCAGGGGGGCCATCAGGAATGAGACGAGGTGTTGGATGGGTCAGCGGGGGGCAGTCAGGGGCAGGGGTTCTGGGGACAGTTGGGGACAGGGAGTGGGAGCGAGGGGGGGGGTTGGATGGGGCAGGAGTCCCGGGGGGTGAATGAATGGGGGCTGGGGCTGGGCCATGACCCCCTCCCCTAACTGGCCCTCCATACAATTTCCAAAACCCGATGCGGCCCTCAGGCCAAAAAGTTTGCCCGCCCCGCTATAAGGCATGTTTTCTATTCTTTTAATCATTCTCATGGTTCTTCTCTGTACCTTCTCCAATTTATGAACATCTTTCCTGAACTGGACACAGTAGTGGTCATGTCAGTGCCAAATGCAGAGGTAAAATAACCTTTGTATTCCTACTCAAGATTCCCCTGTTTATGCATCCAAGGATCACATTAGCTCTTTTGGCCACAGTGTTGCGCTGGGGGCTCATGTTCAGCTGATTATCTGCCCCAACGGTCAAATCTTTTTCAGAGTCACTGCTTCCCAGGATAGAGTCCTCCATCATGTAAGTATGGCCTGCATTCTTTGTTCCTAGATATAAACATTTACATTTAGCCATTTTAAAATGCAAATTGTTAGCTTGCACCAAGCGATCCAGATTGCTCTCAAACAGTGACCAGTCCTCTTCATTATTTACTACTCCCCCCAATTTTTGCATCAACTACAAACTTTATCCATGCTGACTTTATGTTTTATTCCACATAATTAATAAACATGTTAAATAGCATAGAGCCAAGAACTGATCCCTGCAGGACCCCACTGGAAAAGACCTGCTTGATGATGATTCCCCATTTACAATAACATTTTGAGACCTATCAGTCAGCTATATTTTCATCCATTTAATGTGTGCCATGTTAATTTTATATCTTTCTAGTTTTTTAATCAAAATGTCATGCAGTGCCATGTTAATGCCTTACAGAAATCTAAGTATATGACATCAACACTATTACCTTTAGCAACCAAACTTGTAATCTCATAAAAAAAAATCAAGTTAGTGTGACAGAATCTATTTTCCACAAACCCAACTGGTGGCAGAGAGGAAGAAGGTGGAATTACCTGTACAGAGGGGGGGAGGAGCAGGAAATGGTCCGTGTCAGGGTAGGGGAAGAGAACATTGCCCTTCCAGCTGACCGGAAGGGGGTGGGGTTATTTATACCCCAGGCAGTACTGGAGAAGCCCTCTTTTACTGTGAATAGGCTGGAAGCACCCACCAACACACTCTTAGTATCTAAAAAAGCATCAGGTCCCTTAATGATCCACCGTGGGCCTTGTTAGTCACCTTTTCTCCTCAGGGGATGGGAAGGAATTTTTCCCTCACCGCCAACTTGGCCGAGGCAGGGTGGGTTTTTTCACCTTCCCCACAGAAAGTTTGGAGGTTAGGTTATAATATCATAACTTAGTAAGCACAACTTGTGGCGGGTGTCCAATGCAGGTACTCTGTATGAAGAGATATGATTATTGGATAAAATGGACTGGAAAAGGATTTGAAGGAAAGCATCCCTGAAGAAAGTTGTTGGGCAGGGAAGGGCTCCTATGTCTGGTACAGTGAGGAGTCAACCCCCTCCTCCTTTCCTAGCCCCCTCCAGCCCTTCTACGAGGGAAGGCAGTGGAGTCCCAGCAATGGGCTGGTTGGTACCAGGTTGGGGGTTATGTGAAAACAATTAAGGAAATGATGATGACCTACACTGCACAATTTATTGCCAGGTACTCCCACATATTTAAAGTGAATAAAGTTACAGCCTAATTGAACCATATCCATTGCTTCCTGACTTTCTTCTGGAGTGGCCAGACAAAGTTCACAAACCCGACTTCTGCAGGTATGTAACCAGTTCTAGTCTTTGCATAAAATCATAGGGATTTCTATTCCAAAACAGGCCAAAAATCAATATAATCTGACATCCATTCTCTTTCAGTGAGGGGCAAAACTCCCTTCATATACCTAATTGCACAATGCTACTTTATTTAGTGTAGCAGTATTGTTGACTGAATGGAAGTTTGCTAGAACACAAAGTGATAATTTATCTTAATTTGCAGTGTCGATCAATCTTGTGTAAAATCCCATGTTTTCAAACAGAAAGGTGATTAAAACCTGAAAGGCCATTATTAATCGAATCAGCTCCATACTATGTTTGCATTTATCGTTTAAACATTGTGTATAATGCATAAATGATGGCAAATCTATTATATTGATAGAAACAGAAGAAAGAAAATGCTTCCATGTGGTAATAATTCTTAAACCTGTTATGTACTAGCTCAAAGAGCTCACGCATCAAAGCTTTCATTATGATGGATTTTAGCAAATGCTACATACTATTAGAGCCATCTTATTACGTAGCAGTTTTACTTGCATCATCTATCTAATTACTACATGAAATTATGGTTCTTAGACAGCTGTTCACAACAGGATATTTCTCTGAAAAAAAATATTTTTTGCTTCAAAATGTAATAGTAAATAGGTTTCCGCCTTCTACTTTTGTAATTTAAGTTCCAATTTTGTGCTAGTAATATTATCCTAGCCCTGGAACAGAAATGTACTTCTTAACAAGAGCTCAGAAGAATTCCTCCCCCCCACCTTGAATGTGCATGTTCCTGGTGTAGCTTAAAAACTTCCATAAATCAATAAAGTAATTGCTGCATAATGACCTATTGTTAGTGAGCGTGCCCAGAATGATGTCATTGGGGGGTAATGGAGCTACTGAATCAAAAAAAATGGCAGCTGTTTCCAATTTATTTGAGAGTCAGTTGGACAGAAAATTAAATAAACACATAGACAAGCAGGACAAGGGCAAGTCCTTGCATTATTCTTATGATAGTTTTAATTCAATCGCAGAAGTCAGCAGGCAGCTGATATTATGGCCCAGAGTTTCATTAATTGCCTGTCTCCTATCTCAGTCAGACTACACATGCTCATTTCATCATTTTAAGCTTTTGTGACTTGGATTTAAAAAAGACCAATGAAACAAAGATGAAACTCTTTTATTCTCCCCCACCCCCTCTTCAACCCTCACTCCCTTTCCCCCTTTGCAGCATAACAGGCTATCAAAGAGCTGTATTAATAGAGAGGAATTTTCATTTCTTCTTCCATCTGGCTCCATGGTGCCTCACCCTCCTATTCCCAGGATACACAGGAGAATTTTTTTTAATCACTCACATGTCCTTTAGGAAGCCCCCTAACATTTCATATTCACTAGGGAGAAAAAAAAAGTGCCACCCAGCTCACTACTCTTTCTGCTTTGACTAGAAGCTTTGATGTGCTCTTTTGAAGTTACTGGCTTGAGGCTGCATTAGAGAAGCATCAAATGTAGCCTTAGCAGTGTGTGTGGAAGCTGGTAGCATGTAGTGGTCACATATTGAGCTGCATGGGCACCTGATGTTTACAAGACAGCAAATGCCAGGGACCATAATAGCGAGTCCCACATCATGGATGATTCACTTCTTTTTGCAGAACACTACCCTCCATCTCCCACTGGTAATTTATTCAGAATGCGTCAGTGTGCACAATATTGTTCACTCCTTGAAGCTCCCATTACACCCTTATTTAGGCACTCACACATGTAACCTTGAAATGGGTCCTAGAATTGGAACAGCAGATCGAAACCCCATCAAACTTTGGGAAGGTTTGGATCTGGATCTGTACTCAACACTTAAGGTCAATCTCAATAAAATGGATCTGAATTAAAACACTGGATCTGAATCCCTTTTAAACCACAAAGAAGATTGGATCCAGATCTGAACGTCACAGCTTGGGCTCACCTGTGCTTCATTATTTAACATAAGGGTGAGAATTAAGAGGATTATTCCTTGTATTTCAGAGTCTTCATACTACAGTCGCTGCACATCTGTGCAACTTAGTGTGTGTTTTTAAGCTTCCTGGTTTTTGCTTTACACTCACTGCTACATTGCTTTCTGTGTTATCTGCATTGAGTGAAATATCCAGGTATGGGACTGTCTTGCGTTTGTCCCCAGCTGGAGGAACGCCTTTCCATATTAGCATTACAGCTCTTTTAAGATCAAACTTAAACTCTTCCTTTTGACTGATTACTTTAATTCAGTCCTACAAGTTACATAATTTGATTGCATGTGGAAGGTAACTTATAAATCAATAAATAATAGTAATAATTAAAATAGTCTTATACAGCAGAGATCTAGGTGGAAAAACTGGGTTATTCCATTAACCTTTTACCTCTGGAGACTAGAATTTCAAATTTGTATTAGGTCACAAGTGCAAATGAGTTGGTCTCTGGTGGAGTTTTGTCCACATCACTAACCACTGCACTGTTTGTCACAGTTCATCATGAGTGATTGCATAAGGCTTGAAGAATAACAGATCTTTTGCAGGTTATAAGATTGAGATGCATTGGCAGAGCCAACACCTTCTCTCACTGTGCCTGCTTCTAGCCAGAACTATCTGTGAAAACAAACCACCACCTGTCGTCATTAAGTGAATATCACTAATGTTTTGTTTTACAAAAATTGTACTAGCAAAATTTTTGCCAGTAACGAGATGGTTTTATTCACAACACGATTATAGGTAGCATACAAGAAGCTTATCAAAAAGAAGGTTAAGATGTAACTTGATCATGGTGTATAATTACACACATGTGAACAAGATATCTGATAGTAGACAGCTCTTTCATCTAGTAGACAAAGGTCTGATTTAAGGTCTGATTACAAGATCCAATGAGTAGACCTTCAGGTGATTAAACTTGGTAGTCCTCTCCTCTCATTCCTTCCAGCTTCCCACCTGCCTCCCCTCCCCATCATTCATATGTTTGGTGGAAACTCTATTATCTCTGCTCTGAGGATGTCTGAATGGCCAAAACATAGGAATCTGAAATAAAAACCATAAATACTACAACTTAGCACCACACAACAGCAGGGTGAGATATTAAAGTCCAATATTATTTGCTGTCAATTATACCAACAAGCTATTTTGAGCTTCAGAAATACAAATTATTAACTGGAAACCCAGATACTTTAGAATTAGAAATGGTCAGAAAGTGGTAATTATTTTCTGCAGATATTTTTGGAAGAACTAAACCTTGTTAATTTTTTCAACACTTTTCAGGGAAGTGTTTTGGGTTTTGATGGGGCTGGGGGGTTGTTTGTTTATTTTCTTTTATTGGAGTTTTTTTCTTTTTTGATAAAAGAACTGAAAACCAAACACTTTTCACTTGTTAGTTATTTGAAAAGAGTTAATGAGTTTTGGTATTTCAATAAAAAACTGGAAGATTTTGTAAAAATAATTATTTTAACGAAAATATTTCAACCAACTCTATTTTGAATCATATTTGCTGCCAGCTCCCATTTTTTTCAATAGCTTCTGAACCTTTTGTCAATTAAAATACATTGGGTTTCCATTTTATGTCTGTTGGCATATCTGCTTTGGTTGAACCAGAACCAGCACCAGCCGCACCTCTTTGAAGACTATTCATTTTTTAAGTGTAATATTGCACATTAGATCAGAGTAGGCAAGGAAGGGGCAAGGAAAGGCGGTGTGTGTGTGTGTGTGTGTGTGTGTGTGTGTGTGTGTGTGAGATCAAAGTAGGCAAGGAAGGGGCAAGGAAAGGCTCTGTATTTTGGGTCAAGTGTGCTGTATAAGATTCTCTTCGCTTTCTCAAAGATATGATGGGTTTCTGGTATTTCACATCGTTATCTGTCAAGCTAATCTTTTTATTTACCGTTAATTTTTTATATAACCCCCACACACAGCCTTTCCTTGGTTACCAGAATTTGTTTATTTTGTTTCCTACAATTCTTTGAATACTTAAACATTTTTGTTTTCACTTTCAATTTAATATCACATCTCCCTACCTGGAAAGTGTTCTGAAAAATACCATAAGTAGAAACACCATATGAACTTATTATGGCCTATGCATGTCTTAAGTTCTCAAAACAGTCTCTGATGTGACTTAAGTAGCTTTCTGCTACTTAAGAGAAGAGAGACTCTTACCTGGCCAGAATAACTGATTTATTCAGGGTATGTATACACTACCCACCGGAATGCGGGTAGCGATCGATCCAGCAGGGGTTGATTTATCGCGTCAAGTCTAGATGTGATAAATCGACCCCGAGCGCTCTCCTATCGACTCCTGTACTCCACCACCACGAGAGGCGCAGGTGGAGTCGACGGGGGAGTGGCAGCAATCGACTCACCGCAGTGAAGACACCGCGGTGAGTAGGTCTAAGTACGTTGATTTCAGCTATGTTATTCACGTAGCTGAAGTTGCGTAACTTAGATCAATCCCCCCAGTGTAGACCAGGCCTCAGAAACATCTGGGCATGTAACCCAGCCAGAAGCAGAGAAGCAGTTAGTGATATTGGTAGCAGTTAGCAACAGGTTTTTTAAACCAGTCTTCACAGCCTCACCTGTACACAGAGACTTAGCAGTTCTTCAGCTTTCTCCCTGCTATTCCTGCTTTACAGGCCTTATCTCCTATTCTATCCCTAGAATTCCTTTGTCTCTGTCAATGCCTCCATCATCTACAAGCTGGCCAGCATCTGAGCACTTGGACTGAGGTGTTTGCCTCAAAAAACTTAGTGGTTTGTGAATGAACCTGATGAAATGGGGATCTACTCAGTGGTTTTTACATTATTCTATTTGTGCATCCAGACTTTTTCTACAGCTTTCCATTTTTGGTTTTCCTTCTCCCTAATGTCACTTTCCAGTTTTGTGTGTTCATTAGGATTATAGCATTGCTCCCAATCATGCAAATGCGTTATTATTGGCTTCTCAGTAAAATTTCCAGGGAGAAGTAATGCCTACAAGCAAGGGGCAGAGACTATTTTCCCACGTGGAGACACCACACATTCCAAAAACGGGCGCCAGACTCATCTTTATGAAGAAAAGCCTCCAGGAAACCAAAGTCTCCCACTTGAAGCTTGAGGACTGGAACTCTTACCCAGAGGCAAGTGGATGGACTTACTGTGAGGGAAATATTAAAAAACAAGCAAATTTCACTGCAGAGATTTTCTAGGATCAATACTTCATCTAGCTCCGGTGAAGATGCCTCACTTTCAAGTTCTGAAACCTTTCTGGTAGAAATTGCAATAGTTCTTCATAAAGGAATGCTAAACAATAGAAACATTTTATTAATATATGAGTGATGAATACCTTATTCAGAAATACTTACACTACAAACCAGCCAGAATACTGCTTAGCTGTTAACACTAAAAGTCTAGAACTTTCCCATCCCATGAGAAATTTTAAGATTTTAGAAAAAAATTCTTGTCCCAAATCAAGACAAAAAGTCAAAATCTCAGAATTTTTCACAAACTAAAAATCTGAAAAAAAATTATTCAGATCAGATCAGTTGAGACATTTCATTCTCATAATTTCTAAATGTATTGACCATTTTTAACTTTTTGTTTTTAGTGCCATTAACTTAAATTTCAAACAAAAGGTTGTTTTGAACTGAAAAATGGAACCTTTCATTCTGGAAATGTCAAATGGGATAGTTTGACAATTTTAAGCTTTTTTTTTTTTTAAATGTAAATAGAAAATGTATTGAAGCCGACCCTTTCACATGAACAGTTTCAGTTTTGACAAACTGGCAGTTTCCAATGAAAAAACATTTAATAAAAAAATACCTAACAAGCTCAATAAAAGTCACAATGAATAAATGGGTATACAAAGCATTGGGCAAACTGTGGGTTTCTCATACTAGAGTGGCCACAGAGTAACTTTTACCAGCTTTTCTAAGGCTTTGTTTGTTTGTTTATCAAACATAGTACACATTTATTATCTGATGTGCCTTCTGTCTTGAGGACTATGTCCTACTCTGGTTTGACAGTCTAATAAGTCTTCTTTTCCATCTCTAATGTCTGTGACTTAAATCCATTCCCAAACAGATTAAAAGAGCAAAAGCAGCTCTGATACTGAAACTGTGACATAAATTGAATACAGACTACACATGGCACACACATTCTATAACTCCCTGGACGTTGGTAGAATGGGTTCTGTGCCCCCGCCCCGCTTTAGTGATTTCAGTTCTGGATATGGTCTTGGGTGTAACCTTATTTTAAAAAAATAAAAGTTGAGAAAGGTTAGCATTACTGATTTGCAACTAAGTTTCATTGTGGGGGAGGGGGGAGACTATTTATTTATTTTGGGAAATATGCTTCTTTTCATCCTTCCACCCAGACATTCACATACACCTCAGTAGTTGCCTCTTGCTTTCACTGACAGCCAGTGGTTTCCCAAGGGGATGATACTTGTCCCCAAACTGTTCATTAGTTTAAAATAGTTGGACATGTCTTGTGAAATTTAACTTAAGTCAAAATAAAGTACACTATGTCTTCTGCCTAAGAACAAGTAGACACCCTGTTAAAGAATTATGTCATTGAGCCTGCCTATTTGGCTGCAGGAGTGAGCAAACAATTGTCAAGTGTATATTTACAGTGTGAGAAAATATTTCATTTTTATCATGGTTTTTAATAACCATGAAGCAATAATTTTCCAAATTTTGTTCATATGATGTGATGGGAACAAAGAGATCTTATGTTCAAAACATGTTTTCATTCTTTTCCCATTATGGGAATTCAAAGCAAGAAACATTTCACTTTCAGGATATCCCTAGGCATCTTTGCTCTGAATTTCCTACTGTAGACCCTTTACAGTGCTCCTGTTTGTCTGTTTTCAAGAGTCCAAAAGAGGATGGTGCACTGGAGGTGGGATAAGAAGTAATGGGCTTAATCTGCAGCAAGGAAGATTTAGGTTAGATATTAGGAAAACCTTTCTAACTATAAGAGTATTAAGCTCTGGAACAAGCTTCCAAGGGAGGTTGTGGACTCCCCATCACTGGAGGTTTTTAAGAACAGCTTGGACGAACATCTGTCAGAGATGATCAAAGTTTTACTTGGTCCTGCCTCAGTGCAGGGGCTGGACTTGATGACCTCTCGAGACCCCTTCCAGCCTTACATTTCTATGATTTTATGAGTCATCTATTTCCCTCACACTTGAGCTCTATTGTGTAATGTCCTGATGATTTTCCCTCCAGATTCCTGAGCAGAGCTTTAAAATAACTAAAGTTTGCTTTTTTTGTTGTTGTTAATTCAGGTGCAGATTTTAACAGTGAGGGTGATGGAGCATTGAAACAGCTTACCACTGGGATGTGGTGGATTCTCCATCACATGATCAAGATGGGTATCTTTCTACAGATATGCTGAGGTTCAACCATAAGTTTATTAGATTTGATGCAGGAATTACTGAGTGAAATTCTATGGCCCATGTTATGCAGGATAGTCTAGATGACATAAACAGTTTCTTCTGGCCTTAAAAACTGTCAGTTGCTATTTAGCTGATTAACATTTCATATAAAGGATATCTTTGTTAGGGCTTAAGTTGATGTAAGTTACATTGCTCAGGGGTGTGAAAAAGCCACCTCCCTGAGCGATGTAAGTTGTATCGACTTAGAGCAGTGTCTGCACCACGCTATGTCGGCGGGAAACTCTCTCCTGCCGACATACCTTCCGCCTCCTGCAGAGGTGGAGTAATTATGCTGATGGGAGAGTGCTCTCCCATTGGCATAGAGCGTCTTCATCAGACACACTACAGCCACACAGCCGTCACCTCTCTTGGGTTGGAATCACATGCTTCTCCCGTTCTCAGACTGGGTTCTTTCTGCAATTCCCTATGAGCAACCACGATTTACCTCAGCAGGTCTGACTTATCTTCAGCACCTGCAGTTCTGCTTCCTCAACCCAACATCCTACTTACAGAAAATATTATTTATTTAGAACAAAAGCATTTCAGAGAAAACAGAACTTAAAAACGATAAACCAATCTACACACATGCCTGCTTTTCCTCATGGCTTACCATTCCTTGGATCTGGGGAAAGACCCAGCTCTTTCAGACTCCTTTGCAGAGCCTCTCTGTGTGTCAACCTGTCCACTGATCACGCCTGACAACTGACTCCCCCCACCTTCTTCTCCTAGAAGTTTTTCTTTTTAACAGTGTGTAGCCCATTGATCTATCCCAGCACTGGCAGAACAGTCACTTGAGCCGAGGCCCTGGGAGTAGGCCATTGTCTTGTAATCGCCTCCTCAGTGTTTGCTAGGAGGCTATTTATCTATTGTTGTGGTGTTGCTTCCCTGTTTTTTGGTTTTTTTTCCCCCAAGCTCCCTATTAAGCTAGAACAATACATACATACAGGAAAGTCTTATAATTACTTTCCCCTTCTGGGTAAGTGAACACATTAACAAAATGTTAACACATATAAAATTGCCAGTAGTTGCAGGCTTTTAATTCGATATATTGCAATAGATATCTGATTCCTGCCAATTTCAGCTAATTTGTATTTCACATCTTTACAGTATTTATAAGCATATGGAATGCTGTGCCTTTCTATTGTTATGTGTAAGGTCCTGAACTAAGGTACTGGACTGTGCACTGTGTGATGATTTTATTGTCCAGATGGGTTTTTGTATCCCCTGGCCATCCCTGTTATCTATGTTAATCTGAATGTTGGCCTTAGGGGGGCTCAAATCCTCATATGGGGGTCCTTGCAAGTCACATTTTCTTTGTGAATTAAGAGTGAAGTGCACAATCTCTCTGAGGCAGCATGGATTGCTAATTTCTGGTTTTTTTCATGTACATATATATTTTCTCTCTCATGTTTGCAAGCGTGTGCACACACACAGAGATGCTGTAAGCTTTTTATAGTTAATAGGGCCCTTGGCGTTTTTAAGCTTTGGTTTTGAAGACTAGTTTGTTTTATTCTGCCTCCCCTCTGTTGTAGTTTGGTAAGTGTTTGAGGTTAGTTTAAGTGAAGTTCCTTGTGATCATTCTTCATGAAGGGTACCATAGAAGTGACACAAACTGATTGAACTGATTGATTGGATGTACTCCTCCCTGCTATGTTCTTCTATTCACTGGTGTTTTGAAGGAATGGGAGTGAATGGCTTTACATACTTCATCGGGATTGCATAGCTTTATTGTGCAGCATAGCTGCCAACAAAGTTATCTTCATATTTATAGCATCAAAATATTTAACCAGGAGCTTAAATTAAATATCTCATTTCCAACGATAGCTTGTTTTTATAGTTGGGAAAGACCAAGAATGTGAGGGCACTTGCAAGTTAGAGCGCATGAAATCAGCTCAGGGTGCCCTAACTCCTGAGGTGTCCACACTGGCAAGGCACGTAGAGCGCCTGGACTCTGCAGCTGGAGCGCTCCTGGTAATCCACCTTCTTAAGAAGCATAAAGCTTGCTGTGCCCCAGCTGAAACTCCCAGGTATCAGTGTGGATGACATGTTGCATTACTGCGCTGTGATTGGCCTCCAAAAATGTCCCATAATCCCCTGAAGTCAAGTGGCCACTCTTGTCATTGTTTTGAACTCGGCTGCAGGCATGCGGATATCCCCTTTCAAAGCTCCGTTTCTGACAGCCGGCATGCTTATCTGCTCCGGGACAAAGTAAACCATTAGTGTGGAATGCTGCTGTTGTGAGTGTGTGTGTGTGAGAGAGAGGCGGGGGGGAGCGGGATCTACTGCTGTCTGAACTTACAAGACAGCATGCTGACACACTTTCTGCCCCC
The DNA here is from genome assembly GCF_020497125.1 of Mauremys mutica. NCBI lineage: Eukaryota > Metazoa > Chordata > Testudines > Geoemydidae > Mauremys > Mauremys mutica. Next base: position 120,879,309 of record NC_059072.1, on the reverse strand, counting down.
CAAAACACACAGTCTTTCCCCCACATACACACAACACAGTCCGTGTCACAGTCCACCTTCCTCCGCCCCCATTTGAAAAGAATGCTGCAGCCACTTGCACACTGGGATAGCTACCACAATGCACTGCTCTTTGTGGCATTGCAAGAGCTGCTAATGTGGCCACGCCAGTGCGCTTGCAGCTGACAACGTAAACACACAGCAGCGTTTTCCCTGCTGCAGTCTCCGAAGGCTGGTTTAACTCCCAGTGCTCAACACCTGCAAGTGTAGCCAAATCCATAGCCTCTTTGCAGTGCACCTTTGGGCGAGAGCTATAATTTGCAGAGAGAAGGGAAGGCATGTCTTGTCCCCCACATCCCCCATATGCTGCGAGAAGCATGTGCCATATCTAGTAACAAGAATCACAGATAAGGGTGCTCTCACCTGGCACCCCTAGAAGTATTATGTGTGCTCCTGGCTTCCCAGGTTAATGCCATAGGATGGTCCCTTTAAATCAGCGCAAATGCCAAGTAAGCCACCTATGTAACTTGCTGAGAAGTACTACTAGGAGACAGAATAGATGGCCTAATAGGTCTTTTCCAACCTTAACATCCATGGGGACTGTTTTGTCATTTACAACCGTTGATCAGCCCAGTGAATCACAGAAAAATTTTCAAGGAAAGGCAATAAAATATATAAGAAATATATATTTCTTGTAAAAAGGCATTCTACTCAGAGTAACTTGAGAACAGGGCAAATAAAACATCAGTGCATTTTTGTTTATTAGTAATTATCTTTTATGGAGGAATATTTTAAAATCCTTTGCTATTGGAAGGACACTACTGGGCTATGAATCTAGAAAATCTCCTTAATGATGATGACCTACATTCCTAATCATTCTGATCAACCAATGTTATAGGGTGTCTATAACTAGGAGATGCCTATGGCCTGCTAAGACATGTTATTTCAGTCTATGAGCTCATCTGATCTCATAAACTGGGCATTTTGTGTTCATTGTTCAATATTATTCCATTAATGTTGCATGAGAATAAGTTTCATCCTCTGGATTGCTCACAAAGAGTATGTCGCACGTCGTATTCATTCTAACTGCTGTATGATAGGTCACTTGAGTCACAAGTTGTTGTTTCTGTTCCCTGATTGTTTGAACATAACTGTATGAGGAAGGGGAAGACATGATCAGGTTGCTGTGCTTTTGAAAAGGTGGAAAAAGTTTGTGGCGTTAATGAGCTAGGTCGGCCAGTTTAGGGAATGCTTAATTCATTTTAAAACTCTTCTTTTGCCCGCTATTTTAGTCGGGCTTTGCTGAACACATCATTGCTAGGAATATTAGACTATTGTGTTCAGGTGTAAAATGAAGTTTCTCTCACCACATTAACACAAATACATGGGTGCATTTTCCCAGTGAGGCCAAATCTTTGTCTGGCATATTTAATTCCCTCTGTTAAATGGGTTTTTGTATGGTCCTAACTATGAAGGGTGCAGTCAGATAGTCAAGTTCAGCCTCATTTACTGTTAATGCCAGTGTTGTCGTCTGAGTTCGTGCAATGCAGTCCACTTGGGGCTGTGTTGTTAAGTAGTCTATGTTGTCCTATAGTCAGCAGTGCGTCATAACCAAACACATTTGTTGAATTTTCTAATCTCTAGTTTCATGTCCACTTTTCTCCATTCACCACAGCCATTGTCATGAAGTAGTAATTGGGCATTCATATATGTGTGTGGACCTAGTTGGGAAGACCATAGTCAGGAGGACCACAAAAGAGTCTTAATTTCATGGCTCAAGCCAGAACTCTGGGCAGCATTAGGAGACCCTTTGGGGGTGAAAGTGCGTATATAAATACAACATAATAAAATAATATTGACTTTTACTCAAAGGTTTCAGGCTTCTAAGACAATTATAATCACAGTCTGAGAATGAAAATGTCACCGTTTACAGTAAGTCTAATTATTATTTCCCAGCAAGCTTTCAAAAATGCATCAGTTTGCAAGAGGCATATTTCTCAGTAAGCATTCTCTTAATTGTTTTAAAAAAATTATTGACTGGGAACAGCCTGGTTCTATAGAGATAATCCTGGACCACCCAAGCATAGTTTTTACAAGGTCCAATTTACTAAAGAATGCCAGAATCCTGGGGTTATCAAGGAAGAAATTAGTGTCTGTGCACTAGAGGCTGTTGATTAAGTTATAACTCCAAAAAAAGATGGTCATGGTAAATCATTTTAATATTTAAGCTACAATTCTCCATTCCTTTTGCTAAAGTATTTTATGGAAAGTGCAGTGTTAAAAATAAAAATGCAGACATTAGAAAAACCCACACTGACATGATTATGCCCATTGCTGAAAAACACAGAAGCAGAACAATCTAAGTGACAAAACTCACACATCGTTATAGGTATAAATTGATAACCAAACATCTAAACCATGGCGTCATTCATCCAATCGCAGAGGTGTAAAATGACAATCTGATTGCAGTCTTACGCAAACAGTCATACTGCAGTGATAATAGAACAGGGACAGAAGCAGCTATTTAAAAAGTACAAAGTCCTGAAAAGAGGAAAAGCATCCAGTGTAAAAGAAGGAAGAAATTCTTACTAACTGTGATGTTTGACTTGCATCAGAGGCTTCTGTGATGGGACTGTACTGGCTATAATCTAGACCAGGGGTTCTTAACCTTTTTCTTTCCGAGGCCCCACCAACATGCTATAAAAATTCCACGGCCCGGCTGTGCCACAACAACTCTTTTTCTGCATATAAAAACCAGGGCCTGCGTTAGGGAGTAGCAAGCCGGGCAATTGCCTGGGGCGCCACGCCACAGGGGGCCCTGTGAAGTTGCTCAGGCTTCAGCTTCAGCCCCAGGCGATGAGGCTTTGGCTTTCTGCAATGGGCCCCAGCAAGTCTAATGCTGGCCCTGCTTGGGGGACCCCCTGAATTCTGCTCACGGCCCTCCAGTGGGCCCCGGACCTCTGATTGAGAACCACTGAGAGGAACTGCAAGTGATAGGGTTTTGTAATTGGAATTTCTTAGTTTATTTTTTATTTTTAAATGGAAAATACATAGAATTCTATAATCTGGAACTATTTGGTTGGACAGCACTTAAAGGCACTATCACATATGAAGTTCACACACAGTGAGACAAGGGCTCTCCCTTATTGAGGGCCATTGTCTCCCTAGCTCTGATATGGGATGGGGCCCATATAACGTTTGAGCAGAACTCCACTCCCTGTGCAGAAGGAAGTGCAGATTCTTCCTCATTCCTACTCCTGGAGGAGGGGGAAGGGGAGGCGCACAGGGCCTCAAAGGAGGCAGAGCTGCACGGAGGGGAGAATGCTGAAGCCTTGAGGTACTCCCTCTGGGTCTGTGCCTCTCAGCAGGCCACTTACCTCAGCTATGTGAAATATGCACAGCCTAACTGTGAGTACAAATCTGTGTCACTGAACATCGTGAACTGCACTCATGGTGTGTGCTCTGGGGGTGAGAGCCTGAGGTACCACTTAAGTCCTCAAAACTTATAACAAAAACAAAAAGTAAGTGGGACTTAAAAGGTGGATAGCCTTTGCTGACCCTCTTCCTCACCCACTGTGAGGAAGGGTGCCAGAATCAGGCCTGAATGGGCACTTTATTATACCTTTAAAGATTGCGTAATGCCCCCAGTCCACAGATCTGCAGCTGTGCTGTGAAGGCTTGCCCTGACCCCAGAGCCCTGGCTGGCTGGGAGAATGGGCAGAGTGGAGAAGGGGGACTTTTCACGCTTCCCCACCACAGACACAGAACCTTGGTCCGCTAGAGAGTTGGCAGGAAATCCAGTCCCTTTGCCATTGGAGAAGGGCTGAAGGAGAGGGCATGTGCTGTTGTGCTGCAGAGACACAGCAGGCTGGCAGTGTGAACTTGGGGCGTGGGACAGGTCCTTATGAGCATGTCCCACATGTAACAATGGGCCATTGCCCAAATGGAAGGAGGGGCTTAATCTGGGGCTAAGTTGCTGAGGCTGGAGGGGCAGTCAAGATGGTGACTGCTGGAGGTGGAGTTCCTTGTAGGCATCTGGCATTCATGCCCTATTCCCTTTTACTGTTCTTTGCAATTGCACTGGGGTTCTGTACATGATAATGAAGGCATGGGATGGATCTTTGCATTGGAGTGGTGCCCAGGTTAATTCCTGCCTCCCCAAAGGCTGTAAGAGTTAGAAACAACCTAGCAGAGAGCGCCTTCCCCTAATTGTGTTAAACAGAGAAAAGCTGATATGAACCCTGCTTATTTGGTGTGATCACCTCTAGAGATGTGCACGTTCACCACTAAGAGAAAGAAGCTGTGCACACAGACACAGCACAGCCTCCTTTCCTAAGATGGGCAGTTTGTTGTATGACTATCTTTGGTACCGTTGCTTGTCCTATGCAAATTGCAACAATCAGTGCTTCCTAACTCAGTCTAATTTCAAGCAGTTTTCTTTGAAGCACTCAAGTGTGCTTTCCCTCAATGAAGACAATACCCTGCACCAGCTTTCTGCTTCCAGATGTAGAGCAGGTAAAAAGGGAGACAAGTTGCAATATTTTTGTTTTTATTGTTTTTTTGGTGTGTTTGTTTTACTTTCCACATACTCCAAAATGGCTGGGATGTATTTACTCAAATTTTCCAAGAAAATTCACTTTCAGGCACAGATGAAGCCTGGAAAATTTGAACTGGGTAGGTGAAACTTTGCAAAAGTTATGAAAGATAGAAAACAAGGGGGTTATTCTGAAAACACTTTGGCAACCTTAACTATAGTAGTTGATAGTGATCCACCTATACCACATGCTCCTCTGTTATCATAGGAGCTGGAAGTGCTGATGCAGTAATAATACCCTACAAACACCTATACTGAACTTGCTTTTAAGCTAACAATTATCAAGTATGAGCCAATAACGTTTTTGTAAGTGACACCAACCTGTTTTTTTTCAAAGTATAATGTACATTTTCAGTCACCATCCAGTTAAAACATTCATTACAGAGAACAGACACAACTGCCAGAGTGGACACTGAACATTCTCCTAGCTGCAATAGTAGCTCCCAGGATAATTATTACTATCACTGTTCAGAGTTAAAAAAAAAAAATCCACCGTAACAAACTTACAGAACATAGGGATCAGTCTCATTAAGGAGGAAAGGGGAACTTTATGAAATATATTTACAGAAACAGAGAGCAAGAGAGGGAAGAAAAGAGTACTGTATCAACTCCACTAGGGAAATAAAAGAGACAACCAGCCTTTATACCAACAGAAAGAGGCATAGCATTACCAGAAAAACAACTATAAAGACATCGTAAATCAAACAGCATAGAGTTTAGAACATCAAAACCACAGAAATTTTCATCTATTATTAATTATGATAAAAAATTCTATCTCAGAATATTTTACACAGCAGCTGTTGCCAAGAAAATCTACATCTCCTTGAGTGGAGGAACTTTAAAATCAGACTCAAATCTTTGAGCATGTAGTCGAAATAGCATAGATATTAATGAAGCGTTTCAGCATCCACTGTCCATTTTTCAGTTGTTTAAAAATACAGCTATAAAATACAAATGCTATTTTTATTTTAGTTTGGTGTTATTTCAATATTTAACTCTGCCCCATCTAGAACAGCTATATTATATGTATGTATATATTATATGGGTGTCTGAAGGTCAGAAATTTCTTTGTAGTTGGGTGATGACCGTTAGCCCAGGGGGATGAGCATTCAGTCTTCTATCTCCCAGCCTCCTAAAGAGAAATTTAATTCTTTTTTTCATTTACAATGGGTGGAATATGAATAAGAACAATTTTTTTTAAAAATAAACAGTAAATTTATGATACACTGGCCTAACTCCCTCCTCCTATGAAGCCCATAAATGCCAACACCGTCAGTTAAAATTACTGTGACTGAGTTGCTATCGCTTACCTCTTGCCTATAAATATATTTGTTCTAAGGACTCAATTCTGCATTTGGATGCATGTGGGCCATTGCGTGTATCCATTGTCTTCAGTGGGACTTTAAATGGATGTAGGGGTCTGCTTGTATGAATCTGATCGCAAAATTGGGGCCTAGGTTTGCATCTTCTTCTGGGTCTCTTCATGCATGTTGTGTTGTCTGTCTATTTAGATGGTAAGCTCCTTGAAGCAGGGACTCTGTCAGTGTCTGTGTCTGATGTAGGACTGAGAATATCAACACAAATAAATAATTCTAACTTCTGTGCTGGAGACTAAAACCCTCTATCCACAAAACAGGCACAAGTAGCTGGAATGCAGGCTTCCTCATGCTATTCTACCAATATGCTTCGATTTCACCTAAAGGCAGGGGTGAAAGTAACTTACAGGACTTACTGGTACTGCCGGAGTCCTGGGGTGGCGTGGTCTCATCCGGAAGGGGCGTGGCCTCTCAAGATTTAAAGGCCCTGGGGAACCAGCTGTGGCTGGGAGACCCAGAGCCTTTAAATCAACCAGGGGCTCCCAGCTGCAGAGGTGGCTGGGAGCCCCCCGGGGCTCAGGGGCAAATTAAAGGCCCCGGGGCTCTGGCCGCCAGGGGGAACTCCGAGCTTTGCAGGGCTGGGGCAGGGATTTAAAGGGCTCTGGGCTCCTCTCCCCTGCAGGCAGCCCAGAGCCCTTTCAATCCCCGCCGTGGAAGTCGATACAGTCCGGCACGGCTTACTGGCTCTTGCTGGTACACCGTACCGGACCGTACCGGCTTACTTTCACCTCTGCCTAAAGGATCAACTCTAAAGGTAAGAAGATATTTCAGTCTCTGTGTTCATTCAATCCTTGGCCTCTCTGCCAGCATGATTTACAGCAGGGGTCAGCAACCTTTCAGAAGTGGTGTGCCAAATCTTCATTTATTCACTCTAATTTAAGGTTTCGTGTGCCAGTCATACATTTTAACGTTTTTAGAAGGTTTCTTTCTATAAGTCTATAATATATAACTAAACTATTGTTGTATGTAAAGTAAATAAGGTTTTTAAAATGTTTAAGAAGCTTCATTTAAAATTAAATTAAAATGCAGAGCCCCCCGGACCGGTGGCCAGGACCTGGGCAGTCTGAGTGCCACTGAAAATCAGCTTGCATGCCATCTTCGGCACGCGTGCTATAGGTTGCCTGCCCCTGATTTAGAGTGTTTTAGACCAGCGGTTTTCAAACTTTTTTTCTGGAGACCCAGTTGAAGAAAATTGTTGATGCCCATGACCTAATGGAGCTGGGGATGAGGCGTTTGGGGCATGGGAGGGGCTCAGGGCTGGGTCAGAGGGTAGGGGTGTGGGGATGAGGTCTGCTGGGGTGAGGGATACAGGGTGGGGCTGAGAATGAGGGGTTCAGAGTGTGGGAAGGGGGCTCTGGGCTGAGGCAGAGGGTTGGGGTGTGGGAGGGGGTCAGGGCTCTGGGCTGGGGGTGCAGGCTCTGAGGTGGGGCTGGGGATGTGGGGTTGGGGGTGCAGGAAGTGGCTCCAGGCTAGGGGGGCTCAGGGCTGGGGCAGGGGGTTGGGGTGCAGGAGGGGGTCAGGGTTCTTGGCTTGGGTGCAGGCTCTGGGGTGGGGCCAGGGATGAGGGGTTTGGGGTTCTGGAGTGGGCTCTGGGTTGGGAGGGGCCCAGGGCTGGAGCAGGGGGTTGGGGCGCGGGAGGGGTTCAGGGCTCTGGGCTGGAGGTGCAGGTTCTGGGATGGGACCAGGAATGAGGGGTTTAGGGTGCAGGAAGGGGCTCCAGGTTTGGGGGGGCTTAGAGCTGGGGCAGGGGATTCAGGTGTGGGGTTGCGGCGTGGTCTTACCTCAGACGGCTCCTGGTCAGCAGTGCAGCAGGGGTACTAAGGCAGGCTTCCTGCCTGTCCTGGCTCTGTAGACTGCGCTGCGCCCCGGAAGTGGCCAGCAGCAGGTCCGGCTTCTAGGCAGAGGCGCGCAAGCATCTCCGCACGGCTCTCACCCGCAGACACCACCCTGCCCAGCTCCCATTGGCTGGGAAACAGCCAATGGGAGTGTGGAGCCAGTGCTCGGGAAGGGAGCAGCACACGGGGCCTCATGGCCCCCTCGCCTAGGAACCAGACCTCTGCTTCCAGGGCGCAGCACGGTGTCAGAACAGGTAGGGACTAGCCTGCCTTAGCCGGGAAGCAACGCCGACAGGACTTTTAATGGCCTGGCGGTGGTGCTGACCAGAGCCGCCATGCCCAGTGCCTTACATTCCATTACCCAGTACTGGGTCGTGACCCGCAGTTTGAACACACTATTCTGTACCACTGATTGTACTTTCCAAAATTTGATTAGTGTGGCCCTGAGTTGTGGAGGGAGAAGACAAGGCATACAAAGATATAAAAACATTAATTTGATGAAACAGAATATAATAGTTGATGGATGATAAGATAATTTTGAGGTGAAATACCAGTTATAGTGAACAACAGTAACCAAGTCAACTTTTATGGTTAGTATTGGACACTTAAAGGGAGGGGATCCAAGAAGTAAAACACATCAGTCAAGAGAATCATGGAAGCAGATCACTTGGAAGAATTAGAGTCTGTTAGCTTATTGGGGTTGAAACTAAATGACAACTTTTAAAATGCTTGCAGGAATTGAAAGGAAACATTTCTGACACTGATGTGAGAACATGTGACACTATTTGCCCTGATTTGGATGTTGGCCTTTTTTGTGCAGAATACAGGGAAGCTTATAAAATGCCTGAGCTAAAAATACACAATCTTTGATCTTCTGAAGAATATGGGGAGCAAGGAATGTTTTGCCAGTTAAGAAGTCCTACCCCTCATTTTGTGACCACCAAGCCTTGATGCTGATAGAATGAAGAACGTATGCAACAAACCTAACAATTAATGCCCTTTGTCCTTTGCTGCATAAATAATCTGAAGCATATTCTAGACCAGGAATTTTCATAGTGTGGACCATATGTTAATATAATCTCCACTCCCATTGGTGACTGTGTGAAAAACCTATCACTAATTTGCATATAAGATACAATATTATTTATTTGTATTACAGTAGTACCTAGGGGTTCCAACCAGTTGCCAAAGCAATGTGCAAACACATAGTAAAAGACAGTCCTTAACTAAGGGCCTGATTCAGTGCCCACTGAAGTCAATACGAGTCTTTCCCTGTATAGCCAAAAGATAGAAGGGGAAACGAGGCACAGAGCGGTTAAAATGACTTGTCCGAGACCACACAGCAGATCTGTGGCAGAGTCAGGAATAGAACCCAGGTGTCCTATTCACTGGACCATGCTGCTGCTCTGACCTCAATTGCTTAAATGGAAAAGTAACATTTAGGAAAATATTTCATGTATTTTTAGCAGTCTTTTAAGGAAGGAAGGAAGGAAGAGCACCAATACCATGTGGCCAGACAGCTGTCTGCAGACTACTGGTGGTCCATAGACCACATTTTGAGAACTCTGCTCTAGAACAATTCAGCCCTTTGATGTGCATGTGGAACTCCCATTGAAGTAAATAGGACATGAGCACATGTACCTAAGGGCAGAACTTAGCCCCATGTGTTTCCTAAACCACAGATGATTTGGAAGCTTATTACTTGCATCTGCCATGCTTATATCGATAACAATAAGAGCAGGAGGGTGTCCCTTCTGCTGGTAAGGGATAAGATCAAGAGTGGGTCATGTGCAAGCATTTATAAATGTAAGGGAGGGAAATTAATAAATAAGCTCTGAAATCAAATGCAAATTTTACTTTTTGTCACATAGAATATGGAAGACGTGGTTCATTTTCCAAGAAACCATGAGGCCAGTGGTTCTAAGGCAAGATGGGCCATATTTTCAGAAGCCCTCAGGATCAGATTTTCATATGCTAAGCACCCACAATTGGTGCTGTATTTTCCAGCTGTCATTTAGGCGCCTAAGTAAGGAGCAGATTTGCAAAAGTCCTTAGCACCAAGCAGCTCTCATTGTGACACTTATGGCTGATTGTTCTGTCAGAGACTCAGCTCTGTTGAAAATCTGACTACTTGTTATAGGGCTTAAAAGGGAGTCCTGATTCTGGGGTTTGAGCTCTTTTGAAAATCTGGCCCTAGGAGACAATTGTGAACTTCACCCCTGGATTTATGTGTTAAATATACATCTAGGTGAAATCCTGATCCCATTGAAGTCAAAGCAAAACTCTTTTTGACGTCAGTGAGGCCAGGTCTTCACCCCTGCAATCTATGTATCAAATTACTTAGCACAGAAGAATAATGATACTATTGTTTTCATTATATTCAATTTTCCAATTAATTGTTTTCTCCTTTTTTACATTGTTCCTCTTTTGGCATATATTATGTTGCCTCTGATGTAATATACATCTCCAAGTCCTACTTTCAGAATGTAAGCCTCAACTTCTCAAGTGTTCATTCCTAACTTTTGAATAAAATAATTCTTCCAAAACAAAAACCACCCGCAAAACCAAATGTCAAGCTAGAGAAGGTTGAATCTCAAGTAGTTCAAAGCTTAGCTTCAAGCTGGCTCAGATGAGAGCACCCAGATGTTTGCAGCGCTATCCCAAGCTCTTGGAAATTTATTGAACCTCTGGAATTTGCAAAGTTTGCCTGGAGCTTTTACAAGAACAGGCCTCCTTGTTAAATCTAGTGGAGCAGATTACAGTCAGTTCAGGTCAAAACTAGGAAGAGCAGAGGTGCACAAAAAGTAATACCAATGTAACACTCAACATTTCAGAGCCTCCACAAAGGGATCAAGTTCTGTTCTAGTAATCAAAAGAAGTTACTTCAGGGACTGTTCTGTAGTTCATCCCTAATCAGAAACCAGGATTTACCTATCCACAGGGGACTAGGGTCCAGATTCTGCCCTATGCTATGCACATGCACAAGTAGTGTAGAAAGAAAATGGGGTAGAGAGATTTCTTCTTCCCACATGACCAGGGTCTTTACTTAGTATTCTGGAGAAGGTTAGGACAGGACCCTGACTTCGTTACTGGCTGAAGCATGGAGTCATGGTCAGGCATTCAGCCAGCTAGTATCTGTGCAGCAGGCACTAGCTGGAAGCATCCATTGTACCTTTTCAGAGGAATGGGAATGCGTTCCTCACACTCCTATAGGCCTCCCAGAGCGTCCTGGCAGGGTGGCTCTGGACCTAAAGGCATGCCCAGTATTGATCTGCTTCCCTCCTCCTACACAGCTACCTCACAGAAAGCTAGTATCTTACCCTCTAATAGCATATCAAATTAGGAAGTGCTTGTAGGTCTTGCAGTGTCATGCATGACAGGGATAACTGATGATATGTAGATTAATTACTACAGATCTGTGTCATGGGCAAGTAGCATCATTCTTCTGCATTGGATCATGATGTATGACGATATCTCCCATACTTTTGAAAATTGAGCTGCCCTTCAGGAAAATTTAAAACAGTCATGCTTCCCCTGCAAACCCACCCAATGTTGTTAAATACATACCTGTCTTAATGTGTTCTTCCTCCATAATGACTCTCGGCTAGTTCTTCAGGCTCCCCCGATATATAATGACTCATCTGCCTAGTTACTCCTTAATGATTTGATATCATCCAGTTATTATATTTTTACTTGGAATTATTCACAATTGAATTAATTGTAATTTGTGAAGGGCAAACCCTTGAAAGTTCAATTGTTAATTACCCTCTCCCACCCCATTCTGTATGCCTCTGCTGCTCCCCCTCCCAACCCCCACTCCATGAATTGGAAAGTGAAATACCAAAATATCACAAGAAAAATGATCATGGTATTTCAGATTAAGCCATAAACAGGAAATATTGGAAACCTCAAGAGTCAGCATGTTCTCGCATGAATTCCAGTGTAGTCTCTCAACCAAGAAGCTTTATAAATTTGGATAAAGGACAATACAGGATAAATTCTGTACTGGCTTACTATTTGCACAATCCCATTCCCTTTTGGAGTTGCAATCAGTGTACGTCAACACAGAATTTGTCCCCAAAACTTCTGATGCTTTACCAAATTGAGCTAAACTTTCCATTAGCCTATCACTAATGTTTAAATAAAAGACCAGAGTGTTTCCAAATTACACATGTAGGCTTTTAGTAATGTATATTTGGGTTTGCTAAATAGGTATGTTAAGCATTATTAGTAACAGCATATTATTTGGCTGACTAAAACAGCATGTAGGACCAAATTCAGAATTGGTATAAGTGGGCACAACTTCCTTGAGTTGCAAAACTACAACAAATCTGACTTGGGCTTTGTTATTATTTAACATTTGTTTTGTTGTAGTGCTTAGAGGCCAAGCAGGTCAGGACCCCATTAAATACTGCATACACACATATAAATTACTGTACTTTTCATGAATATACTTTTTCTTTTTAAACATGTGGTTAGAGTCAGGAAAGTGACTGTCAAAATCAGACTAGCTGCTCCCTAGCAAGTCCTATGGATATATTGGATGAAATCCTGGCTCCTTTGGAATCAAATCTCTCATTGACTTCAATAGGGCCAGAATTTCACCCATTCACTTTTGTGACAAAAGGTTTTGCTCCTGTATTCCCTGCAGAGCCAAAATGGGTTATTATCCTATTTTGACCCTTACATCATCATCAAAATTAATTGTCAAATTCCAGCTCTATAATATATATATATATATTTTACTGGTGGTGATAAAAGGAAACCCAGCTTTGATATTCAAATATCTGGGTGAATCTGTAGTGCTGATAGTTAGAAAATAAAAACATCCTTTCACTTGTAAAATGAGTAAATTTGATATGGAGTCACTGAGCAAGAATTAATGGAGTACCCCCATATTGTCATTTTTACAGGCATTTTTTGGACTGTAACCACTTATGGGGCCACTTTATTACTATAAATATCCTCTTCGTGCAGAAATGGTTTCATATGCCATGCAGGAGTTCCTAAATAGCAGTTTATATTCTGGAAATTTATTAAAAGAAAAATGTAATTTGGTTGGGTTGCTATTTTGTCAATCATCGTAGTTAAAGATGGGAAAGATTTGTCTGGTTAATAAGCCACCCCCATGCAAAGACAGGATACAATACCCAATAGAGAATGCATCCAATTTTAAACTGATATTGTATTCACAGTAAAGAGCTTCTTTCTTTCTTTCTTAAGGACACAAAGCCTCAGAGGCTTCCAGGAAAAGAGGGTTGTATAGCAGGAGAAAGACGGACAATCATCAGGAAGCCTTCTGGCAATTCAGTAAGAATATGCAAATAATGTCCCACCTTTCCTCGACCACTTCAATATGCCCCTAAAGAAAGCAGGGCAGTAAATATAGTCCTCTCTTTGCACAACATGTGATTTTTTTTTCTTGTTCTTTGCTATCTTCCCTTACCCCTTTGGTACAATTGCTGGATTTTTTTAGAACCACAATTATAGTTTTCTCAGAGTTAATTTCCGTTAGCTTCTCTCTTTTCCCAGTCCTAGTCACAAAAGCAAAGGGAGAGCGGGGGGAACAAGCTTGTTGCTAAGCTCACTCTGATCCTGTCCTAGAGATATCTGAGGTGTTAATCTTGTATGTTCTTTTGATCTGGGTAATGATAATGGGTTGTTTTTCAACATTATTTCTGATTCATTAATATTTATTTTGAATGCTTCCATTTTTTTTCTTTTTTGTTCAGGAAGCACTTTGAAGTTACCTTTGTAGCCTCTCTCCTGCTTCAGGCCTAACTTTGACTTTTCCGCTGTTCATTGTTTTCCCTTGCATTTTATGTTTTCATCCCCACGATAGCCACTTGTCTGCTCCTCCTTGCCACTATTGCAGTGTCATCCCGTTCTCTTCCAGAAGAACATTCCAAACAATGCCATGTTGGGCTGCAATCTTATTCTATCTAACAAGCTAAGCCAGGCATGGTGTGGTTAATATAGATATGAAACAGAGAGAGTAGCAGAAAATGGTCTGATGACTCAACAAGTATCAGTCCCCTCTCTTAGGATATGTCTACACAGGGATAAAAAACCCGCAGCTTGCCCAGGTCAGCTGACTCGGGCTCTTGGAACTCAGGCTCCGGGGCTGAAAAATCGCTGGGTAGATATTTGGGTTCAGGCTGGAGCCTGACAGTCCCAGAGCTTAGGTTCCAGCCCAAGGCTGAACGTCTACACAGCGATTTTTTAGCCCCAGAGCCTGAGTTCCAAGAGCCCAAGTCAGCTGAGCTGGGCCAGCCACGGGTTTTTTTATCCCTGTGTAGAGATACCATTAGTCACTGTGAAATAATGTCCCAGCAAAGGGTCAGAGGGACTGTACAGCTGCAGGTATTGTTTTTCCGATGAGATATAAACCACGGTTGGTCACACATGATACTTTTTGGAAGAACAGGAGGTGTTAAGTCTGTTGTAAAGAACCAAGTCACCCTCCCTAAATTCCCTGTACAGTTTATATTGGCTAAGCCATTCTTCACTTACGCTACTAAAATTTGTTCTATAGTGTTGCTATGCACTATTAAATAACTGCAACATTGCACCCTGTCAGAGGATGAGGTAATATCTATATAGCTTTTAAAGCACTTTGGGAAGAAAAGAGCATTAGATCACTTCCTTTTTCTTTTTCTTTTTGAATACTCCCTTCTGCTACCATCATTGGGGCATCTTGACTTTCCTTTGTTCTGGCTGGAATTGCTTCTTTTAGTATGACTTGGTGTATTTTTTTGGCTTAGCAATATTCTCACTGATCTCATTTTGTTCTTTCTTTGCTTCTTCTCTACTTTCTCCATATCAGCATAGTGTGTGTACACCGATGGTTAGTTCACCCAGAAAAACTGAACCGTGCAGTGACTTTTTTTGTGTGTGGCTTTTTGTCTACTGAATAATTTTACAGCTTTGTCGACACAATATCTATGGTCACACAGTATGCGGTGCCTCAGTCAGAATAAAAACTCAGCTAGGGTCATCATGACATCCAGTCTATTGATCCATTCACTAGAGAATCATTTACATTCCTTACTAAACTTGTCATGTGCGAAAGTGGTAATTCTTTTTGACATCACCTGTTTCTGTGGCATCACAGTTTTAAGTTGCATCAAATCATTTTCACAGGCAGGATGGTCTGCATAATAGACAGTGACATTATAAAACCTTCTAATAAATTAAGAAATGGACATGTTGCTTGTTATGTGCCAATAGATAAATGAATTTAGAGCTGGTTAGGGATGTCCCCAGGACCAGCCTTAACCCATTCTAGGATTCACTAGAGGAAAAGTTCCAAGGGGACAAAAGAAGACAGTCTCTGAGGGGGAGAAAGTGATCTGTGGGAAACAGGTGGGAAACAGTTGAGAATTTGTGAAGTACACCTAGACAGCTGTATCTTGGCAAGGCCCAAGACCAGCACACCAAGGTGCAAAAAGGACTGGCTCTCCACTCCCCCCTCAAAATACTGGGCTGTGTGTGGAACTGTATGCTGGAGCAAGGAGTACTGGGAGAGGGAACTACTTACTGAAATAAGAAATAAAAAATGATAATCAGGGCCCCATTGTTCTAGTCACTCTAGAAGCACACGGTAACAGAAGGTCCCTGCCCTGATGAGTTCATAATCTAACCAACAAGACAGACAGACATGGTGGAAGAAAGGATGGAGAGACTAAGGCCCAGATCCTCCAAGCTATGTAGGCACCGAATGCCCATTGAAATCAATGGGAGTTAGGTGCCTAAATACCTTTACATATCTGGGCCAAATTGGATGCCTGATGGAGACTTAAGATTTCTCAGGCAGTCTGTGACAGATCTGGGAACTGAACCCAGATCTCCTGAATCCCAGCCCAGAGTATTAACCAAAAGATCATCCTTTCTTTTCTTTTAATTTTTTTAAAAATGTTCGTTCCTCAAGGGAACACGCATCTTCAGGAGGGAGAATTGGTGAATTTCATAAAACAAGTTCATCACTGTACCAGAACTCTACTTAAAAACACTGAACAATATTCAAAGTCAAATCTCCTGATGGAGAAGATATAAGGGGAGGCAAGACAAGAACAAGACAATATTCAAACATATATAACAAAATTACCCTGGTCCAAATGAAAGACTAATTTAAATCTTATTTATAGAGAATTTGTTATATTTAAATTTCACTTTATCTTCTTTGTCTTTTATGCACTAATTCTTTGAAAGGCAGACTAATTAAGAGAAAAATCCAATTGGCAACTTTATTAGTTTTAAAATCTTTCTTCTTTACTGCTTTGTCACTATTGCTTTCTTATTCTTTTGGAGATTTTTTCCTTCAGTTTATCGAAGAGACTTCAGTTGCCTCAAACCTTTTTATTTCAGCTCATTTAAATATATCAGCCAGTTTCTAGACTTGATCATAATGAATACAATTAAGTGTAGGGTCCTAATAAGAGTTAGGGAAAGGGCTTTTATTTTGACAAGGCAGGAAGAGTCAAATTAAAAGAGTATCTGGTAACCCTCTGAAAATGTGAGTGTGGAAATTTCTGATTGTAATGAATTTTGTATACAAAGATAACGACTTGCATTTATATAGCCTCTTTCCGCACAAAGAATCCTAAAGTACTTGTGCAGTATGTGTGAGAGAGAAAGAGTGTATATTTATGTGTATGTATGGATAAGGTAGTATTATAGAGTGGCAATATCCATTCCATAGTTAAGGTTGCAACTTCCACTGTATGCGAGCCTTTGTCCACCCTCTAATCCACAAGCAAAGGACTATTGGTGTCAAAATTAGTAGAGTAGGTCTGGGGAGGAGGTAGACTTTTCCAACCAAATTTGAATTCCATTGTGCTAGAGTTTCCTGAATTATTACACCCCAATATTAATACCCAGTATTTATATAGTGCTATTATCAGGAGATCTCAAAGCACTTTACAAAGCAGATAAAGTATCATCATCACTCTACAGATGAGGAAACTGAAGCAGTGGCAAGCAAAGAATAGAACACAGGTCTTGAGTCCTAGACTAGTGTGCTATCCAGTAGGCCACTCTGCCTCCTAGAAGAAGTGTTCGGCAAAGTTTTAAAGAAGTCTAACAGTTCATACTTTTTGTTTTATTTTTTGTTTTTTTACATTGCAAAACAAAGAGGGAGAGAGAGTTAAAACTTAATTTACTGGACTCTGCTAATTGAAATCTCATGCACCTGATCAAAGTTTAGTTGGTTAAACACTAATTTTAAAAGTTAAAATTTTCCAATAGCAATAACGGAATAGCCCTTTGGCTCTGATGAGATCAGGGGAAGGAGCTGGATGCCTGACGTAGACCGAAGTTTTAAAGAAAAATGTCTCTAGCTGTTCTGCTTAGCGAAAATGTTTTGTTCGTAAATGGAACTAGAGCTGACTGAAGAATTTTTTCTTTTTTTTTTCAGTGGAGAAAAAATATGGCTTTTGATAAATGTCTCACAAAAACGGTGTCCTTTTTTCTTGCCAGCTCTTGTTAGAACTCAAAATGCAAAGTAATTATAATCATTAGTGAGTCTCACACTCACTGGACAACTTAATAGGATCAGTAAATCCCAACAAATTTATGTCTGATCATCAGACCTCTGATGAGTCTATATTGGGTCATAGAGAGAACAGGAGACTGACTTGGTGTTAATTATTATTATGCTACTTAGGCATTTCATGGGGCTGATGAGCCAGTTTTGGCTTGTTCGAGGCTTGCAGGAGGTGAGGAAGGACTGGCTGGACCCCAAAGAGCAGCCTCAGGCTAGCTTGTATTTTGTTAGCATTCACACCATTTATTCATCCACAGTACTTATTATGAACACAGTGGCAGTATTGCCTAACAGCTAAAGACGGGAGGACTGAAAGTCAGGATACCTGCATTCCATTTCTTTAGCCTGCCATTTGCTGTGTGACTGTTGTTCAGGCCAATTAATCTCTCTCTGGCTCAGATTCCATCTACCTGATTCTTCTGCCACTTACACCAGTGTAGCCACATTGTTGTCAGGGGAGTTACTCCTGATTTACTCTGCTGTAAATGAGCGCACAGTTTGGCCTGCTATTTGTAGAAGTGAATGGTATTCACCTCCTTTAGAGAGCCTTTTGAACTCCTTGGATGAATGTCACGAGCCAAGGCACTACAGAACTGTGAAGTGTTGTGACTGATATTGATTACATCTGGTATTTAATTCCTGGTTTGTTTAGCATTGGTCTCACAGTTACAGAAACAAAGGTGCAACTGAAATAGGAAATCTTAAGGAGGGTTATTGTTGGACCAGAGTGTTGAGCAGAACTGACCTTGAATAAGATGCACAGGCTCTACAGAGATATATAAATGTGTTGCACTGTAGAATACATAGAAGAGTCTTGAGGTCTCTCTCCACTCCTAAAATTTAAAAAATGGGATAAGGTATTTTCATCCTTCAACACTAGAATTGTCTCAGGAATCCACTGCCACGTGATGTCATAGAGTCAAATACTGAGAGATGAATAATTCAGTGACTGGTAATAAAATGTGTAGTCATATATGCTAAAATAACCTGATTGCAGGAAAGGTTCAGGAAGGAATTTCCCATGTACAGCTTTACATAATTAGCCTGGTGGATTATGGAGAGTGAGGAGGCGGGGCCACCTTGCATTGAGGTATTGGTAATTGACAACTACAATATGTCAGACTTGATGGACCTGTGGTTTGAACGAGTATCACCAAGAATATTGGTTTCAAAGAGGCACAGTATCAGAGAAATTAAGAGGTACTGGTAAACATTATCTATCCAAACATTTCAGGGGATACACAAAACTTTTTCAAAAGCTGGGGGGAATGTGCCAGGCTGGTGGACAGTATGGCTGGGGGTCTTTTTGTGCATTTTAAGTCATTTTTGGAAGTTGTTAGAACTGTGTCTGGCTGCTTTGTTAGAAATGGGGGGAAGTAAAATGTTGGATTAATAAGTATTGCATAACAGAGGAGTCTGTCAAGTTAAGGTTCATTGTGCATAGTCAAGGGAGAAAAGATAAATCTTCAGCTGATATTTGAAATGAGATGGAGGGCTGGTGAGACAGAGCTATTGAAAGGCTCTTCTAGGTAAGAAGAGCTGCAGGAAAGAAGGCTCTTGCTCAATTCTGTGGAGCTGTGACAGGGATCTTGATGCTAAAGAAGGAGAGATCACGGTCAAGCACTTTGCTGAAGTATGGACTGGTGAGATAGGGGTGTGTGTGTGTGTTTGTGTGTGTGTGTGTGTGTGTGTGAGAGAGAGAGAGAGAGAGAGAGAAGGGCTCACTTGAGGCAGGGCAGTGGTAGTGAACTGCTAAGCAGATGATGTCTTCCTGTCCTTCCAAACTAAGTTCTGACTGAAGTTTTTCTATTGTTTTCTCTCCATGGCTATTGGCAGCAATTTTAGCTGCCTCACACCCTGACATAATAGTAAACACATCTTCTCTCCATGCTCCAGTCAGCTTCTCCCTTACTAGTGAGATTTAGGAGCGGATATTTTATCAATGTGACAGTGTTACTATACATTTTTAGATCTCAATTTCTTGGAAGGGTGCCACCAAGAGCCATAATGTTCTGTAATTGTTCAGCACACCTGTTTCCAAATACCTCAGTGTGAAACTATTTGTTTTTTCCTGTGAGAAGACTATAGTGCAAGTTCTGTTAAGCCTTTGACACCCAGCCAAGAAATACACCATTCATTTAAACTTGAGCATTCATTAAAGGCTCTATTCACAGGGAAAAAAACTTCTCCTGTAGAATTTTAAATGGAATTGAGTGCATTAAAACATCATCCAGTCCAGCATTGCCTCTCATAGCCATGGGATACAAGAGGTTTTGGTGAGCAAACATTTGTATGAAAAATCATTGTGGGCATAGAAGAGTACCAGTATTTTGCAATATGAAGTGAATGCATAAAGTGTGAGGGCAAGATTGTGGCCTTAAGCCAGTGCCTGCATTTGCAGGAGTCTAGGGCACCACAAAGCTGTGCATTGTGACTGCTCCCAGAGGCATGTGCCTATAGGAGGGACAGCATCTCCGTGAGCTCTGGGGGAATATCACCTAGAGAAGCCTCTCACGCACCCTTTTTGAGGGTGCAGAGTGTGTTCTCCCTCCACTGGCCCAGTCCTGTGGCTGGTGCCAAGGGGGTCAGGCTAGGTCTTTCCCTCAACCCTTTTCCTTTGTAGATCCTAGTTCCACTATGCGTGATAGTTTTGTGCCTGAATCTTTGTGCCTATCCTCCATCTTTTGCACCCAAACAGAGCTAGGCATATCCAAGTCCACCAATCAAATTTGTGTTCTGTCTGTATTACTGTCCTGCCCTCCCTTACTCCGGATAAAACTGCTGTTGTGAGTAAGGGAAGAGTCACCTCAGTAAGGACTCCAGAATTTGGCCTAAGGTTAAACAGATGGCAGGATCATGGCCATAGAGTGGAAGCTTTCAGGGCAGAGAGAGTTATTGTGTCTGTCAGTATGTTTCTACAGTGCCTAGCACATTGTGCTTTTGTGGCCTCTTGCCACTATTATAATACAAATAATAAATAATAATTATCCTTATTTTAGGGTAAAATAAATTAAAAGTCAGGGTATAAAGCACAGTGACTAAATTCCAACTCAGGTCATTACTTTCTTGCTACGTAAAGTGCCCCGGCAGTTTCAGTGGGATATGGTATTCTTCTATACGTCCTGTTTTAATTTCTTCTTAGTGTTTCTATGTGCGGTTAAACAGCTGCCACATTTCACTCCAGAGGTGGCTGTAGTTTAGGTGGTAGGTGAAGTTAGAGATTGTATGAAAGAAGTTATTTAAACATAAGGTGGTTATTATTAGTATAGTCATAAAGTTTTCCAGACTTTTTAATATTCAGCCATACTGTTTTATTTTATCACCTCTTGATGTAACAGAAGAAGCAAAGCTACCTCCAAGGGGTTTACAGTTACAGCCCTCCTGATCTAAGACATGCTGATTGCCTAAGGGCATTCAAGGGGTTAAATATCTGCCCATATCTACTCTTCAGGCATTGAGAGGAATGCAAGTTTTATTCTGGCTACCAACATTGCTTAATTGCAGGAGTTATTAGTGCAGCAGAAGCTAACCAAGTTGCAGTCTAAATGTGCTTGTTAAACATATGTATTTCTTCTAGCTCAGATGGTAACTGTGTGTATATAATGCATATTTATATGTGCCCTGAAGCTCATCTCCTCTTGTATAGGACTAGTGTCTCATGAGCCAACCTAAGCTCAGTTACCTCACCCTGGGGAAGGTAGCTTATTCCCCATGTTCAGTAAACATCTTGATATTTCAGACTTTCCCTGAAGATGTCAAAAGGTAAAGGGGATGAGGTGTAGCAGAGTTAGAAGGAGGAACTGTACTGTTGTCTGAATAAAGAGCAGAATGTGAACCATCAGCTGGAATGACCTTTATTGTAGATTGAAAACAGCAAAATAAGAAAAAGCAAAAGTAAAACCTCAATGGGAACCACTCTACATATGTGTCTCTTTTCACAGTCCACACTGAGCTTTAAGAATAAAATGACTTCTTATCTGTGCACAGATCAAGTGCAAGAAATGGAAAGTGGCAGCATACAAACCAAAAGGCATCACAGCCTGATACAGCTAAATATGCCATAGTCTATGCACAAACACCATCAGCTCAGGTTCATAAACGTGAGCTAATTTTCACAAATGCCACAGAACCCACGTTCCATCATGATTTCAGCTGGTTCTGTGCAAATTATTTGTACAGCCCTAGTAAATGTATGTTTGGCCACTAGATTCATTTCTCTTGGTTCAGAAACATTTGATATGTGCCCATCTACTGATCCATCCATCCAGATGACCCTCAATCCTTTTCCTCTGTAGAGCCTAGTTCCGCTATCCATGAGGTTCTCCAAAAACCTCACATTTTTTTAAAGTACATCTCTAGCTGATTCCGTTTGGAAAGAAAACCTCAAAACCATGAACTCAGTAAACATAACTGGGGCTAAAACAAAGGAGCCTAGCAGAGCCCGTGGGGAAACCAAGCTTAGAAAGCCAAGCTCAAGGAGCTCAGTTGAGCCAAGCGACACACATGATCCTGTTTTGAATATCTGCACAATCTAGTTGGAGTGGCAGAACTTATTTTGTGGGTGGTGATTGGACCAGTACACTAGCCTGTTTTCCTACACTGACCCCTGCAGATACTCATATACTCGTGTGAAGTTTCCTGCCAAGTGAACATTTTTACGCACTCTCCCACTGCACCATATTTAAAAAAAAATTCATCCTAAAAACGTATAGCACGTACACACTCACTCCAAAAAGGCATGGTTTTCACAGCAGTACTTTTCAGTAACAACCCATCCGAAACACATCCACAACTGGATGAAAAATATTTAGCAGTGGTTAAAACCAGAGTATGTTCAAAACAGTCTTGTGACTGCGCTTATAAATCCAGTGAGAGAGCAGGGGGAAACAGAGGAGTACAGGCACATCCTTGCTCACAAACCAAATAAAAAATTGAGATTCTTTATTAAAGAATTTAATGGTCCTCAAAGGCTTTGGCATGAAGGTGATGGAAACTGAAGTCATTTGTTTATCCATGGAACAGGTACGACACCACTCCAACAATATACCTCACTTTTGAGTTGGGAGGACCACCTGTAGGGATGAAAGGGCAGTTCAGGCTCCATGGCCATTGAATTCTTGGCCTCTCAGCTGAGAATTCCAATATGGGTGCCAATGAGGGCCAGTTGAGTTGGCAGTTTTATGATGTAGATACATATCCAATAGGGACTTGACTGAGTAAATATTATTTTAATACAATTTTTCTGGTGTATATAAAACTCCACTAAAAACTCTGTGCTTTGGAATGACCACTTCAAGTTTCGATGTGTCTGTGGAGAAATGGGTATTACAGGAATAAGAGGGAAAATGCTACAATTTGCAGCAAATCTACCCAGTTTTGGACTGAATTATTTTAATTTGCCAAATAGGTTATGCAGCATATATAAATGTAATATTCCTTTACACCAAAACATAGGATTTGCTATATCAGATTACTAGTTAATCTGCCTTCAGCAAATGCCAATACTTAATGCTGCAGGTGAAAAAAATGTAATACACTGTGTCAATGATGCAATGCCGTGTGTGGGATTAAAAATAAAATCCTTTCTGACCCCTATGGCAATCACTTTGTGCCCTGAAACATGAGATTTAATTACCT
Source organism: Mauremys mutica (assembly GCF_020497125.1). NCBI lineage: Eukaryota > Metazoa > Chordata > Testudines > Geoemydidae > Mauremys > Mauremys mutica. The sequence goes on along the minus strand of NC_059072.1, from coordinate 120,856,326 downwards.
TTCATTTTTCCTTCTTGAAATTATTTCCATTAATTCTTTCAAGGGTCTGTTGCATTATATTGGCTTCCAATAATTATGAATGATCATGCTAAGCACTTACGTCATGCTTTCTATTTCAAATCACTTGATAAACTCATGCACTGCTGTGATGTGGGTGTCACTATTTCTGGTGGGGGAAACGGAGGCACAGATAACAGAGACGGAACAAATGTTAGCATTAGAATTTAATACTGATCTCCTCCACTCCAATTATCTCTCTACTATAGCACTGAATAAAGTAACACAACAAGATATTACAAGCTTCAAACTGCCACGTCTCTGAGTTGACTTAAATTCCATTGGTCTGACTGGCTATCTGCACCACTGTAGACAGAGCACCAAATTTAGCCCTTCGGTAAGCATGTAAACTCCTGCTTAAGACAATGGGAGTTATGGCTAGGTTACACCAACACTGGATTTGGCCCAGAAAGAATATCTCCCATGATAATAAAGCAAACTGATTTTGAGTGAAGGCCAAAAGTTCCGCAACTGCTGGCAGACTGGTATTTCTCTCCCTCTGCCATGAATCATCAACAGGGCCGGCTCCAGGCACCAGTGCAGGAAGCAGGTGTTTGAGGTGGCCAATGGAAAGGGGCGGCACGTCCGGGTCTTTGGCGGCAATTCGGCGGTGGGTCCCTCATTCCCTCGTGGAGGGAAGGACCGGCCACCGAATTGCCGCCGAAGAATGAAGCGGTGCAGTAGAGATGCCGCCGAAGTGCTGCCGATCGTGGCTTTTTCTTTCTTTTTTTTAATTCGCCGCTTGGGGCAGCAAAAAAGCTGGAGCCAGCACTGATCATCAATGTTATTTTTTGGGTGGATTCAAATCTCAAATTGCTGAGTTTTCCATTACATGTTCTTAATTGTTAGACTGGACCTGTTATACTGCTTGAAAACTAGTCTGTTTAGTTGTACTTGTTACCATAGCACGAGGCTGAAATATTGCTTCTGCCTAGTTGGTTAAACTGCAGTGTACGGTAGCAGCCAGCCTAGCAGTGTCAAGGCATTAAACAAAGGCAAAACAATCCACAGTCAACAGAATGAATAGAACAATTCACACTGTTGTACGCAGATATAGAGGTTAAACCCAAACACATGAAAAAGTGATGCTGGAAGCACTTGGGAACAGCTGGGCCAGATGAATAACTCAATTGGATGCCATGAGGAACAAATTAAACAACTGACTGGAGACTAGGCTGCTCCTGTGACAGACACTTTAATCAGGAAGTCAAAAGCTGATTGACAAGATGAAAAGCTGGATGACATGAAAAATGGAAACAGAAGGAACAACACAAGAAAAGGGCACCCTGGGTCAGCATGCTGACAAAAATAATCAAGTACGACAGGCCATAATCCAATCTTCGAATGTTTGGCATGGTGCTAGTTATGCGAGTCTGCAGCCAAGAGAAAAGAAAACTATTATTAAGCGAAAGAAATTATCTGTCTTTCTAGAACTCAACTAGTACATGTTCACTACAGATTTTCCCCTCACATGCACGCAGAATAGAAATAACTCTCATTGGGTTTTATGGGATAAAAGTAGAATGCATTATTATATAGGGAAACAAAGTGGTTTTGTAGCACTGTTAAAATAATTCATTGCATTTTGAAAATCTACATCTAAATGGGTGCTGACATTGAGTAGGTATAAAAGTAAAGGCTATCAAAGTGCACAGGGTTTTTTTCTGCAGCTGAATGCAAAGCTATTCCTTTCAGGTTTTCTACAGGGACCTGTAGTGACTAAGCTCTTAGACAAAACGGCTCTGTTACAACTGCTAACTGGAGAGAGTATGAAATGCCTTCAGTTAATATTTTTTAAGACTGACTTATACACACACAGCTCAGTTGCATCTCCCCCAAATCAATGAAGCTATAATGGGGTAATTGAAAGCAAAATTTAACTTTTAGTCTCTGCACTTTACGACCAAGACTTTTAAAAAACAGGGTCCCAAAATTAAGCTCTTCAATTCATAATTAGGTACCAAATATGTTGCCTGATTTTGAAAAGCACTGTGCACCAAATAGGAGCTTCCAGGGCGTTTGGACTTAGGTGCCTAAGTGTGGATTTAGGAGCCTAACTTCAGGCCCCCGTTTATGAAAGTCTTGTCTTAAGTGCTTTAGGATATAGAGGGGAAAAATCTATTATTGCTGTTGGAATATGGCTCACTGATTTTAAAATTTAATTAAAATATTTTGGGTGGGTCATTATACAATGTAACTTTCCAGCAGAAAAAAAGTTACTAGTAGAAGGATAAGAGAAACAGCGAAGAAGAGGTGAATAACCACTTTTCTCTTTTTTGATATTTTTTCTATCATCTACTTTCTGGCTTTATTTTAAAATTTCCTTAGATCATCTATACCACTGGTCCTTTCTCCTGTCCCTCAGAAGCTGGGCTGCCATTTCAGTAGCAGCATGTATCCACCAGCCAATCTCTATACCCCATCTATTGTAAAAAACACCTTTGCAATTTTGCACTGTTTCCAGTTTACCACAGACAGTGGGTTAAAAGATGCTGAAGGTCCATAAACTGCTGCTGAAAGAGTAAGCTGATGCTTCAGAAGAAAAGGGGAGTGTAAACAGCTACATTTTGTCCTTCAGCACTTCTGTCTCTCCTGCCCCTGACAATTGCCTCTGTGATGCCTTTCTTTGGACTGTACGTCTAAGTATTCTGCTATGTCCGCAGAAAATATCCATTTTACTATCCCAGTTTCCGCAATCTGTAAAAGATGGGACACACTATATTGTGCTCTCTCATGAAGACTTTACTTTTGTTCTTTTCTTGTTTTGTTGTTCTCTTATGCTCAAATAAAGGTCAGCCTAAAAGTATACATTTGCTCTTTGTGTATGTAAAATATATGAGAAATATGTTGTGCCCTTGGTTCAATTCCTAGTGAACAGATGTTTCTAACATAGAAAATGCCAATACATTTGACAGTAGTTGTTTTCTGTGTTGCGCACCAAAGATGCCAAAGTTTTTGCATAGACACAGGAACCATGGGCATAGTTTGGGACGGGGGCAGAGGGGCAAGGGGGAACAGAGTGGGGAGGTGAGGTGGACCTATAAAGAGACAAGGGAGAGTTATGAAAAGTTTTAAAAAAAACAGTATAGTCCAAAAGGAATACACAATGGAGATTTTAAAAAATGTTTAATATATTACTTGGATTTATATTTTACTCACATTTAAAAGTAGACTGACTACAGTATGTCTCATAGATGAATCTGACATAGTTACAAGGACATACCAGTTCCAATTCTTTAGCAAAAGAATGGGACTTGTGGGTAAGGAGTGCAGGATCAGGTCCAGAGAAGCAGTCTGGGGATCATGAGAAAAACTTCTCTTGGAAGGACACATATATTGTGCTGAATAAGATTAGCACTGAGCCTGGATGTCTCACACGCTGCCACCTCTGGTGTGTTGCCAGCAAGCCACAGGTGTTCACACAATGAGCAGGTGAAAATGTGATGGTCAGGGGAGTGATGAGGTGTCACTGGCATCACAACCCTTCACATTCTTCCTTTGATTTATAGCTGATAGAAGCAGAATCATCAGCCCAGCCTAGCATGTGTCTAATGGGAAATATTCCTGATGTCAAGATTCCCTGGATAGGAAAATAAAAATATTATTATGTATTTTAAATAAATTTTGTATTTTGAAGTGAGTCAGATGTAGGCACAGTACTGTATTTAAATAATGGCTAGAGATCTTTTGGACCACATCGTTTAAACGCAGGTTTACACATTCATGCTTCATCCCACAGGATTCCACAGTAACTATAGTGTATATACATCTAAATGCCTTTATTGGCATCTGGGAGCGGTGCTAATACTGACCATGTAGGAGGGAAATGGATACAGTAGATGTAGATATATATATATATATATATATATATACATTGGAATAAATTTTCTTACCAATGAAATGCAGCCACCTCTGGGTTGGAATACATTAACAACAGCACTGAGCAACAGCATACAACACTGTCAGAAGTGGAATAGAAAAATGCATGCAATTAAAACTAAAGGGAAATGTGGGTAAGCAGAATATAATTACCCAAACTGGAATTTGATTAGGACTTTATTGTGAAGGGCATGGAACTGCTCTGTAATAATTTATGTACCCTATACATTCTGTATGTTTGTCTGATTGTTGTAAGGGGGTTACTGTATGAAAACCATGAGGTTAATTCAAGAAGAGGCTTTTGCATGTTGAGAGGCGAAAGCAACACTTCAGATGGCCATCCATCTACCAGCACTTGAAGAACAATGCAGGTGCCATTAGCTTTGAAGCTCTCCTCCATCTCTGACACTTTGCTAAGCTCACCAGACTAGTTTTGGGCAGAAGAGGAAAGAAGGTGCAGGAAACTGAGAACAAAGGCCCAGATTCTCAAAGGTATTTAGGAACCTAAATCTTTTTGAGGATATGGGCCAAAGAACTTTGGTTGGCTGTAAAGATCAGCCCTCAAGGACAGGGTGAGAAAGAGTTAAGGGAAAGGTAGACTCCAAGAGGTTAGGTTCTGGGGTAAGATAGGCCTCTACATAAGACAGACACGCGTGTAGACCGTTTATTGTTTTAAAAATCCATTTTTCCTATGTTATGCTTTGTTCCTGCTGTTAAGATTACACAGTGCTTTGGTTTAGGAAGGCTGCTCCCAGAGACCCACAGAAAAGACTCACAGGTACCAAACCCAGTTGGAACCGTTGGATAAGCATGGTTGATACATAGAGCATTGTAGTCTAGGACTTGGTCTAAGAGTGGGAGAATCATGAGCTTCAACTCTGAGAGGTGAAGACATGAGGCCTGAGACCTGAGGAAGGTGCTCTCAGAGATGCCGGGGAAGGGTCAGGGGTGCATCTAGCCCTGAGACTGTGACACTCAGTGTTACATCTGAACTAAGTGACAGCATCTCTAACTGCAAAATGACCCCTAATAACTTAGCAACAATACCACTTGGGTTTTCCTTTGAGATCAGCCATCCACTTACTAGAGACATTGCTCTGCTTAACATGAGAAATCAGATAGAGGTAAGGATAGTCCAGTGCTTAAGGCACTCACCTAGGAACCGGGAGACCTACATTAAAGTTGGTGATCCCCAACAGATTTTTGTCTGTGACCTTGGGCAAGTCACTTAGCCTCTCTGGGCCTCAGTTCCTCATCTGTAAAATGGGAATAATAGCTCTTCCCTACTTCACAGAGGTGTTGGTGAGGACAAATACCTCAAAGATTGTGAGATGTTCAGATACTATGATAATGGGGGCCGACTGGTACCTAAAATACATAGAAAAATAAATAAATAATCTAGTTGAAGGAGTTATGGCAAGAGACATTGTTTAAAACGGAGGACATCATAAGGTATCAATCAACAGCCCTAGGGGCTTGTGTTCTCTATCTACAGAACAAATACAATACGGGCAGCAGTAGGGCAAGTTTCCCCCCTGCCAGTGTGATTCAAACTTCATTTTTAGGGGCACTTTATAAGGTACTAAAAGTAGTTCGGTCTCCATTATTCCTTGTACTCTTTGCTAAAAGTGCCATTTGGTGCCAACTGAGATGCAGACAAGTTGAGATGTAGATTCCACTTGGAATCCATTTCAGATAGTCACCCAAGAGTCATCAGATGCTAATGGCTTTCAGTCATTATTTTGAACAATTACCTACATGTGAAAGGTTCTATGTTCAGTAAAGATTGAACTTCCCTGTCTCCAAATTGACCTATAGCCTATTTCTGGGCTGAATCTGGTCCCATTAAACTCAATTGAAGTTTAGCCTTTGGCTATAATTTGGCCTTGATATCTCCCTTATATCATCATAAATTACCAATATCAGAAATTCTGTGTCATGTAGATGTGGTTACAATAAATAGTATTTATTCTAAAGCAAAAAAACCTGAGCTATTTTAAGCATTCATTACTACTGTTTGTATGTATCTCTCATTCTTTGTGTGGTGTTGCACCCATGCGACTGGACTGTGGCAGGCTGCTAATGGACTGTAGTAGGAAGTAGCTCAGGGAAATCAGACATTAATCTGCTTGTATTGTCGCTTGTATTGTATTGCATAGTGTGTTTTGGCAGGATCCCCGCTGGTCCAGTGGAAGGACTACCCATCACTATTAGGGCTCTTGGCTGGGACCTGGTGGAGTAGGGTGGGCCCAGGTCCCCCTACCCCCCTGCTGCTGACTCCACCCCTGAAGGCCTGTGTGTTAGCTGTCTGCCTTAGCCAGAAGGCTGGGCTGAAGACTTCTCATTGCTCTGCCCTACTAGAGGGTCAGAGCCCCAGACTGTATTACTTGCAAGGAGGCTGGACTAAAGACTGCCCTGCACTGTGCCCCGCACAGGGGGGTCAAAGCCCCAGATTATGTAAATTATTGTCTGCCCTGCCAGGAGGCTCAGGCTATAGTCCTGGGCCCAGGGGGCCAGAGCCTTACCGAAATCTGCTGTGTGACATAGTGAGGCAGAGTGGCCTCCCTCTGAGCTTGATGGAGAGGGATCACCAGAGGCTGCTACAAGCATATTTTTACAGTATCACTTAAACCTATGATTTTTTGTTTAATAAATGTACTTTACTATAAACCAATTCAGTGCTGTGATTGAAATAAGAGTGTTAGTCAAACCCCAGTTAAATTAATGAGCTGCAGTTTATTGTCTCTTTAAAGGAGCAATGAACTTAATTTCTGTTAGTGTTCAGTGAGAGGGTTGGACACTGCAAGGAGATGTATCTGGGGTATTTGGGAGTTGGGGTTCACTGTTTGTTACTTGCAAGGCAAGGTTTGGATTGGCAGAGTCCTGAAGAGTTTGCTGGTGAGGCATACAAGCTGGTGTGTCAGGGAGTTGTCTCTCAGTTTAGCAATAGCAAAACTCTTCACTTGCTGAGGCTGAGAAGAGTAACACAGAAATTCACAATTCTGGGAACCTCAGCAAATTGTCCTACTGGAAGATGATTTGGGGGAAATTCAGAACTGGGAGGATCTTGGAGTCACTCTGCAAAAAAGTAGCTGGGCTGTAGAAGCCAGGGTGCAGCCTGCATGCTTATGCAGTGGTGAGCTGCAGCCAGTTCGCGCGAACCGGTTGTTAAATTTAGAAACCCTTTTAGAACCGGTTGTAAAGGGCTTTTAAATTTAACAAAGGCTCCAGCAGCTCCCTTCCCTGCCCTGCCCCCGGTCCCAGCTCACCTGGCTCCAGCTTTGCCTCCTCCTCTGAAGGCTCTCCCTCCGGGCTTCCCACCAATCAGCTGTTAGCGCGGGAAGCCTGGGAGGGCTGAGAAGGAAGCAGCAGCTTCCTGCAGGTGAGCTGGAGCGGGGGGAGGGCACAAGGAGGGCTCTAGGCGCTGCGCGTCCCTGGCCAGGCGGCGCGGCTCCGGGCCGGCCCCGGCTCTGACCCTGACCCCGGCCGGGCGGGCGGTGTGGCTCCGGGCCGGACCCCGACGCTGACCCGGACCCCGGCCCCGACTCCGGCCGGGCGGGCGGCTCTGAGCCCGGCCGGGCGGGCGGCGCGGCTCTGACCCCGGGCAGGCGGGCGGCGCGGCTCCGGGCGGGTGGTGCGGCTCTAACCCCGGCCGGGCGGGCGGTTCGGCTCTGGGCCGGCCCCCGGCTCTGACCCCGGCTGGGCGGGTGGCACGGCTCCGGGCCGGACCCCAACACCGACCCGGACCCCGGCCCAGACTCTGGCCGGGCAGGCGGCGCGGCTCTGACGCCGGGCGGGTGGCGCGGCTCTGACCCCGTCCAGGCGGGTGGCGTGGCTCCAGGCGGGCGGCGCGGCTCTGACCCCGGCCGGGCGAGCGGAATGGCTCCGGGCCGGACCCCGACCCTGACCCCGGCCCCGACTCTGGGCAGCGCAGCTCCGCGCCGGCCCCCGGCTCTGACTCTGGCTGGCCGGGCGGCGCGCCTCCGCGCCGGCCCCCGGCTCCGGGCCAGACCTCGACTCCGGCCGGGTGGCGCAGCTCCGGACCGGACCCCGACTCCGGCCGGGCGGCGAGGCTCCGGGCCGGACGCAGACGCCGACCTGGACCCCGACTGCAGCCCAGTGCCCGTGGCTCCCAGCCCCAACTCTGGGTGGCATGGCCCCCATCTCCAGGCAGCATGGTAAGGGGGACAGGGAGCAGGGAGAGGGTGTTGGATAGAGGGCGGGGGGTGGATTAGGGTCGGGACTGGGGGTGGTCAGAGGGCAGGGAACAGGGGAATTGAATGGAGGCAAGGGTCCTGGGGGGACAGTCAGGCAGGACCAGGGGTTGGATGGGGCGGTGGGAGGCAGTTAGGGGCAGGGGTTCCAGGGGCAGTCAGGAAAGAGAGAAGGGGTGGTAGGATGGGCCGGGGGTTCTGGGGGGGCCATCAGGAATAAGAGGAGGGGTTGGATGGGGTGGCAGGGGGCAGTTAAGGGACAGGGAAGGGGGTGGATAGGGCAGGGGTCCTGGGGGGCGGGGCAGGAGTCCCGGGGGGTGGGGAGGGTCACCCTCGTGGGGTGAGGAGGAGGGAACTGGTTGTTAATATTTTGGCAGCTCATCACTGCTTATATGCTGGCTGCTGGCATCAGCTCTCTGAGCCATAGCAATGTAGCATTTAAGGCACCCTAAGAAGCAAGGCAGGTGGTAATACAACCCCGCACTGGTCTGGGTTGAACCTCAAGGCATCACACTGAGGCACCCTCAACCCCAGTTAAAATCAGTACGAGCTGTAGGTGCTCAGCATCTCAGAAAATCAGGTCCAAACTGTCTCAATTTTAACAAAATTGGAGGCATCCAGAATCAGTGGTAACTTCTGAAAATTTGGCTGATAGTGTCTTTCATATTCAGGAAACTTGGGGCCAAATCCTGCTTGCCTTACTCATCAAAATAGTCCCACTGGGTTTTCTCATCAGAGAAAGATGAACCTGTTTTGGTCCCAGTTCTGAAAAGGAAATCATTTCATTAACTACTGCAGTGCAGTCTCCATTTGGCTGGAGCACTTTGCAGTGCAGGAGAGGAAGTAAAGGATTACATTTCACGAGGGATCTAGGAAAACAGAAAGAAATTACCTGAAAGTACCCTAGGATTTGTAAGGACTGTTAATGGAAAGAAACATGGTTTTATGTCTCATCCAAACCATGACATCTGTAGCTCACTAACACCATGCTAGGGGGCAGTAGTTCAGTACTGACTCAAGTGCTACTGTGTCAATCAGCTCTATGTGTCAATCTGGGAGAGCTGCCCTTTCCTGCTCCAAACTAAGGGCTTGTCTATGCTACTGCGTGGGGTCATTCTAAGATACACAATTTCAGCTATGTGAATAGCGTAGCTGAAGTTGACGTACTTAGACCTACTTATAGCTGTGTCTTCACTGCGGTAAGTCGACATATGATGCTCTCCCATTGACTCCACTTGCGCTCCTCATTCTGGTGTCTCCCGGAGTCAACGGGAGAGTGCTCAGCGGTCAATTTATCGCATCTATATTAGACGCAATAAATCGACCCCCGCTGGATCGATCGCTGCCCGCCGATCGGACAGATAGTGTAGACAAGCCCTTAGTGTCAACAAAAAAAATATGTCACTCTGCTTGAAAAGGTTTTGCAGAAAATCACAACAGCAATTGGGAATGTGGCTTCAATGCAAGACTTGGAGCCCTGCCTTTATCAGGCAATGGTGCCAGCACAGACCATGCAGTAAGAAATGGTGGTTATACATCATATACCTCCCCTGTGTAAATTGCTTGCATGTGCTGAATGGTGAATTCTTGACTTTTTTGTGACACTTAAAATATGTCAAGGATGATAGGTAAGATCAGTGAAGGTTTTGCCCATTCTCTCAGGGCCAGAAAGATGCTGGTGGTCTAGCTTCAGAAACATTTTGCCAAAACATAAGCTCAAGCAGAGGTGCTTGCTTGTCAACACTCCCTGAAATGTATTCTTGAGACAGAATTTTTATGAACACATCGGTTTAGCAATTTTCAAGTTATAGGAGAGTTCAAAACTTTACTTACGCAGTTCAACTTGCTTTTACACTTGTGCAATTTTATAAAGACTTATTTTTAAAAAAGAATTTGGCAATTGATTAGTCCACAAGATAATATGGTCTAGTGTAAGGGTTCTTAAACTTTTTCACAGCACAGACCACCCCTAACATACAAAACATATAGGCCACTTCCTCGCATTGGAGATGGAGTAACATCCCTGTGGAAACTACAGACATTGCTTACATGGAAAAGTGATATTAGAACAGTAGTTAGTGTATTTTTAGATGCCCTTTAATACTACTTAGTAGTTGGAAACAAGGAGTAATGTGGCTGTAGTGTGTGCTGTTGAGAGTTGATGTACAGGCATGCATAGGCAAAAAAGACAGCTAATCAGAAAGTGGCTTTAGACCATCAACAGCTCCAGACATTTTCTAACAGATGACGAGTCAGTGAGGCAGAGGCATCCAAGAAGGCTGGCCCAGGGGTAGGAGCTGCAAAGGAGAAGGCTCTTGCACAAAAAGCTCTAAGATTTTGTGAAGAGAAAGCAGAGGCTGGTGACAGACAAGTGGAGGAAGTGAAAAGTGGAGTAGAAAGAGAAAAGTCCAGGTGACACAGACTGGAGTAAATCCTCTAAATCACCAGGAATAAATATTCTTCAATGAGAACTTTGTTGCTGATTTTATTAATGAACAAAGCAGAATAGAATCCAGTTTACTCCTCCCTAGGTAATTTGGCTCTGCAGGACTAGCAATAGTAAAATCTCTGTTTTTTATCAATAAACACAGGTGATCTGCAAACTGCATGGAGCAGATGGGTAGAAAAGGAATCCTAAAACACTTCCCAGAATAAACAAAGACGTATCTCAATATCCTTTCAGTGATCACTTCAATACAACACACTCTGGGGTGGAATATAGAAGCCACTTAACAGTGCAACAAGATGGTATAAGGCAGGAAGTGAAGAGTTCCAAACCTAATTGAAACAGAAAAGGAGGTTAAGTAGGTAGAATGCAAATACCTTTGCTAGAATTTTGTCAGAAGAGCTAGGATAACCACCTAATTCTTTCAAAGCCAGCCATGAGATCTTAGTGATGCCAACTCTTGTGATGTTATTTCAAGTCTCAGGATATTTGGTGTTTCTCTTAAAGTCCCAGCTCCTAGGGGAATTTGGTGACTATCTCAGTTTTCATTTTTTGTAAGTTTCTAGCTCTCATGATTTCAGGAAAAAGCTAGAAAATGTGGCCCAAGTGTGCCCCAAAAGCTCAAATCCTAGAAGACAAATAAAAAAAACCTCACATTTTTTTAAAACGCATGATTTTTGAATGCTTGGGGTTGGCAATACTGCTTTTATGACAACAGGATATTAGTCCTTTTGTTTCACCATTCATCCAAAAGATATTACCATTAGCAGCATGGTATCCAGTCCATCTCAGGTATTTCTAAGGGTACAGTCATAGTGTTATTTAAGCTTCCTAGCACCATGCAGGATATTTTGATTCAAACACAACACAGAAGGAATGGTGCTGTTTACCAAATCATTGCCACACCTTATTGTGGCACAACCAGGTATTTTGGAATCTAGTATCCAGCTAATGATCCATCTTAGGTTGTGAGATCTGATATGATGGCAGTATGAGGTGGTGTGTTCAGATGCATTACACCTGCCCTATCCCTTGTGACCCTAAGTTAGAAGCCTCACCGCTTTGTCTGAGGCTTTGGCTACACTTACACTTCAAAGCGCTGCCGCGGCAGTGCTGCCGTGGCAGCGCTTTGAAGCGCTAACGACCTCCTTATTCTGACACAGTCCCCACTGCCGTGCTTTAGCAGTGAAACTTGAAACATACCATGTCCAAATAGGGGCTTGGCTACACTTACAAGTTGCAGCGCTGGGAGTTACAGCGCTGGTCATGCAGCTGTGTAGGGCCAGCGCTGGAGTGTGGCCACACTGACAGCTACCAGCGCTGCAGTGTGGCCACGCTTGCAGCCTCTGTGTGTGAATCGCGATTTCTGTGGGAAATGGAGCCCGAGCTGCTGAGGACTGTGCTGATGAGTGTCGCCAGCACAACACGTTTGGCAGTCGAGCTATTCCTTCAGCTCCAAAGTGACAGTGAGGAGTCCGACGATGATATCGATATGGATTTGCCTGCCGCGTGTGACACTACAGTGCTTGTGGCATTCACAGAAATGCTCAGCACTGTTGAACGCCGCTTTTGGGCTCGGGAAACAAGCACTGACTGGTGGGATCACATCGTCATGGAAGTCTGGGATGACGAGCAGTGGCTACAGAACTTTCGTATGAGAAAAGCCACTTTCATGGGACTGTGTGCTGAGCTCGCCCCCAATCTGCGGCGCAAGGACACAAGATTGAGAGCTGCCCTGACGGTGGAAAAGCGGGTGGCTATTGCAATCTGGAAGCTGGCAACTCCAGACAGCTACCGGTCGGTTAATCGCATCCTGCTAAGAAAGACCGTGACTCTGGGGAACGTGCAGGACATTGTGGATGGCTTTGCACAAATGGGTTTCCCTAACTGTGGAGGGGCGATAGATGGGACGCATATTCCTATTCTGGCCCCCCCCCACCTGGCATCAGAGTACATTAATCGTAAGGGGTATTTCTCTATGGTTCTCCAGGCGCTTGTGGATCACCGTGGGCGTTTCATTGACATTTACACAGGCTGGCCTGGAAAGGTGCATGATGCACGCATCTTTCGGAACAGTGGCCTGTTCAGGAAGATGCAGGCAGGGACTTTTTTCCCAGACAGGAAGATCACAGTAGGGGACGTCGAAATGCCCATTGTGATCCTTGGAGACCCCGCTTACCCGTTACTGCCTTGGCTCATGAAACCCTATACAGGGAAGCTTGACAGGAGCAAGGACCGGTTCAACTACAGGCTGAGCCGGTGCCGAATGACTGTGGAGTGTGCTTTTGGGCATTTAAAAGCCCGCTGGCGGTCCTTGTATGGGAAGCTAGACTTGGGGGAAAGCAGCATCCCCGCGGTTATATGCGCTTGCTGTACCCTCCATAATATTTGTGAAGGGAAGGGTGAAACATTCAGTCAGGCATGGACCACCGAGGTTCAAGTCCTGGAGGCTGAATATGCACAGCCAGAGAGCAGGGCTAATAGAGAGGCCCAGCACAGGGCTTCAAGGATTAGGGATGCCTTGAGGGAAGAATTTGAGGCTGAAAGCCAACAGTAATGTTGGCTGCCTTGCATGGGAGTGAAGTGCACTGTTTACACTGTTATTCTATTATCCCTAAAATGATTTGCAGTGCCTGTTTCTTTACTGGGCTAAGGTATCTTTCACTATCTGCTATAATAAAGACTGTTTTCAAAGCCAAGAATTGTTTTATTGAAAAGAAAAAAACTTACTTGACAGACAGACGGACACACACACACAACATTTCATGAACACAAGAGGGCAGGGGTGTGGGTTGGTGAACTGCAAAGTCACAAGTTTGCATACGTCCTGTCTGGAGTGCTGTGCAATGAATCCTGCACTTCAGGGTGCATAAACTGCATGGTGATGGGGGTTGAGTGCAGAGGGTAAGGGTTGTAGTTAGCAGGGCTGGTTGGTGAACGTACAGGTGTTGGAGGCAGCTGGTGGTGGTAAGAACCTGGATGCTGGGGAAGGGGGGTTTGAACTGACATTGGTGCACAAGGCAAAAAGCTTTGGGACGGGGTGGGTGGGGGAGTAGCACAGTAGTGCTCTGCTTGCATGGCAACGAGTGACTCGATAGAGTCCGCTTGGCGCGACAGGATGCTTAGCAGCTTCTCTGTGCTTTTCCTCTTGGCCACTGCATTTCTCTGCCGGGTCCTGCTTTCCCTCTGGCGTATCCTGCTCTCCTTTTCTCTCCACTCCTGCAAGTTTTTACTCTCTCTAGCAGAGTGAGCAATAACAGTTCTCAGCATGTCTTCCTTGCTCTTTTGGGGATCTTTTCTCAAATTCTGCAGCTTCTGTGCTGTGGTACATCTGGTCAGTCCAGCAGTCAAGGTCACTTTAGAAAGGCAGAATTGACAACATTTAACAGGGAAGCATTGTGTTCATTATCTCCAGACTGAAATTCCCACACACTGAAGGAGTTCTTAGTCCTCACTTTAGCATTCTTTTACCACACACATAACACAGCAGAAGCCACAAAATGGTGAGTGAGGGGTGCTTATAGAGGGAGAAGTGGGGCTTGAGTGATAGAGGGGTGCTGGTTGCTTTGGGTAAGCTTCAGTGATAGAGGGTTTGAGTGAAGATGCAGCTGCAGGGGTGATCTTCACTATCTCCCTATCTCTATCACTAGCTTCACTAAAGAGTCTCCCAACATTTTTCACAGGAGTTAATCCTGGAAGATATCTCCTTGCTGCGAGTCACTAGGGAACAGCGGGAGGCTCTTCTACAGCAATGTGGATTCCGCCCTGGACCCTATGCGGGTTGCCTGTGTTCAGCAATGGTCCCCCCACCCCTCGCAGCACAGTGGCGTGGACACGTTAGCCTGACTGGGACAAGGACAACAGTGGCTCTCCCTATAAACCTGCGCAGGCATATTGCCCACGCTCTGGCTGAAACTTTTGCTGAGATTACTGCAGATGATTACCGCGACGTGATAGACCACATCAATGGGCTATTCCACATCTAGGCTGGCATGCATACAGCCCTAACCCCCCTTCCTCTCCAGAAACATTTCCACCCAGAAAATAAAAGCCGCTTACCGGTAACCCGCTGCTCTGCTTGTCCTTCTGCAACTGCTGTCTGCTGCGATTGGGTACTTTCCTCCTGGCTTGAGAAGAGCTCCTGGCTGCATGCCTCCTGGGACTCTGGGGTGTCTTCCCCCATCCCAGTAGCTTCACTCGCGTTTTCCTCCCCCCCCGCCACCTCCGCCTCCTCCTCCTCCTCCTGTCCCCCACCCGGCTCAGAAGTGTCCATCGTGGTCCTGGGATTGGCAGTGGGGTCACCCCCAAGTATCGCGTCCATCTCCCTGTAAAAACGGCAGGTCGTGGGGGCAGCTCCGGATCGGCGATTACCCTCGCGGGCTTTGTAATAGGCACTCCGCAGCTCTTTAACTTTCACCCTGCATTGTAGTGCGTCCCGATCATGGCCCCTATCCAGCATGGACCTTGATACCTGCTCAAAGATATCGTAATTCCTACGGCTGGAGCGCAGCTGGGACTGCACAGCTTCCTCCCCCCAAACACTAATGAGGTCCTGCAATTCGCCAGTGCTCCATGCTGGGGCTCGTTTGCCGCGTGGAGGCATGGTCACCTGTAAAGATTAACTGATTGCACTCCACACCTGGCTGCAGCAAACAGGAAGGAGATTTTTAAAATTCCCGGGGCATTTAAAGGGCGGGTCACCTGAGGCAAGAGCAGTAGAGTGCAAACTGATGAGCAGAGTGGCTGAACAGGAATTCTGGGATAACTCCTTATTCCCTGGAGGACAATTAAAGCGCTGGTGAGTGTCCACACCTGCTGAGCAGCGCTGGATCACCAGCGCTGCACTCCTTATACCCCAACCCTGACGGGTTTTCAGCCAGCGCTGCAACCAGGGAGTTGCAGCGCTGGTTGTGCCCTGCAAGTGTGGACGGGGTGTAATTGCAGCGCTGGAAAGCCTCCACCAGCGCTGCAACTTGTAAGTGTAGCCAAGCCCGTCGGTATTTATATGTAAACATGAAAAGTTATGCAGCACAGTACTTAACAGCAGTGCAGGTTTACTTCCAATACAGTGTTTTTATCCTCCTCAAATTAAGTTATTTTTAATGGGAAAAATGCTCTTATCTTTGGAAAAAGCTGCATCCTAGATGTAGGTTGAATTCTGTCAAAGGACCACCTGCAAGATGTGTACTAAAGAAACATTTTCTGTTTTTTTTGTTTTTTTGTCCCTGTTGCTCAACACTGTAGAAGGGAAACACAATCCAGTGGCAGCTTTTATGTCAGAACAAGAACCTTATGGACGTGAACTTTATAAAGCTAAAGCATCCCCTGGGAGATGAAGGTCTGGGAATCAATAGATCAGTCAACAACTTTTATAAATCTACAAAAGCCATCTTTCTTTGGATGTCTGAAAACAAGATCAACATAACTTTGACGGGTGGGGGGGAGGAATCAGAAGTTGAATTTGTCAACTTGTAATGCACATAAATGACATAAAATATAATCACTCTTGAATTTGGGCCCCTTCAGGCTTCATGTTGATTGAAGAAAAAAGAACCAGCGGTTTCTTCAGTAGGAATCAGAGGCAAGATAAATATTCTTTGGTCTATGACATTTTATGGAGTTTCCAAAAGAAACCAGTTCATTATTTAATTATTGGATGTGTTGATCATGTAAAATATAATTGGCCTGGGGGCAAATAGTACTGCAACCCTGGGAGCTGGCTGACTGAGTTTGCATAATATGCTTTTTTGCCAAGTATTTTTCCCTGTGAAATCATTATAAGATGAATTAATGCTACCTAATCTTTCTTCCAAAGTTTCATAAATTACAAAATATACCTAAAATGTAGACTTTCCTCTCTTCCCCGTCACCATCTCCCACAAGCAAGTAGTTTGCAGACAGAAAAGTTAGTAGCAAACGTAAATATTGTGATGGGCAATTATAACTTTGTTTAGCTAACATCAGTTTAAAGAAAAGACAGTCTGTTTAAAATGGCTGCATTTAATCTTCAGCTTTGTGATGTATTCCTCAGTGGTACATGTAGTAAAGAACCTGGGGCCAAATGTGTCTCTCATTAGCGTCCCATGCAACCCCTCTGGAGCAGGTCTGGATAAAGGAGGTAATACAGCATCAACTAGGATACTGTGTAGATCTCATCATTTGCACAGATTTCACGCTGGATGAAAGTGACATAGAGTTTTCTTTTACAACATTTTATATGCAAATAAATAAGAGACTATACAAGTTATTAAATGACAGATTTTATTCAAGAAACAGGTCTTCGAGTTGCAAGCTTTCTCTCTATGGATGTGCCCGAACTTATTCTGTTGTAGCTGTTTTCCTGCTAAGAAGCAGGAAGTAACTGAAATTAGGACTGAAAGAAATTCATGACTCTTCCACCCTAGGTTTCTTTTGTGCTAGTTCAGCAGTTTCTTACATCTGGGAAGGACAGGTGACTTGCATAGTATTCTGAGTGATTACATCATTGGGTGGCCTGAAAAAGAACTAGGCTGCCAAAACATTAGATAAAGATGATGAGAGAAAACAGAGACAAAGAGAGAAACTGATGTCAGTGAAAGTAGTTGCTTCAGATCTTATGGGTTACCTTTCTTTACATAAGAACAGTCAATTTGGATCAGACCAATGGTTCACCAGTATTCTGTCTTCCAACAGTGGCCAATGCCAGGTGCTTCAGAGGGAATGAATAGAACAGGTACTCATCAAATGATCCCTCCCCTGTCACCCATTCCCTGCTTTTGGCAATCAGAGGTTAGGTACAGCCAGAGCGTGGGGTTGCATCTCTGACCATTTTATCAAATATGTATTGAGAGACACATCCTCCATGAACTTATCTAATTCTTTTCTGACCCTTGTTATCGTTTTGGCCTTCACAACATCTCCTGGCAACAACTTCCACAGGTTTAACATGCTCACCATAAAATTTCTTATAGCTTATTCTTCTGGGGAGCCAAAGAACAAATAGCTTCCTCGCTTCATTCCAATTTCCCTAAGTGGTTGGGTTATGTTCTAGTAATTATATGCCAGCAACAAAGCCACCACCACTGGATACACCAAGAAAATGCCTGTAAATGTGCTTTAAATTTCTCTTAAACAAAGCTGAGATGAAGTCTGGTTAACTTTGAATCACAGGTTTCATTTATAGTGAAGAAAACTGGCTAAATTCTGTCATCCTTAATCAACCAAACCTCCCATGAAAGTCAATGGGAGTTGGGTGCCTGACTGCCTTAGATAATCTCAGCCTTGGAGTTTTAATCAAATGGTAGTGACAGGAAAAACAAAAGGATTCTAGGCTTACTCACATCTACTGTTTCTTTCACTGTCCTACCAGCACAGGGTTTTTCCTGATAGTGAACTGTTGGTGCTGACTGCGTTAGGGGCCACGTGCAAGTAAAACGTTGTCAGTGTAAGAGGTCTTTCAGGATACAAAACCAAGTGGAGTTCTATCTTCCATGGGAACTTTATTCTTTTATCTAAAATGGGCATCATTGACTAGATCATGTACAACTATATTGAGAAAGGAACTGCTCTCCATCCCAACCTATAGACCGTCTTGGAATAATGTTTTCTGAGCCAGGCACTCAGAACTGAGCCATGTTGGTGATTTGTTAACAAAGAAATCAAGGCTGAAAAAGGATATGATCACACTCATCCAGCTGTTGTGGAAAAACCCAGATATAGCCAGAGTCTTCTCTCCCATTAAAACCTGCTTGTCTGTATTGTCTACTTCACAGAAGCTGCTTATTATGGGAGAGGGATGAAAACAAACAATGCATGTTACTATAGCTACTTTCTCATGGCCAGAGCAGCCTTCTCCCTGTTTAAAGTGCAGTCTCAGAAGAGGAGGTTGCTGATGAGTTTGAAGCAGTGTTTCTGCCAGGGGGCCAAGTTTCTCCTTGTCTACTTATACTCCCTCAGAGATAGCGAAGAAATGGCAGGGAATCTGCTAACTAAAGTGTTTTCTGCAGAATTGGCCATTCCTTCAGAGAGCTTAGCAGGCAGAATGCCAGCAAATGAATAATAATTCTGAAATTCTTTGGGGTCATTTAACTGAAACATTGTGGCTCCTCAGGTATCACAGTGGATAGAAACATACCGAGGGTCCCATCCCCTGCAGCAGTTAGCATTCCTGTATGGTGCTGAGCCCCTTCCCACATAAGCCAGTGGGAGATGAGGATGCCCAGAACCTGTGGGATCAAGCTTATTGCCATACCTTGACGTAAAAGAAAGCCCTTTCTTTGCTATATTCCAGTGCTTGTGGCTATGAAGCTTGGCTGCCTTCCTACTAGTATCTATTCTGAAGGGCCTTTTAGTTCCTTTTAGGGGATGTGGTCAGTGATTGACAACTCGCCCCCCTCCCCCTTTAGGTAGAAAAAAACTACAACTTAAAATTAATTCACTAATTCTGGGGATATAATAAGGGTGTGTCAGTCTTCCAAAGATGCTGGCGATTTCACAATTACAGCTATAAATTTTAAGGCAGACTTTGGCCCCTGAAATACACGTAGGTAAAAATAAAGTTTGGTTAATTCAGATGAGAGTCCATACTCTGGGAAACTTATCTAAACCACGCCAAACCTCTGAATTGTTGTGCAGTTTGCACATTACTAATTGTAATAATCATGCTTAGCACTTAACACCTTCAAAGTACTCTGCAAACGGGGATGATTATCATGACACCTCTTTCAGGTAGGTAAATATTAGTAACCCCAATTTAGAGATGGGAAAACTGAGGCACAGTGAGGTGAAGTGTTTTGCTTACAGACAATAAATGAGCCAGAGGGATGAGACAAATTCTGGAATTTCTGGCTACCAGCATAAGTCTCAGTAATAATGATAATACCTAGCTGTTTTCATCAGTAGATCTCAAAGTGCTTTACAAAGGAGGTCAGTATCATTATCCCCATTTTACAGATGGGGAAACTGAGTCAGAGGGGCAGTGACTTACCTGAGGGCAGAGGCACAGCTGGGAATTGAACACATGTCTCCTGAGTTCCAGTCCTGTGCTGTCTCCATGTTGTGTCTCTAATTATAAGATACTCTCTTATCTGAGAGATTAATATGCTTTTTGAGGGGGAAAGTTCAGCATGATGAGATTTGTATAGGCTCGTCAAAGCTTTACATCTCACTGTCTGTACATGTTACAGGAGTTGGACAAATAGTGATTTTCCATTTGTTAAAAGGTTTATTTGCAAAACAGCTTGTTGGAAATAATGGGTCTAATTCCCAACATTTGTGTTTTAGACTCCATTGATTTCGAGGCAATTTCATAGTGGAAAGTTAGTGTACGAGAATGAAGAATCAGGCCTGCTGTGTCCAATAACACAGATTCAAAATAACTAATAGCTTAATGGTGCTTCAGACTTTAAGAAATTAAGCAAAGAAACTATTTGAGCTGGGAACAAAAAAAAGCTATTAAAACATTCCCTCTGGTATTTTTATTTTGTTTACTCATGAGACCTGGCTCATGCCCCTCTGAATCACATTTAGTCCATATTTGGAGAACTCTGCACTAGTTAGCATACTTACACTCAGGCAAATTTTAGATCTTTTTTTTAATACACTGTGTGCTTTTCTTCTTATTATTTTTTCTTTTTTTCTTAAACAATTTAAATCAGAAAGTTGCCCCTTCCATTTCCCTTTAAAAACATGACCAAAAAGGGATCTAACTGCTTTAGTCAATTAGCTGAAACTAGCATTTCTCTTGGTTTTGTTATTGCTTGCTGGTCATCACATTCCATGCCACATGTCTTCTCTTAAAAAGAAAAGAGAAGTCTATGCTGTCCTTGGGTTGTGATGGGGGAAGCCTCAAAAAGTTTGGACTTTGGGGCAGTTCAAATAAACTGCCTAAAGTTTAGATGCTTTTCCATATTATTCAGGTCTGCAAAACTGGGCTGGAAATCTCCAAAGTGAGTTTTCTCTTCAAACATCCAGTATTTCCTGCTAAGAGTCATGGAGGAAATAGCCCCAGTCGCAGGAGCCTTTTTTGCATATTTTGGAACTTCCACTTCTGGCCAGAAATCAGGCATACAACAAAATTAACAATAATGGGGAACAGCATTTAACCAAATAGTGCAGAATTTGAAAAATAAATAAATAAATAAAGTAGTACAGTCTTTGGGCAAAAGGGTCAGGGAAGTTATTCTGTTTTCTCCAACTGGTTCACCTGTCTTATTTTTACATTAGAGGCTTCAGTAAAATGCCTAAACCCTACTGACGTCAGTAGGACTTAATCAAATGCTTAAAGTTAAGCATGTGTTTAAATGCTTTCTGGAACTGGGGCCAGAAATTAAAGAGCCCTATCCAGTTCCCTTTGAAGTCAATGGGAGTCTTTCAAATTATCTGCTCTGATGTGTAGTCAGTCGTATTAAATTTTGACCACTTCTTCCTGCTGTTAGCATTGGAGAGTCAGTGTATCTGTGGGAGAAAAATACAGAGTCTGCTCATGTGTATCCATACCTCTCAGCCTGCAAGGCTCAAATGTGAGACAAAGACCCAAAATGAGGTAAACAAGCAAACAAAAATTATTCATGCAGAAAACTCAAGGTTCTGTAGGATTGAGTCTCCTAGTGTTAATAACTCTTTCTCTAACCTCATTTCCATGACTGTTAATTCCGAATCTCAATAATCTTCAATCAGAAAAGTGGAAAGGATACCAAATTTGTGTGGAACATAGGTAACTTTGGGACTAAAATGAGTGATGTCCCTTTAAATGAGGGACATTTTGAGACAATACATTTATTAACTATGTTCTAACTGCAGTGTTAAATTCTCAGTTATAACTCTGCATCTCAGCTAACGCCAATGGGTTTGCACAGGACAAACTAAGGGCATAATTTGAAAGCAATGGTGGCTGAGATTTTCAAAGTAGCAGTGTTGTCAACTCTCACAGTTTTATAGTGAGTCTTATGATATTTTGTTTTCTTCTTAAAGCCCCAGCTCCTAGCGTACCTGCTAACTTAACCTACTCCTGAGGGAATTCTGCACCAAAAAATATAAAAATTCTGTGCACAATATTTTAAAATTCTGCAATATTCTGCAAAATTCCAGGTGCAGCTGATTGGGAGTCAGTGGAATAGGGGTCTGGGAGTGGGGGGCTTGTCAGGGTTGTCCAGGTACAGGGGAGGTGGGGACTCATCGGGGTGGGGATTTGACTGTAGCGGGCTCAGTGGAGGGTGGTCTGGCTTCAGGGGGTGGGGATCCAGATGCAGAGGAGAGGGGCCCTGTGGAGTCCAGATGTGGGAGGGGTGGAGCTCAGTGATGCGGGAGGTCTGAGTGCAGGGGGCTCAGAGGTCATTTTTCTCTGGGGAAGCAAAGAAATCTGCAGGGGACATGAATTCTGTGCGGGTGCAGTGTCGCAGAATGCCCCAGACATATTAGCCCCAGGCAGTCACACAAGCACAGCTGGGCCCCATTTGAACTGCCTGATTGGCCAACCCACCCAATGGGATTAGCAGATCTGCTTTTAAAATCAGCAGCAATAGCAGGACACTGGCTGTTCAAAGCATTTGCCCATGGCTCAGTAGCTCCTGCACCGGCTTGTTCTGGTCCTGCTCCTGTCTGATTCCAGCCATGGACTCAGCCTTGCCTCACTCCAGATAACCCAGTTATGACCCCTGGCTCAGATTCCTTACTTCTGACCTTTGGCTCTGGCCTCTGGCCTCTGACTGTGATTCTGACTCTGGGTTTCTGACTCTGGGTGTGACCCTTGATTCTAATGCCTGCGCTGACCACCAGGTATGACTGCCCACATCCTGGTCGCTAACACTGGGGTCAAATTATAATTGTGAGCTTCAATTAAAAAAAAAAAGATGATTTGTGGGTGCATCAAAAAGCTTGAAAACGTAGCCTGACTGCACCCCAAGGGGTCAAAATCCAGAAGGCAAGTTTTTATTTATTTTTTTAAAATATGATTTTTAAACAATTTTAATGATTTTTAGGACCTGACTCATGATTTCTGAGTGCTTGGGCTTAGTGATATAGAAGGATCTTGAGGGCTTGTCTACATACAAAAACTATATCAGTATAGTTAAAGTGGTACAATCCCCACTAGTGTGAATGCAATTATACAAGTAAAAAGATACTCATGCTGCTAAAGATTATTTCCATACAAGAAGGGGAATAAACTATACTAGTATAAGGCATTTTTATACCAGTATAACTGTGTGTACACTAAGGTTGGTACCAATATAATTATATTGGTAAAATATACCCCTGACTGAAATAGTTATACAACTCATACAAAAACAGTGGGTAGAACACAGCTAAGAGAGTTACATGTCTCTTAATTTCAAATTTGATTTGGGTGTATAAGGCCTTGTCTACACTTGAAAATTGTACCACTATAACTATTTTGGTTAGAGGTGTGGATTTTTTTTTAACCACTATAGTTGGTACAACTCTTCGGTCTGGTCTACATGTAAAATGTAGGTCACCATAGCTAAATAGGTTAAAAGGTATCAGAAGTCCACACCCCTGACCAACAAAGCTATGCAGACCTAATCCCCAGTATAGATATAGCTATGTCGACAGACAAGTGCTTCCATCTGTCCACACTAGGGGGACTAAAACTGCTTAACTATACTAGCATAGTTAAAATGATACCACTTTCTAGTATAGACAAGGCATAACACCCTGACATCTGATCTACATACAGACTTGCACCATAATAACTAACGTATGCATTGCTGTCTTGCTTCAGTGTAGATACTACCTATGCTGACAGGAGGGATTCTCTTGTCAGTATAGATAATCCGACTCCACAAGATTCTTCCATTGACCTAGCACAATCTACACAAGGGTTAGGCTGGTATAGCTATGTCTCTCAGGGCTATGTGGATTTTTCACACCCCTGAGATACATAGCTAGACTAATGTAAATTCCTAGTGTTGACAGGCCTAAATCTGTTTTAATTCACACCTTTTGCTATTTCAGAGCAAGTCTGTGTGTAAGCACTTTTATTCAGAAAAATTCAGAAAAATTCACATCACACCTGAAAAATTCAGGTGTGATGTGAATTAAAACCAATGTAGGTTTTTTGGTGCATGTTTGGGTGTAGACCAGCCTTTAGGCTCCTGTGAAAATTCAACTGGAAGTTTCATAGGTGTTGCTGAGAAAAATCACACCCCAGACAGATGCAGCTATGCCAACATAACACTCATTGTAGACACAACCATGTCAACAGAAAAATGCTTTAATCAGTGGAGCTAGCCTCATTTGGGGAGGTTTTGTTCCTGCCCTGACAGAAAAACTCCCTGGTGTAGGCTGGGTTTATGCCTCAGGGCTATGCCGTTGTAATCTCTGTAGGGTAGACATATCCTGAGAGAAGAATTAGGCCTGCAAAACCTTCATTACTAATAGTGATGTACCAGCTAGAAAAAGCTCAGTGTAACATTTAGATCCTGGGGTGTGTTTGCAGGGCTGCTAATAAGAAAATTGTTCTTTAAAATTTTTTAAACAAAGCAAATTTGAGCCAAAACATTACAGTTAAATCCCCATTTAGGATATTTATTTGCATGTAAATCACTCCACTAAAAAAAGAACATTGCCTATATTGTATTATAAGTCAGCACTGTACTGTACAATGAAGTGATCCATTTTCTAACTAAAGAGGTCCTGCTCTCTCAAATGGTCACTAAATGCGCTCTAAGGTGGTATGGTCATCTGCTCCAAATGCCTACCAATTTCCCTGTGAGAATCATCTTCGATTCTGAGTCAATGAAACCAGGATAGAAAAGACAGCTCTCCTCCTCCCCCACAGAAGATCTAAAATGTGATGGCTGGAGAATGTCAACTGATTCCTATCCCTCACAGGCATTCTACACCATAACATGCCCGATTTGTCTCAGGACAGAACATCCAGGAGGCACATAATACGTTTGGTAGTCTCTACGCTGTCCAAGCAACTGCATGAGAACTAACCTAACCAAACTCACTGTACTAAGACCAGGAGAAGAATGTGTATATCATATTTTACATCATTTTCCAAGTCAATATCCATTGCAGTTAAGACTGACTATTGACGATCTGCCTTAGGTATGTATATGGCTGCCATTATCATAGCATGAGTGCCTCACAAGCTTTTAACATATTTATCCTCACAGCACCCCTGTGAGGTAGGGAAGTACTATTATCTCCATTTTATAGATGGGAACTGAGGCATAAACAAACTAAATGCGACTTGCCCACAACCACACAAGAAGTCTTTAGAGAGGAGAGATTTGAACCCAAGTCGCCTATCTCTCAGGTGAGTGAAGGGGATGAGAGATTTGGGGTGCAGGAGGGTGCTTTGTGCTGGGACCGAGGGATTCGGAGGGCGGGAGGGGGATCAAGACTGGGGCAGGGGGCCGGGGCACAGGGGGGTTGAGAGTTCTGGCTGGGGATGCAGGCTCTGGGATGGGGCTGGCTATGAGGGCTTTGGGGTGCAGGAGAGTGCTCCAGGCTGGGGTTGACAGCAGGAGGGGGCATGGGTGGGGGCTCAGAGATGCAGGCTCTGGGCAGTGCTTACCTCAAGCAGCTCCTGGAAGCAGTGGCATGTCCCCACTCTGGCTCCTATGTGGAGGCACAGCCAGGCAGCTCTGCACGCTGCCCCATCCGCAGGTGCTTCCTCCGCAGCTCCTGGAAGCAATGCCTCTGGCTTCTACATGGAGGCACGGTGCCGGCCAGGCAGCTCTGCATGCTGCCCCATCTGTAAGCGCCGTCCCTTCAGATCCCACTGGCCACAGTTCCCGGCCAATGGGAGCTGTGGGAGGTGGTGCTTGGGGCGGGGACAGCATGCGAGCCCCCTGGCTGCCCCTTCCTGTAGGAGCTGGAGGGGGAACATGCCGCTGCTTCTGGGAGCCGTGCGTAAAGCCCCCGACCCTGCTCCCCGTCTGGAGCACTGGAGTGGGGCAAACCCCCAACCCCACTTCCCGGCAGGAGCTCGAGGGCTTAAAAGTTCCGATGGGCTGGACACGGCCCGTGGGCCGTAGTTTGCCCACTCCTGCACTAGACACTACTGCAATATTCATAATTAAAAAGGTATCTTTCCCACCTGCCCGTGGGAGTGATTCCTCATGTTAGTGGGGGCCATGATCACAGGCGCTGGCTTCCTCTGGGCACCAGGGGCGCTCAAACCCCAGCTCTGCCCCAGGCACCACCCCTGCCCTGCCTCTTCCCACATCATTCATCCTCCGAGTGTGCCCTATAGCCACTCTTCTCCCTTCCCCAACCAGTGTTTCTTGCATGCTGCAAAACAGCTGATTGCATTGGGTGGAAGGTGTTGAGTGGTGAGGCTGCCAGTGGATGGGAGGTGCTGGGGGGGAGGGGTAGAGCAGGCTGCCGGTGGGTGCTAAGCACCTGATAATTTTTTTTTCTGTGGGTGCTCTAGCCCTGGACAGCCTATAAACATGATACTTCAGAGGGGAGCCTACCAATAAATTGCATCTGAAATGCTGGTTGGCTGCCTTTGATGGAGTTGTATGATAAGATGTCAGGCAAAATCAGATCCCTAGCCAGATCACTTACAGAGCGTTAGTATGCAAAAAATAATAATTTCAAAACAAAACCTCAATTAAGGATAAAAATAATTCTGAAAATAATACACTATTTGCAAGGAAATATGCAAAATATCCTCAGTCAGTTCTTAAGCAACCACAGAACTGTCAAACGCACAAGTAAGGTAATTTTGCTGTTAATATTGTTGCACATTATAAATATTAATTGAATGACATTCATCATTAGTTTCATTATTGTTTAGCCACTATTTCCCCCCTCACGCCCCCCCATTTAAATTGGCAAATAATTGGCTTTGTTCTGTTCACTTCTGTTCTCATGAAAGAAGATTAATGTTGAAGGGAAAAAAACGAATAAACAAAATAACGAAAAGGGTTTAAGTACAAATAAAAGTTGTGGTTCTAAGTACATTGGAGTAAAGCTGGAAGCTAAGTAATTAACTATTGGATAAATCATACACCGAAAGGGGATTCATGGCCTTTGAACTGCTGGCCAGCCTGAGATCTGGCTCCAGCTATCCTTCAGTCCTGAAAATCAGGACCGTCCCGATATTTAGGTGTTTGTGCTGTGTTCCAATCAATCTTTGTCCCGATATTTTGCGGTACTCCTTTTTTTTTTTTTGCACTCCCCCGGCAGCACTCGGTGCTTTTTTTCCCCTCCATCGTTGACCCCCCTCCATGTGCCACGACATTTTCTTCCTCTCATCTGGTCACCCTACATCACTTGTTAATATTCAGTTGTCTGAGACTGGGACAGATCCTGATAATAGTTATGCTGGGCTATATCCCAGGTAAGTGCCTTGACTTTAGTGGTGCTCAATGGGATTTCCTGTGTGTAATTGAGATCAGAATCTGGTTCTCTGTGCACTTATTGCGTATGCATGTTTTTCATACAAATAATATTACTTTGCACTGTTTCAAGCAATTAAGCCCGTCAACAGAACTGTGAGGTAGGGAAGTGTTATATCCATTTTATAGATGGGAAAATCAGTGCAGAGAGAGAGCAACATTACTTATGAAGGAGATACACTGAGTCAGTGGAACCTGGAGAAGAACCCAGGTATTTGGACTGCAGTAGTGAAATCCTGGCCCCACTGAAATCAATGGCAAAATTGCCATTGATTTCTGGGTGTATGAAGGATTTCATCCCAAGTATCATCCTCTAACCAGGTCACATGCTCATCCCTGGACCTGTAGCTCCTGAGTGGAAGAAAGTGCATACAACATCCTGTATGGCCATAGACCAAACCATTCAGCAATTATTTCTAGCAGTGTAATTAATGCAGATTGCCAGGTTTCACATTATTTTCTCTTTCATGTCCTAGCAAAAGCTATTCGCTATTTCACTGTGGAGAGTGTAGCAAATCAGTCAATGTCTATAGCGAGAAATCTTTCTCTGAGCTAGAGGCTGCAACCAGCCCTTCACATATGCACTGTCACTGGAAGTATAATGCAGACAAAAAGAGAACAACCGCATACCAGTTGCTGTGAACTGAGACTTTGGTTGAGCAGTCCCTGTCTCCCCCTTCCACACCTGGTGAGAATTTCCTTTCATATCTGGAATTAGTTCCTTCACATGCACAGTCTGGGTAGGGGTCATGGAACAACGGCAGCGCCTCTTTTTCCACACTCTGCAGCACGCTAGTCTTGGTGCTATGTACAATGTATAATCTGGAGAGATGTGGTATATCAAAGAGAACATGAATGGGTGATGGGGTCTTGCCTTCCACTGATTACATGGTCAGGCAATAGGAGGTGGTACTCTTCACATGTCTACTCAGGGTCTGCCAATAAACCTGGCATGACTGCAGCATGACCCAGCCAACACTAATCATTCAGCATTTCCTGTGCATGGTATAAACAATATTCTGACTTTTACAGACCCTCATATGCATCATCAAGAGAAGGTCTTATTCATATTTGACATATTCAAAAATCTCACCAAATTCCTGTGTCCCTACAGTCTCCCTTCTCACTCTCTGGGAAGAACCAAAAAAGACACAGTTATGGATGTCTCTATAACAAAAATAGCAGTAGGTATGGCCATTTTCATCACTGTCAAATTATTTTTTCACTTGAGAATTTTTTAAAAAGAGGGTAATAATTGATACATAACTTTAGGGCTGTGTGAATTCTGGAGGAAACACTGTGCAAACAGAGTCATAAAATGCAGTTATTGGCAGGAAGTCAAATGCAGCAGAATGGTTTGGAAAGAACCTTTGCAACCCAGACCTCTTTACTCATTCTCAGGTGCCCTTTGGCTGCCACCAGCGCTACCCCCAACAATAACCCAGCTTCTTAACTTAAATGTCTTTATGAGCAGAAAGGGGTAACTGTTGTGGGGAGAGTGGCCAAGAGGATGCGGGAGGCTTACTGTGCCAGCAATCTTAGCCCTTGTTCCCCAAGATTTCTCAAGAATGGGCTATGAAGAGAGTCGTGTAAAGGGGTGAAGCTGTACTTGGAGCTGACTGAATAATCGAATCAGTAGGCATCTTTGTGCATATTACATTGTTGACAATAACAAAGGCACAGAAACTCAAACAACTAAAAGGGTACTGTTCACCTGGGCTGGATGTTAAAGATAGACAAGCTGGACCCGGTATCACGGCTGCCCAGATCTGCATGGGGCTGTGAGTACTGGGGTTTGTGACTCTGCACTGGGAACAAGGAGGGAGGTTGCTGGCTAGTTAAGTGGGGAGGTGGTCGCTCTGTGTGGCTTTGCAGAGAGCGGCAGAAGAGGGCACCGGAGGGGTTTGTTGGGGGAAGTTCACTGGCACCGAAGACGACCAGGAACACCCAAGACTCCCCACTGGACTGGAACTTTGCCCAAGACTCCTGAACTCTGTGTGCAGACACATTGCTCAGTGTCTGCCCTTCCAGACTGTGCTACCACTGGGCCTGTGGGGCCTTGGTTTGGATGCAGCCCTGTTTTACTGCTCCCCCTATATTTCCCCTTGTTGTTTTACTCCTCTCATCCCTCTGTAAATAAATATTTCCCTTTCTTATATCCATTGTACTTTTTCTGTGGGTGGGGTGTTCACTCTGGGGGTTTGGAACAGGTGCCCCTGGGGTGGAAGGGATTTCTCCTGCTGCATTCCTGCGTGCACTCTCTCTCGGCCAGAGCTGCCTGCAGAGCAGACTCCATCTTGGCCACAAGGGCGCTAAAGTTATATTTAACAGTAGGGTGATTGTTCTAATGGTAAGTCTACCAAGGGAAATGGCGGAGTGTCTGTTTCTTCATGTCTTCAGATCAAATCTGGATGCCTTTATGGAAGACTGGCTAAAGCCTAACACAAGTTTTTGGACTCAATACAGGAGTAACTGAATGAAATCCTGTTACACAGGAAGTCTGACTAGAAGATCTACTTGTCCCTTTCGGCCTTAAAATCTATGAAAATATGAAGTGAACTTATCTATCCTGTATCCACCTCAGAGAAAAATTGTGAGGCATATTTAGTTACCATCTGTAATGCACTTTTAATCCAAAACTCTCAAAGTATTAGGTACAAAAAGGTTTTAAAGGAGCAGTGTCTGCCACGCCCTCATATGTGTGTCAACCCCAATTTGTTGACTTTCTGTACAAACAAAGGTCGGTTTTCATGGGAATTGCCAGCTGTTGCACTGGGAGGATTATAATCAACAACAAACTGCTTTACCTATTTGCCTAATGCCAGCACAATACCAGACTATGCCAGGACTGATACTGGTAGGCATTATCCAGTGTCGACCAGCAAAAAATGAGAAATCAGAACAACTGCTGGCCAGTTTATATTTATAGAATGTAATTGAGAGTAAGGATTTGGAAAGCTGGATATGAGAGGAGAACGATGTGTATGTAGGAGTGGCACACACTTACTGACCTGTGATGTGGCATGTTTAACAATTGCTTCAAAGTGGAAAGAACAGAAGATCATCTGCAGTTGATGAAAATGGGGATATGGGCTGGTTATCCTGTCTTCTGAATTTCATCCTCTGCCTGAATGACACAATGATTTATTATTTTAAGTCCAGATGTATATTTATAGCTCCTTAAAAGGGGGAGGTGTGCAAAGCATAAACTACGGTGTCTCTGAATCGTACGAGCCTGGCATTAGGGTGTGGTGCCTTTTCTTGTTTTGAAAATATTAGCTTTGTATAAACAAAGTTATGACAGTTTGGAAGAACCCAGAGAGGAAAAATCTCATGCAAGTACATATCTCTATCCAGCTATTTGTCTAAGTGAATCACTTTTGATAATTATTTAAGAGGCACATTTGACCAAAGTGCCTGCCAATATCAAACTGAGAATTGGACTTCTTGGTTTTGTTTTTATTTATTTACAAATAAAAGAGAAACTCAACTACATACAAAAAACTACTATTAATGCAACAAAAACAAAAGACAATTCCACTGGTCACATTTCTCCCACAGTACATAACTATATTACGCACAGTCCATAATGTATTGTATTGGTTTTAGTCAATATACAGACTTGCAAGGTGACCAAGTTAATTGTGCACAGGAACCTTAACTATCAATATTTATCGCTTTTGACTAACTGCTTAATGATAGGGGTTGAGATCCTCACTCCACTTCACCCCTTTATGCAAGGTAAAGGGACTGCGTGGTGTAAAGACCACATTGTGGTGGGGTAGGAGTCCCATATAGAAAAGACAATAGAAAACAGGCACAGAATTTCTTTTGAATACAAATGAAAGACTAAAAACCACATATCATTAACTAAATCTTAATGCAAATTGTGGATTTTCAATTTCTTCACCATTAGCTTGAACCTCTTCAGATGAGCTTATCTAAAACAGGGAGGGATATGGCACATGTCCCAATCAAGCCTGGCAAGGCTTCTGAAATGTCTCCTTTCTTTTGAGACAATTTGGGTGGGAATGGCACTCAGTGAAAATCCCAAGACCTGATGCCACAGCCTGCCCTTTTAAAGCATAAAGATGTACAATGTGCATTCTCTTTAGTACTGTTCTCAGACACAAAGTATTTTGAACATTGGACTGAGAGATCCATAATTGGAGCCATGTAGTAAGAAAATTAAAATACTCCAGGAACAGGCTTAAAATGTTTTTCTTTGCTCAGACATATCATTTATCTCTCCCGCTGGTAGGGAAAGGGATACAGGAAGGGGGAAAAACACTGTGGGATCCTCATAAAGCAACACAAAGCAGTAAATAAAAAGATGTTGCTGTACTGTGAGACTCTATTTGTTGAATACAACTTCTAACTAAGAATGATATTCTTTTCAGCTATCCCAGTCTTTCTATTAATTGCCATCACATGCTTTTTAAAAACCATATTGCTACAAATGCACATTTAAGATTTAATTACACATTCTTATCTATTCACATGTGCCAAGCACACAGCCTACTGTAACAGATTAATGCTCCTAAAGTTGTTACAGAAAGGTTAAATAAAGTGTTATTTTTATGATATTGAATATCTTTATGATGCTAAAGCATAGACTGCTTGGTGATGCCACAGATGTGCCAGGTGTTTATCTCAAACTGGTGATTTTGCCAATCATCTCTCACCTTTTCATCACCTACCAATTATTCTACTATGCATAAGAAGTATATCCCAGAGAGCATTTCCTTTTATACATTTAAGAGCACAGTATAAATTCAAGGCATCCTAAGGTTGTGCTTTAATAGAATGAGCTTTGATTCTAAACCATAATAAATTTTAGCTTGGAAGCTTCTGTATGTTTTAGTTGGTAACCATCCCTTCACTATGGATACCTCAGGATCCTGAATTACAAGTTATCTCTATAGATCATGGGGAAAGTAAATAAATTTAAAAGACATAGCTTCCAAAGAAAGAGAGAAGCTATGAAAAGTGATTAGTGATGTTGCAAGGTTAATATCACTCAAAAGTCTGAAAATACAGAGCTGTGATTGGTGAAGTAAGTAGTGAAAAGTCAAAAGCTCAACCTTAATTCTTCACCTTTGAGTTTATCCCTTTAAAAAAACATTTCTGGAGTCAGTCATAAATTTTGAAATGTTAAATCTTGACATATTGATCAAAATTTCAAATACAGAGGAAATAAGATGATTTTTTTGCAAACATAGATTTTCTTACAATATTACAGAACAGACTTCAGACTTGGCTTGATTTAAGTGTAACCCTTCTGCCCCTCTGAGTTGTCAGCAACAAAGGCCGGGTTCAGTATCCAGGGGTTCCGTTTCAATAACACAATGCAAAACCAGATCGAGCCTCCACCCAGTGACCTGCGACAATTACATACCACCACCCCCGCAGGTGCCTTTAGGAGGCAATACTTCCCCTCTCGCAAGCACAGAGTCTGAGTGTAGCAAAATCCTTTTAATAAAGGAGAGAAACAATGTGGCATTATATTGGGGAAACATCACAAACAGGATTCATAACACAGACCATGAGGAAAAGAGCCACCCCCAAGAAAGTTTGGCAGTATCCTTTTCCCCTCAGGGTCTTAAGTTCAACCACCCAAAAGATCACCCCAAAGTCCCACAAGTCTCGAGTCCAGCAACCCAAAAATCACCCAAAAGTCTCTGTCCCTGGTCAGTGCAGCCCCAGAGTTCAGAAGTTTATCTGCAGAGTTCTACCCCCACCCCCGCTGGGTGGAAATGTGGGGGGAGAAAGGGGCACACAGTGTGTTAAGGGGCACATGGGGTGTTAAGGGGCACCAAGACCGACTGCCTCACCTCTCCATGGGGTTCTGCTGCAGCCTTCACCACGCGCCACTCTACTCCACCAGCCATCCCGTGAGCCACTCCAGCCGTCCTACAAACTGCTCTGCTGTGCCCTGCTTCACTCCACTTGCCATCCCACAAACTGCTCAGCTCCGCTCCGCTCGCCATCCCATGGGCTGCTTCAACCATCCCACAAACTGCTCCGCTCTGCCAGCCACTTAGCAATATATCTTCAGGCTTCCCCACTAGTTAACACAGTACTCAATGATCTCAGCTCTTAGTGATTTCTGCTTGTAGTAGGGGAGCCCCAGTGCTGGTGCACCATTGGCCCAAAATGAATTTAGCATAGCAGCCTGTAACTAGACTCCTAATGATATCAAAATTAGCTCTGGGGGAGATACAATTGGTGTTTCAGGCCCTCAAAGGGGTCCATACCATCAAACAAAAACCCCTCCTCCCCCCCCCCCTTCAGTGGGTTTTGGAACCCATGTCCCTTGTCTAGCGAGTGCTACTTAGTTGATGGTGAGCCCCTCTGTCATAAAACAGTTCCACTGGCCTTGATTCACATAATCAGGATAACAACACTTTATTCTTCCTGCCCCAATAACAGAGAAACTGGGGATCCCACACCAGCCAAAGTGACCATTTGGGGCAGCTGTGGGCTCATGCTAGACGGGGTGGGTGTGCCTATGCAAACAAGACCAGCCCCTGAAGTTCTTTTCCACAAACAGCCACACTTCACCACCAGATGTCAGGGTCGAGCTCATCCTGACTCTGCTTACATAAGTCTGAAGGAACTTTACAAAACAAGCCAAGCTTGAAGTTTAACGTTTAATTAATGGTCTGAAAGTTTAAAGTTTTTAAAGATTTTCATGTATTTTTATAGCTCAACTCAATTCTAGAGTGATGTAGAAGAGCATGAGACTCGAAAGCACTTCCGCTTCAAATAGTTCTCACTTGTAAGTACCAAAGTTTGGTTTTTTTCCAAGCCTTTTTTTTTTTAAAGGAAAGTGGCAGAGTTTGGGCAGATGTCTGAAAAAAAAATTATCGTTAGGAGACACAACCACCAACACTTTATGAAATGAAGCAAAAAGAGCTTCAGATTGTTAAGATCTACAGTATTGCTACTTTCATATTTTAAAGTTTATTAAATGCATGTATAAGTATTAAGTTTAAATTACATTTACACACACACTTTAAGGTCCCTTTATGTAGCCAGAATGGTGTAAAGTGGCCTTAGTGTGAACGAAAATCAGTCTCACAATATTTTATTTAGCTTGTCTTAGGTTAGTTTATGGGCCTTGTTTCTGAAAACTCCATTTCACAAAGGCCGACAGAAAGAAAGGAACTTTTGTTAGAGATGAAGCCAATATCTAGATAAAAAATCTAGTGCTACAGTGATGGAAGAAATCCCTTTGCAAAGGGGATTGGACTCGTGAAGCAAATTTTTTACTAAACTTGCAGCTTTCTGTGGTGTCTTTTAAATAGTTAAAGATGACTCAGGGTGCATATTTTCCTTATACAGAAGAATATAGAAATACATTTAAAATAAAAGGCAGAAAGAACTCATTTAGGGAAACATCTTCTGCCTGATGCATGAAAGTTACACCCACATCACTCATTAATGTTAATGGGAGTTGTACAACTAACTCCTCACACAACGCCCTGAAAATCTGCCTCTAATTCTCTAAGGAGGCGTATGCCACACTTGTACAGGACCCCTGCCAAATCCAGAGCACTGAAGCTGAACAAGGGTAATCAAACCTCCTGCTTCAGAGCATAAGCTAATCACCGTGGGGCTTGGAGAAGGGATTTTTCCTCATAACATTGCATGTTTGGCCTGTTGCATTGTGGGATTCCTCCTTTCTTTGAAGCACCAAATGTGTTTTACGAATAGGCTTTGCTCACAGTCTTTTCCAAGCGCTGCTGGTCATCCAAGGAAGCTCAAAATTAAATGGCAGCTGTATGGGTCAATTTATTTCCAATTTATTAGTCACGTTTGCTATAGATTACAGTTTATGAGGCCTGTTTCTGAAAACTCCTTTCACAAAGGCTGACAAAAAGAGAGGGCCCTTGTTAGGGTACGTCCATACTACCCGCCCGGATCGATCGGAGTTCGATATATCGCGTCTCATCTAGACCTCATAGCATGAATTAGTTAATGTCTGTAAAGTGCTTTAACGCGATATATCGAACTCTGAACGTGCTCCCGTCGACTCCGGAACTCCACCACCGCGAACGGCGGTGGCAGAGTCGACGGGGGAGCCACGGACTTCGATCCCGCGCCGTGAGGACGGGTAAGTACTTCGAACTAAGGTACTTCGAGTTCAGCTACGCTATTCGCGTAGCTGAACTTGCGTACCTTAGTTCGAAACCCCCCCCCCCCAGTGTAGACCAGGCCTTAGAGATGAAGCCAATATCTAGCCCAAAAAATCTAGTGCTACAGTGATGGAAGAAATCCCTTTGCAGAGAGGATTGGACTCATGAATCAAATTTGTGACTAAACTTGCAACTTTGGAAAGAATAGCTTACTAGAGACTTAATAGACTTGAACACTTTGAAAATATTTTGACCCTGAGTTTCATTTACACCAACACTGCTTTATACCATTCTGGTAGGGTAAAGGGACTGTAAAGTGAGTATAAATGTAATTTTACACCAGAAAGGTCTCAAGGGGTCTTAGTATAAATTAGAATCCGGCCCACTGTATTTATTCCTTGAAACATAAAGATCAATGATCCATTGTACACTGTAATCCTTGGTATCACACTGCTACACACTTCTTTTTATTCCCCCTTCCTTTGCTTCTTTTCTCCTCTTCTCACTGTCAATGTTTTCTTTCTTTCTGGTTTGTATACCTACCTGAAACCCGAGAAAATTTTTAATTGGAAAAAAACCCTTGTTCTATGTATTATGATAATTGAAAATTATTAATATAAAATAAAAATTAATAGTTAACTAATATGTTTTGCTTTGTGGGATTATAAGGTTGACTAACTTTTGGTAATGGTTTTTATTACTAATGCCCTGTAGCAATAAATGATCAAATCTATTACACATGACTAACTATATCATTTATTGCTGTCTCCATGATTCAGTTGTGGCTAAATAGTTTCCAGATATTTCATATTCAGTTATATACTACAGTTAGACATTCAGTATTCCCTAGTTCGGAATAATAAAATCAGCATGTAAACATAGTATCATATATGTCACATAGATACTGTGCTGATAGCAAAAGACTGTGTTTCTTCTATTCGTGGTTCCACCATGGACTTGCTGTGTATATTCATGACCAAACCACTTCAACTCTGTGCTTCAGCTTCCCCATCTGTATATCAAAATAAACACCCCCCTCCTTTTGTGAAGTATTTTGATACTCTTGGATGAAGGACACTTTCAAAGAACCACGTGTTATCAATTGTAGCTGTGGTTTTGCTAAGTCTGTTATTAAATAACACAAAGAGTTGCTGAAAACTGAGAAAGTTTGCTTGAAAATTACAAGGAAACCTGTCTTCAGCAGTCTGACCTTCCTCACTCCCCTTTTTATTGCAATTACAAAAAAGTTATGACTATGCATCTTTGGTGCATTAGATCCAGAAGCATTTATTTGTCCCTTATGAAAAAGCAAAATATTATACTTCAAAATCAACTAAGGACCGCATTTTTTTCTTTTATCTTTTCCTTTTTAAAAATCAGTTTAGTAAAATTTTCAGGAAGCATAGGATAACCAGGTCTGTGAATATGAAAATGCAAAGGAGAAAGCAATACAAATGAAAAATGGAGAATCCAGAAGTCTCTTCCCACAAATTGCAAAACAGCAAGTGCAGTTTCCTGCACTTTAGAAGATTTTAGACATGATTAGGCAAACTCAAAGAGGAAAATGGGTGACTAACTCACTAAGTCCTGCTCTACAGATCTTATACTGGCTATAACTATCTCGTTTATCCTCCCTTGGTATCCAGCTGTTAATTGATCTATCTTGATAGACTGATTTAACATTTAGTAAAGCAACCCACATCTTTTCATGTATTTATACCTGCTCCTGTATCTTTTGCTTCAGACATCTGATGAAGTAGGTTTTAGCCCACGAAAGCTTATGTGTATTTAACAGAAATAGTTATAACAGAATAACGGATCCCTTGTGTGGACACAGCTATACTAGTATAAAAGTGCATATAGTAGTATATAGCTAATTCCCCTTCTACAGGAATATGCTATACCAATATAAGCACCTTTATACCAACATAGCTGCATCCACACTAGGAGGTCAAACCACTTTAACTATGCTGTATTGTTAAAGTAGTACTGTACAACTTTGGTGTTGAGGGCCTTAATGGGAATGAACTTACTACAGGAAAGAGTTAATATCTTTTATGGGACCAACTTCTGTTGGTGAGAGAGACAAGGTTTCTTAATGTTTTGAGAGAGTTGTTAGGCTATGCCTGAGTAAGGAGGTGTAAATTGCACAGAGTATACACTTGTCCCATACTAGCTATAGTTACTTTAAAGCAAAAAGCCACATGAAGGTGTCTGTCTCAGTGATGGCAAAACTTGGAAAGAGCTATGCCTATTTATAATAGAAATTTTATTAACGGCTTTACATTTAACAGCCTGGTGAAATTCTAAATCACTAAAATGGTATGCTACAGTTGAACTGTTCAGTTTGCTCGTTAATTACATCAAAAGTTACCACTGTTTGTGACACTTGATCATTTGAAAGCATGTCAAGATGTTAAATCAAAAATGTGGCTTGCGGGCCGTACTTTGCCCACCTCTGTTTTAGTGCCTCTGAACTTTATTGGGAGTTGATCAAGAGGAAAAGCCTGTGTGCTGAAATCTAGCCTTAAAGACCACAACTCCCACGATGCCGTGGGGAAAGAGGGAGCAACTTCCTTGTGCAGGAAGAGCAGGCAATGGACTGCATTTTGGGAAAAGGAGTGAGATTGCTGCTGTGGAGCTCTGTCCATACCAGGCAGGGCGGATTTACCATGAAACACGCAGTGCCCTGGCATGGGCCCTCCCAACAACAGGGGGCCCCAGGGCTGGGCACTTGGGCAGCTGAGCACCAGCACACCCCCTGTGGGGGGGCTGCTCCACGGGAGGGAAGCTGTGGGGAGCAGGGAGGGAGGCTCACCTGCACCCTTAGGGAAGCAGGCGGGAGGTGCAGGTGGCGGGAGCACTGTGAACGTGGGCTGGAGGACTCGGGAGGAGCACAGGGCAGCCGCGCAGCCGGCTGGAGAGAAGCAGCACTTTGAAGGGGAAACCGCTGCTTCTTTCTGGCTGCGTGTCTGCCCTGTGCTCCTCCTGAGACCTCCAGGGCCGGATTCAGAAAGGGGATGGGGCTTCAGGGGCTGCAGCCAAGGAATCCAGGACCCACTTAGCCCTGGGCTGCAGCCCCTAAAGCCCTTATGTTCTGGCGGGGTGGAGGCGGCTCCGAGAATCGCGGCCAATAGGAGCTATGGGGGCGGTGCCTGCGGGGCAAGCACAGAGCCTTGCGGAGCCTGCATTCCCCGTACCACATGGGAGCTGCCCTAGGTAAGTGCTCCGCACCCCAACCCGCTGCTGCAGCCCTGAGCCCCCTCCTGCACCCTAACTTCTGGCCAGACCCCCCATCTCCAGCGTATTCCTGCAACCTAACTCCCACTCAGACCCTGCACCCGCAGCCCCAGACTGCTCCCGCACCCTAATTCCCTCCCAGACCCTGCACCCCAGCCCTGAGCCCCCTCCCGCACCCTAACTCCCACCCAGACCCTGCACCCCCAGCCCGCTCCCATGCCCTAACTCCCACCCAGCCCCAGACTGCTCCCGCACCCTAATTCCCTCCCAGACCCTGCACCCCAACCCTGAGCCCCCTCCTGCACCTTAACTCCCACCCAGACCTTGCACCCCCAGCCTGCTCCCACGCCCTAACTCCCTCCCAGACCCTGCACTCCCAGCCCATTCCTGCACCCTAACTCCCACTCAGACCCTGCACCCCCAGCCCTGAGCCCCAGGAGGAGAATGCAGAAAAAAATGAAAAACAGGGTGGGGGAGATAAGAGAGAATGCTCCCCCCCCCCCGGGGGGGATGACCCAAAATGAAGCTGAGCACAGGGTCCCACTAACTCTAAATCCGCCACTGATACCAGGAGCTGCTGCTGACAGTGTGCTGGGGCTTTGATCCAGCAGAGAGCCTCAGAGGCTGTTGGTGGCTTCACTGGAGCCAGGACAGAGCTTGTTGCTGTGCCTAGAGCTGACTGGGTTGGACCTGCAGTGAAGGAACTGTGAGTAACCCCCACTCTTGTTTGGGAAAGTACTTGCAAGTGAAGGGGCACAGCAGAGAGACTACTGAGTTGGAAGAGAGGCAGAGTGATCTTCCCACCGAACCAGGACCCGGAGCTGCTGACATGTGGTGGAGCCAGCTCCAATCATTGTGCAGCTTCTTGCCTTGGCTGGACTGATAAACAGAACCAACCGAGTGCTGTCTCCAGCTGCAAATCTTCAAGTGCACCCACGCAAGCGTCTAGGACTCTGAAATCCAGAGGAGTATATGCTCCAGGGTGGGGTAAATGGTGGCAGTGTAAATGCCAGTTACATAAGTTTCATTTATTATTGTAAATTATATTCGTTAATTGATTTTATTCAACTGCCCCCTGTGGATTTAAATTAGTAGTGACATTTAATTTTAGACTGTTATACCCAGATTTTTTAAAGTTAAGTAAAGGTGCATTAAGTCTAATATAAGTATATTGGATATATATTATTTATAATTGATATTTTTGAGTTATACTCGTGCCACAGATTATAATATTACTATTTATTATTAGAATCATGGGCGCCGACTCCGTGAGTGCTCCGGGGCTGGAGCACCCACAGGGAAAAATTGGTGGGTGCTCAGTACCCACCGGCAGCTCCCCACCCATCTCACCTCCGCCTCTGGCCACCTCCTCCCCTGAGCGCGCCGCATGCCCGCTTTTCCCCCCTAGCTCCCAGCGTTTGCGCCGCGAAACAGCTGTTTTGCGCAGGAGGGAGGAGGGGGACCGCGGCACGCTCGGGGAAGAGGTGGGGATTTGGGGAAGGGGTCCGATAGGGGCAGGGAGGGGGCAGAGTGGGGGCAGGGACTTTGGGGAAGGGGTTGGAATGGGGGCGGGGCAGGGGTGGAGAAAGGGTGAAGTCAGGGTGGGGCCAGGAGTGGGGTGGGGGGGGCACGAGCACTCACCGGCGCCGGGGAAAGTTGGTGCCTATGATTAGAATAGCTTTATTCCTGGAGGTTCCCAAGGCTCACCATTGAGTGTGCACAGGGACCAGCCAGGTGGAGGCACCGCCAATTTTAAATTCCTTTAGAAGTAAAGGGACTGCAGCAAAGGGGTGAATAGAGGGTTCCCACCTATCCAACAGCACCACTGCGATACTCAGGATCTTCTTTAATGTCAACAACATCAGGCACCCAGGTGAGTGTTGCCTGCTCTCAAGTAACCCAGGGAGGAAAGGGGGGTTACATTTAATATCTGTGTTATGATAGCATCCAGAGTGGGGCTGCTGTGTGCTATGTACAAACATATATGAAGTTATGGTCTCTGCCCTGAAAAATCATATAGTCTAAAATTTTCAGTACATTCTGATATGTTCTCACTAAAATCATCATCATTCAAACACCCTGGTTTATGTCAGTAAAATCTTGCAGTGGGGAAACTTTGCAACACCTTGATTTCTAGAGTGCAGTAATGTATCAGGGCCATGTTGTTCAGTATGCTTGTTTATCTTGGGTTCAGCTGATGTGCTACAGAAATATGTTAGACCCTTAATCCCAGTAGGAAACTGAAACTGTGAGAAAGACAAAGTCTGGCTGACCTCCTACAAGAACAAGCAGCAAATCCTGCTGAGAAACAGCAGTAGCAAAAAACATAGGGTATTACCATAGAATTCTGTCATGGAGTATGACAACTGTTTGAAAAATGCCATGATGGAAGAAGTAACTGCTACACCCTCCCGCTTCATCTGTGTTAAGCACATAACAAATGGTGTATTGAAATCTATACTGGTAATAGTGTCAATGAAGGAT
The DNA here is from genome assembly GCF_020497125.1 of Mauremys mutica. Lineage (NCBI taxonomy): Eukaryota > Metazoa > Chordata > Testudines > Geoemydidae > Mauremys > Mauremys mutica. Next base: position 120,815,507 of record NC_059072.1, on the reverse strand, counting down.
CAGGATTATACATGATACTTCCTCAATTTGTTATGCCTCATTAGCATTGTGGCTTATTACATAGAACTACACAGTTCCCAGGCATTCCCTCCTGGGTTGTCCTGATGGATAATGGAAATAAAGAAAGGAAAGGCACGGGTGACACAGTGCTCTCACCACATTTATCAGGGGTATAGTTAGCTGGGTTAGGTATGCTTCACATTTTCTACCAGAGTCACATATTGATCTGAATTAATAGTCGTGCTCATTTTGTACTTTTCCGGATAGCACCATCCACATCTGAGGCTAACGAATAGACAACCTTATTCACAAAATTTATTATGCCAAGAGAGAAAGCAGCAAATGGGGTTGTTTACATCAGAAATCCAAAGCTCCCCTCAGTTTGAGCCATTCTCTTCTGTCTGTTCTCATAGAAGGCAAAATTCTATTGGTATGTAAATTTAATTGCTACAATTGGCTCTACTGATCTTGAAGTTTGTTTGTTTTTAATAACTAAATAATTATTCTCAGGGACAGGGTTCACAGTTTTGTTGTTCAAATGGGATCAAGTTTTGTTTCTGCAGTTTGCTTTTACCACACTTAGCTGAACAAGCCAAATAATGGTCTCAGTTATGCACCCTAATAGTGGAAAAATATAAAACCTGTGCTCATATACTCCCTCAACTCACACTGATTCAATGGGAATTGTGCATCTTGTAAGAGGTCAGCTGCTTCAGTCTTTTATTGGGTAGAGAACATAAGAACGGCCATACTGGATCAGACCAAAGGTCCATCAAGCCCAGTATCCTGTCTTCTGACAGTGGCCAATGGCAGGTGCCTCAAAGGGAATGAACAGACAGGTTATCATCAAGTGATCCATGCCCTGTCACTCAATCCCAGCTTCTGGCAAACAGAGGCTAGGGACACCATTCCTGCCCATCCTGGCTAATAGCCATTGATGGACCTATCTTCCACTTATCTATAGCTCCCTTTTGAACCCCGTTATAGTATTGGCCTTCACAACACCCTCTGGCAAGGAGTTCCAGAGGTTGACAGTGCGTTGCTTGAAAAAATACTTTCTTGTGTTTGTTTTAAACCTGCTACCTATTAATTTCATTTGGTGGCCTCTTGTCTTGTATTATGAGAAGGAGTAAATAACACTTCTTTATTTACTTTCTCTATACCACTCATGATTTTATAGACCTCTATCATATCCCCCCTTAGTTGCCTCTTTTCCAAGCTGAAAAGTCCCAGTCTTATTAATCTCTCCTCATACGGAAGCCGTTAAATACGCCTAATAATTTTTGTTGCCCTTTTCTGAACCTTTTCCAATGCCAATATATATTTTTTGAGATAGGGCGACCACATCTGCACACAGTATTCAAGGTTTGGGCATACCATGGATTTATATAGAGGCAATATGATATTTTCTGTCTTATTATCTATCCCTTTCTTGATGATTCCCAACATTCTGTTCACTTTTTTGACTGCCGCTGCACATTGAGTGGATGTTTTCAGAGAACTATCCACAATGACTCCATCATTGTATAAGTACAGTTGGGATTATGTTTTCCAATGTACTTTACTTTGCATTTATCAACATTAAATTTCATCTGCCATTTTATTGCCCAGTTACCCAGTTTTGTGAGATCCTTTTGTAGAGCAACCCACTGAAGCCAATAAGTACAAATCACATATTGTTGTCTAATTATGGATTTAGCCATATTTTAGGCTGAACTTGAGGCACCTGAGTTTGAATATTTTGGTTAAAGTGACTAGCCAAGGCAACATTGCTAGGGGAAGGTTTAGGATTTTGAACCCTGGGCTCCCAACCTTGTGCTCCATCCTCTAGTCATTATCAGAAGTGCATTTTGGTTCATAGTTTATGTTGTTTTTAGTATTATTTTATACCAAGTTATAAAGTGGGGAACTAATAAAAGTTTTAATGTGACTAAAAAGGAGGGATGAGTAATTTGTGCCAGCTAACACTAATCATCCCATAAGGAAGAGAATGGAATGGAGTTTTCCATTCAGCAGTCAAAGGGGAGCAAGAAAGGCGTGAGACCCAACCAAGAGTGGCAGGAACCAACCAAGGATAAACCAGCAAGTAATCTGCAGGGGATCTGCTAAAAAAAGGAGTAGAAAGAGAACAGATGTTTATGTAAAAGTGGGCAACTGTGCTCCCTCTGTGAAATCAGAGCTCAGATTGGGATGCTATTAGGTGGTATGGCATAGTAGACTGACCCTCTCTTAAGCTTCTCTTTCATTCTCCAGAATCTCAGCTGTCCCGAAACAAGCTTTTAGTTAAGATTGTGAAGAAAATATAAATGTGAAGCAAGCGTAAGCAATGCATGAATCTACAGGGAACTTGAAACCATAGCTCTTGAGAGATGTGAACTACCACCTTCATCTCAGGGATTGTTAATTCAGATGTCCAGTGACTATTTAAATGTCAACAATTGTTGATTATTTCATTCATCATGGAGGAAAGGTGAAGGAGAGTAACAGATCTGCACACCTTACTGTGAGTGAGGCCTCATTCTGGTGTCACAAGGTAGCAGGAGATACCACTTTTTTTTCTTCCAATCAAGAAGGACCCAAGTCTGAAGAGCCCATAGGCATATTTAAGCTTAGTAGAGCCAAGCTGGAGGAGCCTAGAGAGCATACAATCATATTTTGAACATCTGTACAGTCTTCTGTAAGTGGCATCTCATTTTGGTGACTTGCATGGGCAAGAGTTATGGGAGGAGCTTGGAAGAGTAACCACCGTTTTCCCCCCAATTCAACCTGTCTAAAATCATTAGAACCATCCTAAAAACAATGAGTGGCCAAAATTTTCAAAAGCAGTCTCAGATTTTGAGTCCCCAGCTTGAGAGACTAAAAAGTCTGAAACCACCTTGAACTTTTTAGTCAATTACGCTCATGCGAAGATTAAAACCCTCTTTTGTTGTGAAGGGTACTTCAAACTCCTAATTTGTACAGGAATGTCCTGATTTTTCTAGATGTTTGGATACTTCAACCTTTTGTTCATTTCAGTAAAACTAAATTTGGATTTTCCTGACATAAACTGCACTTTGTCATGGCATCAATCAGCTTCATTAATTTATGGACAAATGATTACAGATTAGAAATTAAAAGCTTAAAAAAAGACAATTAAAAATTAAGTAAAATCAGTAAATGTAGACCAGTTATAAACAAGCAAAAATCTTTTTTGCTAGAATCATAATTCAAAGCCAATTCTAAAAGTGGCAAGACTAATATTAAATATATCTCTCTATCTTTTTAACCTTTATACAGACAGCAGGAGCACTGCGAGCTAAATTTGCATTTCATAGCAGGAAACAAAACCATCCCACACAGACATGATAAATCATCAGAAGAACAATGAGATGCCCTGACACATGCATATGTTTTTTCTAAAATCACACAAAATGAAAATATGAGAGGCAACTCAATCTCCATTTCAAAGGCTTATTAGCCATAACTAAGCCTTTCTGCATCAAGAGCAATCTCACTGAAATTTGAACAACTCATTCATTTCCATCAGTGATTTCCTGCTTCTTTATTGACAATTAGCTGTCCTAGTTTTTAAACAAAACTGTTCTCAGTTACATAGGTGCAACAGGGGCACAGGTTATTTTCCAGTGATAATTTAACCAAAGCCAAAAAAGGTCACTGTTCTAGCAAATATACTGCATAGGAAATGTTCATCTCTAGTTTAATTCTACTGACTTCCCCGAAGATACACCAAAGATAAATCTCTTTATCTTTTAAGTAGAATTGGTTGGGAATTTTCCATCAGAATGACTTTTCAACAAAAAATGCAGTTTCTACCATAATCAAATTCTCCACTGGAAAATGCTGATTTGGGGAGTGTGGGGGGGCGGAGACATGAGAAAATTAAAATGAAATATTTCATTTTGGGTTGGTTTGAGTCAAATAGAAATATTTAATTCCTTTAACCGACCCTAAATATTTTGGTTTTGAATCAGTTCAACATAATTTTAAACTGCATTTCCCTATCAGTGCATTGCCGTATGGGAGTTGTAGTTCCAGCCCCCATGGGCCCTTCTGATTAAATGCCTCCAAACTTTAGTGGTGGGGGAGAGGAGTTGAAATTCAAAGATGGAGCTTCACTCTCTTCTTTGGACCATCTCAAGTGTGCAGCATTATGCTAATAAGGTCTTTTCATATGTGAAGACCTGATCCTGCAAATACTTTCTATCAAGAGTGCTTGCTACCCTGTAGTCCCACTTGGTTCAACTGGACTATAATTTTTTGTCATTTCATGGGACTAATCACTAGTAAATATTACATCTGGAAATTAGTGTTTGTAGCAGCAGACCCATAGGTAGTTAAACACTTACAAATCAAATAAAAAACACACTTAAAAAAAGTAGCTCTTTAGTTTGTCAGGTTGATGAGAGGAACAGAGTCACCAGGAATTAATCTCCAGTGCACCTGAAGAAATCCTATTCGTGCTTTTTTTTATAAAGAGATGTGAGAACTTTTTTTCACATCAACATGCAGCTCCATTCATATCTAACACTAGCTTTTAATTCATTATTCTGCAACTGAGAGAAACAGTAGCAATGGTATGAGATATGCCAGCCATCCCAGATTAGCTGTAGGAAAATGCTATTTCAGCCCAGACCTTTCACTTTGCAGTAGATTTGAAACTTCCAGAGAACTAGGTTAGCAGGTGAAATAGAAAATTTCAGTTCTTAAGTCCGTCCAGATACCTTCCTCTGGCAGTTTACAGTGAGAATTTGGGTCTGTTACATGACATGCTGTCATACCCCAGTATATTGGTCACTTTAATCACAGAACGTCTTCATTATGAATGAAATTCTCCCATTATAGTAAGCAGCGTGGAAGGCTGAATGCACGAAAAGTTTAGTTTCATGTAAATTCTCCTGGGTAAGGCTGCTATGGAGAGGATGAATTAGGAGCCTTCACAGCCCCTGTACAGTGGAGCTGGGCTCCTTGCTAGCTCTACACAGGTCAGTTCAGAGGAGGAACTAGAGGTGGGCTGGAAGCAATGTGAGCAGTGAGTCTCTGACTATGCAGACCCAGTGACCAGAAGTTCCTGTGTAGGAGGTGTGCAGTGGTGATGATCCTCATCCCAGCCTAAAACAGGGCTGGATTCATGGTTGAACAGAGGTTATAGAGTGGATTCTGTCCTCCTAACCTTAGCATACTTTCCCCGAATAAGTCCTCCGTAATTTATTTGGGCACTGTGTCAGGGTTGACAACTTTCTAATCGCACACCCCTTCCCTGCCCCATACCGGAGGCCCCACCCCTGCCCTGCCCCTTCTCCGAGGCCCTGCCCCTGCTTACTCCATCCCCACTCCCTCGGTTGCTCGCTCTCCCCTACCCTCGTTCACCTTCACCCGGTTGGGGGTGCAGGCTCTGGGATGGGGCCATGGATGAGGGGTTTGGGGAGCAAGGAGGGGGCTCCAGGCTGGGGCAGGAGGTGGGGGCTCCGGGGGAGAGTTTGGGTGAGGGAGAGGGCTCAGGTCAGGGGGTTGGGGTCAGGAGGGGGTGTGGGCTCCGGGAGGGAGTTTGGGTGTGGGAGGGGGCTCAGGACTGGGACAGGGGGTTGGGGTGCAGGAGAGAGTGAGGGGCGCCGGCTCTGCCTGTATGATACTTACCTCAGGTGGCTCCCCGAAGCAGCCAGCATGTCTGGCTCCTAGGCAGACGGGCCAGAGGGCTCTGCGTGGTTCCCGGCCAATGGGAGCTGCGGAGTTAGCGCTCGGGCCAGGGAGGCAGCGCGTGGAGCCCCCATGGCTGCCCTTGCACGTAGGAGCTGGACGTGCCAGCCGCTCTTGGGCGCCAGGTGGAGCAAGCAGGGAGCCTGCCTTAGCCCCACTGTGCTGCCGACTGGACTTTTAGCAGCCCAGTCAGCACCTGTCAAAAACCGAATGCCTGGCAACCCTACACTGTGGAGAAGGAATGGAGTGAACTTCATCCAATAAAAGGAGAAAGTGAAATTGTACACTGAAAATATTGATGGTGGAAACCCAACATTTGGATGTTAATTGTGGAACTTCTGAGTTCTGAATATTCAGGTGTTTATTCCAGGAGTTTAGATGAAGTGCTTATCTCCCTAAATCTGCAAAAATTAGTCTGGAAATTTTATGAGAACGGATTATCAACCATCCCTCTTCTAGTCACAGCTAACATCTGGAGGTGATAAATGCTTATCCAAATATTTAAGATTCTTCCAAAGGATTAGTTTGAGTTTGGTTACAGAAAGAGGTGAACTTTCAGCTGGAGAAGGGGTTATCTTTTATGAACTGATTCTCCTAATCCCCAGACCGGCATAACCTGTAACCTCTGCTCTTTTCTCGGACAACGCCTAACTGAGAAGCAGAGACTGAGACTCCCTCTCTGCTTTACCTGGCCAACTACTTATCACACTCACTCCTCTCTGCTCTTCCACTGGTTACTGCTCTGAAAAGCCAGTCTTGAGGGGAAGAGCCATAGGGAGTGGGCACCAAATGAAGAGTCAAAGTCAGCACTGAGCTCACCCCTCCCATGACAAAATCAAGTCTGTGAAGAGGAGAGATAAAAAAGAGGAGACAAAAGCTATAATGAAAGACAGGAACTTAAGTGGGGCTCAGGAGAAGAAGGAACAGACAACATGAGGGGAGAGAGACACACACACAGACACTTAGGAAGAACGCTCTGAGTAGAGGGATGGGGAACCTCTGGGGAAGAGAGAGGTCTTTGGCCCTCCTGGGTAAAGTCTGAAGATGCCCCTGTAGTCACCTCAGCAGGAAAACAGGCTTTCCATCACCCTCCTGAAGTATGGAGATTTAAAATTAAAACAAAACTTAATTTCCTGTGAGTTTGCAACAATTGATGCTAATTTTATATAATTATATATAAACTTCATGCATATTTTCCCTCAGGCTTTTCCATGGCCCAATGCAGGCCAGTCTTTCCTCCCTTTTATTTAGCTAATTGTGGACTTTCATTTACTGAGCTATATAAATGGAGTTTTGGTTTATCCAAATTCATTAGGAATTGATTCCACTGTACAATTAATTTTCATTTTAACTATGAGTGAGGAGTGCACAGCGAAATTTTCACCTGAATTGTTCCTATGCCAGTCCAAAAGGCTTAACTACAATGCTTGCAGCAGAGAAACGGCCTGATTCTAGGCTCTCCTGACTTATTTCAATTAGTTACCATAGTACAATCCCTCCATGAACATTTCTGATCTTCAAGGTGTTGCATTTGCAAGAGAATGATAGAGTCAAGAGGAGGTATCTCTGCTTGCCAGATTAAAGAAATTAATTAGACTGCATAAATTTTTTAGTACTTAAAAAAAAACAAGAAGTGGGTGTTAGTTCTGTGTCATGCTATGAAACGTCAACACTGTGACCCCTTTTAATTATTTTCTTGATTCACAGAACTCCCAGATCTACAAGAATTCCTGTGTTTCACACGGACAATGGAAAAGACAAAAGATGACACCACCGCTTGCGATTTATAAAGAAAAAGCACTAATGAGATTTAGGTGTTCTTTGAAAAATATAATGTCAGAGGAAGAGTGGAATGAAATTCACTCAGATATAGGGATGAACGTGAAGTTTATCCTATTACCTGATAATAGGTGCATCAGTTGCAACTGAACCTGGACATGAGCTCTTTCTCTTTCCTTATTCAGAGCCAGTTTCTGAATGAAAATTGAGAGTGGTTGGTTGGCATTTTAGGAGAGAGTTGCCTAAGGTCTCTGTAAAAGGTGTCAATAAAATTTAGTAATTCTATTTCATTTAGGGCTAATAATGCCCTTTTACAAAGCAGAGCTGTTCTGAGGACAGGAGGGAAGCTCACTGCACAAGCACTAGTCTCAGGTGACATTAAACCTTTGTATTGCCTGCAGGGGGAAGATGTTAAACACACTGGACAGCTGGACTTGCTATGCTTACAGGTAGTCTCTAAGAAGTTGTAGCCAACACTTGCATGGGGGCAGAAAATTGGCCTTGGCCTCGGCCTCAAACATTTCTCATAGAGGGACCATGAGTGCCTAAGCCAGCATTAACCAGTACCCTCCTATTGAACATCTCAAGGACCCCAATATAGGACACCAGACAACCATCAGATATTCACCAGGGTTGCCGGGGGGGGAAAGAAAGTGGGGCCCGGGCCCCAGGCCCTGCAGGGGCCCCCACGAGAATATAGGTATAGTATTGCAACTTTTTTTTAAGGAAGGGGCCCCTGAAATTGCTTTGCCCCAGGCCCCTGAATCCTCTGAGAGGCCCTGATATTCACTGTGACTACTAGAAGTAGGCATTAATACTGCAAACATTTGGGGATATTGAATTTCACAGCTAAGAGCCAGCTACAAACTTCAGCACCAGAGCTGGATCCATTTTTGAACTTTCCCAAACTTTGGTTCCCATCACCAATTCACTGAGCTCACCTGTTCCACCAATACATTTTATAAAAGTTAATTAAAAATCAAGGAAAAATATTCCTGCTACACTGTGGCCTCAATTCCCTGTTTACATACACTTTAACCAGGCAAAATTCCCATTGACCTCAATGACACTTTTTGTCTGAGAAAGGACTGCAGGATAGGGCCCTTACATGGGACGTTCCAACTTACAGTAAAAATTCTAAAACCACTGAAGATTTAGCTTGAACTTAATATTGGAAATGCTGAGGAACCAAAGCTAGAATAAATATTCATTGGGAATGGCCTGAAGGCAAAATTATTCTATTAGTCTACTATTAATAGACCTCTTCCTCCACTGGACCACCTATGTACAGTTAAATATAGATACTGAGCTTTAAGTCATATTTAGTGTAATTCAAGGCTCTTTATGTTTCTGCATGACAATCCTTTGATCTACTATACCATATTTCTGCCCACTACCTTCTTTAAATTTCACTATACCTGAAACAATGGCAATTTGAACTTTCCGGTTTCTAGTTTATTTGTTAAAGTAAACTGACTGCCCCACAATCCAATACCTCATTAATTAAAATATTAGTTGGTGGAAAAATCAATGTTTAAAATACTATTTTCCCCTAATTTTTGTCTCCAGCAGGCAGGGAGATTTTCTACTGTAACATTAACTTGTATGGTTAAAAATAGCAAAATTATAACCTATACTGACATTTACTTTACAATCCTTTCTACTCTTTTTCCTTCTTTTAACAGCTTGTGTTATAATTGTGGGGGAAGAGGGCAAGAGAGACACTTGGGAGTATGCAGTTGGGTATAATAGCTATCCAGCTAGAATAAGTAAATGCATTGCACTTCGCTTCATGCATCCCAAGTGTAAATTATTATACAATAACACAGCGTATTATGCACTATTACTTCAGTATAATAAAGTGAATGGGGTGTGATGTGATCACAAATTAAGGCCCCTATCCTGCAAACATTTGTGACGTGAGTTTCTTTTCTTCCACATGGAATTCCGTTAAGTTCAATAGGAATACTTCCATGAATAAAATTAATCATGGCCCAGACCACAAGATATTTAGCACATGCCTAACTTGAAGTCAGTGAGACTTCTTACATGGCACATGGTTAAGTAACTTGCTGAATCAGAGTTCATGTGTATGGATGCTTGCAGGATCAGCACAAAAGTCACCAATTGACCTGATACCACTCTGGTGTTGCTGCAGCTCAGCCTTTCTACGGCCGGATGAACAATGCATCCAGTGCTGTAGATGTGTGTTTAAGTATGGCTGCTCTGTAATCATGGTGTGCAATTGCATACCTACCCAAGTTAGCTCTAATCGAGCAGTGGCTACTGGAGCAGGGAAGCTGGGGCAGCATGGGCTTCAATAAGCATGGCTGGAACCCCGGGTAACTACTGCTGCAGTTAGCCCACGCTGAACCCCCTGCTGCTGTGGCTTCGCTGCTCTGGTACTTGAGCTAGCTCGATTAAAGCTTCGAGTTCATTAAGAGCCATACCCAATGTGCCTCAAGTCACCTGCTGGTACTATTAGTTTCCAGCAGCTGATGTGAAGTATAATATCAGATTCCAGGTAAAGCATCAGATTATAATTAATATATATATATATACACACACACACACACGAAATGGTATGCAAATGCAAATACGTTATTTTTAAACACAGGTTTGCTTTGAACAAGTTGCTGCTTAGGCTGTTGCTGGCTGAGGTCCGAGTGTTTCAGAGAAAGATAAATTCATAAAGAAATATGGAAAGGAAAGTTAAATTGGCTCTTTATTTATTTTACTTTAGTTGTTGCAAATTTTGTTTTTCTTGCTGAGTTTCCCCACGTCATGCTCCCTCCCGCCTGGATTGGGAAGAGGAATGTTGTAGAGTTAACACCAACTTTTACACAATGTGAATAACAAGTGCAGCAGTTAAGAAGGCTTTCTGGCTGCTTTGTATTGCTATAGTGGCAAAAAGCAACCAAAGCGTAAGCGAGGATTAAGGTAATAAAGCCCGTATTTTCAGGCATAAACATAACAGAGGCAGCATGGTCTAGTGAACAGGGCACCAGACTGTGACACAGGACAACTGAATTCTACTTCCAGCTCCTGCCACTGACACGCTGTATGATCCTGGCCAAGTCACTTCATGGCGCCTTTTGTCTGTCTTGTCTATTTATATTGTTAACTTGTCAGGACAGGACCTTTTCATACTTCGAGTGTACATTACCTAGCACAATGGGGCCCCTGTCATGACTGAGGGGTTCTTATAATATCAATAATTAATATGACAGATTTCAGATGTTTCAACATCAGCTCTGCATTTCTCACTTTTCAGTGCTCAAGTCTTCAACACTAATGTGGTATCAGTGTTAGTTTTTTGCACAGAATTATTGAATAAGGTTGACTGGCATAGTGAAAGGGATAGTAAAGACACATTTGACAGATGTATGACTCTTAAAAAAAGGTTCAGTTCATTAAGAGTCAAATCTTTTCCCCATTGCAGTGAGCTGCAAAACTTCAGTAGTGCCGGATGAAGCACTATGCTATTTTACGGAAATAATCACACACAAACAAAAACAGAATAAGACTGACGTGGGGGCTGCGGGAAGTACTAAAAGCATCAAGGCAAAACTAAGTGTGTGTGATATGATCCCGATAAAAACACAAATATAAGAGGATAAAAAAAGATGGAAGCAAAGCTTAAAGGATGCCAGGATTAGGCCTGTCAACATTGGTAATAGAAATTATGATAAATCATTCAGAGCAGGGAAGACAATAGGGCCAAAAAATTGAAACTTCGGTACATAAATTAAGGCACCTAAATAAATGTTCTGATTTTTTTCAAAGGGCCGGAGCACCTGACTTGCCCACTGAAGTCAAACAGTGGGCAACCAACTTTGTAAATTTTGGCCATCAGGGGCCTGGTTTTCAGAAGTGCTGAGCACCCACCATTCCAGTTGGAGTCAATGGTACCTGTAGGTTTTTATTACATCTAAAACCAAGCTTAATTCCTCTCAGGCATATTGAAAGGAACGTGGTGACTCAGACTTAAGAGGGAGCCGAACAACGTTTCTTTCGTAATTTCTTATGAGAAATAATATGCCACAATGGGAAGTGTATAGAGGAGGCCAGCGGAAAGCTAAGGATTTTAATAATTACATCTGTATTACACACACACAACTCTACATTAAAAGAACATCATTAATAGTGTAAAGTCAAGTGCTCAAAAGTTAGGAAATACCAGAATTAAGGCTGCCTGTGCAACCTTATTTCGGCCCCCTTGTGCATATGCAGTATGATATAGTCTTTAATTACATCCTTTTTTTTTTCACAGACCCCCTGCCTCATTCAGTGCACAGAATGGACTGAATGGTTGAGAAAAACAAAGGGAAAAGGGAGGGACGAGTTCCTGCCCAAATTGAAGTCACTGTCAAAGAGGATGGGTTCATTCTGCTTTCCAGCTTTTTACCCTGCAATATTATTAACTGCTTGTGTGCTGCAGCAGATTTCAGAAGTGGTATTATTTTAAGTGCCGGAGTTTCATTTCCAGGTTGGCACTTCAGTAGTGACATACCAGGATCATGGGGTATGCCCCCATCTGGTATGTTGGGCAGCACTGAAGCAGGTAATAGATGAAATCAGAAGGGAGGAGTGGTAAAAACAAATCCATCTTGTAAAGGGTGAATCTTGTCTGACAAAGCTGGTGGCATTTTTTTTGAAAAGGAGATAATGCAGTGAGCAGACAGGGTGAAATCATGGACATAATCTGTTTGGATTATGAAGATTAAAAGGCATTTGACAGAGTTCTGCATACTGCATAAGGTCAGAAGCACAGGACAGAACGCTCTGCCCTTGAGTGGATCAAAACTGGGTTAGGTGACCGAAGGCTGATTTCACTGGTTGGAAGTTATGAGTTAATAAAACAAAGAAAGGCAAGGACTAGAGTACTACATGAATTAGTAGTGGGTTGACACTTTTCATTCTACACATAGTTTAAAGGAAGGTACCATGGACATAGCATGCAAATTTGTGAGTGACCTCCCCAGCCCCTGCAACTAAAAAGAACAACAAATTATCCCGAAGCAAGGGATTAGAGGTAATGGAGTAAGTCAAATGTCTTATGAGTTTCATTCACTTTAGGCAAATAGAAGGTCATATGGTATGAAAAAGGAGTTTGAAATATAGAAACAATACATAGTATATAAATACAAACACATTTACAGTAAAGAGAGCAGGGAAAACACCTGGAAATGACAGAAGAAATAATGGGATAAAATTAAGAAAAAGAAAATGGAGTTTGACTATCAGGGAAAATACCCTGGTGATTAGTCTGTGGAAAAGCCTTCCAATGGGAATGTTTGAAAGCCCTATTATTTGACTGGGCAATTTTTAAAAGACAGTACAGAAAATAACCCAGCACTGGGCCCCAGGAGATGGACAAAATGACCTTATAGCTCTTTCAGGCACGCACCATATATTTGTTCTGGGTTTGTATTGTGTCTGACACAATGGGGTCAGGGTCCATGACTGGGGAACCGCAATCCAAATAAATAATAATAGGATCCTCTCTATTTTTAATTTCTCTGGAGCACATCTTTAAGTCTTTGTCCAGTTCTGACTCAGGCAAAACTTTCATCACAGCCATTGAGCCTAAGGTATTTAGTCAGGCTTGACTCAGTTTGAGTGGGCAGAGACTGATTTAAGGGCCTCAGGATTTTGCCTCATTGGTGTTACAGATGCTCAACAGTTTCTCAAAAACTGGACCCATCAGAGTTTTGCCCTGTATAAGGGCTAATGTCAGATACCTGAAGGTATTTGAGCACCCAGCTCCCTCTGAAATCAATGGAAATCAGGCATTAAATACCCTGAGGATCTGGGCCTATGTAAAACAGAATAAGAACTTTAGGACTTGATTCAAGAATTCCAAACAGTAGCATTAAGCCGTCAGCACAAGGTATGGCTGCAGTCCAAAAGGCAAAAACAGTGAGGATACATACATAAACCAAGACAAGAATGAAATTCTAATAAACATTGTTCAAGAACTCTTTAAGGAACTTGCAATGAACTACATTTAGAATATGACTAATTTTTTGGTCACTGTGCACTAGAAATGGCAATTAGGTGATTGAAAGGGACCATGAAGGATAAAAAGAGCTAGTGGTGGGAGTGCTAAAATATATGTTAAAAGTGGAAAAACTAGGATTTGTGTAGATTGGGGAATAGAAGCTTATGAGAGGCTATGACAGACACAAGATGTAGAGATATAGTTATGTGAGACGAAATCCTTCTCTCTGTTACACTAGTGCAATTCCATCGAAGTCAGTTAGTCTACGTGGGCTTGGTCTAAAGAGGTGCTGAGCACTCCCAAATACAACTGAAGTCAATGGAAGCTGCAGGTGCTCAGCCCTGCTGAGAATCAGACCCCAGGGATCTAAATAAGGTAAGAATAATAATTAAGAAAGATTCTTCTTAACTGTAGCTAACCTAAATTAATATTTCCTTGCTTCTCTTAAGAGTCTGTACCTTCCTGCTTCTCCTCTTTTAGGGAACACGTATAAGGCTCAGATTGGGTCTAGAGAAGCAGCAGAACTAAGAGGCTGTAAGAAACACACTTCTCTTAAACTTTTACTCAGGGAGATTGGGTCACTGGAACCCATTCAGCTTTTCTCTTACTGTGTGGGACTCTACATTCTCTTATGGTGAGGAGAGCAGACAAAGTCAGAAGGTGCTCCACAGGGCTGCCCCATGGATGGAGGGCTACTTGTCTTAGTGGATGGGGCTGACATTAAGGTGACTATTTTCAAAATCAAAATTCACCACAGTTTTCTGGCAACATTTTTTAGGGTTGTTAAATACTTGGGAACTCTGCATTCTGATTGTTCTATGTCAGACAAGCTCCAGGTGGAGCAACAAAAAAGATGAAAGAAGGCTGAACTCTGCCTCTTTTCCTCACCTCATTCCTCCCTGTAGTTTTGGTGATCTTAGAAAGGAGGGAAGCAAGAGACAGGCACTTCTAGGAAAACACCCCCTCCTTTCCCAAGCCCTACAAAGGACCAGAGCAGATATGCTTGGTGCAAAATATATGCTCACTACACGGTGAGAGTATACAAAATATTACATATCTCTACAGCAGAGACACAAACATTTACTAGTTATGAAAAACCAAAATGTTTTGATTAAATGGAAAACTGGGACATTTTGGGTGTCCTGAAAGAAGTTCTTTTAATGAAAAATCAGGACATATTACTCTTTAGGTAACACACCTTTGATGGTCTAGGTTTATCATAGGGTAAGGTAGCCCACAGAGGGATTAGATGTCTCACAGAGGGATGAAGGGAGGGGAAGTGAATGAGTGTTTCAGTTCAGGGAGTCCCCATCTGAACATTCCCTAGAGTAGAGAATCGTAGCACACCCCATATTTTGTAGATTTGTTGAGTTAGATGTTCTGCTCCGTAAGCCTAAGGTTCAAAAATGAATGCCAGCTCCCGAGTAAGACAAAAGGGTCTTCAGGGATAGTTAACCAACTATCAGTTACTGACAGGGATCCAAAGGATATCCACTCAAGAAGAGCACACTCATTTTCTTTGTAAAGTTGTATGACATTGTACTTTTATCCAGTACAGGTACTTTATTGAGGGAGGAGGGGTGAGTTTCAAGCATCAGGTATAGGCCATTGCAGGAGGAAGAATAGCAGATTTGGTGGACCACTGGACACACAACAAAGCCTAGAGCCAAGATTTTCAAAAGTGGGTGCTTAAATTTAGGCTCCTAATTGGCCCCATACCAATATTTTCAAAAACAGGAGGCTAAAGTAAGGCTCTAAAAATCACTATGTAGGCACCTATATAATTTTCCAAAGTGCTGAGCACCCAACATCTCCCATTGAGTACAGCCATCTTGTAAATCAGACTAATTATAAGGGACTTAGCACTCTAATTTTAGGCACCCATGTTTTTAAAATCTAGGCCTATATTTCTATGTTGGGGTGGGTGCATATTTTATCATTTTCCCTTATGTCTTTAGCAACAAAAAAAAAAGATTGTTCCAAAATCATCTCAGTGATAACTATGTATAGCTCTAAACATTACAAGGGCATGATTCAAAGATCCAAACAACCTTTTGGGTCGAGAATGAACATTACAAATACATTTTTGCTCTTTTTACAAATAAAAAGAATCTGTGTATATTACACTCCACCTGAGACTTGGGCTGCTGCTGCTTTGCTTTTCATCATGTTCATGCTTATTCTCATTGTTATTGTATTGCTTTCATCTTCAATAAACAGAATATTTTTTTATAAAACAGCTTCTTGTATCTGCAATTCAAGATTCCCTGTGACTTGGCATAATTCAAAGAACTCTAGTCTAAGTTACTGACCTACCTCAGATCTGCTTGCTTTCTGGTTGCTGCTTGCATTTTTCAGTGCTAAGAAAGTGACAGTAATATATATAACCTGGGTTGGCATGTAGCTTTTTCATTCTTCTCTTATAGTTGGATTGCCAAACAGTGAGTGACAGGAAGAAAACAAAGCTAAGGAAGACTAGAAGGAAAAATTGCATGACATGAAGAAATAAGAAATGAAAAATGATAAAATTCAGGCAAGAATTTAACAAAAAAAAATCCTAAAAAGAATGGCAGATTTGATTTTGCAGTGCTGGCTTAAAGTGAGGTAATTGTCTGGAGAGGAAACCAACTGAAACAGGTACACCTAAGATAAAGTAAGTGTGTGTGTGTGTGTGTGTGTGTGTGAGAGAGAGAGAGAGAGAGAGAGAGAGAGAGAGAGAGAGAGAGAGAGAGGAGGAACCTGAAGAAAATAAAAGGACCCCTCAAGGATGATAGAATTTTGTGCTTTTAACCCCTCAGTCAGACATATATGTAAAAGAAATGTTTCCATTTCTCTCTTTTGCTTTTAAAAGAAGAGAGAGATGCTCAACAGTATGAGCAGACTAGTGGCTTGAGCACTGATCTATGAGCCAGGAACTTCTGATCTCAGCTCTGCTACAGACTTCTTCTATGGCCTTTTGCAAATCACACAGGGCCTGACCTTGTAATTCTCTTTCAGGCAAAACTCTCATGGATCTTTTCAGCAGAATGGGCACTGAAATGATTTGGTTTGGTGAAACAGGTCAGGTAGGTGGAAAGGAGCTGTTACTATATTTCCATGATTGAACTTCTTCTTATAAAATGTTTTTAGAGCACCAGGAGTTAAAAAACTGCCATGTTTTTTAACAGCAGCTAACATATGGTAGTCCTGTGATGAGACAAGAGACTCCTTCATTATGTTCAATAGAATTCCTCTTCCATAATTCCAGAAGGCTGTGTGTCGTAGGTAAAGGTAATCAAATGTGGTATTCCATAGTCAGGGACTCCATCCTCTTCCTGTACTTCAATGGGGATCATTCTTTGTGGATGCACCTAAGCTGCTGAGCAAGCGAGAACTTTCATAAATCACCATGCTTACAACAAATTTTAAGATCAATCCAGCTATTGTGGCTTGTGCCCAGCCCTAGTCTAGGCGCACAATGTGCACAAAAAATCCTCAATCCCTGCATGCACTTAGTGAAAAGAAGTCCACATATCTCTTTCAAAAATATATCAGAGCCAAAGAACTCCTACATCTCTGTTCAATTTATATTAAACAATTTTGCTGTCTCAGAAACCATTGCACGATAATTATGGGTAAATGTTGGCTTTTTAATGGCTACCACTATATGTATTTCCCCCCATTATTTCCTGTAGATTCTATACCATTTATGCATATGGGTATAAAAATAAAAGTAATCTTTCTGTTTCTCTTACAGATATATAAGCAAAGTTGCAAGAAGCCAATTAGCTTTGTATCCTAAGCTTTATTGGCAGCAAAAAGCCTGAATCACAAGAACATTTGGTTCTCTGGAATTTGGATCTCATAAGCGAAAACCAATGCCAGCACTAACCAGAGTGATTGCCAGTTGTTCTTCAAAGCTACAGCATCAGCAATTACAAATCAAGGATCAATATCTGATGAGATTCTTATTATGAGGGATACAGACTCAGAGGTGGGTAAAGCATCTGATCCTAGGTCAATAGGGTAGGTGGCTGAGACTAGTCAGCCAATCTCTAAAGACAGAAATAGGACGCTTCAAGGAAAACTCGAGAACCTAAAGAGGAGGTGACAACTGAGGGAGCACTTGGGGATGGGGAAATGCCTTGGGAAAGACAGAGTTCCAGGACTTCACCTTAGCTGGAGACTCAAATTCTACAGAACTCATTTCTATGGATTCTGAACTTCCAAATGAATCGGCATGACTGATAAAGTGTCAGCCCCTTCAAATCAACCCAGCAGAGTCTGGTTCATGTAATCCTTACTAATTGAACCCTGCTGGGTTTGATCCACTTTGGTGATGCCAAGTATTGCTGTAGAGTGAAGCTGATCCAAATGATCTGATACTTCTATAACCCTTCTGCCAGGTGGAGCCAGCAGCAACAAAGTCTGGGTTCAGTATCTCGGGGTTCCTTTTCAATAATACAACACAAAACCGGCTCAAGCCCCCAGCCAGTGACCTGGGACAATTACACACCTCCCCTGGGCATGTCTAAGAGGCAGTACTTCCCCTCTCACAAGCACAGAGTCTGAGGCCTGGTCCACACTAGGACTTTAATTCGAATTTAGCAGCGTTAATTCGAATTAACCGTGCACCCGTCCACACCACGAAGCTATTTAATTCAACATAGAGGGCTCTTTAGTTCGACTTCTGTACTCCTCCCCGACGAGGGGAGTAGCGCTAAATTCGACATGGCTATGTCGAATTAGGCTAGGTGTGGATGCAAATCGACCTTAGCAGCTCCGGGAGCTATCCCACAGAGCACCACTCTGTTGACGCTCTGGACAGCAGTCCGAGATTGGATGCTCTGACCAGCCACACAGGAAAAGCCCCGGGGAAATTTGAATTCCTTTTCCTGTCTGGCCAGTTTGAATCTCATTTCCTGTGTGGACATCGTGGCGAGCTCAGCAGTACTGGCAACGATGCAGAGCTCTCCAGCAGAGGAGTCCAGGGAATCTCAGACTAGAAAGAGGGCCCCAGCATGGACTGACCAGGAAGTCTTGGATCTCATTGCTGTGTGGGGCGATGAGTCTGTGCTTTCGGAGCTGCGCTCCAACAAACGGAATGCAAAGACCTACGAGAAGGTCTCCAAAGCCATGGCACTCAGAGGATACAGCCGGGATACAACGCAGTGCCGCGTGAAAGTCAAGGAGCTGAGACAAGGCTACCAAAAAATCAGAGCGGCAAACGGACGCTCCGGAGCCCAGCCCCAGACATGCCGGTTCTACGAGGCACTGCATGCCATTCTCGGTGGGTCTGCCACCACTGCCCCACCAGTGTGCGTGGACTCTGAGGATGGGATACTGTCGACGGACTGTTCCGCGGAGATGTTCGCGGACGGGGAAGATGAGGAGGACGAGGCAGTCGACAGCGCTTACAACGCTGATTTCCCCGACAGCCAGGATCTCTTCATCATCCTCACTGAGATCCCCTACCAACCCTCCCCAGCCGTTACCCCGGACCCTGAATCAGGGGAAGGATCAGTCTGTAAGTGCTTTAAATATATTAATATTTATTTTTAATGGAGCAGGAATAGTTACTAGTTGACAAGAAGGTCAATATATATGGGGATGGAACAGAAATCCTCTTGGGAGATTTCCGAGAAGCTCTCCTGCAGGTAATCGAAAAGCCTCCACATGAGGTTCCTGGGGAGAGCTGCCTTATTGGGTGCTCCGTGGTAGCACACTTTTCCGCGCCAGGCTATCATCAGGTACTCCGGGAGCATTGCCTCCACGAGCATGGCAGCATAGGCCCCTGGTTTGTGCTGGCTTTCACGCAGCATGCGCTCTCTATCTGCCTCAGTGACCCTCCTCAGGGTGATCTCGCTCGGAGACTCCTGCATTTAATTACAGTAATTTGTGTACTATTAGTATTGGGAGTGCTTCACTGTTCCTTTGCATAACAATGAGCATCACTTTACAGCCACGTGTTGGAGGCTGCAGAGTGGCAGCATACAGGGATCTTTCCCAGGGAACAGACGCGAGGGGGTGCAACAGGGGCAGAGTTTATGCTTTCAGGATTGCCTGTAGCAAGAGGACAGTGGTATACATTGACTTTTAAGCAGCCAAAAGTTTTTGGCTTACCATGCCTGGCTGCTCCACGGATTCTGCTGTCCTGCCCCGCTTGTCTGATCTGCAGCGCAATCCCCCAGGCAATGAAAGCAAATTCCGAAAATTCGAACTTTCCCTGAGTGAGTGCTGTGCATGGTCTTGTTCACAGAGACTGACTAGACTATGTTTCTTCTTTGCAAAACTGTATCTCTATAAGGAAGTCAATCCCTTTTTCCCATCACACAGCTGCAACTGTATCCCGACCTGCTCCAGCATGCCCCTCACAGAGGCTGGCGCAGATTAGGCGGTGCAAGAAAAAGACACGGGACGAGATGTTCACAGAACTTATGGGCTGCTCCCGAGCCGAGGGGGCCCAGCAGAGCCAGTGGAGGGAGAACCTCTCTCAGCAGCAGCGCTCACACAGCGAACGGGAGGACAGATGGCGTCTGGAGGACCAGCAGGCGACTCAAATGCTGCTTGGACTAATGAGGGAGCAAACGGACATGCTCCGGCGCCTTGTGGATGTTCTGCAGGACCGCAGGCAGGAGGTCAGAGCCCCCCTGCACTGTATCTGCAACCGTCCTCCCCCGCCACAAAGTCCAATACCCCCCTCACCCAAAATAACAAGAAGGAGGTGCGCCAGGGGCCGTGAAAACTGTCACTCCACCCCAGCAGAGTGCTCAAGTACCAAAAAGCTCTCATTCGCTAAATTTTGAGAAGTCCTTCCCTTCCTGGATCACCCAAGCCCAAATCCCAGTTTCGTCCCCTCACTGTGTAGTTGATTATTAAAAATAGTTTGCTGTTCATTACTGTTTCCGTCATGTTTCTTTACAGAAGACTTTGTGTGAAGGAGGGGGAGGGGTTTGGTAATTGCATAGGACGGTCACCATTACCTGGGTACAGACACGCGGGCAGGATCTACAGCAGGTCACACACACAGTGCAGTCACTAGGCACCCTGGTCAGTCTGGGAGGTGTTTTTCATGTTCTGTGCATAGGCGGCAGGTGCCCTGCTCCAGCTATATTTGGAGCTGGGTCTCTCCCCCGGCCCTGCCTGGATCGGGCCCTGGCCCCCACGGGTCTCCCCCCGCCCCGCCGCGCTGCGTACCTGCCTGACAGTAGAGCGGCTCCCCGCAGAAATGCTGTCTGGTGCCCCAGGGTCCTAGCGCCTGCCATACACAAATGGCAAGGCAGGCTGCCCTTACCCTGCCCTTCCACCATAGCCCTGAGCCTCTCCAATGCCCCAAACCCTCAGCCCCAGCCAGAGCCCTCATCCCCCTACACCTCCTCCCCCTTCCCACACACCCCTCACCCCTTCCTACGCCCCCACCCCCAGCCCAGAGCCTGCACCCCTCACCCCTTCCTTCACACCCACCTGTAAACGTCCTCCCCCCAGTCCTCCCCCGCCACAAGGCCACATAGCCCCCGCACACAGAGTCCCGAAAAGGAGGGATGGCAGGCTTCGTTGAAACAACCAGTCCGGCAGTGCAGACTGCTCTAGGGGCAGGAGCCTGTCATTCCTCGAGTGTAGAAGCGGTCTGTACATCACTGCACACCCTACCCACCACAGTCTGCGTTCCTGTTTCAACCCTTTAACGCGAATTCATTAGTAAAGAAAACGTGGTTAATTAACAATATCCCATTAACTTTATTTTTAAACGTGTGTTGGAAGGGGGGGAAACGTGGTGAACAGGCTATGTAACCGCAAAAGAAAGTCAACAGTAACTGAAAGAGGGGCAGGTTCAGCTTCTCTGTAAAGAACCTGAACAGTCACAGGTTACCCTGCAACCTGAGGAAACTATCTTTCAAAGCCTCCTGGATGCACAGCGCTTCCCGCTGGGCTCTTCTAATTGCACGGGTGTCTGGCTGAGCGTAATCAGCAGCCAGGCGATTTGCCTCAACCTCCCATCCCGCCATAAAGGTCTCCCCCTTGCTCTCACAGAGATTGTGGAGCACACAGCAAGCAGCAATAACAATGGGGATATTGGTTTCGCTGAGATTCGAGTGAGTCAGTAAGCTTCGCCATCTCCCCTTGAGACGTCCGAAAGCACACTCCACCACCATTCTGCACTTGCTCAGCCGGTAGTTGAAGAGTTCCTTGTCGCTGTTCAAGGCGCCTGTATAGGGCTTCATGAGCCAGGGCATTAGCGGGTAGGCTGGGTCCCCGAGGATCACTATAGGCATCTCCACATCCCCAACAGTTATTTTGTGGTCCGGGAAGAAACTACCTTCCTGCAGGCGTCTAAACAGACCAGAGTTCCTGAAAACACGCGCGTCATGAACCTTGCCCGGCCACCCGATGTTGATGTTGGTAAAGCGTCCCCTATGGTCCACCAGTGCTTGCAGCTCCATTGAAAAGTAGCCCTTTCGGTTAATATACTGGCTGGCCTGGTGGGCTGGTCCCAGGATAGGGATGTGAGTCCCATCTATAGCCCCACCGCAGTTTGGGAATCCCATCGCGGCGAAGCCATCTATGATGACCTGGACGTTTCCCAGGGTCACTACCTTCAAGAGCAGGAGCTCAACGATTGCATTGGCTACTTGCATCACAGCAACCCCCACGGTAGATTTGCCCACGCCAAAGTGGTTCGCTACTGACCGGTAGCTGTCTGGCGTTGCAAGTTTCCAGAGGGCTATGGCCACTCGCTTCTGCACACTCAGGGCTGCTCGCATGCGGGTGTCCTTGCGCTTCAGGGCAGGGGACAGCAAGTCACACAGTTCAAGGAAAGTGCCCTTACGCATCCTGAAGTTTCGCAGCCACTGTGATTCATCCCAGACCTGCAGCTCTATGCGGTCCCACCAGTCCGTGCTTGTTTCCCGGGCCCAGAATCGCCGTCCCATAGCATGAACATGACCCATTGCCACCATGATCTCCACGGCGCGGCGTACCGTGCTTTCTGAGAGGTCTGTGCCACTCTGAGACTTCATGTCCTCACCGCACTGCCGGAGCCTCCTCGCCCGATTTCTCAGCATCTGACTGTTGAAGAGGTGTACGATAAGGTGCGAGGAGTTGACAACGGCCATAAGTGCAGCGATGATCGCAGCGGGCTCCATGATCGCAGTGGAGTGCTGTGGCGTCCGCGCTGTCACTAACAGGAAAAGTGCGCGAACTGATTTCCCGCCGGCGGGAGTGACGATGGAATGCTGACAGTTACCCAAAACCACCCTCGACACAGTTTTCCCCCCAGCATGCATTGGGGGGAAATCCCAGAATTCCAATGGGCAGCGGGGAGTGCGGGAACTGTGGGATAGCTTCCCACAGTGCACCGCTTCCAATTTCGACGCTTGCCCTGTTAGTGTGGACTCACAAAGTCGAATTAGTGTCCTTACTGTGGACACACAAATTCGACTTTGTAAGGTCAATTCTACAAATTCAACTTAAGTTGATTCGAACGACTCTTGTAGTGTAGACATACCCTGAGTGTAGCAAAAACTTTTAATAAAAGGAGGGAATTAACTCAGCATTAATTTGGGTAAACACTGCAACTAGGGTTCATTAAACACAAACCATGAGCAAAACACCCACCCCCAAGTAAGTTGGGCAGCGTCCTTTTCCGCTCAGGGCCTTAAGTCCAGCAACCCCAAAGTCCCTTTAATGTGCCCGTCCCTTCTCTCTATCCCACTCACAGTTGCTGTCCTTGGCCAGTGCAGCCCCAGAGTTCAAAGGTTCATCTGCAGAGTTCACCTCCCAATCTGTGTGGAAGGCCGGGGCAGAGCGTAAGGAGGCACTTTACACACTACACTGCTCGGGCACTTGCTCGTCGCCCCAACGGCCGATGGCCGCACCTCTGCAGGGCCCTGCTCTGACCCTCGCCACCAGCTTCTCTGCTGGTCGCGCCTCTCAGCCAGCCGCACTGCTCGCTGCTCGCTGTGCCTCTCCCCAGCCTCCCTGGGAAAATTGCAGTTTGTATAATGGTTGTACACCTGTTAGAGGATTAGTGCAAGGGGATGAATATTGACCCTAAGAACTGTCTTCTGGTGACAGGGCTACCAGAGGCAGTCAATGAAGGCTCAGTAGAATCTATTTTAAAGGCCGCCACTGAGCGCCTGAGTAAGTACAAAATGTATAGGCGCATGTTCATGATGGAGGAGGAGGCTTTCGCAATACTGTGTGAGCTGCCAGTGGCTATGGACCTTTTACACTTATTTTCAAACAAGAATTAGACCCACCTATAGAGGACGTAACTTCTGAGGATGTTGCAGTACCTGAAACACTGAATAGTTTTAATTGTCAGGACTCCCTCAAAATTACTGTCTGAGTAATACTGAGGTCTCCTAGGGTACAGCATAAGGAAACTCCTTCATGTCCATAAACTTGAAAGGCTAGATTGTGACTAGTCCTCACACGGGTACAAGTGGAACCCAAGATGCAAAGAGCTTCGTATTCCAACCAGCTCCCTGTTCACAAGGGCCAGTCAGAATCACAGTGCCTGTCCTCTCTGCTAGCCACCACAAGGGGATGAATTCTTCCCTTCCTCTTCCCTGCTGCCCCATGGCAACGTCAAGAGCTGGCCAGCTGTGAAGAGGGGAGCACTCTACTGCATCCTAATAGTTGGAGCATCATGTGCACTGCTTGGAGCTCCGGCAGGAAGTGTGCCTCACTGAGGGCAGGTCTATACTTACCTGCCGGGTCGACGCGTAGCGTTCGACTTCTCGGAGTTCGAACTATCGCGTCTAATCTAGACGCGATAGTTCGAACTCCGAACGCGCTCCCGTCGACTCCGGAACTCCAGCACCACGAACGGCGGTGGCGGAGTCGACGGGGGAGCCGCGGACTTCGATCCCGCGGCGTCTGGACGAGTGAGTAGTTCGAAGGAAGGTAGTTCGAGTTCAGCTATGCTATTCACATAGCTGAAGTCATGTACCTTAGTTCGACCCCACCCCCCTTAGTGTAGACCAGGCCTGAGACACAATCCTTCCCAGAGTTGTCCCTAGAAGTGCCTTCAAGGAATACAAATGAGCAGGGTTCCTTGCAATTTTTGTGTCATCATTGTATTCTAAGGACCTTTCATCCTTGGTCCACTGACTCCCTCCATGGCCTTAGGCAACTCATATAACCTCTGTGCCTCATCTATAAAATGGGGATAATAGCGCTGACCCACTCACAGAGATACTGTGAGGATTCATTAATGAATGTATGTAATGTGCTTTGAAGATGAAAAGCTCCCTAAGTTCTAAGAGTTATTAATCATTTATTACTGTTGTTCCCTCAAATAGCATATATTTCAAAGACACAATGATTTTCTTTTGTCTAATTCCTTCTTCACTAGGCACCATTGAGACTATCTCAGCAAACAAAAACTGTTTTAGTTTTGCAGATGAATACAGATTTGGGGAGGCTTTGCTTATCCATTCTTTCATGCTGGGTTATCTTGAAATGATTTCCAAGGAGCCCCGGTGCCTCCGCAGAGTGGCTCTCTAAATCTCCACTCCAACAGAACAGCAAGCCAGGCCACCAGAATGGAACAGAGAGAGGAAGAAGCATTCCATTTCCCAAGTACAGTAATTGATTTAGCAGCAGTTTAAAACAATGTTGAGCATTGTCAAGGATGTTCCTTTGTGGCACTAAATCAAGTTCCTCAAGATGGATTACATGCTAACCACATACTATCTAAAAATCTCAAGGGCTGTTTATTGTTCGGCAATTTATGATAGCCTTGTTAGAGGACTGCATATGAGGCATCTCTGGAGTATGAGAAGAAACAGAGACAAATAGCATACAAACTATATTGAACAATTCATTACATTATATTGTGGAAACCTAAGCGCAGCATGCAGATAACCCTTTTATGTGTGCTGCCTTATTGAACAATAATCACTCTGTAATGTTTCAGATATTTAAATCATATTTACAATAACACATTTTAACGCAACATCCCTCATAAAGTTCTCAAGGTATTTTACAGGATGCATAAAGCATGGAAAAATACAAAATTTTAAAATGCAGATTCACCTACCGCAGGGCCCTTGAGCCAATCTAATGAGGTAGATATACAAAAGTCTAAGCTGACAGTTTAACTATTTAAGTAGTGTATATAATAATTCAAACACATTTTAAGATATCCTTAGTTATAAACCCATTCTTTAACTAAATATTTGGGCTAGGTTGCATAAGTGCTTATTTTCAGTTTACAGTTATGGCCAGAAACAGGGACACTTTTTGGTTCCTTATTTAGAATCTTTCCCTTAAAAGCTTTCAGGGTCCCCAGCTTAAAGATAAATTATTGCTTTTTTTAGCTCCTTTGCAGAATGTGTTCCATAACAATACTTTGGCAAAGTGGACCAAGAAACATGGTCTAGTAGATGGGTTACAGGATTTAGAGCCAGGAGACCTTAGTTCCAGCCCTACTAGTGACTTAATGTATTGGCCAGGGAGCTTCACTTCTCTATGCCTCAGTTTCATCATTTATAAAAATAGGGATAATTATATTTGTGTACCTTTATATGGTCTTTGATATCTATGGATGGAACATGCTACATTAGTTCCCATTAGTATTATTACTATTGTGAACGCTGGGGAAAACGTGGAAGGCTATAGAGCAGAGATGGGCAAACTACAGCCCGCAGGCCACATCTGGCCCACGGGACCACCCTGCCCGGCCCTTGAGCTCCCAGCCGGGGAGGCTAGCCCCCGGCCCCTCCCCTGCTGTTCCCTCTCACCTGCAGCCATGCTGCCACACGGGCAGCGCTCTGGGCGGCGGAGCGGCACGCTCCTGCCAAGCAGAGCGGCAGCATGTCTAACTCCAGTCGGGCAGTGTGGCTGCCAGACATGCTGCTCTGAGCAGCATGGTGAGGGGGCTGGGGCCGAGGCATTGGATAAGGGGCGGAGGGTCCCGGGGGGCAGGGATCAGGGAGGGTTGGATAAGGGGCAGGCAGCAGGGGGCGGTTGGATGGGGTGGAGGTTCGGGGGGGCAGTCAGGGGATGGAGAACAGGAGTTGGATAGGTGTGAGGTCCTGGGGGGGCCTGTCAGGGGATGGGGGTGTGGATAGGGGTCAGGGCAGTCAGGGGACAGGGAGCAGGGGAGGTTGGATAGGGGGTGAGGTCCCGGGGGGTGGTTGGAGCAAGGGGTCCTGGGAGGGGGCAGTTAGGGGACAAGGAGCAGCGGGGGTTGGATGGGCTGGTGGTTCTGAGGGGGGCAGTCAGGGAGTGGGAGGAGGTGGATAGGGGGTAGGAGCCAGCTTGTTTGGGGAGGCATAGCCTTCCCTACCCGGCCCTCCATGCAGTTTTGCAACTCCAATGTGGCCCTCAGGCCAAAAAGTTTGCCAACCCTTGCTATAGAGATTGGTAATGGGATACAGAGCTTTCATTTCTGTAAGTCACTGGCTTAACCCAGGGCCTCCATTCTCGAAAGCACTAGCCTAAATCCATCCCTATTCAAGACAGCACTTAAGGATGACTATCTGAGTCAGGGACCAGATTGGCACCATCTGATCCATGACTCGTGTGAAATGAAATTGTGATCTCATCCCTCTTCACAATGTACTGGTGTCTATAGTTCACGTGGTAGGCTCCTGGGTATGGGCTCCAATCTTTTTTTCTATTTGTCATAGCAGGAAAGGAAAGTGACTGCAATAGGTAAGGTTGAAATGCTGCTGCTATTACAATCCACCCTCCCCTTTTCATTTGCTAATAACTTTTCTCAAAGGAGCTGACATTTTCCATGCTGGCTTTTCTCTCATAAGTGACTTTTTTTAATGTTTCAGCTGATTGTGTTCATTTTTGAGTCTTGCAGGTTTTTTATAAGATCATAATTAATACATGGGCCCATATGTTCCAGTCATAAATGGTTTGGGTGCATAAGGCAACAACAGTTGTATGGACTTTTTTCGAGCTTGGCTTGTTTTGTAGATCTGATTAAGTTCTAAGTAGCAATTCAAGCTTGTATTAAATTGGGACTGATTGTTTCTTTAGGCAGCTGGCATTCTTTTGCCACCCAGTCTTCAGAAACAGGATCCCACATTGAGGGCAGGCTCTTCTGCAGTGGTGCCATGATGAAACCATCATTGTGTTGGGGTGAAGACTGAGGTCAAATTTGGATTCACAAAACTATGTTGCTGTAATCAGAAAGTGAACTCAACTTTATTCAGGTTTTTTTATACCTAGAAAATTGTAGTTTGTCCCCATTTTCCTTGTTTACTAATAGATGTGATGCTGTAGATGACATTTCCATCAGGTAAAGTATTATACAGACTAGATTTATGTAATATTTAGGGTATATTTAACTTTTATGAAAAAGTATTTTTAGGTATAAAGGATAAAATGTTGACAACTTTACTCTCAGTTTTTACTCGGCTAAAATTCCCTTTAAAAGAATTCAGGATTTGGCTTATTATTTCCTTGAGAGTTTAGCTGAGTGAGAATTGCAGTGTTTGGTCCATTATTAGAATTTCTTGGATTCATTCCTTACTAATGCAGCTTCAGCTGTTCAGGAATATTTAGTTTTCATTTTATTTCTATGAGGTCCAGAAATATTTTTGAATATACAATACTGTATAAAAAGTGTCTGTTTTGGGGTGTAGGACTGTATGAATATGTGTATATGGGTTTTTTTTTGTGCGTGTGTGAGTACATGTTTTATTTTTATTTTTGATTTCTTCTGCCTCTTGCCCTCTCTCATTTGGTTAATACTTAGATTAAGAAAAGAAGGGTCATGTGGAAGGGAGTTGGAGGGCATATGTATGTGCACACATGTGCGTTTTGCTATTTGAGGATTACAAGAGGGATACCTCAATAATTGAATTCAAGGTAACTAAATGGAAAGAAAGACACATGGGAGCTACAGCCACTGTAGGAATTAGGAAGAAGGATAAAAATGAGTATGGAAAAGAGGGGTTATTATCCAACCAATAAAGGTTTGAGGCTCCAAGCAAATAAAAGGTTTGGGAATCGGAGGAGTTTCAGCTAATTCTTTTTTTACACTGTTTTGTTCTTTTTTGCCAACCATTTTCCCCTTGAGAGATGATGAAGGAAGCCAAGAAGCTCTTGGGAGCTACAGTTTCTGGCTAATGCTTCTGCGGAAGAGCATCCTCTACTGGCTGTTTTCTCAACTGGAGAATCAGTGGTGAAAGCAGTAGCCAAGAGCTGTGGGTGAGGAGAACTACTTGTTTTAAGCTTTCAGTATGTATACACTGAGAAGAAGGTTTTCTTTAAAAAGATGCTTGTGAAACCTCCATCAAATGCAGGCATCAGAGAAAGAGCGTAAGAGAGAACAGGCTTTTCTCATACCCATTTGTGGCATGAAGCAATGGATGCCTGTGTCCATGTTGGCTTTTAAGAGTAGCATGCTTAAGAAACTGGCTGTTCTCATTACACAGTGAATATGCGATGCTGTTTTATAGCCAGAGGCAGGGGCGGCTCTAGGTTTTTGGCCGCCCCAAGCAGTCATGCCCGGGAGGCGCCCCCGAGCCGCGGGAGCAGCGGACCTCCCGCGGGCATGACTGCAGAGGGTCCACTGGTCGCGCGGCTCGGCTGGACCTCCCGCAGCTGCGGGCGGTTCACTGGTCCGGCCAGAGGTGAATAACAAGACTGCATTTGTGTGTGTGTGTGTCAAATAGAAGGTACAGTTGGAAATAATATAAAGGGCATCAGTCACGAAGGGAGACAGATTACAAAGACATTCTCAGATGACTTTCCACATCATTTCACTGACACTTCTCCATCTACAACTGAGTCAAAAATATTGCTATTCTGGATACTAACCTATATTTGGCTTCCTCTTACACTTTTTTTTTTTGCATGATGTTGTTGTCGCTCTTCCCGTCTAGTCATAATTTTCACCAAAAACAACATGTGAGGATGAGTTTTACTTAGTATATACCCTGTGGTTTAAGCACATGGTTCATTATATTGCTGCTAGCAGTCAGAGACTGCCAGCCTTGCCTAATGGAATAACAGATAGAGAGCAAGAATAACAGCTCCCTTGTCTTTTAGTCTATTAATAGTGGAACCATTAATATTGCAAGATGACTGGTAATAAGTATATTTTTAAGGGTGAGAGGGGATCTTGACAATAACTGAACTTTTATTGCTAAAAGGATTGTTACAGCATAAATGAAATGCTTTGGGAAATACTTTGTTTACTGGACAGACATATTGCTAGCCATTGTTGTTTTTATTATTATGCTATTCTTTTTTAATGTTTAGTCACTTTTTTCCCCTTAGCATCTGTGTCCAAGAAATACATGGGAACTTCTGACCTCAGAATATATTTATATAACATCACAAAGCTTTTCCATGGCAACAGGCCTTGTCAAGCTGTCCCAATCACCGTAATGACAGATTTCCGAGCCGTTCCCAAACAAATATGAGTCTAATAGGGAAATGAAATAAAAATAAATGCTTTTCAGAAGTGACATGTAATTCTGAACACCTGTGCACTTTTTTTTCTATGCTGAGGTAGGGCAGGCATGGAAGGGTTAAGAACTGATCCTGCACTGAAGTCAGTAGTAGTGTCCATTGACTCCGATAGGATTAGGATCAGGGGCAGGGCCCTTATAGTCCCCAAACAATTAAAAACTAGGGCTTGATCTTGCATCTTTTACTCACATGACTAAACCTAGCTCCTCTAAATCAATGGCACTACTCATGTAAGGTTTGCAGGACTGGGCTCTTTTGAAGAGGGATTGGTGGCTTGCAAGTTTTCATTGGACCTGGTTGCTGATAATTTGTGCACCCAAATTCCCAAGCAAAGTCAAGGAAAGTAGGAACTGGGTAGGGAATCAACTAACTTGTGGCCAGACCATCCTTGCTCACACAGACGTAGTCTACTCCCCAGAGTCCCACTGAAGTTGGTGGAACTATCTACAGGAGTAAGGACTACTCACTACTTCTACTGATGTCCCCATGTGAAACTTTGGGAAAGATTTTATGTAGAAATCTGTGAATTGTAGCTATGTTTTTGAAGAGTGGAGGATTTCCTCTCTCCTTCCCTCCCTCGTTTTTCTCTTGCATTAAAAGAGGATCTCTCTTTCTTAGGGGTTCTTTAATATATCTATCTGTCTAGGTTCTTACATGGTCCCCATCACCACAGTATCTGAGCATCTCATCTACTGAATGCTCAGCTGAAGTCAAATGAGCTTCTATTTGTCATATCCTAACTGCCCAAACACCTAACTGTGATACTCTTTTATCCTTACCTACTATACATCTTTGTTCTTATTTCTTCCTAATACTTTCCTCCCCACAATGCTCTCCAATACTCCCTACCTCTCCTTTTTCCACTCTCATTTACATTCCTTTAGTCATGTGGCCCCCTGATATATTAAACAGTGTCCAGGACTTTGGCATCCTGTGTCCTTCTCATTGTGGCCTCTCCAAAAACTCTCCTTAAAACACACTTCTTCCAGTAACCTTCCATCCCTTCTTTTCATCATTTATTATCCTGTCCCTCTGCTTCTCTTGGGGGGGAGGGAGCGTTGGTTTATTATAAGCAAACCAAGCAGTGCCACCTGTAGTTAAAGTTGCCTAACATTTCCCTTCATAAGATCTTGTTTTCAGTTGCTTATAGCTTATAACTTTGCCAAACTTAAACCATTTGAGCTAAAATTTCCATGGCAGGTGTCTGTGACTAAATTTTTCTGGAAAGATTCTACTAGAATGGTTCAGACATTTTTGAGAATAAGATTACAGAAAAATACCTTGTTTTGCCCATATTAAAAACATTCTTACAACCATTTTGTTGAAAAGCTCTACCATCTCCATGCTTGCAATCTGGTACTAAATCCACTGGTGTTGCCTGGGATATGCCGTCTGCCACCTGTGGTGAAAATTTGCCCAATTCAGGCCAAGTTATAAGCCTCTGAAAAATCTCAGTTTTCAGACGCTCAATAGAGACTTGTTAGAATTTGGCTCTTACATTTTCTAAAGGTTTCATCTATACTGAACATGCTTAAGACAAATTGCTCCTTCTAGGGTCACTGTGGTGCAGGACACTGGAACGGAAAGCAAGTAGACAGTCTTTCCTGTTTTCTCAATATCCCCCTACCACTGCCCAGGCATCAATGGAGGAGCAATAGTACGTGACCTGACTGGAATGTGGAAGGGTGAGAAATGAGTTGTGGGAGATAAGGAGAGAGGAGGAGGGTGCAGGTGCTTGAGCATGAAGGAGAGACATTAAGGTTGCACAGGATGTGACAGAGTGACAGGTATGTTGGGGTCAAATTGTAAACTTCATTTTGTTTTGTGAACACCATTTTAACTGTAACCTTCACTGTTGTATGAGAGTTGCGCCAAAGATTTATAGGCAAAGACCCCAGTCCTGCAAACACTTACAGTTGTGGGCAGTCCCAGTTAATGGAACAACTCACAGGAGTTATGCATGTGCAAAACTGTCTGCAGGATTATGGCCTAAGTTAAGACAAATTGCAACAAGTGGGTGTAACAAAGAAATGGAGGCAGAGAGGAAGGGGCAAGGATAACAGTGAAGGGAACATATGGTTACGTGAGCTGCCTAAAATTAAAGATTCCACAGACAGACAGGATTTTAGGATCAGGTGGGGGATCAGGATGCCAGTGAGACTTGAAAGGTGAGTATCTGATTCCCCTTTATGCAAATAACCCTTTACATTGCTCTGACAGAGTAGAGCAGGGGTGGTCAACCTGAACCTGAGAAGGAGCCAGAGTTTACCAATGTACATTGGCAAAGAGCCACAGTAATACATCAGCAGCCCCCCATCAGCTCCACCCCCAGCCCCCAGCGCCTCCCTCTCCCCCCTCATGCCTCTCTTTGCATGCGCAGGAAGCTCTGGGGGGATAGGGGGAAGGGCACAGCATGCTGGGGGAAGGAGTGAGGCCAGGGCCTGGAGCAGAGCAGGGGGTTGAGCAGTGAGTACTTCCCAGCACATTGGAAAGCTGGTGTCTGTAGCTCCAGCCCCGGAGTCAGCACCTATGCAAGGAGCCGCATATTAACCTCTGAAGAGCCACAGGTTGGCCACCCCTGGTGTATAGGGACCTTAAGCTGGATATAACTGACACTGCCAGTGATGAAAGAGGCCGTAATGTGAGAATCAGTCCTACAGCACATTTGAGGAAAAAAAGTCTTTTGTCAATTAAAAAACCCAGAAAGAAAGAAGATTTCTTTATTTGCACAGAGACAGAGTTTTCTCTAACTAGAAAATTTTTCAAAGTTTTCCATGAGGCACTGGCTATGCTGTATGTAGAGTAAAAGAAAACAACAGCTAGTAATGTTTGGTCAGAGAAATAGCCATATCTGAAGAGAGACAAATTGGTTGCCAAAAACTACTGTGTATACATGGCAGAGGTTAAAATAGCTTGGACGGCTTTGCTTCTGAGGCTGCTCCCTTTTATAACGTGATTTATTAGTCATGTCCTATCCATTTAGCATTTTCCTAAAAGTGAAACAGACATCACCACATTAGGATCTGAGACCAAAAAAGGATAATTAACTAAAACAACTAAAATGCTTCCACAATTATTTTTCAAAGGGCTTATTAAAGGATTTGTGTTTCTTAAAGCACAATCAAAGCCATTTCTTTTCTTAAAAAACAACACAAAAAGCTTCAATGTGGGTCAGCTTCTCATTCCATTGAGGTCAGCTCTTCATTTTAGAGAGCTCTGTGGAGGGATATAGTCTCTGTGCTTGCATCTCTGGACACAAGTGGGGCCAAACAGCTCAGTTTGAATTAGGGGTAAGTAAGCCTCATGGAGAAAGAGGCTTTGTGAACCTCTGGAACTATTTGCATTCCACAAACCTACTTCAAGTTCATAAACCCTGTAACTTTTTTTCTTTTTAAGAGTGAGTCAATTACTAAACAACTACCAAAAAAAACCCAACAAAAAACACGTAAGA
Organism: Mauremys mutica; assembly: GCF_020497125.1. Taxonomy (NCBI): domain Eukaryota; kingdom Metazoa; phylum Chordata; order Testudines; family Geoemydidae; genus Mauremys; species Mauremys mutica. Next base: position 120,782,154 of record NC_059072.1, on the reverse strand, counting down.
AATTATTGCAGCATTCTGCATAATTTGCCAATTGCTTGATTGGAATTTTTCTGTCTCATCGGTCCTTTTCCCCCCCGCACAACCTATCCTAAACATTATTAGGTTCATATTCTATTTAAGTTTGATTCAGACCTTTGAATCCACAGTGTTCAGATGAGTTCCAAATTAGGCAAAACAAGTTCTCCCACCCCTGTGTAAATGGTCGTATGCCTTCCCCTTATCTATCGCTAGGTTATTTTCAGAATAATTAATAATTTTGCACTTGTTTAAAAACATTTGACCCAAAGATCTCAAAGTGCTTTCAAATGTATTGATTAACCTCTGAGATACTATGGTAAGCAAAAACATTAACCCCATTTTACAGATGGCAAGGGGTTATGTAACTTGCCCAAAGTTACACAGCAAGTCATAGTCAGCAGCTGTATTAGTTCCTGGGTTTCCTGACTCCTAGGGCTGTTATCCTACCATTACATGATTATTCTGCAGTCTATTCTTAGTTCAAGGTAACTTGCTACTACTGGCAAACACAGATTTTGTTCCTATGGTCTTCCTCCCAATGAGAATACACAGAACAGCAATCTAATTCTAACTGGGACAATCATCTATTTGTGCTAGAATACCAAAGTCAGAATAGTTAATCCAAAAGATTGTTTCACAGTGGATTGTTTCCAAAAAAATGTTCTATCTCACACATAAGTCAAAGTTCATGTAACTCCACTGAAGGACCCTTTAGCTGTCCAGTCATGTTTATTGTCACCAGTAGGTTGGCTTCCAAAAGGGACTGGAGCACTTTATGGCATGTTGCATGCATGTCAGTGAAGAGAAAAGAATATGACACAACTGATGTCTCATCGGCTGAGGTGGCTTGTGCACATCACATACTCCACCTAAGGGGTGGAATATCTTTTCTGCCTGACAGGGCCTTCATTTCAACAAATTTCAAGACAGTAGAAACCACGTTTGCGGTGCTGTGAGCTAACAATTCTGGGTTTTCACCAGACCAAGCAGTCTTTCGGAGAGCTGTTCATGTAGGACATCATTTCTGTATCCTTATTTGGAACATGGAAGAATCTGGAGAAGCTACATTTCCATGTTTACCTCTGATTTTGCCTTTAGGGAAACAGGGCAGAGTATAGTAGTTCAGGTGCTAAGTCACTGGATGACCCACTCTATTATTATTATTTTTTTTTGTATTGCAGTAGCACGTAAGCATCCCAGTCATGGATAAAGGGGCTGTGGATAGGCATTGTACAAACACATAACAAAAAGACAGTTCCTTCTACCCTAAAGAGATTACAATCTAGCTGTACAACTATCTAGATACCTATTTTGGCCCACCTCCACCATTTCAGAGGCAGAGAGGGATCAATGACACAGAGAGTTTATGACAGAGCCAGGCATTGAACCCAGGTTTCTCATCAGAGTCTTAAGCACAAGACTTGCCTTCTTTCCCCATCTGTGAAGAGTCTCTCTGTAAGCAGTAAAGATCCTATAATCAAATAAGGGTGAATGGGTATGTAATCCTTGCAGATAAAATCCAAATGTTGCAGCGTTTGCTCACGGTGATTTAGTAGTGCCATTATTCCCTATAGGTGTTCTGAACAAGTGTCACAAAATGGAGATAGAGGACACTCATAGACCTCAGGAGGTCATCTAGTCCAACATGCTGCTCAATGCAGGATCAATCCCCAAATGGCCCCCTTAAGGGTTGAGTTCACAACCCTGGGTTTAACAGGCCAATGCTCAAACCACTGAGCTATCCCTCCCACACTGTGCCGTTAGAAGTGACATCATTCAGCTGAGACAGAAACCCAGGGCCCTGACTATCTGGGGTCATTAAAGATCCTATGGCACTTTTTTTGGGGGGGGTGGCAAAGGTAGAGGCAGAGTTAGCCCCACTTTGGGTTATTGTGTTCTCCCTACCTAAATTCCCCCCGCAACTTGGCCATATCCCTTACTCATTACTCCCTGCCCTAAATTATTGTGCACTACTAAAGTGTCTCCAATAAAAGTCAACCTTTGCCTACAATACAGTTGTGTGTTAGCCGATATACCACAATGATTCCCTTTTCGAAACAGATAGAATTTACACAGCATCCTAGCTACTAGCATGGAAAAACAGGGGATTAAAGTAACAGCACGCTGGTACCTCTCAGCAGGACTGGGAGAGTGCTGCTTCCCCTTCTACTTGGCAGGTGAGGTGGCATCTGAAGCGGGAATGAACAGCAGGAGCCGGTGCCTGGCTGAGATAGTGGATTGAGCAGCACTGCACAGTGTCCCAGCAGCACAGGGCCAGTTCTAGAGCGGGACAGGAGGGAGAGGACAGTTGCCTCAATTTTTAGCTTGGGGGAGCCAACAATGTCCCCCCTCCTGTATCCCCCAGGTTTGGCCTGGCTAGGATGGTGATTGGTGAGGAGCATTCAGCCAAACCTCCTCCCACGGCAGCCTCCTGCCAGCAGGGGCTGCTCTGTCCGGTTGCTGGGCAGGCAGCTGGCTGCAGCTGGGTCTCCCTTCTGCAGCCCCAGCCCCTAGCCTGCCCCGCTGGCCCAGAGGGTCTGAGTTTGAGCGAGGCAGGAACCTGGCAGGGCAAGCAGTGCCCTGAGCTGGTCATAGGCAGCCACTGATCTCCGACCAGCAGCAGCAGCAGCTGCTTCCTCCACCGCTTTGGGAGACAGGTACAGCAGGGGCAGACACTGGGTGACTGAGCAAGCCAGGGGGTGAGGTGGAGTCGGACAGGTGGGAAGGGAAGGAGCCCTGGGAAGAACAGGGGGGGAACCTTGGCCAGGGGTTGATCCTATGTGGGGATGGGGTGAGAGGCAACTGCAGGGAGATTGCGGGGGTGGGTACAGTTACTGCTCAGCGAGGGGGGAGCAGGGGTACTGAGGAGCACTTTGGGGCCAGGGATGGAGTGATTGTTTTTTGGGTTCTTACAAATGAAGGAGGGACATTTGGGAGGGAGAGATCTGGGGTGTGGGGAAGCTGGGAGAGGACAAGAAGGACGTGGGGTGGATGTGGGCGGGGGAGAGCTGCAAAGAGGGGCATTTTGGGGAGAAGGTGAGGCTCGAGGGAGATGAGGAATATTGCTGGTGGTGGCGAGGCATGAGGCAGAAATGAGGGGTGTGGAATTTGGAGGATGGAACTTGTGTTGCTGGGAGCCTCCTGGATGTTTCATGACACTAGGTGTGGGAAAGATGTTTGGCTCCCTCTCCCACCTTTGGAGATAAAATTGCTTCACTGTGTCACAGTGTGAGACCTTTTGCAGAGATAAGGGCTAAGTGCAAAGTTCCAGTCTGGTTCAAAACTCCCAGTGTTCAGGGAAGTTCAGACCTGAGCTTTTGGTTCAGCCCAAACTGAGCTTCTGGGCTTGGACAAGAAGAACAAGCTACCACCAGACTCAAAGGGCTTGAGAATCAGAGCTTTGGTCTGAGTACATTTCTGCACACCATGATATTACATACCGCTTCCTGCGCTGACCTTAGTATAGAGAACAGTTTATCCCTGCCTTCTTAATGGACCATGTCCTAGTCTCATTGAAGTCGATGTGGTTTTTTTGCTAGGGAGTTTGTAGGGAAAGACTATTTGTGTGGCGTGTCTGTCTCTTTTGACTGTGACCTTTCCTTGTGCCGCCCTCTGGCTCTGTGAGTACAGGGGATTCCTTCTGGACTGCTATGAACCTGGCAAAGGGTCTCCACTGTTACTGTTATACGTGCATGTGCCTATTGTTGCCTAACCTGGGATGTGCTGTATGTCTGTTTCCCATCTGTCTTCAGTAGGAGCAGGAGCAGGTCCTATAATGTTTTCAAGCATTCACCAAGAGGAGATATACTGCACTGAGATTAAATGTAAAATGCATGTTAGCATTGGCAGGAGGAATTACAAAGTAACTTAGTGTGGTGTTGTATATCAAAGGGATATAGGCTGGATATATATTTATATATATGTTTTACTGTAGAATTTCCACATATTAGTTCTCTGTATTGACATTTCCTTTGCTCGTGCTTCATACAAATGGAATTGTTCTGTTTTCTTGTTTTGTGCCAGTTTTTTATAAATATAGAAATTGGGTAGTTGTCACTAAAGCTATTTGATAAAATTCAAAAATAGGTAAACAATGAGTAGGAATGCTGTTGGGTTATTAAAATTCAACAAACAAACAAAAAATATATCTGCCCATTTATCCTTTTGATGGATCTGGCCTCATGCCTCAAAATCTCTACCAGTGTCAGCTGGCAGAAGAGGAATGTTTTTGAATACTGCCCAATGTGCACAGCACTGAACTGGAAATGCTAGTCAGTAACAGCCCATCACCATTATCCAGATGAGAAGCAAATTAAGCATGGAAACACTGTGCTAAAGTAATGTAAAGGTAGAAATGCAAAGCAGCAAAAGCAAGAGAAATTTGAGCTGCCACTCAAATTTTGTGCCTAGGTCTCAAAGCATATCCCTTTTTACATTACAATCAGAGTACTCATGAAATCTGACAGAGAACGGTGATGCTACAGTGTCCAGGCACAATCAGGCTGAATTAAACGGGTTAAGATAAGGAGTTCCATGCTTGCCTTGGCTGATAATTTAAATGATTGTATCTTAAATCTTAGGAATCCATAAGAATCCAAGCATGCTTTACAAATTACGAGTTTAAGGGGAAATTTGCCTCTCTACAGAGGTAGTAAACTTATGTCTTATTTATAGCCTAAAAATAGGGTTTAAGTGAGATTTAAATGTTGCATAGGCTTTGTGTGCACCCTCTGCATAGGGATTAATTTTATCCTTAATCCTGACCAAGGAGGACCAAAAAGTACCCGTAGCTTGAAGGTGAGGTGAATTTTGGCTGAGTATAGTCTTCCAAGTGGGGACCAAAATATATGAAATACTTCATTTACCCTTAAAATGGAAGCACCTTAGGACTCTAACATGGCGGACAGGACACAACCAAACTACCATACAGTTTGGGACAGAAAGTTAAGGAGAATACTTTATTCAACTGAACTTCTCACAGGGAATTCAGGCAGAATATAGATGTCTAATTTACAGTTAGTTAGGACACAGGGTTTAATACTCCTACCCTTAAAAAATTGAAAGTGTTGTGAGATTTTTAAAGATGGCAGGGCTGCAAGATCTTGATTTTAATTTGCATCCAAAAGATGGCACCTGCAGACAAAGGAATGGTTTATATCTTAACTTCGATGCTATTTTAATATAATTTTGTAAATTTCATTTGCTTTGTTTTTTAACAGTAATAGTGAAAGATAATGCTGGATATAGAAAAATTGTACATAGTTAGAAAGTGAAATATTTCAATTTATGTAATACATGAATGATATAAAAATAGCATCTTACACTGCAGCGTCAATTGTGAAGCAATATTTACTTGCTTACTGATAGTATGTATTAGTGATGGATGTGACATAGGGCTTGTGTACATGTACAGCTCTGCATCAGATGCTACTACACCGATGGGAGAACTTCTCCCATCTGCACAGTTAGCTACTGCCTTGCGCAGAGGTGGACTATGTCGATGGGAGAAGCCTTCCCAGCGACATAGTGCTGTCTACACCAGGGGTTGGGTCGGTATAAATATGTTGCTCAGGAGTGTGGATTTTCCACACTCTTGAGCAATGTAATTATACCGGTGTAAGTATGTAGTGTAGACCTGGCCTCAGAATGTTCAGGTAGGTGCTTGCTGAGCCTTATTGGAATCTTTTTGAGCATAGCTGGGGTCGGCTTACTTCTGACAGTTCTGGTGTTTTCCACTTCCAGTGAGAATCAGGAAATGCAGAGGTTCACAAAAATAAAGACAATTGGACTGAGATCAGAATCAGGACCTACGTAAATCAGAATAACTCCAATGAAATCAATGGTGTTACACAACTGTACTTGTCCCATATTGTTTCTTTCTGTCATTTTGCAATATGGGAAGGGCAGGGTGGCGCAACTTCCTGATACTTGCTTGTTCTCCTCTGTGGGTTGCATTGCCCTGTTGAGAACCCTGGAGCTAGACTCTTGACATTTGGTACATTAAGAGCCCTCAACAAGTAAGATTCCAAATTTCAGTGGTGAACTTTCAATCATATGTCATTTTTATCTGATATTGGATGTTTCAAGTGCCCTTTTAGGTGCAGCAGGAGTAACAATAGTTATACAAAGAAAACTGGTATCTTCTATGGGCTGGTCAAGTAAGGCATGAGGCCTCCTGTTTAAAGAATGAAAGTTATTTGAGGTCCTCAGTTCTGTTTGTTGGACTATGGCCACAAATGCTTCTGTAAGTATGTTTATCAGATAGGTGATTTTAAAAAATGTCATTGTTTAATGTTGACATCTGTAATAGGCAATAGACCAAATTCTCAGCTGATGTAAATTGGCATAACCCGATTGAAGTGAATGAGCGCGATTTATACCAGCCGAGGATCTGACCCCATGGATCTTTTCATGAGCAGCTAAATTTTATTGGGCCTTGTTGGATCACAGGCTGACACTAGAATGTTAGCGACAAAATGTTATGAGGAAAGTAGCCACAGCCCCTATGCTGCCAGTCTAGCACTGCCACCATTTTTACAGAGGCACAGGAAATATATAGGTTCTTGTGACCTATTAGTATGGTATGTCTATTATCTTTACAGTGTTTTAAGTTTAGTTAAAATTAGTACATTCCATTTTTTTAACACTTGAAAAATAAGCGGTTTTACTAAGAGGCTGAATATCTGAATAAGAATCAATGATTCACGTAAAAACATGAAAATCTGCACATCTATGAATAAGCAGTTTTATGCTGTTTAGGTTCTTACACTTTGCCTGTCACCATGGTATATGAGTCCCTTGATAACTGATTATTCGGTTCAAGCATCTCCCTATTGATTGAACACTGGCCAGTCTCTTCAGTTGAAAGAATTAAACTAAATAATATCATAGCCTTTAAAAGTTGGTACCTGCCAAACGCAAATGAGTGCATCACAGTCATTGTCATTGACACTCATGGCCATTCAAAGGGCAGACTATTGTCAGCTAGTCTGCATGCGTGTGTGTGTGTGTGTGTGTATGCATAACTGTGTCTTACAGGCTTGCAAAATTGTCATGAAATAGTTACAAGTCAAAGCACAAAATCTAGTCATCCACCTCTACTGTGATGATTGACAATAATGAAAAAACTAATGATATTCTACTCGCCTATCAAAAAAATTACTTGTCCAGAGATAGGGTGCTTGCTATTTTGCAAGGAACGTGTTTGTGTGTGTTAACTTATTATATTTTTATTGTGAAAATTGCAGTAAGAAAGAGGTCCAAGTCTTGGTCCCATTAAAGGTAATAGGAGTTTTGACACTGGCTTTTCAACAGGGTCAGGCTTGGCACAGAATTTTTTTTGTTTTGTTTTGTTTTAAACAACAAAAAACTTCCCGAAGTCAGTAAAAGTTGACTACTTCAAAACCCAAGAAACTTCCACACAAGGTCAATGTTAGTGGGTTCACCTATGGCAATAAAAGAAGTGTTAATGTGAAGAAATATTAGAATATGCGATAAATCTAAACAAAAAAGACAGACAACATAACGAATGACAACACATCACTATGCAAGATGAGAATCAATGCAACTATTTTACATGACAGATTTTCTATTCAAACTAAATATATTCTGTCTAGAGCATATTGTGTATTGCATTGACATCATTTTGCCTTTATTCACATACCGTGGTAATGCCATCAACTGCATATAGACAGCATTCCATTGACAGCATTTTGCCTTTCCTCAAATCATAACATTGTCTACACAGACATCCGTTGACATTGTTTTGCCTCTGTTTGCTCTATAGACTTGCAGTAACATTGTCTGTCATTTTATTATGTTTTATTTCTGCAGAGTTCTATGGAATTTTAAATTATTTTTTAAAAGTTTTATTCAGTTTCCTAAGTGTATTATCAGCATACACTGATGTGTGTTCTGTACTGAAGAATTGTTTAACTTCAGCCTGTTGGGTTTCCTTAACACACACTTAAATTATAAGTAACCACATACACAGATTCCAATGAGTTTAGAGATCAGTACGAGAGTCCCAGTTCCAGACAATTGTGTCTAGTAGCTCACAGACTGCTCTTCTACGTATCTCTGTCATCAGGTGAATTACCGTACTTAAGCACAGGTGCATGCTAGGATAATTACTTAAGCACAGTTGCGTGCTTTGATATTAATTGCAACAGTGCTGTTAATGTGCCTGGATCCTCTAGCCAACAGGAAGATAGTTGTTCAGTGAGCCCCTGTCCTACAAAGGCATCTGCAAGTGAAGAGTCCCTTTGGTTTCATTGTGATGCCATGTGAGAGTAAGAGTCCCTGTTTGTAGAGCCTTTTGTATGTTCAAGGTCCTGAACTCCAGCTTAACCCACATATGCTTGCATACTGAAAACCCCTTAGAAATTGCACTAAAATAATAGAGTACAGCACTTATCTAACAATGCTTTTTCCCCATCAGCCAGATCAACCCACTAAGCTAAATATTTGTTTTAAATCCTTAGAAAACTAAAAGAAATAAAAATATAAGATTCTTAACGCTACCTGCTGCCTTGGAAGAAAATTTTTGTCCAGATCTGCACTAGAGTGCGTTTTGCTGCTTTTAGTGGGGATGCAGTGTATACTGACAAAAGAGCAGTTTTGCTAGTATAATTATCTATGCTAGGGGCTTTTGTTGGTGCAGCTGTATTGGTCAGGGATTATATCTTTCCCTGCCTGACCTAGCTATCCTGGCAAAAATGTGTAGTGTAGATCTGGCCTCCGTACACTACTACTACAAAATGCCTAGTCTAGGGAAGGGAATGGGATTGATACTGTTCTCACTTCACTTTCTACTAATATAATATGGTTGACTTCAGTTGTGTTACTTGATGTACAGTGGTGTTAGTGAAATTGGAATTTGTCACTCTGATCTTGAATTTTGAGTAGGATATTCAGCGTCCAGAGTTCTATTACTGTCTTTTACATCTGACTTATTGAATGAGCTTGGGCTGGTCACCTAACCGCTCTGTCTTTCCATTTAGCCATCTCTTAAATGGACATAATAATACTTTACTGCCTACCTCAAGGAGTGCTGCAAGCAGGGCTGGCTCTACTGTTTTTGGCCCCAAGCAGCGTGCTGAATTGCCGCCGCTGACGGCAGGGGCAGTCCGTGTGCCATTAAGGCAGCATGCGCGTTTCCGTGGTGGCAGCAATTCGGTGGCAGCTTCTGTCTTCAACCAGAAGACAGAAGCTGCGCTGCCATGGACAGCTGAACATAGAAGCTGCCGCCGAATTGCCGCCGCCGCGGAAACGCGCGTGCCGCCCTAAGGGCACACGGACTGCCCCCAATGTCCGTGGCGGCAATTCAGCGCGCTGCTCGGGGCCAAAAACACACGGACGGCCGCCCCGTGCAGATTGCCGCCCCAAGCACCTGCTTGGAATGCTGGTGCCTGGAGCCGGCCCTGGCTGCAAGATATCATTACTGTTTAGAAAAAGCTTTCAGATCATTGAATGAAATTTGCTATTATACTGTAAATATGAATTATTAGTACTACTAGGAGATGTTTGTTCTTTGCGAGTCTTGTGTGTCCGTAGGCAAAAAAAGAACTCTAATGGTTTTGTTCTGATATGTTTTCTAGAATTTTACAGTGCATACATGTTAGCCTGTTGAGAATCTGGCCCATTATTTCTGATGTGCAGGACACAAAGTTTGATGGAACGCTGCACGGTAGCATACAGTTACAATTATGTGTTTTTTTTAAAGTTAATATGAATTCTTTTTTTTAATGTTAGCTAAAACATTTTAAAATGTAAACGTTTCTTAACAACATTGGAACCCCAGATACAAGAGCACTGTACAGCCACTGCAGGAGTATATGAGAACCAGAAAATGACTAAACGCAAAGTAAAATTCTCAATTCAACTAGGTTTTATTATATTTCTCTATCATCTCATTATCCATCATTTTATTTCATGCTCCTATGTTATGAGACCTTGTCAAAGGCTTTTGAAAATCCTAATAAAGTATGTGTACAGGGTCATCTTTAGCCAGTTTTATTAACCTTTTCAGAGAGGACAGAAAGAGGAAAGCCTTTAAAATAAGCTGATATGCAAGCAGCTAACTTTTTCAGTGTCAGAAGAGCATAGACTTTTGTACTTTGGGCTATTCTTTCTTATCTAAGCATATTTAAAATAAAACTGGAACAGCTTTGAATGCAATCTATGTTTACTAATGTGAGCTAATAAAATCACATAATATTACTTTGTATTGTACTAATGGATATTACATTATACTATATTAATGATACTATATATTATTGCAGCATTTGCTGTGCTACACACAGAAAGATCAGTACTAGACCTTGCAACTGTATTAGATTTAGAAAAGCCATAAAAGCAAGATGATGATAAAAAAGCAAAAGGAATATCTAATAAACTGGTTTGCTGTGTTTAATTTAATCCAGTTTTACATTAATTCAGGTTCAAAATGCAGTGTGAAAGAGATGCTGTTTGGTGCACTCCGAAAATGAATGAATAAATGTTAATATGGCTTTTATGGGTTTGATCCTCTGGTCCAGCTAAATTGTGCTTCATGTGGGACTGGAAGTAGGGAACGAAGGTGACTTTTATGTTTCTCTGATACTAAGACTGGCCAAGAAGTGGTCTTGTACTTGACAAAAATTAGAGCAGCTTTGGGGTGTTTTGACTTATACCCAATTGCTCAGGATCTCAAAAGGCCATTGTGCTAGCCAGGGACTGCTGGGGCATATGAACTAGCCACCGACTCTTTCGCTCGCACACATGTCTTTGCACAGGAGGCTGGGAGAGCACAGAAGTCACTTTGGCACTGGGATGCCACCCAGAGATTCCTCAGTGCATGGCTCCTGATCTGTTAGCTTTCCACCACCAGAGAGAGATACATAGCTAGAGCAAGGGTCAGAGTCTGTCTCTCTCTCTCTATATATATATATATGGATAGTGACAGATGTAAGATAAATTTTAAAATGTCAGTATGTTGTTTATAATTTTTGTCCCACAGCAACAAACAGAGGGCCTTACCTTAGCTACATGAAGCAAAGCCAGCAAGAGCAACTCTGCCTACCACAGCAATGACACATTCTGACGTTTGTGGGGTAGTTCCACTCCGAGGCAACTGTTCACAGCTAACATGGCCAAATAGTGTGTCTACCTAGGCGTGGAGTGTGTGACTCCATCCCACTTAACTGCCCCAAGTATGACTGCCATAGATGTTAATACTGCCAAGAGAGGTGCTGATGCATCACAATGCTCCGCTACTGTCCCAGCAAGAAGATGTATTCTTTCCTTGAAGAAAGTGGGGAATGGGGAGATCAAGTGAAGTTCTCTGCCAGTAAAGTTCTCTGAAATTGGACTGCGGAGCAGTGACTGTTATTCTGCATTGAGAAAAAAAGCAAACTGAAAGATGAAAGAACTTGGCTTGATATGGAATTATTTCAAGCAGCCGTCAGTGTAGACTTCCACCGATCAGAGAAAATTATAACAGTGCAACAATGATGTCAGTGTTGACACTCAGCCAGGACAGAATGTACCTGTAAACCTTATGGCAGGTGTCAAATTTTGCATCAGAGTTAAAGGAAAGAATAACATCACCATTAATATACATTCAAGTGTTTCAGAAACAGGAATGATCAAGTGGAGGCAAAAGTAGAGTGCAAATTCAGATTTATTTGCCCGACAGGAAAGGTGGAATGGGCCTGAGAGTTGACTCCAAAATGACGTTCACTATGGGGATACTAGTTTATTCTGAGGAAAAGCAGAAAGGATCAATTTTAAAATGTCAGTGGATCTTGCTGAAATAAAACGTCGGAATTTTTTTAAAAATATAGTTCCCAATATAAAATATATAAATATAGTTATTGCCATCCCAGAATAGATTAAAGATCCAATGTATATATGTGTTTGTGGGGGTTGGGCGGGAGGCAGTCTAGCATCTAGATGGCTCAAGCTCAGGGGAGAACAAGAGTGAATTAAACCTGCTTTTGAGCCCTCTCCTGAGTTGTGCTGTGTGCATCTTCCTGCAGAGAGGATCTGGGACACTTAGGTTGCAGTTCAGCAGAGCATTTACGGGTGTGCTTAAAGCCAGGTTAAGTGATGCTTTTGCTGAATCAAGGCCTAAAACCTTCCAAAAAACCTATAATGACAGTGATGTAGATCAACCTATTATTTTAATAATTGTGTGTGCTCTATTATGGACTCAAATCTAGCACCACATACAGGGACAACATGAGTGTTGGTTCAGATGAATAACTTGTTGTTTTTAAGATTAAAGTTTCTGTACAGTTAAAAATGCTCTCGCCAAAGTTTTCTATATAGAACAAGCATGACAGCCACCATCCAGTTGTATCCGTGCTTTAGCCCGGACAGTTTCCACGTTGCACGTGCCTGTCAATTTATTTTAAACTGTATATGAATCACCCATCATATTTGGCACATCTGTATTTAACATTGGCATTTATTTTACCCTCTTGTTCTAATTGCAGTACTTTGGTGTAATGACACCATTCAATTCACAGATGGTACTGGTGGGTTTTAAAAAAAACCAACATAACACACGTAATTTTAATTTGGAACATGAGATTGCTAAATAAATTTTAAAAAATCCTTCATTGATTAACTTTTCAGCTGCTTAGCATCCTAGACGATTCTACCTAAATAAATAAAAGGAACAGATACCCCTGGGGATGTTTTTGTAGCAGATTATTTAAATCAGTATTTATATTTTGTTTTTTTCAGTTCACAACCAAACACCACCAGTCTTTTATTCTTTAGTTGTACTGTACTGTAATAGCACCCGTGGGCTCCAGTCAGGGTCAGGACCTCCTAGTGCCAAACACTGTAAAAGCACACAGCTTTCTGCCCGAAAGAACGTACAGTGTGAGGCCCAGACCTGCAAACACTTAAGTGAGACTAGCTGTGTGCTTAATGTTACAAATATGTGTACGAATTGATCAGGGTGTGCAGTGACGAATGATAGGCACGGGCTGGATTTAAGCAATAGGCTGCAACTTTATTAATTTAACCCTAGGAATGGGCAATATGTCTCCCCCTAAACCCACTCTCAGAAATTAGGCATTTAACTGACTCCACTAGGGAATTACAGGCTTCCACCGTATAACCAGCAACTCAGGGTCTAACTCAACAACGCTCCTTGGCCTATCCCTAGGACTCAAATCACTTCTGAATCCTCTCTCCCTCCCCCTGCATGGGAGGGCATAGGGCACCAAGGGTGGACCTCTGCAAAGCTGTCTACAAAGACTTCAGGTCTCTCCTCTTCTAGGCACAATGTCCACCAGTAAAACCCCCAGGTCTCATTTATTCTGGGAGCTGGCCCTTTTACTCTTTACCTGCACTGAACACCGGCTGCAAGCTGTGATGAGCTAAGCAGTCTTACCTTTCTTGATATTCAGTTTTCAAGTCCTGTTGATTTTAATTCTACTGTGCCTCGATGATGCTGTGAGGAAGGTGGAAAAACCTATAGGACCTTGACCAATTTGGCCCAGTAGGAAAATTTTCTCCCCGATCCCAAAACAGGCAATCAGTCAGATCTGTGGCATCCTGGAAAGCACAGCTCCTGTGGTACAATTAAGGGGAGGGAGGGCAGGGCAGGTGATGGGGCAAGAGGCTTTTGAAAAGCCCGGGAGAGTTTAAAGGGGGGGGAGTAAGGGGAAGTACATGAGAGCCATCTCGAACTAGTGGGAAGACCAAGTATCTCAGGTGAGGGGTGTCCAGTCCCCGTCTTTCCAAGCATGTGTTCCCTGCCCTCAGCACTGTATCACATCCCATGGCTTCCTTTTCATCCACTGCTGTCTGGTCAATATCTGCTCCCATTGATGTAGGAGAGGGGGCATGTTCGGGGTTAAACTCTAATAGACATATAGGCTATCACGTACACAAGGTAAACATGCACACACCTGCACAAATCCCTACCCCAAAATATCCACCATACAAGTGTAAGTTTTCCTAAAATTCATTCTCTTTTGTTTCTTTTGGCAAGAATTACTGAGTTCAGTGGTTCCAATTAACGATTTGGCATCTCCAATGACAAAATATAGCTCTTTTAGTGCAATTCATTTTACATTACATGATTTAGAGCAAATGAATTTTGCAGATCCAACTTAGTCGTTAGATGAGAAGCAATATGGAATGACCAGAATGTTAGATGAAGGAAGTCTCTTCTTAAAACACGTCCATGATGAAAATTTTTCAGTGATAATTCACCAGCGAGAGAAAAATATGCACTGTACCTTTAAACCAATGGCTCAGATTTGTCTGAAGTACATTGTCTATATCAGAATTAAGGGCCTAATCTGCCAAACCCATGTAGGAGTAACTTGCTTGCCTGCATATATGTTTTGAGGATTGGGTCCTTTCATTATAAGTATGTTGGAACAGAGACTTTTGTCTTACTTTTATGTTGCTACAGGACCAATAATCATTAAATCTGATTGGGATGGCTCTGAACTAAAATCTGAGACCTAAATCTTAGTAGGTTTGTGCTGTCTTTGCTGTACCGGTTCTGAATAAGCAGAGGACTTCTAAGGACAAATATGTCTTAGCTTTAACCCAGAGTGAGTCATCTCTAGGGTTGTGGTTGGGGAGATAGTCCAGTCTCCTTGACCAGCCAGTCCTGGGTCTCTGCTGAGATTGCCAATGAGGTTGCCATAAAGTGCCAGTGTAGGTTGTGATGTGGATGTCAATCCTTTGGGAACTGATCTGAGATCACCAAACTCATGTCGCATAAATCCCTGATCATCAGATGGGAACAACTTTCCGCTTTGGTTATTTTTCATATGCTGTTCGGATTTGGAAAACTTTGGCACATTAAATATTCTCAACATTAGAAAAGGCCCTATGGGTCAATAAGGGAGGACACTAAATTGTCCTTCATTTTTATAAATACGAGTGTTGAGATCCTAGATCAGTTACTACACAGAAACATGGACTCAGTTGACTACAGACAATACATTAGAAAGTTATAATGAGGTAACATCAAGTAATATCTAGTTAGTAGACAGACGGATTTATGCTGCAGCTGTTATGCATGTGCAACTCCCATTAATATCAATGGAAGCCACCTGTGTGACAACTGCAGGATTGGGCCCAGAGACTTCAATCTCCATTATTACTAGTCATTTCCAGACTGCAAACACAAGCATTCTTCCCTCCAAAAGACACATTTTCTGTAGCTGTTTCAATCCTTAGTTCAAGACACACTTTGTTCAACCTCCTGTCCAGAAAATATTCATTCTAAAGTGTTTTAAAAAATGAAACAGGAGAAGATTTTTTTTTGGCTGTTGACCAATAAGAGAAAGTGAGCTAAATTAATTTGAGTAACAAATTGTGTTAAGGGGGGAGCTGATAGATAAGCAGTCATGAGAAATCTATCTAGAGGGAGGACAAACGAGCACAACTTGACTTTCATGTAACCCTTAATCTATTTATAGGAGGAGGAATCGGGAAATGAAGTACCTCTCAACAGCAGTTTAAGTCAACAACTAAAATTAATTGCCTTCACTTCCAAACTACAGTACTTGTGCAGACTGCACATGAACAGCCAATCACTCCTAGAAGCTGGCAAAAGGTTGACAAAGCAGCCTTCCCTTGGAAAAGTTATTTACCGGGCATTACATCCTTCTATAAGCCACCTATTTAACAGAAAGTAGAAAGGACTCTTGAATTTTGGAAGACGCTTTCATATTATGCAGTAGCCTGTACAGTTTTGCCTTTGCAACTTGATTGCATTAAAGGCAAATACCTATCTAATGTTAATGCAATGATATAATTGCATGGCTGGGCACTGAAACGTCAGGAAATGCCAAAGTTAAGATTGACCATATAGCCCTAACTTTCCCGATTGTGCACAGACATCATGTAACAGGGCCAAATCCTGCCTCCCATTCCACTTCTTTACACCCTCCTGTCTGGTGTGAGATTCTGTGAACATATAACTCCCGTGCTTAAGTCTGACATGGGATACAGGTAGCTGGAGGATTGGCCTTTCACTGGGTACCCCGTTACAGCAGTTAGACTCACCTGGAGGACGCTTAGTTGCTTTTGTTAAACTTCTGTGACTTGTGAAGGACTTTCTCAATTATAGGTCCCCAGCCTTTGAGTTTGACTTTCTGAGATGGCTTAATTGAACTAGAGCAGGGGGTCGGCAACCTTTCAGAAGTGGTGTGCTGAGTCTTCATTCATTCACTCTGATGTAAGGTTTCGCGTGCCAGAAATACATTTTAATGTTCTTAGAAGGTCTCTTTCTATAAGTCTATAATATATAACTAAACTATTGTATGTAAAGTAAATAAGGTTTTTAAAATGTTTAAGACGCTTCATTTAAAATTAAATAAAATGCAGAGCCCCCTGGACCAGTGGCCAGGACCCGGCAGTGTGAGTGCCACTGAAAATCAGCTCGTGTGCCGACTTCGGCACCCGTGACATAGGTTGCCTACCCCTGAACTAGAGCTTAGTGAGCTATAGGGAAGAATGTAAGGTCTCGTGCTTGATCTTGTAAATTTTATTCATGCATGTAGTTCCATTATCTTCAGCAGAACTACTCTCATAAATAGGGATGTGCCTCCTTGGGTCCCCATTTATTTTGGTGTCATTTTTGTATATATTGTCATATTTTGAACTGAGTTTGGGGGCAAATTTGATTTTTTTATTTTTAACCCATTGTGTGGTTTTATGGAATAACCTTTCTTTAATTCTGTAAATTAACACTTAGTTGCTATAGTAATAGGTATTTTTGTCAGTAAATAACTCCTTTTTAAAAAAGAAATTCTGTGTGTCTTAGCCAAAAGTCTAACAAACAAAAGACCAGAATTCTAATCCTGGTGCTGATACTTAATTGCTGTGTAACCTTGGTTAAGTCACTTAACTCCTTTGTGCTTCATTTTTTCCCATCTTGAATATGAGACTGTGGTCCTACCAGTACTGTTCTGATCACTTTGAGCCTAATTCTTCACTGCCTTGTACAATGTGTAGTTATTTACATCTGGGTAAAGTGGTTGCAGAATGCTACCATTCTGACTGCTGTAGCAATTTAACCAAGGTGTAAGGCATTGAGAAAAAGTCTCTAAGTTAGCCCTAGCATACCTTAGAACTACTAAGTAACTCTTAAATTCACACTAGATAGTGGGATGTATGTGAATATTTATGTGAAGCTTTGCATTCCATCCAATTGTTTGTAAATATTCTATACAACTCATCTGTTTTTATGTATTAATTTGTATCTGTTCATTTATTTTTGGTAACAACCTGTTTTATGGAAATATTTTAATAAAAATCTGTGAATATGAGGAAAAGTAGAGCATAATACAGATGTACAAACAAACACTCAATGCGTGCCTCTGAGGAAAAAAGTGTACATAGAATTCACACATCATCTAAATAGAGAAACATATAAAATAGCAACTTTGAATGTATAAAGAATATAAATAAAGGG
The DNA here is from genome assembly GCF_020497125.1 of Mauremys mutica. NCBI lineage: Eukaryota > Metazoa > Chordata > Testudines > Geoemydidae > Mauremys > Mauremys mutica. The sequence continues at coordinate 120,764,693 of NC_059072.1, read as the reverse complement.
AAAAACAGAATCTCTAGTTACGGTCCTATTCTTTTTTTCCTTCCTGGCTTTCGGTGATGGTTCTGCCACTGAGGTAGCTGGAGCACTGCTTCATACCATAAAAAAGGAGAAAATAAAATCGAAGTGAAAAAACTGGAAGTTAATTGTATAGTTCTTTCTCTGTAGGGACTTCTGCCTGCTCTTGTGCAACAGGCAGTATAGCAAACTTTCCAGCAGAGGGATCCAAATCAGCAAGATGGGTAGAGCCCTGCGCAGATACAAAATGTGTATCTGTATCCGATCTGAAAACATGGTCCGTGGATATAAAGCAAATATCTGCAGATTTGCATGGCTTTGAAGATGGGCCTGTAGCCTGTCTGAACAGCCTGGCCGCAACAGCACTGGAATGAGGGGCGCTTCAAAAGTTCTGTCGGCAGTGTGTCATTTCTCTCTCTTAGTTTATCAGTCTGGCTATCTGTAAAATGGGTGTGACAACACTTTCCAGCTTTGCTCTGGTGCAATGGGACTTCTTTAATCTTTGTAGAGCACTTTGAGATCCTTTATGAAATGTGCTCTGTTCCAGGTATTATTTTTACTTTTATCTAGTCATTTGAAATAGTTAATAATATCCTCTGCTGTTTCACTGGTTGATACAGTTACTGAAAACTTAGAGATATTTCATAAGGAGGACATAGATCATCCCTTAGCTAGGAAAAACACTTAGAGGACAGGAAAGGGCCAGAATTTCTTGTGGATTATCCTGGTATGTGTGCAGGGGGATTGGAGTAGTGGAAGACGAGACTGGCTTGCCACAACTCTGGAAATAATTGGAGCTTTGGCCCACAAAATTTGCAGATCCTACGGAATCTACCTGAAGCCAAAATTGTCCATGTAGAAGGGTTTTGCTTCCAAATGGCTCCATTGCAGCATAGCTCCAATGGAATACTCTACTGGAACCTTCCCTGGTCCCTTAAACCTTCTGTTTCAGGCTGTCCCGCATCCTTATGCAGATTCCCAAAGGGGCTCTGGAGAGGTGCAAGACTAGAAGGAGTGATGCCTCAGAGGTAACATTTCTCCTTCTTTCCACTGGGGGGTTGGGGAGGGAAGTTTTGAAGTTCCAGGTTAAGGTTTTTTTAAAATGCAACAATGTTATCAAAATACAAGTCAGGAAGAGTTGCTGAAATGTTGGCTCCTATTATTTTAACATCTCAGTTTATGAGCTTCGGTGTGACAGAATTCCACCTGGAATTTAAATAGTTACAGAAGGAAAATGACACACAACCTTGAAGATTAAGGGAAGGAGAGTTTTGGAACACAATGGCAAACTTTGTGATGAAATGCCAAAGCTGTTTACACTTCAGAAAGGATTTTTGACAAAGTTCCACATTCAAGGTTGTAAATAATGTTTTGGGTGCAGGAGTCATGGAATAAGTAGAAAGTTGGCTTAGGAATTAAAGATGAACAGGAAAACAAAGAAAAGAGTGATACTAGATGGATTATACTATAATAGGAAGAATTGTGAATATGACTAGAAACTAATGTAGCAAGATACAAAAGATTAAGACCGTAATCAAGGCTAATAGATGTCAAAGACAGTGCCGCACAGATAAACACAGTCTGAGTCCTTCAGCATGTCTGTATTACATAAGTCAATGTGTGCCTTGAAATACGAAGCATGACAATAAAATAGGGAAGTCAAGAGTACAGGTGGATGAGTGTTATGTGTAAAATAAATCTATTTGAACCTTAGCCCAGAATTTAGACTGAACACACATGCAACATTTATGAGCTTCAAAAAATTAGGTACACTTTTTATTTCTAGGGTCATCATAGTGATGGAAAAGCAAATGGACTATAGTCATCCGTGGCGCAAGGGATGAATCTGGCCCATCAAAGGAGAGAGATCCAAAAGAGAGGAAGAAAGTTCCATTGGTTAAGGCACTAGCCTAGGACTTTGGGTGCTCAACCGTGCTCCACCATAGGTTTCTTGTGTGATCTCAGGCAGCTCACATACTCTCTCTGTGCCTGAGCTTCCCATCTGTAAAATGGGAATAGTAGCATTTCCCTACTTTACAGGGATGTTGTAAAAATAAATACACCAAAGATTGTGAAGCACTCTGATACTGCTGTGATGGGCACCATCTAGACAGACAGAATCCTGTGCCAACTAATATATACACACAGAAATCCTCTGCCACATCAGGACATAGTTCCCCAAAAAGCTCAAATCAGATTATTAAATTGATAATACTGCTTAATCTTAGCCAAAAGATTGGGAAGTTTCATCTGCTTCTATACTTCCTGATTTTGGTGCTTTCTAATGACTGCAAATACCATCCGATAAAAAATTAGATGTAAACCTGAACAATATGCACTGTAGCTGGCGTGGGATGGATCAGGGAGTGAGCTTGTGCTCACTGTGTGGAGGGAGAGGAGAGTGAGGTTCATAGGAATGGGGTAGATTCTGAAGCGCATTTGCCCTGCATCTGCACAGCTCCAGTGTCAGGGTCTAGCCCTTAGGGATTAATTTAGCAAACATAAAATCCTCGGGTTTGGAAAAGATAATTAAATAAACCTGGAAATAAGGACAATTTTTAACAATAATAAAGAAGACAGAATTGGGCAGAGAGTTGAAAAAAAAGAGATTTTCTTAACAATAACCAAGAATTTGAAACAATCATTGGGTACATTTATACCCTCTGTGACTATTTGTGTCTCTTTGTTAATTTGATTTTAAGCCTTTCATGCCAGGGATTGTGTTTTATAACACCTATCTGTGTGTGTTTTCAGGGACTACCACAACAGGGCTATAATTCTGATTGCAGCTTTAGGCAACATAAAGTGTGCAAAATATTAAAGGCATAAAACTGCTAAAAAATCATGCAATTTCACATAGTGCTGTGAACATTAAAATGAGCCCATTTCTGGGAATGTCTGAGGTATTAGAATTTCTAGAGTGAAAATGGGTTTGCACTGAAAACATGTAGAAATTAACTTCTTTTCATTGGAAAAACCAGCCATTTGAAAGAAATATCGTAGAAAAGCGAAGTCTGGGAGATGTAAAATTGCACAATACAGAGTTGCACTGATTTTCACAAGGAATTCTGTGCAACAAAATTTTGAATTTCACTCAGCTCTAGTTTGAGACCAAAATGATGTAGCCTGATTCTGATATGATTTTCAGTGGCGTAAACTGGAAGTATTGGCCTTGATGTCAGTTGTTACACTGGTGTAAAACGTGTGTAAGTGAAGTAAGAATCAGACCAATGCATTTTATATCTCTGTAATTGAGATCAAAGTAACAGAGATGTGACCCTAGCAACTTTAAAAAAAACAAACAAGGAGTCCTTGTGGCACCTTAGAGACTAACAAATTTATTTGGGCATAAGCTTTCGTGGGCTAGAACCCACTTCATCAGATGTATGAAGTAAAAGAAACAAGAGCCAGTATAAATACATGAAAAGATGTGGGTTGCTTTACCAAGTGTTAAGTCAGTCTAATGTGATTAATCAATTAACAGCAGGATACCAAGGGAGGAGAAATAACTTTTGAAGTGGTAAGAGAGTGGCTCATTACAGACAGTTGACAAGAAGGTGTGAGTAACAGTAGGGAGAAATTAGTATTGGGGAAATTAAGTTTAGGTTTTGTAATGACCCAACCACTCCCAGTCTTTATTCAGGCCTAATCTGATGGTATCTAGTTTGCAAATTAAATTCAGTTCTGCAGCTTCATGTTGGAGTCTGTTTTTGAAGTTTTTTTGTTGAAGAATTGCCACTTTGAAGTCTGTTATTGAGTGCCCAGAGAGATTGAATTGCTCTCCTACTGGTCTCCTTACGCCCCTACTCGACTTGTGCTACACTGTTGAGATCTTCATCATCTGGACCCATGGGAAGGAGGCCCTTGAGAAATTCCACCAAAATTTCAATGATGTCCACCCTACCATCAACCTCAGCCTGGACCAGTCCACACAAGAGGTCCACTTCCTAGACATTATAGTGCTAATAAGCGATGGTCACATAAACACCACCCTATACCGGAAACCTACTGACCACTATACTTACCTACATGCCTCCAGCTTTCATCCAGACCACATCACACAATCCATTGTCTACAGCCAAGCTTTAAGATACAACCGCGTTTGCTCCGATCCCTCAGACAGAGACAAACACCTACAGAATCTCTATCAAGCGTTCTTAAAACTGCAATACCCACCTGGTGAAGTGAAGAAACAGATTGACAGAGCCAGAAGAGTACTGAGAAGTCATCTACTACAAGACAGGCCCAACAAAGAAAGTAACAGAATTCCACTAATTCCCCAACTAAAACCTCTCCAGCGCATCAGCAAAGATCTAAAACCTATCCCTCTCTTACCACTTCAAAAGTTATTTCTCCTCCCTTGGTATCCTGCTGTTAATTGATTTATCTCGTTAGACTGACTTAACACTTGGTAAAGCAATCCACATCCTTTCATGTATTTATACCTGCTCCTGTATCTTTTACTTCATGCATCTGATGAGGTGGGTTCTAGCCCACGAAAGCTTATGCCCAAATAAATTTGTTAGTCTCTAAGGTGCCACAAAGACTCCTCGGTTTTTTTGCTGATACAGACTAACATGGCTACCACTGAAACCTAGCAACTTTCAGTTAAGGTATAAAGGAGGCCTCTACAGAGTGGATTTTCAGGGCTCAGAGCCCAGTTTTGTTTGAGGCGGCACTGACTCCATTTATACGTAGGTTTGGCAGAATTTGTTTTTTAATTTTTTGTAATTTTGACCATTTATACTGATGTTTATTTTTTTATCTTTGCAGTTGCAGGAAATTAAGGGAAGGCTGGGTTGGGCTAGGGTTAGTGCAGTGCTGACATTGGGGCTCCAGGGGGCTCCTTGTGTGGCTGAGGGGCCCAGGACACCAGGGTGCTAGGTGAGGAGGAGGAGGCTGCGGTTCTGGCCTGGTGGAGCAGAGACCCCCTAGCCAGGCTGCAAGGAGGAGGATGAGCCCTCAGCCACAGAGGAGACCACTTAGCTGCTGAACAGGTCCTGCCCTCACACTCTCAGCTGGTGAGTGAGTGAGTAAGTGAATGGGGCTGTGCTAGTGGAGCTGCCGAGGTGGGGCGGGTAACACCGATTCCTGCAGGCACCAGGTGCAGGGAAGGCTGCAGTCCTGGCGGGGCAGAGCAGAGACCCTTGGACAGGACTGCAAGGAGTAGGAGGAGGTCGAGACCCCAGCTGTGGGGGAGGTCACCCTGCTGCTGACTGATTCCATCCCGGTGCGGGGAAGCTTAGCAGCAGAGTTGCCTTTCCCTGTGACCAGGGGCTTATTGTCCTCACAGCCCTGGCTGGGGGCGGTCTCTGCTCTGCCTTGCCAGGACTTCAGCCTTCTCGGCACCTTGGGCCTGCAGGGATCCTGTGTCACTGGCCCCATGGCCGTGTGGGAAACCCTCTGCAGCTCTGCTGTCATGGCCCTGTTCACTCACTCATCAGCCCAGAATACCGGGGCCAGCCCCAGGGCAGGAACTGTTCCCTCACTCCTATGCCAGCAGGGGTGCAGAGGGTGCAGGGGTGCAGCATTGGCTGCAGGGCTAGTGACACCTGATCCCTGCAGGCATGAGGGGTGTGGGGAGGCTCCACTCTCGCCCATTGTTACTAATGGAGATTTTTTCATCAATTTCAGTGTCAGGCGAAATTGACGGTTATTGATGTCTATTGATTTAAATCAAATCCTGCCAAGTATATCTATTTAGTAGAATAAGACAGGCCTTCCAATCTGTTACGCAGCATAATAGTGCAGCTACAGTATTACTGTAAGGCCTTCTGGCTAGCTGTTTTAAATAATGCTTTACAGTAAGGTATCATTTATAAATACGTCGTCATTAATAAAGCATGGCAATTTGTAGCATGCATAAAAATTATTTATATTCATGTGCTAACCAAGCACATAGATTTAATAATATTGACGTCTTCTAACATGCGTTGTAACAGCTTGTCACAGCATCATCTGTTAAGCATTTCTTACTAATGCATTTCATACCATGCCTTATAATAATTTGTTAAAGGATGCAGCTGCATCTATTAAGCCTTTCATAAATATGAATAGCACATTTTCTAAAATGGCACCATATATTGAATTATTACTGGATATTCTAACTAGAAGCAGAATTTCTTTTTTTAACTTGGACAGAAACCCAGTCTTCACATGATGTACAGTAGGAAGCTGGCTCAGTGTACTACAGTTTACTGTGCTGTTGCACCATGTAATTTGGGCATCTCAAATTAACAGTAGCAGGGGGTAACTTCATTCAGCGGTCAGAGACGGAGGTACAGAAGTGCATCAGGGCCCGGACTAGAGCTGGATAGCTGTGTTAGTATAAGGCTGGTTAACCCCGTGGGCCTTGATCCTGCAAATTGAAGGTTCTGTAAGGTTCTTGTGGGGATTTCACAAAGGGGCGTGAGCCTGGCTTACTCTTACATACACATGGAGTAGGCCATGGAGCCTGCTCCCCAAACCTTGTGGATCCTATGCTCTATGTGTTGCAGACTGGGGTCCCCCCTCCCTATAGACCACTTTGTGAAGATGCTTATGAAGTGTGAGGCAGCTCTAGCAACTTTCATCATTCACTGCCTCCTGAAAAGCTAGCCAACAGTCAGACAGCGATGAGGTGTACTTTCCTAACAAGGTTTTCTCTTACGGCTCTCGGGTACCAGGACCTAGGCATTTTGCAATAGCTACTGAGGAGGCAGATGAAATTTTTCTTTACAGAGAAAAAATAATGCAATTAACTAATGACTATATAGTATTTACTTTGTACATAGCATTCTTCCTCTGTGGCAGGCTCCCTTCTGCTCCCTTTCAGGTCATCCGCAAAAACTTCCATTGATTTCAGCAGGAGCCAGGCCCTGAATGCTAAATTAGTGCAAGTTATGCTATTTTGCTGCTTCCACCCATGGCCAGATCTACAAAGGTGTTTTGGTGCTTAAAGATGCAGATAGGCACCTACTGGGCTTGAGAAAGTGCCTAACTCCCCTTGAATATCAGTGGGTGTTTGGGGCCTAAACTGCTTAGGAGCTGTTTGTAAATCCCACTAGGCGTTTGTAAATCTGGCTCCCAGAGTATAACCTACAACACGACTTATGTCCCCACTGGGTTAGGGGTAGAGTGAGGTTCCCATGGAACTGACAGCTGCCTACACCAGCTCCGACGTAGGACCCTCGCCTTTAGCCATGCTGCAGTGGCATTGTGTACTGCACCTACTGTGCACAGACTTACAGCGTGCGAGGTTGTGCTTCGTGCCAGTTTCTCTTTTGATTTGCCCCTTATTTTTGTCAGAGTACTACCTCTCTACATTTTCCCTTCTGTGAGTTAATCTAAAAAACGTGGCTCCCTACAATGTTGTTGGAGATTAAATTCTTAATTATGAATTTCCTTGCTATTATGAGTTTGCCTCAGATCCTTAACACGTCATTTTATCCTTAACATGTCATTTTATGTCAATTTCCATGCTATTTTTATTCATTAGTCATGGGCTATCATTTTTCGATATAATTACTGTAATTTCATCAAGTGACATAATTACAGTAAATACTTTGAGTAATTATCAGTCATACAGAAAAAGGTATCTGGAGGTGTAATAATGTCATATGATAACATATTTGTGATGTGAAAGACAAATGATGATGACATATTTAGCGCATGTAATTAATGACATAACAGCATTCCATATTTACAATGGTTAAGGATAGTGACATAAAATAATTTGCAGTGACATCATCTGTTGGTAATGATTACAGGAAATTGTACAATGTATGTGCAGCACCCAGGTATGGCAGTTCAATGGCTCTGGTCTTTTTTAAAAAATCCTATCTCAAAATTGTAGCAAGAAATATGGCCTGAGCTAATGGCCCATTGAGGTCAATGGAAAGATTCTCACTCACTTAAGTGGGGGGTGGATTGGGCCCATAATCCTTTTTTGTGGAATAAATATCTGCCATTTATAGTGACAGTGGAGAGAATGTTGTAGACATTAAAAGTGAAAAATAAACATGAACTGAAATGTGCTTTAGAAGGCTGTTGTGGAACAGGCCATTATAGCAGTGGTTCTCAACCTATTTACCATTATGGGCCACATATGTATTATGTGGGCCGCATCTACACAATATATATGTATGGCCCTGAGGCTGTCACATAGCCCCAGCTGTGTGCCGATTGGGCCGTGGGCCACTACATTATAGTCATAATATAATACACATGTGCCTGAGAATGTGATCCACAAAAACCGGCATGCTAGGCAGGGAGTTCCTAAGCTAGCCAATTGGAAAGGCTGACAAGAGGTTCTGTGTCCTAAGCCCCTCTCCTCTGTCAGAGATAGGCATCTAAGGATGGCATCTATCTTTGCTAGCGATTTACCAATGGGAAACCATCTCCTGGATTCAGGCAGCCATTTCTTGCAAGGAGTTAGACTTATAGTCTTTAGCTCTGTGGTTAGGATACTCATTGGGGTATGAGACACCCCAGTTCAGTCCTCCCCCTCGACCTGATGAGAAGGGATTTTAACAGGGTTTCTCCAGCTTTCAGGCAAGTATCACTTTCTTTTGGCCCAATTAATATTTATTTAATACAAATTGGAACAACTTCAGTAGATGAGATGGAGAGCCCCCACATCAGAATATCCCAGTCTAGTCATTAAGGCACTCACCTAAGGGGTGAGAGACCCCTGTTCAAATCTTTTCTCCTTATCAGGCAGAGGGGGGAATTGAATTGGGGTCTCACACATCCTGGGTGCGTACGTTTATCACCGGGATAAAGGGATGTGTTCCTTCCTCATCCTTACCCCCCACCCTTAGCCATTGTGTGTGGAATCATAGAAGTGTAGGGTTAGACGGGACCACAAGGGACCAAGATTCAGGATTTGTTGTGTCTAAACCATCCAAGACGGATGGCTATCCAGCCTCTTTTTTGAAAACCTCCAGTGAAGGACAGTCCATGAGTTAGGGATGCTCTGAGTATGCTTACCAGATCGGTCTCCACTGGCAAGATAGGTGCCTATCTCCACCTGATTTGAGGATCGCACTGGGGATTAGATGGCTGAGGCAGCAGTGCATGTGCCCAGAGGAAGGAATTTAAGCACCTAGGGAACTTGTAGAGTAAAAAAATTAGATACTGAATGTGTTTTTAGGTGCCTACAGGGTTAGGTGGCAATCAAGGGAGGATTTTGTGGATTGCAGGTGTGACTAGATCACCCAGATTTAGGTGCTTAAGTACCTTTGTGCATCTGGGTCACAGTGTCTCTTTATAGGAAATCAATGTAAATCAATGTGATTTCCCTGCAGAACTGTAAAACCACTGGGATAGGCAGGACTGTATGCAGCCATGATCATTGCAACATGACATAAATGTCACATGGAACATAACCAAACCAATTAGTATTTAGAGAGGAAAGTAATTAATTCCTAGTGAGGCCTAGCACTTGTATTTTTGCAGCTCTTATTCTGCTAAAAACAAGATTAACTCTATGCCACGATATTTGGGATTGTCCAGTGCTAATATGAAACTCAGAACCTAAACTTGGGTGTTATGAACCAAAAACACTTTTCAGATTGCCTTTAAATTGTAGAGATTTTATAGAAATGTCTGTGTATCTTGATTTTGTCAAGTCCCACATCACCATGGCACCTACCTATGATATTTCCCATAGTCTGTATGTGTGTGGATAAATGAAATCCAGGCCATTATAGTTTTTAGAGAATGAATTACTGCTTGATTTTAAAAACTGTGCAGCTTTGTAGAGGTATTACTAAATCTGTTTTCAAAACCTTACACCAAACTGTTGGAATTTGCCAGCAAATCCAAAGACTTACAAACTTGCAAATAAGATGCTTAAGAAAGAAGACTTGCCAGTAACACGACACAGAGTCAAGCTAATTCAAAGTGATTCAAACGAGAGATGATTTTTTTAGGACATCACTGGCCAGTTCTATATCCTAAATCTGATTGACATATAATACTACTAGGCTGAATGAAGAAGTTTTGCACATATTTTTACTTTAAAGAGCAATTGCTACGGGTAACGCTAGTTCGTTACAATGTGGAGACATGCCAAACTGTTGAAAATTAGATTGGATAGCTATCTTATGCTTCAAGGTCTGTGGACTTGGTGGATAATTAAGCATTCCTGACACTTTCACATGGTGCCATAAACTCACGGGTTGGAGAAATTACAAACGTTCAGGTTCTGATCCTGTTTCTCACAAGGTTTTGATTAAATTGGAATTTGCAAAGCAAGGTGCCTCACAAATTCATTAATAGAACTGGTTAGAAAATCTCAACATTTCAGTTGCAAATGGACATTTTCCATAGAAAAGGTTTTTTTGTTTTTCAACCAGTTCTACTAATTGTTCAAAAATATCCTTAAAACCCAATCAGGTGCCATGCCAACAAGATATACTGATATTTATCACTCTGGAGCTCCTAGAGCAATGGTTCTCCAAACTTATTCTTTCTGCAAAAACTTCATAAGAGAAGGAGTTTCTCACGCAACAGTTGTTATCGTATTGTGAGGACAACAGCAAAAAAATCAATTTTGGGCAGTGGGAAAACTTCCTGAATCCTACTCATTGTCTAATCTCACTATTTATTTACTCAGTTCTCTAATAAAAGGGCACTCGGCCAAAGCTCGGGGCAGCCTAGATTTTCTTTACAATATTTGGCTAATCAGGCCAGTCAGTCGCCCCCAAATCAAGTACACCAGATACAACATAGATGTAACCGTATTTCATTTAGAGCCCATCCTCCCACACACAAAAATCTCACCAGGATCCCTTACACGCTGCTACCAATCACCTGTCTCCTTGCAAGCAAGGGAGGAAAAAATGCATATACAGAGCACTCACCTTCACCGGGATCACATGACAATTGAAAAAAAGAGAGAGAGTGAAAGAAATAAAAATAACAGGCTTAATCCTATTTTACTTGGGCAAAACTTTCATTGACATCAGAGTATTTTACCTGAGTTAGAACTGCAAGTTCAGGCCTATTATTATAGACTATGTATATGACTATATCATTTAACTCAAACAGTATTTATGGTATAATATGAAGCCATCTTTTCAACAATGGTTTTTCCATTGTCATGCTACTGTATTTTAACTGCTTGTGCAATTCAAATTTTAACTTTGCCTTTTAAAAATGTTTGTATGGCTCATTTGTATTTGGTCATTCTATGCAAACCTAATAGCTCTTTCTCTGTTTTCAGTCATGCTAGTGTATATCAGGAGTACTGCCACATATAACTGAGAGCTGAATATGGCCCCTTGTCTCTAAGGAGTTATTTGCTCCAGTATGCTATATGTCAGTGCATCACAGCTTAATGCAGCAAGTACACTGAATGGCTCATGATATGACAACACAGAACATTTGATAGTATAAGTGTCTTACAGATACTGCGTATTGGCATAGGAAGTAATTATGAGGGGGTCACAGAATAGGTGACAGGCATGAAATCAGAAACACAGAAATACAATTCAGATTCCTTCTCCACATTATTGCTTACTCGTGCCCACAACATATATATATATTTATAAATTATTCTCCAGTACGGGGTGGTATGCAGTACCCATTCATTCCCCTAAGACACTTACCAAATGTATAACTTCTTAAATTTATGCAGCCTCTGTTGAGCCAAACGGAAATGTTAGCATTTGTTTCTAGTACACGGTACTAAGTCCTCTAAACCCACAGTCCATAGAATAGCTACGACCATTTTTTAAAAAAAAGATACTACCATATTTTTGTAGGAATCCTACAGAAATGAAATAATAGATGAATGGCTCAGGAGGCATACAAAAGAATAGCACAAGCATACCGGGACAAAATCGGAAAGACTAAGGCACCAAATGAGTTACACCTAACAAAGGCCTGAAGAGGCAAAAAGAAGAGATTGTGTTAATATATTACGAGGAAGAGAAAGACAAAGGACAGTGCAAATTGGAGGATTGGTCTGAAATCAAAAAGACAAAATTCAGTAATGACAAGTGCAAAATACTTCGCTTAGGAAGGAAAAATCAAATGCGCAACTATAAAATTGGGAATAATTGGCTAGTGGCAGTATGCTGAAAAGAACTGGGAAGTTATAGTAGATCACAACTTGAATATGAGGCCTGGTCTACACTACGCGTTTAAACCGGTTTTATGGGCGTTAAACCGATTTAACGCCACACCCGTCCACACTAAGAGGCCCTTTATTTCGATATAAAGGGCTCTTTAAACCGGTTTCTGTACTCCTCCCCGACGAGAGGAGTAGCGCTAATATCGGGATTAACATATCGGATTAGGGTTAGTGTGGCCGCAAATCGACGGTATTGGCCTCTGGGCGGTATCCCACAGTGCACCAGTGACCACTCTGGACAGCAATCTGAACTCGGATGCAGTGGCCAGGTAGACAGGAAAAGCCCCGCAAACTTTTGAATATCATTTCCTGCTTGCTCAGCGTGGAGCTCTGATCTGCACGGATGGCGATGCAGTCCCAAATCCAAAAAGAGCTCCAGCATGGACCGTACGGATGTGATCGCTGTATGGGCAGGCAAATCTGTTCTATCAGAGCTCCGTTACAGATGACGAAATTCCAAAGCATTTTTAAAAAATCTCCAGACAGAGGCCACAGCAGGGACTCAGCACACTGCTGCGTGACAAACGTAACGGAAAGCCAAAGACTAAAATGGACGCTCATGGAGGGAGGGAGTGGGGACGGAGGACTCAAGCTATCCCACAGTTCCTGCAGTCTCCGAAAAGCATTTGCATTCTTGGCTGAGCTCCCAATGCCTGTAGTGTCAAACCCATTGTCCGCGGTGGTTCAGGGCATAGCTCGTCAATTTACCCCACCCCCACCCCCAGGAGGAAAAGGGAAAAAAATCGTCTCTTGACTCTTTTAAATGTCACCCTATGTCTAATGAATGCTGCTGGTAGACCCGATGCTGCGGCACTGAACTGTAGCATCCTCGCCCTCCCTCCTTGGTGGTTGATGGTGCAATATGGCTGATATCTGTCGTCATCATCAGCCTTGGGGCAGATGGTTCAGTGCAGAAGGACTGGTACCCATCGTCATCATCAGACCATAAGTGCTCCTGGCTGGACTCCTGGTCATTCCCAGTAGATGGTACAGAATGGCTGGTAACCATCTTCATCGTAGCAACAGGGGGCTGAGCTCCATCAGCCCCCGCCCTTCATGTGTAAAGAAAAGATTCTGTACTGCCTGGACTATCATAGCAGCGGGATGCTGGGCTCCTCTCCCCCACACTGCTTAATGTCCTGTCTGGACTATCATAGCAGCTGGAGGCTGCCTTCCACTCATTTCATCTCACTAACAAGTCACTGTTTCTTATTCCTGCATTCTTTATTACTTCAGCACACAAGTCGGGGACACTGCAACGGTAGCCCAGGAAGGCTGGGAGAGGAGGGAAGCAACAGGTGGGGTTGTTGCAGGAGCATCCCCTGTGAATGGCATGCAGCTCATCATTTCTGCGGGATCTGACACAGAGCAGCTGTGCTCTCTGTTTCTTTGATACACTGGGTATCTAGTACAGTTGCCCCATATTCTAGGCGGGACTGATTCTATTTTTAGATACCATAAAGAAGGGAGTGACTTAGGGAATCACTCCCAATTTTTGTCTTTTGCCCCCCTGGCCGATTTCAGCCAGGGGCACCTATGACAGCAGCAGATGGTACAGCACAGAAAGACTGGTAACCGTCATCTCATTGCCAATTTACAATGGCATGGTAGACGGTACAGAACAGCTGACAACCATCTCTGCTGTCATGCAAAAGCAAATGGATGCTGCTGTGTAGCGCTGCTGAATCGCCTCTGTCAGCGGCATCTAGTACACATACGGTGACAGTGACAAAAGGCAAAGCAGACTCCATGCTTGCCATGCTATGGCATCTGCCAGGGCAATCCAGGGGAAAAGGGCGCGAAATGCTTGTCTGCCGTTGCTTTCCCGGAGGAAGGAGTGACTGACGACATTTACCCAGAACCACCCACGACAATGATTTTTGCCCTATCAGGCACTGGGCTCTCAACCCATAATTCCAAGGGGCGGGGGAGACTGCGGGAATTATGGGATAGCTACGGAATAGCTACCCACAATGCAACGCTCCAGAAATCGACGCTAGCCTCGGACCGTGGATGCACACCACCGAATTAATGTGCTTAGTGTGGCCGCGTGCACTCAATTTTAAACAATCTGTTTTACTAAACCGGTTTATGTAAATTCAGAATAATCCTGTAGTGTAGACGTATCCTGAGACAACAGTGTGATGCAGTTGTGAAAAAGGCTAATATGATTCTGGGGTTTATTAACAGAAGTGTTGTCTGTAAGACGTGGGAGATAATTGTCCCTCTCTATTCACCACTGGTGAGGCATCAGCTGGAGTTCTGTGTCCAGTTCTGGGCACCACACTTTAGGAAAGATGTAGATAAATTGGAGAGAATCCAGAGGAGAGCAACAAAAATGATAAAAGATTTAGAAAACCCTGACCTCTGAGGAAAGATTAAAAAATGTTTAGTCTTGAGGAATGAAAACTGAGGAGGAGAACTGTTGTTACTCTTCAAATATTGTTAAGGGCAGTTATAAAGAGGACTACGGTCAATTGTTCTCCATGTCCACTGAAATTGTGGCAAGAAGCAATGGGCTTAATCTGTATCAAGGGAGATGTAGGCTAGATATCAGGAAAAACTTTCTAAGTATAAGGGTAGTTAAACTCTGGATTAGGCTTCCAAGGGAGGTTGTGGACCCCCCAGCATTGGGTGTTTTTAAGAACAGGATGAACAAACACCTGCCAGGGATGGTCTAGGCTTAGCTGGTCCTGCCTCAGCATTGGGGGCTTGATCTGATGACCTTTGAGGTCCCTTCCAGCCCTACATTTCTGTGATTACTGAATGCCGTCAATGGCTGAGCTGTATTTCAATAAGCTTAAAATGGTAATATATTTTTGTAATTTTTTTTTCATGGAGCAGTTACTTCAAGACAACATTAACAAAATAAGCTGGTTGAAAGAAATTGTATCTATAGACAGGTGGCCTAATCTGTTTTATTGACAAATTGACTTAGTATTTGATCAACTTGAATACAGTCTTCAAGATATATTTCTATTAAAAAAAAAGCAGCAGAAGGAACACAGAGAATAATGTATTTAGTCCATCATCCTACTTCAGCTGTCATTTAAACACTGATATGTCTGTCGGAAAATAAAAGAAAAGTTTTACAGCTGTTGTGATCCTGCTGTCAGAATTGTCTTTATTGTCTGCTGGAGAGTCGCCTATGTAATTTCCTCCTCCCTGATATGATAATATATTGACCTTCTTTATTCAATGAGAAGAAAGCAGGTTATGATGGCTCTACCCACCTCCTACATAGAGCTTCACATTCTATTAGACGAGAAACAAAGCATCTTTGAGAATCCAAATCACTTATACTTCATTTCCTCAGTGTTCCTTTTCAGTGTGTCCTGGAAACGAGGGAAAGTTATAAGGTTTCATCTCACAAAGTTGGAAACTTTACAAAAAGAAATTAAATTCCTACATTTGGCTGGTGAATTTGTTTTCTTTTGAAGGTTTTTTGGAAGGAGGGAAAGTCACTAAACTTGATTTGGGAAGAATTAAGAAATCAGTTGGTTAGCAAGGTAAATGTAACAATGTTCAGACTGCTCTTTCATTTATGCTTTTAAAGGAGATCAATTTGTGCCCGTTTTGGGGTTTTTATGCCGTATGCAGAAGACCTGAATTTTTATTGCTTGTTTTTCACTCTGAAAATTCAGGTCTTCTGTTGTCCGGAAGACTCTTTGAGACTAGAGAATTAGTGCAATGACGACATCACAAGACAGAAGTGAAATTGGAGCAACAGATATGAGAAGGGTTTTATAGTCAGCCTTTAAAAAAAATATTTAGTTGCTTGTTTTTGTTAATGCTTATTTAACTGCAATGTTTAATTAGTATTTTGGATAAAGGAAGCCTTTGTTGAAGATTCAACACCTTTATCTCATTATAAACAGGCTCTGAGATCTTCCAGCTCCAAGGAAGACCAGACTTGTCAGGCCTAATTTTTCATTTCTTCATGCAGATTTTATCCCAGTATAACTGTTTCGGTTAGGCTTGTGACATTAACAAAACATTTACACCATATTTGATGTACAACAGTTCTGCAACCCCTGGAAATATGCAGGTGTACTGGTATAGCTTCTTCCCCTCCCCTTATGACAATAAGCTATACTGGTATGAGAGCCGTTATACCAGTATAATTGTGGAGTACTTAAATACACTAGCCGTTTGTACCTCTTTTGTGTGTTGACAAGCCCCAAGGGTTAAATAATAATAATAAAAAAAACCTTGAAAACCAAACTGAAACCAATTCATACTTTCTTCTTATATCACAAAAATACAAAAAAGGGCATAATATGATTTTTTAAAAAGTATTTTGAGCTTTGGAACTGAAACTAAAATGAGACATTGAGCAAACCCACGCCTGGTTTTGATTTTTGAAGCCTGGACGTTTAATGCCATGCTTGTCTCAGAGCTTTTTCTTCTAGCTAATACTACTTCGCAGTGCTGTAGTGCCTTTAATCCAAGGATCTCAAAGTAGTTTGCAGCCATTAATGAATTAAGCCTCATAACACCCCTTTGAAGTAGGTGGTATTATAGCAGTCTTAGAGAGGAATTTGAGTAATTTTCATGAAGTCATACATCCTTATAAGTTTAGGCTTTGTCTACATGAGAAAATTGCAGTGGTATAACCTAAATTGTGAAATTAAACTGGTGCAAACCTCTGTGTAGATCCTCTTATTGCAGTATGCGTGGCGTTTGGGGGTTTAGTTTAAGTCCTTGCCGCTACACAAAAGCTGTTTGCCCCGAATATATATTGGTATGAAAATGCTTTATACCAGTATAGCTAATTCTGTATGGGAAGGGGAAACAGCTATACTGCTATAAGATACCTTTATACTAATATAACTGTGTGTACATTAGGAATTAAACCAATAGGCCTCGTAGGCACAAAAACAGGCACTATTTTAATTAAACCAAAGTAGTTGAACTGGTGCAAATGCCTCTGTTTTGAAGCTCTTATTTTGGTTTAAAAGTGGCTTATTTTGGTAAATCTTAAACCTGTTCCTAATTGGCTTAAGCAAAATAAGCATGATTGAAATCAAAATAAATATCTACACAGTCTCTTTCACTAGTTTAAAATCACACCTTAAAGTAAATTGGTGCAGCTGTGCATGAAGACAAGTCCTTAATCAATACATTCTTAATCCCACCCCAGACTGTTTGCTTTGATTCAATTAATGGTTCAGAAACGAACAGTGTTGATGTCAGTTTTTGACTGCCCTAAGGCCACACAGTGCTTGTGGGGGAGTAAAAACTGAGTTCACTATTACATTGATTAGCCACAGGGCTGGTGCAACGATGTTTTGTGCCCTAGGCGAAACTTCCACCTTGCGCCTCCCCCTGTCCCCGAGCCCTGTGGCGACTCCCTGCCCCCCACGCCCTGAGGCACCTCCCCCCCCCGCGAAAGCTCCCCCTCTCCGCCCTAAGGTGCCCCCCCGTGGCAGCTCCCCACCCCCCTCCGCCCTGAGGCACCCCCCCGCCATGGCAGCCCCCCCTCCCCACCCGGGGAGCCGTGTGGCAGCTGCCCACCCCTGCTCTGCCTCCTCCCCGAGCACGCCGTGGCTGCTTCACTTCTCCCTAAGCTGATTGGCGCCGCAAGCCTGGGAGCTGGGAGAAGTGAAGCAGCCACGGCGTGCTCGGGGAGGAGGCGGAGCAGGGGTCAACTGCTTCATTTCTCCTGCCTCCCAGGCTTGCGGCGCCAATCAACTTAGGCGCCACAAGCCTGGGAGGCGGGAGAAGTGAAGTAGCCATGGCATGCTCAGGGAGGAGACGGGGCAGGGGTGAGCTGGGGCGGGAGTTCCCCTGCGTACCACTCCCTGCCTTACTTGCTGCAGGCGGCCCTCCCCACGCCCTTTGCCCCAGCTCCCTCCACCTAAATGCCAGCGGCAACCAGGGCGGCCAAAGATCCAGCAGCTATGGCCGCCGCTGAAGAAAGTGCCGCCCCCCCCAAATCCTAGCGCACTAGGCGACCGCTTAGGTCGCCTAATAGGTTACACTGGCCCTGATTAGCCACATGGTCAGAGATGGAAGCCCACGCTCTGGGTGTCCCTAAGCCTCTGACTGCCAGATGCTGGGAGTGGACGACAGGGAATGGATCACTTAATGATTGCCCTGGTCTGGTCATTCCCTTGGAAGCACCTGGCATTGGCCACTGCCGGAAGACAGGCTACTGGGCTAGATGGACCATTGGTCTGACCCAGTATGACCATTCTTACTGCAATTATGAGCATAGCAGCAAGCATATAGATTAGGAAGAGAGTTGAGTACTGTGCTGTATCCATAGCCTGTCACCTGTAAAGTGGATCCCTGGGTTGAGTTGAAAGGGAACATCTTGATGAATGGGAATAAGTTTCGGCTGATTTTCTGAGAAAAATATACAGCTCCACGAATATGAAAACTCAAAAAGGGATATTGCCTCACTGTGGCGATTTTAAACATTCATACAAAGAGGACTAGAACCAATGAGAATGTGTGTATGTGTTGGTAGTGGGCAATAAACTACAACATAGGCACAGGGTAATCTGCCTGGACTAATTTACCGGGAAAGAGCACAATCATGCCTGGAAAGTGACTGGAAAAAAAGCAAGGGTTCCATGGTTTTTCTCCTGTAATGACTTCCAGCTCAAAGTTTTTAAGTTGATTTTTGCACATACACATGTGGTTTTTGCTCTCTCTCTATCTCGCTCACGCTCACACGAGCCTTTTCTAGCTGCCAGCCCTGAAAAGTCAGCATGGAATCTGAAAGTCAAGCTTTCTGCTCTGTGAATCCTCAGCAGCCATATTCTGCAGTCAGAAATTAGCCAATGGTTTCATTAATGAGACATGAACCAGACTAGAATCCAGGTCAGTAAATTGAGGCGATTAATACGATCTCCTGCCTCTTTCCTGCCTTATCCCTTCAGACTGTAAGCTCTTTGGGACTGTCTCTGGTTAGGTATTGTGTTTAGCACAATGGAGTCCTGGCAATGGTGCTGTAGTGCAACTCTTGCGATCACCTATCTAAGCCTGTTCATGAACACGCTGGACACAAATCCCCGGAAGCTAGCCCAAGCAAAGGTGAGTGATGCCTAAGTCTCCGATTCCTTTGCTTTAGCGAACACACTTCCTTTTCTTATGTTTCTGACATATGCATTCAGTGACTGAGCAGACATCAGTTGCCCTGTGGTTTCCCTGGCTACATTTCTGTAATTTTTCTGAAAGCCCCTTGTTTAAAATCCTAATTACTAGATGATCGCTCAAGTGTTGACACCAAAGTCACAATACTCTGCTTGTTCATCTAGGGTGCTTTCTAGTTGCCCACGTTTTCCGTGGCTCTTTGCACCTTTTGGTAAATGCATAGATTGCTCTTAGGAATTATCTGTTCATCACGCTTGTTTTTAGCATAATGTCATAGTTATTCTTAGCTCCTTCCTAAGCAAAAAGGCTTTATAAATATTTTCGGCATCACTCCCCAGTGTGTAGATTAATGAGCTGACCTATATTCCCTGCTTGCTGGGTTAATGTTCATTGCCTTTTGGAAGTGTCCATTCCACTTAGGCTGTTCCATGGACTTATCAAATATCATGTTTGGAGAGGATTGAGCATTGTCATTTTCTTTTCCTCTTATTTATGCACCACTGGTAAATCGTAAAAAAAGGCTGTTTTCGTCTAACACTGAACAAGGGAATTAACTTAGAAAAAAAATTAGCCTTAACAGCTCCTTTTCTTGCTCGCTTAGTGCAGAGCGGCTCCCCAGAACCTTTCTCAGCCCCTCACCTGGGTTCCTGCAACAGATTTTACAAAACACTACACGTGCCCTCACACACACAAAACTCCACCAGCCACGTCTATGAAAAGGAATGACTTTGCCAGAGGCACAAGTCTCTCTACTGAAGTGTGGGCCTAGTCTGAAAAGTGGCACTTTGTGTATATAAAACCAGTCAAATCTGTTTATGTAAGTGACCTAAACAAGCTTTTACTTCTGTTTGCCTGACACAACGCTGGACAGCTGAGCAAGATTCCATTCCAGCAACAGCACAATTTAACTAAATTCCATTGTGGGTTCAATTTAGTCCAAACTAAAATTAGGTTCTTAAATCCATATTGAGGCACCTGCTTGACTTTCAAAATTACTGAGCAGCCACCAGCTCCCCTGGCTGCCATTGGGAGCTGGTGGATGCGCAGCAGTTTGAAAACATCAGGCAGCTGCATGGGGACGCTACTTCCAAAAGTCACTTAGATGCTTTTGAAATGTTTATTCTGTGGATTTAGGGCCTTAACTCTAGGTTCCTTTTTTGAAAAGCTTAACCTTAGAGTTTGATTACAAATTGGATATTTCTCATTCTCAGTTTGTCGCTCTCTCACACACTCCCCCTTTCCAGCCATTCTAGGTCAAAGCTTGGATTTTGCTATACGCCAGCCTATCCATAAACAAGTCATGCCCCTCTGCCCCCGATAGTTGAGTTGCGACGGTACAGATGACAAATGCCAGCCTTCTGCTCAGTGAGGAGATGGTGTGTGGGGGTGGGATTAGCAGTTGTAGCGCTTGCCATGAGGTCAATAGAATCACCTATGTAACAAGCTAGCTGGGCCTGGAGGCTGGCCATGCAGTAACTTAGGGGCCATGGCATGGAAAAGACAGAGCACAACTAATCTGCAATATTAGCTGTCCATGGTGCCATGTCTTGTGTTAGAGGGGAGTCTTGGGGGACTGCTCTTGGTGTGACTTTTGTGTACTGTACACTTAAGGTGCACTTCTGTGATACACACTGCGTGACTGATGAATGGGCTACTGTTTGTGTGTTGTGGCCCTGTGAAGTCCAGTATTTTTCCTGGCAAACCGGCCCCCTGACACGTCTTGGTGCATAGGCACTGCCTCTTTCTTTGTTGTTGACTGTGTCATGTTGGAAGACGTGTGTTTCTGTTGTCTACTGCTCACAAGAGCTGGCGTGGAGACTAGTGTCAGGCAGCCCTGCTTTGTTAAAGCTGTTCCCAGTCCCTCATTCTTACAGGCTGAGGGCCCTCACGTCCTAATGAAGTTAGTGAGAGTTGAAGGTGCTAAGTTACCCACAGGAAGAGCCTCCCAGCTTGCAAAAATCAGAGCTACATATTGTGGCTGGGATATTGATTCAGCAAGTTCAGGCTCAACCCTACAACTGCTTACTCACACAAGGAGGCCTTTGATGGAGCACCTCACAGGCGTAAGGATTTGTGGGATCACATCCTTGAATGGCTATATGCTACTCCCCATTTTCCCAAGCATCCTGTCTCCCTGTTATGAGTGGTTTTTGAATCGTATAGGGGCACATACACACTGAAGCCACCTGAATTTGTACTTTGCTTTTGGCAGTTTTCTTTTCGGGGGGAAGATGGAGGTGGTAGGAAGTTTGCACTGATTTTGTCTCACTTTCTGACACATGTTGCTGTGGAAACTGAATGAGTGGTTAGTCAATATGCCCCAAAATCCAGGTTAACTGTGAATAGGGTTATTGATTGATTACTTATTTATCTTTATGGATAAATTTCCCTGAATTTGTTTTGAATTCCTGAACCTAATAGCTATACTTATAAATTAGCTAAACTAAATCAATGTATTGTTTAGAGCTGGGCTTGAACCAAAACTCAGATCCAAGCAGCCCCACATATACAGCAGCCAGTATCTGGATCCAGATCTGTACTTTGGAAATCGTTCCTGTCTGCATGTGGCCTGAATAAGATCTCTGGGTCCAAATTTTTCTCCTGACATTTCACCGGCATTACACCAGGAAAGAGTTTGGCCCCTGGGAGTTGTACAACCTTGAATTTTTGAGTAATTGAAATCTGGATTTAAACTTTTTGTACCTTGTTTTATTCGTCTAAAAACGAAACTAAACAGCACCCCTAGGCTGTAAGAAGTGGGAAACAGAAACACAGTATAAGTAAAGAACACATTTGCTGTTTTTATTGGTGCCTTGTAGGGCAATAATACTGAAAAAAGGGGAATGCAAAAAAACCCAGCATGGTGGCAACCCACATCTTATTTTTTTAAAGAGTACATCAACTCCTGGTTTTTTTATTTATTGTGGCATGAATGATAACATAAAACCAAAACATGAAAATATACAACTTATATTACACTATGTGTTATGAACAAAATATAAATCTATAACTCTATGTTATATTTACATAATTATTTATTTTATTAAATTTCAAGTGAGATGGTAGGTTGCACATACTTTGTTTTAAGCTCCAGGCATTTGATTGTCTCTATTTTATTTTCTATTTTTCTTTTCACTTGTAAAATCCAAAATGTTAGAAGGAGTAAGAAGAGCTTTAGAGCCAATGGAGCTATATAAATACTGTTTCAGCAAACCAGTGACAAAAAACACTGGGGAGTAGAGAAATCAGTCAGTAGAAAAAACAAACTTGACACGTTCTTCAATCTGGGAAACTGACAAGTTAAGATAAAGTTGAAGAAAATGTAAATATAAACCAAGCTAAACATCCATCCCATGCCCTGTGAGTTGAGGATACACTTGGATCCACATCTAATGAATTATGGTACATACATTTCCTTGCAAAATTGAAGATTCTATCAAGAAGTGGGCAGACAAAATATTTCATATTTGATAAACCATGCCCTTAAACGTATGATATATTATGCAGTTGCGAATAATTTTAGCGGCTGAATTCTTGCTAAGTGAGGTCTAAGTTTCCACTGTGTGTAATTATTTTTGATGTTACAAACGTAATGTCAGAGTCTTCTTTAGCGACAATAACAGCTCATCTCTTTGGATTAAAAAAGAAAAAGCTTTGAAAATGTGCTGTAAAAAGGTTAAAGACAATTTACTTTCTAAAAAAATGATTTAATTAAAGAAAGAGTCTACTGCAGAAACCAACTCTTTGAAATAATGTCTATGGAGAAAGAATTTCTTCCATATGCATTTGTATTAAGAGGATTTGGTTACAAAACTAATTAAATTCTATAATAGTAGCTAGTGTTCTTTTCTGGGGGCCTGATTAATATAGCGGAACGGTTAAATAAAGATGTTAAATGCACTTAAAAATCCTATTTTACTAATATAAGGCATGAATAAATTCAGAAAGAATTATGTGTTATTTCATTGAGCTTACCAGTCAGTCGCTCAGTTTTTGTTCTTTTGACCCTCTTTTCCCCACTGCTGGTATTACTCTCTGAAGTTTGAGTCACATTGGAGTAAGAAGCTGCCCTGATTCCAGAGGAAACAAAACGTGCGACCAACACAAAAATTCAAACAAGCCCATCATTATATAGATTCCCAGGAAAGAGGCGAGCTAGGCCCACATATATGCTAGGCTTGTTGTGCTCTTTTAGGTTAATACTATCCTAATCTCTTCTAACCTGGTTTTTCTCAGTGTCATAAGGACACAATACCCAGGAAAAGAAAGAAACAAGATAAGAACTTCTTTTATAGATACCTGATTTTTTTTGTTTTGTTTTTTTAAAGATCAATAAAATAGGGTCTCTATTTCAAACCTGGGTGTTTTAATACTATAGGACATATGGGCGCTCTGATCCAGCAAAGTACTTAAGTACATGCTTAAGTGCTGTGTTGGGCTGGATCGGTTTCAGCATCGAAATGCAGGGTCTTTAACAAGCTCCCCAGGTTTGACCCAAGCCCCAGGTCCTACCATAGTCTCTCAGGTACAGGTTGGTTTCCAATAAAGTCAGCATTTTTTTTTCTTTTTTAGCATTCGTTCTGAGTCTCAGGCAAAGACAACACAGAATGTAAAGCACAGCCCCCTCTCCCACACCTCCCCCAAAAGGAATTCGGTCACGTCACCCATTATGAAGACTAGGGCTTAGTCCTGCAGCCCTTACTCACCCACAAGTGCTCCTAGGCCCATTGGCTTAAACAGGGCTACTCCCATGAGTGAGGCCTTGAGTATCAAGCTCATAGTTTTTTGGGGTGAAATGCTAGTCCCACTGACGTCTAAGGCAAAACTCCCATTGACTTCAATGAGGCCAGAATTTTACCATGTATATTTAAGATTTGCTCCAACCATGCCTGCCTTGGTGGCACCTACCTGGAGCTAAAACAAAGTATTCTCGTAGCCCGAAGTCATATAATTAAACCAGAGCATCTCTATAACATGGTGGAAATCAAGCAACCAGCAAATGTGAGGTGAATCCACAAGAGTCAGAAATAATTTGTTCACAAAGACAGGGAACAAATTAAAAAAAAAAGCAAATATCTGTTTTCACATTGTACATAATAATGATATAAAAACAATTGTCTATTTTTTTTCTTCTTGTCCAAACAGAGTGCTTAAAAAAATTGGCTCTAGATGACTGGTGTAATTAAATAACTAAAATGAGTGATGAGAGAGCAGAAGTTAATTAAGATTGAAAACAACACTTCCATTAATTCACTCCATCATAATAAACATCAGAAGTTGTCATGACGGGGGCCAAAATTAAAATGAAGAACTAAGAATGGGGTGAGCATGGGAAGAAGTGAGTTTTTTATATGTCTATATAAAAAAGCAGGGTTGGGCAGCAATTTTAAATATCTTAACAGCTTCATTTGCTGCACTGCCAAATCAGAACAGAATAAAATAAGGTAGAAAAGAGGGAAATAAATTATACATAATTTACTAATCTGGGAACAGCTGACCATTATTATTATTATTATAATTACCATTACAACACTAGCAAGAAGAGGCAGTTCAAATGAAAAAAAAATACAGTCATCAAATACAAACAAAACCAAAGAAACCCTCTGACATGGAGGATGTGATCAGCTACTCCAAGCGTAACCCCAGAGCAAGTCTTCTGAAAGCGAGAAAAACTGAAAAGAATTTTTGATGCAGAGGTGGAAATCAAAAAGGGAAACTAAAGAAAAGGGAGGGAGAAAAAAAGATGGCATGGGGGTGAAGCTATCACACAGCCAAACCGCTCATTGGAGTATTGTCCTAACTCTTAAATGGCATTTGTTTGTTTGTCATTTGCTTTGCACAAGGTCTTCAGAAGGAGCTTTACACTTCAAGTGGTATGTCTTCAGGCAAAGTAAGGCCATGATCCTGCAATTGGATCTGTGAGGACTGACTGCTCCAGGTCTAAAATTTAACTGGCTTCGGGGTCAGGGCCCTGAATCTACTAGTGAGAACTGTGGCCTGGATCCTGCAACTGCTAATGCGTGTAGTCCTTACTCACACAAGGAGTTCCAGTGATGCTGATGATGAGCGTCTTCCTGTGAGTAAGGACTCATGATGTGAGCAAGGATCTGTAGGATGGCGCCCTACGTTCACAAACTGTGCCTCAATGGAAAGCTTTTCTCTGTAACATGAGACCGCACTTCCTAGGACAGAGCTGCTGTTGGAAATCAGAGGTATCCTTTTCATGTTAGGGTTAGGTAATGCTGCTGCCTGCTGTCTTACCACATGAAACTGGGTGCACTCTTTTTAGAGAAGGATCAGAGTCAGGCACCAAAAGATGCTTTGTGTCACTATGTTTACTTCTTTCTTTGAAACAAAGCAGAATTGTCGGTTAGATCGCTGAAAAAACAATGGGCTAAATTCTGCCCAGGGTTATATGTGTGCAGCTCCACTGTCTCAAACGTGCATGCCCATGTGTAAACAGGGCAGAATTTACAGGTGAGATGACTGAGGCACAGAACAATATTACCAATATCTGTTACAGCCTGAAGGAATTTATTTATTTTCCTGGGTTTCCAACCCTTTTGGAACCTCAAAGGCTCAGGATTTGTGGGCTATACGTCAAATTTTGCTGCCCACTGTGGATGGGGGAATTGCTAAATTGTTATTTTGTTCTTTCTCCGTGCACAAACATCCCTCTGATGCCTCTGGGTGTTCCAAGTAGGTAGAGAGAGCAGCGTCTCAGCCAAGATCTGCCTTATGGATCAGAGATCAGCACCAGATTCATCCATTTTGGCTCATTCTAGAGGTTAGTACTTCCAATTTGCCTGCCCTATTCTAAACAAAGGTCTGTTCTGGACATTTTTTATGTTGCCATTTGAAGTGTAAATTAAAAGCAGAGGCTCCTTACAGACCAAGTTGTTTGGAGGATGTGGGATTTCATCCTGAATATGGTTTTTGCTCACAATGGTCCAATATTATTCTTATTAGTACCATAAACACGCACACACAAAAATCCAAGATCATAAAATATTTTTCTCTAAATTTTTTTATGTCTCTCTCACTTTCACCTGAGAACGGCACCTACAGTTTCCTTTAAAAAAAAAAACAAAAGAAAAGAAAACAATCTCACCAGCTGCTGGTATATTAGGTTCTTCAAGGGATTGTCTAAGACATAACACTGTCCTAACTTAAGACAGAACAAGAAACAAAAGCAACCAACCGGAAAAATAAAATTGAACGAGTTCAGCGCTTTAGTACAAATTTGGCACTTGCTCAAAGACTCAGTGTGGTGTGCAACTGATGAAGAGAAGTCCTCTCTAGAAAGGAAATAATTGCTTGTTGGGGTTTACAGAAACAGACTCCCAACTCCCTTCCCCACCATACACACACATGCGTGCCTCCAACCCTAAATATTCAAAGGAGAAGGGAAAAGGAGGAGGAGGCGGCGGCAGAGGGGTAAAAGGAATTGTCTTTTTTTTTTCCTGTCAGGTGCATTACCAAAAAAAAAAAAAATTACTTCTCTTTAAACTGTAGCACAAAACAACAAAACACATTCACAAGCCACTTGTTGGCACTGTGTACCTGAGTGAGAATTTCTAGAACATTGTAGAACAAACAGCCATAAAGTTTATTTGAAAAAAAAATAATAATAAAAGGTCAACGGGTAAGACTTCAGTGCTTGGGTATAGCAGCTGAATTACTGGCATTATTTTACCCATAGCTTATTTCATTCTTTTGTTGGTGTTATCGACGTTTTCTTTCTTCTGGGCCTTTTTTTTTTTTAAATGCAGGCTGATGTCTATTAGTCAGCTGATGTCCCAACTAGTTAAGACTAACAGTTAAAGTAACAGTCAGTGTATGAGAAAGTTAATGTGCTTGGCCACTGGTAAGGATAAACCAGGTGGGGCTTTTTTTTTTTTTTCCTTGAAGTCCTGTAAGGTCACACAATATTTGGACCCTTATCAGTTGGCTTGTCCTGCAATGTGATTTTCACTGTCACTGCCGTAGTCCACATCAGGGTCGTCCTCTTCTTCGTCGTACTCGTCGTAGATTTCTCCATTGATGTCATTGGCCTGCATCTCCTCTTTGATGTGCGGCTCCTCGCCTTTGATGCCGTAAGTGCTCTGGATGACAGGCATCCCGGGCTCCGGGCTGCTGGACACACTCGAGTGCTCTGATGGCAGATGGGGGGAGGGCATTCCTGCCATCGCGATGGCTCCTGGGTAGACTACACCGGCGGTGGCGATAGGAATCTGTGCTTGTTGCCTGTTGTTGAAAAATAAAAAGGCATTTAAATATGAGCAGGAGCAAAGAGAGTTCCTATTCCTATAGCAGGACAGGCTATAAAGTCACAAGGACTATCATTATTGGGCTTGGTGGAGTGGATCCCTAGATGGTCCACACCAGACACCTCCCACCCATAATCTTCCAAGCTTTGACACTTGATCCTATGACTAATGTTAGGCTTGAACCAAATCACTGATTCAAACACCACCAAACTTTGGAGACGTTTGATCTGTATCTGAACTTTGGACCTTGCCTAAGGCGCAAGGTTCCTTACTGGGTGAATGGAATGTCTACTAGCACACAGCCAATGACAAACATCCTGCCACCCATGGCCCAACGATTAAAAAAGATTCCCCCCCCCCAAAAAAAAAAGTTGCAGAGTGCAACTAGGGCCAGAAACAAACAGCAAGGTTTTGGTGTCAGGAGAGAGGTGGTGGGTGGAGGGAGTTCCTGAGGGAGTCTGTTGGTGGAATGGGGAAAAGGACCAGGCTTCCATTTGAAAGCCTGACATAGACTAGGAATGTGGAGTTTATTTGGAAACCTGATGGCTTGTAGGGAGGGGCACAAGCCTTTCTGGGACCCACGTGGGAGTGTGGGTGATCCCCAAGACCTCCATGTAACCTTGGAGGTGGCATACGCAATGTCCACAGAGAGGTGGGTGAGGAGAAGAGGGATCATTGATAGGTATGGACAACACCCTGGAACAGTGAGGGATATTGGTGAAAAGTAGATCCTCTCAGGGATGGCAGATAAAACTAGGAAAAGCCAGACTTAGATATGCATTGTTTTAAAATAAACAGAGCAACATCAGTGTTTGATACAAATCCTCTATAGGACATTTAAGCCTTGGAAACATGTACAAGGTAACGAAAGCAGAATTATGTCAGGCCATCAAAATTCCTTTTTCATGTGGAACAGTAGCTGTGTTGTACCAGAGTTTATTTCCCTGGGAAGCTCCAGGGTCCTAACAAGCCTAGAGGTTTAAAATTCATGCTCCTTTTGTTTCCTTGCTGCATGAAGTAATTCCATTGCAGTAATACCCTTCAGTACATGCTGCATATTGTAATGTCATCAGTGGTGTGTCCATCTGTACTGAAAAGCCTTGCCACAGGAGACAGGGTGAAATCTCTTGAGATGAACATTTTTAATTAAGAATGAAACCATCCCCTGAGCCTGACTGTTCACTGACTGCCCAGTAAAACAGCGATCCCGACAGACTAAGCAGTCCCAAGCAACTGAATATTTATTTGGAATGATTTGCCATATTTTTAATGTACTTGCTTGTTGCTGTCCTAGGGAAGCCTTCTAAGCTGTGAGCATCACTTCCTTATTTTCAAAACAATATAGTTGCCTCAACTAAGGACTTAGCCTGTAAATAGGGAGAACATATTTTGCTTCTACTCTTAATTCAAGAGAAAGACCTAGTGTTAGCATTTCTGCAACTAGCCTTATTCAGTGTTTTTAAATGGCTTTTAATATGTAATAATCGGAACACTTTGCACTCAAATGGTGCCGCTCATAGGCCAAATGTTTGTTGAGTTTCACAGTTCTTCTGTAATGTCGCTTGCATTTCATAACTGAAGAATAATATCTGCCACTCCTGTAGTGCCTTCCATCAGAGGATTTCAAAGCTCTTTATAGCCACTGATGTATTAAGGTTTGTGATGGCTCTGTAAGGTAAGCATTTTTAGCCCCCTTTTAGAGATGACGAGGCTGACAGAAATTAAGGGTCAGATTTTCGAGAGAGCCAAGTCCCGACTATTGTGACACTTGCGGACAGACTTTCAAAACTCTTGAAAATCTGGCCATTGATTTGGTGCCTAAATCGTTCAAAAATCTTGTCCTAATGACTTGCACTGGGTCCTGCAGTGAATCAGGGGCAAAGCCAGGAACAGAACCAGACTTCCAGGATCAAATACTGATTGAAGTCAATGGGAGTTTTACCATTGACTTCAGTAGAACCTAGATTTCACCCCCACCCTCCCCCAGTCCCTGCTCTAAATTCTAGACAAACTATCTCCAACATGTCTTGTTTTCAGATAGGGTACTTGTCAGATTCATCTGGAAAGTTAAATAATAATATTAAAAACATTGCAAGATTAGTTTAAAAAAATTGTAAAGCCATGCATGTCAGCGAGATAAGCGGTATTTGGGGGGGGGGCTCTGTTGCCACCTATCTTTCTCAGAAAGATCCTCCCTCCTCGTTTTTCTAATCTCTTGATGCCAAATGTTGGCTGACTTCCCTGTGTTTGTTTCAGTGCTTACTAGTGGGATCACTGAACCTGCCAGCACCACAGGGTTAAGCAGCTCAAATTTCTCTGTTGAGCTGCTTATTATAACAATGTACACTGTAGCTGTTCAAAACACTGTCTAAGGACACTTAACAGTAACGGGGCAGCTATTTTCCCCTTTACTGCTATTCATACCCATTAACTAGAGACAGGTGACCCGGTTCTGGTACAACAAACAAAAAGCATTCCTTTTTCACCCCAAAAGGGAAACCGAGCCCAGATTCCAATTTTTCTAAGGCTAGTTGACTATTTTTTTTAAACAAAAACAATAATTTTTTTGTGTAGCTCTGTGTTTCCTGGACCAGCTGTGGAAATATCACAAGAACGTCTTCCTTGCAATACTTCTGACCTATCTGTAGCCAAAACCAAACCGTAGTTGCAGAAAGAACCTTCCAGGCAGGTTTCTAGATGAAAAAGCAGAGAACTAAGTCTTGACAAACATACAAACCTTTGGATGTTTCTCTGAACCAATCCTCTTGAGATTTGAACCCCTCACTAGCATTCGGCTTACCACAGAGCAAAAGACTCTCTGGCACCGCTAATGCCCTTGGACTGAAGTAATCTCATCACATGTGACTAGCGTGAGCTGGTTGAGGATGTTTTACGCCTATATCCTCACTGACCTTACTAGCAAGGCTCAACCTGCCATGGGCATTCAGGTCTTCAGTAGCATTGCTGAGCAGTCTTTTAGCCGACGGCTTGCTGAACCCCTTGAATGTCAGCTAGTGTTTCTGGCCTTGGGAGCTATAGACACTATCAACAGATTAATTCATATAGATTCTGTAAAACACCACAATGAGAAATACTTAGCACATATGTGGTGCGCTTCATCCGAAGATGTGGTCAAGATGAGCAAGTATTATCTCCATATTATAGATATGGACCACATGGCCTTTAAAGATGAGCTTCATATTATGTTAGTGTGATGGGGTGTATCAGGGCCTTTGAGGCCCCCTGCTGGAGGTCTTGCAGTCCTGCCACACCCCGCCCTAGGAAAAGGAGCAGTGAATGTGGGTCCTCCAGGCCGGCCTAGAAATGCTGCAGGGAAGCAGCCAATCAGAGCATAGCAGGCTCAGATAAAAGGAGCTGCAAGGGCTGAGGAGGTCCCGGGCTGGCTGGGACCAGAAGGGGGAAGAAGGACTGGAAGGCTGCAAAACTCCATTGGTAAAGAGGCCTGCGAGAGACTGTGCTCAAGCAGGGAAAAGACCTCTTTACCAATGGAGTTTTGCACCCTGAGATAAGGGTGAAGAGGAAGGGGTTACATGGGAAGTGGCCCAGGGAATAGCAGCAGCACCAGAGTTAAAGGAAGCAGCACATGACTGCTATTTGCAGGTCTCTGGGTTGGGACTCAGAGCAGTTGGCAGGCCTAGATTTCCCCGGCCACTGGAGAAGTGGCCTACGCCCCATAGAGAGAATAAGACACTGCATTAAAAGCCTAAGAAAGGGGCTGGGGATTTAAATAGGCCCAGCGATAGGCTGAAGACCCTGAAGCAGGCCAACCATATGTTGTACTTTATTTCCCCCAGAAGGGGACAGGAATTAAGGAGTAACCTGGCTGGAAAGCTGGGATACCACAGAACCACCAAGAACAGGGAGTCTTGTGGCACCTTATAGACTAACAGACGTTTGGGAGCATGAGCTTTCGTGGGTGAATACCCACTTCGTCGGATCCGATGAAATGGGTATTCACCCACAAAAGCTCATGCTCCCAAACGTCTGTTAGTCTATAAGGTGCCACAAGACTCTTTGCTGCTTTTACAGATCCAGACAAACACAGCTACCCCTCTGATATGTGACACCAAGAACAGAGTCTCCAGGGAGAAAGTGCTGGGGGCACTGCTCTATATCAGGCTACGGACAGACTTAAAGCTAGCCCAGAAGGGCCAAGAACTGAGCCCTGAGGGCAGGGCTGCAGCTACCAACCAGAGCATAGTGAAAGGCCCTGATGGAGTTTTGTTACCCCGGAGTTTTGTTCCTTCACATATTGACTGTGTGGGACCTGGCTGGAGGGCTGGGCCACTGAAAACCCACCTGATAAGTTTAACAGCTGACAGGGGGTGCCAGGAACCAAAAGAGTGAGTGCCGGTTCACATTCAGCCGACAGGAGGCGCTCACAAGAGGTGAGAGTCCTCCATCATAATTAGCAACACATTATTTACCTTGTAATAAAATATGACGTTTACAGCTCTGAAACAAGGACAACCCCAGTAAAACAATTTCTACTGAAATAAAAGATATGATAGGCCCATACCCAACATTAAAATACTGCCTCATCTCTTGTCGCCTGTTGCGCATGATTGCCTTGTATTCGCCGATCCGCAATTTTTTGCCATCCACAAGACAGGTGCGCTTCGGCCTGGGCTTGTATTTATAGTCTGGGTATTTCTCCAGATGTTGCTTGCTGAGTCGGGCCTGCTCTTCATAGTATGGCTGCTTCTCTAGGTTTGTCATAGCTTTCCAGCGAGATCCTGTCACAAGAAGAATGAGAAATGAGAACCCTGCCCCTTTTCTATCCAGAGAAGGACAAATAAGCAGATCATTAAGAACAAGATACCCCCGGTCCTGTGGCTTTGGGCTGTGAAACAGCGCTTTTAGATAAGGAAGGTCACAACTAGTTTTTATTTGGCAGGTAAACCTCCAGAGTATGCCCATGTGATGCAGGTAGCTTTGTACGTGGCATTCTTTCCTTTTTGAGTCAATATTTCATGGACACTGCTGCTACACATAGATGAGACATAACCCCAAGGTCCTAACCACAGTAATTATTAAAGCTCCCTGACACTTTTTAAAAGTAGGTTGCGAATCTCAATGGCTTGGGCAAAGTCATATTTGGCTGTTTAGATTCTAGTCTGCCTGTGTTCCTCTGTAGTTTCATATAAGCATGGTACTCATCTTCACTTCCTGTTCTAATGTTCCGGTGTGCTACGAACTAGCTACTGCATTCCACCCTGGGCTGGATTAAAATATAGGCATGCTGGGGCCTTGGTTCCTAAGATCAGGCTTACATCAAAGTCTAAGCTTTCATTTTTTTAAAACAAGTATCTTTCTAGCTCTCATGGTTATAACAAAAAGCTTGAAAACACGAACTGAGCATAACCAATGTGCTGAATTCTGCCTGAGTCTTCAGAGAGCCTGAAACAATAGCTCTGAGAGATATGAATTGTCCAGTGCATCCCAGTGAGTTGTTAACTCCAAAACCCTCTACAGTGGGAAGGACTCTGTATATAGCAGGAGGTGAAGAATGCAGTGGGCCTGGCTCACCCGTTACAGAAATAGCTGCGAGAGGGCTCCTCTGCTTTTACCTCTGCCTCTCTGGGGCCAGAACAAACACCTGCTGCTACTCCTGGGGTGAGGTGGGATGGGTGAGAAGAAAGGGCCATGTCTTTGCCTTTCTCTATCTGGGAAGGAAGTTCCCTGCCATCAATACACCATTTGGGGTCAGGGTTATGGTGTGGGGCTGTGGCACCGGGACCCTCATGTTGTGGTGTGACTAGGGCCCTAGATTGCTCCCATTCAAGCCTGGTGCAACTGCTTCTGAGGTAGAATTTCAGTGACGAGAGGACTAGTTCCCATATATTCCCATAAAGTACCAAGCTAGAGTCTGGTTCTTTGGGATGAAAGGTCCTACTTAAGTATAAGGCAGTGGCTCTCAACCTTTCCAGACTACTGTTCCCCTTTCAGGAGTCTGATTTGTCCTCTGTACCCCCAAGTTACACCTCACTTAAAAACTACTTGCTTACACAGTCCGACACAAAAATACAAAAGTGTCACAGCACACATTAAAAAATTGCTTTCTCATTTTCACCATATAATTATAAAATAAATCAATTGGAATATAAATACTGTACTTACAGTTCAGTGTATAATACACAGAGCAGTATAAACAAGTCATTGTATGAAATTTTAGTTTGTACTGACTTCGCTAGTGCTTTTTATGTAGCCTGTTGTAAAACTAGGCAAATATCTAGATCAGTTGCTTTACCCCTGGAAGACCTCAGCGTACCCCCAGGGAGACACATACACTGGGTTGAGAACCACTGATACAAGGTATTATTAAAAAGAATCCAGAGGAGCAAAAGAGTTGTTCCCATGTGACAAATTAGCAGTTGGAGACAGAGCATTAATATACAATATTTTGATAACTACTGTATAAATTAAAATATTCTTGCTTCACTGGGATGATCATTAACTTTCGCTCTGTGCTGCTGTGTATATGCTGGGTGAATAATAGAAAAATGAGTATTTTATTTTAAAATGTCCCATGAAATTTATAAAGTGAAAAATTAAAAAAACAAAAAAAACCCCAAATAGATAATGCCTGAAAAAATGCATCAAGATACCCTGAATAAAAAATTCTTTGGAAATTATTCAATGAACTCTAGGATTGCTTCAGGACAAGATCCATTCCAGGCAACACTGATGGACCAAACTGTGAAATATATGCACCAGAAGGAAAAACTGGTTGGAAAATAGTCCATTTTCCTACTGGAAACAAGTCTGCATAATTTCTCAACATAATGGGTTCAGAATGTCATATTTGACTTACAGTACTTTCCTTCGTTGTTACTCATTCTGTACTTAGCTCATGCTATTACTCAGTGTTCTTAGCTCACTGTGCTCCCAAAACTGTCTTTTCAGTATAAAAAAGCACAGTTCTCTCTTCCTTATGAAGAAAACAGTCTGATTTTTTCAGGAAAGTGCGCTTGGGAAGACAGAGCCCACTGGCTGATATCAGTTTTCTCGGTGCTCTGCTTTGTTGAAGCTTCATTCCAAACGCCAGTATGGGTTTCTGTAATGAAAGACTAAATGGCTGAGTGCAGAATACTGATCCTACCTCACATCTAGTGGCAACCGACCTAAGGGAAAATGTCTAATCTGAATGGAGCAATGAAAAGTCATCTCTTAGTACAATTAGTGTGGAGTCAATCATGTATCCTTTTACTGCCAATACATAAAGGAGCATGGAAAGCAGCTTGGTGGTCTCCTGCAGAGAAAAGTCATTTCCTAGTGGTTATAGCCAGGAAAGTGACTGTAAAAACTGACACTGACATTCAATAGCTACCTCTTTCCCACTGACTGCCAAATCCTGGTCAGGTTAGCTGACACAGTGATAAACAGCTGGGAACTGCCAGAACCTGGTCCACCCATGCAGATGACCCAGGGGAAGCCTGTATGTGACTGTAGATGGGGCCTAAAATTGTTGGTGTTACACATTTGAGAGTTAGGGCTAGATCCTGCAAATAGAGTTCTAGGGTGCCAAGATGTGGATCCATTTTCAGGATTTATCCCTTCTTCAGTATATTGGCTTCTCTAAAGTCTGAGGAAGTCACAAAGTAAGGCTAAGTGAATCTAGAACCCGCAGGCCATAAACACCATTTTAGCACCAACTGGTTTAAAAATAATAGTTTATGCTGACAAACAGTTTTCATTAATAAATAATAAAGCTGAAAACCTAAAAGACTTTTTTTTCTTCAAGTATGTTAAATATCAGAGAAGAGAAGGCACCACAGGCTATTTCAGACTCTCTGATGAGTGATGTGAAAGCATGTGCGTGTGAGTTTAGTGGTAAATGTGCATATGGAGAGAGAATTGAAGCGGTCAAAGATCAAAAACCATTTGTTTGGAAGGATATGTACAAATCTCACCTACAGCTTGGCATTGCCACATGTAATTACTGGTGATCATTTGCACTTATATCTGACTCCCAATGCGCTACATATGAAATGATGAATGATTATATAGAAATTCTCCCCCCCTCCCATTAAGTATCTTGTATTTACAAAAACAGTAAATATGTAAATATACAAGCAGGTACATAATATATGCGGCATATATCACAAACTAAATTAAGATTCTGAATACTCCGTAGTTACCACTCTTAGTTTTGGGAATAAATGGATCATAGAAAAACATAACAGAATAATGAACATAAGCCTTCATCCTGCAAAGACTTATGCATGTGCGTAGCTGTATTCACCGAATTCTCTGACAATGCAGGATTGGAGGTATAGTGATATGTATGTATTTAAACGAATATATCAAATAAAATCAGCCTTGTAAAATTCTGATGAAAATGTTCTGTCCACACACAAAATTTACTTAAACCATCTTTATTGTGTTGACTGATGCCAGTAACCCCAGTTCTCCAATCGGATCTGGGAGGGCAGACCTCTGTGCATAAAGTTAAGCACATGCATAAATTTGTGTAGGCCCAAGGCCACAGGCACTGACATTTTCATCTATATCTCAATTTGTAATATTTATACATAAATGTCATTCATTATTTTCCCCCTTGCAAGCTGCAATCTCAATAGCGCAAAAATCCTGGCAGCCTCACCTCTCTTCCTAGCAAATATTTAATAGCTGCCTCCTGCAGTGATACCTCCTATTACTGTGACTTTATTGTTTTTACAAAATATACTAAAGATCATTTACTAGTGTGTTTTGAAATATCATAAATAATTAAAACTAAACTATGCTTGTCAAAATAAATAAAAAGCAGATTTTGTGATGAAGTATCCTTGATTTTCTGTTTATCGTTTTCATTTGCTTACTTACTAATATGCAAAATTTGGCATGCTGCTGCGGGTCTCAGTATGAACTGTTCATATTCTAGAGTGTGTCTATCAAATATAATAGATAAAGAATGAGACCCAGATCTTTATGCCCGTGTAAGACCTCATGAAGTCAAGGGGAGTATGTGCAGATTCAGGGGTCTGCCTGCACAGGTCACATAGCATGATCAAGGCTACTGTCATCAATCAACAAAATAAAGTTAGGTAAGTACATTTTTTGCTTGGACAGAATATTTTCATGATAAGTTTTGCAAGGCTGATTTTATTTTATATGTGTATATAAATACCCACACACATTATTGCCAATCCCAAGCAAAAATTCAAAAATCATGAGATTTTTTAAAAATCGCATTACATTTTGAGTGTTTTTTATGTGACTTCTGGTGTGTGCTTGGGTCACATTGTCAAGTTTTTCTCTATAACCATGAAGAGCAGAAATTACTTTAAAAAAATGATAGCTAGGCTTCTCACAATCTCATGAACATGGTAGCTAGGGCTCTAAGAAAAAATAGTAGCTATCATGAGACTCATTCATGATAAAATTGCAAGAATTGTCAACACTGCCTATGGCTCCAATCCTGCTTTGGGATCTCTGCATGCACATTGCTGCACCCACATGGAACCCTGATGACATCAGTGGTCATCTGCAGAGATCTGCATGCACAGATCACAATCATAGAATATCAAGGTTGGAAGGGACCTCAGGAGGTCATCTAGTCCAACCCCCTGCTCAAAGGAGGACCAATCCCCAGACAGATTTTTACCCCAGTTCCCTAAATGGGCCCCTTCAAGGATTGAATGCACAACTCTGGGTTTAGCAGGCTAATGCTCAAACCACTGAGCTATCCCTCCCCCCTGGCTCAAAGAGTACATCCATACAAACACACATATATAGTACAGGTAGAGTTGGTAATACCACATAGAGTTAAGATGATGTTTTTAGTTGCTTATAACTCTGCAAAACTTTAAACATCCAGGCTGAAATTTTAGATGCTGGGTGCTGCCTCAGGCTGATTTTTTTTTTTTGATTGATATAGACCCGTGGTTTTCAACCTTTTTCATTTGCAGACCCCTAAAACATATCAAATGAAGGTACCGACCCCTTTGAAACCTTAGAAATAGTCTGCAGACACCAGGTTGAAGACCACTGATATAGACACCTGCATTACTGGAGTAGAGATTTGGGAGGTAACTTCCTATTTTACCTTTTATAAATCTCCATATGTATATCGTAGATCTATTACTAAAATTAATTTTTATATATTTAAAAACATATCTAAGGAATACATTATTAACATTTAAGGGGGTCCAGCAGACCAGGTTTTTTTAACAGATTTCCTAACAATTTAATAAAAAACCTAATCTCCACAACTTCAAGTTGCAATGAACAGATGGATGACAAACGTATGCACAGATGAATTTAGTGACAAATCTGTGTATCTAATTTTTATGCTTAAAACATAATACCATAGTGTCAAACATAATCCCTAGAGAATTCTAGTGCAGCGAAGGGCACTCCTCTCATTTCACTATAAAAATGACCTCAGCTCAGTGGCAACCCCATCTCAGTGACAGTGCTGCTTTGTGACCCCAGTTTGTAGCCACTCTGCTTAAAACATATAATAATCGTGGCTTTTCACAAAGAGACCCAAACACCTGGTTGATCTGTAGGTTTCTAGTTGCTCACCCTTCACCAGAGAGCTCCCTGCTGACTTCAAAAGACTGGCCTTTTGCAATTGAGGAAAGACCTTTGTAACGTTTCTGTCAAGAAAAAGGATATCAGGGCATCCCTCTCTATTGCAGAGGAGGAAGGTTAAAAAAAATTAAATGTGATGCTGGAAAGGAAAAGAAACCACATCTCTTACTGCCTTCAAACATAGTTTCTTCCTCTATCTGGCAGCAACACAGTATAGAGTTTGGAGTCAGCTATGTTGTCTGTCACCTCTACAGGATCTGTAATGAATTTGCACATTTTACTCCAACTACTGTATATCTAATCAGAAAAAGATGTCCCCATATCCCCCTGATCTAGCGCCAAACAGTAAAAGGTGATTCCTTATGTTAACAATTTCAGCAGAATGGCTTATTAAAACCAGATTTTAGGGTATTATAAAATGCTTAGAAGCCCTTTAAAATGTCAACCAGAATCCCCAGAGACTGTGTAAAATGTCAGCCTAGCTCAAGCGCCTGTTTTAAGCAGAATGAATTAGCAGCGTGCTGTCGGAAGTTGTTATCCAAAACAATCAGTTAAGAGGGAAAACATCAAGCTCTCTTTGTACTTTCGATATGAAAAAGGCCATTCAGAATGATCTTTGTAGATTTTTGAAGCTGATTAAAAGGCAGGTTTAATCAGGCCTACTCTAAATTTATAGACAGACCAAAACTGTTACTGCCTCTGGACCCTAGTCTAATCACATCACACACCTGTAACCAGTCTAATCCCTTTTAACCAGTATACATTTATCTTACCACCAATTTAGCCTTCTTGTCCTGTTCCTCTAACTAATCTAATCAGCTCATGCCACCCTTTTAATCAAGGGATAATGTCGTATCAGAACCAATATGTGCTGCCTCTCAAATCAATTTAATCCCGTCTTTAATTCCACCCTGCTGCTACCTTATCATAATATCACTCTAACCAATCTAACCTTATCTTCTAATACCTCTGACCAGTCTAACTTCAGCATAGTCACCACCTCTCTAACTAGTCAAGCCTTTTTAACATTGCCGTTATATCCAATTAAATTTCTCATGCCATTCCCAAAACCAGCCAGGCCTTACTCAGGCAAATATTTTCATGCTCACACTTTTAGCCCTCCTCATATATAAAATGTATAATAGCACCACGCTGTACCAGTAGAACAGTGTAACGTCTTAGATTTACTCACCAATAATTTATTTTAGAAACATATGAGGGTAATTCATTGGCCTCTGTGAGCTTGATCCACAACAGGACTTAGGCACCTAAATTCCAGAATCAGGCCCCACTTGAATTCACAAAACCCCTGCTCAGCTGTCACCAAACCTGTAGGCGCCTAAAATCGCTCAGTAATTTTTCCTGTATAAGTTGCCCTAGCGCCTGTGTTTCTGCCTCTGAGCATGCGTTCTGCAGCCCCATGACCAGGCAACTGGATGCCTATGCCCTTGAGTAATTCATGAACTGGGAGAAGATAGGCATTCCTCTGCCTAACTCAGCTGCAGGCCTGATTTGATAAGTGGCCTCAGACCTTGCTTACCAGATTGAGCACCTGTAGGCAAGCTTACATAAAATGGCAAGACAGGGAGGGCCTTACCTATAGCCTAGTTGTTAGGTACTCACCTGGGACATGGGAGACAGTCTCCCCTCCGCCTGAGAGGTAGAAGGGAATTGAGCTGGTGGTTGCTACCTCTGAGGTGAATGCCCTAACCACTGGGCTGTGGGGTATTCTGATGTGAGGCTCCCTGAGGTTCAGCTGTTGCACTGTGGATTAGTAATTTTAAAGACTCACTGGAGCAGGGGAACTGGATCCTGAGTCTCCCACCTCCTCGGTAAGTACTTTAAGCACAAGCTGACAGAGTTATTCTCCTGCATGCTCATGTTTGTTCTCTCTCTCTAGCACAGGGGTAGGCAACCTATAGCACGTGTGCCAAAGGCGGCGCGTGAACTGATTTTCAGTGGCACTCACACTGCCCGGGTCCTGGCCACCGATCCGGGGGGCTCTGCATTTTAATTTAATTTTAAATGAAGCTTCTTAAACATCTTTAAAACCTTATTTACTTTACATACAACAATAGTTTAGTTATACATTAAAGACTTATAGAAAGAGATCTTCTAAAAAAATTAAAATGTATGACTGGCACGCGAAACCTTACATTAGAATGAATAAATGAAGACTCGGCACAGCACTTCTGAAAGGTTGCCGACCCCTGCCCTAGCACAATGATTCTTTTATTATGTAGCCAAAATGGAACAGCTTCAAGAGGAGAGATTGAGGAAACCCAACCTCAGGCTATCCAGTGGTTAGAACAGAGGTGGGCAAACTATGGCCCGCAGTACCCTCCAGCCCAGCTCCTGAGCTCCTGGCTCCTCCCCTGCTGTTCCTCCTCCCTCGCGGCCTCAGTTCACCCTGCTGCCGGCGCAATGTTCTGCATAGCTGCAGAGCCAGGGCCTGACCCGGTGCTCTGTGCTGCGCAGTAGCGTGGCTGGCTCCAGCTGGGTGGTGCAGCTGCCTGTCCTGGTGCTCTGGGTGGCATGGCTGTAGCGCCGCCAGCAAATGGTGCTCCAGGCAGCACAGTAAGGGGTCAGGGAGTGGGTTGAATGGGGGCAATGGTCACGGGGGGGCAGTCAGGAAGGAGAGGGAGGGTTGGATGGGGCGGCGGGGGGCAGTCAGGGGCAGGGGTTCTGGGGATGGTCAGGGAGGGCTGGTTGGATGGTACAGGGATCCTGGGGGGGCAGTCAGGAAGGAGAGGGAGGGTTGGATGGGGCGGCCGAGGGCAGTCAGGGTCAGGGGTTCTGGGGATGGTCAGGGAGGAAGGGCTGGTTGGATGGGGCAGGGATCCCGGGGGACAGTCAGGAAGGAGAGGAGCGATTGGATGGGGTGTGGGGGGGTGGAGAGTTCAGGGGCTGTCAGGGGACAGGGAATGGGGGGGTTGGATTGGGCAGGTGTCCTGGAGGGGCCGTCAGGGGGCGAGAAGCAGGAGTGGGTGGACAGGGCCAGCTTTATGACCCGCGGGGCCCGATTAGAATACTCGGTGGCGGGGTGTCTGCTCTGGGTTTTCCGCAGCACCGGGTTTTCCGCTGCTGAAATGACACCGAAGACCCTCAGAGCGGGGCCCCCTTAGGCGCGGGCGCAGGGCCCTCTTCGGTGCGGGGCCCGATTCCGGTGAATCAGCTTAAAGCCGGACCTGGGGGCGGATAGGTGGCAGGGCTGGGCCACACCTGGCTGTTCGGGGAGGCACAGCCTCCTCTAACCGGCCCTCCATACAATTTTGGAAACTGGATGCGGCCCTCAGGCCGAAAAGTTTGCCCGCCCCTGGGTTAGAACATGCACATAAAAGGTGACAGATATTAGTTCAAATCCCTTCTCCCCTTCAGGCAGAGCTGGGACTTGAACTGGGCATCTCGCACATTGCAGGTGAGTACCCTAGCTACTGGGCTAAAAGTTATGTGGAAGCTCAGCCACCACCACAGAGGCTAAGAGAGGAGCTCTAGCTAAGAATCCCAAGCAGAGAGGGAGGCAGCCTGGACTTAGGCACCTCTCTGAAAAAGGAGCAGGTTTTAGCCTCAACCCCTCGGCTTCACATCTCGCATTGGCTAGTTTATGCAAGTAGCTGCCTAGCCTGCTGACTTTTGTGAATCTCATTCTACGGTGCCCATCTCTCTCCATTCATTGAATACATAGCCTAGGTCCCTACTCAGGCTTTGAGGATTCCAGTGATTTTCTAGGCATCTAAAAGTTAGGCATGGCAACGCTCAGCCTCCCCATGCCTATGTTCCTTGGTGAATCTAGCCCTATGAGCCAAATTCAGTCCTCAATTATTCCCTTTCTACTCTTCAAAGTGTCCCAGGGGTCTAATGTAGGGCAGAATTTGGCCCAAGTGTTTAAGTAAGTATAGAAAGGTCTGAAGACTGGTGGATGGGATTTACTAGCAGATATCCATGGCAAATATGTATTGTGTGGGATATGGAGGGTGGATGGGGATATACACATAAGTTCTGATGTTCCTTCTCTGAACTGAATCTTCTCAGAATATCCTTGGTGTATGGATCATGCATTAGAGAGATGTAATATGACCGAAATATCATACTACCAGTTGTTTTTTTTTAAAAAGAGACATATTTTAGAATACAGGACCTTTCATCTTTAGATCATTCATTTGAACACAGCACACTAGGTTATGAATCAGATACTGTGGTGGGCAGCCTTATAAAAAATTAGATAAATAAGAGTCAGTAAACAAAAGCTGTCACCAAAAAGTTTAACAAAAAGTCATCTTATAATTATTCAGTGGCTTGTGGGAATGAGCTGGAGTTCTTTGTCCAGTTCCTGGTAGGCCAGTGTCTTCATGCCAAAAACACCACCACAACTGGCAAGCTGAATGGGCTCTCCAGATCATGGCTGATGCATACGGTTGGGCAGCATGGTGAACCTTGTATTGCTGTTGTCCTTGCCAAAACTATGATGTGGATAAGCAGAGGGTCTATGAACTATCATTCAGGCCCTAAAATCTCTAAAATATTCAGTCAAAACCAAGGAGTTCTGCTACAGAAAATACAGTGCTCTGTTAATTTCCTTACCCAGTATCTTGCTAATGTTGGAGTTGTGCATGTCAGGGAAGGCTTGAAGGATCTTCCTTCGCTCATCTTTAGCCCACACCATGAAGGCATTCATTGGACGCTTGATATGGGGTTCATTACTTCCACGCCCTCTGGATTCCCGATAAATTCTAGATTCTGAGACACCTGCACTTCCTAAAAAGAGGAGAGAAAATCATACCTAATTTGTGCTTTCAGTAACCTTCATCACATAGGGCACATTCAATAAACATATGTTCAAACTGCATTCACCATGCTTTCTCTTCTCCTTGAATCCTTCAAGTGTATCATATTCTTTTTTCTTGTGTCTAGTTTATAACTATATTGGATATGGTATAAATCTGATCTGATGAAAAGCCGCATTCATTTTTGCAGATGAAAAATGTAAAGCTCTTTTAATGTTCTTAACCTAAAAAAACAACTTTTACGAATGGAGGTTTGTTTGTTTTTCTAATTTACAATATGTTGAATGTTTTACATTACCTGTTTCCTGCCTCCTTTGTGATGAGAAGGGTGTTAATATATGGCAACATTAGGTGGGGCTTTTTTAAGCAAGTCTTTAACTAGCAAATGAACATTTGCACAGCTGCCTTTGCTTGTGCTTACACCTTCACAATAACAAAAACAATAGCAGAGATAGAAAAAAGCATTAAGCTTGCTTCATCAAATCCAAACAAGCTCCCACAGACCTAGCATATGCATCATCTATAGATGATCAGCTCTCTAGTCTGTGTGATCTCAGTTATCCAACATCTATTTATTTTCTTTTCTTCATTTTTACAGTCATAAATGTGTTCTTGGTCCAGCCTTGACAAATG
The DNA here is from genome assembly GCF_020497125.1 of Mauremys mutica. Lineage (NCBI taxonomy): Eukaryota > Metazoa > Chordata > Testudines > Geoemydidae > Mauremys > Mauremys mutica. Next base: position 120,721,206 of record NC_059072.1, on the reverse strand, counting down.
GAGTGCATGACACAGAATGATAAAATTGCCCCTGGACCTAAAACACCACAATATGAATAATTTCTCCTGCCTTGGTTAGTGGCCACTCCTCGCTTATCCCAGCCCTTCACTCCCATCCCCCAAAAAGGAGTTTGTGTTCTTCTGCACATACACAGGGCCGGCTCCAGGGTTTTTGCCGCTCCAAGCGGCGGGGAAAAAAAAAAAGCCACGATCGCGATTGGTGGCAGCTCCACCACACCGCTTTCTTCTTTGGCGGCAGGTCCTTCCTTCCGAGAGGGACCGAGGGACCTGCCACTGAATTGCCGCTGAAGAGACATGCTGCCCCTTCCCCTTGGCTGCCCCAAGCACCTGCTTGCTGAGCTGGTGCCTGGAGCCCGCCCTGCACATACATAACTAGAAATAAGGATAAGTAATTCCTACTGACCGTCAGAATCCCCACTCATGTTGAAATCCATCATAGCATGGCTAAATTTCCCATCTTCATTCTGTTTTACTGCCAGCTGTTGAGTCAGGCTCTCCAGTGTTGTTTTGTCCTGTATGGGAAAGATGACTGGACTTGAATCAGGAAATCCAATTGCAAAGTTCATAGGTAATTTAGAAGAATTGGGAGGGAAGGGGAATAACAAACCTGAAGAGTTTATTGGGAAAAGGCTTTAAAAACACACACACGTTTTTTCAGGGATGCATATGATTTAAGAGTCTACTATTTCATTTTAAAATCTGGCTGATTAGGTAGTGATGAGTAAACCTTGTAAGGCTGTAAAGTTTGGTTCAGTTAAGCACCCAAAACTTCGGATGCATGACGCATATTTGACCTCTCTACACCCTGAGTCATCAAAACTGGTTTGGAAATCGAGAAGGTGCAGGATTTCTTGCAGTATATCTGCATCTCCATTTCTCCTCCCAGCCTGAACTAGGGTGACCAGATAGAAAGTGTGAAAAATCGGTACAGGGGCTGGGGGGTAATAGGAGCCTATATAAGAAAAAGCCCCAAATATCAGGACTGTCCCTATAAAATCGGGACATCTGGTCACCCTAGGCCCTAAACTCAAAATGCAGAGACATGCAACATTTCTCTTAATTGTTTTTATTAGTATTTTTGGAAGCAATCTATGGAAGTTTAAATCTAAGATTAAACTTTTTCATGTCCCAAGAAAGGTTCAGTGTCGACTCAATCTGAGTTTTGGGCAGTGGTTGGTGTTCTCATCTAGAATGTCTGCCCCATCCCTGTCACAACTATCTATGACATGGAAGAAACGGGGTCCCTGGATTGCAGCAAGACAGTATATTCTGCCAATTAAAGAAATTGGTCAGGCTACACTGCCAGCACTATATCCCAAAGCAAATAATTCCAATCTCCTATTCAATATATCCCTTCCTCTTTTTGAATTGCTTAAATCTACCAATGCAAAGAAGTTCCATTTTCCATCTATCTGCTGTTTGTACTGAGGTATGTTCTGCATAAGTATGCTATTTTCTTGGCAATAATCTGTGTAAGAATAAATCTTTCTGGAAAACAATCCCATATTTTCAAAATGTAGACAGTTTTCCTTTTGCAAAGCTAACAAAATGGTATCGTGTCAAATTATAAGTGACTCTGGTTGAAAAAATCCTTTTGAGCTTTCTCCTAAAGGCAAATTTACTGCTCTGTTGATATATGTTCCTTTCTTGATGACTGTCAGATTTCAACAAAACTAAAAAACAACATTAGATCACCTGGCAATCTGGGACCCTAGAATGATTATATGTAGCCTGATAATTCATCATACTGTAGAAGAAAGCAGGAAAGAAAAAACAAACAAATGGAGAGGTGATTCATAAATTTGATCCTGGGTTCAACCAAAGATTTAAACTCATGTATCTTTTATTTGACAAGGCTTTTCTTAAAATTTAGAAATGAACCTCAAACCACACTTCTGCTTTGAACACCCCAAAGCTTTATGTAATATAGTGTTAACTCCCTATCCCTCCCAAGTGTCTTCCATCTTGGCTCACCTCTGCACTTCTGGTTTCTGGCTGCAACTGGATGCATTACTGCCAAAACAATGCAAGGTAAACTGTTCTTGTGGTATTTCCAATCCAACTAGAAATAGCAGGGCCAGCCTAGCGCAAGCGAGAAAGTGTTTGTGACATTTCCAGCCACACCAGATTCAGTTAGTTTGGAGACACTTCAAATAATCACCCAAGCTTTTCAGGTGTATAACTGAACCAAACTACTTACCCTTCTTAAGTTAGCCCATCACTCCTTTCCAACACAACGTGAGAGTACTCAGAGTCAGTAATGAGTTTACTTTGTTCTCCCCTGCAATGCATCTCATATCTATAATGCAAATCAATGGTTTTCTCAAGAAACAATTTACCTTCAACTTCCCTAGACCATAATAGTATAGTCCAAACCTATTTAGTACAGAGGCCATTTAAAAAAAAAAGTCACTGTCAGCCTAAAGTATCAAAAACTTCCACTGTCTTCTGATATTTGGGTATATGATGGGATTTTTAAAATTCTTTTTTAGACTAAAACATGATTTTTCCTGAATCATGTATAAACCTCTTAGAGAAACAGAGCTGAGAGCGCAAAGACCACTGGCTTAACAGCTCTTCTTTATGTAGCAAATGCAGCTCTTAAAGTTGGGGGCAGTTACATTCAGAAGCACACTCTACCAACATGATTTGATTCAGTCTTAAAATCATGGAATATTGTGCCGTGCCATCTACAAAGCACACGCTGGGTATGCATTGTTATCAAGGTTTGACTTAACAAGTCTACAGATACTCTAAAAGCAGCAAAGAATCCTGTGGCACCTTATAGACTAACAGACGTTTTGGAGCATGAGCTTTCGTGGGTGAATACCCACTTCGTCGGATGCAAGCGCTCAGATACTCTGAAGCTGTCCATCTTGCAAAGAGTCTGGCATTTTGAGGTTCAGTCACATTATATGAAGTGTGAGAGAGGAAAAATGGTCATCGGAGGGTAGAAAAGAACAACAGAAGAAAGCGACTTCTTGAGCTGCACTGTTCAGCCACATGGCTTTGAGCTGACTCACCAGACGGCTCAAAGGTACAAGTGATCAGAGGGAAGTCCAGACTGCATTTCAGCATCAAGGCAATCCCTAACCTGCTGCTACTAAAACATGCAGTATATAGTTACTAATTGAATTATTTTATTACAGTGGAAGTTGAGCTAATTCTCACAGGATATCACTCCAAAACAGATGATGTCAAAACAGAACACTGCGCTTTTGTCATGCCCCTTTGTGCCATGACTTACGTTAACCATCAGTCAGTCCAAGAGCAGGGAAGGGGAGAGGATGGCATATGGGGGCTGAGGAGGGGGAGAGAGGGAATGTGTTATTTATCTTTAATTACAATACATCAGAACAGCGTGTAAGTCAAAAAGGGTACAGCTGTTACACTTCAGTGACAACTAGCAGCTACCGAAGTAAGGAAATACGGTTATTTCAAACAAAAATCCAGAAGCACCCAGTGTGGGAACAATGGTTATCCAAATAGAGAGGAAAATAATCAATATCTTGGAGAGAGAGGCTAAATCCTGCAGTTCTTACACAGGCAAAACACCTACTGGGGCACGATAGAAGGTGGGGAATGAAAGTCACCATGTATGATTAATAATAAGATGTGGTACCTGAATAGCACATTTCACGTGGATGCTCTCAAAGTACATTTGAAATTCTCATTAAAACTCAGTGTTCTGTGTGAAGTGGGCACTATTTTACCCATGTAACAGATGTGTACATTGGGCACAGAAACTCTCCCTCCCAAGATCATGCAGTAAAAGAGGAAAAGTGGTAGATTTGAGGACAGAACACAGGTACTAAGATACTGTGGGGATAGGCACTTTTATAAAATCCTGGGCACAGGGGTCATGTTCTGACTCCCAGTCATGCAGTCTGACCACTACACAAGCTGCAGCAGTTTTCCTCCAAACCTGACATTAAAAAAAATGCGTAAAACAAACACATGTGCAATACAAAATGATGATCAGTAGAACAGAGTGCCAGACATGAAAAGCGCAGATAAGCACAATGATCCCTTATTGTTTTACCAAAGGGAGTTACACTAGGTGGGTAGCAGTATCTCATTAACTGGAACCCTCTCTCTTACCTTTCTCAGATGATATTTCAATGCAAGCTGAAAATACTAATGGCCACATACAAACAACAATGGAACAAGGGCTCTCCTTCCCCCACAAATTAACTGCAACATGCTGATAATGCCAATCCACCCTCATCTCATAAAATCTATTTAGTGACTCCAAATAGGGATACACAGTGGTTTCAAGTTCACACATAAAAAGGATCCATTAATCATAGTTATCGCAATTTGGTAGCCAGTTACGAGTACTTAAAACTCCCACTGCTCCCTATCACCGCAGTAGTTGTGTAAGTACATAATAAATGATACGAAGGCTGCCAGGTGCTACAAATGATGGGCTCAGTGGCACAGGGATGAGCGCAGTTGTTACTTGCCACTGAAGGTCAGAAAGAAATGAAACATCAGTGCACTCTGTATTGAGCTAGGCCCTGAACTCATTTTAGCAATTATATCACAGCTTTTTCGGGGGAGGAGGGGAGTTTCATTCTCATGATGTCCTGAAAGATCCCTCCAGTGCTAAGATTTTTGAAGGAAATAGATTGATATTCCCTAAAATACTTCAAGTAGCAAATACCATCCACAAGATAAACCAGTGGTTTTCAACCTGTGACCCACGGACCTCTGGGGACCACAGTCTATGTCTAAGATTTCCAAAGGGGTCCGCACCTCCATTTGAAATTTTTTTTAGGGGTCTGTAAATGAAAAAAAGGTTGAAAACCACTGATATAAGCAGTGAGTGAATGTCATCTGTTACAATCTGGATCAGGGAAAACCAGGTCTGTTGTTGGGAGTTGTAGAACTAGCCCAGACCCACAGACCTGATACACGGGCTACTTGAAAAGGAATCAGATTTAAAGTGAGCGTCCAAGCCACATGAAAATATACAGTAGGGAAAAATCCTGCCCTGGCCCAGTGTTGGACTAGGGGCTTGAGCCAGCCCCCACAGAATCTTTCTTTTGACTTCAGTGGAATTTGGATCAGGCCCTAGAGGAGCTAATAGATATTTTTCCATTTGTAACATCTGTGATTCTATGACAAAATTAGGCAGAGATTGAGGGAAACTATCCTAATGGTCAGTTCAATTAGATTGTAGCATAGTCTCACTATGGGAGCAATAAAGCCCCATTGCTTAGGTCATTTAAAAGCATAATAGACAAAGCAGTAGAAAATATATTGTAAGGAGCAATCCTGCAAATGGCCCCACTCAAGAGGAACAGTGAACTATAAAAGTGACAGACAAACTCAGAAAAATACAGATGAGAGAGTACAGCCAATCAGGAAGAGTTAATAGCCACAAACAGATGAGAAGGTTTTTAAGGCATAACCAAAGAAAGTAATCTGTTGGAGAGTTAGTGGCAGGGCTCCAAGCAATGTTCTAATTAGATTTTTAAAAAGAAAGAAAGAAAAGAACACACACACACACACACACACACACACACACACACACACACACACACACACACACACACACACAGTCCCAGACCAAATAAAATGACTAAGCATCACAAGTCAGACTCAGTTACGTGGTCAGCTGCAGAAGTTACTTGGCTCTCTGTCATGGATAGCTGTCATAACTTAACAAAACACTGATCTAAAAATGACAAGAACTTGATTGCTGTCTCTCTCTCTCATACAAGAAACAAAGCATGAGGAGTCAAAACATCTGTTGAACAGACTGATGACCTTTGCCAGAGCTCCTCCTACTGCTACCCAGATGTGAATCAAAACCTTGGAAGGTTTGGAAAATGAAGACACACTGATATATTCCCCAATCACCCTTTGCCCTTCCCCCACCTCATTTTAGGCTCCGGTAAGAATGCTGAACATGCATCTGAGATTATGTGCATGCTTCCATTCTTGAATTACTCCATAATTCAGCAGGGCAATGTGAATGCTGGGCCCATGGTGACAGCTCCCCCCATTGAGACATTAATTTGGCTGGGGTACTTGGCAAACACTTAGAGTATGCTGAACTCTGTTAAGGTTGTGTTTTGCCAAAAGCCTTTCTCAAATTGCGTAATTCAAGGTTAAATATTTTACTGAAGCTGTCCGCTCTTTTGTATTCAATTCCCCCTCCACCTATACCTATTTTCCTTGACATGAATATTTTCATTCAAGTTTGATATGCATACATTTTCTTGAGCTCATAGGGATACAGCCACTCTAGAGTGTCAGACACAGCTATCAAGTTCATGTTCTCCTTATTCCAAGTGAACGGACAGGACCAAACTAAGAAAAATCCTTTTGTCCAGCAGCCTGGATGAACCACAAACCTGGTCTATATAAATGAAATGTTGATATCGTGCACTTAAAAATCCTGACTGCACTGATTGAGCAAGTGGCCCTTTGCCTTAATTTCCTTATATACAGTGCTGAGCAGAAGAAATGGATGGTTTGCATGCCCTGATACTTCTTTAGGTGCTCCTCTGATTCTGGTCATCCAGTTGTGCCACGTACTGCACTAAGGGAAGTATGTGACTAATTCCTAAAGGGCAATATGGAGCAAATCTGCTGGATGGCAACATTTACCAGAAAAAAACTGAGGTGAGAGGCTAGTTTTCAAATTAGCCTTTGATTGTAAGACTCTGAGGTAGGGTCCATGGCACCCTGCAACATGCTGTATAGTGGTGAGCACAGAGACTCCACTCAGCACACCACAGTTATTAATAACTGTTCACATATACCACTCAATCAGTGCACACGGGAGTTTTTAAGTGTCGATCAGATCAGATCAGCCACTAGTCCATGCAAGAGGGCCTTGCAATATAAGTTCCTTTCAACTTGGCTACAGAAAAACATTCTCTGGCTGGATAACTATATTGGAGATCTTAGTTGTCCTCTGAGAAGCCACCTTAAGATATTTTTTCTAGCCCATAAAAAGAATGAGAGTCCTATCCCATTATCAGACATAAGTGAGACCTTTTTAAACTAACCTTTTTTCAGTCAGAAAATCCCCAGTGAAGATCCTGTGTCCACTGAAGTAATAAGCATCCTAATAATTTGCATTTATACACTGCCTTTCATCCAAAGTTCTTAATGGAATCTTAGCACTCCCCAGTGAGATAGGTGAGTATAAACAATATAAATGAGGGACAGAGAGGCTAAGTGAGTTAGGCCAGGTCTACACCACCACTTACTTCAGTATAACTTATGCTGCTCAGGGGTGTGAATAAGAGCTTCTCCCGCCTCTCGCGGAGGTGGATTTTTTTATGCTGACAGGAGAGCTCTCGCCCGTCAGAATAGAGTATCTTCACCAGACTTGTACAGCGGCGCAGCTGCATCAGTGCAACTGTGCTGATGTAGTGCTTCTCGTGTAGACTAGCTCTTAGTTGCCTAAGAACTCACAGAATACAGAAGCAGAGATGGGAATTTGGGAGCTTGTATGCACTGAACTGAAAGATTAGGCCCTTAGTCCTGTATTTTACCTCCTAGAACATGCCAAATACACATGGATGTTGTTTTTATTTACATCCAGATGAAGGCAGAAGATTTCCCATTTTAAACACTATGTGATAAGCCCACTGGTGACATAATGGAATGCACCTTCACTGACTTTTGCATTCTTACTCCAAGAGTGAATTTGATTCTGTATTTTTGGGAAGTGGTTTTTCTAAGTTGCTTATCATAATATCTCTCACACATTAATGAGTTCATCCTCACAACACCCTTGTGGAGTAGGGAAGTATTTATATCCCTGTTTTACAGATACGAGCCCGAGACAGAGAAGTTAAGTGACTTGCCCACGGTCACACAGGAAGTGTCTGGTGGTGCCAGGATTTGGACTGAGATCTCTTGAATCCCAATTCAGTGCCATGACCACAAGTCATACTGCCTCTGTGACTGTGGAACTGGGATTCGTGCTGGTGACATGTGTTATCAGGAAAAGCAAAATAAAATATAATAAGATCAGCTACAGATCCACTGTTACAATGGATCCTGCTTGTAGGGCTATAAAACTCATAAAAAGCACATGCATAAAATGATAAAATAGAGTGAGACTTTCAAATGTTGAGTTAGTAATTGTTAAACCCCTTCTGGCTGCACTATTTTATAGTCTTCTACTGTACTAATGAAAAGGAAAGAAACAACAAAGAAGGTTTTTAACCTTCCAATTATATAAACTCTATGGACCACCAAAGAAGATGAAAGATTATTTATAATGTCACAACAATTTATCAGTTGGGGATTTTGTTGTTGTTGCTGCATCGAAGTTAAATATGAAGAAACAATGTATTCACCACCCCCTCAGCTCTTTCACTCTTACTTATCTGGGATCTCTTTCTTGTCTATGGAATAATAATCCACTCACCAAATCTAAAAGCAGAATTAAAAGAAATAAAACAACATTCCTCATTTGAGGGGCCTTTCTGATTTTATGGTACTTTTAAAAAAAAACTCTTCAATTCCAGTCTCAATTGGGACTGGATGGCTTGTGAAGCGGGTACAAACCCTTTGACTGTTGGTTGTCTGTTCAAACCCAGTCCTTTGAACTCTTGGTTCAAAAGTGACTGATAGCTGTTTGGTGAGCTCCCCTTGGTGGTCTCAGTAAACAGGTGTCTTAGCAGCTGTTCTAGTAAAAAGTTGTCCTGATTATAAAACAGAGAAGCTCTGAATTGACTGTGCAAAGTCTTAACTACTCTCTTATCCTCAGAGGTGGACTCCAGATTGACCTAATGGGCATTAATGGAATGGAGTATGCATGTTTACTTCATGCGCTGTACTTGTTTGTGGATACAGGCCTTCAATTTTCAGAGCTGCCAATTCAGCACCTTCCACTAGCACTGAATTCATCCAGTGCCTGACTTAGAGACTCTTGAAGTGAATGGAAAGACTCCCATTGATTTCAGTGGCCTCTGGATCAGGCCCCTAATGTATTTATTAATGTTTCATTCCACAAACTAAAACTTCCTCAACAAATAAGGTGCTGTTTAGAAAACATTTTGCCTAAAACAAACTGTTTTAAAAAATGGTAGAAAGCAGCAAATCTAAAGGAACAGGGAATTATCTTTGCAAAGATGAAGAGGGCTTAGCGGTCCAGTATGTATTCTGGTGGTGAGCTCTGTAAGTTAACAGTCAAGACTTCCAAAAAATCTAGAAGCCCCTTTTCTCGGAGAAGGGGTGGAGGAGAGGTAGAAAAAGCGATGTAGGCAGCTGTTTCTCTCCTGCAAAAGGTTTTGCCATGTTGATTCCAGGACTGATTCTCAACCGAACACAGCAGTTTTCTACTGAACTGAGAATAGGTTGGGAGTCAGGGAACCTGGTTTCTATTCCTGACTTCACAGCTGACATGCTTGGATAAGTCACTCAACCGCTCTGTGCCTCAATTTCCCCATCTGTAAAATGGAGATAAAGATACGCACCTTTGTAAAATGCTTTGAGATCTATGGGTGAAAAATGGAATATAAACACAAAGTATTAGTGTTCCTCCCAGCAGGAGAGAAAGTACCATAACATTTGGTCTATGATGACAATGAAGAGTTAATCAGAGAAAACGTGTGGGACACCAAAAAATGAAGTGAAGTGGAAATCACAGCCCATACAGGATATCCAGGGAGGGAGGGCCAGCATCATTTAACAGAAAGTTAAGAAAGCGGACTCCACTTTGCTGGTAATTGTTTACTAAATAATGAGTGACTCAATTACTTAGAAGCATTACATATGTATAGATTAGTTTCTTTTAATTTTTTCCTAGCTGTGAAAGCTGCTAAGCCACTGCCTAACATTTCAGCAATGCGCTCTGCCCTAATAAAGAGATTCACACATTTTCCATCTAGACTATCTCCTGAGTAGAAAACTGCCAGATTTTCCAAACTGTACTAAACCCTGATTTGTTTGCTCACCAGGATCAACATCGTGCTCATTCCAACAAATAGCAGAGTTCTACACACACACCAGGATGCTAGAGGCTGTTTGTAATTCAAATAAATGAATACATGCATTTTAGCACTGGCAAAAGCCTGACAGTCCAGACTAAATGGGCCTGGCCATCTTCTCACTAACGCTAGTTTAATTCCTTTGATTTTAGTGGGTTTATTCCCAATTTACACAACTGAGAGTTGGAGGAGAATGAGGCCCAGGTTCTGCTTACTCCCAGACCAGATATAAGTGTTGATATTGGCCATGATCTTATTGTGACTCTTGACATACCTGATGTTTTACTTAAAGCTCCAGCTCCTGGTGCTATGATTTTGTGAGAATCTAAGATTTCATTAAAAAAAAAAAAAAAAAAGGTTTCCAGCCTTCATGGTGGTAGAGCAAAGTTTAAAATCGTGACCCATGGAGGCTCAGAAACTGCAAGGCAAATTAAAAAACATTAAAAAAAAAAAACCCTCATGCTTTATTTAAGCCATGATTTTGAGATGGGGAGAGGGGATGACTCATGTGTTTTGAATGTTTGGGATTAGTAATGCTGAGTTTGGTATAGGTAGCTTCAGGGGAAGCTTCCCCAAGCTACACTACAAATGTTGTCCTGAACTCGATTTGGAGGGTGATTACTGCAAGAAGTGAACACAGAATCCAGGCTACATGCCCATTCAGACTTTGGCATCACTATAGGACCCAGGGTTCTTTCCTCATATGTTTGTGTGCTATTCCTACTGATCTCAATGGGAGTTGCACACGCACATCTGTGGGCACAATTCACCCCTCCCTGGTGCGTCGCTTGTTTTATTAGCTAACCCTGCCCATGCCTCTCACCATAATGACGTATCCAAAAAACACATGATTTTCCCTTTACATACATATATGAACTTTTAGCAGGGATGAAGGTCAACCAGAAAAAAGTTTGCTTTAAAATGAAAAGGAGGAATCCACATAAAGCTTGACAAAACCCTCATCCCATAATCATTCCCTACCATGCGTGGGCACTCGCTAGCTGAAAATGGTGGCACTGTGACAAATATAGCAGAACCAAAAGCCGGCTCTATTAAAAAGAGAGAGAGAGAGAGAAGAAGAAGAAGAAGGATAAAAGTCTTCCACTGGCCATCTGTGAAAATAAAGCATGTGGCCATTAAATGCAGAGGCTGTAAATATACGCAAACCCCAAGAAGCAAATGGGAAAAAATGGACTAAACTTTAAGCTCAAACAAATCAAAATGTTTAATGCTTAGTTAGCAATGCTGGGCAAAAAACCCACTGATCTCTGCAGTGTGCAATGTATTTAAAATGTATTTTAATTCAATTAAAAAAATAATAAAGACATTTCAGGGGAAAAGACACTAGATTCAGAAGCTCTCTGAATAAATTGCCCCTTTACTGTGAATGATCCTGTTAAGATTGTTGATTGGACTTATTGAAAGGCTGACATACAGAGTGATGGATGGGCGATGACATAATACCTGCTTGCCCTGTTGTCATGCTCTTTGAAAATTGTCTGCTCTCTGTTGATAGCATTAACAAAGAGGATTGCAACCCCTTCCACCCTACCCTGCATTCAAGAAATTTCCACTAGCAAAGAATCTCAGTAAAACAGAATTAAGAAGGTTTTACTGGGTGTGCAGGATGGATAGGAAAAACCAGAGACCACATGTTAAGTTCTGTGTTGGAGGGTGATTTGGAGTCTCTAACAGTCAGTTGTCACAAAAAAGCCCTTCGTCCCCACATAGTATAAAAATTATAAACGGACATATCTCTCTGTGAGAACAGAACAAAAATATTATACTATTAATCTTTTCTAGTGTTTTCCAGGCCAATAAGAAATAGAGAGGGCTAAAAATTACAGGACCCTTATATTACATGTACACTGAGTTTGATGTATAAATGTATATAACGTGTCTGTGCAGTATAGCCTTTGCTAGCCAGCAGAAATGCTACAGTATTTTTCCAGTAAAAGGCGAAAGAGTTATATGATCTGAAGACCATTAAAATGAGCAGGGTTTAACTTTTACAGAGCACTTTGGTACAGAATGTAAGCACTGTGCCTCTGGATTAATTTCCAGTGGTTTCCTTCTACTTAGAAAACAAGACCAATTTAACTGCCCCCAGTTCCTGCCTTCCCTTGCTTTGCTCACTACGGGCCCTATCCAAAGCCTATCCAAAGTCAATGGAAAAACTCTCACTGGCTTCTGTGTGCTTTGGATCTGGCCCCCTTTGGGAACTCCTGCTCCAATTTAGCCTTTAGGAAGAACAATATATTATTTAAATCAAAAACTCAACTGGAAAAAAAATTAAAATCCCATTTTATAGCAGCTTTTTCCCATGCCTTCAGTGACGTGAGCTCCAGTTTTCTATTTCTCAAAAAGCAGCATCTGGTAGCTCAGGATTCATAATAATGCATTTCCTCACCTCCCCTTAGGGGAAAGCATAGGCTGGATTCACTTCAGCTCAACAGACCACTGCAGTTCCTTAAGAGTTAACTTTGCTGGCTCCATCCATCAGGCAACCGGTGAGGCATCAGGAAAGAATGATGGATGTAAAATTATTACAGGGCTGCCACCCGATACACTTAGTGCCATTTGTAACTAACACTGGAACTGACACACTTTTTTCATTATTAAACATCCACATTAAGTCAACATTGGTCACTGTCATTTCATGTTTGGCACTCTGTTAAAGGGAAGAGAGGGAAGGGGAGGGTGGGAGTGAGAAGGATGATGGGAGATGGGGTGGGTGGAAATGAGAGGAAAGGCATCCTGGACCTAGTGTTCCAAAAGCATGAGTAATAAAACAGGCTTCTGCTTACAATGCTGGAATAAATATTGTTACAAATAGCTCTTTAGTTACAACCCAGCAGACAAGTACATGTCAGAGCCTTTTAGAAGAGGGATGTGCTCTCAGCAATAAGTGAGGGAACTGGTATCATAGGTTAAGAAACACTTATGGTTGGTTGGTGTGTGTGTGCTGCTTGTGTATTTATAGGTGTGCACAACACTCAGATGTTAATATGTCTATTTGATGGAGCATACCTGAACACACATGAATGTGTACTTGTGGAGCTGTTTCCATGCACACTGTGTGTGTGTGTGTGTTTACAGATATGTGAGTATGTACATGTGTGTTTACTTGTTTATGGGTTCTGAGTGTATATATAAATTTCTGGCTAGCTTTTTTGTCGTGGAGCATACGCATCTGTTGTATGCACACACGTGTTGTGTATTTGTATATGAGTGCCTTGTGTGTTTGTATGCATGCACACACATGCCAGTACCTGTGGTTGCGTACCTTCAATGTGTAGAAGAATGTGCAGTTTTTTGGCTGAATAAGTAGATCACAGTCCACTTTCTGATGCTGCCCACTGCAGTGTTTGCTCTAGATGAAAATCTGCACTCTTTGAGCTCCATGTATAAAAGGTAATATTGTTTATATAGAGTAAGTATCAAGCTATAATTAATGGTAGATCACATTTATAAATAAAACTATGTTCCTGGGTTTCCAAGAAACCAGAAACACACACACACACACACTTCTGATTTATCTTGAAGCATTTCCAAGAAAATAATTTTAAAAATATATTTTATTTCATTCCCAATTAAAATACATTTCAGTAAAATCTACATTCATTATGTACTAAAAGTACTAAAACCCTCTGAAATTAAAGTACTCATAAAGTGTTGGGTGCCCACAAATCAAGGCATTTAAAAATCCTAGTCACTTTTGAATCTTTTTTCTTGCTTATGCCTCCTCTAGCACAATGCCTCTCCAATCCCACACAATTTCTCTCTGTCTGACTCCTGCCTTACAACTGAGAGCACTGCCCATCTACAGAGACCCATCCCAGCTGGGAACATAAAACTAACCCCTGAGTCACGTAAATATATGGAAAACAGACTCTGGGGCTTTAGGATGCACATTCATAAAAAGGGATTTCCTGCCCCTGTGCCTTTCCAGCCACACCCAACAGACAGATCCTTAACAGTACTCGTGACTTTGGGCAGTTCAGAAACGCAGACCCAGGCATTGGTGGGTGGGATTACTATTCATGCAATAAAAAGGCTCAACCAGCCCTGGAAATAGCTCCATAACTATACCAACAACACTGGGAAAGAAGGGACTCAAACTCTGGACCGCACTATGGCACAGTGTGCCTGGCCCATAAAGATTAGCAACATTCCAGCGAGAATGAAGTGATTCAGGATCGTCTTGCTGTCCAGCACATGGCATAAACAGCTATGTATCAGTACACGTGTGTGCAAGCACCATAACCAATCATTAATGCATTGATTGCAATGCCTTGGTAGCTAACCTGTTCCCACCAGTTCTGCAGGGAGTGAGGGACAAAAGCAGGAAACCCAAAGGCCTGGCAGTTTGGTGTGTTTGCCTCTTAAATCACTGGGCTGGCCCTTAAGCTTGTTGATGTAAACCCTTAGAGACCAATCTATAATGTTCTCAGTTTCTCTCTCCCCACTACCTTTCTCTCTTTCTCTTCCATGAAAAAGGAAAGAAACATTTTAGGAACATAATTTAACTGACACTGGCAATACTTTCCTTTTTTTTCAAATGCCAGGGGGAGGTCTTGATAAAAGCTTTAAGCAAAAACCTAGATCCAAACACCCTCAAACTTTGGAGAAGTTCAGATCCTGAATTGGATCAGAACTTCCCGTCTGGCTATAATTAGATGAGAAGAACCAGAATGTGTGGAAAGTTCAGCTAGGTTTCCAAATGTCACAGCCACCTCTCTTTCTTTCTGCTGGATCAATCCAATCCAAACCCCTCCCCCACCACAAATAAATCCTGTCAACTCTGAGATCCTGCACATCCAAATGAAATTTCACAATTAGCCTCATCATTATAATGGGTCAAACCAGCAATCCAGATCCAAAACACCATTGCACTTTCGTAGAGTTCTGATTTGGATCTAACCTTTGTGTCTTCTTCAGAATGAAATCCTGAAAAAGTTTGGCAGCTATTGTATCAAAAAAGCTATTGCCACTTTAAAAAAGAAAAACGGAACCCCCCCCAACTCCACAAATGCTATACCGTCCCCTCATGCACACCCAAACCAAACAGGGAACATGAACCAGAGAGCAAAATAAACCTCAGAGCTTGCGGTGAGGGTGAGAAGTGAAAACAGAAGGGCAAGGAGGAGCCTAACAATAGGAAAGTAACAGAATAAAGCGAATGCAGATGGTTCCACTCCTGTTACTTAATCAAAAGGCTGTGCAAAGTCACTAGAGCCGGCATAAAGTCATGTGTTAGAACAACAGCTGATCTGTGTATTAAAGAAGATTAACTCGCAGTGCCATGGTGGAGGGCCTGGGATTATTTTATGTACTTCCATTGCTGTACAAGCCGTCAGCACAATTACTGCCCTCCGATGTGAATGACTGATCTGTAACCACAGCTAAACAGCATGCTGCTTAGGGGCCTGGGTGCTTCATGAAGATGAATTTCCATACCATCAAAGTGCTTTTAATGGGCTCCCTGATCCAACCACAAGGCCTGCTTTGCAAGTATATAGGACTCAGGATGAAGGCTTCCTGTCCAAAAGGATTTGGTCGGTTGTCACTTGACAATTCCCAGCCAGCACAGGGGAGGAGAGGGGGGAGATAGGTAGAGTTGTCTCTGCTTTGGAGGATTAAGAAAAAAAAAAGGGTACAGATGCTTTCTGAATGCAACCAACTGCTGTATCCACAGCTGAATTCAATGCGCTTAACAAATAACGGCAATTTAGCTATGCTTGCGAGGAATAGCTTGAGTCACTTTGCATTAGCATCTGGCTGAGTGTTAAAGTCATTTCTACATGGGGAGCACAGAAAAGGAATTTCTGCTCCAAGCATCCTTTCAAGAATGCTTAAATATTTGAATATAAATTCCTTTGTGCTTGTGATCACTTCGCCTTATAGCTGACACTCCACTTTCCCCCCTTCCCTTCTGCTACTCTATGTGAAATGCCATAAACATGCTCTGTCCCTCTCTCTCAATACCCAATACCCTTATTCTTCTAAAAGAGGTTTTATGTACTGCCAGACACCTATTACACTGACCTCTTTTTTCTCCCCCTTCCTCTCAGGAGAGTGCATGAAATTGGAGCCATTTTACACCCATGCTAGGCTGGTGAAAAAGTACAGTAGTGACAGACTCACATGTACATTTAACATTCATTATCCGGTCTGCTGGCTTCTCACAGCTTATTGATCAAACTCCATCTAAAAACCAGGGAAACTGGAAAGCTATCCAAATTAGCAATCTGCTCGTTCTGGACAATATTGTTTGACTCACAAGCTTCCCAGGATGACTGACTTTCAAGTTATTGCTAAGTAGCTGATCATTTTTATTTTATCTATTTGCCTATCTGAATGAGTCATATGGGGATCTTGGAATGAAAGAGCCACGAGAACTGGGGGATCCGATAAAATTTCGTTTTCACCAAATGCAATAATATTTCATCTTGATTATTTTGTAGCATTAAAGCAGTTTTGTCTGGAGAAATATTTGGGAAAAAATCCTGGAAAATATATTGTAACAACATGAATTTGTGAAGCACCCAACGACTTTTGCACATTTCTGTCTTGGGTAGCATAACTGTCTTCATCTCAATGTAAACATGGCCAGGAAGGGACCAGTGGGCCTAAGCACCCCTTCAGCAAGGGGTAGGGCAGCAGAAAGTAGTCACAGGCATTTCCTGAAAAAAGCAGGAAGTTGTGGAACCTGTGACTCTTGTAACCCCCATGACAAAACGACTGTGCTAGATACAATATATACAAGTGTTCCCTGAGAAGAAAATATTACCGATTTTGCTTATTACAGTTTAGCAGGCAAAATTAGAATAATTCAGGGCCCCGCAGTTCTAACGCTTCTAAGTTCTACTGAAAATATTTGGTGCAGTTCGTATTGTCAATTCTCTGTTTTTTCAGTTTTGCTAAGTCATCTAACATGACTTGACAGTGCTATGTTGCAATGGTCACGAAACATCATATATGACAACCTCATAAGGCTAAATACCCAGAAGCTGAGCCCGAGTATCAGCAAAGCTTATGTTCCTAAAGAAGCTTGCGTATTTGCAAATCCAGTTCATCTCACAAAAACATGTAAGCATTTCCATAAAGCAAGATTTTCACTCAGACCCAGATATTTCAAAGATCACCTAGTCATAATACATACTGACAGCCTGGAACAGAGAATTAGTAGTCTCCAAAGTTTTCATAAGGACTTTAACTATGTTTTAGGCTCTACTGACTCCATGTCTGTGTGGGGCTGTTTTTGTTTGTTTTTTGACAGAAGCAGATATTCTAAAAGGAAGGAGGGAGACAGAGCAGGGAAGTGAGGAAGAGAAAGGAGAGGGAGAAGGAGATTGTGTGTGTGTGTGTCTGTAATGCCTGAACACGAGGAGAATATGATCACCCAAGTGACTATCAGAAAAGGGAGTCTCAGGAACTGACCTTTTCTGTCCTGCAGTTATTGAGACCCAGACTATTCACAACAGCCACCTTCCCATCAAGCACCTGTTGTTCCCTCCGAAGTTGCTCCTTCATCTGTCGGGCCTCCTGGATTGCCTTGGTAACAGCATCATGGTCATTTAAATAACCTGACGACGTGATAGAAGAAAGAATATCTTAAAAAGAAAGGAAGAAAGAAAGGAAAGTTACAAGAAAACATTTTCGCTTTTGTCAGTGAAACTCATCAGTGCTTTCCTTGGGCACTTAATTAAATGAGAAAGAGACAGAGACAATGAACAGACCCATAAACCTGTCTGTGCTTGGAAAATATGCTGCTCTGATGATAGAGCCACCTGGGTATAAACCATGAGAAACATTAGTACCGATAGCATCACTCTGATACTTGATTCCATTAGTTTCAGTGTTTATCCAACATTATAGAGATTGGCCTTGTGGTTTGTATACAGCAGGATGTAACTTGATAGGGGACGTGGGAGGCCTTGATCATGCAAGCAATCCAAAACTATTAAAAATAGACCATTTTTTCCTTCCCTTTCTTAAAACTTGTGAATACATTACAATAAACCACAGGTGGCGGTGGTTTGCTATAGATACAAGGAGCATAATGGCTGGGAAAAGAAACTTCCGCCGTCAAATGCTCCCCACCACCACCTGTCATTCAGAAATGTATAAGAAACCGCAGCTCCATGGACCTATGTTCCCGCTCTATTCATGTTGCTGATAGCAGGTCGGATGTCTACACTATTTGGCTGTGAATTCACTGCCTAGGGTTCAGCACTAGTAGTGGCTGAATTATTTCATTTTAAAATGTTACAATCATCACCAGCATGGCTAATGCTATTTAATTTTAAACATGATACTCTGTCATTTTTTTTTCCTTTAGCGTACTGTAGATTATACTTATTATGATCTGCATGTGATTTGTAGGATGGAATACTGATGGAAGACTCCAAGCCCCGGTCTATTTTTCAAACATTATAGGAGAAGCTAGTATCTATCATTCCTCCCCACCCACCCCCCTCCACACACACACTTCTTTCTGTCTTTTAACTAGGGCATAAAAATGGCATACAATGAATCTGTAATATGAAATTGCCCAGAAAAGGGACTTCTGTTTGTGACATGAGGCTAAATCTAACCAGATCCATTGGTGAATTGTGACAGATGGAGGGACTGTGAGACAGAAGGCAAGCACTAATCACACACAAAATGACCGGCTTGCCTCAACATGTTCCATGGATTCCAGCAAACTTTACACCCTAATCCATTTTTAGAACAAAAAACATCTGGGCCATAAATCCTCTAATCTGCCAAAACACGCTATTAAATCCCATGATTTGTTGAAAAACACTAAGATTAAAGAAAGGAAATATAAAATGGCTAACTGCCGTGTTAGGAAAGTGTTATTAATACTCTTTCTTTGTCTCAATTATGAATGTTCTGTTCCTAAAGAGCCTTGTCTAATCATGTCAGATTACACATCCTTGTTGTATTGCTAGAGTCTTCTATCTGATCCACTGATTGCCAAAAAACATAGAACATTGTCTTGCTGCTTAAAACATTTCAGTGGAAGAAGCTGATGTCAGATTAGTTCAGTGCTGCACTGCTGTGCCCTCATTCCACACACCCCCTCCCCAAATGAACCTGGCATTCTGGTCTCCTTTGGAGAATTGAAAGCAAAAGTTTCTGTACAGTCTGGGTGCAGGGAGAGCAGATCAGCAAATACCTTTCAGTTAGGTATCTGAAAACACTGGCAGTTTTACATAAAATTAATTTGATCCACATAACTTATTTTTACCAAATGACCTGGGCTCAGTGATTTCGAGGCAATGACAATGCTAGGAAGGATGTAATCCATACCTCCTAAATGGTATCATAGGGTGGTTTTTTTTGGGCGGGGGGGAGGGGTTGGTCCCCATCTTAGCAAGTCACTTGGTTCTTTCCCCACCTTGCATCTGTTATTGATCAAGTTTGCATTTGGTCAAAATATATTAAAAAGCAAACAAAAAACCAGCGACATTTAAAAACAGCAGTGCTCTTGATTAGGGTGGGTATAATAGTTATAAACTGTATTATAGCTGAATTTGCCTAAGAAATGGAATTCATGCCCTTTCTCCAGACCATTTGTTTTTTTCCTGACTACCACTCTCTTTGAGAAGATTTGGCACATGTCAGTGAATAAAAGCAAGCACTCCTTATGTTTTTCAATAGCTGCCAATATGCTGGTATGCAGAGAAAAGATTAATATAGATGCAAGTCGAAAGTAAATTATTTCTGTTTAGGGTACATGGTGAATTATTGACAGAGAGATACTAAATGCACTTAGTTACAGGGATTGCCAAACCAGTATCTAGATGTTGGAGACAACGGGGAGAGAGGAAGGGGGGACTTGTTTTTGTTTTTAATAGGTAGGCATATGCCTGCTTCTGAAAAGAAATGCCTGGATTTAAAGTTGTATGTGAAATCATGACACGTGTGACTCCTCAAGTTATAGATTGATTTACAGGCAGTGTGGATGTATCTAACCAAAGAACCACATACCATATGTGCCACTAGCTACATGCTCTACATTATTTCTGATATATAGGTGCATGCTCCCCTTGACCAGATACAACTGAACGATATTGTGAGCACAGTGAAAACAAACAGTCTGAAGGATGGATTTTAAAAGGTGGTTTTAAAGTGAATTTAGTGGTGGGGAAAGATGCCAGCCTATTTGAATTCCAGGACAGTGGGCCTAAGCCCACCTAGGTCAGAAGGCCCACTGTCTCATGGACAGCCCTAGAGACCAAAGTCCTCTTTTTATCCAGAGATCAAAGACAGCATGGTTAATGGCCTTGCAAGGTTCCCACCAGTGTGCTTCAGCTCTGTGCTGGAGCGACCTACCTCTTAAAGTAAGAAGATAGTTCAGTCTACCTAGTCCATTCAGTACTTGGGTCTTTTTGCTTAAAGTGACAACAAGGTTGTCAACTATGGTGGTTTTAAGTCATGTGCAAACTTCTGCTGCGGGCTTGACTGAGCTCAACAACTCATTTTGTTAAGGTCAACAAAGAGTTTATACATGGTAACGGCTTTTGCTTACTACAACCGTGGCTGGCTGTGAACTAGTTACTTAGCAGTAAAAGGCTCCACATACCATTACCAAGCCTCTGAATCATCCAGTCCTCCATAAAGGACAGATTTTTGATAGGAGCAGCCTGTGTCTGTCCAGTTCTTGTGCCGCATTTAAAGACAGCTTATCTTGTACAGTACACAAAATGATACCGTTCAGCTAGCAACCTCAAAAAGTCACTTTCTGTATTTGTAGCTAGGAGATATAAAGCAGTGAACTCTATGTCATTAACAATAACTTAAGTATGTTATCTTTTGCTCCACAGTTTTCCATGGTTTATTAATGGTATAACACATTAATTCTTCTTACAAGAGTGACCTTTAAAGCTCCATTCATCCTCGCAGCTTTTATCCAATTACATTATCACTCATTACAGGTACAGTGTTTCAAAATCTGCATTTTGTTAAAAGGAGAAAAGTAAATTGTAGGGATCTCATATCTATGGAAAATACCAGGGGTGGAGGAAGAGGAGAACAAGAGACGGTCTGCCACTGGGAGGCAGGTCAGATTCTTAACTCTATGCTTAGAGCTGCTGTTCACTCTCCTCAGGACAAAGGTTTTAAAGTGAAAAAAAAAAAAGAAAACTCAGCCCACTGTACACAAAGAGCAGCAGGGCCAAACAGATTAAAGATGCAAATACATTACTAACCTAGCAAGGTAAATAGTGTAGTTCTAATAAGAATAATACATAATAAGTCATGAATTAACAATAGGATATTTATGAAACATTTATGGCGTTTTATAGAATGTCATGCTGGATAAAGTAATTTCCCTTTTCACCCTGGCCATAGAAGTATGTTCTCTATTTGGTGCATGTAATCATAACTCCCATCTGTCTGCACACTGGGACCCACCTATAGGGATTTTAAACTTGGGGCATAAGTGTGGGCCTGACTGGTGTATGTACAGCTGGACTATGCTGCACAGTGCCTCAAATAGTTTCAATGTGTTGCAATGGAAAAATCATAGGAACAGCCAAACTGGATCAGACCTGTGGTCTATTCAGTCCAGTATCCTGTCCCCAAAAGTGGCCAGTACTAGCTGCTTCAGAGGAAGGTGCAAGAAGCCCCACAATAAGCAACTGTAGTATACTCCCCCCCCCCCCAGGAAGGTCTCAACCTAATCCCAAATAGTTAGTGATTAATTTACACCCTGAAATCACAATTCAAGTTACAGTAGAACCTCAGAGTTACGAACACCTCGGGAATAGAGGTTGTTTGTAACTCTGACATGTTCGTAGCTCTGCACAGAACGTTATGGTTGTTCTTTCAAAAGCTTACAACTGAACAGTGATTTAATATTCTAGTCGACACTGGTGAAGCCTCATGTGGAGTACTGTGTCCAGTTTTGGGCCCCACACTACAGGAAGGATGTGGAGAGGTTGGAGAGAATCCAGCAGGGGGCAGTGAAAGTGATTGGGGGGCTGGAGTCCATGACAGATGAAGGGAGGCTGAGGGAACTGGGATAGTTTAGTCTGCAGAAAAGAGGAATGAGGGGGGATTTGATAGCTGCTTTCAACTACCTGAAAGGGGGTTCCAAAGAGGATGGCTCTAGACTATTCTCAGTGGTAGCAAATGACAGAACAAAGAGTAATGGTCTCAAGTTGCAGTGGGAGAGGTTTAGGTTGGATATTAGGAAAAACTTTTTCACTAGGAGGGTGGTGAAGCACTGGAATGGGTTACCTAGGGAGGTGGTGGAATCTCCTTCCTTAGAGGTTTTTAAGGTCAGGCTTGACAAAGCCCTGGCTGGGATGGTTTAGTTGGGGACTGGTCCTGCTTTGAGCAGGGGCTTGGACTAGATGACCTCCTGAGGTCCCTTCCAACACTGATATTCTATGATTCTATGCATTCTATGAATACAGCTTTGAAATGTTACTATGCAGAAGAAAAATGCTGCTTTTCCTTTATTTTTTAGTAGTTTACATTCAACACAGTACTGTACGGTATTTGCTTTTTTCGGGGGAGTGTCTCTGCTGCTGCTTGATTGTGTACTTCTGGTTCCAAATGAGGCGTGTAGTTGACTAGTCAGTTTGTAACTCTGGTGCTCATAACTCTGAGGTTCTACTGTATATTCAGTCACTTTGTACAGTAGATTGGAAAAGATTATCATTACAATGGGGTGTGTCTGCATGTTATTTATACATATACATTACACATAAGGACCTGGCACGCACGTGGGGGCACACATCCCACCCCCCTTTTAATATAAAGCACTTGTGAAATACAAAGTGTCAATAACACCAGAACCATTTATTGTTTAAATGGTCGCAAGGGAGGTAGTTTTGGAGGGAGGGAGGAATAATAATATATTACAGAACAATACTAAAAGCAGCTAGCCTGACTGTTTTCAAGATACAATGTGAACTATATTTTGAAATGTACCTGGTGACTTTTTAGTTAGCCATTAATATTACTCCTGGTAGATTAAGCTAAAATAATGCCCCACAAAGCTTTTCAGTGGACTATGCATCAAACCTGTAATTTTCTAAGGAACTTTATGCACATGTAGACATGCAACTCCTAGGGATTTTTTAAAAGCTTATTCATCAGTTGTTTATACTTTTAAATGGTGAATGTCTGAATCACTGTAATACAGTGGTAGCCACAGAACAATCATTTATTAATTATCATACAGAATTATCTGAAATAAAACAAGTTTTTCCCATGCTGAATGTGAAGAGTTAAGATCCCAATCATGCACTACTGAGATCACTGAGCGCTTTGCCACTGACTTCAATGAATGCAATATTAGGCCCCACCTTCGATTTATCATATGCCATTGTGTGGCATTGGTTGGCAAATGCTGATTTTTTTTAATGCTGACCTCTGTGCTACATCAACAAAACCAAAAGAAAACAAACATACCTATTGTGTTAACTCTGGCCGAGGGACTGGCTAATGTTGCTGGCACTGAGGATTTGAGTGAACTGGCCCCACTGTTTATTCTCAGAGCTGGCATATGAGGAGAAGTGGGCGATGTCGGAGATTTTCCCTCAGACATCTTGGGTTTAGCTGAGAGGTTCAGCGGCTGAGCCACTTCATCCTACAACGAGCACAAGATAAAGCATGTCATAAATATGCTGCTGCCGCTGCCATAGTTATACCCAAACACAAATAGTCACGTTCCATTCATGTGAAGTTGCAAACGAGTGATCCTAAAAATGCATCATGCAACATTTCCTATGATGCCATCATGTTATGTCAGCTGAGAATCAAAATGTCCCATGAACTGGAGAATTAGAGAACATTCTTTATTTGCACAATGTACATAAGAATTTTCCCCAAATTTGCACCTACATGATACATAGTTATACAATCCAAACAGGAGTACATTGACAATAATATTTTGTGTAATTTTTTAAAACTTGAGATGGGTGGAAAAAATAAAAATTAATCACAAGTGTCATCTAAAATTCAATCCAAACCCAAACTTATTTGTAGTTCTAAAACTTGGGTAAACTTGTGAGTAAATGTGTTAATTTTGTATTTCTATTTTTATTTTCCTCTGAACTCCCTGGTTTTCACAAGTACCGAAGTTCCACAAGCAATCTCTTTCATGGGTATTTTTATCCAGTCAGGACCAGAAAGTCTGTTTTTGTGCTAGTTCCAGCTTCCAAATCTCCATCAGAGATTTGCATAATTTAGAATAAGCATCTAAACTTTTGGATGTTTATAGGAAAGTTTAGAGGTTCACTAATAATTACCATGGTTGTGTACATTGAAAACATGGGCCAAGTTCATAAAGAGAGTTCAACAAACAGTGAAATCAACAGGAGTTATACTGGCTTTGTTCAGGACTGAATCTGGCATACACAGAGAGAGAGAGAGAGAGAGAGCAATAAACAATGCTGAACGATACATTAAAAATCAAAAGTCACATGTTTCGGTTTGACTCTAACGAAAAGCAAAAGAAGGATCAGAGAAGCCCTTTTCTGTCCCTGTAGAGGAGATACAATAGCAAACCCTTTTTAAAAATTACTTTTTAATATCCAGAAATGGTATCTGTGTTTTCGGACCATTCTGCCACATACTTATTTGCAACTTGTGTGTCTGCTACTATCATATCAGGCCAAAGCAGGATGTGTTAAAGATGTCCTTGCAGAGCTAAACTTTCCTCTGCAACTTGTGAATTAAGAAGCCCATCCTTTAACTGATGGAAGTAATATTTTTGCATGGGCTCTATTACAGATATAGTAGAGTTGATTCTGGTCTCCCTTCGTAAGTTTTACATTCAAGAAAGTCCATTTGCTCCTATGAAATTACTCCCGACTGACAGCAGTGTGAGATCAGAATCAGGCTCATAATTTAGGATTGGTAAAGGTAGAGCGAACTCCACTGGAATTTTTCCCTGTTACTGTTGGAGTATCTGAAGCTACTGTAATACTAATTCTGGTCCAAAGAATGCAGTATTCTGCAGAAAGCAAGGAATTTTCCAGTGGTCTATACTGCATATGGAAACATGTTATATAAATATGAATGTCTTCATCATCAAACAACCTACTTGTAATTCTGCAAAGCACTGTTATGCCACCTTTCAATTATCTCAAACAGGCAAGCTTCTGAGTTAAGTGTCTTTATTACATTTGAATGTATTTGATTACTTTTATACTTTTGTAATCATCATAGTTAAAAATGAATTAAAGCAGAATAAACAAAATGATCAGGGAAATAAAGGACAAAAATGTCATTTTTAAAGTGATAGTTAAGTTCTCCTAGATACTTCCTGTGAAGACTTATAAAACATAATAAAGAATAAAAATTAGTGGGCAAAATTTTCAAAAGTGATTTAAGAGCCTAAATCCCATTTTCAACAGTGACTTGGCTCACTTAGGAGCACTCATTGTCTTTCCATGACACTTAGCTCCTTAGAGGCTTCTGGAAATTTTACCCAGTTTAACTGAAATTTTTGGACATGTAAATTTACAGTGTTTAGAACTCATTCCACTTAAGACTAAGAAATACAAATCCAGTCCTGGTGCTTGCTTGACTCTTAATGGACATTCAGATCTGAATAAAACACAGCCACTGTGTTGCTAACAGGGATGGGGGTTTGTCCTGTTGTTCCACTACTTTCAATAGAAAACAACAGTACAACCGTGGTAGATCAGCAGTGAAACAGTTAAAAAAGTGCAACTTAAGAAAACAAACAAATAAACAAACGAAAAAAAACCCCCAACAAACCCAACCACCCGTGTTGATGAAATGTGCCAGACTAATAGCCCTGGAGACCAAAGTCCTCTATTTAGCACAGATCACCAGAAGCAATGCAAACTTCCCCACCAACTTTTATCAGCTCCCTTCCAGAGAGGTCAGTTTCCATGTATATTCAATTCTTGACCTCTATTATAAGTGCCAAAAAAAGGGGTTGATTAGTTCCAGATATGGTGATGAGCTCTGTGAAGAAATGTCTGTCCACTGGAAACCTGACTGAGACCACCACCTCATTTCATATAGGCCACCAAACAGTCATCAGACGGGAATGGCTTTCACTGACCATAAAGACGTAGGCTAGATTCAAACCTACGTTTTAGAGGTGAGGGCTCCATACCCTCTCTCTTTATAATAAATCTTTGGGCTATCCAGTCCCACTGAGCTTCACTTCCTTTCCTTCTTTTCTTCTCTCTTTTCCCTGCCTCCCTCATTCCCATCCTCCCCCTTCCCCCTTTTTTTTCTGGTGTGAAGTGCAAGGCTTTCAGTTAGCTCACTAAGCAATTTTTTTTAAAATGTCTCATTTAATACAAGTTGGAAATGGAGGTGGCGGTCTTTCTGTCTGAGTTACCCCACCATGGAGATGTCTGTGCTGTAACTATTCGTGGTGCTAAGAATGCTCTTCTTCATTCAAATCAGCACTGCTTTCTCTGGAGCCAAGAAGTGTAAGGCCTTGTGGAAATAATAGAAGTCGACAGTTCCAGAGCTGATAAATGTCATTCCAAATTGCCCCTTCATTCACTTTCATTGTGTGTTCAGGCTAATGGTAAATTAATTGGAGGTCACACAAGCTTGCTTCTTATACAGGAGAATGAGTGGACTATTTTGAGCTATTACATGTATTTACAATATGATGTTACTTTACCATTCCGAGTTTATAATATTGTATCTCTCTCATTTCAAAAGGCCCTATCACACCCACATTTGGACTGAAATGCCATTTAAAATCTGGTCTGAGAGTTTAAAAGTTCTGAGTCAGATCCTTAGGATCTGGTATAAAAAAATGTTTTGGGATTTGGTTATAATGTACAATTGTTTTGAACATGAAGATCAACAAGAGAACCTTCACTCAATATGTGATGGAACACTTTATCCTTTCCTTACTTGCAGATATACGTTTAAATTCTCCGGACCAGAGATTCTACTCTCAACTTTCCCAGTTTAACTGACTTCATTATTGATTTACACCTGTGTAACTGAGAGGAGAATTTGGCATTTTGCCTTCTCACCATTATTTATAACCAATACAGTTGCAGCTAGTGTGTTGCCATCTTGAAGTCTAGCAGACCTGATTTTCATTTATACCAAGGGCCCTTTACACCACTCTAGCAGTGTAAAAGGCCCTAGTGTAAATAAAAATCAGATCCAACATGATCAGTCCAGGTAGACGGTGCCTTTAAGGGAGGACAGAGATTTTTTTAGGTGGATCACAGAATCTAACATTACTTTCCACACTTACTTTTATTAGAGGAAATCCAACATTCATTGGTCCCTGCCTCCTCCCCAACACACACATATGCGGAGTTATTCTAAGATACCAATGATAAGAACAGGCCAATTTTTTTTCCTGAAGAGTTAACAAAGTCAAACATTTATTTATATAATCAGCCCAAACGATTAATGCTTAAAACAGAAGACATTAAGACCTAAAAGTCTTGTAATAATATAAACACAGATGTGATGAAAGTGAAATATGATCTCGATTAAAGGTTAGGAAATGTTTCCTTTAAAAAGTGGCATATTTGGCTAACAAAACAAAACAAAAAATTAAGAAATAAATGTGGAGAGCAAAGCAGAAGCAAAAACATACCCCTAAGGCTGCTAAAAAGAAATATATGCAGCAGAACCAATGCATTGTAATGGAGATTTCAGTCCCTTATGCCATGATAATATCAGCACAGCATTCTTTCAAACAGCTTTAGTGGTTTGCTTTCCTTTGTTGAAAGATCATCATAAACTATACCAGAGATGGACCCAAAACCTCATTAACTTTGGGACTATGGGGAGGTCAGATCTTAGATCTGATCTAAGTTTTTACAGCTGGTTCCTAGTCCTATAATGGACAAAAACAAAATTCCAGATCTGAATCCCCCTGAACTCTTTTTTTTGGAGGGTGGGGAGGGGTATGGGATTGGGGGGTAGGGAGAAGGAGGAGAAGAGGGTAGAGGAGATGTGGGGAGATCAGAGAATTCAAGATCCAAGATCTGAATTTTATATCTTGAAATCACCTGGATTTGTAGAGCTTTAAGCTTTCTCACTGAAGTATCATGTAAAACAAAGCCTTCTATCTGAGGATTTCTAAGTGTCTTATAAACATAAATATAAACAAGCCAAAACACTCCTGATGGGTTAGGTATGTACTGCACTCATTTTATAGATGTTTGTATTGTTCTTTGTAAATGTAAAGTGCTAAATAAATTCTAAGTGTTATTAATACAGATAGCGAAAATGAGGCAGACAGAGGCTACGTGATTTTCCCAAGGTCATGCTGTTAATCAGTGGCAGAGCCTGGAGTAAACCCTAGAACCCTGACTCCCAAGTCACTAATATTGTCCCACCAAATAACTGATTGAAATTATGTTTTCTTTAATGTCTCTATGGGCCAGATCCTGAGGTCTCTATTCAGTCCTTACTCAGGCAAAAACCCCATGAAGCCAATGGGATTTTTGCCTGAGTAGGAATTTTAGCGGGGACTGCAATACCCCACCCAGAGTTCCTCTGTCTCAGTTAATAAAAAAAAAAAATCAATGAAAGATGAGTGGACCAATCTCAGAGAGGGAAAAAAAAAAGATCAGGTACATCCATTTGGATTTTAATAATCTAGCTTCTTTTCACATATTTTATATATTAGTTTACTATTAAAATACAGTTGTTGAAACACTGTGTTGTAGTATAAGCCCAAGCACTTCATCCCTCAACAGTACAAACTGAAGGTCCAGGTTGCACAGTTTATTACAAAATCATGAACTACACTGTGCATCATCTGACTGGCAATACAAATGTGCTCAAATGACCTGGCATAAGCACAGCCTACTGTGTTCTACTAAAGAGGCTTTTCATGACCTCTGGGAACACATTCACCACATATTGCTGCCTATCTAAATGACCTTGATGGTACAAATTACAGCCAAACGAGTTAGAAACACGGAGCCAGAAAAGGGGTTTCTCAAAGAATGCATCCCCCATCTCTCCAGAAACAAAGCCATGGCCCCACTTCCCCCACCCTCTTTCTCTTTCATGGAGATCTTCATTTCAACAAAAATGCAAAATATGGAGCATTTACTGGTGCGTCTGGGCAGAAGACAATGTTGCTATTGTTGCACATTGAACAATACACCCAGTCACTGGCCTAGTCATCCAGTCATGAGCTTATCCAGAAATGTTTAACCGTAAATATATATCAGTAACAGGGGTGCAATTGCATACACACAAATAAAATCCTCCAATATCATTGTCCCCCGAAGAGTACAGCTGTCCCCACACAGAATAATACCGGCAGTTCTTTTTCTTTTTCCATAGTCACTCATGAAATTATCAGTGGTGATAATAAGACGACGAGAGGTAAAGGCAGTTGTGAAACATGTTGTATAAATGAATCATACTGCTGATATTATCCTCACTGATTAAATAATTGTATTAAATTAAGTAAGGATGTTCAAACGACAGGATGGCTGAATTAGATAACGTTCATCTGCAGCTGCACCTCCTCCTGCCACATTTCCAAGTTTTGATTAAGAATAATGCATCCCTTCCTCTAGAAGTGGAAATTTATGTATCTACACAGAGACGCAACAAGACAGAGAGGAAGACAGAGACCAACCTCTGGGTCATAATATGATGATAAAAACAGAGCACATTTTTTAAAATCTTAGATGTGGAGAATTATTCTTTGGATGCACTGAAATTACTAAATCTTATTGTACATCTGAGTTAACATTTGCAGTACAGAAATTCTGAAGACTGGGCATTGACCAGAGTTGATCAGGAAGCAGAGGGAAAGGCCCTGAGAAGCAGAGCCAAGGGAAATAGTGGAATAAGGCTGTCCTCTACCTCTCTGGTGCGGCACAGCGCAGACTTTTGCTAATTAACGTATGGCAGCTACAGGTAAATCTCAGCCTAGATTCTCATTTTCACCTCAAACAGTTTCTGGTTGTGGCTTTAGCTGACCCTTAAATCTAGTTTAAAAACCTGTTTTATTTATTGTATTGCATTCTCAACTGCCTAGTGCATAGCTCCTAGGGCTAGACACTGGTGGTTTCAGTCACTGGTGGTATTCCCCAAATGCTCTTCTTACTTTTGGGATTACAGAACACACTACGTTGTTATTCCCATGACTATTGCTTTTAGGACAGCAGTTCCATGATTAGCAGTCATCCAAGATGGTGATGTGCACACAGGAGAGTATGTTCTTTTCCGGACATGCTCATGCACAGTTTCCATTTTGGTTGATGGGGGAGCTTCAGTAAGGAGGGCACAAGCTTAAGCAAGATTTTGTCCTACCATCAGGAGTAGCATTGGTGGGAGCTCAGTCACAAAGCCTGTGGAGGCTCTATGTACAGAACT
Organism: Mauremys mutica; assembly: GCF_020497125.1. Lineage (NCBI taxonomy): Eukaryota > Metazoa > Chordata > Testudines > Geoemydidae > Mauremys > Mauremys mutica. Next base: position 120,690,877 of record NC_059072.1, on the reverse strand, counting down.
ACCTGAAATCACGTAACTAATCCCGAGTGAACAGGACACTGGAATTACACATGCTACTAAATTCTATGTTAACTGGTAAATTGTGGCTCCACTCTTCCAAGACTAGCTTTAGGATTTTGGGGGCTCCCCGGGAGGTCTAGTCTTTGGGCACTCATCCCCTCACACAATGTTTTCCCTTTCAGCGCTAATCCTCTTTCTGGGGCACAACAGACTTTCACTTTGGCCCATGCGGTGTCTGGGAGAAAGGACTATTGGCTGCCCCTTTCCCAGGCCAGGCCTGGCCAGAACACACCAATCTCTGCTCCCTGCCTAAGATAAGGCAGAACAAGCAAGACACCCCCCGAAGAATGCACTGTCTTGCATTAAGTGACAAATTGTGCTCTGTAGCTGTGTAGGGAGGAGGTGAAGGCACAAGAAGACTCACCCATCTTCCTGCATTGCCCAGGGAGCAGGACACTGCAAAGAGTGCAGGGAGGAGAGGGAGCCAAGACCATCTCCATGCATTGGGGAAAGCGCTGGCTGCATGGCAGGGTTAGCATGGGGCGCCCTTTGATGGGTGGAGCAATGAGCGTGACTCCCCTGTATGCCAGGGAGGCTCAGGTTGAATTCTACCAATTCAAGTCATACTCCTCCTGGAGCTTCCCTGGGGCAATGCTCCTCTCCACCACCCTCAACGTATGACTGTCAAAATGGCATAACCGAGGCCTAACTTTATGACTGTTCCTACAGTTGGGGTTTGGCAGGCTGCAGGTTTATTGGGTGTCCAAAAGCCAGTCCTGCTCTTTATATGCAGACTTGTCCCTTCTTTGAGCCAGATCTTGGTCCTTTTGAAGTCCGTGAGCGTTTGGTCAGGGATTTCATTGGGAGCTAAATCAGGCCCTTTGTCCTCTCTTCCACTTTGCAATGGGATGATGATTTTAAGCCTGCAGATTCCTGGCGAACTTGTTAAGCAGCTCTAGGAATTCTTTGTTTGACTACCTGGAAACCCTCAGCTTTTCTCTTGTCTATTCCATATGCTATTTTGCTGTGATAAAGTGCAGCTTTGTTGTTTTCCCTTTGTATTTGATATCCTGATTTCCACATGTTTTATATATAATTCCTAAACAGATGGGGAGAATGAGTGGGGCTTGTCTAGTGACTTGCAGGCCAACCCTGCTCTCTACCATCCACAAACATGGAGGGAACAGACTATAGTATCATCAGTGTGCTTGGGTGTCGAGGGGAGTGTAGGATGCCTCAAAACTCTGCTCCATGGAGACCCTCTGAACCACAGCACACAGGTATGGGGAAGGGCAGGGTGGGGGAAGAGTGAGGGTGAGTCCACAACTACTCAGGTCCACCAATCAGCCCCCTCAAGGAATGGGGGCTGGACCCATGAGCATGAAGGTTATTCCAGGCCCAATACAGCCTGAAGGTAGTGGCGGTGGAGGAAGTTAGATGAATTCTTCTCCTGTTCATGCCCAAGAAGATCCCCAGAGCACAATCTGGTTTTGACCCCATTAATTGCATTGTACATTTCCCACACCAACATTGCTCCAACTTTGTGTAATGCTATTAATGAAGTTCCTCTCTAAACAGGCTCAGGTTAGCTGCTAAACAAGAAAAGAGTGTCTTAGGCACAGATCAGGATCAACAGGAATCAACGCAGATACTACAAATATTCAGGAGAAGCCAAGAACCAATTTTTCAGGCTTTTAACAATACAAAATATTTCATACAAGGTAAAAATCATGAGAGAGGATCACAAAATTAGAGGGGGGAATTCCCCTAAAAGGAATATTTCTTCCAAACAGCCCTGTTGAAATATGTGGCAGAGAGAACAAGAAAAATATTTTTCAACAAATCCCTTCACAAGTATTTGTGAATTTAAAGTTCACAACTCCTCAACATCATTATCCTCATTTTATAACGGGAGTGGCCGAGGCACAGCATGGTTAAGTGATTGCCTAATCTCATATAGCAAGTAAGTAGCAGAGTCAGGAATGAGAATAGAGGGACTGCCAGACTGGATTGGACCAGTGCAGAGATCGGCAACCTTTGGCACGAGGCTCGCCAGGGTAAGCATCCTGGCGGGCCGGGCCAGTTTGTTTACCTGCCACGTCCTCAGGTTCAGCCGATCACGGCTCCCACTGGCTGTGGTTTGCCGCTCCAGGCTAATGGGGGCTGAGGGAAGCGGCGTGGGCTGAGGGATGTGCTGGCCGCCACTTCTCGCCACCCCCATTGGCCTGGAGCGGTGAACCATGGCCAATGGGAGCCACAATCGGCCGAACCTGTGGACGCGGCAGGTAAACAAACTGGCCCGGCCCGCCAGGGTCCTTACCCTGGCGAGCCGCGTGACAAAGGTTGCCGATCCCTGGACTAGTGGTTCATTTAGTTCAGTATCCTTTCACCAAAAGTGGCCAGTACCAGCTTCTTCAGAGGAAGGTGCAAAACCCAGTAGGTAGTTATGGGAAAACCTGTCTCTAGGGAATATACCTCCCAACTCCCATTAATTAGAGATTGGTTTATGCCCTGAAACATGAGTGTTTATATCTCTTCCCAAACACTCAGGTTATTTTTTTTAATCCTTACTATAACAATAACAGATACAGAACCTGAGAGTCCTGACTTTCAGTGTCCTATTCTTACTAACATATATTGTCTATCTGTATAAAGCATGTTTGTAAAAAGGAGATAGACTTAATACTGGATTTGGTTTCCTGCCTAAATTGAACTCAGTGGCTACTACCTCCCTCTGGTTAATAATGTTCAGGAACTGCTAGGCAAAATCAATAGCGATGAACTAGAAAAGAAGAAACCTCAAAAGGAAGGGAAGGACCTGTGAAGAAATAAAACAAGAACCCACAAAGCCAAACTGAATTACAAACTGGTACATTTTAAATGAACAACAAGAAAACAGAAGCCACACTGATCAAAGTCTACCACCTCCTCTCCTTGCTGTAGATGACACGTACGCTGGGAGCATACCACCACCTCAACTCCACACCTACAAAAGGAATTAATTTCAAAAAGACGACAGACCAAAGCACACCATATCAAAACAAATTAGCAACAAACCCTTCATCCTGCTGTGGCCATACAAGAGAGGCAAAAGTGCTGCATGGAACCCAGAATTCAGAAAAAAAGCTGTTGAAAACTTTAGAAGAAACAAGTCAAAAAGAGCTTTAAAGAAAAAAAATTCAAACAGCCTGTACAACCCACAGTGGACTAAAAAATTCCTTTAAAAAAACCATTTGTGTTCCCTCTGTCTTTGTATCTCTCTATATAGGCTAGATAGATTTTACATCAACATACTGGCAGCTATGTATACAGTACACCGAGTGTGCTATGCATAGATACAGATGGGGTGTTTTTATTTATAAATATGTACAACTGTATGAAAAGACTGTCTAAATACGTTTTCCTACTGTAGGAATGAACTGGTTGACCATTTAATTGTCAAACTCTTAATTGTTTTTAAAATATAAACTGTGAACACAAAACACAGATATTAAAAATAAAATATGCTCACCTGTGTTACTATCACCCTCTACGATCACTAAAACAGAAGTGATTTTATTTCTCACCATTTATACTGCTTATTTAGTTTTTGCATTCACTCCATTTGGATACTGAATCTAATCAGTTTCACGTCACTTTCTGTATCACATGCATTTCCACAATTTTTTGAAGCATGGAGGAGATCTGCAATACTTCAGGGGAATGTTTCAAACCAACTAAAATTCTATTTTCAATTACATTTAACAAAATTAAATCACACTGATTTCTGTTTTAATGCCCTCACCCCTTTTCCTACATTTTGGGCATAACAAATTTGCAATATCCCTATAACAGGGAGCAGGATTTCCCTATGTTCCTACTCTGTTATCAGGTGTTGGAACCACACAGGAGACATTGTTTAACTTCTGGTGACCACTGGGGCATAGGGTGCTTCTTAGGCCTGGTCTACACTGGGGGGGGGGGTGTCGATGTAAGATACACAGCTTCAGCTATGAAGTTGATGTATCTTATTCCGACTTACCTCCCATCCTCACGGCGCGGGATCGACAGCCGCAGCTCCCCCATTGACTCCGCTACCGCCACTTGCTCTGGTGGAGTTCCAGAGTCAACGGGAAGTGCGTTCGGGGATCAATATATCGCGTCTAGATGAGACGCGATATATCGATCCCTGATAAATTGATCGCTACCCGCCGATACGGTGGGTAGTCTGGACGTACCAGAACCTACTCTATGAAAGGAAACAGCCCTCTGGCAGAGGGACCTAGGGCTTCAGAAAGACAAATTTGAGGGAAAAGAAAGAATGGTCATGTGGTAAAGGCACTGGATGGGGACTCAGAAAATCTGGTTTCATTTCCAGATTTATCACACTTCTTGTGTGAGCCTGGATCAGGCCTGATTATTCATTAGCTTGCATATTGTAAAGTTATTTACATCAGTGCAAGGTGAGTATTAAATGTTACCAAATCCAAAAGGTAGGACTTTCTATTTCTGTAAACGACTACACAAAGTGTAGAGCAATGGAAAAATCAGGTCTTTAATCTCTCTGTGCCTTAGTTCTCAAGTTGTAAAATGGGGATAATACTACTTTCTTGCTTTTAACCTAAGGATCTGATTCTCACTTACACTAAGGTGACTTTACAATGCTCTGCAAGTGTAAAGAGGTTTAAAGTGGTATAAATCACATATACACCTATTTAGTTATGTTGGGATTCCACTAGTTTACAGAGTTTTAAGTTTAAGGTATATGCCAATTAATAAACAAACACATTAATATCAAAAGATCCTAACAATACAAACCTTTTAAAAAACTGAAATAAATTGTAGTTCCATTTTTATTCAGAACTGCCAGTGACAAGATAGAAATAGAAATAGAACAGACAATAGCGAAGAAGTGCCAAATTCATCCCTCACTCAGTGAGATACAACAGAATACACTCACATCTCACTCTTGATTTTCCACCAGTGAAAATGAAATCACCAACTGCTGGATTCTTTAACAAGACTTATGGTCTGACCTTTGAGATGCTAAGCACTTGCAGTTCCCATTGATGCTGATGCTCAGAACCTCTCAGGATCAGGCCCTTTGAAACTAAAATGAACAACTATGTATCAGCATATGTGTTACACTGTAGGAACGCGCTATAATTCACTCCAGGAGTTGAGCGAATTATAGAGATGAATTTGAAATCAAATCATGAGAACTACAAGATCTTCCTAGGTCAAATTAGGGAGATTTTTGTATTCCATCTCTCTATTAATTATATCAAATATGGGCGCATCCATATACAAATAATTCCATACTATTCCTTGAGCTGAAACCATCAGTTAAAAATAGGTTTTTGAAAGGCTGAAAGAAGGCAACTGCTTTAAAAAAAATATACTTCAAATAGCCCCAACATCACACTGTTAAGATGGCCTATTCTTTTCAGACATACAACAAATGTCTATTTAAGAACACATCCAAACACATTCCCATCACTCATCCAGAACACATTCACCTCCCAGAAGCTAATAACGTAAGATATGGAAAGAAGGATAAGAGAGACCTTTAGTCCACCTACTGGCTTGACCAAAGGCAATGAATCCAGCCCTAGCTCATTTCAAGTAAGTTCAATTGTGTCAAAGGTTACCCACAAGCTATTTCTTGATGTTTTATAGCTGATGTCTACAGATGTCTAATGATTCTTTGTCTTCACAGCAGTATCCAGGAGGGAAAGTTGATGCCTTTAAAAAAATTCCAGGGGGTTGACTTACTATTTATGTACAGGGCCTTCTATGGGCAACTTTTATATAACACTCTGAAGAAAAAACATATTTTTCCCCACTCACTATATTTAAGATGCTATGCTTTGTGACTTACTCTGGGCACAAATCCTTGAGTGTTGACTCAAAAGATGTATGCCGCCAATTAATTATGATCAAAATAAGATACTTAGATATATTGTAAGCATCAGGTGATTTAATCATTTCAATTATAATGACTTATGTTTACACAGCAGCTTTGCTCCTGTATACGCCCACAACAGTTTACAAACGGATTTCACAAACTACGTACTGTGACTACAGTAGGAATCATTTGATCCAACACTGACATGCAGTCATCTCAGGATGAATCACAACATTGTTTAACAAGAGCACAGGATGAGGAAGTGATACATACTGCAGTCAATTGAAAGTAAAGGGCTAATTTTAATAAAACACCTGCTCTTCTAAGCACAATTTTGAAATTATCCATGTGTTTGAGATCCATTTACATTTTTTAAATTAACCCAAAAGTCTAGGCATCTATTTGGCATTTTGCCTCTATTGTCCCCTATATGTTTGAGCTTATTTCTCACACAGGATTCATCTTGTATAGAACATTTCATCCTCATGACCTAGCTGGGGTCCCTGCCTCCTTCCCCTCCCCTCCCCCCAGTATCCCCTCAGATAAAGAACCAGGGAGAGGAGACGTCACACACTCTATGGGCACTAGGATCCAGATGGTGTCTCCCATTCCTCTCCCCATGTGGACTTGGGAGAAAGCTGCAAGGAGGGAGCCTGCCAGAGACTCAAGTCAGCAGGGGCAGAAGCCAACGCAGAAGCCTTCGGTCCTTCGGAAAGCTTGCTACAGTTTTGACCGGACTTTCTCTGCCCTGTGCTGAATTGGCTGTTTGCTCCAAGCATCTCCCTTCCCTGACAGTCTCTTCACCTCAGCATCACTCTTCTCACTCTCTTCTCCACATCTCAGTCCCCCTCAATCCCTTCCTTTCAGTGTCCCCTCTCTCTTCCCTTTAGCTTATCCCCTCCTAACTAAACTCATCATAAATACATAGATACATACAATATTCTGGAATGAACATGTTGTTTACTATCATCACATCATTCACTCTGCTTGTGTTTTTCCACTCTTCCCTCCACCCTGTCAGTCTTGTCTGTTTAGACTGCAAGCTCTTCAGGTAAGGGACTGTCTTTTTGTTCTGTGTTTGTACAGCATCTAGCACAAATGGGGTCCCGGTCTGTAACTGGGGCTCCTAGAGGCTATGGTACAGGGCCGTCCAGAGCGGGGGGCAAGTGGGGCAATTTGCCCCAGGCCCCGCAGGGGCCCCCACGAGAGTTTTTTGGGGCCCCTGGAGCGGGGTCCTTCACTCACTCCGGGGCCCAGGAAAACTCTTGCGGGGTCCGGGGCCCCCAGAGCTTCTTCCGCTCCAGGTCTTTGGCGGCAATTCGGCAGCAGGGGCATCCTTCCGCTCCGAAACCTGCCGCCGAAGTGCCCCAAAGACCCGCGGCAGGGGTGTCCTTCCGCCCCGGGACCCGCCGCCGAAGTGCTGGGGCTTTGGCGGCAATTCAGCGGCGGGTTCCGGAGTGGAAGGACCTCCCTGCCGCCGAATTACTGCCGAAGCGGGGGCCCCCCACCGCTGAGGACCCCAGGCCCCCTGAATCCTCTGGGCGGCCCTGCTGTGGTAATACAAATAAATAACAACACCACCACAACAATAATCATGTATGCGGAGCTGTTGAGTTTAAAAGTGTAAATCCAGGCTTTAGCACCGTAGTAAGATTGGCAAAAGGTCATGTGACAACATTTTGACCTCGGGTATCACAAACGTAATGGCACCTGACAAGATGAGGCAGAACCATCGTCCAGCCAAATGTGAATGTATGTCAAATTTCCTTGGCACAAATTAGATTTGTGCCTTTTACGAGTAATACATTGCAAGCACCGTCCAACTGCACCTTGATGTTAAATAAGAAAATGAAGATTAGTTAAATCACCACTGAGTTTAAGTTGCTGGCTTTTTATTTTAAACAGCCATCAATAGCCAAATCATGTAACCCTTATTCATGTGACTAATCCCATGAAATAAGACTACCCACATGAGGAAAAGTTTGCAAGACCAGATCACTCGGGTAACAATGGCAGCTGGTCCTAATATAATATCATAAAACATAGCTTCATGGGCAGGATGATATAGCCAACATTAGACTCTTGGGAGGGATCTCGCCACATTTGGCCCTCCATTTTCCTGTGGGCAGGTGGATGGGTGTGTGTGTCACCAGTGGGTACGAGGACATAGAACCTTGGAGGAGTTGTGTTGGGGCAGGAGGGTGAGGAGCGGACCAGAGGCAGGGCCAAAGGGATTATTTCCCACTCCCAGACTTGGCGAGTTAATGTAGCCTGTATTGAACCAGAAAGTTTTATGTTTTCACTAAGCCCATGTCAAAGTTCAAAATGTGTTAACATGCAGCCATAAACTACTGTTTATATAGCTCTTAACCTGACTAAAGATGAGGTAAACACTAACTTGGGATGACTAGAGCTCTGAGAACATTACTTGTAGAAGGGGAGATATTTATTAGAACCTGAAATAACTAAAATACTCAGCAGTCTCATGATAGAAACACATTTTCTCCCGCTTGTACACAATTAAAATTGCTCTAGAGGTAGTATCACCACACTATTTCCTTTTCTTTTACATTACTTCATATTTTTCTATGAAGCATTCAGGGGAGGGGGGAAGTACTCTTTAAACACAACTTTAAGAAGCGTTTTGTGCCAGTTTTCCTATGGATATGTCATGTTGGGTCTGTTTGTCACTATGTAATTCCTATTCTGTCATGTTAGCTTGAAATCGTGTAACACGATGTGATTGATTCATGACGTGGCATGTCACTCTCTGGCATGTCAGGTGAAAGGCTATGCAAATCCATGACTTACGTATCTATACACACACAGATCTTTAAAGGGTTTTGGGTTTTTTAGCTCTGTTTGTTTAGCAGGTGCTGACACATCCATTCAAAAAGTTGAAAAATACTAAAAATTTACAAACCACTTAAGGTTTGTTCTTCAAAGAGCTTTTCTGGATGATCCCAGTAAACTGAATATCCCAATCCCCAGCATTCCTAAACACAGACAAGGTTTTCTCTCCACACACTCCCAGTGTTGTGAGATACCTGCCCATCTTTAATGGATGTGTTTTCTAAGATCATCAGTCACAATGCTAATCTATTTTGTACTTAAAATGCAGTAGGAAATGAAAAGCCTAGAAACTAAAGCAGCCCAAGTGAACCAAATGTATTAAACACTTGTGTATCGCACAACTAGCACATACATACACGACTGTGAACAAAAATCTATAGCTGTTTTTATATGTAGAGGAGGAGGATCCTCAGAGCCTCTTGTTAAAATCTCACTACAAAACTGAATGGCAGGTTGTATCGATCTCTCGGCCTCTGATTGGAGTTACCCCTAGTCTGGATGCTGCTAAAACCTTGCCACGGGGTACCGAAGGTCAGAAATATACTTCTGGAGAGCAAAGTTTATGCATTTGCAGTATTGCCAGTACCAAATGTTCAAAAATCATGAGTCAGCCCCCTCCCCCCAATCATGAGATTTTATTAAAATAATACATTTTGTGGGGTTTTATTTGTTTTCTGGTTTTCGAGCTTTTGGTATACACTTGGGTCCGCTTTACAAGCTTTCTCTGAAACCATGAGTGCTTGAAACTAACTTGAAAAAAAAGCTGAGATTCTCACATATTCACATGACTCTAGGAGTTGGGGCTTTACATAAACTAAGAAGTTTCATAAGACTGATAAAATTGCAAGTAAAAATCTTAAGCGAATCCACATGTTCCATAGAATCTCTATGGACAGAAATTTCATGCTCTAATAAAAATATAACATTAGGGATCTATTATCGACCACCTGATCAGGACAGTAATAGTGATGATGAAATGCTAAGGGAAATTAGAGAGGCTATCAAAATTAAGAACCCAATAATAGTGGGGGATTTCAATTATCCCCATATTGACTGGGAACATTTCACTTCAGGACGAAATGCAGAGATAAAATTTCTCGATACTTTAAATGACTGCTTCATGGAGCAGCAGGTACGGGAACCCACAAGGGGAGAGGCAACTCTAGATTTAATCCTGAGTGGAGTGCTGGAGCTGGTCCAAGAGGTAACTATAGCAGGACCGCTTGGAAATAGTGACCATAATACAATAGCATTCAACATCCCTGTGGTGGGAAGAACACCTCAACAGCCCAACACTGCGGCATTTAATTTCAAAAGGGGGAACTATGCAAAAATGAGGGGGTTAGTTAAACAAAAGTTAAAAGGTACAGTGACTAAAGTGAAATCACGGCAAGTTGCGTGGGCCCTTTTTAAAGACACCATAATAGAGGCCCAACTTCAATGTATACCCCAAATTAAGAAACAGAGTAAAAGAATTAAAAAAGAGCCACTGTGGCTTAACAACCATGTAAAAGAAGCAGTGAGAGATAAAAAGACTTCCTTTAAAAAGTGGAAGTCAAATCCTAGTGAGCATGGGTGGCGAGTTATATGGGCCTGTGGTGCCCATGCTCCACCAATATTTGGGCTTATATTTTCAGAGCCATCCCATCCATAGGATGGACCAGGGCACCCGACCCAGGCCATGAACTTTGGGGGGGCCCCGTGCTTCAGGGGGATGCAGGGTACCTGGCGCCAGCAGCAGTGAGCATCCCTGCTTCTTCCCGCCCCTGCTCTGCCTCCGCCCCCACTCCACCCCTTCCCACCCCTGTTCCACCCCCACCCTACCTTTCCCGCCGCTGCTCTGACCCCTCCCTGTCCCATTCCACCGCCCTGCCTCTTTCTGGCTTACGCCTCCTCCCCCAACGATGCCAGGATCCAGCAAGCCGGAGCAGAGTGGGGCAGGCTGGGGCTGGGTCGCTCACTGCTGCCAGCGCCAGGCCCTCCACTAACCCTCCAGGCTGCCCTGGACCCTGTGTCCCCCTGAAGCATGCCCCCCCAAAGCACGGGGCTTGAGGAAGTTACCCTGATCCGTCCTATGGACCGGACAGCTCTGCTTGGACCCATTCTGGGCACCACCAAAAATTATACAAACCTGGCGCCCATGCTAGTGAGGCAAATAGAAAGGAGCACAAACACTGCCAACTTATGTGCAAGAGTGTAATAAGAAAAGCCAAAGAGGAGTTTGAAGAACGGCTAGCCAAAAACTCCAAAGGTGGTAATAAAATGTTTTTTAAGTACATCAGAAGCAGGAAGCCTGCTACACAACCAGTGGGGCTCCTTGACGATCGAAATACAAAAGGAGCGCTTAAAGACGATAAAGTCATTGCGGAGAAACTAAACGGATTCTTTGCTTCAGTCTTCACGGCTGAGGATGTTAGGGAAATTCCCAAACCTGAGCTGGCTTTTGTAGGTGACAAATCTGAGGAACTGTCACAGACTGAAGTGTCACTAGAGGAGGTTTTGGAATTAATTGATAAACTCAACATTAACAAGTCACCGGGACCAGATGGCATTCACCCAAGAGTTCTGAAAGAACTCAAATGTGAAGTTGCGGAACTATTAACTAAGGTTTGTAACCTGTCCTTTAAATCGGCTTTGGTACCCAATGACTGGAAGTTAGCTAATGTAATGCCAATATTTAAAAAGGGCTCTAGAGGTGATCCCGGCAATTACAGACCGGTAAGTCTAACGTCGGTACCGGGCAAATTAGTCGAAACAATAGTTAAAAATAAAATTGTCAGACACATAGAAAAACATAAACTGTTGAGCAATAGTCAACATGGTTTCTGTAAAGGGAAATCGTGTCTTACTAATCTATTAGAGTTCTTTGAAGGGGTCAACAAACATGTGGACAAGGGGGATCCAGTGGACATAGTGTACTTAGATTTCCAGAAAGCCTTTGACAAGGTCCCTCATCAAAGGCTCTTATGTAAATTAAGCTGTCATGGGATAAAAGGGAAGGTTCTTTCGTGGACTGAGAACTGGTTAAAGGACAGGGAACAAAGGATAGGAATTAATGGTAAATTCTCAGAATGGAGAGGGGTAACTAGTGGTGTTCCCCAAGGGTCAGTCCTAAGACCAATCCTATTCAATTTATTCATAAATGATCTGGAGAAAGGGGTAAATAGTGAGGTGGCAAAGTTTGCAGATGATACTAAACTACTCAAGATAGTTAAGACCAAAGCAGATTGTGAAGAACTTCAGAAAGATCTCACAAAATTAAGTGATTGGGCAACAAAATGGTAAATGAAATTTAATGTGGATAAATGTAAAGTAATGCACATTGGAAAAAATAACCCCAACTATACATACAATATGATGGGGGCTAATTTAGCTACGAGTCAGGAAAAAGATCTTGGAGTCATCATGGATAGTTCTCTGAAGATGTCCAGGCAGTGTGCAGAGGTGGTCAAAAAAGCAAACAGGATGTTAGGAATCATTAAAAAGGGGATAGAGAATAAGACTGAGAATATCTTATTGCCCTTATATAAATCCATGGTACGCCCACATCTCAAATACTGTGTACAGATGTGGTCTCCTCACCTCAAAAAAGATATTCTAGCACTAGAAAAGGTTCAGAAAAGGGCAACTAAAATGATTAGGGGTTTGGAGAGGGTCCCATACGAGGAAAGATTAAAGAGGCTAGGACTCTTCAGCTTGGAAAAGAGGAGACTAAGGGGGGATATGATAGAGGTATATAAAATCATGAGTGATGTTGAGAAAGTGGATAAGGAAAAGTTATTTACTTATTCCCATAATACAAGAACTAGGGGTCACCAAATGAAATTAATAGGCAGCAGGTTTAAAACAAATAAAAGGAAGTTCTTCTTCACGCAGCGCACAGTCAACTTGTGGAACTCCTTACCTGAGGAGGCTGTGAAGGCTAGGACTATAACAATGTTTAAAAGGGAACTGGATAAATTCATGGTGGCTAAGTCCATAAATGGCTATTAGCCAAGATGGGTAAAGAATGGTGTCCCTAGCCTCTGTTTGTCAGAGGATGGAGATGGATGGCAGGAGAGAGATCACTTGATCATTGCCTGTTAGGTTCACTCCCTCAGGGGCATCTGGCATTGGCCGCTGTCGGTAGACAGATACTGGGCTAGATGGATTTTGGTCTGACCCGGTACGGCCGTTCTTATGCCCTTATAACACTGCAGCAATGCACCCAAGCTTCTGAGGAGGGTACTAGTCTCCATTTTAACAAGGCCTACACAGTCTCTTTTTAAGTCTCTCTCACAAACATACCTCAATATTTCACATTACATAAACTGAATACTTTAAAAGAAAAGTACTTTGCAATTTTTCTTTATTAAACAAAATATAAATATTTGCAGGAAAATGCATATAATATAATTTGGTGTTGCCTCCATCCTGGGTCGTGGAAAAGTCTCTCTTTCAATGAGAAAACAAAGTAGATTTTCACCATCCAGGAGCGGCTCTAGGTATTTTGCCTTTGGCGGCTTGCCTGTGGGAGGTTCCTGGTCCCGCGGATTCGGCGGCACACCTGCGGAAGATCCGCCAAAGCCACAGGACCAGCGGACCCTCCGCAGGCATGCCACCGAACGCAACCTGCTTGCTGCCCTTGCGGCGACCGGCAGAGCGCCCCCCGTGGCTTGCCGCCCCAGGCACACGCTTGGCGTGCTGGTGCCTGGAGCCGCCCCGTCCCCATCTCAGATGCCTCGTCTCTGCAGGGACCCCCAGTTACCTGAGATTCTTCACAGGTTAAGAGGGGAAATATGTGTGAAGCCCCTTGTTAAAATATTATCAGTGTAACAGTGGGATGATCTGAGAGCTATGCGCTGGAGAGGAATGCTTTACATTGTTAATAAAAAAAAATCCCCGATTGAAACATTGCAATATTTCCTTAAAAATAAGAGATGGGTACTGCTAAATAGGCTTCTTTCAGACTTCATTTAAATTGTTCTGCCTGAACATGGGGTCAGAATGCCAAATGCAAACCTGGTACAGAGTGAGTGCATGCAAACTACTTCTCAGCAGATGGAGCAAGCAGCTTCTGGAAGCTGGTTAAATGAACAATATTGGTGTCTAATCTAATGCCTATTCTAGTTAATACAAAAGCTCTCATTGACTGGAACCGGCAATGGAGCTCTAAACCCCTTGGAAATTCTCTTTCTGTGTTTAACACAAGTTATACGTTTGGTTAAAGGAAAATCCACGTGGGTGCTTTGTGGGTTTTTTATATACAGTGCCCATCACTGGAGAGTCAGCCTAGGGACCTTATCTGCTGTTATAAGTGAACGAAGAAATGAAACAGATGGCCCGATAGAACCTGCCCTTGTGGAGTGGAAGGTTTATTGCCTGAAGCAGAGGGGCATCTAGTTTCTTTCCCGAAGAAACTCTTAGATTCAATGCCTCCCATGCTCCATCTCAGCCTGTCTCCTGGATCGCGAGGGGGTCAAATGGCTGGAGTACTATTGCTTTATGAGTGGGGCAGTACGTGCTGCTGAAATGAAACATAGTCTTTGCTGTAGGACATCTATTAGCTCAGTGTCTACACGAAGTAAACCTCTGTAATAAAGGACCCATGACCTTTGCTCGATAGGATTTTAATACAAAGAAACAAGCCAAATGTTAATGCAGGATATCCCAGCATTATACTGGTGCAGGGTATTTTTACTATCTACATTTAAGCTCAGATTTAGTGTGTGGCCCTTAGGATGTGTACAGCCACTCTCAACAATTTGCAGTGGGGCTGGATGGCAAGCTGGCCGTGTCAGCTCAATTGCTATCCTAGCGGCTGGGAAAAAATCATGAGGTTCCTTTTTCCTTCCTTTTTATTTTATTTCTGTAAAATGCTGCTCTTCCTCTATCAGTTTCATGCACCAAATGGTATTCAGGGGGTCAGTAATCTGTTATACCACTTCTACGAAAAAAACCAGAGAGATTGATCTGAAACAAAACACTGGATCCCAATGCCCCTGAACTCTGGGGAAGTCTGAATCCAGATCTGAACTTCACATTTCTAAAATGGGCCAAACAGAAACTTCAGATCCAAACATGCTCTTCAACTTTGGGCATATTTGGATCTGAATCTGTGGCTCAGGCCAATCGCTAGTAAAAACATAATGTGTCTGATTCATTTCTGTTGTACTCCAGTTTAATGCTAGTGTAACCTTACTCATCTTAGTGGCAATCAGCTTAAATGATGTAACACAGTGGTGAGTGAAGCCTGGTATTTTTACAGCTCAGAGTGTCTCTGGTGCAGCAATGTGCTGTTACCCCACTTGGAGACTGGTTACATTCTTTAGCCTAATGCAAGTACAGCCATTTGCAATAATTTTCTGACCTCTTCATGCTTTGCAGTAACGGAGAATTTTGAGGAGCTGTTTGACCTCTTTACCAGCCCCGGAATGCAGTAATACTAGGAACGATGTCATGGTCTCAAGCATTGCTGTCTGGTTAATGCTGTAGGGCCTTTTTCCACAAGGATGGAAACCCAGAAGAAACTCTTCCCTTGCAGGAAAAGAAGGCAAAATGTGGTGGGTCTTTCCTGGTTTGCACAAGCTAAGGAAGGCACTGATTGATATGGTAGGGACCTTAACAGGGTTATGCACATGGAACTTCCCCCTGTCATACCCACTTTGCTTCACATCTGTGCAATCAGATGCCTAATTCTGAAGCCATATGTTTTAGAAAAGCAGGGCCTCACTTTAATTTTTGTCCTTTTTTTTTTTTGCAGTAGCAGATTTCAAAGGGTTTCTGTGTGTGTGTGTGTGTGTTTTGTTTTCTTCTGAGCTTGCATTAGTAAAAGAGCTGACTGCGTCTGACAGAGCTGGCTCACTAGTGGCTGTGCTTGGGAGTCAGGCTTCTGCCAAAGAGACATCATGATATTGGGAAACAGAGCTGGGAAGAGTTAACCTGAAAGGGAATCCAATGAGTCCCTCCATCTATTTAATTTATTTTTAGGGGCGGGGGCAGGGAGGGGGAAGGCACAGTGTAACTGCATTTTTGTTGTTGTTTTTTAACAGTAAAGACGTTTTACTTTATAAGAGCATGACAAGTTCTATTCAGATATATATTTTCACTGTGTTTAAAAAATTGTGGTTAAAAATGTCAGTTTCTGTGCCTAGCTGTTTGCGTTTATTGTGTATATGGAGAAAAGGAATCGAGAGGAAAATACTATCAGTCATCCTCAGTTCTTTCCACACATTACATCTAAGCAACATGAGACAGTAAAGGAAAAGGTTTCCAGTTAAATGGACACGTTGGCTACATTTTATCCATCAACGAATGGACATAAACACCACCTAAGAAGTACAGTTCAGTGTCAAAGCTGGAAAGCAAGTGCCAGTCACTTGCTATGTATATATCACTTAATCTATAACATGAACTATTGTAGTGTATTAATGGTTTTACAGCTGTGTTCTAGCCCTGTTGGGTAGTTTGGGAAGGGCAGTAGGGAATGGGAGCCTTGAACAATTATCCTTCTGAACATGGCTTAAGTTCACTCTGGTTTAACTGTAGTGTGGACAGGGGTAAATGCTGTTGCTCATTTTTGACCCAAATGTTTAGTCAAAGTTTGGGACCCTAGGGCTGTTCCAGTTGGGGGTGGAAACTGATGATGGAATCTTGTATTTTCTTTAATGTAATCTTGTTTATTTATAAGGAATGTACAAGGTCCTGCTTCTCCAAAAACAAAGGAACAGTTTCCTAGCTTACAGCTTACAGTCACAAACCTCTTTAGCCAACACCAGGCCCCAAAAATTCTCTCTCTAGCATTTTCCAGATTTATACACTGCTCTCATAGGTCTGCTATTTGACCTGCTTCTTTTTGCCACTGTCTCTCTCACTTTTTAGTCTCTATTTATTCTCTCTCTAATACACACATACACACACACACACACACACCTCTGAGCAAAAATCATTCTCCCTACCCAGTCTAAAACTCCTAGGCAGGTTCATTTAACCCTTTTATCTTAGGTGGGGGGGAGGGAGTTATGATTAATTTATCCTGACCGTTATGTTAACTAAAGTGGGAGGTCACGCCCAATCTCAAAGAGGTCTGTGACTCATGCAGTCACCAGTACCTCTCAGCATAACATTATTCTATTCCAGTGCCAAAAATTCCACTGGATTCATTTACAGGGATTTCCAAACTAGCGGAATGGAAAAGGCTGTGTCCAGTCCAGAAATGCATACAAATAAATAAATCCTGCAAACCTTCCAGATAACCATGCTGCAAACACAGATCCAAAATTCTAATAGTAATGGACTACCTCACATTTATACAGAGCCTTTCATTCCAAAAGATCCCTAATACTGTACATATTCTAAATAGGAATAGTTTCATTCACTGATGAAATAGGCACCTCAGCTGCTGAACACTTACATCAATAAAGAGATGTATGGTTGCCCTTAGTATACTTGCACTAAGGTGTTTAACTCAGTTCCAGTCTCTCTCTTCTAGCACCGTGCAGGAAAGGGTTGTTGTGAAGGACAGTTCGTTGTTGTTTCCAAAATGCTTTTAAATAATGAGGTTAAAAGATGCGATAGACGGGAGAATGTTGATATTCTTCATTTGAATGAGCAGTGTATTCAGCATCTATAGAGTGAAATAAATTCTTTTCCTGTAGCATGTTCAATCATGAAAACCAACACCAACACAAAACCAACAGGAAAGCCCTATCTTAGGTGCAAAAAACCACTCTTGCCACTCAACAGCTAAACTACTGCAGTAGTTGGTGGTCTGATGGGAGAAGCAATCTAATGCCAAGGTATATGTCTGAGTTAAAACTCCCATGTACAGAACATTAGACATTAAGATTCTGATTCTCTGCTATGTCTGAGCTGGGGTCAGGTGTAGTGGACAGGAGATGCTACAGCTAGCTGGTTGCGGCTTTCTGATTCAGGCCTTGTGTAAAATGGAGTGGGAGTGGTCCTAATCTAATTTACACTTCTGGCACAAGGTCTCATCTCCTTCATCCCACTTCCTCCTTCCCATTAAGCAGAGGTGAGGCTGTGGCTGTGCAGGTCACTGATACACCAGCTCAGTGTCAACAGATATTCTCCCTACAGTGGAGAACTGCCCAAGAGGAATCTCCAGACAGTTTAAGGCCCTAAATCTTTTGAAGTTGATAAGAGAATCTGGCCCTAAATCTTTTGAAGTTGATTCTGGTTACAGACACCAAGGCAGATTTTTAATCCATTCTTTATTTTGGTGATCAGAGACCCAGACAATGAGAAAATAAAGTACCATTCTCACTTAAGGATTCACATTGACATTTGTGTGGATATTTGCAGTTGAAGAGAATCTGATTGTGTATATCTAACTGGTTGGCGCTGTTTCTGGCTTGTCTGAAGCACATTTTCTTTCCTTGTCACAACTCCCAGGTGCCACTGCTGAGCAAATAGTAACATCACTGCCAGAAGTATTTGAAAAGAACAAAAATCATGATTTGGACACTATTCTGTTGTCATTGATGGAGACACAACTCTGACTCGGGTTAGGGCTGGGGTCATAACAAGGTTAAAAGAAAAGTACCCAGGAATTCTCTCTTGTCACATTTCACAATGAATTGCTCTTGTTTTTTCAAGATGCTGTCGAGTATTAAGAGACATTTAGCTGCATTTACAAGCTACACTGAGCATAGGCACCGACTCCGTGGGTGTTCCGGGGCTGGATCACCCATGGGAAAAAAATAGTGGGTGCTCAGCACCCGCTAGTGGGCCCCGCTGATCAGCTCCTCCCTAAGCCGCCCAGCACCGAACCTTACTTGTGCCTATCCTCACCCTCCCACTTTTGCCATAACCATCTTGAATATCCGACTGAGCAGCATGAAAGTACTTGCAGAATCAGGGCCAAAACATGCTTAAAACAGAGACTGGAAATCCAGCACAATTTGGCAGATTTAAGAGATAGTTGCCTTTCACAGGGGCTGTGGAGGAGGCCTTGGTAAATTTGAACAGTGTGATTAGCATGCCGGCTGTCACAAAAACTGCTAAAGGAGAAGCTGTGTTAAAATCCATTTCCGCAAGATACACACATTTTCTTTTGGATGTATTCCACAAGCTCTGTTTCTTAAATCAGTTTTTCTGGCAGACAGATTCCATTCTGGAAAAATGCATGACACCAGCTCAGTTTCCTGCTTGAAAACTCAACAGAATGCACAGCAGGACATAATGGTGTACGTCCTCCATGGTTTCCTAAAAGTCACACCACAAGAATCTGAGAAGTGAATTTGAACATTTGGGGACACAACTGTCGAAAGGCAAGTGCAACACAGAAGATGGCAGGTTAGTCTGAACAGTCCAGTGCTCAAACACTGGTGAGGGACACTGATAAAAGGCTTGCCAACATAGGGGTTGCCAAGGTCTTTGAGGGGTCTCAGTGATGTCTTCATGTCTTACTAGATTTAAAGGATGAACCTTGGCAAACTCCCCCTGATGTTTCTCAGCATATCTAGAGCCAGCAATTCCATCTGCCGCTGAGGCCGACTTTGAAGAATCCTTGCAAAGAGCAGTACAGTGACTGTAAATTTCTAGTCAAAGGAAAAAACCCACGTCTTTTCAAAAGTGACCCACATGTTTGCCACCACCTTGAAACACTCTCATGTGGCGGGGCTGCCTCCTGGACTATGAATACTTGAGCATATTTCCAAAACTGTGCCAGTGTAAACTATGGGCTGCAAATGGAGATTCAGCAAACAAAATCTCCTGAAAGCTTGTCCGAGACACTAACTATTCATGTATGGAGACTTTACGTACTGCATCTTAACGAGGCTTTTCCCCCAGAAAGACCACCATGATTCAATTTTACGAACCATGTTTGGAAAAATTGGGCTGTGAAACTCAGATAGGTTTTCATTGATAATAGCTGAAATAATGAGGTAACACACAGTGAATAGTGTTGTAAATGTTGGTGCAAACAAGGTTTGTAAAACCAAAGGAAGACCCATGCAGATACAAACTAAGGTGTATCACCATATATATTATACACAGTTTAAACATGTAGGATTCAGTTTCTGGTGCTATCACACTCATCACCGTCTTCCTAGCTAAGCCTTTACCCAGCTTTAAAAGGTTCATTCTAATTAGTGTAGGCACTATAAAGATTTCTTTATCACTTAGTATTTATATATATATATATAATTGTGTTCCTATGCTGAGTTCAAAGCTCAGTATAGCACTTGCACAACACCACAGGCAGGTCAGGTGACCTTTCTCCAATTCTCCTCTCCCTGGTGCTGAGGACAGACGAAGTGATATGTCTGTCATACGCCATTACCATTAGAACAGAATCTTGTTCTTTTATTACAACTGAACTCCACCGGATTTCTCAGCAGGAATGCTAAGTGAAATCAATGTCTTGGGTTTCCAGGCTGAGCTTGGAGGTCACAGCCACTCTATCATTTCTCAGCATTATCCTTTCTCTCTCTCTCTGAGCCTCCAACTGGCACACAGCAGATTGAAAACAGCATGCATCAGAAGGCTCATGCTGCACAATTTTACAGCCTTTTGGAGTCCCCCCCCCCCCTTTCCTAGTGGCCCACTCTTTTTTTTTTTTCCAATTTGCAAATAAGTTCTGTTTGTGTGCTTCCACAGAGTTGTGAGCCAAAGGCACTGGAACACCTATGAATAAGGAAACGCAATAAAAGACAAGGAAGAACAGAGCTGATTTTGACAGCTGCCTGGAGGATGGTTTTGCCGACATGACCAGGCTGATAGGCCTTATAATTCCATGAGTGCCACAACATAAATACTGTCTCCCATCAGAGCTCATCAGACATTCTGTTTGTGCCGGGTAGATCCAAAAACAACATCAGGATCTTAAGTGCAGTGGAATCTCTTTAACAAGCTGTTGAAGGCATCATACAGAAATCCTTGTAAAATGCACAAAAATCTCTTGTTAACCATACAAACAACTGTTTGAAAAAAAGCACATTGCTGGGGAGCCAAATGGCTTTATGATTGACAACTTTCCACTATATAAAAGAGATGTCCTTACGAAAGGAAAAACTTTGGGAAGTCAAAAAGTCTGCATCGAGAAGAGGAGAAAGTAAATGTGTACCTCCAGGTTGATTCTGGGTCCTAAGCATTCCTTTCAATTTTTGACCATGTATCTCATTGAGCTGACAATGGCATTATTTATTTGGCAGGCTATTTTTAATCCGTATAGCTTTACTGTTAGGCTAAAAACTAAGATGCTGCTGTCAATTCAAGGAATCTTTTCTGACATGATAAAGGAAGTGGACCTCATGCTAGAGGACACCAAAGGGAAGGAAGGACACATTTCATCCAGTTTTTCCTGTCACTTAAATGGGGATGCTTTTTACTCCTTTTCCTTGGCTAAATCCTTGCTAATTGTTTTACAATAACTAAGGTAGGCAGTGCCACTCCAAAATGTGACCAGTTTCCTTAGGCCACCTGAGAAATAAATTGACCACATCTTATTCTGGGCAGTGGATTTAATGAGTTGATCCTTGGTGAGATATAGCAGCTCAAAGATTAGATAATTTAGAGATACAAGTAATAATGAGTGGAATTTTCAAAAGCATTTAAGTGATTTAGGAGCATGAATCCCATTTAAAAGCAATGGGACTTGTGCTCTTAAGTCACCTAGGCCCTTTTGAAAATCCCAGCTACTATATTTTATTATATATCTATTATTTATACCTATCTCTAGCTATATGTAGATATAGACACAAATGGTGGCCCTTATTCTGCAACCTCTGAGTTGTACTTATGCAAGTAGTCTCACTCAACATCACTGGAGTAGTTCCATTGAACATAGAACTTAATCTTGATTCATTAACATGACTGGTTCAGGTTTCTTACCATTCAGCTTAGGGTGGATAGGAGTTGCTGAAACAGGCTCTACAATACATTAATGCTAACCCAAAGAGAAAAGTAATCAAAAGATAAGGAAGCCATTTTCTTCATGGTCTTATGGTCCACTGTATTGTATGCATATCTGATTTAAATTGATCAAAGTCACAGATGTTGATTTAGCAACAGAAAAAATATTTCTCTAATTTATTTGGTATGTTCATTTAACCTAGCTCACCTTGTCCAGGCAAAGAATATGGAGGGACAGAGTGATATAGGAGCTTGACGGTAAGGACAAGTATACTCAATTTACTCTGAAAAAATCTCATTTGGACTCTCAGCAACCAAATCCCCAACAAACAACTACTGAGAACGACAGAATCTCAAATTAATGTCACTTGGCCAATAGTCAAATGAAGTTTCAACATGTTATGTGGATGTGATGCATTCTGTGCCTTTGTCTTAGCTGTAGCCAACTTGCCAAACAAAGGTGATGTTTTGAAGATTTGACTACAATTGCTAACCTGACCTTCGAAGAGAGCATAAATCTCATTCCCCAACCACCTCCAAATTACTCTGGGTAGACCCCTTCATTATATAAATAAGATTAAAATATGTTCTGTGATACAACGGCCACTAATTGAGAGTCAGCTCTGCCATTGGATATGTACATAGGGTCCCCACTGATTTCAGTGCATGAACCCCAGGGCAGAATTTGGCTCTGGATGAGATGCCATGCTGCTATCATCTTAATTTGCAGTACCACTTATATGGCTATGGGTTAAATGTTAGGTGGGAATAGCAGTTGTGTGCTAGAATGGGAGGTACGCAGCCTTAGTCTTTTGCACATTACCAAAGGATGGAAGAAATAATGATCTTGTGGCTCAGGCATTAGATGGGACTCAGGAGAACTGCATTCAGTTCCCAGCTCTGTTACTGGCTTCCTCTGTGACCTTGGGCAAGTCACTTACTGTCACCATGCCTGAATTCTCCATCAGGTAAATGGGGATAAGAGTACTTCCTCTATTTCTTAGGTGTATTGTGAAGATGAATCTGTAACCACCTGGGACGTGCTCAGATATCATATTGACAGGGACCATGTAAATACTGAGAGAGAAACAAAAACCCGCTCCTTTAAAATGGCACAGTACCTTGCTTTTGGGTGGAGGACTGTTTGTGCTTTTGTCTGTGTGGATACTGGTAGGGGATACAGCCGCACCAAGGTTGCCTTGGGGTATGCCAGGTATCTTGCCTCCTGGAGACACTTGCATTGCAGCAAGCTGGGCAGCATACAACTGCTGTAAAGAAAAGACAGGAGAGAGAGAGAAAATTAAACATTGCCAATAAACAAATTAAGACATTTTTCAAAAAGTTCTCCTACTACAGATGCTGTAGTTTTTTCAGCCTTTTTATTTAAGCTAGCACACTGCCATATTTCAAGACAGGAGCTGTCACCTCAACTTTTGTGAGTCATTCCTCAGGGGAGGAATGACAGACGTCACATGTGAAATGGCCTAGCTTCAGTGTGCATCCAGAGATTCAAAACAAATAGCAATAGCCCAACTTCATGCCTTGCTTGAGCCATTTGATCAATTGTTTTGCTTCCTGAAAGGACCTGACCATAAGAGCATCCCATCCCATCAATATTATATTAACACCCAGTCTGTGACATTTACCGTCGTCATATTGTTCACTCTGCTAATATGTTACATGCCTCTCCCTTACTGTGTGTGTGGCTTGCCAATTTTGACTGTAAGCTCTTTGGGGCAGGGACTCTTTGCTGCTTTGTGTTTGGATAGCACCTAACACAATGAGGCCCTGTTCTCAGGTGGTACTACTGTAATAAACTTTAATAAGAATAAAATATTATTTTGCATTATATTACAGTAGCAACTAGAGGCTCCAATCAAGATTGAGACCTCTTTGTGTTAGGTGCAGCAGAAACATATGGTAAGAATTAAAAAAAAGTTCTAAATATTAAAGGCCCTGAGCCATCGAGGGACTTAATGACATTTTAACTTTAAGCACTGAATAGTGACATCGAAATCATGTGTTTAAAGTTAGGCACCAGCTTAACTGCCTTGCTGTATTGGGGCCAAGAACTGAGAGGAAATAGGGAATCTGGCTGTGCATGCAAGCAACCTAAACTCACAAAGAAGAGGAGAAAACAAACACCATAAGCAAGAAAAGCAGTGTGTAATACGACACCGACTGATTTATGTATAGAGGAGAACAAAAATGAAGCTGGATAGAAGTCTGGATGGCCCAGGGAACAGTTCCAATATCAGGCCAGACCAAATCCACAGTTATCCGGCTTGGGGAGGATGCTCCAAGCAGGGCCTAGCAAAATAATGTTTAACAGCCCTCAATGGTGCAAAGATATTGTCTCTGGGTATGTGCACAAATATCACACAGAGTATATATGCTCTGTAAAGAATATATGATGGTGTGGTCAAATGTGCAGGTTTCTTTGCTGAGAGTTTAGGGTGACTTATATGGCTCATGCATAGTGAAGACATGAGTGATCTATGCAAGTCATCCCAAACCTTGATATCTCTCCACTATCATGTTTTTTCTGTATAGCTTTTCCGCCTGTACTTCTGTCCAGGCCTGTTCCTTTCATTTTTTAAAAAATCTAAGCTGCTTCTGCTCCTTTAAATTTAAACTAATTCTGCCCCAAGTCATTCCTTATTTCCTCTTCTCTCCTTTTCTTCTTTGGTTTAATATTCTTCTCACTTTTGTTTCTTTTAATTTTCTTTTTTATTTCTTCATTTTTACCTCCGCTTATTCCTCGGCTCTTTCTTTCTTGACATTCATCCCTCCCCTTCTTCCTCCACACTCTCTCCTTCCCTTTCATCCATTCTTTAATTCTCTCCCTCCTCTTCCTCACACGCCCACTTATTCATTCATTTACCCTAACATCCTCACCCAATCCCAGTCAACCTCCGACACAGCCACCCAGCCACAAACCATGGTGATAGATGCAAAATAAATGCCTAAACAGACAGATGGCCACACTCACTCACCCTTTAATGGGTCGTTAAAAAAAGGAGCCACTCTTGCAGCCATGCAAGGAGAAAGGAATGGGGGCTTTGATGCAACAAACAGGAGCTGCCGTGGCAGTAGTGCAAAGAGAACCAGGCTTCTTTCACCAAAACAGAACTGGGTGGGGAGGGTGGTAGTTCTTCAATAGACCAAAGAGGACACTGATGTGCAACAGTGCAACAGAGTAGCGCCCTGGACCAAGGGAGCTGTCCAGACATATACCTGGGTGGAAGCAGACCAATGCCAGTTGAGACAGGGCCAGACCACTAGGTAAATGCCAGTCTGAGTCAGGCAGTAAAAGTAGTTTGACAAAAGGGTATGGAGTTGTTTGTGAGAGGAGAGAAGGCAGCAAAATGGCCAGTTGAACTGGAAGACAGTAGGCCCCACAAATATTAGAGTGTTGGGTAAGATATGAAAACACAGATTACACACCACAGAGAAGGTCAAGACAAGGGTTAACTATATAAGACCTTCAAGGTAATGATGAGGGTGTTTTAATTTGATCTGAAAGGGCATTTAGTAGGCACTACTGATGCTCCATGACACAGGAGGATTATAAAGTTCTACTGATCAGCTGACAGAGTCATGACAGACAGGGGCGGCTCTAGGTATTTTACTGCCCCAAGCACGGCAGGCAGGCTGCCTTTGGTGTCTTGCCTGCAGGAGGTCCCCGGTCCCGTGGATTCGCCGAAGCCGCGGGACCGGCGGACCCTCCACAGGCATGCCGCCAAAGGCAACCTGCCTGCCGCCCTTGCAGCGACCGGCAGAGTGCCCCCTGTGGCTTGCCGCCCCAGGCACGCGCTTGGCATGCTGGTGCCTGGAGCCGCCCCTGATGACAGAGAAACAATATTCTCCTTCAGAGGCCCCTGGAAATGCTCATGTTCTATTATTCTTTAAGAGTGAACAATCAAATAGGACATTCACCCTGAAAGGAAAGGGGAGCAGCTAACTGAAGTAGGTCCATGACATTAGGCAGAATTTCTAACTTCTCCACCTCCTATCCCGATTCCAAGTACCAGATAATGCTTGCTCATCTGTTTGTGGTGTGTGTATGTCAGAGTGACTGAGAGTTTGTACCACTTTAGAGCTGTGAGTGGTCTATGTGTAATGGCTTGGAAGCAGTCAAGTCTGGGTGAGAGCTGCTTGCAGTATTAACATCCAGCTTTCTTGACAGCCTAAAAAGAAAGGCCCAGGATTAAATGGGCATCAGAGGCTGAACTGCCCTAATCACCCCTATGCAGAGGGCAGCAGAAGGCCATATTTTGAGAGGGCAAGTGGAACTTAAGTGTTGCATAGGCCTTGTACTGGTCCTCTGTTGAGGGATAAATTTGGTCCTCAGAGAGGTGGTATCTTGAAAAGTGTTGACATATACTGGTGGAGCATGGAACAGTATGGGAGACAGGGTGGAGGGAAACTTGCAATGCCACCACCCATGCTGAATCTATTCTGTGGATAAATAGATACCTTCAGTCTCCTGGGCTGTCAAGCTGACATTTTTCACTTTTATTCAATCCTTTTCATAATGTAAGAATACAAATTAAAAAAAATAAATGAATCTATATGAAAGGTTCCAACCTTATTCCAGCAGAAACCAGGTCTTCTCCCCGAAACTACCAATGTATGGGGTATTTTTAATGACAGATTAACATTGTAGGGTTGCAATGGCAGAATGTGGCCTTGTGCATGGTCAGGCACCAAAACCAAAGGGCAGCTGGGTAAGAGCAGTCACTGCAAATTAGTATACTCATGCTGCTATAGATGCTTGCTCCATTTAAAAAAATGGTGGAACTGACTTTTTGAGTAAATAAAAAGTTAGTCAAGCTAAATGGTTCCAAACTGTGCAGTGACGATGGGTTGGATTTTTAATTAGCCAGAGAGATTGTTCCCATAGCCCTGTCCATATTGAAAAATGGAATGAAATATGCAATATGCAGGACACATTTCAGCTTGTTAATATTGTTGCACAACTTTGAGCTTTGACATTATTGAATGTGTCTATTCAAATTTAATCATTTCAGGGGATGATGGCTTATGACAAACAAAAGGACATGATATGGACCCCACATCCCGTGAATTGAGATGGCTAATGGAAAACAAGTAAGAGAGTTTATGGCTATGGTAAATAAAGCAATCAAAATCAAACAAAGGGACAGTTCTACCCTGAGGTCCACAACAGAGAACCTCAAAATCTGGAATAAAATGTACGCATTGGAAAGGCTGCCAGCAGTCTTTATGCTGAATTGTCGCATCTACACAGTCTGTATCCTGCCGACAGCCAAAATGTGCGTATTCTATGCATCCTAGATCTTTCACAGTGATGAAGGTAGCACCTCAAAAATGAAATCGGTGTAATTTACACTACATAATTGCTGGAATAAACCATTCTTGAGCATGCTTAAATGTATGCCCAATAGGGAACTTCCCTACGATTGGAGATTTGTACATGACTTCCAGCTAATTACAGACACAAATGCAATCTCCGGCACTCAGGGGATGTCATAAGCTGTGTAAGAACCTCTGGAGGACTCTGAGTCCATAGGCCATTGAGTGGTTTACCTTCATCAACATATTAAGTTGGTGTAAACTGGCAAAGCTCCAATAATTACAATGGAGTTATGTCAATTTATGCAATAGTTTATTTTTGCCATTTATGACAAAAAAGGGATAATATTCCCCATGTAATAGAACAGACAATATTGTTATGAACTTTCTTCTTCTTCAAAAAGGGAAGAATTGGGTCTTTCGAAAGCAATTACATCTTAAATTCTATTATTTATTTATAACCAAATAATCACCTTTCAGATGCCCTGCCCATATGCAGTATTGTGTACCTGTTTCCTGTCTTCTCATTAACCTATTTATGAAAATCTGTGTACATGCAGAATCATCAGAACAAAGAACAATTGGTTACACTTGAAAATGAAAACCAGTTATTTTTATATTATTGAACCTGTCTCTGTTCTTAAGTCATTAAGCAGCCCCCTGCCTTCCCTGCAGGTCATCACCTAAAACATTTATAATTCATCCCATATATTAACCAGGAATAGTCTGCTGAACTCTCCACTGCTAGCGGCACTTGGCTTGATGACTGTGTAGTACATCAATAGCACAGCTTTAAGGTTAGACTGGCTTTGAATACTTCCCCCTTGGGCATTGTTATTATATGTTAACAATGCTCATTACTGCTTTGAGGATAAACTAAAAATGAGATCTTGTTCTATTAATAAGGAAAATGAGAATGGGATTTAACAGCAATTTTAAAAAGATTTGAAAAAATATATCCTAGAAATTATACGTGTTTTTATAATACCACGCTAGTATAAAAATAATTTTTATTTGTGAGGTGTTGAGAATAAAGAAGAATAAAAGCAAGCGGCATTGGATACTGAATACTGGGCTAAATTTGTCCCTAGTGTAACCTGTGATTTCAATGGAGTTATCACAGGGATGAATTTGGCCCCTGTATATAAATGTTCGGAATTGTGGATTGATCCAACACTTCAAAATCTGTGTCATTCTGAGTCCCATCATTAAAAATATACAGATGAATGGGCCCTGTTCTGACTTCATAGCCATGATAGCTTTGATTTTTTTTGCATGATTTGAATGAAGTGGTATAAAATGAGATTCTCTTAATCAAAATACATTAATTTAATCTTCTTCAGTATGAATTTGATGCTTATCTCAGGAAACATATCAGGTGTACCAAGGGAAGTGTGTGTGGAAAACTGAGCTGGTTGGGACGAATTCATTGCTTATTTCCAAAAAGTGGGTGAAGAAATTAGAAAAAAAGGAAGAATTCACCCAAACCAAAAAGTTACATGCAGCCTCCTCTTGAATATTCTTTTTAAATCACTGGTGATATGTAGAAAGCTGCCCCTATCAGCAACATGTGGTAAATTTGCTTAGATTTTACATGCACAGAGTTCTTCACCAAAGTCTAATCTATGGGCATGTCTACACTCACCAGGTATTGACACTGCAGCGATCAATGCACCAGGGGTCGATTTAGCGGGTCTAGTGAAGACCCACTAAATTGACCGCAGATTGCTCTCCCATTGACTCCGGTACTCCACTGAAACAAGAAGCGTAAGGGAAGTCGACAAAAGAGTGTCTCCTGTTGACCCAGCACAGTGTAGACACCGCAGTAAATTGACCTAAGCTACATCGACTCCAGCTGTGTTATTCATGTAGCTAGAGTTGTATAACATAGGTCGACTTACCCCCATAGTGTAGACAAGGCCTATGAAAGGTAAAAATATTAGACGTTCCTTTTGTCACTTTCCATCTCTTTTTCATTCAAAGATTGCTAGATCAAATTTACAAAGGAGCATTTTATATCTGCACAGAGTGCATCTGCCTGGGAACAGACTTTAGCATTTGAGTGCCCAGGTGGCTATTTGCCTGCATAAACATGGGATTTTGAATACAAAAGGGTGCAAAAGAGGTTTTTTTTTTAAAAATCCAGCCTCCAGAGTCCATTACAAAGCCAACTATGATGGCTGAGTTTGCTAGTTTTCAGTTTAATGACAGGATCTTGGTCGGCACTTATACCTTTTTATGTATTTTTTAAGACTTCAGTGGCCCAAGGTATCAGCCAATGATCATTGCTTTATCTTCAGTGTGCCCTTATCCAAACCAGAGTGCATTAGTACAATATTAGCAGCAGACAATGTATAAGAGATAGAAGTTTTTCAAGGCATCAGAAGTGATATCGTTGACAGCATCTACTTGGATGACCCATGTTCAGACAGTTTAATACTTTGCCATGATTCTCAGAAGCTGCTGTGCACATCCATATGCATGCAGACATTGCCTTTTGGTGACAGAAGAATATTATGAAAACTATAGAGACTACAGTGCATGTTAACAAGCCATATTGTTCCTTTTTATAGCCATAATGATCATCTAATTTCCATTTACATTCCAAATACAGGTTTGTACTATACTTCTTTAGTCTAGAGGAGAAAGGCATAACAAGAATCAGTAGCTGGAATTTAAAGCCAGACAAATTCAAATCAGATTAAAATTAAGGCACAATTTTTTTTTTAACAGTGAGGGTGCTTAACCACTGGAACAAATTTCCAGGGGAAGTGGTTGATTCTCTCTCTTTTGAAGTCTTCAGATCAAAACTAGGTGATTTCACAGTCCTTTCTGGCTTTAAAAATCTACGAAACTAACTAAGGAAGAGATCTTAAAAGGAAACAAGGCTTCACTAGTAAATATAATAAATACTCACAAACAAAGAAAGATTTCACCTGTACATGGTTTGCGCATAAAGTTC
Organism: Mauremys mutica; assembly: GCF_020497125.1. NCBI lineage: Eukaryota > Metazoa > Chordata > Testudines > Geoemydidae > Mauremys > Mauremys mutica. The sequence continues at coordinate 120,660,980 of NC_059072.1, read as the reverse complement.
AGAGTAGAGCAACCAACATGTATCTACTGTGTTAAAAAAAAATTTTTGAAACAGAAACCAGATTTTTCATTAGCACAACAGGGTCTGGTAATTATGGTAATAAAATCTCTTTAGTCTCAAGCCTAAAATCTTTAGTCATGAGAATAATTTTCATTTAAGTCTATGTGATTACTCACATGAGTAAGCTTTTTGGGATCAGGAGCTGGGCAAATCCAGTAACATGTTTGGCATCACAAAACCTATAGAGCTTATTCTGGGTTTTTTTTTTGTTTTGTTTTGTTTTTTAAGTTTGTGGTTTCATCAAACTTTTGAGCTTTTGATTTTATGATTTTAAACTATTGTTCTCCCAGGGAAATTTAATTACTTGTATGTACAACTAAGTGGAAAACAGTGCAATACAGTTAATAAATAACGTTGTTTGAAAGCAACTCTTGCTTCTCAGACAAGAGGTACAAAACTGGCTGGAGAAAGAAAAAAAATTAATAACGTGAAGCAGCCTAAAATTTGAGTTTTGCTACCATGAAACAGAATTTGGACTTCCAATGTTTTCAGTTCTTCTCTAGATCCACAATTGTTGAGTGGGTTCTAAATTTTGCTAAATCTAATTTCCCATCCCTACATTTATAATAATACTTTACAATTTGATAGCAGTTTCCATTGGAGAATCTCAAAGCCCTTTCCAGACGTTAATAGATTTAAAAAACTAAAATGTTATTTAAAATTAGAGATTTGAGAATAGGCACAGAGGCTTAATGACTTGCTCATGGTCACCCAGGAAATCAGTGGAGAGCCTTGAATAGGACCCAGACTCCATGTCTCCCTAATTCTGTGCCTTAATCACAACTGTAGGAACTTATCAATATACACTTCCTATCAAAGGCTAACAAGATTTGTTAGTCTTTGTGATAGTACATCATTGTAAACTTTGTGATTAAGATTGGCTGCCCCTTTCAAATTAGAGTGTTTAACTGGAAAATTGCCCAAGTGGCATACATATTTGTACATACAATGTACACATTACATGACAGTAACTGAAATGGAGTGGCTATATGGAACGCATATTGAAAAGGAAATTTGACAGAGTCTTCTGGAGAAAGATTGTTAGACAAAATGTTGCATATGAATCGTTGAGAAATGTAATAAATAAATACTGTAAACATGCAAAGAAATCTGCCATCAGCTTATGCCCATCTTAGTTTGCTGCATGAAACAACAATATAGTTTATTCATGCTGCCATTCCCATTCTTCATTACTAAACCAAAGGGGCTTTTTTTTTAAACCTCATAAGATAGACTTTTTGAAAGTAAAGCATTGAAATGTTACCCTCTTGATGATGCATGCATGAATGTGCATAAAGCAAAGGAGGTGAGGGTTTTGTGGAAGACCAATAAACAACAGGGATGTGGAATTTAAAAAGGCCAGAATTTGCAGTGTAATCTATAATATTTTTTTCACCAGCTATTCTGTAATGAAGATGAAGGGTCTGTGGGTGGGTTCCATATGGAGACTCAAGTCATACAAATGTGTCAATGTAGATCTTCCTTTACAAGTCTGAAGTCAGTAAAGTGGCATAGGCATTGTATTGTTCCAGGAAAAACTCACGCTACCTACTTGTTTACTATAAGGATGTTTCCTAAGAGCTTATTTAGGATATATCCAGATCTCTGACAACTAGCTTGGAGCCCTTGACTCTAGTAATTGTAATTCCCCACTTGCAAGAGGAAGATTCTCTGAGTGGCCATTTGACAAATCTTATCTCAGAGTATCCTGCTGTACTTGACTGGTATTGTACACAAACATTCATTTTTATCCATTAAGTGAGTACAGTAGTTAATACGCAAACACTTCCAGCAGGTTCACAGTATATAAGGTTCCACACGTTTCAGACAGCCGAACTATAATTAAGACATTCCACTACTTTACACACATCTCCTTAAGCAACTCTTTTCCCAGTTTTTATTTATAGATTTTCTGTTTGTGTTTTAAGTTGCAATATACAACAGGGAATTAAAACCGGAATATGCTGTGGCTGTTTTAGAATGGATGTTGAATCAATGACTGCCAGTCTGAACACTTCTTTCACTTCTGTGTTAAGAAATAAAACAGATTATGGTCTCAGTCTTTCAACTGCATCTGCGCTGGCAGACCTATGCAGACGTTCAGAGCCCCAGGGAAGTCATTGGGGCCTCTTATGGACCATGTGTCCACTTGTGTGGATGCAGTGGTGGGATCAAGGTCTGAGCATCTTCATGGTAACAATGCCTGAAGATTTCTTAAGAAATTGTCCCCACCTTCCCATGAAGCAAAGGTGGCAAAATCTCTTCTGAAGAGACATATCCTACACGGTACTCTGGGACCACAACATTGAGCCTGTACTAGAAATCAAGGAAAAGATATTTGCTGTTTTTCAGCAATGGGGAGAACAGAGTCCACTACAATAAGCCCTCCTTATCAGCTAAGAGATCACTCCGACAATCAGTCAGTACAGAACTGTTGATCTTCTGACTTCAGCCACTGCAAAAGTTCTCTACAGAGAAGGCCATATCATGGAAATAGAATGGACAATACCAAAACTGGGTGGAAACAGATAACATTAAAATGTAGTTTACAGGAATTTCTCTTCTGTAATTTTGCAAATTAATGATATTTCCAACAGCCCAGCTCTAAATACACTCTTATGTCACAATTAAGTCATCCGTATTCTCCCTCGGTGCTTCAGCAAAGGTACCCACTCTCAGGCTTCTGGCTTCCCTGTCCGTCGCCTGACTAGGGAGTAGATACATGTCTCTCCTCCTTCTGACCAGGATATTTCCTGGATGGACAGTTCCCTGCTTTCACTGTGTTACTCCCAGCAGGGACAGGCTGCCCAAGCAGGCCTGCTTACTTTCTCTTCAGAGATCGTTAACAGTGTGCCTGCCCTCAGTTACAGCCTCCCCACAGCTCTTTTTATGCAAGTCTGTTCTATTCTGAAGGTAAAAGCACCTATGAGAAAACATATTTAAAACAATACAAGAACCTGCACCCACGCTATTAAGCTTACCAGAGATCATCCCAACCCTAACATGGGCTCTGGCAGGAGCAGTCCTTCAAAATCCCATCATTGGGTTTCCACGTGCTTTCAAATTCATCACAACTGCAGCTCAGAACAAGCCCCCAGTCTTCTATGGCTTCAGCAGCCCCAGTACTTCCAACCATTTCCTAAGGATGGGGGCCCTCCTTGGACCAGGAGTCCTGTCTGTTTGCTGGCTCACAAAGAGGGCCTGAGCCTGTTTAAAAAACAGGCCATTTATCTCAAAATCCTTTTTCTGTCCGTTGGGCTATAGAGACCAGTCTGAACTAGCATATGCACAATTTTCCAGAGGGTGGCTTCACAGGGCTCATAACTGGAATAATTACACTGCATCCCCCCTCCTCCTAGAGGAGTTACTTACAATTTCACGATAATACATACACAACTGCATTTTCATAAAATGGACTCAAAGCTATTAAACTTAATTCAATAAGGTTTAATTTAATTCAGTATAGTTTATCTTAATTCCATAAGGTTTGTCCAGGATACTGTCAGTCACACCAGTCACACCTTATTTGGTAAAATGAGGACACTAAATAGCAAAAAGGGAAACATCTCCTTTCTGCTCCATCTTCCCATTAAAATTAAGAATGTTTCTAAGGCTGGAGAGCCACAGAAGTACATCTATTGTCCTTGAAGATGTACATTAATATGTTTCTTGTTCAGCTGATGTGCACAGGTAGTCATTGGCATCTACTCTGCTGGGTCAAAAGTTTAATTCACTCTTTGAGCTAAATTGTATTACTGGATCTCCATTACTGTTGGTCAAATGACCTGGGTAACAGCAGAGGAGACAGGGGAAGTGACAAAGTCAGAAGCTTACTCCATGGCAAGCATCACTGGACAGAGAATTGCACACTAAGATGCTGCTAACCTCTTCCATTTAGAACAGAGATGAAAGAATGTGACACTTGTGCCTTATGGGGAAGCCAGGAGTACATGAGCGTGCGCGCACACACACACACACACACACTGCACAAGGGAGGAAGCAGGGTTGGAGGAATGAACTACACAAAGGAGAGAGTGGGGTTGGAGGGAAAATATTTGGAGGGGGAGGAAGAAGAGAACATCTGAGTCATAGCAGAAAATTTAAATATTCCCTAAGAACTAGGCTGTAGGACATACTGATTTCTAGAGTGGTTCTAAGGAATTTTCCCCCCTTGCCTTTTGTCTTCATGGGGAATGATAATAGGATGCGACAGCCAGATAATATGGCATCTTTATTCAGCCCAAGAATGTTATTTTATTTTATTTTTGGAGGTGGCTGGAGGAGAGCGAGGGTATTATTTTGGGGGAGGAAAGGAATGTCAGGCCTTTATAACTTAATTTCAGCCTTTTACTTGAGTTAAATGTGAAACTTTTAGGGCTTTTGTACTGCAGAAAACTTTCACGTCCTAGCAGACTTCAACAGGGATCTGTTCACCTTTCGTGCAGGCTTTTGTTCATAATTATTCATCCCCTTGCATAGAATTACTGAATATCAGGGCTGGAAGGGACCTCAGTAGGTCATCTAGTCCAACCCCCTGCTCAAAGCAGGACCAATCCCCAACTAAATCATCCCAGTCAGGGTTTTGTCAAGCCTGACCTTAAAAACCTCTAAGGAAGGAGATTCTACCACCTCCCTAGGTAACCCATTCCAGTGCTTCACCACCCTTCTAGTGAAATAGTGTTTCCTAATATCCAACCTAAACCTCCCCCACTGCAACTTGAGACCATTACTCCTTGTTCTATCATCTGGTACCACTCAGAACCGTCTAGATCCATCCTCTTTGGAACCCCCTTTCAGGTAGTTGAAACAGGTATCAAATCCCCCCTCATTCTTCTCTTCTACAGACTAAATAATCCCAGTTCCCTCAGCCTCTCCTCGTAAGTCATGTGCTCCAGCCCCCTAATAATTTTTGTTGCCCTCCCCTGGACTCTTTCCAATGTTTCCACAACCTTCTTGTAGTGTGGGGCCCAAAACTGGACACAGTACTCCAGATGAGGCCTCACTACTGCCGAATAGAGGGGAATGGTCACGTCCCTTGATCTGCTGGCAATGCCCCTATATATACAGCCCAAAATGCCGTAAACCTTCTTCGCAATAAGGGCATACTGTTGACTCATATCCAGCTTCTGGTCCATTGTAACCCCTAGGTCCTTTTCTGCAGAACTACTGCCTAGCCACTCAGTCCCTAGTCTGTAGCAATGCATGGGATTCTTCCGTCCTAAGTCCAGGACTCAGCACCTCTCCTCATTGAACCTCATCAGATTTCTTTTGGCCCTATCCTCTAATTTGTCTAGGTCCCTCTGTATCCTATCCCTACCCACCACTGTATCTACCTCTCCTCCTAGTTTAGTGTCATCTACAAACTTGCTGAGGGTGCAATCCATGCTATCCTCCAGATCATTAATGAAGATATTGAACAAAACTGGCCCCAGGACCGACCCTTGGGGCACTCCGCTTGATACCGGCTGCCAACTAGACATGGAGCCATTGATCACTACCCATTGAACCCGATGATCTAGGCAGCTTTCTATCCACCTTATAGTCCATATTAACAACCAAAGCCTTCTGGAAAACCCACATAGCCCATCTTCTTCTCCTATCTGATCTTGTTGTGTTGTCAAAATTGGGGCATCAATATCACCTTCTCGGGACCACATTATGCTCCCCACCCCCTTCCATGAGAAGAGAATGAAGGACTAGAGCTGTGGAAAGCGACAGTTTGGGCACACATTTCCTGTGGTTTGAATCCACATTTGTTTTATTCACTTCCGTACCTGAGTTCTTTTTTGAGTTTTGGGTACAGAAAACTTGCAGCAAAACTCAATCTAACCCACCCTGCTTATAGGAAAACTCCTAACCCAACACATTCCACATGATTTCGGAAATTGGCCAAGGTTTGATCTAAAAATTTATGAGTCTCAATGAATATTTTGACACAGCTGGTTTGAGTTTTAAGTTAGTAACCAGTTTAATTTTCCATAGGATCAGTTTCTGTTGCAAATTGTTCACAGTTCTACGAGGCCCCGATTCAGCCAGGTACTTATGCAAATGCCTAACTTTAACCATGTGAGCAGTCCTGTTGACTTTAATGGGACTATTCTGATGCTTAAAATCAGGCACATACTTAAGTACCTTGATGAACTGGGGCCCTAATAATGACAGGATCAAACAGGAGGAGATGCTGGATTATGAGGGAAAAGACCATTATTTCAAATCAAAATTTTTGAGGATAGCTAAAGAAACAGACAAATACCAAATGCATTTTTGTTTTGATGTTTGCTTTATTATCTGAAAGTCCACCTTTAATGAAACAAATAAGTGGAAACACAATTGGATAATTTGTAAAGCCCTTTTTTGTTCTTCAAAAAATGGGTGTGGTCTGTAAATCCTCTCTCTGAGATATAGCTTGCAAAACTCTAGAGAGGTTGAAACCTCTGTGAAGCTTTGGCAAACATCTCAGGAAATAGCAAAAGAGGCTGCTTTCTGGTTCATCTCATTACTTCCATACTTGCACTGATGTAATGGGAAGAGTAACACTTTTCATATCCCATTAGGACATGTGCGGAAGTTCACTGCTTAGGGACTTGGTTCCCTCAGAAACAATCTCTGCAAAACTTTGAAATCCCTTAGGCCTCAGTTTCTGACTCTCTATATAATGAAACCACAAACACTATGATCAGAGGACACTACATGGTCTGACTTCAGCCCACACATATAAAATCTGCCTGAAACTCACTCCACCATGGATCTTTTGGCACACATTTTACCATAAGCTTATAAAGTTGTAGGCACAATAAGACGGGCTAAGAATGGATGGAATTAAATTCTTAACTCTTCACTTCCTCCATTTCTAGGGGAGGCTGTTGTTCTCCACCTTAGTGCCAGGAGAGCTTCCCACTCTGAAACCAGAAATAAAGGAACTTGTTGTTTTAATACTTTACAGTCACCTGACATCAGCATACATGCCAGAGTCTGCTTCTAGGTGCAGCACACAGCTTATTCATTCTGATTGACATCCCAAGTCCTACCTGTTAAAAGTGACCCTCTGAACTCTCCAGCTACACCCAGCACCCTCACAGAACAACAGGAGATGCTCCACACTGGAGCTAGGTGGAAGACTGATTTATTTATTTATTTATGGTTCATTAGTAGTTCCAAAAAAAAAAAATTTTTTTTTTCCAGTTTGACCAAACTGAAACATTTCAGCATTTTTGGTGAATCAAAAATTGTTTAGGGTCAGATGAAATATTTAGTTTGAAATAAAAACATTTCAGCATTTTTGGTGAATCAAAAATTGTTTAGGGTCAGATGAAATATTTAGTTTGAAATAAAAACATTTCAGCATTTTTGGTGAATCAAAAATTGTTTAGGGTCAGATGAAATATTTAGTTTGAAATAAAACATTTAGGTTTTCCCCAGCATTTTTAACCTTTGTATTTATCTATTTATTAAATAAAAGCAAAGGAAACAAAGGGCTAGATTCACATCACAGGTGATGGTGGGGCCATTGCCTTTATGCTCACATAGCCCAGTGGTTGGGGCACTAAGCTGGGAGATGGGACACTGGAGCAGTGACTTGAACCAAGGTCTCCCTGCTTGCAGGTGAATGGCCAAACCCCCAGACTATGAGGTATTCTGGGATGGGTCTCTCTCAACATCTCCTGTTGAAGCTGTTTTGCTTTGTGGAAATAAATACAAAGCTCTTGAACCTGAGTCTCCCTCTTCCTAGGTGGCCATCCTAACTACCAGAGCCATGGAGTCATTTTCTCTCTCTCTTCCCAGTCTAATGACTATGTGAGTATTTTATACAAAGGGGAATAGCTTCAACAGAACAGTCTGAGAGAGACTCATACCAGAATACCCAATAGCCTGTTTTGTGAATGGCGCCTAAGTCCCCTTGTGAATCTAGTGTCAACATTCTGAAACTATTTGGCAAATTCGTGTCAGCCTGAAATTGCATTTTTTGGCAAATAAACTTTTCCGCTGAAAAATTTTACCTAGCTCTAGTCTATACAGGAGGTGAGGGAGGATTAAAATTATATTTCAATGGAATATCTGTTACTGAGTTTGTTTGTTTGTTTGTTAAAATTAAATGGATATTGTTCTAGTGAGATACTCCAGCTAGCCAGCCTGGAGACTAAAGGTTCTCTAGTCATGTAACCAAGTACTGAATGGAATGTGGGGTACTACAAGCTTCTTCATATTTCTCAACACGTATGCTTCAGCCCTGACTACATCAAGAAATGAGAGAGGAATTTTTTCCCCATGATCATTCTCTCCCTTCCTTGATGTGACTGTCAACAAAGATGTCAAATCAGATATTGGTCCAGATCAGTATAGCTCCATTGACGAGATTGAGTTCTGTTTTCCACCAGTTGAAGATTTGGCTCTTTTTTTTTGTTTCTTAGTGATAAGGACACTCATTCAACAGAAACTTGACTGAGATCACCAACTCATTTCATATAGGCCACCAAACAGCCACAGATTCGGGAACAATGATCTGGGCTATAGTCAAACTAGTGAGCTAGAGGCAATGAGATCTGTAATCCAGTCCTATATCTGAGCCGTCTAGGCCTATTTATTTAAAGATTTTCGTAGCTGTTTTGAGACATTGAGCAAAATCTTCAAAAGTCCCTAAGAAACTCAGGAACCCCTAGGTGCTTACATGATTTAGGTGCTTTTGAAAATGTTACCACTTGTGTCTATCCTTAGTATGGTACTATTACAGCATTAAGGTGGACGTGCTTATCCAGAATCATTGTAAACTGAAATTAATGTGCATGCTCATGAGACAGTTTTCAACTGTTCATATTATAGGTAGTTATAAAAATAGCCTAATCCACATTTTAAATTTATCACCTGCAAATTTGGATTTAGAAGAAAGACAGCATAATTTCTATGTTTATGATCCAGAAACTGTAAAAAAAAAAAAAAATTTTTTTCCACTTCTTTAACTTAAAAGTAGCCAAAACTGATTTAAAAGCAAATTTAAAATTGCTCCTGGCCAAGTACTTGTTTATAAAGAAGAACGGATGGGTGAACAGAAGGGTTTGCAATGCAAATACTTAGAAACTCTTAACTAGAGTCGCACTAACATGAGCAAATATCATGAGGTAATAATAATATTATGCAGAAACCTTTGCTCATTATGTTATTCCCAATGCAATCTCATTTCACTTTAGTACTTGGGTTAGATGAGGGGGTTAACAAGGGAGGTGGTGTTCGAGTGAGTGTGAATGAGGAATGCTGCTAAAATAGGAGCTATTTTAACAGTTTTGTGTTTAATATTATCTAAGGCCATATAATTTTTTTTGCAGGTAAAATATGCACAAATTCGGAGAATGACATGGGCTTTGATATAACACAGATAACGTCTAGGCATCCGAAGAAGTGAGCTGTAGCTCACGAAAGCTCATGCTTAGATAAATTTGTTAGTCTTTAAGGTGCCACAAGTACTCCTGTTTTTTTTTGCTACTGTACAGTGCATCCTCAAGGAACCAGTGATTTTTTCCCCACCTGGTACTATATATTAGAGCCTAACACATCAGGAATACTAGTGCTTTGTCTTCCTCAAAAATTTGGATAAAACCCCACTGATAGTTTCTCACCCTCCCCCTTTCCTGAACTTCACAAGCCATCTTCATGTACTGCACAGCAATCCATTTCAATATGTTCCAGCATCTGCCTCCCTTTATAATGTACAACATATTTGATTGATCCTTTTTATGCTGCTCCAAGACTGGCTGTTCATTACAGTGAGATGATGAACACTACTCACTGCTTCCTCAGGTCCACAACTAGTACCTACACCTCCATTTCATGAAAGATCAGGGATGCTGGGATTGTCCCCCTTTACATAGCTATGACCAACTCTGTACCTTTACCTCTAAATACATGTAGTATTTCAGTCCAGAGCATGGAAAGTCTCTTGTGGACCCTCACATCTACCAATTATATATGTAAGTATTTCTGCCAATTAATTTTTTCCATGACACAAGCAACAACATTACCCAATATTTGTGATTCCAATGTGGGGAGCATGAATAATGTGAGAAACACCACAGTTCTCTACTACATAGAAAGACACTGTTCTTTGCCAAAGTCAGCAACAGTGAAACTTCTATTAACTTTTCCAGCTGATATCTTAGTATCACACAGAAGTTTTTGGCCAAGGTGACTGTGAAAGATATGGCAATTTCTTGCAATATCGTTGGGAGCCCTTTCTGCGATAAGTTTAAGTACCTTTGTAGTCCACTGCATTAATATGCAACCGTTATGTATTAGTATAGGCGAGGATGATCAATGGAATATACTTAACAATGTGGCAGACAAGAAAGCTCTTTTGGGACAAGATGAGTGGAGAGGAATTCCTGGGAAATATCTAGGAGAAGATGAATGCAAATTTTTCATGTCTGGTTATGCAAAATCCCAGCCTTTTGAACCTATACCCTGAGGAGAGGGTGATTGTCTGGTGATTACTTGTTCCCAAAGGTTGGAGATCATATGCTCATATGTAAAGAAACAGGCTGATCTGCCCAGGGTTCTCAGCTAAGGCAGTTATGAACTTGTAATCACAGAAAAACCTCTTTGTACGGTTTGACAGACTGTCTTCTACCAGAGCCTTTGTTGGAGCTGGGGGTGATCTTTGATAAGCTTATTAGCATGCACATAGGTTCTTCTATTGTTTTAATATGTTCTTTCTGTAATGCTTTCACGTTCAGAATAAATGTGCTTGCTTAGAAAGGGCTGTGTGGTAACATGACTGTGGGCAATTATACTGTTCATAGCCTCTGGAGGGAGAGACAGAGAGCAAAGCGGAGTTGCTAGTCATTTAGGCAGTCTGGCTTGCTGGGGATATCACAGTGTAGGCAAGGAACTGTGCAGCCTGGAAAAATCCTGGTCAGGAGGGAGGTCTCGACTCTAGAGCGGTGATGGCTGAGGAGCCTGGGACCTAGAGTGGGTGCCTTCAAGGGACCATGGAAGTATATATTATTATAAGGGGAGCACCATAGTAGCCATAAAAGGGCTTCCTAACCATGTGAGCAACTTGGTATATTCCTCACTCTCACCACAAACTACAATTTTTTAACAACACTAAGTTACTTCAAGAATCGATGTTAGTTGTGCACTTGAAGCTACTTGGCAAGAAACAGCACTGTTGTTGGATGGAATATGTTTGAAAACACAGCGCACTAACTACAATCTCACCACTAGGGGTAGCCCCAGTCCTGAGGCACACTGGCATAGGGAATCTTACATTATACATGTTCTATGGTTAGACTTCAGTCCCCAGTCATCTCAATCCAGCATCTTTCATAAATTCTAAATCACTATTAATAAAACCTTTAGAAACTTCAAGCCAGTTAATCTTCAGGCTCATGTCCTACAATCTTTTCCACCTACCATTTACATCTTGTCCTCCACTACTATTTATATGTGACTAGTATCTAACTAGCTGGAATTATCTGGGCTATCCAGATGAAAAAGGAAATTAGACTACAGTAGAAATGAGACACTAACTTACAGAGTACACACCAACGGAAAGGATTGTCTACTTTACATAGAACAAGTCTTTTCAATTTCTACATTTTATGCTAACAACTGAATAATCTTTTCAGCTGAATGCACCCTTGTCCAAATTCAAGAGAAAAATGTAACTTTTTTTTCAGGTTGTACAAATGACATGGAAGGCAACTTTTTCTTTTTCCAAACCCATTATGATGAATACTGATGCGTAAAGCTACATGTTAAATGCAGTAAGCAAGGAAAAGAAGTACATAACTCTCAACAACAGGAATGTGGGTTGCATGCCATATCATGCACTTCTGGAAATAAAACAAATACATAAAAATTAAGTTTTGATTTAATAGACAGAGGGACTTTTTCCTCAGAGGGTAAATCTTAATTGGAATAATCTTCTTGGAATAACCTGCTCCACTAAAATTTGTGCCAGGATTTAGGAAAAGTAAACAGAACAATTATCTGGACACAGACACCTTGAGGTCAGATTTTCAGAGGAATTTGGACACCTAAAAATTCAGAAAGGTGCCTAGCGGGATTTTCAAAAGTATCTAAGCGAGTTAGGAAGTGAATGGGAGTTAGGCCCCTAACTGGCTTAGGCACTTCTGAAAATCCCACTAGACACCTACCTGCATCTTTAGGCACCTAAATACCTGGCCCTTGGAATATAAATGCAATTAGTTGATTAAGTATGATGATTTTTGCTCATAGGCCCATAGCGAGATTTTACTTTAAATTTTTTTTTCATTTTTAACGTAAGAGTTTTCATATTGGATCACACCATTGGTCCATTATGCCTAGTATCCTGCCTCTGGCAGTGGACAGTTACTGATGCTTCAGAAGGAAGAACACCACTTTCAGGACATCATGCCAATCAGGACATGTTGTATACGGAGAAATTCCTTATACCTGTGGTGAGCAGCACATATTTTGCTTTACACTTTTCTCCATTAGGATAAGGAAGGCATATCCCACAATTACCCGTTATTTTAGGGCTGGTGGACTTTAGTCCTTAACATTGTCCTTAAACATTGGGTTTTTTTTAATGCATCCATTGTCCCATGCTACAACAGGCTCCACAAAACCGGACTCTTATTCTCACAAGCAGTTCCATTACACTTAGGATTAGAATAAGGGTCTGCGTGAGTGCATCCCTTTGCAGAATTAGGGCCTATGATTGGAAGCCATTATGTAGCCATCTTTAAAAGCCTGTTCCTGCAGTCCTTAATCAAGCAAAACCCATACAGAAACCAATGGGACTTTTTGCCTATATGACAGACTCTCATTGACTTCAGTGAGCTTTGGGTAAGATCCTGAAAGAACACTGGCAGGGTCTCTCTCATCATGTTTAAAATGTTTTAACTTTCTCTGTGGTTTATAATTACCCCACTATAATTTGAACTTGAAATCTGTTTCTTCCTGCTGTTCCATCAAACACACTGGTAAGTTATTATAGGGTTGCTTCTGGTTGGTGAGCTGTTGGCACTGATTTTTCTGTAAAATGTTTGACTGTCCTCAGATGAAAAGCATTACATAAACTGCAAAGTATTCTTATTAACAACACTGACAGAAAAAAAAGAGTTTGAAGTGTTTAGCTGTAGCAAAAGATGTATTAAAAGGAGTACACAGCCTTTGCAAACAAATACGAGAGAGAAATAAAAATAGTCACGCTGCTTAGCCCACTAGACTTTAAATGCATTGCCCTACAGCAGAAGCAAGCAACCCCAAACACAGATTCTGATTGGCCTGCAGGAAATCTAAGAAGTTGCCAGTTGTATTATCCTTTGCACTTCCCCTGCCTGCTTCTCTTCCATATTCTGATGACTGTTTATGAGCTCAGCTGTCATTCTTTGCACCAGGGAAAGATAGATGGGACACACCAACCCCAACCTAAGTGACCTTTGGATGTGACAAGATTTTTAGGTCAGTCCTGCTAAATAGAAGCCTTGGTGTATCGAGGCTCGCCTCAGGGTGAAATTTCCAGTGAATTTATTATCTCCCAATGCCCTTTGGACTGCTTCCCACCATCAAACACCATGGCAGCACTCGGAACAGGAAGAAATACATTAACTGGAATCTGATCGTTTTAAAAGGTTACAGCTGCCCAAATATAATTTAATTTCATACTTGCCCTTTGAGGGTTTGGTGTATATTTTCATTTTATGACTGCAAATGATAAAGCTCTTAAGATTCCAGGCAATAAAAAGGGAACGGGTGGGGGGGGGGGAGTATTTTAAGGGTTAGAAGTCTATTCAGTTCATACTCCATGAGTAAGGTGGCAAATTTGCTTTTTAAAAAAAATCCAACATTTCTCTCTCTTTTTTTTGTGTGTGTCTACATCCCTCCTTCTTTCACTTGATCATGAACAACAGCATGTTCCACTGAAATCAGACCTGTAACGCAAACCACCACACTGAGATGCCCTTCGGTTTGCAAGCAGACAGTGATGCAGTACCAAAACAGGCCCTGATTTAGGAATGTGTCCCTACTCAGGACAGCACTTAAGCACTAACTTGAAGCCAATAGGACTTAGATAGTTGCGTAAAGTTACGCATCTGCCTAAATACTTTCTGAAATTGGGGTCTCAATCTGCTTTTGTTTTGAAATACTCTCTTTTCTAGCACTTCTATTTCCAATTTGACATCCTCTCTCACATGCAAGGCAAATTCACTTACCTTGCATGGTAAAAACCTGAGCATCCAAAGCAGCTCATTTGGGGGAGCGGTCAACTCAGTACCCCCAGAACCCAATGTCTGAGCAGTAACAAATCTTCGAATGCCACGACAGGGAGGGAATGCAGCATCCTAGAAAATGAATCTTTATTCTTTCCTTTGTCACTGGTGAGTCAAAGAAAACCGCATACACTGAAACCATGAGCTACTGTTCAAATTCAAGTATGGCCAGCTTCTGCCTTGATCCTGAGTGGTACTGATCACTCACAACTTCCAATGAAGTAAATAAGAGCTGAGTCATAGGATGCTCAACATCTTTGAATCAAGCTTTCTGATATTTAGAGTAATTGTTCCCTCTCCACAGGGCAAATGGTCTTTTGAATACTGAGAGAAAAGGAAAAGAACTGGGGAGGGGAGGCAGGATTAAAAAATACATAAATATATTCATTTTCAATGATACCTTAAGGGATTTGGACACCATATTCCCATTAGAAATTAATGGGTGCTGGGCACCCAAATCTCTTCAGGCTGCTTTGAAAATCTCGCCATACATAATAAATATGTGTATATACACACTTGGTTTACTGGATGCTTTGCACATCTATCACAAGGATTCCAAGGAACTTTGCAAATATTGATCAATTAAACATTTCAACCCCTGGTGGGAAAGAAAGGGATATATAGGGATCACTTAACCCACCACCGAAGAGCAACACCACAATATTTAAGTGCTTATCAGTATTTTAATTATGAACTCCCTGGTTTTCAGGGGTTCAGAGTTTAGACATTAAATCACCATCAGAGATGAGCTATGACATCAGCCATGCTCTTTTGCCAAATTTAGCTAGATCACTTGGGCTCCTTTTACAAATAAATATAATCCTCTGTTATATGGCAAAGGCCCAAATTACTTTAATAACAACCCTATGACAAGCTGTAGTGTTTTGGCGCACTATTATAGAATACTGTGTCATAATTTGTAGGGGGTGTTTTTAAGCAAAGCAAAGCAAAGAAAGTTTCTATCAACTGCTGATGAAAGTAAAACTTGAAGAGTGCATGCTTTAAATTCATAGTGCCAGATGTTAGTCTGCCTGAGCAGGTGTGCTAGGAGAAGAGATGGCCCTGTCTCCCCTACAGAGCACCTGTTGAGAGGCACAGAGAATCTCACTTTTCGAGCTCCTTGAGTGCAACATGAAGGGAAGATTTAGCACCACCAAATCCCAAAGGGGGCCTAGCCATGGCCTGATCCCTTGCACACCTAGTAGTGGTCCTAGGCCTGGTTGGGGGAAGCAGTTGCTGTACTTTCGCAGCAGACTCTCTCAAGTCCCCAAAGATATTTTGACTATCTTAGGATTCCACAAACAGATTGGCTCTGTAAGCAGCTACTAGTGCAGTATACTACCATAGCTGTGGATACTAAAAGCTAGTATAGCTCCTAGTATCAACAGTGGCCTTTTGTAGCACTCTTCTTAAATAAAGAGTATAATCATGTAAAACAGACAAGACACTAAAGATGAAGATACACACAGTTATTTCTTTTTATAATGCCCACTTCCATTCATATGAAAGAGTGTAACATTGTTTTCCTATTGCTTGAATAACCTGAAGATTATGAGCAGACGTAATAATTGGCATGATAGGCTAAACGTTTTAAAGGTTTTCTGGGATTAACTTCAAAATATTCTAGAGACTTTTTTTCAAGTGTTTTTAATTTTTTCTATTTTTAATTTTTTTTTATCTTAAATTTGTTGTAAAAAAATCTTGCTCAAAAGGGAAGGACCACTTGAGTGGCAACTTGCTGACTGCCTCATTCTCTGTGACACAAGAGCTTGCATGACTCTGAGATGACCCTTCAAATTTTCTGGTGCATGTTGGGCCAAGTAAGTTATATGCAATGTGTCTGGGATAATGTGGTTATTGTGTTGAGAAATTTTGATCACCTATATTCATTGTGGACTGTCTATAAAGGAAACGAACCAGAAGAGACAAAAAAAGTAATATCCCCAAAGTGGAAGGGATGCTTAGGAATTCATCTGTAGGTTTCAGATGTAACTCTGGAGCTCAAACATAGTAACTGGAAGCCCATATAAAAAGGTTACTGGTCTGACTTAAAAGATAGTCAAAAGGCACCAAGCTAAAGGTTTGCTTCTCTCAATGAGATTGAGACCACAAAACGTTGAGCACCATCAAATTCCAGTGACTTCAACAGGTGATGAGGACACGAAGCACTTTCTAAAAGGCACTAGTAACTTGCAGGACTGAGGCCACTGTGTCAAAGTATTGCAGCATAAGAAGTTAGTAGTACCACACGTTTATCTCAGGTACTACTAGATAGCACAATTTGCTGAGTAAGTTTAACTTACTGAAAGTTACTTCTCCAAGTATTTTTGTATCTTCTATTTGCATAAAACAGTTGAGAGCAGAATTTAAAAAGAAAACAAACTGAAGCTATCATGCTGGCTTCTGTGACTGAATCTGTGAAATACCCAATTTCTTTAGACTCTAGATTTGTGCATGGAGCATATTCTACAAGCAAAATCAAACTATGCTTAATGTCAGCCTCGGTCTGTAGCTGATGGTAAAATATTCTGACTGGAAATAGTTAGGCTGGAAGGAAACTAGATACAGTAAAGACTAATACAGGATGAGATTAGGAGTTGAAGAACTTTATTGGCCTGTGCTATTCTTACTGTTGCATGCACTCTTTATCACTGGCTTATCTCCTCGATTATACATTTGTACCCATATTTCCTTATAGATTTAAAGTGATCTAAAACTTCAGAGACAAAAGAATTGCAGTGAGAGAGCAGTAAGAGGAAGTAATATAGCATCTTTCTAGATAGATGTCATTATAAATATTTATTGAATATATTATACAATACCGTAAATGATACTTATTATTAACTGGGCACCACAAGTATAGCAAGACTTCAGATGAGAAATTTTTTCTATCGTAATCTTTGGGATGCATAAAATGTTCTGACTGAATTTGTGGACCTAAGGTGGGTCAGCTTTTCTTATTTTGCCAGACAAGCCTTTAACAGTGTACCTGTCAGCGACTTTCAGTTTTCCTGTTTATTTTCTCATGTGGTTTTGGGGATGCATCATAAATATACACTATTAACAATGTTCAGTGTGAAGAAAATGAATCTGATGGATATCCCCAAAAATGCCCTAGTCTGACTCAAACTTTCATGTTTTGTGGGAAGCCTATAAATCTCCAGTTTCTAGCTTCACAACGAATCTCCCACTCCCAACTACCCAAACTCCACTCAGTGTGGTTTCACATTTCTCCCTCATGCCTTCATCCTCACCAACGGTATGCTCATGATTACATAATCTTCTTTGCATGATTATATAACCTTCTTTGCAGCAGCAGCAGCATCTCTGTGAAGAACAAACAACATACTAGGAAAACCAGTAGTGTAAGCTAACTAACTCCGAAACCCATTGTCCAAAATATGTAAAGGGAAAATACTTTTTTGTTTGTGTTTCCAGATTCTTTTCTGCAGATTTTTAAAGAAAGAATTAATTCAAAGGGAGTGCAAGAATCCAGCTAAAGCAAATCCAAAGCAATTCAGAAGTTTGGCACTGTTGCCAATATGCAAATTGGTTGTTTCATTCATCTTCATCTGATGTCCTATTCTTAAGGACACCTATTTTCCCTTTTCTCCATGAGAACTACTCTGTAGATCTGCAAGGCAATTCTCAGGCCATTTCTCTGGTTTTTGCATCAAGGAATATACTACCATTAAGTTCTTCAAGCTCCACAAATGTGGTTTTCTGACCTCTTCTGCTATCAAGGTACAGATGGTGTTGGAGAGCTCCCAAAGGGATGCTACAACCGATGGCCTATCTAGATGTCTGAAAGGAAGTCTCTCTGTTTCTAGTATGACAAAACTGCTGATGCAATGATGGAAAATGCCTGGAAGAAATTTACTGATGTAAGATTCTGTTGGACTGTTCTGAAAATCTGGAGCCTTTTGTGTTTGTGACATTAAAAACAGGGTTCCACATTGGGCATAGTTCCTGACACAAGGAAAAAGGGAAAGCAGTAGAACAGAGACCCTGGACTTCAGAAAAGCAGACTTCGACTCCCTCAGGGAACTGATGGGCAAGGTCCCCTGGGAGAATAACATGACGGGGAAAGGAGTCGAGGAAAGCTGGCTGTATTTCAAAGAAACCTTATTGAGGTTGCAGGAACAAACCATCCCGATGTGTAGGAAGAAAAGTAAATATGGCAGGCGACCAGCTTGGCTTAACAGTGAAATCCTTGCTCGTCTTAAACACAAAAGAACAGCTTACAAGAAGTGGAAGATTGGACAAATAACCAGGGAGGAGTATAAAAGTATTGTTCAGGCATGCAGGTGTGAAATCAGGAAGGCCAAATCACACTTGGAGTTGCAGCTAGCCGGAGATGTTAGGAGTAACAAGAAGGGTTTCTTTAGGTATGTTAGCAACAGGAAGAAAGTCAAGGAAAGTGTGGGCCCCTTGCTGAATGAGGGAGGGAACCTAGTGACAGAGGATGTGGAGAAAGCTAGTGTACTCAATGCTTTTTTTGCCTCTCTCTTCACAGACAAGGTCAGCTCCCAGACAGCTGCACTCTGCAGCACGGTATGGGGAGGAGGTGACCAGCTCTCTGTGGAGAAAGAAGTAGTTCGGGGCTATTTAGGAAAGCTGGACGAGCACAAGTCCATGGGGCCGGATGCGCTGCATCCGAGGGTGCTAAAGGAGTTGGCCGATGAGATTGCAGAGCCATTGGCCATTATCTTTGAAAAATCATGGCGATCGGGGGAGGTCCCGGATGACTGGAAAAAAGCTAATGTAGTGCCCATCTTTAAAAAAGGGAAGAAGGAAGATCCAGGGAACTACAGGCCAGTCAGTCTCACCTCAGTCCCTGGAAAAATCATGGAACAGGTCCTCAAGGAATCAATCCTGAACCACTTAAAGGAGGGGAAAGTGATCAGGAACAGTCAGCATGGATTCACCAAGGGCAAGTCATGCCTGACTAACCTAATTGCCTTCTATGACGAGATAACCGGCTCTGTGGATGAGGGGAAAGCAGTGGATGTACTATTTCTGGACTTTAGCAAAGCTTTTGATACAGTCTCCCACAGTATTCTTGCCAGCAAGTTAAAGAAGTATGGGCTGGATGAATGGACGGTAAGGTGGATAGAAAATTGGCTAGATGGTCGGGCTCAACAGGTAGTGATCAATGGTTCCATGTCTAGTTGGCAGCCGGTATCAAGTGGAGTGCCCCAAGGGTCGGTGCTGGGGCCGGTTTTATTCAATATCTTCATTAACGATCTGGAGGATGGTGTGGACTGCACCCTTAGCAAGTTTGCAGATGACACTAAACTGGGAGGAGTGGTTGATACGCTGGAGGGTAGGGCTAGGATACAGAGGGACCTAGACAAATTAGAGGATTGGGCCAAAAGAAATATGATGAGGTTCAACAAGGACAAGTGCAGAGTCCTGCACTTAGGACGGAAGAATCCCATGCACTGCTACAGACTAGGGACCGAATGGCTGGGCAGCAGTTCTGCAGAAAAGGACCTAGGGGTTACGGTGGACGAAAAGCTGAATATGAGTCAACAGTGTGCCCTTGTTGCCAAGAAGGCTAATGGCATTTTGGGTTGTATAAGTAGGGGCATTTCCAGCAGATCGAGGGATGTGATCATTCCCCTCTACTCAGCACTGGTGAGGCCTCATTTGGAGTACTGTGTCCAGTTTTGGGCCCCACACTACAAGAAGGATGTGGATAAATTGGAGAGAGTCCAGCGGAGGGCAACAAAAATGATTAGGGGGCTGGAGCACATGACTTATGAGGAGAGGCTGAGGGAACTGGGATTGTTTAGTCTGCAGAAGAGAAGAATGAGGGGGGATTTGATAGCTGCTTTCAACTACCTGAAAGGGGGTTCCAAAGAGGATGGATCTAGACTGTTCTCAGTGGTAGAAGATGACAGAACAAGGAGTAATGGTCTCAAGTTGCAGAGGGGGAGGTTTAGGCTGGATATTAGGAAAAACTTTTTCACTAGTAGGGAGGTGAAGAACTGGAATGGGTTACCTCGGGAGGTAGTGGAATCTCCTTCCTTAGAGGTTTTTAAGGTCAGGCTTGACAAAGCCCTGGCTGGGATGATTTAGTTGGGTTTGGTCCTGCTTTGAGCAGGGAGTTGGACTAGATGACCTCCTGAGGTCCCTTCCAACCCTGAGATTCTATGATTCTATGATAGTTGATCATATAACACTATAATCATTCCTAATTATAGAAATTCCAGTGTTGTGTCTTTATGTTACACCACACAAAACAACAACAAAAGTTTCATTCAGTATAGAAGCCTTCTCCTCTCAGTTCAATTTGCTGCTGACACTCTCCTAGACAGGACATCACATAAGTGAAGACTGTCACATTCCAATCTGCAAACAGAGTCTTCTGCTGGCTGCTAGAACTACTTATGATGTCAGGCACTTGAGCAATATTCATCTAAAATTAATGCCTTATAAATAATCAAGGAGTAATCTGCTTCAGTCTGACAGACTAACCCCAAAAAGAAAAAGTATAACATTTTTACAAGAGAAAAGAAATTAAGGATGGCCTGACCTCTCAAGTATGCTTCCCAGGCAGTTACGCACTCCTGCTTGCATGACCTATTTTCCCCTGCTCATCGCATAGAAAAGTTCCAAACAAATGGCAGGTGATATAAATTGGTTGGAAGATAGGAAGTGCCATCCAAACCATGCCAGTCATTTTGATACCATCATAGGGTATCAGAACGTTTTAACTGAAGTAGTATCTCTTTAAAGTTATAATACAACTCATTTCATGTCAGTCCACAAAGGACTATGTTAGATAGGGTCATGTTCTGTGATGTACCTTAAACATATGCACTGTGTATACAGACCTACAATTTTAAAGTGTGTGTGTGTGGGTAGAGTGTGTATACATATGTGTGTGTGTGTATATTAATTGAAACAAGCTGCTACTGAGTAATTACTTAAAGCCAGTGTTTTTAAAGTGTTCATAAATTTTGAGTTCCCATGTTGGGACACGTAGGGCCAGATTTTCAAAGATGCTGGACACTTACAGCTCCCAGGGACTTCCATTTGGCCTTAGGGAACATAATTCTCCTACTGCTACAAACAGGCTTGTGTACTGGTTACACCAGATGGCAATCAAATTACCTATGGTCTGAACTATCCTATTACAGGATGTTTAAGGTCAGTAGGATGTAAAGTTGCAGAAATGTTTAAGTTCACTTTTTTTAGCTTGTCAGTGTCAAGGAGGAAAAAAAGAGACAGACCAAAGCAGAGGAGAGAAAGGGAAGAAAGGGGGAAAAAAAACAAAGGAAGATGTCAGACGAAACAGAGAGAGGGGATGAAAAAGAAAATAAAGGATATGTGCATGTGCAAGATAAGAGACAGAATGGGCTCGTGTATACTGAGGCTTCTGCTAGTAGGTAATGAGACCACATGATGAAGCTGAAGGCTGGCAAATATGAAAATAGCATGAAAAAGACATGGGTTGTGCTATTTCCATTGTCCAAATGTCAAACACCTTCTGGGAACCCTAGGGGTGGTAACAGTCATGTAACCATCTCTTAACAAGTTCTTCCTAAAGGGGATTTCTTGAAAACTGCTGGGCTCTGACCCTAGCCCATATGGACTTGGAAAAGTCAGAAAAAATGCTGGCTGCACTTTTTCAGGCCTATTTGCATATGTTCTTTAGTATGCAGAATGTCTCTGTATGTAATTGAATTGTTGTTTTTTCCTCTATTAATACATATGCAAATGAGTCACTACTGCAGCTGTGCTGTATTAATCATATGTGTGCTTCTGTCTGTCTGCCCTGCAGGCTCAGGGTCGGAGGGAGGGGAAAGAGGGGAATTCGGGCTCTTTAACCTACAAGAAAACTCACTCATGCAGACAGAGGTCTGCTAGCAAACAGCAGGCCCAGGTTACAACTGAAATTAAGATAGGTTGGTCTTTTTTCACTCTGTATAGATATGGATGGAATCTGAAAGTTATGCAGAAAGGACTTTAATCTAGATAAAATGAATATGCTGTCATAGCTAATGTTTTCCCCTGGGAAAAAAAAAGCGAAAACCTGACATTCCACAAAATAGACCCTTACGCTGTGTATTTACTATCTGTGTGCATATCTGTTCACCAGAGACATGTTCAGACACACATGGTGCTCTGGGAAATACAAAGCATTTACCTATCTACTGTCAAAATTATCAACCTTTTTCAAGAATGGCAGGATAAATGCCGATAAAATAACATGGTGGAGTGGTTAATTCATGTCTGCTTTGAAAAAATATATTGGGTTTACCTGTAAAATTGTATAATGTGATATCAAAGGTAAGCATGGGCTACTACAAAGTACACCAACTACAAAGTACGTTTATCCACCATGAACAAGATTTATTAGTATTAGCATTATTAATAAGATAATTTGAAGATTTTTTTTCCAGAAACATATGGCTTGATAAAAACTGCAGTTGGCAACTGATTACATGTCCCATAGGGACATAGGGCCTCATGGACACTAAGTACAGTCCCCTGTTATTGCAGGCAACCCTGTCAGATAATCCTATGCATAAATGTATTGAAACCTTATGTGTTTTAATGGATTATTTTTAAATTGCTACTAATAGTTTATTATTAAAAATAAATATCCACATATAGCAAATTCTAGGGACATTTCTGCCACTCATGGGGCCAGATCCTCATTCGGCTTAAAAGGGTGTAGCTCCAGTCACATCAATGGAGTTACACGCATGTATTCCAGCTGAAGGACTGGGCCTTGATCTCTACTAATCTCCTTTAAAATGGACATTTAAAGTAGAAGAGGTGATGAGTGTCTTCTGGCCAAAACACGTACTTATAAAATCAGAAATAAATGAAGGGCAAGATTGGGAAGTATAGAATCTACACTAATATAGCTTTAAAACCTTTTTGATGGGACATCCAACAAAAATGTATACATATTAATATGTATTATTACTCTTATTATCATCATTATTTGTGATAGCTGTCAAAAACATATATCTTAATATAAATGAATATAGTCAACTAATGGGTGGATGGATGGCTGCCATCTTTTGGTTATGCTAAGGAGAAATGCTACAGTAAATGTACTTAGGTTTTTTTGGGGTTTTTTTTCCAGCTGTATGTGCTCATGATGGAAACCTAATTTTGCTTTTTATGCTTAAATTGACTGCACTATTTTTATAATATTGTAATTAAACTGGGCATTAATGATTCACTCCCCCATAAATTAATTCATAGTCCTATTAGTGAGGCCAGGTAAAGCAAAAAAGCAAATGCTGAAGAAACTGTTGGAACTAACCACTGAAAAGACAAAGCTTAAATGGTATTTGAAGCTAAACGCTGTCCACCGAATATAAAAAATGACCCTGTAATGCTAAGAAATGGCTAATCTTCATGTAGGCAAAGTGTTGAGGACATTAATATCCCAAGGAGGTAATGGATATAGATTGAAGAGCAAATGAATAATGGATAAAGTCAGAGGCGGATTTACAATGAACCACACAGTGCCCTGGCACGGGGTCCCCCCAACCACAGGGGGCCCCAGGGCCGGGCAGCCCAGCACCCCCTGCAGGGGGGACCGCTGCGTGGGCAGAAGCTATGGGGGAGAGCAGGGAGGGAGCCATTTAAGAGCCATGCTGGAGGCTCAGCGTGTGGTGCGTTTTCCCAGCTGCTGAGCCAGACTCCTGCTGTTGGTTGGTGCTGACAGGAAGGTGAGGCAGGCAGGTGAGGGGCCAGCTGGGGGCACGCTATAGGGGAGGCGAGCACGCCCCCCTGGTGGGGCATCTGCCTGCACCTGTCCTGCTGCCCTGCTCCTCTGGATGCCGGGCAGCGCAGGTGCAGTCTCTGGCATGCACTGTTGCTGGCGGCCCCTGGAAAAAGGCCAGGGGAAGGGAGCGGCAGGCCAGCGGGTCTCAGCTCTCATGTGCTGCTGCCACCACAGCTCCTTTTGGCAGTGAACAGGAGCAGTGGCAGGGTAGGGATGCGTCCAACAGCCAGCCAGGTAAGGTAACCCAGAGGCGGCAACTGGAACTGCCCCAGCCCCCCCCACACACGGCACACTGCCCCATACACCGCCCCCAAGCCCTGCCCTAACTCCTGTACCCACCCAGCCCCACCCACATCCCCTGCCCTGAAACCTGCACCCCCCATCCCCACTCCCACCCTGAGCACAAAACAGGAGCCCCTGCATCCCCCCCATCCCCACCTGCAGCCCTTGCACCACACGGGAGCTGCTCCAGATAAGCGCTCCACACCCCAACCTTCTGCCCCAGCCCTGAGCCCCCTTCTACACCCTAACTCCCTCCCAGACCCCGCACCCCAACCCCCACCTGCTCCTGCACCCTAACCCCCTCCCAGACCCCACACCCCAACCCTGAGCCCCCTCCCACATCCTAACTCCTGGCCAGACCCTGCACCCCAACCCCCACCTGCTCCTGCACCCTAACCCCCTCCCAGACCCCACACCCCAACCCTGAGCCCCCTCCCACATCCTAACTCCTGGCCAGACCCCGCACCCCAATGGTTTTTTACGTTTTTTTAATAAAGCGCTCTTATCCAAATCACTTTACAATAGTTAGCTAATGGTACAAACAATATTTGGAAAGATCATTAAGTGGTCCGCCGAGATCCTTAGCAATTTTCAAGTGGTCTGTGGAAAAAAAAGTTAGACTACAAAAACAGTCAAGGTACCTCACTTTATTTTCATTTACTTCCTATTACTTATAATAGAGGAGGAGGATGAAGAAAAAAAATGAAAAACAGGGATGGGGGAGATAAGAGAGAATGTTCTTTTTCTTGGCTGGGTCCTGAGGGGAGGCCCCAAAAATGAAGCTGTGCACAGGGCCCCACTAACTCTAAATCCGCCACTGGATAAAGTACTGCCACCTCTTGGCTATAGTCTGCAGGAACAATAATAGGCCATATGGATTGATTAATTTCTGATGGGCAGGAATACAAAGGCATTTGTAACCCTGTTACATGTGCTCTTAATACTGAGAGTTTGACTCTATTTGTGTTCAGATGAGTCAATTACAATGGTTAGACAGTTTCTCATGGGCTTCTTGCTGGCTTGTAGGTGCTTGTTATCAGACAGGAAGGTAATTTTTAGGGTGATCAAAAAAGGGGATGTAACTACAGGTAAAGGGAAGAAGCTAGGAAAAGAAAAAACCTTTGAAATCATGAAAATATCCTGAGAGTGAAATATATGAAACCACGGAACAGTCTCCCAAGGGAATGGTGGAAGTCCCATCACCTGAGATATTTTGAACTAAACTGGACAAAAACTATATGTGAGAGATACATTCCATATTGGCAGGTGGAGAATGTGGGAGAGATGGAGTAAATAACCGATAATTATAGGTTTTTGCCATTTCTCTCATTTATGTGATGTTGTGAATGCTAAAATGAGGTGATTTAAGAAGGACAGATGAAAAATGTGTTCTCCAACACGGATGGGCAGTCCTTGCCATTTATTTGGATTTCATGTGCATCACGTATTTATATAATAAATCATTGGCAGTTGGAACAGTCTATCTTTTGATTACCATCATTATGAAGACACACAGGGTAGATAGGTTTTTAATCCTTTGTCTGTTCCTGGAAGTACAACGAACATCCAGCTAAGTGGTACTTGTATGAGATTTAGATACCTTGGCCCATATTTTCAAAAGAAAAACCCAAACAGATCTCAGTACCAATTTAGGCACTTAAATAAAAACCAGATTTTCAGAAGTGTTCAACACTCAATATGCTCAACTCTTCTAAAAATCTGGCCACTTATTTTGGTGCCTAAATGAAAACTGAGCTCTTCTGAAAATCTGGTCCAGACCACAGATGCTGAAATTCAGGCCTCAGTATGCATCTTCCAATACCATTTGAAGAAGAGGGTGTGCTAAGAATGGAAACTGGACCTGATTACTAAAGGGGCAAAGTGGAAGAATAAAGACTTGGCAGAATAATATTTTCAAACACAGGTAAGGCCAAGCCCTGTTGATTGTACTCACATGAGTAGTCCAGTTGATTTCAATGGGATTACTCAAGTAAGTAAAGTAAGCAGGTTTCTGCCTTTAGGGTTGAGAAAACCAGTCAAACTACTTTCATATCTGTGTGTTTTTTAACACAAGCTTTCTCTTATCTGTGTAATAACAGGTTTGGTCACACAGTTGCACACCACCACCAAGAAAGCGCAATGTCCTGTTCCATGCTAGGATGACGAGGAAATAACGTTTGAATGTTGGTGCATGAAGCTTTTGAGTATGTTTTTCTCAAGAGCAGATGTTTGTGGGGAGTGTATATTACATCATACTGTCAAGTTGTTTTGAACAGATGCAAAATGCTCAATACATGAGCAGCTTTCATTATGCATTCATCATCATCTTTCAGTACAGCTATATGAATATATTGTGTTTGTATTACAGCCAATGAATCATTGTCATTATTAGGTTTAAAAACTAGGTCTGTTTAGTCTTCAGAAAAGAAGACTGAAGGGGGACCTGAAAAAATGGTCTTCTAAGATGTTTAGGGCTGTTGCAAAGAGGGCTGTGATCAACTGTTCTCCATGTCCACTGAAGGCAGCACAAGAACTAATGGGCTTAATCTGCAGCAAGGGAGATTTAGGTTAGATATTATGAAAAACTTTCTGACTATAAAGGTAGTTAAACTCTGGAATAAGCTTACAAGGGAGATTGTGGAATCCCCATCACTGGAGGTTTAAGAATAGGTTAGACAAATACCTGTCAGAGATGGTCTAGTTCAGTGGTTCCCAAACTTTAACAACCCTCGAACCCCTTTCACTAAAATGGCAAATTTCGTGAACCCCATCCTAAAAATGAATATTTCCAGGGATTTTCTCCCTTACCTCAGCATAAATTATAAAAGCAGTGAACTTGGAAATATAAAATCTGTTTTTATGACATGCTTATTACACACTATTTATTAATTATTATTTATCATTACAGTATTTTTATTACATTATGAAAATGGCAACACTCTTCCAAGATCTCACTTTTGTAGCTTGTATCACTTTTGATTAAGCCTGTTATAAGACAAAGCTCCTATCAGAGGCACCAGTAGAAAAAAAGGGGTGTGGGGGCAAAGCCCCGCATGCACCCCGGGGCACGTGACCCTCATTGCCCCCCCCCCTCATTCTGGCGCCTCTGGCTCCTATGATTCATCAAGGACTATCAGATATGAAACAGCATGAAGATATTTAAGAAGCCAACTCACAGAGTTCCTCCTCAGGTCCTGAGCAGTCCAGGGAAACAACACACGTTACAACAAAGCTTAAACTTGTTCTTCATAATAATTTTAAAAACAACACTAGCTGCCTATTTAATTTTAAAAACAGCAAAAAATATCCACCTCCCTTTCTATTTCATAAAAGGAGTCCTGAAGTTTAAATCTCCTCAGTGTGATAGATATGCTTGCTTTGATCTGCTTACTCTTGGAAGTCCCCAAGACTCTGTGCTGCAGGCTCCATGCTGCCTGGGGTCCCTAGGAACAGCTCTGTCCATCTTTAGGGATTTTTTTCCTGAGAACCGCCTGTAACATTTCACGAACCCCAGTTTGGGAACCACTGGTCTAGTTTTACTTGGTTCTGCCTCA
Organism: Mauremys mutica; assembly: GCF_020497125.1. NCBI lineage: Eukaryota > Metazoa > Chordata > Testudines > Geoemydidae > Mauremys > Mauremys mutica. The sequence goes on along the minus strand of NC_059072.1, from coordinate 120,633,072 downwards.
GCACAGGGGGCTGGACGTAAAGACCTCTTGAAGTCCCTTCCAGCCCTACATTTCTTTGGTTCTATGACCATTTGATTATCAGACAACCTAGCTGGAAAATCTGAACTATTCAAATTCCCAATAATACAGAATCTCCTCACAGTCCTTAGATACCCTGATATTAAGACATGGGTTTTGTCATGAACTCAGGAGTCAGATTTGTCAGAAGAGAGAGCAAGAGAACTCATCTCAGACTCAAGTGGCTCTGGCTGTCTAGAAACCTTTAGTTTATACTAGGCACACCCAGGTACTTAAAACTGGTATTAATCACTCACCGAGTATGTACCTAGCCTCTCAGGAAGGGTCGGACTTGGTGTGGCTAACCCCTCCCACCACTCATGCCACCACAGCTACACTCTATTTTTTAGCACACTAGCTTGATCAGAGCTAGTGCGTGTATGTCTCCCAGAGCTGGAAATTACACCTCCAGCTCAAAGTATAGGCATACCCATAGTCCCATGACATGACTGATACATATGCTTACAGGTTTGAATGCCCATCTCCAAAGTAGGGGAACCTAAATCCCCAAATTACTGGTCCATCTCTGAAAAGGCCATCTTCAAATGAGCTAACCACTATAGAAGGTCTTTGAACTCACCAGCTTTATCAAATATTTTTGAAAGGAATAATCCAAAGCCCCAGATGTCCTGAAGTCTCATTCCTGCTCATTTGAAATGGAACCACCACTCACCATAATCTTCTAGGAATGCAAGCCCTCTTCTCCTCTATACTACTCTTTGGCAAAAGTACTTTAGGGACCATACGTTTTTAACCCAAGTCCTCAACAGGGGAAAACTCACCCACTGCCCTAGACATGCTTTAACAGAACCTATGCTTCCTGATGGAACATTTTACACAGTTTGGGGCTGAATCCCTTTGATGCATCATATCAGTAACAGTGTGAAGCTGACAACTACTTTTTATAAAGTGAAGTTAGTGGGACTGAAACATGCTAGGTTGACAGTCGTGAAGACTGGAGTCTCTTTAGCCCAGATCGTCTAAGTTATTTTGGCACCTAACTCCAATTAATTTCAAGGATTTGGGCCATACCTCCTAATGGGAGTAGGTGCTTATATACTTCTGGGGATCTGGGCCAAAGAAACTGTCAACCCATCATCTTTCACTTCCCGTATGAAATGTCCACCAGAGAGCACATTTTCGTTTAAAGCATGTGTAGGGTAGTGGGTGAAATCATTGGGAGTTAGGTGCCTAAATACCTTTACCCTCAAATCCAGGTTCAAGCCCAGATAGGGTTAATTCCAGCTTCTCCAACATGAACCTATCAATCTAACCTGACCTGGAGGAACCACCTCTATGAATGTGAGGGTAGTCCAGTCTCCATGCTTATTCAGCACTAGCCTCTCTGCTGAAACTGCCACCAACGGCAACCAATTAAATAATAATAATAATAAATAAATAATAATTGGAGATACACCTATCTCCTAGAACTGGAAGGGACCTCAAAAGGTCATCAAGTCCAGCCCCCTGCCTTCACTAGCAGGACCAAGTACTCATTTTTGCCCCAGATCCCTAAGTGGCCCCCTCAAGGATTGAACTCATAACGCTGTGTTTAGCAGGCCAATGATCAAACCACTGAACTATCCCTCGGTTATGGTATCTGGGTCCCACATTGGGGACTTGGGGAGAAGAGGGAAAGGTAGGGCTTCAAATTATTTACCCACTCAGGCTGGAGTTAGCAGGGGGTTATGTCATCACTTGTCAAAAAAGTGTGTTTTGCCTGTGGGATAATTAATACGTTAGCTATCCCACTGTAAGAACATAGTGGAGACAAGACTCTTCAGTTTTGCTGTGAGATAAACAAGGCCAGGTGAATCAGGAGTGGGCGGTAGAGTGCTGAGCTCACCTAGCTACCTTGTGCTAAACACCGCTAGTACTTTGTCTCCGATTAGGATTTTACAGTGAGATAGCTATCACGTTTGTTATCCTGCTGTTAAAAAAACAAAACAAAACTCCTTGCATTGGAGAAGAAAAAGCCAGAGTGCACTTGAGAGTGACAAACTCTCTTCCTGTTCCTTGTCTTGAGATTGCATCTCTTTCTTTGATCTCCCTAGACCACCACTTGACTAGTCTTAGCACACAAAGCCTGGAAGAGCAGCATAAGAAGAAACACAGGGAAAATACAGAGAGGGGAGAAAGGGAGGTTATAATGTGCCATTCTGACCCCTCGGGGTTGGCAGACAGGGGATCAGTGAGACACCATGGGTACATATTATGAAGATGAATTTCTGAAGTGAGATGACCCCCTTCACCCAATGGGGCCACAGACTGTACCCACTGTACACTCTCGTATGCCATTTGAAACTGATCTGAGACCAGCAGTTCATTTCACACAGGCCACTGAGGAGACAACCATTACTGACTTAAATGGGATTTGAACTGTTTCCTGGAGGACAAAATGCTTTTTAATTCCATTATCTACACTGTGCCACTGATTCCCACCAAATAAGGTCAAGATAACCTTTCAAATATTTCCCATTCTTGCTAATGCTGGCTCAGCTCCACTGGCATTAGCAAGTTTGGGAGTACATTCTAAACACTGTATTATAAAATACTTCTCAAAATAGGTCTAATTTACACAGTGCTTGAAATGGTGGCAGAAGTCAGTGGTCCATCTACACTATGGCTCCCTATATAGCTGACTCATGGAAATGAATCAGGTTTAGGAATACGGGGATATTTCTCAAAAATCGTTTCCTTGCATATGTCTTCACTACCGGCTGGATAGGCGGGCAGCGATCGATCCAGTGGGGATCTATTTATCGCATCTAATCTAGACACAATAAATAGATCCCCAAGCACTCTCCGGTCGACTCCTGTACTCCTGCTCGGTGAGAGGCGCAGGCAGAGTCGACGGGGGAGCGTCAGCAGTCGACTCACCGTAGTGAAGACACCTCAGTAAGTAGATCTAAGTACATCGACTTCAGCTACGTTATTCACGTAGCTGAAGTTGCATAACTTAGATCGATTCCTCCCCCCCACAATGTAGACCAGGGCCTAGTGTATCCATAGGCTTCTCTGAAAAGCCCAATCTTGATCCAGCTTCTTCCCACTGATGGATTCCCAAACTCTGCTCCACTCCCAGCCCAAATCACAGGTGATCAAGCCAACCAGTAGGGGAGCCTGCTCAGTGCTTTCCCTTTCTTTCATGCTCACTGGCATAAGGACAAGAGGCCTTTGGTGCTTTACAATCCTTCATCCCCTAAAATCATCAGAAAATTTTAATTAAACCAATAGTATCCAAACAAAATCACATTTTCTATGATGGAACGGCCATCGTTATTCTAATCAGAATACTTCAACTTAGTGCTTACTGAGTTACTGTCCAATCCTGGTCCTGAAATGAAATAGTCAGACTCTTCCAACTCCCTTTATCACTGATTTATTATTTCAGAGCAATTCTAAATCACTGCTAACTAAAGAGCTGTAGATATAAAAATTTCTGCTTCCTCACACGCAAAGTAATGCACATTGGAAAACGTAATTCCTACTTCACATATAACATGAAGGGATATGAATTAGCTGTTACCATTCAAGAAAGAGCTCTTGGGGTCATCATGGATAGTTCTCTGAAAGCATCTGCTCAGTGAGCAGTGTCAGTCAAAAAAGCTAACAAAATGTTAGGAACCAAAAGGTAAGGAATTGATAAAACAGAAAATATCATAATGCCACTATATAAATCTATGGTACACCCACATCTTCAATACTGCGCGCCATTCTTGTCACCCCATCTCTAAAAAGGTATATTTGAATTGTAAAAAGTACAGAGAAGGGCAACATAACTGATTAAAGGTATGGAACAGCTTCTATATGAGGAGAGATTTAAAAGACTGGGATTTCGCAGCTTGGAAAAGAGACAACTAAGGGGGGGATATGATAGAGGTCTATAAAATCATGACTGGTGTGGAGAAATTGAATAAGGAAGTGTTATTTATCCCTTCACATAACACAAGACCCAAGGGTCACCCAATGAAATCAATAGGCAGCAGGTTTAAAACAAACGTAAGAAAGTAATTCGTCACACATCCCACTGTCAACCCGTGGAACTTATTGCCAGAGGATGCTTTTGAACTGGGTTAAAAAAGAATTAGATTAGTACGGTACATGGAGGACAGGTCCATCAATGGCTAGGGACACAACCCCTTGTTCTGGGTATCCCTAAATCTCTGACTTCTAGAAGCTGAAACTGAAAGATAGGGGAATGGATCACTCAATAAAGTGCCCTGTTCTGTTCACTCCCTTTGAAGCATCTGGCACTAGTCATGATTGGAAGAGAGAACACTGGGCTAGATGGACCGTTGATCTGACCCAGTATGGCCATTCTTCCATTCATGTATATTCTCATTCCTTATCTAGTTCAATTTTTCCTTTCCTTTCATCTCTCCCTCCCATCTCTCTCTCTCTGTGTTTGTGTGTGTGTAAGAGAGAGATGTGAGTATTACAGGCACTTTATCAGAGCTAAAGTTATTTCCCAGAAGACATTCCTGGAGGATGACATATTTTGCATTACTTTTATGGTCCCCATGACTCCTAAACAGCCCTTGGCATTCGTAGCTAACAGAATCAGAAATTAACATACCATGTATCTTTTCATACAAAGGCTCATGGTGGTGCATGGAATGTGTCAGCTTACACATGGGCAGCCATTTCTGTGAAACCCGGCTGACTAACTATGTAGGAAAGCCTATCAAATTGTCCCTCATCCTCTCTTCTGCTGTCCAAACGAATTGTATGAAGTCCAGTTTGCCCTAGTTCTAATCTAATTTAGTTCTAGACTGCGGTTTCACACCTGTAGTTTGTAACGGTTGAGCATCTCCAAGCAGATATAAATGCTGTGCATCCCATGTGGTTTGCCCAAAGATAGTAAATGGAGAGACAAAGCCTCAGTGGTGATTTTGGTTTTACAAAAAAAATGTCAGTCAAGTTTTTGCAAAACTAAAGTGAGGTTGGATTTGGATCCCATTTATGTGAAACAACCACATGTTCTGAACATAAAGTTCAAATTGTGGATCTGGATATCAAGCTTCCTAATATACAGTGGGTTTAGATTTGGTGAGTTTGATTTGGAACAGACAGGAAAATATGGAAAATTCTGATTCTGATCCATGGTCAGATTTCAAACACCCTCAAATTCAGGATTATTTGTATCCAGGGTTTTGAATCAGGCACATCTCTAAACAAATCTGGGTTCCAGACTAACTCTTTAGCATGGCTCAAAGAAGATTCTGTAGTATGTTTGTAATATAATTTTATAATTGTGTAGTGTGTTAAATTAGTATAATTATTAATTACCTGTGTTCTAGCAGCACCTAAAATATGCGGGGTACCTTAACACTACGTAGGAGGGCAGATTCAATGCCCTGAAGAGCTTACAGTCTAAAAAGACATAATCACAGTAAGTGACTTTTAAGCAGTTTAACGTGATTGTCAGGACAGGGCTCTTCTGTCTAACAATGTGTTTCTTTTTGCTAGTTTACATGTAACCAATCTTTATGACTTGTGTGAGACTGTTGTAACAAAAAAGGAAAACAAATGGTTTTGCCTGTTAAGAGTGAACGTTCAAATCTAAAAAATCAAAATGAATATTGGTGTCAAACAAATCTTCCCCACAGGTTTAAAGAAAAAACCAACCCCCCCACTCAAGATGGTTTACATTCATTTTAAGCTTCAATGTACACTGTAAATGAAAAGGGTGTGCCAAAAACATTGTTAGTTTTGTTGTTTTCTAAGGGAAAAGAAAACTGTTTTCCATAATTACTTAACCTTTGCCTCTTCTGCATTGTCTCCAGACTTACCTGCAGTTGGAGTGGGCCTAAGCCTGGTGTTGCCGCGGCAGCAGCTGCCATGGTAGTTGGGATCAGCTGAACAGGGTAAGGGTCACCTAAGTAAGAGAATAATAGAGGCGTCAGCACCTTTTATCTACTCTCCACCTGCAAATTAAACTCCTGCATTCACTCTTTCCAAAAGCCTTCTTTTGTGTGCCTTGCTGAGGCCTAATGAAAAGCTCTATTGTGAAGCCTTTTACTAACACTCTTTTCACAATTCTGGCTGAGAGAGGAATGTGAATAAAAGGCACAAGCAATTAAGGCGGAAACCTCATCCTTTTTCATGATGTATTTAGGGAAATGGAAAAAAAAAGTACGCACTGATCAGAGGGCTGCACTTCAAAAAATAAAAAAAAAATAAAGTAAAAAAAAAAGACAGAGAGAAAGAAAAGAAAAGGAGAACAGTATAACCTTGATACGATCACAGTATTAGACGGGGACAAATTTATAGACTGGTCCAGAATATGAAGTTAACCAAACTGAGATCATTGTTTGTAAGCTGAATAGCACACAGATCAAACTTTAGTATCTATGTGAACAAAAATGGCACACTCTTGAATTCTATATTTTCTTTTTTGGTGGAAGCAATCTTGCTTTACAGATTGAGACCCCAATTCTGCAAAAGGCAAAAGAGTGTGAAGTCAAAGGGACACCGCACAAGTTTCAGGAGCCCCCTCCCAGATCCCTTTGCAGGATTGGTGCCTTAATTTAGCTTCTTAGAAAAAATGAAGATAGCTTAGGCTCAGCATCCTACTGTGCTAGACACAGTGTAGGAGTAAAATAAAAGTTTTAAAAAAAGTGGCAAACACTTTTAATGAAAAATGTTCATTATCTGAAGGGAAAAAACGGTAGCCCTCTCACCCCAAAACAAACAAAAACAAGGAGAGACATGTTTCACTATAAAAAATAGTCACTTTTGGTTTCCCTTTAAATGTTTTACTTTTAAATGAATTCTATTCTTGTCCATCTACTAATGAAACCAATGGGAAAGCTGGAGCGGCAAGCTTCATAGAAATGTTACGTGCATTATTCCTTGCGCAAATGACAAAATGTTTAAAAGCTTTCCACTCAATTAATAAGGATCATCAGACCATTCGTGCATGGCCCAATGATCTGCTAATAGATATGATCAGCACAGCATAGAATGAGCCATTTTAAATAAGACCATGACAGACACAGAACATTTTATTAGGTAGGCACTCTACAAGGTTGTAATACATTTGATTAAGCGGACACAATAAAAGTTTCCCTCCAGGATTATACTTTTTGGGGCAAAATGATAAAAGAGCAATTTAAAAGGTCATGCAGAATGCAACATTCCATGATTATCAATTATTATTATTATTATTATTATTATTAAAATATATATTTGTGATGACATCAGGTGTAAGTCCCAGGAAACATAAAACATGGAAAAAGCACTCATATTTTTAAAATACTGTAAATAGGCTGTGTTGTAAAATTTGGTGTATGTGCTTTCAGGAAAGCCACTAATGTTTATGTTGCCCTTTTTTAATGTGCTCTACCCATACACAACTTTTCACTGAAAGATCTCAGTGGTTCATAAACACTTAAACACTGCAACTCCCCTGTGAGTTGCATTAGTATTATTAAACTAATTTATAGTTGGGTAAACTGTGAGACAGAAAAAATTAAGCCTTGATTCAGCAACACACTTAAGCACATATTGATCTTCTATGGGACTTATATATATGCTTAAAGTTAAGACTGTACTTGAGTGCTTTCCTGAACTGGGGCTGAAGTTATTTTTTCTAGGACACACAGTCAAGCAGTGTAAAAACCAACAACATAACCCAGGAATCCTGACTGCTAGATTTCTGCACCAGCCACCAATCCACACTTCTTTTTCTAACTTGGTTTTGATTTTTAATCAAACGATGTTACTGTTCCACATTTTCCAATATCCCCTGGATTTAATTTAGGATTCCATTTCCCGTTTAATATCATTGATTGAATGAAGTGATTCTTTGACTTTAAAATTTTCTAATCTTTTACATCACCCAGTGACAGAAGCAGCTAGTCTTAAAGACAGCTAAGAAAAATATCCCAAAAAAGTAACAGACTCAACATTCATAGCTTTGTGCTACTCCCAATGCCACAAGAACCTCAAAGGAAAATCCCAGTTTCATTTTGAATGACTTCTTTCTAGAAATGGGCAGATTGTGCAAGTGCCAGCCACACAAGAAACCAAAATTATTTTTTTCCTCAATTCCAAAGAAAAGAGCAATGAATGCTGATGTGCACTGAAGTGTAGTTTTTAAAACACTAAGCTGTGTGGAGCCAGGATCTTGTGTGCTCCATGTTTTCCATGGTCACTATTATTATTGTTGTCATTAATTATTAAGTATTATTATTATTTTGGTTGTTGACACATTTCCAGTGCTCCAAAAATATTTTTAAGAACTATATATATATATATATATAACAAAAGCTTAAAAGCTTTTGTGACCCTACCATGAAGCTTTTGGAATCCATAATATTTCTGTTACTTCAATATTTCTATGTCTTTCTACCATTATGTGCTAGGATTTTAAAATTCCTTTTATTAAGTGAAGTATCCCTTGTCTGCTATAGGCTTTTGTTTCTTCAAACATTTCCCACCATCGCAACTCCTGTGGCTAGTCTATACTAATACTCCCACTGTTGCAACTGACCTAATGTAACAATAGTGGGAAAGTTTAGGCCCGGTACAGTAATGAGTAGAGGCAGTATCAGACTTCATTGTTCTAAGTACTGTACACACACATAGCAAGAGACTGTCTCTGTCTCTTAAAAAGATAAAACAAACAAAGAGTGGGAGGGGAAAATAAGAGAGGGGAACTGACTTGCCCAGTGAACGTCACACAGCAGGCCAGAGAAGAGACTAAAACCCAGATCTCCTGACTCCTAACCCAATACCCGCTCCACTGGAGAGCACTACCTCTCTGAGCTGTACTTAACATTTCTCCTGAATTGGCATTTAGATTTGTCTGAGCAGTTGTAGCTAATAATTAACACATTTAGGGAAATGCATTTCTTAAGCATTTTATTAATGCTTTACATAAGAACATAAGAACGGCCGTACTGGGTCAGACCAAAGGTCCATCTAGCCCAGTATCTGTCTACCGACAGTGGCCAATGCCAGGTGCCCCAGAGGGAGTGAACCTAACAGGCAATGATCAAGTGATCTCTCTCCTGCCATCCATCTCCATCCTCTGACGAACAGAGGCTAGGGATACCATTCTTACCCATCCTAGCTAATAGCCATTTATGGACTTAGCCACCATGAATTTATCCAGTTCCCTTTTAAACGCTGTTATAGTCCTAGCCTTCACAACCTCCTCAGGTAAGGAGTTCCACAAGTTGACTGTGCGCTGCGTGAAGAAGAACTTCCTTTTATTTGTTTTAAACCTGCTGCCTATTAATTTCATTTGGTGACCCCTAGTTCTTGTATTATGGGAATAAGTAAATAACTTTTCCTTATCCACTTTCTTAACATCACTCATGATTTTATATACCTCTATCATATCCCCCGTTAGTCTCCTCTTTTCCAAGCTGAAGAATCCTAGCCTCTTTAATCTTTCCTCGTATGGGACCCTCTCCAAACCCCTAATCATTTTAGTTGCCCTTTTCTGAACCTTTTCTAGTGCTAGAATATCTTTTTTGAGGTGAGGAGACCACATCTGTACACAGTATTCGATATGTGGGCGTACCATGGATTTATATAAGGGCAATAATATATTCTCAGTCTTATTCTCTATCCCCTTTTTAATGATTCCTATAGTAAATGTCTCATTTTTAGATCTAAACGGTCCTTTTCCCAAGTGCTGGGAACTTTTTAGGAATGTGAAACAAGATAGTCAGCTATTAGAAACAGCTATTTCCAAACCAGGCATACGCTTGTACTACTCAAACAATCCACTTTCAAACAGTAGTATTATACTGAAGCCAATCTACAAAACGCAATCACGACATACTGTTGTATTACAATCAGGAAGGAATTAGTGGCTACCAGTCTCCCTTTATCTTTTAGACAACAGCCAAAAATACAGAATTTAGGGAGGCTCATTTAAGTTCCAAACTATCAGCTACAATTCCTGGACTTTTGCTACAAAAGAAATGTTAAAGTCAGGTATTTGCTGTATTTTTGTTTTTTTACAAACCCGAGGGAAGGATCTGGAATGGAGCAAGGGGTGGAATTTGCATCTTAAGAGAAAAGGTAGAAATGATTTGATTACCTGCTAAATTCCTCTTAATTACAAATACACTTATTTCCCACCTGCACCACTTAGACAGATAACATAACTCAAACATGACAGAGGTGGCAGGACAGAGCAAGAGAGCCAGGTATGAGAGAGAGGGGTATTACACGGGGAGCTCTAGGTGGGATGAAGGTGTGTTTTGGAGATTGTGGAGGGTGCAGGATGGAACAGAGATTTGGGAGTCTGCGAGTGCAGAATGTAGGACCATCCCTCAGAGGGTGATTTCAGGGTTTGTGGGAAAGGGGATGAAGAGGGAGGAGAAATTGGGGTGGGGGGGAGAATACAGGACCCCAGAGTGACCTGGAAGAGGAAGCAATGCAGTTGCAGAGGAGCATGCAGGTGAGGATGGACCTGGTTTGTGGGAGAATGAGGGTGAGGGGGGACTTGGGTGGTTAGTGTGGAGCAGAAGGGAGTGTGGGGGGAAGTTGTCTCTGGCTGATGCACTGACACTGTAACAGATTGTCTGATTTGCAAACTGCTGCAGAAGCTGCCTTGGGAGACTACACAGTGGCGAAAGTGCTGAGATTGGTTCCAGTGTTATAGAGTATAATTCTTTTTCAAAATATGAAGAAGATGGCAGAGGTGAGAACTACAAGAGCATGGAGCCCCTTGGAAGCAGACGGGGAAAAAGGCAATTGAAGAAACTGGAATCTCCTGATGTGAATCCAATGCTTTCTATAAAAACATGTAGGGTAAAATTTTCAAAAGCACCTAAGTGACCTAGGAGCCTAAGTCCCCATTCACTTTCAATGGGACATAAGCCCCTGCATGCCAAAGTCACTTTTGAAAATAAGACAAACACCCAAGTCACATAGGCACTTCTGAAAATTTTACCTGCATAGACCAGGCCTTTTCATCCTTTGTTTCAAGGATGAGCCGCTCCTCTCCTTTCCTGCCTATCTATACATTATCACTGGTCTCCTTCTCTGCTGTGCGGACCTGATCTTTGATATTCCCTTCACTCCTGCTTTGTTCCCATGTCCCACAAGCAACTCGCTCTCTTTGCCTCTTTTCCTGGAATCTTTTCCCTGGTCCTATATGCCCTACAACAGTGATACTCCGACTGAGACTCGCGAGCTGCAAGTGGCTCTTTAATATGTCTCATGCATCTCTTGGCAGCACATGATATTGAAACACTGTGTGATTTAATTATTAAACAATCTAAGGCCTGGTCTACACTACGGCGGGGGAGGGGGGTCGAACTAAGGTACGCGACTTCAGCTACGCGAATAGCGTAGCTGAAGTCGAACTACCTTAGTTCAACTGACTTACCCGTCCAGACGCGGCAGGGTCGAACTCCGCGGCTCCAAGGTCAACTCCGCTACCGCCGTTCGCGGTGGTGGAGTTCCGGAGTCGACCGGAGCGCGTGGGGAGTTCGAACTATCGCATCTTGATTAGACGCAATAGTTCGAACTCCGAGAAGTTGAACTCACCGCGTCGACCCGCGCGGTAAGTATGAACCTACCCTAAGTTATTAAGTAAGCAGGATGATTTTACTATGCTATTAACCAATTGTAATTGATAAAATAATAATACTTGGTCAGTCATTTTGTTGTGAGAATTATTATATATATAACACACACACACACACACACACACACACACACATATATATATATATATATATATATATATATATATATATACACACACTAAATATTCCCCATCATACTGTTTCAATATTAGTATTGTGATAGACCCAGGCCAGTTGGGTACAGCAGAATAGCAGAAGGCAGATATACTGGCCACTGGATTAACAGTTTTCTGTTCCCTGACTGACCAGAGCAGGGGCTGCTCCAGGCTAATGAGAAACACCTGACTCTAATTAACCTGTAAAGAGTCAGATGAGGCCATTCAGTTAATGTGACCACCTGACTCTAATTAAGGCCCTGCTATAAAAAGGGCTCACTCCAGTCAGGCAGAGGAGAGCCAGGGAGCCAGAGGAGAGGAAATGTGGCTGAAGGGCTGGTTACTGAAGACACCCTCAAACCATCGTTAAAGAAGCCCTAAGGTAAGGGTGAAGAAGGGAGAAGCAGGAGAACTGTGGGGAAGCGGCCCAGGGAAATGTAGCAACTCTGGCAGTGAAAGGTTGGCTGCCAACAACTGCTACCATTAGGGTCCCTGGGCTGGAACCCGGGTTCCCCCCAACCCACCACTACAGGAACAGCTCCTGGAAGGGGAAGTCAGGTCCCTGTCAGGACAGGAGGCTGAACAGAGACTGTGGGAGTTCTCTCACCAACCTCCTTGCAGCCTATGATGAAAAGGGCTCAGTAGACCGTAACCCTGGCCCTAGAGAGAGAAGGGCTACGTGGACGGTCACAGTGAGCCACTGAGGCTACCATAAACCGCCTAGAAGCGCAGGACCCACAGGAGCTAGGTCAGAGCTCTGCCACAGTATATAGTACTATAGTACAGGGGTCGGCAACCTTTCAGAAGTGCTGTGCCAAGTCTTCATTTATTCACTCTAATTTAAGATTCCGTGTGCCAGTAATACATTTTAACGTTTTTAGAAGGTCTCTTTCTATAAGTCTATAAATATACAACTAAACTATTGTTGTTTGTAAAGTAAATAAGGTTTTTAAAATGTTTAATAAGCTTCATTAAAAATTAAATTAAAATGCAGAGCCCCCAGACCGGTGGCCAGGACCCGGGCAGTGTGAATGCTACTGAAAATCAGCTCGCTTGCCACCTTCGGCACGTGTGCCATAGGTTGCCTACCCCTATAGTACATGAAACAATGAATTCACACTACTGTGTCTCTTTTGGGTAATGCTGATCAGTAAATTGGCACCTGAACCACTGAGGTCTGAATGTCACTGCCCTACAATCTTCCCATTCTTAAAACCCACCTTCAGTCACAGTCACTCAAACAACAATCTTCTAAGGCTTTGTCTACATGAGAGAGTTGCACTGGTTTAACTTGTCAGCTTTTAAATAGATTTTAGTTAAACCAGTACAAACCCTTGCATAATACATTCTATTTTCAGCTTAAGAGTGGCTTGTTTTAGTTTAGCTTTAATTGATTCCTAAGCAATTTAAGCAAAACTGACTTAAGCCCAGTTAAAACTGAAATATCCTTTTGTACCACAGCCTTTTGCACTGGCTTAACGAAATCAGTTTAAAGTCATACCTTAAATAAGCACCAAAGAAACTTACGAACTTAAGTTCCATTTTCAAAAGTAATTTAGGCACTTAGGAATCTAAGGGTATGTCTACAGTATGAAATTAGGTCGAATTTATAGAAGTCATTTTTTTTAGAAATCAGTTTAAAGTCATACCTTAAATAAGCACCAAAGAAACTTACGAACTTAAGTTCCATTTTCAAAAGTAATTTAGGCACTTAGGAATCTAAGGGTATGTCTACAGTATGAAATTAGGTCGAATTTATAGAAGTCATTTTTTTTAGAAATCGTCTTTATACAGTTGATTGTGTGTGTCCCCACACAAAATGCTCCAAGTGCATTAAGTTGGCAGACTGCATCCATAGTACTGAGGCTAGCGTCGACTTCCGGAGCATTGCACTGTGAGTAGCTATCCCATAGTTCCCGCAGTCTCCGCTGCCCATTTGGGTTGAGATCCCAATGCCTGATGGGGCAAAAACAATGTCGCGGGTGGTTCTGGGTACATGTTGTCAGGCCCCCTCTCTCCCTCCATGAAAGCAACGGCAGACAATCGTTTCACGCCTTCTTTCCTGGGTTACCTGAGTAGACGCCATACCATGGCAAGCATGGAGCCCACTCAGCTCACCGTCACTGTATGTCTCCTGGGTACTGGCAGACGTGGGACTGCATTGCTACACAGCAGCAGCTCATTGCCTTTTGGCATCAGGTGGTGCATTACGATTGGTAGCCATTGTCGTCATATTCCTGGGTGCTCTTTTAACCGACCTCGGTGAGGTTGGTCAGGGGCGCCTGGGTAGACATGGGAGTGACTCAGCCAGGTCATTCTGCTGAGCACCCAGGAGCTGACGATGGCTTGCAGTCATACTGCACTGTCTGCTGCCAGCCTAAGATGTAAAAGATAGATGGATCAAAACAAGAAATTGGCCCGATTTGTTTTGTGAAATCAACGGCCTGCTAAACCCAGGGTTTTGAGTTCAATCCTTGAGGGGGCCATTCTGTGTGACAGTTGTTTGTGTTTCTCCTTGATGTAAAGTCACCCCTTTTGTTGATTTTAATTCCCTGTAAGCCATGTTGTCAGTCGCCCCTCCCTCCGTCAGAGCAACAGCAGATAATTGTTTCGCGCAAAACCAGGCGACGAGGCGATGGCAGCGCGGTGATGAGTGGGCCATGATCATAGATTTCTCACAAAGTACGGCCGGGCAATGTGCCCCGGCAATGTGCACATCATGCTGATGAGCTCTGCAAACACGCTGGCCAAACAGGAAATGAAATTCAAAAGTTCGCGGCCCTTTTTCTGTCTATCTGGCCAGTGCATCTGAGTTGAGAGCGCTGTCCAGAGTGGTCACAATGGAGCATTCTGGGATAGCTCCCAGAGACCAATACTGTCGAATTGTGTCCACACTATCTCAAATTCGACCCGGCAAGGCCGATTTCAGCGCTAACCCCTCGTCGGAGGTGGAGTAAAGAAATCCATGTAAAGAGCCCTTTAAGTCGAAAAAAAGGCTTTGTCATGTGGAGGGGTCCAGGCTTAAATTGAGGTAATGCTGCTAAATTCGACTAAAGTCGTAGTGTAGACCAGGCCTGAGTCCTGTTGACTTTCAAAAGAGACTTAGGTCCCTAATTGCATAAGTCACTTTTGAAAATGAGATTTAGGGCCCTAAATTACTTTAAATACTTTTGAATATTTTATCCAAGATCTAATATTTTTTAAAGAATAGATAAAAAAATTAATAATTTAAAAGAAAATCCCTTAGGAAGTAACATAGTGTTAAAATCATAACCTGTTTCATTTAATTTCTTCTTCTCTCACGCCACTCTTTTATTTTATACCATGCTGTACTCTCTTCCAGTGTCCTGTCTTCTAATAGGCTACAAGCTCTTCAGAGCTACCAGCTCTTTTGTGTTATTCATAAGGCTACAATTTAGCAATTTTTAGTAAAAGATTTTATTTTTAGTAAAAGTCATAGACAGGTCATGGGCAATAAACAAAAATTCACAGCCTGTGACCTGTCCATGACCTTTACTATAAATACCCGACTAAACCTTAGCTGGGGGGCCTGGGGCGCCGCTGCTCTGGGAGGTCCCCGAGGGGCCTCTGCTCTGGGGGGCCCCAGAGCCAGCCCCAGCGGCCACTACTCAGGCTGTCTGCAGGGCCAGCGGCTGCTCCCAGGGCCACGGTTCTGGCTACTCCTGGACTGCTGCTCAAGTAGTCCCTGGGGCCAGCCACACTGGCTGCAGCTTGGTTGGTCCCCGGGGCCACCCGAGGAGCAGTTGGTGCATTGGGCCCCAGGGACACTCCAGCAGCGGCCAGTGTGGCTGGCTGTAGGGCTGCTCCACCAACCACTGCAGAAGTCACAGAAGCCGTGACTTCCACGACCTCTGTGACAGACACACAGTCTTACTTATTTGCTACATAAATCCAGCTACACCCTAATGTTAAATAATAATGCTTTGACATAGAATATCACAGGTTGGAAGGGACCTCAAGAGGTCATCTAGTCCAATCCCCTGCTCAAAGCAGGGCCAATCCCCAATTTTATTATTATGTTGCCTTAGATCCCTAAATGGCTCCTTCAAGGATTGAACTCACAACCCTGGGTTTAGCAGACCAATGCTCAAACCACTAAGCTATCCCTCCCCTGTGATTCTTCGGTTGCACTTCCTTATAGAAACAACTAGAACAGGTTGAAAATTTTTGATGAAATATATTTTCATTAAAATTGGCCTTTTATCAATTTCATGATTCTTTTCCTACAATTTTTTCCCCAATTAAATTAGAAAATGGAAAATTTAACCTTTTTAGTTGTTAAGTTTATTGTTTTTCCACCCCCTCCCCCTTTTCACTGGCAAAAATGGAAATATGAGAAAGATTGGAGGAAGGAATGAAAACAGAAAAAAATGAAAAAAATCACAAATAACAAATTTACAAAAACATTGATTAACTGAAGTGTTGCTTCTTTTTAAACCTGTACATTTCCTCCATTTTTTATCAGCTTTAGAAATAGCTCAGTTTAAAAAAATGTTTTTATTACTTAAATATCTTTCTGATGAGTACTCAAAGGAGGTGGGTACAGGCAGGTATGCCACAGCAACACTTCTCACCACTCATTCATACTTTTCCATTTCCACACTTTACTTTGATGGTTCTGATGTGGAAGTAGGGATGTTTAAAATACCATGGGAGGACTGGAAATAGATGGGCACTTGGACACTATTCATAGCTTCTGTCCCAGGAGACAGTGGAGGGCTCAGGCCCGACCAGGGAAGGTGGTGGGGGAGAGAAAGAGTGAGCAGGTGCCACTGAGGGACCACATGACAGCACACATCCTGGTATCCTGACTTCCTTTCAGCATACCTATGCACAGTTCCAGTTGCACTTTTTTTTTTTTTTAACTGCAGCCACTGGGAGCTGCGGGCAGCCACTGGGAGCTGCGGGCAGCCATGCAAATGTAAACAAACTGTCTGGTGGCCTGCCAGTGGATTACCCTGATGGGCCACCTGCGGCCTGCAGACCGGAGGTCGCCCACCAGTGGTGTAGACGTTCCTGCTCAGGTTGGAACCTGGGCTCTGAGACCCTTCCTCCCTTCCCCAGGTTTTAGAGCCTGAGTTCCAGCCTGAGAGGGAATGTCTCCACTGCTATTTTTTGTGACATAGCACGAGCCTGAATTTGTAGACCTGGGCTTCGAGATTTGCTGTCACAGGGATTTTTGTTGTTTGTTTGTTTGTTTTTGCAGCATAGATATACTTTATTTAGGTGCTCAAATATAGATTTAGGGTATGTCCACACAGTCCGTGGCAGCAAAATCTCTCAGCTCAGGTCAACAGACTCAGGTAAGCGAGGCTCACGCTAGTCCTCTAAAAACAGCCGTGTAGATGGCACTTTGAAGTTGTGGCTCAGGCTGAGGCTCTGGCGCTGAAGCGGGGGGGTTCAAAGCCCAAGCTCCAATGTGAGCCACAACTTCAAAGTACTGTCTAGACAGCTATTGTCAGAGTGCTAGCGCAGCCCCACTAGCCCGCATCTGTCAAATCAGGCTGGGATGCTTGCTGCCAGGGGCTCATCGACATTCTCCCAGGGACTCAATTTTAGGCACCAGTTTTGGCCCAGCAATTGAATTGAAACCACCAACTTCTTATTACAGAAGTCACTATTTTCTCTGTCTATTTCAGATTTATTCAAGGTACCGTGAGAGCCTCCCCCTGCACTTCTGATTTGGCAATTTTACTTGTAACTGAAAAACAAATCACCGGCGGTTGTTCCCCATCAAGATACTTTTAGTTCAGTGTCCAACACTATAGCAGTGACACATTCCCACAGAGCATACTAGGCACATTCTTTACCACAAAGCAGCTAAAACTTGCTGTTCCAATCCACAGTTTTAAATTTTTTTTTCTTATTTTGGGGGAGGGGAAGATGAGAGTTTAGTCATATGATCATTCTTTTCCAAGGCACAAACAGTAGCTCTAAAAGATGATTAACATCCTTACAAAGAAACTACAGTATGTGGTCCTGATAACACATGGTTCCTATTTTTGTCATTCTGATAAAAGCGTACCATGTCAATTTTCTTTTCTTGTGATTTGGTGGTTGTCATTGACCTGTATGTCAGCTGATACAGCTGACACAGTTAAATCAGAAATTAGCATGCAGTCTCTTTAGAAGCCAGACACATGGACCCTGCGTACAAGAGAGATTATAAATACAGCCCACATGATAACCCATTAAACAATGAAACATGTGACTAACTAAAAAATAAAGATACATCAGCAAATATGCCCAAGGAAGTTTATGGTATTTAACTCCTAAACATTAATTGTATTGTACTGTACAAGGAACCAATTACCAGAGAGTTTCATTTTTATTGGATGTAGATAATATTGTTCAGAAAATGGAGGAACAGTAAATTCAGCACATTTTATTAGGCTTGGCTTGTCCCCTTTCTTACACATTTATGCCTATTTTAAGGGGTAATTAGATATTTCATCAATAATTTTGTGTGCTTATTTTATTTAGGAAATTTCCAGCCGCAATGAGCTGAAATACAACAAACATACAATATACCTATTGTATATTCACATTTTTTCCCCAATTGGATATGGCTGAAGCCGTGATTAAAGTGCTTTCCAAAAAACCCAAGTGGATGACATCTGACTGGGAAAACAATATGATTTGTTACAACAAATTTTCCATAGGGGGAGGGAGGAAAGGGCAAAGAAAAAGAAAAACAGGTTTTGTTTCCTAAATTTGGCATGTGGCCATAAAAATAACATAGGTACCAGCAAGTAAAACACAACCTAGGAGCTGTCCTGAGAACTAGTGAATGATCTGGAAAACATATTTGGTAGCAAATCCCCCCTTCAAAACTTTTTGAAGTGTAGTACCAGTAACTACCATTTCTAGAAACAAAACAAAACTGAAAAAACCATGTCACTCAAATGATCACAGGAATTTCAGCTTAGAACACTAAATGTGTTGTTGACCCACTAAGCAAGCAGCATTTCTCGCACTGGATTGCTTCAATCACAAGGGGGAGGGGGGAGTCCAGTGTAAAATGCAACAGTGTCATAGGTTTGTCAACATTTTTATTTTCTCTTGTAAAAGCATCACCAAACATTTAAAGAAAAAAAAGACAAAGACGCAATGGGGGAAAACTTTCCTAAATAACAATTTGTATTTATTCAATGCCTTTTATTCTGAAGGATCTCAACATTCTTATCAAAGTATGGGTTATATATTATGCCTGTCAGATCAGCCTACACTAAGAGGTGGTGCAGAACTGCACTGCCTAAAAGGGGGCACTAAGAGGCAATCTGTCTGAGAACATTCTGCTCCTCAGGTTTGCTGGGGGATTGTACTTTGTTCCTTGCTCTTTGCTGCCTTTTTGGCAAGTGGTTCCCCTAGCAACAGCCCCTCTGCTCTCACAAGCACAAGGGTTGGGTTTCTGTGTGGACCTTACCTGTGCCATACAAAAGGGATAGGGAGGGAATTCCTTACTCCCTTCCCCTCATTATCAGTTACTTACGGTAGAGTAACAAGTTAGCTCTCTCTCTCTCTCTCTCTCTCTCTCTCTCTCCAGATCTATGCATGTGCACATACAAGGAAGAGCCATTTTGTTCACCATGGAAAAGAAGCCACCTCTGAAGGATAATGCAGCAGCTTTTAAATAGCACACTGCAACATTTCACATCCTAACACTTCGCATTTACATAATGTTTTATATTTTCAAAGCACTTTACAAACACTAATTAAATGATCCTCTAAATAAATATCCCATGGCTGCCAGTTTTTTAACTACCATGACATCAAACTTTGCCCAAGTCTACACAATAGGGGGCAAATCCTGGGCCTAATGAAGTCAACAGTAAAAGTCCTTTAACTTCAATAGGGTCAGGATTTCCCCCACAGTGGCTGAAATGCTGGAACCATGAGTGCTTCACCCACACAGGAGATCCCACTCTTGCTATCACCAGTGAAACTGAAAGCAACAGTGGGATATTTTAGGGTTAAAGAGTACAGTGTAGGGAAAGTCAGAGCATTTAAATGACTTGCTTAAAATCACACAGCACATCGGTGTCAGAGATCAGGAGTTCTGCCACTATTCTGGAGAAGCAGTAGTCTGGCTCTTATCCCTGTGCTCAGTCCACCAGGGCAACATACCTGATTGAAACTATAGGGAGAATGTATTAGAGTAATTTGGTGAAGATGTTGGGATTATCACATCACAATTTTGGAGGACCAGAACTAGTCACAATCTTCGTTTTATTTCTCATCCTAAACGTACATGGCATTTCATTATTCATCAAAAGCAGATGTCATGCACAAAACATTTTAGGATTTCAGTTTTTAATAATAAACTCTGAATGTTTAGCAAAGAGATGACCAATGAATAGCCATTATTTTCCCTGCTATTCATGGAGAAATTCATGAACAGTGTATTTCCATCATGGCACACTGGCACTTCTTTTTCTACTAAGAAACAACTGCTTTGGTTATAAATAATTAATATTAAACATTTTAAGCAATTACACTACATTTAGGTAGCAACCAGAACCAGGGATCAAGAACTCTGCTTCATTTTCCTAATAGAAATCCAATACTAATAGAAGCTTCTAATCCAAGCCCAAGAGCTTTATGCTTCTTTCTGCCAACTTTAACACTACACAATATGCTGCAGAGAAAGGAGAGGAAGTGTCAACTTGTTTAAATGGTCCATTATGAAATGTAAACCATCTGTTTAAAAAAACATAACAAAACAAGCCATTCCCAACTAGAATTTGTTAGGAGGAAAAAGCTCCAGGTAGTGCATTGAACTAGAAGTCAGGAAACATGGATTCTATAATCTGCTCTGCCATCTCACCTTGGGCAAATCACTTAATCTTGCTGCCTCAGTTTACCCATCTGTAAAACAGGAATGATCATACTTACATACCTTTGCAAAGCACTGAGAGCGCCATGGATAAAAACAATCCATTTAAATACTAGTTATTAATTATCATCATATTGTTATTAATATCTCAGCACACCAGAACATAGTACTAATCAGACAGTGAATCTACAGTGGACAAGCTCCTCTTACAACAGCATGTCAGAGCAGCTCTTTAGTGAATTTCAAGAAGTAAATGGAAATTAGAAAATAGCATTTTTCTCACCAAAATGACACCCCCCCAAGTGTCCTTTTGGTCCTCTGGGGTATACAATTTGAAGGGTTGGCTGAGGAATTTGACCACATAATTCTCACTGAAGCTAATGGGAGATATATAGATAAATCGCCAGGAAACCAGGCACTACTATTGGCCAGGAGAACCATAAAGGGAAACCAACTACAGAGTGTTTAACTAGATTAGTCTCGCCGTCCAAGTTGAATGAAACAAAGAGTAGTATTGAATAAGATATTCACATGTGTCTTCCTGTTTCAGTAATCTAAGGTGTTACTTGTAGCACAAAGGATCTTCTTTGCAAGATGTGGGTTTTAACTTTCAAGAAGTGAGTGGTGATTTGGGGTACTTGAGAGTCTTTATGGAGGCCTGACTTTCAGAGAGCAGGGTACAGCACCTTCTGAAAATTAGGCACTTTTCAGGTGTCTCAAACTTGGCAACCAATAATCAAGGCACCCAAAATCACTAATTCCTTTTTGAAAATGTAGGCCATGGTTTTTATCTAGATAAAACTCCTCCCCCCCCAAAGCTATAAATTCCCCATTTGTGGGTAAATGCTAAATACAAAACTTGCTAACATATGGTTCTTACCTGTTTGTCAATAAAACTAAGGGTCTCATGCAGTTTTTCATTTCTAAATGCAAGTTACGAAAGCTAGCAAATAACAGAATTGTCACTTGGGAAGTCTATAAATCAGTCTTGTAAAATTTTCATGAAAATTGTTCAGCCCAGGCTTAAAGAATAAAATTTTCAAAAGCACCTGAATGACTTAGAAACTTAAATCCCATTTTCTAAAGTTACTTAGGCAAATGGGGCTAGATTTTCAAAGGCATTTTAGGTCCCTAAAAATGCAGATAGGAACATAGTGGGATTTTCAAAAGGGCCTAAGCAGGTTAGATGCCTAACATGGAAATCAGTGGAAGTTAAGATAACCTGCTTAGGCCCTTTTGAAAATCCCATTTGGCACTTGTCTGCATCTTTAGGTGCCCCAAAATAACTTTGAAAATCTGATCAAATGGATCCTAAGTCTATGTGAAAGTCAATGGGACTTAGGCTCCTAAGTGCCTAGGTCACTTTTGAAAATAGAATGTAGGTTCCTAAGTCACTTTAAGCACTTTTGAAAATTTTACCCAAAATCTTGTCTGCCGTCTACCATGCCTTTACCATGACGAATGACAGAAATGGGGGAGAGAAGGGTATAAGGGGGGAGTTGTTTTAATTGCCTGTCAAAAACCATTACTTGATGGGACCATATTACAGTTTTTAATGCTGCTATATTTTTCACTGCTACAAGCTTTCTAGGTATAACTAAGCCAATATATGTTATTGTTTACACTAAATTGTGAGCTAAAAGAAAAAAAATCCTTTGGACTATTGATCACTTCCCCTCAGGTTCTCATTCAAACTCAGTCAAACATGCCAGGGAATCAGCAAACAGAGAGCTGTCTTTTTCCACTGGCTTCTGCTCAATCTTAGACCTTGGCATGCTGTTAATTTTAAGCCTTATTGCCAGGAGCAGCAGCAGCATTTTTCAGTTTTTTTCATTTCCAAGGTTACAAAAATGTGTGATGTCATATGAACTTCATGGATGTGAGGTACTATGTGACCATCCTACTGTTAATTTACTAACAGTTAAAAAAAAATCAACCCTCTCTCCAAGTCAGACTGCATTAACACGGAACTAATTTAATCTGCCAGATACGTCTAATGGGGTGTTTTCTTGACCTTTTCCAGGCCTACAGTTATGGTAGCATTCATATTCAATGTGGCTTTCGGTTACACATTCTGCAATGTGAATCACTACTTCTCCCATTTGAGAACAAATGGGTGTGAAATCACTGGAAGAAGTGAATGAGCCCATGCTTTGGCACTGCAGCTGCTGAGTGAGGTGAAGTGTTTTGAACAGTGATTTCTCAGGAGTGGTAATAGCCTATAGTACACCAATGTGTGGGGTGATGGCCAAAGCGAAAGGGAACTTTGCTCAAAGAAACCCAATATTGGGTCTATAAAGTTAGAAAATAAAAGAATCTAAAATTGCAGGACAAAAAGTATCACCAGATAGTCCCTTTGCATTCAAAATTTAATAAACTGCTCCACTGGTGAGCACTGCGTAATGACAAACAATTGACGAATTCATGAGTTAGTCAATGATACAGACGGATACACTGATGCGGACATAATAGAGCTAAACAGACGCACTAAAGAGAGAGAATGGTAAAACAAGCAAGTCTTAGATAACAAGATAGGAAACTGATGTCAGTAGAGTTAGATAAGCACAAATGCATAAAATCAAGTTTATAGAATTTATGCTATAGCTAAATCTATTCGATGAAAGGAAGACTTTTGATTTATTTTGAACCTATATTTATTCTTATCTTGTTGACAGGAACAAGACATCCTATGGAAGGCTTAAATAAAACTGCCAAAAAAAACCAGGATCCTGTAGTGACAATAAAACTTTCAAAGATTAAAAAAATAGATGTTACACAGTTTTTAGTCTTAGGCTCTTGTAAAATATACTTATGCTTTGTGTTAGTCCATCAAATTGAGAGGCATATGCTATCCTTGATCTTTGTACAGAACTCCCATTGAGATGAATGTGAGTTCTATGTGTAGAAAGAGCGTAGAATAGGCCCTTAGTTAATAAAAAGCAAGCAGGCTGCTAGAGGAAAAAACATATTTCCCTACAATAGTGTTGAAATTTATTGGGCCATTTCAAACAACTTCCCTTTTAGATTAAGAGAGGAGGATCTGTGCATGGCGATGAGCATGTTCCCTTGTTTGTGTTTTGTTTTGTTGCACAGCATAGCCAAAAATTTCAAAAGTAAATAGTGATTGTCAGTGCCCAACCTGACACACTGTAAAGAGATTTTCAGAAAGGGCGGAGCACATGCTATCTGAAAATCAGGCCCTTCAAGTTGAGCACTCACATTCACTAGCCAGTTCTGAAATACTTGGCCATTATATCAATGAACATATTAGTGACCTCTTGGCAAATCTGTCCTCACACTAGTCTGTAAATCCTAAATTCAGCTTAGTGGGTCTGTCACCTCAAGGCAGTAGACATGATATTTCTGATGGTGACTTAGTTCAGCATAACTACTGGACAACCTGTTTAAAACTCTGCCCCCTTCCCACTTCCAGATGGAAAATCTACAGGACTTACTGCATCCTGCCTTGTAGCTGAAACCAGGAGGAAGGAGGAATCCTTGCTGAGCAGCTGCTGCTAGGGTTCGTTGATCTGGAGGGAACACTGGAATCATCAATGGAGGCAGCTGACCTTGAACCTGCTGAACAGAAGGAGGAAAATCAAACCTGGAAATTCTTCTGGAGAACATGCCTGTGTAGTTGCTTATTTATTTTTTTTAGCCAGGTCAGAGTAGAATATACTCCTATGTTGTGAAGGGTTCCAACAGCATCAACAGTTCAAACATGTGTTAATTACCATATACCCCAGCACTTAATATTAATTACATAAATTATGGAATACTTATATTTCATTTCACCTTAACAACCACGTCTGCACTTTTATCTATCTTCTCCATGTGACAGTAAGATATTCCACATCACAATGCTGCCAAATCACAATCATATACATAGTAGAACATTTCCTCTCAAATGATTAATAATAATAATTGGAGATATACCTATCTCCTAGAACTAGAAGGGACCTTGAAAGGTCATCAAATGCAGCCCTCTGCCTTCACTAGCAGGACCAAGTACTGATTTTTGCCCCAAATCCCTAAGTGGCCCCCTCAAGGATTGAACTCACAAGCCTGGGTTTAAGCAGGCCAATGCTCAAACCACTGAGCTATCCCTCCCCCCTCAACACTAAACACTTTGCAAATATTAGATGCGTACATTCCAAACCACTAAGTAACTGTAACTACACACACATACACACGTACATGCATGCACAGACACAGACACGTTCTCGGAGATGGCCACAAAACACAGCTGAAACACTTTGCTCACAAGTGAAATACAGCCACGTCTGGAGTGTCGGCTGTTTCATGCTGCACAGCAACACTACACAAAAGTGTAGGGCAGGAAATGAAGACTATTACGTTGCAAGTGAAACTGAAGGGGACTTTAGGCAGGCAGAAAGTTGTCATCCAAATTGGAAATTGGCCGAAACACAACAGCTAGCACTACTACTTTTGCAAAGTTTTATGCATGTTTTTGAATACTACAAATGATCAGGACATTGTTTTTCCATCTCACATAGAAGAAGAGCAAATCGTTTGGTAACTGAAGTCATCAGCAGAATAACTGGTTTTAACAAAACAACTGTACTAATAAATGAAACTTTGCCTTTCAGGAGATCAATCAGTAAAGGGAAGGAAACCCTTACAAGAGAGGTCATCAAGATTGACCACAGAATTGTGGAGCAGAGGCATAAGAGATGTAGATAGGCTGTCATAGATAAACATTTGGTTCATGGTGTGATGTATGCAGCCAGAAGCAACACCTGGAGTGGGGCACACAGGGTCATGTGCTCCCCCCCAGATTTCCTGCTTGGCTTGTACTGAGCATGCTCAGTAATATTTGCTGAAGCCGCTGCCCCTCCTCCCCCACTGTCGGCACGTACGGGTCTTCTCTGTATGCAGCATTAAGAATGGTGGTAACTCTGTGTGTGGTTATTGCACCTTTACAGCCTGGGACATCCTGTAAGACGAAGCTCACAAGAGGTATTGGTTAGAAATTGCTGCAGTTGGAGACTGAACTCAAGACTGAAGCTATGCTAGATGTAGCGCCAATTACTGTGTTAGCCTGATTCACTTTGGCTGTTACTTTATTCTTCTTGTTGCTATTCTGATCTAGTTAGTTAACAAGGCATATTTGGATTTTGGGAGACATAAAATATAAAATGCTATTTCTTCCTCCTTACATTCAACCAGTCTGGAAGTGTCCCATTTCTGCCTTGATATATATATATATATATAAGACAAAGTAACTATTCTTTTAGAACAAAAATGAACAGCCGTGTGGAATTTTTGCATAGTACTCTTCTTCGGCAAGAAGCCATGGAACTTTTTTTTAAATGGTTTCCAGGGATGAAAGTGACTTTGCCAAGCAAAGAAGCTTCAAAACAGGACTCAAAAACACTAATAGAAAGACAGATGGTTCTACTAAGAGCTTTGCTGCCAAAAAAAAAAATGTTAAAAAAAAAAGGCGAAAAAATGGAGTGATGTTATTGAAGCTGACTGCAAAGTTCTCTGATGACTGCAAATACTCTTGTCCCATTGCAAGTGTTAACTCTGCCTCCAGGGCTAATATAACCAAAGCACCACACACACACACACACACAATTGTCATTGCCAAGCCCACAATGTAGCACAAGTCTGCACTTGATTCCAAGTGACTGCTTGATACGCTAGCAAAACATTGCAGTAAAAAATCCTCCCATTTAGGAAAACGTCTACCAGGAAAATGCCCTTTTTTCTCAAAACTGGCTGTCACATTTTCTTTTTCAAATTCTCCCTCCAAATTACACCCTGTAAGGGGGCCTAAGGACCCTTTGACTTTAATGACACAAACACAGTTGTATAAAGGAGGTAAGAACTGCGGAGAGGTGAGGACGGTTTGCATGGATACAGAAATAACCCAGTCAAAACAATGTAATTTCCATTCCAACCTGGAATATATGTAGCACCACTCTAATACTTGCACTTATTTCCTCCCAAAAATAAGGGCCAATGTTATTTCATTTTAATCAGATTACTTGATACAATATAAAATGCATATATTATGACTGACCCTTCCTATGTCTCATTTAACTACTGCATTTTAACTTTTATTCAACATATGTTTATTGTTACCTACTGTTGCTAGGATACAACTTTTTGAAGTGGTAGATAATTCAGACCCTCTCTTTTCAGTTTTTCTCTTGAAGGTTTTCTTTATTTTTTTTAAGTTAATGCTTTGTTATTCACATTTGTCTAATAACAACTTGTCAGATGGTTACTGTTCTTTCAAAAAAAAAAAAAAACCTTCTTGATACTAGATTTACAGTTTAAATGCAACTGACCCCAAATCATGCTAGTTTCAGATCTTGCCTTTTGCTCTACTAATGTATAAAGATAATGAAAGTAAATACACACATTTATATGTGCATAATTTTATACAAGTCTATACACTTGACAGTATCCCTCTCTCTCCCCCATTCATAGGTGACTTCTTAGGTGTAAATTCCTCAGAGAAGGGATTACAGGTTAAATCCTGACCCACTGAAGTCAATGGCAAAGCTCCCATTGATTTCAATGAGCCAGAATTTCATCCTGATTCTTCATATGCATTTTTTACAGCGCCTAACACAGTTCCAATCCTGAGTGGGCCCTCTGGATGTTGCTGCGATATAAATATCATCACCACATGACTTCTCAATTTATCAAATGGCTCTGCAATCTACCTTATAACAGTACACCACTTTTCAGGTATCCAGAACTACTATTCTATTATATGATAGATTGTACAGGCATGTGATAAATTGAAAAGCCATGTGATAAACTGCAGTTATGCATCTTTTACTGACTCATCTTCACCCTGCCCACTTATTTGTCTGCCCCAAGACTCATTCTAACATTCCAAACCACTAAGTAACTGTAACTAAACACCTAAAAAAATAACCCAATAAAAAAACCTCAGCAACCTGCTAGAGAAAGGGTTCTTTCCTCTGCCCCACCCCCACCTCCTGCCAATGTAGAATTGCTCCATCAAAACAAACCTGATACATATAATGTCACACAACTAGAAATGGGTATTTAAAAAAAGAAGATTCCTAGCTTTTCAATATGAGTCATGGTACTTGCTTCCTACCCTGGAAAGTCCTGAGATATTGGACTGAAATCAAGCCATTATAATGCAGAGAAAAGCTATTTTTTGTGTGTGCCATTTTTAGAGGTGCTTAATGTATATTAGTTTTATTTCTTCTCTCCTTCTGAGCCATGTCCCACTGGACTGATGGTAAAGAAAGAAGCTATGATACAACAAATAATCCCAACACAATTTTTAAACACACTCTAAAACATACCTAAACTACCTTTATTGTAACGTATCTGGAATATATAGAATATTTGCTGGTGTATGCATGGTATGAAGGTTTTCTTAGTGCTCATTTAGCATGAACTACTTAATTTACCCTTAGATTCAGTGCTTGTGTATAACAGTTATAAGAGAATATTGGTCATTTTAAGATCAGGTAGCCTGTTCAGAATATCTGAAGCCTCACCTTCTCCGCCCCCTCACCTCTAAATACCCTCCTTTTCAAGGTTTGTTTCATTATGAAAAGTTTGTATTTTTATGCAAATGTTTCAGTATTTGCAATTCCTATCACAGAGGGGACACACAATGAGAAAAAAAAAGTCAAAATAAATAAATGAAATAACCTAAGGGGGAAAAACCACATCACGTAATAAAACTTATTAATTTCTTTTCAAAGCTCTTGAATTCCATTAAAAGGCCCCCTACATCCCAAAATAAAATAAAATAAATAATTATTTTTCTTTGTCCCAATACTCTTCTCCCCTCAATGGAACTTAATATGGTTATCAAAGGATATGAAATACTTGGAATCTTATTGATGACAGAATGAGAAAATATGGGAATACTGAACTATAATATAAGCAAGTCACTACACAAGAGCATAGATATTTTCATCCATGCACCCCAGACCGGTAATTTTGGAAAGAAGTTCCATGTTTATGATGAAAGGAGAACACATGCTGCTCAAAAGTTTGGATTATTAGAAGTAGCCCCTGAGGAAATGGGTTGTAGACAGAGTGTAGGAGAGGCAGGAAGGGTTATCACATGGTTGTGCAACTTAGGACACAGACACTACACTACCATCTATATATTATTATTAGTTCTATTAAAATTGCTCCTAGTGCCCAAACCAAGATCAGGATCCAATTGTATTAGGAACTGTAAATACACAAGGTAAGAGAGAGAGTTCTTGCCCTGAAGAGTTTATAATTTAAATACACAAGATACAATAAGAGTGGATGAAAGAAAATATTATTATTCCTACTTTACAGATGGGGAATTGAGGCACAAAGAAACATAGGGCCAGATTTTTAAAGGTATTTACACAAGTAATGGAATTTTCAAAATCCTACTAGGTTTCTATCTGCACCTTTAAGCACCTAAATACCTTTAAATATCTGGCCCTTAGTGATTTGCCCAAGTTTGCACCAGAAGTCTGTTGCAGAGCTGGGAACTGAACTCAGATCTCAAGATTTAGTCCAGTATCTTAATCACAAAATCATATACTTCCTGTCTCTCACATATATAGGATATAAATTCTTCTATAGATGTGTATATGATCACACTGGGCACAATTAAAAACTCAGCATTTAGTCTTTCCTATAGTAATTATGATACTTTGGTCTCTCCTACCTTAGTTGAGGAAAATACCTTGATTATTGCAGTTACCTGGAGCAATAAATAGTTACTAGCTACTGTTATGCCTTATATACATTTAGATTGCAAGCTCTTCAAGGCAGGGATTGTGTCTTTTTTTTATGTACTATGAAATGCCGTGCACGCTTTGGGTCACTATATAAATAATTACACACAAAAGCTACATTAAAAGCTACGTTAAGACAGAAAATTTAAGCACTCAGAAGTTAGGAAATACCAGAATTAAGGTTCCCTGTGCAACCTTAATTTGGCCGCCTTGTGGATATGCGTTATGACACAGTTTTTAATTACATGACCACATACTGTTTTTTCCCACAGGACACTTGCCTCATTTAGCCAGCTCATAATATTTCTCAAGTAATATATGACCATACTTCTTTTCTACAAATCTGGATATACATATGTAGCATCTGGTATTATTATTTATTTATTCTTTCATTCTTATATACTTACGTCAATTTCACAATTGTCCGTTAAATTTTTACAGACATAGACTTTTCTTATTTCCAGGGTTTATATTTTATTACATTTCTGGCACTTATATACTTTACATGTTGGGTTTGATTGCTAGTACAACTCTCATTAAGTAGTACCTTACTTGGCAAATGGTCCCAATAATTTCATTAGTATTACCTGTGGAGAAAGTATTATTCAATATGAGTAAGGATGGCAGATTTGGGTCTTAAAGCAGGACTTCACCCTTTACAGATAGATAAAACTCTGAACAGTAGTTCACTACTTTAGTCTCTCACAAGCTGTTACTCAGAGAAATACCATTCTGGAAGCCTACAAACATCTTTCTTTAAATTATTTCTTATTTTATTATGTCTTTTTTTATACAGAAGTGTGGCTAACTTGCTTTTTCATGTGACGTAGACATTAAACTGACTCAATGAAATCCAAATATTACTTTCCAGAGTACTGGATACACTTAAATTGCCCCTTTAACTTCAGATTGTGTACAGAACCATTTCAAGAGTTAAACGTATTTCTAACTTAATATGAAAACTGAACATTATCATAAAGATGACATAAATATGTAGGTTTGTTTTCAGGAGCTAAGTATTTAATTGTATTAGTACACAGTGCTCTAAAACCACTTACTGCAGGTGAACTATTTACTACTGTGAATAGTTCCGTTGGCCTATGGGAGCATTCATGGTGGAAAGCACTTCACCTGGTATTTGAA
This sequence comes from Mauremys mutica, assembly GCF_020497125.1. Lineage (NCBI taxonomy): Eukaryota > Metazoa > Chordata > Testudines > Geoemydidae > Mauremys > Mauremys mutica. The sequence goes on along the minus strand of NC_059072.1, from coordinate 120,602,543 downwards.
TGATTGGTCCTTTAAACAGGAAATATATTGGCCATTCCCCCCTCTCCATATCTATTTTAAGGAGAAATAAAAATGCATTTCTTCTTCCAACTACAATTGGTAGTCTTCCCTTACAGTTTGGCAATACCTCTAAAATAAGAGAGTGAAATGTTGTTCTCTTGACCTGACCCTACATCATTGCCCACCATCCTCAAATCCACACTTGGAAAGGAATCCCCGTATGTGAAAAGCGGACTCTGCTACCTCTGCAGCATCACCCTCACCCTCTTATGGATCCTGAGGAGGCCTCTCCATGGGGTCTGGGTTCCATGCAGGTGTGGAGAATACAAACTATGGAGAAGAGACAGAGGGCTGTGGGGACATGTACCTTGCTGGGATGGGCAACACATGGATTTCATCCCCAACCAACCCCCCCCCCCCCGTACAGATCTCTGGAGTTCTGCAAACTCTGTGAATGAGCACCCCCTGTCTTTTCCACATAGAGGCAAATTCTCCAGCCCTTAGGCAGGATAGATCTCTGTGAGAGGGTCTTGTGGCGAGACATCTTCTTCCAGATCTATCGAGAGTTCTTCTGCAGGGAATGATGTGTGCCCTAAGTAATATTCTTTCCCTTGTGGCATTAGAGACTTATTTAAATACATGCCAGCACTTATTAAAATTCACCCTCCCAAAATATCACTAGAGTCATTCAATGCTAAAACCTCACTGTTCACAATTGCTTCCTAGTAATGCTACCGTTCATAGGAAAATATGTTCTTATGTTGCCAGCCTATAAAGACAAATAAATAAGGCAATTTAGGGAGAAAAAATAAACACACCTCTGTAACTCCTCCAGAATACGAGAGCTTTTTGGAGCGATAATGTGGAAAAATGGGAACTATCCCCAACAAGCAATAGCTTGAACGTATGTGCCCTGGCACATAGAAAACATGGCAAACAAACCATCAGAAAGGCAGAGCAAAACGAGTAATGTCGCAAAGATTTACATAAATGCTTACCAGTTTAAAAAAGTGAACTGGATCAACTCTAGAACCCTAGAGCTCTGCACAGTCCTGTGGGAGATCCTTGTTTCGTTCCTCATGTCCATTTCAGCAAGGATTTTGAGGGCTATAAAAGTGAGCACATACTAAGCCCCTTAACTGGGAGGTGGGGTGGGGGACGTGCCTTGCATTGCTTAACAGCAGCTCCTCTAGCCAGCTACGTAGCAGTGGCATGCTCCAAAATGAGGTGCTGACTCATTACCCAGTTTGAAGAATAAGACGGAGTGGTATGAATAGGTGGAGTGAGTCTTGGAAGAATGGAATATGACAGGGACACATAGGACCACCACTAACAGCTCATTGTTTCCTTGAAGGATTCAAGATGAAAGGAAATCTAGCATACAAGGAACATTTCTTGGCTGTTCCAAAGGAACAGCTGAGGAAGGAGTGAATTTATTTATGTTGGTTTATATCAGTGATTCTCAACCAGGGGTCTGGGGCCCCCTGCAGGGCCGCAAGCAGATTTCAGGGGGTCCGTCAAGCAGGGCCAGCATCAGACTCACTGGGACCCAGGACAGAAAGCCGAGGCCCCACTGCATGGGGCTGAAGCTCGAGGCCCTGAGCCCCGCTACCTGGGGCTGAAGTCGAAGCCTGAGCCGCTTAGCTTCATGGGGCTCCCTGTGGCGTGGGACCCCAAGCTATTGCCCTGTTTGCTACCCCCTAATGCCAACCCTGGTTTTTATATGCAGAAAATCAGCTGTTGTGACACAGGTGGGCCGTGGAGTTTTTATAGCATGCTGGGCAGGTGGGGGCAGGGGCTCAGAAAGAAAAAGTTGAGAATCCCTGGTTTATAGAACATAAAAAAAAAAGTGCGGAGCCTCTTCTCCCACTTTTTATGTGGTAAATGGAAAATATGCAGAAGCAGGGAAACCAGTAACACAACTTTATCTCATTTGGGATGATCTATGGCAAGCCATTCACATAACATGACAGTTATCTACAAAGACAATTCTGTCACAGGAGCATCTTAGCACTTCCCCACCCAGGAAAAAAATGTCCAAAAGCAAAGAAAAACAAATTGATCTGTATTCCAATATGCAGCTGTTTTGAATCAATGATTTAGATCTTTCACATGAGGCATTCATGCAGGATTAGTTGTTGCAGATTGTCTGGACCTCATTCCAGTGGATGAGATTCCCACGGAGGAATACAACTTTCAGGAAGGGCTTCTATAGTCAGATGATAGCCTGGTAGCTATGGCAGAGGACTAAAGTGCACATTCAAAAGAGCCCTTGCTAGTTAAAGGAGACACAGCTCAGGCATAAGGCTCTTTCTTTCATGTAGGGGAAAGGGATCCATCATTTGGTTGACTGAGCTGTTTGGTGAATGAGGGATTGGGCAGGGACAAGATAGGCTCTTTGCAACACCATGTCCAACGTTTGGTCCAAAATGACTCATTTCATTGAGCTTAAAATTCAAATGAATACTGCTGTTCCAAAGCTATATTTCAATGTTTCCAAGTGGTAGCATGCTCCAGAGCCCCCTAGAGCTGTGCTTATGTTACAATACAGTAACTCCTCACTTAAAGTCGTCTCCGTTAATGTTGTTTTGTTGTTACGTTGCTGATCAATTAGGGAACAAGCTTGTTTAAAGTTGTGCAATGCTCCCTTATAACATCATTTGGCAGCCGCCTGCTTTGTCCACTGCTTGCAGAAATAGCAGCCTGTTGGAGCTAGCTGGTGGGGGCTTGGCACCAGGATGGACCGGCAGCCCCCCTATCAGCTCCCCACTCCCTTAAATTCCCTGTGCTGCAGCTGCCCAGCAGGCTAGCAATTGCCAGCAGTTCAGCTGTCCCTCCCCCACTGCCATGTGCTGCTCCTGCCCTCTGCCTTGGAGCTACTCCCGGGAGCCTCCTGCTTGCTGTGCGGAGGGGAAAGCGAGAGGCTGTCAGGGTGTCCCCCTCCCACCTGCTCCTGCCACCCACTTACCCCATTTCCATAGAGCAGGGGGGAGACACAACAGGGCTCAGGACGGAGGGAGCTTGAAGGCAGCAGCAGCTGTCTCAACTTGCTGATCTAAAAAGGCAGTGTTCTTAGAGTGGGGTCAGTGTACTTAAAGGGGCAATGCGCAGCTCTCTCTCACACACACTGGGTGTGTGTCTCTGTCTCTGTCTGCCATGCTGTCTCCCCTCCCTCCATTTGTGCTGCGTTGTAGAGTGTGAGGCTACATTAACAACAATGTGTTAATCCTTGAGGACTCAGCTAACTGCTGGTTCATCATTTAGCAGCAAGTCATTCCCTGGGAAATATCCCACTCTCTTCCACCCTCTGACTCCACCATCTCAACCAAGCTTCACAATCATCATTGCTGTGTACAGTATTAAATTGTGTGTTTAAAACTTATACTGTGTATACATATATAAAATATAGTCTTTTGTCTGGTGAAAAAAATTTCCATAGAACCTAACCCCCTATATTTACATTAATTCTTATGAGGAAACTGGATTCGCTTAACATCATTTCGCTTAAAGTCGAATTTTTCAGGAACATAACTACAATGTTAAGGGAGGAGTTACTGTATCTGTCTCAGAAGTACAACTGAGGGTCATCACTTATTGTAGGGTTGCCACAGACTTGTGAATGTCAAAGCTATTATTCCATTATTTAACACTGTGTATCCCTCTCTTTGTGTACACAATGATAACAGCAACTTGCTCCCAAATGTAGTCATAATACAACAAGAGTTAATGTGTAATGTCACTCCCTCAGAATTGGAAAATATATGATCTTTCATTAATAACTGATGATGTCTCACTGCATAGGATGGCGCTTTACACAGTTTCCAGATGCTTGTTTAATGTTTTTCTGGACCTATGTTGAGTGCTCTAGCAGTAAGCCACTCAATGAACCATTTGTCAGTGAAAAGAAAACAGGTGTGAGATTTCCTGATGTGTTAGAAAGGACATCATGTAGGATAATTTCTTAACCTGCAAATGTGGACTATTTTCTATGATTGGCTGATCTATTAAATACTGTTTCAATTATTACAATGATAAAGAAGTGAGTGGAAAGGTCGTAAATGCCTTACAGAATCATTGGCAACATAAAGTAAATTTTCCTCTCTCTTGTTCATACTAGTCTCTTAGAAGTTTTATATGTATTCTTTTTTCCCCTGTTGTTTTTGTCACTTTCCATCTACAAACACTGAAAGCCCCGTGTTTCAAATAAAGCTGAAACTGATATAGCCTCTTTGATTTTAAAATAATTTCTTCAGCCTATATAACACTTACGTAATACCAGATTATAGAAATCATAGAATATCAGGGTTGGAAGGGACCTCAGGAGGTCATCTAGTCCAACCCCCTGCTTAAAGCAGGACTAATTCCCAGACAGATTTTTGCCCAATATCTATTTGCATAAAAATATTATGGCTTGATGTCAGAGCAGCTCTGGGAACAGGGTTTATTAAGGTAACTGCTACTGCATACGCAGCGGGAGGAGCTCATATGATTGCTTTTGTGGGATCTGTGATAAACGGTAAATAGCTTTTCTTTTCTTTTTTTAATTTTTCAGTGATAGAGCGATAGATATAAAAACAGAGCTATTTAGACTTTTTGGGATTTTTTTTATCACAATATAACCACTTTAATATGTTCAGGGTTAGAGTCTGACATCCTTCACATTAGTGATTTATGGGTACAGGCATATCAAGTATGGGATCAATCATGGCTGGCCCAGCAGTGCGGGGGCTAACAGGAGCTCCTGAAGGTATTGTGCAGTGTGTTATTGGCATGTGGCTGACAAGCTTTGCTAGATACTCCTGGGGGAATTCTGTGCCAAAAAATTAAAAATTCTGCGCACATTTCAGAATTCTGCATATTTTATTTGTCAAAATAACGCAATATAATCACACCAGTTTCAACTATTTTGGTAATTTATTTCAAAATACCTGTCAGCAAGTATGTCTGTAACAGACAACAAAAACATTTCTCCGAAGAGTAGAGAGTTAAAGAAACCCCTACAACAACCCAGTCCCTGTTCCTGTTATGCCCCCGTACCCTCTACACCCCCAGAGCCTAGCTGTGGGGCATCCCCCCCCCAGCCCAGAAACCTGCAACCCCTACCCCCAGAACCCAGCTATGGGGCACCCTTCAGCCCTGACACCCCCTCGCCCCCCAGAGCCCAGCCCTGGGGCAAGCCCTAGCCCAGACACCTGCACCCCTTACCCCCAGAGCCCAGATGCAGGGTGCCCCCCAGCCCAGACTCATGCACCTCCTACCATCCAGAGCCCAGGCATCCAGAGAGAGAAAAGCCTGATGCTGGGTCCTGGGTTTATATGGAGTTTCCCGTATGCTGCCTCCTTCCTTCAGGACATGCTGGGAACCACAGCTGCCTGGAACCCTCCAGCTCCCCTTCCTTCCCTCCCCTCCAGCCCCCACACCACCCGTCAATGTCTTGTATTTGCCAACTGGAAAGCTGGGCTCTGCTGGGTCCAGTGGCCCCTACTGGCGGCCAGCAGCTCTGCAGCACCAATTCTGCAGGGAGGAATGAAATTCTGCACAGAACATTAATTCTGCACAAATTCTGCATTGCACAGAGGAGCAGAATTCCACCAGGAGTAGCTAGCCAAAAGAGGTAACTCGGCCCTGCTTTCTCTTCAGCCCTTTTGAAGTGGCTTTGGATTCAGGTTAGCACAAGGACTGCAGCTATGACTGATGCTTATGAAAAGGATGCAAAAAAGGGACAGCTCCTTCCTTGTGGATGCATACAAGGGCTGGCTATAAACATGACTTGGATGACATTTTTACTTTGTCAGTGTATGCTCAGTAATATATTGTGTCTGTACTAATTAAGGGCTCAGTCCCATAAAGATTTATGCATATACAATTTTAAGCACATAAAACAGATCTATTAACTTCAATGAGTCTACTCATGGACTTAAACCTAGGCATGTGCTTAGCTATTTGCAGGATTGGGGAATAAAACTGTATTTAGTGTCATAGAATTCAACTGCTTTCCTTAACAGATTTACAGTGATCAACTAAGGAAAAATCATAGCATTTTACATGAGAGAGAAAGCTGCAGAAAGGGTCACTATCATTAACCAGGACAAAGAAGAGTGGTGGAAAAACACAAAATATATATTTTGGTTATTTCTGTGAAGTCAGACAGAGACTTCTATATTAAAAGTAAAGATTATGGGTTTTTTCCCCTGATGCTATTTTTTCCATATTTACATATTAAGCTGAATTTATTAAACCACTCAGTAAATAATAATGTTGATGTAGTTATTGCATAAAATGTACCTGGTCAGCTGTTACAAATATGTCTGTCTTCTCCCTGCCCCCTCCCTCATAAACAGGAGGGGCTGTGCCAGTAGGGAAGACATTGGATTTTAGAATTTCTATAGAAGAAGAGTGCCAGGGTCTCAGGGATTGATGCAGTGGTAAAATCCAGAGTTGAATCCAAAATTCATGAACATACCAATGTTTATGGATAGATCATGAGACAATGATCTGCCTTGAGTACTCAGCTGTTCATGAGGCAGCTCAGGAGGAAGACTGTGGCTCAGACAGTTACAGTCTCCCTCCTCCTGGTTCACCCACTGCTCTGAGAAAGGAGAAAACTGGAATGCAAATGGGAGTTAAATGCAAAGTAGTGCAATGCAAAGTACTGCATGGGAACTGAGGGGGTGGAACCAAGGTTCTGTTCATTCCCCATATAATTCTGCCGCCTCCTGCTCACCTAGTGGGAGCAGCAGAGATTTTTTCCACTTCGGTGCTGCTACCTAACTTACACCCCTATGCCTCTTTCTCCCTTTTATGCCCCCATCTCGCAGTTCTATTCAGGCCACAGTTTGGCCTTATAGTTGAAATCCCAGCCCTTCTTAACACGTAGCACATGCTGATAATCATTTTAGAGTGAAAAGATTCTATAAGTAATTCTGATACATATACATTTTAATTTAATCAAATAATTTTAAATATTTAAATATTTCTTCTCTAGCACTTGATATTAAAAAACCTGTCTACAAAGCCTGGTTCACAGAAGCAGACCATTAAAACGTTGTCTTACAAACTATCATTTCTTTTTTGTATGCCAATACTTTTAATATAATTTCAAATATTATTATTTTTGTGGGGACTTATTCTTTCTGCATTTTTGAACAGTAATATTGCAATTTGATCTTTCAAATAAAATTCTAAGATTTCATAATGTGTTTCTCTTTCAGCGTCTCTTTGACAAGTGGGGTATCATTAAGATAGGCATGTTTGTTTTAATTAATGAGTAGGCAGTGGGCAAGAATTAGAGGTTATTTAATATCATGTAGTGGGCAGCAATTCAAAACCTGTACAGTATCTGAATGCTGTAATGGCATAAACAAAAATAAATGTCTAATCAAAGTCACTCACTTGAAATTAAATCTATCTATCTATCTATCTAGAGACAATATTTTGGTTAAAGACACAGAATAAAAGTTAATCTTACAGTAAAAGTCTGCACTGTCTCTCGATGTCTTTAAATGGAAAGTTCATGGGGAATAGTTGATAAAATGGTGTACAGCCTATCTAACATAGCTGTAAATAAACATTCTTTATGGGCTAATGAGAACTGGGTCTGCTCAGAAAATCTTAAATCCACTGATTAAACCCTGCTCTGAATGCTCCCCCCTCCTTTATTTTTAAATCACATACATGTTCCAGTGTATGGTTAGTTTGCAATGACATCAGTTTCAGAGCTTTAGTTGTTACAGTTGCTTAATGCACTTCTTTCTGAAGATGACTTTATTTTTATTATTATTTTACACTGAGTTTTAGTGCTTCTGCATGATCTTAAAAACCTTGCTCTTATATATGGTGGACAAATGGCCAGGAAAATTAAGACCAAATGTTAGTGGAAATCTCTGTGGAAAACACATTTCTAGTGCTGGATAGCCTCTAATTACTGCCCGGGAAATGCACAATAAAACCTCTTTTCAATCTTTCAGCTGTTGAGGCTTGAGTCTGACTGTCCCCTCTGCCGGTGGGACTGTTCCTTAATAGAGTTCAGTTTCACCATTGACAACTCAATTTTAAAAGTAAAATAGAACCAATTGCAGAAGAAAGACTTAAAATATGTGTCAACTCTTCTACTCATGCCCTCATACTGTTGTTTTCTCTAATATCACAAATCCTTTCACCTGATGGTGCTTGTGAGAAGTTATATTTGGTGCCACATTTTTAAATGGCCTCTCTCTACCCAGCCACTAATTTTGTGCCTACAATTTCCGATAGCAAATAAACTGGAGGCACGATTAATAGCAGATGCAAGTAATAGGGTTTAGATATGCAACTACCTGACTTCTGAGCTCAGTTAGATAGTTAGCCACCCAAATCCTATAATCTGTAGCTGCATTTAATTTCAGGCACAAAATTAGCAACTGTCCTTAAACATTTTGCCCATTATTTTTGACCATCTCCTTCTCTTCTTTTAATATTGGCAGCATGAGGACAAATGACAGTAGAACAAAAGCACAAAGCAAAAGATTAAATGTGTTTGTTTCCTTGGCACTTCTAAGTCTGGCCAGCACACTGGAGAAGGAAATTATCTACCTAACAAGAGGGCCTATCATCATAAATCAATTTTTAATTTTACTGGTGGATTACGGCAATCAAATAAACATTTGCTGCTGCCTGCCTCCCTCACATACTTCTCTTTGAATTGGCTCAGTCCAGGATCTAGTTAAGTGTGGGAGTACATCCCACCTTACTCCCAGACAATATCTGATTGGTATGCAGAGGGGGAAAAACACAAGTGCATATACAAAATAAAATAAAATATGCTTATAATATATATGATACAGGCTCACACAAGAGGGAAAAGACATAATGAAAATGAATAATCTTTGGGTATTTTCTTCCTGAACTGAAGTAGTTCTTGAATGTACAATCATTTTTCCAGTTTGCCTGCCTTTAAATACACACATACTCTACTTTTAGTTCAATTTCTAAGCCACTATAGGTATTAGAGAACAATTTACATGTGATTTGCATTTTTTTTTGTGCCTGTGGTTTTGGTAAGTCTTCCAAACCTAATGACTGTTCCTTTGGCCAGCAACATAAATGCTGTAATCACACAATTATTGTGCAGGGAACAGTTTAATTCAGCATTTTGTTCTCAACCACAGAACAATTACTCAACAATTTTGGTTAACCATACTAGCTTGCTGCCTGGAGAGGAAGCAGAATATTCACAAGATCTAATGTCTTACATAAAGTCAGCCACTAGATTCTTATCTGTTACAACTTTCCAGCATCACTAAGCTGTTTGGTGTACTTCCACATACTCCCAGATAATGAAAATGTATTATTTGCAGCTTACTTTATTGGTTTATTCATTTGTGTCTGTTTAATGTTTTTAATTATGTATTTGCATACTAAGGAGAAAGGTGGTTATGTGTGTGTCTGTAAGAGTTGGGTATTTGAGCACTGTAAAAACTCTCCTGAAAATATTAAATAATGTTATACATCTATTCTATGCATAAACCAAGGACATTCAGAATTTATACTTAAGCATGAGCTCTGTTTCTCTTAGGTAACAAAAAGGGCTCTCTAAACAGCTGACTTTATCCATAATACTGAATGTACTGAAATAGCTTTGGACTTAAGACAAACCTTTCGCCTAAAATCAGAAGTTTCTCAGGGACAGGTGTCTGGTGTAACTGACACTGTTCGGCTCTGGTGTTTATGGTCACTTGTGCAAATGAGTGATTTTGCTCATGTAAGGAACCCCAATGATGTCTGTAGGACTTCTGATGTGTGGGAGTGTTTACAAGATTGGGCTTGATTTTTTGGGTAAATGTAAGCAATAATATTTTTTGCTTTTCATCTTCATCCCATTGACATTAACAGCAGTACTATAATTTCACTTCAATTGCAACAGGCCCAGGCCCATTATTTGTTAATTTTTACTAAATTTTAGGCCCCTTAGGGATCTTCTGCTCCAAATTTAAGTTTTAAAAGTATTTTACATGAATGAGATTGCATTTTTTTCCAGTGAAAACAATGTATTTATACTGAAATATTCCTGTGCAGAACTGTGAATCCAGACACCACTACTTTGGCAATATTGGTGAACTAGAAAGTGAAACTGATTATAAACAGTAAGTGAAGCTGACTCAGTTTAGTTTCATCATCCAAGGAAACACAAGAAGAAAACACACAGTAAAAATGGTGAAAAAATAAATCATTAAAAATAATAATTCAATTTGCAAACCTGTGTCAGTTTTTAAGTAATGTTCAACTTAGAAGAGTGACTTCTAAATAATGGCTCTCTATTACTTCCCAGATCTGCTCCCTGTATTGAGAGTCAGATCGACTGATTTAGAGACAAAGATTTACTGTTTTCACTCCTATTTGCTTTGCAGAGCCAACATAGCTAAGAGTGTACTAGGCAGATTCTACGACTTCTTGCGTAGAAGAATTGGTCAGCTGGAATGAAGTTCCATTTAGTTTCATCTGCATGACCTCATAACACTGCACAGCCATCACTAACAATAATGAGATTGCACAGGTGTCACCGAGGACAGAATTTGGCCTTTACAACCTTTGTGTAAAAGCCTGGCTCCGCTGAAGTCAATAGGAGTTGATACCAGTGGTACTAGGATTTCACACTTCGTTTTTATTTCTATTTACTAGTGCAGTGGCTCTCAAACTTTTTTACTGGTGATCCCTTTCACATACCAAGCCTCTGAGTGCAACCCCCCTTATAAATTAAAAACACTTTTTTACATATTTAACACCATTATAAATGCTGGAGGCAAAGTGGGGTTTGGGTTGGAGGTTGACAGCTCATGACCCCCCACGTAATAACCTCACAACCCCCCCCAAGGGGATCTGACCCCCAGTTTGAGAACCCCTGTACTAGTGTATGACAGAAACAATCCACTTTAATTCTAGGATCTCAAGTTGAGTTTGCAGGATTGGCAGTTGAAAGGAAACACCTTATTTGTAAATTGTGTCACTTAAGAAACAATAACATAGAGCTCCATCATGCCATATTCACTGTGTCTGTTTTCAGAGAAGACCCACACATTAATAAATCTAAGGCATAAAGAGAAACATGGATCATTTAAAAATATAGCTGCATATTTAATACCAACAGTGCCACTTTAAGGGGGGGAGGGGAAGGAAAGGAAAGGAAAGAAAAAAGGAAAAATGAATGAAAATACATGGGAACTGAAATGGCCTCATCAACCCATTGTTAACATTGTAATATGGGAGGGCAGGGGGGTTACAAAAGTAAAATGTAAGTAACTTTTTGATGCTACTACTGCAAAAGAACTCAGTGATGAAACGGCCTTATTACATACTCATAATAGCTTCCATTTAGACCACTTAGAATCATAGAATATCAGGGTTGGAAGGGACCTCAGGAGGTCATCTAGTCCAACCCCCTGCTCAAAGCAGGACCAATCCCCAACTAAATCATCCCAGCCAGGGCTGTGTCAAGCCTGACCTTAAAAACCTCTAAGGAAGGAGATTCCACCACCTCCCTAGGTAACCCATTCCAGTGCTTCACCACCCTCCTAGTGAAAAAGTTTTTCCTAATATCCAACCTAAACCTCCCCCACTGCAACTTGAGACCATTACTCCTTGTTCTGACATTTGCTACTACTGAGAACAGTCTTGATCCATCCTCTTTGGAACCCCCTTTCAGGTAGTTGAAAGCAGCTATCAAATCCCCCCTCATTCCTCTTTTTTGCAGACTAATCTATCCCAGTTCCCTCAGCCTCCCTTCATATGTCATGGACTCCAGCCCCCCAATCACTTTCACTGCCCCCTGCTGGACTCTCTCCAACCTCTCCACATCCTTCCTGTAGTGTGCGGCCCAAAACTGGACACAGTACTCCAGATGAGGCCTCACCAATGTCGACTAGAATATTAAGTCAACGTTCAGTTGTAAGCTTTTGAAAGAACAACCATAATGTTCTATGCAGAGCTACGAACATGTCAGAGTTACAAATTAATGAATCTATAATCATTTTCATGATGCATGTGTATATTTGGTGTCACCATTCAAATTGAAGATAAACCCCCCAAATGGAATTTGCACTGGGGAAAAAAAAGATAATATAGGTTTGCCAAATTTACACTGTGCACAAAAGGACTGTTTTACATTTTCTAAGGTGCTTGATTTCAATGGTGTACAGCAATTCTTTTCTCATTATTTATTTGAATTATTTATTTATTTATCCGGTGCTTATCTTTTAAAAATCAGCTAACCATCCATGCATGCTGTGAATTGGGTGGCAAGATCAAGCCTTGAGACTCCACTGGTTTGTATGTGGACTAAGATCATAACTTAGCCTTTTATTAGCAGCATATCTCAGTATATCAAAGTCTGGGTTATCCAGAAAGTAACATTTCTGAATGCGAATTACAATACCTTAGGAAGGATCTGGTTATGGAATTCTAGTTCTTTTTTCATCCCAAACTGTTGTTTAGTGTTGTTGTGCCCTGTTAAAAACTGTTGCTCTGCCACAATCCAAACCCAGAGATGGGCTGAACTTCAGTGGTTGGAGAAGCAATTCCTGTATTTGTAAAAATTTGCAATGCACTTTGAAGTCCTCCTCCATAAATAATGGTACGATGCAAATTCAAGAAATTTACTGTTAGTTAGCATCAAAGGATTCTGTAGATGAATCCTGTATTGAAATATCCCTTTAGCAGAGAAGAAGGCATGTGTCATAGTGACTGTGCTACTAGCCGGCTCCAGAAAGATATTCATCCCTAGGCTGAGCAATAACTTGCAACCTGAGTTGTGGGAGTTGTTGCTGTTGTTTGTCCTTTGGGGTTAGTTTGGGTTTTTTGTTTTACTTTTGTAGAGGAGCTTTTTCTTGATTTATAGAAGGTTGTCTATACACTTAGGATCCCTTTACACCACTGACTTGCTATAGAACTTTACACAGTTTCCACCAATTTAAAGGTACCTTTACATTCTGGCTGTGGCTGTCTGAAGCTGATGCGGGATTTAGGATGTTAGAATAAGTCCTAAGGCGATGACTTAATAGGCAAAGGGCAGGTGATGAGCTCAAAGGTGAGTGATAAAATACATTTACAATCTTCTAAATAATCACATCATATATTATATTATATTATATACTTAAATAGGTATGATATGACCTTGACAGGTGCTGAGCACCCACACCTTCCACTGACGTCAGGGTCCATGATCTCTAGCTCTACGTAATCACTAGACAAATCATAACATTCCACTACGTTTTCTCATCTATTCAACTGCCTTATTTTATTTTTTCCAACACAGTAAAAACCTCAAAAAGGAAAAAAAAACCTGCCTATTTAAAACAGAAAAAAAGGAAGTAGAAAGTAGACAAATAGAGCCAGATCCTCAGCTGGCATAAATCGAACATAGCTTCATTGATTTCAGTGGAGCTATGCCAGTTTACATCAGCTCAGGATTTGGCCTAAAGTCTTTATCTCCAGATGCTTTTATATTAGAAATGAGTGTTTGGGATCTAGGTAAATGTGGTCCCTGTGGTCAGGTTATCTTCATAAAATAAGAAGACCATGTTACATCTGGAGTGTTGTGCTACACAAGTCCACAGCACACACCATTTGGCTTCAGGAGCTAAGTGGCACCAGCTAGGAGTTCTGAAAAGGATGACTGCATTAAACAATCTTGCAGTTACATTATAGACTCTTAATAATGTTTTTATATTCTTGGCATTCTTGGAAATGAAATAATAGTAATATTACATAACCACAAGTTTTGTGTGTGTGTTTATGGCTATTATTAATGAAAAACAACTATACTACTTCAGCCAAATAATTTGGAATAAAACAATCAAGGGGCTCTTTGACACCTGAAATGGTATGATTTGCGACATAAATTGCTGACTTCCTGAGTGACCTGGAAACCTGTAATGCATATGTGAGCAAATTAGCAATCACAAGTATGTCTAACATGGGGAAGGTAAATGAAAGACCATCTAAAACCTTTATGTATGACAGCTTTCCTCAGATAAAAAAGGATTTATTAGCTACTGAAAATCAAAATATTTTTTCAAGAAGTTTATTCATTAGAGTGGGATCTATTTTAAACACATCAGGTCCCTTTAAGACTAAAAGTCAGTGCTGCATGCCCTGAGCCTGTTTATCAAGATGACTCATTCATTCATGGGAAGCATGGGTTGTATGGCTGGCTTATGGTAGCACTCCAAATTAGTACTTACATAATGGAGAGCTTATACAATTGCAGTAGTCCATATCCAGTAAAACTGCCTTAGTGCCTAGAATAATGGGCCTTGCTAAGTCTCTAACAGTTCAGTAAGAACCTCTAAACAGCTGCACACCACACATGACCTGTGCCATCGCTACAATGCCTATTAACCATGAAAGGAAGCTTTGGGAACTATTTCCTCTGCACCCTCATCATTGGACAGCATCAATCCCCTTGCTTTTTACAGAACAAGGGGATTGCCCCCCCCCCTTCTTCTTCTTCTCCCCTCCCTCCCCAAATCAGCCCTCTACTGATCATCCTTCACATTTTAGCCTTTGCCCTAGAATACTCTGGACAATAGTATTGGTTCCATCTGTGCTCTCCATTAAACCCTGGTAATCCTTCTAAGAACAGCTGGACATTCAGATTCCACACACAGAAACTCTTTCTGTGAAACCATTGAGCTACAATTACGCTGAGGCTGCGCTTATTTCCAGTTCTTGCCTGCAAATGTCTTTTGTAGGGTCCTTTAGGGCTGCAAAGTAGAATGCCCTGACATAACAAATTTAACAATACATTGAGACAGATCCAGTCTCAGATTATAATGCAACAGTTAGTCACCTCCAGTGCCAAGCAGCACTTAGTGTTGTTTTTTTAGACAAATGACAACTTTAATGACACGTTTCAAACTACAACCATGTCATTAAATAATCATGAAGTAGCATCTACAGTTAATCAAATAGTTTCAATATACTTTGTTACACTGGAAACACTGCAACCCTTACACTTTGCTTATAAGATTTTTAAAAAGAGCTATGCACTAGGAGTTTGTCACTCTCATGGCGCAGAATAAATTCAAGGGAATGATTGGACAACGTTTATCAAAGTAGGAAGTGGCAAAGTGTGAGAGAAGGATCATTAATTCAAATGGACAGATTGGCCCGTCTGCATACCTGGCTGTTCCCAGGGGAACAGGCCATTTCCTTCTTTGCTCAGCCTCTGGTGTGGTCCCCCAGAACATTTCCCCTGCTCCCCAGACAAGTATTCAGCAAAAATAATACACCCAATTTAAACTATTTCTGTTAGGAATCCAAGATGACAGTTTAAAAAGAAGAATTAATGACCACTACAGATAGCTTAAGGAGTTCAAAGGGCATCTAATGTTTTAGTCTGTGTATATATACACCTCTACCTCGATATAACGCTGTCCTTGGGAGCCTAAAAATCTTACCGCGTTATAGGTGAAACCGTGTTATATTGAACTGGCTTTGATCCACCAGAGTGTGCAGCCCCCCGCCACCCCTCCAGAGCACTGCTTTACCGCATTATATCGAATTCGTGGTATATCAGGTGGTGTTATATCGAGGTAGCGGTGTACATATAAAAACAGAGAGTACAGACAAACACAGAATACCAAAACGGATACATATAGGTGTCTGCATACTTACAAACATGTAACAAACCCCATATCTGATATGATTTCCATGTGAAAATGTAAAACAGCATACAAACTGCACTTATCATTCACTGTTGACAATTTCACTTGCACATTAATCCATCTCTACTATTCCAAATCTCTGAGCTGCTTCAAACAGCCAATATTTCTTTAAAACAGAATTTGATATGCCATTTTTTTTCCGATCTTTTGCCCCCAAACTACAGTGATTCGAGCTGCAGGGCAGGCAGTATTCAGTCTTGGACCAGTGACCGTTATAAGGTTTGCTATTTTGAGACCCATGAGCACTAGAAATAAGAGGTTTTTTAATCAATAGAAATGGAACATTCATAACTTCCAATGTGACACATAACACCTGCTTACAACCCTGAACCATCCCAAGACACTGAACTTCAATCATAACAGTTATGGAAAAGCTATTCTAGGTAGTTTTCACAAGTTTACTAGACTTGAGGTATTAAGGCAGTATGGCTTTGCAAGCCGAGGGACACAAAAAATACACAATTAAAAAAAAACACCTCTCCAAACCCTTTCTAAAGCAGATTTTCTGTAAAATATATGGCTTAAACCCAATACATCACAATATAAAGATTTTATTGGAATTAGTTTGTGATGCGTTGATTAACACACAAGTGACAAATAACAGGGCTGTCCCAAACACATGTCAATAAAACCTTTATATTGCCACACACCTAGGGTTGCCAGGTGACCAGTTTTTGACCAGAACGCCCAGTCAAAAAGGGACCCTGGCAGCTCTGGTCATCACCACTGACTAGGCTGCTAAAAGTCTGGTCAGCGATGCAGGCAGGCTAAGACAGGCTCCCTGCCTGCCCTGGTTCTGCCCACCTCCTGGAAGTGGCCGGTATGTCTCAGTCCTAGGAGCAGGGGTGGCCACAGGGGTCCGCATACTGCCCCCACCCCAAGCACCAGCTCCGCAGCTCCCATTGGCCAGGAACTGCAGCCAATGGAGCTGTGGGGGTGGCGGCTACAGGAGCGGGCAGTGCATAGAGTCCTCTGGTCGTACCTCCACCTAGGAGCTGGACATGCCAGCCGCTTCTGGGAGCCACCTGAGGTAAACGTCGCCTGGCCAGAGCCTGCACCCCCTCCTACACCCTAACTCCCTCCCAGAGCCTGCATCCCACGCCCTCTGCCCCATCCCTGAGCCCCCTCCCACACCCAAACTCCCTCCCAGAGCTCACACCCCCTTCCCCAGTCCTGTGCCCCCTCCTGTACCCAAACTCCCTCCCAGAATCCACAGCCTCTCCCACACACCAACCCCTTGTCCCAGCCTTGAGCCCCCTTCTGCACCTCAAAACCCTCCTCCCCGGCCCCACCTGACAGCCCACACCCCTAGGAGGAGCCCACACCCCCTCCCACAACCCAATCACCTGCCCCAGCCCTGAGCCCCCTCCTGCACTCTGAACCCCGTGGCCCACCCCAGAGCCCCCTTGCCCCATCCCAGAGCCCCCTCCTGTACTCCAAACCCTTCATCCCTGGCCCCACCCCAGAGCCCTCACCCCCTCCCACACCCCAACTCCCTGCCACAGCCTGGAGCCCCCTCCCACACCCCGAACCCCTCATTTCTGGCCCGACCCTAGAGCTCACACCCCAAGCCAGAGCCCCACCCCCTCCTGCACTCCAACCCCTTGACTCAGCCTGGTGAAAGTGAGTGAGGGTGGGGAAAAGTGAGTGACCAAAGAAGAGGGGATGGAGTGAGCAGGGGCGGGACCTTGTTGCAGGGGCACGGCATGGGGAAGGGCAAGTGAGTTTGGTTTTGTGCAATTAGAAAGTTCACACCAGTTGAGATTTACTTTCCCTTATAAACCAAAGCATTCAAATATCATGGTGGTGAGGCCTGATAAATGCCTTCAAGAAGGGGGTCACTCAAATACTTCATGTGTAGTCTGTTGCCAGAGGACAAATTTTTGTCTGAACTGGAGGTGATTTGGCCAAGTTGTTTTTGCAATATGGGACTTAGAAATGAATAGATGTAATCATAATTTACAAATTCTTCTAATGCTCCTTTTTGCCACATCTTATCTCAAAAGTGGCTTGTCCTAGAAACTTCAAATGAGATTTATTTGAAAGATCTTGGCAAGCTCTAAGGCAGGGAAAGGCATATTTGGAAATTTATTCACAGGTGTACTGGGAACGTCAGAATGGCCCACTGGGTTCCAGTGGACGACAGAGAGTGCCAAATGACTGATGAAAAACTAAGTTTACATTTTTTTAAAATCAGTCTCTAGAGCATTTCACTGTAGAGCTTATAAACTGATTGCTAGAGATTTTTGCTGCTGTAACTTGCGGGGAAAAAAATGAAAATAAAAAAAGGCAACCAGTCTCTCATCATCCTCATCAGCTTCACTGCAAGCTGAGACTCTCCAAGCTACCAGCAGACACAGCACATAACTCAATTACCTGCTCCTCAGATATTTCTCTTCTCTCCATACTCCATTTACCAGAAACATCAGTGGAATCTTTATTCCCAATGACTGCCCTCAGATATCTGGTCTTGGCTTTGGTGGTTGTGACAGCAATGCTCCCAAGACAATCTTCAATACTCTTTCCACAGTATGACAGCTACTAGGGCTCCCCTAACTACCCACCACTCCATTATCCAGCTTAGAGAAATGAAGTCCCACTATGAGCAGGATGACATTTTCAGGTGCTGAAAAGACTCCAGGAAATGTACTCTTCTTGTGTCATACTCGGGGAGGGGTGGGGAAGAGGAAGATGATTGGAGGATGAAGAACAGAGATTGGAGGTAGCTTTCCCCCACTTCCATTCCCCAGGATCTGATGTACCAGGCCTAGTCTAGGAAGATTAATACAAAGATTAATCCAGCAGCAGCCTTGTCTCAAGCAGGTCCCCACAGAGGCAGCAGTGAATGAATACAGTTATACTTCTCCAGGGGCAGAATTTTCAATAGCCTTTCTTTGATCTCAGTGAGGATGAGTGCCGAAAGAGACGTCAGAAGGCTCAAGAAATAAACTGAAGACTCACAGGATTAATTGCTTTTGAGATCACCTTTCCAAATGTATTTTCTTCTTAGTGTCCATGCAAGCCTAGAGAGCTTTAGGATTTATTATGTACTTCCATGTGTGTAAGTGAATAGTGGGAAGGTGGCAGCCTCTGGCAGCAATGCAGCAATTGAATGCAACACAAGTAGCTAGACTCCAACTTCCCCTTGTTTTGGGGACTACTGCAGCCTTAAAATGCTCTCTTCTGCCTGTATCCATTTCTTTCTCCCCCTTGTGCCTACTCTCTATAATTGTTCTCTCCCTCCCCTGACTTCTGGCTCATCCCTCCATTTCCAGAATTTTCCCCTTTCCTCCTCATTTCTCTCTTTTTCTTCCACCTCTTCACTCTCCTGCACTTTCACTCCAGCTGCCCACATAACAAAGTAGGCCCGTATGTAACACAAAGACTGTTCAGGTACCAGTGTCTTGAGGCTGGCCTTGTCTCCCAATGTTGCCCCTGTTAGCATAGGTTCCCAGCCACCATGGGTTCAGCTAACGTCAGACAGGTTTCTCAGTGCAACTTCCACAGACAGCAACCAGTCAGGCTGTCTCCAGCTGCCCATGCAAAGGATGAACATGTGATCATTCACTTTCTTTTGACAGGCCTCCTCGAGCCTCCCTCTGAGTCGATGCACCTCTGTTTAGCCTCTGGCTGAAATCTAGAAGGAAAGCACGGTAGATATAGAATGCTCCTCAGACTTGGTATAGCTGGTTTGCTATTCTAGCAAGAAGTGCCATGATAACACCCAAGAAGGGCCTAAGATGCAAAGTTCAGCAGATTCTTTTCCAACTCTCCACAACGAATTTAGGTCTAGTGGTTTGGATCAGCCCATTTCAATTTTTTTTAAAGGGGGTGGGGGGAGCATACAGTTTGGCTCAGGATCCAGATTTCACCAGAGTTTAGAGGGGTTCAGATCCAACAATATGGTTCAGGTCCCTCTCTCTAAACTTAACTGCTTAATTCAATTTGAGTCCTGAAATGGGCTGAATATTCTGACCTTTCTTTGTTTGAAATGAGATGTAGTCTCATGAGACAGAACATCCAATAGTCACTAATCCATGGTCAGTGCTGAGAACAAACTTTTTGAACTTATTTCTAATCAATTAATATTTTTCAATAAAACGACTCACTGGTATTTTATTATGTATCATTATCATGTTTCCTCTGCATGCATTACTCTCCTATTATAAAGTACATGGTGCAGAACTCCCAAACAGCTCATGAGAGGATTTTCTGATAACAGAAAGAGACAGGACACATCTCATAAATACAGAGTCTACACACCCACACACAGAGTATGAATCCAACTCTTTGTATATCACTTGTCTTCTTAGACTGTAGCCTCTTCAGAGCAGGGATTGTGTCTTTTATATACATATATACACACACACACAATTTGTACAGCACCTAGCACAAAGGAGACCTGTTCTTGTCTGGGACCTCTGGATGCTACTGTAATATTTATATTTAATACTATTTGGTACTCTGAGAAACACGGGAGTCAATTGTTAAAGACTTGTTCACTTATTTGCAGCCTGATTCACCACTGGTTTACTCCGGTTTAATGCTGGTGTAAGTTATTTCTGATCAGTGGAGTTACACTGAAGTAGGACTGGAGTAACGCAGTACTGAATCAAGTCCATAATCTGTAATTTATGTGATTTAATACACAGGACTACATACATCACAGAAAACTCATATTTTTATTTTCAATAAATCTTCCTTTCATAGCTCAGTTTCAGATAGCCGGTTTTCACTCTTCTGTTTTATAGCCAAATTCTGCCCTCAATATATGCATGGAACTCATCTTGACTTTTGTGGGGCATGCATGTATGTATCTAAGGGCAGAATCTAGCTTTTAGTGGTTATGTGCGGAAATTATCTTCTTAGTTCATCTCTGTGCTAACACTGTAACTCGCAAGGAGAGAAATCCTACTGTATGCACTGGGTACACCAATACAAAGTAAGGCTACCACATGATAATTTTCTGTTTACATGTCTTGCATAATTTCACTAGACCACATCTCACATTAAACCTTTTATTTGTGATGACAAGTGTGGTATGGAACTCAAAAGCTTTTGGCCTATGGGGAGGTTTATAGGTGGAAAAAAAATCCTTTTCTAACTATATGCTAATTAGTATATAAAATCATGTAATATGTTTTTCATGACATATGAAAGATTAGTATATCTCTCTCTGGCACTAAAAATTCAGGATGGGATCAGGATGGCTTCACAGCTCATGGCTCATCCAAGGTACAAATTACTGACTTTAATATGAGGCCAGATCCACAGGGCGGTATAAATGCAAATACACTGATTTGCTTTTACTGAGGATCTGGCCCATATGCTCTTCCTATTTGTATCTAAAACAGACCCTGATATAACACAATGCTGCATGTACTACGGTAGCCACAGATTATGTGAAACTGTTCAAATTCAGCAAGGACCTGCCTCAACTATTCACATAAAATTCACCCATGCCAAACATTTTCAATAACAGCCACTGATTTTAGGTGTCCAACTTGAGGCACCTTGTGCTTGACATCCAGAAGTACTGAGCACCCACAACTCCAACAAAACTCAATGGGAGCTGCAGGTGCTCACTACCTCTGGAGATCAGGTCTAATGTGTCTTGAGTTACACATCTAAAATATTGGGCACCACAAATTAGTGGCTGATTTCAAAAAATGGGGCTAGGTTTTAGAATGAAAATATTCAGTTAACTTAAAAATCACCCCACTACAATAAAAATAATTACTTTTCATTCTGGGGCACATCTCCTACCCTGTTTCTGGCTCAGCTACTGTTCTCCTGAGTTTTCCAGACCAATTTTATAAACCCAGGAGGTTTTGTTAAATTCCTGAACTTTTGGGTAACTATTGAACTGATCCAAAACTTCAAATCTTTTGAGGTCTGACCATCACAAGCAATAGTCTATTTATTTGAATTGATTTTGTTGTTTCTACATACAGTTAGATCCAAATCAATTGTGGCTATATCTCCACTGGAACAAGATAAACAAGATGTTGAATTGATTCAAAACTACAGCTGCATATGAAAGGCCCTCAATTGCCCTCAATTCATGGGTAAATCTGCCAGTGGTATCAAAAGAAATCTCATGGGTAGCTCAAGGGTAGTATTTTGTCCCAAGGATAAGCCATACTTTTCTGGGATTGATGAGAAATACAAATGCAATATTTTGGGGGTGTGAGAGAGATATTACTGAGGATCTGCTTTTTGCAATACTTCTGGTAAGTTCTTGCAGGTTGAATTCTATGAAGTTATCTCTTTTAGGCACCATTCCTGAATGATTTGATTCCCTGAACCCATGCAGAGTCTGAAGGAAGTCATGTAAAGCTCACTGAAAGTCAGGGCCTTGGACACAAAAAGGAAAGAGAAACAAAAGCAGGACAGCGAATCCCCATCAAGCATTAGAGAATGAATTTGGAATCACAAGGGCGTGTATGTATGTGTGTGCGCGAGAGAATATATCTCTAACTGGATGAAATGATTTTGTACTTCAAATCACAAAGAATTCATTAAACTGTGCAAGCGTTGTGAAATTTCTTACGAAAACTGGGACCTTCTTATTATAAACTTGCAATTGTCCGTGGGTAACCAAACATTCATTTGAATTCCTGAAAGACTGAATCTTTTAAAGAGAACAAGATGGGCCCATATTAAAACTTTTAATGACTTTAGTTTAGGGAGAAAAAAAAAAGGTGGAACTTTACAGCCAGCTGGCTCCATATCGAAAGCCAGGCTGCACAGCTTGAACTTAAAGCTATCTTAACATAATGAATAAGTGCCAATAATTAGCATATGTAGTGTGAACAGGTTTGCTGGCACAAGCAAGTGAAAAACTCCAAGGTAAAGTTATTATTAGGGAGTAATTAGCTCTGTGAAGTAAATGAGTGAAACAATAGCTGCCAGCACTGACAATATGGCTAACATCTGACTATGTGGAAGATAACATTGTAAAGTATTGCTCCCTGAGCTAGAATCTGTTAATAACCATATGTTAGTGTAATTAATGCAGAGTCTTTCTGACCTGTTGTCACATAAGAACAATACTTTCTTGGAAACATTCAAACAGGCAGCCCTACACTCATGGATGGCAAAAAAAAATATTCAGAAAGTTGCTAAAAACACTCTTTCTTCTGCATTTTTTTTAAAAAGTAGCAAAAATCAGTAACTGGGAAAAAATTAGGACATTCATAAGGTTTGAGCAAACTGCTTTTATGGTTGATGACAAGGATGCTATATCCCGGGTCAGGTGCAAGTGAACTGACAAAAACCAGAGCCCTAATCTGAATTCCTCTAAATTTAGGGGTGTTTGAAAGCCATACTCAGATCCAATTTTTGTAATTTGACCATGTCTGTATAATGGCTTAAACCTGGATCCAAACACCCTTGAATTTTAGAGTGTTCAAAATTGAGATCAGGTTCTGAATATTTTGGCTCGATTTCATCTCTAAATTGAATAAATCCCTCCAGGTGTCTGACATTCATCAGACATTCTGCCAATGTCTTAATATGTTATTAGATAGAGAGGGTCTCTATTTGTCCCTACACATAAGTCATTTTCACCTCTAGCTGATACATTTTGATGATTCTGAAGTGGAAAGCTAGGGATAGCTTCTCAAGGAGAAGGCACTGAAATTGTGCTCAGAAGTTTTATATTTTCATAATAAATGGCAATATTCCCCCCCCCCCCTTCATTTTAACAGCTGAACAAAGGTTTCAAAGAGGTTTGGTAAATGTAGTTTTCTCAACAAACCTAGACATAGATGATTACAATGTTTTAACATCGTTATGCATAGAATAACCCTAAAGAATATGCTGTAATACAAAGCACCCTCTTTCTGAAGCTCTTTGTTATGAAGTCCTCTCTAATTTAATTTGACTGAATCCCCAGTCCAACTGAATGTCTCATATGCACCTCATTAGACCATGCATGCTCATTAGCTCATGACAACAGTTTTATAGAGAGGGTAAATTGTGGTCACACATTTCAAAAGAATATCCTGTTTTTTCTAAAGAAAAAGTTTGACAACTCTAAGATCCTAGCTATATTTAATCTTGATAAAAAAAAATATCCCCAATTTAATGGAAGCTTGTTAGTACTATCCTTTTTTTTCTTTTTAGTGGGGCAGTTAAAAAAAAAAGGAAGGTTTTTAATGCTTCACAGGCTACAATGGCCAAGCAAAGGAACACTGTATGTTCAAGATCTCACACATTCATCTTCTTACTAAACATCTGTTTAAGGCTTGTATGATCTACCTGTCAGCACTAGTGATCCATAAAGTGTTTGAACCTCCTGTCACAAACTTCAGTGCTGGTTTGATCAGAGGCTTTGTGCACACTAATCACCCCCTTTATCTTTTCTAATGTTGGGAGAAAAAAAAAAACTCAGCAAGGCCGTCTTCCGAACCTGACTGTAATTAATCTTTACATGGGGGGAACCTGCCTGGTTTGAAAAAGCAAGATCTGATGGGCTGCTGCTCTATTTTTGTAAGGGCCTCATTTCCCCTACCAGGCATCTTTACACTTAAGTGGTGCCCTTTACAAAACACCTTACCTATATCCCAGTGACAGTGAAACAACCTTCAAGATCATCTTCTGAATTAAACCACTGGTAACAACTCTGCTTAAGAAAAGAGACCAATGAAAAGGATTCCTTAGAAACTCGTTGAAATGATTCTGTCTAACTGCCTGGGGGGAAGGTACCAGAATGAGAACCAGTCCACTTTTCATGTCCCTTATAAGCATCTTTCTTCACTAATAATCCCACTGCTACATTTCTTTTGTTCAGTTGCACACAACCGTACTGAAAACTACAGGGGCTCCCTGGAGGGAATAGATAACATCAGGTGGGGTTTTTTTGGTTGTTAACTATTTGAAGTAACATTTTATTGCAACCACTGTTTGCTTTGCTTTCTATGGCTTAAGAGAAATTAATGCCTGCAATGATATAGGGCCTGATCCAAAGCCCACTAGCGTCAATAGGAATCTTTCCATCGACTTCAGTGGATCAAGCCCACAGTGCAGAATGGGACCAATATTTTAAATGTAATGGCCCTTCCCAGAATACAATCCCTTTCGCTCCCTAGCTACTGACTCCATGCACTGGTAACAATTCAAAGACAACTGTGGGACAGTAAATAAAGAGCAAACAGAAGAGTATATAGCACTGTGAACATGGTTCAGACTCATCATCTTACACTGATATAGTAACTATCATTGTAAAGAGTGCCAAAAAGTTTTTTAAATGACACACGTACAGAAACCTTCTGTCACCTCTCTAAGACAGAGAGCTCCTTGGTGAGGGTGTGAACCATACTGCTTAACAGAAGAGAGGAAAAGGCAACACATTTTTTTAAGACAGTGGGGAGCTTTTTAAAAAAGGTTCAATAGGATCTTTAATATCTACACAGAGGACAGAAGACTTAGTTTTTCATGCAAAAGACCCTCACCTGGTAAATAGCATGGTTCTCACTTTACCTGCACTGGAAGGGTACAAGGTTGGATTTCATAGCTGCTCCAAGGAATTAGGGAAGTCCATTTAAATCCAAACCTGGTGTTCAGACTGCTAAATCACTCTCTCCATTACATTTCTTGTTTGTGTATTGTGGTAAAGCCGATAGGCCCCAATCAGGATCAAAGGCAGCTGCAGCCCACAAGAACTTACAAAACAATTTAAGGCAACATGACCCAGGTGAGTGAGACAAACAGTAGGATCATAAAATATCAGGGTTAGAAGGGATCTCAGGAGGTCATCTAGTCCAACCCCCTGCTCAAAGCAGGACCAATCCCCATACAGATTTTTGCCCCAAATCACCCCCTCAAGGATTGAACTCACAACTCTGGGTTTAGTAGGCCAATGCTCAAACCACTGAGCTATCCCTCCAGAGAGGGTAAAAGTAATAAATTCATGACTCCAACTAGACTTCACTGGTTTGCTGATTCCTTGCAGGTGTCACAACAGAGGTGGGTCTAAAGGGAAGATTTGAAGACGACGACAACTCAGACTAGCTCTAGCATGGCACTTTTTGCATGGATGGATAGCACGGGAAAACGCACATAAATGGTTATGGGAGAAGTGGACAAACAAAGGGTCTAGGCTTGTAGAACAGAGAGATAGGAAATGATGTGCTGAGAATTGAGGGACAGGTCTGAGAAGGCCCAGGAAGGAAAGGACAAAAATTCTATGTAGTAGAAAACAGGAAGCCAATATATGGACTGAATGAGGGGGATGATATGGATACAAGGATGGGTGATGGAATGATCTGAACAGTGTTTGGTAAGTTCTGGAGAGGAGCAATGTAGGTGTCAGAGAGCAGCAAAGAAGAGGTTTTATTAGGCAAGCCATGAGATGATAAGGAACTGGTCAAGGGTTTTAGCTGTGTGGAGAGAAAGAGGAAAAAAGGAATTTAGAAATGTTAAAGGGAAAAAAGTATAAGGATTTGGACACAGCCTGGATGTGGTAGGGTGAGAGCAAGGGAGGAGCCAATGATAATTCTGCAGGATATGAGCCTGAATAACAGGGAGGAAGATGGTGTTGTCAACAGTGATAAAGATTGGAGGGAGTGGAGAGGCTTTTGGAAGAAAGATAAGAAGTTCAGCTGAGGTTGGTGTATCTGGCTAAGATTGAGGCTGCTTCAATCTTAGCCAAAGATTAAGGCAGACAAATCACAGCTAATTGGTCATCTTTCTTACTTGATGATCACAGAGCAACACATTGTTGAAAGTCTCATTGTAGGGTGCCAAAGTGTCTTATGGTGCATCTAAATTTCACAAGGAAGACCTTATGTCAATAGCCAGATAAACTTTATAAGGTCAAATATTGCTTTGATCACACAGCGAGGACAGGATTAAACTGGTATTTTATCCAGTACACAATCCCATTTGGATTAAACCTAAATCTCATTGAGTAATTAAGGATCCAGAGGGTCTGAGAATCTGCAGAGTATGTAATATTCTGTAAACAATATCTTGGGATACAGACAGGATTAAACATTAATTTAATTACATTTAAAAAGAATCTTAATCTTCCTATATGTCTCAAGAAAGAAAGGGAAGTAATGTAAAATAGTTCAAATCTGGATTACAATGAAATGGAACAAAAGCAACATTCATTCACTTAAATTTGGCCACCAGCACCCCTTCACAAGGGGGATTTTGGTTGCAGAGGTATGGAATAGAAGGCCAACTGGATTCTACAGGAGCAGTGCTGCCAAGGTAGGGATCAATACTCCACAGGATTCACTGGATTGTGAAGTTATAGCCCCTTGCCCCTTCTGCAGCCCCCATATTCTCCATTGTGAATGGAAGTAAACTGTACAAGGGACAGGCTGGTATCATGTTTAAGAAAGATGTGAACTAATAAAATGGTTTTGTTCTACCATTACAAAAATAGTATCAGAAGAGAAAGTGAAATGGATGAGGCTTGAAAATTCTGCCCTAGCCATGAGATCTATGCAAGTAAAATAGATAGAGAAAATACCTGAATATTCTAGGGGGTAAGTTGCATCACAAATGATTCACTGGATCAAATATTTAGTACCCAAACTCTAGCCCAGTACAAACAAATTCTATTATGCTGATGGCACACTATCTTGGCAGCAGTGGTGATCGCAATAGTGTGGACACATCTCCAAAGTAGTGTGAAAGGTTAGATTAGCTTACCCAAACCTAACTGGGCTGGGAGCTTTGTTGGGATCAGGGTTTCCTGGGCCCAGCTAGAAAAGAAACAGACTCTCACCCAGTATTTCTACTGAACCCCAGAAGTCCTATTCTCCTGCAACAGAATATGAGGAATGCCCAATAAAGTCAACTCATGTACTGAGATGGCATAACTGGACTCCAGAAATGCAGAGGTGCATGATGAAAATAACTCAACAAACTTTAAACAACCCTACAAACAATTTGGGGTAAAAGTCTAGATCACTCACTTTATTTGAATTCATTTTCCCATCCCTAAGGCCCAAGCTGACACCTACTGAAGTCAATGGATTTTTTTTCTTTATGTTTTCTTCAGTGGTTACTGCCTCAGGACCCCGGTGTCTAGGATTCCACAATTGTGATGCTCCAAGGGGTTGGTGCCTCAATCATCGTTCCCTTTCTGAACCAGGTAGTTTTAATATAATGTATTTTAAATGGTACTATTTTGATGTTTTATCACGTTCATTCTCCTAAATTAATGAAAATATAATGTCATCAAGTAAGGAACACATGCAGCATAAACTTTGTGCCATGTACTTTGCCTGAGATACTCCTGGAAGTATTTTAGCTAGACTTGCAAAGCTAGAGCATGGAGATAGATTTGCCCTACCTCGATGGGCACACTTATTCACATTTTCATAGGCGATTGGGATAACTGTAGCAAATCCTGAGCAGGGGGGAAAAAGATGGAGCCCTCTACACACTACCCCATAAATCAAACACTATGACAGGATTAAGAGTGTGATAATTTTATGACCAATAACATTTGTTCTTAGGTAAAATGAGAATAAAATCTCATAATTCATGGGGTGATGGGATCATTGCAGAAGTCGGGGAGA
The DNA here is from genome assembly GCF_020497125.1 of Mauremys mutica. Lineage (NCBI taxonomy): Eukaryota > Metazoa > Chordata > Testudines > Geoemydidae > Mauremys > Mauremys mutica. Next base: position 120,574,300 of record NC_059072.1, on the reverse strand, counting down.
ATCCCCCCTTTCACCTGCAAAGTACATAATTGAATAAATGCCCATCTACATTATTTTTCCCACACACACACCTTCTAAAGCATCAGGTACTGGCCATCATTGAAGGCAGAATATCGGCCTTGCTGAAGCAATCATCTGATCCCATATGGCAAATATTGTGTTCTACCTGTACAAGAAACACATGAAACAGATATAGAGACTGAAGAGTAAAAAGTATGGCACCACTGTCAAATACTGTGTCAGTCTCAATAACCATTCCATACAGCTGGAATAGGATTATTCATTTTTTAAATTTTATTATTTTATTTATTTATTGCCTTTCAACAGCTTAACTTCAAATAGGTGCTTAATTAACTCAGAGTGGCAGTCTCAATGTTTAGCCTGAAGCAGACTGACAAAAAAAATATCTACATATTGCATTTGCAGATTTAGAGCATCAGGCATGAGAAGGAGCTGTTAATTGCACAATGGAGAGAATTCTTATCTCTCTCTCTCTCTCACACACACAAACACACACACACACACAGAGATAGAAGTCCCAACACAGTGAAGTTTCTCTTTCACGGAAAACTTTGTGCATGTGTAAACAGCTCAAGGGACAGAAAATGAGGGTGGGGAAGGTGAATCCCAGTTTACTGTTTCCACTAAACAGAATTCTAGCTGATATGGAAGAACTTCCAGTGAAACACAGAGCTTTTTCTTAATGATTTTCTTAGAGAACGGTATTAAAAAAAAAAAAAAGAGGGGCAGAAAGGGAGATAAGGAAGCCAAAGCTAGAAAACTCTCTTTTTTGAAAAACCAGACACCTTTTTGTTTAATTTAGGATTAGTAGGATTATCAAATTTTAAACAGTAAACCAAGACATCTTAATATTGTCATTAGAGGGAAGAAGGGTTTGACAGCTGGTGAAGGGAAGCTTGGGAACGAATCACAAGGGAGGGGGCAACAACATGTGAAAATTTGGAACATCCAAACTCTAGTACCTGCCACCATAGCTGGGCCTCCAGCAGTTCACTTTGGTTCTTGGGAGTCTATGATGGGGTTGCGGACTACCAGGAGAGCAAGTGGTTTGCTAGCTAGTCAATTATATTGAATCTAGGAGACAATCAGCCTGTGTATCTCCTCAAAACAGGGACATTCATGGAAAGCAGGAATACACAGTCATCCTTAACACTGGATGGTGCTTTTTGGTAAGTGCAAAAATCATTTTTGTAAGCTTTACTCAAAGCCCTGGTAATATAACAACTCACCTCCCTTTTTATTTTATTACATAAAAAGATATCACACTGTGACTGTTTTAATCAGCAAATAAACAAAGTGCCCAGCACCTGTCCTGGCTTTTATTATCACACAATAATCCTACTTTATTTTCTATCCTAAAACATCAGCAGCTATCCCGTAGGTGACCATGTGTTTGTGCCACCCCTACTGTTGCCTGTGCGGTTTCATTATTAACAAACTATTAAATGAAAAACAGAAGAAGAAAGGGGGCAGGGGGAGAGGCAGGCCTGAGGCACAGCCACTTGTGTTTTTAAGAAGAACAAGCACCAAGCTTACATAACCAGAGCATTAAGTTTTTCATGAAAGCAGGTAAGTATCCAGAACTGAATAGAAACAGCCTCAATGAATGAGCCCCTCTGAGTTGGAGCAGATCAATCTAGATGAACAACATGGGCGGGCTTCCCACTGACATTCAGTACAGCTTAACACAGCCAGAACTGAATAAAAGCTTAACAGTGGTCAAGGTGAGGAGAGGGTAGGGGGATAATGAATTAAATGTGGCTTGCCATGAGATTATTTCAGACTTTTTTTTCATGGAGTCAAGGGGACACTCAAGATGAAACAAGTGCATACATTAAAAAGTCCCTAACCTGCTTTACAATAATAATAAAACACAGATTACTATTAGACCAAGAATATGTAACTATAGGGCCAATTCCTACTTTCACTTAAACTGGTGTGAATCAAGAACAGAATTTGGCCACTTATCTATTTTTCATCACTTAAGGTGGTTGTTTACTTTTTACTCAGCTTAGACAGATAGGGTCAAATTTTCTGCAGATGGAACTCTAGTTACTTCAACGGAGTTATGCCAGTGGAGATTTTGATCCTTGAACTAGATGGGGTCAGATTCATCATCAATTTATTGTTTGCTTCTTTTCTTAGTTTTCCTACCCTAGCACAATTATTTTGTGGTTTGGTTTCTAACATGGTAAAGGGGGACGTTTAAGTTAATGTGCAATAATCAAAATATATAAAATCACAGAAGGCCTGATTCTCCACCGCTTTGCATCTTGTATCATCATTTATACCTGTGAAAGCATATTCAAAGTGCTACTAAATCAGAGGAGTAGAATTTCACACTCATTTTGCATAGGCATAAACAATCACACCAGATGTAAGGCAGCTGAGAATCAGTAATTTTGGGTTGGGGAATGGAGAAAAGCAAAGTTTGTGTGTGCACATGGGATGACATTTGAATTGTAAGATTCACTATAGGGTTTTGGCATCTCTTTCCCACTGCTTAATGGAAAGAAAGGAAATTCATGTAGTGCCTCTGAGATATGTAAAACACAAATAACTGAGCATTGTGGGAAATCTATATTGCTGAAGCTTTCTGAAATAATCTGAATGAAGACAAATCAAGAGTTCAAGAAAGTGTCCTTCACGTAGGCATTTCAGTTTCCTTCTGAAGGAATAAGAACCTTAGAGATAAGGACCAAACTTCCTCCTCTAATCTTTATTTCTAGAAAAAGGGATTGCGCAAATAGGCTCAACATCTTAAGGCCCACTTTTCCCCGGGACAGGATAGAATTAGATCTGAGTAGGTTTATCTCAATCAAACTAGGATAGTTGTTTAAAAAAATCCATATTTTAACCAGCAAAGTTTAATCCCTTCTTTTCCTGCGAAAACTCAGATAAATTTGATTTTGCGCCTCTCACTGTCTCCGTTTTCCAGGTATTATGTCACTGCACATTAGACTGTGTCAACACACTGTGACTTTGCCACCCCAATGCAAAACCTTGCAAAACATGGAGCCTGCAGATAATTTCAGAGGGCTTTTTTTTTTTTAAATATAACTAGGTATTTATCCTTCCATGTTTTTGACATTTCCCCTGACTGATAGTCCCAAGATGAAGAAAATCAGTCTTTCAAATGCAAAGCCTTCTTAAAGCGCACAGTTGAGAAGCTCATTTCTGGGCAGGTGGGTTTCATGTGTCTCATGAAGCATCCCTAGCTTGCCATATCCAAGAGTAGTGATGACAGGCTTCCAACGGAGCTTCCCTCATCTCCCTCGACTTTGGTGGAAAGAAGGCTCATTGCAAGATGATATGGGGCATTCCTGAGGGAACAGGGACATGATGTAAGGAAGAAAAATGGGTGAAAAGCATCTCAGAGAATTCTCCTAATCTTCTCTTTAAAAACCTGCTCACGAACTGAGTTTGCATGATGTTACAATATGGCTGCATTTAAAACAACTTTTTCTTTCTTTAAGTTTTTTTTTTTTGTATTTATTTGTGCTTCGATTAGGTTCCTTAAAAAGTATATGGATTTCACATGAGGAAGGAGTTGTGGGGAGCATATTAAATTGCTGAATTCTTCTGGCCTGATTATTCCTTGTCCTGCTCCTTGTTTAATAATTAACCCTAGTGCAAAGTGGATGTAAAATGATGCCATTGTGATCTGGTAACAGTGCACACTAGTTTGAGGAAATGGAGAATTGGGCCCTAGGCATCCTAAAAACACATGTATTTGGCACAGAAAATCCAGTAAAAAAATCTGATTATTTGTATCATATAGTGTCTGTCTATGGCTGTGCCCACACTAGACTTTTTTTTCCCTTAACATTTCCCACAAATGCTGTCACTGTTGCAAGGCTAGATGATATGGTGGTTAAAATGTCAGTGACCAGTCTCCCATCGCTGCTACCACCACTCAACTTGAACCAGGGGGTTGTTTTGAAGGAAAAAATGCATAGCACAGGCACAGCCTTAAGACACTGACATTGCAGCTGGCATTAGGAAAATCTGGCAGGTGACCAAATCAATTGGAGAGCTGTAAGCAGAAATGGAATGGCCATCACTGAAAAGACACAACTTTCAGACTGAAAACTCTTCCCTACATTAGTTCACTGGGTACCTACTTGCCCTGGTTGTGACACAACTGGTGCAAGCTGCACCAGTGCAATGTGTTCACAGTGCAGCATGTCCACATGCAGCACCTCTGCAAGTGTTGCAGAGTCTGTGGATTGTTGCACCTCTATCCCACTACATCTGGCAGAGTTCCCTGGATATGCATCACATCTATGATGTCCATTGTACATTTGCACCTGGTCATATTTTGGGTTTTTTCCAATGGATACTTTGCATGAGGAGTAGTGCATGAGATGTATAGACTATTCCACAAGTCACCAACTTTACCACAAGATGCTGCTAGATCAGGCTACCCATGCTCTACTAAAATGCTGCCACCTTTCTGCCTTTCTCCTCCAGCTTTCTTAAAATCAAAAGGGACAATCAGATGACACTGGTGACTAGGAAGACCCCATTTTAAACAAAAACTAAACCAAGAAGATTAAAAGCTATGTAATTTAGTGACAAGATGTGCAGATTCTAACCTACTCATGTCCACTGTCTAGAGAGTCCAAAGATGCCTGCCAACTGAATCACAATCCCCTAAAGAACATCTGTTCTTCCAAAGGTGACATTTCAGTACCAGAAAATTTAGTTTGCTGGCACTGAGCCACTCCCAGCAACAGTAAGTCAGTGGTGGGTATTATCAACAGGACTATCTGGAATACATGATGAAGTGGATAGCAAAATACTTGCCTTGCTTATTAAGTAGTGGACTGTCCCCTGCTTTCTGGACTGTTTTCCTAATTTGTAGAGAGGTTTCTGCTTCATTTCCCTCTCTAGTAAGTACACAATTGCCACAAAGATTGGCCAGATCCCCCTGAGATAGTTCTCTCAGCAATCTGACAATGGTATTTGTGGAGAAAGCAACCAACAATATTGATAAAGTGAATTATTTCTGTAGGAGCACTTTGCCCTTTTTCAATGTGCTCTCAGGGCTCTACCCGGGTTCTGAAGGAGTGCAGTACCAGAAAGCTTAGAGGGAATCAAATATAGAGGGAAAGGGAGAGAAAGAAACAAAACACACAGAGAAAAAGAGAGACAGAGACTACAGCAGTGAAGGCAAAGAGATTGAGGGTAGTTGGGCACCTACAGATTACATGTGCAATTCATATAAAGGCAATGGCATTTTTATTACAAAGAAGAGTTTGATTAAAGTCTCAAGGGATCAACCACAGAGGAAGCCCTTGCCTTGCTGCCTTAGCTGTGTGAAAGAAACACCTGTTATGCACAACAACAACAAAAGAAAAACAAACAATAGGTATAGAAAAGGGGCCATGGTTCAAACAATAGGAACTGGAGAGGCAAAGCTCTCTCTAAATGAGGGGCTAGAATCGTATCAAATCAACGGCTGAGGAAAACCACAATTCGTTATACTTGAGGGGAAACATCAGAGATTATATGATGGCAATAAATACAATATAAATATCTGTGCTTGTTAAAAGTATGAATTTCCTAGGCACCAGAAAGGACAGGAATCTCCTAAGATATCCCTAAGTGGCAGAACAAACTTACTGGAGTCTAGCTTCAGGGAAAAAGATCATTTGTTTTAAAAAGAATACAATGGACAATTTTTTCTCCCATGGGAACCTTTGCAAGAGTTTGTGCTGAAAGCATACTGAGTCCAAATGAGCATCACAAAAGACATGCAGAAGGCAAGCTTCTGAGTCCAACAAATCATGACATCTACACGTGTGGCTCATGCATTATATGTAGTGTGATGGTTTTTCCTCATTCTTCTCTTTGAATATAGGTTTCAATATTATTACTGTAGGATATAGCGTTTTATTTTATGTCAGTAGACTACCTATAGCATGAATCTTTCTGATGTTCTGATTCTACTCAACAGACATAAATCAAAGCTACCTTAACAAAAAAGATAAAGGTAAACAGGTTTAAGTAAGGTTGTGCACCTTGACGGGAGGTCTCATCTAAAAAGAAAACTTATGACTCAGGAAACTGGACTCTTGAAAAATTCCCCAAGAAATATGTCTTCAATGCCAATTCATTGAAGATCTTTGATCAGAGGAGAATGAAACAAATAGGGTGCACTTCTCAACTGTACACATGAGGGACTATTTGGCATCCATACCTTTGCATTCTGCTCTGAAGACAAAGAACACATGGACCGATCAAATAATCAATAAGTTAACCCTGAGAGCAAAAGACCCTTCCTGTTAGTAACATTAAGTTCTGTTGCAAAATAGGCATGTTATTGAAGTGTAGAACCATCAAAAATTAGGGAGACGGGAGGAAGAGAGAATCAGAAATTTTCCCCATCAAAATTTGAAATTGTAATAAAAAAATCAAATTTGACAAAAATTGAATCTATACTATTTGACCATCTCTTTCTTTCAGTCCATGAAAAAAGAAACCTGCTTCCATCACTAGTAAACATCATGGCTGGCACAACATCTTGAAGTGAACTAAGGAGTCTATCTGTTTGCCAATATTTCAACTGAACAGGAATGCTCAGATTAGCTGGAGAACTCATAAAGCTGAAGAATTCACAGTTGACATCAGCTGTAACTTGGTATCAATGACTTTTAGGCCCTAATTTAGGAAGCAGCCATATTCCAAGCATATCCTTAAGTCCCACTGAAGCACGTACCTAAAATTAAGCATGTCATTTTAACATGCTTTTTCAAACCAGAGTCTTATAAATATATATGTACTATTATCCAGATAATGACTTGATTATTTTAAGGTAAGGCAAATATGTATACTCAGATACATAAGGTATATGTGTGTTTAATTACTGCAGCCACTTAACCGTATGTTTATTTGTGCCCAAAAGACAAGTTTCACTTAAGGCAACTAGAAAAAATCCTTAGTACATAAGTGTTAAGTGCACCTAGACCCTGAAACTCAGCACATGCAATGTGGAGGGGGATTGAGTACAACTCACTACTGCATAAAAAGGAAATTGGAGTCTATATGCAGAGTAAAAGATAAAGTAGTATGCCAGGCAACATATAGTTTAAAGCGTTAAATAGTCTGATGCTATCTGCAGCTGTCAACAGCGTGGAGAAAGTTACTACTTGAATTAACGATTTGTGGATTAGAATCCTAGAGAGTCTACCTTTATTTCTGACATTGGTTAAAACACAGAGGTATCATAAACTAGAAGGAAAGGGTTAATCAATAAATTAGCTGTGGTTATACCTAATAGGTGAATTTCAGAAGAAATTAGAAAAGGAGTAGTAAACCTATTCAGAGTGAATATTATCCTAAGGGGAGTTGGTACAGACCCTTAAATTTAGGTTATCTAACACTCTCCATTATAAAGATTCTTGGGTTCATTTTTTGAGGAACTGTAATACATCCACTGTATGCAGCAGCCCATGAAATTCAGCAGAGAGAAAATCCCTGGGCTAGAGAAATGCCTTTTCTTTGTCCTTTTCAGGTTCAGCTGAATTATAAACTGTTAAAAGGTATCATTTCCCTTTTCTTGCTTGTTCTCCAAAGGAAAATGCTGTTCTGGGAATCGTTGGGAGCTGCCAGAACAGCTGTAGCAGGGTGGGGAAGGGAATCTAGTCTCCCGCTCTGCACACATACATAACCCTACCTCAGCGTCCTCTCCTTCCAAGGGGCTCCACATGGGCCAGGAGCGTCCCACATCTTGGTGGGAACAAAGAGAGGGGAAAAGGGGGCAGGACTAGGTTCTCTCTAACCACTTACTGGACCTACCACACAGTGCCAGCATCCCATTTTCTGCTCTGAGATAAAAGCCTTCTCCTTCTAGCAGTTAACATAGTTAGTCCAGTAGCTCAAGTGACAGTACTGTGCTGAAAGTTCAGGTTTGTTACAGCTGTACATAATTTGATTTTAGCTTTGTTCCCCCAATCCCTCCCTCCAAAAAAAAAATAATTACAGTATAAAAAAGATATTAAAATAACATTATTTAGGTTGCAAAATCAAGCACTTTTAAATTAGGAAATGTCACACTGAAAGTTGCCTGTGCAATCTTAATTTGGCCCCACTGCATGTATGCGTTATGATTCAGTTTTTAATTACATGACTATATACTATTCTTTTTGGAGGACCCCGGCCTCATTAGCATACAGGATGGACATAAAGGGGGGCCAAATTAAAGTTGCCCAGGCAAGCTAAATTCTAGCATTTCCTAACTTTTAAGTGCTTGATATGCAACTTAAAATTATTTTAATGTCATTTATATATCATAGCTTGATTAAAAATTTAATTTTTGTTCAGGTTGACTTTGAATTGACATTTTATAAGAAAGTAATTTTTAAATGATTGAATTTCCATCTTCAGAGATAATTTTGATAGATGTTATTGAAAGTTATTACTATTATTGACATAAGCTTTATTGACCTACAAAGCATCCAATTCCAGACAAAAGCTGTCTTGCCAGAATAGAGTTAAGTACATTTTGTAATAATACTTTGATTACTATGTATTACATATATTGAATTCGATTTTTTTTGATAAACTTTGAACATTGCAAGTTAAATTTACCCCAATCAATTCTTGTTATTACGTATTATAACAGTCTTTATTTTATTTTCTGTTACTTTATTATGTTTATTGTTGAATTTTATTTTAATTAAATTAAACTTGTAAGCACAGGAATATCAGTCTACTTATTTAGTACACACAACACAGATTTCTAACTAAGCTGAGGTTATGTCTACACTATACACCTTTTAGTGACTCAGCTGTGCCACTAAAAAGTGCGCAGTGTAGCCACGATTTGTCGGCAGGAAAGAGCTCTTCCGCCGACAAAAAAATTCCACCCCCAACAAGCGACGATAGCTTTGTCGGCAGGAGAGCTCTCCCACTGACAAAGAGCTGTTCACACTTTTCATCGGTAAAACGTTTGTCATTCATAGGGGGAGGTGTTTTTTCATACTCCTGAATGACAAAAGTTTTACCTAGAAAAGTCCAGTGTAGACAAAGCCTTAGAAAAACATCTGGAATGGTAAATTACAATTATTTACCCATTGAGGTGTGCATGCACATGTGTATCTCACACTGAAGTTGAATTCTGCCTTTGTGGCATGAATCTGCACTAAACAATGTAAAAATAAAATAAACTAGAAGCAGACTAGCAAGATATTTCATTCCATAATTTGTTCTCCAGCTCATCCCTTGATTTCTGGACAGAGATCACAGCTTCCATCCATCTCTTCAATTTCAAAGTCAGAACTAACACAAACTGTCCTGTCTGGTCACTATCACCCAAGCCATTAAACCACTGTATTTGTTGTTGTTATAAATAACATGTTGAAGGAATTCCTCTATTGCTTTAAGTTAGCTCAGTGGTTTGCATTGGCCTGCTAAACCCAGGGTTGTGAGTTCAACCCTTGAGGGGGCCATTTAGGAATCTGGGGCAAAAATCTGTCTGGGGATTGGCCCTGCTTTGAGCAGGGGGTTGGACTAGATGACCTTCTGAGGTCCCTTCCAACCCTGATATTCTATGATTCTAAGTTACGCTGGGCAATCCAGCAACAATGTGCTGATACACCACTAGCAAGAGAACACCAGAGATAAAGTAGTGTCCATCAGACTCCCTGCAGCCTATATCCCTACCACCTTAGTAGTGATCACATCATGTCTCAAATTACAAAGGATTGGGCACAGTCAATCTTTGAATGAGAGATGTCTAAGGAGGCTTTAGGGTGACACAGACAGTGAGACTGATGATTCAGTAGGTGTTACCATACCCTTCCCTATGAGTCATTACTGATTCACAGCACCAGAGTGTTTAGGGTAAAGTGCTGGGAGCTGTCAAAATGAAGTCATGACCATTTAACATTGTTGAAAAGCCCATGAGTCACCAGCTGAGGGTTAGACGACACAGAGCTTACAGTGGTGGTGACTGTCTACTAGTGTTCCCAATCTTTCCCCTCAAACTCTTGACATGGTATGAATGTGTGTAATTTTGTTGGCAGGGAAGGGGAGAATGGGTTTTTAACCACTTTTATTGTGTTGGATGATGAAACATTTGTTAAGCAGCTCCATTTTAAAAATAGAATAAATATTTAAAATTAGATACCTGGTGGAGTTTGCAAAAAAAAGCTCAGCTTTGGTGGCTTGCTCCCACTGAAGTCAAGCAGGACCCCCCGTTGCCTTCAGTGGGAAGTCAGGCCAAAGCAGAGGGATTTTGAAACTCCCATCCACAATATTTTTCACCATTCTCCCTTGTAAATCATTGTTGTCATGTGGCAATCAATAGCTGCCATGCTGTATCCCAGAAATGGCTTCAATTCATTGACTGACACAGTGGTTCCTAAATGAGCATAATTGACCAAATTATATTCTAAATTAATGCAATATCCTCCTTCAAAACCCTCCATAAAACTCTCCCCTTTTACTGTGAGGCCTACGAAAACCTTGACAACAGGTAAGTTGTTGGTGTGCTGAGATCACTGCCTATCAGGCTGACAGTATTGTCTTATTGTTCTCCCTTTCTCTGGCTGTAACTATTGTCTCGTCTTATACTCTGTACATTCTCCAGGGCAGAGACGGTCTTTTTGTTCTGTATTTGTACAATGTCTAGCACAATGGGATTCCGGTCCCCAATGGGGACTCCTAGGTGCTACAAGAAATACAAATTGGTAAATAACAACATTAATAATAATAATGCCATGCTGTCCCAGAATATCGCATTTAGTCACTCAATACTATTGCATGGGGTGGAAATCATGACAGGATTTGGCTCATAGTTTTGTGACACTATTTGGGATTATTTGGGATGGAAGGTGCTATATAAACTGTAAGTATCATCAAGCATCGCTTGGCCTACAAGGGTGAAATTCCACAATTTGAAGAAATCACTGTAGAGATCTGTGGTTATGAATTTTCAAATTTAGGCTGCTTAGAGAGGTAAGACCCAACAACAAATGCTCTCAAATTATGTAGCTAGCTGAGTCATCTTACAACTTGTGACCCTTATAATGATGTTCTCTTTTTCAGAATCTATGCGATGCCACACACTGATTTGTCTGTTAAATTGAATCTTTGCCTCTAGATAGAAAGATGGATAGATATAAAGTTTATTTTGAAATATCTTCTAGTGCCTCCGAGTCTGACTGATGTGAGATGTTATTTTGAACATGCCAAAGCATCTGAACGGCTCCAGTCTTTTCTTTTCTGTGTGCATTCCTTGATAAGTGGCAAAGCTTCCCACTTATCAGTCACTCAAAGTGACTGTGGCTGTCAGTTGTGTACAAAGCGCAATCAGTTTGGAAGCAGAGACACCAGCATTTTTCTTCTCAGCTTGAAGCAAACACATTTTGACTGCTAGTCATTCAATTTTAAAGCATCTTCAATTAGGGGCGGAAGAAGATATAAAGAAAACACATCCTAAACACCTCCGCCAGCCAGCAGTAAAAATTTTATTATCTCCCGACTTACCTTATTGCAGACGCTGCCGCCGCCTTTTTTGGCTGCACAACAAAACTGCTCATGACTACGCATTCACCATACGGGTGAGATTGGGATCCTGAAGTGTACTAAAGTTCTTGTTCCTATGAGAGTTCAGTGGGCAACACCACTTTCTTTCTCCCTCTTGTACCTTTGCTCCTTGCAGTGCATTCACATACACAGACACACACTGATTGTAACCAAAAACATTAGAAATTTGTCACATTCTCTGTAGCCAATGATGAAACCAGTTACAAAAGCCAATGGAATACTGAGTAGGAATGGGAAAAGGAAAGGGAGGCCAGGCAGACAATAGCAGCTGGGGAAAGAGGCCCTGGCAGGGAGATAGCTTAGTAATGTGGAAGGCAGGGATGCTGGAAGCAGGGGTACTGGGGATGGCAGCCGAAGAGGATGTGGCACGATCGAGACAAACGACGAAATTGGAGATAGAATCTGGAAGAGAAGCTAGAAAGACGGGGCGCTGAAAACAGAAGACCTGGTTGGCAACCTCAGTTGAAAGACCCAGGACTGAGGCCTTTTTTCATAGTTTTGGCAGCTCTGGTGATTGTACTGTGAGTCTCATGGTATTCAGTGTTTTTCTTATAGCCATAGGTTCTGGAACCATGATTTTTATTTTTATTTTGGTTTGTTTTTTTTAAAGTAAGCTTCTAACCCTCATGGTTGTGGGGAAAAGCTGGAAACTGTGATACTTAAAGCCTCCAACATCAGAAGGCAAAAAAAAAAGGAGTTAATTCTTTAAAATGCCATGATTTTAAAGCCAATCCCATGAGTTTTTGGGACCTGCTTCTTGATTCTTGAATGCTTAGGTTGGGAATATTGGAAAAAGCACCAATTCAGCAGTTAGGGTCAGCAGTGGGGCAGCTACATGAAGTGTAGACAAAACAAGCCAGGGTTTGTACTGACTGACCTAATCATGATTTAACCCTAAAACCTCAACTAGTTCAACTGAACCCCAGCTTTCCTTTGAATATGCTTAGAGTCAGCACCAGTACAGCTACACTGATTGCTGAAGTTTGGCTATAGCCTGAGTGTAGACAAGCCTGACAGTGAACTACTCTCTCGCTTCTAGAAGTGATCTCTGTGGCTTTGACTGATGGAAGGTTGCTCTGTGAATACACAGAGGATTGCCCATTTGGCATCTTTCACTAGCACTGAATTAACTTTTACAATAATGGAGGAGCTGCAGACCCAGAGATTGTCTATGGGAAATGCATCACTCTCTTCAGCAACGCACACGTTACTTGATGTACATGTGATGACATAAGGAAAAGATTAATTCACTCAGAGCCTAGACTCTGACTTCTAGCTTAGATTTTTTTTCACTCCTCCCTTTCCACATCTTGACCCTTTCCTTCTCTCTCTCTTTCTCTTTTTAAATAATTGAGGTTCCCAAGGGTTTTTCTGCAAGTCCTATTATGATAACTGAGAGGACATCAGCTGCAGAGCCTCTGTGAGAAACAATTGAATAGCTGCTTTGCCAGTAACCTCAGTTGTTTGGGAAAAGGTTGCAAAGTCATGGGAAAGGCTGCAATGCGACTTCTTCATGGGCCTGTCTCAGTGAATCCAGTAGGCCCATGTTTACAAGATGCAGGAAAACAGCTGCTCATGACACATGTTGAATCTGGACACAAGATCCCCAGTCTATGAGCCCATTGGGTTTGACCGCAATTTCAGCTAGCAGAGAGACCTGGACTCTTGAAAGCATATTTGCAATGGAGAAAAACAAAACAAAAACAAATTGGCTCAATGGACTGAACCAGCTCTGAAAGCACTTTGCAGAATAGGGAGGAAGAAAGGTGGGAACAAACCTCCCACTTATATCAATGACAACCTTTCCATTGTCTTCAATGGGAGCTGAATCAGGCCCTTAGTTTGATGTCTTGGTTGACGAGGGCAACATTCTGTCCCTACTTCTCCCTAATATGTGTGGCGGTCCCCTAAATACAGAGGAATTAGCATCATTCCAGTTTACAGGGGGTGGCAAGCTGCAAAGAGGTCATGGGACTGTGGAGCACTGCTCTGAGGTCACTCTTTCCTCAGGAATTCAGAAATGGAGTCCTGGGGCAGGGATAGCATACGACCAGACTGAAACACTTTTACCCCTTAAAAATTCCCTGTGCAAAGCAGAGTTGTAACCACATTAAAAAAAAAAAGAAGTTGAGAGTGGCTAAGAGCAAAACTTCACCAGTCCTGAGGCTGCCCCGAAGCAGGCATCAACAGGATAATAAAGAGCCGAGAGGAGACATCACCATCATCCCCAGCAGTGGCTGCACCTATGGCACAAAGCCTCTTTGCTCACAGGATTTATCCCTTGTGGTACACTGCTGATGTTTGCCTTCCAACTGAGCACAGACTCTGAGGAAGGCTGAGCTGTGCCAGCAGTAAAATTTAAAGTGCAAGTTTGTTGGGACATTTCCTTACATTGCCACGTAAATTTACAGTGCTACATACAGTTTCTGTTCCATAACAAGCAACAACTGCCTCCAAACTCCCTATATTTTATTTGAAACATTAAAGCAAACTAATCAAAATCTCATTGTTTTACTTAAAAGAAATACAAAGAGAGAATTGTTACATACAAACAGTATGAAATATTAGGGCGAAAGATCATTCCGTAAACTCTGGATAACAGATGCTTGCTCACCTGAGCAGGAAAACAAACAAAATACCCAAATGCCAACAAACAAAAATTACTCACCCAAATTAACATCTGTGTGGCAAATCATGATACATAAAGCATTCTGAAATCAGTTTGCTTTTATATACTTATGTAAAGCTAGAATCAGTCCATTGTCTTTTCTTGTTTGGACTGTTTTAATGACAACTCTGTGACATTTCTAACCTATGTATTTTCAAAATTCTGTGTGGCAGAGAAAGCTAAAACACCCCTAAACTCCCTCCATTCTCCCTGCAAAAAAATTATAGCTAGATTTTTTTTAATAGGGCTGGCCAGAAATCAGATATCCATCCTGCCGGAAATTCCAAGTGCTCAAGATTTTGAAACCTCAGACCTCAGAATTTCCCCATGAATGGGAATATTTTGATTCGGGTTCATACCAGTATTGCTGCCTCCTGTCCCAGATCTCCCTGTCTGCCAATGCTGCTCCTGGGGGTGGGGGAAGTTGAAATCCCTTGACTAATGACAGGAGGAGAGGAACCCCTGGGCTGATGATGGGAGGACAGCCAGGAAGCTGGGTGTGTGTGGATCCTCAGGAATCCTGGATAGCCCCTCAGGCTGTCTTCTGGGGGGATAGGGGGAGAGTATGGGAAACTTCAGCTCCCAAGCTCACTGCCAGGCAAGCTGCCAATGACCAGGATTCCCAGAAGCCTTGGGAGCCCTGGCTCCATGACAGCCCACCAGCTGGTGCCAGTAGGTGTTCTGTGGCTGCATGGAGGAGCTGGTGGAGGTGAGGATGAGTTTCTCCCTAGCATGGCTGTGAAGGACAAGGGCAGAATCTAGCCCAATATTTGAAGGTCCAACAGAGCAGTACTCCTCTGCTTGCTCTTGCAGCTACAGTCAGCTAAGGAATGTTCTGAAAAACAAGCTGGCATTATCAGGGCTGCTCATGCAAAATGAAAGAGTTACAAAAAAATAGTAGCAGATCCACTGGAAGAGCAGGTCCAGGGAGAGCAGGGCAGGATGAACTGAATACTTGGGCAAATGGAAATCAGTAAGAAAAATACCTTTTCATTTTCATGTCTCCAAAATGGCATTAAAACACATGGAGAATAAATATTACAAATTAGTTCTAGTGCACCCTGCAAAGCAGATAAAAATGATTATATCCATTTCTCCAAAGCATAAATTGCAGTACAGGTGGCCTTCAACTGTGGTCATACACAGAGTCCTGGCCTTAGTCTACACACAAAGTTGCACTAGTTTAACATTAAACTTTAATTTAAACCCTGCCAACTCATATATGCAGACAAACCCGTAGCCCTGCTCTAATGAACATTGCCTCTCTGTGTAACCAGAGGGGATGTGTATTTTCAGTTGGATACCCATGCGACTGATACACTCTTCTGTGCGCAAGTGGTTATCACATCTTTCTTCTGCATCAGAGAAGTGGATACTTTAATTGAACTGTAGTTACACTCAGCATTTCCCGTCCTCCAAAGAGGCAATATACCTTGTAATCTATCCCTGCTTGTGTCTGCAAGTTTTGGTGTTTGTTTGGTAGGTGTAATGGGAGAGGGAAATGTTTCCAACTTAGCGCACTCAGAGAAAGGAGTCATAAATCAGCAGGTCAGTCAGGTTTTTTTTTTAACCTTAAGGTATTATGTTTTCAATACAATATTTCACTAGATTTTTTTGTGTGTGTAATAATTTATCTGGAATTACTACAACTCTAATAAGTTTAGAGAAATTTGGCTCAAGTAAAATGAATCCTTTGTCATAAATAGTTTGGGTTCATTGCTGCAGCCTAATCATTCAATTGTACGTAAGTCAAATAGCAATCCCAACTTCGTAGGAACATTTCCATGTCAATAAATCTAAGGCAGTTTGTTTAAAAACTCTGGCCCTGTGAGACAGAAGCATGATAGACTAGTTAGGGCAGGGTCAAAAAGCCTGAACCCACAGCCTCTGTGCACATTTGACTTTCATGTCACAATTTTATTCCACCAGCCTTAACTTGTCATGAAACTCACTGACCATTCTGAGTAATCCATGCAGTAGATTGACCAGGCCACTGTCTTCATTTCCTTATAATGAATAAGCTACATTTTCCCTCTGGAATTGTTATTTCTCTATGCCACCAACTGTTTGTTTATTCCATGGAAAGAAAATATTTATTTTTATTAGTAGTAGAATTTATATATTTTTTAAAACTTTATACCTGACCCGGCTGTTTCCACTGACTTCACTGGGAGTTGAATGGGGCCATGTTACTAGGGGTTAGAGTGACAGTTCTTTAGATTGGCAGAAGCCAAGGAACCATCTCTAGAGGAATGAGATGTCTCCATGTCTCTTCAAACCTTGATCTCTGTGATGTAGCTGCCTAAAGAAGGATGCCAGCTCAGATAGTGTTTTGTGTGAAGTAGGCACCCAGGGTAAATTCGTGCCTTCATTGACTTCAATTGGATCACGATTTCATCCATATCCCTAGACAATGGGTTGAGACAGGCCACCAACTCATTTCCTAAGCCAGCAACGAGTATCAGATAAGTAGTGAGTTGACTTTCATTTACTACTGACTTTGGTCAGGGTTCAAGGGATGAAAGGCTCTATATCTCATTATCAATCTGTATTTTCCAGTACCCCAGAGAAGACCTATTTCATTTTTACACTCTACACTTAAAAGAAACAGGGTCAGATAATTATTATTATTTGCAATTTACTCACTGTTTATAAAAACAACTTCCCCTCTCACTCTGGGCTCATAAATAGAAACTTAAAACTAAAATTTGGTTCCTCGCTCTCTCTCTCATCACTTGTTATGGTAGGGTTTCTTGTATTGTTTTTCAGCCTTTTGTTAAAGATGCAACAATAAAGATTAAAAAAAAACAACTCTCCACCAACACAAAGAATTGCATGCACTTTACAAAGAGATGGCATAAAGAAAAAACTATATAGGTCCAAGTTGGGCCTACCAATCTCAAGACTGTAACAAAGATTAGTGTCATTATAAATTGTCTTATATGAGAAGTCTAGTACTTTGCCTGCCACAGTTTATGAAAGGACTAAAGTGATAGGGCCAGTTATTCAGCTAATGTAAAGCAGTGTAGCTCCACTGACTGTAGTGGAGTTATGCTGTTGTAAACCAGCTGAGGATCTGGCCCATAATTTTCTGCAACTGAGATTGAGGGATTACAGAAAAGTCTGGGCAGAGAAATCCTGATGCTGTTGAACAAACAGAACACTATAGCATCTATTTACCACAGTGATTTGAGATGCTTTATAAATTATTACATATCTAGCTACTCAGAGATTGTGCCATGGTTATAAACCCAAGTAAACTTCAGATATTTCTTTATAAACAAGAGACTAAAACCTCAATTTATTATTCAAGCAAAAGTCTGGGCTCAAGCTGATTTGTATTATTAAAAAACAGGAGTATGTGCAAGCTCAACACACAAGAAAAATTAAAAAAAAGAAATACAATAAGTAGTGTAAAGAGATATGTTTTTAATACTACAACAAAAAGGAAGCTGAGCTGGGTCTTGATCTAAACCCCACTGAGGGAACTGTTCCCACTGAGGGAACTAAGCATAGTGTCAGGAAGCAATGGTATCACCCCTATGAGTACTGCCTTTGCTCCTCAATTCAAACAGCCTGGGAGTTTGAATGGTTTGTTTATAAGACTCCAGGCCCTCCCTTCTCCCTTGTGCAAACCCTTATTTAAAACTCCTTTTCACTGCCAAGTGGAGATGTCATTCTTCTGACAGGAAGATTTACAAATATATATTCCATTCCCACTTTAAATTTGCATCCAATTCAGGTTAAAACCAGTCCAAGGGTTTGTCATGGTATAGGAGAGATGATGTCTTGTTAGAACGTGTTAGCTACTGCATTCTAACTAACATGTTCTAAAATTCTAGAATAGACAAGGCAATGTAGACTTTAACACATGCCAGTGGATTGAGTTGAAGTGTAAAGTGGTAGAGTCTAGCAAACACAATCTAACACCACACCTTTAGGCCAAGTCCAGAAACCCCTCTGATACCCACAGCCACAATAGCATGCCGTAAGAGAAGGAATTACAAATTCCACATCTGCCCTTTTATTACCATATCCTCCAATCACAGCTTTTCCCAGCTGTCCACTTTTCTCACCTGACATACCCAATACCAGCAAAAACGCCATCCTACTTCCCTCATAAAATTTATAATACAAAAACAGTCCCAAACATTTTGGCTTCATGTAAATACAGAATTTAGAGCCATGGAATATTGTACTGTATTTTATATGGTCAGCAACAGCATTCAGAAATAGGAAAGCAACTGGCCTCCTCAGAATGTCTCCTCAAAGAAGGCAGTCAGGCTCCCACCTCTCTCTGTCCATACATCCCCAAAAATAAAGGTGAGAAGGAGAAACAAAGAACCGTGGAACTAAAGAAACAAACCTGACCAAAATGTTCAATCTTCCAAAACAGTGCAGGATTGATTTCAGTTTTAGATCAAAGATGACCAATGCCAGTGGTAGAGTTTGCTTTATATAAAGCAGTCGGCCCTTCCCTATTTGCCTCCCAACTTTTCAAAAGGAAGGTAAACTCAGTTTCCTTCTATTGTACTTCACGACTAGATTGCAATACCTAACTATCCCAGTCTAAATTTTCTTCTCCATTCAACTCCACTATAGACAACAGATTTACACTAGTTTCACTAAGAGCATGATTTAAACTTTAATTCACAAGAAAACCCACCATAATGTTAAATGATTTTTTTCTGGGTTCAGGTTGATATGTGACATCTTGAAATGATCGTGTGATGGAGCATAGCAATGCACTTATTAGGGGCCAAAGTATCCTCTGACTTACACACCATGCTACCTTATTGATTTTAGTGTGGCTGCCAATGGCTCATCTAAGAACTGCACACAGCCCTTATCTTACACACATTTTTAACCAGTGCAAATCAGCTCATGCCACACAAAACCAGTTGCTATGCAATGCTGTGCAATGCTATGCAATTGCTATTAAAGATGGACCCGAGGCATGAAGATTGGATCTGGATCTAAACTTTCCTCAAAGTTCAAGGCTTTTTGGATCTAGGAGGCTGAATCATCTGATTATAAAAATCAGATCCAGCCACAAATGTCCAGTCCCAAAGTTTCTTCACATGTTGGGGTTTTTGGATCCATCTCTAGTAGCAAGTACAATCAATGATTTTAGGAACTAGGTGATGTGCACTGGAACATCAGAGAGCAGGAACAAACTTTTTGCTTTTTAAATACAACATGCTATTGACTCTCAGAGCATAAAACGTATACTACCATAGGAAGGAAGATGAAGAAACAAATAAGAAGCAATATCAGGTGAAAATGAAATATAATTACATCCATAACATTCTTGTACAAGAGTTAGCAATCTTCTTCACTGACAGAGCACGCACACAGCCACTTGTGACCTCACCTCCTCAGCTGCTCTCCAGAATCCTTTCACTGGCTCCTGCTTCAAATGAGTCCCTTCTAGAATTATTAAATGCTTTAGACTGTTCTCCTGATACCTAAGGGGAACTTGGCTGCAAAAGACTGGGCAAAACTGTTTCAGCAGAAGACTCAAGATAGAATTGGAGGAGATCTGTAACTCCCCACCCAACAATTGTAAGAGATACTACAGACACTTCTGTGGGGCATGCACTGCAGGTTGAGAGCCACTGTTCCAAGGTCTGATCCTGCAAACCCTTACTCATGTGAATGGCACTCTGAAATCAAGTTAATCACAAGTGTAAAGGTTTGCAGAATCCCACCCTTAGTGCTTAACGGCAAGTAACGTTCTTATCCATTTTCTTAAAATACAATACCAGCATCTTTCTGTACAGATTCTTACAAAGACTCTAGCTGTACTGAAGGGGGTTGGAAGAAAGAAGGGAAACGTGAAAATTAAGAATTATAGGTAGGGTGACAATCTCTGACCTGGATCTGCTGCTGAAGAAGGTTAATTTTGTGTTGCTGCTGCAGGAGCTGCTGCTGTTGTCTTGCAATCTGTGGAGAAATTGCAAATGTAAAATTTGTACCATCACTCCTGGAATTGTTACATAGGAATTTCCCACATTTCTTAGTTCTTGACACCACTCTGTTAAGCTAGTGACTTTGTGGTATGTGGGTGGCAGCAGCTGGATGTGCCACAGAGGCTGGAGGCTCACATTTGTGCATCATGGTAGTGGCAGTTCATGAAAAAGTGAACCTCGGGTACAACACTGTCAGAACTGATGGGAGAGGGGGGATAGACTGATACATGAGTCCCTTCTCATTAGCCAATTTATAGAATCGTATTGCCCACTGGTCTTAAAGAATACTGCTTGTCTGCCCCTTTCTGTTGATGGAAGAGCACTTGGGAGAAGACATCAAATAGGAGGAAGAGGAAAAAGGAGCAAAGAAGAGAATACACAGTACTTCTATAGCATCTACTATTCAAGGATTTCCAAGAACTTTACAAATATGAAATGCAGGAGGAAGGCATTATCTACATTTTATTGATAGGGAAACAGAGGCAGAAAGAGATTGGTACTTGATTTTGGGCAATTCACTTAACCACTAAGTGCTTCAATGTGCAGAAAAGCCACGGACAGAAACCAGGGGCCAGATCCTCAGCTGGTGTAAGTCAGCATAACTCCACTGTGTCTTCAGTGTACGTGTGCCAGTTTATACCTGTTCAAGATCTGACCCCAAGTCTCCTGATTCGAAGTCTTGTGTATTTATCAAAAGACCATCCTTCCCCCTCAACTGAGTAAGGTGATTGTGGGACAGATCCCATTTACAATTGATGAGAAGGTACAAAAAGAGTTCTGACTCAAAGATTACGTCTACACTGCAGGCACGGGTGTGATTTGCAGCATATGCAGGTGTTACCCATGCTAGCTCTATTCTACCTAGCTTGCTAAAATTAGAAATGTGTACACTGCAGTGCAAGCTTCAGCGCCAGCTGCACAAACAAGCATGTACCAAAGGAGGTCAGATGGGCTTGTACAGATGGGCTGAACTTGCACTGCCACATCCTCACTTCTATATTTATCAGGTTAGCTAAATAACAGCTAATGGAGCTATACAAGCTGCAAATCACACCCCTGGCTGCAGTGTAGACAGATCTACAGAGCTGAGGAGGAATAAGCCGCTAAATTTAAAAAGCATCTTTTTGTTTAAATTCTACAAGAGTTTTGTTTCAGTCACCAGAACAGCTCATTCTTGTGAATTGCTAACAGAGCATTGCAAGCATTGTTGGGGGAATTCTTCCCCTGATGTAAGTCTCAACATTTATGGGAATAAAACCTACTTATTGAGGGGAGAACTGATTAGCTTCTCTCTCCATATAAAGTTTTAATTTCCTTTATTAAACTAGTAGCATATGAAACTCCTATCTGTAGCTGATTTGATAGCCTGGGGAAAGAAAAAAGTTCTCCGTGTTTAGGGAGGCTCACTGTTAATGATTAAATAGATACTTTAGTTTATATTTTTTATAAAAATCAGTTTGTACATAATGCATGACTACAAGGATTTCTAACTTGCAGGGCTGTTTTATTGCTCTTTTTTTGCATTCTCACTCTATTCTCCTTTTCTCTTTTGGACTATTCGGTGGTATTAAAACAATAGCAACCTCTACAGGTAAGGGTACAGGTCCTGATGGATGTCTCACCACAAAGATCTTGCCAGTGATGCCTCTCCATCTATGGCTATATACTAGCAACAATGTGAAAGCGCTTCTCTAATTTAATGGATGATTCATTTCTCCTGCTGTCCCTTAAAGAATTTCTTCTTCTGTTGGGGTTTTATGTTCAAGAGATGGAAATTCGACAGAACAGCTCAGCCACAATATGCAGCATTAAGGAAGAGATTTTAACTCTCCAAGCACCAGTAAAAACAAAGACATAGCTCCCACAGCAACCACAATTCCTCTTGTGCATAATGCAGTGTTTTCTATTGTATGTTGTCAACTGGTATGCTTTATTATATACATACAATGTGATGGAGTTACCATAGTGGTGGCAATAATGAATGAATTTCCAGACTTTTGTGAGTTTCAAATAAGTCATACAGGTGTTTTCGTTAATTTACTCTTATTTTTAAAAAAAAAGAAAGAACTGTAATTGATCAGACATTCAAATAAATGCACTGTTTTCCCATGTTTACAGGAAATACATTCAAGAAATAACATATGGAATGTCTAACCCATCAAATAAATTCAAATCTGTTTACTTCAAGATGCAGAATTCTAGAGCTAGACACACACCCAAGACAGTGTATCTGGATAACAGCACTCAGCACACACTTATGGCACAATTTAAGCCAGGTTTCTGTTTGTCCTCAATTTTTGTCTACACAAAGCTGGGCAGACACATACATGTGCCGTCACTTTTGTGAAAATTTGTACTTAGAAAAAGTATTGGGAAAAGAGATGGTTTTGCATGCAAATTCTAACATATGCATATATGGATAAGTGTGAATACATATTTGTGCCTGCAAAGGGTAAATGCGTGTATTTGTGAGGGCTGAAAATCAGTCTCTTAAATGGGGAAGAAAAGTATTACACTGGTTCACTGGTTTATATTTTATATATTCCTCATTCATTTTTTTTCAAACTTCACAAACTGCACTTTCTGGTGGCACTGCACTATCTAAAGGCCACATTTTGCTCTGTTATGCACAACCAACCTCATTGACTTCAAGTGACCATTGGCACAGGCATATTCTGCAGGGCTGAATTTGTGTTTTTATTTGCACTCCTAAAACAAAACAATATTTTGAGTTTGTCTCCCCAAATAGTGGGATAATTATTTGAAAAGTAGAAAACCCACCATTTTTTAACACTACGAAAAATAAAATAATGCTTCGATATATTTTTGCCCAATGTTCCACACCCCAAAACAAAAGAAAAAATTAATTCTGGGCTAAGAACAATCTTGAGAAATTTCAGCCCTCAAAGATAAGCTATTGGAAAGTTAAACATCAATGAATAGGAGTTTAGAATGAGATTCGCTATAATAATCACTCACCTGTTCCTGTTGCTGCTTAGCCAGCTCCATTTGCTGGCGTTGTTTCTCAATTTGTGATGCAGCCAGTTTCTTCTGTTCATCATGAGCTGCCAGCAGCTGCTCACGCAAACTGGTCAGTTGATTGATCATACCCATAAGCTGCCTTTCTTTCTCAGCTAGGCTTTCTGGAGTCCCTGGGCATTACAGAGTGACAAAAGGTAAAGGAAAGAGAGAGAAATGAGAGCTGGGTAATTTTTAAATGGCAGTCTCAGTATAAACAGAATTTCAGTACAGTATATGCAAAATCACAACACATATTGCAATGCATTGCTCTGGAACAACTAGGGACATACTCTTCACAGAAAAATGAGACAGGGAGGATGATTAAGGCACCATTCAATTCCCTGCTCTACCACTATTTTCATGTGTAACTGAGGAAGTCACTTATTTATTCTCTCTGTGCCTCAGTTACCCATCTGTAAAACTGGGATTAATAATAATTCCTTTCCCTGCTCGCCCCGCTTTTCTTTCAGTAGCCTGTTTAGTAGAGTGGATAGAAACATGGAGAAACAGTTTTGTGAAAACTTTCAAAGTTGCTTACATTTCACAGGGTTCACAACCAACTGTTTTGAAAATGTTTCTGTCAAAACTGGATATCCACATTTTCTGTTTCCAG
The DNA here is from genome assembly GCF_020497125.1 of Mauremys mutica. Lineage (NCBI taxonomy): Eukaryota > Metazoa > Chordata > Testudines > Geoemydidae > Mauremys > Mauremys mutica. The sequence continues at coordinate 120,550,449 of NC_059072.1, read as the reverse complement.
AAAACCCGCTCCCCTGTGAGGTAGGTATTATCATCCCCATTGTACAATTGGGCATGCTGAAGAACAGAAATCTTATGCACATTAGATTTTCTCCTTTTTCTCTTTAGTATCCCAGGGCAGGCCAGCTGCCAGCATTCTAGCTGCCATGTCGCCCAGCTCTGCTCTGATCAGGGTTAGATAATACAGTGGTTAAATGCCAATAGCTGCTACCAGGGTTGCTACCACTGATGAGAATTTTTTAAAGTCTAGTGTAGAGTAGAAATAGCTAAGAGGTTGTGCCACGTCCCATCATTAACCCAACTTGCTCGCTATGTTATTTTACAAACACCAGATTTCTATTATCTACAAGTGCACTAGAAATATATTCTGCTCATGCTTTCCCAGAAATAGGCACCGATTACCACCATCCCAATTTTTTTTCTCCACAGCAGGTTTCTTTCCACCCAGAAAGGAATGAGAGGGGATCTGGGGACAGTGTAGTAAGAACCCCACAAATCGGAGAGAAATCAAAATGTATTAATCAAAAACTATGTACAACAATGGCACCTTTGCCATGAATTGAAAAGATGATCAATTAAATAATAAAATATACTCACAGATAATCTACCAGCACCCACCAACACAACACAACCCTGGCAAAGGTCCCCTCCCTTACAGAAATCAGAGCCCATGAAGTTCTTTCCCAAAACACTTGAGGAAATGGATAAGCCTTCTGTCTAGATATCTCCTCTTAAAATAGTCTGCTTTTGGGACAGCCCTGCCACACAAACCCCTCTCAAATATGAGAAGTGTTCTGCTGCCAATGTCACCAACGCTCTCCAATTCAACAAAAGAAAAACTGGCGACTACACTAACCATGCTCATAGCCAACTATCCGTCAGACATGAAAAGAGCTACGGGTAATAGCTCATTTAGTCCACCCCCCCCCCCCCGCCAGTGCAGGAATCTTCCCTACAATATATTTACCAGCACTTTCTGGATTGGATTTCACAGATTCATAGATTGTTTAGCTCAGAAGGGACCTTGTGATCCTCTTGCCTGAGCTCCTGTATAGCACAGGCCAAAGAATTTCCTCAAAATAAGTCACAGAAGAAAAACATCCAATCTTGATTTAAAAAATATTTCAGTGATGGAGAATCCACCATGACCCTCTTGGTAAATTGTTCCAATGGTTAATTACTCTCACTGTTAAAAAATTACACATTACTTCCAGTCTGGATTTGTCTAGCTTCAACTTCCAGCCATTAGATCGTGTTATACCTGTCTCTGCTGGATTGAAGAGCCTGTTATTAAACACTTGTTCCCCATGTAGGTATTAATAAGTAATCAAGTCACCCCTTAACTTTCTCTTTGTTAAACTAAATAGATTGAGCTCCTTGAATCTGTCACTACAAGGCATGTTTTCTAATCCTTTAATCATTCTTGTGGCTCTTCTCTGAACTCTCTCAAGTTTATCAACATCCTTTTTGCATTGTGGTCACCAGAACTGGACACGGTATTCCTCTCTTAAATGGTGAGTCATCTACTGCTTCCTTTGAAAGATGATTCCAAAATCTAATACGTGTCACCATTAGAGATATTTTTGTGATATTTAGCTTAATTTAAATTCATTTATTTTCATCCCAGCAACACTCTCAGCAACACTCCTTCATTCCACTTTAACCAATTCCAAATATTTTAAGTACTTGTAGACAGTTACATGTATCTGGGAAAATACATAGGGTCAGACTTTTGGTATAAAAGTAATAACACTTGATTGAACTTCCTACTAAAACCCCATAATAAAAGAGAGACCTATGGGAAAATATTCTCACTATTGATCAGAGAATATTTACTAACATTATCAAAAGATCCATGGGGGTATGCTGCAAACTTGAGAGATGCAATGAAACAGAAACTATAGAACTTTTTTAAAGTTCTGTTTAAACTTGTGAGAAAGTATATTACCGTAAGCTCCCATTCTAAGAGTGGGGGAGTAAACACTTTTAAGTTACAATTTTCACTTCAAGCATCAGGGACAAAGCACTAGTTTAAGTCATGGATTTGCCACTGGACATGCAATTAGTTAGAAGTGTCTATTACAACTCCCCCCATTTCCTAGCTGTTTGGGTTTTTTTTGTGGGGGGGGGGGAATGTGCAGGGTTTTCTAAGTGATACAAATTAAATGATCCTAAAGGACTATTCTTGCCCAGTGATCTTAGCTGGAAAGAAACATTTAATATTTTGTATCACTGAAAAGAGTAATCTAATAATTATTATTTGATTTACATGGAGCTGGTTGAACACTGAAAAAAGTATTTGCAAATATTTTATTCTAAATATTTACTGAGGGGGTGGGTGTATGTGTGGATTTGGCCAGTTCTAAGCTAGGGACAGGCAAGAACAAATATTTGTCAAATAATTTATTTTAAAAATATAGTGATATTTGTCAAAGACAGTCAACTAATATGATTTGATCAAGTAATATGAATTTATACTATGCCTTTCATTTGAGGATCTCAAAGAACTCAGAAAACATTAATAAATCCCACAACAACTCTTAGAAGTAGAGAAGTATTTCATGTGTGTAAATTGAGAGAAGTCATATGGTTAGATAATGGCAGAACTAGGAAGAGAACCCAGGAGTTCTGACACCCGGTTCTGTATTCTAAGCCCAGATCACGTTGCCTAAGAGAGACAAAACACTCATCACACTGGCACTAATAGAGACAGTTGCCTAATTTCAGACATCTAAACTTTTCCAAACTGTCTCTTAATCTTATTAATCCATTCATGAGCAAGAAATCTCTCCCAAAGAGAAATTGACAGCTTTATTCAAGTTGCAGAAGCACAGGTAAATTAGAGATGGGTTCAGAGCTTGGTTTAGACATATTTCACACTGACCATCTAACCATTGTCAAAGACATATTTTGGTCACTACCGATATGTATTCAACAAAATCAACTTTTTCTGTGCACTATGTATTCATCTCTGGGTACTGCACAGAGTTATAACAACTGTTCGTCTACTTTTAAAACAAATAAGTGCTGAATATAATGCTGGCTTTAAAAACTGATCCTCATGCTCATCATAATTATCGCTCAGAATTAAAGAGCAAGTAGAAATGCTATCTGGTCAAGAATAAGGCCTGATTTAAGAGAAAATAGCCCTTAAAATTCTAACTGGTTTTAAAATTGATTCTACTACCTCATTTTAAAATTAGCTGGAGTTGTAGTATAAACCAGGCTCCAGATGGCCTGAACTGCTGCTATTAAACCAATCTCAAAACCCAACTGAAAGTGGTTATGTAAGTGGATGTAACAACTCAAAAACATATTCCCTTCATGTACATGCCTGTTCTGCTGATCATGCAAAAAGCATGTAAGTAGAAAAGGTGACACTTTGTCCTATTTGCGACTATCTACTCCTTAAAATGCAACATGAGGAGGTTCAGATATTAACCACCATGCACATGACTGTTGGCTTGTCACTAAATATGATTTCAGTTTTTAGAGATTTTTTAAATTTACCTTAATATTATCTCTCACTATGTTACCAACTATGCAATGAAAGACACTGTAGCGGCAACTGCAAAGTCATGCAACTCTTCAGAATGTTTACAAAAAGCTCTCACTATAGCTAACATCAGTGAAGCTGGTAGCAATGTTGGGAACCCTACTGTGGATAGGTTGTTGGCCCCAGCAGCCACTTCCAGCAGCTTGCCTATTAAACTTGCTCAGAGCTAGTCCTGTTGATAATTGACTTTAAAATGGCTCTGGCTGTTGGAGACAAGTCTATACTATTCATATACTCTTCACATGATTTCAGTGCTTTAAGTCTACACCATGGTGTAGCGATTAAAAAATGGAACAGCCCATTGTGGCAATGGACAAATTGACAATGAGTTAGACTATTTCATACAAGTATTGAAAAGGAAAAGGAAAAGGAAAGTGGGCTAACGATGACTGCCCTTAAAATGACACTAATTACCATCAAATCCGCAACAAACGCGCATTTCATGTTTAACAAAGCTTTTTAACCACCAGGCCACCTGCCGTTCAGGATATATTGCTCTAGGTGGACACACTGTTCTCATTGTTCCCTAGCACTGCAGTGGCACAACGTGGATTTTCCACCAGGAACTTTATCAAACAAGCCCACACACATATAGGCATCAAAGCAAACCCCAAGACTAGTTGCATTTATGAGTGAAGACGCTTTCCAGACCCCTCTGTTTATTCTCTACTGGCATGAAGGAAGGGACTGGGAACAAAACATAATTGTGGACACAGTCACAATGAGCACTCGTCCGCCAGAGCAGGCATCACTAATGGAGGATTAAGTTAATGCTATTCTGTAAGGTTAAATCTGTATTTCACACCAAACTGACACTGTCCACAATATTGTTTAGTAATAAAATTATTACACATTCTCAGCTCTGACTCACAGTCTGAGACTGGTGGTGGCAGTGACATTTTAATGTACATTAAAGCGAGGACACATATAAGACCAAGTAAGAGAAGAACCCGATCATATTCGCACAAAACCTAACAAGCAGAAAGTTGACAAATGGTTTTAGACACTCATAGCAGCAAAAAATATTTCATTTTAATTTCCTAGAAAGCACAACTCAGAAACTGGGATAACTATGACATTTATCTTTTGTCAAATAAGCCTTAGATGCTGATGGACAAGTGATCAGATTCCCCCCACCCCCACCAGACACCCTCTAAGACAAAAGGGATAGTGGCAAAACATTGCAGTATGGTTTTGTATAATCTCTGTGACGCTGTTAAATAACCAGGAACATTATCAATCAGAGGTACAGGGGAAAAAATAGTACAGACAGTTAAACTTATCCCCCGAGCCAGTTTACTATCAAAGTAATTACCTAAATAGCTTTTGAATTGTCAGTGTCTGTTTTTCAAAGAAAATCAAAGAAAACAATGCGCTAGTATAAAACCTGGCAAACATAATTACATTGTATTATGTTCATATCATAAAACATAGTTATTGTTTAAAAAAATAAAATCCTGTGTACACGGGGGAACAAATGGAAAAAAAATCCATTAAATGGGAATAGCCATTTTTTCAAGATGTTCTACATATCTCAAATAGTAGAACCTGTTTGGTTTGCTGTGATACAATGTAATAATACTTAGCTCATATAGTACAGAGCTCATGTTATCTTCAAAGCACTTTAAAACAATAACTAATTAATCCTCTCAAAGCCCCAGGCAGGCAGGTAAGCATTATTATCCCTTTTTAACACTTTTTTAAACATGGGGAAACTGAGGCACAAAGGTTAAGTGGCTTGTGTACGGTCACACTCAACTTTATGCACTGCAAGTAGTCTCATTGGTCAAAACCAGGCTCCAATGAAGTCAATGGCAAAACTCCCATTTAATTCAAGATTTCACCCATTGAATTAAATGGGAGTACTCACAGTTTGTCATGTTATGCACTTATGTAAACCTTTGTAGGTCAGGGCCTAATAATTTGGACACTATCTAAACAGAACTTTGAACACAGACCATACCTACACTATAAAACCAATCAAGTCAGGGAACCATGTTACAAACAGTTGTCCCTTACCCTTAACCTGGGCACAACGGCGGTAAAATAGTGTAGATGGAAACATACTTATATATAAACTAGTTAAATCCTTGGTGATGTCCAAGGATTTTTTTGCTTAGTTTTGTGATTTTTTTTTAGTGGAGATGGGCCTTTAATTTAGGCACAATGTTTTACAAACTTTAAAATAAAAAAAATATATATGAGGAGGAAGTTTATGAAATCCCACAATCCTTGCATGGCCTCAGCCCCCACCAGCATCAACAGGAGTTATGTCCAAGTCTGGATATAACTTCAGGATTGGACTTCATTTGAACAGACTTTTTTTCCTTGACATTTTTACACACACACACACGCACCCCAATTGCAGACCACTGTGTTTGTTGTTGTTGTTGTTGTTTTTTCAATTTAAACTTCCCTCTGCAGTGTTCGAAACCCAGACACAATGATACTGTGCTAAGCAACGGGAACTGGAAAGTGAAATGGATCAGCTGCCTAATTTCCTTCTCCACACTGAGTGAAATGCAAAACAAACTAACAGCATAAATTATGAAGTGTATATTTGATTTTTTGTTGTTTCCATTTCAGTAATCTTAGGTGTAGCTAGAAACACACCGGGATTTATTTTAAATATATGGGTCCAATTCTGTACTAATTTACACCCTATGCAAATCCATTGGAGCCAATGGGATTGCACTTGATATAAGTCATCTTCAGATTTGGTGCATTAATTTTATCTTGGTTATGTTCCCTTTAAAATCATAGTGTTAAAGCCTGGTAGTATTCATTTTAAATGGGAATATTCTCCCCTTGATCCACGCATGGAACTGCCATTGACGTCAACAGCAGTTCTGTATGTGGGGCAATGGGGAGTTTATGTTATGCTCTTTTAGGAAATGTACCCTGATAAACAGACATAGCTGGCTGGGGTAAGTATGGAATTTAAACATCTTTTTTCTGCCTTTGACCAGAAATTTTTAACATTTATTACCAGTCATTGATTAACCAAATTATTAATGCTATATCTCTGTTGTGTGTTTGTGAGTTTTGTGAGTGTGTGTTTGTACATGCATGCAAACCCCTGTATGCTTCCAACTCAATGCTATGGAAATAGCTACAATGAGTATTTATTGTGAGCTGGCATGATGATTTTCAAGCCAGTAACTCTTTAGGTTTGTCAGGACATAAAAATCTGAAAATTGGCATTTTCAACTAAGTATTTAAGCCAACTTCAGTACACAGTGGCCACCATTACTTTACAATGCATGTCTGAAATAGACAGCTACCTAGCTTGTTAAATTAATTGACTCCATACTGATATGTGAAATCAGCTTAATAGAAGGAAACTTTCTGATTGAGTTGTACTAGCTGAACCATAGCTTACAATAAGGAAAAAAAAAACCAACAGTTGTCTATCTACAGTTTTCTGTAATATATTTTCTTCTGTATTTTAACAAATAAATTATGTTCTTTTTGGAATAACAGCCTAGAAGTGAATATTCATCTTGATTTGAGCATGTGTACTGTCTGAAACTTTTAGCCTTCAAGGAAGATGGCTTGGAATGAACTAAAACATTTGATGAACAATAATCTTTATCTGTTACCCTCAAGAATGAATATTCTATAGGGGAAAAGCCATAGCCGCCTGCTCAGTAGTACATTCTGAAACAGACCAGTACATTACCTATTCTGCAATGCTAGAAATAAGTCCTCAGTGAATATTCAATATTGGCTGTCATAAAAGTTTTGGTACAGTAGGCTGCAAACAAAGCTTGGTATTTAACCAGGTTAGTTACTTACTGTCAAGGTTACAAAAAGAATAGACAACATTGTATTAGGACTACTTCTCAGCAGCTATTCATTGTTCCCCCATCCAGGCAACAGGCTGTAACTATGCTAGCTGGTTCATGTTTTGAATTTTATACAGCAGCAAAAGACAAACCCAGCATAAAATATATGTGTGTGTATATATATATGTGTGTGTGTATGTATGGGTTTGTGTGTGTGCATATATATATATATATATATATATATATATATATATATATATATATGTCACAAGGAAGTGTGTTTGTATATATATACACACACACACACACACATATATATATATGCTTCCTTTTGACTGGTAAATGTATCTCAGAACATTAATCTCTATCAACGCATCCATGAGGTACTTTTAACTCAAAGAGGACACTGGTTTTAGCCTTTTTTTTTTTTTAAGCCAACGCTCTGGATGATGTTTAAATGGAGGGGTTTGGCCTCCACATGGTCAAACAAAATAAAGCGATTGCTATTTGCTATTTAAATTAGTTCAATTTTAGACTATTTCCCCCTCTATTGATAACCCCACTTTTAAAAAAAAATAAAAGAGGAATTTGGTTAAGTAGGATTTGATTTTTTTAATGCTTATTCAGAGAAAAAGCTGAAATAGTCCAGTCCAGCTTGAAAGCAGCATTTTAACTACTTTGTCACAAAGGTCTCGATTTTAATATTTTTAGACATTTTAACAGTATCTCCTCCAATCCCATTTGGTGGCCTCCTCCCAAGACATTGTTGCCATTTCCATTTCTTGGACTAACCTCCACCTGCAGGGACAAATGAGAATAGCTCCCTCCAGTCACAGTGTCCATGTCAGTCTTGCAAATTTGCCTGAAAGCAAAACTGCGTTGGTGTGGCTTGATTGGCACTCTCTGTTTTTTTGCCGGCTGAGAGTATCACATGGTATTCTGATCAACCAACAGTATTTCTGCAGCTGCCAAGTTTGCCCTTAAAATTTAGGTTCCCCAGTGTGCCACTGGGCAGGTTCCCCACTCCAGCACTTTTGGAATATCAGCAAAGGACTAAAGCTCATTGTTAGCAAATTGCTACTATTAAAAAAAAAACAAAGTAAATGAACAGAGAGAAGATGATACCAAGTAGGTTGCAATAAATATTGAATTTATCATACTTAAGAAGCCAACCACCCCATGTATCTTATCTCCTCTACTTATGGCTCTCTCTCACTCTCCTTCTCTCTCCTATTCCAAATACAACACTTTCCATAAAAAAGAATACCACAGTTCCACATCTGACAGAAACATGCAAACATTTTTCAAACATAATTTGCAAATGCAAATTTACACAGCTATGAAGGGAATGCTCAGCTTTCACACATCTCCTGGGGATCTGTGCTTTATTAGTTAAAGGTTTAAACCCAGTTTTTGCCCAATGAATAATCCCCCCCTCCTTCTCCTTTCTCACATCTAAATGTGGAATACTTTTTTCTCTTGTCTTCAGTTTACAGATTATGAGATCCAACATGTCACTCACTGGATTACTGCTCATAACCTGAGCACTACCCCAAGCTTACTTGTCTTCAACTTGTCCAGTGTTACTTAAATGGAATTATCCGTCACAATCCATATACTGAATCTGCATAGCCCACTTATCTCAAGATTCTGTGTGTCACCTCACAGATTATCCATTTTAATCCATACATTGAATCTACATAACATATGTCTTTAATTCACGGCTCTGATGAGCTATAGTATCACTGAATGGATTATTTCTCTTAATCCATTATTGGCAGTCATAAGACTGTTCACTGAATATACCCCCATGCCCCGACTTCACTACACACAAGCAAGATTAAAGTCTTCATCAAACACACTTTTGTCATATATCAAACATAGTTTAATATAAATACCTGTACTGATATTTCATACAACATGGAACAGAGCTCTCTGCTTAAAAATAAATGTCTATGTCACATATATATGGGTTAGTGCATTAAGATTAGGCATGGTGGGTTAATCCTGCTCTCAACTACACTCATTTAAACCTAGGGTTACTCCATTGGAGTTGCCCTGCTTTCAAACGGGTGCAGTTGAGAGCCAAATTTGCCCCAATGACTCCTCATTTTTACATGAGGTGAAAAGAAGAGTTCACTAGAGTTGTTTGAGGACTATCCCGTGCAATAGAGAGGGCTTTAAAAAAAATGCAGATTCCGACTTGCCCAGACTTTCAGGCATGACAGTTCTTAAACAATGTCTTTAATTCTGCAAGTAAGCAAAGTCAGGAAGATTTTAAACAAAAGTCAGCTCAACCTTTTGTCTTGTAATTCCCTATACGGATTCAAAATTAGTTAAGCGGGGGACATATCAAAATATATTAACTCCTGGCAAACGGGAAATAAATTAGATTAACACAAAAGCCCTATGCATGCTAGGAAAGTTTTTCAAAGTTTTCTCACCATTGCTAATGACAGTTCAACCCAACTAGTATTAGCAACACTGGAAAACTTAGTGTGGAAGGGCCACTGAATGCTACCACTGTATCTGCTGAGAGCTGGTCTAATCAGGTGCTTGAAGGGGTTGCGTCAGCTGACACCTCCCTTTTACAATAGGACTTCCAACAATGCTAACACTGGTGGAACTGAAATACCATTAACAACAGCGGCACATTTTCTGGGTGTGGAAACAGTGGAACACAGCAATTCAGGATCTGCCATATTGCATCCTATATGCTGCCTCTGCTGTAGCCAATATTAATGCTATGGAGGAAGACAACCACTCTCACCTTATACTACATGGAAGCTAATGTGCTGTGCTGAACTGGGAGGAAATCAAACTCCTGTAGGTGATCAGTTTCAGCTCTGAAACTCATCCTGCTTCACTGTGCATTACCCATGACTAATCCAATGGGCTTTTCTGAACCCATTTGCAAAAACGGTGGATGTAGAAAGAATTTCTATTTAAACATATCTAACTAATTCAATACATATTTTAAAAGCTTTTAAGAACTTAATTACTTGGTGCTTTGAAAAGAATTAAAGGGCATCTTATATTGGAATATCATTTAGTGTATTAAGGATTGACTTGCTTTGAGCAGATTCAAAATTGTGTGACTTTCAAAATAAGCTTCCATCCTCAGGCTTTTACTTTTCTTCCACCCACTATTACTATATATCAGGGGCGGGCAAACTTATTGGTCTGAGGGCCACATTGGGTTTCAGAAATTGTATGGCCTGGCCCTGCCCCTATCTGACTCTCCCTCCCAACGGCCCCCCCGGACATCCGCCCCATCCAACTCCACCTCTCATTCCTGACTGCCCCCCCGGGGCCTCTTCCCCCATCCAACCACCCCTTCTCCCTGTCCCCTGACTGCCCCCCGCCGCCCCATCAACCCCCCCTCCTTCCTGACTGCCCCCCCCAGGACACCTGCCCCCATTCAACCGCCCTGTTCCCTGCCCTCTGACCCCCCTAACCTTATCCACACTGGTGCCCCCCTGACAACCATCCTGAACTCCCCTGCCCTCTATCCAACCCCCCCGATCCCTGCCCCATTACCGCGTTGCCTGGAGCACTGGCAGCTGGTGTCGCTACAGCCGCGCCGCCCAGCTGGAGCCAGCCATGCCGTCGCCACTGCACAGCACAGAGCACCGGGTCAGGCCAGGCTCTGCAGCTGCGCTGCCCCAGGAGCTCGCAGCCCTGCCACCCAAAGAAGGGGGAACAGCCGGGGAGGGGCCGGGGCAAGCCTCCCAGGCCAGGAGCTCAGGGGCCGGGCAGGAGGGGCCCGTGGGCCATAGTTTGTCCACCTCTGCTATATATCTATACAAACACACACAATATACAATGGATACACTTGTTTAATTCATTTTTTTGTATAGATATTACTGGTTCTGGAAGTTTCCCCCAATTTTAAATGTAGGTGATATCCTTGAAATGTGTATGAAACTGGATGAACTTTTCCAGAATACACACATACATTCACACCACAAGAATAAAACACTAATTTTCCCTTTTCTTTTATAATTGGACATATATGGATCCTTCCAGCTGATGATCTCAAAGTGAAACACAACTAATAATTAGGTCTCTGAGCACCCCCTGGAAGATGAGTAAGCATTGCTTCTCCCATTGTAAAGATGGGTAAATTGAGAAAGAGATATTAAAAGACTTGCTGAAAGTCACAGAACAAGTAAGCAGTAGAGTTGGGATTAGAACTGGGGAATCCTGATGTCGCTGGTGCTTGCTCTAGCTAATGCACATACTTCCCCACCTTTGGTAAAATATTACCATTTGTTTATTTAAAAGAAATAACAGGAACAGAAAATAAAGATTCTTGCTACAGTCTAATCTTCCTCTGATTTTTGCCTCTGCCAGAAGCTATAATTCAATGTTAATGACATAAATCCAGGCAATAACAATAAGCAACGTAGTGCTGAATCTGCAGCACACAACCCTGAAAAACTCCCCTGGATCTAATGAAAAACACAATGAAATTTTGAACATTTAAATGGAAAAAACTATTTGCTATACAAAATAGTTGGGCAAAACATCTTCAGTCCTGTACACTTTCCAGAATGTCCTAATAAAAAAGACACTATTTGAGAACGTGTTTCCAAATATCACTAATAGAGAATATTTTTTAAATGCAGTTGCCAAGCCAAATATATATCTACAGAATTTAAAAATTACAGTTGAAAAACTGTTAATAACCTCATGTTCACATAGCAGGGAAAAAACATTACTTCTTTCCAGTACAATGCCTGTGTGTGTGTGTATGTATAAAACAGCTCAACTTGCACACCTTTCATGTTGTCTCACTAAATACAGCTGCAATACCACTGACCTATTGTTTGCTAGTCGCTCATGGCTGGCGGTGGCATGAAAACCACATTCCTGGGCACTAAATAATCAGCCTGCATGACCCCCCACAAGAACCTGTAAGTCAAATTCATTTACCTCCAGAGAGCAACACGCTATTGTATCCTCCCTTCTTTCTAGCCACCTACAAACAATGCACAATAATTGCAACTGTCACGGCAGTCAGTAGGAAAAATAAACCAGCGCCTGTTTTCGCAGCTTACTGCCAAACCTGATCCAAACACCTAACAACCATGCCCCCAGCCATAGAACCACAGTTCCAGTAAAATGCATTGGCTGTGAGGCTTTGAACAAAGCTATGAAACAATAACTCAACTTGTGTTCAAAATATGAAATTTAAAAACAAAAGTTAAAGCAAATAAAACTCTTCTTTGAGGCTGTACGCTTTCTCCCCATCCTCCCCCTGCCCCCCCAGGCAAGACTGAAAGAGCTGTTGAATTTCTTTCGTGTTATCTTATAGTCGCTGCTGCTTTCATGTTTAACTTGTGAAGAGGAAAGAGAGGAAGGGAGAAAAAAGACTGCCCTCCAACAGAACAAGATCATAGGGATTTGGAAGAGACTGCCTTTTTAGTACAGAGCATGCTTCAGAGTCTTTACTCAGTCCGAAGAGAGTGGAGGATCATAGGGAGTAATTTTTTTAAAACTCCAGCATCTCAAGGGTTAAAGAAGTTCCAGAGAGCTTGCGGTTGCTGCTGCAGCAACACAACATCGAAAGCTGAAATGAAAGCCATCTATGGACCCTCAGCCTGAAACGCCTTAAAGATTAATGAATCAGTTTACACCACATCGTGGGGTTACTTAAATCATATACTTTTTTAATACGTACTAATCACACATAAACCAAGATATTAGCAATAGCCCTCTCTGGCCAATTGACTCACACATGTGAGGAAAGTGTGCTCAAGTGCATTTGTGTGTGCAAAGACTGAGTAAGGAATTCAAAATTTGGCCCACTTATAATAAGAGTAATATCTCAGGCTACTTGGTGCTGAAGTGCTGTGTTTGGTCATCGAGTTATCAAATAAGTGTATCAGATGCGTATATTTATTCTGGACTCATATGAGTTACAACCCCTAGCTAGGAAAGTTGGGGGGAGCAAATGGCATACTTTCTCTCTTGTGTAAGTCGGTGGACTGGAGCAAGCTAGTGCCGGTGGCTTATTTGTGACAAGCTGAAAGGAACATATGAATAAAACTCTAAGTTTTAATATAAACCTATGAATTATTCTCTAAGAGACTGCCTTTTAAGATTAGAGTAAATTGACAGCTTTTGTTTCAACATTTTACTAAGTGTTACTGTGCACTGTGAAACAGGTCCTTAAAACTGTCTGGAGTAAGTTTTTTGGAATTTGTCTGAATAAGGACTTCAGGGTTTGCCCCAATACGAGTAAAACAATGGCAGAAAACTAGGTCTATTAAAAATAAGTAGGGCTTAATTCTGATGTCACACCACTTTTACACTGGACTTTACATTGACTTTAATGGAGCTGCTCTGGATTTGCATTGATGTAAGTGGTGCAAGACATGTTCTAGTTCAAACAGGATTAAGAACATAAGAACGGCCATACTGGGTCCATCTAGCCCAGCATCCTGTCTTCCGACAGTGGCCAATGCCAGGTGCCCCAGAGGGAAGGGAATGAACAGAACAGGTAATCGCCAAGTGATCCATCCCCTATCACCCATTCTTAGCTTCTGGCAAACAGAGGCTAGGGATGCTATCCCTGTCCATCCTGGCTAATAGCCATTGATGGATCTATCCTTCATGAACTTATCTAAATCAATTTGGGGAAGTTCTATGTTATACTGGAGGTCAGATCAGAAGATCACAGTAGCTCCATCTGACTATCATGTAGGATGTGGGAGTCTCACACTGTTTTCTTTTAGGGGAACATCGTCTTCTTTGGAATTTACATCAAGTTTGACACACTTATTTTGAGCAGAAATACTTTTTATAAAAACAAACAATTACCGGTTTCCTAAAGTGACCTCACATATATAAAACGGGTAAATATCTTGGGAAAACAGAAGCTACTACTGCTGAATAATGGTCACATTTTGCATTTTCCTTCTACAGCAGGACTTTAAAGGAACATGCTTTACTACAAAAACTTTGCCCTTTCATCTATTGCACAATATTATCACCATCTGCACCAACAATAGCAAACATTTCTGATCTTCCGATTTCAGATGTGTAGTTCCTGCTGTAGATGGATGCTAAACACTATGTTAATATGCGAACTGTGAAAATCTCTGCTGGGTTTTATATGAATCCTATAATAGACTCCCCTTATATTGATAAAAACAGAATTAAAGATGGAACAAAAACCTTACATAAATGAAAGTGGCTTGTTCATTTAGGACATACCATGGTTTATTAAAAATCACACAGGGAGATTGTACACTGCCAACAAACAAAGAAATGAGAAACAAAACAAAAAACATGAAGAAGTTCCATAATGCTAATTAGATATACACGTTTTATTTTTGTTTCATTTTAACTCTGTAGGATCACAGTGACAATGTTACCTTTTATTTCTCCAAAGTTCCCTGATCCCATGGCAAGAAGCTTGTCTTTCCAGTCCTTTGATAGTAGCTTTTCAATACTGGGAGTTTCTGAGTGAAGGGAGAAAAAAAATGTAAGAAAATCAACATGACTGGCTCCACAATAGAACTCATTAAAAGTCTATCTGCTAAAAATAAGGCCAACCCTATTCTGGGCCCCAATTCGTAATGACTTCATCAACAAACTGATAAGAAGAAGGGGGGGGGGAGAGAATGTGTTTTGTCACCTGCTGTTTCAAAATCATTAGCTTTTTCCTCTTGTGGAACAAAGCCATAGTAATTCTGTATGACAATGGGCACATATAAACCTGCAATTCATTGTTTTTCAATTTAGTGAACAAGTTCCTGCTTATAATTGATGCTTGTCAATTTCAGGGTGTTAGTCTGAAGTCAAAAAAATAATTATGTTGAGAAAATGCAGAGTAAAAAAAAGGCAAAGAATTAGCTCCTAAATCTGCTACATGTAATTATGTCCCTCTGTGTGTTTACAATTACATCCACTTTATAATGTGTGTTTAAACATCGTGTGGTGGTAAGTACATCGTGGAAAGATTTTCCAGTAACACACACATATTCAGACATTGTAAATAATAATAATAAAAAGTTTGGAGTGATAAAAAGCTTTACAAAGACTGTAAAATCCAGAAATGGGGAGGTGGGGGGAAGCATTGCCTAGAATGGAAACCCATTATTTTCTTATTTCAGATTTCTATCACTTCCTTTTTATAATAAAATATATTTGTTCAATATTTTCAGGGGAAAATACACTGAGGGTGTGGATGCGGCCAATATTTATGTCTCTACCTCTTGCATTTTGACCTCTTTTTTGTGTGGAATTTTAATGCATAAGTAAATATAAATGCTAATAAAATTCAGAGAACATTAAACTCAGTTCCAAACAATGTAATTGTATATTCTTGTCAGCATTTAGATGGGTACACAATTACAATGGCTTTCAATCCCACGATTAGTACTGCATTCAGTTAGAAAATGGAGTGTACTAAAAGATAAGTGTCCCAGTATGCGCCATCTAAATAACAATACCCACACTTATTATCTGGATCTAAGACATATACTGCTATTCTCCACATTTGTGTTTATGTGTATTTGTATTTGTTCAGGCATTTGTTTACCCCCTACCAGGAGCATAAAAGGAGTACATGTTAACTTATCAAAGGGACCGTCTGGCCTAGGGACCATACAATTATTAGCAACTGGTTAATTTTCCCCACAGTAAAAAGCTTTATGAGGAGCCTTCATTATCTTGTTTGGCTAATTTTGCCAACCTTCTTGAGCCCCTATCTTAAAGCTCTCAGGAATCAGTGTCACAAAATCTGTGTGCAGTTTTCAATAAAACCATATCAAACGTTTCTTTCTCTCTCAAAATGCCAATAATATAATATTTTATTCTCTCTTTATAAAGGATTTATGGAAAATGAAAGTGAACCCAAAATCTTTTTTTCATAAACTAACAATATAATATAATATAATACAATATAATATAATCTCTCACACACACACCATGCCTAAATGTTCGGTCTCCAGTTTAATATTCAAAAAATATATAATTATAGGAATTCTGCTCTTTAAATGGTAGGGTGAATGAAGTTTTAGTCTAACTGTTTTGTAATAACAAGAACTACATTAATAAAAGATTTAATTACAAGCTCAAAAATTACAACTAGATCACGATGAAATAGCTATGAGAAGCTGCATGTTAACGTTATAACATTAATATTTCCATTCCTGAGTTCATGATAAGAAGATTCCACTGTGCTTTAAACACTTTTACAAATATTTCCAAAGTTTGTACTTTCCCAGTAAACACTTCATGAAGGAAACCATTTTTTAAAACATATCTTGAATAGGTCAAATAAACATTGCTGTTTTCTTTTTTCCTGTGTTTTTCAAAAATTCTTGAGTAGCATGTAAACAGGCCAGCGCCAATGCGGTATTTGCAATAGAGGACTGTCAGTCATTAAAAGCTAACAAACCTTTGCAAAGCAGGAATGCAGCAATAGAAATCCATTGTGAACTAACAATAGGCTACAGAACCTCCAGGCACCAAAAGTAGACCGTTTTACTTTTAAGTCTATTGTCAGCAAAGTCCATGACAAAGCTTTTCCCCTGCAGCTAGACAAAATATGCGCTGTAGTGTGCTAGCAAAGAAACAGAAGTCTTCTGTCTAACTTGGAGAGTTAAAGCAACAGTAGCCTGGTTTCTGAAGCCTACAGAACACTCCAGGTTCACTGCAGGCCCCTGTATTAACTACCAAGCAGAGACACAGCTCAGCTACACAGCAACGTAGTACAATTACCCTCCTTGTAACAAATAGTCCCTCCAAATGAATGGCCCCTTCATGACCGTGTTATTGGAAGGTGCTTGATCAGAAATCATAGTTAACTTTCTGCGCATAAACCAGGATAGGAGTGGCTGTGATTAACATCAATGCTATTCTTTTAGGGATTTTTTTTGTTTTGTTTTGTCAATAAAATTCTATTGACTGTAATGAAACAACTCATGTTACAAATTACTGTTCTTGCAACCTGACTCTACTGGTAATTCAGGAAGAGCTGCAACAAACAAGCTAAGAATAATGAATTCAATGGACAGCCATGTATCAATGACTGAATTTCTGCTAGAATGGTAAAGATCTCAGTAGGAAATTCATGATTAGGGATGTGAAAGGCCAAATGGCAAAATCCCAATAGTAACAATGCATCTGTTCATTAATGTGTAAATATGAGTAATATGAAAATTTAACACAATTATAATCCCCTCTGCAATGCTGATGGCGTAAAATAGATTGTTGTGATCTAATAAGTGTTTCCTCCGTTGAAATACTGTATGTTAACTATTTAAAATAACACTATATGGATTTTTTTGTTTAAGATACATGTAATCATGCTTAATTGATGTACTAAAGTAGTTTGAAACCTCTTTTGATTTGAACTGCAATTGTCACATGAGGCACTTTGACAGAATTTTACTATTTTTACAGCCTGCAAATATTTTTATTTAAAAAAAAAGAATACTATGATTTTAGAGACAATAGATGGCCATTCCCCATTCAAAAGGAAGAACTGAAAGTCTATATCAAATTATAGTTTGATTATATTGTGTTACACAGTAATGTAATATGGCCTGTTCATGTATTCTGAGTATTGTTTGTGAAAGGTTTACATATTGTATCTTTAAACAGATTAGAATTTATGTATTATATCCACTCTATAAAAACAGATTTGAAACAGATAAATATTAAAAAACATAATTGTCCTAAAAGCTACAACCATAGAAACTTTCACAAACTAAATAAAAGCCTAACACATTTTGTTGGGAGGAGCACATATACTGGGAAAAGAAATAACACAGTAAATTGTTTGCAAAACAGACATACGTTGTGCAATTTAGAAAGTTTACATATTTACATATGGGTACTCATGCAATGTGTACCAACCATAAAGCTAGACTCAGTCTAGTGATCTGAGCACATGACTGAGAACTGGCAACTGCTACTTCTAATCACTATTCTGACATGGATTCTCTTCATGGATTTGGGAAATCACTGAACAGCTTTACCTCATTTTCACCATCTGTAAAATGGGGATGATACTGTAACAATTTCTAGCCACCTAGTACAATTGCAGTCATGGACCCAGGACCTCATTATGCTAAGTGCTATACAAACACAGATGCTGGATATGCTATGCTGTATGCCATACTCATTCAGAACTTCTCAGTAACAGAGGCGATAGTGCTTAACTCTTCCTTCTTCAGTAACACAGGACTCATCTACTTGAGTTAAAAGAAAATCTCTGTTAACTATTACCAACATAGAACCTATGACACACAGAGCTAGCAGGGGTTCTCACACTGGGGGTTGGGACCCCTCAGAGGGTTGTGAGGTTATTACATGTGGGTTCGCGAGCTGCCACCCCAAACCCTGCTTTGTCTCCAGCATTTCTAATGGTATTATATATACAAAAAAGTGTTTTTAATTTATACAGGGGGGGGTTGGGGGGGTCGGACTCAGAGGTTTGCTATGTGAAAGGGATCACCAGTACAAAAGTTTGAGAACAACTGAGCTAAAATCACAAAAGACTTAGGCACCAAACTGCTTCTTTAGCTGCCTAAACCCCAGAATCAGGCCCCACTGGGATTAATAAAAATCGTATTCAGCTGTCATCAAACCCCACAGGTGCCTAAATTCACTTGGCACCAAAAGCTACCGAGGCACCACAGGTATAGTTTGGGGTGCAGGAGACACTGCCCTCCCCCAAACTGCAAACCTCGGGTAGGCGCAGAATTTGCCTCACCACCTGTAGTCCCATTGCCTGACTGGAGCTGCCTCTGCAAATACGTCAAACTACACCTACACTAGGCACCTATATTTTTGTACCTCTCACATGCACACAGCAGTCCGATGCCAGGTGTCAGACCCCTGAGCCCCAGAGTAATTCACAAAGACAGGCATTCCTCCACCTGACTTGTCTGTAGGTCCACATCCAGGAAACATGTTCAGAGCTCAACTATTGGATCAGGCCCCTGTAGGTGAGCTTACACAAAATGGATGGAAGGAGGACCACCTCTCTCCCTTTTAGCCCAGTGATTAAGATACTCACCTGGTTCAAATCCCTCCTCCACCTGAGGGGGAGAAGGGATTTGAACAGGGACCTCTTATGAGCATGCCCTAATCACACGGCTAAGGGATAGTCTGATGTGGGACTCCCTCAGTCTCTCTTGTTGAAGCTGTTTCACTGTGAATGAATAATTTAAGATGAGTCATTGGAGCAGGGGGACTGGAGGCAGGAGGATTCTTCCTAAAAGTGGGGAGGGGGGGAGCACAAGGCCCCACCCCCTCCTTGGCATCCTTGGCACCACCCCCGCCCTTCCTCTTCCTCCTACCCCCACCCCCCGGCCAAGCCGGAGCCAGGTTAGGGAGCCTGGGGCAGGTGGAGGATGTGTGGCTCTTATCTTGATCCGGCTCCAGCTTCTAGCCTGGTGGCAGGGTCTCGGGGGCCGAAGAGCCGCAGCCGGGCCATGGTAAGAGCCACCCAGGAAGCTGTGGGGAGCTGAGGACCCTCTATCTGGCCTAGGCCAGGGGCTGGGGGCGGGTGAGGGACACACGGGCTGGGGACTGCTCTCGGGTCCTCCCGTCCCAGGTAGATGGAAGGTCTGTGCCTGGGCTCCCTGGGCCGTTCTTACCCAGGCTGGGCTCCAGCTTCCGGGAGGAAGAGGAGGAGCAGGGGGCTGGGCCCTGTGGCAAAAAGCGGGAGGGCCATGGCCCTTTGCCTCCCCTTTTCCCAGCACCCCCTGCTGAAAATGTCTCCCGCTTTGCAGGTGAGTACTCCACCCATTGGGCTATAGACTCATTGCACACTCCGTCTCCTTGTCCTACTGATTCTTTCATTATTTATGTTATTTACGTTATGAGGGAGCACCTCTCCATCGGGCTTCTGGGAAAAACAGCATAGGCACCTAACACCAAGAGAGGGGTTGCAGCAGCGAATCCCAGAGCAAAGGGACATGCCTCCCTGCAGCCCACACTTAAGTACCTATCTCTGTGAGAGGGATGAGGCTGAGCATCTCCCACTGGCTAGCTTAGGTGAAAAGCCACCTGGCATCCTGGCTTTTGTGAACTTTGTTCTGAAGTGCCTCTCTCCCCCCATTCATTGTATAGGGAGCCTAACTCAGACTTTGTGAATCCCAATGATTTTCTAGACATCTAAGTTCCATTGTGAATCTAGCCTTTAGAACACTAGTTCTGGTTCTATCTAGTAGATAGCAGTGATACACATACAGAATAGTCAGGATATTATAATATTTACTCACAGGGGTGTTGTGAAGTTAATACTTGCAAAGGTTCTCAATGATTAAAAGCACTCCATTAATGCTAAGTGTTATGGAGAATTATGGCTAGGGCAGGGGAAGAGAAAGAGAACAAAACATGGGAAGAATAACAGAAATTGTAAAATAAATAGTGGCAAAAGAGAAGAACGTGGATGAACAGAGTTCTTTGACCTGAAATTCAGATTAATTCACAGCAATTATTTTTTTTTCCTGGTTGTATGTTTATCAGTCATTGTGTCCTTCGTAATATATTTACACAGCATTTTGTTTTCCCTTTTTTCACCCTTGCCTCTTTTGCTTGCATATGCTGCTTCGCATCAATGCCTATGGCAATACCCAATGGTGAATGGCCCTCCAACTGTGCCAGCCATTGTTACAGCAGCATACTGGCTCTTCAGTTCATGTTCATTCCCAAGAACTCTCCCTCCTTTCCCCCCTTGGTGCCAAACACTCTCAAGACTGACTCCCTCAGATGGAACAATGAGATCTGGAGACTCACGCCAGCATCCAGTAATTCTCAAATGGAGCTGCAGTGCCAGAAATAAAACCACATTCTCTCCAGTGCAGTAGGGTCTATAAACCAGTCCAATTTGTGTATGTATCTACACACACACACACACGTTTGTGTAGGTGAGCATGTGTATATGTTAAGCTTCTCTGAAAGTATTAAAAAAATAAAGGACTTAAGTAAATGAAAACGACCTTTGTAAACCAATTTCTTGTGGGCTAACCATGCATAACATAATACCTGTTCTTGGTTTACTTAAGCTTTAACTGTGCTTCATGGACATATTTGTTCCAAATCCCTCATTTACGAAACTGGTTTCATTGTGAGAAAGGAATTGAGTTCTAAGGCCTAGTTTACGCTAGAAAGTTGTACTAACACTCATTATTTTCAGCACAGCCTGGAGTGCAGCATCCACGACTAATTTTGTCTCTTACTGACAAAACTCTCCACATTTTCCAACTTACTTATTCCTCTTTTGGAGTGACCTAAACCTCCAGCTATTATAGTTCTATCAGCATAGTGTCAATGTGAATGCACGGATACCATAAGCAGTCCTCCAGCTGCAATCCCACAATGCAACATTCCCTTCAGGAGTGACCTGTCTGGAAGCACTTTTCAACTCCATTGTCCAGGGGTCACAAAGCCCACCAGTAAGGTCTTCACAGCCATATCTGTTGCTGTTACCTGCTAATTATTTGCTGACAGCATGGCTCCTTGCTCTCAGTCCTGTGCTGCTGCTTGGTTCAAGGAGGAGATGCTCGATTTCCTTGCAGTATTGGGAGAGGCAGGGGTGGCTCTAGACATTTCACCGCCCCAAGCACGGTGGCATGCCACGAGGGGCGCTCTGCCGGTCGCCGGTCCTGCAGCTCCGGTGGACCTCCCGCAGACACGCCTGCAGGAGGTCCACCGAAGCCGCGGGACCAGCGGACCCTCCGCAGGCATGCCGCCAAAGGCTGCCTGCCTGCCGCCCTCCCAGTGACTGGCAGAGCGCCCCCCACAGCATGCCGCCCCAAGCACGCACTTGGCGTGCTGGGGCCTGGAGCCTCCCCTGGGGAGAGGAGTGTGTGCAGGCTCAACTGCAGCACTCCCATAGGAACAAGACTATTTACAGTGACAAGGCAAAGGAAATAGCAAAACTCAAAACTTCCAAAGAGAAGTCCCAGGACTGTGCAAAGGGAAAGGAGCTGAGGCAGGACCATCAGAAGGTGAAAGAGAACAATGAGTTCCAGAGCTCCCCACGTGACCTGTGTCTTTTATAACCAGCTGGCTGCTATATTCACCAGGGACACTATCATTTCCCCTGTAACCACTGTGAACAATTCATGTCCAGGAGAGGAAGAATAAGCCCCTGTGGAGCAGTGGATGAGGGGGCGTGTCTGGCACTGGCCAGCAAGTGGACAACAAGGTGGAGTAAAGAATGGTGTCCAACATCCGGCTGGACCCCCAGATAGTCTGAATGTCTCATGCCGATAAAGGTCATCCCTGGAAGAGGGAGAATCTGGGAAGGCATTAAAGAAACTACAGTGTAAGCTGATATACCCTAACTCTTGGCAATGTGTGTCTCTGTGTTTGCATTGCCTGGAAAGAGCTGATGGAGAACATGGTGTGAACCCATATATCCTTTCCTTCTAATCTAGCTGTAAACACACTCTGCCATCTATCCACCATTTCTCCACCCCATGTCCATCTGCACACCATCATACCAACACCCTCCAGCAAGTATTCTTTCATAAGCATTCTCAATGCATCAGTGAACAAGGCAGTATTAACTATGAATAGTTTGTGCATTTTTTTTTATATGGAGATATACCTATCTCATAGAGCTGGAAGAGACCCCAAACGGTCATCGAGTCCAGCCCCCTGCCTTCACTAGCAGGACCAACTACTGATTTTTTTGCCCCAAATCCCTAAGTGGACCCCTCAAGGATTGAACTCACAACCTTGGGATTCGCAGGCTCATGCTCAAACCGCTGAGCTATCCCTCCCCACAAAAATATATATGGAGATATACATATCTGATAGAACTGGAAGGGACCTTGAACGGTCATTGAGTCCAGTCCCCTGCCTTCACTAGTAGGACCAAGTACTGTCCCTGACAGATTTTTTTTGCGAATTCACAACCCTGGGTTTAGCAGGGCAATGCTCAAACCACTGAGTTATCCCTCCCCTGTAAATTGTTATCATGGGGTTACATGAACATACAGCATTTGCATACCCACATACGTGGTCCTCTAACAACCAAACAGTGCTTTTAAGGCATTACATGCAGCTTTGTAAGACACCATAGATCACAAACAGACACATATCCAGTGCACTGAGGTTTGGAAATTCAAGATCACACATTTCCTCTTACAGTCAAGGTAGCACTGTCCCCTGATATGTAGGCATCATGAAATGTATCCACAAAGATATACATAGCACAACTGGCACAGGGGGAGAGATACTGAATATAAAAAAAAAAATCAGGATGGCGCGCACACACACACACAGCAGCCACGCAATTGCACACTGTAGCATGTACAGTAGTATGGATGAAACAGTCTGTTAATTTTTACACACAGCTTTTGGTCTGTGGACACAATTCCACAAAAGATTGTTAACACAGAGCATTTACGATTTTCCCAGAAACTACAAGGCAGAGATACTTTGATCAGCCCACCATAGTATGCATGACCCTACTCCACACCAGGTCCACTGGGAGGATCATCACAGAAAACTGTACGGCTACATATGTCCCCAGGTGGCTTTCAGACTTCATAAACAGCTCCCTTCTCTGGCAGGATCATACCTCTCCACCCCTGCTCCTTGAGACACCAACCTCTCCACAATCCTTTTGAGTCAGTTCCCACTGCGCTCTGTTCCCTGAGCTTTTGTCTACTGGAGTAAAGAGAACTGTTTTGATTGTAAGTCTTGTCATCTGTGATGCACTGACATCCAGCTTCTTGTTGCATTTTTTCCATACATAGTTATGGGTTGTAGTTAGTAAAGGCAAAATCATCTGTAAGTTGCTAGCTCTTTTTTTTTTTTGATGGCTGGCATGTTGATAAAATACATGTCTGAACATTGAGGTATCTTTATTGTGATTTCTGGCATTGTAGTGCTGCCTATAGTGCTAAAAAGTAATTCACATAGCCAAAAATGGTCCCACAGATCAATAAAAACATTGAACGAGTATTTAAAAGTCAGCTATCCAGCATACTACAGAAGCAATTGCTTCTGTTCAATCTAGAAATACTCCAGCGGTCCTTTTACTATTGTTCACATATATGCATATGCAAGTCTCCCACAATTCAATCAAATATTCCTTAAAATTATCTTAATTCATTCCAAAAAATGGTGAAAGCAGTGTACAAATACAATACACCACCAGTTACTATACAAATGATCACATTTTCAGGCTATCGCCACTGTCAAAGTACCTCCCCTGAAGTGTTCTGGCAGTGGTACTGTTAACCAACTTACTTTCAGGTTGTTTTAGTTCAGCAGACAGCCTGGCCACTCACTCATCCCCACTGGCAATAGGGGTCTCACCCTATGCAATGTTAAGTGTGCAGCAATAAATGTTGGGATATTCTTCTTGCTGAGATTGAGCTTTGTCAGGAGACATCTCCACTTGCCCTTCAGTTTTCCACAGGCACACTTCACATTCATTCTGCAGGTACTCAGGCAACAATTAAACCTTTCCTTGCATCTGTGCAGTTTCCTAGTATCTGGCTTCACAAAAGGCCCTGCTTTCAGACTGTCAATAAGTTGAGCGTTTCTAGAAATCTGGTTGTCATGGACTTTTCTGGACCAGACAATATATTTGTTAGTAATACACCCACAATGATCCACCAAGGCCTGCCTAGCCACTAAGACCACCCCTCCCTTTTGGTTTATATCATCACAGGCTAGGGGACAAGGGTCCTAATTATCACTCCAGCAGAGTTAGGGAAGCCCTGCTCCTTGAATCCATCTATTATTTCCTGCACTTGACCTTATCCTGACAGAACTCATTTTATCTCCTTGCAGACCCCCGCCAAGTTTTCCAACACCAAATTGACTACTCCCTGACAGCACTCCACATTTCAACCTTCCACATGACCACTGCCACTCCTTTCACCACTGCAAGGGCAGGTTCCATCTTGACGTTCCTGTGCTGCAGGACAGTAGTGCATTCGATACACCGCTCTTAGGAGTGTAGCCTTCTGCAAGCGAAAATTCTGGAGTCACTATTGGCTATTCGATGTTTGCAGAACGATCAGGTCCCGTTGCTCAGTGGATGGCCCCCAAACCACCACTCTTACTGAGTGCAGTTATTCTGTGTAGCACAGCTGTAACAGTGTAGCCTCTGCCTTCACTGTTCAGTCATCCTCAGTTGAATCTCTTTGAGTGCCGTGTCCTTGCACACACAGCAAGATGTCCTTACAATGTAGGAAGGAGCTGTGTTTCTCGCTGCTACATCCATGTTAGTAGCAGCAAGTTCTCAAATGGAATAATTTTCCACAAGACAGCATGCCTGAAGACAGCATGAAAGACACTAGGATGCCTACCTACAGTGCAACACGATTTTTGCCAATACAGCTTCATGCCGTGTGGGCAGAATGTACCAACATAAGCATCTGAGTATGAACGTACTCCACTGATATCGTTTTGTGGTTGGCTCTATGCCAACAGAACTTCTACTGGTACACCTCTCTACTGTAGACAAAGACTAAAGTGCCCCCAAAAATATATAAATGGCATAAAAAGATAAAGAGGAAGCATGTTACCTGCCTATTAACCCAACAAGGTGTCTAATTCTTCAGAGATATTTATTTAAAAAAATTAAATTAATAAAATGAATCTCCATTTCGGTCTACAAAACGATATAAATAAATAACACAAAACAACGAATTTTCAGTATTATACATCTATATAAAGTTTAAGACCAGCATTTTCCTTTCTGATCAATACTACAATTATACAAATGGGAGCATGTGAGAGAAAAAGAGTGGAATATGGGGAAAATGTCTTCCCTATGGACTGAAGAAGAAAAATTCTGCGCCATGCAACATTCTAATATCTTTCTAATTCTAGTCAGCTATAAGTGAAAGAAGGAATTTATTTCTCAAGTGTGATCTACCCAAAACACAGCTGATAGAATAAGCCTGTATACCAAAGTCAGCAGCAGCCACTGAGCAGGATCATAACTCAGCAGCCACTGAGATATTTTTAATATTTCTAGAAACTATTTCAAGAGTAACATAAAAACAGAAACATCTGGAATTTAAACTATTAAATCTCACATCAGCTTTATTTTTCTATCTCAGTTAGATCAAAGCAAATAAATTCCCCTGAAATATTTTCATATTAGTACCACCAATATACTAATTTTCTAATTAAGGGTTCATAATAGCTAGTTAATACTAACAAACAGCTATGCTTTTGCTCTGCTAATTTTTGACACCTTTAGAAACTGATTGGTACGGAACAGAAAATATACATTAGGACATATGTGTGCATATTAACATTGAATATTTAAAAAAAATTATTGAGGTTTCTATTGCTGCTGTTTATTCGCTTGCTGGGTACCAGTAAGTTAAAATCTCAACAATCTTTTAAAAAATGAGAACATATTGTAAATAACAACAAAGCATGTATCTAGCACTATTGCTAGAATTTAAAAAAAAGTCCATATTCAACATTTAATTTCCACTATGTTTGCAAACAGAAGCCATTCCACTAAAATAATAATCAATGACATCATAACACTTGGCACATATGCGCTATAGTACCAGTCCCCTGAAGATCTCAAAGCACTTAAAAAAGATATGCACTGTAATTTCCTTTTTTAAAGATAGGAAAAAATGAGGCACAGAGGCAGACTTGCCCGGAGGCACATAGCTAGAAGCATCCATGTAGATTACAGACAAGAATCTAGATATCCTAACTTCCAGTCCCTGCTCTAGCCATTAAACCACATTGCCCAGAAGACTGTTACAATATTAGCACACAAATTTCAGGGCTAGAAAAGAGACAAGTGATTATTAGTGTCCAGAATTCCTACATCTTTCTAACATGAATGCTAAACCAGGGAACAAGAGAAGAGAAAAGTCTTAGCTGTCAAAGAAAGAGCGCAATTAAAAAAAAAGTAAAACAATAAATCTCTGCTCTTGTCAAAAAGGCACAACTTCCGCTTGTTGAGGGTTGTTTTGTTTTGTTTTAACTAGCTCTGTTCTCAGAGAACGACACACAAAGATCAGTTCCTCATCTGACATTCCTGTAGGTTTTTGGCTCTGGTTCACAATGCACTCTTGTCAGCAAGCTCAGGGAAGAGGAGTCTATTGCACTGGGAAAAAGCGGGTGGGGGATAAGGAGGCTTCACCTACTTTAAGACACGAAATGTCCCACTGCAGCTGCACCAAAGTACATGTTACTTGACTAATCACTGGTTCCTTCCCCCTCCACCCCCGCCCCACACTTTTTTTTTTTTTTTTTGGACAGCTGTCTTCCTATCATCCCAACAGGTGCTATTAGGCCCTGAACAATGGCTAAGGCTTTTAAGCCAGTGCTGTTGACAAGTGAAAGGGAACAACAAATGGCTCGGCAGTGCTCTTCTCCCTGGGTCACTCAGCCAAAGGTAATAGTTATTATTTTTATTTATTAGCTCTGCGGCACTGTCTTCCATTGTGCCTCCCCCATCCTCCCCTTTCCATGGCAGCCAGGAGCATTTTAACTTTTAATAAAAGTGGGAGAGCACATAGCTCCTGAGCTAGCGCTTTCTGTAAAGTGCACAGTTAATGAAGGTGGTCCATTTAGATCTGGATAATTTATGATGTCAGCAAGTGTGGGTGGGGAGGGCTGAATCAAGATCTAGCCATTAGTTGCATTGTGAGGAGTGAAAGAGAGAGTATGCGGAAGCCGGGGGAGAGAGAAAGAGATTTTTAAGAGTATTTGTTTTTGAAAGATAGTTGCAAGGTTAGACAATAAATAAGACAGACTCTCTGTTAAGGTTAACACTATTTTTCTTTACTAATCTTAACATTTCACCCATGTGTGCCTCTTCAGAAAACAATGGCAGATATAAAACCGGAAGTACAAACTATAGTTCCCTAAAGTGAACATGAAATGAACACATTTAAAAACTGTATTGTTTATGGCAAACAAGATCTTTAAATAATGAATCAAAACATGTTATCCACCAGGGGACAAATGCTTTGGGATCCTCTTATGCCAAACATGTATATTTGCTAATTAAGGGGCCTAAATGTCAAAACTCTGCACAGACAGTAAGCTCCATCAAATGAAAACCCATTCATTGCGGGGGCAAAACCATATATTTGCATGAGCGAAACAGGTAATTCCATGTACAAATAGAGCAAGTCACCTGCACATGCAAATATGGTCTTTGTAGAGCTCCCTCAAAACATATGGTATCAAAAATTTAACTTAATATTCTAGCAATGACTGATATAGAATATTATGGCCAAACTGAGCTATGCCAATTTATACCAACTGAGGATATGGCCCTATACATTTAAATTTTTAATTGTCATAATAATGTTGTGAAAGGGGCTGTATGGTGAAAAGAAGAGTGGATTATATACCCACTGTACTGGAAGCAGAGCCTACTGATATTACTGAAATACTCAAAAAATATACTTTTGGAGATGTTAACAAAATAATACAAACAATAAGAAGGATGAAAAAAAATAAAGAACAGAAAACAAAAAAAAAATCAAGAAAATACACACTAGACTAAGATTTCTAGTCTCTTTAAAAATATGACAGACTGTTTTACCACTGGAAGTGAGAATTAAAGCACATATGCCTGATGCTAAACAACTACACATCCTGAACTCCTCTTGTGCAACATATGTGAAAAGAAAATCTCAATATCTGTTTGCCAGATGCCAGAAAAGATATGAACAATAAAAAAAGACAACATTTATACTATAAATCAGAGCTTCTCAAGTGCAGGTAGTTTCACAATAAATCAGGATGGTAGTTGTAATGTAAATGATATTTGCATGAAATCATTATGTCAAATTAAATAGAAAATTATTAAAGCAAATGTCATCTTTGGATTTGCTTGGAATAATCTTCCAAGATTTTCACACAGGCTTCTCCACCAAAGTACAGCATTCCATCTGCCTTGTTCTGTTTGTTCTCACTTGTCACCATTCATAGATTTTTTTGGACTGTGTTATTTTCGGTTTAAACAGGGAGAGGAAATACACTGGGTTTCCTTTTGATATAACATTTATCTTCGTGAGTTTGGTAATGACATCAGGATGCACGAGTGGTGCAGCCACATAGCAGTTATGACAAGTCATCCCCAAACAAGTGAAGAGAAACCAACAGAAGTCTATTATCAGTGGTTCTTTAATGTAACAGGTCTGCACAAGGAAAAAGGAGAGACGAAGAGAGAGAGAGGGGGAAGAGGAAAGACAGAGCTAAAGAAAAGGGAGATCAAGAGAAAGAGGGAAGATGGAAAAAACAGAAAAAGAGGGATGCAAACACTACCTAATAAAGAGGCCAAGGAGTAGAAGTCTGCAACACACTACAGCTACTCCCTGACTACTATTATAGACACTACCACTGAATTACCCCCTCCCACATCACTGCACATACAGATCACCCAACCAGTCTAGGTAAACATGCAAGAGAAAAAGCAAGGAGCAACACTCAAGTTGTATTGGTGGAAAATACAAAATGATACAAACGCAGGCACCAGAGATTTCTACAAAGCAGTGTCACTGCTATGAAGGAGGCAGAAGTCTTATTTCTCCTCTGCCAAAGAGGCAGTATAATCATGCCCTTATTTT
Source organism: Mauremys mutica (assembly GCF_020497125.1). Lineage (NCBI taxonomy): Eukaryota > Metazoa > Chordata > Testudines > Geoemydidae > Mauremys > Mauremys mutica. Next base: position 120,520,538 of record NC_059072.1, on the reverse strand, counting down.
TTTTTCTTGAGCATTAATGGTTTTGTGAACTCAGACTACCTCCATTCAACCCCAGAACATGACACCTTCGACTGCAAGGAATTACCTAATTCTACAGAGAATTAATTTACCTGCATCTGAGATGGCCTTGTGGGCTACCAAAAAGAATAAACCAAGCACAGGACAGGAACAGAACACCATTCTTCCAAAAATAAGGGCCATTCACTTAAAAAGCAGGTATGGGAGCACTGATGGCAATGACGGGTTATGCCCTGTGGCTCTCTCCCAGACCTGCCCAGATGGTAAAAGAGAACAGAGAATATCTGGGACACAGAGACTGTCAACACCTCCTCTGATGAAGTGAAGCTACCACCCACTTTAAAAGAAGAAACCACCACCACTCAATATTACTGATTTTGTCAATAGCACCCAGTATTTAGGTAAGCTAATTAAGAAACTAGCACACACACACAAAAAAAAAGCCAAAACCCTCAAATGACAACTCTGTCAGCTGCCAGTATCTTGGACACTGCTCTGGTGGCCAGAGGTGCTGGAACAATTTGCATAGTGGGGGAATGCTGAAAGCCATTGAACCAAACTGTAAACCCTCTATATGACGGAAACCACTTAAAGCCAGAGGATGCAGCAGCACCCCTATTTCCAGCACCTATGCTGGTGGGTTATCAGCTCCTGTCCATAGGCAAGGAAGGTGCAGTATACTCATCCTGAGGGATCTACTGGGGCATTTGACGTCATTTATCATTAAATACCCCTGACCTGACTACAAGAAGCTCCCGGCTGAATGGAAACACCCTGAAATGGCTCAGGTCCTTCCTCAAAGATGAAACCAACTGATCCTCCACTTCCATAGCCTTCCCCTGTAGAGTCCCACAGGATTTATCACCTCTCCCCTTCATTCTGTGTTGTTCAACATCTCTGTGAAGTGTTTGGGAGGGCAGGTGAGAGAACAAGGTCGCCTGCACTGGTCTCCGGTCTCTGCACTGTCTCCCCACTGAGCACAGTATCCAGTTCAAGGTCTCTGCCCTCATACTCAAAGCCTTTGATAGGATTGGATCTATCTGCCTAAAAGAGCACCCTTCCCTCTGTGGCTATAACCTCTCACATCAGCTAGATTCCACTGGAACAACAAAGATAGTGGCCAATAGTGGGAGGCCAGTGAATGCAGGAGACAGAACCTTCAGAGGAACTGGATCTACATTGAGGAAACTGATCCTGTAAGATATAAGTCAATAATGAGAAATCTGTTTCAGCAGCAGCTCTTGTTCCGTGGGGCAACTACTTCCAGTAATGGCCAACTATGCTGATGAAGAAAATGTTGGACCAAACAATAGGTGAGTGCAAAACTCTGCAATTTTATTATCCTGTGAACATTTTCTTCCGTCTCTATCTCGGTGGGATTTGCTTCCTGACTTTTCGGTTCAAATATAACTCCAAATTTCTAAGTGAAACTTGACCAATGCCAGCATATTTCATCTGTTTTAACACTGAAACCTCCCAGAACAGGGAATCTCTCAGCCAATGGATGCTCTAATGTTGAAATCACACCTCATAACTTTTTGTTACTTACTTTCCCCCCTTCTTATACAGTACCTCTCTTTCACACGCGTACTGTGAAGACAATTTGGGTATTTATACACAGATTTCTGTCTATATATATCTACTTTTGAAAGAAGATCATCCAAAGATTCCCATGTATTTGTGAATTTTATGAGGAAACTGGTGTTCAAGTTCTATAGGCAGAACTTTTTAACCAGTCTCTCTATATAAAGAGAAAATAGATGGAGAGCTGTGTATACACACACATATTAAATGTTTGTACAGTATGCATGTGTGAAAGAGAGAGATGTACTGTATATACAAACACCAGGCACAGAAAGGGGCAGAGTCAATATCAAATGGGGGCAGGGGGAAAGGATTCAAGACGCCTGAGATGTTTGGCAAATGACAAGGACAAATTCCCAGATTGCCTGAGAACAGGAGGTCCGGGGGAGGTGGCAGCGGTATGGAGTAATTGTGGAATGGTGTTACGAGGAATTTAATAGATCAGAAAGGCTGAATGGGATAACAGGCCCATTATTCAGAAAGTTCTCCTTTGTGAACAAGCGTTAAGGGAATGCCAAGACAACAAATGACTTAATCCTGGGAGGGATGCTATGGCATAAATGAAAACAATCTATACCTTGAAAGCCAATGGCGCAAATTTCTATATCATATAACCACTTTGATTACCACAGCTCTCAGCAAAGTCTTAAGGGTTGCAACTGGAAAAACCACACAAGCATGCCCTGCCTGACCTGTTTCCCCCGTCTCCCCCCCATTTTCCAATGTACTCAGGAGGAAAACAAGCCACATAAATGAGAAAAAGAGATGGTTAAATACCACATCAAATGTAATGATTACAGAGATGAAGAGAAGAGAAAGAAAGAATTATTGTATGTTGGTTTCTTTTTTCTCCTATGTTCTAACCACTGGACTAAACCTAGAGCCTCTTGGTTGTATGCACAGAGGCATTAAATAATACAATACCAAAAGACACTCCCTCCTTCTCCCCTGCTAGACTCGTGAGTGCTTTAAAATAAGCCTGGTGTAAAGTGGAGGATTTCCTTCCCAGCTTTCACCGAGCACTGCATGTCTTTGGGAAACTTTCATCCAGCTTCCCTTTCTTATTGTTTCTTGAGTCCAAAATGTTTACAGAGTAGGATCTTGGAATCAGAGGGTCTCATCTAATTCCCATTAAAGTCAGGCGGAACATTTCCATGTGACTTGGATCAGAGTAAGGCCCAGATCATTGAAAAAAGTAGAAGTCATGGAACGGGTGATTAAGATAGAATAAGACTTCGTCAACACTGGAAGCTGAACCCTGCTAACAAAAACCATGTCTTTCCATCGCTTACGGTTTTCTGGGATCACTGGCAGGTTCCAGTTTATACCCCACAGCCAACAGTCTAAAATACAACAATGGTGTCACTGACTGTATTCCCTCCTTCAGCTTCAGGGGAATGGCAGGACATTAGCAATGTCTTTGTAAACTTCAATCTTAATCTATTCTTCCCTCATAGGCACAGGGAGAATAACAAGGTATCCTCCTTTCTGCCACAAACATATGGGCCCCTTAGAGTTCACCCTTTACTCCCTGCCACAGTGAAGCATCTTTCATTTATTATTTATTGTATTGACTTTTCTGTGTATTGACTTTTCTAGCATCCGAAGAAGTGAGCTGTAGCTCACGAAAGCTCATGCTAAAATAAATTTGTTAGTCTTTAAGGTGCCACAAGTACTCCTGTTCTTTTTTTGACTTTTCTATGGCACTCATCACTGTACATGGGTGCCTCACAAACATGAATGTATTCGTCCTCACAATACCCCTGTGAAGTGGGGAAGTATTAGTTTTCCCTCTTTATACATGGGGAAACTGAGGCACAGAGGGACTGCATGACATCAGGTCAGACAAGAAGGCTCTGGTAGAGCTGCAAACTGAACCTGGATCTGCTAAGTCCCAGTGGAATTAAGCATTTGTGAGATACTAAAAGTCTGTACACTTTTCAAAAGCCACTACCCAATTCAAAAAGATAAGTAAAAATCAGACCAAAAATCAGGAGATGAGGTGGGGGAAAAACATTTCCCCAAGATGACTACCCCTACTATGATCAGAGGATGGCTAGAGAGCAAATGGAAAATGGAAGAACCACCTTGTGTTTCACCAAACTGCTACAATTTTATTTTTTTCATTGGGGAATCTCCTTCACTTAAACTATTGTTTCTCAGAGAAAAAGTAACAAATGTGTGTTTTCAACACCTGGAAACTTGTACTGGGCAAATAATAAAGTTTCTTATCTGAAAGAAATTCTTGGCATGCTTCTAGGTCAGCCAAGGAAATGAAATAAAGAAAGATGATGCAGCAGTCCAGAACTCCAGTTTTCCCAGATCTTAACTGAAACTGAGTCCCAACAGTTTCAAGTTCTGTGCTAAATCTAGAACACATTATCTTAGAGTGTGTTCTAAATTTGGCAATATGAGTTCTCCTACCACTAAAATCACATGGGTCAGTACTGGAAACAACATCTTCCAAAAGGTTTCGTGTTAAAGCATTAGCTAGAAGTAGAGCACTTGGTTTACCAATACTTTGGGGATTGGAGAGGCTGTAGATCATGTGTCATTTGTGGTTTATGCTCAGATATAAAGTGTGTTACCATTTCCCCCCTTATTCTCCTCTCCCATCCATCTTTCTCTTAGAGGAAGGGAGAGAAGCCACAAGAGTGCCAGTTATATGCAGTGCCAAAGTGCCAAATATTTCAGATTTTTTGTTCGTTGTGACACAGAAAAGCGCCTACAACCAATGACCTGGGAACTCAGTAAGCTTTCATAGCTTGGAGAAAGGGGAAAAAAAGAGGAATAAAAAATGCCCTGTATCCTATAGGAATTACGTTTGGGTAGTTCACGATGAGGCTACTACAAAATCCTTTAAAACCACTAGCCTCTTAGCTACATTACATTAATGAGGCATCTCAAGCATTCATTCTTCTACACCTGCTGTAGGCTCTCCAGGTGGATCCCAAAAATTCACTAAACTGGAAACACTAACCGAAGGGAGTCATCAGTGCATTATCCTGCACACAATATTGTATTGTAATCCGAACCAGAATATTTGGGGGATTCAAATTATGAGATATATGTTGAGTGGTAACTCCAAGCAGTTCTGACCACTAAGCATTTCTAGTTTCACCAAGAGGAAGTTATGTCATGCCCTGCTCAGATAAACATTCACACTGTTTATAATCCACACCCAAATTTTAAGAGTCTCTATGATAACATGATACTTGTCATATAAATCAGTACTCTGTTAAGGCTCAGCTACATTAACACTGATTATTATAATTTTTTTTTCTCGTAATGCTACCTTCTCTCTACTGCTTGGAATACTTGGCTCTCAGGGTTCTACTTATAATGAGATGGCAGGGTGGATTTTCCATTAAAGGCCTCTGCTGGAGTTTCTGTAGATCTTCTCATGTATCACAAGTTCAATACTCTGCATTTGCTTCACAATAAGCAATCCATTTCCAAGTGATTAATTTTCTATTCTAAAACAATGCATTCCTTCCCCCCACACCCTGCATTTAGCTGTTTCCCCCCCCCCAACCAAAGGGGGGGAAATCCTTTTCGATGACATCATGGAATAACATTTTCAAAGTAGGTTTTAGTGGGAGATATGCAGATTGCTTTGAAAAGTTACCCTCATAAATAACAACAAAGTACTGAGTTATCAAGGCTGTAACTCAGTCAAGAGGTTCTGTAACGATTTATATTATATGACCTCAGCAGAACCTCTTGATTGAATTGCAGCCTTTCATTAAATCAAGCCACTCTGTATTATTTTTTGTGCACTAGGGTAAATCAGGATGGCAAAGAGATTACCCCTCTCCCCAAAGCTCCTGCCTTTGTGATTTTTCAACTGTTGCCTTTATCTTATTTGATAATTTACAAAGATTGTTCATAATCTGTGACAATAACTGCTTTTTTCTCTGAAGTGATGTTCTCTAGGTATGATGAAATGGCAAACATAATGGAAGTGTACTAAATTAAAGTTGGAAACCATCATCCTATGACAGAGCAAGATCTAACTATTGAACACTAGAAACATGCTAAGAGCTATTTTTAAAAGAAAAGAATAGCACATTGTAGATTCATTGATGCAGCTTAAGGTCAGAAGGGACCATTAGATCATCAAGTCTGATCTTTTGTATATCACTGAACAGTCATCATATTATCAACCAGAATTAAAAACTCTTTCTCATTTAGTTCTATCAACCATTTTACTAGAAGAAAAACAGCTGGTCTCTGAGTTAGGACACACAGTAAATATCACCCTGTGTCTATTGGGAAGCTATGTCCATAATGGGGAGGGAGGAGGGCAGAACTGAGGTACCTGTTACATGAAATGTGTCCACAGCTTGCTTATAAAATGCCATCTCCTTAGGCTGAGAGACAACTTCTAGAGCGCTCATTAGAGCTCTTTAAACATTTATTTAGATTCCTTTTCACACAGTGTTACGAGAATTTTCAAAATGGGAAGGAGGACATACTAAAGCAATGTCTTGTCCTGAAAATACAATTTGTGTTTCATATCTCCAAGACAGTCTAGATCTCACCATGCAGCTTGTGTCATGCACTGGGACAGCATGGCGCTTTCCTTATCTAGCCATAACTTTTCACATCATGCTTTAGCTTCCCTTATTAGCGGGACCTCACCTCCCTTTCAAAACCTTCACGTTTTAACTCAGTAAGAGAAAAGCTACAGTAAGTCCCTTTTCCTATTTTCTTATATTTGTGTAGCTGTTAGACATTTTGCAAAGGAGGGGAGTACCAGCCAGCCTTTCACAACAAAAGGGCTACTGTCACTGCGCCAGTCCCAGACATGGTGGAAACCAGCCCACAGGAAAAGGCCTGGCTCCAGTGTTAGGCCCCGGCCGAGTACAGTCACTGCATTCACTCAAATTGGCAACAGGTCTCAGTGTTCCTGGCTTTGAGCTGTGAACAAGGGTCGGGATTGAATAACCAATTATACAACCGCTGACTGAGTTTATCCAAGGTTTGCAAACTGCTATAATAGCCCAGTATTCAACTGACTGTTTTATCCTTTTCCAGATATAGTGTCATATCTCCCCTTGTGCTCCATTTACATGTCACTTTATTACATACATCCATTAAAAAGGTAAATACAATGTCACAGTCAATGCCTAAATGTTGCCATTCAGTATTCCTGCCTCTCTCTCTCTCTCTGGGGCATTTCATATAGGCACCTCTCTCTCACACACACAGTCTCTCTCTCTCCTCTTTTTTTCCCATTGCAAGCTAAACCAAGTTTCTGTCAAGAATATATGAAAAAAGGTAGCCAAGAGTCAACAGTGTCAAAATTGTGTGCTCCCTAAAGCTAACGGCCATGGTGAACACATTATATTGTTAGAAAAGGGAAACCTTTAAAACTTTGAAGGTTCAGATTATTAACTAGAATTATGGATCCTTATTCCAACTCACTGAGTCACTTGGGTCTCAAACTGTTCATGAAAGTGCATTAGAACAAACATTCAAAGGATCCTTCTTGCTTCTGGATGAGCTTTTAACACAGGGAGAACTATTCTTGTGCTATTTTAGCACTTTTACTTCTGATCCTGGTTGTAACCCATAGACAAATTAGCATGACAAATATTGGGAAAAAAAGTACACCCACCCCTTTTAAAACTAAGGCTTTTTGCAGGGGATTATTTTCTTTTGTGCATCCCTATCTGTTATTTTTTAGAAATATGTACAATTATAAGATAAGAAACGGACTTGATAGCCATCCTCCAGTACTCAGCTGTTCCCCTGAAATTTTATCTCCTGTAATGCTCTTTTTCAAACCATTAATGCAAAATTGCTTCCAGAAACCTAGTCAACGTTTTCTCTTTTATTTCAATGCTACGCAGCCTGAAAAAGCTATGTAGCTTCAGTGTGAGAAGCACTGATGGCTGTGTCTCAAAACGCATGGTGCTGTGAAGGGCATTGTTGATTCAAAATGAAGTCACTGCTGGCTACCTATACAACATTGCCATCAGAAGGATGGTCTGACTCTTACAGATGTACAATATGGAAATGTTCTCTGTAACACTGACATGAGGAAGCTACCACTAGTTCATGAAGCATACAGACTACAGATTTGCTCCCTGCCAGGGCCAGTGCAAGGAAGTTTTGCACCCTAGGCGAAACTTCCACCTTGAGCCACCCTCCCCCCAGCTAACCCCGCCCACTACCCCCTGCGGCAGCTAACCACGCCCCCACCCCTCCCACCAGAGGAGGCCCCCCGCGGCAGCTAACCACGCCCACCCCACCCCTCCCACCAGAGGAGCCCACTGATTTTCCAGTGGCTTGGAACTTCATAATTTTTGGCAGGACTGGAAAATATTAAAAAAGGGCAATTCCTGTGGCACTTCTGATCATGCCAGACACAGGACATGGAGGATATCTACATAGAGGAAAGCCTGCTCTTGTGGCATTTCTAACCTCATTTCTAGACCAACATGATTAGGATAAAGCATCCAAATGTTTGAACGCTTATCCAACCTCTAAGGGGTTTTTTGAGTTCGGTCGATTGTTCTCTGAAATCTGATGGGTGGCATTTGTGAAGGCTGGTAACATATTTTTCCTGGTTGGATCCCAGCTTGTAGATCCTTCTTCACATGTAGAGCAGGTGGCAAAAAATTTCTTTGAAAAAGAATGGTTGGGGGAAAAAATATGTCAAAATTTCAAACATTCATAAAATTTCACCCAACTCTACTCACGCGAGTAGTGCACTCCATATTAACAGGAACAGGGCCGGTTAAATCAGTAGGATGCCTCCTATGAGAACAGGCCATTTAAGCGAGTAAGGATTTGCCCAATTGTGTTTCATTTGCTTAAAAAAAATACTAACATTTTGAGTTATCTACATTTCTTCTTTAACAGTGGCAATACAACTCAATCAGTCAGTTTCAACTGGCAGACTCATCGCACCAGATTGTGCTGCAGCGTAGACATCTAAATTGACTTTCTGGTCTTGGTTCTTATTACCCACACTGGTAGGTGCTAGGAGTATTCACAGCCCAAGTATGTATATGCATGCCTTCCCTGCTAGCACTTAGAACAGCATTATCATGATCTAAATCTCTAGTTCAGGAGAAAGGAGAGTCGCTTTCACCACAGAATCTGAAGGTGAGCATGATTGGTGGCTGATGAGTTTAAGTAAACAGGGTACAAAAGCGAAGGAGAAATCATGGGAGCATCCAGACATGCATCCAGACAAAGGCACATTAAAATGGCAACACCACATCATCCTTCAACAACCGGTGTAGGAATTTAACTGAAATGTTGGTCTAAAGCAGGGGTCACCAACCTTTCAGACGTGGTGTGCCAAGTCTTCATTTATTCACTCTAATTTAAGGTTTCGCGTATCAGTAATACATTTTAACGTTTTTGGAAGGTCTCTTTCTATAAGTCTATAATATATAACTAAACTATTGTTGTATGTAAAGTAAATAAGATTTTTAAAATGTTTAAGAAGCTTCATTTAAAATTAAATTAAAATGCAGATCTCCCCAGACTGGTGTCCGGGACCCGGGCAGTGTGAGTGCCACTGAAAATCAGCTTGCATGCCGCTTTTGGCACACGTGCCATAAGTTGACTACCCCTGATCTAAAGAGTTCAATATTTCCATATTTTCCAGATGAACAATGGAGTGTTTCAGTGACAGACACATACAATCCCACATTCCAGTATTATTTCTGATCCTTCTTAGATATTTTAGTTCCCCTCTTCCTTTCCATACAAACAAACCCCATATGTATAAATCACACAGCTATTTCTTGTAATACAGGTGGTGATTAAACAAGTATATTGAAAATGTGGAAAAGTCAAAATTTCAACCACAATTTAGGCATCGGGGTAATAACATTTACCTTCTGTCATGCCTTAAACAGACTAAATGAGAAGGGCAGATGAAGCATGAGAGGAGAAGGTGTAGAGAACATGAGAAATATCTGGGATTCTAACTCCAAGATGCCAAAAGAAACCCTACCATACTAACTGGAAAGGCAGCCCCACTCAGACTTTTCTTTGAATATGTTTTCCTAGGAAAAAATAAAAATGTACAAGACACTCCACCATTTCAATTTAGGATTCTAAAGAAGAAAGTTATTGCAGCAAGAGTCTTTCCAGGAATTATCTGCACTTTCCCATCCAAAAGCTCATATTTAGAGAAAGTTCTTTCTTTCTTTTGTTCTTTTTTATGTGATTCCCTTTTGAATGTGCACAATTCAACTGCCCACTTTTGCATCATAAAAGATCTTTATAGCAGCCACATTATTCTGCTATCAGTAATAGACTCTTGATTGAGTTAGACTCTGAATGACATATAGCAGCAGCAAATGATAAAGAGAGACCAGAGAGAAACCCTCCCATCAATTTACTTCTAAGCCAATTATCTGCCTGCTATGTATACCATGAAATTCCATTAGAAACAAATTATATGGTGAGTTGTTACCCAAAATGTGAATTACCTCTGGACAGGAGCATGACATTTCCATTGGCATGTGGAGGGGCTGGAATTTTTCCTTCAGTTTCTTTCTTTTTTTCTAAATGTTCTAATGACCAAAAAAAAAAAAACTCCAAAAAACTTTGGGCCAATTTTTTTAGCATGGTCCTATGGTATAAAGCTGTAAGTGTATCAACTGCCCTTACTGTTGTATAACCTGGCTTTACACTGGGCTGACTGAATCTGAAGATGACTGGGTCCTGCTCCATAGTCAGGAGCTGCAGAGTTATTCAAGACGAGAGACTTGAGGAGCTCATGCAAATGACCTCCTTGGCAGAGCAGTCTTCAGTGGACATTGCCTTTTACATCTCACTCATTCAGAGAGGGAGGAGAATGGGGATGGGACCTATAGGGTAAACAACAAAACAAAAATAAGATATCGTGATGCTCCCCGGGGATATCCAGGGTTGTGCGGCACCTTGCTACCATCGGCCCCTAGTATGAGGAAGCCTTGTCTACGTCTGCCGTGGGTCAGCTCCCCAACTCCACAGGCAACACAAGCACTCCTTGCCAGGACTTGCAGGCTTCGTTGTTACTTTACAGCTTAGTTACTGGCACATTCCAATCCTTGAACTCCAAGAGTAACTCCCTGGAATATGCAGCCCCAGATCCACTGGATGCTCACAGATTCACTGCTTCCAAAGACACAGCGTACCCCAGCTTACCAGTTCCACCTCAGTTCACCGCTCTGCTTCACACACACAACATGTAGGTATGTTTATAGTGAAATTAAGTTTATTTAACAAATAGAAGTACTGGCAACAAATGGTTACACATCAATTAAATCATAACACACATTCTAGAGCCTGGACTTAATTATCAAGATACTCTCGTGTCTTGCAGAGTACTGCTCACCCAAAAGCCTTGCAGCGCTTTACAGCCAGGTTGGCTGTGACCCACCTTTCATGAGACAAGCACGCTGTCAGTTGCCTCCAAGGTGAAGAATTTCGCATGTTACTGTGCACCCCAAAATATACCAGCACAATCAATTGTCTTTATTCATAAACAGGGTACACCCTGATGTTTGTTTCTTCCTGTAGATTTCTTACCTTGTAGATTTTGCAATCTCTTATTTAGTCCCTGGCTAACTATACCAATATGCATACAGTGTGAGGCATAAGATACAAATAGCCAGACAGGGAGATAAGTGTCTGAAATCTCCTGCCTGAAAGGAACCTTTCTGAGGTATGTCACCATCTGTGACCTGCCTTAATTCCAAGACCTTAAGAACCTAATTTTCAATAGAGACACACAGCTCCTTAAGTATTATCTGTACATACATTTGATGACCAGTGGGCTACTGGCTCTCAGTAGAGACCTTACATGCCACCTTCTGGTGAACTATTATGCTTGTATCTCACCCCTGTGATCCCTGTACAATCCTATGTACTCCTTGTGTCCTCTCTCGGTTGGTACCAAGAGGTTCCTGAGTCACAGATATCTTGGCAGGCTTACAGGAGTTGAAATGAAGAGGGATTAGGAATGGCATCATCAGCAGACCAGAGCTGATTGGAAAATGGGAATACCGTATGTTATGCAAAGGTTTTAACAAAAAAGCCATCTTTTAACTGTACGAAAAATTTTAAATTCCAAAATTTTCAACCAGCTCTAGTCATCAGCCTTCCAGACTAGAAATGATCTCAGAAATGCCTGAAGCTGAATCCATCTTACAATATGGCACTCTCTAATGTCCTGCCCCTTAAAGTGACACTTCCATGGATAAAATCCTCGCACCATTAAGTCGATGGGAAACCTCCCATTGACTTCAACAGGGTCAGGATTTCACCTCATGTTTCTCAGTCAGCATTGCTTGACATGACCATATCAGAAGATCATGGCATGTTGCTATCTAGTACATAAAACACATCTATACGTCTACATTTGGAGGTAAATGATGTTTCCTGAAAACATAGGTGCATCTCTACCAGAGCAGTCATGATACCAATTTGTAGAGCAACACTGGCACTGAATTGAAAGGTAGTCTAAGTTTAGGGTGAAATTTTGGGTTGGTTCATATTCTTAACCAGTTAATCTCCTTCCTGTGTTATACCCAGAATCTATTTGATGTAAGCAAACAAATTAATTTCAGGAATGTTCCAAGTGAATGTGTAGCTACTTGTTAGATATTCAGTCCAGACAGACAAAAACAGGGTTGGATTTTTGTGACTATCTGAAATGGATTCTTGCCATATCCCTGTAACTAAAAGGATTGTGAGATTAAAGAAAGACGTGCCTGAATGGCACAAATCTTTCTGGCCATTCTGGAGATGTACCATTTATATCTGTACATTTTGGCTCTCAAACTATTCCTGCAGTTTTCAAAAGTTTTCCAAAAAAGGGTAAGAGCTTAAAAACAAACAAAGTCTGAGAGTAAAACCTGTTTCCTTCCCATTTGTGATGGACACGTGCTTTAATACACCCAGTCTACATTCCTGTTACAGTTCTGTTGTATTCTGGAGTTACAGGCAGCCAACTCTAAGGCAGGTGCAACAATGTTAGTCTTTTAATCAGTCATTCCAAGACTATATCCTTATTATACGCCAGGGGCTGTGTTGAAGGTTTCATTAGTCATTGCTTAAAAGCCTGACTGAAAGATGTGAGTTTCCATCTCTTTGCAATTCTGACACTGCAGAGAAGTGCTGAATTGTCAGTGGTCAGTTAGACAACGTCTGTTTCAAACACAAACTTATCTGTGTTAGTTGTAAAATGAGAGGGCTGTATTGAAATAATCATGCTCCTAACCTTCTGTTGAATATTCCCCAATAACTTGATTGTAAAAAGATAAAAGCAGCGAAGAATCCTGTGGCACCTTATAGACTAACAGACGTTTTGCAGCATGAGCTTTCGTGGGTGAATAACCACTTCTTCGGATGCAAGAAGAAGTGGGTATTCACCCACGAAAGCTCATGCTGCAAAACGTCTGTTAGTCTATAAGGTGCCACAGTATTCTTTGCTGCTTTTACAGATCCAGACTAACACGGCTACCCCTCTGATACTTGTAAAAAGATAGTTTATCTGAATTTTATTTGTCACATTTTGCTGATTGAAGAGCATTCCTAAATATGGGCATTTCAAGGAAGTTTTTGCAACCACTCTTCCTTTCAATGCAAATCAATTCAGACTCAGAAAACTGTGATGGAACAAACATGCATACACTCACACAGATATAACTTCACCCTTTAGATTATCTTGCCTTTAATTTTTCTTTAATGTTGCATATTTAACCAGACAGCTCTGTCACATTAATCTTACATTCTAGATTCACTTTTTAAGCTATTGTTCTTTTACAAGAAATGTGTACACACAGACAGACACACACACACACACACACACACACACATATTATCAGCCTTCACTGGGAATTGTTTTAATCTCCCTCAATTCAAATGCTAACTGACTAGCAGCCCTGCAGTTATGGAAGAAAACATCCCTCATCTCCCCCATGGTCCAGCAACTTCCATTTATGGTTATAAAGATTTTATTATTTTTACCACTGCTGGTTGCCATTTTTTCCCCCTAGTCCTCTCTCCAGACCACTGCTAAACGTTAGAAACCTCAGAAAGGATTTGGGAAACTATCATTCAGTACACTACAGAGAGAGAGCCAATCACCATGCGAAGCGAAGCCTTCTTACCTAAACAAACCATTATCGGCTCATCTCATGTCTTTGTACTCTTTTTTTGCTATTACCTCACGGGATTAAGTTTTATCTCTAATCTCTGCTCTGGCCAACTGTCAGGGAGCCTAAAAGCCGCCTGTCTTCTAATCTGTGTGTAATAATACTGCTGTTACCAACAGATAACTATGAAACAACATGGAAGGAAGGAAAACACACATACACAGAAGGGCTGATTGTTAAAAACTACAGCACCAGCTTCTACCTGGGAGAAAGGAGAAAAAAAAGAAGATGCAGGACTTCCATAGTATGTTTTCTATTTCCCTATATGGTCTACTTTTCCTCTGGTTCCAATTCCACTCAAAGTCCTTCTGAATTTTGGGGGCCCATTCTTATTAATCAGTGTATCTGCTGTACTTCTGTAACTTGTTTCTCCTAGTTTCTAGGCCTTTGAGCCATTCCTCTCTACCCATCATTTAAAATAAAAAAAGTACTTCAGATGATAAAAACAAGGGAAAAATAGCAATTCCACTGCAAAGAGACAGTTTTGAGGCTCTACGGTCACATATTTTTATTTTTAATACATTTTAAAAATTCTAACCCATTAAGTGCGGTATATTTAGCTTTGCTTTATTGAACTGTGTGTTCTAATATTGACAACTAAAAAAACAACACTGCACCATAGAGTGTTTTGTAAAGCAAAGCTATGTTACGAGCTCAACCAACCAAACAAAAAAAGAACACTTAATTAGGGCCAGTTAAAGTACATAGGGAAATACTGTTTATACAAAGTGGGTTTTGTAGGGATGAGAGTGATATGACAGCCCCAAGTGACGTCCCTGCAGGGTTTTGGGGGCATTCCTCTAAGACCTTATTCAAAGCTCATTAAAGCCAGTGGCAGGCCTTTTGCTTTCAGTATTATCTGTCCTTGATGGGGAGAGGGAGAAAGCTGGAATACCAAGAAATCTTAAGCAGATGACCATGGATAGAGTATATTAAGCAAGTGTTTGTATAAACAGAAAGGATAACAACACCTAGTGTGGGATTTATTGGTGACTTTTCAATTAACATAATTAGTGACACATAATTTTCTACTACACTATGTAACAAGAGTTTATTTAGTATTTGATATTTACAATGTTCCCAATTAGACTTCTAAACATGCTTGTACATAATTAAAAAGTAACAAGGGCCATATCATCAACTGGTGTAAATCACTAATATCAACAGAGCTATGATGCTTTACACCAACTAAGAGTCTGGCTCAGTATTTAAACACACCCCTAAAAAGCCCCAAGTAAGCTAACATCAACCCTCCCATCACCAGTCTCACATAAATGGCCATGAGAAAAACCTTGTATCCTACCTTAAATATCAACAAACTCAGACTCAGTCGGAGCAGTTTGGGGAAGTGAAATCCACACATGAGAATGCCCTGTTAGCAGCTCCTAGACAATTAAATCTAGAGCTGTTACTGTGAGGGCCCCAGTTGCTTACACTGATGAGGCAGTTTATGGAGGAGAAATAATAATGCCTATATCTTATATGGTGTTTTTCATCAGTACAACTCAAAGCATTTTACAAGGGAGGTCAGCATTATTACCCCATCTTACAAATGGGGAACTTGTGGCACAGAGAGAAGTGATTTGCCCAAGGTCACCCAGAAGGCCATGAGAAAGCTGGAAATAGAATCCGGATCTCCTGAGTCCTGGTCCAGGGCTAAAACATTGAGTGCTCTATGGGTCAAAGTCAATATCTTGAGTTGCACCTGGAGGTAAACAAGAAATCAGGGCAGGTGTCAAAGAATAAGTCCGATATGTTCCCTATGGCTAATTCTATCAAACAGGAAAGCAGATGCATTCTGCAACAGTGATTATCTTCTTAGTGGTTTCCAAGTGTAGCCCCATGTAGAATTTATAGTAGTAATCTCATCTATAAATCACTGTGACAAGGATTACTGGTGGGGTCCAGATCTGAGAGGAAATGCTTCAGTCATCCAACCAGATGCAGATGGAAAAATGCAGTTTTGCCCACTGATGCCCTCTGAAACTCCTGGAGCAGGTAATGAATCAGAAGCACTCCCCAAGTTATGAACTTCTTGCAGAAAGAATAGAAAAACCTCTCACAATAAGGGTTCTAAAATCACCCTTCTCACTCCCTAAGATCCTTTCCAAATCCACTAATATCACCTCTGTCTCACCTGAATTAAGTTTCAGATTTTTTTTTCTCTCAACCACATCTCACACGTGGCTACAGACAAGAAAGCAAAGAGACGACATCTTCAGAACTAAAGAAAATAAGACCTAGAGATACATCTAGTCACAGGCGTTGGGTTCTTTGTTTTGTTTTTTTATGACCCACACCACAGCTGGAATTGTCCATCTCCTAAGTGACTTCTTATGCACTTTGAACAGGAAGGGTAACCAGGGGTGGCTCTAGACATTTCGCCGCCCCAAGCACGGCGGCATGCCGTGGGGGGTGCTCTGCCGGTCGCCGGTCCTGCGGCTCCAGTGGACCTCCCGCGGGCGTGCCTACAGGGTCCGCTGGTCCCGCGGCTGTGGGAGGTCCACCGGAGCCACGGGACTAGTGGACCCTCCGCAGACATGCAGCCGAAGGCTGCCTGCCTGCCGCCCTCCCGGCGACCGGCAGAGCGCCCCCCGTGGCATGCCTCCCCAAGCACGCGCTTGGGGTGCTGGGGCCTGGAGCCGCCCCTGAGGGTAACAAAGCAGAACTTTCTGCAGCATTCCTCATGGCGGGTGAAAAAGACACCTCAAAAAGACACCACTGGCAATCAAGCAAAGCCTCCTGGAAACAGGTTCAAAGGCTGCTGTCATATCTGGATACTGTCCACACTAGAAAAGAGATTACCAACCAACAAGACTAGTGCAATTTCCATGCCATACCCAGGCCTGAAGCCAGACAGAAAGTGATAAAGAAATCTGAGGATTCCAGACAATTAAAAAATGTGTCTTGCCACCAGCTTCACTATATACCAAGGTAAACGGAGAGGGTAATGAATACGTGAATTCTATAAGACTAGCCATCATCATCCTACTAGTGTGGATTCAGCCTCAAAATAAAACAGATTTCTAAATAATTCTGGTATTCCTCCCCACATCCATATTTTAAAACAAACTCCTCCTCCCACCAACATTCTTCTATAGCAAAGGCTGTAGCAACGCTGTTGCAGGTTGTAATGTTTTAGATCATTATTGTAGAATACTGAAAGGCAGCATGGATGCTATTCTTCTAAAGAACACATAGGTGTGCATACTAGCAATGCTACACAGTAGGAGCATCAGCCTAAAAAGAGGAGATAAATCGGTGCTATGACTATGGCAAACTGATATAGCAAACTGTTGGCGCTAGAATCTTCCCCCCTGCATCCTCCTTTTAGGATATGTCTACACTGCAGTCAGAGGTGTGGTTGAAGCTTGTGTAGACATACCTGTGCCAGTTTTACACTTGATAGTGCAGCTAAAAATTGCAGTGAAGATGTGGCAGCACAGATCCCGGGATGGGCTAGGAATGTGAGTACATACCCAGGATTCTGGGTGGGCCTGTATAGCCCAGGCTGAAGCCCAAACTGATAGATCTTCATTGATATTTTTAGCGGCATTAGCTAGATTAAAGCTAGTATAGGTAGACCTACAGAGACAGTAATCACCTCCAGATTGCAGTGTACACAGATCTTTAGTATCACACTTTCACATCTACACATAGGCATGCGCACGGGGTGTGCCAGGTGTGCCCAGGAACACCCTAATGCTCGCGGGCCGGATCTGACCACTCAGGGCTTTGGATCCGGCCCACGGGACTTGCCTCCTTGGTGCTCCCGCGCCGCTCTCATAAGTGGCCGCCATGGCACCACATCCCTGGGACCCAGGAGGGGTGGGAGCAGAGGGCTCCATGCGTTGCTCCAGGCACCGCCCCCCCCGCCCCCCCACAGCTCCCATTGGCCAGGAACAGGGAACTGCGGCCGATGGGAGCTTCAGGGGAGGTACTTGGAGGCATGGCAAGGGCAGTGCATGGAGGCCTGTGGGCCCCCCCAGGGCTGCGCAGGGACGTGGTGAGCGGTGCGGCCTGGTACCAGAGCAGGCAGGCAGGGAGCATGCTGCTGCAGGTAAGCAGCGCCAGGCTGGAGCCCAAACCCCTTCTGCACCCTGCCCCCCAACTCCCTGCCCTGAGCCCCCTGCCTGCACCTCGCACCCCTCCTGCACCCCAACTCCCTTCCTGAGCCCCCACCACACCCCTCTTTCACCCCAACTCCCTGCCCTGAGCTCCCTGCCGCACCCCTCCTGCACCCCAACTCCCTGTCCTGCTCCCCCTGCTACACCCCTCCTGCACCCCAACTCCCTGTCCTGCTCCCCCTGCTACACCCCTCCTGCACCCAAACTCCCTGCCCTGAGCCCCCTGCTGCACCCTGCACCCCAACTCCCTGCCCTGAGCCCCCTGCTGCACCCTGCACCCCAACCCCCTGCCCTGAGCCCACTCCTGCACTCCGCACCCCTCCTGTACCCCAACCTCCTTGCCTGAGCCCCCTCATACACCCCACACCCCTCCTCTGCCCCAATCCCTTGCCCTGAGCCCCTTCCTGCACACCGCAACCCCTCCCACATCCCGCACTCCCTCCTGTACCCCAACCTTTATGATGTTCACTTTAAAAAAAAAATTTCCCTGGGTGCACACCCTAATGAAATGTGCTGCGCACGCCTATGCATCTACACTCAATTATGGGTCATCCATCCCCAATCCTTCCACCATGCATATAAACATACATCTCTTCTCTACTTAAATTTCATGCTTCAAGAAATTAACACTGGTGTTTTAGTCAAACAAATCAGGAACACACAACCACTTGGTGCCCACTCCCACCAAATTAAGGAAGCAGGGGTATTCATCAACATTGTAACACTAGTTTCCACAAGCTGCCCCCACACTGAAACCAATAGATTGCTCTATTCAGAAATGGTTTGCTGACTTCTCAGAAGAAGCCCAGTGAGGATGAGTATCTGGGGGGGTGGGTAAAATGGGGTTCCACTGTATACAGGACACCTTAAACAAACAAACAAACAAACAAACAAACCAACCAAGAATAATAAATGCTATGAGATCAGTGTAGAGCAGTGGTTCTTAACCTGGGGTGCAAGATGCCCTTTCTGGAGTGCGAGGCATGCCAGATTTTTTTAGAAGGTAAATCATCAAAAACACAAATTAAGCACAGGCATGTAAGTACAACTACTTTGTTTCATCAAACCTATGTATTTATTAACAGTATACATTTTTTAACGATTACTGTAATATACAAGCAAAAAATATATCTAGGTTTAAAGAACTGACCTATCGGTACTTCAACGATTTTTGATAAGGAGTGCAAGAACATATTTTGATAACCAAAGGGGTGCAGGCTGCAGTAAAGGTTAAGAACCACTGGTGTAGAAGATCTTGCTCTTTAAGCATAGCTGCTAATTTTTCCCCACATTAACACCAGTGAGGAAACCTTGTCAGACCACTGAGGCTTGACAAACCTGACCAGTAACTGTTACTTTATTATTACAAGCACTAAACAATCAAAAATATTATGTATTATACAGGGTGCTGGTATGATCCGTGTTATTGAAGTTGCCTAATCCATCCCATTACACCTCCCTGTTTTCTATTGCTTTTAATTTTGCCAACCTTTAACAGCCCTGACTGAAATGCTTAGTCTCCCAGGTAGGGCAAGTAATGAAAATACAGGAACAAGAAGGAAAACATTGCTCTTAGTAGAACAGTATGGTTACTTGGTAGTTTAAACTTCCATTTTCACAGGAATTTTCATTGGACTTAGGTGTCCAACTCTTGATGGACCCTATGAAAAAAAATCACAGTTTTACTGCATGACAATAAAAAGTTTTGTCGGGGCAGAGTAGATGAGTGCAGTGTTCTTAGACTATAATTTACAAGTTATGAGAACATACACAGTGGTGAGATATTTTTAAAATACATATTTTAATCATTGCTGTTTATAATAACCCTCTGGAATCTCAAAACTATATCTGATGCCTTGATGATTTTTTTTTCTCTTCCATGTTGTGTACAGATACTAGTTGGTTGACTAAAATTGCTAGGATTACCATTGCTGAGAACAGTTCCTAAACCACCACTGCTTAAACAACAATCTCAAACATTACTGGGTTTATTTATTTAATAAAGAGACTTTGGCTTCACCACCACAACCTCAGATTTGTTGCTGCACATCTTGCCTTTATCTAAATACAAGTTCAAATGGACTTTTGAGGCCATGCATTAAAAACGGACATCTGTGGACAAAATTTCTCTCAGATGCATGCACTGATGTTTAAGGCCAAATTCATCCCTGGTGTAACTGCATTCAATTTACACTAGGATGAATTTGGTTCAGTGGGAGCTATATGTGTGAATGCAAGGGCAGAATGTGCTTCAATGCACATTTTCTGCAGCTGATAAACATCAGTACCTGAAAGTAAGATCATCACACTCATCATTATCCCCCTCACTGGGAACACCTAAAGCTAACATAGCAATTTAAAGCAATTAACAGAGGGAACACATTACTGTGTGATAAAATGCAATATTTATTTATTTAAGAAATAAGCCACTGCCTTCTATCTACTGATCAATCACAGACCCTTCCATAAATTAGCACTTTTGTATGCTAATAAAAAATAGAAAAATGATACAAATATTACACTCAGATTTTAAATTATAGTAAGATATTTATGAGATTGTAGTGAAAGGATTAGTTGCCATTTGCAAAAGAAATCCTTATTCAAAGTGGCATAACCTGGAGAACACTGGTTCTGAGTTGTACTGTACTTGGTACCAGGGTGGAATGGCTGTTATCATCATCTTCTGTTATGTTTATTGTGGTATCACCAACCAAGTGCTAGCTAGGTGCTTTTCCAAGAAAGATGAAGACACTTTCCTTGCCTCTCAAAGAATATGCAAGCTACCTGAGAAGTCTGGAGTGTTTAGGATGCTTGTTTGGTAGAGGTGGTGATACAGAGAGGATTAATGGTAGAGAGGGTTAGCGAGAGGGAGGGAGAGAGGCTGGGACCAGACACTTGTATTGTGGAATAGATAGGAACAGGGAATTTGTCAGGGGGAGGAATAGTGATAAGATTTGAAGATGTGAAGGAAAGTCAGAACCAGGCTGTTGGGGAGGAGCGGGTAGCAAGAGGATACAGCAGCTGGGAAGGATGCTTACAAGGGGGACTAAGAGAGGGCTTCCCAAATAGTAGGAATCAGCAGCAGGAAGTACTTTCCAGAGGAGAGTTGAACTGAGGGAGGGTATAGCGTCTGGTGTGTGTGGGGTGAGTGGTTAGATTGTCAATGTATTTGGAAAGTGAAAGGGGATTAGGGAACGTTTGAGGCTTCAGGAGGGTTAATTATTTGGTGGTGTGCATGTATGGAGCATGGGGTTACACTTTTTGAAGGGGAGACTGCATCGGCGGGGAGACTGAATAGCACAATCTCTCCGTAGTCAGTATATTTACCATTACGTATTTGTGTTCTAAGACTTAAATGGTGGCTATTTTGCATGGATAGTGAGTACAGCTGGTCAAAAATTTCAGAGTTTTAAATTTTGTTGATGAAGATAAGTGAAAATTTTCCATTTTGCAATAATTTTCATGAAAACATTTCCAGATTTGTGAGTATCACAGTATTCATAGTCTAAAACTGAAATAGCAACTCTCCTAAATGGATTTGACTGGAACAGCCCTATTTCAGCATTCTCTATAGAATCTGACTGTAAATTATCGGTACGGTATCTAAGTGTCTAATGTAATAAGACTGCCTTCCAAAGACTAACCCCAATGACTCAAGATTCTGTAACATAACTCACTAGTACCAGCGCGCTTGTAAAAATGTGGCCTGGGTGGAGTTAAAGTTTTCAAATATATATTGCCCTATCCTACAATTAAGACAGCCATTAACCTACTGCCTGTCTGCTCTATTATGACGCAAGTAGCAACTAGTCATGTATGGCCTAATCTATGGCAGTGTGGAGGCACACCATTGTGAATTATTAAGTCTCTTGAAAATAAATGGAATGTATAGTCTTAAGCATGTAGTATTCCATTTTCAGAAGAAATCCACACTGCTCATCTGGCCAGCATCTGCATACACCCATATAATAATATAATGTATGTATCATTAATAAGAATACTTTTCTCTTTTATGCCAACTCAGAGTGTGTAATGAATATGAACAAATTAATCCCAACAACATCCCTGGAAGGTAGGTATTGTTATCCCTATTTTACAGAGAGGGAAACTAAAGCACATTTACAAGTATATACTGCTTTTCATACTGCTTCACCAACTTTCTCTCTCTCTGTATACACACACACACCCCCCCTCTGGGGAAGAAAGCTGAAGCCAGTTGACATGCAGCATGCTGAACAGCAATAGGTAAGGGGAAATTCTGCCCAAGGAGGACACTGTGTCAAATTTTCACTATTACAACAACTACAATTGGGTTTTTAATATCCACACAGAGCAAACAAAGCTTCAGCTTTCAGTAAGAAAAAGTTATTCTGAAAGAGTCATTATTACTCAAAATTCATCTGTGGCTCTGCACACTGGAATTATTCTGCCCAGTTTTACAACTGACTCAACACTGCTACAGAAAAACAAACAGCTGACCATTTTAACTCACATATCAGGAATAGGATGAGTATCTCTTCACTCACCTCACTCCACCAAAATACTTAGCCCTCTATGAGGGTTGCTCCATATTCCTATGCAAAACTCATTCTTGGCTAATTACATTAAATACAATTAGCCGCTTGATAGATTCACACAAAAGACTACACTGGAATTATTATTAACCCAGGGCTCTGAAGGATTCTTGTATCGATATCCTACTGTGTTGATTTTGCCAAAGTCACTGTTAGAATCACAGATTAATTTACCTACAGAGAAAATCAACTTTCAAAAGATGCAAGGAAGAAAATCATATTTACAAATATGTCAGCTTCAATTTCAAGGTCTACAAGAAGATTGCAGAAAAATATAATACAACACAAAATCAGTTTTTCTATTCTTTCAACGCATCCAACAAATCAAATCTTCCAGATCTAGACAGCACTATAGATATGTATGAGGATGAAAATAAAACAAGATAACCACATACATAGAAGTACAGATAAGAATAATCAAATACATTACCATAGTTTTCAATGATAACAAAAAATGCGCTTGAATGAGATATTACCCTCTAGTCTCATCACACTCAACCTCACATTTGATTGTCAGAACAAAATTTATACGATATTAAAGCATACAACAACATGTTTAAGCAATGTTAATGTTATGTTGGTGATTACACATAAACCACCAAAAGTGAGCAAATTCAAAGTCAAACCTGACATGCAGATATTAAGCTGTCTTATAAACACAAACAGCAAAATCACTCAGTATATGTGCATTTATAGATGCAATTCCTAAATTTAAATATGGATTTTGTCTTTAGATTTTCATCGGGTTGTTGCACTGCAACCTTATTTTTATTTTTTTTAAAGTTACAGAATCAAATATTATGGCTGGTTGGATTTCCACAGAGGGTGGGTAATTTTATGACCAATAATAATGTTTGAAGTTATGGGTGCTAGCATAAAAGTGATCAAGACTTATGCTTCAGGCATAAGCTGATTGCCTGCAATGATGGGTAGGAATTCTTCCCAATGATGTACGGTATACATTTAACTAGGTACACTGGTTTGTTTTCTTTTTTCACATTCTTCTTTGATGCAAGATCTTCCACCTCCTCATCAGGTATTAGCCACTGCCAGAGGTTTAAAAGGCCACTGATCTGAACTAATATAGCAAATCCATGGTTCCAAACATTTTATATATATCTATATAAAATAAATCTTTTCCCCGCAGCTTCCTTTGGCTGAGAATGAGCTACCCAAATATCCCCAAAAAACCATCAATACAGAAATAAAACCCCTTCTGACTATACACCCCTAGTTGTCACCTAACATTCTATACGGAGCCCATATGGACTATCATCAAACAGTGACAACCCATGCTCAAAGGGGACCCTTGTCTTGAAATAAATCTTTCCTGAGCCCCCACTTCTGGCCTTTAAGCAACCCTCCAACCTCATCATCAGAGACAAGTTCCTCACAGACCAGGACACACCTACTCAAAATAGCACCAGATCATACCAGAACAACAGATGCAAAACCAGTAGGCATATCTCCACTGCTACAATGATCAACACCTCTCACAATGCACCTTTCAAGATCCATGGATCCTACATGTGCCTACAGGTGGAATACCTTATCCAGTGCACTAATGCTCCAATAACAACTACGTGGGTGAAACTATGCTCTCAAATGAACTCACGGAGGAAATTGATAGAAGACAAAAACATGCTATCACAAAGCAATCTCTCTACATCTGACGTATCAGTCCTCATCCTCAAAGGAAATCTGGCACAACACTTTCAAAAGACGAGCCTAGAAGCTCAAATTCATAACTCTGCTAGACTCTAAAAATCATGGACTGAACAGAAACACTGGACTTATGGCTTATTACAACAATCTGTAACTCACTAACCCCCCATTTTTTGTCCTATGACTGCCAAGATGTTAACGGGCCACTCCACCTTGAATGGTCCATAGAACATATAATAACTACCCATGATAAACAATCTGTTCCACCTTGTATTTAGCTATGATGCTCAGAGTACCTTTCCCAGACCTGAAGAAGAACTCTGTAGCTCAAAAGCTTGTCTCTCTCACCAATGTCTCCATCAAAATATATTACCCACTTTGTCTCTCTAGTATCCTGGGCTCAACACAGCTACAACAACACTGCATGTATCCCACCAGGGAAATACAACTGCCAGTGGGAAAACCTCTTTGTGGCATTAACATCTACCTTCACATACTCAGTCATTCTGGTTGGAGATTGTAGATACTTTGGGAAAGTCAAGAGAGGGAGGCAATCACCCACTCGAGGAGACTACCCTGACTTCAGAGGCCCAAGAATCCTTGGGAACAAAGAACTGGTGGGGTTGTGAATCAGAGGACCCTAGAGAAGACTGGCAGAGACCCTGAGGTTTTTTCATCTTCCTTTTCAGCATGGGTCACTTGCAGGATTAAACTAGTATAAATGGTGGATTCTCGTAACTTGATGTTTTTAAACCATGATTTGAGCACTTCAGTAACTCAGCCAGAGGTTAGGGGTCTATTGCAGGAGTGGGTGGATGCAGTTCCGTGGTCTGTAATGTGCAGGAGGTCAGACTAGATGATCATGATGGTCCTTTCTGGACCTTAAAGTCTGTGAATCTATGAGTGAGTTGAGAGATTCTCTCCTTTCCCTGAAGGGCAATGAGATCACACATCTTCTAGACATAGAGCTCCTGGCAAGAGATGTAGATTTTGTAAGAGAAGAAAGAAATGACCTGATGCTAAGCTGGGCCTATAACCAGCAGGCAATGGCCAATGGTGAAGTGATTGACCCTCAGCTGCTAAAACAATGGCCCCATTTTGAACTTAAGGTAGAACAGGTATATCGCCTGCAATGGGACCTCCAAACCGAAGAGGTAAGGTACAGAGATTCATGCCAAAAAGATACTGAAGGGAAGCCATACGGCTTGCTCGTTCGATACAGCGCACAGGACACTTGGGGCAGAAGACGATCCCTGACTGGGTTGTGACCAGATTCTTCTGGTCAGGCATGTACCAGGAAATCGAAAACTACATGTGTCATGCCCAGTGCTGTCCTGCATTGTTATGCTTTTCAAAACTGGGGTCTGAGCATTTGCGGGGCCACGACTTATATTTGCAAACCAGCTAATCTATATTATAAAATAATAATAGTAAAAATTAAAACAAACCAACCAAAAATAACCATTCGCACCATTATTTATGGATGAAAACCAAAGAAAAGAATTAACAAACTACTTTAAGGGATAAAAACTCATATGCCAACTTCCAGCTCAAAGTGAATTTTTATGGCCAAGTTAACATTAAACCACAAAAACAGGATTTATAATGGAAACTACTGAACCAGCTTGAATTACTCTGGGTGGTGTGAAACGCCACACTATGATATTTTAAGAAGCCACCCTTGTAAAAATGTTGAATATTTATAAAGTATGAGTTTTTAGAATTTAAAGCAAACCATGGTTTTCACAGAGGTTTTCACCATCATTTACTGAAGTAAAAGAAACAAACCAAAAAAGTGAGAGAGAAATCACATACAAAGGGTTACCAGCCTGTCATTAAATATTAGTAACTGGGGAAAATTCTGGCCTCAAGTACACCTATTCAATTCCACTGACTCAAATAGGGTTGCACTAGTATACATAAGGACAGAATTGGGCACAAGCTATTTTAACCTATGAGATCACTATTCAATTCCTGTTCCATGAGTTGACTCCCATGGACATTAATCGGAGTTTATGGGGTACAATGTGGCCCACCGTTAGAAGACAGTTTCCTTTTTAAATAATTAATATGTCAAGATTTCTCACATTTCTCATAGAACTTGAGTATACATAAAAGTACCAGAGCTTTGTTTTGTCACCTCTCAGGAAAAGTTGGTTAATTAGTATAGCATTGAGTTATGCCCCTAGTATACATGTGACAATATACACCCACACAATAATACACTCTGCCACATTAGATCTTAATTAGAAATGGGCCTGACCTGCTAAGTTCAAATCCAGATCCAAAAATCCAGCGTGTTCCACTGGGTAGGGCCCTGGAGTGAGTTGGGTTCAGCTCCCTATTCTGCCGTGTGACTTTAGACAAGTCTCTTCAGTGCTCTGTTTCCCTTCCCACCCCTTGTCTATTTAAACCGTAAGCTCTTTGGGGGCAGAGACTGCTCTTACTATGCGTTCATACCTACCACAGAAGGACCCTCATCTCAGCTGGGGCCTCAAGGCACTTCTGTAAGACATGTAAAAAACAATACTAATAGAGAGGCCAGGTGTCTCAATATAAACTTTTGCAATAGCTTGGAGGGATGTGAATCCAATGCAAAATACTGCATTATGCCAGAATAGTCAAAAATATTACAACTGGCTTATTATAGTGTTTTGAATCATTGTTCTAGAATGCTGCCAATTTTTTTTTAAATAAAGATTATTCTCATGTTACTTTCCCCCATACTTCTCTCACCTTGGCACAATGTAAATGAAATAGGGTCACGCAGCATAAAGATTTTCTTAAAATAAGAAAAATTTCACAAATACCTAAGTGATATAGGGATTCAATCTATTTTCAAAAGTGACTTAGGCATTTTGTCACCTAAGTCTCAATGAATGTCAATGGGACATAGGCTCCTATGTACCTACACCACTTTTTAAAATAAGTCATCAACTTCTAGTTGTTTTTGAAAATTTTACCCATCAGGTTATCTGAAAAACGTTATTTGAAATTGGACAGTTTCCCATCATTGGGAAGGGAAGAGGAGAAACACTTCATTGTGGTGTTTGTACCTTCATGTGGAAATGCTATGGGTATGCAAAATGACATTGTGTCTGCCTTGCGTTAGAATGCAATGTCATCATATATTGACATAACATCACAGTTTGGAGATATAACAGCACCAGAAGAATGCAGTGCTCTTTAATTGTCCTGCAGTTTAGGCTTTCAAGTCATGGAGCAGACCTGTGGCAAATCAGGTCTCTCCTGAGAATTTCTGGGTGAGTGACAACGCTCATCAGAGTGCATTAAATCTATGTGGCAGGGAAAGCAGCTTCATACACATTTTTGTTGCTGCTGTTGGTGGTGGTCTCTAACTTTTTATAGTTAGGCAAATTTAGTATCAGTAAAAGGTGACACTTCTGGAACTGAGGTTCTCTACCCACACAGCAGGTACAGCAAAGGCAGTATGGCTTCCTCACTCTGCCTAACTAGTATGCTTGTATTTTAACTTGAATGAAGGGATTGCCTCCAAAGACAAGAAGTTGCCCATTTAATCCTTGGACTCACTGGTGCGACTGCCAATAAGGATGCCAATCAGCACCATTTATTATTGTGTTTTTTTGTGATGTGAGCAGTAATGTGAGTTATTTAAACTGTCCAGACAAGTAGGATAAAGCTAATTAGTTTAAGGAAATTTCGTACAGCCAGGCATCAAACAGATGAGACTATGACCCTCAGTGTACACACAGTTGTGACTTTCCAGTGCTGCACAATGGATCTACAGTGGCCACACTTGAGTAAAACAGCTTGGGGGGAGAGGGGAATCTAACTATTTGTGACATGTCACTGGACTGAAGTTTTCCCTGCCTGAAAGCATTTTTGGAGAAAGGATTTCTTCAGCATTTAAATTGCAGAGGTGGTGTTTAACTAATAAACAAACAAAAAATGTCTGGAGTCTGAGACGAGCACTAGGAAGGAGGGTGTAATTAAATAGTCTGTCGCCGTCTGATATACAGCCTGTGCATAGCCACATTAAAGGAAACCTTGCAACCTCCAAACTGTTACCTATCTGTACCCAATGGTCCACCAAATCCTTTTAACTACAACTCACTTTGGCTGAATCCTTTTAAGCCACAATTAATCTATGTTGTTTACAACTCAAACTACACACTGCCATTCCAGTCAAAGCTTTCTTGCTCAAGGTCTTGCCTGGCAAATTATTTATATTTATGTATTTTTCTAAGCAAACCAGAAATTGTCTCAAAACTGAAACTGGTCAAACTACAGAAAACTATGAGCAATATTATAATTATTACTTCTTATCATCATCAAGAAGTCTTCCAAGCTCAGCAACAGGGCAAATACAAGAGTTTGCCTATAATGGGTTTTTAACCACAGTTTGTTAGTGTAGCTCTTCTACACTAGGGGTTTGCACTGGTGCAGCTACACCAGCAGCAACTAAAACTCTAATGCAGACAAAGCTCAAGTCAAAGGAAAGAAGGAATATAAAAGGCTCTAGTGCTAACGGGGCAGCTCACAAAACATAAGCAAGTTACAACAGGAAAGAGTCAGAGGTTCTGATACAAAGCTCACTGAGGTCAATGGGAGTCTACCCATTGTTTTAACAAGCTTTGGATCAGTCCCATAGAGAGATGTATTTACTTAATTAATTATGTTTACTATTATTATTTAAATAATTTGGTGCCAAAGGATGTCAAATTGAAAGCACCAATGACTAAAGTCCTCTATTTATCAACAAAATGGGTACAGTCCAGGAAACAACAATGCAGCCACAAGCATCAACCCTGACCTGAAGAGAGCACTTCAAGATGAGGGAGAGTAGCACAGCTTTCCTAACTCATTTAATCCTTGGCTTCTGTGCTGAGTTTGCCAACCAGGCTTCTATTTAGTGCCAAGTACATGGAATTGTTTTGTTTTTAATTAAGGAGGATACCACTGCACCATGAATTAGAATGAAGCCACCAACTCAGTGAGATTTTATCTGTCAACATTCATGTTCACCTGCTTTTTGGGTCACTATATGGCTCAGAAAAAAGAAAAGAAAAAAGAAGCGGTCCCTCTTAGACAAGGGCAACCAAAGTTTAACCCATAGTGCTTGTCTACACATGTAGGATATGACTAAACTACCCGCCGGATCGGTGGGCTCTGCCATCGACTCCTGTACTCCACCATGGCAAGAGGCGGAACCAGAGTCGATAGGGGAGCGGCGGCAGTCAACCCCGCGCTGTGAGGACACGAGGTAAGTCGACCTAAGATACATCGACTTCAGCTACGCTATTCTCGTAGCTGAAGTTGCATATCTTAGGTCGATTCCCCCTCATCTCCAATGTAGACCAGGCCGTAGTTATTCTGGAGTAACTATTCCAGAATAAGTATTCCCGAATAACTCCATGTGTGGACACTCTTATTCAGCTTTTGTGCTCTTTAAATTCACACACTACCTTAATCCAAATTAATGTTTAAGTGTAGACAAGCACTATATTGACTATACAATGCAACCTACATCCCACATTGTCTTCCTGTATCTCCCAGAATGAGAACAAAGCTGATCTACTTGTTTTTTTATTGCTGGTGAGCAGTACCCTGGTTCCCAGCCAGTTACCTTGGCTTTGAGAAGTGTGGTTTCTCTTTTCATGAAAGTAGCATTTTAGAGGTAGGGAGGTTTGGTGCACTTGTTCAGCGTTTTCCCTGCAGGCTAAACTCATAAGTCAAGATGTTTGCATCACAACGCTGTTTCATCACATCACATCATGGCACAGCACAGTACACCAATTTTTAAACAGTTTTAGGATCTTTCTTTTCCTCATGGCTGATACTGTCTAGTCTGCCTGATACAATTTGTCCCAGCCATGTAAATCTAGGATGAGTTAACTGTTTAGAGTTCTAGTGATGATATATGTAGTGTTGTTGCAACCATATTGGTTCCAGGATATTAGGGATACAAGGTGGGTGAGGTAATATCTTTTATCAGACCAACTTCTATTGGTGAGACAGACAAGCTTTTGAGCTTACACAGAGCTCTTCAGAAGAGCTGTGTGTAAACTAGAAAGTTTGTCTCTCTCACCAACAGAAGGTTGTCCAATAAAAGATATTACCTCGCCCACCCTGTCTCTCTAGTTACCATATATAACAGTGAAGCTATCAGCTCTAAGAGAGAGGCATAAGGCTGGCAGTTTTTGCCTGAAACAACACAGTCTGTTAAACAGATATTGATCATGCTGAGAAAGGGTTAAGTGAGTTAAGTTGAATCACTGAAGCAGGTGATTCATTATTTTACTTCACTTCAGTATAATGGAGGTGGGGAGGAGAGAGAGGATCTAGAGTGAAGGCACAGAAGTTCTGAAGTAAAGAACCAACCAAGTTTGGAAAGAGGGCTTCTGGTGAAAATTGTTATGCTATTGTTAATCTCTGTTACCAGTCAAACCCAAAGAAAGTGGTGAGTTTCTGAGTACAGTCTGTGGACTTTAAGCATTTGGGGAACACCCTTAGCCGAGTTCCTATATTTCATCCACACATCCACAATGTGCTTTACAAGTGAAGCCTCCTGTTCACAAGAGGCTTCTCTCTATTGGCATTCCTGAAAAGCACTGAAGGGAATCAACAGGCTAGAGAGTTTATGGGAACACACTGGTCACACCCCCCACAGCTACAACTTTCGGTAGAGCTGAGGGAAAACTCTCTCGAAATGCACACCCATATCCACATAAGCATTTAAATGGGAAGAGATGAGAAGTTAACAAAGGCCAACATAGGGAAAGGAAATCAGTTTCACATGAGAGAGCTAACCTAATCACATTGGTTCTGTAAAAGCAAGAAACAAATTGAATTATTGTGTATAAAGAACAATGTAATCGCTCCAAAATGGTTTACGAAGTTGGGTAAAGCCTTGCATCAAAGGAAAGGGGACTCTTTCTATAGGGTTTTCTCTGATACATGACCACACTGTGGCCTTGTCTAAACACAAAAGTTCCATCAGTTTAACTTAAATCACCTTTTAAAACAATTTAGTTAAACCAGTGCAAAAGGCTGTGTAGACGCTCTTATTACAATTTAAACCTGATTCTAACTGATTTAACCTAAACTGAAATATAGATATTTCTTATGTAGATAGATATATCTTCTATAAACAAGCTCAGATTTTTAAACTCTGAGCTGACAGACTGAAAAAACAAACAAACAGCTTTTAGGATCTGAGAATTTGTTTACCAAGAAGTAGGTAATATTTCCATACTTGGTAATATAAGCTTTGTACCCACCTAGTCACACTTTTTATAGTAATTAATTATATGTGTTTATTTCTAATGATTTTTTCTATTTTAATTGTTTGCCAATAAATGTGATTTAATAGACAACTAGCATTGAAGGTGAAACCGTCTTTATCTGGTCAACTGCACAGGGAACTTAAGTTCCAAACAGAACTGAAGAAGCTGGAATTTTGAAGGGACTCAAGAGGGAGTAAAATCTACATGACCTAAGCTGAATTCATTTTATAATTATAATTATTGCTTGTTAAATGTCAATGTTTCGTACGACGGTGTAGGAAACACAAAGTAAACACGGACCCTGCCTCAATGAATTTACAATTTAATACGCCACGTTAAAGAAACCTCTCTAGTGTAGCACTTCTTTATCTTAGGTTTCATGCATACACATGGAAAAATAGAAATAGAGTTCAATTTATTTTAGCTCCATCACACACACACACACACACACACAAAATATTTATCACTGGCCATTGTGTTTGAAACACACCCCATCCATCCTGTGCAGCCCTCAAATCTCTTATTTAAGGTCCTTTCTTAAAAGCAGTGAAAAATGACATTTTCCATTCACAAAGGAGCACGCCTCTGAAAGGGTCTCAGAAAATATATATACACACATAACATCGACATGTTGCCCCTCTAGGGAGGAGGCAAGCATCCAACTGGCATGAATCATATTGCACAACAGTGAAAACCAGGGAATTTTTAGCCAAGGATACCAAGGCACACACTCGTTTTTATGAAAAGTACAATGGCATCTATTTTCCCCTCTCTTCTTGGAAATAAACCATAATGGTACCATTCAACAACCTTACAACTATTAAAATAAGCTTTGGGACACCTCGGTCAAAAGATAGTACTGTAGACATTAGTTAGCAGGAGACAAAGTTTTAGGAGGCTTGTCTAACAGTTATAATGGGATAATCATACCAGTATAGTTAAATCAAAATAGTTATACCAGTATAAGCCCTCATGTAGACGCTGTTATTTTGCCAGAAGAGTGGCTTTTTTCAGTTGAGTTTAAACCTCTTCCCAAGCAACAAATTACACTAAAAAAGGCACTCTAACACCAGAATATGAGTTTCCACATAGGGATTATACCAATATAACTATCAATTTAAATCCACACCTGGGTTTATACCAGTATAGCTTTCCCGTGTAGACAAAATACAACAGTGAGATGAGATTTAGAAATGCAAATAGATTAGATTAGAGTTAGATTAGGAAACCAAAGCAGAGCAGACAGGAAACTGGATTTAACATCTCATCCAACTGAAACGTTTAATTAAGAGCCTAGCACTATTCTAAACTCTATCCACACTATAGTTCCTTTACTGTAATCCTGTCCTGTTGATAGCAAATTTCGATTTTCACTATTATTGGGCTCTTTATCATTTCTGTTGTTCACTTTGGAGAGGCTTGGTCATACTGGTCAACATTAGTTAACAGATGCTAATGAGTGCCTTCAACAAAACAAATGGAAGAAGGGAAAAAAGAAGGTGGAGGAGGGGAAAGACAAGATATAGAACTGTAAGATGAAGAGGATTGATCGAGGAAAAGAAAAAGCAAGGCAGAGTGTACAAGTCCAGAAAAGGAGTATTCCTTCCTCCTCAGTACCAGTTGAGGAACATCTCCACATCAAAACAGAATATGAAATTTCCTTGCTCCCAACGAACAGAAAACATTACAAAAAACCTCTCTTCCCTCAACACCAAGAAATACACCCAAGAAAAATCATGGCAGACAGGCACTTTCATTGTTTATTTTAAATATTTAATTGGGAGTTGATAAAATCACAAGGACGCAATTTAGATTAAAATATAGTTAGAAGCAGTTAAGATTCAGCTATACTATAGCTCACAGCCAGGAATAATGAGGAAGCCTGCCCCCCAAAAACAAAGAACCCCCCACAACCTTCTGCCATCCATCTACTGGTTGCCATCCATCTACTGAGAAGAGCCTGTTTTGCATTATCATCAATTTATCCCTTTCTGAATCCTGTGGAGAAGTGGTAGAGTGATCTTTCTTCTCAAAACAAGCTTTCAGATGAACCTCATTCTACAGGTTATAGTAAAGTAACAACCAATAAATGGATGAACAGGCAAACACCATTCTGAGCAGTGCAACCCTGTTACAGGGTGGCTTGCCCCGTAAGGGCTGGAGCGCAGAGACTAGCCAACCCTGATTACTAAGTAGGCACACCTGGGTAAGTCGGGGGCTTCCTTATAAAGAGCAGCAGGAAGCTGCAGCATACAGCCTGAGAGGGAAAGGAAGCCAGTGCTTGAGCACTAGCTGGAAAGGGCTGGGACCGCTGGCTTCAGGTTAAGCAGATTCTGACAGAGAAAGAGCTCCATGTGTGGCAGAAGAACCAGGGATGAGTATCAACTTCTATGTTTTGGTTATGGACTTTATTTTGGGAGCTCTCTGAGGATTGTTTGAACCATTTTTGTCATTAAACCAGCCCTGGGGTGGGGGCACTGTTACCCACAAGACAGACTGTGAAGAGTTCTTAAAAGGCCTGCTAGAGGGGGCTAATAGGGGCTGGGTGCCTGCAAAGTGACCCCTGGCCATGAGGGGATACTCCCCCCTGCCCAAGATCCCTAGAATTCTAGGGCACTCTTGTGCCATGTTCTGCAGCAGGGTAGTAGTAAGTCCTGTGGTGGATTTTAAAAATTCAGCATCCTGGATGTGTGTGCGCTCACAGATTCTGCTGGTAAGGCTGTAGCATTTCAGAGCCCCTAAATATACCTGACCCTTTGTGTGTGTGTTCTGTCTATCTACTGAGAGATAATAGAATAGATAGATAGATATCTCTTACACCTTTGGATTGTCAAACATAATTCAGCTGGCTGAAACTACTGTCCTTCTAAAATGCAAAGTCAATGAAATTTAAAGGTTGACCTGAGTTGCAAAATTCAGATCTAGATTTTGAATACCCCCAAATTTGGGTGTGTTTGAGTCAAAGGTTTTATTTCAGCCCATGAACTGCATAGGGGGCACTGAAAAAAATTGGATTTATTTGCTCACCTGTAAATTCTCATAATCTAGCCATTTATAATGGATCCTTAATGTGAATTAACAGAGTTTTACTGCACATAGGTAAAGAAGATTAATGGGAGCTTTTTTAAGTCATACAAAAACTTCAAGAGATTTGGAGTTCCATTTGGATTTGAACAAACTATGTGGAAACACATCTATGTGTTGAAGACAGTAGTCCTGATTCAGTTGCACTTACTTCAATTTTATACCAGTGTAAATCCACTAGGTGAACTGAAGTTACTTCTGATTAAAGTGAGAGGAGAATCAAATCCTATATTTGCGAGGAAAGGGGACTTGCAGAACAGAAATGACAAGCAGAAAAATATAAATCAGTGTTAAGCAGACAACCATCTAAATTTGATTTAAGAAATGCTGTGCCCCTAACAATATTCTAGAGTAAAGAGATTGTGACAGTTTGTTGTAGGAACCAAGAGTCAAAGGGCAATTCTGGTGTGGATGGTGGTGGGAG
This sequence comes from Mauremys mutica, assembly GCF_020497125.1. Taxonomy (NCBI): domain Eukaryota; kingdom Metazoa; phylum Chordata; order Testudines; family Geoemydidae; genus Mauremys; species Mauremys mutica. The sequence continues at coordinate 120,485,618 of NC_059072.1, read as the reverse complement.
CAGGATGAGGGTGTGGAGGGAGTGAAGAAGCAGCATTCCACTTCAGGGACTGTAATCAAGGCTGGCTTCAAAGTTTAGCTGTTTTACAAGCAATTAAGTGGGGGATCCCGTGCACTAGAACTACAGAACATAAACCTTTCCTGATAAATCCTTAAGCTGCAAACAGTAGGATCTGACAACAAGACACCTTCACCCCAGGGTCCAATGAAGATTTAAGCAATTTAACCATAAAGCGTGTACTATAAATGACCAAATAAAACTGGATCAGAAACAATTTTATTTTTAATCCTCTTAAAGCCGAATGTTTGCATATGGGTAGAAACTAAGTTCACATAATGTCTTTCCTTTTCTTTTTTTCCTTTGAAGTTCTGATCACTTGAGTTTATTCTTTAAAAAGCAATATTTTTACCAGATGGACTTGCTTTGATCTGATGACATTTTTGCTTGATAGAAGCTCCTACTGAATCAGAATTTTAAATTAATATTTTATTGATTAAATTCTGATTCTAATTTCCTTTTAATACAACTTATGTTAGGCTATCTACTAATATATGTCTGGCATGCTTCTGTAACTCCCATATTCATCAGACCATGCATGCAGTACAAGTATGCGTCCCTGGATCATGTATATGATGGCACATACGATGGCCTAAGATATGCAAGCACAGCTCCCACTAATACCAGTAGGAGTTATGTATCTTATCTAAGGGAAGAATTTAGTCCTAAATATTCAGAAAGAATCCAAATTCCCAGGATAAATATACACATACTTTGTGAAGAACATTTCTAGGTTTGTTTGTGTGTCCTCACTGATACAAATGTCTGAGGAAAGGACACGTTTAGTATCACCCCCATATTTGTTTAGTAAGGATCAGGAACCTGCTTCATGCACTCATTCAAATCATAGCTAAACTAAAGATATAGAAAGAAAAGTATTATCTGTGGCTCATTCAAAGATTCAAGTAAGTGAACATATAGGGAATTTAATGAAGAGTACAAATCTTCACTAATTGTGACACTACTGTATAGCCATACTATCTACCTATATAGGTGCCTATGAATTAAACTACTGCTAGTATAGCTACAATGTTGTATTGTAAAGGTATTTGACAAAAAAAAGCAGAGCTGTATGTACTCAGAACTTTGATCCACCGTGCTTGTTGGTGGCATAACTATGATGGTGTGTCATGGAGTGTACGCTATATTAGGTATAAACCTGGAACAACTTATTTACTACCCAGGGCAATGGGGAGACCAGGAGATTCCTTGAGTCACAATCTCTCTCCTAGAGTGCTCCAGTGGCAGCACCACATCATCTTGCCCCTTACTCTGGGCAGATCACAAACTCTCAATCTAACCCTAAAAGAGGAATAAATGTCTGAATGTGCAGGGTGCTCTATACCAATGCATGGGACAGGGGAGAGGGAGAGACCACATTTTGCTTAGATGGGTGTTTTCTCTGAGTGACAGGGGAGAATCACTGGCACCTAACTTGATTGAAATGTAAACCTTTGACTTAAAGAAGCAGTAGACCAAACTGATGTTAGTTACACTGATAGTTTCATTCAGCAGAAATATTAAAGATGTATGTGGGTGGAAATGAGATCAGAATCTGGCCTGCTCTGTTTGATGATGGTATTTCACTGTCAGATATTTGTTATTACTCTGATTTTTATCTTCAATGAAATTACTATAGATTTAAAAAACAAAACAAAACACCAATCTTCATCTAAGATTGAGTGTTTCTATGTGTGTGAGAGATCTTTCTAGAGGAGGAAAGAGAAAAACATTAGAATTCCTTTGAGGGATTTTCTACCTTAGTTGTGGCTTCCTTTACAAATACAAAACTAAAGGATAACAGAATCCTAAAGAAACAAAGCATCCACCTTGAAGTCTCTACTTTGTTGCAGGATAATACAGAAGCAGTGATTGTGTTTGTCTACTAGGTAGACGGTATAAAACAAGAATCCCTTTTATTGGGAATCGGAAACACAAAGTAATTTCCAGTTTTCCCACAAAAAAAGATTACCTAATGTTACTTGATGTTTTTTATTTAAAATATACCCTTTTACAATAACCCATAAAGCAACCCCAAAAGAATGATCTCAAATTGCTTGGGTAGGACCTGTAAATTTCCAAGTTAATGGAGCTATGTCAATTTACACCAGCTGAAAATCTGTAGGCTTTAAGTCACAGAAGCTCTACACTGTTAGAATTTGGATCTCTGCAAACCAATAGTGATGTCTGATGTACATTAGCAGTAGTTGTATAGAAGCGTCTGACGCAATAGGAAATGTCATATCAGATGACACCTACTGAAATCAATAACACGTATCCAATTTATGTATTTATTTTCATACAGTTCCTAATACCGCAATACATATAATCAATCTAACATTTTAAAGGTACATCTTATTTTTACTGCTGGATTCCTCCTGCTAACTATCAAAATAACTTGCATATTTAGCTGCAACAGGAAGAAACAAGTGCCTCCAAGAAGCAAGTATTATTTTTGGCAATAAAAATTTGAGCCCCCTTTCACTCCTCCCTAACCCTTCAGGTTGACTCATCTCTCATTCAAATTTAAAATGCATAGAGAGGCTGCAACAAACCCACAGAAGATTGATATGCATTGCACTTCACACATGGTTTAGTTCTTTATGCCAAAGCCTGGCATGATGATGCTGGGTTTTGAGATATTATTATTTCAAATATATAATACACAGAAATTGATATAAAAACACTGCAGTGCAAGTCCCCCTTAAAAAAAAATTGTTACTATAGCGCTTTGAGAGAGAGAGAGAGATTCACAATGCAGGCTCAGAACTTGGCAACCTGTAAAAGTGCCCAGTCGAAAATTACTAACAGCTGGAGATGACAGTTGTTTTAACAGCTGAGCTGACAGGATTAATTTAAATGCACTGAAATCAAAAGTAGATAACACCTGTTTAGTCTTCCAGGGCCATTCGACAAGGTAGGCCAAAGGAAAAAAGCAGAGCCAGAATTGTGCGCATCTCTCTCTCTTTCTCTCTGTGTGAAGGACAGAAGGACTTCAGAAAAAAACGTCACACTTTTGGGGGAGCAGAGGGGAAGCAAAGGCTTGTTATACAATAACAGAGTAGACAACCCCCCTCAGCTTTTAACATCTGGTTCCCATTGCGCCCACCTTCCCACCCCTTTTTTCCTCCCTTCTCTTGTCCAAGGTCTTTGACCCAAACCCAACAATGGATAAAGATCACTGGATTTCAAAGCTACAGTTTCTCACTCTAGCAGCCCAGTAATCCTCCTGGGTTAATTAATATATTCTCTTTGAGCTTCTAATCACTAAAACTCCCCCACATTTCTCCTCCCACACCCTCCCTTTCCCCTGAACTAAAACAAAACAAAACCTCTCTTGTCATTACACAGCTTGTAACTGAGGCTCACAAAACAAATAAATAAATAAAAGAATTGAGAGTGAGGGAGCTGTCAGGTCAGTTTTTTGGGTTGTTTATTGTTATATACTGATCCTACAAACCTATGGAAATGAAAAATATCAAGATTTTTCTACTGGGGGAAGAGAGTTTTCATTTTAGCATCTGAGTTATACTCTTCTAACCCACACTGTGTGTGTGGTTTGCAGTGTCACACATCCTGAAAATGCAGATGAACACATGATCCCCTGGTCCTGGATCTGGCCAAACACACAAACATATCTTGCAGCACTGGAAAGAGATGGAACCTGAAAGGAGTTGTCCAGTCTAGGAATGAGGGAATCTGGATAGGATTAAGGTGTTAACCACAAAGAGATGGAAGAACTGAAACCACCTCTGTTCTAATGGTATTTGTGTCACCATATAAAGCCATAATGCCAACCTCACACCACCTAGCATTCCTATGGCCCCAAATCTGCAGCTGTTCCACTTGCGGAAATCCCACCAAAGCCAATGAGAGTTCTGCCCCTCCGGCAGTTACAAAAGTCCAGCCCGGGGCTACCAAACTGAACTTGCAAGCTTCACGTTCGGTTGGGCTGAGTCAAAACAGGCTCCAATTTCCAGCTAAACGGTTTCTCCAGCTCTATGTCTAGCTCTCTTCTGTGAAAAGGACAGTAGCTGCACTGTGCATTCCAAACATTAATTAACTGAAGTCTCAATACACTCTTGCAAAGTACCTAATTATTATCACCTCTATTTTATAAATGGCAAACTAAGGGATAGAGAGAATAAGTGACCTGCCTAAGGTCACACAGGAAGTCTGGCAGAACCAAGAATAGAACTTATCTCCCAACTCATGGCCTTGTGCTTTTAACTACAAGACCATCCTTTCCTCCCTTCCTAAGATACCTTTAGGGATTTGTAAACCCCTGCCTAAGATGAAAATCCAGCCAGATGGTTTCTGTTAAGATGAACCAGAAGCATTAATGACACTTAAGAGAACAATAGATTTCATTCAACTCTTCCTGCCCCTTCCACATCTCTTCAGATGGAAAGAGATGAACTAAAAAGACTCACATAGTTATTCTGAGTTTAATTTCTCCTTAGTTTGGCAAATTCTAAGGTTATCTTTGTTGCTGCCTATTTCTGTCGTATCATCCTTGAGGCACGGTTGGCACCTTTCAGTTTTCTTGATTGATTAAAATCTGTTCTTCACTGAAAAATGATTCAGTTGAAATCTCTGATCCACTGATATCAGTACCAGGGAGGACTCACTGTACAGTATTCTCAGTTATATTATTAATGTATGCCAAAGAATGAAAACCATCTATCCAAGACAAAGATTGTAAATTCCTTATAAAAGAAATGCACAAAAATTCCTGCTGCCACTGATTAAACATAACAGGTCAAATTCTAACAGTAACCTGAGTTCAACTCCATTCACATAGCAAGGCTCACTTACGATCTTAACATCAGGCACAAACAGAAGAATACAGGTAGTTGCATCTGTAGTCAGATTACTTTCTGGCTTCAAAATGTGAAGTCTCTTTTGGCATTTATTGTCCATTTAAGCGGTCTATGAGGCAGAAGGAAATGGCAATTTGTGATGCTATATGAAAGTACACTGGCTCAGCTTTGAGGCCTAGGCCCAGAATTTGACAGAACAGCTAACTCGATGGCAGTGATAGATCTAGAAATGTTTGGGCCCAGAGATCCAAACTGTCTGTCTGTTTCCTGAGGAAATGCCAACATGAAGTCTGCATCCGAAGTTATTTGGTGATTTCTCTAAATACCTGCTTTAGATATTGAATGAATTGATGGGGCTGTGAGATGGCTTCTGTGAGATGTGTGTGTGTGTGTGTGTGTGTGTCAGTCACACTGATTTGTCAACTGTGGGGATGATGATGATGATGATATTTACAGAATTTTTATGCCACTGTCAATAGCTGGCTGCAATAAACAAACCCTTAGTGCCATCACAGCTACTGTTGAATATCTAAGTTTTACCTACCTTGTGTACATTAAAAATTGTATGGCGCTTCTTAAAGAGTTTAGGTCAAACTGTGGCCTGCAAGAACTGCTCTCCCTTCCACTTCTGAATCTCTTCAGTGTAAGTTCCAATGGAGAAATGTCCATAGGATGGATTTAGAAAAGAAGAAACCAGGGCCTGACTTTGATCTCACTTACATATGTGCAAATCAGGGGTAATTCTAAGGAAGTAAATGGAGATTAAAATCAGGCCTGTTCTTTAACAGTCATTCTGCTACTCAGATCTGCCTGCTTGGGAAGGGTCAGTTACTTAAGGGAAAAAATAAGTATACCACTTCCCAGCCTCTACTAAGTTGCACGTGAAGACAGAGCCGTAACTAGGTATTTTTGCGCCCGAGGCAAGAATATAAAATTGCACCCTCCCCCAGGGCTGGCTCTTCAGCAGCAATTCGGCGGCGGGTCCCTCAGTCCCTCTCGGAGGGAAGGGCCAGCCACTGTATTGCTGCCGAAGAATGAAGCAGCGGCGGTAGAGTCTGTGATTTTGGAGGGTCTAACTCATGATTTTTGACTGATTGGGCTGGTAATGTTGCTTCCAAGATGGTCTTTGGTTCCAGTCCAGTTCCAATCCAGAGAGGGACTCACAGGTTAAGAGAGGAGGGAGGTGCTGGATATCAGCAGTGGCCACTAGGGATCAGCATGTGTCCTGAGAATGCTGGGAGTTCAGGTGTACAGGGCATGATCAGGGGTGGCAAGTTTGTAGAAATTTTGGTGGTGCCCAGAACCTGCCCCCGCCCAAATTCCATCCCCATCTACCCAAGGCTCTGGGAGGGAGTTTGGGTGAGGGAAGAGGTCTGGGGTGCAGGCCCTAGGCTGGGGCAGGCGATTGAGGTGCAGGCTCTGGGAGGGAGTTTGGGGATGGGAGGGGGTGCAGAGGGATGGGGTGTAGGGGTGAGGGCTGTGGGTTGTGGCTGCAGATGAGGGGTTTGGAGTGTGAGAGGGGCTCAGGGCAAGAGTAGGGGTGAGGGCTCTGTCTGGGACTGGGGATGGGAGGTTTGGGGTATGAGAGGGGCTCAGGGCAAGAGTAGGGATGAGGGCTCTGGCTGGGGCTGGGACTGGGAGGTTTGGGGTGTGGGAGGGGCTCAGGGCAAGAGTAGGGGTGAGGGCTCTGGCTGGGACTGGGGATGAGGTGTTTGGGGTGCTGGAGGGGGTCATGCTTGGGCAGAGGGTTGAGGGTGCGGTGGGGGGGTGAAAGCTCTAGCTGGGGTGTGGGCTCTGGGGTGGGGCAGGGCTGGGGATGAGTTTGGGGTGCAGGCAGGCTCTCCGGGACAGAGGCCAGAGAGGAGGACTCCCCGCAGCCCTTTCCCTGACTGCAGCAGCGAGCTCTGGGGGAGGAGCCCCCCTTTTCCTGCTCCCCCTCCCCAGCAGCACACTCACCCCCACCACTGTCACTGCATGTGCTCCTAGGGCCCCTCTCAGGTCCAGGAATCTCGCTCGCCTCCCCCGTGGTGGGTGCCGGGGGGCACTGTGTGTGCCTCCTCCCCTGCTGTTGTCCCTGACTGTAGCCTCACTGGGGGTGAGGGATGGGGCTGCCTCCTTGCCCAGCATGGGGCAGGAGCAGTGACTGCGGGCGAGGGGCCCCCCTGTGCTGCTGGAGGGTCCCATTAGAAAATGAAAGGGTCTGAGGGGGAAGAGCAGGCTCAGAGTCAGTCTGCCCTGGCAGTCGAGATGGGTGGCACTAGGACCCTGCGGCAGCAATTGCTGCAGGGGAAAGACAGAGACTGTCTGTTCTAGGGCAGAGGAAGTGGGGGGAGCAAGTCTCGGGAGACACTGACTTGGGGGAGGCACGGGGGGGCGGTAAGTGGGGGGGGGAGATCACCTGGGTTATAAATATCTCCGTGCCATCAGCTTTTTTTTTTCTCCACCGCTTTCTGCGCCCCCTGCCTGTGTGTGCCTGCGGCAAGTGCCTCACTTGCCTCACCCTTGTTAGGCACTGCATGAAGAACGATTAGCACCTAATTTTAATGAAACAGAAAACTTTTATTTATTCAGACAGGGGAGAATCACTGGCAGCTAATTTCAACAAATAAACATGAAGGGATCCTCTATGGTTCTGAAATGTTTGGTTAACAGCAAAGGGCATTTCCCCCATTATTTTTCATTTCCATGCACCTCTGCATTTCCAGGTTCTAGTCCAGACTGGAATCAGAAATGCCAAGCCAGGCTGCTCACCTGACACTTCCGAACTGGTTGAAAGAAAGAAGTGCTGGAAATCTCCTAAGAAAATCTGGACCAAGGATAGTTCAGTGCTGATTTTGCAGGCCCAAGAGGTGCAGTTTGTTTGGATAAGCCCATCTCAAACCTCTACTACAAACAATGAAGAACTATCTCCCAGACAAAAAGGAAATATTGAAACATGGCTGGCAAAAATCTGTATTTAAAGAAATAAACCCCCAGTTGCTATCAACTGAAACAAAAAATAAAATAAAATAAAAAGCTCAGGATGGCATTCTCTCCGTTTCCCCAAAATCAAATTTTGCTTTTACAAGCCTCATAAAATCTAATTGCATTCCTAACAATTCATTTCCATGAACATCTCTTTTAAATTTTTTGTTTTTGTTGTTTTGTTTTGGTTGTTTTTAACTGTTGTTTCAAAGTTTTCAGTCTACCAAGCATACAGCAATAATTGTTGTTCTGTTCTGCTAATGATAGATTCCTCTCCTTGTATAAAATAAGGAGCAGTTTCTTCCCCGCTTTTTATTTCTTTACACAACTCAGAGGCTCAAAGAAGATAATTACAAACAATGCCTGAAGAATGGTTCAGTTAATGTTAATTTATACAACAAACTAATTACTACCAAATGGTAAAAAATCACATGTGGAAGTTCCTCTCTCCCACGCACACAACTAAACCAGCAGCCATCTGTCTCCGCTTGGGAGCTCTCTGTGACAACTGAGGAAGACAAGGGAAAGGATAGATCCGGATGCAGTAGCCCCTTCTTCTGACATAAAATCATGTTATTCAAACACCAGGCTCTGTACAGCTGATCTGAGCACTAGGGTTTTTTTATTTATTAATAATTATAAAACCTACTGATACCTACACATATCTAAATCTATTTCTATCTCAAGATCTTAAGCCAGATTCAGATATACCATTATCAATTTTAATTCTTCCCTCTGGCAATGTCTAGACCATACTTGCAACATCCTTAACGTACTGTCTCTCAAAAAGCTTGCAGTCAGATGTTCTTTGCGTTTGCTAGTAGTAATTTAGACATCTCTGGTGGCAATCTGTGGGTTCGCCATGCTTCCCCACCCCCACGCCTCACCTTCCCACCTACCTGTAAAAGCATTTTTTCCCCACACTAAAGAAAGCCAAAGCTAGTACAATTGTTAAGCACTTTAATGGGATCCTCATTAAAAATTAATGGGGAAAAAATAGCTGGGGTCCAATCCCGAAGTCCTTATTCACACTAAAGTCCCACTGACTTCAATGGGAGTTTTGCCCAAGTAAGGACGTCAGTTCTGGATCCTACATGGATCAGAACCCAGGCGTTTTGACTGTTAATTACTCTCTGATTAGCTTGCATCTAGTGAAACAAACTAAAGGGAAAATTCTCCCCTAAGCACCATACAGAAAATCTCAACTCCAATATTCTTCTCTCCCTATGAGCCTAGAACTCCCACTGTCATCAAAGAGAGTGCTGCACATGTAGAGAAGCAGAATATCAGAGTTTAGATCCACCGTATACATTTCAGAGAAGAATTTAGCCTTAATACCAAAAATTTAAAAACCTTTTTATGTTCAAATGCAAGGCAAAATTCCCCTCTTGGATCTATGTGGCATATTCAGACCAATGTTCTGCTATGTGCATGTGAATACCCCATTGAAGTTAAAGGAAAGCCCTGTATTGACTTTATTAGATAGAGATAGAAAAGATGAGGGTGAATTTAGTAACAGCAGCGTGTTTGCATGTGCATATTATATAGCTATACAGGTACATGGTTTCAATTTGGTCTGAAGTAATCCCCAAAAAGTGGGGAGGAATAGCTCAGAGGTTTGCACATTGGCCTGCTAAATCCAGGGTAGTGAGCTCAATCCTTGAGGGGGCCAGTTAGGGATCTGGGGCAAAAAATCCATCAGACCAATTGTTAGGATAGCATAAGACTCTAAATGTTGCTGTAATCCAATATTCATTCAATAACAGGGACATTGTATTTTGTATGGCTCTAGATGTCATACAGGAAACAAGCAAAGAGAGGTCACAAGATAGTCTACGTAATCCAAACAATAATGTCTAGCTATTATCCATTCATAGTCTTTAAAATATAAATGACATTTTAAAATCAAATAGGAATGATTCTTACAAATAAACAAGCAAAACATATTCACTACTGTGAAGGAGAAAAAGCAATTTGCCCTGAATTGATATCTCCTACGTCTCCTCATCTTTCCTCTTTCATAAGACTCACCAAGAACATGGCAAGAGTCAGGCGTTGAGATGAAACGTCAGTGTCTTTTTAAGGCCAATGCTATCAAAGAATAGCTGGACACTTCATTTTAAGCTCCCCCTCCCCTTTTGGGGGACTCACTCACCCAACCATACAAAGAACTGGACTTTGTTTAACAAATGAACAATGATTACAACTGCTTTTAACAAGGAGTTGGTGTCTGAAATGAATCAACCAGTGCTGTATCAGCAAGTGGGATGCAACCAAAAAAAAAAAAAGAAGAAGGGTCATGGAGTATTTTTGATTTGTAATGTGTATTTTAGTCAATGTGAGGGGGTGCTCTGGCCATCTTTGGGCTGTGACTGACATCTGTCCTCCCTCCTCCTTTGTCACCTTGCATAGCCTCACGCAGCATTCACAGCCAAAAGACTGCCTCTCATTTTAGTTCTTACTCCTGGCACATGTTGTGTCCCAGATCACGGGGAGCCTTGAATTAATACACTAAGACTCAGTATTAAGCTAAATACCTGGCAGCTTTACTGAATGCATTCAACCTGGCAGGAGAGCTACTTGGAATTGTCTAAACACTCCCAGCATCCTGTCCCGGCACGCACCAGGTTTGTGGAAAAACCTGGGGGTTCCTCTATTTCGACTGTTCCAAGACTCAATCAGGATCACAAGTCCCAAGATTATGTCAGAAGTGGAAATTTCAAGAATATTATAGCACATGTTTTATTGAAGTCCTTTAAAAAAAAAGTTGTACTGGAAGGGTCACTAAAACATTTCTCCCTTCTGCTTTTCCCAGGATGGGGGTCTGCCCCTTCAAGAGCAGAGGATCTTTGTTTTTCTTCCCACACCCTTCTTTGTGGAAGAAAAAGGGTGAATAGGAAGATTTAAAAAAAAAAGTAAGCCTTGCACTACATTTCATTTGTTGTCCTTAAAAAAACAAAACAAAACAAAAAACATAGGGAAGTGTGGTTGGTGGACTCAGTTTAGTTTCAAGTGGAGAAATGTCCACATCACAAAAGCCACCATTAGAACTCATCTGAGAAGGAAAGGATGAAATAGGTCTACCCTCTCACTGCCTGGCACTCTATTTCATGCCCTGCTTGAGGGACATGGCTAGGACAGCATGGTGGCAACTTGCAGTGCCACAGTCCATACCACCTTTCCAACTGATAAAACTTCACCAGCCAAGGCCATCATTTCCAGAACAAAATTACCTTAACAATAAACAGGGAGTTGTCCTGTGGACTAACTGGCTAATTTGCTGTGCAGACTTCAGTAACATGAGACAACATCTGCAATTTTGCTATCTTTTTGCAATGGTCTTAGGTGTGCCACCATATTTCAATAGTGTAGAATTAAGGAAAGTCATGGAAAAGTGGGGAGAAAATAAATGGCTAGTAGCTGGTCGACAGGCAGAATAAGATCCTACTATTGTTACCAGCTAATAGAATTAGGCTAGGTCGACATAACAAATCTATATGCATATAACAATGTAGCCCTGGGGTTTGAGAAATCCACATCCCAGAGGGATGCAGTTATACCGACCTAACCCCTTGAGTTTCTCCCATTGACATAGCTACTGCCTCTCCAGGAACTGGATTAACTACACTGATGAGAGAAGCTCTCCTGTCAGCATAGGAGCATCTTGCCTAAGGTGCTACAGCAATGCAGCTGCACCACTGTAGCACTGTATGTGAAGACAAGCCCTTAGTCTCTTAAGGCCTGGTCTACACTGGGGGGGGGGTCGATCTAAGGTACGCAACTTCAGCTACGTGAATAGCGTAGCTTAAGTCGAAGTACCTTAGCTCGAATTACTTACCCGTCCTCATGGTGCGGGATCGACGTCCGCGGCTCCCCCGTCGACTCCGCTGCCGCCACTCGCTCCGGTGGAGTTCCGGAGTCGACGGGAGCGCGTTCGGGGTTCGATATATCACGTCTAGATGAGACGCAATATATCGAACTCCGAGAAATCGATTGCTGCCCGCCGATCCGGCGGGTAGTGAAGACGTACCCTAAGAGACTATTTTTTTGGAGCAGAAATAAGTACGTTTATGATTTTATCTAATAATACTTCAGTTTGTTACCAAATGGTGCCCAGCAATAGGATTTAAACTCATGTGAACCTTAGACATGATTGGCTTGGTTCAACTTGTAAGGAGAGTATGCAATGTACCTGGATGCCCATCCTATATCCCAAAAGCTTCACAGAAGCTGTGAATCAAGATAACATAGCAAGGAGAGATGCATAAAAAAAGACAACTAAAATCAACTAAACATGAGTGAAATGTCTCCATATTTAGTTAAATTGCTTTGCTGAGTAAAGCTGAATATGAGCCCAGTGTGGAATCGAGAATTGTAGCAGCTGAAAATTATTAGCCAGAACCTGATGCCCTCTACTTCTAGATAGATCGATAAGATAGAAAACATAGCTTTATTCGAGCTTAGAGCATAGACATATTAGCAAAAGCATGTGGCCCCTCTTTATACTTGGGGGAGTGCTAAATGAGGAAGAGAGGGAGAAAAGAGCAAGAGTGACATCATAAGCGCTGGGTGAATGCACTGTTATTACTACAGCAGAAACGTACTTTAAAAATATTTTTAACTTTTTTATTTTTGGGGCTCCTGACTCTGTACTGTGATAGACGCAATTATTAGTTATTGGGGTGGGAGGTATGTTATGTGTGCAGGCGCGGGAGAGCTTTAGAGAAAAAGACCAAAGAGATATATACAATTTATATACAAAGAATTTTTGCCCCAAGGAATCTTTCATTCATCTGTCCTCAAAATATTCTCCTTGAAAACTGATCGTCACTCTAAAATACATGATTATTCTAGAATTCAAAACAGACTAGAAAAACAGGTCAGTCTTTGGTAGCCTCTTCCAAGTTGTGATAAGTGCTTGGGCACCAGTAGTAATTTGGGAATTACACAATGTGTTTAGATGCTTAAGCTATGGTGATTCTTTTTCATGCGCAGAGGGATATACTGATTGCCTCTTTGAGGAATGGGAAAGAAATATCACCAGAGTCAAATAGACTGGGCCTCAGGAACTGCATCATCTTCTGAATATTTAAGGAAGATTTATGGTCAAGTGATATGTCTCACACACAACCAATTGCCTGTGACAGCAAGCACAGAGAAAGCATTCTCAGACTTTGGTGCTTTTTATTATTTAGGAGGAGGAGGAGGTGTCGCACTACTACTATTTGTATTATCTTAGCCCCTAACAGTCCTAGTCCAGGCCCCAATTTGCTAGCTGTGGTACAAACTCAGAAAAAGTTCAGTTGTCATCTAGTGTGCTTCAAATTATTCAGAACTTTAGCAATTCAATTAGTTCTGGCTAAAAAGAATGAGGTGGCTAGTAAATTTCACATCCTGCTCTGAGTTTTACAATAGTCATACATTAAATTGCTGGTTCTGCATGAGGACTATCTCTCTCTGTCGCAGATCTTTAGTTCTCTCTCTTAATGCTAACAGTTTGTAGAAGAGGAAACTTCAAAGGGTCAATCTCTGAGGTCTCAGATCTTACCCAAATATCCTGCATTACAATAGTTGTACAGGAGATGTCACACCATCCAGAAAATGTCCTACTTCCTAGCGACTAACTACACATACAGGGGTGCTGGAACCATTTGTTTAGTGGTGGTGCTGAGAGACATTGAACCAAACTGTAAACTCTGTATATAATGGAAAACACTTCAAGCCAGGGCGTGCTGCAGCACCCCCCACACTCCTAGTTCCAGCCTCTATGGAAAAATACTACCTTGTAATTCTATTAATAGTGATAACTTTAGGAACAAATATACTCGTTGGTCATAGACGCATAAAAAAACCTCCCACAACAACACGCATCTTCCCCAGACCCTGCACTGGGTCAAATGCTGTCTGCACATGGCTTTCACTGAAGTCAATGGGAGCTGTGATCATGCATCCAAGCGCAGAATTCGGTCCATGATGTTGTTTTTAACTGTGTATTTACCTCTACCCCACTTAGAAATAAATCAAGATGCGATTTCTCTCAAGCAAAATGAACCTAAATGTAAGCCATACTGTTCACAACAGGGAGGCTAGGAATTCAACTTCAGTCATATGGTCCTCTCTCTCTCTCAAACTCACAGCAGTAACAAGGAGAAAAGGGAAGGAGGCTAATTAATGCACAGGATTTGGCCTACGACAGGCCTAACTAGCAGGGGCGGCTCTAGACATTTCGCCGCCCCAAGCACGGCGGCATGCCGCGGGGGGCGCTATGCTGGCTGCCGGGAGGGTGGCAGGCGGCTCCGGTGGACCTCCCGCACTCGTGCCTGCGGAGGGTCCGCTGGACCCGCGGCTTTGGTGCCTGCGGGAGGTCCACCGGAGCCGCTTGCCGCCCTCCCGGCGGCTGGCATAGCGCCCCCTGCGGCATGCCGCCCCAAGCACACGCTTGGCATGCTGGGGCCTGGAGCCGCCCCTGCTAACTAGAGTGGAATCCAGTAAGAATGACAAAAGGTGTGAGTTCCCCCTTTAAAAAACATCACTGTTGAGACATGCATTGGCACATCTAATACCAGCCACTCCTATTTACATTGTGCTGCTCCCAACATTGCCACCTGTCAGTCAAAGTTCCATTCCTCCATTAGAAAAGAAAAGAGAGCTTTGCACTGATCAGAAATGCTAGGGAAGGAAATGGGGGTGGAGAGGGCAAGAGAGAGAGGCATGAGATTAGAGGGTAACAAAACTAGAAAGGAAGATAAACAGAACCAAAAAGAAAAATGTCCTTTGTTCATTTAAATGGCTTTCTGCTCCCAAGCCCTCTGCATGACTAATGCTAGGCTGTGGTGTGTAAACCTCTTGGGCACATTATACAAACAGAGCATAACTCGGCCTGAACAAACAAAGGCCTAAGCAACAGTGATTGAATTCATCTTAAAACAACAAATCAATTCTTCCCTATTAATGCCCTAAATACCAGCGTAGGAGCACTGTCCTGTTGTAATAAACAGCCATGTGTTCAATTACCGTCTGTTTTCCCAACTACTGCTCTCTTCAGTAATTACACCACGCAATGCATTCTACATTGACATTATATTAATGTGCTGGGAAGAGAGATCTTAAATACGAATTAAATCAAGGCTAAACATTTCAGAAAGCCTTGCAGAGTTGCACAAGCACTAACAGCACATTATTTAGCAGGAAGCAAAGAGTGATTTTCTGTTCTGTCATTCTCCACTTTCCTTCCTTGATTAAATAAACAAACTAAAAAAAAATAAATCAAGTATCAAAGAACTGTGCTGCCTCAGATGCATGTCACAGTTAACCTTACATATTAGATCTCTAGATGCCCATTTTATCTGAATGAGTTACGTGCTTATAAGTTGTGTTTCATAAATATGTGCATCTGTCACATCAGCAACAACAACAAAATCCCTCAACAACAGCCAGGTGACAACAAAAGAAAAACAGCGAACAGAAAACTTTTTGTACCAAGACAAAGGCAGAAGGATAAAGGTTCAAGAAAAGGTTCCTCACCCTTTTGCAGAACTGTCAAACAACTTCAATTGAATATTGAATAGCACACGGTAAACAGACCAAACAAAAGGTATGATGAAAGATGTATTTACTTGTGCAAGGCTCCTTCCCCAACCTTTCTTTCCATTTCATATACACCCACACTGCACAGTTTGCATTGTGTTGTTAAATATCCAATAGCAACCTAGATGAAACAGTGGAAGGGTTTCTATGATGCTGTCAAGCACCAGACAGATGCTTGGCAATGTCAATATGGTTCTTTACGTTTGGGTTGTGCCAAAGTTCTCAATAAAAATAAAATAGTAATAACAATAATAATATATTTTTTTTAAAAGATGGCAATATGAGTTAGTGCACAGATGTCCGGGACCTTCTGAAATCAATGGTGTATTTTGTTACCTGCTGGGTTTTATTTCAACAGGCCTGTTATCAGGGAAACATAGATAAGAAAAGCGTTGCTTTCTGCCTGTGTAGTGGATTGCAATAATTTGTATAAGGAAGCAAAAACAAATTCTGGGGGTATAATGACTTCAATTCCAGTTCCCTCAGAGCATTAGCTCATTGGCCACTGCTGTAAAGAGATTGCAGGCCTGTCTGACACACAAACAATGATAAACTTTGGAGGAGTCCATTTTAAAATAAAAACGGTCAGTGCCTCTAAATTTTTATGTTGGAGATTTGAAATGTAGAAATTCCCACCTTTAGGGGAAAATGAAGTTTGAAAGGTTTTCAGACTGGCTAAAATACTATGGAACAAATCCTGCCTTCAGAACCATGTGTCTGAATCCCACAGATTTTAGAAGAGCTCCCAGGTGCCTATAAGCCTTCTTTAGCACAAATGGTGACTTGTGCTTCTCCTCACATCAGGTCATCAAGTGTAGAAACAAATTTTTTAAAAAAACTTTTACAGGTACTTTTTTGAGATTTACTTTACTTTGATTCTCATTTGAGCTCCTCAGTTTGCCTTTATGTACATTATATAACACACAAACACACACATATTGCAGGTTTCAGAGTAGCAGCCGTGTTAGTCTGTATCCGCAAAAAGAACAGGAGTACTTGTGGCACCTAAGAGACTAACAACAGAACGCCACTAGCTGTCATCTTCAGCCCCCAACTACGACCTCTCCAGCGCATCATTAAAGATCTACAACCTATCCTGAAAGATGATCCCTCACTCTCACAGATCTTGGGAGACAGACCTGTCCTCGCTTACAGACAGCCCCCCAACCTGAAGCAAATACTCACCAGCAACCACACACCACAGAACAAAAACACTAACCCAGGAACCTATCCTTGCAACAAAGCCCAATGCCAATTCTGTCCACATATCTATTCAAGTGACATCATCATAGGACCTAATCACATCAGCCACGCCATTAGGGGCTCATTCTCCTGCACATGTACCTATGTGATATATGCCATCATGTGCCAGCAATGCCCCTCTGCCACGTACATTGGCCAAACAGGACAGTCTCTATGCAAAAGAATAAATGGACACAAATCTGACATCAGGAATCATAACATTCAAAAACCAGTGGGAGAACACTTCCACCTCTCTGGTCACTCAGTAACAGACTTAAAGGTGGCAATCTTGCAACAGAAAAGCTTCAAAAACAGACTCCAACGAGAAACTGCTGAACTTGAATTAATATGCAAACTAGATACTATCAATTTAGGCTTGAATGGAGACTGGGAATGGCTGAGCCATTACACACATTGACTCTATTTCCCCATGTTAAGTATCCTCACACCTTCTCGTCAAACTGTCTGAAATAGGCCATCTTGATTATGACTACAAAAGGTTTTTTCTCCTGCTGATAACTGCTCATCTTAATTAATTAGCCTCTTAGAGTTGGTAGGGCAACTCCAACCTTTTCATGTTCTTTGTATGTGTATATATATCTCCTTACTATATGTTCCATTCTATGCATCCAATGAAGTAGGCTGTAGCCCAAGAAAGCTTATGCTCAAATAAATTTGTTAGTCTCTAAGCTGCCACAAGTACTCCTGTTCTCTTTACACGCATATGGCATGATCTTCCCGGCAGTGACACAAATAAGTTAAAACAATTAGAAGACATCATAGAAAAGAGAAAACATTCCAATCATAGCTTGTTTATAACACAGGAGATGGATATATCATGTAAAACACCCTGTCCAAAATGACAGCATACAAACAACACTGAAGTGAGATCAAAGTTAAAAACTAACTAACTAATAATAAATATAACCAACAGCTTCAAATTTAGAGTGTTTTTACCAGGCCACTTCATTAACAAAGAAAGCAAGTGGGAGTTGCTATGAATCTCAGGCTTTGCCATAGTAGAGGCCTTCACATGCTTCTAGAAGACAGCTTTGTGACTAGCTCATAGCACAGATTGCTATCTAAAGCTAATCAAACAGTATGATAGGCCATCTTAATCAACTTCAAAAAGCCAATCCACATGCTCAACCCAGCTTCTAGCCTCCTCTTCCCTGATCGCTCTCTCACTCATTTGGCCATATTTCCCCTCACTTATTTTCTACAAATAGTGCAGTTAAGAAAGAACGCTGGGAGCTCTTCAGGTCTTGGTATTCTGGGCGCAGGTGGTAAGGAAAACTTTGAAGTGAGCTCTCCACTAACTCTAGTACTGGCCGTGCCTCCTCCGTAAGCAGCTCTTATTAAAAAAAGACCAAGCACCCACTAGAACAAAACCAAGCAGGCCTATTTAATTAGGGCAAATGCTTGATATCCACTTCTTCGCATTAAACCACACAGGCCTGGGAGGTCTGATTAATTTTAATATGCACGGTCATGACAAGCGCCTCCGGGGTAAGGAAGGAGGGAGAAAAAAAACACAAACCCTGCTAGCTTGACAAATAGGTTTCAGATACATGTTGTGTATGTTGCCCAGATTAGACTGTTACTATTCAGCAAGGGCTTGAACCTTTAAAATGAGGGACAAGAGGCCTGAGAAACAGGTGGCTAGCTCTCCACTCTTGAATAAATGACATCCCCCAAAAGCTGTGGCACATAAACACATAAAAAGAGCTGGCATACTCCCTTGTGTATTTTTGTATATTAACAGGCTGGGTCAGAGGCTTTTCCGACAGTGATCCATGTATTGAAATTGAAGCTCAGGAAGCTGATGGCTTTGCCAAAAATATACAAGGAAAACAGACTGCAATCCATTTAGCTGAAACATTTTGGGGCATCGGAGGCATTCAAATAAATATTTAATAGTGGGCTCTTCAATTTAGCAGAGAAAAGGTATAATACAATCCAATGGCTGGAAGTTGAAGCTAGACAAATTCAGATTGGAAATAGGGTGTAAATGTTTAACGGTGAGAGTAATTAACCATTGGAACAATTTACCAAGGGTCACAATGGAGTCTTCATCACTGACAATTTTTAAATTGAGACGATGTTTTTCTAAAAGATGTGCTCTGGGAATTATTTGGGGGAAGTTCTATGGCCTGTGTTATACAGGAAGTCAGATTAGATGATCACAATGGTCCCTTCTGGCCTTGGAATCTATGAAAAAAATGGAGAGGGGGTGGATAATCCAGGGAGCTGCTGGAACTAGGAGACAGAACCATTAACTTCGTTTTGGTTAAACTTGATTATGCTACATTGTTCAAGATGGGAACAGAAAAAACAAAGGGCTCTGTTGCTGCTGCTTGTTCTGTTTTGCGGGATGAGTATGTTTTGGAAAGAAATCTTAATTATGTGACCCATAAGAGTAGACTTTCATCCTAAAATAGTCCCTCTCCCCCTCCCCTTTCCTATCTCCTCCCTACAAAAGCACAAGTTCCAAGACAAACTAGAATCTTACTCAACCATAGTGGTTTCTTGTACATTTAAGATGCTACATCAGCATCTCAGATGCCTTTATCAAGTAAGAAAAAAGAGATCCAAAAGCTATGAACCTTTGAGGATCTAAGCAAAAAAAGACTTGGAAGAGAAACTAAGCAAATTCTGAAAACACTCATTGAAACCAACCATAACTATTGAGCTACACTATTAGGAAGGAATACACTTAAAAACCTAAAAGATGACAAATGAACAAACTTCACTTTGAGTGAAGGGAGTTGGCAGGACTTCAAACTAGGCTACCTGTGTTCTAAAGTTAAAGCACTTTTTAATGAAGATTTCAGACACCACAGCATTTAAGGGCTTCTTTTCACACAGGCTTGTTTCACAAACTTTTCCCCCCTCATCAGTTATGTGAGTGCACATTTCCATATGGTGGTGTCTTTGAAAGAGGTAAATGGAGGTTAGATGCTGGCTTGCTCTACAAGAAGAGACACTTTTTCTGGTGACAGACTGCATAGATGAACATGTAAACCACAGTGCACTTGGAGCATCCTTCTACAGCAGCAGGAGTGTGAGGAACAAAACTTAGAAGTGCTGAGCTGAAAGGTACCCTTGTTTGTCCTTCAGTAGAACAGCATTACAAAGCCTCTTCAACATGTACTTTGTCAGAAGGACAGTGAGGAACCAAACAAAAGAGACTCAAACCTCAGCCAATTAGAGTATCCTTAGGCTTTTCCCCAGGATCTGTTCACTTTATTTTCCCACTTCATCAGATGTGATTTAAAAACAGGAGTCTGCATTTCAAAGGCCTCCCTTCTTGTGCCCATTACTGGCCTGCTTTGGAATTTATGGCTTAAGAAGAGGGAGACCTCTTGATTTCTTTACAAGAGATGGTGATTAAAAGTTTGATAATATTAGGGGATATTCCGAGTTCATATTTCAGCTAGAGGGCCTGAATCCAATATGGTTCACTTTTACAGACGAGAGAGCTCCTTAAACAACAGTCATTTCAATTATGACAAGAACAAGTGTTGTGATTTATAATGTAAACTTAAACATCAAACACAAATAGCCTTTAGGGGATGTTCAGAAGACAAAAATTATGCCCAAGGGGCCTTTTTTTGTCCCTTTCTTTCCCACAAAAAAAAATTACATATAGCATTGTAACACACACATTAATAGATGAGACTGTTATGTTCACAATGCCTATTAATGCACTACAAAAACATGTGTCCTAGTAACCCTTTAATCATATACAGACTATATAGTTATTTCTATGTATTATTTATTTACAATAGCATCCACAACATGCTAGATATTTTCTAAACACTCCAAAGAATGATCTCTTCTGTGAGGAGCTATGGATCAACAGACAGGTAGACGGACATAAGGAGCTAAGGAGAACAACAACAGGCAATCAACCCAATTCACAGTAAGCGGCACAGCAGAATAAGAGGGACCTCAGTATGGACAGAGCAGGGACCATGCAGATGAGTGAGTGTGCACGCTCAAACACACACTATCTGATCACTTAGATGGCCCCGTGGTGCTTTATTGGAACACTACAGTAATGGAAATACCTTTTTACACGTAGCTCAGGGGCAGTCCTCAGAGAGGTAAATGCAGAAACTGCCACAAAACAAAACTGATTAACTCAAAGAAGAGTTCTTAAGAAGAAGAAGAATTCTTAAGAAGTTTCTGAGCTGTAAACATCAAGAAAGAGCTTTAGCCTATTGCTAAAAATGTCTTTGGTGCTGTGTTTTTGTTTTGTTTTTTTGCAAAAGCCCAACCATGAATTTAGAGAAAAGGCTACTACAGATTTAAAGCATTTAATTTTCCACAAACGCAGGGCCATAAATTAAAATACTGCAATCCAATCCCATTAATAGTGCAAGAAAAACCTAAGTGGCTGCTTTGGTCTTTGGTTTTCATGAACTTGTGTCAAGCTCAGTGACTTCAAAGAGATTTCTATTTCATTTCTACGACTGAAGAGAACAGACAGACAGAGAGTCTCTGCCATCCTCTGATGCCTTAAGAAAATAGAAAAAAAACATGCCTGTATCTCATTCCCCTAATGATTTTAGCTGCAAAAGGAATCCCATGGTCGATAGATGACCCTCAGGGCGAGGGCTTGAGGTCTGTCACAGTATATAAGGCTTCTCCAAACCCACTCCATTATCTTCATTATTGTACACCAGAAATAAAAAAGGACTGACTCCTCTTCTGAAGTCTAAGTTAGAAAAGGATGGAATGTTTCATGTAAAATAACATTGTGTGACTTTGGTAATAGGTTTATGCCTTTGGGGACCTGAATGCTAAAGCAGTGTATGAGGATTTTCAACAGAATTTGAGAAGGGAAAAAGTGCACAATGCATCAATGATGAGTAAAATTCCACTGATTTTATATTTGCTAAAACGTTCCATGCCTACATGTCAAAATGCCTCATTCTCCATTGGATACTTGCGAAAGTCAAGAGCAAAATGGCAGGTTCAGAAGATTAAAAATAAGGGGCGTGAGGTTTAGGACTAAGTAGAAATCACATAAAAGCAATCCCTATACCTGTGGAAGAAAGAAAAAGCAAGCCAAGCATCCAAGGAAACCGTAGATAGACTGGCTTCCCTCAGTGGGGCTTTTACAGGTGCAAATATACAACAAAGCAATACTGCACCCTAAAATATACACATTGATCTGTAGCCACAAAATACTTTCTTAAAAGGAATGATGCTACCTGCTCCTAACCACAACACACACACTGTAATATGTTTGGTAAAATCATTAAAATCCATATAATTTTGAGGGTGATCAGCACTTGCACCAGCAAATACTTTTCTTTTCCATGTCTTAAATGGGTTTTGGATCAGGCCCTAAAGTTCCCACCCATCCAATATTTGTATATTGTCCCAATTTTGAAGGAGCAATCCACATCCTGTAACCCTAACATGCTAGATCTTCCAGGAACTCAACAGATATTTTGGGGCTTGCACAATGCAATGATGTTGCATCATGTCATATCATACTGTCACAATGAATACAGTATCACTAGGGCCCTACCAAAGCCCTGAAAAATGTGTCACGGACCATGAAATCTGGTCTTTTGTGTGCTTTTACCCTATACTATACCAATTTCATGGTGGAGACCAGCATTTCTCAAATGGGGAGGGGGTCACAAAGTTATTTTAGGGGGGTTGCGGTATTGCCACCCTTACATCTGTGCTGCCTTCAGAGCCGAGTGGCTGGAGAATGGCAGCTGTTGGCCAGGTGCCCAGCTTGGAAGACAGAGCCCCGCCAGAAGCAGCACAGAATTTAGGGTAGCAATACTATACCGTGCCACCCTTACTTCTGTGCTGCTGCCTTCAGAGCTGGGTAGCTGGAGAGTGGTGGCTGCTAAGGGCCCAGCTCTGCAGGCAGAAGTAAGGGTGGCAATACCATACCATGCTATCCTTAACTGCTGCTGGCGGTGTCTCTGCCTTCAGAGGTGGGCTCCCGGCCAGCAGCCACTGCTCTCCAGCTGCCCAGCGCTGAAGGCCCCCAGCAGCAGTGAAAAAGTAAGGGTAGCAGTGCCGCAACCCCACCCCCTACAATAACCTTGCGACCCCCTCCCCCCAAAACTCCTTTTTGGGTCAGGACCCCTATAATTACAACACTGTGAAATTTCAGATTTAAATATCTGTAATCATGAAATTTATTATTTTTAAAATCCTATGACCGTGAAATTGACCAAAATGGACTGTGAATTTGGTAGGGCCCTAAGTATCATATACCTTTATGTCCCAACATTGCAATGTTAATTTCAGGACATCATGACATGGCTTTGTGATGTGCCATTGTAAATGTCACAAAGACGTGACCTGCAGATTTGCGGGAAACAGTTTAAGGTGGAAACCCTATCTCAAACTCCAGTGTTATGCACCATTAAGTGTCATTTTTATGCTAATCGCCAGATGCACAACACATGGCCAAAAGTCTTCAGCAGAATTCTTTTGGAGATTTCAGTTACCCTGGTGTAAGTGAGCTAAGCTGAATTTGCTCAGACATTGTGCTTTGAATGTTTCAAGTGTACTTTTTCTTTAGTTTCAAAATACATTTTCAAATGATAGAATGGATATATAAAGAAATAGAAATTCAGTTCATGTCTCAACTCAAGAAGATTAAAGGAAACTCTTTGATTTAAACTATTACTAGTGCAATTGTTTCTCTTCCCAGAGAAAGAAACTAGGTATTATTATTATTTATATTACAACTGTCCCCAGCTAAGATTGCAGCATCACTGTGCAAGGTCCTGTGCTTTCAAGACTAAAATTTTGTACTGAGACATACATCATCACCTGTTATTGAGTTATTACCTGCATGTATTATTAGAGATTGCCAATTGTAGCTCATCTTATCCAGAGAGAAAACATGAATTTTTAATTACTTGACTAGCAAAGGTGTTTGGGGCAGCCAAGGAGAAGGGGCGGCACGTCAGGCTCTTCAGCAGCAATTCGGCGGCGGGTCCCTTGTTCCCTTTCGGAGGGAAGGACCTGCCGCCAAATTGCCGCCAAAGAAGAAAGTGGCACGGTGGAGCAGGTGCTGATCGCGGCTTTTTTTTTTCCCCCCTCTGCCGTTTGGGGCGGCAAAAACCCTGGAGACGGCCCTGATGTCAATAAAACATTAGAGGCACAGGATAACTGAGGTAATATATTTTATTGAACCAGCTTCTGGTGGTGAGAGAGAGAAACTTTTGAGCTACATGGAGCTCTTCTTCAGTCAAGGGCTCATCTCTATCATCAACAGAAGTTGGTCCAGTGAAAGATATTATCTCATCATCCTGTGTCTCTGGGTACGTCTACACTACGGGATTATTCCGAATTTACATAAACCGGTTTAACAAAACTGATTGTATAAAATCGAGTGTGCGCGGCCACACGAAACACATTAAATCGGTGGTGTGCGTCCACGGTCCGAGGCTAGCGTCGATTTCTGGAGCATTGCACTGTGGGTAGCTATTCTGTAGCTATCCCATAGTTCCCGCAGCCTCCCCCGCCCCTTTGAATTTCCGGGTTGAGATCCCAGTGCCTGATGCGGCAAAAATCATTGTCGCGGGTGGTTCTGGGTAAATGTCGTCAGTCACTCCTTCCGCTGGGAAAGCAACGGCAGACAAGCATTTCATGCCTTTTTTCCCTGGATTGCCCTGGAAGATGCCATAGCATGGCAATCATGGAGCCTGTTTCGCCTTTTGTGACTGTCACCGTATGTGTACTAGATGCCGCTCACAGAGGCGATTCAGCAGCGCTACACAGCAGCATGCTTTTGCTTTTGCATGATAGTAGAGATGGTTATCAGCCATATTGTACCATCTACCATACCATAAATTGGTAATAAGATGATCGTGGCTACCAGTCCTTTTGCACTGTTCCATTTGCTGCTGTCATAAGTGCCCCTGGCTGCTCTTAGCCAGGGGCGCAAAAGCCAAAATTGGGAATGACTCCCTGAGTCAATCCCTCCTTTTTGGTATCTAAAAATAGAATCAGTCCTGCCTAGAATATGGGCAAGTGTACTAGAGAACCACTGTATCAGAGAACCAGAGAGCACAGCTGCTCTGTGTCAGATCCTGCAGAAATTATGAGCTGTATTCTATTCACAGGGGGTGCTCCTGCAACAACCCCACCTGTTGATTCCGTTCTTCCCTCAGCCTTCCTGGGCTACCGTAGCATTGTCCCCCCACTTGTGTGATGAAGTAATAAAGAATGCAGGAATAAGACACAGTGACTTGTTAGTGAGATATGAGTGGAAGGCAGCCTCCAGCTGCTATGATAGTCCAGACAGGACAGTAAGGAGTGTGTAGGAGAGGAGCCCAGCATCCCTCTGCTAGTTCAGGGGCAATTGAATCTTTTCTTTACACATGAAGGGTGGGGGCTGATGGAGCTCAGCCCCCTGTTGCTATGATGACGATGGTTATCAGCCATACTGTACCATCTACCAGGAAAAATTAGGACCAGGCGCCCTTGATCGACCTAACAGATGCTAGTCAGCATGGTTACCAGTCCTTTTGCACTGCCCCATGTGCCAATAGGCTGATGATGAGGATGGGTACCAGTCATTTTGTACCATCAGCCATCCATAGCGTGGGGGGAGCAAGGATGTTGGTGTTGAGTGCTGCACCATCGCGTCTATCTGCAGCATTCAGTAAAGATAGGGTGACATGTAAAAGAGTCAAGAGAGGATTGTTTCCCCTTTCACTTCTGGGGGTGGGTGGGGGGGTGCGTAAATTGCCTAGCTATGCCCTGACCCACCACGGACACTGTTTTTGACCCTAGAAGCATTTGGAGCTCAGCCAAGAATGCAAATGCTTTTCAGAGACTGCAGGAACTGTGGGATAGCTTGAGTCCTCCAGTCCATGAGCGTCCATTTGATTCTTTGGCTTTCCGTTACGCTTGTCACGCAGCAGTGCGCTGACTCCCTGCTATGGCATCTGTCTGGAGATATTTAAAAAATGATTTTGAATTTCGTCTTCTGTAACGGAGTGCTGATAGAACAGATTTGCCTGCCCTTACAGCGATCACGTCCACATCGTCCATGCGGGAGCTCTTTCTTTATTTTGATTTTTAACTGCATCACCACCCGTGCTGATCAGAGCTCCACGCTGGGCAAACAGGAAATATTCAAAAGTTCGCGGGGCTTTTCCTGTCTACCTGGCCACTGCATCCGAGTTCAGATTGCTGTCCAGAGCGGTCAGTGGTGCACTGTGGGATACCGCCCGGAGGCCAATACCGTCGATCTGCGGCCACACTAACCCCAATCCGATATGGTAATACCGATATTAGCGCTACTCCTCTCGTTAGGGAGGAGTACAGAAACCGGTTTAAAGAGCCCTTTATACCGATATAAAGGGCCACTTAGTGTGGACGGGTGTGGCGTTAAATCGGTTTTACGCTCCTAAAACCGGTTTAAACGCGTAGTGTAGACCAGGCTTCTAATATCCTGGGACCAACACAGCTACAACAACACTGCATATATCAATAAAACATAACAGTAACAAAAAGACTTTCTGAAAGGGTTAACACACAAAGAGGCAGTGGTTGCAGTGGGAAGCTAATTTTTAAGAAAGACAACATTGTTTTGTGGAGAGTTTTTTTAAAAACAACTGAGAGTGGTTTGCCTTCCACACCCCACAAAGATAAAAATTTAATTAGCCACTTAAAAAAATTCATGCTGACTAGAGCAAAGGGGGTCGGGGGAGGGCTTGCTGAGATGACATATTCCCTCCTCACCACCTTTTAATGCTCTTATGCAAGTCTAATTTTTTTTTTCCTAGCCAGCTCACCTCAGTGGCCTCCTTTTGTTTGATGCCCCATTTCCCATTCTCTTCTAACTTCTCAACTTTTGTTAGTTTGCTTTTAGGGAAAAGAAGAGTAGAACAAAACAAAACAACAACCTTCTTTTCTCTTTTTATTTCTGGATGGGGAGGAAACAGAGACATGAATATGGCACCCTCATAATGATTTAACTAGGGCTTAATGAAATTTTCATCACAACCTGCTGTTCATTTTAATGGCCTTTGAAAGACAATAGAACAATGGCTAGAGGGGAGAAAAGATTTTCTGTTGCATACATTTGTAAAGCCCAACATTCAGTTGCTCCCCCCTCCCTCCACTCTCCCAATCTTTTTACAAAGCTGTAGACCTTTTGTTTGTACTGTATATTTTCATTTTAGTGGAGATGAGGAAATGCATAGGCTCTGTAACCATTCTCATCTCTAACTGTGGCCTTTCCTTAATGGAGTCTCTGGAGCATGCACAACTTCCTAACTCAACACTTTATTTACATGTTTTCCAGAAATCCCTCCTCTTCCCCATCCCCTAAACAACTCTGCCTCTTCTTTTCCTCACTGCCTCACACATAGCCGTGACGTAGAAGTCTTGCCCACTCCAAGGCACAAGGAAAGTCATGACATTGGCCATAATGTCAGTGTTAAAAACAAACCAGAATGGTTCAATATGTTTAATACCTTTTTTATAAAATGGTTATGAAACAAAGCATTTGTTTCCCGGCAGACTCTTACCGGGGGCCCCTCTAAAGAGAAGACTAATTTACAGTCATGTCATGTGTACATGTGTGCGAGAGTGTGACTATACTTCTCTTTGCTTTTTTGTCAGTCAGTTTTCTTCAAATGTAGAAGTAGTCCTAAAAATTTCCCACAGGCACCATCAATGCACACCCAAGAACAGTATAGCTTTTGGGGAGCTCGGAGGTTGGGTTTTTTTCCCACTTTTAAAAACAATTGAAAAGAGATAGGCAGACACAAAGTCAGATGGTGAGTAATACTGCAAGGGAACTAGGGAATCAGTAGCAGTGGGTTCATATAAGAGCACCAAACCCCTGGAGCCATGGAAATCCACAAGGTCTACCAAAACAGTTACAATAATATTTTCTGGATTGCTCAGGGGAATATAATGGAACATGGAGACTTTCAACTTTAGATCACTGGTTTAAATCCAGCCCAGATTGATAGTGATTGAAAATATTTCCCATATAAAGGCTGTTCAGTGGCCTCTGTTAAATGAGTTGGTGTGCTAGGGTCAGTTCCTAGAGGACAGGTGCATGGGCGGAGGGTGAACTGTGGGAGGCTACTCCCCACCCAGCCCACCCCTTCTGCCTGAGACCCCACTGCCTCTTCTGCCTGAGACCCCACTGCCTTCCCCTGTCAGAGCCCAGAGGGCCCCCCCCGACTGTGGCCACCAGTTTCCCCTGCCCCCTAGGCTGCCTTAGCACTACTGTCCTGGAGCACCAGGTGGGCAGTGTGGCTCCCTCACTAAAGCCCTGGAGCGCCGGGCGGATGGGCGGCACGGCCCCCACCCCAGAGTGCCAGGCAGGCAGACTGCACTGGACTGCAGTGAGGATGGGCACCCTCCCCCGCCCCAGCCCCGGCCCTGAACACCAGGCAGTGCAAACACAACTCCAGCCACCCAGAGTCCGGCCTGGGACCATGGGGGAAAGAGCCAGTCCGCGGCCCCACAGAGTGCCAGCGGGAAGTGGAGGTGGAGTGGGGGTGGAGCATGGGCGGGGGTGGAGCATGAGCGGGACCACACCCGGCTGTTTGGGGAGGCACAGCCTCCCCCGGCTTTTGATAGCCACTGCCCATGGACAGATGGCTCATATCTCTGGCAGTGAAGCCAAGGGCAGAAAGGGCACAGAGACTCTACTGCCACCTCCTAGAGGTGGTCCCTGAATGTTAAGGGTGAGAAATTTCCAGAGCAACACAGGAGAAACTTATATTACCTCTGTTTGCACAGTATCTGTTCCATAGATAAATAAAAGGATTATATTTTAGGGCACACTTAATCCAGGACCTTTCATGATTACCAAATTCCACCTTCTGTCCTTCAAATATTGGCCCTGTCTATACAAGTGGATTTTTTTCAAAAGTTTGCCATCGTTGATAACACTGTTTTCAGATCACTGGAGTTAGCAATGTCAGTAGCCCTAATGTAGATGGGCCCTGGCTTGTCACCACAGTAGCAACCAGCATGTCAGTTAGACCTGATTCTGAGCCAAGTTAGAAGACATTGTGCTTACAGTGCTGGCAGCAGCTAGCCCATATAAAGCAGAGTAGGGCAAAGCTGGGGAAAAAGTTTAAACCGTGCTGGTGAAATGGTGGAACACTTGTAAAAATTATCCCTAGTGTAACCAGAACACACACTTCCATTTTGCCAGCAACAAGAGCAGGAGATGGATGGATGGATATCCAAAGTTGACAGAACCTGGAGGAAAGAAAACAAAATTTTGGCCCATTTCCCAGGCCTTACCTTCTGGCTCATTTTTGATGAGCTCTTCCATTTTTCTCTGCTTTAAGGTGTCTACAACATCTGCTAAGCTGCCTTTACGCCTTTCAGGGGTTCCCAGGGCTGTACTGGACAATGACTCTCCACTCTGACGCCCACCTTCTTCTGCCTTCAATGGTGAGGTAGATGAGTTGTGCGGGGCAAATGAAGACATCACTTTATTGCCATCAACTTCCTGAAAGAGGAGAGACATGAGATGAAACTTGAAAAAGGAGAAAAGAACGAAAGAAATAACAACGCTTTGTTCTTTGAGTTCATTGCTGTTTGTTCTTCTGGTGAAACCTTTAAAAAGAAATGCAATGCTTCAAAAACATCCAGAACAAAGCTTCTCGATAAAGGATAAACTAAGATTACAGGATGAAATGAGCAAAGATCAGCTTGTAGGAGAGAAACATAAAATACAGTTTTTCTCTAATTGAGGAGAAGTGTTGCACTCATAGGTTTTCTAATAACAATGGTATTGATTACCTTTAATTGTTTGCTCTTTTACAGCTTTCTATGTGCAATCTTCAGATTTTGTCCCTAGGATAATTAATTTCCTGCCTTTTTAAAGCACTTAATGCCATGATGGCTAGTTGCTGTTGGAAATGAAATAATAATCAGCTATTAAATCCCCGCACTATATGATTTTTTTTTCAACTCACAGTTCAAGTAGCTCTCCCATCTCTAAGGAAAGAAGCAATCATTTTACTGCTTCTAATTCATTTTCTTTTCTCCACCTCCATCTCATACCCTCTTTTCTTTTAAAGACAATATTTTTCACAAGGGTGGTCCTCATGACACTCTCAGGTGGCACAGTGATACAACTGCACAATTTCCTAAAATACAGGCATAATCTTCCTTGCATTAAAGTCACCAGAAGAAATCTCATTGACTTTAACAGATGACAAATCTAGGTCCTATATGTACAAACTTGCCTCCATTAATGTGAGAGCCTTCTTCTCTGCAGCTCCTGGCATATGAAGTATCATTTTCTGACTCAATGACACTTCTGTTTCTTTTTAAATCTTTTTTGTCACTCTTGCATATGCCTCTTAAATCCTTTCTTCCTCTGCTATTACTTTAGAAACCAATCCTGCAAACACTGTGTGCTTAAAGTTAACTATGTA
Source organism: Mauremys mutica (assembly GCF_020497125.1). NCBI lineage: Eukaryota > Metazoa > Chordata > Testudines > Geoemydidae > Mauremys > Mauremys mutica. The sequence goes on along the minus strand of NC_059072.1, from coordinate 120,455,521 downwards.
CCTGATTAATTCCTTTGATTTTAATGTCTTCATTCAGGTCCTTAATTTGTTACATATATCTTATATCTTATATCTTATATCTTATATATTATATAATGTTGCAAAATTATATATTTCTATTATCTGTTTTAAACATTTCATTCTGTTCAGATTCTTCTCTTATTCTTTAGCTCATAATAACGCTACAGAGTATTTCCTTATGTGTTTGTATAAAATGTTGGATAATTATTTCCATTACTAATAAGTCAGTGAACCAGATTCTCATCTCAGTTATAAAGCTGGTTGAAAAAAATCATTACACTTTTAAAAACTATTTTCATTTTGCAGGGTTTGAAAATGGATCCATTTTCTATTTTTTGTTAAACTGGTTTTCACCAAAAAAAAAAAAAAATTCCAAATAATTTTTGGTAGTCTTAATTTATTGACAACCAAAGTTTAAGCAAGAAAATGTGGTTTTATGTCACCAAAAAATTTCCATAACCCTTTTGGTAAACAATTTTATTAAAATATATAGTGGAATATTTCATGAAGTTTCAATAACGTTGATAATTTTTCACAGATGACCAACTGAAAACAAAAATTATCTTGTTTCTGTTTCGTTCGTGTGGGTGTGGGTGTATGTGGGGTTAATGATAGCTTTAGGTTGTATATTCAGGACTACAGCAATTGAAGGAAGATACAATAAAATGCAAGGCAACTTTTGAAAAACATATTTTACAAACTACTGGCATGCAAACTGTATCCCAGAATACTTTCCATTACTAAAAGTTATATGGGCTATTTGTTCAGAAGGGGGAAATTGCATCAAGATAGAAGAGTGGTGTTGTGATTAATGCACTGGACTAAGGCTCAGGTGATCTGCGTTCAATTCCTGGTTCTTCCATACTTCCTGTGTGACCTTGGGCAAGTTTCTCTGGGTCTCAGTATCCCATTGCTAAAACAGGGATGACAGTAATACTTCCTTACTTTGCTAGGGTATTATAAGGATATATCGATTAATGATTGTGAAGTGCTCTGATGTGGGAGGACCACATAAATACCAATACAGTAAGACTACAGAGATGGAAAAAAAATAAGTCAGACCTAAGCCCTGTACAGACTTCAAAAGAACATATCTGTGCATTAAATTATATTTTAAAATTCCTGCTCCAAGAGTAAATTGTTTTCACTCTTTGTTGAAACCACCCCATCTATGTATGTGCATACATAGTGTTTGAATATCACATATATGGGTTATTCATGCCCAGGTGGTTCTTAATGTACACTACACTTAATTAAAACACACATACAGTAGCACCACAGCTGCATTCAAATTTTTGTGAGCTAAGTGAACTATTCATCCAAAAAGATCTGCAGCAATCATACATTCATACATTCATTGTGTGATTTACAATCTAAAAGGAATATTCTCCTCCCAGTGTACAGGAATGGGTGCACATTGCATCCATTAGTGTTAATGAGAGTTTCACATGTAAACCTCAGCATATCGAGGTGAGCCTATACCCTCCACCAGACTAGCCATGATTGTACCCTATGATCATTCTGCACAACAGCCTGAAATGCTTAACTATTGTCTTTGGTTCACCTTATTCACTTCTATTTAATTTCACATTTTTATTAGGAGAAAAAAACAAAACGAAAGATAAAGCCTTTCAGACCTATTAAGCCTTTCATTGTTTGAAAAAAAAAAAAAGAAAGAAAAACTTCCATAAACAACTTACTCATGTTTATGGACATATGTTAAGAGCTGTATAAAGCTAAGGAACTTTCAGAGAGGGAATTCTTGAGAAATTATGCATGAGACTTTAAACATCCCACGGCCAACACCTTGAAGAATCCTTAATGGCAAGAGGACAACACTTCAGAAACTGCCTAAAATTAATCCCAATGTAGGAAAGTCTCCCTTCAACTAAGTGAGACTTAGCAGGTCAATCTTTTGAAAAGACAAAAAACACACAATTTTACTCAGTTTACTGAAAGAAAAGCACATTACAGTTTTCTAGCAAGTGTCATAAAAAAAAAAAGCAGCAGCAGCAGCATGCACCAGCTTCTCTAAATACTTGTTAAGGTAGGGAAATTTATGGAAATTCAGCAGATCTCACAAGTGTTACAAACCCCTGTCACCACAACAGTGGAAAACTAGATGCTGTTGCTAATTCACCCAGGAATATTCTCTGTCTGCTATGTAACCATTTCACCTGTTCAAATTTGATTACATTTCAGCCTCTGGCTCTGCTAATCCCTGTAACAGTTTCATGCAGTTAGCAGCTGTTTTGTGTATGGGGGTCCATTGTTCATTTACATTGTGAATTGCTTGTTAATGTGTGCTGACACAACACTCAATCAAACACCGAACTGGGACTGTACTCACCAACACCTGATGCAGTCGTTTCTTGTTTTCTCCACTTCAGATGGCAGTCAGGAACCTACAAAGATCCTGCTGACAAGGTCATTCGGGCTGGCCACTTTTCTCCCCTCACCCCCACCAACAATGAAAAATAGATTGACCCAAGATTCAAGCCTTCTGGTTCTATTCAGAGCTAGAGTCCCTCAGAAACACTTGTTCATTTATATGAAAGTTGCCACCTATGGACGAATCTCTCTTCCAAGGTTTAATGATAAAACAGGCTTCTGCCCTTTCAGGATGAGGTCAATAATCTTCCTTTGTTAATCTTGGGCAAGCTTTACTTAATCTAGCCCCCTTGTCACCTCTGTGATTGACAGGAAAAGTCATGTCACTGGACAATGGACTTATCCTCACTCAGCGATAGATTTTTAAAGATTACTCAATGTTACCCTTGCTCTCATAAAAAGTACAAATATTTTGCTGTTAAAATAACTTTATTTTTATCTTTAAAATGGCCTGTTTCCATTTCCATAGTCTGAGTAAAACTCTCTTCCAATTTTAAAGTGATGTAAAATATTTATTCAAAAGGAACAAGTTGTATATTATGCAGATTTCTGTAGTATCTTTTAGCGTTTTAAGTACATTTCAGCCTCTGCTTCTTAGTCTTTGGATGCACATTATCAGATATGACTTCTCAGGTCCTAATCCAAAATTAAACTCAGATAGAAAACTGTGCTTTTGTAACATTAAAGTTAAATTTGTTACCTAAGCTGACCAGTAACCAAATGGAAATTCAGAGCTAAACTGAAACTGTTAATTACCACTACCTCTTGTTCTGGGATGCTCTATATGAAGTATTAAAATGATAAAGGTAAGCTGACTTTTGGGGTTTCAGCCAAAAATACCTGCAATAAGATTCCTGTCTTTAAAACAAGCACTAATATTGTCTGGTTTAAAAAAAAAAGATCCCTTATGTTAAAAATAACCTAACAGGGTTTCTTAAAGCTGGACTTCTGCCCATTTTTTGCTCTTTATAATGTGTGAAGAAGACAAGAAAAAAAAGTTTTTTTCCCTGTCTTTTAAATTAAATATTTAGGCCCTGTCTACCCTGGAATACCCTACAGCGACTGGAAAACTAGTGAAGTTTCTACAAGGGAAAGAGACTGAAAACAGAGCAATTGTGAAGGCAAGGGATTTTTAGTCAGACTGCTTAGAAGTGTTTGCATTTTGTTAACAGTTATTTAATTTCAATGCCTTTGTTACCTTCCTACTTCTTCAACTAAAGCATGAAAACTCACAGTACCAAGAAATACCAAACTTGACATGTGATATTTCTAGTATTGAAAACCAACCAACCCACAAAAAACACAAAGCCAGAAATTCTTTTCCCCGGAAAAGAAAAAAAAAACTTTCTGGTCTATTTTGTGCATTATAAAGTAGTTAAAAAAAATCAAACTTTATTTTTTAAAAATACAGAACATCTTTCAGCTTTGTTACTGTAGAAAAACTTAAAATTCAGACAGTTCAGTATTGCCTGCTATTTCACAGGATTATGAGTGGGATAGTCAAAGGATTCTAACTGACCCAAGCAGAAGTCCCATTGATTTTCAGTAAGAAATGTGCTACTGAATCAGTAAGGAATTTTTGACACGCCCCTACCCCACCCCTAGAATCCTGTGTTATGTTGTTTGTGTTGTACTGAGGATGTTGTTTGAAAACTGCATGGTGGTGGCTGTACTCATGGCACCTTCAAGAAGATGAACCTACTAGCCTAGTGAACAACTTAAAAAACGTAGAATTAACTAGCTTCTATCTTATATTTAAATAAGTCTTTTGTCTATGAATTCTCTCGCAGCAGAATTGTCAGTCAATGATGGGGGAGAAGTGGTCTCTAAAGAGATCTGAAAAAAATCGATGGAGGATACTTGGAGCACAAGAGAGTATGGGAAAAAAGGGGAGGGGTGAAACGGGAAATACCATTATGAAGTAAGGATTGGGCAGAACATAGGGTCCAGGTAGGGGTGTAGGAGGAAATAAGAGCTAAGATATTGAAAGGGGTAGCACTGAGTCGAGCCTCAGATTCTGGTCCTGTAACCAGATCCATGAAAGCAGATCTCTCCACCGTAGGATGACCAGATGTTAAGGGGAAAATATCGGGACCGACACCAGGGGGCGCTTTTTTTTTTTTTTTTAAACACATTCACCCATCTGGGAGTTCAGCGGAGAGCCCTTCAGTCGTGGATGGTCTTCGGTGGTATTTTGGTGGCAGGTAATAAACCTTGCCGCCAAAGACAGAAGCACCCGTTACCGAAATACCGCTGAAGACCATCCACGACTGAAGGACTCTCCGCCGAACTGCTGCCAAAGACCAGGAAACAAAATACTGGGACAAATGGCGTCCCGACCGTAGTCTGGTCAGGATGCGGGACAAACTCCTCAAAATTGGGACAGTCCCGATTTTATCAGGACGTCTGGTCACCCTACTCCACCCACACAGAGCTTCACCGCAGCATCAGGGGGCCTAAAGCTGAGGGGGAGGAGCTGAAATGTAATATAGAAATGGAGAAGTAGTCGGTGAATGGATCTGTGGAGCTGAGTGATGAGGTCATGGTGGTAGAAGAAAACGACTTTTAACTGCATTATTTTTTGGAGAGAGACTCTCTTTAGTTAGAGATGTTTCTAAATGCAGAGTTTCACATTTTCACTGATTATATAAACCATACCACACTCAACTGAAATTAAATTGATTTAAGAAATTCTTTTGACTCTGTGAAATGGATAATACATTTAGGATTGTACGAATACATCTTTTGGAACTGTCAGTTCCTTATCTAAAACATTGATATATTACTTGGTATTGGATTCCTTTTTTGGCAATCATTGCTGATTCTTGTCCTTTGGGCTGAAATCCAGCATTGTAGTATCTATTTAATGACTTCTACCACAAGACTGGAAACTATACTGGCAGGAGTTGGGTGTGATGATCTAACCGGTCTTTTCCATCTGTAACTTCTATGATTATCAAGGAACATGGTCTAATAATTAAAGCACAGGATTGGGAAGCAAGGAATCTGGTCAATGATATCCAGCATGCTAGTTATCTTCCCTGTGCTTTAGTTTTCCCATATTAAAAGTGGTGATAAGAATAAATACTAATTAATAAATACTCAAGGTTTTTTGGAAGATGTTAAATTATTGTTCCTAAAGAGCTTGAAGATTGTTGCATGAAAGGCTCTAGAAAAGTGTTATTTATATTAATAAAAGGGAGTTAGGTGCCTAAAATATTGGGCACTTTGGAAAATCCCACTAGGCACCTATATGAATCTTTAGGCACCTAAACTCCTTTGAAAATCTGGCCCATAGTCCTTGCCCATAAACCTTAATATCTACATAGGCCAAAACTAAGCACAAAAGCAAGCTGCCAACCACATGACAGAGAGACACACAGTGACAAAGCAGTGGGAGGAGAGCATGTTGTGAGATTAGTATTCAAATCACAGCACCTTGAGATAGGCTTTAACACTAATGAGTCTAGCTGAAGAAGTGCAGTTTGATGAAGGATGTGAATTAGGAGAAGTTAGGGGCCTGATAACCTGTGCTAGGAAGATTGTTCTAGTTGAAAAGGACCAATTAATATGGCTCCTGTAAGGCACTGGGGATAGGATTTTAACAAGTGCTTAGTCAGAGGTGGCCCAACTGGGCTTCCCTTGAACTTTGACTTCAAGGAGAGCAGAGTTAGGCCAATATTCAGGGCCGGCTCCAGCTTTTTAGCCGCCCCAAGTGGTGAAACAAAAAAGAACCACCCGATTGAGCTGCCGCCAAAGTGCCGCTGAAGAGGAAGAGAGGAAGCGAAGGACCTGCTGCCGAAGACTGAAGCAGAGCGATTGAGTTTCCACCGAAGTGCCACCGAAGAGGAAGCAAAGGACTGAGGGACCCGCCACTGAATTGCCGCCGCAGATCCGGACATACTGCTCCAATAATGGACGGAGTGCCACCCCTTTCTATTGGCTGCCCCAGACACCTGCTTCCTTCGCTGGTGCCTGGAGCCAGCCCTGCCTATATTGAGCACTTTTGAAAATCCCACACTGAAAGTTCGGGTATGTCATTGAAACTGTCCAGAGCCATATCCACTGTTGTGTTCAGATGTGCAAATCAGCATTTTCACATTTGGCTTCCTTAATGCGGCACAACTAGAAGAATCCATGCTCAGAAGCACCCTAGGACTGCATTGCAAACAAAGATTGAGATGTATCAGCACAGCCTGAGCTGTGTGTATGTAATCTGCATGGCAACTACTCCTTGTATTACGCTCAGCTCTAACCAATGTCACACAATCATTAGTCAATCACTGCACATGCTGACCAGGTGTTTGATTCTGTTCTTTCATGGAATGCTGCCAAGCTGCCTAATCCTCCTTTCTCTCAACTCCCCTGGATATGCTGCCAGTTCTCTTCTCTACTACTTTTCCATCAGTAGCTCTTCAGTCCTCTCTGGTTGGCAGTTTCCATACATTGGGGGATGTCTCCTCCAGTCCTGTCCATGGCAGCAGTCTGTGAGGATAACTTTCTTTTCTGCTCTTCCCTCCATTCCCCATAGCAATGGCCCATATAGGAGACTGCATCCCCCTTATTTCCAGCTACATTTACAATAATGCAAGCTCTTCTCTCTATTGACGAGTCCAACTGAGGCAGCTGAAAGTAAGTAGGAGGAGCCAGCTCTCCATAGACCATCAGTGATCTCCAGATTATAGTTTGATAACCACTGCCTTAATACAAACCTTTCTTGTCCTCTCACTGATCTTCTCACTATCCATACAAACAGCTCACATTCAGTATTTCTTATTGGCCTGGGCTTATCCAGCTTTCTGTATTTGGGTGCACTGCAGATCAAAGAATTATGAGTATGACTAAGTATCTGCAGTGGTGAAGGGTGCATAAAGCAAATGTTGATAAACTTTGGAGCCACTTTTGAAAATCTGACAGATTTTTTTCCCCAGTTTTTTGGGTCATTTAAATTTTATCTTGTTTTTAGCCAAACTGTTTGCATAGTTTTTCATATTGGCTATCATAAAATGTTTCCTGTATAAAGAAACTGCAAATCCCTCTTTTGCATGAGGGATAATAAAAATAATCATGCCAATAGTACTGTGTTGAGTAAATTTGGCGAGGGACTTGCAGTGACACAGATCCTGTTTAGGTAGCGATGCCACACATAGTTAGACATATATCTCCATTTTCCTAAAATGCTCCCCTTTTCTTCAAAAGCACTGATCTCAAGAATGAAATGTAGGTTTTCATTTGCTCTCAAAAACACTTATTAAGCAAGAGTGGCATTTTGAGAATTGCTAATATATTAACCACAACCTGTAAAAACAAAGAACATTTTGTACTATGACAGCCTCGTTATCTTCTTACTAGTGATCTGTATGGCTAAAAACAATAAATAAAACCCTGCAAAAGCACTTTAAGACATTTATGATCTCTTCCCTGAGGGATTAAAGATCACCCTTAAGACCTTGCTAAACAAAAACAAGACTACTTATCAAAACTGCTTGGTTTAGTCTTTAATTTGTATTAAACCCTTCTGCTAGTTTGGAAATAACATGGTATAAAATGACCATAAATTTCATATTTTAAAACATTTACTGATCATGTACTACAATACATTACCACAACCTCATTATGGGATGCCGTAGACTTTCAATGACTGGCAGGCTGTTCTCCGGTTTTCTACTTTTGATATTTTCAACATACTATAAATTTATAACACTCACAGATGGGAAGGTGCTATGAGATCACCTAGTCCATTGTTTAGTGACCAATGGAAGATTGTTCCCTAAGGGCAAGATTCCAGCTAATCCTTTATGTGAGTGTATGGTGCGGGGAATGGAATAAAGAACTCCGCTCCTTTGCCCATATCACGCACAGGCTGGCCAGAATTACAGCCTCCATTTTCGGAGCTGCTACCGGGATACTCCTTAAGGGGAGGATCACAGTGTTTGAAAGAGGGAATGAAGGGGCAGGGAGAATGCTGCACCCTAAAAGGGCTGTAGTACTTTGTGCTACCCTACAGGCGCTCTGCCTCCCTATGTTTACTCTACAAGATAGGGGTATTATTCCACAGCTCGTGTACTCATACTTGCGCTAGCTCTGATCGAGCTAGCATGACTACAAATAGCAGTGTAGCCATGGTAGCAGCAACAGAGGTATGGCTGAGCCGTGCTGAGTACAGACTCACACAGAATCAGTGGGTATATACTCCGTACAGCTCAGCCATGCCTCCACTGCCATTACCCACGCTATGGTGGCTACTGCTACTCACACTAGCTTGCTGAGAGCTAGCCTGAGTACGTATGCATGAGCAGGGGAATCACACCCCTAGCTCATCATGAAAGACATGGCCGCAGACATAAAATGCCTTCAATGCTCCTCCTTGAGGCAATGTGGTTCTGCCCCTCCCGGAATGCAGGGATGTGCCTCAATGGCACAACGTAGTCCACCTGTATGTTCCCAATTGTTTTGGTCAGGCTAGTTAAAATGTCTCAAACAATGGATCCCCTGTGAATATTCCACAGATCAAACAACCTCACTGCTAGGAAATGTTTCCTAATATTCAGCATAAACTTTTCTTTGCTTCATTTCAATTTATTACTCCACTTAGATCCCCTTTCACCACACTTGGACAATCCCTCTTCCTCCATGGCGTTTGTACCCATCTCATCTTTTTAGACAGCACAGCCTCCCTTAGTTACTGCTGGGCCATAGTTAGCTCTTCTGTACATATTTAGCTCATTCAATCTTTCCTCACAAATCAGCTCTTACAGCCCTTTAATCATTTCTGTTGCTTGTATCTGAAATCCTTCCAATTTGTTGACATCTTTGAATTGCCCAGAACTGAACACAATATTTTAGATGTAATCTTACCAGAGCTATGAAGAAAAGGACAATTACCTTCTTGTTACCTCCTTTTTTGCTGCCATGCCACATTGCAAGCTCGTATCTAATTTGCTCTATCACACCTAAATCTCTTTCAGCATTTCCAAGTGCCTTCCTCCCATTGATTATCTGTGTTACAGATTATTTTTCTCCCGCTGTATTAGCTTGTAATTTTATAGGATGAAACACATTTTATTATTTCCTACATACACAGTGTTTTAACCTCCCTTTATGTTATTTGTCTCTCCTCACTGGTGTTCAGTTGAAATTTTTAATTAATGTATTTAATTAATTTCCTTCTTAAAACTTCTAGAATAATCTGTTTCTTCAAATTTCTACAGTGCAACTATAGGCACCCATCCAGTGTACTGGGTGCCTATCCCATAAATTAAAAATGAAAAAGTAAAGAAGGAGTGCCCATAAATATATTCACCTCAGCCCAGTCTTTCCTCAACTGCCTTAGGGTAAAGAAAAATGATGGGCTTTTACTGCATGCCTGGAAGATGAACAAGTCTGGCCCCTGGCAGACCAAGAGGAGGAGGAAAAGGGTTCCAAAATAGGGGACCCCTCACAGGGAACACCTTGCCAGCAGCTCCCACTCATTTACATTGAGGGAGCTCCTGCATGAACCTCTCTGCTGATCTCAACTGTGGCAGTATATCAAAGGGAAAGATCCATTTTCTCTAATGAATATGCTGTTAGCACCACCTCTTTAAGATGTTAAATAAAACCTGGTCATACATCACCACAATACACATCTCCCAAAAACTCAAGTGCATTAGCACTACCCTTCCTTCAGTTCTTCCACCTGTTCTCAACCAGTGTGACAGTGCTCATATCCAAGACAATAAGAATGTTCAAGTGAAAGTTTGTGAAACAGTCTATTAAATGCTTCATTTACATGCAGGTGTATTTATTTACTGCATATCCTTCACCTACTTAATTAAAAAATCAAGTTGTTCTCATATGACTTGCTCTTTATAAACCCATGGGTTGGAATTTTCAAAGTAATATCAAGGATTTAGCCACACATTTTCTATTAAGCTAAACATTATGCTTGTAAAATTAATGGAAGACATGTGGCTAAATCCCCTGCAGTGGTTTGAAAATTTCAGCCATGTTGGATATTGGTCATGGTTCCATTATCCTCTGGGTGTTTGTTTACATATTTGTGCCACCGTTTTATTAAGAATTACAGGTAGATTTATGTGATGACAATTGCCAGAATCACTCCCCCGATCTTCATTCCCTACCCCCTGTTTAGAATATTAGAACCCTTTTTTTGGGAAACAATCTTCTGGAAGCTCCCAAGTTCTGTATGGATCAGAATCTGATTACCTTATTTCCACCTTACTTCACAAGACACCCCTCTGACGCCAGTGTGAATAAGGAGATCAGAATCCATGACTTTTCAAAAGTAAATTTCCAGTGGTTCATAAATGTGTTACCTCATTCACTTAACCCTTGAGATGACCTCATCCAGGCCTCTGGACTCATGGATTTTAATGTATCTAAGTTTTCCAAGTGTTTTCTTACCTGCTTCTTTTTATCAAGGTCTCCAATACTCTCTAATTGCCTATTACTTATTTATCATATATTTCTGGTAAAAGAATGATTATAAGGACAATTCAGAAATTTAGCCTTTTTCAGTGAATCCGTTTTCATCCTTTCCCACATTTATTAATAGACCTACTTTCTCTCTGGGATTTCTTCTCCCTCCCTCTCCTGCCTAACTCCTGATATATTTTTTCGACTAACTGGACCCTCATTTTATCAAATACTGTTCCTCAGTCCTAGAGAAACTGAATTTGGAAGAAGAATTTAAGGTGTATGTGAAAGCTTCAGTGATGGCAATTCGGGAGCAATAAAACCACATGAGAAATGTTATAAGATGTTCAGAGACTATAGTAATGCACATGGGATAAATGTATACATTCATAGACAGATAGTAAGGTAGAACAAATATATATGATAGGATTTAATGGTATTTGGTGTTATGCTCTTATCAGAATGTTTAACAAAAAATAAAATGTTAAAAAACACAAAAAGAAATTAAATAAAAACATTTAGCACTTGCGTGGCATGTACCATCAAAGTGCTGCACCACCAATCACTAATTAATCCTCACAAATTAATCCTATGACATTTTACAGATGGAACAAACAAGGAAAGGAAAGGAAATGACTTGCCCAAGCCACTCAATAAGTCAATTGCAGAGTAGATTTAACATTAGAGTTCCTGAATACTTACCCCATGTTCATTCCTCTAGGTGTATAAGAACTTAAAAGTACAAGGTCTTGCACACAGGAGTTAGTTTAATCCTACATGCATAAACTTGTGTTCTACAAAGCCATAAAAGCAAATCAATTCTGATTTAAAATTGACTCAGCCCACCTCACCAGGTTTCATTCACAGTTGATCCTTCCTCGACACCTTTAAGTCACATACTATAGCATATGTGGTCTTCTACCAAGGGACCTCTGAGCAGTGAGATAGGATTATAGAGAGTCATACTTTGGCATCCTTAATTAAGAATTTCATTGTTCCAAAACTGTATGGGGATGATAATTCTACACCTCTTCCTCCAATCATCTTACAAAAAAATCACACTGAGCACTGCAAATGCTTTTTTATCCTTGCTAGTTTTGAGGCAGACAAAGCTAATTCACTTTTGCAGATAAAAAGCCTTTTCAGGTCATTGCAACTGATTATGTCATGAAACATGTTGCTTACAAATTACTCGCTGCCAATTTAATATTTCATGCAAGTAACAAAAGCTATAGCAAACAGTTATTTTACTGAAGTCATACCAAGCTATCTAGCGTAGGAAGGGGATGAATAACTTTTGCTGGAATTAGCCTCTCCTTCCCCAAGCTTCTCCTTGAATCATTGGTTTCTGAATATTCCCTGTAGTTCTCAGTCATCACTGAGTGATGCTGCCTTGATATTGAAAAAAACCCACAAAATTGCCCAACCCCAAAGGCAGACATTTTCTCCGCTTTGGCTGGAAAGAATGCTAGCCTAATTTGTGACGAGGAAGCATCACTTGACTAACAGAGCTTGGTTTTAAACAATCTGTCTTTTCTGATCTTAAATTTCTCAAGAGTGAGGCTCAGGACATGATCCAGCCAGGTATCACGGTGCTTACCAGCAATGAGCTGACGCACACACAGGGTTTCTACAAAAAAGTCCACTGCAATCCATTCATTATACGTAGCAACATCAAACAGGGAAAAATAATTAAAAAGCTCCTATTGAGCACCTAGAGACCTTGAACACAAAGACAGAGTATTTGGTTACAAGAGTCATGCTTCATCTTTTTAATTATTTTTTTTACTGTAGTTTTTTGGTTCGTCGGTTGTTCACCTTCTATCCTTCTAACACGTGTGCATACATTTATGGTATATGTATGCATGCATGTATGGAACAGAAGTGGATAAAGTTTGGTTATTTTTTATAATTTTTTAAAATCTAAGATGGTTCCATGCATGGAGACTACACATTTTAAAAATAAACTGCCTGAATAAATTCAATTATCTGAAGGAGTGGTGAAAATCACATGCAAATGACATTATAAGCAGGAACCATGCCAACAGCTTTGTGTTTATTTTTATTGTCCAAGATACAAGCAGGCATTGTCAGAAACATAAGATCAGTCCACTTGAAAGAAGTTCAGTCTTCTCCACAATGTGTATGTATACCATTAATAGGAGTCACACACGTCAGTTAGAGAAGAATATCATACATACACATTAAGTTATTGTACTTTGGGTATTAGTTTGTATTTACATGATTTAAATATTGAATTCCTTAGCATTTCTTAACTTGAAGCTCATAAAAAGCTTGTAGAATACAATGTAGGAAAACTTTGTTCCAACACCACCTGATTCTCAGCATTAGACACAACTGAGTTCCAACTGCGTTTCCATTCAGTTAATGATGTTAATAGTGCTTATAATGTTTGTGTCTATTAACATTACTCATGGCTATTACATGATTTTTCTCTCTCCTCTAATGTTCTCTAATGTCACTTTAGCATCACGTACTATGCGGCATATATGTTTATAACACAATTCATGGATGTGTAATGTTGCTTTATTCCTTCCCTCTGAGCACACCATGTTATTTTACATGAAGGAGCCCACAGGAAACCTTTACCAGCAATAATCATGTGAGTACTCTAAAGTGTAGGTCTATACAGCAGTTGGAAGGTGTAATTCCCAGCTTGGGTAAACATACATGCACTAGTGCCTAAAAAAAAGCAGTATGGCAGCATGTGCAGTGGCTCGTGCTAGCTCCTGAGTGCAATCCCACCCAACTCCTGGGCATGTACTCAGGGCGGCTAGCCTGAGTTGCCACCCATCTCTGCAACTACACAACTATTTGTAGGTACTAGCTCAAGCAGAGCTAGTGTGTGTACATCCACCCGAATTGAGATTCTGGGAATCAAAGCTGTTGTATAGACGTATATAGAGCAACATAGGTACATTTGTTTCTTTTTTTTTTCCCCATCCAAATTTTAGATGAGGTTTTAGGCCTTGATTCTTCATTGAGTTCTGCACTGGTGTATTCCTGTGCCTGAACAGAGCACTCTGCAGAACCAAGGCCTTTGTGTGATTAATTACATACAGACGCCCCCCACGTTACACAAACCCAACTTGCGCAAATCCGCACTTATGGAAAAAGTTCCATAAGGTAGAAATAGGAGGGGTTTGTTTGTTTGTTTGTTTTGTTTTTGCGTAATGGTCGGGTATATGTTTCCAAATTACACAAAATTCGAGTTACGTAAGGCGTTCCTGAGTGTCTGTATTCTCAAAGTAAGATCCTGGAGGTGAGGGGCTTGATCCTGTATTACAACACTGAATTTTGGAGAAGAGGTTTGAAATTAGACTATAAGTTCTCTGGGGCAGGAACTGTCTCTTTGTTCTGTATTTGTACAATGTCTAGCACAATGGGATCTTGGTCCATGACCGGGGCTCCTAAGCACTATCACAATACAAATAATAAACAACAACTTTGTTTTGCAACATCCAGTCGACACCACTGTATCAACTTCACATCTCATAAACAACATAGATATAGATAGACAATAGATTAATGAAATAATAATGTCTGTAAGCTGCAAGTTTCAATTAAGCCTACATTCACGGAGACCAAAAAGTTGCTATCACGTGACTGGTGGTGGTTCACATTTGGCCACTGGGGGTTTTAGTCCAGTTCCGAGTGCCCAAATCCCAAAACACCCACTACTACTACAGAAGAGAAACTGTGGACTAACTAGTCTTGGAAAATGAGCAATGCTCTCACATCTTCCATCACACATCCTCTGAGATAAGTAGTACCACTAGGTTAACATGGGACAAATGTGGGACAGAGAGGGAGAACCTTGGTGATGTTGCTGTATCAGTCCTGTAACTAAACACAGAACATCAGCCTTGAGAGCTGTCACATGCATGTTTGTTTAAATCAACTAAAATATTAATGTACTATTGGAGAGATTTCCAAGAGCTCAACTCCCAGTTAGGCTCTTAAATGAAGCATCTTAGACTTTCAAATGAAGTGGCCAGAGTTTCAAAAGATCTCAGCACCCAGCAACTCCCCCATTTAACTCTAATGGGAGAGGTTGGGAATTCAGAACTTTTGAAAATCAGGTCACTTGTTTGGTGCCGAAGTAAAGGTCTTAGGAGCCTGACTTTAGGCACCTATTTATTTATTTATTTTTTAATCTTGGCCTGAGAGTCTATATCATGGAATCTATTCACCTTTTATCATATATATTATTCATTTGGATGATAAGTAAGGACTTTCTCCCTGCAGAACTATACAACATATCACTAGTATCAGCCATGTCAGCACTTGCACTATGTGAACTCAGTGACATACCACCACAATTTGCAGTGAAAACAAGCAACAACACAACTTGCTCTTTATATGAAACACTGACAGAGTGTTAATAGTCATGAAGAAAATACCCACTGTATTTCCATAATCCAGCAATACTACTTGGGAAATATTGGAGAGAAAAAAGTGGAAAATAAATAGGACCTAGAGTCTTTGGAAATTGCTAACCTGTCTGATCACCAGTTACAATAATTTTAGAGCCCAATTGGCACATACTGGGATGTGTTTAGCATGGAAACATTTACATGGCCCTCCAAGATGGGTGCACCCCTCTTAAAGGGCAATTATAGGCAGAAAAGGGACTATTTAAAATGGCATCATCTCATTCAACATATTTGGTCCCCATGTGTCTTCTGAATCATGTCTATCTGCTAGCTTTATTGGCAAAAACTCTTTTTTTTTTTTACTATCATTACCATTGCAAAGTCAGTACAGATATAAAAGAGGGAGCTGCACTCTACTTTGCTACACATCACTAACAGAACAATCAGTTAAGTACCATTTTCAAAATCTATTACTTATAATGATATGAGGGAAAAAAAGACAGCTTGATTTTCAAATCCCAGGTTAAGTTTGCCGTATGGGCAATTGTAAATATGTGTGGAGATACACGTGTGTGTATATACATAATTCTGATGTGAACAAATTTGATCTGGAAAGCCATTGCAAGAGAGAAAATATGGGACCTTATAATGTAATGTTTACAGTCATTTATCTGACTATAACCACACTGTAAGTGTTGAGGTCAACTGGTCCTGAAGCATGAGCTACACAGTTCTGACTAGCATGTACCACATTTGAATTGAGAGTAAATAAGGGACTGACACTCCATTAACCTTCGCAAGTACAATTATTTATCAAAACAGATACAAAGAATTCCCAACAGAAAATGGATAAAATCTGGAAACAAGCAACAAAATTGCTACACAACAAACTGATACTTTGCCAGTTGGTAGCTGTTCTTACTTTCCTAAAGTCTTCAACTGCAATTATCTTATTAAAAAACTCTTATCTGGTGATGAAGAGCTATCCGTCTTCACACACACTGCTCCCTGGGGCAAGTTCTCCAGCCAGTTTTATAGTCCAGCAATTCCACAAAGCTCATTTTAAAAGAACTCTCCTTTACATCTACCTATTTTTATTAAAATTTCATATTTCTTTTGTATTGTTTCTTTTCCTCCTCCACCATTCTGCCAGTTAATGCTACCAGGTAAATTTTTTTCTGAAACTCAATGTACTTTTTGTAATAAATTATATCCTATAT
Source organism: Mauremys mutica (assembly GCF_020497125.1). NCBI lineage: Eukaryota > Metazoa > Chordata > Testudines > Geoemydidae > Mauremys > Mauremys mutica. The sequence goes on along the minus strand of NC_059072.1, from coordinate 120,439,074 downwards.
TTATAAGGTCTTTCATCACTTCATTAAGAGTAATAAATAGAAAATTCCTAGCATCTTAAGACTGGAAGGAACCTCCTGGGTTATCGAGTCCAGTCTCCTGAAATCGAAGGCAACCCCATCATTTAATCCCTTTCACAAATTTATCAAGCTCCATTTTAAAACTAGCTGTCTGCTCTTCTACCGTTATTGCAAGGCTATTCCAGAACCTCTGAAGGTTAGAGACCTTCTATTCAGGAGCACTCTAACAGGGCCAGCCTTATGTTCTACTTGGTCTTTGGTTCTGATGAGAATCCCTCACCTGCTCAGCACATTATTGTGGCATGGCCTGACTTTGACCATCATTTCAGCATAGAGACTGCTCTTGCTCCATATCAGCATCCACATTGGTCTATATCTACCTGTTCTATGAATCCAGCAGATTTCTGTATTCTCCTCATGGTCCTGAGTTGTATCTGACTTCTCCTTTGAGACAGGATGTTGATCTGCTCATCCACATCTGTCTTCAGCTTTTAACAATCTTGATTCTCATCGTGGTAGTTTCCTGAGCCGAGACTCCTTTGTGGCTTAGTGATGATCCCCAGGAATTGGAATGAAGAATGGAAGGGAGGTGGCTGATGAGTCACCTGGAGTTAGATTATTTTCTGTGCAAGGATTTTAAGTTTCAACCGTCAGAGGGCTGTTTCTCTAAGGGTATGTCTGCACTGCAATAAAACACCTGTGGCTAGCCTGTGTCAGCTGACTCAGGCATGGGGCTAGGCCTGCAGGGCTATGACATTGCACCGGAGATGTTCGGGCTCAGGCTGGAGTCCAGGCTCTGGGACCTAACCTGAACAGCTACACTGCAATTTTATAGTCCTTCAGCCCAAGCCCCTTGAGCCTGTATCAGCTGACATGGACCAGCTGTGGGAGTTTTACTCTAGCGTAGACATACTTTACCAATAACATATTGGATCAGATCATCATTTGGCTGAGGAGTTGATCCATATCAACTTAATTCTTGCCCCTCGTATTCTAGTTCTCATCCTTATCTCCTTTTTGGCTTAAATAACACACCTTTATTTCCGTTGTGGGCTGAATCCATCTCCAACCCATCTCAGATGAATACATGAGAATGGGGAGGACCTGAGAATTCTGAAAGGGACCATAGTCCAGGTGAGCGTCTTCTCTTAAGTGGCCCAAAGCATGACAAAAGTGTGAAACCCGCCATTCAATATAACAATCAAATTCTGTGATTGCCAAATTCAGTGGCTACCAATAAAGCAGCAGGTTGAGTTGATAATTCCTTGATATATATCTACTTGGAGGTTTTTTTTAAATCCTTAAGAGGTAGGAAACCACTATTCTAACTATAATAAATACCTTCTCATTTGGTTTACTTGAGACTACGGTCTCTATGGGTAGGAGAATCTGGTGTTTGGGTTTTAGATCTCGTGTTCACTTTGTTTCTCACATATAAAAATGATTCTGTTTAGAAGTCTGAATAAGTTCTCAAGGGTGATGATCATCAGAAAAGAGACTGTGAAAATGATACCATGTGGTCAATTATTTATTCCCTCTTAATGACTTCCAGATCAAATTTCTTCAGTGTAAAGGTAAAAGACATTCCCACCCCCAAATACTAGCTCTGGCATCTGACTCAAACTGTGTTCCTCTCTCTTTTATATCATTGCCATTAAGAGAGATCCTCCAGTCAGACTTGACTGACAACTCTTTAAATGTGCAAGGCAGAATAGAATCTAGCTTATTGCTCCACAGATACGCAGTCAGAGCTCTGTAATGCTAACAGAAGTAAAAACTCGCTTTTGCCAATGAAGTAAGCAAAAGACAATATACAAGACTCTCTTCCTCTGAGAAATTTACCACTGCTGAAAATGGTTGCACTAAAACCAGTCCCTAAAAAGGTTTGACCACACATGCAGACAGGACCAAATTGTGTTCAGCACCATTTCAGAAACCATGGCTGAGCCTTCTTTTGAAGCTGTAGAGAGGGGCAATTAAGCCCTTTTCAGCACCATTTCAGCTGTACCTGCTGCAGACACCCATTGTCAGCAATGGGTAAAGTTCCTAGTGAAGACAAGCGTATATTATCATTGTATTACAGTAGCAGCAGAGGCTCCAAACAGGATTGGGACCCCATTGTGCTAGGCACTGTACAGATTTCTAATAGGTCCCTGCCCTGAAAAGCTAGAGGGAGTAAATCTGTGGAGTAAAAAAGTGCCACTTTACAATTTTTTTTCTTTGACCCTTTAAAGCCCACTGTCATTGCATACCCATATTGTTACTTACAGATTTACTAAGGCCAGGCTATGCTACAAATTTTTTCCATCATAGACGTTAGTCGGAGGGGAGAAGAAGTGTGACCCCTGACTGACAGAGCTGTGCTGGCAAAAGCCCCTAGTGTAGATGCAATGATATTGGCACAACTGAGCTTGTACTGTTATACGCTTATTTTGCTCAGATGGGCTGGAATAAGCTATACCAGCAAAATCACAATTTTGCCAGTATAAGCTGCATCCACACTAGGAGCGTGTTGCTCGTTTAGTATACTGGTATATCTAGATCTGCAGTGTTCCTAGTGTAGACACATGCTGCCATACACTACTCCCCTTTCACCTAACTATAAAGATGTCTCTCCTCTAGCAGTTTTTCTTAAAATTTCCCACTATTGCACTACCATTAGTGGCATCTACATTGGTAGTACTAGTATACGTAGGTGACTGGCACTGTAGCCCCTGTGCTGTTTAGCTCTGGTCAGAGCAGATCTAGATGATGAAGCAATCACAATGTGGGTGGCTGTCAGCACTCTAATGCACCCACCATTGAGCTGCACAATAGTCAGAAACTGTAAGAAAAATGTGGTGGACACATGACCTATTCATACAAGACTCCTATATATATAAAGGATCAGACTCATTAAGTAAGAGCTGTATAGATTTGTAAGGGACTCATTCACTAAACTTCCTCAGGATTTCTTGATTATGTTTTGCTTTGTTTTGTTTTTTTGTTTTTTTAAAAATCAGTAGGCTTGGGCCATCTCCCAAACATGTGATTAGGTAAGTTTCAAGCCAAAACCTCTCAAGGTTTACTCATGAGATAAGTGCTAAACAATGGGCCAGATTCATGAAAGCTTTATAGATTTACTTAAAAGAAAAAAAAATCTGATTCAGCCAACTCATTAAAAATCAAATCAGGCAGTTGGGAATCTATTTCTGAGATTTGGGAAATCTGAATTTTTTTATTTTCTGAAATGTTTCAAAAGTCCCTTCTTTCATACAGTGTTTCGTGGAACTCAGACAGCTCTTTCAAAAAATCTTTTTTTTTTCCTGCTTGATTTCAAGCAGTATATTTCTCATCACTGTAGGAGGTGTTTAAAAAAATGTATTTCTTCCCTCCCTCTCAACCCCTTTTTTATTTTAAAAGAGCGACTTTGGTTAGCTTTCAAAAACTCAAAAGCCATCTGGAATTTTTTGCCAAAGATTTGGCAATTAAAATAATGTTTTTCTATTTTTTTTAATTCTTTTTTCTCTCTAAAAAGCAAAAAAGAATATCGTACTTGACAGCTTTGGAAACTGAAGTCCTCTATTTATCCAAGGAAGGACAGCTGAAGGCTAACTTTTCCCACAATACCTCACACTCAACCCTGTGTCTCAATCCTGACATGTAGGCACTACAGCACTTCCAGGGATAAGAGGGGATTTCATACTTACTAGTCCTTGGCCACTCTTAGAAGAAAGGTACCAATTAGTGGCAACTGAGCTAGTTCTTGGGTACATGGATGCATTTTCCTACCTGAATTAAACTGAAATAACCAACTTTTTTCACAAAGGCCATCAAACAACTATTATATGGCAATACCTTTTGGCCAGCATAAATCACTCAGATACTATGGAAATGAAGACCATATAAATACCTAAGACAGACAGATTTAAAACTTGTGACCATGAGGTGACAGCCTCCACAGCCCATTATCAAACATATATTGTAAATATATATGTAGAAGCAGTGATGAAGCTTTCAAAACTTGGCCAACTCTTCATTTTCTAATGTTTAGTTATTTATGTGTGTGTATTTATTTATTTATAAAAGAGGGAAACTATTCCTTGCAAGTGTGCAGAAAGACCATGTGACTTAGAACTGGAAAGATCAGTAGCCTACCTGCTAATGAGAAACTTGCTACTAAAATGAGTTCATTAGTTTTCATTTTTGCTTGCTGCTGATCGATTCATGAGCCACTTGTGCAGGCTCTGTAAGCAGAACATAAATTATCAAATATATTAATTTCTAAAAGGAATAAATTAGGAAGTCAGCTTTTACCATCTCCCCAGCATATGAGTCTAGTCAAATGGCCTTCAGAATTCCTCCAAAGAAAACAGTGCTATGTTTGCAGATATGCCATTTCTCAAAAAGCAAATACTCTGCCTGCAATCTAGCTTTACTGGCATCTCCTGGAAGCAAGGAAAAACCTGCTTCAAAAAGTGTTATGAAGAAAACATACAGTACAATATGCACAGTTTTGCATGAATCTGCATAGGTGGTAGCTCAAATAAATCAATCAATCAACAGTAAGGAACAATTGTGCATGACCAGAAGTGAACCAAAGAGTTCTTTTTCCATCTCAGATTTCTACAATTCCATGGCCTTGTTCATACTATCTATGGAGTGAAAGCTCTGGCATCCCACAATCAGTACTAATTTTAAAAATAAAGGGATTTTTTCTTTCCAACAAGTGAACTTAGCAATGGATGCACAAAACCCGTTGAACACTAATTAGCAAATGTCTCATCCAATAGGAAATACAGCCATAAAGTCATGATTTTCAGCATGACTGTCCCTAACGTAACCCAAGCCACCCTGACCAAAGCATCCTCTCTCGCTCACAATAAAGTATGATAAAAATTAATACTTTGCACTTGTAAGGCACCTACAATCTGAGAATCACAAGCACTTTACAACACTGTGTCTCAGTAATCTGCCCAAGGCCACATAGACCCTGATACAAAGTACACCTCTACCTCGATATAACGCTGTCCGTGGGAGCAAAAAAATCTTACCACGTTATAGGTGAAACCGCGTTATATTGAACTTGCTTTAATCCACTGGAGTGCGCAGCCCTGCCCCGGAGCACTGCTTTACCGCATTATATCCAAATTTGTGTTATATTGGGTCACGTTATATCGAGGTAGAGGTGTATATTAAAGACAAAAGCAGTCTTCAGTGGGCTTTGCATCAATTGCATAAAGAAGTCAATGAGAAACAGAACCAGAAAACCTAGTCTAAACTCTAGCTGACATTCCCTCCCTCATCATGACAGTCTACTGAAGAGGACGGGAAGATGGGAAGTCGTTCCGCCCCTCCCCCCCATTTTCCTCTAGAACAATGGCAGACCAATGGAATGGTCATTCTCCAACTCTCCACACCCTTTCTCAGAGAAATGTTTTGTTCTAAATCCCCACACGTATAACAGTCTAGCACAGTAGTCCAAATAAGCTTCAAAACAATCCTCACCCCCTCACCCTTCAATAAAAACAATGGGCCAGACCTTCATCCTCTGTAAATCATAGTAGCTCTGCCAGAGAGAGCTGTGCCAATTTATCAGTGCAGGTGGTGATGGAAAAGTAAGACATTCTCACTCCTAAATAAATGCAAGTTTAGGAAAAAAAATACAAGAACAATAAGGGGTTAAAATGAACAGACCAGAGAACGTTGCCTAATCCCAGTTTACTGAGAGGACCTGTGGTTTTTTTTAGAAAGTTGTCCAAACAGTTTAATATTCTACACCAAAGTGGCTATTAATCAAACAACAAAGGCTCAATTAACACATAGCTGTTGTCACCTGGATGTTAAAAGCCTTTTTTTTTTTACCCCTTCTTTCTCTTTCTCTCTTTTCTTTTATGCTACATCCTAACCCAAATGTGCCTCAGGGCCCTACGGGGAGGGGGGAGGACGGGACTGGGGAGATTGAGAGAGAGAGAGAGAGAGAGAGAGAGAGAGAGTCTTAAATACCATCTCTCCTCTAGGCAGCAATTTCCACAGATGAAGAGGTCACCACTGTTTAACAGTGTGCTGCCACGTTAATTTAGTATGACAAGATAAAGCAGTAATCTCTGCTCGAAGAGGCTGTAAACCGCCTGCTATCCAGGGACATGCTCGAGTCGATTTGCACTGTATATCACTTTATACAATTGCCGTGACAAAGCCCCCTGAGTTCTCTCATGTAAATCTCTCTCTCTCCCTCTCTCAACTTCGCTGCCAGTCAGACAGCATCGGATCTGTGGTAAGCTATGCAAACTTAATGTCTTACGCATGCCAATGGACCCAAAAGCCCCCTCTCCCCCCCAAGAGAAGATGTTTAGGACTTTGATAATCCATTGATCCCACTTCCATATCGGCTTGTATTTTTCAATCTGTCGTGTTAAGTTGTCAGAGGGGGCGATTAAACCGATGTTTCATGTTCCGAGATTTGCGTTCCTGGGAATGATAGTTTTCAAAGCCTTTCTTGCTAGGTTCTGTTTAAAGATTATCCCTAAGAAAGCTGATGTGAATATTATTACTGGCATAAACCTGGTAATAAAACCATAAAGTGTTTTAGGTAAAGACATTTTAGAGATATTCAGGGTTATAAACATAAGAGTTTAAAGCTGGATAGAATTTGGAGGTTGTTTTTTTTAAAAAACCCTGTCAGCTGTGTAGTTTTCTCTGCATGAAGCAAAAACACCATATGTAAAAAGGGGGAAAATCCCTAATGTTTCTATCTATGTAAAATAAATATAATTATAGAATCACTGAGAAGGGCATAACAGAACACTGAACAGTGTAGTTAGAATTAAATCAAAAGAATAGAGAGCATGTGGTGGTCATCAGGAAGCAATAAACTCAAACAAAATATAGTAATAGATATTTAAAGTAAAATAAATAAGAAAATGACCCACTTCTCCAGCAGTGTGAATAGCTAAGAATTGAAAATAGGTATTTTGGTCAGGTGAGTTGACTTATATTGCAATACATTGCAACTCTCATGTGCCATTTTGCATTTCTAGATTATGTCTCTTCTCTCCTTCACATCTTATTTGTGTTGCCTTCCTGCAGCCTGTGGGCATGATGCAATTTACAGCAAAATGTGCTAAAAAGGTGAGCTATTGTAAAAGTGTATAGAGCCAAAAGGTAAAGCTGTGTATACACATGTGCACATACAGAGCACTCTGGATTAAACCCAGATCAGGAAGTAAACTAGACTTAAGACTGCAGCACAGCTGACAAGTTGTTGTGGATAAGGCTGACAGTTATTACAATTTCAGGACTCATACATTATTCAATATATTTAGCTACCTATGGCATTAGATTTTCACAGTTACACACTACAAAGATAACTGGTAAAATGAGATCAATTTCTGAAGTCAGCATGATGTACCTATAGTGTGTTGTCATTACAGGATTCAATTTTAAAAGAAAGCCTGACATTCACTAAGGCCTCTGTTTAAGTAAGTCACATGCCTAACTAAGCACATGAACAGCTTCAGATTCTACTGGTTGGAAAGACTTACCCTATATTTAAAATGTGGAAGACCTCTGGAACCAGTCTAATCTCTCAAAATGGGAAAAGAAAAACTTTTCAAGGTGTGATCTCTATAAGCCAGGAGGCATTATTACTCATCTCTGATTTATGCTAGTAACCAATAACAATATGAACTCCAAATTGCATATTTGAGGGTAAAATCTGTAATATGAACTTTATATTGTTGTTAGCTAGGTAAACAATTTAAAATTTACTTTCACTGAATATCCAATGTTAAATTTCTCTTTCCATGGGCATCACTAGACCTAGTATGTCTAGTTTGCTAGAATATTCATGGAAAGCAAATACAAGATGAGCCCAGACACAGTTAAGTGAATCCATCTACAAAATTTGAAGGAATATTTGCATAAAAACATATTAGTTTTTGCAGTATTAGTCCAGCTCTACTTTGCCTTTAATACATAACACCTGTTACTCAAGAATCTCCACAAGTCTCTAGTTGCTTTGGAAACATTACTTAAAGCTCACAACACTGTGCACAATTGCCATTTTACAGATGGGTAAACTGAGGTCCTGAAAAGTGAAGTGACTTACCAATGGTAAATCAATAACTGAGCCAGAAACAAAGTCCTAAATCCCAGCTCCCAGCTTTAGGTACTAGATTACAATTGACTCCTAGAAAAACTGCCACTTTTTGTTATTATTATAAAATAGCATGTGTATGCAGCACAATAGCTGCTCATGGTGCTTCATATAGGTCCTGAACCCACCATAGAGAGTGTAATGTCAGAAAGCTACACCCACATGATGCCCCAGTGAATTCACCACAAGCTATCAGCTGCAGGATTGGAGCTATAGTCTCTACCCCAAAAAGCTTATCATGTCAACTGACCACAGTGATGCATATTGCACATCATTCACAAACAGGGCCGGTTCTAGATTTTTTACCACCCCCAGCAACAACAACAACAAAAAACTCTCAGAAAGCGCAACTGCCGAAGCAAAAAAACAAACAAATAAACAAAAAAACCCAACAACCTGGAATGCCGCCCCTGGAATTGTGCTGCCCCAACCATGTGCAGTATTTACTAGGTTCCATTTTTAATTGTATGTGCTGACATATACAACAATCCTGAAAATCTTTAAATCAATAATTTAAAAATTCATACATTTAAAATTTCATTCCTTTACAGACAGACATAAAGTGTGACCAAAAAACAGCCTTCTACTTGGAAAACTGGCAAAGGCAGAATGAATTGAGTATAAATTCAGTTTATGAATGATGCGGGAAAGAGGGAAATCACAGACACTGTATCTAAAAAGGCAAAGTATGCACCACTAACTCTGTATATATGAAACTTTATCTAATAGGTAACAAGACCAACCCTAACATTTAGGAACTCGGGCAAGTTGAGGATTTTTCACTCTGAAGTGCAGAACGCTTGATCCTTCCAGTAAAATGGAGATAATTTTTCAAAAATATATTTATTTACAGTAGAAGCCACTATGCGCTAAGTAACTTCCAAACGCTCAAGGGTTTGCCTTAACTAGGAAGAAAGGTCATGGTTGACGTCATGTTGGTTAATGTTAGCTACCACGATGTTAGCCACAATCTCTTTCCTAGTCAAGACAAGGCCAAGGAGGCCATTCCCTGTTCCAAATTATATACCATACATAGCCTTAGATTGTGAGTATGTATTCTTGGCACCCCTCAAACATTACAAAAAACAAATTAAACATCAGTTTATACCTCCAAAGCTACCAGAACTGAACGCCACACCAAACATAAAACTCGCCTCCTCCACGCCTATCTAACATTCACCAAGCCTTACCCTCTGCTGCAGCCCACACAAATGGATGTGCCTTACAGCATGGAATGATGGTCAGCAGAGCAGGAGTGCTTGTTTCTGAGTGAAAGCTCACTGTAAAGAATGTTTTACCTTCTAAATAGAAACAAACATCTCTGCTCATTGCAATTGTGGAAGTTAGGAATGCAGAGAGTGGTGGTCTCTCAAATAAGAAGGTCCCAAGTCTTAAATAATGACTTAAAGTCAATCTGGAACCCAACAGGCAGTCAGGGCAGGTCATGGAGCACAGGTTTTGTGTGCTGCCACTGTAAACCAATGTTTAATAGGCCACTACGTTGTAGAACAGCTTAAATTTCTTTTTTGAGTTGGTGTGCAGAGTGAATTGCAGTAATCCACTCCTGAAATGTCAGAGGATTCTGTCCTTTCTGTAATATCCCTTATTATTTCACATCATCAAAGCCCCAATTCTAGAAGGGGCTCTAGAAAAGTCACTCCATGAGAGGTCACATTAAATAAGTCCCCATACCAGCATAAGGGTCCATGCAGGCAGATCTTTTTGCAACATCAGGCCCTTAACATTTCAGTAGTAGGAGGGTTTCTACCTGAGTAGCACCTTAACACACTTTGGGCATGATATAAATAATGGTAATGGTGTTATGTGAAGCTTTTATTGGCACTTGTTTAGAATAATCTGCATACATTTTTTGTTGCTTCTTGTATTCAGTCTTTGGCCTACAAACAGTTAATTTTGTTTTAGAGACATCTTTCCCTGAGGCTGGCTTGAGTTCTAAAAGCATAAAGAATGGATGTTGAAGAAAAAACTACTTTCATAGCATTGTTTATGGTACTATGGCAAAGTCATCCTTGGTTAAATTAGGCACAAACTCCAGTCAGTTATGTCCAATTGCTTTATTTTGTGATGTTAACTTCACAAGATTCATCGAGGTTGCTGTGCTTACATAACAGAGTAGATGCCTCGTCTGCTCACATGTACTGTATTTAAACAGTAATTAGGCACAACACACTTAACCTCTTCATAATAAAGCTGGACAACAAATACAGGCCAAACAGTTTAGGTAAGGGCTGAGCTTCCCACCAATCCAAAATTTTGCAGGATCCTTCTTACTTGACGGAGGAAATTTGGTGTCCTTCACTTTTAACTAAAAATACTTTTTAGTGCTAGTCCAATGGCACTGCAGCATGGCAATCTTTTTTGCATTGGGAGATTGTGCATGTGCCTTTGGAATTAACCTGCCTAGTATCAGGCATGCATGCTTAGGCATGCACATGTTGAAATTTTGAGTCTGTGTTTTGCCAGAGGCCCTTCTTCTGCCGTGAAACTCCTATAAAATTGAATAAACCATTTAATCTAAGAAAATGATGGAGAGGAAGTTGACATTTCACTGATACACTTGAGACAAAAGGGAGTAGTTAGTTCAAAGGGGGGGAAAAGCATGGTTGGATGACATGATGGTTAAAGTGCCAGCAGCTGCCTGGAGCCATATCTGTATCAGTACTCTTGCCGTTATTACCACTGCTGGAGCTGCAAGTGTTAGCAAAGGGAGGAAAATCTAGGGTAGACAGAGCCTAAGGAAGGTTAATTTGTAGGACCTGGGAAAGGGTGCTTAAATTAAAGGGAACAGGATGAGAAAATCAAGATATAGCAATGGGGAGGGGGGTTTGGCAAAGACAGGGTTGAAGAGAAAGGAGTACTCACAATAGATATAAATATTAAGATGAAAAATAACATCTTAATAAAGAGTCACACATTTGGATTAGATCGCAGGGAAATTCCTAAAAGGAAGGTGCTTCAGAACAATCACTGTTAGATAATGGTCTTTACTGAGAAATTCTATCAAGTAACGTCTTCAAAGAAGGGGTTGAGCAGAAATGGGCCTACTGCAGAGAAAAGTTGTGTGTAATGCTAGCAGTAAATGCATTGGAGGTGATGAATGCATGGATTACTACAGCCAGTTCATCATCTGGGAAAATGGGAAGAAATTTTGTTCATGTTAAAGGTGGATTTCCACATTTTGTACAATGGGAGCTGTCTGGTCATCTAGCTGTAATGATCAGTGAAACAGGACCCCATGGTTTACATGACCTGGGACAGAGAACTTCAGTGTTCCTAGCTAGTTCTTAAAATCATTACCCCTTTTTCATCAGCATCTCCTCAGACTTCTCCTCAGTGTTAGTCTGAGGCACCTAATCCTCACTCAGATGATAATCTCCTCTAAACATGGTGAGATGGCATTGGCTGTGTCTGTGGAAAATAAGATATAAAGCCGAGTGCCAGGAGTGGTGTTGGCACTGAAGGCTCTGTCTCACTGTCTCTCTAAGTGAACTCAGCTAGTTGTTGAAGAGAAGGAAGGAGAGAATAGATCCTTGCAGGATCGCACAGGTGGTGGATTTGGGTAAAATGAGCTGTTGTTCATAACCACTCTCTGGGCTCTGGTGGCAAGGAATGATTGGAGCCATTATAGTGCTGTACCACCTACTTCAGCTGTGTCGTGCATGTAGGTCACAACACTTTATCCATTGCCTTTAAAAGATTATCTTTCAATGCCACAAGAGCTTTCTCCATGCCCTGGTATGAAGCACCTAGGTTACCAATCGATGTCATGTGTTGCTGGAGCTTGGCTGCCACTACAGTCTCAATGAGTTTGCCAAGGGATGGGAAGTTAGACATAGGACATTAATTTGAGATGTTGTCCGCTTCCAGGGTTGGGTTTTTGACAACTGGAAGGGCTGCTGCTTCTTTTTCCAGGAAGGTTGGAAGGTTTATTTCTTAGAAGCTGTTGATAATTGCTGTTAGTATTGTGCTTAATTATTCTTCGTTGGCTGTCACCATTCAGGAAAGGGACAGATCTGTTTCACAGGCGGTGGCTCAACTATTCCTAAGGACTTCAAGTTGCATGTTTGTACCTAGTTCGTTTCTATATAATTTTTCAGCTATCTAAATGAATCAGGTGTCTGCCACTATTTATGTGAGAAGTTTCAATGACAGCTTTTCTAATATTAAGTCATTGAATTGAAGGTCAGGTGTGCCTACAACTGCAAACAATGGATACATATGGCTTCCCACTGCTTCTATAAAACAAAGGTGTTTACTTTTCAGGTGATTATTTTCTGCTTAACTGATTTCAAATGGATCTATTAAAAATGAGTGCTTTACACTAAGGCTATGTCTACACTACGGACTTTACAGCAGCACAGCTGTACCACTGCAGATACAGGTCTCCTGTGCAGATACTCTATGCCAGCAGGAGAGAGCTCTCCCACCACCGTAATTAAACCACCCCCAACAAGCAGTAGTAGCTGTGTCAGTGGGACAGCGTCTCCCGCCGACATAGCGCTATCCACACCGGCACGTCTGTCAGTGAAACTTTTGTCAGGCGGGGTGTGTGTGTGTTTTTTTCACACCCAACCAATGGAAGTTTTGCCAACGAGAAAGTGCGAACGTAGACAGCCTCAGATGTTCCTCAGCACCAATCTGCCATCCCTCCACACCCACATCCCCACCCACATCACACAGGCCCCTCTGATTTTGTGTCCATGAAAACTGAAGTCACCCCTCCAGAAAAATTTAAAAGAACCTATAAATATCAAGGTTGGCTTCAGCTACTTATGTTTACCATTTTAAGTACATTTCTAGCCCTTTTGTTTGAAAGTTATCATTGAAATTTTTAGTGATTTCCCTCTCTAATCAAGAGTCCTTTATTGTCCCCTAGAGATGCAGACAGGCCTTTTGGTGCCTAATCAAACCATAGCCTTAGATCCCTTGCTTTGGAGATGGGACCCCAGACCAGTTCACAGCTGTTGGGGAAGAGTTGCTTCCTTCACAGACTGCTGCCAATGGGCCACCTCAGATTTCAACCTGACTGCCTCTCAGCCAATTATTTTTGCTAGGATAGTACATCTGCTATGAAGTTTAGGTGACCACTATATACAGAGAGGGGCAACTCAATAAAGAAAGAGGCAATATGACCTGATGGACAAAGCACAACAGACTCCTATGTGACAACCCTGTGCCTCAATTCCTCCATGGCCTTAATTTCTGCCTTAGTTTCCTCATCTGAAAAACTGAGATATTGTATCTGGTTTACTTTCCTCCTCACGAAGGTGTTGTGATAATTAATTCAGTGCCATTTATAAAGCACTATATAACTGTGAATAGACAATATGTACAGAAATAAATGGGGGCAGGAATGAAGAGAAACAGAGGAATACAGCTTATAACAGAGGACAGACAGAGGCTAGTAACTTAAATACAATGGTAGTACTTTGTGTGCTGTACATGCGAAGTGCCCCAAAGCTTTCCCTAACTCCCTCACTACTGGACCCGGTGGATTAAATGGAATTGTCTAGAACAAGGACCGTACTGTGTAACTTCACGAGCTACTTGATCAGTCCTAGCTGATTCTTCTTCACATGTTCCCATTCCTGAAAGCCTAGGGGTAGTTTTCTGAAACAATGCAAGTGTAAAGATTGAAAAAATCAAACTAAGATACAAACCTAGAATTATATCTATGGAAACAGCTTTCATGTGCTACTTTGTGATGACATTTATAATGCAATGTTTGTAACAGTGTATTTTCATCCTATGATAGCTATCAATTTCTCATAAAAAAGGAGAAAAGGAAAAGGAAAAAGAAAAGAAAAAAAAACAAATCCCCAGAAAGATGCAAATTTATCACCATTTTTGCTTTTTTTAATTGAACAGGCCTTGTTCACATAAACTTGTCCAGTTCTTACAGAAACAACAGTTTATATCTTAAACTGCAAAAGTAGGAGTGTGTGTGAGTGTGTGTAATTATGCTACCTACTAACAATTTCATACTGCCACATTGCACATATGGCTTTTAAGCTAGCTTTATCTGAATCTTTGTGAATTTATTCTCCATGCTATTAAACTGAGCACATTCCTCGTTGTTCAAAAGTAATTACACTTTTGTCTAGAGTGTAGGAGACTGCTCTCCCCAAACAATGAAATTCTCATTATTAGAGCAGGCACAATAACTGCACTGGTGTTCACAACACTGTGCATTGTACCATCACAATAACTTATCCTAAGCTTGGAAAGGTACATTGGAAATTTAAATGTCTCTAAAAGTACTTTAAAAAAAAACAAATTATTTTCCACAGTATAATTAGGATCCTATTTTGACATTTTAAAAAGCTATACACATGTCCTCCCCACAACTTCTGAGTAGCAGCCCAAGTACTCTGGTTGCACATTATTTTGGCCCAAGAACATTAAAAAAAATGTGTGTATAACCACTGATCTATTGGCAAAGTGTAGGTCAAGATGTATGCATAAAGGCAAAACTCAGAGTACTGGTGAGTCTCTTATTTTTGAGCAAATGGAGGAATAGCACAAAATGTGCAGGCTAAGCTTTTTTATTATTCTGATTCTTAATATCATCCACGCTTCTCAAAATACTTTCCACTTATGCAGGAATCACTTAATTCACTGCACACAGTCACTTCTAGGGTCAAACACTGAAAGTATTTAACAATGTATAGCAACATTTCAAGCCAATTTAAATCAAAAACTTAAGGTGAGTACTGGATCCAATTGAAACTGCAGAGGCAACGTAGACTGGCAAACGTAGTTACCCAGAGTGGAATATGACAAGGACAATGGCACAAACACCCCTGCTCTTGCCAAAGGATCTTTCAACGACAAGAGGTCAGAACGCTGATTTTACATCTCATCTAATCTTTGAACAATATTCAACAAGAAATAGCCTCTCCCCTTCTAGAGAATGATCATCAAAATGTTCACAGTATAGTTTATCAATTACTATACTCTGAATTCTGCCACTTCTTATGTCTAGAAGACTGCTGTGGTCACTGCTGGTTCCCGTTACTACACTTTGAAGATGACACAAGGGCACTTTGTATGTATGCATATATGCCAACATGAGGCAGATCAATCGTAATTAAATCCTAGAACGTTTGTCAGAGAAGGGCCAAATGCTGCCAGTTATATTAGGGTACTACATCTTTGAATGGGGGGGAGTCTTCAAAAGAAATAGAAATGCACAGTTTAATCCTGCAGTGCATTTCAGCTAGGGCTAGTTCTGGGCCTGCTATTAACTTTGTAAGGAGAGCCTCTATACATTTTAAGGCAAAGAGTTGGTCTTGTACTTACTTTTCTTGAGCCTTTGGCTCAGATTCTGACAGTTTATCCTTTTTCAAGAGCATGGACCAGACTTTTTATATTTAGAATTATTTCTTTCTTGCTTTTTCCCGGAGCATCCACCCCTCACAGTTCTTGGCTACAGTTACTTTAATTGGGAAAAAACATGTTTGGATTTTCTTTTTCAAGTCACCAGGATTTTTGTCCTTTTCTCTGGGATCATCCTAATCTGGATAAAAATGTCTGGCAGATGGAGACGTATATGGCTAGTTTCTTCCTCAACCAGGAGTAAATTTGAAATAGGCTTTTTCTGAGAAGGAGGCAAAGTTTTCTTTGGTTTATGTCCCTGCCTCTCAGATGTATTGTTCAATTCCAAAGAGGATATGGAGATGAAGCGCTCCAATTCCTCTGATGATTTGGCTGAATCTAGAAAATTCCCTCCTTCTCTGTGGTTCTGCCTTCCTGTCCTTTGGACCTATGTCTTTGCACTGAAGTTCAGAGACAAGACTTTCCAGGACATGGGCTAGAGTAACAGGGCTTGCTCTTACTCAGAAGGGCAAATCCAAGGAAAGTATGAGGTCAGGTAGATTCTCCAGTGGCCTTTCTGCTGGAATGAATTGCCATCTCACAGGTCTTAGGATAGCCCAGCTCAGGGGCAGTGGAATCAGCGGAGCCTAGCACCCTTACATTAGAAATATTCTGCAGGTGAGCCTGCACATAAACTCTCATATGCTGGGGGTTGCAGACAGAGGCCAAAGTGGGACCCAGAGGAGCTAGAATGGGCCTGGAAGAAGATAGGTTCTTCCTTCCCAGCCTGGAAGTGGGTGCCTGCCCTTCCTCTCTTCCCACCAAGTCTCTGTACCTCCCCTCATCCCTCCTGTCCTAGCTGGTGGGAATTATAAAGGGAAGCCCAGGTGAGAGTGACCTATCAAATAAAGGGAAAAATTCAACCCCTACTGAAGATGCAACAGTGAGTGATAAGTAGAAGGATGAGGCAGGCCAAGAGGCTCCTTACTCCCTAGGTGGTTCTCCAACTCTGAGTTTCTTTGCTATTCTTCTTCCATAACCAGGTGTTGGGCAATGGAGCATAAGGAGAGGAGCAGTGCAGTGAACAGCAATAGCTGATGGTGCAACCCTGGACAATTTCCTGCCTGCTCTGGCTGGCTTAGTTCTGGGTTTACTTCTGCTGGTTTTGTCCCCAAAGCTGCAAACAGGTTGTAGACCAAGTGTAAAAAGACCTGGGGAACTTTTGATACCGAAATACTTATTTTCTCCAGAGCCAATCCATGAATGTCCCTCTTGAGGCACCCATTGAGAGACTAAGCAGACAGCATACAATTTGTTCATGAGGGATGCAATGAGGTGAGAGTGCCTTATGACATGGGCTTAAGACTGGCTAGATGCCTGCCCATTGTTGGTCTGGTTGTGCCTTCTTATTAGGCTTGGCAGAATTTGATTTTTATTTAATTTTCACAGATAAAAATACTTTAAAATTAACAGATATTATTTTTATTGATTTACATTTCCCACAGTTGCACAAAATTATGGAGGGGTGGTTCAGACAATTATTTAGTGACAGTAGACATTGAGAATCAAAATGTTAAAGCTTTATAAACTGTTAAAACACAAATTGTCAACATCACATGTCAAAATATATCAAGAAAACATCCTCAAATCAAACTCCAATAAATTCCCAAGCAGCACTTTTCTTACTCTGCCTTGCTGTAAATTCTGATAATCACTGAGGGAGAGGGAGAGAGAGAGGGGGGGTGGAGAGGGGGAGAGTGTGTGTGTGTGTGTGTGTTGTGAAAGCGACATTTACTGATAAAAAATGAATCCTTCCAAGCCCACCTATAATATACTGGCGAGATCTGTAAAAGGTATATCCTGTGAAGGCCATCATAAATGTAAAATGAGAATGCCAGGATACTAGCGGAATCAGTCCGTGTAGTACACAAGTTGTTAGGGAGCATGAGGCTGCTAGCACTCTCCTGATAAAACAGTGTTGGACTGCACTGCATATGTGTGTGAACCTGGATTTACAGTACCAAATCAGATAGAAACAGTTCAAGCAGTGGAAAAATGACCCTTGTAATGCTGCCAAGGTGAATAGGCTCTATGGGAATGGATCCAGTAAGTGCTGATCACACAAGTTAAAGCCACTTACAAGTTGTCAGAGCTCTGTGTTCATGCTTTTTCTCTGTGGGATATTAAAGATGGGGGGAGAGGGGGACAGAAGGAGAGAAAAGGGATCATATTACACGTATATTGCTTATTTTACACTGATCTAGTTCATGCGCAGTGATTGAAGTGTACTTCTTTCACATATATCAGGGCAAAAAACAACCCTTCACTCCCGTGCGCACACACAAGTAGTAACTGCTTCAAATGCACATGCTATCAATACATTCCATACAACTAAACTGTCTGAAATGTGCAATATATAAGTATTATTAGATGATACAGTACGTTGTTTTGGTGTTCAATTAAGGCCAATGTCATGCAGGAAGTCAAAACAGATGACCATTCTGGACCATCCTAGCCTTAAAAAATAAAAAAATCCTATGAATGAATAAGAATACAAGTCAGTCAATTAAACTATGGTTGAATGTTTCAGCTATGTCCAGGCAGAACACACTTGCTGGGCTCCTTAGAGGACAAGTTATATTTACTCATTTAGGGCTTGGTCCTCTACTATTGAAGTCAGTGGAAGGTGTACCTCTTAATTCAATGGCAGCAGGAAAAGGACTTTATATTTGAGAAAGCACCTATCCTGGGGTTAGGTGCTGTACAAGATTGAAAATCCAAACTATAATGCCAAAGAAAATTTTAAAGACAAGGGATCTCACACCAGGCCAAAATGCAGCATAGCCCATATGACAGTACAGCTCAGTGTTCCTTTGACTTTAATGGCACATTAATGAATAACATCTGCACAGCACGTGTGGTGGAGGATCAGAAGCAAACAAGTTAAAAAAGCATAATAGCACCCCTGAACAATCTCCCCCACAAGGCTGTTCTTCAATTTTAAGTTATAAGAGAGCAATATAAAATTGAATGGAAGAAAAAAAAGGGAAAGAGATAAGCAAGTTTTTCATCTAGGAAAGCAGCTCCAGTGAAAACACACTCACTTTTTCAAAAAGGGGGGTATCTAAGGCTTTTTAATGTAGAGGTTGTTGCACAGCTGTAATAGCACTATGGAGTTGTTGCAGGCTTTTGTGATAATAAACTGACACTGTATCATTCATTTTAAAAAAAAAAGTCTTCAGATATGCTGGACCAAAGGTTATCTTTATTTAAAGTAAAATTGAGAGTGAATTTAGCCCTTCTGAAAGCTGGGGACTAAAGCAAAGTTAGTCACATTCTTATAGGCAAGTGCTGTGCAAACATCTTTCCAGCATAGATCTCTGCCAATATACCTCAGCCCTGGATTTAAATACCCCCCTGATTTTCTACCTCTATAAAAAAAATTATAATATTCTAAACTAATGGTCCAAACATGTCAACTTACAATTAATGAAACTGCAATATCAGAGTGGAACATGGGAACGGGCTTTTTGGTTTGTTTTTAAATAAGGACAGTCCTGGGCCTCCAATGGACTGCTAATTTTGGTCAATTGGATCAAAGTCCATGATTTGGTTTGGCAAAGTGTAAACTAACACCCATATGTACAAATATGTTGGCTTCTTTCTAAATGAGGATTTGAACCAAGGTCTCCCGATGTTAAAGGCTGGCAATAAGAAAATTAGCAAATTCACATATAATTAACCACCGTGTGCAAGACAGACATCAGCAGATCGAACGTCAACTTTTAAAAAGAACAAAATCCAAAGTCAAGTCTCTGTTGCTCTATTTTATCCTTCATTCACCCTCTTGTGCCTAGATGTTGCATAGACCTCAATGTATGCATTATATTCCACATGCTAGGCAAAATATTGCTATCACTAATGGTGCTCTAAATCCAGACTATCTACTAGTAAATGAACAGATACACTCTGGATTTCTGTAATTAAGAGCAAAATTTAGTGCCCTCTGCACTAAAATAAATGGACAAACTCAGGTGAGCGAAAGTAGAGTCTGATCCTTAACAGAATGATTTAGCATTGGCAGTGGGGGTGGAAGGCAGTCCAGCTAGGTCAAAGCTGTCACATTATTGTAGTATGTGCTGTACGTGAGACTCTAAAGGGCATATCTGGATGCCAAGCTATTGTAAACGCACAAATCAAAGAATGAATGTAAGCACAATAGACCATGAGCCAACCTACCATTGTACTGTGCTGAGAAGTGGGAGTCCTATGGCCACAACTCTCTTGCGTCAGCAGAGAAACTGGCTGAAATTCCTCAGAGTGAGGCTTGTTGGGAAAACTCACATGTAAGGGAAGGTGAAAGGCTGGGAGCCCGTCACTCTCCTCTTCTTCCACTTTCTGTCTGCTTGTCACCATGGCTACCTCTCCATCTGCTTCCCCATACGGAGAGGCTGGTCGCTTGGAAGACATCCTGGAAGGAACAAAAGAGGAGAAAATAATGAAACCTCCAAATAAATCCTTAATGCCGTCATTGTGTGGTTAGGGGCCATTGTAACAGAAATGCCTTTTTTGTGCTGGCAGAGAGCAGGAAACCATCCAAATACCACTGCAAAGCATACACAATCAGGAACAATGGCCAAGCAGGTAGCAACAGAACAGTGCTTGTTTGTTGTGAGAATAATACACTAATACAGCACTCTCTTGTACTCCGGCTTCTTAAACATGAAAATTCACCTAAGAACTCTGTATAATGAAATGCAATTCCTTTTTAAAAATACCCATCTAGTTTTACATTTTGCAAGAGCCTATAGAAAATGGATCATCTCCCAATGCAAACTAGCATCAACTTAGCTTTTAAGGGACAATAATCTGTTTTGTTCTAATGATATCCAAGAAAGTAAAGTAAAATTTAAAAAAAAAAAATCTTGCTTTCAAGCTAAAATTTGTGTGTTTCTAAAACAACCTAACAAAGTGAAGGGTAAAATATAGTATTGTTGGAAGAAACTTATAAGGTTCACAAGTCTGGTATTTATAAGCCTCTAAACAGTTGGATGCTTAAACTATCTAAACTGCTTGACACTACAAAAATTGGGTTCTAAAGATTGAAACATCCTATAGTTCCAATTTACAGTTGCATCAGAAATATCATAAAGCAGAATACAGAGAACACAAACATAAAACATACATAGAAAACCACACCCAAACTTTCACTCAAAACTTGGACCCCCTAAAAAAAATTTCACAAAATAGTTCTGTTAACTTTCACACCCTTCTGCATCTCCTGTTTTCAGAAGAGACCAGAAAAATCAAAATATCATGAGAAAAAGCTATATTCATCATGGTATTTCCATCCAAACCAAGCAGTAATAAAAAGCTCACAAGATAGCCCAATCCCATGAAATTTCCAACCTGGTTTTCAGAACAGAGAGTTCCAGATAAGTATTCAAACATTGGGGACTTACCCAAACCTTCTGAGGTTTGCCATCACTAATTAATTTACCACTGTTCTTGAAAACCAAGGCTTGTGTGTGGCATAACGGACCTGTGTTCTAACAAGAGGCATCTGTTGTAAGGAATGGAATCAAAAGCAAGAAAATACTGATTTTAGAGGCAGGAACCCATTCAGCCAGGATATAATCATGGGGGGGGGGGGTGGACAAATAAACCAGTTATATTACTGAAAACAATACTACTACTTAATGAAAAATGGATATTCATGAGATAGAAAAGTGAAGATTGCAAATAAAAGTTATATGGAGGAGCTGAACTGAATAGTAGAAGACTGCTGCTTCTCCAAAGTGTAGCAATTATTATTCTAATTACACCTATTTTTACACTTCTCAGTTAAAACCTGTGTTTCAAACGTCCAGCAGCCTCTTGCACCACATGTGGGGCTGCTGTGATATGAAGCATGTCCATATGATTTGGCATATTGAACACGAAATGGTTCTTAGCGGCAGTCAACTGGGTCTGAAAACAAACTGCGACTTTAAACAGTCCTTTGTTGTGACTTATTTTGCTTTTAATGATCTCATTTTGAGTTCTGCCTCCTAAACCATGTTAGATTATATTAAGAACTCAGAACCCCGCAAAAAACCCACAGAACCTACACTTAGTTGCATATCTCCAGTCCATCTGAACACTCTCTATTATCTATATGTAGAGAAACAGTCTGTATTTTCTGTCTTATTCCACTTGTTCCATTATTCTATTTGTCTTATATATAACATCACCTGAATTCTGTTTTCTAGACTCACACAATCTGCATGCCTACTCAGAAACATGCATATGGACAGAGTTCATCAGATAGACTCTTGCTAAAAGTACTGTATGCTTAGCTGAGATGGCTGTAAGATCTTACAGCCATGTCTGAAGTCCCAGGACCCTAATTCCCTGCTGCAGAATCCATGTGAGTTATTCATATTCTGCAGTAGAAGAGACAGAAACCTATGTTTAAATGTTCAAAAGTGATTCTGAGTGCCTGTTTTTGGTTACTCAGTTTTAGATGCCTTAAAAAGAACTTGTTTTTTAGGAAGTCTTACTGTCTGAATACCAGGGCCCTTTATGGTGTCTCAAGTTGGGCATCTGAAAATTGAGGCACTCAGAAACATTAGTCACTTTTGAAAGTGTAGGCCCTAGATTTTAATGTAGCTAATGCCATGGAAAAGTACTGTAAGCTACTGTCAAAATTCTCCACAGCAATATACATTGTGACCCTTTTATCCACAGTTTGGATCCCTGATCTGAAATGAGGGTCTCTTCCATATACTCTGTACCCAACTTGTGTGAAGAACTTTCACAAGCGTTAACATAGAATAAGCGCAAACGATGTCACACAGTTCCACTGTGTAGTAGGGAGAGGGGAATCTGACAGCATTTCAAAGTTCTTCTACTAGCTCCACTCCTGAATATATGGTTCCCCCTACAGTGCTCAATTAGCTTGCCAGGATTCATCACCACCTCCTCCTAGCCACTGCTTCCAAAGGGAACAATTTAAGTTCTTACAGGAAAATATAAAGAAGGGGAGGGAGTGGAGAAGAGATAGGTGACACATTCTTATTTATTTTTAATACAGAATACTATATTTTTGGTCCATAACACCATGGGCCAGACACTGAACCACAGAGCAAAAGGGAGAGGGCACAAGAAACTTTCTCCTACTTTGCCTAGCCCCCATAAGGTCCAGTCACAGTTGCTAGAGTTTGACAGAGAGCAAGGACTGCTCCCTTCATGCTCTACCCATCCTAATGCAAGAGCAACAGGTAAGCAGGTGGGTCCACAGTCCTGCTTTCAGTCTTCACTGGCTTGGAGACTGAGTAGGACACACACAGGAAACTAGCTGCACCATTCTGAGGTGCATTCTCTACACACCTATCATGTGCAACAGGGAGTTCAGGGTTGGATTGGGTCTTACTGGCTGCAGGGCTCTGTCCTGCCCTCTACTTGAGCCAATGTAAATCTGATACCATTTGGCCCTGTAATAACATTATCACAATTTGGCCCTGCAATAATATTATCACCATCTTTAGTATTTAACACCAATCCTGTACAATAGTATTTACTTTTTCACTACATATAGCTAGGAAACTCACACAAGTAAAGGCAAAACATTAAAACTATTCCAACCTGAAACCCCATCCTAAAGGGCAGAAAACGTTAGAGGCTGTAGCAGCAGAAAGCATCAAATTGTTCTGATAGGTTCATGGGCAGAAAACAACATGACAAGGTGAGTTCATTCACTGCTAGTTTTTTCATTATTTCCTCAGCTTTACTGGTCCCTATTATGAATCTTAAAGACTCCACACTTTATATCTTTGAATTCTCTCTTCCCCACCCCCCTCACATTTTGAACATCTTCATTTTCCTACTGGGCTAATGCTAGGTATTAAGTGAGATTCCCATATCCTTTATACAAGTAAACCTGAGCTCCAGTTATAAATAATATATAAGAAAAATGGTTAAATAGATAACCTTTGTTGCTCAAAAACTTAGCTCTTTTACCAGGTCTATTCTTTTCCTTACCATTTTTTTTAAATTAGGTGTGGCAAAGAATATACTGATATAACACAAAAATGCAACCATTTTGGGCCAAACCCTCAGCCAATGGAGAGTTACTTACATCAACTTACACCAGCCGTTGCTTCTCTGAGCTTCAGTTCTCAGTTACACCAGTGTAAATTGTGTGTTCATACTGAGAGCAAGAAATAGGCATAGCTGGTAAAGACAGCTAAACAATGGACCAAATTCTGAGCTTTGATGCACACCTCTCTTTGAAATCAATACATTTCTGTGCATTGTATCAAAGACAAAATTTGGTCAAAATAATAGTATAACCACCGGTAGTTAAGAGTTGTATCAGAACTGAATTTTTGCCTATCACCAATTCATTTCACCCAATATAAGCACAAAACAAAGCAATATGGTAATAATTTTCTGACACAGACCTGAGTCCACAAAGTTCAGAATTGCACTCATACCCCAACGCTCATGTGCATTTGGATTCAGTTTTCAGCTAGTTGTAGAGATAGGCTTGAGTTGGATCCATGTTTGATCTGAATTCGTCCAAAGACTGAAGTGCAACTGAGGATTTAGATCTGATGTTCCAGTCCAGACCATTACTAATTCACTTAAGAGGACCCTGTTCTTTTAGGAAATGTATCTTGGTTTGGAATGCAGAAAACACAATTAGCAGTTTGCTGTCAATAGTTACATTTTTAGTTCAGCAAAATTTTATTCTTCTAACTCAAGGTAGGCCAAAATATGATCTATACCATACTATGCATGTGAGCTATCTGACAGGTTCTTCTTGCCTTCAGCTCCACCTGTCCATTCACTCTCCCTCAATTTATCACTTATTCTTTGTAGATGAATAGCATCAGGATTTCAGTCTTAAAGTCAAAGGGACTTTTGCCATTTACCTCAATAGGGCCAGGATTTTCCTCTAAGAGAATAAATGCTATGTTGCCTCCAAATGCAACACTTTCTCCTCCACTTCAGGGAGTGCTGGTTGCAGTCAAACCACTTCAGAGCACCAAAAAGTACGAGTTAATTTCTTCTAGATACATTTGAGTTTAGTGCATGGAAAATACAGTCTTTCAACAGGCTACACCTTTAAACAGAGTCCCATTTAAAATTCCCCCACTATATTTCAATTTTTTCATTTGGTTTTGGATCGTTTGATAAGTAATTGTATACCCTAAATAAATCCACAGAGGCAGCCAGTATTCAAGGAGATGGTGCCCTCTGGTATATAACCAACATCAATCCCAATTCAATTGCTTATGCCATAAAATTATGAAACTCTAATCTTGTTACATTCAGCAAAATACCCCAGAAATGTTTCAGATATCCACAAAGGCTTTTGAAGAAATGGCTTATCCATGTCTTTAAAAGTGACAAACACAGATGTGTCAGGAGAAAAAGATATGAGACTGTAAATCTTAACTTGTTGGGGAATTAATTAAGGGATTCATCAATCATTACACAGCTAACACCATATATATACAGCCAAAATCCCGTCAGCTGCCACAACCTACAGCAATCTACAGGTTAAAAACTCCCAAAGTCCTTCTGTTCTGACTATTTATAAATGACTTTGTATAATCTAGCATTAAGACCTGTAATTATAAAACAGCATTAAAACAGGCCTGCATAGTTATGGATAATTATAGCTGGTACACTTTTTAAAGAAATAAAAAGCTTTTCCATTCAAATGCAGGCTTTGCCTTTTTGACAGCTCCAAGTCCACAGGATGTAGAGATGATTTAAATTGTACGTCAAAATTTTGACTGTGCAAGACTTTTTCTTTTTCCCTTATCAAGAAAGGCATTGTTGTTTTCTCACCATAACCAGGCATGACAGCGCCTGACTGTAGTCCTATAACTAGTTTCCAAATCAGCATGAAAATGCTCACCTCCTGAGTTTCTTTGCTTGCTAAAAGCTAAGTCCTTCTCATGAGCAGAGTTAAAACATCCATACCCCTTCCGTGGATAGTAGACAAAAAGCTGCATTTTGGGGCAAGAATGGACACACAGAAAAGGCTATCAAAGTTCTCACCTTCTGCAAGAATTTAGAGGTAAACTAATAAGGAGATGGTGGCATGAATTTACTCTCTAAGGGCCTGATCCCTAGCTAATTGAGATCAGTGAAAAGTCTTCCACTGACTTCTGGGGGCTTTGGATCAGACTCTGTTCAATCTTCTAATGACAGCATGAGACCAGAGGAGAAGAGCAGAGACTGCAGTGGAATCTACAGGGGCATTTTCTTTTCATAAATGTAGTACTTATAGAAGGTGTTCAGCTGGGAGCCCTGGAGACTCTGCTTTTCCACAAAACAAGTACAGATTTGGCTTAGAGTTGGGCACCAATATAACATATATATATATATATATATACACACACACACACACACACACAGGTCAGTGACAGTGCAAAATTCCCCACATATTCACCAACATGTCTCACCTCTGACCACATTTAGATATGAAAAAACAGTTCTATTCCCAGGTTCATTCAAGCTGTCACCTCTGTAGAAACTCCCAACAAAGGCTCCAAACTCATGTTAATTATGGTGGTCATTTTGGCACCAAATTCCACTAAGTAAGTAGTACCTTCCTAACCAAATAGCCCTATTCATGTCATCAAGATGACCTGGGTAATAAAGCTATTACTCAACACAAGTAAAGGTGGCAGAATCCAGCATTTTGTCCCACCAGGAACTGTGCTGTTACCCCACCTCCTTCTGCACAGGTCAGTGTAGTCTGCTGGATCTATCCACCAGCTTGGATACAAAACAGTCCGCTGTGCCCAGCTCTTCAAGGTAGGCTCTCTTATACAGATGCAAAAAATGTCAAAAGGTAACAAAAGTGACAGTCCGGACCTGGACTGATACTGCAAGGTCCTCTGCCCCCTACCAGTAGCTCAAGGTTCACAGCCCTCTCTTAGTCTCAGGGGGACCATAGGACTTAACTGCCTTTTGCAGCTATCCAGGGCTATTGAGGGAAGTGTTTGTCTGTCTCTCTTACAGAGCTGGGTCCTCCATTTATATCTTCCAGCTGGGAATCAGAGCCACTCATTAGCTGCATCTGCTGATTCCCAAGCCTGCTGGGCTTCTCCTTAGGCCAGGGCTTGCTGCTCCTTGACTCTGCAAGCCCCTCAAGGAGCAAAGTGCCCTGCTACAACTTCTGACAGACTTCAAATAGTAACTATTTTGAATCACTTGCAGTCTGGCTTGCAATTTTTCACTGAAACAGTTCTGCAGTTAAAAAAAAATTAATCAATTAAAATGTGTGCACAAGAGTTAAGAGGAAAAATATGTCTCAGCTGTCACTCATACTGGGACATAATAATCTATTAATTATTACTTTCTAAGAACGTATCAATCAGCCACCTTCTTCAAATGCATGTATGTTACAAAAACTTTATTAAAAAAAGTTTTGAATGGTTTTGCCTTTGCAGTGAATAAGATGACTCTTAGTTAATAAAAACTAAACTCACTGAGGTGGAGACTGTATAACAGTCTTGCATAGAAAATTATTACAGCAGGTACAGTAGAAACCACTACTATAGTTAATTTTGCCTAATGATTTCCAAATTTAATCCTAGTATGTTCACTCGTTCTTCTCTTTTCCAAAACTTTCACTTTTCAGGATTGACCTTTGACTGACAGTGCATTTTTTTTAAATAGTTCAGTTGTTTCTGTGTCAGAGCAAGGTGGGAGTGGTGGGGGAAGACCCTTTCTCCGTTTTTTAAAAAAAGGGCACAATTTTAATGTATAACAGCCCTACTGCCAAAATAGCTGGAAAGACAGCTGATATTTATCATATTTATTCTTTTTGAGACTTGTCTCTGAGAATCCCAAGGGAACATGGTTTCAATTTGACTGCAGGTATAACTAGAAATAGTCAAAAAACTTTCCATCAAAACTTTTTTGTAAGTACAAAAATTTTCACATGAACATCTGCTTTACTTGAAATTTTCTATTTTTAATCGGAAAAGTGAAAAACTGATAAAAGGGAGGGATCAATGAAGAATTGAAATTTTCCACAG
Source organism: Mauremys mutica (assembly GCF_020497125.1). Classification (NCBI taxonomy): domain Eukaryota; kingdom Metazoa; phylum Chordata; order Testudines; family Geoemydidae; genus Mauremys; species Mauremys mutica. The sequence goes on along the minus strand of NC_059072.1, from coordinate 120,411,534 downwards.
AAAACGCTGACAATATTTTATACACCTCTACCCCGATATAACACGACCTGATAGAACACGAATTTGGATATAACGCGGTAAAGAAGTGCTCGGGGGGGGGAGGGGCGCTGTGCACTCCGGTGGATCAAAGCAAGTTCAATAGAACGCGGTTTCACCTATAACGCGGTAAGATTTTTTGGCTCCCGAGGACAGCGTTATATCGAAGTAGAAGTGTATTTTGTTGTTGTTGACATTTTCCATGGGGGCGGGGAAACAAAACATTGTCTGACTAGCTCTGCATGCTGCATATCCACAGTGTATTCTGATGACCTTGTGAAGCATACAGCTAATAAAAGGCTGGCTAACCTAGTTAAGTAGTAAAATGGTTCCCGCAGCTTTGCTGAGGCTAAGAGCCCTTGCCTCAACCACTGCATCCTTTATAAGGTGATGAAGGAGCTCTTAACAAGAGGACAAGCTCCACTCACCTAGTGTAGACCTTATGTAGTTCTTTATTCATCTGTAGATCTCAAAGAAAGGTATATATTATTTTACACTTTGCCTAGCTGCGGCACAGCAACGTTAAGTGACTTGTGCAACATCACACAGCAAACAAACATCAGCTTGAGATCTGGCAAATTTACTATACTGCAATGTCTTGTACTGTATGTTAGTTAAAAGAACTAAAAATCTAATACGATACCCAGAGTACAGAAACAGTATAGTTTCTGTAGGATTGGACCTTGCCTCTGCAGATGGGTGCACTTCAAAAGATCAAGCTTCAGAACTTGGACTTTTGCAGTGCTCTCAGCAAGAGAAGAGCCCAATATTCAAAAGGCATCTACGATCACAGTAAACACACTAATGTAATGGTGCCGTGTCAAACACGATGAGCATCTATCAGCCCAAACTCTGAAACAGCAGGATGCAGTCATTGTTGATGTTTCAAGTAAACTGAGCCTGATCACTGGCTTCTTTCATGCAAAGAGCCTCTGCCTGGATGATTTTGAATTAAATCCACAAGCCAACTTATTTTCTAGTATGTCCTCTAAATTAGCCCTTGCCTCATTTTATTTCTTTACTGTTTATACCTCTACAGCCATTTCGCCATTAATCTTTCCACTTAATAAGCATATTTTATTTTCTTCTCTTTCCTTTTCCTTTTTAATATTCATCCTTCTACCACAGTGGAAACTGCAGGTTTTGGTGTTTGTATTTGTTTTTCCTGTAAAGGTTTATGAACTAGTCAGCCTTGGGCTACTGAATGTCACAATCCCTACAACATTAGGTAAGCGTCACTCCTTTGCCAGCTGAACTACAAATTGGGATCAGATCAAATAATTAGACAATCAAAACACTGAAACCTTTGGAGCTTTATTGTAAAAACTGCTTTTTTAAAACAATGAAAGACAATATTTCTCAGTCAACCTCCAGTTTAAGAGTGGGAAAATTGTGCTGCATTCTGGAAGGAGTCTATTCATCTTTTCCCACACACAAGGGCATATAAATAATTTCCATTGACATTAGTGTCAAATGCAGCAAAACACTGAGTTGTTAAGTCCTCTAAAAGTTTGACAATTATGAATGGCTTACGTATTACAGAGAAGTGTGAGCCAGCACAGGTTCACTTTGAAAGACTAGTTGTTATTAAAACTTTTGACTCTGCACAATTTTGGGGGCTTACCCTTGCCCCTCCATAATAATTGCTTAATCAAACTCAAACCAAATTCTTTACCAGCATAATATTAAACAATGAATAATGTTAGTTAGAATCAATATTAACAGCAACAATTCCCTACTACCAGAAGCCCTGATTTCAGTATGATGAGACATTTTTTTTGACTCAGAAATCTAGCAAGAGACTGCCAGCTTCCCCCACTATTCCATGCTCTCAGACTCATGAAGCCATTGCTTAATATTGTGATTTCCAAACAAACAGCTGCCCAGGTTCATGCATTAAATATTTGATCACCAAGCAACAGACACACCCCCACCATCTAAATACACACTGAAACCCTCTGATTTTGAAGATATTCTTATTTATTTTTAAAATAATAACCTTCCCTAATCAGAAGTCCTCTATAAACGGAAATGAATTTGGAACATCAAAATACACAGAAAAAATTCTGGAGTTTTATTCTACTTTGCTCTAATGTAGTTCCACATCCGAGTCCAGTATGAATAGTTTCTGCTGTATTTATGTGTAATTCTAATAAACATATAGATATAAACTACATATACAAGTCTTCCCTGAATGCATATTATACACACACTTTAACACTTTTGCACCTTAACTATAGGTTTCGCTCTGACTGTAATTATATACATCCCACCTGTAAGTGCCACTCATATCTATGACATTTACAGAAGAAACATATATAATTACAGAGTGACACCTATATATGTAAGTGAAACATATATTTAAACAAGGGTTTATAGTACGTCTGTATGTGTGTGTGTTTGTCTGTGCGCACATGTGTATGTGACATTCATGGCCTGATCCTGCACCATTAAAATTAATGAGAAGTTTACTTTTGACTTAAATGGGAACAAGATTGGGGGCTCAGTGAAATCTTGTGTATGTATTTATTAGAATTATATATTATAGGCAGAACAACACTTCAGTTAAAATGCCTAAAGTGTTTTCATTCTAAGATGTTATTTTCAGCTCTTTAACATTTACAATTTTGTTAAACTCCTTGGACTGATATTTGGCAAATACTTCCTTAGCCGAGGAGCAAATATTTTTGGAAAGACTGAGGGGAAAAATCAATCAAGCCAATTTTGAAAATAAAATAAGCGGGGAAAATGTCATTTCCTCCCATTATGTTAAAAATACAATCGTTTTGTTTTGTTTTTTTTAATATAGCATCTCAGCATTTTGAAGTAAAATCTTGAAATCTGGCAAGGAGATAGGTCTTAAGCCCTAGATGTGCTTTTCAGAAGTTGGTAACATTATTGCAATTTGTGAAAGTCATGTTTAAATAAAATGATTTTGCTCAGACACACTGAATTTTGTAAAGCAAAAGTTTAGCATTCTCCACACATTCCACTGGTTCTGTGCACACATGTCTCTTAAGATTATTCACAGAGAGTCATGCCTCCTTTCCTTCAGTAGGGGGACTGCACATGGAATAAAATAGCAAAGTACACAAAATAAGATAAGGCTCCTGTTTCGTTGACTGCACATATTGTCAAGTGCAGAATGTTCTATAGCTGTCTTGCTAAGAGTTGAACATGCTTTTATTAGATTATCCATTTTTCTTTTAAAAAGACTTAGGCAATAACAAAAACCACAATGTCATCATCCAATGAAAGACTGCATTGCCATGCATATGACCCTTTGGGTCAGGGTTTTACTTGCACAAGAACCTTAATTTTATCATCTTCTGACTTCTGAGTCTCTGACATTGCAACCTTACTGTTTTCATTAATATACATACTCCCACACACATATGTAAATGCACTCCAGATATGTGCATGGGCTCCCATTGACTTCAGTGGAAATCCTACATGCATCTGTGGATAGTTTTTTGAGGGTGTTTTCCCCCCTCTCTTTCTTGCTCTCTCTATAATAAATAAAAGTTATGTATATATATAAACGTGTATGTATGTGTATGTATCTGTATATATATATATATATACACACACACACACACACACACACAACTGTAAAAGTACCTGCCAAGCCAAGTTTAGCCACAAAGACAAACATTTGTAAAAGTTATAAACAGCTGAAAATGGCCCCTTAGAATGTACCTGAACTATAGGTGTCGTAGTGCTTATAATCCATATATATGTATACAAACACACACACACACACACACACTTAAGAATACATAACACACACACACACACAAGTATAAAAATGTGAGACATATGTCTAGAGACAGTGTAACAATCCACTTGAGCACTGTGAGCAGCTTACCTTGAGCACTGTAAGGAGTCTCTACTTCTATTTCTGTATACAACGTGTGGTACAAAGAACAAAAACACAGTTGTAAAAAGGTGTTCACTTTAAAATCTTTGGCAGTAAAAGAAAAAAAATTCTCGAGGTCAGTATCTCTCACTCCAGGAAAACTCAAAGGAAGTCTGCCATTCACCCTTCCAAAGGTACTTTGTCTACCTTCATGTCTGTTGTTCAATAGCAATTCCCATAAAGCTCCACAAAGACCCAGCTGTATAAACCAATGCTGTCAAAGAACACAGTTAAGGGATGGATAAAACAGGGAGGGGTGTCTAACATGTTGACCACTGGCTGAGCTTACGAGGATAAAGGAGCCTTGATGGAGAGAAGTAATCATCCATTGCTGTTTGTTTATTTTACCTCCTCCACCACATACTGGAAGCTTTTTTGTTTTTTCCATTACCAAAACCATCCCCCCACTGAGAGGCCTTTGTGATCTAAAAGGGGCAGAGCCCCTCTTTCTTAACACTGGCAAGTTTATGTAGGCAGATTTGTTCAAACACATCTTAAAATAAACACTTGGCTCCTTCCACTGTATCGTACTGTCCACACACTGCCTTTCAAAACACTTTTTAAAATCAGTGTAAGAAATACACTTGGGCTAATTATTTTTACCAAGACTTATTAAAACAGTTTTGCATTTCAAGATACACACTGCTGTGGAAGTCCAACTTAGAAGCAAGAGCTACAGTTTTCTGAAAACATAAACATGCACAACACAGTATGGTAAAGAAAACCTAGCTGGTATGGCCATATCAAGTGGCATGCCAGTTTTCTTACATAGTCATTTTCATAAATAACATTTCAGTGTCTCCACCAGGGGTGCACCAATTATAATACAGGTGAATTTGAACCAGGATGTTGAGGTGTAAAATGGGCATCAGAGCTATTAAGAGAAAGTGACCGCTCCCCTAGGAAGAAGACTTTAAAGTGTACTTTATCCCACGGACCTGCAGGTTCCATTGATGTGAGAGCTGTAGGTGCTAAGCACCTCTGAAAACCTGCAAATCTACTTAAAAAAAGAGTGTGCAGATTTGGTGTTGGGCAGAGTTCCAGAACAACAGTCCTAGGGACTGAAGTCCTTTACTTATCCATAGAAGAGGTACAACACGGGCAGCAAATAAGGAAAGTTCTCCCACAAAGCTCACCAATGTGCCTCAGCCACGCCCTGAAAAGGCCACTTCTAGGAGCGGGGAGAGGGAGGATAGTCAACTCTCCATACCCAGTCAATCCCTGGCCTCTCTACTGCCTCCTTTGCAATCACAGTCATTTCTGTGATGTGAATAAGTTTAAATTAGGTACTTGAGAAAGACCATGCACTCATTTCACACAAGTTACTGAACAGGCACTAAATATCACTAGTTCACTGATCAGTAACACTTCCCACCATTTCTGATTCAAGCTGGATTCAAACTGACCCAAGCTGGATTCAAACAATGTAAAAGCTGCATTTTTCTGACAGAAAACTTTTAACTAGAGTACCACTTTCATAATACCCTCTAGTAGAACTGTCCCTCATAGACTAAACTTCAACCCAGATCAATAACAATAACTTTCAATCACTGAGTTCCTTTTACTTAAGGTGCTCATTCTATCAATTAAATAAGTCTTGCCATGAAATATACATTATAATATCCATTTTGCAGGTGGATAAACAGAAGCATAGAGACCCAATTCTGCTCTTCTACAGAAGTAACTCCACATGGGTTTAAATTAGTGTAAATGATATCCAAAAAAACACAGAGCAAATCAGGGACTCGAACCCAGGAGTCCTGATTCCCAGTTGCCCCTTTTAACCACTAACCATGCTGCTTCACTACCAGCACAAGAAATGCAGAAGTCAATGAAATAAAATATTGCTGAGATGATGTAAAGTTGGAAAGGAAAACAGCCTCCCTCCAAACCCTTCTCTGGGAAATTAATATGAAGGGTGTAATGAAAGAAGGCTATTACGGCCAGATCTCAAGTCCATTCCAGTTCTCAATGATTTTGGTAGATTTTTAAAACATTGACTTCCACGGAAAGGGTAGTTTGTCATTATGTTGCCTCCTGTAGCTAGCAATCACTCTTTCACAAGCTGGAGATAGCCAATGAGCATAACCTTGAGCTTGTTCAGCTCTTATCTTTCGTTTAAATGTATCAGTACAACTATACTGGATTTTAACCTTTTAAAAAAAAAGATGTAAACCATATTCTGAAGTCTCCAAGATTTAGGAGCATTCCTTTGGGGACATTTTCAGCTGTGCAGCATGCTTCTAGTTCTGCAAATCTGTTTGCAAGGTGGATGAAATACAGAGATCTACAGCTGGGTTTCCCCACAGAGAATTTTAGGAAGGCAGCCTCAAGATTATAAAATTCTACCGATTAAAGAACTCATCAAATCTAGGGGTTTTTGATGTTGCTGTTCCTTCCCCACCTCCTCCCAGAAGGATAGAGATAAAAACACATGCAGACTGTGTGCAGACCTCCTATTACCCATCCTCCCACCCCGGTTTGGTGTGGATGTAGAATAAGGGCCAGATTTTTAAAGCTATTTAGGTATCTAAAGATGCAGATAGGAGCCTAGTGGGTTTTTCGAAAATGCCCATGCACTTAACTCCTATTGATTTCAATGCGAGTTAGGCACCCACATACCTCCAAAAAACCCACTAGGACCCTAGCTGCATCTTTAGGCAGAGGCACCTAAATACCTTTGTAAAACTAGACCTACTTCTCTTCTCCCTTTACACTATGTATTACAGAGCTTTTACACCTGCATAGTTATTTTCATCTTCAAAACAGTTTAGAAATATTAATGAATTATCTCACAATCCCATTTTACACATGGAGAAACTAAGCAAGGGTTGTAGTGGCTTGTCCAGCTTCAATGAGTCAAAGCGGGGATTAAGATATAGGAGATCCCCAGCCTGTGCTCAGACATGACATTCTCTACATCTTATCCTTGCAAACGATATTCTTTAGCCCAATTGCCTCTGTCTGCTGCTTGGTGATCAAATATTTAATGCATGCCATAAAATGAAAATATGAACTCTGCGGCAGTGCCTCTTATTGGTCATGCCCCATTACTTAAACCTGGTGGTAACATGTGCCTATATGATGGTTTTCAATTTTATTATAGTCTCTATTTGCTCACTCACTTAAGATGTTTAAAGAAGCGTTGTATGGATTATCAGACAGTCTGAAAAGTTGAGTCCAGAGTTCTTCAAACACAGTCATTTTTGTCTTGTTAGCACAAGTAAAGTAAAAGCCTTGGGCAGGTGATTTAACATCCAGTTTATCCAAAGGGACTTCTAAAGGAAAAGGCAACCTTTGTAAATTGTTTGTGATAATCTCCAAACTGATCATTAATTATCAGCTGTTAGAGAGCGTTTCTTCCATCAATAGCACTGTGAGATTTATTTCACATGAAATCCACAATTGTTGATGTTGCAAGCTGTATAATCAACCATTTTTCAAAACAACAAAGTTACTAAAGTGGGCAGCAGCACAACTAAGTGGTTTGTGTTCAGCTATTTTGTTTTCCCAACTAGTTAGAAACAATTTACCCACCAATATGAAAGACGAATACAATCCTCTATTATTAATGTTACATTTTACATTCTGTAATATCTTCCACTTGAGGTAGTAGTTACAATTGATTTAGACCAATTCAACTCTGCTTAATTAAATACACATCGATTTGCAAAGACAAGCAACTTTGAACTGATTTAGAGAAACCTCATTTTTCTTTTTTGGTTTGTTTGGGAGTTTTGTTTGTCCCTCCAGAACTAAATGCTTAAAATTTTAAAGTAATATAGAATTGTTGAATCAGAATATTACAGATTTGGAAGGGGACATGAGGGGAACAGAGTTTCAGGAAGAGGTCACTGGAAGTAGAATTGATTAGTGTCCCCTCCTCAAATTCATGTGGCTCAACCAGCCTGTCAAGTTCCACACAAGATATTGTTTTAACAAAAAATATAGTTAAGGACAGAAATGTTATATAGTTCCCTGACCAGCTTTACTCAGACACAGTCCACAGTGTGTAACTGTAAGCAGCTCTCTGTACTATCCAGTGATAAAAGGGATACATTCTTACATTCTTATAGAGCTTGATTCAGTTCCATTAGAGTTAATGGAGATTGTCCCATTTGCTTTAATGGAGTAGGACTGGGTCCACAGTGGTTTGTATCTCAAGGAACCATTTCACCTATCATGAAATGCAGCCACGGTATTCATGAAACACAAACATGGCAGCTGTTTACCTGTGCATAGCAACACTACACAACGATTTAGTGTGGAAATGAAGAATACTGTATCCAATTGAAACTGATGAGAAAATTCACACCGGCAACATGTAATCACCCTAAATGGATTTTAGCCAAGACAAAGAGAACAAAGAAATTTGAGCCCTCAAATGGAAGATGCTATAAAAAGTGCAAAGTATATGATTATACTACTCTTGCAAAAAGCTCCATAATGAATAGAATCTATGTATCTAATGGACCCAGCATCACAGTATGTAGGTGAGACACCACAAGCAGTCAGAGGCTGAGTTTTACATCCATAAGATAGCACAACTAATAGCCCTCTAATACTGGGGCAGGCCAGTGCTTCAGCTCTGGCTCAAAGGGAAGAGTAATACTGAATCAGCAGCACCAAGGTCTCACTTCCAAAGAGTGACCAGGTTTGACCCTGCTTACCAGCTTGTAAAGTAAGATGACAGATTATAGACAGTTAAGGAAAGCTGGCAGTTATGAGAGTCCTCATTGTAGGTATATGAAACCTTTATGATCTGTGGGTGAACTTCATGTTCAACACAGTCTTAAAGGATGTAGTCATAATACAGCATATACACTAGTGGTGGTACACCACAACGATCCTCATTATCTCCAGTATAAACCCAGATTTCGAAAGGCTTAGTACATGGCTGGAAAAAATATTTGTACAGATTTTCATCTCCCTACCCATTTGTAATAAGCCCCCCTTATTCCCCATATTAAAGGTAGATGCCTCAGTATGCTGGAGAGGTTGCATGTGCCATTTCCAAATTCAATTATTCATTTGGCCTTAGTTTCTCACTATTGAAAAAAGTTTTATCACAGTGCATATAGGACGTAAGATCTCCAAGGAAACAAATATAACATTTAAGGAAGGAAGGAAAGAAATAATTCAATGCACGAGTCTCCCTTCTGTTACATCAGTTTTACAACAGTGTAACTCCACCGAAGCCAGTTATGTAATGGAGTGGGAAATCAGACCCACATAGGAGTAGTGAAACACTACACTTTTGGCATTTGCAAATAAATTCATATATTGGATGGGCCACAGTTAGATTCATCGCCCAAATACTGAAGACTACCCCAGTGTCCCATGGCTGAACCCACCACTGGCAGTTTCACTGGCAGAAAAATCAAGCTGTATCAGCAATGATACAATCAATAAAAATTATTGAAAAAGTACACTTTCATGGTCAAAGTTTCATTGGCATCTGAAATAAATGCTTAGATGGAAGGGCAGGGGATTTCTCATCAAAGCTGAATCTTTTGTGGAATCCTTTTATATTTTTATGTATTTTTACAGATGAAAAAGCACAGTATGTTGACATATGCACAGAAAAAAATCACAAAACTCCCAAAACAAAAGCACAAGGCTCCCCAGGTAACAGACTTGTCAATACAAAAATAGACTCTCTCGTCATAGTGATGACTACAAGAGAGTCCCATTTTTGCTCTCTGATAGATCTTTCATCTAATAGGACTATAATCGGGGGACCGGAGGAAGAGAGAAAAACTAGGATAGCTGCATTCTTTCAAATTCAAATACTTTAGTACTTTAGTAATACTAAAGTAGTAGTTCAGCAAAATTTAAAAGAATGTTCACACAAATGCTGATTCAAAGGGCAGAAAAACCTGAGATGCAATGACCTGTTAAACAACTCTGATGGAAAATACTTGGACTGGACTAATATCTTCCCCTGTGAGAGAGAGATAGCAAATGGCCTGTTAATCTAGAGAGAGGCAAAAATAAACACTGCCATCTTGTGCAGAAAAACCAAGGGAAGCTACGCTATTTTGCTTTAAGATGCAATTATGCTCTGAATAGTAACTCTGTAAAATGATACCATCTTACTCAACAGAGTTGCACCCTGTGTACATTGAGAGGACTATACGCTTCTTTTAAAGTTGGGAGGAGGGTTGCAGGTTATTACTATTTTTACTTTTGTAAGTCTTGCAGAACCAACGACTCTCTAGGTAACAAAATTGTATTTTATTACATATCACACGACACAAAATTATTAACTAAGTTCTAATTGCAGGGTCAAATTCTGTCCACATTTGAGCTTGTGGAATCCCCATTGTCTCCACCATCTGCAAAGGGATCTGAGGGCACAAACTCAAGGCAGTGGAGTTACAGGTTGTCACTGAAGGCAGAATTTAACCTGCAGAATCTTTATTATTGGCCATGAACCAGGAAGAGGAAAGAACTCAGCTTGATTGTCAGATCCCAAGTTAAGTTTGCCAGGCTGGCATTTAAAGAAGGCAAATTTTTAAAAAGTAAAGCATATTTTATCTGTAAATACTAAGCACATTTAATTTTTAAATTAGAGACAATAAACCTTGAATCCCATTGTGCCATTTTAATAGTCTCTTTTCAGAGTAGAACCATACTAATATCTCCAATGCACACTTAGCATCTGAAGTCAGATTTATAATAAGCAAACAATTCAGCAATATATCATACATGATAACAACTCCCTGATCTGTAATGCACAGTATGATATTAAGGCTGTGATTCCTTAGGGGCTTATACACTTGCTTGATTTTAGGTACATGAGTAATCCTGATTAATTCAATTTGTGCCCTCAGCACCACCTGTGCAGATATTGGAGAAAAGGGGCTTGCACGGGTCTCTGAGTTCAGAATTTGGTCCTGCAGTTCTAACTTAGTTAACATTTTTGTTGATGTTTGGTGTGGAAGAGAACCCTACTCACTTGCCAGAAAGAAATAAAATGAACTCAGTGGGATTGCTTATATGCATCAAGTCTTTGTAGAATCAGGTCCTACATAAGGGGGGGGAAGAGAAACTTACATAAAACATTTCGGCATGTTCAGTCTTTCAGCAATAGTCTCTAGTAATATCTAACATCTAAGGAAAGGAAAAGTTTGCTGTGTGGAATGGGGTGGGGTTAATGTAATGCAAACTGTTAAATGAAAAAGCAAAAGTAATTCCAATTTGGCGCCTTCACATTTCACAGTCCAGAGACTTTTATGGGTTAAATGAAAGAAAGACGGGGGGAAGGGGGAGAGGAAAGAAAAAGAGATATTTTTTTTTATGAACTGCTCCAAAGTGGATTGTTTGTTTAATTGAATTCCACTTAATTAAGTCAAGAGACAGTTTGAGGGGAAACCAACAAAAGGTATTTTATTTAAACACAGATATTTCTTGACATGGACCTACAACAACAGCAGACAGTGCAAAAGTACCCCCCTCTGTTTTTCTCCCCCCCCACCCCAGTCCAGAATCCAAATGTTTAGCCTTACTTCACCCTCACAGTAAGGAGTGGATTAAGCAGAACATTACTTACAGCCACACCAATTAAGGAGGGATTAATTGCAATTTTGCCTCCTGTCCCTCTAAAGATATAATTTTGTCCACCAAAATAAAACTGAATTTAGTCAATTGACAGCTGCAAATGTAAAGACAGATTCATGAATTATGTTCTTTATCAACCGAGTAGCACTTTCTTCTACATTTGAACCTTGGACTTCAATGGGACTACTCATGTGAGTAAATACTCAACCCTGGAACTAAGGGTTGCACAATCAAGCCTTTACCCTCTTGGTACTTCAATTTCCTCATATGTACAATAACAATACCTATTTGTCAGGGGTATTGTGCAAGTTAATTCCTTAATGTTTGCAAAGCACCTTAAAATGCATAGAAGGCACTACACAAGTAGAGAGTATTATCATCATTACAATAAACTGAGGTATATTCCAATTACAGTTTCTGGTGAATTCTCTCTAGATTTCCACTAAGGGCATCTTTTGCTTCTTGAACTACAGTCCCCTAAATAGGAGACTGAGCTATAACACAATAATGTCCTCTCTATGTGACTTGGATTTCATGGTTTAACTGCAAATTTGGAGCTAGAAATCTGACTTGTGGGAACAATCCAAAAACCTGCAAAGGATCAGTGTATTACAATAATATCAAATGAATTTCAGAAAAACTGCAGAACCAAAGTCAATACGTCTTGAGTTCCTGCTCACCTGTTACAAGGCTGCATAAGGAAGCCAAGTTGATAGGAAAGAAGGTTCAGGATCTAGAAAGAACTTGTTATCAAGGGGTGGGACTCGGAACCCAGGCTTGTGGATTTAGTATTTCCAAGCCTGTGCTGGACCAACCGCACAACATTGTAAACGTGGGTTTACAAATTGTTGGACCTGGATCTGACAGCTGTGCTAATGCATCCATACTGCACTACACAGACCTTCCTGACACAGGTCTGCAGCTTGACCTGTGTCCACATTGCAAAACGATAGGGCTTGAACCTGAGTCACAGCAGGACTTGGGCTTTGACCCTCCCCACCCCAGCTGGGTCCTAGGATCTTGGTCCTGAGCACTTGCTGACTCAAGTCAGACAGATTTGTGTCTGAACAGAAACAGGGTTTAGACTCAAATCTGAGTCAGATCCCGGGCTTAGTGTGCAGTATAAATATACCCTAAGAGGTCTAATTATTTTATCTCATTCTTGGTTTGATAAAATGGAAATATAGATGAAAGGGAGAGACAGAGAACAAAGAAATGAAGAGAGATGAAGCAAAAGAGGGAAGAAGAAATAGAGTAAATGCTTCATTGCATCTATCCCACCAGTTTCCTTAGTACCCAGTGCACTCAGCAGGCCATGCCCAAAAGTCCTTATATAAGTCAAGTCAATGAGTGTTTTGCTTGTGTAAGTAGTGCTGGATTTAATTCACTAGGGTTGGGGCCAGTGTAGCAATATGCATTTTCCTTGGAACCGAAGACACTAGGTATCTGTTTTGGGGGAAGAATTCAACATAATAGTGAAGATACTGGGTTTCAAAAGCCGAAAAGAAAATAAATTAACACACTGACTCTCAGCAAAATAATCAAGAAGGAATGAAAAATACTTTAAAGAGCTAGAGAAAACGAATGTATGAGGACCAGAGCACAGATTAAGGACCCCTGTTCTCAAGTTTGTTTCCCACAGCAATCACATGGATTATTCTGTCATTGTTTTTTCCCCCCATAAACGATGGCAGTGACCATCTCTGCAAGCGATTCCACAAAGCCACACGCAGCATCCAAACCGGAAAGCTTTTTCTTTCCTGCCGGCCCATTACTTATTTTTTTCTGAAGAAAAACTCCTCTGCACTACCCACCACCACCCCCATTCACTTCCAGAGAAGGCTAATTATGCTATGAAAGGCGAGCAGCATAAAGACGATTATAGTATGCTGAGTTAAGGCAGGGCCTAGTCAAATAAACAGGACAACTTCCCCTGGGATGCCTCTCTCCTTTTTCCAATGGATGATGAATCCCACAACCCATCTAGCCATGATCCTCCTTAAAAAAATCCAAAGCAATCTTTGTATTTCCCCCCTCCCTTTTTTTCCACTCCCCCCCCCTCCAATCTAGAGGTTGCCAGCAGAGCTTCCTGTTCAGCTTGGCTGGGGGAAAAAAGAAAGCAAGCAAGAACAAAGTGTCTAATGTCATGCTGCCATCAATTATCAATTCAACATTCAGGAGAAGAGAGCATCACCAGTGCCTGTCCTCTAGGGGCAGTTTCTTTTTCCCAACACTCATCCCCCACACTATAGATTCCTTGCAGATACTCCTTAGGTTGTGAAATTCCTAAGAATATGTCACTTCTAAGAATGAAAAGTCCCTGCCTGTGTTAGTACCTCTCGAAGAGTGTGAGAAGAGTGCACATCATCACAGTATCCATAGAACTTGAACCTGTGAGGTCCCAAACATCTTCAACTTCCATCAATTTCAACAGGAACTGAATCCAGCATATCAGGCCTAAATAGTGTGTGTGTGTGTCCACTTAGAGTTTGGCTTTGTTAGTCTGGTACCACCTATCACTACACAAGATGATACACATGTATAAATAAAATCTGACACATTCCTTTTAGTCTTAGGGATGGTGTTGTGTGTTTGAACATAACAGCACTTAATGTGGCATAGTCTGTGTGATTCATCATTTAAAGGGAAAAAGCGACACCTGGGGAAATGGTTCTTGCTCATTTGATCAGATCCACATTTAGTTCTATTTAATATAATTATCCATAGACAGTATTTACTAATACCATACTTTTGATATCTTTTGGGATGGTGTTCCCCCCTCCCCCACTCTTATCGTGTATAGAAATATATGTCCATTTTTGCAACTATTTCTTTCCAACAGTTTGCCATATCTGCATGTGTATATTGGTACTGAATTAACACATACCATGCCTTTCTTTTGGCACAAGACAAGAGAGATAAACTAGGTCTGTTAAATGAATAACTGTTAAGGGTATACTTTTTAAACACAGAAATCAATCACCCCTCATAGTAATTGACTGAGGTCATTTGCAACATCTATGCTACAGATCCTTTTAAATTTTATATGAACCATGATATAAGGATAGGCACTGCAAAGACCATGCGTGGTTTTCAACTCCATAAGATCTGTATTTGTGACACTGTCCTATTTTTTAATGTGTACTCAAGATCCAAAGTAAAATACTCAACAACAAGAGAAAAACAGAGGAGGAAGCATGGAATAGTGTTGGTTCATAAGCTTAGTAATATATTGGTTAAATACATCTGTATTTGAGTCTTTTTCTCATACAGTCTGAGAACACATATTGCTGGTGCGCTCTTGAAAATAACTCCTACTAAATAGTACAGGCTTGATTATCTGAATGTGATAAAAGACACTAAGTAAATGTGGATAAGCAGAGGGTTTTATAGTTGAGGAACCTTTCAATATAATTAATAGAGACTAATTTACATGAAAGGATACATGATTTCATTTTGGATAACAAGGACTTTCAGATAGCTAAGATTTGGGAAAATTAAGGTCATGCTGTATTGCTTTAACCCAAATGCCTTAATCAACATATCATATTAAAAAAAAAGTCTCAAGATTTCAAAATTTCTGATGCTCAATAACCAAAAAGGAATTCAAAACTAAACAAAAGGTTTCTGTGAAACTTGGGTAAACTTAGGTCCAAAATTAGTCTCATATGGGAACACAGACTGGTCAGATGCATGACTGGGCATGCACCTTCCTATCCATTATGCTACTTTGTTAAACTGTCATACCTCATAATTATGTAACAGAGAGAAAAGAGATTATGATCTTTCTATCTATTTAGATACTTGTAATGTCTCAGTCACTGTATTTGTCTTAGGGCTTGCATATGGCATAACACCCTCTCCTCATCCTAGGTTAGCATTCTGCAGTAGTGTTATCTTCTGGGTCATGCAATCTCCACTTCAGAGAACATAGCGAAAACATGCATTCACATTCCCCAAATTAACATGGTAAAATATATCCTGTTACCAACAAAACTTACCATAGAGCAATGTGATCATTTTAAAAAACATTCATACTAAGTCATTTATGCTGTGATAGGTCAAAATTTAACTCATGCTGCACATTTGGATTTTGCAAATGCTTCATTTCATTCTGTACACGTGAAATCATACAAAGTTATACTGACTTTTCCATGTTTCACTCCAATAAAATGTTACAAATACATTATCATGTATCTCCATCATCATCATCTTTCCCCCTCAATCATCCTAACAAACCAACATCACAAACCACAGCTATTACCTCATACAAAAGTACAATGTTTTGGCAATGCAGTATGAATTCCAGAAACATCATGTTTTAAAATGTGTGGCACCTGCAATCCCTCCACCCTCCATAAAATTTGCTTTGTAGATGAATACTGAGCAGGCTGCTGAATTTTTAATATTTTTTGCCCTCTTCTACCTTGTAATAGGGGTGCTGGAACAACTTTTATAGCGGGGGTGCTGGTGATGGAAACCATGTATTTGGTGTTTGTTACTACTGCTTCAAGCCAGGAGGTGTGGCAACCCTCCAGCACCCCTAGTTCCACTGCCTCATAATAATTCTGGCCCCAAAAGCCCTACCAGGATCTAGAACAGGATCATGCATCTAACTCATACTGAGGCCATTGAGGGATATTCCAAAAAAACGGAGAGGTAAGTAGTATACAATTTCACTTGAAAACATCAGCTGATAAAATTTCAGGTTGAATGTTTAATATCTGCTTCCATACAGCTTGTACTGCATGTTCTAACTTGGTCACAGAAGCCTGAGCTCATCATGCCAAAAATATGCATTGTGGCCCACTTTAATACACAAATTAAAGATGATATTTACAGGGGAGGGTTCATATAGAAAATGACAGCCCTAAAGCCCCCATTTCAGGGGCCTGCTCCTGCAACCAGCTGAATTCTCCCAATTCCTATAGAAGCCAATAGGAGTTGAAGCCATTCAACACCTCTCAGGATTGGTCCCTTTTTCTACATGCAGCCCGCGAACGTTGATTTGCAGATTTTAGCCTAAATGGTCTCAAGAAATTCATTCTTATTAACCCTAGTTATCTAAGATATTTCAAGAGAATCCAACACCATAGGATCAGATCAATGGGGTTAACTCTATATACGAGAGCAATTACCGTATTTCTGTCCAGTTACTTATGACTATAGAACTGCTTCCCAGTGAGATCCAGTATATGCAAATAGCTTTTTTTAGTCCCACATTGCATATGTCTCATCAGAACAGAGTGACGTTGAATGCGGGGTAAGCTAAACAAACAGAACTTTACTAAACACTGTGGACTGCTCCATCCATGTGTCTAAGTTACTTCCAGACTCACTCCACATGTTCCCCTGGTGTCCCACCCCTACAGGGAACATGGACCCCCTGACTCCAGTTCCACTGATCATGATGCATGTTTCCTATTTTTAAAACATTTTAATATAAACATTAAAACAAATAATTCAAGCCCAGATCCCCAGCCCATGTTCCTTTGTCCAGTGGTTGCTAACTCACAGCCAAGTTCAAGTCTTGTCTTTACCCCGACTCAGCTGGTTACATAGTGTTTCATGATACAGTGTACACAAAGGGCATCACACACATACTGTGACTAAAGCTACTCTCCTGGAATAATTTTAGTCTCACAAGATCACACTTCAAAATATCCCATATGTCCAGTTTGGTTATTTCTCCTTTTAAAAAGCTTACAAATGCAGTATTTTAATGTAATCATATTTTATCTAAAAACAACTATTTGAAGTTCTCGGTGCCAGCAAAAGCATCAGGAAGAGCCAGTTATGACAACATTTCCATTTTATTGTCTTCCTTTTTCATGGTCCCACTCCAATCCCCATCCTGAAGTCAATGGGAATCTTTCTACTGGCTTCAATGGGCGTTGGATAGGGCCCTGTGATGGTAAATTAATTTAGTGCTCATGAAAGGAGGCAGAAAATTACAAGCATATTCTCTGTTTATACATAGGGTGACCAGATGAGAGATGTGAAATATCAGGATGCGGGGGGGGGGGGGAGGGAGGAGGAGGAGGAGCGGGGTGCCGGCAGAGCAAAAAACAAACAAACAAACAAACCAAGAGCCGGCGGTGGAGGAGAAAATAAAATAAAAGAAGAGCCGCCAGAGCATAGGAAAAATTAGTGGGGGCTGAGCTCCCACTGGCAGATCCACGCCCCCCCCGCACCAGTTCACCTTCGCTCTGCCTCCATCTCCCCTGAACTGGCTGCCGCGTCCTGCTTCTCCTCCCTCCCTCCAGCTCTTGCGCCGCCATACAGCTGATTAGCACAAGCCTGGGAGGGAGGGGTGAAGAGGAGGAGGAATGTGGCGTGCTTGGGGAAGAGGCGAGGCCAGGGCAGGGATTTGGGGAGGGATCCAATAGGGCAGTGAGGGGGCGGGTCTGGGGGGCAGGGCGAGGGTGGGATTTGAGGAGGGATCCAACGGGGGAGGGAGGGGCGGAGTCGGGGTGGGGACAGGGTGGAGTTGGGGCAGGGGGTGCAAGCCCCCTCCGCCTGTGCACTGGAGGGCAAAATATCAGGACAATTCACATCCCAACTGAAATATTGGGACAGTCCTGATAAAATCGGGACATCTGGTCACTCTATTTATATACAAAATAGCTACTGCAAGGACAGAATAGGTACTGCAAGGCAACATGCTTCCCCAGGCAGCCCTATCCCTTAATTAAAGGGACCAATTCTAGAAATAAGAGGAAAGTCCATTCTCTGGGTCCCTTTGGTTCTTGGCCTCTTTGTTATGACTACCCACCAAGGTACCATATACTGCTGGATGTGATCGTACAAACACTTGTTCACTGGGAACCAGACCAATACAGCCTCTCATTGCAAATAAGCTGTTGGACAACCATTGAGTAGTAACAATTTTTGGATTCTACTGTTCTGGGGGGTGGTTAAACCAGTCAAATCAGAAAGGCCCAGTTCGCCTGCTATCATCCAGTTCCACGCCTACCACAACCTCCCATCAGGGTCATTTCCATCTTAGAACAAAAGCAGCTATGGTCACCTGCCCATGTCCCAGGCAGAAATTGCAATGTATCAGCATATCTTCCTTCAACTTAACCTGATAAATGGGCCTATAACTGCAAATTAAGGCTATTTCAGGCACCCACTTCAGTGTTTCATACTACTATGGCAGATCAAAGGATTGGGGGTGGGGATAGGTTCTCAGATACCTGTCTGTAGGGACTGATAACTGAGATAAACCATTAACAACATTTTATAGTTCCAAATTCCTATGAACACTGAACTTTTGCAATAACTGATCATTGGAAGGTGTGCATCAAATAGCTTTTGATTGAGAACTTTTTTTCCTCATAGGCTTGTGTGGCCCACATACACATCCATCCTTTCTTCCTCTTTACAGTGTTTAATATTAGGTCAAACTATTTGAAAATACAGATGCTACATATACTTTGGTATGCAGCAGTCAACTGAATTCTGGAGGCTTTCAAAACTGAAGCCAGGGAGGGCTTCCTTTAGGCACAAGCAACACAAGTGATTGCTTTGAGCCCTGTGCTTCCAGGGGTTCCCAAAGTCCTATACTAACTTGGTGACTGACCTTATTCCCCCCTCAGGTAATGTGACCAGAGGCTTGAGAAACTGACAGATGAATCTCCTCCTCTGGAAGCCTGGGGGCCTGCAATTCATAGGGCTAGTCCTTATCTAAGAATTTGGTAATATGCATGCAGCAGAGAGACTGTGAAAATTAGCTTCTCAACCCTTACTTTAGAGTCATCTGTTCCTGTCTTTACCACAAATAAAAACCCATCTTGCTAATCGCTAAACTGGTCAAGCCAGGGGGCTAGGGGTTGGGGAGGGGGGCAGGGGTGCAACACTGGATAGGCAAGTGAATCCTACTTTGCCAATCCTCCCCTCTCCCTCTAATGCTCCTCTTAAGCTAGCCCTTTAGAGTGAATGGTATGGGTGACACAATGTGGCAGTTTATTTCAACCAAACATAGCAAGTAATGCATTCAGAAATTTAGTGGTGGAAAGGAAAACAAACAAAAAAAAAAGAGAGAGAGAGAGAGAGAGAGCTGGGTATTCATTCCTCCTTCATTAATGGCATAAGGCAACTAAGGTTTAACAGCATAAATCAAATTAAATAGCCCAGGGATCTGGTTTGAAAGTTGCCATTTTAATAAAAGGGAGACAACTGGCAGGTTGTTCAGACTACAGACATTCTCTCTCTCTCTCGTTCTCTTCCTCCTCCCCTGCCCTCCCTCACCACCACCACTACCAACTGACTTCTCAAATGGAACTTGTCCTGCACTCATTTTGGAACTCCATTCAAGCCACAGTGGACTTGAGGACTTTACTGAAAGCAAATGGACAATAAATGTAACTATATTACCAAAGGGCAATGGCGTGAGGGGGAAGCAAATAAAAATGACTACATTGTTGATATTGGTCAAGTAGACTTTCCCCTGTAAAATTTCCAAGAACACTGGGGTTGAATTGGAAGCTTCATTCATTCACAGTAGATTTTTTTAAAAATAGGCTTTCTATCCTATCCCCCATTCCTGAATATAGCATAGCATCTCATTCTTTTCTTAGCACTTTACTGGAAAGCAGATAAGCTGTTATTTCCTGCTCCTGAATAAACACATTTTATTGAAGAATTGTTCTGCCAATAAGAGGGTTAAATAATTTCAGCACAGTTGTTGCGGGAAGATGTGGTGGCCGAAGAACTAGCTTTTTTCTCTCCAATAGAATGATAATGTAACTGGCATCAGAATTTCCTTAAGCTCCATAGGTGTGATGTTCTGAGCTCTATCTGGAGAGGACAACAGTAATTCCCACACAGACATAGAAATGTGCTTTTTCATCCAATAATGTGTGTTGGGAGTGGAGACAGAGACAGAGACAGAGAGACAGAAAACTCTACAAGCACAAGGTTAGGACTCTATTATTTTAGTATCACTATAACTTTACTACTGTTGGGGCTTATTTCTCACCAACACTAATAGAAAATTATTTAGACATCTGCTGTCTGTGCATTATGCTTGGCCTAAGAATATAAGATGACTTCAGGTTTCCAGTATCACCTGCCTTTTATCCTTACAAATCCAATGTAATCTTTCTTGCATCATCACAAAAGGTCTGCACAAAATAAAGGCACAGGCAAATAAAATGTAATGGTTAATAGCATCACTCTCTCAAAACTGCTTATAGTACCACAGAGGAAATCTTTATAAAATCACAGCAAAGTAAACAACAATTAGTCATTTTTCTCACTCTCCTGAAAGCTTTGGAGCAAACAATCCTGCCCAGCTTGTTATGGAAAGGTACATTTATTGAGAAGAGCATTTTGCAACATTATGATCTGACACAACCTCAAAACTATGGTAATCAGCAACTCTCTAGATACAGCAGCAGGAACCTTTAGCCTTGTCCAAAGGTGTTAACAATGCAGTACTAATGTGACACAACACTAAATGGATGGCCGAATACAAACAGAGACCACTCTATGTATAGGAACCTGCTTTCTTCCTCTTTTGCTTAAGCCCCCTCCCCCCTTTAAATTATACTCCTAAGGAAAACATTATCAAACCCTTATATTAAAAGTATTAGAAGCAGAAAAGAAACACACTTTGTAAAACATGTTTTGGAATAAAACCAGTAAAGCCAAGGCAGATAATAGATAAACTGCTAGCAAAAGATTGAAAACTTTAATGGTTTTCACTATGTTTACAGCATGTCCTTTTCCTCTAGATTATCTGGTAAGAGTTAAACATGGACTAGTCACCTTTGCCTGAGATCAAATTGACACGTCTGGGGTACATTGCAAGCTGCAAGTTTTCTGTATGTTTCAATAACAGCTTGCTACTGAACATTTTAGACTCTTTCTCCTTCTGAACCTTTAGACAGATGAACTGGGTCAAAACGATTGTACTGCATGTCTATAATTTATGCCAGAAGAAGAGCTCTGTGTAAATTTGAAAGCTTGTCTCTCTCATCAACAGAATTTGGTCCAATAAAAGATGTTACCTCATCCACCTTGTCTCTATAATTTATGCCATTAGTTTGTTTTCTCTCATTGCACCAGTAAAGAAAAAGGGCTGTCCTGATTTAAAGCTGTAAATTCAATTCAAATGGGAAAGTGTTAAATCCAGAAGTGCCTTTGGTTCATTAACTTCCATGTTGATTTGACACGCTCTGTAGTGCTTGGGCAACAGACTCTGCTAGACAACCTATTCCTAAGCAAACAGTGTTTTGTGTCATAAACCATCTGGGGTGCCAGGTATAAGGGCTACTCATCTAAAGTCACCTGATATACTTGGAAATTTTGAGGTGCAGAACTAAGAAACTTTTCTTCATTACAAAACCCCTTTTGCTAGGCTAAGGAGATCACCACCAAAGGAATGATGGAAGGAACAAAATTTTGGCTGAGGTAGTTGTTTTCATTATTCAGCTGAAGAAAACCATTGGATATACAAGCTTTCAAAAAATCTATGGTTTTTCTAAGGTACCAATAAAAGTAATACCATTCATAACCTGGACAGTGCTCCCTTTCAGATAGACTCTATAGTTGCAAAGCTAAGAGCCAAGCAGATGGCTGAAATCTGTTTTGTATAAAAAGTGTGTGTGTGTGTGTGTGTATATGTTAAACTGCACTCTTTGTATTCATATTCAGGCCTAGGTTTTAGCCATCAAAATACTGGCACTGAGGCAATCATTAGCAGCATTTTAGGCAACTGGCAACTAAGGTATTCACTGTTTTCCACAAAATGTTCAGCTAATATCTCCCAGATGTATAATTAAGACAAAAGATCATCTTCTTAACTTGATATCAGTGCTTTGGATGGCCTTTCAATAGTCATTGTCTGCGAAAAGCCATTTTATTTTATTTTTTTAAATAATGCTCTTAACTTTTATTCTATTCTATTTTTCTTTTCTTTTTTCTTAAAAAAACAAACAAACAAACAACAGCTTCCCTTATATCGGTTTCCATATCAGCCTCCATCACAACATATTGATAGCAATATAATTTATCTCCACAGTCAATCATTGCAGTAACAGTATCAATCGGGAGTTTGGGTAACCTACATTGATACAATTTTGCCTTTCTTTTTTTATAAACTCATTATAAAATAATATATTTTATTTAACCTCCCCAGCTATATATAGATGTTTAGATCAATTCTGTGGGTCTGGAGAAGTTTGGTTTCCTTATAGAGCAGTGGACCACTTCAAGAATCGATTCCTAAGTCTGCCATTCATATACTGTGTAACTTTGGGCAAGTCATTTATCCTACAGGTGTCCAGGGCCGGCTCCAGACCCCAGCGCGCCAAGCGCGCGCTTGGGGCAGCGTCCCAGCGGGAGGGCGGCAGGTGGCTCCGGCGGACCTCCTGCAGGCATGCCTGTGGAAGGTCCGCTGGGACCGCGGCTCCGGTAGACCTCCTGCAGACGTGCCTGCGGAGGGGCCACTGGTCCCGCGGCTCCGGTGGAGCATCCGCAGGCATGCCTGCGGGAGGTCCACCGGAGCCACGGGGCCAGCGGATCCTCCACAGGCACGTCTGCGGGAGGTCCGCCGGAGCCGCCTGCCGCCCTCCCGCTGGGACGCCGTGCTGCCGTGCTTGGGGCGGTGGAAATCCTAGAGCCGCCCCTGCAGGTGTCTCAGTTAACTTATTAATAAAATGGCTTGTTTATTATTATGAATCACAACAACAATATAGTGAAAGGAACAGTGGGGTTCTGGCCTGAGATGGAAGCTCCTAGGCTCCACCACAACACAAATAAAAAATAATCCTTATACAGTGCCTACCACAATGGGGCATTTAGGCACTACTGGACTACAAATATAACATTATTGTTAATGCTCTTGTTATCACTATTATCATCATCACCTTCTATCTGATGCACACAGCTGTTTGTGAAGCTTAAGAAGCTAATATTTCTAAAGCACTTTGAGATTGGCAGATTATAGTTCCTATAGAAATGTCTCTCAATGTTGATGGAATCCTGGCTTCATTGAAGTCAATGGGAGTTTTGCCACTGACTTCAGCGGGGCCAGGGTTTCACCCTGTGATCTTTGATAAGTCACTTTATCATTCCACCTTGTTTTACCCATCTCTAAAATGGGTGCAGTAATGCAGGCCTGTCTTGGAGGGGCGGGAAAGAGGCTTAGTTAACTAAGGCCTATATTTTCAGACGTGACCAGTGATTATGGATGCCCAAGGGGCCAAAGCACTCAAAATTAATGACCACTTTGGAAAATGTTGGCTTTACTGGCCCTATCCTACAATGAGCTCTGCATGGGTGGACCCTTGGAACATCACAGAATCTGTTATTATTATAATCAGTTATCTTGCAAGGAGACCCTTTTATAGAGCTTCTTAAACAAGACAGCTCACTCACCCAGGTATAACATTTAGAAGCTAAACAGCTCGAATCCAAAGATTCTGGAGTTTGTATCCACTGTTTTCAACTGTATTTTGTGAGAGAATGATACAGCACAGATTAAAGCCAAATCTACCACCATCATTCATTGATCCAGTCCTACATTGCAGTGTATTCCTGCAAATTATTGCCACTGGAAATGCAAAATATTGAAAGAGAGGTTATGGAAAATTTCTTACATGGTAAGAAAACAACTCCTACCTTTTAATAAGCTTCTGTCACATTCTTCATTTTGGGTCTTTGTCACACATTTTAAAAAGCAGATATCAAATATTTGGATGGGTGAGAACCACAATATATTTTGTACCCTGTAACGTGGTTTCTGCTTTTAAGTTACTTAGTTTGCTCATAGTGGCTGCTTATATTGCTGCCTTTGGAAAGTTATTCTCACATTAATTACAATCTATGTAAAGAATATTTTTCCTGTAGTCCCCCAGTGTCTGGTCCTAAGGTTGTAAAACGTATGACAGCTTTTGTACCTATGGCTGGAGAGCGTAATTGTTCTCCAAGATGAGTCCTTTACTTGGCTGTAAGTTACATATACACTCTTAATTTATTGCTTAAACACTGCATGTTCTGCTACCTATATTCGGTTCTTAAAATTTGCATGCAGGTAGGGAATTATTTTTGACACGTGCTCAGAAAATTGGAGATGTTAGAGATGGTATTTTCCCCCTCTATCAAAGTAGCTGAAAGAATATCTAAAGCTGTAAATATTCTTGGAGACTTAATGCTATTAATTATATTCCAGAGCCCCTGTTTTACATATTTAAGTAATTTAAATATTATATTTCATCTTGTTAGAATGAGACCTTTAGAAACAGTAATTGGACTTCTAGAAATCTATAATTTGCAGTTCTCAGGATCTTAAGAAGGGGAAGAATGGTTTTGAGGTTAAAGCAGAGGACTAGCAGGCAGTATCGCTGGCCTCTTTCCCTAGATATGCCAATAACTTTGCAACTTTGTTCCTCAGTTTCCTCATGTGTTGGCTGGGGATAACAGTGATATTTTATTGCTAGACATCATGGAAGTATTGAGAATTAATTCATTAATGTTTCGAGTTCCTAAAATGAAAGGCACTATACAAGATCTACTATCCACAATAAATCAGTGTCTATAGCTATACTTTATTTTTTTAAAGGCTGGGAAGACACAGTTTAATCAACCCCGCTATGTTACTGTGGGTTGAGGAAATAGACCTACAAATGTATATGCATGCCCTACTGTACCAGCACAAACATACATTTGTGCCTGCCAAACAGTCATTCACTGACACAAATCTGCATTTTTGCAAGTACACAGGTGAACATATAACCAGTGTGTAGATTCTCTATGTGAATTCCACAATATGACTTTAAGGCTGAATTCTCATTCATGATCGATATCATGGATCCCTTATCTACACTATGATTCTGTCTCATGCAAAAGACATTGACATTAGTAAAAGTTCTGAGCACTCAGTACGTTCTTCAGGGTACAGTCCCTAGTGGGGCTCTGATCCAGGAGTGCTATTGCAACACAAACAAATAATCAACAACAACAATACAAGTGCAGAGTGTGCATGAGATTTATAGGGCATATCTAAGAGCAGTGTTTTGCCCTTTAGTTTGTATGGCATCTTATGCAAAACACTTTATTCCATGTTTTATTTAGTTTATCGTGTTTGGGTTTTAATGTTTCACACCAGTAGAAGAATGAGCATGTACCATGTAAAGACAATCCAGCAAAATTACACCAGTTTGTAACAGAAGTGCCAAAGCTGGAAGGCCCCCCAGCTCTATCAAACACACTAAGAGTACTTGTGCCCCACAGAGCCCCTGAGTGTGTAATTAAAATTTAGGGGAGAAAATACCACAAGTACAAACTTTACAAAAGTTTTTAGAAAAAAATATTTCCAGGTGTTTTTTTTTAAAAAGTGAATTTAATGAAACTGCCAGGTTGATAGCTCTGAAAAACAGAAGTCTTCTTTGTAGCCGCAGGACAAATAAAGCATGGGCAGTGCTAATGCAAGCCAAGCTTTCCCCGACACAACTCCGCCAAAGTGCCTCAAGCCTGACATAGTCAGACCACCTCTAAGGGTGAGAGGGCACTTTAAGCTCCGTGCCCATTCTTTACATGGCCCCTCTGCTGAGATAGTGAATACCCTAAAATTGACATTAATCTAACACACTATGGATTTTTATTTATTTATTTAAAATTCCGGCCTTTCACACTGTGATGCATTTTGCCACATCACATCCAGCCACAGCTGTGTCTTTTTAGGTTACTCTAGGGTAAATGGAACATAAACCTAATGCAACCAATTAACATGACCTATTGAAGTAATATATAATACAAACACACACACATACACACACAGTTTTTAATCTTGCCTTCATATTTTCACCATAGTTACTTTTTAAAACATAGTTATCTCCCAAAGACCTTCAAACAATGAAATAGGAGAGCTTGTAGAAAAGTGTCATTGGTTTACAGCCAGCAACTTCTCTTTATACTGTTGCTCTTACTCTATCTATTGTGTGGGCACTGGCAAGTAGCCCTAGTTGCTATTAGCCAGATTATTTTTATCCATGCAGTATGAAAAATCCTGTGCAGTTAATGAATGAACTATGGTACAGTAGTTTACTCTCATCTTCTTAACTCCAAGAAACTAATGCATGTATGCACTCAGCACCAAAGAGACAATGAGGATGAAAAATCCTACAGGTTCTCCTTTACATTTCCTAGTTAGAAATTATACTAGTTATAGACAACAATCTTAACTATGCAAATACATACATACATGTACATGCAAACTTTATCACCACTAATAAGGAACTCTGATTTTTCTGACAAGGAAACCAAAAATATCTATTTACTATGCTTATTTTTTGCTCAAAAGCATTTCAGTTCAAGGCATGAAGAATGGAAAAAAATATTTAGTAAAAAGTCTTAAATTTAAACACACAAAATAATTAGCACAGGTAACATTTTATGATATCTTTAGAATAAATAGCATCACTTAAACCACACAGACACTCACTTGCTAGAAAACCAAGCAATAAATAAAATCAATATGAACTTTCAGGAAACGCAAAAGCAGAAGTACATTACAAACTAAGAGTATAATTATTATAGATATCAATGAGCATTTGTTCCTTTTAAAAAAAATTAACACAGAGAATCTGGAATCCTGTAGGTCAATTTTTAAAAATGTTTTTATTTAAATTTAGCATATCAAGCTTTTTATGTACAAATTGATTTATAAATATTACCTAATTAATCCTCACAATATACTTTTCAGGGAGGCAAGTCCAATGCTGATTTCAAACTTCTAAAATGAGCCAGGAAACTCGCTATATTAATTGTAATTCTGTCATGTTTTACAAATATAAAATGATTACATCACCTTGCAGAAAATTAATAGGTCTCAAGCAAAGTGACAAAAGGTCATGATGTTCAAAAATGTCACATATGCCAAAAACTAAAGCAAAGAGGAAAATGTTGACAAGTTTCTCAAAAAATAAAAAACAAACAAAAAACCCATCACAAAAAAACAAACTAAACAAATAAAACCACAACACACCTGGGCAACTCCACTGAAGTACAGATTAAGATGATTCTAACAGTTAGAACTCAATTCAGGTCCTTTTTTTTAACCCACCAACCTTCAGAAATATATACTTTTTATATTAATTACCACTTTCTACATCACAATTCCATTCAGTCATTACATTATTTTAATATACAAAGGTCCCTGCAAGCAGCTCTCACCAAAATTCTTCAAAATCTTGTCTAAATTTGGTGTCTCTCTCAACAACTAGTATGTGTAGAACTTCACACTGTCAAGAGGACATATGGGCTCAGGAGCAACTTTTAGTGACTCTTGCTTCTCGGGCTGACAGAGGCTGTGATCATTGTAGAGGTGACAAACTCAATCTCTTCCGTGGAGGGTGCAGTGCACACTGTTCTCAAGTACCCCCCTAGTGGCTGGCTGAAAGTAGGTATTGCATGATCTCCAAAGGAAATGTGAGATGTATAAAACTTATACTACGACAGGCTACTCTGTAGAGTACGAGGGGGGAGATAAAACATGTAGGACGATAAATATTAAAAAATAGTAGCCCTGAATGAAAGGGTGGGTGAAAAATCCATAATCTCCCACTTCAACCAGTAATTTTGTCAGGTATATCTATGAAATGGCGACAAAGACTCACTGATATAAGCTCATGTCAGGTATGGTGCTCAAGATACCTAGCAATGGTTTATCACCCAAACCAAAAAGTTAAACTAACAAACTTATCTTTTTTTTTTAAATGTTGTAGAGGGGAAAAGATTTTCATATTCCTTAATCTAATGATCCGACTGGAGTTTGTTTTCTTTCTAATTCAGTTTTAACTTTTCTATATTTAAGAAATGAACAGGAGTTTATATGGTGTTTCAGTGATACACCAGATAAAACCAGATCTAAAAACATTTTTTTTAAATCCTTGTTTCTACATATGCTGCTTGTTAAACAAAATCCTTATAATCATCAGAGAAGTACTACCGTTATTGACTAATTGCTGTGAACTCTTCTTTTCACTTGACTATGGTGTCAGGTATTCACAGGCACTGCATAGTTGTATTTGTACAGGTAAAACATGGCAACATACTTTCTTTCTTCTTCCACTTATTGATTAATTATGTTTAAATCATGACTGAACAACAATTGATTAAAAAAAAATAGCCAAGAGAATGTCAATCTCATTTTTGCAACTTAGTTCTGAAAGCGGAGATATTTGATATGCATATAGGTAAGTGCCCTACACAACATTTTAAACAGATGGCTTAAAATATATATAGTAAGAAGAGCATGCAAAGAAATTGAGGTTTTACCTGTGGATGATATTATTTTTCTTAAATATATATTTGTGAATGTATCATTATATTTAACAGAAATTTATGTCTATCCTACCAAACAGCATTGTGGCTAAGTAATACAACACGTTATCATTATGTCTTTTAATATGCCTTTCATGCGATATAGCTATGGATGCTAGTTAAAAGCTCCCTAAGAAATAGTAAATACTTCATATGCTTATTGTGTTTAAGATCTCCGGATAACAAGAGGAGGAAAAACAGTTCTTATCACGTATAAAGGTACCAATAAAACACACTATGCACATAAGCATCGCAACATGCTTGGTGGTGGTGGAGTGTGTGTGTGTGTGCGCGAGCGCGCATTAAGTAACTCTTTGAATACAGATGAGGAGCCAGCCACCCAGAATCCGGTAATGGCAAAGTCTTGAACCAAAAAATACAACAGTATGAACTGTTCAATTTGATGTGTCGCTTGTCAGTCCCCTCATATGTAAATCTACATTCTAAGCGTAGTTGGTTATTCAAACAACTTGTAAATTATTGAGATGTTAATAAAAGTCTATAATCAGTTACAGTCAACTTCTTCCCCATAAAGCATAAGCACAACAAATGAAATCTGTAAAGAACATTAATGAACATTCTGGAAATGTATTATTCCTTTCGTCCTATCACAGAAATATAAAATCAACCTAATTTTATTTGGGCAAAAATTGTTATCTGAAACTTTCCACTTGAGTTCAATTATTCCTCTACTCCCAGACCCTTACACCTAAATAAACAAACAGGAAAATCATTTTTTGAAAACAAATCAGTAGAACATAAGTGACATCCAGTTCAATATTGGTAAAATCTCAAACTTTTTTTTTTTAATCAAAGCATAACATTTTTTTTATTTCTACAGGTAGATTTTACAAGAATGAGACATTCTGGGTTTGTTTGTTTTTTACAAAAACTCTCAGCACAAATAGTTTAAGGTGAAGACTTTCAGTGTAACTTTGGTTCATAAAAGCACTTATGAAATATACAAAGTTTCCATTTAGGAAAATGATTTCTCCATTTAACAGTGTTGGTACGACCCCAAAATAAATTCAGTGGGAGTCTGAAATGTCTCTTGCAGCATAGCAACTAAGTGTTTTCTCCCCTCAGCAGAGACTTACATTTACACCCTTGAGCCCTTCCCTTTCTACAGACTGTCTATCTACTCATGTAATTTCTAGAGCAAGCACCCTTTTATTCTCTCTCTACCTTTTGTCTTCCTTTCTTCCTGAGGAAATATTAACCTACCCTTCCTTCTTCAACAAACACCACACACTTCTTTACCTTGAATCTACAAAAAGATGTCACTTTGTCATGATGCCTAGTTTAGCCACTCTCAAAGGCTACAGAAAAATGTAAATATGCAGTATTTAACGTTGATTTAAGAATATCATACACAAGGGACATTGTTAAGAGGTTACTTTATTTTTCATTTACTAGATTTTATTAGGACATTAAAACTTTATGCTGGGCATTTTTGAGCTCTTAATCATTCTGCAAATTTCAGTACTGTTCATGATGGTTCTAGCTACACTTGCTTTATTTCTCAAGGATCTCAAACCTTCGATTGTGGGTTTACCTTCTGTTTTCAACAAACTTTATGTGATTTTAAAAGATCAAGGCTATTCTTCTGAATAATTTGATGTGGATTCTAAGTGCCACAGGTGCACCAAAAAGTACATCCCAGCAGTCATTTACTCCCTAATAAGTAGACAGATTCCAGTTATAAATTTCTCCATACATTTTTTTCTGCAAGCATTCTCCTCCTCAGTTTATGCTTTCTGATGATCCTTTTGATTATACAATGGAACCTCCATAAATAAAAATAAAGAGGTGCAAGGAACTTCTCAGTAGAAACCAAAATCCCTAACACTTAAGGAACGATTTATAAATTGTACGTGCTAATTTACAAAACCTAGTGCATGTTACTACTGCTGCTGAATTAATTAATGCTTGTTTATTCGCCTGACACTGTGGACCATTTTCATTCCTAGTGTGTATCAGAAATGTCCATGATAAACAAGAGAAGTCTCCTTCGTTCTAACCCCTCGATTCATTAGAAACTTGGGGTGACACTTTAAAGTTTCTAAACTGCTTATAGTTACTAGGGTACAATGAAACATGAACAATTCTCCTTAGGGCAATGGTGACAGCGAAAGAATAACTACTCTTCTGCAGTACATATACACTCTGAGAACTAAACAGCAAACAGCTCTACATGCTGAATTTTTACCTCCTTGTAATCTATTACACAATCAGATAGGGGCTTGTGCATGTTAGTAACAAAACAGAAGCTGACCATGTGGATGTGACAGGTGGGACCCCAGAGTGTGGAGAAAACACACTCAAAGTATTGTACTTGTTGAGAATATAACTGCTCAAGAAGCAGCCTCCTATATATGGTACATGGATATACATGTGAACTGTGTGTGTGCGCGCGCGTGTGTGTATGTATGTTTTTATGCCTGTCTTTTGGTAAATATAAATACACTACATGGGCAGTATCTGTTGTGTGTGTGTGTGTGTGTGTGTAACTATAGCCAAACACACATATACAATGTAAACAAATGGTAATGATTAACAGAGATATTGGTTTGTATTACTAATTCCAACTACAGAGGAAAAATGGTAAAAAAAAATCATATGTTCCGAGGTTTCTTTTATATTGCTTATCTTTATTCCTTGAAATCATCTGCATAGCAAAAAGAATAACAGTTTATTGATTATTTAAATAGATTTTTTAAAAGAGCAAATCTCTGAGCTCTAAAAATGAAATGTATGCCTTGAGAAAGATTAGGGAGAAATTAGTTTTACTACTATGGAAAAAGTTAGGTTCAAAACGAAGAAGAAAAAGTCATGCAATGAGAAGTCAAA
Source organism: Mauremys mutica (assembly GCF_020497125.1). Classification (NCBI taxonomy): domain Eukaryota; kingdom Metazoa; phylum Chordata; order Testudines; family Geoemydidae; genus Mauremys; species Mauremys mutica. Next base: position 120,379,835 of record NC_059072.1, on the reverse strand, counting down.
GGGAAAAAAAAGTCCATCAATAAAAAAATGAAAAGACTATATCTGTTTAATAGACTTACACGTATTCTATTCATCACAAAGTTCAAAGAACAATCTAATAGCTTCCTTACAAATTTCTGCCTTGGTGAAGTACATGGAATACTTTTAACCACTGACTGCGTGTGCAAGAGAAATCTGTTTATTGTTATATTAGCTCAGGGTTCATCACTATAAACAGTAATAGTTTCCCAGGTACTCTAGCTAACTTAATATAGTACATATGAGCAAAAGCAATCTTTACTCTTCTATCACAATAAGAAGAAACTATAGAAAAATTTCAGGTATTTTAAATAGAGCTGACAAATGAATTGTATTAAATAAAATCTTTTATGTAGTTCAACAATTCTAGTGCCGTTTTCTGGTAAGGAAGTGTTTTAGTCACAAAAAGAGACAGAAAGTGTTAAAATAGTTCTTGCTTTTTTGAATTTCCTACTTAATTCATATTCTTCTATTTTTATTTTTCTTCTTTATTTTAATCCCAGCATTCTTTCCTGTCCTTTCACTGCATGCATGTTTTTCTGCCTACTTAAAATGTTTTCATCTTCCTTTCTTTCTGTGCCTTTTACTATCATATTCAGTAGTTTGAGCGATGAACAGCTTGACTTAGCATATTTTTAACCAGCTGGTCTAGCACCTAGCCTGCATTGCATAGTCAGATACAACCAAATGTTTATACAGAAGGTAGCTTTCATGAAAAAAAAAAAAGCCTAAGTAACATGCATCCTGGCGTTCTTTTGTTTACTAAATGAAAAGTTTGAATTCTTTGTTAAAGGAAAACAAAGGCCTATTTATAATATTTAAAAATTAAGCTGGAGGGGAAGGATATTGGATCTTCAGTGGAAGTGTGTACAAATGTATGAGAGGAGGCTTCAAAACACAGTTTAGAAGAGGCAGATTTAAGTGAAATCAGTATTACGCTCTGGAGGTTACAAGCCACTGCCAGGGATAGCAAAAAACTTAATTCCAAATGTACAAGGCTCTTACTTTAGCAAGAGGGGGGAGGGAAATAAATAGGTCACAAATCAAAATTCTGCTTTTGACACTCAATGAAAGAGATGCTGGCTAAAACTTAGATTCAAGTTTCCCTTTTTTTTTTTAAAGATACTTAAAAGCTGATCTATTGACAGAATGTTGTGATGTTAACTTGACTAAAAATAACAACTTCTGTTAGATCAACAAAATGTCATGTGCTTTACAGAGTGCCTTCCAAAGTTTTAGGGAAGAATCAGATTGGAAGTTAAATCCATGGTTTCACCCATAACCAGACACCTTCTCTATCACCCCAGAAATCACTTCTTGAAGAGAGAGAAAGAGATGCTAAAAATTAGGGCATTCTGCATCAAATATTGCCTCCCATATTTTAGTACAGTGGCTCAGAGAAGGAGTGTGAGAGAGAGAGAGAGAGAGAGAGAGATCATGATAACGTTCATTAAGATGCCCATTAGGGATCTAAACACCACCAGAAAAGCATCACTGGTGAAGCAGTTTTAAAGGACTTTGCACATCCCTTCAATCTGGTTCAGGCAACAACAACCACCACCACCAAATGATCAGCAAACTGACATGTAATCTGAATTGCAAAGATAAAGCTTCTCCACCGAGCATTCTTTTGGGGAGCATCTCACCACTGATACAGAGACTGCTGCAAAAAGGGAGTTATACTTTTTCTCTCTCTCTCTCTCTCCCACACACACACGCACGCACACACACCACTCACCTTTCAAACTCCTGAGGTAAATCAGGGTCAGTTAGCATGCTGGAAAAGCACAATTTCCCTTTGTCACAGCAGCCACCTATGATCGCCTCCAACTGAACCTGTCAAGTGAGTCCAAACCTTCTAAACCGATTGATTTTCTCTCTCTCGTTCTCTCTCCCACCCCCCTCTCTGAGCTAGGACTCCTTGACCAGTCTCTTAAAGGGGTAGCACGCTTAGCAGTAGACACTGTTTATAAAACTCCCCCCACAGCGGAGCAGCATGCTGCGGCTGCAAAGCACTAGGCAACCTCAGGGTGCCTGTCCTTTCCTTTTAATTCTGTCCTCCAGTCACCACAAAATGGGAGAAGTCAACTCATTTAACGTCCATAACAAGAAAAGAAGAAAACCCAAAACCTGTAAACCAGGAGCGAACCCCTGTGCTGAGGCAGATCAGTGGAGAAAGAAGATAAAACAAGAGCAGCCTGATTAAACTGAAGCTGTTATCAACTCCCTCGGAGTTGAAATAAGGAAGAAAAGATTAGGCACATAAAAATGTAACCAAAGGCATTTGTACTCAAAGAATTTCCATTCCTCTCCTCTCCTCTCCCCTCCCCCCCTTTTTAAGTCTCTCTCTCTCTCTCCCTCTCCCTCTTTGGGGAAAAAAAAAACAACAAAAAACAATCAGGCATTGTTCTGAGGGAAGAAAAGCAACTTTGACAGATTGAAATATAGCAGAGGCCCCTTCAAGGAAACCTGTAAACAACTTGTCACTCACTCTGTCGGTCTCACTGTTAGCTCTTGCTTGCCACAAAGTGCTGCGAACCGTCCTGGCAACAAAACCAAAGTTTCCTCAGCTCCAAACTCCATCAAACAGCCCTGGTGTGTGAAGGGGGAAAGGTATCCACATGCCAAAACAACACACACACACAGAGCACAAAAACAACAATAAACTTTCAGTCTGTCCTCTGGGTTTTTGTTTTTTTTTTAAAACCCTTCTCTCTGAGCAAGTCAAAGGAATCCCTTTGCTGTGGATCTCTTTAATTTCCTCTGCCCAGACAGCCACAGATAACAAGGTGGACAAACTATGGTTTTAGAGAATCTAAGCTGGCTGGCAGAGCACAGCCTTCATAGCAGTTCCAATTATCTAGATAAAAATCTGGCAGACGAGGAAGGTAATCAGGTAATGGACCTTTGACATGAAATGACAGAGGCGCGCGCGCACACACACTTACACATACACACATGCAGAGACAGTGACTGGCCAGTGCACTGCAGCATCTGGTCAAATAGTAACGCACACGCACACAGTCACACACATAGAAGACAGTGTGAATGCTCCACATCATACACACACGGAGACAGAGAGAGGGAGAGAAAGAGAGAGACCAGCTATCCACTCCTACTGGGAGGGTTCATTCTGCACAAAAGGCTACATTACAGAGCCCGCCCCAATAAGGAAGGGGGGGGGATGGGGGAAGCCTTCTATTGTCGGGAGGGCAGGTCAGTTGATTAGATTTTCTGTGGAGAATTCCACGAGGAAATTCCCTTCAAAGCCGAAGTGATTAACTGGGGGCTATTCTGGAAATGGAGCAGACAATGGCTCAATAGTCTGCACGGCCAATGTCCAGGCTGGCACTGAACTCACTTTAAAAATAAATAAATAAAAAAGCCAGAGTCTCTGTTCTTTTACACACACAGCATGGTCACACTAAAACCTCTATTCCTTTCCTTCCAGCTTCCCCTCCCAGTTAGGGTTGGTTGGGGTTTTGTTGTTGTTGTTGTTTTTAAATTTTGCAGCTGGACAACTTTAAGGGCCTTTAAAAGCCACAAGGTTTTAACCCCACAGCAGGGTCCATTCCCTTCCTCACTTCCCCCCACCCCCCACAACAGGCAGACAATAAGTTTACTTCTTTATATCCTTTTAAAATAATGTGGTCTTTTAAACTTTCTGTGTATATTGTAAAACTGTACACACATGCGCACACACACACGCACACAGAGGGTATACACTATGGTGTAGTATCAAGGCTTTATCGGCATGAGTCTGGGATGCGGCTTTAGTCACGAGTAGTAACAAACCCTTGTGAGTTACGCGTATCTTCCCAAATGAGCATTATGTCACTTGTGGGAGCAAAACACTGGAGCTAAATTTGCAAAGGCACCTTCAGTGTAGTACAGAAAAGAGTTTCAACCAAGCCTGTCTTAAATCTGCGTCATACATACTGCAGCATTCAGAGCAGTCACGTAGAATTTGTCAGCTCCTGGCATGAGGTAGATCTAATGGCTCCTCACTATGGGGCAGGGTAAACTGGTTTCCTTGAGTAGCCCCTGGCAGATAATATTTTCCACACAGGTTCATTCACAATAAACTGACAACTCTAGTTAATATGTACAAGATTTTTTGTTTGTTTTTTAGTAGTAACCCTTCTAGGATAACTATGAAACAGATTTTAATAGAGGGGCAGCAGCAGATGGGGAAAAATAACTTTGCACACTTTGCATTTCATCTGAGGATCTGAAGCCATTTTAATTAATTAAGTCTCACATTACTCCTTTGTAGTAAATAAATATAATTATGCCTCCTTCTGATACCCTTAGTTGTGTTGAACAGTAACATACTCCACAGGGAGACCCACCAAAATCAGCAGGGCTCTGTGTGGAGTAAGGTCCTACTCAGTATGAATATAGGGATGAGAATTTGGCTTTAAATGAGGAAGCAGAAGTACAGAGAGGTTAAGTAACTAGGCCAAGCTCACACAACTAGTCAGTGGCTGCATTAGGACGAGAACTCAGGATCCTTACTCCCAGTCTTCTGCTTTAATCAAGCAATAATAGTGCCTCAGCTGATGGGGAAACAGCTTCATACCAACTGTTTTGTTTTAGAAATTCATGTTTCCCATCTTGCACATCTGCAAATTTCAATAGTGTTTCACCTACAATGGCACTAAAGTCAACTGCTTTGTTAAAATGGTTAAAAGATAGTTCACCCCCTGGGAAGCTGGCAGAGCAGGTGCCAGCTCATGGCAAGGCCCCTAGACCTCAATGAACACTGACAAATGCACAGCTGGAAACCAGTCCAACTCACCTGTGTGTTAGCATTGTTAAAATAGATGTTAAATTGATAAGAATGTGTTTAGTGTTTAGACTTGACGAAATACCCCTATGAGGCTGCATGTATTCATCTCACATATAACATCTGTTGTCCAAGGTATGAAGTCATACTGAGTGTTTGCACTGTAAACCTCTGTAATTGTATAACTCTCCAAAAACAGGAAAGAAGCATTAATTAGCATAAAGTGCTGGTCCTGCACACAAGAAGGCACACTGAAACCAAATGAGCCATCAAAGGATAAAGACCTTGTTGATTGCCCCCTGCCACACACACACGAAGAGAAGACAGGCGCCCACACTTGTTCCATCAATTTGAACTCTAGTGGAAGGGAATAAAAATGGCTGAGCAGAAGGAACTGTATCACCGTGCTGCTTGGAATTTGGAGAGGGCAATAATTCTAAGTGTAAGCAAGGGATCCCCAAGCTGCTTAGCATAGGTTAGCCTTAAAGGACACAGAAAGCTTGCATATTGCAGTAGCTTTTATTGCCTTTTGAAACCTCAGACTAACTCATTGGTGTCTGCAAAAAAAACAGGAGTACTTGTGGCACCTTAAAGACTAACAAATTTATTGTAGCATGAGCTTTCGTGAGCTAAAGCTCACTTCTTCGGATGCATAGAATGGAACACACAGACAGGAGATATTTATACATACAGAGAACATGAAAAGGTGGAAGTATGCATACCAACAGGCAGAGTCTAATCAATTGAGATGAGCTATCATTAGCAGGAGGAAAAAAAACTTTTTGAAGTGATAATTAAGATGGCCCATAGAAGGTGTGAGGAGAACTTAACATAGTTAAGCTAATGATAGCTCATCTCAATTGATTAGACTCTGCCTGTTGGTATGCATACTTCCACCTTTTCATGTTCTCTGTATGTATAAATATCTCCTGTCTGTGTGTTCCATTCTATGCATCCGAAGAAGTGAGCTTTAGCTCACGAAAGCTCATGCTACAATAAATTTGTTAGTCTTTAAGGTGCCACAAGTACTCCTGTTTTTTTTGCGAATACAGACTAACACGGCTGCTACTCTGAAACCTGTCATTGGTGTCTGTATGTTTACCTGCTTTAATTTTGTAAATAACTCTCATTTCTTTTTCTTAGTTAGTACATCTTTAGTTAATTATAGGTTCAGCTACAAGTGTTGTCTTTGGTGAGAGATTTATGGTAAAATTGACCTGGGTAAGTGACTGGCCCTTTGGGACTGGGAATAACCTGAATACTGCTGTGATTGTTTTTTATATAAGGGACCATCTATCACAAAAGCAAGCTTGTCTAGGTGGCAAGATAGACCAGAATACCCCAGGGGACTGTCTGTGACTCCATGTTAAGGCTATTGTAGTGCTTGAGGAGTTCACACTTGATTCTGGGTTAGTGAAATCTAGGTACAGTATAGAACACACAACCAGTTTGGAGTTTGTGCCCCGCTTCTTAACAGTCTGTCCTGAGTCTGACACTCACGGTCATGAGCCACTCTAGACTGCGTGACAGCCCCTACAGGTACTTGTCAAATGTGGGTGGCTCCTTTTTAATTGGTCCTTGGCCATACTTTGCTGCTTCCCGAGCTCTGCTCTCCCATTTCTCAATGCTGCTGTGCTCCTTCTTTCTCACTGAGCATGGAGCAGGACCTTGGACGGACCAGGAAAAGTGGAAGAGCCAGAAGAAGAAGTAGGCAGCAGGAAGCTGCTCCGTGGGAAAGCCTGAGAGACAATTGACCAGGGCAGAGACTGGGAAGTAGGGAGAAAGTAGAGCTGGAGACCATTTATTTGAATGCCTCTGCCTTACCCGGTCCTCACTCCCTATTATCTAGCTCCCTTTTATTCCCAGTTATGGTAAGTTTCCCTGATAAGTGCAATCTCTCTTCCTAGGATCTTGATTCCTGCCTCTTCAGTTTCTCCAGATCCACTGAGCTCCCTCTCCTGGTTCACCGAGAGGAAGAGAAGCAGGGCCCAGAAAGGAGCAGAAATGTTGCCACTGCTATCTATGTCCCTCCACCTGTCAAGCCAGTTTGTCTTAATAATGTGCCCAACTGCAATCAAAAGGAAGAAAGAAAAATTCTGAATAATTAATTTAAGAAACCTCTGAAAAATTAACTGAATACTCTTTTCCACAAATCATACTGTCACAGTTTTAAGCTCTCATATCTCAATAGCTGCCACAACATGTAACAAGTGTTGTATATCCCATCGGAAACCAGACGAGGTGGGGAATTCCCTGCTCTTCTCCAACAATAGAACATTCTCATTCCTAGCTATGCTGTTTCACATTATATTGGACCTTACATCTGTCAACTGGTGCAGACCTGAACATTGCCCATCTAATATCTTAGACCAGTATATTTATGGAGGAAAGAAACAAACATTTGTAGGCCAACTGCTTTGTTTGTTTCTTCATTTTGTTTTGTTTTTAAACTGGGTGGCTATTGGAAGGTACCCAGAGGTTTGAAATGTAACAAGTAGTCTCACCAAAAATGGATCTATAGACAGAGTGTAATAGAGGCAGTCAAAGGTGAATGATAAATTTAAATTTGTATGGTTCTGAAATTTATCACTAGGATATCACCAGACACAGTGGAAGGATGGATGGACAACATAGACAGACAGACTAAAATATGGATAATTCTGGAAGATTTCAAGGATAAAATATATAAAACAATGACACAGAACTGAAAAATAATGCAGTGTTCATAAGGAAATAATTCACAAGTAGAACTGCAACAAGAGCAGGATTTTCAAAAACAGGCAACAGTGGTCTAACTATGCTTTCATTGAAGTCAATTGCAATGTTCCTATTGATATCGATGGGAGCAAAGTTAAGCCAACCACATTTGAAACCCTTAGGTACTTATATGGCCCACATCAAGACAGGACATGGTCACCTTGTAAACTAATGAAATTATTCTCAACACATCCCTGAGAGGCAGAAAAATGTAATTTATAACCATCTTACAGATGGGGAACTATAGCACAGAGTGATTAAGGGTCAGATCCTCAGCTGCTGTAAACTGGCATAGCTATTGTCAAGAGAGCTTCACCAGTTTACACAAACTGAGAATCTGACCTAAGTGACTTTCCAAAAAAAAAAATCACACAGGCCATCACCCAAGACCCAAACCAGTGCCTTAACCACAAAATTATCCTTCCTCTTCCACGGGCTGTTGCCTCATTCACTATCCCCCCCACACAAACACATAAGGGTAATAGGAGATAATTTGGATAAATGACTGAGGAAAAAAGGAAGATATATAAAATATAAACATCCATATAAGAAAATCATATATTATACAGGTTATAAATACCACAACACTTGTAAACTGGGGGAATGTGAGCTATGTGTGTTCCATATATTTGTACACAAGCATACAGAAGAAAAGAAAATCCTTGACTTGAACAAAAATGTTCTTAAAATTGTCAAATGATAACACTTCAGATCTGTGTCTTTGGCAGATACTACAATGCAGTAAGTGAAGGAAAGTGCTGGAAAAAAGCGAGCTTTTCAGTTTTTGTTTTTTTCCACTGAAAGTTGTAATAGAAATCTACAAAGTCCAAGGAAATGTAAGATGTTCCATAGAATGATCTACTGGAAAATTCTCAAAGCAAATATAAGAAACCCTACAGATTATAAACAGGTTTTCTTTGCTAGGCTTAAACCCTATGGATCTACAGTTTTAAATATGGACCTTTCACATTTCTGTCCAGATTTTTTTTTTGCGGGGGGAGGGCGGGATGAGAATGGGGTGCGGTTGACACAATTTTCTACTCGGAATATTTTGCAACCAGTGAATGCTTAATTTGTAAGATGGGAATATTTATTACAATATAGATGGGATCATATATTTAGGAATAGATTTTTCCTTCCAAAGTGCATGCCTAACTGCCATTTCCATAAACAGGAATTAAGTACCTATGTAAGGGTAGAAGTTAACTCTTAGTAATATAATGGATTTATTCTGTTTGAAAATACATAAGTGCTGAATCAGGCTTCTGTAGTGTTGGAGAAACCAAGTGCTGAATGGAATACAGCAAAACGTGTGAATGGGTGGGAGGAGTATTGAAATTATTTTCATGTTTACAGTTTTTCAAATTTAATGCAATTTCTTTAAGAAAAAGAAAACCATCTCAGTTGCAATTGGTAACAAATGAAGCCATCATTTGTGAGCCATTTACTCAGCATTTCAGCAGGGTCGTCTATCACCCATGAAAAACTGTACAAGAAAGAAGGGGTACTATACTTATGGAGAAAGGACAAACCAGTGAGTTTTCACTAAATCTGAATCTTTATCCAAAACTGAAATGTAAACTTTATTAAGGGTCTCAAAACATTTTGTTGAACTTTCTAGTCATTATTTTTCATTTAGCCCAGCTCTGCACACTCAGTTTCTGTCCAGGCTCAGAGGGAAAACATCAATTAGAAAGTGTCTAGCTCAACTGGAACCAAGAAATAATGGAAATTTCATAGAATCATAGGACTGGAAGGGACCTTGAGAGGTCATCTAGTCCAGTCCCCTGCACTCAAAGCAGGACAGTATTATCTATACCATCTCTGACAGGTGTTTGTCTAACCTGTTCTTAAAAACTTCCCATAACGGAGATTCCACAACCTCTCTAGGCAATTTATTCCTATGCTTAACTACCCTGACAGTTAGGAAGTTTTTCCTAATGTCCAACCTAAACCGACCTTGCTGCAATTTAAGCCCATTGCTTCTTGTCCTATCCTCAGAGGTTAACGAGAACAATTTTTCTCCCTCCTCCCTGTAACAACAACAGTTTATGTACTTGTAAACTGTTATCATGTCCCCCCTCTGTCTTTTCTTCACCAGACTAAACAAACCCAATTTTTTAAATCTTCCCTCATAGGTCATGTTTTCTAGACCTTTAATTATTTTTGTTGCTCTTCTTTGGACTTTCTCCAATTTGTTCACATTTTTTCCTGAAGTGTGGTGCCCAGAACTGAACACAATACTCCAGTTGAGGTCTAATCAGCATGGAGCAGAGCGGAAGAATTACTTCTCGTGTCTTGCTTACAACACTCCCGCTAATACATTCCAGAATTATGTTTGCTTTTTTTGTAATAGCAGTACACTGTTGACTCATATTTATCTTGTGATCCACTATGACTCCCAGATCCCTTTTTGCAGTACTCCTTCCTAGGCAGTCATTTCCCATTTTGTATGTGTGCAATTGATTGTTCCTTTCTAAGTGGAGTACTTTACATTTGTCCTTATTTAATTTCATCTTATTTACTTCAGACATTTCTCCAGTTTGTGCAGATCATTTTGAATTTTAATCCTATCCTTCAAAGCACTTGCAATCCCTCCCAGTTTGGTATCGTCCACAAACCGTATAAGTGTACTCTCAATGCCATTATTTAAATGGGACCCCACTTGGTATGTCCTTCCAGCTTGACTGAGAACTCCAGAGAGACGTTAGCAGCCAATGGTTTTCCAGCCAGTTATGTGCCCACCTTATAGTAGCTCCACGTAGGTTGTATTTCCCTAATTTGTTTATGAAAAGGTCATGCAAGATAGTATCAAAAGCCTTATCAAAATCAAGATATACCACATCTACCACTTCCCCACATCCACAAGGCTTGTTACACTGTCAAAGACAGCTATTAGGTTGGTCTGATATGATTTGTTCTGAACAAATCCATGCTGTTACTTATCACCTTATCATTTTCTACACGTTTGCAAACTGATTGCTTAATTATTTTTTCTGTTATTTTACCAGGTACTGAAATTTAGCTGACTGGTCTATAATTCCCTAGGTTGTCCTTATTCACGGGCACTATATTTTTATAGATGGGCACTATATTTGCTCCTTTTCCAGTCCTTTGGAAACTCTTCTGTCTTCCATGACTTTTCAAAGATAATTGCTAATGGTTCAGATATTTCTTGAGTCAGCTTCTTGAGTATTCTATGATGTATTTCATCAGGCACTGGCAACTTGAAGACATCTAACTTGTCTAAATAATTTTTATCTTGTTCTTTCCCTGTTTTGGCTCCAAATTGTCTCCAATACATTCCAAGAACTTGTTGGATAATCTGCACCCTGCTGTGTTATTTTCCCAACAGATGTCTGGTTACTTGAAGTCCCACATCGCCACCAAGTCCTGTGCTTTGGATGATTTTGTTAGTTGTTTAAAAAAAGCCTCATCTACCTCTTCTTCCTGGTTAGGTGGTCTGTAGTAGACCCCTATCATGACATCACCCTTGTTTTTTACCTGGTTTTTCATGACAGAACCTGCTCTCAAGAAACCTCCAGCCCAATCTAAACTTTTCAATACTTATCCAAACCAAACCTCAGATCCTTTTGCGGTTCGTCCATCACTAGTTCATTCTGCCCTCATTGTAAAAGCAAGCAAGGGGGCGTTTCATATATATATAATGTGGGATACTTTCATACATCATCTTTTTTGCTTAGCTGTGAATGATCCAGGTATTATCCTCTAGAGGACATACAGATATGGGAATAAATGTTCCCAGAGGTGCCCCAGAAAAGGGGGGTAAAAGCAAATAAAACAGAAAAAGAGGGTAGAGAGAGTGGAGAAAAATACAAAGACCTCGTCCAAACAAGTGAGTTTCTCCAGCAATTCCATCTGCCAGAATAATTTGCCCCTTAAAAGTAACTAGCATAAATTAAACTTGCAAAGCCATTTGAAAATATACAACATACCTCAGCCACCAGCTCCTTACAGGGATCTAATCACATTGGAAATTACACTTCTCCCTGCATTTGTTTTTCTAAAGTAACTACTGTTAAAAGTAACCCCATATATTATAAGTGCTGGAAATGTGGGGAGGGGATATTTTAGTTTCTTTACCTTGTATAATGAGATCACTGTGTACAATCTGTTTCAGTGGTTCGTCTACATAGTCAGTTAGTGGGGTTGTCTGTGTTAGTTTTTCAGACAGAAAAAGTTTGAGAGAAAAACATTTAAAAAATAAGGAAGTTATTCTAAAACCAACAAAAAATGGGCAGGTGAACTCCTGGATACGTGTGGTATCTGAAACTACTTAAAAACTGACTAAATTTCAAGCTGAAGCGAAAACCAGTTGGATTTCAACATTTTGTGTTTGTTTGTTTTCTTCTTTTCTGAGTGAAGTTTGTTCTCGTGACAGGTACCATATTGGCAGAAGATTAAAAGAGTTATTATACATTTATCCAGAAGGTTACACTTATCCACAGATTTAAAGGTTAAATTTATCTTTATCTAAAGGTTAAACTTATCCAAGCTTCCCTAAACTATTCCAAAGAGTCTCTATCTTGATGTGAAACGATTGCTTCTTGAGGGACAAAGCTGTTTAGCCACCATCCCCATTCAATACTTGGCCTCTTGGATGAGAATACCAACAGGGGTGCTACTTAGTGCCAATTCCTATCACTGTTATGTGATATAAGCACCTATCCTTAATGTAGGAGAGGGATAGCTCAGTGGTTTGAGCGTTGGCCTGCTAAACCCAGGGTTCTGTGAGTTCAATCCTTGATGGGGCCACTTAGGGATCTGGGGCAAAAATGAGTACTTGGTCCTGCTAGTGAAGGCAGGGGGCTGGACTTGATGACCTTTCAAGGTCCCTTCCAGTTCTAGGAGATAGGTATATCTCCTATTATTACTCGACACTGGCCATTAACTCATTTAATATAGACAACCAAACTCCCATCTGAAGAAAATGACTTTTGATTCATCTTGGGTCTGGGCTGTATTTCGATTAGTGATTGGAGAAAGAAGGCTTTGTATCCAGTCACCAAACCCATGCAGTCTCCAACAATGTAAGTTTTATATATCTATAAAAGGAAAAAATAGTTTTAGGGTCTGATCCAAAGCCCCTCCAGATTAACAGGAGTCTTTCCACTGCCATTAACAGGCTTTGCATGAGGCCTTTTATGAACATTTCTCATTAGACTCCTTCTAGGCTTCACCACCACATTCATGTCACTTCTCTGTTAAACTTCACTATGTCCTACTGCAGCTATTAGCTAAGCAGGGGGCTTGGCAGTGCTAAGTGGTAAATCCCACCATGTTCTGACATTTACATTTCCAATCTGATTGTTTTTTCCACTATATTTTCCTATTTCTAACCCCTGCAACAAGCCCCCAAGGATCACAGGCTAAGACGCCATGAGGGTTAACTCAATCTGTTGACCCCCTGAGGTAGACTGAGGTCCATATTATTTACAGTGCAGGTGTGTTTTGGACAAGACCATAAAACCTAAATTCTGTCTGCTTTGTGCAGCTATTGAAGATTCATAATGGCAAAGTTCATTCTTGCGTCTTTGATCAAAATTCCCAATCCCCATGACGGGCAATTGGCAGCTGCACAATTTCCACCCAAGTAGTGATTGCATTTAAGTGCTGATGTGACTGTTTATTATTGTATTACAGTAGTGCCAGAGACCTCTGCAACTAACTACAACTGCAGCCCTATTGTGTCAGGCACCATACAAACCTTATTGCCCTGCACCTTGTATAGTCATTTACATGACTGAAAAGTCAGTAAAAAGAGGATGCAAAACACTTCCAAATCAGAATAGTAGCATTTACTCTCACTTTGCACTGGTGTAAATAACTACAAAAGGTTCAGGGCAATGGAGAATTGCACCTAAAGTAGTAAAAGATTGCTTAGGCCCAGAAGAGTGTATAATCTAGATGGACAAGACTGACAAAGAGGAAAGTAAAGTAAGTATTATCATCCCTATTTTACACTTGGAAACTAAGACACAGAGCAATCAAGTGACTTGCCCAAGGTCATACAGAAAGTCTGTGGCAGAGGTGGGAATTGAAAGCAGAACTCCCAAGTGCAGTGCCTTCAGTGCAAGACCATCTTTCCTATGTATTATATTTTGTAAAAATGATCCACTGGTTTTCATCCTATCTACAGTGTATAAATATAAGAACTTACTAACTTGGCAGTCACTGAATAAATTATTGTTTCAACAAAATAAAGATTTTGAAGATTATGCTTCTGTAATTTGTCTAGATTAGCATCCCAGTTCATCTATTGGTACCCTTAATAATATAGACGTGTGTAAAGGAACAAACTGTTTAGTGAATGTATTTCCCCCCCCCACACACACACACACCACAAACAATTAAATGTCCACTAAACTACATCCACAGCTTTGTGTTTTTGATAAAAGCATTGTGTAGACCAGGGGTCGGCAACCTTTCAGAAGTGGTGTGCCAAGTCTTCATTTATTCACTCTAATTTAAGGTTTTGTGTGCCAGTCATACATTTTAATGTTTTTAGAAGTGTAGTAAGATACGCACGCAGCCAACTGTTATCATTGAACAAGAGCAGCGCACCATACCAGTAGCTACTGACAACAAGGTCTCTTTTTATAGGTCTATAATATATAATTAAACTATTGTTGTATGTAAAGTAAATAAGGTTTTTAAAATGTTTAAGAAGCTTCATTAAAATTAAATTAAAATGCAGAGTCCCCCGGACCGGTGGCCAGGACCCGGGCAGTCTGAGTGCCACTGAAAATCAGCTTGCGTGCCACCTTCAGCACACGTGCCATAGGTTGCCTACCCCTGGTGTAGACATTTTGTTATATAGTTCGCCGGGAAGAACAAAATGTCAATTAAGCAATAATTCTAAAGTGAATTAAGGACATATTAAACGGGGTCACTAAACAGTTTGCTATTTTATACCTTGCTTCAGTAAAAACAGCAATCAGTGGGTAAGTAAAATAATATTTCAGTTACAAAAGCATGATCCTATGGGTAAAGAAATAATTTTTGAATGGTGCTCTGGTGGAGTCCTGTAGATAATTTTACTGGAGTGTATAAAGCCATTAGGGGCCAGATCCTGATTCTGTTGAAGTGAACAGCAACAATACTTCCATTGGTAATGATGGGATTGAGATTTGGTACTGTCTGGTCTCAGTCATGGCCAAATATGGGAGGGAAGAAGGGATATATTTGTAGGAAATCTAAGGCTTGTTTTGAAGAGGGACCTTTAGCAATTCTTTTTACAGACCCAAACCACAAAATTCAGCATCTAGAATAAATGCAGGACTGGTCGCTTGTGTTTATTGCTTGTTCCATGCAAGTTCATCGCTTGATCCTAGCCTCTCATTTCAGGGGACAGCTAGAGGTTGGGAACATTGCTGAGGTAGTGTGCTGAGGGTCCCTGAGGAAGCAGCACTATACCTTGTGCAAAGTGGATGTAAAATGCTACCATTCTATGTAAGGTGCAGGGAAATGGAGATTTAGCATACCTGGGGCTACTTTGCAGCATCTCCTCTGGCCAATACAGAAGCAGGGCTAACTTCCTCCAGTGACAGTTTAATCCTGTCACCTATTATTTTAGAAGGATAATGGTCCCACTGTAAAGCTTTAAGGGTGGGCTTCAAGCAAGTAAAAATATAGGTGAATCAAAAAGGATGTATCAAAGCCTGGCTGACAAAAATCATTGCCTGGATTGAGAAGTACACTCACAGCCCATTGAGATTAAAGCACACCCTAATTTCTAAAGAGTGCCTGTCAAAGAGCAATTACCGCTTCCATTTGCTTACCTCTGACTGGACCCCAGCCAAAGCTATGGGACTATTCTCTTGTATATTCTCATATAGGTCCGTACTTCATGCAAACTTTGTCACTCACTTAAGAAGCAGCACTTTCTATTTCTGATGTTTAAAACAATAGTTTGTTTTGTCTCTCTTTGTTGATGTGTTTTCCTTGTGTTGTTATTTCAGGGTTATGTAAAAGTAATTCGTGACATGGTGCCAAGGGCTGAATCCTCATTAGCAACCTGAGGATTTTGATTCGCTGAAAATAAAGTTCATAATTTACTAAGAGCATTTTAATGACTCTAATAAATAAGAACAAAGGACATCATACATCCTATGCAGGTTAACAATGCAAACATAACCAAGGTCAATCCTATCTAGAGGCCGAACATGGACTAGGGACATGCAGGGACCTGACCAGACTGGGCTAAATGGAGGAACAAGCCATGGGCAGGCAATGAATGAATGACAATGCTGCACTGCTCCCAGTGTCTGTAAAGATGCTCTGAGATAAAAAAAAAAAAGAAGAGCATGTTAACCGTTACAGGCAGTACACAGGACCATGTACGGGCCAAGGGAGAGGGGGAAAGCACATATCAAAGCTGTTCCTTTCACATCTGTTCAAGGAACACAAGCAAAGTCTTAAGTGCATTTGGGCATCTGGTCCTGTTTGGCCAGTCCATCTCCCATGTATTTGCACATAGCTACTGCCCTTTCCTGAGAATAATGTGGCTCAAAGTCCAGGCAGGGATTTCACATGTGAGAATATCACAGAGGAAATTTATCCAATGAATTCCGAGATAGTCAATAATTCATTAAAAGGGGGTAAAGGTGAGCTGGCCTTTTGTACCTCCGACCCCACGCTTCTTGATGGAGTCTCAATATGGTAAAAGCAGTAAAGAGTCCTGTGGCACCTTATAGACTAACAGATGTTTTGGAGCATGAGCTATCGTGGGTGAAAACATCTGTTAGTCTATAAGGTGCCACAGGACTCTTTGTTGCTTTTACAGATCCAGACTAACACGGCTACCCCTCTGATACTTGTCAATATGGTAACATCATCCAGTCAATGTTGAACATACTTTAGCATCATAGCATCTACAAGGGAAGAGCATTGTGGCTTCAAAACTGTTAAACAGGTGTCACCTCAACAGTGGGGTGTCTCTTGGGGTCTGTTATATTAGGCAAGGCAAAAAAAATGACCATAGCATTTCTATGGGTTTGGGTTTGCCCATACAAAAAAGACTTATAATGAAAAAAAAATTATATTGGATTGTCCAAAAACCCATACAATTTAATAGAGATTTATACCCCACTATAGAAATTACGGCATGCTTCAAAATACCTTTATATGGTAGGTCATTCACTATTACATTCTATAGGATTTTAGAGTAATATCTATAGGTTTAATTCCTTCTAAAATCCACAGTTTTCCATAAGAGTGGCATAATCTTCTGGGGTTATTTGGGGCTAACGATTGATGGTGCATCTTGAATCAATGTACTCATTATTATTTGATCTAGGAACATAGGAATTGGCAGGCCAGTGATTCACCTAATCCAGTACCCTGTCTCTGACACTACCAGTAGTGGATGATACAGAAGAACCCCATAACGCAAATTTTTTCAGTGAACAGTCCATGGTCTTCCTAACTCTTGTCAGTTAAGTAGTTGGCTTATGTTCTGAAGCAAAATGGCTTATATTCTTTAATAATATACATATCTCTTTTAATGTAACTATAGTTTGTTCTCATCTGTATAATTGTGTAGTCTCTTTTTGAATCCTAAGATCTGAGCTTCAGTGGCATCTTGTGACAATCAGCTCTACAAGTTTTTTATGCAACTCATAATTGAGTATTTACTTTTTTCTGTTTAAAGTTTGTTGCCTTTCAATTTCATTGAATGATCTTTTGATCTTGTACTATGGGAAAAAGTAAATCAGGGATTCCTTTTTACCGTTTCTATACTATTCATTATTTTGTATACCTCTATCATCTATTATTCTTCATCTCTTTAAACAAAACAGTCTCAGTTAGTTTGCTCTCTGCTCATATGGAAGTATCTCTATGCCTCTGATCATTTTCACTGCTTGTCTTTAAGCCCCTTCTATTTCTGCTATATATTCTGAGATAGGATGACCAGTACAGACAGGAGCGCCGCCAGCTTTTTTGCCGCCCTAGGTGGCGGAAGGTCCCGCCCCCGAAATGCCGCCCCTAACAGAGGCGGCGGAAGGTCCGGCCACCGCAGTCACCGCCCCCCAAATGTTAGCGCCCTAGGCGACCACCTAGGTCACCTAATGGGTTGTGCCGGCCCTGAGTACAGAACTCAGTATTCCAGGAAGGCTTACATTGATTTATGTAATGGTAGTGTAATATTTTCAGTATTATTTTCTATCCCATTCTTTACACATCCCAACATTGTGTTTGCTTTTTGACCACTGCAGCCATTTTCATCCAGCTGTCCGCAAGGAAACTGTGTCAGTATCAGACACTTGGGATAGAGGTCCTATCTGATTAAGCAGTTTTGCAAGAGTTTTGATATTCTGTGTTGTTGGTTGGGCTAGCTTGTTAAAGGAATCAAACAATATTATTCATTGGTCCAAATCACTACAGTTAACACGAGTGATACTGCAGATTTTTGGTGATTACTGAAAATGCTGCACTATTTTTATAAGGGGGAAAAATGCACACAAGTAACCTTTGCTGCTGGAATCTGGCACTTTCACATCCAATTCAAACCAGAACCAGAAAGTGCTGTAGTACCCAAAAAAATGAAAAGATTTTTTTCTTTTTAAAAAGTTAGCCAAACTTTTTTAAGCCTTAAAAAAATATCTGGTTCAGTTTGAATTTTTGGTGAAAAACTGGACTGGTTATCAATCCAAACTAGCTCACCTATACAAAGGACATCAATCACAAAACTTAGAGTACTGTATTTTTAATGGCTATAGTATAGTAATGCCCCAGACATGTGCACAATAATAGGGATTCAGATTTGAACATTTTAGTTACGAATTCAAAAAAGTTCAGGCAGACTAGCTAAGGGTAGAGTGACCAGATAGCAAGTGTGAAAATAGGGACTGGGGTGGGGGGGTAATAGGTGCCTGTATAAGAGAAAGCCCCAAATATTGGGACTGTCCCTATAAAATTGGGACATCTGGTCACCCTAGCTAAGTGTTACAATGAGCATACATAATTCTAAACCATTAGACTTCAGAATTCAGGTGTAATCCAAAAATATGAAATTTAATAGACAGGAAAAGCTTTCAAGTGTATTTACCATGTAAATCCTGATATAGAAGATCCATAAATAGTAAAAAGATCTTGATTACCACAGACTGAATGGGAAGCAAAATTCTGCTCTAATACACTGATCATATTAGCTAATCATAACTTGTTTGTATTTAACATGCAGCCAATCATTTTTAGGTGGTTTACAACGTGTATACTGTAAGATACACGATATAGGTAAAAAATAGGACATCTCCAAAGAGAATTACATTCTATTTTCTTTTTTGTTACTTTTTCCTCATCACTTTAGATTTCTTTGTACATAACTTATAAAGGGATTCATCTTCCTGCAATGTGGCTGTACTCTACATACTTACCCTTTTGCTCATGTGTAATGGTTTAAGATTCATTTTGTTCTCTGGGTTACATACATTTTAAAAACCATATTATTCATAAGAGGAATTCAGATTTGACTACTGTGATCCATTTCAAATACCAAAAAAAAAAAAAAGAATCAGAAATCATGAGGAGATAAGTGTGAAGTATAAAGAAAAGGATCTATAAAGCCGTCACTAGGTGGGTCCATAACAATGAATTAGGCATAGAGAGATGTTACGTACAAAATACTGGTGATTAAACAGATGCAATGAAAGTGAAATCACACAAGTTGGACCCAGGTTACTGGAAAAATATCAGTATAGAGAACAGAAGCAATATGCAAAGTGGGAGAGATCCACATGGCTCATGAGGCTGCAGAACTAAACTCTGCACTGGCTAATCAATCTGATCAGACCAGGGAGCTTGCAACGGAAATCAGGGGGAGTTACTTGCGTCCTGTGGCAGGAAAATCAGGACCTTGGTGTGCAAGTGGGAGAAGCTGGGAGCAGAATAAAAGAGCTATTGTTCCTGCTCCAGAAACTAGCCTTGAGGATGGGAGAAGGGACCTCTACAGACCCCAGTCCCCTCTCCCTCCATACATTTCATCTGCACGAGGAAAGGAGGTATGTAGTGTAGTTGTAGCAATGTCAGTCCCAGGATACTGGAGAGCAAGGTGGGTGAGGCAATATATTTTATTGGACCAACTTCTGTTTGTGAGAGAGAGAAACTTTTGAGCCACAGAGAGTTGAAGAAGAGCTCTCTGTGGCTCGAAAATTTGCCTCTCTCACCAACAAAAGTTGGTCCAAAAAAAGATATTTCCTTACCCACCTTGTCTGTCTGAGGCAAGGAGGGTCATTCCAAGATCCTTAGCATGTTTTTTTTATTTTTTTTTCTGGTTATTTTTAAAGGGATATAACTTGTTTGGCTGCCCCTCTCCTTAACTGCCATGAGGGCAGGGCTGGGTAAAATCTTTGCCCCAATGAACTTATCTTGGCTTCCTTGTTTTGGGCAGCACATTCATCTCTCTGTGGCTGTCACTTAGCTGAAAAGGAATTTGCCCCAGTCTTCCAACTACACTGCCATGTGAGGAACAACAAAACGAGCTACCACTCCCAAGCAGGAGTTCCCATTCAGAATACAAAACTGACTGGGGAGCACGGTTGGACTGTGAAGCTCCAGTTGGCTTTACACCACAGAGCAAAAGCAGTGCCAGGATCTCACCCATTTTTATACTAGCAAAAATCAACTGAAAGGCTAGAGCAAAACTTCCACTTTGCACCAACAGTACGTATTTGGGTGCAAATACTAATTGTTTTTATTATTATGCTCTTCAGGGCGAGGATTATCTATGTTTGTGGATCCTACAGTGCCGAGCCCATTGTTTGCAATAACCAAAGTAAATAAAGATAATTAATCATAATAATGGTGCAAAAACTATTTTTTTGACCATTCAGAAAATGTAATGCAGGAAGATATTCACTGTTTTTGTATGGATGGAGCAGTTCTAAATTACATCACTGGCATGAGGCACTTCAGTGACCTTATACCATTGGAGGATTGGGCACAGTGGAACTCAACTCTGACATGTCCCTCCTTGCCCCATCCCACTTCCCAAACATGCTACTTTATGCTGGTAGTGGGGGAAGGTGGCTAATGCAGGAGACACCTCTGCCAGCTATCTGCCTAAGCTTCCCTACATGCAGGAAATTTTACATTGGCCATTTCTGGATAGTTTTAGTCCACCTTGTGCCACTCAAGAGAATCCAACTCTAGTAAACTAGGAGCCTATTGATTAGCTTTACAGAAATAAGAGCAGATTGATAACAGAAAACTATATATTACTATAGCAAAATCTAATTGTGGGCCTGATCCTGTTATAACTTAATATCAGATGTAATGCTTATAACCAGGCATATGCAACTGTTTTCAATGGGACAACAGTAGATTACCATTTACATAGGTGACACTGTCCTCAGTAAGAGAATGCATGGCAAGCATGACACCCAGCAGTAAGAATCGGTTGGAGTGCACCCTGCTTGAGGTAGTCTCTTTTTTAAAAACCATATGTCTTAAGCATTAAAAATTATAGTTAATTTTCATTCACTACTCTGTCTTCCAACACTGAAGGATAAGAATACAGTTTATAGAACTTGAGTGAATACGTCTCATGTATAAATAGCCAAATTTTATCACAGTCTTACAAAATTAAATAAATAAATTGCAGCTACATTAAATAACGCCCAGCATATGGACTTTTGTGCTGTGTGTTTTGAAAATTCTTCAGATGACAATAATGACCCAATTACTGTTCTGATTAAAGAAAATGAGATATTCCTACTAAATCGAAAATTTTGCAGTTGGGAGTAAAAATATTCACGAGGCTGAAGATTAATGAGAAATACAGGTAAACTCAATTATCTAAACCCTGATTATCTGACATCCAGGTTACCTGATATTTAGAAACGTCCCTTGAAATTGGACTTTTGCTTTTTTAAAAATTCCAGTTTTCAAAAATGTGGATATCTCCTCCAAGCCAGTCAGATGGTGCTTAACAAAATTAACCCTTAAACCAGGACTAAGTCA
The DNA here is from genome assembly GCF_020497125.1 of Mauremys mutica. Classification (NCBI taxonomy): domain Eukaryota; kingdom Metazoa; phylum Chordata; order Testudines; family Geoemydidae; genus Mauremys; species Mauremys mutica. Next base: position 120,358,288 of record NC_059072.1, on the reverse strand, counting down.
AGCAATATGAGATAGATGGAGAAGAATATCTCTGGGTTATTCAAAGCTCTCCTCACAGCAATCTCTCTAGAATAAAACAGCACATCCAATCAGTGAAACACAAGACAGAAGCACTGAATAAGAGCTAAATGTTATTACATCATAACACGCTCATTGGCTGAACATACTCTTAAAGCACAACATTTACCTAACAATTTCTGAGAGAGGTTGGCTATAACTTTAACCCTTTCATGGTTTCACACCCAGCATGGAAAAAAACATTAAGACTGGAATTAGAGATTCTCATTTAGGAAAGGAAGTATGGTCTAGTGGTTTGGGCTTTGAACCCCTGACTTCTAATTCCAGCTCTGGTCTAGCTGCCATAAGGCCTGTAGGCAAGGTATTTAACATTCCTATGCCTCAGTTTCCCCAATTACTAAACAAGGATACCACCTACCTTGTAAGATAGCTGAGAGAATTAGTTGGTTAGAGTTACTGAGAAAGGTGACTCAAAGGCTGTGGAATCTTCCTTGGTGAAATGGTGGTCTGGACTTCCAAGCTTTTTCTAATGTAAAAGCATTATTTTCTTTTAAATCACTGCTAATACATTATTAACATCATCAAAAAGATGGCAAAGATTTGTGGAAACCAAGAGACATCTTCAGGAGATGGGGTGGATCTCACTGGGGCTATATTCTGTGACTTTCCCTGGAGTCCTCTCATAAATCTGTTGCTACTAGGAAGGTTGAGATGGTGGAAGGCATGGAATAGTACTTACTGGATGACCTGAAATTGCAGTGAACTTTCACTTGAGGAAAATTCAGTGTTTTCTCAAACTTTCTTTCTGTTCCTTTGGATTTATGACTGACCTAAAGAGATAAGGCTAACACTATGGGCCATTGTATCTGATATACTGGTTGGTGTGGTATTTGGATTTAGGTCAATTAGAGATTATATTTTATGTGAATGTGAAATATCCAATATTGTGACTTATAGGAACAAACTAGAAAAGGTTCATGTTGGATGCACATCCTGACATTTGAGTGTTTATCTGAACCTTTTCTGAAAGGATCTACAAAGTAGGCTGAAAATATTAAAAAACCTGGCTTTTACAAACTAGAGCAGAAATATCACAAGAGAGGCTGTTTTTAAAGTATCTTGTGTCTTCTATTTGCAGTTGTAACTGGAATCAGAAAAAGCAGAGGCACAATGAAAAAGCCAAACAAAAACAACAGATGGAACATTTTTTCAATTCTAAGAAAAGTTTCTGTTCAAAGCGTGGTTATTATTATTATTAATTTATTATTTGTATTACCAGAGTGCCTAGTCAGGGACCACGACCACATTGTGCTAGGTGCTGCACAAATGCAAAACAAAAATGGCAGTCCTGCCCAGTGGTGCTGGAACAACTTTTATAGTGGGAATGCTAAAGGAGGAAACTATGTATTTGGGTTGTTATTACTACTTCAAGCCAGGGGGTGCAGCAGTATCCCCAGCACACTTAGTTGCAGCACCTATGGTCCTGCCCCAAACAGCTTACAAATTAAGTATAAAACAAGAAACAAGAGATGGATTTAGACAGGCCTATGAAGGAGCACAAGGAACCAATGAGGCAACACTGGTCAGCACAATAGGCTGTGGTCTCAGTACACCAGCAGCCTGAGTGTTGTCTGCAAAACACTTGACATCATGGCAAAACAGAGTTTTAAGGAAGGATTTGAAGGCGCATAATGAGGTAGCTTTGTAGATATTTATGGGAGCTCCTCCCACGCATGAGGGAAAGCACAAAGTTGCTTAGCTGAAAATGTAATAAGTGGGCAATGGAGGCTGACATCACGGTCTGATTGGAGGCATAAACTCATATTTTGATAGTGAATAGATGATAGATAGGGTGGGGATAAGGGCCTTGAGAATGACGATAAGAGCTTTATGTTTGATGGGATAGAGAAGAGGGAGCCAATGGAGGGATTCAAAAAGAGGGGTGACATGGTCAAAGTGATTAGCTATGAATATGAACTTGCAGCACCATTCTGAATGGATATGATTGGGGCACGATTGCAGACATCACAGTGAAGAACATTGCAGTAATCGAGACGTGATACGTTGAGAGTCTGGACAAGTCTTAGCTGTGTGGATTCGGAAAAAGAAAGGCAGTATCTTAGAAATGTTATATAGAAAGAATCGGGAGGATTTAGACTTAACCTGGATGTGAGGACCTAGAGAGCAATCTGATTCAAACACTAGGTTATAGGTTGGAGTGACAGGCAGAATGGTGGTGCTGTCTACAGTGATTAAGAAAGAAGGTGGGGGGAAAGGTGAAGGGCTCTGTTTTAGGTTGAAAGTTTGGACTGATTCTTATTTAATCTGAATTGATTACTCAACCCTAGTAAAGGCTGGAATTCATTTTACATGCAAACAATTCTGTGTTAAAGGTAGTTTCAATTCTAAAAAGTGGCTCCATAAAAATGGCATTGTGAGATTTCGGGTACGTTGAGTTTCAGTGACTTGGTTGACAGACAAAAGATATCTTTTCAAATGACCAGTCCTGCATGGGTACTTTGGGGCTCATGCATTAATGCTAGGAATAAACATTTTTCCGTTACATCTGTGTAACTCCTTTGTGTTCAGTGGGATTGGATAGGTAAAGGGCAGAATATGGGGTTGGAGGGCAGAATATGGTCCTGCGAATGGAACTACATTAACAAGTCTGTTCATGATGCAGAAAGCAAAAATAGCCTCATACTGTGCCCTGAAGTTGGTGATCTCTATCCCGTTTATCATGAATGCAATTGCATGCTATAAAACTACACCACCCAAAGGGCACCAATTCTGGCAGTCTCAACAGCAAGGCCAAGGGACAAATGGGAATGGAAAATGAGCTATCCTCTCCCCCCTAGAAGTGAAGTCTAGAAATGTATCTCCCCAAGGTAATGGGGAGGTACATTTGCAGAGAGATGTGGAAAAGCATGCACTACTAATAACTGTTCAAGTATCTATTCTATGGGCAAATAGGAAGGTTACAAACTCCAATCTAGCACCTTTGACTAATTTAACTAAACTAAAAAAATTTACTAAACTAAAATACTAAAATCATCTGTCACATTTCATGTTCAAGAACCCCCAAACACTTTACAACACACACAAATGAAGTTACCTCTGGTGTGGAATGGAATAGACATCATCTGCTACAGGTTGAACCTCTCTAGTCCAGCACCCTTGGGACCTGCCTGGTGCCGAATCAGAGAATTTGCCGAACCATGGGAGGTCAGTATTCTAGAGAGCAGGTCTCTCTTTATTTTTATCTTGCTGAGGCGAATAAATGGAACAATGCTTGCAATGCCACCTAGCCAAGTCTATTGGCTCTCTTCATAACAAAGTGTTAGTGTTGTTACACAATTGTACTGTATTGGCACAAGGAAATAAGTACACCTCTACCCCGATATAACGCTGGCCTCGGGAGCCAAAAAATCTTACTGCGTTATAGGTGAAGCCTATAACGTTATATCGAACGTGCTTTGATCTGCCGGAGCGCGCAGCCCCGCCCACCCGGAGCGCTGCTTTACCACGTTATATCCAAATTCGTATTATATCGGGTCGCATTATATTGGAGTAGAGGTGTATAAAAAACCATAAAATAAAATCATGCTGGACCACGGATGTTGCTGGGCCAGAGAGTGCCGGACTCGAGAGGTTCAACATGTAGTAGTGCTACATAGCAATTTTTAGGAGAGTAAGTGAGAAAAATAAATTGCAGAGATGTTTTTGTAAGGCAGAAGGAATTATTTGTGTTGGAATTTAACTAAGACACCAGGGGTAACATCTCTATTTTTGCAAAAAGTGCCTTAGGATCTTTAATTCCTGTAGGTCTGACTGTTCCACAAAGGGAAGGAGAGGGGACAACAAGCCTACCCTCCCACGTGAAGGGTAGCCATCATGTGGCTAGGGAACACAGTGTTTGTGCATGGCAAGTGGCACTGCCACTAGCCACCATAAAAGGGGCAGAAAGCAGTGGGGTCATCCCCCCCAGCTTCTGCACTTACCAACCAAGTTGGATGGGGGCAGCATGGAGGATATTGAAGCTGGATGGGTACAGCTCCCCGGATGTTGGAGCTGCTACTGCAGCATGTTCATTTGGGGAGTCCTCGCTAGATCACACAGAATCCCTTATGGAAGCTCTGGCTGTAATGCAGCTTCTCAGTGCCCCACTTCTTGCCTGGGGTGCAGTGTAAGCCACAGGCTTGCTCTAAGAACAGTAGTGGTCTAGTTACTGTGCCATTGGCAGCACCTCACTGGGTTTTGTTCAATAAACAGTCTAATTTTGTTGAGCTGGTAGCAGCTGAGGTTGTTGGTGATATATTGTCTCAGTATTAACCATACAGTAGCCTGGCAGTATGATTGACTATGATCTGAATCTTGATAGAATACTGTTTGCAGTTAGTTTAGGCTTTCTTCATTAAGTTCAGGTTAGGTTCACTTAAGGAATGTGCTTGCCAAGCATGCCGTGCTTTAACCTTTATATCCTTCATGTTGATTAATAACCTATTTACAAAGATATTCATAATGAATTTTTTACCTTCCTTTCCTACCCCACCACAGCACACACCTATCATTGTATTCTCTTGAAATCACATACCATTAAAAACAGTTGCAGAGGTCAACATAAAGTATTTTCATGCTTTACACAAGCCCATACACCTTGTAAAAGGGGTATCTGACTCTACGAGATAGCTGTTGTTGAAAAACAAGGCACATTGCATAAGAACACCAGCTTTTTCCTTCCCAATTTGCCTATTTGGCTCCAATTCAGCAAAGCATTTACGCATGTGCTTACCTTTAAGGATGGACTGAAGTCCCACTGTGCTGTATCACTGCCTATATGTTTTTACTCTGACATTGCCAACTATTTGTCATAACTATTTTTCATTCGGTTTATTTTTGGAAATTAGAGATGGAAGAGAGGATTAAGTAATTCAGTCTATCATGCTGTCAGTGAAGGACTGTTGCTCAGAATGATCTCCTAGTGCTTTATCCACTTTTCAATTACCCATATGAGAGGGTTTCTACCATTTTCTCTGGGAACCTATTCTATAAATATGTGCTTCTGGATATTTTACTCATAAACTAAATGATTTAGGAGCCTAACTCTCATTTTCAACAGCAGCTTGGGGGGCCCCTAAATGTGTAAATCCTTTTGAAAACGAGACAGACTCCCAAGATACTTAGGTGCTTTTGAAATTTGTATCCCTTATCATTAGAAACTTTGCCTGATAATCAACCTACATTTCTCCTACACTTAACCCCATTCCCTTATTCTCAGGTATAACCATTCGTGCCATCTTATATATAGTACTTTGTCAGAAGGTTGTATCTATTCCAACAGCCTGGTAAATGTGATATTCTGAGTGCTAAATTACATGTTAAAAGGACTTTCCCTCTCACAATTAAAAACAAATAAACAAAAAAAATACTAGGACTGGGACAAAACTTGTCCTAGTAAAGCCAAGAAATCACAAATATTATCCTAAGAGGAGGCTATTTGAAGGCACTATACCATTTTGCTTTCTATAACATAGACAACATTAATGTATTTTTATCCATAGTGGCTATATTACTTTACGAGTTCAGATTATAGAATGAAAGATGCTGATCTCCTATTTGAAGCAATTGTGAGGTAAAGAAGCTTTTAATTCCCTGAAAGCAGACAAACTATATTTGGCCACTCCACCACTGCAGTTCAATTTCTTTACTACATTTCACTTCCACTCTGCAATGCAGATTTGACCATTCAACCTCTCACATGAGGTCATTAGTCATTTTTGAAAGCATATTGAATCAGATTTTTTAAAACTTATTTAGGCACCTAAAGATGCACATATGCACCTAGTGAAAGTTTCAAAATTGCCTAAACAGGGTAGGTGCCTAAATCTAGCCACAAGCACCTAAGCTGCTTAGGCCTTTTTGGAAATCCCCCCGGGCTCCTAGCTGCATTTTTAGGCACCTAAAAACCTTTGAAAATCTGGCACATTATTCTAAGCAGACGATACTCATATAAAAATTCTCCCTCATCCTTTAGAAAGTACAGCACATTCCTACAAAATAGTCTCATTTTTTACTCCTTGCTTGCCAAGTTAAATCAGGCAGCAGCAAACTTCTTCAGTTAAGTATTTAATTAACCTCAGTGTCAAATTACACTTTTTGAAACCTTGATAGAGAGCCCCTCAGCATTAAAAATTAAAACTTGTGGAAAGGAGACAGAACATCTAGAGGTTAGAGCAGGGGGTTGATAGTCCAGATTCGTGAATTCTTTTCCTGATCTGTATTATTGATCCTACATGTAACCACCAGCAAGTCACTTAACTTCTCAGGGGCGCTCTGCCAGTTGCCGGTCCCGCGGCTCCGGTGGACCTCCTGCAGGCACGCCTGCGGATGCTCCACCGAAGCCACGCGGGACCAGCGGACCCTCCGCAGGCACACCTGCGGGATGTCCACCAAAGCCACCTGCCGCCCTCCCGGCGACCGGCAGAGCGCCCCCCGCGGCATGCCGCCCCAAGCACGCGCTTGGCGTGCTGGGGTCTGGAGCTGCCCCTGTAACTTTTCCATACCTCAGTTCACCCATCTCAAAAATGAGTATGAAAGTATGTAATATCACTAAATATAAGATACATTGCAGGGCTGTAGGAAGGCTAAAATAATGCTTGAAAGTGCTTTGAGATCCTCAGCTGGAAGGAGCTATATATGTGCAAAGCATTTTAAAGAGACTACCGAAGAATAGGGATAGAAACTGACAAGACTCAGAGCGGGGAATAAAAGGGATTAAATTCCACTCACTGCACATAAACATTGTGAACAGTCTACCCCACAAACGTTTAGCGTGTTGCACATACTCAAGAGATCTAATATTTCAAGGTGGATTTTCTTCACACCACTAAGAGTAGCAAGGAACTTAGTTAAATTGTCATCTAGAGTTACGGAGCATATGCAGGCTAGGAGAGTTTATTGTGAGGCTAAGCCTTGCAACAGTGTAAATGAAGCTCTTGTTGCAGGGTGCTAATCTTCTTAGAATTCTTATTAAAAATGGATGATTACATGTGCTTGCAAACAGCCAAGGCATCACTTATTGATTTACTCAGCATACAAGTGCGGCTCCCAATGCATTTTTGCAAGCTTTTTATAAAAAGGAAAGGAAAAAAATGAGGGTAAAGATGTCAGTTGAATGGCTTTTCCCCCCTTCCCTCTATCCTACAAAAAAAAACTTAAGCAAACACACATTGAACTTTCCAGCCAGAGAGATACAGGAAATTATATTTCTTGACTTTCTGCTTTCTCTTTCTGACAGCAAATGGTTAAGGCTCTGCATATTGCTAGAAGTGCAGTAAAGGAGGGATGAATACAACACCCTAGGTGATTATAGCTGAAAACATGACTCTAATGTAGGGAAATAATTCATATTTAAATAATTGATTATCTAAAATTTATCATTATTATCATGTTTATAATGAATGCATGTTTTACCAATTTGCAGTAACTAAATTTTCTAATCTTAGCAAGCTTGAAGAAAGTCTGTTAATTAGATAAGAATATTTTCCTTTCTGCATCTATATTAACTTCTCATTCTTTTACAGTTCAAGAAAGATGCTTGCTGCTGTATTCTTTTGGGATGGGTCCTTGCCAAATCTCAAGAGCAAAACAAAGGTGGGACTAGATGGTACGAGGATAGGAGACCGCGAAAGAAAATCCAGGTTGGGTGAAGTTTTTTAATTGCCCCTGCACCTTGATATAGTATTTCCCTTCAGTTCCCTAGGTTTTGCAGTGATATCTTCACTGCTGTATTTCATTAGTGGGTAAATGAATTCCTGTTTCTGGAATATTTGTAAAGGACTTTAGGCCTGATCCTGTGAGATGCTGGGCTTCCTTATTGCAATGGGAGTTGAGGATGCTCAGTACCTGACGCATTCAAGACCTCTGGGATCTCCCAAGATGAAAAGCGATATCTTATTTTCCATTTTTTCCTGGTCAGAGAAAAGAGAGACCTTTTCTTTCATATGAGAGCTATGCTACAATTATCCAGGCCTTTTTCACCTTGAGACTTAATCTGATATAATGAACTCTAAATGGGGTTACACCTTGGAACCATTGGCCAGCTAAAGTTACCACAAAATATGACTGCACATTATACAGTGTTTCGTGCAAAGAACACATTATGTTAGTGACCTATTGTCTGGATGGTGACTACTAATTTCCAGGGGGAGTCTAAAGCTTCAGTTTATGATCCAGAGAGTCTACACTAGAAAGTCTATGTTGGCATAACTTATGTCGCTCAGGGGCATGAATAAACTACCCCCCTGAGCGACACAAATTACACTGATGTAAGTGCTTGGGTGCATAGTGCTATGTCGGCAGAAGAGCTTCTCCCACCGACATCGTTTCTGCCATTCACAAAGGTGGTTTTATTGTGCTGATAGGAGAGCTCTCTCCTGTCTGCATAGAGCGTCTTCACCAGACACACTGCAGCGCTGTACGTGTAGACATGCCCTGAGATGACTGAACTTCAGAGTGTCTTGGTTTAAAGAGTGTGGGGATCCAGTGGCAGTGCATTTTCCATGAGGGGTCTTCCGTCCTGGAACACCTCATCTGATTCCTTGATTGGTTTGCTGAGAGTCCAGATCTGTTACCCTTAATGCAAAGCTCACCTCTTCTTCCTCAGGCTCTTTTGGATAAGGGGTTGCTTAAGGGACAGTGGTGCTGGAACAATTTGTACAGTGGGTATGCTAAGAGCCATTGAACCAAACTGTAAACCTTGCATATGATGGACACCACTTCAGCACCCCCACCACCCCTAGTTCCAACACCTATGTTAAGGGCATTATTATTTTGGATGACTATTAATCCAGCTAAATTGCTTTTGAGGACCTGTTGTGTAATTTGATGGAGTTTTTTAAATTATATTGTAAGTGCAGCAAAACTTGCTTTCAAGAAATCTAAACAATAGAATAAAAACAGAATTTTGAAGCACTTCTTCTGATGTCCTTTCCCCCGCATCATTTCTAAGATATGCATAAGTTAAAATAATTCAAGCTTTAGAAACAGAGCAAGACATTGATCATCAAAAATAAATTGGTCCTTCAGGAAAAAAAAGAAAGCCTTTTTCTCACAAAACTGCCATTGTTGACAGACAAGGACTCTTGATAATTGTAATCAGCACTTGATGCTGCAATTAACATTGTTGATCATCTCTTCTTCATGAGTATGTAAACTGAGACAAAGTACTTACGTTTTTTACACTATGTTTTTACTCATTTTGTGTGTTTTAACACACAGATCGGGGCCAGAGCGATCCGTCCTTTCCAGAAGTAGCAGGAGCTCAGGTCTGGTTGGGGATCACAGAAGACATGTTTTTATATATATATATATGTTTAGAGCTCGGGGAGGAAGGAAGCAGCAGGGTCAGATCTGGAATCATCATGGCCCTGTTCTGCCAGCCTCAAAGAAACCCCTGAGGGGAGTGTATGGCAGTAATCATGCTGTACAAGTCAGGGGTGGAAGGATTATGAATACCCTCTCAGCAGTTTCTTGGGGCTCCCTCAGTTGAATGAAAACTTTCTGTGTAGCAGAGGAGCTTTGAGGATATTTACAGGCCAGGAAAGTAGAGGAGCAGGGTTCTTGAAGAAACTGGTACTACGGGACCTAAGAGTTCCAGGAAACAAAGTTGAAGTACTAGGATCCATACAGACAACTCTCAACTGTGGATTTTTCGTTTTTGGAATTATTCTTTCAACAGTATTCAGAAGACTAGGGCATATATTGATATGGGTCATGTGAGCAGAGATTATGCCAGAGACTCCTCAGTGAGGGGTGTGGCGCAGTAGTGGCCATCATTAGGGTCTATGGAAATGAAGAAGAGAGACAAATGGGCCACGTTTCAGGCCCACAGCCAAATCCTAGGTTGGACAGTTCCATACCCTCTCCCAACCCAACAGACATCCCAGCTAACTCAAACTTTCTGTGTGGATGGGGTAGTGAAGTTCACTTCCTCTGTCAGATAAAAGTTAAAATAGTAGAGTGCAAATAGCCACTTGAGTGAAAAGCGTTGTTATATCAGTGCCCTTGTATTCGCAATCCAAAAACTATTTCTCAGCTGCTGTTAATGGGTAGCTTGTCCCACTAGCCTTTTCCCTACACTGTGAATGCCCACAGTCAAATAGCCTTAAAATCATCTTTGAAAAACAGTTCACATTGCTGCTATTGTTAGTTCAGAAGATCGACTGCCCAAATTCAGACTTTCCATGTTTATTAATTAAAAGGAGACTAAAAATGACATTATCAAAGGCGGCATTAAATTGCTCTCTTTGTTTTATGATGGTTACAAGTCCCAAAATGGAAGTGAAAAGGCCATACTTATTACAATTTTTTTAAAGCAGATACCACTTTTGTCATCATACACTAGATGCAAAACTAGAGGTCACAGATGAACACACACAAAAAAGAATAGCTGGCTTTTTCCTCTTTCAAATTATTGGTATGTAAGAGAAGGGACAGACTAATTGTTTAATCACTGGCACATTGCTTTAAATCCAATTCTCAGCACACAGAGAGAAAACACAAATGGATGGAAAGGGCACTGAGGCATTTGAGTTGATTGATGGTGGGTCAGTGGCTGATGCACGATAGTTTAGATATCAAACCCAATAAATTAAAAGCATCACATTCTGAAGACATTATGTGACACAGACCCTAACCAGAGAGACTAGAACTGCTCAGAAGTGGGAATACCTTCTTAGCCCGGTAGGAGTGCTTTGCCAGGTCAAAGCTTAGCACACAATATTTATTTAGTAGATCGGCATGGGGAGAGAAGGAATGGGAAAGCAGGAATGATATGCTGTACTACACTGTAGAAAATGCATATTGAGATGATTCTAGTATCAGGGTAGAACTGTCATGGCACAAAAGGTGCATTACTCACTGCCAGATTCATATACCCTTTCTCATCCTGAATAGTACCTTACACCACAAGTGATCCCATTGACTTATCTCCCCATGCTGATCTACTAACTAATACTGTGTGCTAAGCTTTGACCTGGCAGCAAAAGGGTATCAGAATCTGGCCTTTGATTTCCAAACAAAGGAGTTGTCAGATCACTCTAATCTATGATTTGCCAATGAGAAATTTACAGCAATAGCACAAGAGAAACAACATAATGTCTATCGCTAATGACCTAATTCCATCCTTAGATGTATATACATAACTCAATAGTCTTCAGTGGAAATTGCATGCATGTATCTGAGGGCAGAATTTGGCTCTTATTTTTCCCCCCACTTAGATTAATGCATCAAAATACGTTATTTGCAGCTCACATCTTTTAAGGCCTCAAGCAAGTGGCTTCACAGACTATACCATATATTAAAATTTTAAACCCATATTGGCATTGTCAGTTGACAGATGCTCTTGGAAAGGAATTGCTCCAATCAAATTATTCTAATTAGTTTTATTTGGTTTGTTTTTAAAAAAGAGAGGAAAACCATTGGATTTTCAGTACAAAATCAAAAATGAATACACCTTCAGTTGCATGTAATTTGCTCTACTTATGTCACCAGCTTCTACAGATGGGGAGTCAAAATCAACCAGCAACATTCACAGACCAGAGAACTGCATAGCTCAAGGGATCAGATCTCTTTCAGGTTGATAAGTTTTGATTATTGTTTCGTAGACAGATGTCCACAAGGCAAAACTACAGTCAGAACTGGGACTGACTGGGACCTTTGCTTCAGGTCAAGGCTCGAATGGACTTGAAGACTACCCACTTGCTCCTAGAGCTAGCACCTCCCTCATACACTTGGGGCTCATTGGTGTGACAATGTGGCAAAGCATGGTGCAGAAGTTCTGTGAATAAACAGAGAATTTCAGTCCCTGGGGCTATCCATTCATCACCTTGCACAACCACTAAAATAAATTTATTTTAAACAAAACAAAAAAAATCTAGTAGATTTCACAAGTATTACTAACTTTAGATAGAATAGACTATATAGACATAGATATTTCAACTGTAGAATCAGTCTATCAACAAAGAAAAATCTAGGATTAAAAATTACACCTCTTCCAACAGTTTTCAGGCTTAGCAAGTGCACATTATCTACACACTGTCCAGAGATGCAAAACCCCAGGGAAATGAGCTCAGCTCAATTACATGATTTCTTTTATGATCGGCAGTAACTATTTCAATATTCATTTTTAAAATAATGCATTTGTTAAGTGCACCAGGCTACAAGCTACAAGCAATGGATTTACTCCCTAGATGCAGTGTTTTTCTTTTCAATCGAAACTGCAAGGAAAGTAAATACTGTCAAATCAGACAGGGCTCCAAATTGCCATCATGACAACTTCATCTTCGTATGTCAACATACCAAGTGTTTCTCCTAGATACCTCTCAGGGCCAGATTCAGTGACCCCCAGAGCCAGGGTAGGTTTCATCACAAGAAGCAGCTCTTTCTGCTAGCTAGATAACAAAAAGTTGTTCCTCTGAGAAAAGAAGGAAGATGAAAAGAAATGAGGAAAGAGAAAGACAGTAAGAAGGGGTGGCCAGAGAAGGATGCAGGAAGAATGAGATTAAAAAGAAAGGTAGACAGAAAGAAACAGAAAAGGGAAAAACACAGAGTGTGGTCGTAGGGTAGAAGTGGAAGAGAAGTTTAGGTTTGAACGATTGTATTTATATACAAAATTTTAGGAGATTTCATGGATCATATTCTGCAAATTCTTTATTGTAGGTTATATTTATTGATATATACATACAAACATACATGCACACATACTGTCACTCAATTGTCTGATATGATTGAGACTCCCCTTGTGGATCCTCTGCAAAAAGTCTAGAATGTCTGAGGCCACACATGATCATAATTTGCTACAGGGCCTCCTCCTTCCAAGCAGCTCTGCTTTAAACCGTGCCTCTCAGGGTTTGTCCTTTTGTCAAATCTTTAGGTTCCCGCAGCAATTTGTTATTAACTCACCAACCGCTGCAGGCCTGTGCACGGGAGGGAAGGGCGCACCTTTAAAAAGGCTCTTATCCTCATTTCCAGCCAAGAACACCCAATAAAAGCTAAAGCACAAATTTCCAGAAGTATTATGGATATGGAAAAGACTGAATGATCACAAAGCATTTTGGTTTGTTTGTTTGATCCAAGGAGACAAGCTGTTATTTTATTGCTCTGTACAGATGCTCCTAGTTTGATGGACAAAATGTCTAGAACAACTGGACCACAAAGTGACATAAATCCCAACAGAACAAAAATATATCTATGACCTACGGTATGTCCAGAATCAATCTTCGTGAGGGATGATTATGGTAGTGACCTGAGATCTGTCAGTACATTTTCCACTCTGAGAAGTCAGTAGTGCTTGTAGATACAGCTCCTCGGGGGTGCCGGTGGGTGAAGGTTCATGTGCACCAATGTGAACTGAATAGTAAAATCTAGCCTTATGTGTGTACTTTCTCTTGTCTATGTTATAACAATTAATGTCTATTAAGTTATTAGTTGGATACAGCCAATGGTGGGGAGGGGCATGAGGCAAATGGATATATACAATGCAGAACATCTATAAAGCCCAGTACTTTGCAAAGATACAAACTTTTCAGTCAGTGCTCAGGCAACCATGGACAAACTCTTGGAGTCAAGCTGATATCTGAATAAGTACACTACACTGGATGGTAATTGGTAAGGAAACCAAAAGCTGAAGTGGAAAAAACACTTTTTGCTTAATATAGCTTACAGCTACCAGAAAAAGCCCCTTTTCATAGAGCCTAATGGTCAGTTGCAAGTAATATAGGCAGTCATCTGGTCTTAAGAAGAGAAATGGGTCATTACATCTCATCTCATCAAGTCTGTAGTCCAGCTGAAATTATTGCATATGTTGTGACCACACAGAATACCCTTTGAATAGCACCACACCCAGCCCCAAATAACCCGCCCCAAACACAAAGAATTGATTTATTTACAAAAGCAAGATTCTGACAGAAGGAAGGGAAACCTACAGAAAATTATCCTTGTACTGACAACCTGACATGATGCAGACAGATCACCCCTCCTCCCCCCACTCCACTCAATGAAAGTAAAACCAGGATTTAGCATACCAATGACTAACAGGAGCATAAGTCAGACACACAAAAATTTGGAATGTCTTGTGAAAAATCAGGATGTGTTTGCAGCTCTGTTCATCATGGGCATTTAGTCCCCCTTTATTACATGCAGTGTATGAAATTAAATACCATACCACAAGGCCTCGGTAAGATGTATCATAGGGTATGAAATGTCTCTGTTGATACATTGCTTTTTAAGATGCATGGAACAAGTTGAGCTGATGCTAACCAAACATTACACAACAAAATGTCCACAAATAGGCATGCTGCTCAATGCTTTACAGAATTAAAAATGCAACACTAATTGAAAAAGGCAGTTTAAAGTGAACTACTCTGTTATTAATGTGCACTATTAAAACAAGTGGTATAGCATTTACACTACAGGACAGAGTTTCCTTCCCTTTTTAAAAAAAATCACCTTGGTTTATATCTTTCACACAAGGTTTTAAATGCATATTTGTCATGAAACAAGATAACACTCTCAACAGACAGGCTCAACTGAAGCAGCACCAGGCTTTATTCTGAGAAGACAACACAGCACCTTGCAGGTAAGGAGCCAGGCAGCTGTTGTGTTGAGCAGAAACTGACTGGCATTAGCTGAGTTCTTATATAGCTGGTGTGGGTGGCCTCTGGTGAGCAACAGCCAATAGAAGATAAGCTATACTAATTCGATTACAAGCCCTGCACAGGCTGCAGGAGTTCCTTACAGTTACCCTTCCCTTAAGGACAGCTTCCAGGGGTCTGGGAGTGCAGGCTTTGCATGGTAGGCATGGTGAAATTCCCTAATATTATCAGGTGCGTGGATGAGACTGACAGATTCCCATGACCAATCAGCTGGTCTATAATCCTCCCAGTCCACAATGTACTTCAGTTCACTGTGAACTAGTTTAGAGGCAAGGATCCATTGGGCAAGAATTTTTTCTTGTCCCTGGATAATAACTGTCAAAGACAGATATTTGACTCCTCCAGGAGATGGATTGTCAGTATATAGCTTTAACAATTAAGCGTGGAAGACCAGGTACACTCTAATGGAGCTGGGCAGAAGCGGTTTCACTGGATAATTTTAAATGGACCCAGGTACTGATTAGCTAGTTTACGTGACAGTTGAGTGGACACAAGGTTCCGTGATGATAACCATACCTAGTTGACGATAACAAAATGAGAGATTACCTGATGGTGTCAGTTGGTATAATATATGTGGGCACTTTTGGCTGAGTAGAGACATTTTCTCAGTGCCGCTTAGACATAGTACAAATGCTGGACTAGATTGTGGCTGCAGAACATTAGACACATTCAGTAAGGATGGATGGAATTGCAGATAGAATCCATAGTTGTCATAGCAGAACATTAGACACATTCAGTAAGGATGGATGGAATTGCAGATAGAATCCATAGTTGTCATAGAAGGGGCTTCAGTGAGTTAAGACATAGAGTTGTTGTAGGCAAATTTGGTGAAAGGAAGAAGTGAGACCCAGTTGTCCTGGTGATAACTGATGAAACAATTAAGGTATTGTTAAAAGATCGGTTAACCCATTTGGTCTGCCCGTTGGCCTGAGGATGATTGGCAGAAGAAATATGTAGATTACCGGACAGCAACTTTAAAAGCTCTTGCCACAAATGGGAAATGAATGGTGGACCTTGGTTGGTGATGATCCTAGACAGCAGCCTGTGGAGTTTGAAGACATGAGTAAAAAAGAGCTAGGCTGTCTCCTCAGCAGGGAGGACTATGGGACATGGGAGAAAACAGGACATTTTAGTAAGATGGTTGATTTTGACTAAGATGACTCTATTGCCCTCCAAACTGGGTAGGTCAATGCTGAAGTCCATAGAGATGGATGACCACAGAAATGGGGTTGGTAGAGGCAAGAGGGCACTGAGAGGTTTTGTACAGGAGAATCTTTCTTCCAGAGCAAATATCACAGGGGTTAATATATGCCTTGATGAAGATCTACCTCTTCGGCCACCAAAAATTTCGAGAAACTAGTTCATATGTTTTTTAAAATGGCCAAAGTGGCCTGCCAGAGGAGAATCATGACAAAGCTTAGCTACTTTAAGCCAAATGTGGTGCTGTGGGAATAGATACAGCCCTAAAAATAAATACCATCTTTGATCAGGAAGCCAGGTGAGGAGCTTGGTCATCGGTGGCATTCTGAATCAACACGGCTTCTGCTGTTAGATAATGAGGACTGCATGAGAGGCAGAAAATCCCTGTGTACTAGAGCACTAGGAAAATTACAAGGTTTGAGGATTATGTAAAACATTCTTGATCTCTAGCTCCTTCACCTAGGTATTCCCCCTTAGGGGGCTTCTGGTTGCTCAGAAGGTATGTCAAAACAAAATTTAATCTGGAGAAGAATAAAGACCACTGGATTTGACATTGGTTCAGGGTTTTTGCAGCACACAGATATTCCAAGTTTTTGTCAGCTGTTAATATCTGGACCAGAAATCAGGCACCCATGAGGTGGTGGCACCATTCTTTGAAGGCAGCTCTAATGGTGAGTAGTACTTTATTGCAGATCTCATAAATCTGCTACACATGTGAGAGTTTTTGGGAGTAGACTGCATGTGGATGAAGTAGATTTCAGGGCCCATGTTGATAGTACAGCTCCGATTGCCACATTGGACTCATTTGCCTCAACTATAAAAAGCGTTTTGCCGGATCTGAGTGCACCAGAAAGGTGCTAACATAAATTCCTCCTTTATGTGGTTGAAGACAGACTGAGTTTCCCAAGTCCAGGCAAATTGAGCATTGTCCCAAAGCAGAGCAGTGCAGTCAGAGGGAACTCCAGGCCTGCAAAATCCTTAAAGAAACATCAGTAAATATTTGCAAATCCAAGGAAATGTTGAACTTCATGCACATTTCTTGAGGTTGCCCATTTAATGACTGCAAATATTTTTCTAGGTTCCATACTAATCCCAATGGGGAAGACTACAAAACCTAGACATTCCATGGTGGACTGGACAAATTTGCATTTTTCTAGTTTTGTGTATAACCTATGTTCCCTGAGATATTCCAGCACTAGGCAAATGTGTTGGTCATAGAGGAACTGGTTTTCCAATTAGATAAGAACAACACATAGGTGTAATTTGACTTCTATATTGGGGGGTGGGGCGGGCAGCTCCAGTCAGGCCAATGGGGCCATGCCTGGGGGAGGGGGAATTTAGCACCTGTCCAAGGCTTGCAGTTTGGGGGCGGGGGGGGAGAAACACCACAATCCACCCTTTGCCCCCAAACTACTCCCATGAAATAACGTCCAGGTAGATCACCACAAATTGATCTAAAATGCCCCTAAAAATGTCATTAATAAAATGCTAAAAAGTGGCTGGGTGACCTGAAAGACCAAAAAGCATCACCAGTAGTCAAAATGGCCATAGAAAGTCCAGAACATGATCCTTTATCCATCACCCTCATGAATTATAAGCCCTGTGAAGGTCAGGCTTGGTGAACAACCTCATGGAACACAGTCTGTCAACTTGCTGATCAAGGGTTATCTGTACTTAATGGTGATTCTATTCAAAGCATGATGATTGATGCATAAACATAGTGATCCATCTTTCTTCCTGACAAATAGGATCAGGGCATCGTCTGGATTAATTTTTTTCTGTGATTTTCTTGGAGGTATTCCAAAAGAGGCTTGAGCTCTGGTTACAAGAGAGCATAGATTTATCCAACAGGATCTTGGTTTCTGGTTGGAGATCGATGGGACAATCCTAAAACTGATGAGGGGGTAGTGTCCCCACGTTCCTTTTATTGAGTACACTGGCTAGATCTCAATATTTTGCTGGGAGTACTGGGACTTGGTTGGGATCTTGGCTTAACTATTCCAGAGACATGGTCCAGATAAGTGTTGCCTGGAAGTGTCTTAGTAGTTACTGCAATCATGGACGCTGGAGGTGTATGAAGCACCAGATTCAGTGTTATCTAAGAAATGCTGGGAACTATGCACAATAAACCTATCTGCATTGCCTTCCAGGATTTCGGTACTCAGTCCCATGAGGCATGACTGTCGACAGGAACTTGAACTGAAATGCATCACTTACACCCCCCTCCCCACAAAATGTGTGGCTTATGCAATGTAAGCCAAATAATACCAATGACAATTGGAAATGAGCTGAATTGGAAAATGAGCTGAATTGGAGGATTTCATAGTGATCCAGAAGTGATCCTGACTTCAAGAGGGGCACTAACAGGCACTCACTGAGTTCTTATATAGCCAGCATGGTTGATGCCCACCAGAGGCTACCCAGTAGGAAAGAAGCTATACTATTTTTTTTTTATATAATTGGAGATATACCAATCTCCTAGAACTGGAAGGGACCTTGAAAGGTCATCGAGTTCACTAGCAGGACCATTTTTTTGCCCCAGATCCCTAAGTGGCCTCCTCAAGGATTGAACTCACAACCCTGGGTTTAGCAGGCCAATGCTCAAACCACTGAGCTATCCCTCCTCCCAAATTCAATTAAAAGCCCTGCACAGGCTGCAGGAGTTCCTTAAACATTTGCCCTTAGAGACCAGAACTCCTCCAAGTCAGTATATGTATATATTATTGTTAAAACCCATATTGTTACCTGGAAAGATTTTGTTAGGTATTTTGTAGCCACTGCTGGCTTTAGAATCATAGCAGGGATATGTAGCATAGCTCTGTCACATTAAAATTTTTGATACATTTTAAAAGTTTTTAATAAACTCTGCTGTTTTTCTGCAGTAAACAGTTATCAAATATAGCTTTTTACAGGTAGATCAAATTAGAGATACACATTTTGTGCATGCATGCGCACACACAGTGATGTTTTACACTGAAACGGTGGCTGTCATTTGAAGATCTCAAAGAGCTTTGGAAACATTAATTAATTAGCAAAAGGAAATCCCTGTCAGGTACAGAGGTATTTGCATAACTATTTTACTATTGAGTAAACTGAGGTACACCAACAGAATGAGTGACTTGTCCTAGTCACTCAGCGCACTGGTACTATTACTAGGAATAGTGACGGCAACCCCCTTGCTCTAACCACAAGACCACACACCATCTTTGCATCTTTTTGTTTCTGCAAAGTGCTGAGCACTCTGACCCCTGATCCAACAAAGCACTTAAGCATATGCTTAGCTTTAAGCATGTGAGTGCTCAGCACTTTGCAAGATTGACCTCCTATTGCATATATCTATTGGACACACATGCATAAACAAAAGGTGACTGAAATGTAGATTGGCCAAAGAGCCTAAGGAATTTCTCTAAAAGCAAAACATTTTTAAATGATAAAAAAGAGAAGAGAACCTTCCGAGTACGAAGGAAAAAAACAACAAAATTGATTTTTTCTTTTTTAAATCTGTGAAAGAAAATGCATGCTCACAGGCTGGAAGTTTGTATGGTAAGTGTCATCTCAGAGGAAGTGTTTACAGTCAAGACAACCCCGTGAAAATAGGGTTTATAATGGGAAGCGTTAACACAGCCTCAGCCATGGTGGTGTTGCCATTATTTCCAGAGTCCCATATGACTCTCATCAAGCCACTGTTAGCATCAAGGGTATTCTGTCATAGCTGGGAAGAATTCTTACCCTAGAAACCTTGGCTTTACAAAAACAATGTATTTCAAAGTATGATAATTCTTTTGTAGCTGTACAATGGCTGACAATACTTCAAAGGTAAACAGAGACAAGAGTGGATTGAGGCTATAGCTTAGAAGAGAGGTGGGAGACATTTCTGTGGAAGCACACAAACCTTTCTGACATTGCTTTTTATGCACAGTACATTATGTTTCCTTTTCTTTTCTCCTATAGAGTTACAACAAAAATTAATGAGCAAAAAAACTTAAAGGAAAAGCCGTAAAACTATTTGGATAATAGCGATCAACTTTTCTGAATTCAATGTCATGATTACATTATTATTATTTGTGTTATGGTAGTGCTCAATAGATGCTACAGTTTCCAAAAACAGAGGAAGATACAGGTCCCTGTCCTAAAAATGTGCATTCAAAACCACAACAGGAGTTGAGGGCATTCAGCACCTCACAGGAAGCACTCAATGCCTTTGTAAGACTAGATACTTAGACAGCATCTATGGCTCTGTTCACCACTGAGCTGCACAACTGAACAAATTAGTTTAATAACTGAACCTAGCCGTCGTTTACATTCAGCTGTGTCCATCATGGAAAAAACACATATTCCAACTCAGATATTAAATTCCAGTTCCCAAATGTTTTTGTGCTGTATATTTGGTTTCCTTGTTTGTTCCATGCCGCTGTGAGATGGAATGGGCTCCCATAGGAAGAACTCTCAAGGTCCATACATGTTTGATGGGTATGTGTGGACATAATTAAAGTAGCTTACAAACATCTTCAGGCATTTTAGACTAAGGATTCCCTCACCACCTTCTTCCCTCTGTATCAGTGGACTGAGGCTCTTCAGTTGCTGCCATTCCCTTACTGCTTGCTGTTTGCTTACCACCTGCTTCACTCTGAAGGGTGGAGGTGAGACAGTGTTCATGCAACAGGACAAGTCAATTAAGGCTTCAGAGTCTCCATCATGCAGACTGGCATCAGGAAGGTAGACAGGGAACAAGTTCCCCTGTGCATGGTGCTCTTTACATTTGTTTAAGCTTTGTTTGAGAAAGAGAGGGATAGACAGAAAGGAGTGATCATAGAGGGGTAGATTCTCATCCTCTACTCATGTTGAGTAGTTCATTTCTCAGCAAGTATTGACTCCACCAATATCACTCAGAGGAAAGTACCATTCAACATAGGTCAGGGGATCAGAATTGGGACCAGAGAAAGGAAAGCACAATAACTGGATGGAGTAGCATGAGCAGGTATTTTCAAATATCCTATTAATCCCAACATTCTGATTAATGTGACTGTGTGAGTATAATGCACAAAACCAGATCCAGACTGATGATTCTTATTGTACATAGATACATTTGATAGCTCTGTGCAGATATGGAGTTTTGGTTTGAAGAGAGATATGTTTGCTGCTCCTTAAATGAGGAAAGATGGAAAAAACACACTAGTAACGTACTTTGGCTCCATCTATCACATGCTCTCCAACTCTGTAGCAGCACCTGAAGGATACTGGGACCAGGGCTGCTGCTCAGAGTTGATGATCTTCAATGTCCAAACAGCAGCTGATATAGGTGCAATTCAAGCCACACTCTGGGGCATGTTTTCAGCATTTTTTCAATATGGTACCCGAGAATTTAACTGCAAAACTCCCATTATTAATAGAAGTCATGCGGCTAAATCCCCACATCCCATGCTGAAAACATAGCCTTATGGTTCTCTCTGGTACCATTCTTGATCTATAGTGACAGCTCTTTCATCATGAATAACATTATGTCAGGCTGCCCAACGATTCCTGAAACTGTCAACAATGCTTAGAGTCAAGTCCTCCAAACTTTTAAAAACTTAATCATCCTCAGTCTGGATGCATAAAAGTTGAATGCACCAGAAGATGTGAAGATTCACAGTAAGTTTTATTGACTTGCTGGCCACATCTAGCTGCTGAAACAGTTATATAGTGCAAAGAACTCTCTATAACAAGAGTCTCCTTAAAAGCTGAAATATACCTGAGGTGGCAGAAAGAGTTGTTCAGAAAAAATGTAAGATGGTGTGTATTGTATAAAGCTAATATAGCAAAGGCTTAGAGCACATGGTGTGTAAGATCACCACAGTTTAGGGAACTCTGTTATATTACATGTAGACACTCTTGATTAAAGTAAAAATAAAACAATCTTGTTAACTCTTTGTGTCCATGCCTTCTTCTTTGAAGATCTTTGAAGATGTCCTTTTAAAATTTGTTCCCAATTATTAATGACTTCAGCGCAATGAAAAGTTCCACACTGACAGCCTGAAGAATGAAAAGCCACAGAACAAGTCCAGCAGAGGCACTGGTAGAGAATACTTCAAATTACCTACGTAAAAGGATACTGTCAGTATGACATCATTGAAAGAGCCTTATTTAAAAGAAAAATCCTCTTTGAGATGGAGTTTCTTTTGAATATTATCCATGTCTTGAATGTATTTACTTTAAATTCCTTTAAAATACTTTATGAGGACTTTTTCTGCTCCTCTGTTGTTGCTTACAAGTTAAATAGGTGCCTAAGTGTTTGCAGGAACAAGGCTTAAAGGGGAAGGCTGACATGACACTCTTTCTACAGAAAGAGCTCACATATGCGCCAAGTAAACAACTTGAACAAAAAAATTCTGCTAAGGCCTATCAGTTATATTCAGCCTATGTGACCTATAGCAGATGCGGTAATTTGAGACAGAAAAATCATGTTCAACTGGCCCTTTACACCTGCTCTGTAGGAATCACTTTAGGAAGGGATAGAAATAGAGCACTGTGAAATATTCATTGGGAAACAATCCATTTACTACTACTTTAAAAAATAATGTGTTGTGCTTCCTTGCAAATGAAGCCTCCCCACCTCCTCTACCTGAAAAAGCGTGTGTGTGTTTGTAAACAGCAGGCTATTTCTGCCCAAGCAGGAGGTACAATACTGGCTAGCTCATGGGAAAACCTGCGATGTTTCCAGATCAATTTTACAAACTCAACCTGACTGACTGGTGCTGGCAAAAATCCAAACTTTAAGGGTGTTTATCCAAACCAAATTGAATTTTTAAGTCTTTTGAGGTTCACCTATCATTTTGCCACAAGTATTGCACTATTTGGAGTTTTTCTCAAAGCTGCAGCTTGTGGAATCAAGGGATCTTGGCTTTCATTAAAAACAACACAACTGAGTTTGTAGCACTTGTGGTCACAGAAAAAACTGGAAAAATGTAGGGACTTGAGTGACCTCCCCGCCTCCCAGACTCAGAAACCAGAAGACAACGAGAAAAAGAATGAAAAATGTATTCTTTTAAAAAAAATCCCATGATTTTTAAGCCAAGCTCATGATTTCTTGGAGCCCGTTTTAAGGTTTTTGAATGTTTGGGGCTGCAATACTGTGATTTAATTCCACAGATTAATAAAGTGAACCATATCAACTAAGTAGCCAGTACAGTCGTTTTCTATTGTACTGATGTCCCTATAAAGGATCTTTAAATGCATGTGTGGTGGGGTGGCTGTCCCACACAGGCAGAAGAAGGGTTAAAGCAGCCTTGGGGAGGCTGTGCAGAACCCAACCAATTAGAAGAAGATTTATTGAGCCAGCCAATAGAGAGAAGGCTTAGCCAATCAGGGCCAGGCTGGCCCATATAAGAAAGGCTGCTGAGCAGAACAGGGGTAGTCTCCCCCTGGAGGCTAAGGGAGGAGGACTGGCTGCCCTGTAGGAGGGTTGAGAGAGACAACACCATGGACAGAGCAGTGCTGGTCAGGGTCAGGGGAGCAAGAGGAAGTTCTGACCTAACGGGTGCCAGACTGAGGCCCTGATACAAGGGCAGAGAAGGTGCTAAGGCTGCAGAGATGTGGCCCAGGGAAAAAGACAGCAGAGTAGGAGGAGGGGCAGTATGTGGCTGCTGGCTATAGGGTCCCTGGCCTGGGACCCAGAGTAGTGGGTGGGACTGAGTAGCAGGCAGGCCTGGGTCTCACCCTTCTCCGCCCCCCCCAATTGCCACCCAGGGGAGTGACGATGGGCAAGACACCACTAGATGAGGGCGCTCTGGCGAAATGAGACCTAATTCCTAGGATGGCCAGCAGGAGGCGCTGCGGTGCTGAGTCCTCCCCCTTTACAGTGTGTTTCATGAATGCAATAGGAGAGCACGTCTGTCAACTGTCTCAAGATCTAATAGAGAAGGATTTCATTTGCATAGGCAGCATAGAGTTGGTTCCACAGGCTCATCAACACCCAGGTATGCCCCCTTATACCATGGATTTTTCCCTTACAGCTGTTTCTACACCCCTTTTACACCTCTGGAGCATCATAAAGAGGTTGAGGCAGAATGAAAAATCAACCCCCGAGACTGAACTACTCTCTAGGACCAGTCCTGAGAAAACTCAGCTGACAAGCACGCTCTCTGATCTTCAAGAAACCCATTAAACCTTGAGAAATGAAGGATAGTTTTATGATCTGGGTTACCTAGGGAGGTGGTGGAATCTCCTTCCTTAGAGGTTTTTAAGGTCAGGCTTGACAAAGCCCTGACTGGGATGATTTTGTTGGAGATTGGTCCTGCTTTGAGCAGGGGGTTGGACTAGATGACCTCCTGAGGTCCCTTCCAACCCTGATATTCTATGATTCTATGATCACAGAGGAAAAGGTGAAAGAGAACAGGAAGACTCTTCTCAGTCTGATACCAGAACACAGTTGACAGAAATACAGGAAGGAAGAAGTAAAAGCACTTTGCTAATTACTCTGTGAATGATTTTCCTGATGCCCTTTCATCAGCCCACCCTCAGCTGAGCCACTGACACGTGTTCTAGAAAGCCATCAGCTAAAGGCATACACACAGGTGGTGCGTATTTGGTACACAGGTGTTTTATGCTGTCTTTTCTGGCTAGCTAATAGCAGATGGATTTTGCGTGTGAGAGTGTAAGGGGGGAAATCATTTAGAAGGATGTTAAAGAGAGAGTGTGAAAGAGAGATAGGAAGTGGTCCATTAGCACTACATTTACCTCGAAGGGCCCATCTGCGCTAAAACGTCAGTCATATCCAGGACTCTGTTATAACATTATTCCTCTCCCACCACCAAAATGGTTACAAAATTATTCCATTTTGTAGTAGAAATAGATAAGATATTAGCCATGTCCCTAAACAGTGACCAGTATTTTAGCATGATTCCCAAACATGGCTAAAACATCATTAGGTCTAGTCAATAATAATAAATGGAACCACATTTTAAACGAGTCAATAGAGAACCATTACTGTAACCAACAGCATTGTAGTTTTAGTGTAGATGGGGTCTAACTCAGACCAGTCCGCAGTTCTCCCTCCATACTTGCTCAGGCAAAATTCACACTGACTTCAAAGGGACTGTAAGAGTAGTCCCAGCAAATGCTGGAACCAGGATCACAAACTCCCCTGCCCTCCCACCTGCTCAGTACCTCTCTGAGAAAGACATACTGCAAGTTCCTTAGTTTGTAATATATCTAACACAGACCTTAGTCCTTTCAATATTTATTCAGAACAGGATTTGGTGAGGAAAAGCCATCTTGGCATTATGGAACAGCATCACTGTTTTCCCCTCACGGTGGTATGCAGTAGTACTTCACACCTGGCTAATCTCTTTGGTATGTCCCTATGATGGACAGTTTCCTAAAGATATTGCACAGAACAGCACGACTTCTCTAAACTGACCTTATTCTGATGTTCCGGAACATCCAGAGCTTAGGAACGTAGCTATTATAATAGCGTCAGGGCCCATTATCTCTCTCCCTTTTGTCAGTTATCATTTTACCTTCCATTTGGAGTTAAGACCAAGCTTTATTCTTGATGAATAATAACTAGTGATGAGATCACCTCTACAGTAGAGTTGGGCCCAAAACTGTAGATTTCAGACCTCGATACCAAGTTTAAGAGTCTTGAGCTAGGATCCTGGCTTGGTTCTTCATAGAAAGTTAGAGGCCACATGAAAAGATTGATCTGAATTCAAACTTCCCCAAATTTGATGATGTTCAGCTTCAGGGGTTTGGTCAAAACCCATTGCTAATCAAAAAGCTTGGCAGTGTTCTTTGGAAGAGCATCAAAAAGTTCATTGGGTGCACATATACTATAATGGGAGTGGCCATATAATAACAAAACAGATAGATTAAAGGTCAGACCCTCAAATGGTGTAAATCAGCATAGCACCATTGACTTCAATGGACCTATGCCAATTTACATCAGCTGAGGTTCTGTCCCAAAGGATGAAGGGTTATTTGAATTTTGTGGCTGGAAATCAGGTTTGGAAACTCATGAGATTGGACTCACAAAACGTATGGTACTTACTGGTTTCAGACAAGCTGGATATACCTGAGTTTCTCCCATAGTGGTAATAAATAAATAATAATGATAATATCTAATAATACGTATTCATATTAATAGTAATAATAATAATAATAAAACGTATAACACTTTACATCTGTAGATCTCAAAGCATTTTAAAAAGAGGCCACTATCATTATTACAGGACTAACATGATGGCAAGAAGTCCCAAGGCACATGAACAATGACGTTAACAAAACCTTTTCAAACCTCGAAAAAGGTCAGGTTTTGGTTCAGGCTTTGGCTGAATGTCTGCATCAGTTCTTACGTTACCTGACCCAGTTCACACATTCCCATACAGAACTTATGGTAATGGGGTGGGAGTGAGAGGAAACTGCACTATAGAACAACAACAACAAAAAATCTGAGAATAAATGGTAGTAAACTAGTTTGAGCTGAAGTGCTATGGCTGGATGTGCTAAGATGGTGTGCTGGCTGGGAAACCTTTTGTGGAGCCTACCAAGTGATTCATGTCAATATAAACTCATTAGGACTGAGACAGCTCTCTCTTACTGCATCCAACTTCCTGTACAGCTGTCAAAATATAACATAAAATTACAGCAGCATGAGTTATTCATGCTAACATATAGCATAGGATGAGAATGATGCAATAAGTCTACCCCTCGGTGTGGTCTTGTCAATTTCACAAGTTAAGCTGGGGTTGTCCTGTTTAGTACTGAGATGAGAGACCTCCCAGAGAAACACCATGCACTGCAAGTAGCAGCATTTGTGGCACTATTCTCTGTGAGACACTCCTGAACCAAAGCCTCAGTGTTATTTTGGGTGGTGCTGTTCTGTTGGCACTGCTGCATGATAGCAGATAGGCTGCAGTGCAGTTTTTTGCACTGCTCAAAACACCTGCTGGGACACTAAGTAGTCTCAAACATCAGCTGGATCTATATACATATATAATAAAAAGGCCTTCAGGCAGGGCTAAAGCAACTGTGCATTCAGGTGTCAGGGCATAAGACAGTCAAGGGACTTTTCCAGTCTCCAGCCTAGGAATATCCTATATAGTCCTTCATTTCAGGGAAATTAAATAGAGCTAGGCCTGTACTTTAGGCAGAATTAGAATTCCTAGTTATTAGAATGACAGAACAAAATTCCCACTAAACATTTTAGTCCTACCATTTTAGCAGGATTGAGGCAGATACTGGCCTTTTCTTACTGGTACTTCCAAAATCTCTCTAAACCGTTTCTCCCCCTCAGCCACTTCAGAACCCAGCCACAGCCTCATTCTCTAGGTTACTTTGGGGACTGGCTCTGAATCTCTTCCTCAAAGTCTTCTGTTTGTTTTTTGATTCCAGGGCTTCCTAAACCATTCCTAAACCCTTAAACCAAGAACTACCTGGTCAGGCTAGAAAGTCCTCCTCCTCCTACTACCATAAACCTAACCTCCTCTTTATTTCCTACTCCTTGTCAATTTTTGCTGGAGGGTCCCCCCATTCCATGATTGGTAGCCTAGACAGTGTCTCCCAGTAGCAGTGAATATGCCTCCCTTTTCTCACTGCAGGGGCTCTGCTTATCTGGTTGTGGGTTCTGTACATACCCCGTCACCTGAAATATTTTGAATAAAACGTAAAACTGTGGCCTTGACCACTCATGGCTATTAAAACTCCCAGGGACCTTCCATAGGAGCAGGGATGTTAAAGTCCTGCCAAATTGCAACTTAGTTCAAAGTGGATATGGAATTCTTTGCTTCCTGCTCTAATTTAGTACACAGTATTATCATGGATTTTTAAACAACTTTTGGGTCCTCTCCAGTAGTGGGGGAAAGAGAGTCCCATCCCAATGCCCAAGGTGGAGAGGTGTGGAATGTCTTGGTTACCCCTTCCAGATGCACCCGACCCAGCCTCCCCGGGGCTGTTTTCTACCTCCATTGCTCGCTCTTCAGTTTGAGGTATGGGCACAGACCACTTTCCCCCAGCGGAAGTTCCCAATCAGTCCCAGCAGTTCAGTCAGTCAACTAGGCATTTCTCAGCTGACACTCTCTACTGTCCAGTTATTCTCCTTCAGCAGAGAGTAGGAGAGGGAAAAGGGGCAGGCCCCTATCATTCTGTTTGGATCTTACCCATGGTCCAGACACACTCCTGTGAATTGCTTTGTCCCCAGAAGCTGCAAACTGTCTTCCTCTGTCCAGACAGCCAATTCTTCACTCTCTTTCACTGCCTGACTGTCAGAGACTCCTTTTGAGCAGATCTTCCATGTGGACCATGCTCTACAGTTCATAGAATATAGAGTCATAGAATATCAGGATTGGAAGGGACCTCAAGAGGTCATCTAGTCCAACCCCCTGCTCAAAGCAGGACCAAGTCCCAACTAAATCATCCCAGCCAGGGCTTTGTCAAGCCGGGCCTTAAAAACCTCTAAGGAAAGAGATTCCATCACCTCCCTAGGTAACCCATTCCAGTGTTTCACCACTCTCCTAGTGAAAAAGTTTTTCCTAATATCCAACCTAACCCTCCCCCACTGTAACTTGAGACTATTACTCCTTGTTCTGTCATCTGGTACCACTGAGAATAGTCTAGATCCATCCTCTTTGGAACCCCCTTTCAGGTAGTTGAAAGCAGCTATCAAATCCCCCCTCATTCTTCTCTTCTGCAGACTAAACAATCCTAGTTCCCTCTGCCTCTCCTCATAAATCATGTGCTCCAGCCCCCTAATAATTTTTGTTGCCCTCCGCTGGACTCTTTCCAATTTTTCCACATCTTTCTTGTAGTATAGGGTCCAAAACTGGACACAGTACTCCAGATGAGACCTCATCAATGTCGAATAGAAGGGAATGATCATGTCCCTCGATCTGCTGGCAATGCCCCTACTTATACAGCCCAAAATGCCATTAGCCTTCTTGGCAACAAGGACACACTGTTGACTCATATCCAGCTTCTCATCCACTGTAACCCTTAGGTCATTTTCTGCAGAACTGCTGCCTAGCCATTCGGTCCCTAATCTGTAACAGTGCATGGGATTCTTCCATCCTAAGTGCAGGACTCTGCACTTGTCCTTGTTGAACCTCATCAGGTTTCTTTTGGCCCAATCCTCTAATTTGTCTAGGTCCCTCTGAATCCTATCCCTACCCTCCAGCGTATCTACCACTCCTCCCAGTTTACTGTTGATTGGGTTGATTCTGCTTACCTTCAAGTTCATGGCAATGCTCCCACGAACTTCAGCTGGGGCCCTGTTTAGTTGCTAAGGGGTGGGGCCCTCTTGGCCCAGTACTGTTCCTTCACTCCCCTCATCTCCGTGCAGGGTCAAAACCCCATCGCACATCCTCATTTTAGAAAAAGAAAAACCGAGGCATAAATAGGTTGAGTGAATTTCCCAAGGTTTCACAGAAAGCCTGTGACAGACCAGAAATAGAACTCTGATCTCCTGACTCCTAGTCCCATGCTTTAACTCCAAGCTCATTGTTGCTTCTCTGCATATATACTAAATAAGTCCGGTACCTTCCTTCATCCCAACTGCACATTTGTATTTTCAAATTTGATGACTGTCACTCCCAGTCAAAGAGAGACAAGCATCATCACTGAGACAGCCTTTAAGAGCTTGTTCCAGAGAAGGAAATATAGAACAGTACTTTAGTACAACACAAAGTGGGGATTGTAGGGTTGTTAGCCTGATACTTGTTCTGATTTGATCAGTCGTCCAGGTTTGAAAGCTCAGATAAGCTAAAACCAGTAACTTCAATATTTTTGTGACTTTATGTCATAATCCATAACACCACCAGATAGCAAAACATTATACATGATGGCATAACACCTGGAGAAAGCATTTTGCTTATCAAAAGACTGTGGATTTAGCCAATTCAGTTCAAGGGCTTCTGAGCCTTTCTGAGCATTTTAGCCAGGCTCTATCAGCTCTGGTTATTACCTCAGCCCTTTCTATGGCAAGCTACATAAAAAGAAGCCAATAACATGACTGCATTGTCTATTGTGTGCAACAGTCATGGAAAGGCTTAATAATTTGAAGCACGACAGAAGACACAGGTTAGTTTCTTCTTTTAAACCACGACCCTGTGAAGGTAACTGAAGGAGAATTTTTTTTTAAAATAAAGCAGACCGTCCTGTATTCACAGACCTCCACCTTTTGTGCAAATGCAGTCACAAAATGTGTGTCATGGAAACTACGTTGCCACTTACAGGAGACACTGAAAAAAAAGTTGTCTCGCACACAGAAAAATAGCCCATCTACCGTAGAAGCTGTCACTGACAGTTTAGTCAGAAGTTTTAAATGACTCCTTAAATTCACAATCTCGGGGGCCTTGCTGCTTAATAAAGGCTACGGGGTGTTGAGAAGCACAGTATATTATTTCATTAAGTGCTTTTTGGGAGAAGGGGATTTAGAAGTAAAACTGCTGGCTTTGTGTGGCAAGGTCATGACCTTTGACAACTTTGGAGCTTATCTCTTTCATCTTCCCACTCCCCTGGGACCCCTAACTTGCCGAGGAATCGAAGCCGGTAAGCCGGGGCTAGACAGAATTCAGCATTGTTGTGGGGCTACGTTCTCTCTCTCTCTCTCTCTCTCTTTTTTTTTCCCCCTAAACAAAACAGATCTGAACTGAGCCAAGGAAACAAAAATGTATTGTTCCTCGCAGATGGAAGCGAGTGTCGCCTAGGTAACCAGATTAATCTCCTTTTTCTCTCCCTTCCTCTCTTGTAGTGCAGTAATCGGTGGGCTCTTTTCACAAAAAAGCCAGCCTCAAAGCTGGGGCTCTAACTAGGTTCCTAATTAGCTGCAATTTACAATGAAGACAACATGATGAGATAATAGAAATTTGCAAAATAATGACATACCTCAGCAAAATATTCCTCCTCCTAAGAACCATTTTTATACAAAAACAATAAAGAGGGCCCTTCTAAAGCAAAGCTGGAAAATGGTGGTATATTATGTGACACAGAACATTATTGTTCGCCTCTTGTTCCCCCAATCAACAGCTTATTGTTTGGCATCTTAAATAAAAATGACTCAAATACAGGCCACATAATGATCTCCATTGCGCTAATACACTGTATATACAGAGTAGTCAAAAATGTACCCGAGCCAAAGCCGGTGGAGCTGGTAAAGTAGCGGGGCCCCGAAAGGTAATTTACAATACAATGCAATAAGTATTATTACTGGTCTTAATCACACATATCTTTTTTATTTCTGTCAGGATGCGCTCTGACATCAAAAAAGGGCATCCGAACAGGGGGCAGCTAGTTAATGAAATATGATGGATCACATTTGTTTTCATGTGGTGGTTAGCTCAAATGAAGCAGCCTCTAGACTGTTAGCCAACAGTATTCTCTTGTGTGACATCAAAGACAACCATTCAACCAGGAAAGGGGGGGGGGGGGAAATCACAGTGAGACAGCACAGTGGGAGGAGCTCCTAGAAACTAAAAGAACCATTAATAGTAATCTCTACCTTATGTCCAAAAGAAGAGAGAACACAAGAAATAATAGGCCAGGGCCAACTTGTCACCAATTTCATGATAAGTAACAACAGCACCGACCCCACATTTTGGACCAATGGTTGACATTCTCTGGCTGATATCTGACATTATGCCGCACAGGGGCAAATTTGTCACCAGTGACATGAGGAGCACATCCCCGTGCTCTGTATGAATTTGGATTATGGCAACGTGTAAATTAAAAAAAAAAAAAAAGCCCAAATGAACAAAAGTCTAGTGACATGTTGCCATAAATGGCAACAGATTGTCTAAAGCTGCCAGGAATGACAGAGGCAGCAATAACAAAAGTAGCCCCTTGTTTATTTGTGGGCTAGTAACTGTGTAGATTACAGCTGTGTGTACTCGAGAACTATTGACCAATGGACTGTCCATAAATAACTGCAGACTAAAAACACATTGGGCACAGATAGAAAAAACATTAGCCCCTCAGCCCTTTGGCTCCTGAGTATGGCAAGACGCCTAACACCCTTGATAGAGTAATTAAAAGGAATCTGCAATGACATGTTACAGAGAGAGCAAACCAGCCACTGACAACTGTAGAAAGGATATCTAGTTTTCTTTGTTTAACAAAATGCTTCAAAAATACCATACTCTATTATGGGGCATAACCATCCAACAAATTACTATAACAACGTCATATATTTATATAGCACCTTTCATTCTGAAGGCTCTCAAAGTGCTGAAAATATATGCAAAGCACACATAGAAAAACGTCCACTTCCGAGGTAAAGGACAGCAGCTGAAAATACAAATGATGAAGAGTTTGCTCCACAAGAATCAGGATAGGGAATTTTGGACAAGAACA
Source organism: Mauremys mutica (assembly GCF_020497125.1). Classification (NCBI taxonomy): domain Eukaryota; kingdom Metazoa; phylum Chordata; order Testudines; family Geoemydidae; genus Mauremys; species Mauremys mutica. The sequence continues at coordinate 120,326,036 of NC_059072.1, read as the reverse complement.
CCCAGACTCTATTGTTATGAAGAATGCCATAGGATCTTAAAAACAACACACAACACACTGAACATAGATTTTTAAGATCTTATCCCAAACAGCCCACACAACAAACAAAATGGGGCTACTGTTATTCATTCAACCTACTGCCTATTCGCCACGTAATATGGCTCCTTAAATAAGAATGTCCATCGATAAAATAGCCTTGAAAGCATAATTAAAAAGAAACACACATTTAAAAAGTAAAGAGATGAGCTCAAAGTAGATTTCAATCCTGAAACTGAATATGCTGAACAAATGTTCCTTATTTTGCAAACTTCCAGAAAAAAAGAGACCAAGATGGACATATGTGAAATATTTAGAGCACACAAATGGCAGAGGAAATTCAAAATAAATAATTGAGGGCCAGATTCTGACATAGTTACACATACTGAGTAGTACTTAGTGCACCCACAGTATGATTCAGTGGAACTACTTGTGAAGTCAGGTACTGCTCAATACCAGGGCATCATACTCTGACCCCCAGAGACTGACTGAGGTATATGAATCGGAATTACAAGTAAGAACGCCCTCATTACAAGAGTTCTGACTACCCTTAAATTGCATTGACTTCAATGACAATACCATCAACTCCTATTCTCCTGAATGGGAGTTGTAGTTGGCATTCAGCACCTCACAGGATTAGAGCATACATAACCCGAGAAGACAATATAGACCATACTCAGGCTTTGGATATATGAGCGCAAAGGCTATTGGAGCCCTCTGCTCACATATTTATGTACAGAACATGCCACTGTATATATTATATATACACTGTATAGAATGAACAGTGAAGTGCCAGGCCCTGAGTTGGTGTAAATCAGCATAGTCCCACTGAGTGAAATAGAGCTATGCTGATTTACACCAAGATCTGATCCAAAGTCTTTGAGGGGAGAAGAACAGTGGTTTGTTTACTTGTTGCTTTCAAACAAGTGCACGAATTTCTATGCAAGCCTGGACATAGCCTGTCCTTTTCATGCTCATTTAACAAAGCCAACTCCGTGTACAATATAGACTTCTAAAGACAGAAATAAGCTTTTACCTGGAGCACTTTCTCCTTTGGAGTTTGTACACTTCTTTCACTGAACCCATCTAGAGGTTTTACCATTGCGTTCTTAGCTAATCCAGCATGAAACAGCCACAGCATATGCAGACTTTAGAAAGGCAATACTATAGTCACATAACGGGGCTAGAATGCTAGTTCTGCATCTGTATGAGCTTGTGTGATCAACAGTGACATAAATCATAACTATTTCATACAAGTACTTTCCCCCTCCACCCCACCTCTTTGCAGAAATTAAATAACCCTGGAAGAGTTAGTTCCTGGCAACTACAGAGCTAGATATCTTAGTGTTTACAAGCAGACAACACATGCTGAAATGAATGGGAATTCTGCACATGCAACAACTGCAGAATTGGGACTGTATGGGGGCTGGAACAATTTGTAGAATGAGGGTGCTGAGAGCCATTGAACCAAACCGTAAACCCTGTATACAATGGAAACCACTTCAAACCAAGGGGTGCAGCAACACCCTCAGCATCCCTAAGTCCAGGACCTATGGACTGTAAGCATTAACCCTTCCCCATAAATTTATATCCATTCCAAAATCCACTCATCCACTCTGCGGACAAGGCACCAATGTTGGGTCTGATCCTGCAACCTTTATTCATATGGAATAATCCTTATTCAAACTCAATGAAACCACTCATGTGAGTAAAAATGGCAGGATCAGGCTCCTATTGCCTGTATTTTCTAGTGCAGTGAGTGCCTGGCACAGATTCATTTCCACAGAACAAATCTAACTGAGATCATCTACACCTGGGTCTTTGCGGCCCTGAGCAGTTCCAACAATAAAAAATTTACAAACAGCTTTTGAAATATTATTCACACATTCTTCAGCATGAACAAAACCTGCTGTGTGATACTACTGGCTTGCCTTGATTTTATTAATTACCATTATTACTATTGTGAAGCTTTGAGGAGATTAGTATCTCTCAGTACATTGCCTTACTAGTCAGTCTTCTTGTATTTCCCACCTTTGAACCTTCAGCAAACATACAACAACAAAAATCTACATAAACAAAAGGGGTCAAACCTGATAAAAGCAAATCCACATCACTAACTGAAGTTTAATGTTCGTCAACTCTTTTCCTTCTCCCTCCACCCTTAGCTCCCAGGGGACATAGGAGGAATGGTTTAAATCAATAACCAAGAGCTTCAATTTTACAAACCCATAAGCCATTAGAGCTCAGAGTCCTCATTGCAACCGTCCTAACCTCCCCCACCCTAACACACACACGTATAAAAGAAATACTCCCAGCCTGGAATTAACAATGTTCGTTCAATGCTCTTTACTTAAAGGAAGAAAACAATTAAGTGAAACCTTGAAGTAATCTCATTCTGCCTATTTAGCCTCTTCATCCCTCAATGTGTGGTTAGTAAGTGTTGCAATCAGGGGCTAGGGCCTGCTATCATTCGGCCTTAATTAAAAAAGACACAAGCAGTGGAGCTGCGAATTAGAAATGTAACAACGCACTACCCCTGATTAATTCGAGGCTCATGTTGGATTAATAACTCCAAACAAAGAACAAAAGGAAATTGTTATGCGAATTGCAGCCCTCCCAGGCCAGACAAAGGTCAAATCACAGGATTTCAATTTCATCCGGAGTCGCTTAATCAACTCCCTCGGAAGGAAGACCATATGCAGTTCTGAAAGCTGCCCATTGTAGTCATGTTGTCACTGGACCTGAGAGACGGCACAGAGATAATCCCAACTATTCCCAATCTTTTCTTTTTCTTTTTCTTTTTTTTTTCTTTTCTGTCTTTCCTTTTTTTTTTCATATGACAAAAACCTCATTATTGCTAATGATTAAAGAATAAGGACCCTATCCAGCAGAAAGCAGCCTTTGTGGCTGCTGCCCCAAGGAAGCACCTTAGGTCTCCCTACATATGCAGCTGCAGAGGCTGCTCCTCATTTTGAGGGGGGACTTCTCCCTCAGCTGAGGCTATGTATTGCTAGGCCTAGGTATTATGCAGCTGCCTATGACTGCCCCAGGGGAATAACACTGGGACGAGGGATGGGAACAGGTTGAGCACACTCATTGCATTGCCTGCATCCTAATACAGAGTCCTTGATGTTCAGTCAGCTAAGGAAGAATTTTAAAAGGTCATTCTGCCCTGAAGATGTATCCTTGGCTGAAGCTGAGCCACAGGGAAGAGTAGAGGACCATCGAGTCAAAGATTGTCTTGCTGTTCACCCTAGACAAAGTGACGATGGAGCAAAGGAGCCCTCAACCTTCATAATGGAGAAAGTGAATGTCCCTATTGTCGCTCTAGTGAACAGAGGTAGAGGCCCCCACAAACACTCTCTTTAAAGCTGTTCGGGTGGGATTGCCCTGCTCATGCCAGAAACAAAAGGTTTTCCTTATTTAGAGAACAGAGAAAGAAAGCTGGGCCTGGAATCCAGCCACCTCCAGTCCTGCACCCATGTAGAAGGGAGAAGGAATTGCTCCCAGAGTGACTTCAGTAGGTTATACAGACTCAAAAGTGGCTACAGCTTAAGGAGCTGAGGCAGTGGGAGGCACTGAGCTCATTTACAGCTCTCACTGGCCTCCTGAAGGTATCTGCTACTTCCTGCTATGGACCTCATCCCTGGGAGGTCAGTTTGCCATTCAGCCGGCAACCACAGCCTTTGGAATCATGCACAGCCTGGAAGGTGCGGATATTGTCCCCTGGACCAGACCTCCAACAGGTGGTGTTAATACCTAGTAGCAGCGGATCAGAAGCACTAAAGATCTTTTGCAATAAACTGACTTTTTTTTTTATTAATGGAGGCATTTTCTAAAGTGAGTCATCAACATTTGGATTGGGCTGTAATTTCCTGATTTCCTCTTCTATGGAAAATATCTAAAAACATCGCCATAAAGTTTGGTCTTAAAAAATCTCCCGTTTTGCTCACTTTGAAAACATTTTAATTCTTATGTGATAGGGATATGGTTTTAGGGCCAAATTTGGCTCTCAGTTTAACCTTGTATTCCTCCTTGAAATGGTTATGAGTAAGGGCCTGGAGCCAAATTCCATTGTCACATTGGTGGTATGTTAGTTCCTCCACTAACTGTAGTGGAGTTACTCCTGATTTGGTGTGAGATGAGAATCGGTCCCTAAATTAGGATTTTTAACAGGTTAGTGATTTAGGAACTGGTTCTGGTTCTTCCTTTGGACATGCTTAAGAATTTCTGGCTGAAGAGAAGTCAAGCCAGAAGACCTCAGGTTCTGACCCCAAATAAAATTTCACTGCACATGTTTTTGTTATTGTGGGGATGCTGATGAATGCCATGACACTTCTCCATGGTGAATAATTGCATAGCATTCAACTTAAACAGCAGAGATTGGTACGAACAAAAGCCAAGCTTCAGACACACAGATACACTGAGAAATTCAGATCCAGACTTTGTAGCTGCTCCTATCTGTATAATGGACCCAACCAAATCCCCAGATCCAAATACTCATGAACTTAAGGGAAGTTCAGAGCCAGGTTTGACTTCGCAGCTTGCTCAATACTAGCACTAAGGTACCTTGCACTCTTCCCGAGCTGCTGCTCACCCAGTTGCTGTCATTAAATTGGCTACTTTGGGGTAGAGGTGTGATTAGTGAATTGTCCTAGTCTCTCTTGCTCAGTGTTAGTTTAAAATGATACATCCATAAATTATTAATATGGGTCTCAGCACTGCTCCTTTTTCCTTCATTCTCTGCTCACATAATGCGTAACAAAAATCAGGGTGCAAAACCTGCCTCTGCCAATGAAATTGAGAGTCACACGCTCAGAAACATTTCTGAAACTATACTTTTGTACCATTGTGCTACAACAAGATCATGAGGTAATACTGAACAATCATCTTATCTCCTTGTCATTGCAGAAAGATAAGAAATTGTTGGGGACTGTTCCCGCCAGAAAACCCCTATATCTTTTGGAATCTCCAAACTTCTTGAAATTGTTACTAGTCTATGGCATGAAACAATTCCATTTTGTTGCCCCCCCCTTTTTTAAAAAAAATCAATGACAGTAGCCTCAGAATGCCATAAAAGACGTCATAATTCTTAGTCAGCTGACTGGTAAAGACTTATTTTTTGTAAATACATTGCAGCAGCTTTTGAAAAATCACTAAACAATGTTGGCAATCCATTAAAACCATTTTCTAAATCAGCCTTTTTTCATTTGTGGACCGGAAAAATGTTCGAATGGTGGTGCAGACTCCTTTGGAAATCTTAGACATAGTCTGAAGATTCCCCAGGGGTCCACAGACCACAGATTGAAAACCTCTGTTCTACATGAAATACAAATGCTCTCACTTTGACTCATTACGTATGGCCAGCTCTCACTATTTCATCACGAGTCTTGCCATATTTGTTGTTTTACTTAAAGCCCCAGCTCCTGGAGTCGTGATCATGTGAGAGCCTCAGGTCAGATTTTAAATACAATGAGTTTCTTGCTCTCATGGTTGCAAAGAACAGCTTGAAACAGTGTACCCCAGAGGCTCAAAAATCAGGCAGATAAAGGCAACAAAGAAGATCCCCAAAGGTATTATTTTTAGGACAATCTCATGACTTCTAGAGCCTGACTCATGTTTTTTGAACACATGGATTTATATATGATGTGTTAACAAAGGTGGTACAAAAACTCATCTGTAAAGAAAACACAATTAAAGGTTACATAGCTAATTCTATCCTGTGATGACAAAGTACACCCCACATTATTGTGACATAAATTGGGCATACAAGGCAAGATTCTCTGCCATGTCCAGCTTCCATAGAATACAGCACAAAGACATGGCCACCTGATTTTCTGCCCCAGCACAGGTTAGATTAGTCTGGGGGCTGCTCTAATTTTTATCAGCCACCCCGACACACCCCTACACTGGAGGTTGCAGGGAGTAAAGCATAGGTGCCAGCTTTATACCCACAGGGGATTCCCTCATATTGTGAGGTACCCCCAAGCAGGGGAGATATAGTCAGTCCCCACACTCTTTGCACCATTCAATTGGCTCAAAGGGAGTAGAACAGGCCAGAGAATCTGGTCTATAGTATATATCAGGGGTTGGCAACCTTTCAGAAGTGGTGTACCGAGTCTTCATTTATTCACTCTGATTTAAGGTTTCACATGCCAGTAATACATTTTAATGTTTTTAGAAGGTCTCTTTCTATATGTCTATAATATATAACTAAACTCTTGTTGTATGTAAAGTAAATAAGGTTTTTAAAATGTTTAAGAAGCTTCATTTAAAATTAAATTAAAATGCAGAGCTCCCCAGACCAGTGGCCAGGAACCAGGCAGTGTGAGTGTCACTGAAAATCAGCTTGAGTGCCGCCTGTGGCACGTGTGCCATAGGTTGCCTACCCCGGTATATATCCAGAAGCAAAGGTGGCATGCAACCACTCAGAGAAATCCATCGGCTCCCCAGTTTTTCAGTATCCATTCAAAACGTCACTCCTCTTTAAAAAAAAAAAATACAACCCACAGACCCTCCCTGGATTTCTGTCATCTCACCTCAAAGATCTCCCCACTCTCCTCTCCTCATTTAGCTCTTGCCTCTTTCTAGGTCTCTTCGCTCAATCTTATCTAGCCAACAGAGAAGGACCCTCCTTCTTGCAGCTTCTGCCGTATGTGTGATCACCTTCCTGAATCTCTCTATCTCACCAATTTGTCTCTTTCCAAATCTCAGCTGAAACCTGCCTTTTCTTCTCTTGCCTTGAACTTTCAATTCCTCCCTCTACTATTACAATATTATTTAACTCTGCAAAGTGTTTTAAAATAGCCTGTATAAAAAATCCTTTACAAAACACAGTAGTATGGTGCAGTGTGCCAGAGAGCTGGTGTGCCAAATCTGATGTATGTCTTTTTTCCAAAGACAATCAGCAATTGACTTTTTCAGTGGTTAGCTAACCCACTCCAACCCATGGCCAATACTGAAAACGAGCAGCTGTGTGGAGGCAGTAAGTTGGAAGGGACACCCAGAGTAGAATGTTTGCTATAAGCTCACTTGTATCCCACAAACAGAAACGTCACTCACTTGGGTTCTTTTACATCCTCCTGCCAACTGGCCTTATCAAAATGCCACCAATTTTTGCTAGATACAATCAGATTTCCGAGCTTCTACCTTCCACAGTGCAGCAAGTCAAAGTTAGCTTTTACTTTAGAACTAGGTTTTACCCACTGTCCTTGTTTACTGTTCTGGCACTAAACTCTTGCAAAGCATTGTAGCGAGCTGCTAAGCAGCTGCTGCATTCTACCTCAGAGGAGACTGCCTTTCAGTAGTGGGTGGTTTATGTAGGGCCAGATCCTGCAACCTTTACTCTGGTAAGTAATCTTTCTTCAGACAATTAATCTCATTGACTTCAGTGGGCAAGAGTTTAAGGCAGGGCCGCCCAGAGGGGGGGGCAAAGGGGGCAATTTGCCCCGGGCCCCGGGCTCCGCAGGGGCCCCCAAGAGAAGAGCGGAGGCTCCCGCCTCCGCCCCTCTCCTGGAGCCTCAGCGTCTCCGGCGGGGCCCCTGAGCCCCGCCCCGCTCAGAGACGGTCCCGCCCCCGCCCCCGGCCCCAGCCTCTTACCGAGCACGTCTCTGGCGGGGCCTGAGCTCCGTCCCGCTCAGAGACGCGTGGTGAGGGGGCGGGGCTGGGAGCTCCAATGGGGCCTGAGCCCCGCCCCACTCAGAGCACCGTGGGGAGGGGGCGGGGCAGCTGCCTCCGCTCGGCGTGGAGCTCACAGCCCCGCCCCCTCACCACGCGGCTCTGAGCGGGACGGAGCTCAGGCCCCGCCGGGGACGTGCTCGGTAAGAGGCCGAGGCCGAGGCCGGGGGCGGGGGGGCGGGACCGGCGGGGAAGCGGGACCCGCCGCCGCCGAAGCGCAGCCCGGTCTTTGGCGGCGGGGGGCCCCTTCTGTTCCGGGACCCGCCACCTAAGTGCCCGGAAGGCCCGCGGCGGGGACCCCCCCCCCCGCCACCGAATTACCGCCGAAGACCGGGCTGCGCTTCGGCGGCGGTCCCGCTTCGGCGGTAATTCGGCGGCGGGGGGCTCCCGCCGCGGGTCTTCGGGGCACTCTGGCGGCGGGTCCCGGAACGGAAGGGCCCCCCCGCCGCCGAAGACCCTGGGCCCCCGGAATCCTCTGGGCAGCCCTGGTTTAAGGTAAGAAAGAGTAGGAGACCATTTATCTTGCTGCAATAAAAACACATCACCAGGATATTATATTGTAAGTATAGCAGAAATCATTAAAAAAGAAAATGAACAATTGCCAATGATTATCAGAGATAGCTCGTATGCCAACTATATGGTAAAACTGGTATAATCTCAGTTACCACTGTCAGACTAATATGGATAAATGCTGCTTTTTAATGGTAATTACTGTATAGGAAGGTACACCAATTTACAGTTATAAGTTCAGTACTGCAAAAAATATTCCTTTTAAGGTCACTCACTGTAATTTCCCTATAAAACCGATGTGATGCTACTTATTTCTTTCACTGAGCTATTGGGAGACTTAATTAATTATTAATTTCTGTAAGGTAAGTGTCTATCTGAGGGGCCAGAGATAGGGTCTCCCAAGGTTAATCTGGAAGAAACAGTCTGTCCAAAAGTCCCAAAAGCTTACTGGATATGGGTCCAGTTTAGCCTTAATTCATCATTGCACCCTTTTCTTTTTTAGATCTGTGTTCTATGCTTTCATAGGTTTGATTGAAAGGTGTTATACAAGTTCCACATGCTTTTACTTGGGCAGCCAAGAAACTTTATCTAGTGGTGACAACAAGTAGCCTCAAAATCAAATTTGGTGTATTTGCTTGTTGGCTAGACACTTCATCAATCTATCTTTCTCTGTCAGTAGGGTAAATTGTCAGTTTAAGACCTGAACCGCTTTGTCGGTAAATTGGTAGCAGACTATTGGTACAGTGTGATAATTAAAGGATCTTAGTTCTTAAACAATGCTGATAAAACAAAAATCCCTCTCTTTTTTCTAGATTACCTTTAGAACTGAAATCAGAGAGCACTAAATGAATAATAATTTGTGCCTTCTGTGAGTGATAGAAGATTGAATCAAATTTTAACTAGACTCTATATGTAAATCCCTCAGGATGACATAATTACAATTCAACACGTACCTTAATTAGCAGTACGCATCTATTGCATAGTATTTAGCAGGTTTAAAACAGCTTTATTTTCTGTCGAACGGCTGTTCCTTCCTTATTAAAAAGGAAATAATCCTGATTTTCTGAAACCACAAGAAATTTTCTTAACTAAGTCAACAAATGACCTGTAAATTAGTGCCCCTTTAGTCAAAAGTGTCTTTTGTGTGCCTCGTTTAATTTCACATCAGGTTACTGAGTGGTACATAGAGTTGTCAACATACATAATTTTTTTTCTGTCTCAAAATTATTTCAGTTGTACAGAGGTTGAACTGCCTGGGATAAAGTAAGGCCCTGCCCAACACCCCATGCACAAAACAAGGTTTGTGCCAAAGTTGAACTGCATACAAATCACGATGGAATATTTTATTAATTATAATAAAATCAATAATAATTATTAAATATATTATATTATATATTGTTTGTTATTTCAAGGTATACCTGAATTACTGGTTTAAACTATGCAGCATGGTTTTAGCTATGTTGGTCCCAGGATATTAGCGAGACAAGGCAAGTGAGGTAATATCTTTTACTGAAGTTTGTCTAATAAAAGATATTACCCTCACCCACCTTGTCTCTCTGGTTTAGATTATGACAGGAAACTCCCATGAGAAAGTCTATACTAGTGACCTTGTAGTATTTCTGGCCCACCCGAAAGCTGTAATAACCAGAAAGGTAGTGAGAAAGCCCATTCACGTGAATTTCAGTTCTAAAATTTAAGACCCTGTACCTGTAACTTGTTGCATGCAGATTGCTACACCCAGGCAGAGATTAGTTACTGAAGCTAACAGGGCTCTGTGGGAGTACAACATTGCAGGATCAAGGACTAAGGGTAGATCTAACACTTCAAGATAGAGGTTTAATTTCCAGCTCAAGTAGACATACATTGTGTAGTGTGGCTGCAGTTGTGTGGCAGCAGGCCAGGCTGCCCCAAGTACCATTATGGCCCACAGTCTAGATATTTCTCTGACTGAGTCAGAGCACTGTGAACAGAAAACTGACCTCTTCAACCACAGAGTGGTGAAACTAAAAGAGGAGGAAACACTGGGTGAGCCTTAGAAATCTGGGAAAGAGGCAGAAAGAATGTGAACTGAAAAAAAATCCTAAAATCAGGACCAAGAGCCTGCATAAACAAATAAATGTTGTGTTGAGTATTGCCAACTGAAAAAGTGTTAAAAAATCAGGGGTCATCCCACCCCAAACTATAAGATTGGCTTAACAATCATGATATTTAAAGACACACAAACTTTGGATCCTTTTTCATTAACTTTGATATTTAAACCTTTAGAGAGCAGTCAGGTCACATTTTCAAGCTTTTCTCTGTGCCCATAAGGGCTAGACACTTTTTTTTATAATGAAAGTTGAGATTTTCATGAATTCACATGAGCTAGGGCTTTACAAGAAACACCAAGTACTGCAAGACTTGGGATAATATGGGTTGGCAGCACTGTTTTAGAAATCCTGTGTTCTTGCTATTGAAACAGAATCAAACTATAAAATACGAGTTGCCATAAATTAGCGCATGTTGTCAGGGATGCCTCTTGAGACTGACTTATGTCTTCAGATTTCTAAGATGCAACTACAGGCACATGTGCTGTGCTCTGGGTGCCTATCCTATTAATCAAAACCACAAAAATAAACAAGGTACCGCCCATGAATATATCCATTTGAGTACACCCCTTCTTCAATGGCCTTAGAGTAGGGAGAACAAAGATGGGTTTTTGTTGCAAACTCTTCCAGTCTAGTGTTCCAGTCACATTGGTTTCTACAGCAACAAAGGACTCGAAAAATCTGGCTAGAAATCTGGCATGCCATGAGAAGGCAACAAATCAGCAGAGAGCATTCCATAGGTGGAAAGAACTTGAGATGAGACTAAGGTTAAAGGCCACCATAGATGATCAGCATCAAGAGAAGATTGCATCAGAGTCTCTTTACTGGCAAAATGTTCTGAAAAGGCTCATTGCCATTGTGAGAATGCTTGCTACCCAAAACCTAGCACTGTGTGGCACTTCAGATCAGCTGTATGTGCCAAACAGTGGAAATGTCCTTAAAATTGTGGAGCTGATGGCTGAGTTTGATGCTATACTCCAGGAGCATCTAACAAGAGTCACCGCCCAAGAAATGTACACACAACACTACCTTGGAAAAACACTTCAGAATGAGATCATACAGTTACTGGCAACAAAAGTCAAACAGAAGATTGTGGCAGATCTGAAGTCAGCAAGATATTACTCTGTTATTCTGGACTGACATCAGCCATACGGAACAAAGACTTTAATGGTGCGTTTTGTAACAACAACAGAACCTAGTGAAAATGTCCCTGTAATGGTGACTGTCAGAGAGCATTTTCTAGAATTTATTGACATTGATGATACTACAGGAGCTGCTATGACAAATGTGCTTCTTAAAAAGCTCGACAATACAGGAATTGTGATAGCTGACATGAGAGGTCAGGGCTACGATAATCAGGGCTGTCCCTAGCCATTTGGGTGCCCTATGTAGCCCCAGGCCTCCCCTCCCCCTCCCCAGGGTCTGGGAGGCAGGAGCTGTGGGGGCCATTTTTGGGGGGCCCAGAGGCCCAGAGTGGCCCAGGGGATTAGCAGGGGGCCAGGAGCAACCCGCTTCACTTCCCTCGCCTTGGCCCCAGCGTTGTCACTCGGGGGAGGGGGTTTGGGGGAAGGAATCCCCCCACCACTCACTGGCAGTGACGGGAAGCGGAGCAGCCTGGCCACAGCCCGCTCTACTCCGCCAGCTCCCAGCCACGGCGCTCTGCTTCCTGCCACCGTTGAGAGCCTGGGGTGGTCCTTTCACCAACCTGAGCGACATGGCTGGGGCCGGGGCAAGGGAAGAGAAGTGCCAGTGAGTGCGGGGTCACTGGAGGAGGAGGGGGAATCAGGGGCGGCTCTAGGGATTTTGCCGCCCCAAGCACGGCAGGCAGGCTGCCTCCGGCGGTTTGCCTGCGGAGGGTCCGGTGGTCCCGCGGCTTCGGCGGACTTCCGGCAGGTGTGCCAGACCTCCCGAGATCCACCGAAGCTGCGGGACCACCAGACCCTCCTCAGGCAAGCCGCTGAAGGCAGCCTGCCTGCTGCCCTCGCGGCGCCGGCAGAGCGCCCCCCGCGGCTTGCCACCCTAAGCACGCACTTGGCGTGATGGGGCCTGGAGCCGCCCCTGGGGAGGAATGAAGGCAGGGCGGAGCAGTGGGGAAGGGTAAGATGCAGGGCAGAGGAAATTGTCCGGGGCCCCACACCCCCCTAGGGACGGCCCTGCCCCTTGCAAGGGATAGGGCTGGTCACCGGGGCTGGTGCTGCCACGTATGCAGCAAATTTAACGGTGCCCTATGCAGCTGTGTAGGCCTAAGGACAGCCCTGACGATAAATGGTGCCAACGTGAGAGGAAAGAACAGAGGAGTGCAGAGATGGATCCGAGAGTTAAACTCTCGAGCTTTTTTTGTCCCATGCAGTTCTCATTCATTGAACTTGGTGGTCAGTGATGCAGCGTCAGCTTCTAGTGAGGCTGCAGAATTTTTTAATGTAATTCAAAGCATCTGTGTATTTTTTCTCTGCATCAACTCATCGATGGCAAATTTTGAAGCAACATCTGGGAACATCATCTCTGACGCTGAAACCACTGAGTGTCACACAATGGGAAAGTCGAGTGAACGTGATAAAGCCTATCAAACACCAAACTGGGAAGATAGATGATGCCAAAGTTGCCATTATGGAGGATAATGCTATGACAGGAACTGTTCGTGGGAGAACAGTGGCAGAGGGCAATGGAATCACCAGAAACATACATAACTTCAAATTTCTGTGTGGCTTAGTGTTGTGGGATGACATACTGTTTCAAATAAATGTTGTAAAAAAGAGACTCCAAGGTGTTGACTTTGATATATCCGGAGCAATGGAACAACTGGACAAAGCAAAGTTATACCTACAGTCTTACCAGTCAGATGAGGGATTTCAAAACATTCTGAAGGGTGCACAGAAGTTGGCAGAGGAACTTCACACTGAAGCTGTTTTCCCACCCATTCAAGAATACAAGAGTCACCGAAGAAGACAACATTTTGATTATGTGGCATGAGATAATCCCATAAGAGACCCCAAACAACAATTCAAAGTTGAATTCTTTAACCAGGTGCTAGATTGTGCAATACAGTCAGCTGAAGAACATTTCATGCAGCTCAAGGAACACAGCATATTATATATGTATATTTGGGATGTTGTATGATATGCCAAAACTTCTCACTATACCTGAAGAAGACCTACACCAGCAATGCAAGGCACTAGAGACAGTGTTGACATGCGCAATATTGATGCAAGTGATTTAGGTGATGAACTGAAAGCCCTTTCGAGATACATTTCAGCAGGATCAACTCCAAAGGCTGTTCTGGAATATATGTGCACAAATCAGATGACCACCCTCTTTCCAAATGCTTTTGTGGCTCTGCGCATACTTCTAACACTTCCTGTAACAGTTGCCAGTGGAGAACGCAGCTTCTCCAACCTGAAGTTAATAAAAACACATCTACGCTCCACCATGACACAGGAGATGCTGATCGGCCTTGCAACCATCTAGATAGAGCATGAGCTGGCCCAGACTGTGGACCTTCAGGAAGCAGTTCAAATCCTTGCAACCAAGAAGGCATGGAAAGCACCACTTTGATTATTCAAACAGATAAAAATGCCAGTGTTTACTATGCAGACAAGAAAAGTTACATTTGCTGTTGAGGCGTTTGAAAGTTAAGTGTTACTTAAAATTTTTGAACAAGGCATTTTAAGTTGTTAGTTCTCCTTTATTGGGGTAGGTAGAAAAGCAGTACCATGAGAGGCGTAGAACAGGAAGAAGGCAGAATTGAGACCTTTCAAAGTTTTAGCCCAAGCGAGGGGGCATGGGGGCATCATTTGAGCTCCCCGCCTCAGGTGCCAAAATGTTATGGGCCGGCCCTGCCCCCACCCCCTCACAAGGACTCCCCAGGGAAGGGTGAGCTAGTGAGTGACATTGTGTTTAGGATGTTTTATTGTTTTGTGTGGTCTGTACTCTCCTGTGCTTTACAGGGTTAAATATAAAAGAGCATGAGTTTAAAAGACTGAACAATGTGTGTGTGCGTTAATTGCTTCAAAACTAGAGTGTGCCTTTTTTCCACACCCCTGAGCGACATCGTTATACCGACATAAGTTTGTAGTGTAAACCATGGCTCAGTTGTAGGGAGTAAAAGGCCATCCCAGTGTGGTTGGGAGATCAATAGTCCATCACCTTAGAGAAGCTGAGGTTAGGCCATCAAAATCTCTGGGTCCCAATCTCTGAAGAGGTGGGGCAAAGAAAGGAATTTAGCTCTTGGGGAGGGTAGAATAATCTCCCTTGCCTGCCCCCTTTGATATTAAAAGGAGTGCCTGGTTGACAGCCACTTCATAGAGAGGCAGACCTGCCTTATTTCTTTCTTTAATCCAAAGAATTGCTGCCTGTAACACTTGGGTGGGGGGGAGAGGGTGGAGCGTGGAAGAGCGCTCAATACATCTATGGGGCAACTAGGGTTACCAGATAGCAAGGGTGGAAAATTGGGACAGGGGGTGGGGGTTAATAAGCACCTGTATGAGAAAAAGCCCCAAATATCGGAACTGTCTCTATAATATCAGGACATGTGGTCACCTAGGGGCAGCCACCCTCTTGAGGGATAAAGGGACAAAACCCACACTCCCTAGAAACCAGATGGGAGGTGGGAGTGGGTAGACCATGTCTCAAGCTTACATCCAAAGATTTGGGGGTAACCAGGGTAAGAAGAGGCACATGAGAGCTCATCCTCACAGATTCTGAAGACAGAAACTAAACAGAATGATTGTCGAATGACTGGATTTTTGAAGGCTATACACTGGCTTGATGGGCAGTTGTTTATTATACGTATAGTTGAAATGTGAAATTATGAAAAGTAATGGCAAAAATGCCAGTCAGGGAATAAACCTGTCCTGGCAATAAGTCAACAGGTTCCCTCATGGTCTGATCAAGCACTCTCATTACATCCACTTCTTTAGTGAGGTGACAATAACCAACACCTTGAATTCTACCCAAGGGCTTATTGGAAGCCTGTGCAGATTGTGGAACTCTAGGCAAATGTGCTCCCAATGTACAACTCCAGTTAATAAGTAGGTTGCAGCATACAGCACTAATGTCAGCCTCTGAATGGTTCCAAGGTGTAGGCCAACATACAACACAGTACAGCAATCTGATCTCAAGGTGAAAAAGGCAGGGACCACCCCGTGTTTCTGCATTTAGGAGGCGTAGTCAAGTAATCCTCAAATTAGCAATTTAGAAAACTGAAAATGT
Source organism: Mauremys mutica (assembly GCF_020497125.1). Lineage (NCBI taxonomy): Eukaryota > Metazoa > Chordata > Testudines > Geoemydidae > Mauremys > Mauremys mutica. Next base: position 120,310,518 of record NC_059072.1, on the reverse strand, counting down.
TTGTGACCTCTTCAGTAAACTTCATATTTTGGATCTTTGCGCCATTACAGTGAAAATCCACATACAACCAAGTCTTTTAAATATATCCCAGTGACTATTTCAGTGTTATAATGTATTGTACTTATGAACAGCAGGAATACTGTATTATTTAATGTTTATATATCCTGCCGCTAGCGTGCTTATCTGAGAGAATTCAGATTATTCACTTACACAGAAAAATTATACTGGAAAGAGCTATGTTTGGAACTCACTTCAGTATGAAGTTAGCTGAGTCAGTTGACCAGAGAAGCAATGTATGCAGCCAAAGCAGGACTGCATAATTTTTCTAAGCATAAATGGCTTAGCTGTTAGGAAATAAAGACTTAGGTGGCGTAGACTTAGGTTGTATAAGAACGCTGCCTCGGGAATAGGAATGATCAGAGGACCAGGAAGCAAAACTGTGCAGTTCTGACACCCATGTTAATAAGAAGATGTAACACTAGGTACTATCCACTGCTCTGAGTCCCCACCTCACATTGCTCCAGAGTTCATGTTATTAATTATTTGTATTGCAGTAAGGCTGAATGCTCAAAATGAGTTAGATTCCTAACTTCAGTCTAGGTGCCTAACTTCCATACATTTCACTGGAAGTTAGAAGCCTAATTCCGTTTGAGCATTCAACCCAAAATGCCCAGAAGCCCTAGTCATAGACCAGGATACCACTGTGCTAGGCGCTGTACAAACACAGAACAAAAAAAGACAGTCCCCTGTCCCAAAGAACCTACAATCTCTTATGAGTTTTATGCAGGGACTTATGTTCATCTTTATTAGAGAGAAAACCTCACTGTTATAATGGAATCCCTCCTTCCCCGCATTCCCCTCCCCCTCCCAAAAAAAACCCAAAACTAATAACCTCTGGTTTAATCAGAACTCCCCCAAATTAACCCCATGTTGTGAACAGGCCTGACTCCTTTTCAATCCACCTAGCATAGAACCTCTTCTTCTTTATTAAAAAAAAACAAAACAAAAAAACCCACAACCATATACCTTCATTCAAAGAGAAACTGGTGCTAGCTTGGGCTCAAAGTTAAGATTATAGAAAACCCAGTATGGACCGAAACATTTTCATGTTTGAAAATGGTTAGTTTTTCATTTGGATGACATTATTTCCCATACCACTGATAACCTAGTGTTGTGGTAGAACGTGAAAACACAGAAGTGAAACTGACAATAAACAGCAAGTGAAGCTGACCAGTCTAGTTTCACTTGCCAAGCTGACAGAAGGGCAAAAAAGAAATCAAAACCATATAAAATTGCAATAAATAAGATTCTTAAATAATTCACTGTCAGTAATCAAAATTATTATTAGTAATTATTAGTAACATGAGCAAAGTCAAAAGCCACACAGCAAATTTATCTTGACAATGGGTCAAATTTTCTCAAGGGTCTGTGTGATTTATGAGCCTAAGCCCCATTAACTTTCAATGATACTCAGCTTCTAAGCACTTAAGTCACTTTTGAAAATGGGACTTAGGTGTGTTTGAAAATTGTACCCAATATCTCTATTTTACATCAAAATAAAAAAATAATTGGAGACTGCATATGTTGCATGTTTGTATATGTCATGTCCCATTGCCTTCATGGTAAAATATGTATGAAGTGAGTTCTGTGGATAGCAACAGGGAATATACACATACATCTCCAGAAGGAAATCAATTTGACAAAAATGTCAAATTTAAAGTGTTGGTTTTCTAATAATGAATTATTATAAGTAAAATGCTGTCTATATATTGTATGTTGGCACAGCCACAATTCAGAGTGTGTAAATAATGTTTAATAGCATTATACAAATTGCAAATGTGCTACTTAATATTATTAAAAAGCACAGCTAATGAAACAGTAGCTACAGCAAAATTAGGATGGTAAATAATTAATTTACTTTTATTATATTTGCTTTTTCATGGGCCCATACAGCAGGACATAAATATGTTTTAAGAAAACTATATCCTCAGAGAATCTGTATACAAATTAATTAAGTTTGCTGGTCCAATCAACTTCATAGGATAGGAGACACTGCTGTCCTACAAAAAGTAAGGCGACTTAATCAGTATTCTGGCTGTTAGCTCTTTCTGAGGGGCCTATAACTGAGAAATCTTGGCTCTAGATTTTCCAGGGACTTGCAGTCAAAAGAAACCCACATGCAGCAGTGACTAAGAGGGAGCTCAATACCTGGTGGTAAAGCACACAGCTGATTGCTTCCAGCCAGTCACCAGCTTGGGTGGGCTTGGGCTGGCTGGGATTGCCTTCTTCCCAAGAAACGAGGTCAAGGATGCAGAGGGAAAGAAAGTCAATGTCCCATCTGGGGGTTGGAGGAAGAGTTTGTTCTCAAGTGAATTTGAAGAAAGCATCTGGCTGCAGCCTCCCAAAGTTTGGCAGACCTATGCCCTGTGCTCAGCCTCAATCTACTTTCCCTGCATGCAACATTTGCTCTGCTTTGAGGTGGGGAGCAAGACTACTTCCATTCCAGGCTTCCAGGGAGGGTGGGATTATGGATGGGCAACAGTCATATAAAACAAGAATCAATCCAAAACCACAACGTTCAAGGAAGATTTTTGTTTAGGTTCAAAAAAGTGTGATCACCTTTTAATTTTTTTTAAATAAATCATGTCATGTTTCTATTCCCCTGTAATTTATATGAAGGGAAATGGGGTGTTGAAATGCTGGGAGAAAAGATTATCTTATTTCTGGCATGACCTGAAGCTAGCAGTAAATCTTGTGGAAATCACGTGTGTGTATACATGCCCTTATATTTTTAGTCCAGAGTCAATAGGTTCCGGTTATTTAGACAGGGTTTGGAGAATTATCTAAATCATTAAGTTCTGAACGGGCTGAGGTTCCCCCATCATTAGATGGCCAGCATACTCCATCAGAACCGTGCAGGCAGGGTGTCCACTCACGGACTAACTCAGCAAGAGAAGCCCACTTCATGGTTTTACTCCTTCAAGGGGCTGGAGGGAGGAGAAGTTTTGGTGTGAGTGCGGAGCGTTCCTTGGAGACTAGCACTGAATTTGGTTCTTGCTAACCCTCCAGTACGAAATAATATTGCAAGTTCGGGAGGAGGAAGGTTGTCTGATTCTTTCTAAGAGCAGCAGCTGGCAATACCTGTCTGCATGAAAAATCAATTCCGGTTTCCATGAAAGTCTCCTGCGTGAGCAGCAAGCCCAGGATGTAGAAACGTGGCGCAAGAGCAAAGCGCTGGAGCTGCAGAGCCGGCCGAGAGGCAGAGTTGGACATAAACTACATTCCAAAGTTCTTCTCGTCCTCCTCGCAAACCCAGCTCGCCTCTTCACGGCCACGTGTCACTGGCAAAGTGAATGTGAAACAAGGAGACAGTTTTTTCTCTGCCCAGCTGATACGTTGCGAGCCCGCAAGCTCAGAGAACGTCAATGTAAAGTCACGAGAAAGGTAGAGCTTTACTAGTTCGATAAGGCCGATACTTTCAGATGTGTTCAGCGGGATAGTAGGTCACGGGTATATAGCGCTTAAAATAATCTCTTGCTAGTTGACTATGCTCCCCCCCCCCCGCCCCTTGGTGCGGGTTGGAAGACAAGGAATTCCATTCACGCTATAGGAACTGACTGCATCAAAGAGGAGCCAGGATTTCCCCCTCCCTCCCTCCCCCCCCCCCAACACAATAGCCCCGAAAACAAAAGACAGATTATTAGGTTTAAGTATGTATGTAGCCCATTCTCCACATACCCTCTTCTCCCCCTCCTCTTCGGCACATCTGGCAACCAGATGAGTGGCAAGTGCTAATGAAGACTTTCCTGAGCGAGCTACAATTAGTTCCGACTGCTGTTCAGCTCTCCCGGGCAGTCCCAAGGAAGAAAAAAAAGAAAAAGAAAAAGAAAAAGAAAAACAACCCCCCAAATTTTCCCTTCACTGTTACCGAAACCTCCTCCTGCCCCTGGGATTCTCCCCCATCATCAGGCTGCCGAAATTAAAACCCAAAGTGTAAGCAAATACTTTCAGGCTCTCTTCCGCCCGATTTTTTTTTTAAATCCGCAGTTTATTCATTTTGATTGAACACGACAGGCAGGCAACAGTGCTTCTACGCGCCTTACTACAATAGAGAATTGTTAAACAGATGTCCATTTCTCCCCCCGTGCCAGGCAATATTATACACATAACAGTTTTATCTGCTTGAGCAGATCTAATTGTGTGTGTGTGTGTGTGTGTTGCCATTTGGGGAGATTAGCATAAGCTGCACAGAAGCAAGATGTATTGTGTGCAATTAAACCCATCCCTAGACGGCACATTTTTGTTTACTCTTGGTCTCTTCTCCCCCCCTCAATCAAACTACTAATGGAGCTGTTTTAAGTTTCAACAAGGACCATATTAACGGTTGGTCTCCGCATGAAACAGAAGGAGAAAGCCCGGCGCCTGCTGAAGATCTAAGCACGATCCTGTTTTACAAGTCTCACAAATCGCCGCGGCCCTCACCTTCCCAATTCCCACTCGGAGACAGGCTCAGCCTAACGTAACATTTCACCGTGTGAGACTTCACATATTCTTTGTCATGTCTCTCAGCTGTGTCACAACATGATTGCCCCCGGCCCAGCCCCCCCCCCACTAGAAAGTATGTTCCCACTAAACAAATACTCTCGATAATTACTACGGAAGTGATGATATCTGCATACATCATATTTCACACAATTATACCTTATTCTCACACACGCACGCACACAAAAGGCGTGACCCTCCTACCACTTTTGAACAGCACCCTACATTTTGAAGGGCACAAAAGGAAAATCTTTACATTCCAAAAACAGAACAATGGCAAACCTGATTTTTAAAAGGGTTTCTTATTTTAAAATATATACGCAGCTACTTGCCAAATGATTTATCTGAGCAGATGATAGGCTGGAGTAATGCAGGGAGGGAGGAACAAAGGGGTTTTTAATCATGGCTCGGATTAAGGAGTTGTATAACAATTGCTCTCCCTCCAGGCACATATACTGTACACGCTCCCTGTCAGTGATCGGCGGTTAAAGAAACAAAGTGGACGATGAGGCATTTAACACAGGGACGGCGGCTAATGCTTTATTAACGAAAGTACAGCAAGCGTCTTTATTGCTTGGGATACAGAAAGGGATGAGGCATACATACATACAGACACGCGCATAAAGACAACCAGCTATTTGACACCCCCCCCATAAAAATACATAAACGGATTTTTTTTTAAATTGCCTCGTGCCCTTGCAGATTTGCTGGCCTCCTACTTAACTGCCTAGATTATGAACAAATCTATCGCCACACACAAACATGTTAGCTACAAAAATAGTAAGTATGCGGAAAATATTGCAAAACTGATGACGTTTTTTCTGTGTGTGTATATATATATATATATATATATATATATATATATATATATAATTAGCTTTGTGCAAAGTTCATATAGGAACTTTGCACAAAGCTAATTTTTTATTAGTAATGAGTGCTGGTAATAACTTAACGAGTCACCGTTGTACGCACTTTAAGGAGGAGCTGGTGCTAATGCGTGAATAATTATTGATGCAATTAAGCGCCCAACGCGGCGCCTGTTAAACTGTTTTTGGCACGTGAGGGCTACTTAATGGCTCTACGGTATTGTATGATGACCCTAAAAGGTTTTAAAGTGCAGAGAGCTTCTCTGTACGTTATTGCATAGGGCAGATGTGTTACTTGGGTCTACAATTGGTACAATATTAGATAGCATTGAATTGCTGGGGATTTACATCCTATGCAATGTTTTCTCCTTTAGGGAGCTGAATAATTAGCTATTTACAGATTCAGTAAACAGTAAGCTCACCCATTGACCTTCCTTCATATAGACTGTCTGGTTCGTAACCCCGCCAGGGACTTCCGGCTGCCTAATGGTCCCTTTATGAGCGGGTGGTACAGCTGTAAATCAGGCTGATCCTTTCTGGTTGCATTGGCATTTCTAAAATGCAGAAATAAGTAATCTAACTTTGCACTCAGAATCTAATCCTTAATATTATACTTCCAGAGGGGGAAATTCATTCTTTAACCAGTGTATGAAAATATATTTGAAATAAACAGTACAAATTAGTCAAACTATTTTGTTGCATTATGTTGTATACATAAAAGACACACATACACACACAAAACCCAGCCCTCCCTGGGAAAAGAAAGATTTAAAAAAAAAAACCAATACATACAGATGTTCCAGTTAAACACATAGCCTCCATCCTCCTCCACACATTCCATACTTATCTCTGATAAGTTCAGCAGAAAAGCTTTAGATATTTGCAATGTACATTATCATTGGAAATGCCATAAAAAGTCACCTCTTTTAAACAACTCTTCACTGTTTCACAAGAATGGCATTCACATCCTCCAAACAGAGGAGGTTGTCTCTTTAAATCGAAGGGCTGTGCCAGGACGCCTCATCAGTTAGCTCGAGAAAAACACACACACACACACACACACACACCCCTCTAGACCTTTATTCTATCATTTTGAACTCCCACTGACCTTCCTCCTCAAGCTATTCCAGCATCTGCTTAGGACAATTAAAATAAATGATAGGTAGATACTAATATTTTATTTTAGTACTGTTAAAACTTATACATTGTACTTTCGATTTTAACCTAAAAGGAATCCCCCACTTGTGGGTAATAATCACACTAGGATTTTAACCAGTGAGCTCACACTGATTATCAATTGTATGCTAATTATCAATCAGCCATCATGAGTGAGTGGTGCTGTCTATGATGGAAATAAAGAACCAACCCCTTCTGTTGGTGTAGGACTTCGGATTCTTCAAATATAGGAGCAGCATTAAAGTGAGGGCAAGGAAAATTACAACAAGCAAAATTACAATTAAGTAAAATACAACTAAATCCAATATGCAGATTTCAAGTGAAACACACTGTTTGACTAAAACTGGCTAATACCTAAACCTGCAAAGCTCAAGTGGTTTATAGCCTCTCTAGAAGATGCAGAAGCGCATGATGTAAAGAGCCTTTTTTGTTAGAAGGTGGGGAGAAGCCACATAAGAAGAAAGAAGCATGGTCAACAGCTAAGGCACTACAATGATAGTTGGGAGCCTGGGATCTGTTCCCAGCTCGGCCACAGACTTCCTGAATAAGCCATTTAACTCCCTAGCTGCAAAAGTGGGATAATGAGGCTTCCTTCTTAATACAGTTTCTTTGAGGATACATTCACTAATATTGGAGAGGTGTTCAGAGGCTACCGTGACTCCTGCCATACAAAAGCCTATAAATGGATACATAAATGTTTTAAATGTCCTGAATCAGTGAACCCAGATAAACAAAGTGCTGTACTAGAGTTAACAAATGCTAATGGGAAAATGCAGAAGAGCTGAAAAATATACTCCCGGCGTGAGAAGCTATTGATCATTTAGAACCAAGGATCAAAGCATTTAGAAAGGGGCAATTTCTATCAAACTGTTTGTTTTCATTCATTAAGGATGTAGAGACAGAGGCTCCAATCCTGCACCAGAAGGCCTCCTGTGCCAACATGCAGCTCAGTTGACTTCAATGGAGTTCCAAATGGACCAGGGTGAAATCTTGATCCCACTATAACCAGTGGTGATATTTCCATTGACTTCAGTGGGGCCAGGATTCTACCCCAGGGGTTCTGGCAACGTGAAGCTTCTTCCAAGACCAGGCTAGACATATATTATAATGTATGGGTGTGCATACAATACACACAAATATAGATCATTTTGTTTTAAAGAAATAAGGCTGAAAAATCCCTTGAAAAATCTAAATTCATTAGAGATTTAAAAAAAAAAGTTTCCAGCTTCTCCCCTCCTCCTTTTTAAATTCACAGCCAGCTACCATTATGCCTGTTCCAGCAATTTGAGATCCCCTGCAGTGACAATGGAGACTTGGGGAGATCTCTGTAACACTGAGCCACAGAATTATTATTAAACCCCTAGAGGCCTCAGCCAAAATCTGGGTCCTGTTGAGTGAGGCATTGCACATCAGTTTTGCAAACTCTCATGGTTTTATCACAAGTCTCATGATATTTAGTCTTTTTCTGAACCCCCCTCAGGCTCCTGGTGTTATGTGGTTACATGAGAATTCCAGCTTTCAGTTAAAAAAAAAAAAAGTAAGTTTCTAGCCATCATGGCTGCAGAGATAACATTGAAATGGCAAATCCCAAAGCCTCAAAAATTCAAGTGCAAATTAAAACCCAAACCAAAAATGAAAATAACCCAGACCCCAAAATATATTTCTTTTAATAAAAATCTCATGATCTAAGCAAAACTCATTATTTTGGGTGGGGCCAGAATCATGATTTTTAAAAGCTTGGGGTTGGCAACAATGGTACATACACACAATAAAACACAGTTCCTGTCCCAAGGAGCTTACACTTGAAATAGACAAAGGATCTGAGAGGAAACAAGAGGCAGAGAAAGATCAAATGACTTGTCCATGGTCACATAGGAAGTCCCAAGGCAGTGACTTAATCACAAAATCCTCCCGCCTCCTCCTGAATGTAGTGCTCAAGTATACAAAACAGCACCTGTTTAGCTTTAAATGTACTTGTTTCGTTATATATTTTTTAAAAGGTCCTAAAGAAAAAAGTTGCACAAACTATAACACCAAATAAACCTCCCTTTCAGTCCAGTTCCATGCAAATATTGAATAGCAATGGCCCCATAGGTTTCATCATCACTTTAATAGCCAGTGGGATTTCCCAGTGGCTATGGCATGCAAGCTTAATAGTTCTAGGCTCTTCATAAGCCTCCTTGCGGTCTTGCCACAGCTCTTTGCAAGAGACAATTGCTGTAACAAACAAGCCTGCAAACTAATTTGACAAGTGGCACATCATAGCAATTTACGGTCACCAAATAGCAACTGTGTAAAATCAGGACACTTTTTGGGGGGAAGAGGTGTATAGTTGCATGTATCAGACAACGCCCCTAATATTGGGCTGGTCCCGATATTATCAGGATGTCTGGTCCCCTACAGCAATTCCTGGTGACACACACCAGAGGATTTCACCACAGACCTACAATATGTGACTGGTATTGCTGGGCTCAGGCTTTGGTAACCCCAGGTTGCCCTTTTATTTTCTGTAACAAATCAAATTATGCAACTAAATATTGCCACATTGCTTGAGTGTATTGACACAACTGGGACTTCAACCCCAATTTTGCTTTGCGTTTTTCAAATGGCTTTATGTAACTAAAGAACAAGATAAAGCACATGCATGCACAATGCATTTGAGCCTGATCCAATGTCCACTGATGTCATGGAAGCCTTTTTGTTTAGAGTAATGGGCACTGGATCTGGTCCTTTGGTCCTAATTCTGCAAAGTCCAAGTCCCTTGTGTGAGATACTGTACTGAGCAGCTTCAGTGGTCTTTAGAATCTTGCAGGATCGATCTCTTATAAATTCCAGAAACTGTGATTTTCTTCATTAAAACATAATTTGCTGCAGTGGGTAAAGTCAGACCATGTAAAAATAGCAGGGAAACTGAACCAAATGCATGCTATTGGTCATAGGTTTTTATAAGATGAAACAAGGAAAAAAAAGGCATTATGTTTGTATGCTATTTCTGGGCCTTTTAGCTGTAACAGCATGAGTGGTATTTGCATCAGGAGTTACCATATATCATTGCAAGCAACATATGCACAGTTGAAAAAAAAATGATGACAGCAGCAGGTTCAGTGAAGTCTCAGAATCTCTGTGCGATAGGGACCTGCTAAAGGTTTGGTTTTATTTAGCATAGCTTAAAATGTCATTGGCATATGTGTTTCTCAATTAACACCGATTTAATGCACTCCAGAAGTGTTCTATTCTGAGTAGTCTTCATAGTCTACAAAGGATCTAACCTGATATTTCAGTACAGGATATCCAACCTCATTTATGATCAGGAAAGTACATTAGGAAGGTTATATATTTTCTTTGGCATTGTGTCATGTTGCCTTTAATGATAAATACAAAAGTCAGAAAATCCTACCAAACAGCACTGCTATATGGAAATTCTGAGTTTTCGCAACCTTCATGAGTCACTCATCTATCCAGATGAAATGGTGCCTCCCAGCAAATGCAGAGAGTCAGCAAGTGGAATCTTTGCCTACGTCTTGTAACTTTTTGTGTTTTGCTAAAGAATTTCACAACTGATAAATTAAAGCTCACCAATAGAAAAAGTAATTTAAAAAGAACTAATTGAACAGTAGTCATTTATTCAAAAACCCTGTACTTTTTGGCAAATATGTAAAGAGAAAAAGATTTACTGGTGATAGCCTCCTAAATCATCAATACAGATGTCCACCAGGATCCCAGAAACCAACTGTGGGGAAGCTAGAGGTTTATTTATTAACCACAATGAATAATAAAGAATAGGACACTGTTGTTTAGTATGAGCTTTACACATTTTTAATGCCTACAATCTATTTCAAAGAGCATCCAGGATGCTTAATATTGATTTTGGAATATATATTTCACTAGATCAAATGGGATAAATTCACTTCCGGTAAAACACTGTTGACTTCATAGAAGTTGCACAAGAGATCAGTTTGGCTCAGTAGGTTCACTCTGAAATCAGTATGATTACAATATACATATAAAATATGTTAAAAGAAAGTTATTTAGGTTGCAAGCATTTGAAAATTAGGAAATGCTAGAATTAAGGTTGCCCATAATTCTGCCACCTTGTGTGGCCATCCTGTGCACTGAAGGAAGCAGAAGTCCTGTGGAAAAAATAGTATGTGATCATGTAATTAAAAACTGTATCACAATACATATGTGCCACAGGACCAAATTAAGGTTGGACCTTAAATCTGGAATTTCCTAACTTTTTTGTGAGTGCTTGACTTTGCATCTTTCTTTAAAGTAGATTTTTTAATGTAATTTCTTAGAGTTTATGTATGTGGTGTGTGTTTTTTCTTTTTTTGAAAAAGGTAAAAACACATTCTATTATGTACAACTAAGTGCCCTCCACATCATGCATCACCCACAGGGTTTGACTCCTGAAACTTTAGTATGGATTTCTATCACTTGAGTTATAGGACTAACTGCATTAGCAGGTAGCAGAAGACGACTGTTTTCACTGGGGTGGGGGATAGGAGCTGGGGACTCGTGCTGGGTGTGGTTGGTGGCCAAGGGAGCCCAGTTCTCTCTCTCCCCTCCTTCCCATCCCATGAGCTGGGGGTGGGAGGGGTGAGAAACTGGGGCTATGTGCTGGGTCCAGAGGGGTGGTTGGGAGGAGCCTGGCCAGCGCTCCCCTCTGCCACCATTGCTCTGGCAGACCCCAGGTGTTCCTCGTGCAGTGTTTACTGCTGCTGCCTGTATGGTCCCAGCTCTTTAGAATGTTCTTGTTCAATTTTTTTCCTGGCACACTGCCAAAACTTTCCAGAGCAACACAAATGGCAAAAGGGAAATGGTGACTATAACTAGTATACATTTCAACCAAACCTTTATGGAATATCATGGGACAAAGCACAGGCATTTCCCTAGCATTATTCCTGCTGAATTTTAAAAATTTGCCGCAGACATTGGAGGTATTAGTGCTTCTCAAAAAAGGTCCCAACAATCTTTATTGTTGTTAGGCAACCTAAATATAGCGGATGCTACAAGCGCCTCCTGAAATTAATATTTCTGAATGCTTTTTCTTTATAAATATATTCTCTCACACACAAAGGCACACTACAGAAAAATGTATATTTGTTTATTTATACATACACACTCATGCATGTATACATACACCGACAGATGCTACTAAAGCATTTCTTTGGGCAGCAATCTGGAAAATACCTGTAATCTAGGGATTAAACTTTGTAACAGGAGTTGCATGTGCATATCTAAGACCAGAATTTTGTCCTTTATTTGATCGTAAATGAACGCAAAGGCTTTGCTATGGGGAATTTCTATGCATGTGGCAAGAAGAGCTCAACCTGAAGATGAACTAATCTTCAAAAGGTGTGGAGGTTCAGTTAGGCATCCCAGTTTAGGAAGCTTATCCAAAGTCTTTCGAGTCTTCTCTAATCTCTAAACTGGATAGAAAAACTTGTTTTGAGTTGTGAGATCTCCAGCATCCTTCCTGGTTCATGCAGGATGGACATAGCACAAAACTAGTTTTTCTCACATTTTTCTAGTACTTTGAAAACTATAAAGTTCAGAAAACATAATTCATTCATCAGATATGCCTATACAAGCGCACACATTCATGCACGCCAAGTTAGCATAATATTTGCTGCTTCAAAAGAGTTATGGTTTGGGTTCAGTTCAAGTTTTGGCTAGAATGGGCCCAAATAAAAACAAAGGATCCAAGCGCTTGGGAAACAAACTTTAGGAAACAGACCTCAGCCTGGATGCAATATCTCTGCTTAGGCCTCTCTCTAGTTATGGCTAATTCTCATTTTTTTCTAAACTTAGTTTTTTAAGCCCTTATCTAAAGGATCCTCAAGCATGATGTTCAAAAATGCTATTACAGTATTCACAGTGCAGAGTACCAATACTGTTATTTATATAATCACATTTTACAAAGACCTTTACAGAATTACAAAATCCATATATACTATACAAGGTGCATTTCACCCACGATGAAATACAGAGCCTAAGGAGCGAAAAAGGAAGCCACTGTAGCGCCAGCAGTCCCACTCCCATGAGATGGGAGGTGACGTGTTATATTATATATAAATAAAGCCACCCAGAAAATTAGGCAGATGTAATGTAATAATTATCCTGAATTTGACCAGGGCATAAAGGCAATCCTAGATTAAACCATTCTACCTGTGGTGTACATAAGATCCGTGAAAGGGTTCATATGGCAAAGACAGCTTTCAGAGGAAGCAAGAAATGGTTATGCCTGGAAGCTGTGATCAGAGTTTGTTCTGGAATTGTGATGTTTCCAACTCAATGGTTAATTGGTTGAGTACTTTGTGACTTGAGATACCCTGCTGGAAAACTCTAGGGCTGGAGTATTGTGTAAACTTAGGGAAGCTTCTCTTCAGAATATTCAGTTCAGTGATTATCAAACTCAGGTGTTATTGATCCAACCTCATTTGTGGTTGAAATTTCTCTCTCTCCAAACACACCACTTTCTTTATATGACCTCACATAATCTTTGTGGGGTTTTCATTTTCCTTAAACCTGCCTCCCACACATACACAGAGCTGTCCCCCAAACAGATGTCTTCCCTTAGTTCAGTGGTTTTCAAACTTTTTGTATTGGTGACCCCTTTCACACAGCAAGCCTCTGACTGTGACCCACCCGTATAAATTAAAAATGGGGGGGGGGCAATTTAATTTAATGGTGGCTCAGGAATGTCAGCCCCATAGAGCAGACAGCTTGTGACCCCCTTGCAGCCCCCTGAGGGGTCATGACCCTCAGTTTCAGAACTCTTGACTTAGTTGATGTCTCGCACTATCTCCTAGGAGGGGAGAACTAAGGCCAAATCCTGCCCTCTCCCTCTGGGACACTCCCTAAGGGTACCCAGGGATGTCAGATATCTCACCACTACCTGCCCTTAGCATGAAGCAGTGTTGTCGGTGCCTGCTGTAGCTCAGCTCCCTGAAACCAACCACCTGTGGGCCACACAAACACTATCTGCTAGGCCACCACAGACCTCTGAGTGACAGGCACACCTCAACTCCCGAATCTCAGCATGCTCCCTGCAGTGTCCAGCCTTTCACCACTGGACAGTCAGAGAAAAAACAGGTTTGCTATTCCCATGGGGACCGTGTATATGCTAACTTGTTTGAGTCAGCTGAGGATGAACACTTATGTAATATCACAGCCTGAGATATATTTATAGTGAAAACAATCATAAGTTTATTATTGAAGATTAAGATTTAAGAGATACCAAGTAAGGATAATAATGGAAACAGAAATTGTTACATATAAAACAACAAGTATAACACGCTTCCTAGAGTCCAAACCTAACTTTAACAGGCTAAAGTCTTGTCTAAAGTAGTTAATCTCACCTAAAGCACTTTCCCAGTGTTTCCAATCAACATGGCTGGGATCCCTATATAAACCCCCTAGCTGAGATGGTTGTTTCATGAACACTTGGCTCCTGGTTTGTCTGAAACCAGCTAGCTTGCAAAAGACTGAACCTTTGGGGGCAAATCTACTTTATTGAATAGGAAAGGTAACAATTGATACGTGTGGTTTGCATTTTATGATTTTGTTTTATATGTAACCATTTCTGTTTCCATTATACTTACTCACTATCTCTTAAATCTTAGCTTTTGATAATAAACTTATGATTGTACTCAGTATAATTATATCAGAGTGCTGTGATATTATATAGGAGCTGACACTCAGGTGAATCAAGCAAATGTGCATGTATGCTGTCCCCTTGGGGATAGCGAACCTGGTAATTTTGTCAGTGTCCAGTGTCAGAGGCTAGATGCTACAAGGAAATGCTTCAAGGGGGTTCAGGGATTGGGGTGCACCTCTTGCTAACCTGACAGGCAAAATAAGGACTGGAAGAGCACTGAGGAGATTGTTTTATGTTGTCAAGGAGCCTACACCCAGTTAAGCACATGCAAGTCTTCCTCTCACTGGAGGCAGGGGATAACAAAAAAAGTGACTCTCAGTCTTGGGCACTCTGAGAAAATGTCACACCCTTCATAGCCACAAAGGACCCTGACTCAGAGGAAACATTGCACTTCCACTCCTGAAAATGGGGGTGAGGAGCAAATTTTTCAGGAGCTCCTCACAAATCTCACTTCTCTTCACTAAACTAACACAATATATGTTTGATGTTAGAAAATGTTGCCTCTCTAACATGTTGTCCAGCACTAATTTGAACTATATCATTCCTGGTACTGATCCATGAGGTACCCAGTTATGAAAATTGGCCATTTAGTTCTATTTTTGTTTCTTTGTTTCTTGTCTCTTAACCAGTTTTCAATCCATAGCAGGACTTTACCTTGTACCCAGGGGAACTCAGTTTTGTTAACAGCCTAATGTGAAGGACTTTATACAAAGCGTTCTGAATGTCTAAATAAATCATATCCCCAGTTGTTCTTTAAACACTATTTTCCTAACTCTTCCTAAGAAGAAGAAAAAACAACCTAATTAGTTAATATTTGTAGAGTGCTTTGAAGATGAAAAGCGCTATGTGTGTTTAAGTATTATTATTATTATACCTGGTGCTTCACCTCCGATTCACTCTCCAAAGTTGAACACAATCCAATACCAACCCATATGGGAGCATCACAGGGAATCCCCCCCTCACCCTCCTGCAATCTCCAGTTTTTCAGGAGATTTTCAATCATTCTATACACCAGATACTCCAATATCTCTTCCCACAAAAAACCTGTCATTTAGACTGCTAAGGATTACTGATCTTGTTATATGTTCTTTGCCTTTTAGGGCCACATTGTGAATACATTAGTCGCATTGGTTAGCACCTACTCCCACATGTAGCCCTGTGAGAGTTATTGCTCACTGTGGTAAGTAGTGGATTCACAGACCCTCTATACTGCACGTTATGGTTTTGGAGGCTGGCTTTCCCCCCACCTCCCACACATTGTGCATACTTTCTGTTTGTGTTGTAGCGTGTGTGTATTCCCTGTCACTCCAGTGGCTTTGTTTTTGTTTTCCGTTTTCAGGAGAGGGTTGTGGTTGTGTCTATCCCATGTGTCTCTGGTTTTGAGCTACGCGGTTTCCCCCTCTGTCTCTCATCATTGCTTTTGGCCCAGTTTCTTGACAGGAAATGCGAGATTTATTTTATCTGGCCTGAACTACATTGTTCCTTCCTGACTACTGGTGTTACTTCACTCTAAATAACATGACTTTGTGCTCACTGCCTGCCCAAGGTCAAAGCCTAAGGGTAATAGACACATTTAAGAGCAATGGGGGGTGAGAGAAAGAGAAATGGGGGTGGAGATGGAGGGAAATGGCAAGAAATTAAGTTGTGATATAAAAAATTTGGTTTGGAGATGATTCACAGTTTTCTTTTGGCCAGGAATGAAACTGAGCTGGGTACAGAACTCTTCTGGATCCTGAGCTAATGAAGAGTTAGTATTCCAGATGTTGTAACTTTAAACAAGATGCTAGCAAGTAATTTAGATTTCAGGTGGGGGAGGGAAGTGGCTTTTACAAAACCTGATATAAACTTGATATATAAACCTGATATAATGTTTCCAGTGATTTTCTGAAATTTCTGTGAAAATATTTTTAGTCTTTCAAACAGTGTTGGAGACCCAAATACAAAAGCACTGAGCTTGTGTATGAGAACTAGCAATTCACTACACAAAAGAATGAAACTGACCTCTCTATAAGATAAAAGGAAACAAATAAACTTCAAAGGTAAAAACTAAATTTCAGTTTTTAAATGCTTTATATTTTAATTAATTTAAAGTTTGCAAAAGACTGAAAACGTATATATGGTTGTGACATACTATAGCTTGGGGGAGCATCTTGTAACCCCCATATTCCTCATCTGTATATAATTGTGATACTGTGTATAAAGCATGCCATGTGAGATATCAGAGGAAAGGTTATGATCAGCTGAAAGTCACTGTTCTATCTAAATATGTATATCATTAATGCAGATGAAGTTATGAGAATTATGTTGTATAGTTGTCACTAAAACATGCTGTAAATTGGGGGAAATCAGTCAGATATAAGCTCCCCAGAGACAACAGCAAGGAAAGTAACCAATGCCCGGGTGGGGTGTCAAACAACCCATCAACAGCCATTGTTCAGCAAGGGAGCTACAATTCAATGACTCACCTGCATAAGGGGAATTGCTCAACCTTGCCTGGTGACTCAGCAATGCCCACCAGACATGCCTGGACTTGTGTTCTCCAGGAGCATGGGACTGAGGGTATAAAACAGAACACAGGGGGCCCATGCTTCACTATTCTCCCCCACCTATACTGCAAGCAACAAGGACATTGAGAAGACTTAAGACTCCAACAGAGGAGACTGGCCCAGGTTTCAAGGGTGAAACCTGTGTACTATGAACTGCAATACCCACAATGGTGAGGGTGAGAAAAACTGCTTAATCTAGATGTTACCTAGTCTAAAAGGGTTGAGAGTTTAGAATGCATACTTATATTTTCTTTTCTTTTAGTAACTAACTCTGACTTTTTGCCTGTCACTTATAATCACTTAAAATCTATCTTTTATAGTTAATACATTTGTATGAATGTTTATCTTTACCAGTGAGTTTGCCTGAAGTGTTTGGTAAATTTGCTCAGGTTTTGCAAAGGCTGGTGTATATCCACTTTCCATTGATGAAGTGGTGAATCAATTAATAAATCTGCTCCTCTTGTCTTGAGCAATGCAAAATGGTATGTTCTGAGGTACAGTGCTGGGAGTAGGGGGGATTTCGCTGGTGCCTTTTTCTGTGATTCATGAATGGCTCTGGGAGCATTCAAGCAATCTAACTGGGTGTGGGGCTCCACATGCATTTGTGCTGAGTGATAACAGCACCTGGAGGGGTTTGCTGCTTGTCACTAGCAAAGCATTGTGAGATACAGCCAAGGCTGGAGAGAATTAAGCGGGGCATAGCAGTCCCACATTCCCAGGCTGCACCCCAGGGGTCCCATCACAGCAGTAATGACATGGGAAACTAACTTTTAAAAACTTGGGGCTAGATTCTCAACTAATGTAAAATGCATAGGTCCACTGAGATTACTGAAGCTTTGATAATTTACACCATCTGAGAATCTGGCCCTTCACTGGAATCTTGAATTATTTATTAAGATGGAACTTGATAAACTTACTAATAAGGCTGCGAGTCTTTCGCAGAGGTCATGGAAATCACAGATTCTGTGACATTCTGGGATTTCCGTGACATCCGTAGTGGCTAGTGTGGCTGATGCCAGGGCCACCCGAGCAGCTGGGCACCGGCCACTGCTTGGGTAGCCCCAGGCAGCTGGTCCAGGTTGTCCTGGAGCAGTGGCGGGAGGGCCCCAGGGTGCTGCCCACCCCCACCTGGAGCAGCAGCAGCGGTGGCGGGGCCTCAGGGCTGCCTCCGGCCCAGAGCAGTGGTGGGGTCCGGAGTGCCCCCAGCAGTGGCGGGTACTTGTTGCACCCCCCGCAAACACACACACACACACCCCAGTATCCAAGATTTAATCACTGGTATTTTTAGTAAAAGTCATGGACAGGTCCCAGACTGAGACTTTTTGTTTATTGCCCATGACCTGTCCATGACTTTTACTAAAAATACCCATGACTGAATCGTAGCCTTACTCATGAACAAGATTACCTGACTGGGTTACTTGCAATAGCAAGGGATTGGACTCAGTGACCCAATGGGTTCCTTCCAGTTCTATGAATTATGTCCCTTTAAAAGCTTACAGTAAAACATTACAGCATAATTGGCAAGCTAATTTTTTATTTATTTATTTATTTTAGAGTCGCCAATGAGCTGAAGAGAAGCCTCTCCATGTATATGACCTAGAACAAATTTAGAATGCCAATCCATAATGCTGTCCACAATCCAGCACAGGGACAGGTCTTGCCAGCTTCCCAACCTGTAATGCGTTCACGCTGAAAGTGGAACACAACTTTAGGTCCATTCATTTCCTGCTTTTATCTTAAACATAAGATTAAAACAGGAAGGGGATCAGATCAATACTTTCCCCTTAAACATATGCAGACCCCAAATCCTGTGTGAGGTACCATGATCTGGTTAACTATTTTTGTACTCTTCAGTCTAGGCTGATTCAGACTCAGGAGCAATAAAACACCCGTGGGAAAGCCAGTTGCCATAGTATTTTTGAGAAGGATGGGGCCAGAAAGAATTCAAAATCCCATAAGAAAGCCTGTTGTCACTGGATATTCTATAAAATTATGAGCCTAAAGAGGATCAGAAATCTTTGGATAATAATAATTATTACTTATTTCTATTATAATAATGTCTAGGACCCTAGGCATGGACCAGAACCGTATTGTGTTAGGTGCTGTACAAACACAGAACAAAAACATGGTATCTGTCCCAAGGATTTCTTGCAAGCCAAATCTCTGAGCCTTTTGGGATTTGCAATCAACACATTTGCCTCTGCCCTAATTTCCTTCCTTCCACTGCAGAAAGTGCCATTGAGAATACAATTAATGTGGACCTAGTGTGAACATAGAGGAGACTAGGAACTTGGGGTAGGGAACACATACAGGGGCTGGGTTTCTCATTTACCTGAGGTTGTATCTTTAGTGACAACCTCCTATCTTTCCCCAGGAGGTTAGTCTGTAAATGGCGGCGGGGTGGGGGGAGGGATAATAGTATCACTCACAACTGCTTCCCTGTTACCTTATGTTTCCCACCCTCCTCCCAGTCACTTGTAAGAAGAGAGACGGCAGGTGGATACAACATATAGATTGTATACTCTTTGGGACAGAGCCTGTCTTTCACTGTATGTGCGTGTGCACACAGTGCTTAGCACAATGAACACAGATCCTTGATTAGGTTGTACCCATAAATGATAGAGCAGTAATAGTGGCTCCACTCGTGACCTTGAGGAGATGCAGAGTCTGTCCTTTTCTATACTATCCTTCCTCCAAATTGCTCAGCATAGTGCAGAGTTGACTCACATGGCCCCTTGGAGTTTAATACACACCCATTTACGAATGCAGAAGTAAGCCGCACAGTCTAACTCCAAGTATTTAGGGCCAGATTTTTAAAGATATTTAGCTGCCTAGTGGGATTTTCAGAAGCATCCATTGATTTCAGTGGTTTCAGGCACCTAGAGGCTTTTGAAAATCCCATTAGGCACCTACATACTTTTAAAATCTGAGCCTTAATGCCCAGGGCTGGGAGTTGAAAGAGGGCATCGAATGGAGAATAGTCAATAAAAAGGACCTTAAGTTGGCAAGAATCTTACAAAAGTTCAGCAAGGCATGCTTGTGTAGTGAAATGTTTATGAATACTGAAAAATCCTTGAAGTGCCAGAGGGGCTGCCTACCACCAGTGGGGCATTCTCTGCTATGTTCAGTACCCTCTTGGATTTTTTTTTTGCACTGCAATTAAATTTTGTCCTTGTTAATCATTCCACAATTATAGTGCTTTACTGTCCCTTTCTATTCTTGGGTTTAAAAAAAAACAACAAAAAACTACACTGCAATATTCCAGTGTTTCTGTTGTGATTGTCATGATGGAAGCAGAGCCAGTGCAATTTGCCCATGTTTTACTAATCACCATCTGGCAGGGATATGGTGACATGCGAATCTTCACAGGACTCTTGTTTTTCTACTATCTGCTGGACAACTAAGGAGATCATCAGGCTGCTGGGATGAGTGCCAGATGGTAGGCAGGTATGTTGATGAGTTTAAGATTCTTATTTTCTTTCAGTGCTTGCACAGGCTGTTCATGTAGAGGCAGGAAAAGTGAAAGGGAGGAAGTAAATGAATCAGTGACTAGACTACAACTGCTCAAAACCACTTTCAAGTTTCTCAAAATGTGGCTGTTTCACAGGTCACCCCTCATTTGTTGTTCTTGTTCCACCAAGGCTTAAAGGTTTTAACTGAATTATTGTTTTCCATGTTCTTACTCAACAGTACACTCTCAGAAAGCTCGACTTTGGTTTGGAACATGTCTCCCCTCCTTGGAGATTCTACTTTCTTCTAGAAGGATACGACTCGGGACCACCCTCTATTTTGCAAGTGTGTGCACAGTGCGGTGTCTTGGGAATAGGTTTATGAACAGAGAGCCTGACAGTAGAATAATCAAGTTCCAGAAGCTTATTGTAGGAGAGCACTTAGACCCTGGGAGCCGATTCTCCATTCTGCTTCACAAGTTTACGGCAGTGTAACTCTTCTATTGCCTTCAGTGAAGTTACACTAGTGTAAAGCTGTTGTGACAGAATGGAGAATCATTCCTTTGGATTATAAATACTTACAAAACCCATAAGATAACTAGATAACATAAGTATTCAAGATCACTTATGATGGAGCAGGTCTGGAAGAAACGTGTGTTGCTGCTGTTAATTATGCAAAATAACCCCCCAAAAAATCACATTCACCTTGTGCCCGTCTTACTAACGCAGGTTGCAAATCAGCATGCGGTTGTTATTGAGGGAACAGTTCTGTGATTTATGTAATCTAAAAACGTGCACAGGGATTCCCCCTTTTTTCCACCACCTTAGGTAAGGTAATTACTATGGAAATTATCTGCTAGTTTATTAATTAAACATCTATAGAGATGACACGCACGGTCTCGCTCTCTCAGTAAGTCTTGGCATAAGGCAGCACACAGAATTTTGGCAATCAGCTAACAGTCGAATAGGCTGGAGGACCTAGACGTACCCAAGCCTTCTTGACACAGGAACGGCTTCTCTTCCCTATGCCAGAGGTTCACTCAGTGCCAGCTCCAATGCGCACCCCCTTCCAGGGATGGCTCTTGTCCATATTGGCAAACAAAATAATAGAGAAGAAAATATGAAATTACTCTTCAAAATACAAGTGGAGGGATGAGCACAGAGCCAAGCTAGAAGTATCCAAATGTGAGATCCCACACTGCTAAATGTCACTCTAAAATATGTCACACATACAACAAGTCAAACAAACAGGTTCCTCCACAAAAGGATGAGAGCACGGCGGGAAGATAAGGTAGCCCATTTGCACTCCAGATAATAAATATGTAAAGCAGCATTACACAAATTACAAATAAAAACAGCAGCAGGGCCACCAAGATCATTAGCGCCCTAAATGGAAGCTGGCTGTCAAAATCCTTCACCAAATATACGGGGTTGCAAGGAGGAGGAGGAAAAGTGAATACAGAACCCAACAGGCTAGCAGTTAATGCAAGCCAATCTGTTTATTCTGTTCTAAATAAGGGATCCAGGACTTGCTTTGGAACAGCTACAGTGGAATAAACCAAGAGTTCAGGATGACAATAAATCTATTTTATTTAACAACCTGTGGCTGATCACAAGGGGGCAGCAAGTTCTAGATGGCTGAGAATGGTAGCAGAAAAGAGTTTTCTGGTACAACATACAATCAACATTTTTAGCTCTGCCGATGTTTCCTATGACACTGCCACTTGTCATCGCAGCCATAGCAGAGATAGAGGTGTGAGCTGACTTTGTTACAGAACTTGGGGGCTAGACAGAACATAAACTTGAATTCAACACAGAGTACAGATGTCTATGTTAGATCATTTCTAAGAGTCTAGGTGTTTTATGGATTTCCTGGCTCCAAGCCTGAGTTCTGACCAAGGTCTGCTCAGCATGCGGTGCAAGGGGAGGCGGCAAAGGTTCCACCATTGTGCTTCACAGGTCCCTGTGGGCATAAGTCAGAGACCTGTAGGCCTTTGGGATGCTCTTCTGGCTTGGTAGAGCCCGCAAATGTCTGTCGTGCTGTCCATATATCACCAGAATGATTTGTTAAGCCCCTTCCTACCTCAGCACACATGCCATGTCAGGTAATGTAGAGTTGGCTACTGTAGCTATGTCAGCAAAGGTTTCCCCAATGCTACTTTCACCCAATATCCTTGTGCCAAGGGCCAACCAACCTGTGAATGAAAACAGTTATTTCATATTCATCTGTGTTATTGGGAAAGCATTATCAGAATAGGCAAATTTGTTCTTATCCTCTTTGAACTAACCCAAACTATCTTAGAAGTTAGATGAAGTTTGGTCAATTTTTTATTCTTGTTTGTTTAAATTTTTTGTATGTCTGTAATTCTGCATTTCAGCCAGGCCTGGAAACAGCAAAAAACTAATGGCAAAGCTTTTGTTGCAGTAATTCCAGTCCAGCCAAAACAAAATTCCTATTTTGATCCTCAGACCTAAGAGGCATGAATGAGGATGGAGAGCCAGGTTCTCAGCTGGTACAAAATGTAATAGCTCCAGTGAAGTTGATGGAGCCATGCCAATTTTTGTCAGCTGATTATCTGTCCTGGAGTGTTGGATGGTTACCCAAACTGAAGCTTTTCATAGATTATAAGGCCAGAAGGGGACATTATAAGCATCTAGTCAGAGCTCCTGTATAACACAGGCCATAGGGTTTCCCTGAATTAATTTCTGTTTGAACTTAAGCATGTCTTTAAAAAACAAAAAAAAACCAAAAAACAATCTTGATTTAAAAGTTGCCAGTGATGGAGAATCCACCACAACCCTTGGTAAATTGTTCCAATGGTTAATTACCGTCACTGTTAAAAATTTCCACCTTATTTCCAGTTTGAATTTCTCTAGCTTCAACTTCCAGCCACTAGATCTTGTTATATCTTTGCCTGCTAGACTGAATTTTTGTTCCCCAGGAAGGTATTAATAGATTGTGATCAAGTCACCCCTTAACTTTCTCTTTGTTAAGCTAAAGAGATTGAGCTCCTGGAGTCTATCACTACAAGACATGTTTTCCAGTCTTTTAATGTAGCCTACAGGCAGGGCCGGCTCCAGGCACCAGCCCAGCAAGCAGGTGCTTGGGGCGGCCAATGGAGAGGGGCGGCACGTCCAGCTTTTCAGCAGCGGGTCCCTCACTCCCTCTCGGAGCGAAGGACCAGCCGCTGAATTGCCGCCGAAGACTGAAGCAGCGGCAGTAGAGCTGCAGATCGCAGCTTTTTTTTTTTTTTTTTTTTGCTGCTTGGGGAGGCAAAAACCCTGGAGCCGGCCCTGCCTACAGGTATAGGTATTTGCTAGGCCAGGCATAGGCATAAGTTAAGGTAGTAAAGCAATGAGCTTACAGGCTTCAGGCCTCTAAAACAATAGTTTAGCTAAACTAGGCATAAGGCTCAAAAGCAGGAATAACCACAGAACATAAAATATCTCAAGACAGAATGCTGTAGTGACTAAACTGTTGACAGGTAACCAAAAGGTGTTAGTCTATACCAGCTTTAGATATTTTTAGGGCCCTTCATTTAAAATTTTTATTTTATTTAATTTTTCCCAGAACTTTATCAGTGTTTATTACTACAACAACAGAAACAGGTGAAAATTGGTGGAAAAAACTATTGATTTTTCTGGGTAAATATTGGGGTTTATTTTGGTGGACAGGACAGGGGAAAAGTAGTCGGTAGATTAATGCTCTGATGAATGAAATTCAACGTGGTTTGCTGCAGAACTAAAACAGAACTCAAAACACAAATCCACCTCTGAGTTTAAGACAACAATATATCTCTAATCCCCAAATAAAACTTTTCATTTGAATAAACAGTTTACTGTTTTAGACTTAGAACTATTGGCTTATAAATATTTACATTTCATAATTGGGCCACACCATTTGCAGCGCATACATTCAACTTCATCCTTTTCTCCTGTATTTTTTTTTTAACTTTTGAATACTTCCTTGTGTTCTGAAATGTATTTGGTTACAAATTTTTGTTTTCTTCCCATTTTAGTGTGTTGGATGTTTAAACCATTATCTGCAAACAGCTTGACATGTGTACATGGTAGGCGTGAGATTCATCAGTATGTTCAGATGCGTACGCACTTCAGAGCTTGTGTGAGTGCCCATTTGTTTACTGTGTGCACCTTCTAGACTAATAGCCTTACTTCAACAGGCAGCTTTGCATATATACAGACTAATGTGTTATCATAATATGTTGTATTCTCCTAATAAAACGTTATTTTTCATATATTTGAATGATATAAAAGGAGAGTGAAAATAGCAAAAAATAAAAATAATACTTTTACCGAAAAAAATCCTGGGTTTTACAAAAAATCAGTTTAAACTGAAAACGAAAGCGGCTTAGATATTTTAAAGTTAGGAACATCAGCAAGTGTCTGACCACGAGAATGCCATAGTAATTAATGGACTTATATGCTAACGACCTTGAGGTAAACAGACTAGTAACCTACATGAGACGGACATCTCAACATTAGTAAGGTGAGGAAATACAAATAAAGAAAAGGGAACGAACCCCCTACTGAATATGCATTAGGCATAGCGGTGTCAACATAACATCTTATAAAAGTTGTATCCCAGCCTGCATGCCTTGGGTGATGTAACCCTTGGGAGATGCCAGAATGATGACCACTGGTGATAGTAACAAGGAAGAGGAGGAGGAAGATAATGACCACACTTCAAGTTGTTCTGTAAGGGATGGTGTGAGTATATGGATGATCAGACGCTCACTCTGTTCTCTCTCTACTTCTCTGTGTTGTAGTGTTTGTAACTTTGCTAACTGTGTGAATAAAATGATTGCAAATACAGAAAGTTTGTCCTAAGTGTGTATTGCAACCATGGGGGTTCCCAAGTGAACAATAATTTTAATAATACTGGGCCTGATCTTGGGACAAGAATGTACCAAACTTCGAGTGTTAATTGGGAATTCTTAAGTAATCAGCATAATTAATATACAATCACTATATCTTGGCCTATTACTAGTGTCACTGTTACTGAACTGCCTAGAAGCCCCAAGAAGGCTGGGTTCCCATTGAACTAGGACGTGTTACAGATACGTAGAAGAAGACTGTCCCTGCCTTGAAGAGCTTAAAATCATAGTTTAAAGTAAAATGCCTTCCAAACAGACTCCATTTTGACTATTGTGTTTAACCAAGTGAAATCACTGAAATCATTATTCACTTTAGCAGGTTGGTTTGAGGCACTTTTAAAGCACACAAGTCACTTTGTGACTTCCCCTTCCTCTTACCTGAACAAGCACCTCCCCACAGCTCTCGCTCTTCACGCATGAGAATCCTATCAACATTGGAAACAGAACCATGCCAGCTAGTTAAAAAAAATCCTCATGCTATTTAAACAAGTCTGGGGTCAGCAAGGTGATAAGTGTAGACAGGGCTTTCTCTCTGTGAACCACATGGCAAAGCTGTTGTATAGATTTACAAGAATAATTTAATTTACAGTACAGTTTTGCTGGCAAGATTGTTCTCGCCCTTCACATTGGTCTGGAAAATGATGCAAGAAAGGTGTTAGGAACAGCAAAGTTTAAACATGATTATAGCTAACATGATGCTAGTCCCATGACAGCAATTAGGTCCTAGTAAGATACATCAGAAGTATCTACCTATTAATCCTATTTAAAGCCTTTGAGCAATATTTGTTTAAGTGTAAAGCAACAAAAAAAATTTAGTAGGTAGGTATTACATAAAACATATGTAGGCTGTAAGCCCCTTGGGGCAGGGATCACATCTTCTGCTGTGTTATGAACATGCTGTCAACACATAACAAGAATAATTATTGTTATATAATAATAATAATAATTGTTATTTATTACTGCGAGTTGGAGCTAGCAGTTTGTCTAACGTTTGTTTAAATGTTAAAAACTGATTTTTTTTGTTTTTAACTCTACTTATCTGTATTCTTTTGACTACCAGAATGCATTATTGCTATTGCACAAATACACAATCATTCCCACAATGAGTGAAAATGTAGACCTCCTTCTATGAAAATGTAGACCTCTTTCTGTTAGATTTGGAAGTTCAAAATAATCTTCCCTTTTTACATTCAGAAAGGGCTATATGCCATAACTTCGGGATTTCCACCAGTTATACCTCTCTCTTGCTCTCCTGCGCCCCCCTCCCCAATGTCATGGTACAATACCACTAAACAGCCGGGCTGTGGCTGAGTGTAAAACCTGGAAGTTAGCAGCCTTAATTGGTCCACATTCTCTGCATTTTTTTTTAAACCAAGAAAAACACATTTTAAAAAAAAAAAAAGTCATGTGTCTTTCTCCTTGTTCAAGGCCTTCAGAACTCTAGAGTAAACCCTGTTCAACAGAGTATGTGCATTATGCTTGCCATCCCTTTGCAACTGAGCACTGCTAGGTACGATAACACAATGCAGCTTTTACCCACAAGGGTTCCTCCGGGCAACCTCTGCAAAAGGGTTAATGACAGATGTTTCCATTAAAACTGGCCTACCTCTTAATTTTGCTGCAGCCTGATAATATCCTTGCTTTGTTCTTATTTGCATGGGCAAATGGAGGCACTCCATAACAAGTAACACACAACCCCCACTCAAAAAAAAGGTCAATTCATTTTAAACTGATGCGCACAATATTATTTCTAGTTATATTTGAAAAAAAAGGCTTCTAGCATAATGCTACTATTTACAGAGAATTAAAAGCTCTGCGTTCTGGTGTTCTGAACCCCTGAACATGGTGTACATCTTTAGGCTGCATGGAATACTACTAATAGAAATCAGTAATGTTTCCTTGCAGACAGCCAGCTAGATTGACATCAGTTTATTTGAACTCCCCTGATCCAAAATGATAAATACTAAACTCTCTAGGACAAGTGCAATGTTCTTTACTGGGAATTCACTAGCTGGAGAAAACAAACAACAAAACCCTAGAAGTTATACAGGAAGATATTCTTTTATTGACTTATTTTTAAACATTTCTCTAGAATTTGTTTCCATCACTCTGAGATTGGGGGGCTGGATTTCTCCAAGGATTGATAATAGGATGTGAAGGACTTAATTTCGCCAGCATTTGAATGCTTTGGGAGTCCATACTGACTAATTTCAGAGTAGCAGCCGTGTTAGTCTGTATCCGCAAAAAGAACAGGAGTACTTGTGGCACCTTAGAGACTAACAAATCTGATGAAGTGGGCTGTAGCCCACGAAAGCTTATGCTCAAATAAATGTGTTAGTCTCTAAGGTGCCACAAGTACTCCTGTTCTTTTTGCGGATACAGACTAACACGGCTGCTACTCTGAAATTAGTCAGTATGGACTCCCAAAGCATTCAAATGCTGGCGAAATTAAGTCCTTCACATCCTATTATCAATCCTTGGAGACATCCAGCCCCCCAATCTCAGAGTGATGGAAACAAATTCTAGAGAAATGTTTAAAAATAAGTCAATAAAATAATATCTTCTACTTAAGAGAGCATAATTTGGATAAAGGTAATAAAGACAATTAAGCTGACACCGAGCAATGAATAGTCTGATCAGTCCATCATTTATTTTAGAAAATACATTTCACCAGGAGATTTTATCATACACATTAACATCAATAAAAACTCTTGTAAGTCTAAAAGATTACTTCTCCAGAGACAGGACTCATCGGGGGCTGAATAGTAGTTGGGAATTTTCCACTGATTTTTTTTAAATGGAAAATCAGTTTCCACAAAATTAAAATGTTCCACAGGAATATTTTTATTTTGCCAAAAATTTTCTATTTGCCATTGGGAAAATAATAATAATAATAATAATTTAAAAAAGGGTCAACCTAAATGGAAACATTTTAGTTTGTGAAGCCGAATCAAAATGTTTTGTGAAGCGCTGTGGTACATCATGGGAATTCTATGACTGTGGTGCATCATGCGAGATATAGCCTAGCCAGAGAATTAAGCCTGTAGAGGAGGATTTGGCCACAAGACATCTGATCTACAATTCCCATGCAGCTCCAAGTCAGTCTCATCAGTGTAAGGGATTGACAATTAGGCCCACGCATTTTTTGGGTAAGCCTCTGAAACAGTGTTCAGTCACCCTCCTCCACCGCAAAACATACATGACCACTGTTAGAGTTGTTGTAAGTGTTCAGATTCCGTTTTTTCTAATCGCTGTCAACCACAATCACACAACTATGCACAAGGCCAACCCAAGGACTATGGAGAGAGACAGAAATAAGTCTTTGTTACACACCCCAAACTTCACTGACTTACATGTATGTCCTGTTCCTGTTAAAATTTTGTTAAAGGTGCTTTCCTCCCTTTTATTATACACATAGATAAAATAAAATAAAATGGAAAAAGAGAATGGTGGTGGTGGGTAGTCTTTAGACCCACATCCATTACCCTATCCAATCCTCTAGCTGCTGAAGTGCAGCAACAGTGTTTAGTCTTTCTTTCAACCTTAGTGATGGGCTCACATTAATTTAACATTTTCAGAGTTGACATTAGAAGGAAAAGGCTGAAACTGCAGTTCCCAAATTGGACAGTGGGCTTTGCTGGGCCTAAAGGTCAGCTCTACACTGGGGCTAGCTCACAAACTTTTAAGTGTTTCTTTCTGGCAGAATAACATGCAATATCTGATTCCTGAACTACAAGGTGGTGACTTTTAGAACTCTATGATTAGCACATATGTTCTTTTCCAAAGAGTATCTTTCTTAAAAGTATACTATAGTTCAAAGAGAAGTTATGGGCTTGATGAATAAATTACAGCATAAAGTTTTATAGCCTGTGTTAGCAGGATCATCATGGTCCTTAAAAATCTATGAATCTATGATTCCACTGCTCTCTAGAGATTTCAATATTACTTGACTCAAAATGCAAAATATGTTCAATAACTAAATATTTTTTGTAAATGTATCACCATTTCAAATATTTAGAATATTGAGCTACAACAATCTCAATTTTTCATGTTATGTTATGGAAGAAGGCCATCTTAGGCCTGGATTTAGAAGACCACTTAAGCATGTACCTAAGTTGATCTTTATTCAGGAAAGTTCTTGAGCACATGCATAAGATTTAGCATGCACTTAAGTCCCATTAATGAGACATAAGCACATACGTAAGTGCTGTCCTGCAAAGGGACGTTTCTCTACAGAGATACCTTAACTCGTAAGATCTAATGCCAGCACAGCCTGAAGCTCCAAACTGCAATGTTTCAATTACAAGTGACATCTAGCTTATATGAAAGTTGATTCACTAATGCTAAAATGTACAGAATTGTCACCTTGCCAGTTTTAGACATCATATATTTACATACGTATACATAGAAAAGTATGTTGATGGGTGCACTGAAATTATAAATAATGAAAAAAGTAATAGGTAATATCTGTTATAGCTACAGAGCCAGAATATTTTGTATCCTTATATGAAAAAGAATTTTATACAAAGAAGAATAGCATTCCTGGATGCATTTAGATTGTCCACAAATCTGCACAGGTTTAGCTAAATTAGTCTAGCTACCATTTTCTTGGAAAGTATTAGTGCCAACAATTTGTTCCACTTAATACATCAAATCATTATTGTTAAATCCTTCTTCTACTGTAAAACTCCACCACCTTTGTAAGAGAGGCTCACTTTAAGAAAAAAAAGTGGTATGCCAAGAAAAAAACGTTCTGGAAGTTGCAGCACTTTGGCCCACTACCTGGTGGTAGATGTGTAGCAGTGTTATGTGCGTACACTTCTCTGTAACTGAGAGAATGCTCCTACAGGACCCCCTGCTGGCTAGGAATGGATCTGTATAAATATCTTGAGAAGAAGTTGCACATATGCTCTCTTAGTCATAACTAAAGCACAGTTTAAAAAAAGATAACACATAATCCAGAATAAAGGCCTTAAGGAAACTCTCTCTCATCCTACAGGGGTACAAGAAGAAACTTTGCCCAATATCATGAACTACTTTTTGGAGCGGAAGCTCCAAATCACAATACCCTTGTCATGAAGCATGTGAAACAGACTAAAGAGTAGATGCAGAGGGTCCAATAAAGCAAAGAGGGATTGTGCTCCAGGTGTAGCATCACAGTGATTAAAGTCCTCTTTTTCAGATAGTTCAAATACACACACACAAATTATTCTTTACAGCTCTGTCAAAATACCTGAGGCTTAGGATCCTTCAAAATAAGGAGAAAGAATGGGTTAGTGCCTGAACAAGTGTATTTGTTAGCACTTCCAATGAGCCAGTGTGCCATGGAATGAAATGAAGAGCCCTTTTTGGTAAAGAAAACTGCTTTCTGTCCTGGAATTTTGTGATAACTCTTTTGTTCTAGAGTTAAGATTCATTACATCTGGCAGGCTTCTTCTAACCTGAACTCCTTCACTCAGCTATAAACTGTATTCAGAGCATCACTAATAGCTACAGGGACCCGAGTTTCTAATTTTTTGCATATTTTGGGCTAAAATCCAATGGCTTTTGACTATTTTTGGTGCTCCCCCTCTTTGGTACCTGGTCACTTGTTCTGGTTTACTGACCTTTTTATTTTTAAGTGGTGCTTTTTATCAAAGTGCAAATTATTGTACAAGCTATTTGTTAAAATTAAAAGCTGTGACTTGGCATTGAAAGGAACATCACCAAGCTGAGATAGCAGCAAGTATTCTGCGGCAGAGCAGTGCTTCTGCAAAAGAAAAAGACCCTATTTAAATGGCACAGGGTCATGTCCATCATATTATATGTTAATGCAATGAATTGACACTCTTGATGATTCCTTGGCAGTTAAGGAGACCTGCAAGCATCCTAACAGGGCTAACTCTTTCTTTTTTCTCCTCTCTCCCCAAAAACCTCTAGACTTCATAGCATGTAAAACACAGGAGCAAAAGTTGAAATGCTTTAATGGTCCCCAGAGGCTGCTTAAATAAACATTGTCATTACAATTTAGACAATCTGGAGTCCATTCAGTATTAAATCCCCATCCCAGGCAACAACCACCAAATAAATAAGGGATTCATGATGCACTCCACACAGCCATTTACTACCACAACCATTGTCACTTGACAACCAGGAGGAGGAGTCAGCAATGCCTAATACTGCACCAGCCACATCTGTCAACAACTAGATAGAGAGCTCCACTGAGCAAACAGACTTGATCCCGGCTTCTTACAGAGTCATTCTTTGTCCTGCTTCAACTGAATCTCTTCTAATCTTCCCAGACTATCTTCAGCAGCAGCAGGAGGAACTTCTACTGGAACCAGACATAACAAAAGGTGCCTTTCTCTATTTCAACATACTGTAAATATGTTTATGCTGCTCCACTTCTGTCTCCTACCTCCACCTAGGGTGACCAGATGTCCTGATTTTATAGGGACAGTCCCCATTTTTGGGTCTCTCTCTTATATAGGCTCCTATTACCCCCCACTCCCATCATGATTTTTCACACTTGCTGTCTGGTCACCCTACCTCCACCCAATGTCTCCACCCATAGCACAGCATGTCTGGTAAGAATCATAGCACAGTCACATTATATTCTTCATGCAAGCAAGCATAATGAAAGCTTTAATGGTGTCTAAGTCATTTCAGCATGCATAAGCGCAAATACTGGTGCCTGTTATTACAGAGGAAACATCCAGATTGCCTTGTACGATCAAAAATATTCCCCAAACAAGACTAGGAATCCAAATGGTCCAGCTCTGAAATGCACAGCCCCCTTTGGCTACTCTCAGCTACATTATTAATTATAATGATATTGTGTTTATTTGTACTGCCGTATTGCCTAGAGGCCTCAACGAGGGAGCAAGGCCTTATTGTATTAGTACAATAGATACCAATGGCACAGAAAACTAGTTTGATAGTAAAGCCTTTCTATGACTCCCAGATAAATCAGTTGGATTTACAGGTGCTCAGCACCTCCAAAAACCAAACTGGCAATAGACAGGTAAATAAAAGTGGTTTAGGAGCCTATAGGCATCCAGGTTTGAAAACAGTGGCCTTAGACAACTTGTGTACAACAACTTTTTCATAACTAGATAATACTTAATCCTGCCATGAGTCCAGGGGAGTGGACTAGATGACCTTCCAGTCCTATGATTCTATGAACTAGCCATCTTAAATAAACAGTACATAAGCAGTATCATCAGGTAAGCCCACAGGACACCCTTCTTCTCAGGGAAAACAAACAAATGCAAGATTTCCAGCTGTTTCAGCATCAGGAAGAACTGCAATATTTATTCTGGAAGGAGCAAACAACAGATGCAGTTGGATGGCAAGAGTTCATCTGGTTCTCTTCAGCACTCAAAATAAAATTAAATTTGCCATTATTATGTAAAAACAAAAACATCTTACACATTTGAGGCATTCTGGATAATCTTAATATATAAATCTCAGTTTCCCATGGCCACTCCTTCCCCACCCATATTTAGAAAGTGCCTCAATAGGAGAATTTCCCTTTTTATCATCTCTGAAAGCAACTATTAAAAAAAAAACATGAGGTGAGGTAGGTTCTGTAGCGTCTTGATATCAACTGCATTTGTGGCTTTTCCCTTTGATTTATAGTCATGTGGCATATTACGTTGCCTACCCCTGTCATGTGATACTACCAAGGGCATAGCCATGGGTGGGCCAAATCTGAGGCTGTGTGAATTGCAAAAGCCAATGCCCGGGTGGTTGTGGCTGAAGAGCAAGTGGCTCTTGGAATGAGCCTGCAGAACATGTGCAGAATGCCACAGCTGCCAGGGAGCAGAATGGAGCAGCCTGGCCACAGCACCTCAAACTTCTCCTGGTCCAGGACAACTTTGTCAAGCGCCGGGACCCACACAAGCACTGACCATTCCCTCCCAACCCCAGCTTAACCTCTGACTGTCCCTGGGACTGCAGAGATTGCCCCTCTCCACTGGCCTTGGGCTCTCTGCATGCAAATCCCTTCTCTTCACCCTGCTACCCCTATCCTACAATCCTGCTCCCTGGCATTAAAATATAATATGCAATGATATAATGTAATAATATGCAACATAAATGGTTTGCAATGATATCAAACCTTAGGTCATTGCCCGTCCACCGTAAGCTGAAGCTCACACAAATTTCCACTCTTAGTTATGTCACTGGATTCCACAAAAACCACCTCTGCCCCCTGCAGCTGAAACACAGCTTCACAAAGGTCTGTTAAAAAGCACTCTAGACCTCTTAATCGTGTTGAGCAGGCCCTTACTCCCTGAGGAGTCCCCTTGAACTCAATGGCCTCATTGAAAATAATGGTAAAACTCCCATTGACTTCATTTGGAGTAAAGTTCTGTTCAATGTCAGATGGATTGCAGAATCCAGCCTCCTGTTGGCATTGCTATGATGGGAATCACTTTACCGAATCAGGACAATTATGTTTCTGTAGCTAGAATATTTATATTAAAAAAATGCCTGTAGCTATGCCACTTCCTGCTGCCAGTCTCTCCTATCCTATATGTCAAGCAGTGTCAGCCACAATGAATACTTGGACAAGACACATCCAGGACACATCCAATATGCTACAGGAAGTGATGGCCATGATTCAGTGGGCAGCACTCTTCCTTCTTAGCCAGCACTGAGCCAAGGTTCTGGCAAAAGGAAACTGTCACTCAAGGTGCCATTTTTCAGATGAGAGGTAAAAGGAGATTTATTAAAAATTTTTGTCTACTAAAGACCCCGTGATGCTTTTTGCAAGATAAGAGTGTTAGTCCTGGTGTCTAGGCCAAATTCCAACCTGGGTAATTCCATTCCGCCTCTCTAATGATCTCCCCTTATTTCAGCTGTTCAGTACTTAGCCACACACACGGCTGAATTTCATTGGCAGACAAAGTGGTGCAACAGATTGGACCTGGCTGACAGACAGAGTAGTAGGGATACATAGGTAAAGATATAGAATCAGTTGGTAAAATCTGAGGTAAATGGGCTCACATCAGGAATGAACTCAACTGGCTAAGAATATGTTGAAACTTGAACACTCAGTCTCTCATTCACCCCTTTACAAAAGGGAAGCAAAAAATCCCACTGCCTCAATTGCATTTGCTGTCAGCAGCTTCCTTCTCTATTGGCACTACCTTTGGGCACTACACCCATCCCCCTTACCTGTTCCTCATTAGAAAGTATGCCAGTAATTTTAGATCCAATTAACTTTAGTTGCATTTTGGAGCAGGGACTGTTTATGTGTTTTCTTTTCTAACTATGGTCCAGTCCAGGGCATAGCACAATGGGGCCCTGAGCCTTGATTAATGCCTCCAGGTGCTACTGCTATACAAAAAAGCCACAACACTAGTAATAACATTTATTTATCTCCATTTGTATAAACCCAATGTTCTGCCTTTTTATTCCTGTAAATTAATTACACCAGAAATAATTTCTCTTTAAATCCAAGTTGACAGTTTATACATATTAAGGAACAAATCCTAAATTAATTCCAAGTTCCTTCCCTCCCTGGCTCTCTTTGGGGTCCTGTCCCTCATTTGTGGTATTTGTCCCACATTTTTCAAGGCCCATGTGACATATTTGGGTCTTGACAAGTTATAAATTATAACCACCAGACTGCATGACCTGGGCAACCAACTTCTACACCTATCTGATTTCTTTTCTTGTTGCTCTCCGACTACCTTCTTGTCTGCCCCACTGACATATCAAGAAATGTTCTTCATCAACATACAGTGTCATCTAACACATTAATCCTGCCAAGTTTTCATGTCGTTATATCAAGAAAATCTTCCTCTGGGGCAAGGGGAGAAGAGGAGGTCATTTTTCATCTACGGAAGAGTGAGCAACCTTTTTCCTTTGGGACCAAGAGGATCTTAATTTAACAAACCTTCTTGTTTCCTGTTACAGTGCTGCTGCTTACTTGCAGATCACAATAGGCCAGACTGCATAACAGACTGTTAGAAGAGCAAAACGCTGAGAAATATTTGCAGGTAAGCAGCAAGTTAAACTCTAAATAAATACTAAAAAGCAGAAAAGCTAAAAATATATCCGTTTTCCCTCTGACAGTGGGAAAACTTGTCTGGTTTCCTTGAGTGATGGGCAAACATCAAAAGGATTTGATCAATTCAGACAAGCAAGCCCAAAACGTGGATTCTTATGTGATCTTTATCCAAACCATTTAAACCTTTTGAATCTTATGAAGGTCCTGGTAATCTCCCAGGAAGAGGTGTATTGTGAAATGTTTTCTGTTTCTGGACAAGTTGGCAGTACCATGGAAAAAGGCTTTTTCCATAATACTTCTGGCTAATACAAGAAGAATAAGGGGCGAAGTAGGTACTTCGGATAAATGAATAATAAGGTTCAGTTTGAGTTTAGGTTGCCAGATTGGGGCTGATACTTATTCTATCCTAATGCCTAATTTTGTCCATTCTTAGTTGGAAAACAAGGTAACCAAAATGGCTACCACAATGCAATTGAACTGTTGATCTTGAAAAATTTCTGCCATTTTGGGTTAATTTTGTTAGCAGCTTGTGAAATTTCTGTTCTGTCCAATTCAAACCAAAACTGTAGACTTGATTAGGCCTTGAAACCTTGTCTAAACCTAACCTGGATCCAGACTAAGACTCTAACATTGCCTCTTTGGTTCTTCTCTACTTTACAGAGTTTTGTTTGATTACTCACTTGCCATTTGGAAGTGTTCTACACTAATGCTCTCCCATACTTACTTGTCACTGGAAACATAGCTGTATAAATAACAGAGAATATGTGGAACTCTATCTCCTATGCTTCCTTCCCTTCTTTCATCATGAGTAGGATAATAATTACTTGAGCAGGTTGAAAATTTAAATTTTTTTAAAAAATTGTGACAATTGTTAATTTTTTAAAAACTTTTTAACCAGCCTGTAGAGTGGTTGAAATGTTTCAAAAATTTTAAATTTGAATTAATATATTCCACAAAACATTTTTCATGAAAATTTTTTCAACTAGCTCTATCCAAAAGATCTTTCAGATAAAAACCTTAACACTAG
The DNA here is from genome assembly GCF_020497125.1 of Mauremys mutica. Classification (NCBI taxonomy): domain Eukaryota; kingdom Metazoa; phylum Chordata; order Testudines; family Geoemydidae; genus Mauremys; species Mauremys mutica. The sequence goes on along the minus strand of NC_059072.1, from coordinate 120,274,354 downwards.
AATGCTGTTAAATATTAAAATGTTTTATAATATATTGTGTTTTTATGTAATTATTATAGACCTTTATATATACATATAAATATTTTACTTACACACACACACACAAGTCCAAACCGCTATAGCTTACGATAATGGTACAATAGTGTTTTGGGGCTGTTAGACAGTGGAGTATTTTATAAAGATACACTTTGATCAGTGTAGTTAAATAAAAAATTAGGAAAAAGTCTAGGATCCTTATTCCCCCATTCCCATAGAATGACTTCTGTACAACTCCATTGAAATGAACAGGGCTGAACTTGGCCAAGTGAGTTCAATAACTGAAGTATATCTCCCTCCTCACTCCCAAATTTTTCTTGCCGTGGTTCCTATTTATCCACAATGAAGACAAATTAAAAGACAAAACAAAACAAACCCCTCTTTGCAAATCACGATAGGCAATCTGAGGAATTCACAGCTATGGGAGGGTATCAAGTCAAATACTGTGGCTGGATTTATAAAGGGCATGATAATTTTGTAAGAAATGCTACACATCTGTAGTTGTGAAGATTAAGATATCCAATGACATACTTCAAGGCATTAGATTATGGTTTACAGGGATTAAGAAGGAATTGCTTCTTGCCTCTTCTGCATGACCAGTGCTACACAACTGGTAGGTAAAGAACAGATTAGTTTTCACTTTTCTATGGATTTGGATAGGAAGAGTGAATTGAGTTCATTTTCTTCTGCCTCTGGATTTGATAGACCAGTGGTCTGATCCAGTATGATAAACCAGTGTTCAGAGGTACAGCTGTTGGCACAGTGGGTATAACTGTTTGAAAACAGATTTTTCCCTCCATTTTTCTAAGACTTTGCTCTTATCCTGGCGACTTTTACAGATTAGGTCATTCAGGAGGGGAAAAAAATAAAATGGCAAACACCACCCACAATCAAGTTTTCTGGAGAGTATAACTAAACCACAGCAAGCAGGCTTGAGCTTTGTAATACCTGCAGGAGGTTTTTGTGTAAGAGCAGAGTATTAAAAATCTTGGCATATCCCAAGTGCTCTCATTTTCACTTTTAGCATTATCTGTTCCCTTAACAATATCAGAAACTTCAATCAGATTATTGCCACAAAATCCAAACAGCTCAGGAATGGATAGAGTGATAATACCAGCTGCTTTCATTCACACTGTTTGCTTCTTGCAGTACAAACCAACATCCTGTTTTGCCTTCGTCACAGTAATTGCTGCACAGGGAATGATTTAAGGGGTAGTCTCTTGTATCTTCCATTCAGTTTCATTTCCCAATTCATGTAAAAGCTTCAAAAGGGCTTTCTCTATTCCCATTCTCATCCCCACCCATCATTTTGAAGAGCATTTGTGTTTTTGGTTTTCTGACCATGACTATAATAATAGTGTTTTATAAACATTAAAAAATAACCCTCACAACTCCTGCTGTGACATGGGTAAAGATTATCCCTATTTTACAGATGAGAATAATGAAGCAGAGATATTAAGTAATTTGGCATAGCCTAGAGGAGCACAGAAGGAGTCATTAAATCTGCACTAGAATTACAACTCAGTTGTTCCTGGCTCTCTGTCCTGTGCTCACATCATACCTTTCTTTGCTGGAAGTGGAAGTACCAAAAATAAAATAAAGGTTTTTTTTGTGGTATTTCCAGCCTAGGTATAATCAGCAAGTTACAGACATCTTGGGAAAATTCCTATTCTGTGAGATTTCCAGCCACACTCCTAGCCAAGAAGTTCAGTTACATCTAGATGTGATTTGATAATCATCCAAACTTTTGGATGTTCATCTGAAATGAGCCTTCAGACCTCTGAAGACTCATTCATTCTCATTGTAAATTCATATTTTCCTGCAGAAATCCACATAATCTACATATTCCCCACTTTACAATGGAGTTTTTCCATTTTGAGATTTTCACATAAGGATTTCCTGATCCTTCATTTGTCTGAAATTAACCCTTAAAAAAACCCAAACAAAACAAACAAAAAACAAAACAAAACAAAACAAAAAAAACAACATTTACTGTAAGTGAGATTTTAAAAAGAAAATCAAATCATTACCAAATTGGATTATATGGACTTTGGTGACAAGAAAAAAAAATCCATGTGGTAAATAAAATCAATATGTATGCTTAGTTCTCAAGTCCCACCTTTTAAAAAAATATTTAATAAAACATCAAAGCCTCCCATTTCTTCAAAATTCCACATCAGATCCAAGCATTTTATGCAATTAAAACCAATAGCTAATTTCTACATGGAAGTGATATACTTTTAAAGACATTTTCAAGTAAGTGATATTACACTCCCTTCTCCCCCCCATTCCTCAACCAATCAAACCTTAACTCTGTGTTAAGTGAAGAATGAAATCTCCAGCTTGGCTTCAAAATGGCAATTTTAAGTCTTAATGACCTTCACATAGGACTTTTGAACATTACATTAAAAAGATAAGCCTTTGAAAACTTTAAAATGTGGATAAGTAGGAAATATTTGAATAAGTAATTATGAAAGCTAAAGAGAACAGTTATATGTATTATCGTCAGACCAAATTCATAGAAATATATTGGAACATGGAGATTCAATCTAGCTTTTAAAAAGATCTGCATTTGTTACCAAACATTTTCTCTCTCCCAACATCCCCCACAAAAAACCTTAGGATCTTTAACTGAAAAATATGAAATCTTTTTCATGTGTATTTTTTGCCAAGAACCTTAGCAGGGTTAACTAAATAAGGTTTTAATCCTGACCTCCAGCAACGTCTGACCCATGTAACTTATTATAGCTTCCTCTTTGTGTTGGTTTTTTCTAAAAACTTAATTATTCAGAAAATACTGAACAGATGAAAAGGAAGAAAGAAACTGCAGTTAAGTTTAGTAAACTAATCATTTCTATGGACAAGAGGAAAGGAGTTCTGAACTCTTCATGTTTAGACACTGGATATGCAAATAAAAACCTAAGACACTAGAAGGAGCACTGTGTATTGTCAGACAGCGCACCTATATAGCATGTCTCAAAACCCATCCAGATCTCAGCTTGAGGAATTTAAAAAAAAAACCAGCAACAACAAACAGGATTTCTTCAGTAAGTTGAACTATCTTGAACTATTTGACTCTAGGCCTCATAGATATAATGCCCCCATAGATGAGGCATGAGCTGTATTTAGGTTTGTGTTTGTTTTTAAAAAGCATTTTTTATTTTTAAAACAAAATAGACCAAATTCTTCAATGATAAATCATCATTGACTTCCCTGGAGTTACAGCAGGGATGAATTTGGGCCATTGTCTTATTTTACTGTATTATTTTAAAAAGTTTATTACTATGGATGTAGTTCCATTTGAGTCAATTGAGCTGCACCCATTTATGCCAGCTGAAGATCTTTTCAAATAATATTTTTTGAGACAAGTCTGAGTTGCACATGAAAAACTTGGATTAGTGGATGTAAATTTTTCATGTATGGTTCTGGTTCCATGATTTGAAAGTGTAATCCTGAACTGTTACTCACAATGCTCATAATTAATCGTGACAATGGGATCTAACTTTAAAACTATCCATCCAAACACCATTAATTTTGGGGCTATTGAGAATCCAGGTCTGGATCTGAATTTTGGTAATAATTGGCATATTAATTCATTTTAATGTTTGCAGCAAATACACTGGCACTGCTGAAAATCCTAATTATAGAATCAACAAAAATTACAGCATAATAGTTGTCTCCTTGTGGTCTCAGCCAAGTAATTAAGGGCTTCTTCCAAGTAATTTCATTGGCTTGCTCAGGCCTCTTTTAGCCTTCTCCACTATATATCTGAAGATCGTAGAGGTGAGGTCATTTCATCACTCTTTGGGAGGAAAAAAAATGCAAAGCTAAAATCAGACTTCATTTGATTTACTCTCCAAGGCTGTTTTTTATTAAATATGTTTGACTGCTATCTCTAATTAAATGTAGAATTAATTTTGGCAAACTAACCACAGATGCAGTTTATGTTCAATTTTATCAGACAGATTTATTTATAAGCTGTCAACTTCTTGAAAGACTTCATTTTGGAGCAGTTTTAAATTGCTAACAGTAGCTGTAAATGGGGCTACTGTTCTCCTGAAGACTAAAGAAGAAGTATGCTATAAATGTCCATTCCATCTGTGAGGAATCATAAAACAATCACATTCCTTTATTTTTTTTCCTCCTTAAGACTTTTATTAAATTAGTTCAACTCAATTAAAAATAACTTCAAAAACATTTCAGGGCCTTTTGTTTCATGGAATACTTGGAACTCTCTGCACGGAACGTCACCCTTTTAACTAATCCCTTTTGCTAAATGGAGGAGAATAGTGGTATTGTGACTTCAGACAGTGCTTTCAAGGGTCTCTACTGTACCGAATTGAGGTCACTGCAAGACAATGCCCAACACCCAATAGCCATTCAAACATTCTTCACAACTCTATCAAACGTGTCTTTCTTTCTCTCTCTCGCTTTTTCTCGTGGCAAAGTCAGAGGACAATGGAAAAAGCCTCCAGGACCATTTATGGTCACCATATTTGCACATGACAAAGTCTATTCTTCCTGGTTTGCCAATTCCCTGTTAAAAAAAAGAATGAACTCTGGATAGATTTTCCCACCATTACAGTTGTTCAAACTTAGTTCGGATTTTAAAAAGAAGAAAAAGCCCTATGAACGGTAAGTGCTGTTTGAGAGGGCAGCTCCTTGTGTCCTTGCAAGTTTGGTATTAAATAAAAGTAGAGGTTAAGTTGCAAGATTAAATATGCACAACTGAGTATACAATTTAGTGCAAAGTAGAAACAAATGATAAAACAGGAGCTATTATTCCTCAACTTATTGTCTGGCATTAACATTGTTATAAAATTTACCATTTGTCTGAACAACAATGCATGAACCTCACATGCACAATTTAGTTTTGGCTGGAAGGGTTTAACCACGAACAAAACAAAACAAAAATCAAATACTGCACCTTTGTGTTAGTTAATGTTGCTCTTTCAGAAAAGACATACTCCGAAGTTTTTCGCCCTCAAACAAATGAGAGCAAGAGAGAGAGCGCATTTTGCAAACTATGGTGAGGCTGGTGCCAGAACGATTTTCATTTTAATTAAGATTGGGATTTTCAGGTCAATTATAGAGATGTAATATTCTTCACAATGAAAAGTGTTCTGAATGGAGATATGCTGCTGTCTGAAATGGTTTGTATATAACCAGCAAATGTACTGATATTTTCCCCCAACAGACTCATGCACATCTTTTTTTTCAGTTAATCAGAATTAGTGTACCCCAGGCTTAGTAAGGGGAGCAGGGAAACTTGACCTGCAGATAGTTAAAGTACTTTTTTTTCTTTTTTTTTTTACTCTTTATTCGCAAAATATTTCTGCTGTGAGTGGGATATCAGGTGTGAGACTCTAAGTTCCTTTCCCCTCTCCCTTTCTGAGTTTTGGGCCTCAGTGCTTTCATGGCATTAAATTCCTGCAGACTTCCTACTGTCTCTCCCCATACATTAATGAAACAACCTCATGGCACAGATTTGGCAGTTGGTAGGAGGTGGTCTTATACAGGAACACACTTCACTTCTTTCTCTCTGCTACTCACACCTCTAGAATGAACAATGAAATGCTGATTGGTGTTCACAGACCTAAGCAGTATGGAAAATAGATAACTTGTCACTTCCAGCCATGTCCAAAAGATGCTACACAGTAAGCCACCACCCAAGCCATAATACATGGGTATTCCAGGCCAGTGGAGAATTAAAGAGCAAGGCCTTGGATTAGAAGCCAGTTTTGTCCAGGTACCTGTATAGTTGGACTACACTAGAATTTAGTATTGCAATAGGCCTCTTGAGATAACTTTACAAAGAACCATCTGACTCTTGGGACTAAATTGTGCCTTCAGACATAGGCCCTGATTCAGGAAAACACTTAATCATGTACTTAAGTCCATCCTATTAAGGAAAGCACTTAAGCATGTGTTTAACATTAAGTGCTTTCCTCAGTATGGATGTTCTTTTGAATCAGAGCCAAAGCTGAAATCAACAAGTTACTACTGTTTGCAGGACTCCCAAGATCTGTTTGGTGTGGAGCTGCTCACCCAGTTGGTAAACCACTTTGAGATCTATGGATGAAAAGTTCTATAGAAAGTGAAATAGTATAATCATCACTACTTTATAGTAGTACATTATATAAAAACAGTCGAGTCTTAGTTATATCAGACTTCACTACAGAGCTGTGCTGGTTTAGACAAGTGTGATGGAGAGGGGGTGAGGAAGAGCCAATTTTAACTTGCGTTATAAATTGTGAGAATTAGCGAAATTCTACCAAATTTGAAAGCCAGTAAATTATGTCTAAAGATTCCTACAGTTCGCATGTACAAAAACAAGGAAATGAATGAGCAAACGACTGCATTCCACTTGGGTAGCGGAACATTCAACTATCTGACTTGTATACAGAAAGCCCCAAATGATATTTGCACATACAACTGATAGCCCACACCGAACTACAGATACAAATTCAAGGCAGGACTGCGAATCCCTTGAAACCATGTCTCTGTATGTTACTTTCGACTTTATTTCCTTTAAAAAAAAAATCATTACAGAAAATCAAGTAAGTGATGAATAAAAAAAGAACATGACATAAAAGAGACTATCATGTAAATACATGTTTACACAATCTTTAAAATGCCTATTTACTTCATTGATCACAATGGCTCTTTTGGAACTGCTGCACTCTGCTGGGTAAATACATATTTAGACAATTTTAAAAACGTGTTTTACTTTATTCATAATTAACAGTGAGTCAATGTTTTCAAAGAGACGGACCGTACACCTCTACCCTGATATAACATGGTCCTCAGGAGCCAAAAAATCTTACCGCATTATAAGTGAGACCGGGTTATATCGGGGTAGCGGTGACAGGGCTCCAATGGTGATTTAAAGGGCTCGGGGCTCCCCACAGCAGCCAGAGCTCCGAGCCCTTTAAAGTGCCGCCTGAGCCACACTGCCGGAGTCCTAGGGTAGCAACAGCAGGGCTCCAGTGGTGATTTAAAGAGCCCCGGCCGCTGTGGGAAGCCCTGGGCCCTTTAAACCTCCGCCTGAGCCCCACTGCCGGATACAACATGGTAAAGCAGCCCTGCCCCCTCAAAGCACTGCTTTATCGCGTTATATCTGAATTTGTGTTATATCGGGTTGCGTTATATCAGGGTAGAGGTGTATTTGCTATGCTGTTCTGAGGTTCTACGTAGGGGACTCACAAATTATGTCTAATCTTAAACCACATTAGGAAGCCTTTTGCCACACCTACTGGTCAGGCCATGTAAATATATTTTTACATCTCCCGGGACTCCCCAAAAAAGCTCATTCACAAAAACACAACTGTTTGCACTAACAGACTTGCTTGCCACCATTTTTCATGATCTAGATCAAGGGTTCTCAAACAGGGGACTGGAATCCCTCAGGGGGTCACAAGGTTATTCCAGGGGGGATCCAGGCTGTCACCCTCCACCTGAAACCCCACTTTGCCTCCAGCATTTATAATGGTGTTAAATATATAAAAAGTGTTTTTAATTTATAAGTGGGGTTGCACTCAGAGGCTTGCTGTGTGTAAGGGGTCACCAGGACAAAAGTTTGAGAACCACTGACTAGATTGTTGTAATGAGGCAGTACATGAATGGAAGACTCACTCACCTCACACTGACCCATGCAATGGTGTCAGAGTTACTGCATTTTGGATCTGAAACTTGGGAGCAGCTCAGATGCTTTGCAGACTTGCCTCCACCCCCAAACCCCAGTGCCAACAATGATAAGGGAAGTGCAGGAATGGGTAAAGTGCTGGCTGGGCACATGGGGGAAGTTCCTTTCAAAGGCTGAAGTAAATTCTTCTTTCTGCTCCCACAGAACAAGAAGGAAGTGCAAGAGGAATCTGAAAAGAAAAGTCTACCAGGGATGCACAACCTAAATCAACCCCTTTCATAGGGTTAAGCCAGATGGCTCAATCTAGCACTCTGTGTTAATGGGAATGGTCAGAGCCAGACAATCTGAGCATCACAAACAAGAGCTGCTTTTTACTATCTGTATTTACTGTAATACATAATCTCAACCTTATATATTATTGACACCTACCAAGCCCTGGCCTCCCAATTGTGTTTTGACAGGCTGATAGGCATTCTATCCTAGCACAATTCACTGCTGGACTGAGAGAACAGCATTCGCAATGTATTCCTGCTGAATCTGATAATATTCAGATTACATTCACAGTCAAGAGTTAACGTGAACCAGATTTGTATTCAATTTCATACATATTCACAAAAAATGCCAAAAGTCAGAGCCAGTTACATGGGGCCCAAACTAAGTCAAAATGTGCAGCCCTAACCAAGACTACTGTTTTTACATACCCAAACTTTAATTTGGTTGAAACTGATATTAACTCCTGTTACAGAAGGAAAGGTGATTTTCATTTTAATATGGTGTTAGGGAGTAGGAGGAAGCAAGTGAGAGAGGTTAAATATGGACTTCCCTTAAAGAATCTCTCTTCTGTCCTCAAATTCTTTGCCATCTATTGTGCACATCATTAATGTAGCAACAAAAGCAGCTGCTTGAACTTATGATGCAAATGTACAGTCAGTGATGATCTCTGGGCCAAAATTTTAGATGGCCTTCTGTAGCTGCACATATGTTGGTTAATTAAGCTATTTCTGGACATGCCTCTCAGTCCTTTGCTAGGACTGCTATGCCTTTGAATCAAGTACAGATACTAGGCATCCTCACAGATTCTGCTACTTTGGGAGTGTGCACTATAGACTTGAGCTAGCACTTGCTGGAGTGCAAAAGAGTCTTTTCCATTGACTTCAATGGACTTTCAGTCAGGCCCTATGTAAAGCACTCTGGTACACAGCAGCAAATGCACCACTTACGGATTATTCCTGTGAATGCCAAAAGTTGCAAATGTAGGTGATGCATGGAACTAACATGAAGGCAAATTTTATTTTTGTTTTATTTTTTCTCTTCTTTTTTCATGGGGCAAGGTTCCAGAAGCCCCAGTGGGAGAACAATCAGTAAATAAAGAATGTGGCAAGAGAAGTGGGATTTTAACTGACAAGTGTTGCCTATTCCAGAGCAAGGAGAAGATACTGGAAGATGACAGTGACTGAACTGCATCTCCTTTAATTTGTTCCTAAGAACAGTCACCAGAGAAGCCACTGAAATTTAGTCTAGAAGTTCGTCACCCTTTCAAAGTTGGACTGAATTCAACATGGAGAATAGGGTGGCCAGATGTCTTGATTTTATAGGGACAGTCCCGATTTTTGGGTCTTTTTCTTATATAGGCTGCCATTACCCCCCACCCCTGTCCCTATTTTTAACATTTGCTGTCTGGTCACCCTAATGGAGAATCTCTACTTGTCCATTGTTTTGGGACTCAGCTACCTGGCTCCTTGGCTATGAAAAATATAAAAATAAAATCTCAACACACTATTTTGCTTAAAAAGCTGCTTCAGTGACTTCCCACATGACTAACTACAGTCAGAGAGGGACTGGGAAGATGCCAAGCTCAAACAAGGGAGGAAAAAAATCAACAACAGTTTGCATCCATGACAGTGTTACAGTTTCGCTACAGTCACTGAGGTGCCTTCAAGTTACACAAACACAAAGCAGAGTGAAAGATAAAAAGAGGCCTTCCTAAATTATTGAGTCTCAAAAATATCATTCTGAAATGAAAACATTATTTAGTTTAAAATAACCCTGAAGCACTACCCCACCCATCAGACCAAAGGACATGCAAACATTCTAAGACCTTTGTCTAGCACCAAAGTAGCACATAGCAAAGTGGACTCATACAAGTTTAAAACTGATTACTTGTGTTTAGCTAGTAGAGGCTAAAGCTAAACCAATATAAGCCAAGCCTAAATCAACACAAGAATGTCCACACACAAAAGTTGCTCCGGTTTACCTAAAGGAGTATAAAACCACACTTTTCATTATATTGGTACAACTGTGTATGCAAACCAGGCCTTAGAACCTTTCCTTCTTTGTACCTCAGGTTATGGCATCTTCACATGCAAATTAGCAGCAAAAAATGGCAGTGATAAGAGGTGCATGAGAGAGAGAACTTGGGACGCATCATTGTAATGACGCCTATTGGAAATGAAAGACACCTTGAGGGAATATTTCTTGTTTTCTAACCAATTTGCAAAAACCCTTTGACTGTCAAAAGACCTATACATTTGTCTGTGTTTCAATACTGAAGGCCTGCTCCCAGAGACTCACTGAAGTGGGGGACCACTGCACCCACATGAAGCGCAGCTGAAGTCAGTTGGGCTCCATGCAGGTGTAGGGGTCCTCCGACATGGATGCTTTTGCCTTAGTAAGATATTACTTACAAGGACATGTTTGTCAGTCTCTTGGAATCATGAAGGACTTTTATTTCCTGCCTGCTTGGGTAATACAGAATAGTGTTGCTATCTAGTTTGCAATAATCCAAATAACTTTTGGAATCACATCCATTCATGGGAGTCCTTATAAATATAAATTAATGTGATTCCCTGCAGAGAAAAGACGAGACCATGAGTCCATTTAATAACACAAAGGGGATACCTGAACATAAATATAAAGATACTATATTAATGCAATGCTTTATTTTTTATGAGAACAGTTTAGTTTTTCACTGTCCTTCCAGCCACAAATGGCCATGTGATATTGCGAGAAAAGTGTCTCATGCTTTCAGAAGGGCTGAGAGTGTGCTTTAGGCATCATATTTGAAAGCAAATCATCAGAAGCAAGGAAATTGACATTTAGAGAGAGAAAAAATTACATGACATTGAAATATCTGAACTAGAGTTGTAAGAGCTGGCAAAAAAATAAAATCACTTGACAAATAAGATTGCTGAAGATTTGTTTTGTTTTATAAACTGTTAGCAAGTCTAAAAAGAGCTATTGGCATTTCATGAAAGAGCAAATATTACACCCACAAAAATATACTAAATGAACATTATTAAGGTTGCAAAGTCTAACACTCAAAAGTTAGGAAATGCCAGAATTAAGTTTCCCTTTGCAACTTTAATTCAGCCATCCTTTTGTCCCTGATGCCTTCAGCTCAGATGGTTTCCTCCTCCGTGCTTCCAGGGCAGCAGCAGAGAGGTGATTAAGAGCATAAGGAAAGAGAGGCCAGGCTCCCTGCAATTAGTTCTGATGCTCTGCTCCACCCTGGCCCATAGCAGCTGGAGAAGTGGTTACAGGGATAGTCTACTTCATCCCTGTAACCCTAGACTGGACCATGCTCAATTGCTTTGTGGGAATGGCACATGTGCAATCTGGTCAGATGTAAGAGCTGTGAAACGATGAAGCATTAGACCCGGTAAGGAACTTTCTGTCTGAAAATGCCAATTTGTTGAAATTGAAACTTTTCAAAGAAATGCATGGGTTCCCAATAAAAGCCTTGTTGGGAAAGTTTCTTAAGTGTAGGATGGAATATTTGGTCAAAATGAGATACACCCCCACCCCGTGGTTAAGGAACTCTGCTGGGATATGGGAGACCCAAGTTCAAGTCTCTGATTCACCTGGTTTAGAGCAGGAACTTGAATTCAGGTCCTCCACATTTCATGTGAGTGGCTGACCCACCAGGCTAAAGAGTCAGTCTTTCCGGCCCAAGGGATATTTAATTACTTATGCAAAGTAGAACAGCTCCAACAGGAGAGATTTATAGCTCAGCTTCATGCCTCTGTTTCTAATCAGGCAGAATAGGGAACTGAGCCTAAATCTACCACAACCCAACTGACTACCCTAACCACTGGGTTACTGACTATTCTGGTACAAATCTCTCTCTTTCCCCCACATAATTCTGAAAGGTCTCAAATTTTGCCCTTATGTGGAAAATAAAACGCATAGTCTGAAACCTCAACTGCTTTTGCAGAACAGAATTCTTCTTTTCCCATCAGGCCTATGAAGCATAATCAGTTACTCTGAGGGGATGGTCCAAGCATGGCTTGGTCAGCACCAGGAGCGATGAGAGGCTCAAGCATGCTCAGTGAGGGCAGAATCTTTAGAGATTTTAGCTGTTCGAAATCAAAGTCTCTACTGAGCATGTGAAAATTGAGATTTCTTTCAAGAATTATAACTTGGCAAAATTTGGGTGGATTTTCAGGGGGATAGCAAAAGGCACATCCCTGACACAAAGAACACAGGCCTGCCAAATTTGAAGTCCCTACTCCAAAGAAAAGGAATCTTTTTAACATAGGCAAAACAATTTACTTTTCTCTAGCCTTGTTCTTGGAAATGCCTGAACTGTTTTGGCTGAGATGGACACCTGGGATGGGAAATTTCAGCCTGAACGGTTACAATTTTGGAAACAACTAAGAACAGGTCTTAAAATGGGAAGTGTCAGGCAACCTTCCTAACAGATGGCCCCACCAGCCCCACCTATAAGTTTTAGTTACATCTATGGCACTGCACTGAAGTTACTATAATTTATAGCCCTAGATAGAATAGGGGTTCATGGTTATAATTTAAGAAAAGCATTTGACTTATTCTATTTAACAACAATTCTATTGAAATATATCTTTGAAAATTGTCTTTCTATCCATATACTTTGTACATATATTTGTATAAAAACATAATTATCAGCTGCTGTAATGGTTTGTTATTATCCTAGTTTATATTTCCCATATCCCATACACAGACAACAGAAATCATACAGCATTATGTAAAAAACGTGTGTAACAAAAGTTAAGAACAGGCAAACTTGCTGTGGTGGGGTGACTGTCCCACACAGGCAGGGAAGGGTTAAGGCAGTTTCAAGAGCTGCACAGAACGCAGCCAATCAGGAAAGGGCTCCTTGGGAGAGCCAATCAAGAAAAGGCTTGCTGGAGCAGCCCATATATTAAGGGCTGCTCAGCAGAGCAAAGGTAGTCTCTCCCTGGAGGGTCAGGGGGAAAGACTGTCTGCTGAGGAGCACTGGAGATACTGCAGTGCTGGGCAGGGTAGGGTAGAGGAGCTCTTGGCTGACCACGGCCAGACTGAGGCCCTGAAGCAAGGGCAGGGAAGGTGCTAGGGCTACGGGGGAAATGGCCCAGAGAAAGTTGGCAGTGGGAATAGGAGGAGAGGCAGTAAATGTCTGCTAGCTCTAGGGTCCCTGGGCTGGGACCCAGAGTAGTGGGTGGGCCTGGGTCCTCCCCCCTTTTCCCCTACTTGCCAGTGAGAAGAGTGGCCTAAATCCAGATTGCAGTTTGCCCCTGAAGCCAGGGGCTAGACTAGAGACTGCAGTTGGCTGCTGAGGCAAGTGGAAGGACTGAGGACTGCCTGCCCCCTGAAAATGGGGAGAGAGCGGGCTGGGGCACAGCTGGAGGGCTGCGTCCAGAAGAGGATGCTGTGGTCTGGGAGCAACGTGGGTCCAGATGGTGGAGGAAGTGGAAGTAATGGTGAATGAGACACTGCTAGTAAAAGGTGCCCTGGTGGTTCAAGAGAGCTAATTCCAAGTGTGACCAGCAGGAGGTGCTGCAGTTGTGAGTTAGCACCATTACATTTGCCTATACTGGAAATTATTACAATGTAAGATGAATTAAGTTTACCAAAAGGTTCACCAAGGCATATGACTTCTTAGTGAGCCAATGCTGAGTTCTGATTAACCCCTAAGTAGGCAAAACTTGGCAACTTTGAGATTCAGGTATGTTCAAATAATCTTTTTCACACTTTCAAAATGGAAGAAAATGTGAAAAATAAACAAAATCATAAAAGGCAAAAACAAAAATAGATTTTAAAAATTCTTAAAGTGCTATTAGTAACAGATTTTTTAAAAAGAAGATTTTTAAAATACAGTTTGTCTTTAAGTAGCAAGTAACCTATTTTAATTCAAATATTGCTAGAAAAAATGCAGGAAAGCGGAAAAGAAGATAAATGATCGAGAATAGAATAACTGTTTCTCTAAATAGAATGTTTTCCAACATTTACAACAAGCTTGGAAAGCTCTTTAATGTCAATAAAGAAATAAGAAGTAGAAAAAACAGGCCAATAGAGGAAAAACAGAGAGGAACAGTAAAGGAAATAAAAGATGACCAGTCGGAAGTAAAAAAACAGTACTGAGGATTCTTTCCCCAATGCATTTTCCCCTATAGCCATATTCAGTTAAACACCTGTCTTATGTGACATGTTTTGCAAATACAGCAGCAGCACACAAGAGTTTGCTTCCGTCATGGCCATCAGCAGCCACACTGTTTTGCATGTTGAAAGGAAAAACGGGTTAGGAATATTTAGAGAGGGAGAGGCTGGGGGTAGAAGGGAGGGAGTGCACAGATAAAAGACTAGGGAGTTCCTCAGCAGCAGTTCCACTGTAAGATCAATCTGAGTGAGGTCAGAGTCCTCCATTTGTGAAACCAGTTTGCTGCAGTGAAATTGAATGTAGTGTCCAAATAAAATGACTATAGGCAGTGGCAAGTTAAAGTCAGACCGTCTGTGTGTGTGTAAATCGAGGCTACGCTTCTACAAGAAGTTTCTGAATTACTGTTCTATATACATTACACAATGCTGGCCCATAGCTCAGAAAACCACTACTGTCACCTGCAGAACACTACCCACTTCCTTATAAAAATGTGGACCTAAATCCAACCTTCCCTTTGAAGACCAGATAAGATGTATGTTTTTAAGGTTTAATCCAGAAGACGACCAAATAATGAACTGTATTGATCTCTATTTGCCTTAGAAAATGAAGGAGTGAGGGCATCTAACAATGATCTGAACCTATGGTTCCATGGACTATAAGTGTGTCAAAACTGATGCTTAGCAATATGGGACATTTTGTGCAAAATGAGGGCAATATCTACAGTATTTTTATTAATATCATATGCACCGCAGTTCACCTGTTTGATATTATCCTGCCTGACTGCAAGGAATTAAATCAAAGGAGGCTGTTTGGGAGAAACAAAGGCAGACACAGGGTACTCTCAGAGAAAATACCAAGGATCCTTGAAGAAACAACAGGAACACTATTAATTGAGGAATGCCCACTTGGCTGGAAACAGCTAGACTAGCAAGATTTATTCTTCCAAGGCCCAAACCTAGAATAAAAGGGAACTAAAACTTCATAGTCCTTGGCCTAGGCAGGAAGTGGGGTTGAGCAGCAGCAGCAGGTGGAAATGAATATCTGACAGACAGATAGATGGCCCCTGCAACAGTCTCCATGTATCTGTCACTCCCAGTCCAGGAGTTTGTCTCCCCTATGCCAGGAGCAAGGGTTCTGGGCTGAGTAGACCTTAAGCAAAACTTGCAAGGGAAAAAAAGTTAGGTGAAGCCTGGTCTACACTAGGCGTTTAAATCGGTTTTAGGAGCGTAAAACCGATTTAACGCCACAACCGTCCACACTAGGAGGCACCTTATATCGATTTTAATGGCTCTTTAAACCGGTTTCTGTACTCCTCCCTAACGAGAGGAGTAGCGCTAGTATCGGTATTACCATATCGGATTAGGGTTAGTGTGGCCGCTGATCGACGGTATTGGCCTCCGGGCGGTATCCCACAGTGCACCACTGACCGCTCTGGACAGCAATCTGAACTCGGATGCAGTGGCCAGGTAGACAGGAAAAGCCCCGCGAACTTTTGAATATTTCCTGTTTGCCCAGCGTGGAGCTCCGATCAGCACGTGTGGCGATGCAGTTAAAAATCAAAATAAAGAAAGAGCTCCCGCATGGACCATGCGGACGTGATCGCTGTAAGGGCAGGCAAATCTGTTCTATCAGCGCTCCGTTACAGAAGACGAAATTCAAAATCATTTTTTTAAAATCTCCAGACAGAGCTCCAAATGCTTCTAGGGTCAAACACCGTGTCCGCGGTGGGTCAGGGCATAGCTCGGCAATTTTTGC
Organism: Mauremys mutica; assembly: GCF_020497125.1. Taxonomy (NCBI): domain Eukaryota; kingdom Metazoa; phylum Chordata; order Testudines; family Geoemydidae; genus Mauremys; species Mauremys mutica. The sequence goes on along the minus strand of NC_059072.1, from coordinate 120,258,524 downwards.
CCCATCAGGCACTGGGATCTCAACCCGGAAGTTCCAAGGGGCGGGGGAGGCTGCGGGAACTATGGGATAGCTACGGAATAGCTACCCACAGTGCAACGCTCCAGAAATCGACACTAGCCTCGAACCGTGGACGCACACCACCGATTTAATGTGTTTAGTGTGGCCGCGCGCACTCGATTTTATAAAATCTGTTTTACAAAACCGGTTTATGCAAATTCGGAATAGTCCCGTAGTGTAGACGTACCCTGAGAATCAGGTTGATAGGCCTATTTTTACTTTATCCCTTTTGTCTGCTTGCTGTGTACCTCTGAGTGAATAACTAATGTGTTGTTTTGAAGAAGCTGCTTTTAAGTCACTTTAAATAGCTGCTGGTCACAGCCCCTTCAGGAAGAGTTTACAGGTGCTAAACACCTGTTGTGTTGAACTTGTTGTGTTAACCTGGCTGGGAAACAGCGGGCTGCCACCCACAGCTCCAGTCCCAGAGTAGTTGGACCAAAGGGTTGCACTTGAGAGAGGTGAAGCAAGAAAAGCTTGTCACTTGAAGGGTGCACTCAAGTGGGACTAACAGAAGTCTACAGTGTATCTCATCCTGTAAATTGTGACTAAGCTAAAGTAAAGGATCAGTGAACTAGTCTAGATAAAATAGGAATGAAACTCTTAAAGTCCAAAAATATGAGTTAGCTTCTCGTTTATATAATGTTTATGCACCTCAGCACTTCCAAGTTTCAATGCAAGCAAAAAGTATTTGATTATGATGAAACAGACTTTTCCTGTATTTCAACCTCTCAAAACCCAGATAGCAATGGAAATTTTGTCAGACAACCTGCCTGTGCGAGATTTCCAAACCAAAAGCTTTGAAATACAAACTCTGGAGGAGTTTCAATCCAATATCTGACATTTACAGTAAACTACAAAACGGAAAAAACCCAAACCTCAGATCCAAACACTCCCAAATGCTGAACAAGCTCAAATCCAGGCCTGCATTTTGTAGGTTTGGCCCATCTTTAAAATAACCCAAACCAATACATCGGATCTGAAGGGCTTCATACTCTGGTGGTGTTACGAATCAAACTTGAACTTTGTGGCTTGGGCCCATCGCTTGTAAGTTTGGCTGGGCATTTGAACTGACTAAATGATCGTTTTGAGGTCAGTTCTCCTCTCCCTTTCACACGCCTTTGGTTGATGTTTCAGAACTAGCAGAGCCTGTGAGATATGATCCACATAACAGTGCTCGTAACCACCACTTTTTCTGTAATCTCCCCTGCTTTTATTATGTAAGAGTCTTAAATTAGGTTTGTTCCAGATTATTAACCTATGACAAAAGACTGCAGAGTTAAGATTTCACTGATACAGAGAACAAAGGAAAAGAAAGGGTATGAAAATTGCAATGACAAGGTTGCCTTGGTAGTTTGCGATGTACGAAATCAAATAGAATATCTGAAAAATATGTCTGGATAACACAAGTAGGGTGCTATGAGCAAGCCACTTTGGTGGAGCCCATCAAAACAGGATTTAAGAGATGCTCAAGAGGCCTTATTTAGGGCCCAACTGTCCAACAGTACTATCTATTATTTATACAGTAACAAGGGTGTGCATGGTGCTTTGCAGACAAACTGTATCAACTCTGTCACAAAGAGCTATATTCCTAGACTACTACTACTCTAAAACAGGAAAAATAAATATTAAGCCACAGTGGCATTTGCTCACATTTTATCTACAGTACAAATAACCAGAAGTAGTTATGTGACATTTAAATCACAACCTGATCTTGTATGTTGGACAGGATCAAACCATGTTTGAATGGTGTTCCACAATCATCTAATAGCTCAGGTAAAGTACTAACATCATTTTACAGTCCATAGTGAAAGCAGTTCAAATCTCAGCATTCTACAACTTTAGCAAAATGAGGAGGATTGAAATTAGATTTTGGGGATGGTTTTTGTACCTACTGTTCGTAGGGCTGGGACAACCTCAAAAGCAAAAATTCAGTGGAAGCTCAGGTTTGAACAGAAACATCGCCTTCTGTAGGTGTAGGGTTTTATTTCAGGGGCTGTGGTTTACTCAAAGTTGACACTAACTTGGCAAAAGCGTCTAGCTGCATTTCCTTCTATGTAGTTTAACTTTAAAACCCTCACACAAAACCATACAGGGCAGTGCCCAGGTTCTCCTAAAAGCTCCCTGCCCTAGCTTCTGGTCAGCACAGCTCCATCTATCCATTTAGCCTTCCTTCCTTATGCTGAGCCTACATAGAAACATCTGAGCCTAATTACCACCCAGCTGGTAGTGCCTCTGAACCCTGGCTGGGAATTAACCCCTGAAGCCCTAGGCCTTTGTCTTCCTCAGTGGGACCTCCTGCTAGGGACGCCATGGGTGGTGGGATGCATCACAGCTTTGGGATTCCCTCTAGGGGGCACTAAAACACCAGTACACCCTGTCCCATCTACTGAGTTCCAATATATCAAAGTTCACACAGTATATCATTGCATGTTACTATAGGATACATTTATGTAATGTTGTGGAATTACTGCACCATAGTGGTAACATGGTAGGAAGTGGAAAGACAAAACAAAACAAACAAACAAAAAAACCAACCAGCTGCCATGCAAACAGAATATAATACTACATTGTTTGCTTTTGCAAGAGTCTGGAACAGAATCTTTTGTGTGGGTCAATCCAAATAAAAAAAAATCTTAAAGAAGAAAAATGTAAATGTGCGAGTCTGGGTTGTTTATTTTAAAGTTTTTGTTTGGAAACATAATATTGCAATGCATTTACGAGCTGCTGTGATTATCAAACAGACCCTGACAATTAACAGAGAGACTGTGAAAATGAAAGAAGAAAGAAAAATGGAAATGAATCACAGCTCTGCCATAGGAGAAGACAGATTTTTTCTGAAGAAAGATGGACTAAAATGGATAGTATTCCAATATACTACATATTAATGAAATGTATTAGCAATGTTACTACTATCCCACATGGCTAATCAGTAATCACATTTGACAAAAAACACCTCCAAACCACCCCCCTTACAGCTTTATGAGACACTGTCTTGACATCACGCTTTTGTGCAGTGCCCAGTACAATGGGATTCTGGTACCTGACTGGGGTACCTAGGCAGTACTGCAATACAAATGATGATAAAGCCAAAGCAAACAGGCCTTTTGCAGGAGCTCTGCCCATAGTCACTCTTACGTTGCTGTGTCCTTCCCCTAGGCCACCCCTACATTTTAGCCAGTGGATCTAAGTAGTACTTGCATCCACACAGTGCTGGAAAAGAATGACTACTCTGTAGTGCTTCATGATACACAAGATGTGCAGACTCTGCTATACCTCTTTGGGGCAGCAGAACTGCCCTGATTCCACACATATGGACCTTGTGGCCAAGACTTTAAAAAATGGGTGCCTAAAGTTAGGCTCCTTACTCCATAATTAAGCACAATTTTCAAAAGTGCTGAGCACTCAGTAACTTCCACTGAACTCAGGTTGCTTATTTAAGCAGTTACGTATGAACTTAGGAGACTGACTTTAGGCACCTGTTTTTAAAACCATGGCCTGCAGGCTCAGGGTTGTACATCGTTTTGGACCTATGTGTATTTTATTCTGTTGTCAAAAATTGTATTATGTCCCATTAACAGACATTTCTCTGTAAAACCTAGCTTCAATTTTTCAGGTGTTTTAAACTCTGTAGACTGGTCACAAGATCTCTTTCCTCTTCTTGATCAGATAAATATACAGCAAAATTTTCAGTGAACAATGAGCTGAAAATGATTTCTGAGGTTAACCAACACCCCCCCTTGTTTCACTCTTTCCAGAGATTAAGAGAAAGGAAAGTACTGCATTTCAGTACTAGGGAACGTGATTAGCCAATGGTGCTGAACAGACATTCTGTGATCTTGAACGTCATGATACAGCTATGATTTTACCCTAGAGATACTGTCTTAAGAGACCTTTGTCTCCCAAGGTACTGACAAAAACTGGGTGCTTATTCAGGAGACCTCTACCAGCACAGTCACTCTGATTCGTCACCACGTCTTTCCCCCAGACCCACCCCCACACATTACCCAGTGGATCTATGTAGTATCTGCATCCCCACAGTGGTGGAAAAGAACAACCACTCTGTAATGCTTCATGATACACAAGACGTGCAGACTCCATCTGCTATACCTCTTTGAGATGATCTTCTTATAATAAAGGAAACGAAAGAGAGAAACTGGAACTCCAATAACCAAGTGTGCCACCATCTCCTATGCACTTATATTTTCAAACCTAGAGGAAATATCAGTATAGGGTTTGGTAAGGCCAAATACTGCAATTGCAACTCAAGGCTCAATATTAGGAAGTTTGACACTGACAGTGAACGTGTTTCTTACAAGTGGACATGACCATCCAATACAGAGACAATAAATGGACAGTTTACTGATTTACTAGAATTACACTCAATGTATAGCCTCCCCGAAAGATCATTAAACCACAGTGCATAATGATGTAAACAACCAGCATCAAGTACCTTGCCGGCCAAAACCCACGAACAGCTGAGGGAGCCATTTCTGGCAGTGGTGCAAAGAGCCATGCCCTTGTAGATATGCACTCTCCAAAGAGGCTTAATGTGGATGAGCTCAGATTAAGACAGAGCACATTGGCCTATCTTGAGTATTTCGTCCCCACACAACAGTTGATTTTATGTTCTTCACCTCATTACAACACATAGCAGTTTTCGCTGTGGTCTTGTTCATGCAATAGATGAAGTCAGAGACTGCTTTTGTTTGATACATTTAATCCTATTAGATTTGACAGCATCCTACTTGTGTTGTTTTTTTTAAAAAAATAACCCACACAATCATCTGCAATTCTCTAGCTAGTGTCAGATAAATTGGGAGTCCATATGATGGAGGAAAGCCCACACTGTTTGCATATGAGCTGAAGGCCAACAATTTTTTTCCAGTTGTGCTAATCACTGCACTTCTCCTCTCCCCCTTGAGGTTGAAAATTTCAAAACCCCAATGATTAATTACAATTAGAGAATCCAAACACCCTTTGGTGGATTGCTGAACATTGCAGTTTGCCCTTATTCTATAATACAGCAAACTATAACCATGGTTTCTAAGCACCCCAAACTTTGGAAAAGTTCACCAGGACTTATACTTTATACCTCAGGTCCACTGCTAGTATAAAACAACACAGAGAAACCATGCATATCTTTCTCTCCCTCTAAAACACCTCTTGCTTGAACTGATAAAGGAATTAGTATAATGATAAAGCCAATAATTAAGTACCTCTTTACATAATATTATTCAGGATCTGGTTATGCTTAGGTGTGAAATATATATGCCTTGCCTTAATTTTTTCTTAATAGTATCTAATTTTTGCATATTTCATACTGCAGGAAAACAAAGAGTGGAACTGAATCATTTAAATGTGTGTGTGCATTCATTTTTTTTAAACACTCACCAAGTCCATATTATAAAATATAGTTACAAAGTGATGCATCCGTTTGTAAATAATAGCACTTGTAGATATGTGATTAGGATTATGAAATCTCATACATTTCAGTATAAATTGATCACTGCAATCAGGGGCGGCTCCAGGCCCCAGCACGCCAAGCGGGTGCTTGGGGTGGCATGCTGCGGGGGGGTGCTCTGCCGGTCGCCGGGAGGGCGGCAGGGTGCCTTGGGCGGCATGCCTGCGGAGGGTCCGCTGGTCCCGCAGCTCCACTGAGCGCCCCACACGGCATGACGCCGTGCTTGGGGCGGCGAAATGTCTAGAGCCGCCCCTGACTGCAATGGTAAAGATTTTCTCCTCCCCCTCCATGTACAGCACTGCAAAATTACCCAGTAGCATTTTGAGGAATTTTTGACTTCCTCTTAAGTATCAGGAATTGATCGCTCCTACAGACAGGATACTTACTTGAGGGGGTCTAATGATCCAGACTTGATGGACCAAATGATCTGATCTGGAATGGCAAATCTTATGTCTCTATATTTTATATTAATGTAGAAAAATGCCAGAGAAATAAACAATGTGCAATCTATACAAAACAGCTCAATGGCCTCAATTGCTAGTATCAGTTCATCAGATAGTTTGGCACCTAGAGTCAAATAATGATTTTTTGAGTATTGTGAATGTTAGCATGATGTATTTCATAGATATAAATTACTTCTTACCCCCCCTCTCAAGCCTGCATAAAACAGCTCTTGTACCACCTCAAGCAAGCCTAGAGATAAAGGAGAAAAGAAGAAGAATAAAACAAGAAAAGCAACTTCTTCCATCTCTTTGTACAAACAGCTCAGATAACTCACTGCATTACAAAGGGTTTGGTCATTGATCATCTTTAGGATTTTGTAGCTGAATAATTGCTCTATGTTTCAGAAATGAGGCACTTCCAATGGCAAACACCAGTTCACTGATGTTGTGAAAGTGTCTACATCAGCTACATATAGACTGTAATATCTGAAGCTATTTTTTTTATTTGCACCTGTGTTGGATGAATAATCTCTGGTTTCTTCTTGATGAGTATTTTTCCTGACTAAATTTTACTGCTGACTATTCATTCTCCCCTGAAATTGGACTAAAAAGGGTCTGTAAATGGTAGATAGTACAGGAGAAGCTATTAAAAAGTCTGGCATTTGCCAGCCATTAACATGGCTACCATAGATATCTTCTACTCTAAGTGTAAAGGAAAACCATGGCAGTCTCAGAATACCAACACGTGGTAGTGCTTACAAACGTTGATCACTGTCATAATAGCTATTATTTACAGAATGTTTTACAGATTCAGAGACCAGTATAAACAGTAATTATTTCTCTGCACCTTGGTAGGGTAGGTAAGTATTTTAGAGATGGGGAAACTGAGGCTGAAAGTTAAAGTGACTTGCCCAAAGACAGTCTGTAAATCAGTGGCTGAACCAGGATTAGAACTCAGGAGGCGCTTTCCTGCCAAACTCATGTTCTGTCATCCACAGCTGCCTCTTTTGGTAAGCAGTTAAGTTTCTTAAACCTGAAGGGTCTGGTTGACATGCCACAAACAGGAGGACAGAATGATGTCGGTGGTTTTAAAGGCATACTTCTTTTGAATATTGTTTGAACAAATCCACACACCATTCACACTAAGGTACTTTTTAACATAAGCAAAGCAGGAGATTCTTATAACAGGCAGGAGCATTCATTGCTTTGTACAAGCAGGAGACCGAGCTCAGTCACTTCTCTGAAATAGCATCAGCTTGGAAGGAAGGAAGGCAGGCTCTGAAAGGAGTTGCTGCTTCTTTAACTTCAGAGGAGCCAAGACCTTGATAGGAAGGAAGGACAAAGCTAAGACTGCTGAGGAAAGAAAAGAATTGAAAACAATTAGTGTGTTGATGTCAGCTTAAAGAGGGTCACTGCAAGATCAGCCTTCCCTGCATCTGTTCTTTAATTAAAAAGAGAAAGATGGCAGTGTCCACTACTCATCACTATGGTAACATTTAAATATCATACAACTTGGTCTGGCTACCCACTCACTGCTGAGTGAGATTAGCTGAGCTGCAGAACAGGTAAAAGTTCAAGAGAAGGTTGATGAAACTTGTCAAGAGTACAGTAATGTGTGACAAACATAGTCTCTATTGAATAAGTCACAAAGGGAGTTTTAAACCAAATCAAAATCGACAGTATGTGTGTGTTGTGTACAAAGTAAACCAGAAATAATGACAGGAATATGCCAAGGATGAAAACTACAAATGTCATGTCAGAAGAAGGGTGAATCAAGAGGAGAAGAAGAGATTAAAAAATGTTTTCAACAGATTTCCATTGTGCTTATATACCAGTTGTCCTCAGCTGTCTGTTGCCTTTGTTCATTAGTACTCTCGGAGCTGCACCTGCACTGATTCCTTATAATCTTTATCTCTGACTTAAATTGCTATGAAAAATATTTTTCAAAATCATTTTCCACTTGTTCTAATAATAGTTATTATATTATCCCCCTCATTAATGATAGTTTTTCCCTCCCCTATCCTCCATGAGTTTTCTATTTCCTCTCGAAATACTTTTTTGCATTGTCAACAGTGTCAAGAGAATGGTACGCAAAGAGCGATGTAGGTATTTTTTTTCTTTTGTTTTAAGTAAATATCTATTAGATTGTATTTTTTTCCCAATTACAGCAATAAAACTTTAAAATATGCACATGATAGCAGACCCAAATAATACAGGAACAGAGCAGTTAGAGATGGAAAAGGTCTATCTTTAAGCCCTCTCGCATCATGCAAGGACAGGATATAGTCCTACAAATGAGCCCATGTCAGATATTATGCATTACTATTAAAAAGTTGTGGACACTTTATTCCCTGAAAACAACTTCTGAATGGTACAAGCTTCCCTCCTGCCCTCAATCTCAGAACTGTAGGTATTCAACCCAATCATACAATGTTTATGCACCCAAAACTCCCACTGTCTTCAATAATAAGAGTTTTGATAAACAAGGAATACAGAATCAGGCCCACTATAGGCAAACCCAATACGCACCCTCAATTGTGCTTATATTTTTATACGTACAGTTTCAACGCTCTGTCTTTGAAGTATGGCATTACATTAGTAATATTATCAGGGTATACGTTACACTAGAATAGAGTATGAATACACAAAAATTATACCCCCCACTGAGAGCAACACTATTCTCTTACAAATTACCTATAAGGCTTTATTACATCAGAGCAGAACCATGAACCATTGAGGTAATGTCTGAGAAGTAAAAATTGAATAGGCAGAACATAAAATGTCCTATTAATATAAATGTTTTTAATGATCTGTTTTAACTTTGGATGTTTTTCTAAAAGATCAGCTCTAGGAATTCTTTTGGGGGAAGTCCCATGTCCTGTGTTATACAGGAGGTCAGACTAGATAAGTAGTTCTCAACCAGGGGCACATGTACCTTGGGGCTACGCTGAGGTCTTCCAGGGGGTATCAACTCATCTAGATATTTGCCTAGTCTTACAACAGGCTACATAGAAAGCACTAGCGAAGTCAGTACAAACTAAAATTTCATACAATGACTTGTTTATACTGTTTTATATGCCATAAACTGAAATGTAAGTACAATATTTATATTCCAATTGATTTATTTTATAATTATATGGTAAAAATGAGAAAGTCAGCAATTTTTCAGTAAGAGTGCACTGTGACACTTTTGTATTTTTATGTGTGATTTTTGTAAGCAAAAATTGTGGGTACACAAGACAAATCAGACTCCTGAAAGGGGCAGAGTAGTCTGAAAAGGTTCAGAGCTGCTGGACTAGATGTTCACAATGGTCTTTTCTGGTCTTAGAATCTATGAACTTGTACCCGGCCTCTCTCGTCTTAGATCTTTCTTAGCTCTCCTAGCCATTTATCTCTGCTCCTCTAGTGACCTCTCAGATCTAATCCCTGATTAATTCACCTTTCTTAGCTGTGGCTATTGTAACACATGCAATCATCAGAATAAATCTTTTATCTTTAAGGCTGCATGTGTCATATGGTGTCTCTGAGCCACCTGATCTTCAAAATAAAAGTCTGATGCATCAGAACTGGAAACATCATCATTTAGTCTAACATACTCATGTTTGCACAAAAGGCTGCACTAACCATAAACCATTGCTTTCTGTGGCCTTGATAATTCACATTCAGATACATCACCCAATATTATTAATGCAATAACAATTGCCCCACATTGGCAGGGATTTGCCAAAAGAGCCTACGGGAGTTAGGTACCCAGTTCCCATTGAAATAGTTGGATCCCTTATTCCCCTAGGCTCCTTTGAAAATGCCAGCCATTGTGTATAGAGATACCCAGTAGAAAAAAGTTTCTTTAAGTAAAAGTCAAGTTGTGTATTAAGAGACACTTGGGCTACAAAACCAAGAGAGACATTCTAGCCACACTGAAGTAAAAATGGCAAAACATACATTGACTTCAGTAGCATCAGAATTTCACCCTAAGGGTCAGATCATCTCCTATGTTTCTACAAGTGCAGCAGAAGGAGCTTCGGGGTGTGTGATGAAGAAGAGAAGCCTCCTCTCTGTGGCATAGATCCTGCTCCCTGGCATTGTATTGGAATCCCTCTATTGAAGCTTCACGGGGAGCTGACTCTTGTGGAGTTTAAGGGGAGAGGAAACAGCAAAAGAAAACCAGCTGTTCTGGGCAGCCTTGTCCCCCACATCACCTCAAGCACGTCCATCCCTGTAAACATGGCTTGAAGCCACTGTGCAGTCGATTACAGCACAACCTCTGGAAGAGTTCTGCTGTCAGGAGGGAGCAGGTATAGAAAAGCAGCAAAAAAAAAAGAGCCTTCCCCTGCAGACTGCTCTACCTCTTCTGTTCTTGGACTTCCCTTCTTGTAGAGACCAGCAATCTACATGGTTTAGAATACTTTGCTTCTTGTAATCCACGGGACTAAAAGACTTTGACCACTCAGGACTTCTAAAACATATGAATGCACAGAATATATTTTTCTTTTTTAAGCAGCAGAAGGTTTGTGTTTATATGGTTATCCAGTACAGCCTCATCTGGTACGTTCTACATTTGAGCAAGAGTTTGTGGTAGAGATGCACCTCAACCCCCTGCCCCTCACCCCCCAGATACGGGGTATTCAAAATCCAAACCTGGAGCTGGATCCAACTTTTGAAAATAGCTCATGTCTTTAAAATGGGACCAGCTGGAGATTTTGTAACCCACATCTCAATTCTTCAGTTTGGACTGCCTCCAGTTCATGATGTTCCTCCATTAACTAGTGGGAAATAATATTGAGCAGATGACATATCACAAAGCCATCCCATGTATATTTTTAACTAATTTATTCTTCATTTCTCCTGTGTTAAATGACTACATTACGCAGAGGCTCAGTAACCCCTTTTAGTTTAGCAGAGGGCAGCAGCTACATTTGAACAGTATTTTAGCCCAATTAGTCCATTAGTCTCCAACGGAAACAGGTGGAGAATGGAGACCAATGGAACAACAGTTCCCCAGCATCCCTTTTAACTATCAGACCTCCGATTCAGCTGATATCATTTGGCAGCTTTCGTGATCGAATCCTTCACGGCTAGTTTGTACTTTCCAGGAGTTCCACACAGGCACTAAGTAGACATTTGCAAGGGAAAAGTTGGTACTAACTTGCACTGTTTCATGCTGTTATTTTGCTGTAGGAGCTTGAGAAGTGTCCAAGGAGTTTGACTTCCACCCTTTTCCAGCCTCTACTAAATGGCTTAGTCTCTGAAAGTTAGTAGTTGTTATCTCATAGGGCTATTGTCTCAGCGGATTTATTGAGTGCACTGCGTAATCCAGGTTTTCAGGTAATTTGGATGCAAAAGTTGCCAAAAAGGATTTTTTCTTTTTTTAAACTTTAAAATAGGTTTTCTCTAAGATAGCCTGCAGTATAACAGAGACCAGGCGGTTATGCGAGAGTAAGAGCATTAGTATAATTATAATTCTTAGCTCTTTATTTAATCACTTTTCATCAGTACATCTCAAAAAGCTTGTCAAAGGAAGTAAGTATCATTATCCTCACTTTACAGGGGGAAACAGAGAAGTGAAGTGACTTGCCCATGACCAGCCAGCAGCTGAGCAGCAGACCGGAGAAGAGAAACCAGGCCTCCTGCATCCCAGTCCCATGCGCTATTCACTATGTCGCAGTAGTGCTGATGATGCAAGAAGTATTTTAAGAGGATGTAGGATACTCGCAGAGACTAGGAAGAGGGAAAAACTGTAAATAAAGGAATAATAATATAATTATTTTGGGGATGAAGATGAAGAAAGTGAAGGAGCTATGCTTAGTAAATATGAGTGCCGAATCCAAACGAACACAACACTATTTAGTATTTTGGTAGTCCCTAATACCCAAGACTCTCAAAAATACAGTAATAATAGTATTGTCTGTTTATGTAGAGCACTATCCAAAGCCCACTGAAGTCAGTGGAAAGACTACCATTGACTTCAGTGTGCTTTCAGGTCTGTAATGTCCTTCATCCAAATGGATCCCAAAGCACTTTACAGACGATGAACCCAGTCCCAGTGTAGGGCAACTGCACCTGTATTTCTCCTCTGTGGTCTATCAAGCACACCTACTCTAGGTTCTCAGCTCTCCGCTATCACCTTTCTTGTCCAGATACCTGCCTCTCTCCCCTCCCGACTGGGGTTTTTCCCGGCTGCAGTTCCCTGCATAACTGTGACATTCCCAGCACTCCAGACTGCCTAAACAGGCCAACATCTGCACTTTGCTTCCTCTCCAAAGGCTTATGAATAGCATAACTGCCAGCAGTTATAAGTTACCACACAGCTCTTTCTAAGCAAGCACATTCTCTCTCAAGGTGAAAGCATATTAAAAATAAAAGAAGAACCCACACACATGCTAATAAGCTTTACTAGAGATCACTCTCCCACCTCCAATTCCAACAATGGCTGTGGTAGGAGTCCTTCAGATCCCACAAAGGGGTTTTCCCTATGGTAAGAGAGTTATGAACTTGTTAGCTCAGAACAAGCATAACCATGAATAGTTCAATCTTTCCTTTATACAGCTGGGGCCTTTGATCTTCAGATGCTGGGAACAGGTAATCAACAGACTATGGTCACCTTCTCAGAGACTAGCTTCTATGAGCTGGGTTTCTCCTTAACCGGGGGGTGGAAATTTGCATTCACTTCCCCCTTAAGAGGTTACATACAATCCTGGCCCACAATAATACATAAACATTCTTTCAATACAATGGACCTCAAAGCTACTTAAACTTAATTCAATAAGGTCACCCAAGGCCATAGCAGGAAATTGCTCTCTCTCTGTCACAGACCCAATCCTGCAATCTAGTGCGCACCATTCATTCCTATTTAACAAGATCCAGCCTTCTAGGTATATAGGAATCTCTCCCCAATCACTGAAATGCAGCTGCAAGTTTGTTTAATACTCTGAAATTGCCCTAAATTCTTCCACTACTTCTTAGAGGGCTGTTATTGCTTTTTGAGGTTCTTCTATGGGAAGTTAGATGAACAGATTTTTAATGAGTGGTCATATATGAAAGAATAATTTTTACAAGAAGAATGAATTTGAAATTGATGATCATGCTTTATATATAAATACAGAACCTTCTCCATTTGAAATATTCCACTTTGCAAACATATAGAATAAATTTAGCACCAGTGAAATACAGAAACCAATCTTCATAAGGGAGAGGAAATTTTAGGCCAAAAAACCCTAAGGAAAATAACTTCTTTTAAGAAAAGTGTCATGCAGCCTGATAGCCATGCAGAAAAGGCAGGTCTTTGGTTTATAAATCTGATCCAAAAGAGAGAGAACACAGTAAACTGCATGGTATTCAATTCATCGGCCTCCAAAGGGAAAAAGGTTGAGTCAACACTGCCAGGGTTTGAACATGTGATTTCAGGAAGTGGGTGGCTTCATAATTATGTTTTTATTACGTTTTTATTGTACTGTTGTTCGGCACCCCAAGCACTTACATAAAGGGGCAGTTTATAAATAAAATTGTTATTAATTATTCAGTATTCCCAAGTTGGATGCACAAGACCTCCAAGGCCCTATTCAACATGTGAAATTCTTTCCACAACTTCCTGACATTGTCTAACAGCACAAGAGGAGGAGGAAAGTATTCAGCCCTTGTCTTCCATTGGAATGAAAATGGTAGGCGATTTCTGAATGTCTGGTTTTAAAAAAAACAAGAACATTTAAACAGCTTCTGATTATCAGCCATAAAATGCAAGTGCATAGGGTTTAAGTCTGAAGTTCTGCAACATCGAGTTTCCTTTGATTTCAGTGACAGTTACATGCATTGAAAAGACTACTTGAGAAGGAAATTTTTTCAAGACCTGGCCCAAAAACTACTAAGTCAATGAAAAAACTCCAGTAAGCATGATGGGCATTAAATTAGACCCTATATTATACATGATATTTCTGTCTTAAAAGTAGCAATATTTTATACTTCTATATCATTAAACCCAAAAATCCCAAAGCATTTTGTAGATTTTATATAATGGTGTACAAGGGTCATTTCAACTACACACTGAAATGAGACAGCTTTTTACCAGTGTGCCACTCCATGATGACAGGAAGAGAAAAACCCTATCTCATTGTAGGTAGCAGAATGAAGGTATACAGAATATAAACTTAAAATTAATATAGAATATAAATTTTAAAAAGAACCATCAAAACTAGTGACCTGCCTCTTGCTAAAAGTACCACAAGACCTTTAATGACTATAAGTAGACAGGGACATCTCATCTGCATATAGTTTAAACTATACCATATTTCTGTTGTTTAATCCTAACATTTTCATTTGCTCTATTGGTAGCATCTGCCAGAAATATGAGTGATACAAGGGCTATTCTCGGTGTCCTCTGTGATCATGTGGAAAGTAATAGTTTTTTTTAAGTGCAAGTTATTTAATGCATTAGGTATATTTTAGATACAAAGGGTCCTTATCTTACACTCTTTGCACCACTCCAATGTCTCCCACAGAGCAATATCTGCTTCTGTGTGTACCAGGCACACCTTTCCTGCTTGTCCAGAGTGAAATCTCATGTCAATTTTGCTAAAGTCATTTGACCATTAGCTGGAGACAAAACTATCCAATCTAAATGCTTGAACAGGCATGGGCAAATAAGCCACAAAGTTCTACCAGCTCCTTCTGAGCACTTTGCCAGCCATGGCAGCACAGTAACATGTACAAACTTTACATTCTTCGGTGTTTAAAAATTAAAGTACGTAAAGAGAAGCAAGACCTACTGGTTGAAGACCACTACTTCTTATGGTCATACTGCCAGTCGGTAGCAGCCAGTGAATTTGATTGAAGTCTGTACACACGCCGTGTAATATTTAAAATACATTTTTATATCTCCATCTAGATCTCAAATGCATTTAACATGAATGCTGAAATGAGATTTGACCCTGTAGAGACTATGTAGGCACTCATGATAAGCAGAGAGAGTAACCATATCCAAACAATAGATTGAATGAAGTGAGACAAGTGCATTGGGTGTAGGCAGTGAACAAGCATATGCCTGTACACATGAAGGCACACGAACCACTATATCAATAAGGTTTTTAAAATCAGATTAATTTCCAGACAATTAACAAGGCTGTTGAAAGATCTGTTTTAGAGCTGCTGCTGCTGCCGGGAGATGATGACAACTAAGGAAATGAAAATCAAAGGAGGAAACAATTACAACCATGCTCACTGAAACTATTTACTTCTTTTAATAAGACACAGCAACAAGTAATTGAAAGAATATATTTTATCGTTGATTAAGATAATATTTAATTTAGGTCTTGTTTTAAAAAGACTTCAAATGATCAGTTAAATGCTTTCATGCCAAAGCAAGCTGAGAGCTCCATGTGCTCCACTCATGATTCACAGCACTGGGATTCTAAAGGAGAAGCTTTATTGGGGGCGGGTGTGGGGAGCGTGTGATGTAGCATAGGAGGCAGGCAAGGTACATTTAAAGAATAGCTTGGTAGGGGAGCAGAGGGAAGAATACATTCAAATTATTTATCTTTATACAATTAAAGTGTTAATATATATGTCTAGAATATTAGCATCAGCCGGTTTGAGTTTTCTGTAATGATGGTCCTGGAAATTCTCTTTAATGAGCCAATGCCAACTAGATTTGCCAACCAAAATGTAAATTTGTGGGAGCCAGGAAGGGCTTGATTTGTGTCCTTGAGTAGAAACATTTCCATTGTTATTTTTTAGGTCAATATATAGTTACTTTTTAAAAAAATTAAAAATTCCCCTCAAGTGTTGTAACCTCAGACCAGGGGTTCTACCACTGGGGGTTGGGACCCCTCATGGGGTCACGAGGTTATTACCTGGGGGGTTGCGAGCTGTCAACCTTCACCCCAACCCCACTTTGCCTCCAGCATTTATAATGGTGTTAAATATATTTAAAAGTGTTTATAATTTATAAGGGGGGGGTCACACTCAGAGGCTTGCTATGTGAAAGGGGTCACCAGTAGAAAAGCTTGAGAACCACTGACCTACTAGGCAGCCCTAGACTCTATCATTGTAACAGCTGGAAACTGAAAATGAATAGAAATGAAGTAACTTAGTCTAATTTCATGGCCCAAGATGAGTGAAATGAAACGGATAACCAAACGAGCTCATTGCCTTGTATGTACTATATGTGCCTTTGCATATCTTCAAAAATGTTCTTTGAAAGATCTCAGGAGAATTTTGTGACTAGATTCTGGCCTCAATATTTTTCATCCTTCTTCTGAAGAATGAAACAAAAGTAGTAGTAGTCAAATGTAAATAAGATATTACAAATCTTTCAGTTTTGATAACCCAAAAGTAATGTTTGTAACCATGTAAGTTTGTTTAAATTATGTATTTCAACATGACTTAGTATTTCTAAAAGACAAAAATATAACGTTTTATCACAAAACCAGTGAGAAAGCTGAGCTTTGAAGAGGGGCAGGGGAATCTAGAGAACACCAGAGGGAAAGGTAGAAAGCATTATTAAAGGGTTAACATAGCTAGGATTAAGGAAGTTTATGACAACTGGTTTCAAAAGAACTGATCTGTAGTAACACAATCATATTCTATACTTTTGATGAGACACTCACAAATGATTTGCAAGAGGTGCTTTTGAATTATACCAGTGCTTTTTGGCAATAAAATGTCTTTTTAGGGCTTTCATTTATATGTGCCCTGAGCTGAAAACATCTTTGCTAGGAAATAAGCAAAACCAGGTGAAGGTATTTTAAAGGGGAATTTCTTAAAAGGGAATTAAGCAAAGATTGTTTTTAAAAAATTAAAAGTTCAGGAAATTTTAAAAAATCAAATGTTATATATGTTGTAACACAAAATGTGGGCCGGATCCTGAGCTTTTATAAAACAGCATAGCTACTCAGAGACTTCAGTGGAGCTATGCAACTTACACCAGCTCAGGATCTGGCTTCTATTTTCCACACCCCTCCCCCCCCCAAACAAACAAAACCACAACAATCGCAATAAGTCATCAATATTTTGAACTGAAGTTTTATTTTATTTTTTTAAATCGGCTACTCTGAAAGTGTAAAGTTGCCTGATTTAAATTACAGATAAAAATCCACTCATTCTTCTAACCTTTTGACAAATAAATATTGTTTGATAGCTGATGAAATGCACAGAGATTTCTTCTCGATTAACTTATTCACTGGGTAATTATAAAATCATTAGATCTCACCACTCACCTTAAGGTAATAGGCCAGATTCTCTGATCTGTGAAGGTTTCTTTCACCACATAAATAAGGTAAAACTGGTCCTAAGCTAGCTGCAGATACCCCAAGAAGAATCCCCCTTGCACACAGAACTGCCAGCAAAAGGACATCCTGCACCAGCTTCCTCACCAATGCCAGAGTAAAGAGAAGGAAGTGGGGTGTCGGGGAAGAGGGCATGAGTAAGAAGGGGAGGGGGCCTGGTGGAGTGGAGTTGTGCTGCACCAGATCCCCAACTTTCATAAGTTAGGGCAACTGCAACTTGTACCAGTGTTGTATGCAGTGTTGTTGCGGCTGTGTCAGTCCCGGGATATCAGAGAGACAAGATGGGTCAGGTAATATCTTCTATTGGACCAACTCCTGTTGGTCAGAGAGAGACAAGATTTTGAGCTTACACAGAGCTCTTCTCCTACCAGTGTTGAGCAGCTATGAATCAGGCAGCCACAACCTGTGACTGCCTCTCTTCCATTACAACTGAATGGAGCTTGGAGAGAATTTTGAATCAAGGCCAATATTGGATCCTTACAGGGTCCAATCCTACTCCCACTGAAATAATTTAGCGTCTCTCCTCACCACTGCCATATCTGTGGAGAATGGTGCATTTTCAGGGGCTTTCCCCCCTCTATTTGTCTGGCAAACACAGAGCACCTCACCCAAAGCCCACTGAAGTTAATAGAAAGACTCCAATTGATTTCAGTGTATTTGGATCAGGCCTGAAGTTGTCATCCTGATAGCAGTCTTCTTCTTTGGACAACTGATCCCTTCTGAACATCTTTCTCCAACTGATTAACATTCAGTTCATCTCTCTGAATCCAAATGGACAGTGACGCAGAGGGTAGGGCTCCATGTCTGTCACGGAGGTTGCGGCTATCAAGACTTCCTGTGACCTGGGTGACTTCTGCAGCGGCCAGTGTGGCTGACCCCCAGGCTGCCCAAGTAGCTGACCCCAGTGCCCGGGGGACTGCCACACCAGTTGCTGCCGGAGCAGTTCTGCAGCCAGCTGCATTGGTCACTGCTCTGGCGGCTCCTAGCAGCTGGCTCCGGCGACTGCCTGATCAGATCAGCGATCACAGGGAGGCCGGAGCAGTGGCTGGCCCCCCAGGATTCCCTGGACAGCAGGCCCCAGGGCTCCCCCACCGAGCAGCCCCCCCCACCCCCGTCCCCATCCCCACATTCAACCAGGGGTATTTATGGTATAAGTCATGGACAGATCACGGGCCCATGATTTTTTGTTTCCTGCCTGTGACCTGTCCATGACTTTTAGTAAAAATACCTGATTAACTGGTAGCCTTACTCATAGGCTCCACCCTGGATGGGGAAATCATCCCTACAAGAAGTATATATACATGATTGCCTAATATTTAAACTGGAAGTACTGTCCATGCCTTCAAACCCTATGAAAGATATGTACTGCTGAAGAAAGAATTCATACTGGTAACTCCCAACATCTTTCCTATCTATTTGATAACTAGGAAAACCATCAGGCTCAATGCAGTAAACAAATATGCTCAAGTACATGAGGTTAATCCAACTTCAAATTAAAGATTCAAGTGGGAATTGTATAAGGGCAATAATAATCCATTAACAATAAGGATTTAAGAATTCAAGTTAGCAAAGGGCAGGTCTATACCTAAAATGCTGTATTGGCACGGCTGCACCAATGCAACTGTGTCACTTCACGAGAGGCGGTAGCTATGTGGATGAGAGACACTCTCCTGTCGACATAGTGCTAATCTATACTGGGTTTCGGTCAGTATTATGTCGCTCCAGGGTATGGATTCTTCACACCCTGGAGCAACATAGTTATACCCAGGGCCGGCTCTAGGCACCAGCAAACCAAGCACATGCTTGGGGCAACACATTTTCAGGGTGGCATTCTGGCCATCTTTTTTTTCTTCGGGTGGCAAAAGCCTAGAGCCAGCCCTGGCAGCAGCAGCACTTCGTGCGCGGGGGGCACTCTGGGGCCACTGCGGTTTGGGCCACAGGGGAGCAGCGCCCGCTCCTTGTGGCTGGACCGGGTAGGCTCCGAATGGGGGACACTCGGGCTGGGGGCCGGCTCCTCAGCCCCCTGCCAGGGCGGTCCCCCATCTCTGCCCTCCCGGGTCCCAGCCAGTCCTGGAGACAGGAGCCCTGGCTGGAGGGACCCTGGGCTGAGGCGTGGCCCGGGAGCCCCACTGCTTATCCCGACCCTGCCAGCGCCAGACCGGCTGCAGGCGAGGGGGGAGCAGGCGAAGTCAGCACTGGTGTGGGAGAGCCCAGCACTGGGGCAGCAGAGGGTGCGGGGGGGGGGGGGAAGAGAGCCCAGGGCTGGGGTGGCAGGGGATGTGGGTGGGGGAGGGCACTGGTGGGGGGGGGTGAGAGCCCAGGGCTGGGGTGGGGGGCAGCCAAAATATTTTTTGCTTGGGGCGGCAAAAAACCTAGAGCCGGCCCTGGTTATACCGATGTAAATCTTTAGCGTAGACCTGGCCAAAGACACAAGTACCTTCAGATATCTATTCAATGACTGAGAAACAAGCAATTGGGTGATAAATACCAGAAATATTTTGAATAAATGACTTATCTGGGGATAAACAAGAAAAGAGATGGGGTCAAAACAAGCCCCCAGACCCAAACATCTCTTAACTCTGGGAAACCCCAAGAACTCAATTTTGCAATTGAAGCCAATCTGTATATAAAAGTAGAATATTATATAACCACAGTGTAGTCAATTTGGACACAACTGAATATCAGAGTTTAACTGAACCTACTGTTGCTCCTCTCTGTTTGTGACAGCTCTGCTTTCTGGCATCATCTGGATGTATAAACCCAGTCAAGAATGTTTAATGTGTGAGCAAGAATATAGTGTGAACAGAGTATACAAAGACTAGAAGTCTAATTTCCAATGTGGCCCAGTGGATAGAACTCAGGAGAACTGGGTTCTATTTTTTGGCTGTCATTGGCTTGCTGGGTGACCACTGGGCAAGTCATTTCCTCTCTCTGTGCCACCGTTTTTCTATATATAGAATGGGGCTAATGATGTAAATCACTTGGAGATCTACTGATTAAAAGTGCTAGAGAAGAGCTAAGTATTAATTATTATTATTTTCATTCCAAAGTGCAAGTTTATCTTGCAATTTTCAGTGTGTACACACTGGCCAACCGATTGTCTTCTTGCTCACCTTGTATAGTCTCTCAGCCTAATAAGCCATCTTACACAAGTGGCTTGATCCAGCACTCCTTATGCACCTGAACTCCCACTGATGTTCTGTTTGATGATTAAGTCAATGGGAGTTCTGGGTATACCCAGAGGAGCACTTGCTGAGTCAGAGGCCAAGATGCCATTCTAAAAGCACAGACCTCAGCAGGAATGCTCGAGTTTAAACTCAGTAATGTGATTTTAAAGTCTGATATCTCATGAACAAACAAGCTAAAAGAAAACGGCTATGCACCACTGAATAACTGGGATTCCCAGCTTTTTAGTGGTAAATCATGAGAGCTTTTAGTTCTACATTTCAAAACCTATCACCTGGTCACTGATCACTCAAAAAGGGCAAGGAACAGGCAACACGAGTCACTTATCCAACAGGCCAAGATCCCAAATATACTTGGCTGGTCGACCCATGAGTACACACAGAATAAAGCTCCTATATGATCACTAAGGCCTTGTCTCTCTGAGAAACTTGCACTAAATTGTTTTATAAACTGATTTAGCTAAATCAGTGCACCCCCCTGTGAAAATGCTCTTTTTTTATATATAAGAGTTCCCTCTTTCAATTTAGCTTACGTCTATTATCAACTTCAGATAAATCAATAGTGGGCACCTTTAAGTCAATTAAAAATGTCTGCAAAAGGAAATTGCATCAATTTTATTAAATCAACTTCTAAGCCAATTTAGCTCAGTCAGTACAATTTTTTCACGCGGACATAGTGAGTGCATTAGATTTCTACCAGCCTGTTAGTATAAGACATAAGTGAAGAAAAACGAAGCTTCCACTCATTGCACCATAAGAAACATTGCCCCAGGAAAGAAACTGTGCACCATGGAACATGTCGGTATACACCAGTGCTTTTGTTGGGTCAAGACAATCAAGTGAGGTAATTAGTAGTTAGATACTGGGTCTTCTTCCTTTAAGAAAGTGGTTCATTCTGTACGTTTCATTCCTGAGAGAGAATTTGTAACTATCAGAAACAAATAAGGAAGAGTGAAGAAATGAATGTGAAAGATTTTTAACAATTTTGTTTGAATCCAGGATAATTGTTTTATAAATTGTGTGGAATGAGAGGATATATTAAGTGGTGTGTGGCCCAGAAGTGAGAAAATCAAGACTATCCCCCACATTTAGGAAGATAAAGAGGAGATGACTATGGTGTGAAATCAGGGGGAATGAGGAACTGGCTTCCCCTTTTAATAGCAGCATCAATTAAACCCAGGGGAGGCGGGTGCAGTTTACTAGTTAATTAGTCCAGGGATGTGGTCCTTTCATGTGTAATTCAGAACAGGAACACCTGGTGTGCGGCACTTCAAAGCACGGGGGAGGAAAAAAGCCAAACAATGCAGGATAGGTCACAAAAGAAAGCAACAGCACAAGAACAAAAACTGTTTATATCTGACCTTCACCCTGCTGTAAATAAAGGGAGAAGATAGGGCCCCCTCCTCCCAACCCCGGAGAACAAACAGCTCAGGGCTCGCTGGGGGAGTTAAAAAAAAAAAAGGCATGGTGGTAACTAATTGTTTTACAACCTAATTAAAAGGAAAAGAGAGAGCAAGATACAGATAGGGATATAATGATTATAATCACGTTCTGATATGTAGCACCAAAAGACAGAAGGAGGAAATGCTATCTGAGCAATGCTTCAGGGCTCTCAAAAATGCTGCCCTTTGCTTAGGGATGGGTGGAATAGGTTTGGATATAATCAAATTATAAATGGGACATTCCTTAAGGTTTTTGATCAGGATCAAGATCCAGTTTGAGCTAGAAAAGATCCAGGATTTTGGTTTGGTCCCATCTTTAAATAAGTACACAACAAAAGGATGCTTCCCCAAACCTGGACTGAATATTAATGGCAGATCCATGAAATTCTTGATAGCCTTTAACTGTTGTCTTACAATATCATGTCTCACTGCACTTCCTGACTCCCATTGGAACTGGAAGCAGCAGCACTGTAATAATTAACTAATTAAGACTCACTGGTGTGCGAGGCAGGTATTATCACCTATTTTACAGAGAAGGGGAAACTGATATGGAGATAAAGTGATTTTCAAAAGTCACAACATGAAGCAGTGGTAGAAGCAAGTTTAGAAACCAGGAGTTCCTAGTTCCCAGTCCTGTGGGCAACTCTTTAAACCATACTGCCTCTCAAGTGGCAAAATAGCACAAAGGAGTGCTTTGAAGTACAGAGAATATCTGAATGGCAGCCAGTAGTACTGCAAATCTCACATAAAGGAGATTGGCCTGAAATGTTGTGAGAACAATTTTGCTAACTCAAGAAGTTGGATAATTCAGATAACTTTCAAATAAAAATCCAATTTTTTGAGTGCTTACTTGAACCAAACCACTCAATATTTTATTCACCAATTACTAATTATGAGGGTCATCTACCACAGAGATGGAGGATGCTCTTGTTGTTAAACCTGGGATTGAAGTTAAGAGATCAAAGCTCTATTTCTAGCTCTGCTACTAGCTTTCTGTGTTTCCTAGGGTAAATCACTTAACCACTAAGGGCTTCGATTTGCCATCTGTAAAATAGGACATGAATGTTGGGAGACATGAATTAATGGTAAATTCTCAGAATGGAGAGGGGTAACTAGTGGTGTTCCCCAAGGGTCAGTCCTCGGACCAATCCTATTCAATTTATTCATAAATGATCTGGAGAAAGGGGTAAACAGTGAGGTGGCAAAGTTTGCAGATGATACTAAACTACTCAAGATAGTTAAAGACCAAAGCAGATTGTGAAGAACTTCAAAAAGATCTCACAAAACTAAGTGATTGGGCAACAAAATGGCAAATGAAATTTAATGTGGATAAATGTAAAGTAATGCACATTGGAAAAAATAACCCCAACTATACATACAACATGATGGGGGCTAATTTAGCTACAACGAGTCAGGAAAAAGATCTTGGCGTCATCGTGGATAGTTCTCTGAAGATGTCCACGCAGTGTGCAGAGGCGGTCAAAAAAGCAAACAGGATGTTAGGAATCATTAAAAAGGGGATAGAGAATAAGACTGAAAATATATTATTGCCCTTATATAAATCCATGGTACACCCACATCTCGAATACTGTGTACAGATGTGGTCTCCTCACCTCAAAAAAGATATTCTAGCACTAGAAAAGGTTCAGAAAAGGGCAACTAAAATGATTAGGGGTTTAGAGAGGGTCCCATATGAGGAAAGATTAAAGAGGCTAGGACTCTTCAGCTTGGAAAAGAGAAGACTAAGGGGGGACATGATAGAGGTATATAAAATCATGAGTGATGTTGAGAAAGTGGATAAGGAAAAGTTATTTACTTATTCCCATAATACAAGAACTAGGGGTCACCAAATGAAATTAATAGGCAGCAGGTTTAAAACAAATAAAAGGAAGTTCTTCACGCAGCGCACAGTCAACTTGTGGAACTCCTTACCTGAGGAGGTTGTGAAGGCTAGGACTATAACGATGTTTAAAAGGGGACTGGATAAATTCATGGTGGCTAAGTCCATAAATGGCTATTAGCCAGGATGGGTAAGAATGGTGTCCCTAGCCTCTGTTCGTCAGAGGATGGAGATGGATGGCAGGAGAGAGATCACTTGATCATTGCCTGTTAGGTTCACTCCCTCTGGGGCACCTGGCATTGGCCACTGTCGGTAGACAGATACTGGGCTAGATGGACCTTTGGTCTGACCCGGTACGGCCTTTCTTATGTTCTTAGGCTTACTTCCTTAATGTTTGGCGGATGCTTTGAGATCATCAGATGGAAGATGCTACTGAAGAAACATTGTGAAATTTAAGTAGCAACCTCAATGGAGCTGTTATGAGGCCTCCATATTTAATTCAACACTGATTTGTTTCTGTTCCCCAAATAATTTAAATAAAAACAAAAATTCCAACCACCAGGATCCATTTGGCCAACTTGTATTTGTGAGTTAAGATTCTGAGCAAGAAAGTGATTAACATCTGAAAACATTCCTGACAAATTTGCTGTATAGCATCATGTCTACACAGGAATGGCTCAAGAACTGTGGGATCGATAGATTAGCATTTGGGCTGGGAGGACATGGGAGAAGGAGGAAGGCACATATAGGAATCCGATGGAGAAGTCCACCCAAACGCCCAAAAAGTTCATGGCTGTAAGGAAAGTTTATCATCAAAATGAATATGTTGGCTGAAAGGTGTGCCAAAATACCCTCCAAAATGGATTAGGTGCTTGAGGAGAATTAAAAGTAAGACAACAGCTATTGCTGCAAACCCAGGACAAATAGCTACCAAGAGAGGGGTAGTAATTAGTCCCAGAGGGGTTAAGAGGCCTCTCCCTATCTATTGAGGAGAGATAGCCATGGAGAAATAAGGTTCAGCTGGAACAGGGGTTACCAGGGAACTAATTAGGTTCAGCTGGTCCCAATTGCTGGAGACCTTTTTAAACCCTCCCTGGCAGGGAAGCGGGGGGGGGGGGGAGTGAGAGAAGCAGAGAAGCTGCTAGCGAGTAGGTGCAGCAAGACTCTGAACTCTTCCAGCAAGGAAGACTGCGCTCTGTCCCCAGGAGGGGAGAAAAACAGAGCCAGGGACTGACTGAGGAAAGGATCAGCCAGACCCTGCACGACCTGGAAGGGCTTTGCTTTGCCCAAGCCTGTGTCTCCGAGGCAAAAAGGGACTGAGCCAGCTGAGGAGAAGCAAGTACTTTGCCACACGTGGTGTCAGGAGTGGGATGTCATAGTGAGTGAGGCTCTGTGGCAAGCCATCTCAGGGCAAGGTAAAATCACAAAAAGGAGGATGTAGTGAAGGCGTTGATACAGGCCACTGTGGCTCAACAAGAGGCTACTAGAGTACAGGTGGCGGCCCAGCAAGAGTCAGTACGTGTTCAACAAGGGACAAAGCAGCTGCTGATGAGCCAGGTGGCCCAAGATCAAGCCAGCCTGAATGAAGTAGTGAACCAGTTGAAAGCCCTGGCCACTCTGACGCACGGGGCCCAGGGGACCCGGCTGCTACGGGCAAGCAATTATTTACAGAAAATGACAACAGACGACGATATAGAGGTATATCTCCTCGCATTTGAGAGGACGGCACTGCGGGAGGCCTGGCGCCAAGACCAGTGGGCAGGCCTCCTGGCTCCATTCCTGTGTGGGGAGGCCCAGAAGGCATACTTTGACATGACCACAGAAGCAGCTATGGATTACCCCCAGCTGAAGGCGGAAATCCTGGTGAGGACAGGCGTGACGCCGGCCATAGGGGCCCAGCGCTTCCATGAGTGGAAGTACCGAGATGACAAAGCACCAAGGTCCCAGCTATTTGACTTGATACACCTCACCCCGGAAGTGGCTCTGCCCTGAGACCCATGGGCCAGAGAAGGTAGTGGAAATCCTGGTATTGGACAGGTACATGAGGGGGTTGCCGCCGGACATACGCGGGTGGGTCCGCCAAAATGATCCCTCCTCTTATGATGAACTAGTTGCTCTCGTAGAGAGACACTTAGCAGCCCAAGAACTTTCTCGGACCACCGGGGAAGGAAGGCGCCAGAATCGGAGACCAGTCTCTGCGCCAAGGCCCCGGTTTGCCCTAGCACCAGGCCGGACAATAGAGGGGAGGAAGGAGGCGGAAGAGCCGCCGGCAGTCCTGGAGAGACCGGGGGAGAAAGATTCGGGGGATAAATCCCAGCAGCCTGAAAAATAGGCGGTACCCCGCTCGGGGCAGCCCATGTTATGCCTGTGGCGAACTGGGGCATATTGCTGCCCAATGTCCAAATCTAGGAGAGCCTATGCAATGTGAACTGGGAGATATAGGGGGACCATGTGATCTAATAAGTCTATGAGGGACCATCGCAACCCCGACTAGATACACTAGGCCCGTTAAGATGAATGGTAAAGAGACCACAGAATTAATAGACTCAGGAAGTGCAATCACATTAGTCTCAGGGAAGCTGGTCAGGAAGGGCCAACTATCCCAGGCCAAACGCTCGGGAATATCCTGTGTGCATGGGGATGTCAACTATTATCCGACCATCCCCGTAAGCATAGAAGTTCTTGGAAACTCCACTAAGTTGACGGTGGGAGTAGTTCCAAAACTCCCCTACCCTGTCCTTATCAGGCGAGACTTCCCGGGGTTTGATGGCCTACTTCCCGGTGACGAGGTAGAAGAAAATAATGACCCTGGGACACAAGGTGTGGCCCAGATAGGTGACCCTCCCCCCGCCTTCCATGAGTTTAGGCAGAATTTGTTCTCCCCGCCGGGGAAGTCCAGGAAGGCTTGGAGGGAACGGAGGGCGGATAAAAGGAGGGGGACGAGGATCCTGACCCAGTACCTGAAGTCTGCGCTGGCAGGGGAAAGAAGGGGCTCAGCTGACAGCGGGACTGGGTCGGCCACCAACAACCCTATCATTGGACCTGGTTCCCCAGGGGTTTTCCCCAAGGGGGAGACAGAGGTAGCCCCCCTCCCCCCGCATTTGGACAAATAGGGACCGCACGCGGGAGTTTTGGTCAGGATCAGGTCAATGATCCCATATACCACAATATTCATAAGGAAGTAGTCGAGGTAAATGGGGTTCCAGTGGAGGGGAGAGTTAAGGGCCCAGGGCCATATTATATGATTAAGAAGGATCTGCTGTATAGAGTAGTCCGCATCCAAGAGCGCGTCATAGAACAACTCTTGGTCCCCCGGAAGCATCAGAGGGCTGTAATGGATCTGGCCCACAGTCATCTGTTCAGGGCCCATCTAGGGGTAGATAAGACCCTCGATCGGATTCTACAGAGGTTTTTTTGGCCGGGCATTTATGCGGCCGTCCGGCGATATTGTACCTCCTGTCCGGAATGCCAAATACATGGGCCCCGACCATACTTAAGGGCCCCTCTGGTACTCTGCCAATTATCGAGGTTCCATTTGAGCGAATAGCTATGGACATAGTAGGGCCATTGGAGAAATCAGCCCGGGGCCATCAGTACATCCTGATAGTACTAGATTATGCCACCCGATACCCCGAGGCCATTCCCCTATGGAATACCATGTCCAAGACCATAGCCAAAGAATTAGTCCAGATTTTTTCCAGAGTTGGAATACCTAAGGAGATCCTGACGGACCAAGGGACCCCCTTTGTGTTTAAACTGATGAAGGACCTACGTACCATGCTCCATATACGGACCCTTAGAACATCCGTCTACCATCCCCAGACCGATGGCCTCGTCGAACATTTTAATAGGACACTGAGAAACATGTTACGGAAAGTGATCAGTCGTGACGGGAAAGACTGGGATGCCCTGCTGCCTTATGTACTGTTTGCTGTACGGGGGGTTCCTCAGGCTTCCACTGGATTCTCCCCCTTCGAGCTGTTATATGGTCAACACCCCGGGGGCATACTGGTCCTGGCTAAAGAAGACTGGGAAGAACAGCCGAACCCGGGGAGAAACGTTGTGGAACATGTGCTGCAGATGAAAGACCGAATAGCCTGAGTCGCCCCCCTTGTTCACGAACACATGGAGAAGGCCCAAGGGGCACAACGGACATACTATAATCATCAAGCAAGGACCCAGAAGTTCCAGGTAGGGGACCGGGTGATGGTGCTCATACCCGCAGTGGAGAGCAAACTCCTGGCCAGGTGGCAGGGGCCATATGAGGTAATAGAAGCTATAGGAGAAGTTGACTATAAGGTCCGACAGCCAGGTCGCCGGAAGCTGGAGCAGATCTACCATATAAATCTGCTGAAACCTTGGCAGGATAGAGAAGCTCCGGTGGTTGCGCTGGGGGCACCATGCCCTAAAGGCAATCAGCCCGACCTGGTGGGAATATCCCCAGAGTTGACTCCGGAACAACGATCAGAAGTGATCAGTCTGATCAAGCGCAACCAGGATGTGTTCTCGGAAAAGCCAGGCAGGACTACTGAGGTTCACCATCACATCTTCACAGAGCCTGGAGTGAAGATGAATGTCAAGCCATACCGGATCCCGGAGGCCAAGAGAGAGGAGATTAGGAAAGAGGTCAGGAAGATGCTGGCCTTAGGAGTCATCGAAGAATCTCATAGTCAATGGTCCAGTCCCGTGGTTTTAGTGCCTAAGCCGGATGGCAGTATGAGGTTCTGCAATGACTTCCGCAAGCTGAATGAGGTGTCTCAATTTGATGCATACCCTATACCCAGGATAGATGAACTGATTGACAGATTGGGAAAGGCACAGTTTATGTCTACCCTTGACCTTACTAAGGGCTATTGGCAGATCCCCCTGGCTAAGGCCTACAAGGAGAAGACGGCCTTTGCAACTCCAGAAGGACTATATCAGTACACTGTTCTCCCCTTTGGGTTGCATGGGGCCCCTGCTACTTTCCAACGGCTAATGGACAAACTGTTACGACCCCATGGAAAGTACGCGGCTGCCTATCTCGATGACGTCATCATATATAGCCCCGACTGGGAGACGCACATGGAGAAGGTAGAAGCAGTCCTAGACACCCTGAGAAAGGCAGGACTGACTGCAAATCCCTGCAAATGTTCGATCGGGTTAGCTGAGGCCAAGTACCTTGGGTATATAGTGGGGAGGGGCGTGGTGAAGCCCCAGCTCAACAAGTTAGAAGCTATACAGAAGTGGCCCCGATCACTCCGGAAAAAACAGGTCAGAGCATTCCTGGGACTATAGACGGTTCATTCCCCACTTCACCACCAGGGCATGCCCATTAACGGACCTAACCAACGCTCGGGGCCCAGACATAGTAAAATGGTCTGCTGCAGCTGAAGCTGCTTTTGCAGATCTGAGGACGGCCCTCTGCACAGACCCTGTACTAGTAGCCCCAGACTGGGGGAAGGAGTTTATCCTACAAACGGACGCCTCTGAAATAGGGCTGAAATAGGTGCTTTCACAAATGGTCGGAGACGACGAACACCCCATCCTCTTCCTCAGTAGGAAGCTCCTACCTAGGGAACGGAAATACGCCATAGTGGAGAAGAAATGCCTGGCGGTAAAATGGGCCATAGAAAGCCTCCGCTACTACCTACCTACAGAGGTTTACCCTGGTCACGGACCATGCCCCTTTGCAGTGGATGCACCAAAACAAGGACAAAAATGCGAGAGTAACAAGATGGTTTCTGTCGCTTCAACCCTTCCACTTCACAGTACGACATAGGTCTGGAACCCAGCATGGCAATGCAGATGGCCTGTCGAGGGTGCACTGCTTTCCGACCCAAGTAGCCCAACCCCGTAGTGTTGAGCGGGGGGGAGGGGGAGAGGAGGCAGGATATGTGGCAAACCCAGGACAAATAGTTACCAAGGGAGGGGTAGTAATTAGTCCCAGAGGGGTTAAAAGGCCTCTACCTATATATTGAGGAGAGATAGCCATGGAGAAATAAGGTTCAGCTGGAACAGGGGTTACCAGGGAACTAATTAGGTTCAGCTGGCCCCAATTGCTGGAGACCTTTTTAAACTCTCCCTGGCAGGGAAGCAGGGAGGGAGTGAGAGAAGCAGCTAGCGAGTAGGTGCAGCAAGACTCTGAACTCTTCCAGCAAGGAAGACTGTGCTCTGTCCCCAGGAGGGGAGAAAAACAGAGCCAGGGACTGACTGAGGAAAGGATCAGCCAGACCCTGCGCGACCTGGAAGGACTTTGCTTTGCCCAAGCCTGTGTCTCCGAGGCAAAAAGGGACTGAGCCAGCTGAGGAGAAGCAGGTACTTTGCCACACTATGGATTAGTTGATGTGTTCAGCAACTCAGCCCTTGTCTATTTCTTGCTCACACATATCCATGGCAGAAATGAACTCCTCTTAACTATGCTTGCTGTTACGGATATGGTGGGATTTTCTAGGATTTACTTTGTAGAATGCTTGGAAACTTTTAGATTTCCCTCCTCCCTTCCCTAGCAGGAAAGGAAGATATGACATACCATGGTACAATCTAGACTAACGAGCAGATGTATCGCTCTTGCCCTGTAACTTTGGGTGCCTTATGATGCCTTACTGAAGGACCCTGGGCCCTAGCTGGGCCGCTTCCATCATGCAAGCATGTGAAACTTGGGATCCAGGCTGGTTCTCACCAGCCTGGGTTATTCTGAAGGGTGACCCCACCACACTCCCAGCCTTAGATTTCCACCCCAGAAATGTGTGTCTTGTAGTGCCCAGCCCTCTCCTGGACAATACAAGTTTATATAAAGTCAGTTATTTCTTTAATAGAAAAAATATGCACACAACTTACCATCCCAAATGGAGTTTCCCAAATACTTCCATTTAAATATACTGGATTAGATAAAACAATAAAAAGTTTATTAATTACAAAGAGAGATTTTAAGTGAGTACAAACAATGAGGCGTAAAATTCAGAAATAGTTACAAGAAAAATTAAGATAAAATGCAACTGTCTAATTTAATGAACTACGTTAAATTCAAAGCAAAGTATTCTCACCACATGTTTTCAGCAGTCTTACTGATCAAGCTCTTAGGTCAGGACCCTTCCAGTCCAATGTCTGCTTACTTTGTTGCTTCATGTGCAGTGAATTGATGGGCAGAGAGAGAGAGAGAGAGAGAGTGTGTGTGTGTGTGTGTGTGTGTGCGCACGCGCCATGGCCTTCATTTTTATAGTTTCAGTCCCTCTCTTGAAAAAAACATTCCAGTGGGGTACCAGGAAACAAAAAGTTTACAGGAAAGGATGTTCCCTGCTGCTTTTTTCTCACCTGTTTGATCTTCCTTTGTTTCCCTTCCTGCTTGATTACTCTGTTTACAGCATAAATGCAAATTAATCAGAGCACACATTCCTTTATTTGAGACAGACCTGTTTGCCAACCTCAGTTTTGAGCATGTGTTAATAACACCATACATTTGAATCTTATAAGTTCACATACAATGTTGCTACATACATTTTATCAGGACGATAATTACCAGCAAATTATGAGTTTTCAGTTGATACCTTACAAGGCATACTTTGTAGAAAGATAATTACAATAGTGTGTAGGGTGTGAATACAGGGATGCATTTTGTCACAGAAGTATGGACAATTTTTCTTTTTTCCAAAGGAATTGTATGGATGAGGGCCAAATGGACTTCACTGCTAGTTATTATGGGATAGCCCTTTCAGGACAAATGTGACTAACAATAATCCTGCACTCTGCAAGCTGAGAGGAGGCACAATTAGCTGCACTGAATTTTTGCACGCTCCCTGATATAAGTGTTTAAATAACACAAGGAAACCAACTGTTCACAACAACATTAACTCTCTGGAAGCGGTTGAGTAATGTAATTCTCATATCATATATCTTGAGTGAGGGCAATTGAGGGGACAGTACCCCTAAAAGCAGAGCCCTTGGAGCAACATCATAACAACATCCAACCCTGGAACATCTTAGCAATTTTTGCTTGGCTTACTTAAACAAAGCCATCATTCAAACTGGAACATCACAACAGGTCACAGGATCTCAGTGATGCAAGAGATTTCACTTTTACTGAAAGCTTTCAGCACACTGAGGGATAAGTTGTCCTGCAAAACCTGTGTTTTAGAGGCAGTGTGATGCAATCTGAGCTGATGGCGATTTTAATTGGGACAGCTGTTTTACAAAATTTCTGAAGACCCTGTGATGAGGTAAATTTCCCACCTTTGCTTCAAATCACATTCTACATTTGCTGCATAGGGCCAAAATTAGCACAGGGTTTATCCCCCATTCTTGGAAGGGGTCTATTCTTGAGGTCTGTTCAGCCCATATAATTTCTTCCTTGAGAATCACCCTCACTTTCATATATCTAGGGTGCAGTTAATAGGTCTCACCTGCTACAGTGAGACGGGGGAAATCGATGAGCAATACACTGCTGGGTTCCAGCACTTGCAGAAAGGATGAGTCACAGCAGAAGGAGCCAACCTCCCTATTAGATCTCCTTATAAAACATGCATCACAGAAATAGAGTAGACCAGATTCTATAATTGGAGCAAAGTGCATTCACAAAGTTTGAACAGTGCATAGAGCCAGATTCTGGTTGGTTTTCTGTATGTGATACGAGCCACACAAGTGCAGAGCAAGAATGCACAACAACTGGGTCTCCCATGTGAAGAACCATTCCCTCATACAGGTGAAACATCAGAGGAAATTTAGTTAGGCAGGATGATAGCGATGGTTTCTCTCCTCATGCGATACCTCAGCAGTTGCAATCATCCAAGGCCCCAGAGCCAAGCGCTTAATTGGTTTAAATAAGAGGGAACATCTTCAGTGAGGAATCTTGGATTCAACCTCACTTCCCTTCTTTGGTCTCCCAGAGCTTGTCCTACACAGACACTGCGTTGACCTAATTACATCGACTGTGACTTTACGCTGCTTAGGGAGGTGGTGTTACTAATTCAGCCTAGAGAGGCACTTACATTGATGGGAGTCAAATGTAAGTGACGACACTTCCACAGAGTAGGTTGACACAAGGCAGTTTAATTGACCTAACCCTGTAGTGTAGACCAGGCCAAAGTTTTACATCATTTCTACAGCTTTAGAAACAACCCAAACTATAACAGGACACAGTGGCACATTTAGTGTTTTTTGGGGGGGGGGGGGGGAGAAGGGGAGGGAACCCTATGACTTTAAAATATCAAAAGCTGGCATTAGGAGAATGTCCCCTAATATCTAACACATTACTGTCTTATAGAAGAGAGTGCCACCTTCTGAACCATCAGCACCACTTCCGGCGGCATCGCTACTATAAGTCACAGAGATATAAAAACGAGCACAAAATTGTCTTAATTGCAGAGCTTCCATTTCCTATAATGTGCGTCTGCTAAAATGTTTTTCAAAGCATTGCCTTCTGTATCTGTTTATCCCAAAGGTAACATATCAGGAGGACAGAAAATGCAGCACCATCACCAGGTTTGCCTTCAGATCCATTAACACACACTTCACTCACTTGACTAAATTTCCTTTTTATCTAATACATTCAGTGATGCTTGAGGCTTGTTCTTGATGAACATTGTGATGTTGCACCCCATAAGGCTTTATGGAAATATGCTTATGAATGTATATATGACATAACTGGAATATGTTTTATGCTACATATGCCATGTATCATCTCTCTGTAAAGGTTATGATCTACTGAATCTATTCCTCCTATTTGTAGGCATGTGTCATTTTTGTATTCAAAGTTATGAATATTGGCTGTGTACTTGCTTGATTTTAAGTAGCCTTAGTAAAGCATTTGGGCAGCTTCTTGAGAAAGGAATGTGCAAGTTAAGTGCCCAATCAAAAAACACTTAATGAACAATGGATCTTGGAAGGCTCCAATCCACATAAGAAGTCTACTTGAGGACGTTCAAGGTAGCATGTGAACCATGGCTGCTACCTGCAAGTTCTGAGTCATGCATGGACATGTGACTTGCCCATGTGACTCCAAAACTCCATCTTGTAGCTGGGATTCTATAGAGGGGGAGGGAGGGGTGTCCACCCACAAGAAAAAGTCTATTTAAACCCCTGGGAAACCCCTCCATTTTGTCTTCAGCTGGCTCAAGAGATAGCCTCTTCACCCCAAAAGGACACCTGAAAGAAACTGGAACAAAGGACAGTAACCACAGGAGGCATGAGTGATTGCTGGACCCAGACTCGAAGGAGACTAGTCTGTAAAAGGAAGCTTACTAGAACACCTCTGAGGGTGAGGTTTTATCTGTATTCAGTTTTCTTACTGTATTAGGCATAGACTTGCGTGTTTTATTTTATTTTGCTGGTAATTCAGTTTGTTCTATCTGTTACTACCTGGAACCACTTAAATCCTACTTTCTGTATTTAATAAAATGACTTTTTACTTATTAATTAACCCAGAGTATGTATTAATACCTGGGGGAGCAAACAACTGTGTATCTCTCTCTATCGGTGTTATAGAGGGAGAACAATTTATGAGTTTACCCTGTATAAGTTTTATACAGGGTAAAACAGATTTATTTGGGGTTTGGGCCCCAATGGGAGTTGGGCATCTGAGCGTTAAAGGCAGGAACACTTCTTAAGCTGCTTCAGTTAAGCCTGCAGTTTGTGGGACGTGATTCAGACCTTGGGTCTGTGTTCGTTGCCAGCAAGCGTGTCTGGCACATCCAGGCAGGGTTCTGGAGTCCCAAGCTGACAGGGAAAGCAGGGGCAGAAGTAGTCTTGGCACATCAGTTGGCAGCCCCAAGGGGGTTTCTGTGATCCAACCCATCACAGACACAGTTTCTTTTGGAAGAAACTCTGAAACAGCACTTAAGTTCCATTACAAAGTCATCCTCATGAAACTATTTGTTATCATGGCTCATGTTGAATAATGTGTATTTTATTTTTTTAAGTCTCATTTTAAAAGACTAATAACATTTAGAGAGTCCAATTCTGTGAGAAGTGCTGAGCACCCTCAAATCTCCTTGACTTTGATGGGAGTTGAGAGCAATAAAACATATTACAGGATCAGTCCCAGCACGGAATTTAAAATACAAGATTTGCCTAAGTCTCTATGTGCAATTTAAGGTGGTACTAATAGGTTAAGGCCAAAGCCCATGAAAAGGTATCATGTTACTTTCAATTTATTAATTGCAAAGAGATCCACAGAATTCCTTCCCCAGCCTCAGATAGATGGAAATAATCCTCCTACCTTCTAATGCTCTGTCTATTGTAACAATGTGTGTGTTCCAGGCAGTGTAACAGATTATACCCCCACTCCTTTAAATGGCACCCTGATAATATACAGGGCTAATGTCAGAAGCTATTAGAAACTCTCAGACACACAATATATCTACATCTCCACGTTTTCCCCTTACACTGCGCAACAACAGACAACAGGCATGCAAACTGCTCAGCTGCAACTGTTCCAAGTCGAATAATTACAACTTGTCAGAAAGAATTAATTTTCCCATTTCTCATAAAGATGTGTAAAAATTACCATGTTATTATACACTGACACTCTCTGGAGGCAGACACAAAATTTAATTTTGAATTCTTTCCGCATATTAAATTAAATCCATAAATAAGAGTTTAGGCATTCACTCGGAAGCATATGTTCATTGGGAGCGAAAGCCAACACGAGCCTGGCTGTAATGGTTGTTGTAATGTTTTAATAGCTCGCTTCTTCTAAGCACCAATAAATTTACATGATCATAACAGTCGTGGGCATACAAGAAGCCCATTACTGTCTGGGCACAGGCAGCAGCGTTAACAGGATGGAAAAATGGAAAAAGGAAAAAAAACCTCTTAAATAAAATTAGGCAACTGCACTTGTCAGCTGCTCCATGATTGAATTTTTAATATTGTGGTCAATTGGTCAAAACAAATAGTGGGATAAAATATTTTAATGTCTTTAAAACCTGCTTCTATAGTTAAGAGAGTTTCTCTGTCTCTCTCTCTCTCTCTGTCTTATCTTCAGATTAATTGCTCTGGATTTTTGTTTTGTAAACACAGAAAGAAGAGAAAAGCTTACCCTAGCACCTCCTCACCCCACATTTGCTGGCCCTCGTCACAATACCGCCACAGGCCACGCTGTAACTCAGCCCAATTGGCAATCTCTCTGCTTAAGGATGGAGACTCAAGATTGCTATAGCTGTGAGGGAGTTGCAAGTCAGAGAGAAGTGCACTGGCACAGCTGTGTGCTGGCCCCAGGGCTGGGAGATCTGGGTGTGTGGCTGGTCAGCAAGGAGGTAAATTATTGGCATAGCTGTGTTGATGGCAAGCCTACACACTGACTGCTATCACTAGGCTTGGCTGAAGCCAGCAATATGACTGCATTACAGAATAATGGCCTAAGACATTGTCAGCTGTAGTCCTTTGGACCATTGTTAAAGAATAGTGTAGAGTTTTGTGGAGGTTGAATAGAGACTAAAGAATTGCTCCCTCATTTACTGACTTGCACATCATGGTCCAGCTTCTCCTCTCACCTACACCAGGTAATCTAGTGTAACTCCAGTGTAACTTTACTCTCAATCCATGCCAGGGTGGTTATGATCAGAATTTGGTCCAATACATATTATATGCATTCATGCTTTCTTTTTGTTATTTTTGTATTACATATGTTATTGCCTCGCTTTGTTATACCATCTTACTTATATTTCTAATGGATTTATCATTTAGATAAGACCACAAGTTAAGTTGTTCAGTATATGAAAGTGTTATGTAAACTGTGCCCATCCAACAGGATATACCTTTACTTATCCTGATCACTTCATCCAACAGCTGCCTGGACCTCACGCTCTGCTCAAATTAAACTATCACACACAGTCTCAGTCTCTCTCTGTCTCTCTCTCTCATATATGCTCACACACGCGCGCGCACACACACAAAGCAACCACACATCTAAAACTTCAGTTACTAAAAAATAAAGCTAGTTATCGCCAAACATTCAATTCACAACCAACAAACCTGAAATGTACATATAATACATACACTCAGACACACCAAAGCACTCCAAGGGATAGAAGGCAATCCTGACCCTGAAAAACTAAAATCCCTACATCTTGCAAATGCTAAAATTGCCTTGGGATAGATAATATACATAAAGAGTCATTACTATAATTGAAATAATAATTTTGTATAAAAAAGAACAGGTAAACACTGTACAAGTTCTATTCCAAAGTGAGAGAGATTTACCCATGGATAGATATTCAATGACAAACCTAAAACCATATAATATTTTACAAAAACTCACTAAAACCCAGATCCAGCTCCCAGACTGAGTGGGAGTTGGATTGGGTTTGCACTCCAAATGCACTCCTATATTCACACTCTACATACTATTGTAATAATCTTTGTACAACATATACCCTATGAGGTGTTATTTGAAAACTAAACTTGCTGGCCAGTCATATCATGGTGAAATGTACATAGCAACATTACATGTAAAGTTATAAACAGAAGCTGAAATCATGACTGAAGTGTGTTTACCTGACAAGTCTCGGGAGTGGGTAAACTGGTTTCTCAAAGACAAAAGGACTAGCCAGGTGTCATCAAAGTTGTTGGGCAATCACCTATCAAGTGGCCATTGTTTTGGCAAGGAAGGGGGCAGGAACAAACAGAGCTGCATCTTAGCAAACAAGTGCATGGACCTTCTTTCACTACCAGACTCTCTCTCTTTGTCCTCACAGCCAGAATGAACTTTATGTAGGGGTAACCCTCAGGAAAATGCATTTCAACAGGTGACTGAACTATAAAACTGAGGGATAAAAACACCCCATGTTATCTCTCCCTACCCATCTCTCACTCTTTTACCTAAGACGACAAAAGAAACAGCCTATGTACTTTGGGAGCAGATCATTACCTTGAAACTTTGTCAGCAATGATACTAAGAACCTGTGGTAAGAATTTCACCTTGAACCAAGTCTAGTTTAAGTTTACAAAGCATTTTATCTTTATTTCTCTTGTAACCATTCCTGACCTTAATGCCTTACATTTGGACTCACTTAAAACCTCTGCCTTTGTAGTTAAAAAAACCACAAACTTATTTTATTATTTAATTAAAACTAATCCAGTACTGTGAATTGTTTGGGTAACTCCATTTAGGGTAGCAGACTGTTTTGATCCCCTTAAAGGGGCAATGGACCTAATATGGCTGGACAGTGCAGAACACATATTCTGGGGGGAAAAATCGGGACAGTGTGTGTGTTGTGGTCACCCTGCAAATAGTACCTTAGGCTGCTGGAAGCCAGAGTGTGGCAGCTGTGTTGCTGACTGCTGTGGTCAGAGTTGCTGGACCAGCACTGTGGCTATACACAGACACTCACGATGTGACCTGCAGGCTGACAAGCTGTTTGTGAATGACCCAGGTTGCAGCTACAGCAACAAAGCACTGTGAGGCATCCAAAGTTACAGGTCAGGGTTGACACTGCCCCTCATTGGTTTGGATTGCACCCTGGCATGTCATATCCTAAATTTTCATTTATCAGTCCCATCGCTGTTGATTTCCAGGACATCAGTTCATAATTAGTAATTGTCCCTTAATGGCTCTTGCATGCTTCAGTCAGTAATGAGCCAATCCAGAGTTCATGAAATCAAATTTCATCACCACTGTGATACCCCTAACTATGGATGGTGTGATACCAATGACTGAGTCAGGCACGAGAAGGCTGACACCAGAGGAGATTAAGGTGTTGGCAGCTGACAGTATCGAAACAGGGATACTAATTCTTTCACTTCTCAGTTTAGAGTTTGAATTCAGCTTAGATTGACAGTAGGCAAAACTGCTACCTCCTGAAATTGGCTGGGGGACCTACAATATATGAAATAAATTGGTGTTCTCAATCTAGTTCCAAGCAGACATCACAGTAAGTAGCACCTGGGGTGGAAATCTCAGTCATGGGATGAAGAATTGTGGAAATTGAAATACCATCTCATCCTTCAAGTCAAGTTTGGTGTGCGGTGAGCTACAATGGAGAAGCTTACACTGCCACTGCTCATGATGTGCCTGTTCCGTGAGGAGAACTTTAGTCCCCAGGTTTGTCTAATCAGTATCTTTCATTAGCACTTAAATCAGTTTACAAAAGTAGGATACTGAGGGGAGAGAGTGCTGATTGTTTATATGCAATATTCAGCAATGCTGGGAAAGGAAATACAATGGAATGAACAGGAGAGTTAAACAGAGTTTTGCTGAAGTTCGTAAAGTTTGACAGAGCATGGCAGTAGCTCTTTAAGCACTCATCATTTTCAGTCAGACAATTCACAGACAGAATGAGAAGGAAAAAAAAACAGTTCTTTGAAGTGTATTGACCTTTTCATGTTTGTTTTAGTGAGTTTTACAACAGACACAAGTCCGAAATGAAGAGAAACAGTTACTTACTGTAACTGTCATTCTTCAAGATGTGATGCAGATGTGTATTCCAGGTAGGTGTGTGCATGCCCTGCACACTGGAGCCAGAGACTTTTGCCTAGCAGTAGCAATAGAGGGGTGGTGCTTGTGCCTTGTGTCTCTAGCCCCTCCCCTGGCTATATGAGGTGGCACCCCTCTCAGTTCCTTCACGCTGAATGTCCAGGGGAAGACTCCGTTGCAGAGGGGACGGAGCATGGGTTGTGGAATACATGCCTGCATCACATATTGAAGA
The DNA here is from genome assembly GCF_020497125.1 of Mauremys mutica. Lineage (NCBI taxonomy): Eukaryota > Metazoa > Chordata > Testudines > Geoemydidae > Mauremys > Mauremys mutica. Next base: position 120,219,200 of record NC_059072.1, on the reverse strand, counting down.
ACCATAGTTACAGTAAGTAACCATTTCTTCTTCTTCAAGTAGATGCAGACGTGTATTCCAGGTAGGTGACTCACAAGAAGTGCCCCCTGTAGGAGGTGGGGCTCAGAGTCTATCAGAGCAGGGATCATAGGACCACTCTTCCGACATTAATGTCCACTCTGGAAGATGCAGTGATAGCGTAATGGTCCATAAATGTATGTATGGAGGACCACGTGGCTGACCTGCAAATGTTCAATATGGAAATGCCAATGAGGAATACTACTGATGTTGCCTATGCTCTCATTGAACGAGCCCATAGGTGCTGAGGAGGCATAGCTGACATTATTTCATATGCAGTCTTGATATAAGATATTATCCATCTAGAGATGGTCTGCACAGAGACTGCTTGTCCCTTCATGCAGTCTGCATATGATTCAAACAGGCGAGGCGAAGCACAAAACTATTCAGTCCTGCTCAGATAAAAGGCTAGACCGTGTCTAACGTATGGAGGCATTGCTCCTTCAGGGAGGAATGCATCTTAGGGAAAAATACAGGAAAATACATCACCTGGTTCAAATGAAACTGAGACACCACTTTGGATAAGAACTTGGGGTGTGGCCACAGCATTACATTGTCCTTGGATAACTGCTTCTAAGGAGGCCCTGCCATTGGGGCCTGCAACTCACCTACCTTCCTGGCTATCAAGAACATAGTTTTCTGAAACAGGTGGAGCAGTGGACAGGATGCAAGAGGCTCAAATGGAAGCCTCATTACAGCTGCTAATACTGTGTTCAGGGATCGGTTCTCAGACACAGGATGCAGGCAGAGAAGTCCTCAGAAATCTCATCACCATAGCATTAGAGAAAACAGATTTCCTTGGATAAGGGATTTCCTTGGATATTTCTGCCAAGCGCAGTCTCAGAGAACTGAGAGTCAAGCCTGATTTCTGGAGGTGTAACAGGTACTCCAAGATGTCCTGGACGGAAGTCCCTGCCTGGTGGGCCCCGTGGGCCAAAAATCTTTGACAATCATTAAAGTTGACTAAAACATTTTTTAAAATAATTCCCCTTCTTTCTCCTAATTTTCCTACAATAAGGAATTCTGCAGTTCAATTTATATCTATATAGATGTATTTATGTCTTCTAATCTGTGTGGTTCTTGGGGGGGAAAAACATCCATGTTATCTCATCTTGTTATTTTTTTATTTTTTTTTTCCAAAACAAAAGATACGGTATATTTGACTCATTTACATCTGTGGCTCTATCCTACTTTAGAGGAAACTTCTTAGGGTGAGTAAAAAGTTGTCTCCATGTAAGATGTAGAAACTTCAGCTACCTGATGATGATGATGATATATAGATATAAATAGATATAGAGGGATGAGGAAAAACAGCCTTGATGTGACAGCAAAGTCCTGAGGCATCGTAGTAGTCGCTCTGTGTTTGAAAGACAGCTTCTTCTACCAAACCACTCGTACAGCAAAATGAACACAATATACTCTCCATCTAGAAGTATGCCCTTAAGCTTGGGTTGGAAGAGAAAAGGAAACTTCTCATTGAAGTCTATTTTAATTAGGGCTGCAGAGAATCAGTCTGAATGAGAACCAGTCTTTTTTTCCTTTTTGCTTTAAACCCAAACTAGAGTTTAGAGAATTCTGGGGTGAGGGTTGAAACCAAGTGAAAAGCTGAAATAAACTTGCATTTTAAGGCATTTTAGTTGAAGAAACATTAAAATTCCATCCAAAAATGTGTACTAAAGGGTGACACAAAATGGAAGGTTTTCTTACATCACATCAGTCTGTTTCACCCATATGATCTGCAGACTGGCTCGGTCATAAAAGCCAGACAACACTAAAGTTATACAGCATTTGCTTAGCTGACAAAATATTCACTGATTATTGCTCCCTTTAGCCTGTTCTCTCTGATCTTCCCATTTATTTGTTTCTCTCCATTTGGGTGTCTGCTGTCCTGGCAAGATGAGGCTCCAAATCTTTGTCAGATGCTGTTGTTCTACACTAAATACATACATAAGGATTTGGGAGGGGGAAAAGGCCTTACTTAATAATAGACTTCCTGGAAGTTCATAGAATTTCTATCTGTCTAGGCATTTATACCCCAGTCATCGCTGAGATACCCGAGTGTCTGAACTTGTTCCAGGTCCAATAATCTTACAAATTGATTTGCAGAAGGTAGAGCTAGAAAGGGAGTCTCATACCTCAGTCCTACTCCACTTATCAAGTGCAGGAGTGCTCTGCCCCAGTAGCATTTTTTCTTGTGCGTAATCCACAATATTTGTTAATGTTTCAAGTGACAGGGCTTCTCCTACTTCCCCTGAAAAGATTACTGTATATCGGAGTAGTCAGGGGTTGGGGTTTTTTTGCTTGTTTGTTTTTAATATATAGATATTTGACTGAGAATTTTTAGTTTGTTTCCAAACTGAGGTTGTGGGGTAAAAACTGTTCAAACAAAAAGGAAAATTCTTTGAAACAATTTTGCTACAGAATTCAGTAAGGAAATCAAACAAGAGAACTCCTGTGCAAATTCGGCATAGGGGTAAAGAAGGGAAGCCGTAATCGTATCTAATTAGAGTTAAAATAATGTTTCCCTTTGAAATGTTTAATTAGGTCTGCTTTATTACATAAACATTCTTGATGCAGAGCACACTGAGCAAGAAGACTCTGATGAGTTAAACAGTGCAAAGTGCTCAGGCGCCCAGTGTGGGGCAAAACCTGACAAGGAGTGGCTGTTGTTACCAGATGTCTGGACCATCAGTGGAACTACGATGCTTGCTGCAAACAGCGGGCTATCATTTCAACCTTTGTTGCTTCTACTGAAGCCTCCCATCGTGCTTTCAATTTAACAGCATCACAAGGAGACAAAGAAATTTCTTACAATGTGCTTTCTGTTCAGAGACAAATCCCATTTAAACTTGATCAACCACTCATACCCTATTAGTTATTGTTGCCAGTCTGCATGTCCTCTGGCAACACACACTACTTGTTCTGGAGGAGGGAAGCTTCTCTCCCCCTCCTCCCCCAGTGCCACCCTTCAGTTTTATAAAGCAAGACTAGATTTACTGGCAAACTTACAGCCTGCTTGTCACAAGCTTGCAGCAAATTTAATTAACCTTATTACAAATATGGTTTTCTTGAAGATTACATCACAATCTGGTCACGTCGCCTGCTGCTGATTCAACATATTCTGCGCTTTGGAGACTATGTTCATTTTCTGAAAAAGGTCAGAATATCTAAAACTTCATTGAATTTTTCCAAGTTCCTGTTCAAACACTCTGATATGCCAATATTTTGTCTCATGCAGTATTGTTCTCTTACTTCATGCCAGTTGTGGATCCCTTACTTCACAACATAATTTACAGCCCTGTAAGAGCAAGAATGGCTGGACTATGGACAAAGTTGATGCTTGTTTAACCCCTGAAAACACAGTGGATCAAAATCACTGCTGATGTAAATGGGAGCAGCTCCAGTGACTAAAGTGGATTTTTGCCCAATAGAGTATCAATGAATGTGATCCATTGACTTCCATGGGAGTTTTGCCTGTGGAAGGACTACAAGATTGAGCTCTGAGTAAATTAAAGTGCAATATATTGGTCAAGGCCATCAGTAGTGAGGATGGGTAAACTAATTCAGAGTACAATAAAATAAAACAAATTAAGAAACTCTAAGTCATTACCGTTTCAGAACCTTGTCGTGGTTCTGAAACATTTGCAGTGGGATATTTTTCACTTACAGTTTTCAGTTGGAATAAAAATTTTCCTAACACCTTCTTTTGGTGCAATTTCCACCACCATACTGCCAAGATCTGGATTAATCTGATCTCTTGGATACTTACTTGAACTGTACCAGAATTCTGAATTGTCAGATGCTCACTCAGCTCTATTCAGTTCCTTTTATATGTGTCCACTTTCAGTTACAACTCCTTGGGGCGGGGGCGGGGGAAGGGATGGGAATGCTTGCTTATTCTAATTTAAGTCTAGAAGAGTAGCTCCATCTTTAAGAAGATCCTTGTCCTTATCCACAGAATAACAATGCCAAAACTTATATACTGAAATTTCACATTGTTCCATACTCAGTTATTGGGGTGGGGAAGATATTAACAAAACAATATTAATATCTCATTGACTATATTAGAAATTCCTCTCAATTCACAATAAAAGAGAAAATGCAACAAATAAGTCCTTCTGACTGATTTTTGCCTATGTAACTCTGTTAGCACACAAATATCATGTGGATGGGTGATGGAGGCAAGACAGATGGACAAAACAGACAGTGGTACAATATCCTGTGATCTAAAACCTCACCACTTTCAACATATACCATATACAGACAAGGTGGCTGACCAACACATCATCTCCTATTAAACACATTCAAGAGATTAAGTAAAGCACAGAAAAGAATTTGAAACAATTCTATAGCTAATGGGAGGTTTAAAAATTTAGCTATTGAACAGCTTTTTGTTGCAAATCAAAATAAGGAATCCTATGAGAATGGATGCATCTTCCACTTGCACCTACATGTGTATAAATAACAAGCATGAATATTTGACCTCCGAAATACAACATCTTGCACCTCTTTTTTTTTTTAATAGCAGTTGTTTGCTGCTATTAAACTCTTATTTTACGTTTATGCATAGTAATCTGGAGGTTTGAAAACTCATTTCAGAGGGACAATCGAGGGAAGAAGTGAAGGCTGTTTCCACCAAGGTCAATTTCCCCCCATAAAAAAGCTTCACACACAACAAAAAGCTCCCCAGAACATTTAGATAACCAAACCTTTCAAATGGTTTTGTTAAATTTAATTATGTGTAGGTCATTCTAACATTGTCATGCGTGGAGGTTGTGCATCATTTTAGTGCTTCACTCTACAACAACTAATACAATCAATCAAAATATTAAATTATTTAAACAGAACAAAAGTCCTTGATCCTTTGGGAATCTGCACACCATTAGTGATGTGGGGGGTTTTTTTGTTTTTTTTTTTAAATTTTCTGCATATAATCCCAGGAGCTCGTTCAGCAGTATGAATCAGGTTGGCCACTTATTGTTTGAGAGGCCGTAAGAGATACTTGCTTAATTCGTGGATTGTTTTTTGCCACTGCTAACAGTTCTGACTTTGAAATGATTCACTTAGCATGTATTTCTAGTTCTATTAAAGGCAAAATAATAATCTTCTCTGTTTATTTTTAAATGCAGCCTATTTTTCATATGTTGTGGGCATTAAATATGTTGTGGGTTTTCTTTATATACAGCATTGTTGTGCTTGTAATTTACTTTTTTAAATAATCATTTTAGAGTCTATTCCTAAATGGTGGCAGCTCCACAATGCTTTTTGAAAATCTCACATTCTCTTTCCTGACAGCACTTCGACACCAGGGGAGAGAATGGTGCTTTTTGAAGCATTAACTCCTATTTGTAAATCTGTGGGTTTTGAGAAGAGCACTTGGCAGAGTGGCTGTTTCCTGGCTCTTTCCCTGATGCCCCCCAAAACCCACAAAGCCTTAAATGAATGGTGTGGGCACAGGAGGGTGTCTAGAAGCTTGAGGGGATGGGGAGCATGCTGCATTAGCTCTGCTTCCTCCGTGACACTCTTTGTGCCCTATTTCCCTCCCCTTCATTCCCTTCCAGGCAGCATAGGGCCATCAGTCCACACTGAATTAATTCCTTAGCATGGTGTTCATGGGCAATGGATTGCTAAGGGTTATGGGGCAATGGATTGCTAAGGTCTTTTCAAGAGGAGACTGAAAATTGAGGTCCCGCCTACCTGTATCAGTTACATTCTCCTGGCATTTTTCACAAAGGGGAGGTAACCCTGGTATTCTGACCAAATGTTAGCTCCAGAAATGACATTCTATCAATGTAAATTGTTGTCCTGAACTGCAGTGTTGCTATATGCTATTGAAAGGTTTTCATGTTTCACCCTAGAGGCTGCTGCTTTTTTTCTAGAGAGGGCGAAACAAGCCCTATGTGTAGTTTGTGTGCCTCTGTGCTTTTGGATTCAGTACCATGAGTCAAGAATAAAGTCAAGAAGTGTTATAAACAGGCTAAGATCAGATCAAAAAGAAATTATTTTAAGATGGATTTATAAAATTTCTGAACTTGACTCACTTTGGGGGACAAGTGAAAATATGTTGATGACTCATCCACTACCACCTTTCCCTAAAATCGTTGGGGAAAGGAAATTCCTGTTACAGACTGCATATAAAATAGGAAAAATAGAAGACTTTGTAGCAGCCAATTCTCCTCTCAGAGTCCTCCATGGACAGAATACCTGTTTATGCTGGCAAGGAACGAAGAATGCACTGGCCAACACCTCACTGTCTTATGTGATAGCTCTGCACAGTATTAAAGTACACAGGAGAGAGGGATACAGATTTTCTTAAAACTCTCAAACCCTGGGCTGAGAACACCATCGGGGCTGGTCACCTGTTGAGACAGGAAATTGAGAGGAAGTGAAATGTGCTGAATTCTATGCTCTTGCACAGCCCACTGGCGACTGGCTGAAGCAGTGGTGGGGTGTCAGTTAGATTCCCCAGAGTACAGTACAGGGTAGCTTCCAGCAGCCTCATTCAAATACCTGTTCATGCTGTCATGGGATGGCAGCAGAAGACCCGAGATGAAATGCCCTGGTCAGCTCATTTGGTGGGTAACATAACCACCTGGGAGACTGGAGTTCAGAAGCACTGTAAGGCATCACATGCCACAGGTCAGTGGGAGAATCCTCTGCCCCAAGCCTAGTCCTCTAGTGGAAACAGTGGAAAGTGTTGGTTGATTTTTATTTAATTTAGAGCTGATGTGCCTCATGCCAGCTCTTCCTAATACTTAGGAAACACCAGAAGACTCGGTCTAGAAGCCAGTTTGAATATATAAGAGCTAGGGTTATTAATGATTACATTCCTAAAGCAAAATAGCTTCTGAGTCCTTTTATCTTATTCAAGCCCCCCGTAAACACATGACATTCTCATCCTCTCTGAACAGAATCAGTACAGTGGGGGTTTGGCTTTATTGCTAACCCCAACAAAAACAAAAACCTCAGCCGATGCAACAATCTGGTTGTTCCTAGATTTCCCTGCAGTGGCCTCTCTGTGCAAGACCGCTGTTTCCTTCCAAGAGCCAATCCAATCTTCCTTATTACAGGGTGTAGTTAACCCCCCATTGCCACAATGTGTCTGCAGCAAAGTGGTCTTTCCGTAGGGACCCAAATACTTGCTAACAATGTGAATCTACAGCAGAATGCCACCACCCAAAGTACACCCTCCCAACACCTTTAATAACTACTTCCAGCTAATGAAAATGCATCATCAAAGATGGCTGAGTAACTTTTTAAAGAAGCGATTAAATCTATTGCACGCAAAAACCTATGTTAAAAGAACAATCATTTCAGATTGCAAAATCAAACACTCAAAAGTGAGGAAATGCCAGAACTAAGGTTGCCTGTTCAATGTTAATTCAGCGTGGTGAAAGAGGCAGGGAACTGCGAGAAAAATCCACCTCTCTCTCTCTCTCTCTCTCTCTCTCTCACACACACACACACACCAAATTCCCCTTAAACACACACTGGTTCCTAGTCCCAGTCTCCTTGTCCAGGCAGTCCTAGTCTCCTGCTCTTCCCTCAGCTCTCTGATCTCAGTGTTCCCCCATCCCACCCAAATGGCTCCCAGTCCCCTCTCCCGCACTGGCTCCCAGACCCAGTCTCACCAGACTCCTTGTTCCAATCTACTCCTTTCCCTCCCCACTGTTCGGCTGTTGTCCCTCTGCATTTGCATCACACCGCATCCTCTTTCACGATGTCTGGGTCACTGATGCAGAGGCTCACTGAAAGCCAAGAAAGACAGACTCCCTGCTCATAGTTCTGGTGCATGGAGTAGCCATTACAGAGAAAAACCTAGTGAGCCCCAGTAGTCCTAGGCTGTAGAGAGCATGCTCAGTTGCTCTGTGGGGATGGCACATCTACCAAAGGTCAGCACTAGGAAGTGTGAGAAGCTTGAGCATGCTCACTGAGGCCAGAATCCTCAGAGATTTTAGCTGTTAATATCAATGAAGTCTATTGGGCATGTATGAGCTGTGATTTTTCAAAGGGAACAAACCACAGGAATTGGAATTGTTCATTGATGAGCATTAATTCCATCTGGTTGGTACTGCTGAAACCTGATGGGATGATTCCCATGACTGGAATGTTAAAATCAATGACTATAAACTATTTAGGATGGTTGGAGCGGGCAAGGGAAGTAGCCCTTTACAGCAAAAATGGCATTACCTCTTTCTAAATCACTGATAACTCAAAATAAAATGATCTTGAATACTTACAGATTAATATCCTAACATATATAGCACAAGAAGGGGTATTAGCTGGTGTCTGGTATAGTCCACCAAATCACACTAGGGAACAGGATGACTAGATCCTTATGCACCTATCTATAATATGTAGGAGGAAAAGCTGCATGATCATGGAGGACTTCAATCTGAGTAACATATGCTGGGGATTTCATGCTGCCAGTACTAAAATGTCCTTGGAATTTCTAAACATTATGGATGACAATTTTCTAACACAAAAAGCATTGCATCCAACCTGGGGAAAATCTACATTACACCTTGTCTTGACAGATAAAGAGGAACTGATCACAGAACTAAAAGTTAATGGTAGCTTAGATACAAGTGATTATGTCTTGATTACATTTACAATGTGGAAGCAGAAAAGTCCAGACTAGTAATATAAATACTGGGTACTTTAAAAGTGCCAGTTTTACAAAGATGAAAATATATATATATATGAGCCAAATCACCTGGGAGGAGAATTTAATAAAAAATGTGTGATAAGGAGGGCGCATAACTGTTCCCAGAGAGTTATCAGTGGTTCACATTCAAGCTAGAGTGGCATATGGAGTGGGGTCCTGCAGGGATCAGTTCTGGGTCCAGTTCTGTTCAATATTTTCATCAATGATTTAGATAATGGTATTGAGAGTACACTTATAAAGTTTGCTGACAATACCAAAATGGGAGGAGTTATAAATGCTTTGGAGGATAGGATTAAAATTCACAATGATCTGGACAAACTGGAGAAATGGTCTGAAGTAAACAGGATGAACTTCAATAAGGACAAATGCAAAGTACTCCACGTAGGAAGGAAAAATCTGTTGCACACATACAAAATGGGAAATAACTGCCTAGGAAGGAGTACTGCAGAACGGGATCTGGGGGGTCATAGTGGATCACAAGCTAAATATGAGTCAACAGTTTAACACTGTTGCAAAAAAAAAAAAAAAAGGAAATATCATTCTGGGATGTATTAGCAGGAGTGTTGTAAGCAAGACGCAAGAAGTAATTCTTCCACTCTATTCCATGCTGATTAGGCCTCAACTGGAGTATTGTATCCAGTTCTGGGTGCCACATTTCAGGAAAGATGTGGACAAATTGGAGAGAGTCCAGAGAAGAGCGACAAAAATGATTAAAGGTCTAGAAAACATGACCTATAAGAAAAGATTGAAAAAATTGGGTTTGTTTAGTCTGGAGAAGAGAAGACTGAGAGGGAATATGATAATAGTTTTCAAGCACATAAAAGTTTTACAAGCAGGAGGTAGAAAAATTGTTCTTGTTAATCTCTGAGGAGCTTAAATGGGCTTAAATTGCACCAAGGGTGGTTTAGGTTGGACATTAGGAAAAACTTCCTAACTGTCAGGGTGGTTAAGCACTGGAATCAATTACCTAAAGTTTGTGGAATCTGCATCATTGGACGTTTTTAAGAGTAGGTTAGACAAACACCTGTCAGGGATGGTCTAGATAATATTTAGTCCTGCCATAAGTGCAGGGGACTGCTCTAGAAGACCTCTCGAGGTCCCTTTCAGTGCTACGAGTCTATGATTCTATCTTAGGATACAGCGGCTAGTAAAGTAAAGTAGCATTTTAAAATCAGCAGGTCCAAATAACTTGCATTTACGAGTTTTAAAAGAGCTGGATGAGGACCTTGCTGGGCTGTTAATGGTGATTTTCAATAAGTCTTGGAACATTGGGGAAGTTCCAGAAGACTGGAAAAAAGCTAATGTTTGTGCCAATTTTAAAAAAGGGTAAATGGGAGACCCAGGTAATTATAGGCCTGTCAGTCTGACATTGATCCCAGGCAAAGTAATGGAGAAGCTCTTATAGGGCTTAATTGATAAAGAATTAAAAGAGGGTTATATATTTAATGCCAATCAACATAGGAAAATAGATCCTTGTCTAACTTTTTTTTTTATACGATTACAAGTTTAATTGATAAAGGTAATAGTGTTGACATAATAGACTTCTGTAAGGTGTTGATTTGGTACTGCATGACATTTTGATTAAAAACTAAAACAACATAAAATTAACATGGCACACATTAAATGGATTAAAAGCAGGCTCAAAACGTAATCGTAAACAGGGAATCATCATTAGATGACTGTGTTTCTAGCAGGGTTCCATGTGTTGCTGGCCCTACACTATTTAACATTTTTATTAAATGACCTGAAGGAAAACAAAATCATGATCGTGATAAAGTTTGGGGAGAACACAAAAACTGGAGGAAGTGATAAATAATCAAGAGGACAGGTCACTGATACAGACTGATCGGGATCCCGCTATAAACTGAATGCAAGCAAACTATATGCTTTTCAATATGGCTAAATGTAAACGTATACATTTAGGAACAAAGAATGTAGGCCATATTTGCAGGATGGGGGACTCTAACCTGGGAAGCAGTGACTCTGAAAAAGATTTGAAGGTCACAGTGGATAATCAGTTTAATATGAGCTCCCATTGCAACATTGTGGCCACAAGGGCTAAAGCAATACTTGGATGCGTAAATAGGGGAATTTTGAGTAGAAGTCGAGTGGCTATTTTACCTCTGTATTTGGCATTGATGCAACTGGTATTGGAATACTGTGTCCAATTCTGGAATCCACAATTCAAGAAGGATGTTGATAAATTGGAGAGAGTTCAGAGAAGAGCCACGAGAATGATTAAAGGATTAGAAAATATGCCTTATAGTGGCACACTCAAGGAGCTCAATCTATTTAGTTTAACAAAGAGAAAGTTAAGGAGTGATTTTATTACATGGGGATCAAATATTTGATAATGGACTCTTCAATCTAGCAGAGAAAGTTATAATATGATCCAATGCCTGGCAATTGAAGCTGAAAACAAGGAATACATTTTAAATAGAGTAATAAATTATTGGATCAAATTACCAAGGGTGGTGGTAGAGTCTCAATTACTGACAATTTTAAAATCAAGATTGGATATTTTTTTCTAAAAGATGTGCTCTGGGATTTAATCTGGGGAAGTTCTATCACCTGTGTTATACAGGAGGTCAGACTAGATGATCACAATGGCCCCTTTTGGCCTTGGAATCTATGAATCTTGGCCAAATTTGGAAAGATTTTCACAGGGATGGCAAAAAGTACAGAAAGCCACTCTCAGGCTAAATGTCAAGTCTCTGCTCCAAAACATTGGGGAGCTAGAGATATTCAAAGAGAAGTTCACCAGAATTTTCTAATGTTCAAAACAAAATATTTTTCTCTAGCCTCATTCTTGGAAACAGCTGAACTGCTCTGGCAGAAATTTTCCAGGCACCCAGCACATAATATTTCAATCCAAAGAGTTAAAAAGTTTGTTAAAGGTATAAGTAACTAAAAACAAGGGAAGTTATGCAAATAGGATGTATAAGGCAGGCTTAATCGGCGGTGCTAGAAGACCCACCTATAATAAAGAAAACCCAAAGCTGGTATGGTGCGATTAGGATAGGTGAGCCGAGTTAGAAAAATAAACACTGATCCAAACTTTCTCTCCAGACTTGAAATGATTCTGTTTGGAGGGTTTGTTTGTTTGTTTGTTTTTTCAAAAAACCATTTTTAATGCTTGTGCACTTCTGCCTTCCTTGATTGAACCAAAAGCAGCAGTACTTAAATGTATTGAGAAAGGCTGTTTTCATGGTATATCTAGTCAGACAAGAAGGAATAGGCGAATACTGGATCTCTGCACAAGTCTCATGGGAAATACTTTTCTTTCAAGATTTCAGCCCAATTTTTCAGAATTATAGGGTCAGAGAGTTAGATGGGTTTGCCAGATCATCCAGATATTTGTGTTTTTATTTAAAGTGATCTGAACATTCGGGACTTTTTCTATTAACATAATAGAGACATCTCCTTTGACAACATTATACAACTAATTACAATTGTTCTATTTCTCTCAATAAAAACTCTGGAATATCAGTATCATCTTAGATTTATACAGCACATTTAATCTCAAAGAATTCTAATGTGATTTACAAATTATATCCATTATACAAAGCAATCAATTCAACACTGAACTGTAGCTACCTCTTTGGTACAGGATGGCAGCCAAGTGAACAACTAGTATACAACACAATCACAAGTGGGCAGGCGTGGGGTAGCGAAAATTTTGGACGTCATCAGGGCACAATCGTGTTTTTACAGAAAGAGTCATGGACTAATGTCTACGCAAAGCAGAAGAGCTCTCATCAATGTAGACAATCTCATCCTAGACTCCCACACAGTAAAACACATAGAACTCAAAGTATCTATGTCAGAGATGAATGGTTGATTCATCCCTGCTGGGATTTGTGCTTTGGTCCAGGGATTCTAGATATTTCAACAGAACCTGCTAAAAGAATTTGACTCAAATAAGAGAATATGCTATACTAAGCCACACCAGTAACCCTAGAAAAGGTTGGAATGAGGATTACATTATCATTTTACACATCTTTGAACCTTATGGTATTCAGTAGCATCACTGTGCACTCTTACTCCTTAATGGTTTCACTAGCCCCTAGCTTTAAAGCCACTCACTCAAAGTCATGGGACAGACATACTGTCATGAAAACTGCAATATTGAAGAGACTTTTCAACAGAACGTGCTGAATTGCAAGTAAAAAACATTGGGCCTTGCCTTGTGGGTTACTAACTTCTGTGAGGACCACATGACCCAGATAACGGGCACTAATGCCTTCAACCTTCTATCACTCAAGAAGGATTTTTAAGCTTTTTGTTTCTAATGTAGGCAAATGAGCTCTGCAAATATTCACTGGTGTCAGGCATGCTGTGAGCATCCTCTTAATGAGACCATAAGGATGCAAGTGGGAAGAGCTATTTCAGCAGGTCTAAAAGGTAATACCCAACAGTCAGACTTTTTAATTTCACCTAAGTGTGAGATGGAGAAAGAACAGCGGAAAGCATTTAAAATAAAGCAAGGAGCAAAACCCCACCTGCCATTATCCATTTAAGAGAACAGTGCAGCTTTCAAAAATGGCCTAAATCAAGTGAAAACGTATTCCCCAAAATAATCACATGGTGTTAAGGGGCTTTGTCATTTTTGAGCACTTTGTCCTTAAAATATTTATCATTGTTTAAGAAACATAATGATCTTTCCCATCCCATCTGCCAGCCTCTACGTTTTATGCTTCTTGACAACAGATACATAAGTGTTGCCAGAGTCACAGAATCATATTTATTTAGTTATGGCTCCATATTTACAGCCAAGCACAACTGTCTTGATAAGTTTATTTGAAAAGTTCCCCAGAAATAGTACAGTTGCAAGACAGAAACTAGAGCAAGGATCTCTCTCTCTCTCTCTCATCCACAAATAGCTCCCTTAGTTATTAAGTAGAATTTACCAGCTTTTTTACACCATTTTTTAAAAATTACTTAACCCCCGTGTGGTCTTTTGGTAAAATTGAAATTTTCGTGAAGTTAATTCTGTTTTAATCAAAAAAATTCAGCTTTTTGTCCAAAAACCCCAAGATTCCCTAAACAAAAGTTCTTTTTTGACAAAAACCTGAACATTTTTGATGAAAACAAAAAATATTTATGTTGTCAAAAGTTTTGATGCCACTGCACAAGTTTCTCCACCTGGGGAGATGGCGAGAGAACAAAACACATGACAGATGTTAAATGCACTACTGGAAAGTGCTGAGATACTGCAGCGATAAGTGCTGTATAATAATGTATATAGAATAGAATTTGCCTCAGATTTTGCAGCTGGGAAAATTAAAGTGAAATAAGATTAAGTGACTTGGAAAAGATCACATAGAACAGGGGTCTCAAAGACACGGCCCGCGAACCATCTGTGGCCTGAGAACCTCCCCACTGTGGCCTACGGAAACTTTTTTTAAAAAGGTTCTTTCATCCGGCCCTCATGGCTGCTGGTTGAGTGGGGGGTGGCAGGAGGGGAGAGGGCAGGAGAGATTCACATGCCCCTCCCCGCAATGTTGCTCCATCCTGCTGCTCCTGGGACCCTCCCAGGGGTTACACTCGGCAACGTGTCATTCACCTCAGGCAGCTCGGCTCCCTGCAAGTGGTTCCCTATCCCTGCTGTTGCTGGTGGAGTCAGGGAGGAGAGACCCATGCTGCAGGATGGATCTCTCCTCCGCTCCCTGCAGCTCCCATTGGCTGGGGGAGAGAGACAGAGGTACCATCTCTAATCGCTAGGCAGAGTCAGCCATGGAGGCAGCATCATTAGTGGCCAGGCAGAGTCAGCCATGGAGGTAGCGTCACTAGTCACTGGGCAGAGTCGCCCAAGAGAGTGAGGGGAAAGGGTGGGAAATGGGCTGGGAGGTGGTGTGAACACCATCTTCAGTGACATTATTGGCCTGCTGGGAGGATTTGAGGACTGGCACTGGCCCTAAGGTAAATTGAGTTTGAGACCCCTGACATAGCATGTCTGTGGCAGAACTAGAAGACAGTTACCCTTACTCTCTATCCTGTGCCTTGATCACAAGTTTATCCTTTTTCCTGAGATTGTAGCAGAATATTAGGAAATATAATATGCAAATCTCTAATATACCCCAAATACATATTTCATCTAATCTGTTTGAGGACATCAGATTCTCATGGATATCTGCCTGCAAACAGAAAAGAAGCCTCTTCTATGTGCTGTGTGAAATGATGCATTGCATTTGTATTGCTATGTGTCAGATTGTGCTAGGACTAATAATGATTCATCTGCGGGTACATACAGTTGTGTCACAGATATAAAGAACAGGTGTTTTCTTGATGGTTGCCCAAAAGAATGGTAGATTAGTTTCCTTCTCTTTTTTACAAAGACATAGGCTGAATTTCTGGGTTTGGAGGGAATGTTTCATAGATTAGACTTCCTTTTACACAGCCCTAGATGTAGCAAGGATGAATTCTTGAGAGGCCATTTGATTTCCATGCAGTGGCTAATATAGAAAGCTATTCCTGCTGCCATGTTCAAAGCTAAGTAGAGTTAGTTTTCTTTCCCCTCAGTCTGACCTTTTAACCACTTCACTGGACCTATGTTGCTCCTTTTGAATGTGGAAATGACAACTGATTTTGAAGTCAGCAACTGTACGGCACTAAACCACTTTTCAAACTTTGCTAGGGGAGGGAACAATCTGATGGACAAATATTAACTTTCATTTTAATTTTGTGGAACTACTGAAAAATTTGACATAAGTAACATTCAGTAACAATTAAAATATGGGGGAAAATAATAAACTGACAGACACTCATGTTTTGAGGTCCAGTACATGAAACTGGACAGACAGACTTAGGCAGACCATTACAGGACCAGTAAATGTCTCTAAGCACTGCTCCTAGCCCACTGACCAGAAAGTGCATGTTTTTAACCCTGTTCTATTTTCCAGATCTTAATTAATTGGATTAGATTGCACATAGACCTGAAGAGATACCAAGAAAGCGGACATCTCCAGGCTGCCACCCAGCAGCAGCTGCAACCAGCTTGCGCTCCACATCCCATGATGCGCAGTGAACACAGACTCGGGAAGTTCTGCCTCAAGGGTTTAACATAAAATCCAAGTGGCATTCCAGGAAGCATCCAGTCAACAGTGTCGATCTCCTGTAGCTGCCATGACCATTCCCGCTCCTGAATTCCTAGCTTTGACCGTGGCTTGATTTGGACTTCACCATCTGACTTGGACTCTGACCCTTGGTATTGACCCTGGCCTGGAACCTGACTACGAATTCCTCTGCTACTCCCAGCCTCAGCTTTGCCCCTGCTCTGACCCTTGGCCCTGACTGCCCTTGTTGTGATCCTGATACCTGCCCACGCACATGCAGTAGTTTCAAACTGATAGCGATATGATAGTGAAGTCTATTTATATTTCTAGTGTGTAGCTAACTCATTAAAAATCAATCCTCTGTTTTTAACCTTCAAGTGGCAGAAGCCAGTGTTGTTTCATTTTTTTTTAAATATTTCATAAAAGCTATCCTACTTTTACCCCCATAATTTGGAGTTTGTTTTTTAATGTAAACTATTGGTTTTCAAGGGCAATTTAGTATTTTTAAATCCATGTATTTGTAATTATATGGAAGCTGCAAGATCCTTGTTTGAAAATAAATCTTGCCCTGTTTCTAAGATCACCAGGAAATTAATTATATAAACAAAACAGCAGCCCGAAATCATGGTTTGCCAGGCTAACAGAACCCAAACTTAATTTTAATTTCTGCACAAAATCTATAATTTGTTAAAAAAAATCTTTCTAAATTAAGCAAAATAAAATCTCCTGTCCTTAATTAAAAGGAACTCAAAATCAGGTTAAATGCTCTTTTAGTCAACTATTTTTGTTAGCTTTTTACCATAAAGTTTAAGTAAAGCATAGGCTATGTCCTTAAGCTATTTCTTAATGATACAATATTTCCATATTGAGTCCTAAGCTTTAAGAAACTGTTAGTCATGACAAATACCCAGTTAATGGCTTCAACAGTATCATAGTAAATAAAATAATTTGAAAGAATCTATTAAATTAAACCCAGGACTTACAAGTAACCAAAGAAAAGGGCTTCCCCACCATCATTAGGTGTTCAATAAGACTTCAATGATTCTGTTGCTGAGCTATTTCAATAAGAGCAACCTTTTACCACTTGTTGATTCACCTTCTGCTTGAGTTAGTCAGTGTGGAAAAAAAATTAAAAAGAGGTTAACTAGGACTAGACAAAAGGTTGCAAAAGTTCAATTTTAATAGGCTTAAATCACTGTCTGCTCAATAACATCTCTATCCCACCCCTCCCCCTACTGCCCATCACCACCACCACACACGCACACACACACACACACACACACACACACACTTGAGCTTCAAGCCATAAATCTTACAAAGTCAGTCAACTGACAGCCTCATAACATGAAAGAGGTATCTGCAAACAAGATGGTTTCAAACCACTACTGGTGACCCTGAACAAATCAGGGCCCAGTTTCTTTTGCAGCCTGCAATTCTCCCCTTCAATTACTTAACTGGGCAGATTGATGCGACACCGGAGAAATACGCTATGTGCATACGCTCTCTCTCTTTCTAGCCTTCTCTAATAATTATATTGGTCTGCCCATATATGGAGAAAAGTCCACTGTTTAGATTCACTTGGGGGTGTCAAAACTGCAACTTCCTAACAAAGAAAACTTCTAGCTGTCTCTAGTGTTTTCAGTTTGTCGTTTAAGGATTCTTTTCTTATTAAACAAAAACCAGCACCACCAAAAAGCCGATACATTCTCCTTTGATAGTTCTACATTCCGTTCTACATAAACAGTCCAAAACTTTGTGACAACACTACTGTAAGTTGCAGAGTTTGAGAACTTTACTATAGAATACTGTAGTATTTTGCATAAGGGCTGGTGAGGGGGAAGGTGTGTTATTTCTTTGAAGCACATTAGCCACATCCCCCTGCAGTGCTTTTGCTCAGTCTAGCTGTTTTAGGTTTCTTATATGGCCTCCATTACAACAGTGTGTGCCTCATAATCTTCAGCCTGTGAGTAGGGAAGTATCACACAATTTTTCAGATGGAAACTGAGGCACAGAGAGGCTAAATTACTTGCCCTAGGTCACACAAGTAGCCTTTGGCAGAGCAGGGATTGGAAGCCTGATCTCTCAAATCCTAGACTAGTATCCTGCCACCAGACCACACTTCCTCTGACCAGATAGCAAAAATTCACTGAGTAGAACACAATGGAGGATATAAGGCCACCAAAGCAACTAATTGGAGATTCCCTGCTTGTCATCCATAAAACACAAGTGAAAATACATCTTAATCCAAATTTCTTCAGGGATCCATCTGCAGATATGGGAAGAATTGTTGAGAATGGAGATACTTTTAATTGATTTCCTCTACTACTAATAGAATAATTTAGTAGTATTATTGCCACCCTTTATTGCTACCATCCAATCTTTTCCCTTAAAATACTTTCAAGAGTGATACCAGCGGACATACCTCCCTCAAGCAAGACAAAACACCTAGGCGAAGCAAGGCCAGGGTTGGATCAGTGCTTGGATAGGATGTGGTTTATAATATGTAATTAATTTCACTTTGGTTCTCATTCACTAGTACAATGTTATTCCTTTGGGTAGCAGAGTAGCCTTATTTTAGAAACAATGGCCTCAGGGCCAGCAGCAGCAGCATGGGTGGGAGGCGCTCACACACCTGAAAACTATCTGGGGTCCTCCCCAAAACAGAGAAATCTATATAGGCCAGCCCACGAATAAAACATGCTCTTTAGGAAAACTCTTTCCTAGCGATCACTTTACTTTTGTTACATTTTTTGTTACACGGATAAGGACTATCACCATTTTAAAACAACAAAACTCTGGCTTCAAGTCCCCAAAATCCTGTGGGAAGGGAGAAGGCCTCACTGCTGCTTTCATAGCTCACAAAGATGGCTAATGAGGTAACTAGCATTGAAATGTTTTGATTACAAATTTCTCCATTGAAACTTGACAAAAATATCAGACTTTACAGTTCATACTAGGTTTGGTAAATCCTAAATCTGGTGTCTAAACTGTTTTCTCAATTTGCCCCTATTTACAGACCTGATCCTGAAACCCTTATTCATGCAAGGAGTCCCACTTGGGAGTGCAAATGAAGACTACTTACATGAACAAGTTATGTCATGTCCTGCTGAGAACGCTCAGAACTATGAGCCACTGTGTTACCCCTCTGCTTTTGCAAGTGTGAGAGCTTTGCTCCTCCTAAGCTGCATCATCTCCTTGGCACATCAGCTTGTCTGCCTTCCCAGCAAGCTTTTCAGGATTCTGCCACTCTAAACCTTGCCTTGCAGGTAACAATCAGTGAACCCCAGCTCCTTAGTTCCCCAAAGACGGCTTCCTGCAGTGTCCAGTCCCTCTCACCAGACACTCACAGAAATTATTAGGTTTGCTGCCTCCAAAGAGACAGAGCACACAACTGCCTGAAAGGTTAGCTGAAGACTCTCACTTCACTTTAATACACAGCACTGAGATGGTTATTTAATAAAATAAGAATGTTTATTAAGAAAGAACAGAGAGGTAAGTGATAAGAGAAAAAGAGAGAGGTATGGTTACAAACAAAACAGAAACAAAACACACTTTCTAGTGACAAACAATTTTTGTAGGTTACAATCTTTGCCTAAGCAGCATTCTTACTGACATTAAGGCTACGTCTACACTACCCGCCGTATCGGCGGGTAGCGATCGATTTTTCAGGGATCGATATATCGCGTCTCATCTAGACGCGATATATCGATCCCCGAACGCGCTTATATCCATTCCGGAACTCCACCACCGCGAACGGCGGTGGCGGCGTCGATATGGAGAGCCCCGGAGATCGATCCCGCGCCGTGAGGACGGGTAAATTATCGATATAAGATACTTCGACTTCAGCTACGTTATTCACGTAGCTGAAGTTGCGTATCTTATATCGATTTTTCCCCTTAGTGTAGACCAGCCCCAAGTTACTAACATCTCCAGTACTCCAGGCCAGGGGACCCAACATTCACAGAATCAAAAGGTGCTGATTCCTTTGTTCTCTAAGTGATGGATAATTAGAATGTCTGTCTGCTCCCCTTACCTTACCCTGTCCATCGTCTCTGCCTCAAGAGCCAGGATAGATTCCTGAAGTGCAGACTCTGTTCCCTGGTGTGTTCTCTAAGCTGCTAATTGTTTAGCTTGATGGCTTTGTTTACTGTATATGTAAAATGTTTTTTCATTGTCTTTTGCCAGTAATCAGGCCAGTCAGACAGATAAATACACATTCCTTTGTCTTGGGCCAGCTGGGTGCAGGTTTTGCCTCCCAAACACATTTTAAGAACATATTTCCAACACACACCTAAAACTCTTCGTACACCACCTGTACATACATCACACAAGGATTCTAGGGACCAATATGTCACCAGTTTACATATGATACCTTACATGACACCTTTTAGATATATATTATGACAACTGTGATTAGGGTAATGAATGTGTCAGGCCTGATAGGAGTTAGTCTGGTGGCCCCACCCTGCCAGCTGGCATTGAGGGGCTCCCAGGGTCACACAATTATCTCTCTCCTCTCCTATAACAGAAATAAGTCAGAATATATTGATAGGTTTTCCTTAGGAAGCTGGCAGCCTTGTCACGCTTTTAGGTTGCTTTTTATTTCTTTATTTAGCCACCCACTTGCTTCCTTTCCTGGAAATCCTTCTCCTACCAGTAACTTGAGCTAAGACAGTCATGCCACATAATTTATGCTCCTTTTTCCCTTTCACATTTTCAACTTTCTCCTATTTTGGCAGGCCACTTGATCTCTTTCCCATTTCCCCATTCAGCTCCAAAATCTTGGAGACTAAATAGGATTTTATGCCAAAAAGAATAATGCCCAGGAGAAGGCACATCAAGACAATGAGAAAGGCATTGTAAGAAAGTGAATGCATGGAAGAAGGAAGTCTCAGAACCTGATTGTACAAGGCAAAGCAGCAGGAATGACTAAAGCATATAGATTGTAAAAATTGCTTGCTGAGAAGACCATTTTTCAAATGTCCTCAGCCTAGGATGGCCATTTGCTGCTTTGAACTTATTTAATAACATTAAGCAAGAACACTTAACTATCTAAAAGAAGGATCAGTGGCATAAATCAGACATCATTTCACATATTTCAGGATCAAAGCTGTAAAACAAAATGATTTGTGAAGATGTCTGAACAGCTTTAATATATCATAGTCCCTTTTGAAGGATACTTAGGCATATTAGTTGACCAAATGATGATTTCTTTGAGTAGTTGCAGCCAAAAAAGAAAAGAAAATGGAAACTTTTCATTCATGAACTGCCTTTGCCTATAACCTTGATTTATGTATAACACCAAACCAAATAGATAGACAGCACTGTGAGATCGAATTATGAAAATTAAAACCAGGAGAGTGAATGGATTTCTTTCAAATGACCACAGCTAGCTGAGTGGGTCAGCACAGCAATCATATGGTTAGTGGTCGATGCAGGTTAATAGTAGACATGGGCTCAGCATGCGAAGTTTGTGATGTGGGATGATCTGTAGTTTTGTTTGGCTCATTAAAAAGATAAGGGCCAATGGTAATGCTTGGCTACGGATCTGAATTTTCCCCAAAGCTCATTGTGGTTTGGATCTGGGATTTTGGTTCAGCCTCATCTGTAGCTAAAATCTGTAGCTGCCAATAAGGCTGCAGACATATCATACCCTGATTCCAGCTACGATCTGAGACTTTACATTTCTAGGGCAGGAGTGGGTGAATGGCTTGGATTTTACAGACCGGTAAAGTAGAATCTCAAATTACTTAAAAAAAAACCATTCCTTTTCACTAGGTAGACAGCCTTGAAAATGTAAACTAAATAAAATAATAAACCCTGGGACTGAACGTTTGTTTGTAATTCTTCCTAGAGATCAACGATTATCCAGCCATCCAGAGAGGTCTAGAAAAAAAACAAACAACCCATAGATTCTTTGATTTCTGGGGAGAACCCAGTTCACAGCTATAGGGGGCATTGCCCTCATGGTGATCACTGAGGACTGCTGCAAACTCCTTACTAGCTGGCTATGTCACTCTGAGCTAGCGCCTCTGGTGGGCAGTTAGTATTACCTATGGTCACAGAGAGGGGCAACTCAGTACTGTGGAAGGTGACATCGGTGCAGTTTTGGAACTTCCCAAACTATGGTCTGTGGGGAGATGGCTGATCACATGATGCAGTAAAAAAGAATGGGAAGGAGACAAGATCATTCAGTTTCTGTAAAATATGGGGACCATTATTCTCAAGGCTTAGTAGGAAGACTGGGCATTTAGCAATAGAAGTGGTCAGACTTATTGTGCCCAAGAGATGATTAACACACAAAACACAATCTTCTGATTTTAAATGGCAGATCCCAATTCCATGCCCCCTGCCTATCCACACCCACTACCCTACAAACATGAATGTTTAATGTTTTACAAAAAGCCTTTTTTTTCTTACAGAGTGATTTAAATGAACTGGTTTAGAGTTGCTGCTCTAATTCCTAGTGTAAAATTGTCCACATCCTACAGAAAATCATCACCACAATTGGCATTAGGTGGTCTCAGCAAAGAGGCTAAAGACTGAGTGATCTCCAAAGAGGTCAGTAGACTAGCATACACGAACATTAACTTAAACAACCAACCATGCCTGCAAAAGAAATCAATACCCTCGAGAAGAACATCATTAATTCTAAACTACAGAATACTAAAAGTTTGTTTTAAATTTTAATTACTGATATTAAACTTCTTATTTTATCATTTAGATTAAGTGTTGTTTTCCCAGGTTCTTATAACAGCATCTATGACTATCATATCTGAGAGTTTTTAATATCTCTGGTTCAGTTAGGTGGATTTCACAAATTCCCAGGCTTCTGGGAAAGATGAGGGCATACAAATTCTGAGCAGGGATTCCATGAAGTTAAAGATGTATAGACTTTCACTGAATCTGGTTTATTATATTCTATAATACTTAGCAGCAAGTATTAATGTAAAATCATTTAGAAAAATCTTTACCAGCAAAAAAGGAATATGTAACATTGGTTGTTTCTATGGATTTTAATTGATTTTTAATCTGCGGATTGTAGACTATAAATATATGCTCAAAGCACACACAAATGCAAGTCAATAGGAAGTTTTATTACCTTGCTTTCAGAGAATTATAGCAATGATCGAAGGACTCTGAAGCACACACAGGCCCACAGTCTGAATGGTTTCTCTTCTCTCCACAGGTTGTTTGAACACTGTTTCTATAAGGGCCCAATTCAGACAGACTTTACATTTGACTTCCGCACCACGGAAGACTGGCATGGCTGCAAAAACAGTGTTAACATAATTTTTTGTCAAATAGGGCCCTAATTCACTGCCAAGGCGGCCAATAAAAGTTCTTGTGAACAGCACATCCATTCTATAAATCATTTCACAGAGTAACAGAAATGTTTTTGAAACAGATTATCCTTTCCCCCGCCCGAAGCAAGAGGGAAGGAAGGGGGTGTGTGAATAAAGTCTATGACTGCCCACTTCTTTTCATTTCTTTAAATGAAATAGTGTTTATAGTTTTACACACACATTTCCCAAAATCCACATGCACGCATGTTTTTCTTTATATCCATTGTCTTTCTAGCCAACTGATCACATTATGTGTGTACAATGGAAAATTGAAACACCTGAGGTTCTCTTTGCAGCTGCTCCCCCATTTCTTTCACCTTTCTGTACACCCCTGGTTTCTGTCTGTCATTTGAAAAGAAATTGACAAATAAATCAATTACGAGAGAGAGAGAGAGAGACTAGGAACATAATAAATACCCTACTTTAATGTGAATCAAGGAAGCAAAATGCAGAGTGTCAGGAGGGGAAGTAGTGGGAGGACTTCTTTGCAGTCCCCATCTCTTTATCGTCTCTATTCATGATGTGGGTAATTGATGAAGGGCTTGCAGCACCCAGGACCATTGGCACCATCGAAAGCCTAGAGATTTTGGACAAATACTTGAAATCCTCAGAACAATCCTCTCAAGCCTCATTCTCAGGCCAAACCCTTGAGATTAGATATTTATGCTGCTCACCCTGAAGAAGATAATTAATAAAAACTATGGGGCTGATCCTCTGCTGGTATAGACTGCCATAGCTCCAATGACTGGAAGAAAATTGCCATTCTTTGGGCTCTCATCATCAAAATACTGCCCATTTTCTGCCATTTGATCACCTAGTTATAAACTGATCAGAAAAGGGTTTGCATATTTTCAAAAATAAAAATGAGCCTCATCTACAGTTTTCTTAGTGAAATTGCAAATAACCGTACTTTATTTCCAGGGGGTTGGGATAATCTTTTTCTGCCCATTTGTTTGCATAAAAAATGGGAACCCACGCACTGCAGTTCAAAACCAATACCAGCTCAACACAAGAGAAAGAGGAAATGGCAAAAAAATGGTAATGAGATCTTACATTTATACCCGATATAGGACCTGTCATTTTGAAGGACTGTTGACAGTTTTACAATATACTATATACCCCCCCCACACACACACACCTACCTCCAAATCACTTCACTTTCCCGCTGAAATACAGCCCCTTCTGAGGTGAAGTACAGCATATAGTTAAAAGAATACTGCACCAGTATGATTTTATTTTTTTAGGGCAATAAGTAAATACTACCTTATCCAACTGAAACTGCAGAAGAAACTTAGGTAAGCAGAATAAGAACTACTCAGGTTGGAATTTTACCAGGATACCTTTTCTGTCAAAAATGTTGAGGGTCATTTAGTGAAAGAAGCGCATTTTTATATATCATACAAAAGACCTTCACCATTAGAGTGCATCTTAGCACCATGTTAGAATTCAGTGAGGCACTTAAGTGCATTTCTAATGGTAAGTACAAGAGTAATCCACTGAAGTCAATGGGATTCTTCCTTATATGCTTAAAGTTATGTGCCGAAGTATCTTGCTGAGTCAGGGCCAAAGGCCATGTATGATTCAATGTTCTTGAAGCTAATGAACTTCAACAATCATTGGTAGAAACCTTTAGTCAGTACTTTATGGAATCATCAACAACCCTTCCTACAGCAACGTTACTTGCAGTCCTCCCAAGCAGAAAAAGAAAACAAAGAATAAAACAAATCTACAGAACTCCTGGAATTAACCACGAAAGACAGCTAATATTAGAGCTGACTGAAAAATGAATAATAAAAAATAATAATAAATAAATAAAATAATAATAATAATCAATTTGCACTATAGTAACATCTAAAGGCCCCAGCTGAGTTCAGGGCCTCATCACACTGTGCTCAGTCTGTACGTAAAGTAAGAGACAGTCTCCATCCTGTCCTAATTGCAAATAATATATGTTCAGAATTTAGTCTTTTCCGGAATAAGAATTTATTCTGATTTCTCTGAGTATTTTGTTATTGATGTCTATCTGATGAATAGTTCAAACAAACAAATTTCAGCATGTGTGCTCTTGGAAAACTGTTACTATGTGTGTGGTATGATTGGTCACCAAAGACACATGACATTGTTTCTGATCCATGATTTTATAGAACACACATTCAAAAGGAAAATAGTAACGGCAGTTGTGACAGATTTTTCAGGTAAATGAGAGAGAGCTAGAAGTCATTAAACTTTTAAGGTTCATGGTCTTTTTTATGAATACCTGGAAGCTCCCCAAATCCTCATAAATGATTAACTTGATGTCATAAATAACAGCAAACTAAACTCATGAACTTTAATTACAAAAATACTTGCTGATTACTTTCTGTGTTATTTGATCATCTCAAGTTGACATCCTGGTGTAGACTCAGAAAGACCCAGGCTTTTATTACAATATAAAACGAGTGTGGCAAGGTCATCACTCTTCTTTTCTCTTTTGACTACAAAATAAATGCTTAAAACCACTAGTCACTGGCTCATAAACCAAACAATTGAAATAATGAATTCAAATATGCTAATAGGATACACTGGCTCACTGTTAATTATTTAATCCATAGCTACATAATATTGTACTGAATTATTTTTTCCTCTTTTTACCTCTGCTAGGAACTGACAAGTATAAATTTCAACACAGCCATTTAGAAAATTGCCAATATTTTAAAGAACTTTTTTTTTCCTTTCTCCCAAGATACTATTTAAGAGAAATCACTATTTTAATTATGACGGTTCATCTGTCCTTGATGGGAAGGATGAGGGGGGCAGAAATTGGCCATTTAGAGAAATAATTCTGCTGGGCCTTAGCTCTTACTGACCAATGGCCTCATGCAGTGAAACACACACACAATTATAAATAAAAAACTATAACACCCTCCCAAAAAGACAGAGCTTATTCTCCATCAAACAAGATGTGCTTAAGCAAGTGTGGCTTGCAGTGGAGATGGAAAAAAAAAAGACTTTTGAAATGTATGATGAGCACCAGCTCTTCCCTATTGTCTGTTCCAAGTAAGACTTCTTTTCTCTGATTATGCCAAAGGCATTTGACAGAAAGATACTCCTGAATGCTCTTTATGTAATACCCACAACTGACTTGTCTTAAGCTTACCGTTTGTATTTCTATATTGTGTTGTTATGATGATGAAGTACTGTAATAAGAATTAAATTTAAATAGTAATAATGTATGCTGTAGGATTTGTTAAATCATATATATATATATATAATGTTGTGACAAAGTTCCTCCTCTACCTTGGTGGGTCCTGCGCTTATTGGCAGATTTGCTCACCTCAGTGATCTTCCCCTCTGGTGGAACCCACAGTCTGGGTCAACTCCTCCTGTGTCTGATCAGAAGTTGGGAAGTTTGAGGGGAACCCAGGCCCGCCCTCTACTCCGGGTTCCAGCCCAGGGCCCTGTGGATTGCAGCTGTCTATAGTGCCTCCTGTAACAGCTGCGCAACAGCTACAACTCCCTGGGCTACTTCCCCATGGGCTCCTCCAAACACCTTCTTTATCCTCACCACAGGACCTTCCTCCTGGTGTCTGGTAATGCTTGTACTCCTCAGTCCTCCAGCAGCACACCCTCTCACTCTCAGCTCCTTGCACCTCTTGCTCCCAGCTCCTCACACGCCCACCACAAACTGAAGTGAGCTCCTTTTTAAACCCAGGTGCCCTGATTAGCCTGCCTTGATTGGCTGCAGGTGTTCTAATCAGCCTGTCTGGTTGGTTCTAGCAGGTTCCTGATTACTCTAGTGCAGCCCCTGCTCTGGTCACTCAGGGAACAGAAAACTACTCATCCAGTGACCAGTATATTTGCCTTCGACCAGACTCCTGTACCCCACTGGTCGGGGTCTCTCACAATAAATACACACATAAACACTTTACTATATATATATATATATATATATATATATATATATAGAGAGAGAGAGAGAGAGAGAGAGAGAGAGAGAGAGAGAGGCAAAATTATCACAACAGAGTTACATTATTAGTTGCAAAGAGACTACTTACACGTATACAGGATATATATTTCAGATTATTCTACGCTATATGTTGAAGTTATAGAAAGGATGTTCCAAACTTTATTAGGTATAAAAATGTCTTCTTATAAAACAAGGAAAAATTGTTTACATTAATACAAATAAATTGCTTGTTGACTGTTTTGGACAAGCAAGACCCAAGCACTTAAAAAATAGCAATTTGGGTAGGGTATAATTTTAAACTTGCTATAGCGCTCTTGGTGGCTGTGAAATCTCAGGGATGTCATTCAAAGTACTTGAAAGCTCCACCCAAGCACATGCACACACAAACAGATCAAGGAGCCCTGGCATGATTCTCATTGATGATGTGCAGGACTAAGAATCAGAAGTTCTGTTACTGGCTCTGTCAATGACAACCTGTGAAGCCTTCAACAAGTGACTAACTCTCCTCTGTACCCTAGTTTCCCTATCTGTAAAAGGAATATTCTAGCAATTACTCACCTTTGAGATCTATGGATGAAAGTCCTATATAAAGTACTAAGTAACCTCTACATAATTTTAGCCTTTATCCTTCAGTGAGTGCCACATGGGTGGATCTTTCCAACCATGAGTTCAAAGGGCTCTACATAGACACAAGAATGCCCAGATGGAACAGCAGAATCTAGGCTTGTAAACCAGCATGCAGGTTCACCAGATGAGGAAGGAAAAAAATAAAAATCACAATTACAGGTCTCTTTACATCCCTTTCCTCAGCGCTTGCTTTATTTCCAGAAACAACATTCAAACCAGAACAATTTGACTCAAACTGCTGGGTAATAATCACCCAAGGGCTTTCCAGTTTCAGACAGTTGGGAGGAGAGAAGATACATCCTTTCCATATCGAGGCCTCCTCTGTACCAGCCCCCCCCCTTGCCTTTTAGAAACCCACCCAGATCAGGCATGTTATAGGCAGAAACCCTTTTATCTGCTAGAGCACATTTACCCCTTGTCACAGAGTCTTTGTTACAATCTACTCCAAATGGACTTTCTAAATCAATCACTGTGTTCACCAGTAAAATCCCTACCAAACAAGTCTTTACATTTAGATGGTTACTGCAGCATTGTTTTACCAATTAAAATATGCTTTAAATTTTTACAACTTATCTTCTGAAATACATTAGGGGTCCAACCCTTCTGCCCTCACTCCCTCCAGACACACAATTTCCTGAAAGCAGGAGAGAAAGTGAGTTGAGTAACTTGGAACAGAAACGGTTGCAGCAGATTGTGCTGGGCAGAAACAACAATAGTCTGTCTAGGGAAGATTGGTGCCAAGGGTTCTACTAAAATTAGAAAATGGGAGACAGTATCTTGGCTCCTGTCTCTTGCTGGAGACAAAACTTCAGCTCTCACTGCAGTTAAGTGATAGCAGTTTGATTTCTGCCTGCCCGTTCCACTATGCTACCCTAGTTTCAACAAAGTGCTTTGGCTCATCAGGCAGTAAGGGTCACACCTTTTAGTAGTAACCTATACAATAGCTTAAGTCAGTGGTTCTCAAACTTCTTTTGCTGGGTCCCCCTTTAAAAATACTTCAGGTTGTAATGACCTCCCTTCCGAACTGTGACAGCCAGCCCCCATATCCTGCCACCCTTACTTCTGTGCTGCTGCTGGCGGTGGCACTGCCTTCAGAGCTGGGTGCCCGGCCAGCAGCCACCGCTCTCCGGCCACCCAGCTCTAAAGGCAGCGCAGAAGTAAGAGTGGCAATACCACAAACCCCCTACAAAAGGCTTGCAACCACCTAGCATCCCCAGTTTGAGAAACGCTGGCTTAAATGACAGCAGCTGAAATTCTTAGGGTATGGCTTTAGGGCAAAAGGATGACTTACTTGAAAAATAGAGAGAAAAACAAAAATAAATCTAGGACCAATATTTCTTGAAAATGGGTCAAAACTTCAGAAGACTCAACAAAATTGAACCTTTCACAGTAAAATTCAGTGTGAAAGAAGACACATTAATAATGCACAAAGGTACACCTATATCTACTCCTGGGGGAAATCTGCACCAAAAAATAAAAAAATCTGCAAAATTCTGCATATTTTATTTGTCAAATTAACATGATAGATTCATATCAGTTTCAATTATTTTGGTAATTTATTTCAAAATATCTGTCAGCAAGTATGTCCGTAACAATACAGACCAAAAAAATCCAAAAAACATTCTGGCAATTTTTGTTGACAAATAGATTCCTTACTAGGCATATTAATACAGAATTTTTAGTAACCCATTTAAATTACAATATAGAAGTGTATTTCCTGCATCTGTCAGAAGCAGTGCAAAGGTTTGGGAGTGTCACAGGCAATGGAGGTGGTGAGGGAGAGGGAAGGACCCTGGAGTGACCCTTGAGGGTTGTTGGGGAGAGAAGTATGGAACAGTTTTTTTGTGGGGGGAGGGTCAGGATTGTTAGGGAGTTGGGGAGCCTCCCTCATGCAAACCCTGGCTGATCCCAAGCCTCTTCCATTCAGTCAGGCACATCTGCCCCTGTCCCTGCACCCCTTATCCTGATGGGTCCCTGCAGCCTCCTTCCTCATCCCCATGTGTCCTTGCAGCCCTCTACCCCCGTCCCCAGATGGCCATGCACCCCCACTTCCATTCAGTCTCTGGCTCAATGCTGTCACCCCACTAGCTCCTGAGCCCAAGCCCCAGTCTGTCCTCCCCTACTAGCCATTCTGAACCCCATTCTGTGACCGCCCCCAACAGCCCTGCATGCCCCACTCTGTCCTCAGCTGGCTCCCCAGGCCAGGTGTTATGATGAACTACTACTTCTGGGGGAATTTTGTGCCACTGCGCGCGCACAGAATTTTTTCCCCCACAGAAAATACACTCTGCCCCAGAAGCACTGCAGTTCCACCTTTTGCCCACCAGAGGCTGCTGTGGCACAAGAACAGCCTGCTTCATTCATGCTGTTGCCTGTTCTGGCAGCACAGTGGTCGCTGATGGGAGAAAGGTGGAACTACAGCTTCTATGGGGCAGAATGTATTTTCTGTGGAACAAAATAAAATTCTGCGGGACACATGAATTCTGTGCATACGCGGTGGTGCAGGATTCCCCCAGGTGTATATATCACTCCTTCAAACAGAGAATCTCAAAGTGGTCTTATACCTCTTATTTAAACCTCACAATACTCCTGAGACATACATATGAGTTATTATGCCCTTCTTTTGTAAAACCTATTTATTCTCATCTTGTACTATCTAAGGTACCTATATGCCCTCCATTGCCATACTTAGTGCCTCATAATCTCTAATGTAATTATCCTCACAACATGCCTGTGAAGCAGGTAAGTGCTATTATCTCTATTTTACAAATGGGGAACTGAGCCACAGAGAGACTAAGTGACTTGCCCAAGGTCACAAAGGAAGTTTGTGGTAGAGCAGGGAATTGCACTTGGGTCTTCCAAATCCCAGGCTAGCACCATAACCATTCAACCACTTTTCCTTTTGATGCTTTCTTGCATTCCAGATATTATGCAGTGTCCTGTAGCTATCTGAAACAAATGCGGACCCTGCAACTGAATACATACAGGTGAATCCCTGAGCTTGTTCTATGATCAGTGTAAGTGCTCAATGCAGGGACCTTGGTTGATATGTATTTTGTAAATCTCCATGTCCACTACTCACTCCTCACTGCTATCACTAGTATAATGTTATTAATAATTATTATTAATACATATATTTTATAACGAATGAATGAAGGTGAGGATTTTCAAAGACGTGTAAGAAAATGAGGCATCCAACCCAGTGAAATTAAATGGCAGTTACTCCTCTTAGGGTCCTTTGAAATTCCCAGTTGAAGTGATTTTACCATTGTCAGACAGTGAGAGTCTGTGGAAGAGGCAGTGACAGAACACAGGGACCACATCTCTCAGTCCCTTGTTGTAACTGCTAGGCTTTACTTCCACTCCTATTAAAGTTTCATAATAGATAATTATGCTCTTTGACACAACAGAGAAATCCAGAACTAAACATCTGGGACGTTGTGATCTTTCTTTGCTCAGGGCATGAATACATGTAACAAAATGCCCAAGTTCAAGGTCGGAGAACTTACTTTCTGAAAAAAATCAAGCTTAGAATTTGCTTTCCTTTTCCTCTCTGGCATTGTTTAAATTCCTTAAAATAAACAATTATGTGGTAATTTGGAAGTTTTGCACAGTATGAGCAGCGCTGAAACCACAAACGGGAAATAAAAGCTAACTTTGTATTTAGGTTTTTTTTTTTTAAATAGAAGCTTTTGATAAAATAAGACACCTCAGCTTTTTCTCAGTTACATCTTGGTGGATACACGGACTGTTTGGCTCTATTTACACTTTCTCTTTAAAGTTCCCACATTGTTGTGGTTTACTACCAACAAACATTTTTAAAGAACGGCTTTTTTATTAAAGCTGAAATGTGGCGTGTTTACACAAAATGAAAAATAAAAAGATGCTCTTTACCCCACTGGTTTAAGCTGGGCTCATAAATCAAGCCTGCAGTTTATGAAACTATCTATTAGATTGTTATATTACCATAAAAATACTGGGAAATAAAACACTTGTTCACAAATATATGTAGCATACAAACCATGTTTAAATGTTTATTTGGGTCCAATTTACCCTTATTTTTGACAGAAATGAAAATAAAACAGCATTTTAGGCTCCTGAAAATGACAATATCATGTTATCTAGGTAAGTAACCAAAACCATTATTGAAATTCTGATAGCATTTGCTTTACTGGTAAAGGAAAATTACCTGTAATGCATAGTTTAAATAATTACTTTTAAACAAAAGCTTCTTTTCCACATTGCTTATTTATCTTTCGAGACCAACTCAGCAGGGCTATGTATTTTATTAAAATTGCCTTCAGACTGCTAATGGTGGGGTGTCTGTTAGCACAGGAGAAGTGATGGCAGTTTGACTCCTATTCCTAATATTGGGAGTCAGTCCAGACACTTAAGAGCCAGAACTCTGCTGTGCATTTGACTATGTTATCAACACTTTACTTGCTAATGATACTGGTGACAGCATTTCAGTATGATGGGTCAGATTTAAACTGGAAAGCTTATAATTGTGCTTACAATAAAAAAATACTTGAAATCCCTTTTATTAGAGCTTCAGTGTGTGTTGAGCCTTATGACTAGGAATTATTTTGCAAGCCCTTGCACAATATTCTCCTTTTTCTCTCTCTCTCAACCCTGAATAAATGGGTCTATGGTAGCAGCTGATATTCCATATACCATATGAGGAAATGGTGTTAGCTACTCTATAGTGAGTTTGTGTGGCAGATAACCAGCACATAGCGGTCTTCAAATACTTGAAAGGTTGCCATAAAAAAGATGAAGAAAAGTTGTTCTCTCTTGCCACAGAGAACAGTACAAGAGGCAATAGGTTTAAACTACAGCATGGCAGATTTAGATTAAATCTCAGGAAAAACTTCCTAACTGTAAGAACAGTAGGACAATGGAACAGACTGCCTAGGGAGGTTGTGGAAGCTCATTCACTGGAGGTTTTCAAAAAGAGGCTGGATAGCCATTTGTCTTGGATAGTTTAGATACAATATATTGGCAGGGGGTTAGAATAGAGGACATCGGCCTTCGCTCTAACCCTATGAATCATCCAGATAACTTTCTGGTGGATCTTGTTTCCCTCAGGGGAAGCCACACTAAAAATGCACTGTGAGCTAACAGTGCTAAGTAGTAAAAGTCCTCCTTCAGGGGAAGTTGTACAACAACTGTGCCACACACCTGGATCCAAAAAATCCTCAGCATAATCCCATATTCAGTATGCAGGAATAAGAGCATCAAATTATTTTTGGCCACTAATGTGTATAACCATCCCATCATGAACGTCAAATATGTGTTCTCTCTTTCTCAAATATATGTTTAACATCTCATAAAAAAGCATTTAGAATATTCAAGAATAAAAAAAGATTTTTCACATGAGCACCTATATGAGGCAAGCGCTATGAATGCTTTCTGTGTTTCAGAACTGAAGAGAAGCTGTTTGATTTGGTCCATAAGGTGGTTCCTTCCTCACATTAAATAGCCAGCTTATGCCCTTCAGAGAAGGAGAGGCAATGATGAAGATGCCAGAGTAGTGCCACAGGTCATTGCATGAAGCCCAGGAGATGAAGTAGGAATGCTCGGTCCATCACATATACCCAATACCTAAGTGAAAAATTGCAGTTTCAGAGAGATCACTGGAGATTTTTTTAAATTTGATTTATCTTTTTTGCATGAAAAAAGTTAAAATAAATATGAACTTTTTTTTTTTAAACCATTTGTGACCAGCCTGATTTTCATAGGTACTATGGCACCCAAAACACCCCCTCAGCCTTCGTGGGAGTTTTGTGTGTTCACTACCTCTGAAAATCAGCCCAAAGGTGCATTGCTTAAAGGTGTGCATTTGCTCCTCGATCCTTCTGTTGACTATAAAGTGTAGAAATGGAACATTTGCAGATTTGGTATATAACCAGCGTTTTAAAATGTGGGTGGTATTAGGAAGATGACAAAATGTAGCTCTTGACTCGTCTTTTTCTAAACATCAGGTTTTCCCCTTCCAGGAGAAGAAGGGGACCAAATATAATGGGAAAAGACATACAAGAAGTCAACAGACATATTTAAGCTGGAAAGCCAAAAAAAAAAAAGGGCAAACTTTTTCAGAAATTCAGGTAAATTCTGCTCTGTTTTCCCAAAGAGCAAGACTACACAGAGTTCAGTTTGACCAGCTTTACAAAGGTTGGTTAGAATTCTTGATCCAACAGACAAGGACTGGAAGAAGTGACTAGAATTCCCACAGGGAGGTATGAATGAAATGCTTGAGCTACTGACTACTGAATCAATTACCTCCATTATCTGATTTTCAGACAGAAAATCATGCTCCTACCAAGGAGGATAGCTGTGTGCAAGAAGTAGATTAAGAAATACAAGAAGGTTTTTAGACATCACTTGTCTGTGGTGGGGGCAGCACAGGGATAGACTGATCTTCAGCATGGATTTGTCAGATGCTTTAAAAAAAAAATCAGAAGGACTATGCATCCGGAAAGCAAGCAAAGATTTGCTAGTGGGGAAATGGTCAGGAACAGTCTGACCTTAACTTCAAAAGAAAAAAACAGCTATGCTTGTATACAATTAGCTCACTGACAATCCTGATGGGGAATGAGCTTGTCAGCAATTGAAATACAATTTCAAAAGATAAGGAATGGTTGTTCTGCATCATTTTTAATGTTATGCCATTTCTCTCCTATCACACAATACTCTCCCTGCCACCTTTATACCTCCGTCATCTCTCACCCTTCCCTAAGATTTTTGTTTTCCCCAGGAATATTTAACATTTGACTTGTTGGCTATTCTGCTCTTATATTTCGTACAGCTGGCTGACCATCACAAACTTTACACTGATTGACAGTTTTTAGACAATAGGATGCCTAACAAACAGGGGCATTCCCAAAAGCTAAGGCTTGTCTACACAGAAAGTTACTGGGCAGCAAACCTAAATGTGAGTCTCACACCAGCTTGTCAAGCAGTAACATCCTGTGTGAACCCTGCCACAGCACAGTGAAAGTCCCAGAGTGTCGCTTTCCTGCACAGCAGGCTGGTGTGCTATAGATTCACACCTAGCTTGCCATGCAATAGCTTGCCTTGTAGACAAGCCCTATGTCTTCCAACATGCTAATGGACTGCACTATTTTTATTGTATTGAAATCTCAAGGTGAGAAACTAAGAATGAAAGCTGTGCTTCCCAGAACAAGAATGGTGAAATACTTCAGCATAATCAATGTGGGGTCATTACATTTGCCACAAATAAGATCCACCTTTTCTATGGATCAACCACTCACAAAAGGTGCCCACTGCTATACTCCCTCCACCATTTGCTGCAGGCAAGTCTTGATCAGTCATGACATTTTACAGAGACTAAACACAAGAGAAATTAAAGCCCTGTATGCAAATTAAAGACACAACTCTAAATATTCAGGATGCTAAAGAAAAAAATGATGTGCAAGAATGGGGGCTTCCTTTCTCTCACACCTGCACACCAAAATACATAAAAATGTTGTGAGTGTGCAGATTACCAGTCTAGCAGTTGATTTCACTTTGAGAACTTGATGGAGGGGAAGTAATATTCCTTCCAACCCTTCTCCCACTACCATCATACACAATATAGACCCACATTTTCAGGATCACAGAAAATACATCTGTAATGGACAATGGGATCACACTTGCCTGAGAGGAGAATTTGTCTGAGTACGTTAGTATTTACCAAACTAAAAGTCAAACCTCACTCAACACGCACTCTTGTTCTATTTATCTTATGTTCACATCACAAAACCAATGCATGTGGTTCATCAGTCACTCAAAAGAGAGCTGAGGCTGGAATAGCAATGTATTCTGCAGGCCAGGACAGGGTGCCTCAACGCAGCTACACGAGGAAAGCTTGCACATCCACACCAAGCTAATGCTGATGCTATTTGTCCCTTGTTTTCATCAGTTCAACAACAAAATTATAAGGGGAAAAAGGCCATAAAAATGCATGTCTTATTTGGGAAAGGTCAGAAAACATGTTTGTTTAATGACTTTAAGAGGAACCTCCCAACCTACGCAGAAAAAAACAAAAAACCTTTTATTCTTTGTCTGGCTGATGAAAAAGAAATACAGCCAATTTCAGCCACAGGGTTCAAATTCCCTGTAGTGTCATCTCCTTTCTTCTGTCATTAAAAATAAAACTGCCATCTCTTCTTAATGCTACAAAGAAAAGAATGTGAAATTGAACTGCCGGTGTGTAAATATAAATGGTATATATTTGACTGGAGCTCTTCTCCGCTCTTCAGACGTCACTTGTCTTGGCTTAGGCTGTAAGCACTTTGGAGCAGGGATTGTCTCTTCATACATTTGTACAGTGCACATGAGGGCCCAATTCTGACTATGGCCCTGGGGGACTATGGTAATATAAATATTAAATGATAATTAAAATTCAAGATCGATAAAAAGAAATCCCCCATTGTAACAACAATTGTATGGCGGGGCAAGTTTATGGTCACTTAAAAGAAAATCTGAAAAGCTATTTTATAAATATTTTTGAGCGTGGAAGGTAGTCTGATCAAAGGCTGTAGAAACAGGGAGCTCAAGATTTTTCTACAGCTTGACAGTTCTTAGCAGACATCTAAACTGAAATTACACAGAAATTATGAACCAATACCAAATGTATGACCCAACATACGTTGTTAGATAATGTTGACCTGGTATGAGATGATGCCTGATGACAGTAGGTGATTTTGAAATTTCAAGCTTCCTAGGAATCTTTTCCAAACTTAAATAAGTAAATATAAATGCATCACCTATAATATATATAACTTGTGTGGACACTTGTAAAAGGGTATCCTTAAAGACAAACAAACAATCTTTAAACACTGAAACACAAAAGTTCCAGCACTGAACATTTTCGAGTTGGAAAACTATTTCTACAGTTCTGTAGCTACTTGACTTTAGACAGCTTAGTATTTTATTTTGTTTGTATTGTTGGGCTTTATTGTTATAGTTGATGACCAAAACTATTTCTGATTAGGAAATTAATTATTTCTCTATCAACAAAGAACTTCCCTTGAACTTTGGGATGGAACCAAGTTGGCTTTATGTGCCTTTGAAATCCCAGTCATGGGAGTTATTTATTATTTGTATAATGGTAGTGCCTATGAACCCCAAAGAAAGATCAGAGCACCATTGTGCTAGGGCCAGCATGGACAAGAAACAAAAATTCAGGCACTGCACCAAACAGCTTACAATCTATATTTCTGATAGGACACAACAGGTGGACACAAATGGACCTCCAAATGTGATAACATTAAATTTTAGTGCTAGTCTGCATCTCATGGATGTCTGCACATAAAACATATTTTTACAAGTTTGTAGGTGGGAAAGCAATCAGGAATTCATGTTGTCACAATATGCTATGAAGAAGGCATTTCAACATCTTATTCCATATCCTATGACAGCCCATATCAGCTATTCCTAGATCAGAAACTTTGCACCCTGTTTATATATAAAGTACTGTCTTTTAAATCAGGAACAAATCCTGCAGACCTTACAGACAAAACTTAAGCCTCCTTTGTCTGAGTAAGGACTGAGGGAAAAAAAGGCACAGGACATGTATAATAGGCAGGAGCGTTACCACCACCTATTTATTAAGATTGCCCAGCACAACCATTTATAAGACCCTACTTTCAGTTGCTTATAATTTTGTCAAACTTTAACCATGGGGGGAGAGGAGGATTTTCCATGGTGAGTGTCTGCCTCTTCCTGAAATTATTTTGCAAATCTTCAGCCAAAAGTTCAGTCATTTTTGAGAGCTAGACTAGTGGAAAACATTTTTCTGTCTCTGTTAAAAAATTCTTGAGACCTTTTCTTTGAGAAGCTCTAGAGCTCCCATTCTTTGGAGCAGAAACTTGAAATTTGACGAAGGGAGAAGGGAGTGGACTTCTTTTGAAAATCAGGGATGTGTCTTTTGTAACCTGTGAAAATCCACCCAAATCTGAGGAAGTTATAAACCTCTGGAAAAAAAAATCACAGTACGCACCTGTACAGGCAACCCTAATTCTGGTATTTCCTAACTTCTGAGAGCTTGACTTCACAACCTCATGAATGTTTTTTTTAAACGTATCTTTATATTGCATAGAAGAAACTAAGTGCTGTATCATGAGTGTATGGTTTGTCTCCTCCACATTAGTTAAAAAACATGTAGAACAGGACAAGAGACTATTGCAGTGAACTATAGAAATGATACACGGAACTTGTTAAAACAAAATGTAAACAGCAAGCCAATTACCCACACAACATAGATAAG
Source organism: Mauremys mutica (assembly GCF_020497125.1). Taxonomy (NCBI): domain Eukaryota; kingdom Metazoa; phylum Chordata; order Testudines; family Geoemydidae; genus Mauremys; species Mauremys mutica. Next base: position 120,181,228 of record NC_059072.1, on the reverse strand, counting down.
ATATTTGAACTATGCCTCAGTCTAGGAATCACCATTCTATCTACCTGAGTTAACTTAAATGTCCCTTATTACCACAGTACTTGAGCACCTCACAATCTTTAATGTGTAATACAAACACACATACCCTTTGAGGTAAGGAAATACTATTACACCTCCCCACCCCACCCCTTTTTTTTTTTTAATAACAGATGAGAAACTGAGCCACAGAGTAAGGGTACGTCTTCACTACCTGCCATATTGGCGGGTAGCAATCGATTTCTCGGAGTTCGATATATCGCGTCTCATCTAGACGCGATATATCGAACTCCGAACGTGCTCCCGTCGACTCCGGAACTCCACCACCGCGAACGGCGGTGGCGGAGTCGACAGGGGAGCCGCGGACGTCGATCCCGCGCCGTGAGGACGGGTAAGTAATTCGAACTAAGGTACTTTGACTTCAGCTACGCTATTCGTGTAGCTGAAGTTGCGTACCTTAGATCGAACCCCACCCCCAGTGTAGACCAGGCCTAAGAGTATGTCTACAGTACAAGCGCTGCAGCTACACTGTTGCAGCATAGACACTTGCTATAGTAACAAAGGATTTTTCCAACACTGCAGTAAATCCGCCCCTTGAAGATTGTTAGCTAGGTTGATAGAATTCTTCCCTCAACCTAGCAGGTGCTATACCTGGGTGTAGGTTGGCTTAACCGTGTGTCTCGGGGGGTTAATTTTTCAAACCAGTGAGAGACATAGCTAGGTCAATCTAAGTTTTAGGTTAAGATCAGGCCTAAGTAACTTGCCTAAGATCAAACAGAATTCTGGAACAGGGAATTAAACTTCAATCTCAGGCCTTCCAGGCTAGTGCCCTAACCATTGGCCCATCCTTCCTCTCGTTCAAGAGTCAGCATTCCAAAAATGGGTACTCAGAAAGCAGGAAATGCTTTGTTGTTATACAAATCTTACCTGCTGGGTCTCCCACGTTAAACGCCACCACTCCTTCTGTTCTTTATATTTTCGTCTGTTTGCAAAACTGGAAGGGAAAAAAAAAGGAAAATGTATCGAATTACAATTGTGCCATGAAAACAAGGCAAAATTCCCTGCATGCTCGTAGTGCCCCATGTTTTAAAGAAACTACCTAAGGAGAGCAGGCCTATACAAAATAGTATGAAAAAGCTCCTTGCCTACACAAGCGTGCCCACCATTACTACAAAGAGGAACTGTACTAGCAGTAACACCACAGAGAATTTATTTTTGCAAAAGCCACATGTACACAAGACGTCAGAGCAGGGGGGTTCTGGAAGATGGGGAGAGAACGCCATGATCCTAAGAGGCAGGCAGAAACAGAGAAAAAAACACACTTAGCCTGGGTAACATCACACTCTTCATACCGCAAATCTCCCATCAGATACATATATGTATCTGGAGCCTGATCCAAATCCCAAGGAAATGAATGGGGTTCTTTCCACTCATTTCAACAGAAATTGGATCAGACCCTTCACTAAGTTATATCTAAGGATGAAGCACACAATATGCAAGAGATTTTCAGTGCAAATGGGAGGGGAGAATATTGCACTAAGAAAAAACTGAAAAAAACTAGTTCTAAGTAGGAGGTACAAAGAAAATATAGCAAGTAGGACTTCAGTTCATCCAGGTGCTTCAGCATGTGTGGAACTTAAAGCACATAGATAGTCCCCACTGGAGCGTAGTTACAGATGTACGTGGGAACCTTGCTGAATCAGAGTCTAAATGGAAAAAATTGACCTGATACAAAATCAACTGAAGTCAATTTAAAGACTCAGTGATTTTAATGGACTTTAGATTATACCCAAAGAGGTAGGGGAGAGAGGTAAAGCGGGACAGAGAAAGAGCAAGAAAGAGCAAAAAAAAAATCCAAGTACAAAAAGAGATGGGGGAACTAGAAGCAAAGGGCCATTCTACTCTTAGACTGATGTAAATCCAGAATTACTCTATTGAAGTCAATGGATTAACTCTGGATCTACATCAGTGCAACTCAGAATAGAATCAAAGAGCACAAACTAACTCCAGAGAGAAACCAAGCAGTATTGAGTGTTCGAGCACTGGGAGGCAGTCAGATACTACAATGCTGGGGGCTGTGTAAGTGGACTGATTGAATGATTGGTCAATTAGCAGAAGGTATATCCACTAGTTGGAGATAGCAGGGAGCTTTAAATCAAGACTATTAATTTACTGTTGTTTGTATTTGCTAAACATAATTATTTATAAAATATATTTTTTACTGAATTATCAGTAATAAAAATTCCCTCCTAAGTATGCTCAAATTAATTCTAATAATATTTCTTGAAAGATCTAGAAACACCATAGACTTCATGACTTTCATATTCTTTCACAGTCTTATTTTTTTCTCTGTTCCTGCTTGAGACTTACAGACGATATGAAACCACGAAAGGGTTAAACCCAGAGACATTTGTACCAAAATCCATGTGCTGTTTTTCTTGGATGAACAATTGAGGCTTTCTTTACAACTTCACTGGTAGGCACATCATGAGTTTTGTATATGACAGTGTGAAAGTACTAGTTTCTTTTCAACACAGTTTCACGCTTTCATAAACAGAGACTAAAGTTTTTTAGAAGTACTTTCACTAAGGCACAGTCACTATTAACATCACATTGCCCAAGTTTTAAATAAAAAAAAATGGAGTAAAAATTAAAGATCTGGATTTGGCTAATATTTGTTACATTTTTTTTTCTGCAGCTTTCAGACTGCACTAAAGTCCTAAACTCTAGAATTTTTGATTATTCATAAAGTATTTGTTTTTATTAAAGAATGGCTCCATCCTCTCTCCCCCTTCTCTGTATTTCCACCATAGAATTCCATCATGTCCAATCCTGCCCTCACCAATGCCAATCATCTGGCCCTCTAGACCATACTGGCCACGTACGTATGCATATGCTGTGTCCCCCTATTGTAGCTAGCCAATAGAGAGAAAGTATAAGGCAATTACTACTACCCACCTCAGCGGTGATCTACTTTAGCTCACATAATAGTGATCTGTGTTTATTTAAATGAAAGACTAGGGTTCTAGGCCCAGTTCCCAAGGGATGTCTGTGATTGATCTAATAATGGTGTTCTGAGGACCGCACAAAGGTTCCTTATCCCTCCTACTAAACTCATTAAAAGCACCGAATTAAAAAAAAAGTGTTAAAAAAAACAAGAGGAGGATTATAAAAATGGAATAGTTTTAACAAAGTCCCTTTAAAAGAAGATACTGGTTTTCTTCTAGAGAAGAAACAGGCCTTATTTAGATGTTTTGAAAGGCAATTGGTTCCACCAAACTCCTTTCAAATGTAAGCAAAATTTAACGTGACTATCAGGGAACATTTCCCAACACTATTAGACTCTGGAAGTCTGCAACGGGAAGTGGCACAGTCCCACGTGGAAGGTACATGCATGTTTCATATTTCTATTTGATAGTTATAGAACTGTGTCAAATAGTATAAAACGTTAAATACTATATTATAAATGTCTGTAATGTAACATTCATCTACTAGCTCATGTCACTGAAATGTTACCATATCATTTTTAAAGTATATGAAAAAAATGCCACTTACATAGCATTAGCATGTAAATTATGCACATTTTCATTGCAAGAGGGGTGGATTCCAAAAGAGGGACAATGTGACCTAATGGGCTGAGTTTTATGATCCTGAGAATAGCAGAAGGTTCCAGTTGGATGTTTATCAACATGTACCTGTACAATACTTGTTTGAGATATCAGGCTGGAAAATCCTATGAGAACAAGTGTATATCACCTGTCTCTACTGAAGGTTACAGATTCTGTATGTAGGATGTGCCATTCCTGGATCTCAAAGTGCCTTACATACAGTAATGAATTAAGCCTCACTATGCCCTTGTAGAAGAGGTGATACCAAGGATCTTTTCTGAAGTGTTTTTTAAAGCAATATGTCAGAAACTTTGATGAAGGAGCTACATTAAAGCGCTGTTTCTCTTTTCTTTGCTCAAAAATCTGTGACTAGTTGATTTTAAATCACAATGCAAGATGACAAGTGTCATGCAAACACTCAAAGAGACTAAAGCATTTAGGACCAAATTCTCTAATACAACATCTGCCATGCCAAGTGATGCATCTCTCTCTCTCTTTCTCTATCTCACACAGCACTCCCAGGACTCTTGATGGTGGTCCAACTAACACACTTCTAAGTGCCCTACAACTCCATGCAGCATGGTCAGAAGTTTAGTTTCCTTGCGCATATACTGTTATATGCTAGATTCTGTGCTAGATACTCAAAAACACCCCAGCCTGCTATTTACAAAGGATAATAAGGTGTACCCTACATATGATCACTACTCCTCAATGCCCCAAGACACCTTGCCCCACGCCAGAAGTGCCCGTGAACAGAAAGTGCAGAATTTTGCCCTTATGTTGTAGTACACTTACTCTTGGATGCTTATCATTTTTTGCACATGAAAATGCTTAGATTTTACTCCTGGGGACATTCTGCACCAAAAAATTAAAAATTATGCATGAAAAAATTCAAAATTCTGTGCATATTTTAAAATTCTGCAAAATTCTGCAAATTTTATTTGTCAAAATAACACTATATAATAATGTTAGTTTCAATTATTTTAGTATTTTATTTCAAAATACCTGTCAGCAAGTATGTCTGTAACAATATAGACATGCAAAAATTTCCCCAGGAGTAGAGAGTTAAAGAAAGCCCTATGACAACCCAGGTACTGTTTCTCTGTCCCCTTTGCCCTCCCACAGCCCAGCCGGGGGGGGGGGGGCAGGGGGGCGGAAAGACTCTCATAAACCCTCCCCCGCAAGCCCAGTTGTGGGGCACCCCCAGCCAATACACATCTGAAACCCCTCCCCTCAGAGCCCAGCCATGCCCCACACAGATACCCACACCCCCTCTCCCCCCCCAGAGCCCAGGGATCCAGAGGGAGAAACAGCCTGATGCTTGGTCCCAGTCTTGCATGGAGTTTCCTGCATGCTGGGAACTGCAGCTGCCAGGAATCCTCTAGCTCCCTCTCCCTCCCATCAGCAGGGTCTTCTGTGCAGGAACTGGGCTTTGCTAGCTCCAGTGACCCCTAGTGGCAGCTAGCAGAACTGCAGCCCATATCTGTGGGGGAAAGGAAATTCTGCATGTACCATGCTAATTTCTGCAAAATTCTGCATTGTGCAGTGGTGCAGAATTCCCCCAGGAGTAAGATATGGATGCACAAACTGTACTTATATAAGCAAGCTGCAGTACTTACAAATACAGTTGTTCAGAAACCATGCCTCAAGTCTCTACAATTCATTGAGATTGGCTTAAAAATCATGAGATTATATAGATAAAAGTTGGGGGCTCTTTTTATTGACCTTCTGGTCTCTTTAGGGTTCACATTTTCAAGATTTTCTCTACAACCACGAGAGCTAGACTTACTTTTTAATGTAAGTTGAGCTTGTCATATCACATGATTCCAATAGTCTGGGCCTTCAGGAAAAACACCAGATATTGCAAGACTCATGATAAAAGACAGCTGTCAACACTGGCACATTTTCCCCACTCCCAGTTAACCGTTTCCATTGCTCATTACAATGAGAGGATTTGTAATGAGCAATGGAAGCATTCATTTACGTGCCAATGTTCTGCTGGTAAGTCAGTGCTTTAGTAACAATTAGAGCGCCTTTCTTAAACTGAATGCTGAGATTCTCACATACTCACACCACTCAAGGAGCTGGGGCTTTAAGAGGAACACCAACAATCACTAGTCTCAACATAAAATCATGAGAGTTGACAACACTGAAAATGGGAAGTTAACGGGCTGATTTCCTTGGTAAGTCTAGCTTGCATCTCTACAACCAAATTTTCGCATGTGCAAAGCCAGACATCCAAAAGTAAGCTCAGCAAAACTTAGAAGCACAATATTAGACACTCATATTAGAAGCCATGTGCAGTCACTTCTGAAAATCTGGCCTTTTCTTTCGTTACCTAACAACCACTTCACATTTGAGGAAGATTTTGTTTATGCAGAAATAATTTTTTTCCATCTCAGCCAATCTTATATCAGTAATTTCATCAAATACTGAAATACCAGGGGATAAACATGACTTTTGGGTGTGGCTTACATTATCTTCATAATAACTCTTTTTTTTAATTTGAACCCTGTCTCACTGGTGCTGGAACTGGGGTGGCCCACTTTTTAACAAAAGAAACATAAGCGCATAATTCATGCCCCCTGCAGATTTTTGTCCCCTGCAGAGTAATAGATTCTGCCAGGGAGGCACTGCAATTACACCTTTTGCTCACCAGGGGCTGCTGTGATGCAAGAAGAGAGGGCAGCTGGTTCACTGCAGGAGCAGCCAGCTATGGAGAGGGAGGGGGCACTTTGGCCTTGCCCTCCCTTCTACAAAGATTCTGCACTCTTCCTCTGTCTTGAAATAGGAGTGACACACACTCTCTCTCTGTCTCTGTCTCTCTCTGTGGATCGAAGACACAGAAAATGTGTGAGAGCAGCAATCACCCTAATAAGTTTAGGAGCATAAAGTCAGTTAAAATAATCCCTCCCCCATAAAAAAAAATTATCCTAGTTATGTGAACCCATGTCTGCCAAATTAAGGAAATTTCATAAGGACGGGCTCTTTTGTGGTATTTTGATACTTCTGCTTCTGATCCAGTCTGGAACCAAGAAGAGGAAAAATGAGAGAAGATGAAACAAATAGTTGAAAATGAAAATGATTTATATTTTAAACCCTGAGAAAGATTCAGCTTAAATTTTGGATGGAGATTCAAAGAAGATGGAAGGGTGTTTAGTCTTTATTTTATCAGGACCAAATTGCCCATCCCTTGTTGTTCTGACTTTCTGTCCAAGTCTTTCAAATATCTAATTGTTTCCAGACCAAAGTCACCCATTGGATAATGACACATGTGCTTGCAACTTATCAGCTGTTTCATGGAGGAAATGAAAAAGAAAACATGACATAAATATAATGCAACTAAGTCTTCTTTGAAAGCAAAAAGTTTCTCTCGTGTGCATACCTCTGAACTGCCTGTCCTCGAGAGAGAGGTCTGAATCAAAACCCCAGATATGAATAGCCCCAAATTTGGAGGAAGTTCAGCTCCCCTTAATGGAACAAGTCAAAATATAAACCCACCTCAAACAATGTTGGAAATACAACACAATTCTTGATCTGAAATGCTCTGCTGGGTCTCAGCTCTGCAGTACGCTGATACAAAACTCCAAAGCTGAACATGCCTGAAATCCAGATTCAAATTTGGGAGCTTAGATCTAACTTCGATGTTTATTCAGCTCAGCTTTTACACTCTCATATTTTAGTTATCTTATTGTATAATTCAAAGAATAGGCATTTTTTTAAAAACTGAGCCACTGATTACAGAGTTTAATCAACAACAAGAAAAAAAAACTGCTGTCAGCTTTTAGAAGTGGCTATGGAGGAGCTGTATACATTTTGGGGGTTGGTGAGAGCACAAAATATGATTATGAAAGTAGGACCTTGTCTATATATGGGCAAGTTACACTGGCTTAAATAGGTTTAAAACCCAACTTCAGTTAACACCAGTGCAAACACTCTTACTTCAGTTTAGCTTAAACCTGTTCACAACCAACTTAAGTTAACCTGGAAAAAAAAAAAGCCACGCAAACCAAAATATGACAGTGTCCACACAGGAGTTTGCAGCTGTTTAACTAAATCAAATTCACCCCTTAGGTTAATCCAGGCAACTTTCTCATATAGACCAGAAATAGAAAACAGATAACGCTGAACTATGCAGGGTGAAAGATTCTTCACCCAGCTTTGACTGAGAACATGAACGCTCATACGTAGTAACATTAGTTAGAAGTTGGATCCAAACACTGTGGATCAGACGTAAATCCCACAATGCTGAAGGGAATTATGGTATTGGCTTCTGGTTCACCACATTATAGAAGCAAGCAGCAACTATAACGTTCAGATTGTGAACAAGAGTTTCACCCAATGAGCTACAGCAGTGGGAAGATTAAGAGGGGATACAAAGCAAGCTTTGGAGGCCTGGGAGGAATTATGGTTTCAGTAAGAAATCATTTGAAATGGGGTGTTTTCACATGGTTTTGGTTCAAAGCCAGGGAAAACTGAGTGGTTTCCGAGACTTAAAACAATCTCAGTAGGAAAGACCCTTTGCAAACCAGTTTAAAAAGTACAGTTTACTTACTTACTTACTTACACACACACACACACACACACACACACAGAATTGAAACTTTCGTTTTACTGTGCTCTATTTACATCTTTGAATACAAAGGGCCTGATCTGGAGAGTTGCAGAGAACACACAACTCCTGTTGACCTTACTGAGTGCTCAGAATTTTTCAGGATTACACCAGAATTTATTACACAATAGTTATGTTAATTATTTTTAAAGAAAAAAATTGTATGAGACAGGCTTTTACTCATATAGGGCCAGATTTTTCTCCTCCTATTCATGCTCAATAGTATTTTACTCTGTAATATGTGATGCTCCCCAGAGTACCCAGGGTTGGGAGGCACCTCACCACCACCTGCCCTGAGCATGAGAAAGTCTTGTCAGGGGTCAGCTCCCAACTCCACTGGCCAAGGACAACACACACACTCCTCTCTAGGCCTTGCAAGCCCCACTGTCACTGTATAGGTTGGCAACTGGCACATCCCAATCCTCGAGCCCCCAAGCATCTCCCTGGAGTGTCCAGTCTCACTAGATGCTCACAGTATTCACAGATTCGCTGCTTCAAAAGAAGCAGTCCACCCCAGCTTACCAGTTCCACCTCAGATCACTGCTCTGCTTAACACAGAGATATGTTTATAGTAGGGCTGTCAATTAATCACAGTTAACTCATGTGATTAACTCAAAAAAATTAATCGCGATTAAAAAAATTAATCACGATTAATTGCATTTATAACAATAGAACACCAATTGAAATTTATTAAATATTTTTGGATGTTTTTCTACGTTTTCAATATTGATTTAAGTTACAACACAGAATACAAAGTACACAGTGCTCACTTTATATTATTTTTATTACAAATATTTACACTGTAAAATTATAAACAAAAGAAATAGTATTTTTCAATTTGTCTCATACAAGTACTGTAGTGCAATCTCTTTATCGTGAAAATGTAACTTACAAATGCAGACTTGTTTTGGTTACATAACTGCACTCAGAAACAAAACAGTGTAAAAACTACAAGTCCACTCAGTCCTACTTCTTATTCTGCCAATCACTAAGACAAACAACTTTGTTTACATTTGCAGGAGATACTGCTGCCTGCTTCTTATTTACAGTGTCACCTGAAAGTGATTACAGGCATTCGCATGGCACTTCTGTAACCAGCATTGCAAGGTATTTACATGCCAGATATGCTAAACATTTGTATGCCCCTTCATGCTTCGGCCACCACTCCAGAGGACATGCTTCCATGCTGATGATGCTCGTTAAAAAAAAAGAATGCATCAATTAAATTTGTGACTGTACTCCTTGGGGGAAGAATTGTATGTCTTCTGCTCTGTTTTACCCACATTCTGCCATATATTTCATGTTAGAGCAGTCTCGGATGGTGATCTAGCACATGTTCGTTTTAAGAACACTTTCACAGCATACTTGACAAAATGCAAAAAAGGTACCAATGTGAGATATCTAAAAATAGCTACATTTGACCAAAGGTTTAAGACTCTGAAGTGACATCCAAAATCTGAGAGGGATGAGGTATGGAGCATGCTTTTAGAAATCTTCAAAGAGCAACACTGTGATGTGGAAACTACAGAACCCAAACCACCAAAACAGAAAATCAACCTTCTGTTGGTGGCATCTGACTCAGATGATGAAAATGAACATGCATCAGTATGCACTGCTTTGGATCATTATCAAGCAGAACCTGTCATCAGCATGGACGCGTGTCCTCTGGAATGCTGGTTGAAGCATGAAGGAACATATGAATCTTTAATGCCTCTGGCATGTAAATATCTTGCAATGCCAGCTACAAGAGTGCCATGAGAACGCCCATTCTCACTTTCAGGTGACATTGTAAACAAGACGTGGGCAGCATTATCTCCTGCAAATTGTAACCAAACTTGTTTGTCTGAGCGATTGGCTGAAGTAGGACTGAGTGGACTTGTAGGCTTTAAAATTTTACATTGTTTTATTTTTTAATGCAGTTTTTTTTTACATGATTCTACATTCAACTTTCATGACAGCGATTGCATTACAGTACTCGTATGAGGTGAATTGAAAAATATATTTTTTTTGTTTTTTACAGTGCAAATATTTGTATTAAAAATAAATATAAAGTAAGCACTGTACACTTTGTATTCTGTGCTGCAATTGAAATTAATATTTGAAAATGTAGTAAACATCCAAAAATATTTAAAATAAATGGTATTCTACTGTTGTTTAACAGCGTAATTAATCACAATTTTTTTAATCACATGATTAATCGCAATTAATTTTTTTAATCACTTGACAGCCCTAGTTTATAGTAAAACCAAGCATTACATTTATTTATCAAAGCACAGAGTTTCAAGCAATAGCAAGTAGAAGTACTGGCAACAAATGGTTACATGTAAAATTAAATCACAACACACACTCTAGAGCCTAGACTTAATTATCCAGATACTTTCATGTCTTGTAGGGTATTGTCATCCCCAAATCCTTGCAGCTCTTCACAGCCAGATTGGCTATGACCCTCCTTCCATGAGATAAGCAGGCTATCAAGTTGCCTCCTAGGTGAAGGATTTAGTGTGTAGCTTCGCACTTCAAGCTATACCAAAACAATCCTTTGTCTATATTCATGAACAGGACACTTCCTGCTGTTTGATTTTTCCTGTAGATTTCCTTTCTTGTAGATTTCACCATCTCTTAATTTTGCACCTGGCAAACTATGGAAATTGGCATGCAGTGCGAGGAATACAATACACAATAGACCAGACCTCCTGCCTGAAAGGAATATTTCTGAGGTATGTGACCTGCCAAGACTGTAAGAACATAATTTTCCATGTAGATACATAACTTTTTAAATATGAACTGTTCATACATACATACATGACCAGTGGGCTACTAGCTCTTAGTAGAGGCATCACATGCCACCCTTTGATGAACTAGTTTGCAGATATCTGACCCAGGGGATCCCTGTACAACCTTATGCACTCCTGTGCCCACTGCCAGTTGGCAGCAAGGAGTCCCTGGGTCACACAGTCCCATTACTCACAGGCTTTCCCTTCGATGCCTTTCACATATTGCCTACATCTTACATTGAAAGGTCTCTGGGGTATGGACTGTCTTCATGTTGTTTGTGCAGAGATGTTAACCCCTGTTTGGAGGCTTTAGACATTACAATAGAAAAAGGGCTTGGATTCGGTTGGTATGCAGCAGTAAAACGTGCCAGCACCTCTTGTTCTCCACAATTTCAGCTTTCATATTAGGGATGGAATCCCCAGGGTATAACATGGAACTGTGGGACCAATGTGTCCCCTTAACTCTCCAGCCTGGGCTGTCTCACAATGCTTTGATAATGACAAACAGCAAATCCCTCCAGGTGCTGTTATCACTCAGCCACCACCTTAAAGAGACACACCCAGCTGAGTGGAATGAATGCTCTGCAAGCCACATGGAAACATCAGCAAATCCCCACAGCCCTGCACCCCAGAAGTATACCATCTTACATTGTGCAAGACCTCCTCTTGAACAATGCAAGCTCATTAACTAAGTTCACCACTTGGTCAAAGGATAGTGGACATGTACCAGCCTTCGTAATCTGAGCAGATTCCCCAAGCACTTCAGATAAACTCACTGGTAAGGATAAAACATTATAAGAAGTTCATTAACTACAGAAAAATACAGTGATTATAAGTGGTAGATATAAAGGTAAGAGATAGTTACCTATGAAAATAAAAAATAAATGCGCATTCTAATCCTAAACTTTCAGAGTAAGCAAGAGTTGAATCAAACAACTTTTCTCATGCCCACTAGTGGGAAACCAGGTTATGGTTCTTAATACACAGGATGAATTTCCTTCTCAGCCTGGGACCAGTCTCCTCAGTTCAAAGTCTTTGTCTTCCCAGTGTTCTTGTTGCCTTCAGTGTAGGTGGGGGAGGACAGAGATGATCTCCTGGTGCCACTGCCTCTTATTTTATACTCTCAATTGATGTCCCAGGGCAAATACTGGCCCAGGCATGTCCTGGTGGGCCTTGCAGAGTCACAGTGTTGAGCAATCCTCATCGTTGGTGTTTGCGCAACTGTCTCTTACACGAGTCTAAATCTCTTGTTTATAATTCCTCTGTTGGTCAATAGCTCATGATGGTCACTTAATGACTATTTGGGTGTGGGTCACCACTTTGTTGTCACTGGAGAGCTAGCAGTGGGCAACTCCCAAACTCATGTGTTTCAATAATTATCCTATAGCAAAATCTCATAACTTCATAGACACTATATCTATCTATCTATATCTATATCTATATATATATTGAGAGAACAATGAGTTTCAGCAGATCATGAACTTTCATATGGTATCTTACATGGCATGCTTTGTATGAAATACCACAACCATACACAAATGATGAATATGGGGGTTACAGGGTGCTATTTCGAGGTCCAGTGCATCACAATATTATTATTACAAGGAAAACCAATGCAGAGATGTTCACTTGAGTTTGCAGAGAGCCTCAGACAATATCTGTAAGAGGTCTGTGAATTGCCTTATTCATCTCAGCATTAACGCAGATGCCCAATGCTGACAGTGAATGTTGACACATAAATTATTCCATTCTTCATGTACAAAAAGAGAGGTAGGATCACAGCTCTGTACAATGTAGCAAAATGAGGGCTCATATAGTAACACAGGCGGTTGACATTTGGAAGATATCACAATTTATTTTTCTCCCCAATCAAGAAGGAACCAATCCCAAAGAGACTAGCAGAGCCCAAAGAGCCCCACTGAGAAGCAGCCAAGCTCAGGAAGCCCAGCGAAACTCAGAGAACACACGTGATTGTACTTGGACATCTGCACAATCTGTGCAGCAGCATCTCAGTCTGGCAACTCATGTGAGCGAAGCTGATTTTGTGGAAGGAGCTTAAACAGCAAAAGCAACCTTCCCCAATTGTGCCCCCATAATTCAAACCCTGCATAGAGATAATAAATAAATCAAGGGTGACAGAACTTGGGATTGGCTCACAATAAGTAAAGGTCTAATTGTGCTCCAACCAGAGCTTTGGTATTGAATTCAATTGAGAGCAGAAGCAAGCCCTAGATTAACAGAATCTTAATAGCGCCATATTTTATAATGTAGTATAATTGTAATTAATGTTTTACTTTCTATGTATTTTATTTTTGAGTCAGTCAAGTGCTTTGGGATCCCTTTGGGATGTAAGGCACTACACAAATGTAAGTTGTTATTATTAAATAACAATCACCCAGTGTTTAAATTATACAATAGCTACCTGATTATACTTAACCACTTTAGCTGTAATAAAAATATGATTATATGTAATATAAATTAAAGATATGTTTATCCCAGTTCATGAAACTTCAGGTACATTGGAGTGAATGGGGAGGTGCCCTAAAACAGCTGGGGCATTGAAGCCAATGGGAGATTGCCATTTTCTCCCATCAATGCAGGATCAGACCCGTGGTGAAGAGTGAAGTATCCTGACAATTCACCTTATCCACAAACGGCAGCAGCAAGATGTTTTTTGCAGCTTCACTGAACAAACCATTGCGCCTCCCCCACTATAGTGGTGATTCTGAGGTTGCTTCATAACCCATAGTGTCACTGGTCAAATTCCTCCTGCTAGACACTCAATAGGCTGCTGTGTTTGGAACCACACACTGGGCCCATGTGCTTTTAAGCTTCTCTTCATTGCTGGATAGGCTCCACCATGATCCCTGGCTTAGGTCTCTCCGGAACACTTTCAGGGCACAGATTCTATTTGATTCCTCTCCTGGAAGTGAGACCACAAAGCCCAGCTGCCATAGGCTCTCAGGACTAGTGCTGACTGTCCCCTGCCCACCCCACCACCGACACCACAGTTGCCAGAGCTCCTTTCTTATGAGCACTCTGGATTATAGTTCTTCCTCCAGGGACACACGATAGTTGAGGCAAATAGACACAGACTTTGCAAAACGATCTCTCCAACAATCATTCTTTATTTTAGACAATACAAGAGATCTACAGATCTGGGTAAAAAATTGCATGCTATTCCCTGCCTCACTTTCCTCACTACTCAAGTATTCTTTGGGATTTGGGTCTGCATCCTTTCAGGGTTCCTGGCACCCAGCACCTTTCAGGACTGAGCCTTAAGGGGGCTGTTCCTCCCCCCACCCATATTTCTTAGGAAATGGTAGATTCTGGTACAGTCCTATCAACTTCATGCATTCAAAAATCATGAGTCAATCCCTCAAAATCATGAGATTGGCTTAAAAAAGCACAAGATTTTGAAAAATAATAAATGCTGTTTTTGTTTTTTTTTAAATTTACCTTCTGGTTTCTGAGTCTTTAGGATTCACATCTTCATGTTTTTCTCTTCAACCAGGAGGGATAGAAACGTATTTGTTTTAATGAAAGCTTGTCATGTAATAACATGACTCCAGGAGCTGGGACCTTTAGGAAAATCCAGCAAATATCATAAGATTTATGATAAAATTGTGACAGTTGCCAGATTGTGAAAGTTGCCCATTATATGCCCAGCTAATTCATTTATTATCACCCCTCATTGAAATGAGCAATAGAAGCCTCCTTTTTAGTGCCAATGTTCTAATATCAGTCAGTGCTTCAGGAACAATTAGAGCTGGTCAAAATGTTTTCACTGAAAATTTGAATTTCTACACACAAAAATTGAAGAAAATTCTCACTGAAGTTTTTCAGTTAATCGACCCACAATAGACTAGTTGAAATTTTTCAGTTTTCAAAAATATTTTGAAAAACCAGTAACAATTCTTTTTAAATTGTTTATGAAATGTTTTAACTAATTGTTTTCTTTACCAGCTATCGTAATGATACAACTGGCACTAGAGTTAGCTGAAATGTTTTGTGCAGAAAGTTTTTCCATAATCAAAACTAAAGATTTTCATGTCAAAACGTCAATTTGAAGAAAAACACTCATTTTCCCCCCCACAGGCTACATCAAAATTAAAACTTCTGTTTCAAGTTGACATTTCAGGAAAAAAGCTTCTACACTGTGGTCGCATGCAAGGCAAATTCACAACCCTACTCTGACTCAGGCAAAGGAAGGACTTGAACTGGGGACTCCCAAGCCCTAGGTGAGCACCATAGGGCTATCCAGTATAAAGAAGGCACCACCACCAACCACATCCTTCTCTTCCTCCTGCTTTGTCAATCACACCTAAGTGCCCTTGCGAATCTAGCCACATTTTTTATTTGGTGAATTCACAAATCATTTCAGGAGACCCCAAACTGCATTTTTTTTCAGCAAATAAGCTATTCATCTGAAACTTTTCACCGAGTCCAATTAATGACTCAAATGGAGCTCTGTCAACTCACACCAGCTGAAGATCCCAGAAACCAAACATGAGATTGGGACTTCATTGTACTAGCTGCTATACATACTCATAGTAAGGAAGTCTCTGCACTAAACAGCTTAAAATGTAAAAAGATAGCAGAGACAAAAGAGGGGAGGCAGAGATTATTATTACTGTTATTAATTAATTATTATTATAAAGAGATTAAATGATTTGCTCATGGTCACTAAAGAAGCCTGTGGCATAGCAGGAGACTGAACTGACACCTGGAGTCCCTTTCCATTGTTTTCACCACCAGATCATTTCTTCCTCTGGATAGAAGTACAAAATATTTATTAATACATTGTGTTTATTTGCAATATCTGCCCTGTAATATTTGAATTCAAAACATATTTGTTCATCTCCATTTAAAATATTACCTACTGAACTTCTGCAAACATACTGTAGGTGAGGTGCTTGGATTGTCAAAGATGGGAGCTGAGTGTACACATGGGACACGTATATAAAAACACATGCGACCTGTGTATATATATACACATGCATAGCTGCCCTCTGAAGACCGCATACTCCATCAGGACTGAACCTGCCTGAGCCACTAGAAAGCAATGGCCTATTGTTTGATACATCTGTTTATAATGTGTCAGTGGAAGGGCACTGGGTTCTATCCATCAGTCAAGCCACAATACACCTGACACACCAGTTAGTAGAGAGCAGTTAGAAGACTAAGTCAGGGGTGGTATCTTGAACGGGGAATGAGATCCAGGAGTGAAGGGAGGAGGAGAGGGTAGGAGTGGGGAGTGGTACTAGCTCCATATTGTTGTTTCACTGGAAGGACACAGCGTGTCATAACGAATTACCGTTAATTTGCACCAGCAGTACAGTTAGATTGAGACCGGCAAGCGACGATGACAAACAGCACTTGCAAGATTGCATAATGAGGGGGCAAGGCTGCTTCACTGGAGCCGCTTCACTCAATTAGTGGACAAGGCTTTTAATGCCGCTATGCACAACCAAAGCAATTTTGATTACTTAGAGCTAAGTCTCCATTTAGAATGATTCGGAAGCTGAAACAGCCCCCCCCACCCGCCCCTTAATATAATTTATCTGCAGAGTATTTGAATGGTAATAAGCTATTTGAAAGCCAGTCACATTAGCCTCTATTTCTGTCTAAGCCATGTTGAAATATATTTTTTTTAAATAAGTTCAAATGATAGTATTTATTCTACCAAATAAAATATAAATAAGACAGCAAGTAATCAAAAATATGCAGAATGTGGGGCCAAATTCTGATTCCCTTTACACTGGTGTAAATCCAGAGCAATCCAGTTGATTTTGGGGAAATCACTAAGTTTGTAGTAGTGTAAATGAGATTAGAGTTTGGCCCAGTGTGTTTTGCGTGAGGGATTTACAATTAGTGAGTAATCTTACTGGCTGACAATGACCAGGGTTGAATTATCTACTGTCCAATATTAATACTTTCAACACTTTCCTGTCTCAATTTCTCTTTATCATGCATAGAACAGAAATATCTCTTTATCATGTTTTGAATAGAAACATACAGAGCCTGATCTGGTTTTGATGGAGCGGGCCCTGAGGATCTGATCCAAAGCCCATTGGTGTAAATTGACTGGACTATTGGAGTTAATGCAGGCCTTCAGTTTGCATGCTTGCAACAGATTCGCTTTTTTGCGGGGAGGGAGAGGGCAAAGGCAGGAGACAATTTTGATCATTTTGCTAGTTCAGAAACGTATTGTTTCCCACATAAACATGACTGCATAACCAGTCTGATGCAAGATGGGTTTTTTCCACCATCCTTTGAAGCATCAGGTACTAGCCATTACAGGGGCAGAGTACCATATTCAACAGACCAATTGTCTGATCTGCTTTGGGAAAGACAGTGTTTCTACTAGATGTCCATAAACACACAACAGGGAAACTTTAAACAGCTTCATCTCTCAGCTCCAATATAGCTCTGTATGTATAATTTATTTAAAATTTGGCTCAGCAGGGTAGCCGAATAAAATACACATCTTATTCTTGTGAAGGTCCGCACTACTGCCCCCATAGCCTGTATAACTGTCAGTCTATTGGCCTTTTGAATTTTTGTTTTCATAATACCAAAAGCTATTTGAACAAACAGAATTATAGACTAATCATCCCTTGCCCAATTGTGCTGAGTTTTACAGGCAACAGCAGAGAACAAGAAATGCAATTTAGTTAGAACTTCAAAGCAAGGGTTCGTTATTACCCAAGCTGGGATTCTCTTTTTGCCTCCCTCACTATTTGATTTTAAAAGTGAATGGAAACCAATTGTTTAAATTTCTTCTCCTGATTTTTTTCCATTCCCAGGGGGTCGCTTTCACATCATAGATTACCAGCTAACCTCAAGATTGACTAACGTATATTTTTTAGTCTCTAGACAGCCACAGTTGAAAAATGGGCCCAATCCAAAACCAGGCATTTATACACTTCCAAACTTTGGAAACGTACACATTTCATAACCGGCTCCTATCTTTGCAAAAGAATTAACAAAAGTACTGACCCAGCCACACCTTAACTTTAAGTCATTTGGATCTTTCACGATAGGATGTCTTTCTAAAAGAGAAGTGATGGGCTTGATGTAGGATTTATTGGGTGGAATTCTACGGACTGTGTTATGCAGGAGGTTAAGAACATAAGAACCGCCATACTGGGTCAGACCAATTGTCCATCTAGCCCAGTATCCTGTCTTTTGACAGCGGTTGGTGCCAGATGCTTTAGAGGGAGAGAACGGAAAGGGGCAATTTATCGAGTGATCTACCCTGTCATCCAGTCTTGGCTTCTAGCAGTCAGAGGTTTAGGGACACCCAGAGCATGGGGTTGCCTCTATGTTAAACCTAGATGATAACGGTCCCTTTAAGACTTAAAATTCTATGTATTTATAGCTGTCCCATATCCCTATAATGGGACAAGACAAAACCCCATATTTAAAAATCCTCAGACTTTGGGAAAGGCTGGATCTGCTTCTAAAATATGAGGCTGAAATCCATCTCTAACTAGGGCTGGCTGGAAAATAAGAAATCCATTTTGTGAAAAGTTGGAGGTTTTGAGATGATTGTTTTTGTTCTGCAGTAGAAGAAAATCGAGACCTATCAATTTTTTTTTTGCAAAAAAATGTGAGGCATGCCCCTGACCCAACTCAGAATAGCCAATAATTTCTTGGTGAGGGCACTCATCTGGGCCCTGAGAAATTGACTAGGGCAGAGCAGGAATTGGACCTCCATATCCCTGGTGAGTGCCCTAACCACAGGGGTATTGACTATTCTGGGATGTGGACGGTTGTTTCTGCATCTTTTTGAGCAGAAATTCCATCCTGGATCTGAAAGACTATTCATTGAAACCTATATGTTTCCATGAAGAGTTTCAGTTTTGGCAAAAAAATATTTAGGCCAAAAATTGCCAAGCAGCTCATTCTGTAACATCAACACAAGGAACACGGTATTTTCCACATACAATGGAAAAGATCAATGGTAACTCAGCTGGCATCAGACTAAAGAACCAGAGTCTGAACAGGTTAAGAAACATACCTTGTTTCTCTGTATGAAAATAGTAAGTGAAATTTATGCTCATGGGACTGATTATACATATGTTTTTAAACTAAAACTCTAACCGGGCATGATTAGTTTTGGCCTTATTTTTGTCACAACATCGTAGTCCATATGGCCTGAAGCAAATCATTCCATATTTTTATTTCAAAACTCTGTGTTTTTCTTGTCTATTTCCTCCTCTCCCACCACACACACTGGCAGCCACTACCAATGCACCAAATGCCAAATATACTCTGCAAGCTGGTTAGCACAAAGCACCATACAATACTGGCATGCTCTTCTTGCAGGGGGATTCTCTCTAAAACCAGTGGCCCATCCAAGCAGCATCACTGTCTGGCATCGTAGCACTTCCATACGCTGTCAGTCTGTTCCCAGCAGTGGGTTGCCTCAAATGTGGCTGCTCCACCCATTTCAAGGGAATTAAATAAGATAACCAATAAAACAACAGTACCTTGCATTTATACATCTTTTTTTCTCGCCTGGAGGCTTTACAAACTATTAACATTCAGCACCATTGAAATGTTGCCATTGCTGCGGTAGAAGGTGGAAATCACCTCAAAACAAGTGACAGATAAGAGAAACATTGACCACGGACACCAGGGCGATCCTACACGTTTCCAAAAGGAGATATGGGAGCTTTAATGTCTGTGCAGAGTAGACGGCAGCTCATCTCCTAAGATCTTGTCTGGAAGACCCACTCGCAATGAACTAAATGGAACTCAGAAAGGTGAAAGGCTCTCCTGACCCAGCCAGAATTCAAACCACTAAACCATTCCTTCCATTACCCAGATTGGAGGCTTTTCTCTCCTTTGTCTTCTCCCTTTTCCTCCCCCATACACCCATCTCCCTATGGCACAATGACAATTAATGATTCAATTAAAGCCTGTTACAAAGTAATGGTCAATTGACCCCACTTAATTCAGTTACTGAAAACAAAGCTAAAAGTTCGCCACTGTAATAGCGACATGCACGCCTGCTCGGAAAGGCAACCTCTATGTGGCCTGCATCTACACATCCTGCACGCTGCATTCACAATACATAGGCTGTCTGCTGCTCTCCCACATTACCAAGTTTCTGTAAGGGCAGCAACTCCACCTAACAAATGTAACTTTAACAACAGTAAAACAACCTAATAGCTTAGCATGCCAGGGGGCTAATGTGGTGGGCCATTTAACGCTGCACTAAATAGCCCCAGTTTGATTCTCATTGCCAAGTGCCGAACTGAGAATTGCAACTGCAGGAGCAGTTCCTAATTCATTAGTTAAAGGGGGTCATTGCTCATAGGGTGGGGAAGAGGAAAGAAAAATCAGACAACTCCAAACATTCAAAGTCAACAGAAGGTTGCACTCCTGCGAAATGTTGTATTTAGCCAAAAGCCTGACAAAGCTCCGCAGCTGGGAGCCCATGGTGGTTTTACTCAGCATTAAAAAGTTGCCTTAAGACACTTGTAACCTGTATAATAGGCTGGGTGGGAATGGGAAAGGCGGGAAAGAAAGGAAGGTGAAAACATCTTGTTAACAGACTGCAGTTCCGTCTTAAGCAACCCCCAAACTGCACTCCATGCAGGCTGACGGCTTGGCAAAGAGGCAGCTCAATAAAGAAATAAATAAAATACACCCCAAAAAGCAAAATGTAAAAAGGGACCGGATTGAAAATACAATACAATAAAAATAAAATACAATGAAATCAAAAATTGGAATGAGACCACTGCAAAAGGACAGCTTTATTCCTGAACATTACCCCCCTAAAACAACTGATTTCTCTAATTCCTGCCATCACTCAGATTGGCCTTGAATTACCTCCTGATAGGCCTCCCATGCGCTTGCAGATGAGAGAGTGTAATGGGGATCTGTTAATTAACTAGAAGCAAAGTTGCACGGTGGGGATCAAACACTGGATGCGTCCTAAAACTCCCACAGAGAAGATGAAATGCAGCGCAAACTTTAAAGACTTCCCGTCATTAGCCAAGACCTTGGCTGTTCCTGGCCCAGACCCCTCCTGTTTCAGAGAACAATGAGGACAATGATGGCAGAAATGAAATAGTGCAGTGAGGAACAAAGGAATTAGCTATTTACCCACAGAGAAAGAAAGGAAGAGGGGGGTGAGGGAAGGGCAGGGGGAAAGAGAACTTGCTTTTTCTATGGTTCCTGTCTACTTTTAATTAATTTATGGCTGCCAGGGACTTGCACACAGAGCACGCCCAAAAGCATTGTGTTGGAGTGCAGTGTTAATACATGTAACTTTTACTGTTTACTCCCAGGCAGAATGTAAAAGTAGCTGGGGCAAGGAGGGCAGTGGGGAAGGAGGAGAAGAGATGTTTCCTCTTTAAGGTGATTTGAAAGAAATGGACGGAGTAGGACAAAAGGTTAGACTGATCTTTAACTTCTAAGAATCTAGCTCCATGCAGATGATTATTTTTTAAGACTCCCAGGTATAACAAATCATCACAGATAAGGCTCCAGTCACTGCAGCTGCATTTTAAAACACACACAGAACAGGGATATCCAAATTAGGTGGCTGCAGGGACTACCACTAGCAACTTCTCAGAAGCCACTTTTAATCGGCCTAATGCAAAGCTCAAAGAAGTCACTGACTTCAACAGGCTCTGGTGTGAGTGATCACAGATATTGACCCCAAGGTGCCCAGGCAGTGCTCAGTCTGCAGTAGCTCACTAGAACCAGTGGAGAAGGGGACCAGCAGAGCTCAAGCTCATCAAGGGCTCCCCCCACAAAGCTCCTGATTGAGGGAGACATCCAGCCCCACCAATTGGCTTACACACACTACACTTAAGTCAGAAGGAGCCATAGGAAGTTGTCTGAGCTATTCTGTGGATTCCTGGTTGGCTGCCATTTTGGACCTTGATTGACTCCTGATACCTGACTTCCAACCTGTCCCTGAATCATAGAATATCAGGGTGGGAAGGGACCTCAGGAGGTCATCTAGTCCAACCTCCTACTCAGAACAAGACCAATCCCCAACTAAATCCCCAAATGGCCCCTCAAGGATTGAACTCACAACCCTGCGTTTAGCAGGCCAATGCTCAAACCACTGAGCTATGCCCCCCCTATCCCAGATCTTTCTCCACTCCCAGTTCCTGCTTTCCTACCTCGCCTCAGGTCCCTGCTACTTTGCCCTACCCCTCACTCTGACTTCAACCCTTGGCTTGACTCTGTCTCCGACCCCAGTTCCTAACTCTGACCAGTAGATAGGACTTCCCACGAACCAGTCCTCACATCTAGATCAAGGCCCATGTGCATGTGACAGCAGTTTGCTCTTCTATTGCACCTTTCATCCAAGAATCTCAAATCGCTGTACACAGAAATACTGTTATCCCCATTTTATACCTGGAGGAGAATGAGGCACAGAAAATTTAAGTGACTTGACTAAGGTCACACAACAAGTCATCAACACTAGCGCTAGCACTAGACTACCAGTCCCTGGCTCCACCCACCAGACAACAGATACACAAAGATGATGGCGATGGGACAAAGTATAAGAACCTGATGTGAACAGAATATTCCCTCTGATAGGAACACGTTACATCTTTCAACAAAAAGAGACACACAGTCAACTTTAGCTTGTACTTTGTCTCCTTGAAAGATGAATAGAAATGGCTCCTTGTCTGCATTTACCAGAAATGGACACCTGTAGTTGGATCAGTTTTATCCCCATTCCACAAGGATAAAGTATCCACAGGCTGCATTTAGTCATTAGCCCATATTTTGGATACCCCTCTTTAGAGGGGAGTGAGGCCAGACAGCAACCCTTGATTTATTTACATATAACCCAGGAGAACTGATGTCTATTTTTTCTTTTAAAATTTAAGGTAAAAAATGCTTATTTGTTTTAAAACTAAGAGACAAAGAATTATTTTTCTGGGCCACCCGTTCAGAAGAATCAGCAGGTGTTTCACAGTTCAGTGAAACAGACAAATCCTTCTAGGCTTATAGTTAACAAGATCAAGTAGTGTCCTCCCCTCCCCCCTCCTCCCCAAAAAATGCAACACTGAACTCAAATGTTTTAAAATCCATTCCAAAATTCCAAATCAGGAACATTTCCATTTTTGGGAGTGTGACATCCCGGGGGCAGTGGGGGGGCTGTCAACCCTGCCCTATAACCTCAGGTATCTTACAAAGCCTTACCGAAGTATCTCCCACCTGGGCCGCTCACAAACAGCCTTTCAGCATGCAAGCCACACCTTGAGCATGTGTAACTGCACCCTGCCAGTTACACCCTGGTTCTCACCAGCCTTGATTATACTGCAAGTGACCCCAACACACCCTCAATCCACCAGAAATATATGCCATGTACTGCCCAGTCCTTGCCTGGACAGTACAAATATTTTAAGTCTGTTATTTCTTTAGGGGAATAATATACCATGTTATTTTAAATACAGTTACCCTTTAATTTAACACTTTAATTTAAACATGCGGGATTCAATAATATAGTAAAACAAATTTATTAACCACAAAGAAATAGATTTTAAGTGAGTACAAGTAATGAGGCATGAAAGTCAGAAATAGTTACAAGAAAAATAAAGACAAAATGCTTATTAAAACTATATTAAAGTCAAGCAAAATTTCTCACCACATGCTTCCAGCAAACTTTTCAGGTCAGGACCCCTCTCCCAAAGTCCAATGGCTATTTTCCTTTTGTCTTCTTGGGGGCAGAGAATGTGATGGGCAGGGAGAGAGAGGTGTCTTGGGTTGTTTGCCCCTGCTTTTTATAGTTTCAGTCCCCCTCTTGAAAAACATTTTCAGCTGGGAAGTAGGAGACAAAGAGTCTGTGTGGAAGGACATTTCCTGCTGGCTTTTTTCACCTGTTTGAGCTTTCTTTGTTTTCCCTTCCTGGTTGCTTACTCTGTTTATTGCTTAAATGCAAATTAAGGCAAGCACACATTCCTTCCTTTGTTTAGGACAGACGTGACTTCTGCTTGGGCAGAGCTGTGGGGCTGTATAATAACATCATACAGGAGAATCTTATAATTTTATATACAATTTTGCCACACATTTTATCAGGACAATACTAATGAGAAAATTATGAGCTTTAAAATGATACAAGGCATACCTTGTCCAAAGATTATTACAATAGTGTGCAGGGTGTGAATACAGGGGTGTATTCCGTCAGAGGGAAGCAGGCAAAAAAAATCATTACTATCACCATACACTAAGCAACCCTCAATCACAGTGAAAGGGATGGCTTTTGATCACATCACAGAAGTCCTGATTGAACAGCGGATTTGCCAGTTTTAGAGAAAAGCAATATAATCATGAGAAGAATTTTTACCTGGTGTTTACTTTAGATCAAGCTCTGAATAGTTATGAAGTTGGATGTATTTTCAGAGGCCAATGTGGTGTCTAAAATTCCAGTAGTCTCTCATTTCAGTGCCTTGTACTATGTTGGTTAAATGTGTGTCTATGTCTTCCTTTACTGGCTGGTCCCAAGTATTTATCTATTACCCTAGTGACTACAACATGTATCTAAATTAATCATATGGCCACAGCACCTCAGACCCTTTTAATTTATGGATCCTTGCAACACTCCTATGAGGGTATTATCCCTGTTTTACAGATGGGGAATAGAGACTGAGGGGCTAAGTGACTTGCCTAAGGTCACCGAGGAAGTGTGTGGCAGAGTAGGGAACTGACTCCAGATTAGCATCCTAACCACTGGACCATCCTTTCTCTTATGCACAAGGGTAGTCCTGTAGCTTAAGTTTCAGGAACTTGTATTTTTGCTGCTAAAGGGCATGGGAACTGTCCCTGCAGATGACTATGGAGTTTTTATGTACATGGCCAGTTTTCTAGATTCACATAATAAAAACAGCCAAACAAGAGTGGCACCCTTGCGGGTGATGTCAGCAAAGACGACAAGGGCTAAGTAAATCTAGAGATGGAACTACTCTCTGAAGTAGAAAGGTGGTCACTTCAGGGCAGGGTTGAGGCAGGCGTATTAGCAGAGTGGTGGGTGTAGCTACTCTGTCCTGTGGTGAAACAGACAACATCTGCTTCACGATCTGGCCCCTCAGGAGTGCATTTGGACCAGCCTACTCACCCAAGCAGTCCTATTTGGACCTTCATTTTTAACAAGCGGGGGGGAAATCATTTGGAATTTTTTTTAAAAGGTAGTAAAGGAAGGAACTTAGCCCTTGAGATTCATTCTGGGCTAAAACAGACCATACAAGATCTCATCCTGGGAGAACATTGTTTTGTTAACATTGGGAGATAAATTAGCCTGACCTTTGTAGAAAAGGCGAGGGAGAGGAAGATATTAAGGGTGCCTTTCCTGAAGGTTTTTAACCTCACATTTGACATTGACCCACAACATAAAATTGGTGTTATTTGTCAAGCCCAGATCTGGCAAAGGCTTAAGCAACGTAAGTATCACTTTATGCACATCAATAATTCCACTGAAGTCAATGAGATTACTCACACGCATAACGTTATACATGTGCTTAAGTCTTGGCAGGATCAGAGTCTTAGGTTGCACTCCCAAGATACACAATAAAGTAGAGCTGGTTAAAAATACTGAATTAATTTTTTTCCATTCAAATGTGACATTTTTTCTAAAACAAACTTCACAAAAAAACAGAATGTGCCACTTTCTCAGGGCATCCAAACCTGTAGGTCACAATGCAACCCCCCTACCTCAGCAGGAGAGATTTGCTAGTGCTAAGATGGGTGATAGCTCCCTGTCGCCCCACTCTGTTAGTCACCCCAGACAAACTTCTCAGGACTCTGCCAGTCATTACTTTACCCTGCAGGTTTACAATTAGGCCTGGACTACCCTAGAAAATTAAGCCAGCTTAATTATGTCACTCAGGGGTGTGAAAATCCTCGCCCCTGAGCGGCGTAGTTAAGCCGACCTAACCCCCAGTGTAGACAGCACTAGGTCAGCAGAAGCATTCTTCCCCCAACCTAGCTACCACTTCTCGGGTGGTAGATTACCTACGCAGATGGAAGAAATGCTCTTATTATCGTAGACAGTGTCTACACTGAAGCACTACAGAAGCACTGCAACAACTGTTTAAGTGTAGACATACCCTCACAGTACTCCAGTTCCTGAACTTCCCAGAAGCATTGCCCTTTAAGGTCCAGCCCCTGTCACTGGATACTCACAGTAATTATCAAGTCTGCTGCCTGCAAAGAGACAGCTTACACCCCGGCTTACCTGATTCCACTGAGAAGGCGCACACTTATTATTGGAGCATGGAGATGACTTTATAGTAAAAAGAAAATAAGTCTTAACAAAGAAGAGAGAGTCACAGATTCAAGTGAGTATTGAGCAGAATTATGGAAACAACGATGGTTACAAATAAAACAAAAAGCCTAAAATGCCTCCAAGAAACTAATCACAACTTTTAACAGGCTAAAATCTTTGTCTAAGATACATTTCTCACCTAAAGCAATGTTTCAGCGGCACTAGCCCCGAAGGCCAGGAACTAGCTTTCATGGATGCAAGAAGTGCTGTCCATTTTTCTCCCTCAGTGATAGACAACAAAGGGGCTCTTTACCCTCTCTCTCTTCCAGTCCAGAAAACCTTTGAAATATACCCCCAGATAAGATCTTTTTTCCACACTGCTTGTGCCCCAGAGTGCTGACGCCATGCTGCTTTCTCATCCTCCTGTTAACTTGTTCTCCCTGTTCACCTCAGATGCAAACGACTTCCCATCATATTTGGTTTATCCTGCGTAATTTACATCTGAGATAAATCAGCATTCCTTTATCTGGGAAGATACTTGTTTAGCAACCCTGCCTGGTTTCATAGTTTACATTTTTTTGTACGTTTATACCATTTCTTGAATAACGTGTACACACCTCTTGCGGTGCTTCTGACGACCAGTATGATGTAAGCTTCCGTTCGATACCCCACATGATATGCTGCATAGATAAATACCATGACCGCAATGGTTTAGCAGCAGTGAATTGGTGAAGCCTGACAAGAGTTGCTGACACACAGTAGTGAACCACTAACGAGCCTCTGTCTCACACAGAACCTTTTACATTTTCATTGTTTTGCAGTTTTTGTCAAAAATATTATCTAAACTGTTACCAAAATGTAGGAGGATCCATCAGTGATGTAATGACTTCTTCCTTGCAGCTAGCACACAGGCTGAGAAAATGGGGAGTGGCCAGGGCTTCACTACACCTCAGAAATGCAAGCAGTCACAACGGTCTATTGGAACCAATGGCAGGTGGTGTAAATTAGAGTGGCCATCAATCTACTCTATTCATACTGGGGGATGACGGTCCGGTGCACAGATAGCCTAGGATTGAGGAAGTGCAAAACTGGTTTAAAGCCACTTTTGCACTCTACTCCTGAGTTGCCCTGTCCACTGCTCAACCACCTCTGAAGACTGGCACCTCAGTTTCTACTTCCTCCCTGTGATTTATAGCAAGAAGGGAGAATGATACAGAAGCAGGCTACTGCTTTTTCTGCTCTGCCCCAAGGTACCCATTTATTAGCTCCAGTGCAGCTATTTTCTCCAGCAGCTTAAGTGTTAAGTGACTTTTGTTTTATTTGAGCATTTATTGATGAAGTTCTCATTGATTTAAAATGTATTAATAAAATGATAGGATAAATAACGTTGACAAATAAAGCCCTTGTTGAGACATACCCAGCAACCCTTTCTCTTCAGGGTAAATCAACCAATACACACACTTCAGGTGTGTTGAGACAGTGAGGTGCTTCTGATGCCTCAGAACACAGCTGTGCATACCTGACTGCGTGTTACTGATTACCCTACACATAGAACACATGATAGCATGGTTAGTTGGCATGAGCTTAGGGTAGTGACAAAGCCATGAGTCGCATGTGCAACTTATGATACATGGATGCCACTGAAACATCCACCCTTTCATAGCATCTCTTCTTTTGCATTCCCCAGTCATATATCATCTCACCCCCCAAACCATTTCCCCCTGGGAGCCGAAGACTCTAAGTATCCTCATAAACAGGCTCTTCTTCAATAACCATCTCATTTATCAGCTAGTGTTGAAGGAGACAAAAAATCTTGCTTGGCTCCAACACCGCTGAACTCAAATAGCATGTGTTCTAGTGCAGATCACACTCTGTTGCTTCCCTGTTATAACACATTTTGGATTCATAAATTCTTCTGCCCAGACGATAGGCTATATGATCATACATATAAATAAATAATGTTCAACTTTTGTACAAAGATGAGGGTCAGTTCTTTTTAGATGAATGGCCAGACCAAAAGCAGGTCCAAATACCTCCAAACTTTGGAGCCATATCCAAATTCTGCAGGTTCAAGTTCTCATTTTATATTAAGCAGTTCACCAGTCTCTACTGTTGTGTGTTTGTGTAAAAGAATAATAGTAATGTCAAAAGTTTTTTGAATGTATGTAACACTTATTTCTTCAAAGCACTATATAAACATTAGCTAGTGAAGCTTCACAGTGCAATATGATTGTAGGTAAGCATTATTATTTCCCTATCTGGAAAACGGAGTTAAGAGCACATGTGACATACCAAAGACCACCCAGCTAGAACAGGCTTCAGAGTAGCAGCCGTGTTAGTCTGTATTTGTTAGTCTCTAAAGTGCCACAAGTACTCCTGTTCTTTTTGCCAACTAGAACAGGTTTCAGAGTGGTAGCCGTGTTAGTCTATCAGCAAAAAGAACAATAACTTCAACTCAGATGTTTCTGCATTCCAATCTCATGATCATTTCACCAGATTGATGCTTTACACAGATTTCCTAATGTTCTCAACTAAGGGAAATACACACACACACACACTCACTCTTTAAGTTAGAAAAATGCAGGGCTGTTCGGGGGGGAGGTGGCGCAAGAGGGACAATTTTCCCCAGGGGCCCCATGAGCCCTGGTCCGGCGGCGGTCCGACTGCTGAAATGCCGCCGAAGACTCAGAGCGCCACTGGGTGAGTACAAGCGCCGCAGCTCCCCCACTTTGCCCCAGGCCCCCTGAATCCTCTGGGCGGCCCTGGAAAAATGTATGAGCTCACATTGGAGTCTATTTTGCTAATACCTGGGAGATCCACAATGGCAAAAAACAGATTTAAAAATAAAGTATCTTCTTTTCTTCTATCGTTGCATCATATGACAAAAGTCCAGAGGGATTGAGTCATATCAAAGCTAGTGCTCTGGCCTTTCATCTCTGGGATTCTGGTCAGAGTCGGATGCCACTAAGTAAAAGGAACAGTATACCACAAAATCACCAACACATTATTCAATACCTATGTCAATCGTTGCTCAAAGAGGCCCAGAATAGAGTCAGCATAGAGTGAATTACCATTCTCTACTATAAAGGGTTGTTCTACCAAATAATGGTTATGGTAATTGACAACTCTGTTTATAAAAGCTAGCAGCATGGCTGCTTTCACTACATCTGGCCTATAGCTAAATAAAGACTTCACTTTTCAGGCCTGTCAGTGCCTAGTACAAAGATTTTGCCTAGTGTTAAGAAGGAGGGAAAAGTACATATTCATGGCAGCATGGTGAGCCAATATATAATATGTGCCACATATTAGGGTCCCAATATTGCACAACTCTAGTGACTTGTTCCAGAGCTTAATCTTAGCCTGTGTTTCATTTTTATAGGGTTGCTGAAACTAGAAAACACTTACCAGCATGGGGAGAGCTATTAAAAGGCAGAGGTCTCTCATATAAGCACAACATGTGATCGGATAATATTGTCTGGATTAGCAGCTTTACAACCTAGCCAAGCCCCAGGGCTACAATTATCTGGTTGCATTAAACTGAAATCACCTGCAAAACCTCACAGTGAATGAGCCCTTGGAAGTCTCTAATCTGCCAGTTCACACTTGTAAGTGAAAGCAAAATTCAGTGATGAACAAACATTGCAGTGCAAGATTTCCCAACGAATGGATTTAATTTTACTTCAGAAAGTGTCTCCGTTGTATCTGGCTCTCACTCCCATATCTTCCCAATATATTACAATTAAAATTAACAATTATTTGTGTGACTATTATTATGTCTAATTAGCAATTTGTACCTGTATAGTACTTTTCATCCCATTGGGTTTGGTGCAGGAATTTAGTAGGTGCAATACTAAGGCCTCCTTTTATGGAAAGGGGCAACCTACATGACGGCAGTGATCTCTTCCGGCCTTAAAGTCTCTGAATGAATCTATGATTCTGAGGTTCTCAAAACACTGCAAGTATTACAGAGCTACCACTTGCACCTGCATACTTTCCTTCTTTTTCTCCCAATCCTTCACTGTGGTGGAGGGATGTTATAAACAGTTCCATCTAGAGAGGACGGCTATTATACTCAGTTATGTAAATATTCAGCTAGCCTATAAGCATTTAGATCTTCAAATCACATTAGCCTTCATAGCCTTGTTTGGTGGGTTAAACATAAAACCAAGGTGCTGCACGAGCATTTAAGATTCTCTGACCAAATTCCAGTTTGTAAAATTATATCCAGTGTTTCCACAACTCCTCTTGATGCTTCAGTTAGGCACAGTGGGCCAAGTCCACAGCTGGTAAAAGTCACATGGCTCCACTGAAGTTTTGCTACAGAAAACTCCAAGTCTACGGAGTTATGCCAGTTTACACCAGCCCTATATTTTCACTAGCATCCAGTCTTAATTATTAAGCTTCTGCCAAGTTCCACCCCAGAACTGGCCGTCTTTCCAGGATGGGCAAAGAGTTTATGTGCGAGAGAGAGAGAGAGAGAACGCGCTGGTCGGGAATTTTTCAGAATGTTTTTTCATTAGAAAATGCTGATTTGTTGAAATCAAAATTTTTCACAGAAATTCTCTCTAAATTTTTGAAAGGTCTCCATTTTGTTCTGAAGCACAATGGAAAATTTTTTGG
This sequence comes from Mauremys mutica, assembly GCF_020497125.1. Taxonomy (NCBI): domain Eukaryota; kingdom Metazoa; phylum Chordata; order Testudines; family Geoemydidae; genus Mauremys; species Mauremys mutica. Next base: position 120,150,352 of record NC_059072.1, on the reverse strand, counting down.
AACTTTTGAAATTTTTTTCGCAGAACAGGAAAGCCATTGCCGGTCTATAGCTAGTTATGTAGTAAATAGTTTGTAAATCTTTTCCAAAAGGCCTTCCTTGGAAAAGAGTATTATATAAATGTAAGGTCATCAATGAATCCACATGCACTGAAAACTGATCCTAAGTTAAGCACTATAAGGTTCCATGTAAAGTTCTTGTTCCCTCTACCAAAATACACAATTATAATGCCAATATTTACTAATAGTTAGTGGCATGCCGTGACATTTTTAATCAGACATGCAATTGTACACTTGCATACAAAATGGCATCCTCTATGTGGCATGACCTTACCATACATAGGGTGTATGCAAGGTTATGCTGTGTGGAGGACACCATTTTGTCCTTGGGTTGCCAACCCTCCAGGATTGGCCTGGAGTCTCCGGGAATCAAAGATTAATCTTTAATTAATGATTATGTGATGTGATGAAATCTCCAGGAATACATCTTACCAAAATTGGCAACCCTATTTTGTCCCCATGTTCTCGCCGAATTGTCCCATGGCCACAGCTGATCCTGGGCCTTGTATATGCTGAGTGCATGCCACTGTTTACAAACCCAGTGATATCTGGGAAATTGCAGTATTTCCTATTCAAAATATAGGTAGAAAACTGCATTACCTCAGACACTACTGTGTGGAGATCATGGGTACCATTTTTAATGGTGATGACAATTGCTCTTCAGCTCCTTTGTCATTCTGCTCTGGGCTAGAAAACATGAGTGGGAAAACTCTAATGCAAGTTCTAACTAGACCAATTTTCATACAAAATTTTCAGACAGATAACCGGAAAGATTTACTTTTAAAAAAAACCCTACAACAATGACATTTGAAAATCTTAAACGGAACTAATTGATTCTGGATATTAGCCATTTTGGAAGCTGTTTTCTGATATATCAGTGGGGAGAAATGATTACTTGGATACAGCTGTAAATGCTACTACACTTTTAAATTAAAATCAATTTTCTTGATTAAAGTAATTTCTTGCCTAAGCGGGATTAAAATCATTTCATTTTAAATAAGGTTTTGCTAGAGTGTTGCTCTATTCACATTATATCATCCACTTGTGTGTTTGTGTCATGAGACTTGCAAAAGTTTTTCATGACACTACCAAATGTGAGTAGTGCACTGGTTTTACATACATTTCTCTATTCCTAGCTAGTCTTAGAACGTATAGTACTGTAGCATTTTTTTTGCATGACTACACCTTTTAAACAATATAGTTTTTCTTACATGTGGGTGGAGTCTACACACTCCACTCCAAGTAGAACTGCTCATACCCAGAGTCTAAAAAGCATCACCCTACAGCATACTTTAACAACAAAAAATGCTAATTCCCAAACATTATCACAGAAAAACCCAGCATAAGCCTTCTCTTCATGCCTGGCTGCCCATAACGCTATTTTAGCCCAACCTAAGCCTCCCCATAGACTTAGTTGCTCCAGGAGTTCCTTCCCTCGGGGCCTGTCATTTCAAAAAAATTCTATTCCCCTCACCCTGAGACCTATTCCTGCTCCTCCTATCCTCAACATTCATCTACACCTACAAAACACTTCATGCTTTCTTGGCAGAATTAATACCTGCCCAGAGGGTGGGGTATTTCAGGCAAACAATGCCAGCCTGTCACAGTGAGTAACAGCAATGCTCTTTTTCCTGCACTTTGTTACATTATATATAGTAGTACGCAAGTTGCCTATCTATGTTAATTAAGCAGTACTGTTACCTCCTTCTTCTCCAAGCTATCCAACCAGAATCCCCACACATTCTCCATCCCATTTAATTTCCAGAGTTCAGAATTGCTCTCTCCCTTGTGCTGTCTGTCTTCCTGACCAGGACTTTAGAACAACGAATAAGGTTTGTCTAGATTAGAAAAAGTGGTCAAGCTTAACTAACATGACCTAGCCTACCACAATTGTAACTTGACTCTAGCCTGCACTACCCCTCACCTAGCTAAAAATGAACTAAGGTATTACCTTGCATCTACGCTCAGAAAAGTCCTCAAGTCAGGTTGGTCTTAGCTAGATTGTGTTAGCTGACTCCAACCTAAACATGGCTTTTTATAGTCAAGACAAAACATACAGGACATTCCTCACAGGTTTTATATGGAGCTCAGTGCATGCTGGGACAGAAGGTGGGGGACCAAGTTTTCAGCCCAGTTATAACTAGATTTCTGGTTTTTTAAAAACCACAATTGTACAGGCACAAATAATTGTGAAGGTTTGGCATCCACAACCATTTGAAGGTTCATTTTAAGTAATTTAGACACCTTAGTACGTGCTACCCTCTCTGTGCCGCAGTTTCCCCATCTGTAATATCAGACTAATGATCTTGACCTTCTTTGTAAAATACTTTGAGATCTACAGATGAAATGTACTATAAAAGAGCTAGGTATTATTATTCTGTCATGCCCACTACTAACTGCATGTACAAAATTGCACTTACAGTTATTTAGATCTGCATGTTTTTTCCAAAAAAAGAGAGATGTGTTTGAAAATCTGACCTTGGGAACTTAGTCAGTATTTTGTGGATGTTCACACAGTGGAGACATTGGGTATGATTTTTAAAATCACCTAAATCAATCAGATGCCTAACTGGAAGGTAGTTGCCCAACTCATTTAGGCACTTTTGAAAATCTTGCCAATGAACAGTTGAGGTCAGTGTTATGTACTTCACTACCGAGTCTGAATGCTTCAATGTAAGGAGCTCCTATTAATTAAGGATGCAACATGTACCTAAAACTCCCTCTTCCCACTCCAAGTCACAAGAGTCAGTCTTTAAATCTTGTTTTAAATTTTCCTTTTCTCATTAGAGCACATATTTGATTATCAGTGTTAAGAGATCTGCCACTATGTGTCTTGTTTTCTTCTTATTTTCTACTGAGAAGACTGTAATGCAGTAGTTGGAGCACAGGACTGGAAACAAGGATTCAGAGCTTCTATTCTCAGCTCTGCCACAGATGCACGATGTAAACTTGAACAAGTCAGAGTAAATACCTTGGCAAATATTTTGTTTGCATATTACAGAAAATAAAACAACACACCCTAGATTAAAAGACCATTAACTCAAAATCAAACACTCAAAAATTAGGAAATGTCAGAATTAAGGTTGCTTGTGCAAACTTAATTCAGCCCCCTTATGAGTATGCATTATGATGTATTCTTTAATTACATGATCATATACTATTTTTTCCACAGGACCTCTGCCTCCTTCAGAACACAGAATAGATGGGGTTCACTTAATAAACAGGTATTTAATATCTTGCATGGTCCTCCGCATTTACTGTATGACCATAGGTCTTATTGACTGCACACTAGTTGCACCATGCTATGAAGACAGAATCATTAAATTTCCTCATGGCTTTTCCATGGTGTTTATCACTAAGAGAGTGTATCAAACAGTAATGAACTTATCTTCACAACATGACTATGAGGTAAAGTAAAATTATTCCCATATTACACATGGGGAACTGAGGCACAAGGACATTAGTGTCCAAAATGCACACTAATTTTGGGTGTTCCGGTCGAAAACCAGATGCCTGGCAACCCTAAGTCTTCCTGTAATCCCATGCAGAATGGATTCATATAAAGCTATGATTGGGGAGACAAAGATATCATTGGATTCATTTTCTAAACAAGTCCTTTTTCATGCAACATATGAATGGAATTCATTGCCATGCACTGAAGCCAATAATTTAGCCAGAGCCAAAAAGAGATTAGATATTTATATAGATGTAAGAATGAATAAAAGCATAGGAAGAATACCCAGCGTTATAACAGTAAATACTAAAAAAAAGTTTTAAAAAGTATATAAAACCTCATGATGGGGGGCTTAAGCCAATCTCTAACTACTAGATGTTAGAAGACTCCCCTGGGCAGATTGATGTCCCACATATGCCTACTGTAGGATTTCTTGCACCTTCATATGAAACATCTGTTAGAAGCAGGATACTGAATAAGATGGACTTCAGATCTGAGGCAGTGTGGCAATTCCTATGTTCCTCAGCACCAGGCATTTATGAACAGCAGCCTATCAGGGACTCCAGGCCTGATATTCAGTCTGCAGAGTCACATTTTTATTTGCAACACGTATAAAACTATTACAGTTTTTGGGTAAAGCATACGTTTCATTATACAGGTAATTGTTAGCCTTGAGCAAATGTAAGGTACAATCACTAGCAGAGAAGATTTGCTTTGGTGAATTAAAATCAAGGGGTTATTTCACTAGAAATGCAAGATAGCACAAAGAAGCTAAAAAGATTAATAAGTGAGTATTTTATCTTAAAAAAAAAAGTTGATGACATGAAAACTCAAGCCCTCTTATAAAAGCCGAATGGGATTTCATAGGCTTATTGGGTTTTGCTTTTGATTCAGAAATATTTTGGGGGTGGTGAATATTGTATGTATGTAAAAAAAGGAATAGTTAAAAAAAAAAAAGTTGACCATAACCGGAGGCCTTGGCTCCAGCCGAGTGCCTGTTGTTATGAAAGCAAGGTGCTCCACACGATCTAATCATAGCACTAAACCTTGTTACAAGCCCTTTTACAGCTCCAATATCTGGGTTACATGGAAACACGCTGGAGAGCCTCCTTGTACTATGAAATAAATGTCATTCTGACTGGCATCCTCTCTTCCAGCGAGTAATTTCCCTCCGCTGATAAATCGATACAGCAAAAACAAATGAAAGCGCACAATGGGCGCACTGAGGATTACATTTTTATTCATTTCAGAGCCCCTGCAGCAGAGTTTTTTTTAAACACAATAGCAGAAAATGATGCACTTGAGCTGGGGGGGGCAGAAGGGGAAGAGATTTAGAGAGAGAGACAGAGGGAGGGAAAGCACGAAGAAGAAAAAAGGGAAGGAGAAGGCAATTTCAGAATTTAGATCTGAATCTAGATTTGAAATCCCTTAAATTTCAGAGTGTTTTGGGGTTCAGTGTTTTAGTTCAGGCTCATCTCTCCTTAAGTTCTTGAAATGTGTTCTAGCAGAAACAAAATACACCCCAGAAAAAATAATTTCATTCTCCGCCCCCCCCCCACCACACACACTTCTTAAAATTTGTTTGATCCTGCTGTGGTTATTTCTCATTTCATTTGAAGGGACAGGACTATGACAGTAGTGTTGCACCCTCCCCTCATGAAAGCTATGCCAATACAAACAGGAATGCAACCAGCAACTCAGGCCCACATCAATAATGTGAACTCTCAAAGCAGCCTGAATGGTTATGTCAGGGGGCATATGTTTGCTATATTAAAGAAACAGCTCAACACTCATTACTGAACCAGCAGGAAAACGTGTTAGAACTTCTGGTCTGCAGAGTTAGAGCCCAGGGGCTTGATCCAATACCCACTGAAGTCAATGGAAACCTTCCTATTGGTTTTTAATGGGCTGTGAAGCAACCCCAAGAACTGAGGTAGCTGAGAAAGGCACATTCTGATGGCCTTTAACTAGAAATGTGCATTTGTGGAAAGTTGTGGCTTAAAATGACCTCAGCCCCTGGAAAACAAGGACCTTTTCCCTCTCCCTTACATACCTACATGGGCCAGATCCCTGAATGTAAGAAATTCAGTGGGCTCATCCCACTCCCATGGCTAGCCTCTCCAGTGTGGACAGGAAGGGCTGGACCCTGGTTTTGAATGGGTGGGAATTCACATTAGAGGTTCTAACGCCTCAGGGAAGTGTTGGGTAGCTACAGACAAAAGGACAAACCGAAGCGTAAATGAGGACACTAATAACAGAAGTGAAACTATTTGGCTTTGTGTGCGATTTTATTGCTTGTGAAAGGCCAGACTGTGGCTTTGGAGACCAAAGCCCTTTATTTAGCCATAGTCAGCCACAGAAGCCTCTACTTACCCAGAGTGTGCAGCTGCACAAGCATGGATAAGGAGCAGCACAGGCTTCCTCACACTTCACTGTATCTCAGCTGTCACCTGGATGGGACCAGCTCTAGAGATGGGTGGGTAGTTCAGATCCACAACCATTCAATCCCCCTTCTCTGTACTGAGATGGCCAACAAGTGTCATTTGTGCTTTATGGGGTGTGGATACATGTCCACTGGGAACTAGACCGAAATGACAAAATATTTCACATAAGCCACCAAGTACCTAACACATGGCAACAACTTTCAGTCACTACCTGGGCTAGGTCTGAGCCAGTGAACTAGCAGTGAAAGCCTGTTGAATTTCATTACCTCAGTTCCCTAAGACTCATTAAAATTGCACTTATTTGGTTCTTAGAGTTTGTAGTTCCTGTGATGGTCAGCTAGAAATGACAGAGACTTTATTAATTATTATTATTATTAATCAAAAGGCCATAACACAACAGCAAGGTAATGCCAAGTGAAGTCTTTCTACAACGCTGAGAAGGCCAAGCTGTGTGCCCAGTAAGTGTAAGCAGACATGATATCCTTTGTAATCACGGTGAGATGAAGATGTGAACTGAATAAATGCTTTAAAAACATCATAGATTCTATTAGATGCAAAAGATTGAAGCGTTAGGCACCTTTTAGCTCAACTTTCATTTAATTTACTGCTTGCTGTACTGTAGTCTAAAGGGAGTGAAAAAATCTTCTTGCTAATTTTTTTTTTTTCCTTTTCATGAGCTGACCAAGGAGATGAAATCTGGGTACTTTAATTACCATTCAGAGCCAAAGGCCTGGCCTTTGATATGGAAATCCCACTTCAGCTCCAGCTTGCTGCTGCCTTTCCCTGTCCCCCTCTCCTTCCAATCCACCAACATGAATTTTAAGTAGCCTTGTCAACACCTGATGGTGAAAGCCAACAGAAGCTTGTGTGATTAAGTTTGTGCTGTTGTGATGTTTTTCCTTGGGAGAGAAGTGGGGGTGGGGAAGAGGATGGGAAGGTTAGAAATAGCCTAAACTTCGTGACCATATTGCAGTTTCTTCTCTTTTCTTGTCAGTGTGTCGTGCGAGCCCCACTGCATATAGCAGCTCACATTTTGGGAGGGAGGGGGGAAGGGAACGGATGAAAGCTGTCATGTACAGTTACCCTGTTATTGTCATCTGCCTGCTGCATGACTCCCGGCTTTGCTATAATTATTAATTGCACTTGTCAACTGTCATTAATTCCTCTTTAGCTTCCCTGTCTTGAAGTAATTAGACAGAACAGCCTCACTGCACTCATTGTTTTGAGAGGCCCCTGAAAGAGCCCAATGGGTTTTGAGAAGAGACAACCATCATTAATACAATAGAGTACCTCAGAATTAACCCTTTCCACAGTGTGAAAAGAAGCAGAAATCCAGATACAGAAGTTTGGGTTGGCAGACTTCGGTTTTCAGTTGATTTTTCAGATTTATGCCCCAATATTTTCCAAAGTGGCTAGTGAAGTTGGGTGCCTCAGCTTTGGGGGTGGGCATCAGTAACTGGGACGTGGGCAGTGATGCTTAGTGGCTGGAGCAGGCATCAGGCCTAGTGGTGGGAGCAGGTGTCAGGAAGCCGGGAGTTGGAGCCCAGGGTCACAACTAAGTTACCTAGAGTGAGGCAAGGCAGGTACAAGGCTGTGGACAAGCGAGAGCAGGAGCTATCACAGCCATGGGCAAATGCTTTGAACAGCCACTGAACATCTTCTGTTGCTTGGCTTAAGAGCCAGTCTGCTGACGCTCCTAACCAATCAGGCAGCATAGCCAACCAGGCAACCTACTTCAGGCCAGCTGCGCTCGCTAGGCAGCCCAGACTGGTTCTGCTGCAGGCCTGTTTCCTGATAATGGCTGCTCAGCTATTTCTGAAAATCAGGACCCTTTAAGGTGTCTCAGGTTGGGTCCCAAAAATTAAGGCATTCAAAAAAAAATCACCTAGATACTTTTTAAAATATTGCCTTAAACATTCTCTTTTCTACTTGAGCAAAGGGACCTTACAGAGTGCTGTTGTGGGAAAGCTACTGTATAAACAGCATCACGGGCTGGCAACCGTCATTGTTTCTCTCTGACTTCCAGATCAAATGTGCTCAGTTTGCAGATTTGGCGGGGGGGAGGGGAGAAGAGCCTTTTCTAACTACCAGCATTGAAGAGTCAACCTGGGATCTGAAAGTCAAACTTTGCTCTCACTGGTTCCCGCACAATCACCAGTAATGAAGATTCTGAGGGCCACATGCTTTCCTCACTTACACTCATTCCCCATTGTCTTCAATTTCTTCCCTGTCTAGAGCCAGTTGTTTTCAGTGGGATTACACACATATAACAGAGGACAAAATTTGGCTTGCAGCTGGCATTTAGTTAAAAATTTTGTTGATAATGCATGAGTGAGAACAGAATCCAGTTTACTCTTCTAGAGTTGTACTGGCTTCGTAGGGCTAAGAGGAGCAAAACCGTGTATATGAGAATAAGGTACAGTGAAAAACATGAGTCTGAATATATACACAGGGAGCATATTTCTTGAGTAATATTTGTTAAGTAAGCATATTGTCATTGTTCAGAGCAGTACTGCCCTTTAAGTTGGAAATATCCAGTTGCTGCTGGAAAGAAGGAGCATTCCCTTTTTCTGTCCCTTCTCTTCCAGTCTAGAGCCTCCTGGCTACTATGAAGGTGGCTGGGGGATGTAGAAGTGGTTGGAAATAGAAAATACCCTTCCCCTTGCATCCTGGTTGCTGCAACAAGGTATGTCTCTATGGGTACGTCTACACTACGGGATTATTCCGAATTTACATAAACCGGTTTAGCAAAACAGATTGTATAAAATCGAGTGTGTGCGGCCACACTAAACACATTAAATCGGTGGTGTGCGTCCACGGTCCGAGGCTAGCGTCGATTTCTGGAGCATTGCACTGTGGGTAGCTATTCCGTAGCTATCCCATAGTTCCCGCAGCCTCCCCCGCCCCTTGGAATTTCCGGGTTGAGATCCCAGTGCCTGATGGGGCAAAAATCATTGTCGTGGGTGGTTCTGGGTAAATGTCGTCAGTCACTCCTTCCGCTGGGAAAGCAATGGCAGACAAGCATTTCGTGCCTTTTTTCCCTGGATTGCCCTGGCAGATGCCATAGCATGGCAATCATGGAGCTTGTTTTGCCTTTTGTGACTGTCACCGTATGTGTACTAGATGCCGCTCACAGAGGCGATTCAGCAGCGCTACACAGCAGCATGCTTTTGCATGACAGCAGAGATGGTTACCAGCCATATTGCACCATCTACCATACCATAAATTAGTAATAAGATGATAGTGGCTACCAGTCCTTTTGCACTGCACCATTTACTGCTGTCATAAGTGCCCCTGGCTGAGATCAGCCAGGGGTGCAAAAGCCAAAATTGGGAATGACTCCCTGAGTCAATTCCTTCTTTTTGGTATCTAAAAATAGAATCAGTCCTGCCTAGAATAGGGGCAAGTGTACTAGAGAACCACTGTATCATAGAACCAGAGAGCACAGCTGCTCTGTGTCAGATTCTGCAGAAATTATGAGCTGTATGCTATTCACAGGGGGTGCTCCTGCAACAACCCCACCTGTTCATTCTGTTCTTCCCCCAGCCTTCCTGGGCTACCATAGCATTGTCCCCCCACTTGTGTGATGACACAGTGACTTGTTAGTGAGAAATGAGTGGAAGGCAGCCTCCAGCTGCTATTATAGTCCAGACAGGACATTAAGCAGTGTGTAGGAGAGGAGCCCAGCATCCCACTGCTAGTCCAGGGGCAACTGAATCTTTTCTTTACACATGAAGGGTGGGGGCTGATGGAGCTCATCCCCCTGTTGCTATGATGAAGACAGTTACCAGCCATATTGCACCATCTACCAGGAAAAATTAGGAGCAGGCACCCTTGATTGACCTAACTGATGCTAGTCAGCATGGTTACCAGTCCTTTTGCACTGCCCCATGTGCTAATAGGCTGATGATGACAATGGATATCAGTCTTATTGCACCATCAGCCACCCATGGCAGGGGGGAGCAAGGATGTTGGTGTTGAGTGCTGCAGCATCGTGTCTATCTGCAGCATTCAGTAAAGATAGGGTGACATGTAAAAGAGTCAAGAGAGGATTGTTTTCCCTTTCACTTCTGGGGGTGGGTGGGGGGGTGCGTAAATTGCCAAGCTATGCCCTGACCCACCGCGGACACTGTGTTTGACCCTAGAAGCATTTGGAGCTCAGCCAAGAATGCAAATATTTTTCGGAGACTGCAAGAACTGTGGGATAGCTTGAGTCCTCCAGGCCATGAGCGTCCAATTTGATTCTTTGGCTTTCCGTTACGCTTGTCACGCAGCAGTGCGCTGACTCCCTGCTATGGCGTCTGTCTGGAGATTTTTAAAAAATGATTTTGAATTTTGTCTTCTGTAACGGAGCGCTGATAGAACAGATTTGCCTGCCCTTACAGCAATCACATCCACATGGTCCATGCTGGAGCTCTTTCTTTATTTTGATTTTTAACTGCCTCGCCACATGTGCTTATTGGAGCTCCACGCTGGGCAAACAGGAAATATTCAAAAGTTCGTGGGGCTTTTCCTGTCTACCTGGCCACTGCATACGAGTTCAGATTGCTGTCCAGAGCGGTCAGTGGTGCACTGTGGGATACCACCTGGAGGCCAATACCGTCGATCTGCGGCCACACTAACCCTAATCCGATATGGTAATACCGATACTAGCGCTACTCCTCTCGTTAGGGAGGAGTACAGAAACCAGTTTAAAGAGCCCTTTATATCGATATAAAGGGCCTCTTAGTGTGGACGGGTGTGGCGTTAAATCGGTTTTACGCTCCTTAAACCGGTTTAAACACGTAGTGTAGACCAGGCCTATGATTCTATTCTGTTTCTTCCTTAGTTTTCTGGCTTCCATTTCTTCTCAGTGAAGAGCTCCAGTGTCTGTTCTAGTATTTTGTTTCTTCTTCTGATAATGAATTATTTGTATTCCAGTAGCACCTAGGAACCCTAGTCGTTGACTAGGACCCCACTATGCTAGGCACTGTATAAACAGAGAACAAAAACCATACCCTTGCCTCAAAAAGCTAAATATAAAACAAGAGACAACAGATGGAGGTGTACAAGGAAACAGTGAGATAATACTGGTCAGTATGATAGGCAGTGGCCTCTGCACACCAACAGCCTAACTGTTGTCACATTTTCTGTAGGTGCCATGGCAAAGGAGAGTTTTGGGGAGGATTTTGAAGGAGAATAATAAGGTAGCTTTGCAGATGTATATGGGAAACATTTCCCAAGCACAAGGTGCAGCATGGGAGAAAGCATAAAAGTGCTCGTTAGAAAATGTAGTAAGTTGGCAATGGAAGCTGACATCATGGGCCAATCAGAAGCAACCATCAAGAGCTCAATAGTGAACAAGAGAGGAAAAGTAGGGTGGGGATTGATTGTGAAGCACTTTAAAAGTGAATACAAGCATCTTATGTTTAATGCATCAGAGAAGGGGGAGCCACACAGGGTTCTGAAAAGCAGGAAAGAAAATGTACTAGACTCTTATCAGTTTTCACTCTACTGCAGCTTGGCAAAGCCCTGAGCAACAGGAGAATCATAAAATCATAGAATATCAGGGTTGGAAGGGACCTCAGGAGGTCATCTAGTCCAACCCCCTGCTCAAAGCAGGACCAATCCCCAACTAAATCATCCCAGCCAGGGCTGTGTCAAGCCTGACCTTAAAAACCTCTAAGGAAGGAGATTTCACCACCTCCCTAGGTAACCCATTCCAGTGCTTCACCACCCTCCTAGTGAAAAAGTTTTTCCTAATATCCAACCTAAATCTCCCCCACTGCAACTTGAGACCATTACTCCTTGTTCTGTCATCTGGTACCATTGAGAACAGTCTAGATCCATCCTCTTTGGAACTTGAAAGTAGCTATCAAATCTCCCCTCATTGTTCTCTTCTGCAGACTAAACAATCCCAGTTCCCTCACAAGTCTCCTCTCCTCACAAGTCATGTGCTACAGTCCCCAATCATTTTTGTTTCCCTCCGCAGGACTCTTTCCAATTTTTCCACATCCTTCTTGTAGCGTGGGGCCCAAAACTGGACACAGTACTCCCGATGAGGGCCCGCCAATCCCAAATAGAGAGGAATGATCACGTCCCTCGATCTGCTGGCAATGCCCCTACTTATACAGCCCAAAATGCCATTAGCCTTCTTGGCAACAAGGGCACACTGTTGACTCATATCCAGCTTCTCATTAACTGTTATCCCTAGGTCCTTTTCTGCAGAAATGCTACCTAGCCACTCGGTCCCTAGTCTGTAGCAGTGCATGGGATTCTTCTGTCCTAAGTGCAGAATTCTGCACTTGTCCTTGTTGAACCTCATCAGATTTCTTTTGGCCCTATCCTCTAATTTGTCTAGGTCCCTCTGTATCCTATCCCTACCCTCCAGTGTATCTACCACTCCTCCCAGTTTAGTGTCATCTGCAAACTTGCTGAGAGTGCAGTCCACACCATCCTCCAGATCATCAAAGAAGATATTGAACAAAACTGGCCCCAGGATCGACCCTTGGGGCACTCCGCTTGATACTGGCTGCCAACTAGACATGGAGCCATTGATCACTACCCACTGAGCCCAACTATCTAGCCAGCTTTCTATCCACCTTACAGTCCATTCATCCAGCCCATACTTTTTAACTTGCTGGCAAGAATACTGTGGGAGACCTATCAAAAGCTTTGCTAAAGTCAAGGAATAACACGTCCACTGCTTTCCCCTTATCCACAGAGCCAGTTATCTCATCATAGAAGGCAATTAGGTTAGTCAGGCATGACTTGCCCTTGGTGAATCCATGCTGACTGATCCTGATCACTTTCCTCTCCTTGAAGTATTTCAAAATTGATTCCTTGAGGACCTGCTCCATGATTTTTCCAGGGACTGAGGTGAGGCTGACTGGCCTGTAGTTCGCCGGATCCTCCTCCTTCCCTTTTTTACAGATGGGCACTACATTAGCCTTTTTCCAGTCATCTGGGACCTCCCCCGATCGCCATGAGTTTTCAAAGATAATGGCCAATGGCTCTGCAATCCCACCCACTAACTCCTTTAGTATCTTCAGATGCAGCACATCCGGCCCCACGGACTTGTGCTCATCCAGCTTTTCTAAATAGTCCTGAACCACTTCTTTCTCCACAGAGGGCTGGTCACCTCCTCCCCATGCTGTGCTGCCCAATGCAGCAGTCTGGGAGCTGACCTTGTTTGTGAAGACAGAAGCAAAAAAAGCATTTAGTACATTAGCTTTTTCCACATCCTCTGTCACTAGGTTGCCTCCTTCATTCAGTAAGGGGCCCACGCTTTCCTTGACTGTCTTCTTTTTGCTAACATACCTGAAGAAACCCTTCTTGTTACTCTTAACATCTCTTGCTAGCTGCAACTCCAAGTGTGATTTGGCCTTCCTGATTTCATTCCTGCATGCCTGAGCAATATTTTTATACTCCTCCCTGGTCATTTGTCCAATCTTCCACTTCTTGTAAGCATCTTTTTTGTGTTTAAGGTCAGCAAGGATTTCACTGTTAAGCCAAGCTGGTCACCTGCCATATTTATTACTCTTTCTACACATCAGGTATGCATCAATCACACTCAGTCTGCATTTGAAAGGTTACATTTGGAACCAAAAGGACTAGAAACCTTTTATTTTTTAAATTTTTAAAAAAACAAACAAACAAAAAAAACCCTCGGGTTCTGTAGAAATTGATAGCATGTGCCCAAGAAAGATTTGTATTCACCCTGGGTGAATGATTTTTTCAAGTATGGAACCGGATCAGATAAAATTCACATTTAAAATTTACATTAAAAAGATCCTCAAACCACTTTAAAAAAACCAAATTTTCCTGGTTTCAGCTGGATTCTAAAGTACTGAAATATCAAAATAAAACCGGTTCTCCCATTATGACCACCCTGCCTGGAACAAAGAGTGAAGGGAACGTTGTGAAGAAGCTTTTTTCCATGAAAAATGTTCCATTTCTTTTTGGGTGCTTATCCAAATCAAACCACCAAAGCTACTAACTAGTGAAGAAGACAAACTCTGAAAAATTCCTTCAGAGTCAGGAAATTTAAGAGTTTAATTCACAGCTTTACCTTCTTTGGATATGGCTTAGTAGCTTGTGATTCAGTAAAGTAACAGGGAGCTTTTCAGGGAGCCATGTGAAATATATTTAAAGTACACATAGCAGCAGCAAACCTCACATGTGGATCTGCATCAGATTTGGGGTTCTGTACACCATGCATCAGAAATAAGAATTTGGCCCCGGTCACTGAACACTTGACTTTCAACTATTGTTGATATAGTTAATTGATGCATCAACACAAGTTATTTTCCCATGACTGGACCTAGGTCTGCCTTTCACTCATTAATTCTCATTAGCATCTTTCAGGATAGATCTCACACTATACAGAATTGGACCTATACTTAACAATTAATAGTTTGCAGCCAATTACTTCAGCAGTCAGAAAGCATTGGCGAGCTACCTAAAAATGCACAAGATGCCGGACTAACTTAAAAGACAGGAAAATTCTTACAACCTCCAGCATTTTGCTGATGTTCGTTCTTTAGATATATTATTTTTATTAACTATTTATTGCTTTTTCTGGACATAGCTCCTGAACCGCACCTCCTAGAATGAATATGATCTTAAGACAGACTTGGAACATTCTAGTGCACATTAGACGCCCAGTTCACCAATGGAGTAGAAAACTGATGTACCTCCCCGGTCAATCAGGCCTTTCATGAGATCTGCTGGGACGCTCTTGGAACATCTGGCAGCAGCCAATGAGTTAAATGCGTTTGCCACATCTAGATCAAAAACAATTGGTGTTTGATAGAGATTTCAACATGCATACACATGATTTTCCAATGAGCTTTCAGAATTAATATTTCAATGCACAGATTGATAGGTTTTGCCAATTTAACAGTAATTCGCTGAACAGGTTGTTATCAAATAGCTTCAATAGTATATCTGTGTATTCTCCTTCTAGCTATTGATGCCTAGCCCCTTTATATCAGGCATTCCTCAGTCACTTTGAACCTGCATCTTTCATTCCCTTCCATTTAAAACAACTCATGCCAACTAAAGGAGGAAATTAACGAGCAGAAAAAACACACAAAACCTATGCACACTTTAGAAACACACCAATATCATCATTAAAGATAATACATTCTGTATTCCATAGCCTCTCCAGTGAAGACTGTTCAAGTGATGGTT
Source organism: Mauremys mutica (assembly GCF_020497125.1). Classification (NCBI taxonomy): domain Eukaryota; kingdom Metazoa; phylum Chordata; order Testudines; family Geoemydidae; genus Mauremys; species Mauremys mutica. Next base: position 120,135,223 of record NC_059072.1, on the reverse strand, counting down.
AACCAACAAGCTAAGTATTCAGCTGTGATTTAGCCCATTTTGAATGTTTTTTGCCCAAGGCAAATTGAAGCAAAAGATTAAGAAAAACAACAAACAGAAAACCCCTCCCAAATGGATTAAAAATCTAGTTAATGACCATCTTGGAGATCATTATAACAATAAGCAATATATATATTTAACTCTCTCCCTCTCTCTCATATAACTCAGACAGTCCTTCTCTAGAGGATTACTCCAATACTTTCTGACTTCAGAGAGATTTAAAATTATTCCACTAAATAAGAACCTATAACCTAAATTAAAACTCACCTCTCAGCCAATCAGAAATTAACTTTATTTTTTAAAAGTTGTAGTATCTAATAGTTATGTGGGCCCTAATCCTCTTGGAAACAGTTTTAGGTCATTATTCTGGGAGTTATTAGGTTGGAAAACAGCTTCTAGGCAAATCATGCTATTCACAAACCTTTTACACCAGAAATAATGGCTGGATTATTTCTGCCTCACAAGTAGTCTTGAGGTCTGATTTCTGATTTCTTTTATTTCTGGAGTTCCTACACAAAGGCAATGTTCCTTGCTGTTAAATAATAATACTGAACAGTTTAAAAACATAAAAATGGAATTGTTATAAGGATTATGATGGCAGTAATGAGAGCAGGCTGTTTGAACTATTTTTCGACCTCCACTTATCTTCTGACTTGCACTGCTCTTGTGAGTTTCCAAGGGCACCTGAATGCTTTGGTGTCTCCCCAAACTATCAGTTTCAAGGGGCTTTCAAACATCTTGAATTTTTCACATGCCTTCTAGAGTGTTATCCTTTTTTAAAATTGACTAGCATTTCAGAGAAAAATAATAAAGAATACATTTGCTCCTGTTGTAGATAGTAAAAGGATGACCTGATGGCTGTGAAAATTGAGAATATTCCTATTTTCAGGGCCTGTTCTAATGCGCCCTGTTGTTTTTCCAAACAAGTGCTTTTCCCTGGCATTTTGTAACCGTCTGGAGACTGTCCAGCTGAAGGAACTATTGGGCACCTGAACATGTGAAATTGGCAGTAGGCTAGCGAAAGTCCTCCTGCATCTCAAGATCCATGGTTGCTTGTTTAGAATGCACATTTTTCTCATTGGGAGCACACATATATTAGATCTGACATGAGACGGTTAAACTTTTGTTCCTAGTCAGTTTCTTTGTTTTTATTCTAGATTCATTAACAAAATGTTGTTGTATTTGAATTTCAAATATTGGAAGAGAAAGTTTAAATAAAAAAGTAATAAAAAAATCATGATAAGCACAATTTCATTCACAATGAAAACATAATTTACATTTTTCTTCATACTAAGGTTTACTTGGCCCTTCCCATCCTCCTCTCTATCTTACACATACGTTAAAAATTCATTATGGATGTTGCAATAACGCTACTACTCAACATACCTGTTTATTTCTAGATCATTGAAGATATATGACTAGAAGTGACCTTTGACTTTGCACTTGAAAACAGCCTGATGCTGCAAGGTGCTATGGGCTATCACAAGGCACTAGACACCATTCACTAATTCTCAGCACCTCTTGGGTATGCACAGCATCTTCAGAATCTATCCCAAGATGTGTAATACGCACAAGTCAGGTTAATGAATGTATAAGAACTATAAAATGTACCGACAAGTATTGTGATACAGCATGGCCAGAGGGCAGCAGGAGAGGGTTAGCAGGGAGCCTTATTCCCTGCAAGGGGAGGAAGGTTTGCTATAGATTAACTAGAGCACCTGAAGCCAATTAGAGCACCAGCAGTGAGTCACATGATATAAACCCCCTGCTTCAGTCAGACAGTGTGGGGGTTGGAGCAGGAAGGTTTGGTTGGAGCAGAGAGCAGTTTGAAGGAGTTGAAGCAGAGAACAGTTTTGAAGAGAGAAAAAGGAAAGTTTGAAGGAGTGCTGCGGTGGGCTGAGAAGTCCAAAAACCCTAGGTAAGGGGCACCTGGCTTGTGTAGAAGGAAGGCAAGAAGCTCCTCCACAAGCTGATGGGCAGGAGAGGGAAGTAGCCCAGGGGAAGGAACCACCAGTTCAAGTGGTTCACCACTAACCTCATGGCCCCTGGGTTGGGACCTGGAGAAGAGGGCGGGCCCAGGTCCCTCCCTCTCCACTCCACTCCTCAAGGACACTAGTGGGGTAATTAAAAATACCGGTTCAGAGGCAAGCAATGGCACCCTGAACCTTCTCCAAAGAAGAGAAAGCGCGAGACCCAGCATAACAGTACCGGCAATTTGCCACACGATCTATTCCAATAAAAACTGGAGAATGAGTTGAGAGACCCTTCTGAAAATCAGGACCACATATCATTTCATAAAACTAGGCTTATAGGTAGGAATAGATAAAGATCCACCACTCAGAATCAGCTCATACCTTAACGGATCCTAATCAAGGAAGCAATCCTAACCCTATTTGCTCACATAAGGCCAAATCCTGAAGTCCCAATGGGAATTTTGCCAGAGTATTGGCTTAAGAATTTAGCCCACAATCATTTTTATATAACCCAATAAACATATCCACTTTCTAATCTTTTCCTTTTTCAAATAAAATAATTAAATTTTAACCACAGAAGCCTTCATGTTGTATAACTAGTTATTAGCAAAACCGTGCCCATTAATTCTTACCCTGAAGGTGGCAATTCTAATCTTTGCAGAACAAGAGAGTCATAGCTTGAAGTAAAACTTCAGCATCACAAAACTGCAGCAGGATTAAAGAGCAGCAGAATCTCCTAACATATGCTTTGTAGAGGAAGTGATATCATGGAATGCAGTGGCCAGAGGATTTCGTGGTATCACTTCCTAAAGTATATTAAGAACTGTGTTAATTTGCCCAGAAAGGAACTCCGCCGTCATTACCCAGGAAAATGGCAATAAACATACACAAAAAGGCCTTCCTAGGTAATTAAAAGTTCAGAGATGTAAACATAATTAAAAAAAGAAAAGAAGAAACGTTGCACTTAGTTCCCTGAGTTATATTAGGAATTAAGAAACAAAACAAATGCAATAACTTATCCCAGCAGTTCAAATTTTCTAATTTATGTAGAATGGATTATTACTTAGACAATCTGACCCTGGGCAAAACTTCCTCAGCTGAGAAGATTTACAATCTAATTATACAGGAAGTTCTGCTGAGACAGTTTGGGTGCAATGGTCTTCTATTACATTAGCTTAGCTAAAATAGCTGCTTCTTTGCTTGCTTGGTGTTCCAAACACTCGTATGAAAACAAAAAGTCTTTCGTTCACATCCTTTATTTCCCTTTAGTCTTTCTCCCCAATACTGTAAGCAAAAGCTATAAACAGCAACCTTGGGCTTAGATTGTTCATGGGGGGAACTGTGAGTTGCCTTTCAGGCTTTTGCTGTGACCAATGTTTGGTGAACTGACTTTAAAAGGACCATCAAAGTACTTTTCATAATTTTTACAATGATAGGTTTGTTTGTTTTTCTCCCTGCTTGTAAATAACCTTGTGGAAAGCCTGAAGCTGAAATATGTGTGCATACACAACCTTATTCCATCCTCTTCATACACACACACTGGTTTATTATTGTAGGGTGTCTCATAAGAGTTGTGCTACTGAATATTTTTAATAATGCACTTGTTTAGTTTAAAAAAATAAATCCCTACACATTAAAAAATGTGAACTTTCCAAGCAGGGAAAAATGGAGGCCAAACTTAGGCCTACAAAGCATTCTGAAGTGTCCCTTTAACTAGATATAGAATGGAGTGTTGATATAGTTGAGTAGATACGAGAGTCCTATATTTGCATAGCTGGAGAAATCAGTGCCTCCTTTCTTTACAGTGAGTGTTTTGATTTCAGAAGGTCAGGGGTTCGTGCCAGGGCCTTTTAGTCCTGATAATTATGTATGTGTAGTAATGCACATTTTTATCTACAGGTGGCAGACCTTTTAAAATCATCTTCAATGAAATTCATTATACATTTTTTTTGATACCACCACCCACATTAAAAAAATAAAAATCTGCAGCACAAAGTTCTAATTAATGTTGTTCAATTTAGATGACAGATTTGTCAACAAAATGGCTCATTCTCAAAGGCTGGTGACCTCTGTTTAAATGAAGGACTTAAAAAAAACCCTGTCACTCATATGTGACCTTTTATTATTCAGAAATTATTCAACAACTTATAGAAGAATTTATTTTTTTTCTATAAAGAACAAGTTTTGCTGCCTAGATTAATGGTCACTAGTTGGTAAAACAGTGATTTCTTGTTTGATAAGATCACTAAGAAGAGGAAGCAGTACAAAAAAGGACACAACTCATTATCTGCAGTTAAAAGACAAAAGTGAGTCATAAAGCTTTTGTAAATAAAATCAACCATTTAAGACGCCACTGGCCAGATCGTCATCTGGTATCAAATGACAAAGCTCCATTGACTTCAATGGAATAATGCTGATTTACACCCCATGAAGAACTGTCCAGAATGTGGGCTCAATCCTAGGCCATGGCTACACTTGCAGATGTAGAGCGCTTTGAGTTAAACCAGCCTTCGGAGCGTGCACTACGGAAAGCGCTCCAGTCTGTCCACACTGACAGCTGCAAGTGCACTGGCATGGCCACACTTGCAGCATTTGCAGCGGCATTGGGAGCAGTGCATTATGGGCACCTATCCCAGCGTTCAAGTGGCTGCAACATGCTTTTCAAATGGGGGGGATGGAGTGTGTTGTTCGTATGTGGGGGGGAGAGAGTGGGTGGGTTTTTGGAGTGCTGAGAGTGTGTCAGCACACTGTCTTGTAAGTTCAGATCCCCTTAGCCTCCCTGCCTCTCTCTCTCTCACAAAAGCCTGGTCTACACTAGGCGTTTAAACCGGTTTTAGGAGCGTAAAACGGATTTAACGCCACACCCGTCCACACTAAGAGGCCCTTTATATCGGAATAAAGGGCTCTTTAAACCGGTTTCTGTACTCCTCCCTAACGAGAGGAGTAGCACTAATATCGGTATTACCATATCGGATTGGGGTTAGTGTGGCCGCAGATCGACGGTATTGGCCTCTGGGCGGTATCCCACAGTGCACCACTGACCGCTCTGGACAGCAATCTGAACTCGGATGCAGTGGCCAGGTAGACAGGAAAAGCCCCGCGAACTTTTGAATATTTCCTGTTTGCCCAGCGTGGAGCTCCGATCAGCACGGGTGGTGATGCAGTTAAAAATCAAAATAAAGAAAGAGCTCCCGCATGGACGATGCGGATGTGATCGCTGTAAGGGCAGGCAAATCTGTTCTATCAGCGCTCCGTTACAGAAGACGAAATTCAAAATCATTTTTAAAAAATCTCCAGACAGATGCCATAGCAGGGACTCAGCGCACTGCTGCATGACAAGCATAACGGAAAGCCAAAGAATCAAATGGACGCTCATGGACTGGAGGACTCAAGCTATCCCACAGTTCCTGCAGTCTCTGAAAAGCATTTGCATTCTTGGGTGAGCTCCAAATGCTTCTAGGGTCAAAAACAGTGTCCGCGGTGGGTCAGGGCATAGCTAGGCAATTTACGCACCCCCCCACCCACCCCCAGAAGTGAAAGGGAAAACAATCCTCTCTTGACTCTTTTACATGTCACCCTATCTTTACTGAATGCTGCAGATAGACGCGATGCTGCAGCACTCAACACCAACATCCTTGCTCCCCCCACGCTATGGATGGCTGATGGTACAATACGACTGGTATCCGTCCTCATCATCAGCCTATTGGCACATGGGGCAGTGCAAAAGGACTGGTAACCATGCTGACTAGCATCTGTTAGGTCGATCAAGGGTGCCTGGCCCTAATTTTTCCTGGTAGATGGTACAGTATGGCTGATAACCATCGTCGTCATAGCAACAGGGGGCTGAGCTCCATCAGCCCCCACCCTTCATGTGTAAAGAAAAGATTCAATTGCCCCTGAACTAGCAGAGGGATGCTGGGCTCCTCTCCTACACACTCCTTACTGTCCTGTCTGGACTATCATAGCAGCTGGAGGCTGCCTTCCACTCATATCTCACTAACAAGTCACTGTGTCTTATTCCTGCATTCTTTATTACTTCATCACACAAGTGGGGGGACAATGCTACGGTAGCCCAGGAAGGCTGAGGGAAGAACGGAATCAACAGGTGGGGTTGTTGCAGGAGCACCCCCTGTGAATAGAATACAGCTCATAATTTCTGCAGGATCTGACACAGAGCAGCTGTGCTCTCTGGTTCTCTGATACAGTGGTTCTCTAGTACACTTGCCCATATTCTAGGCAGGACTGATTCTATTTTTAGATACCAAAAAGGAGGGATTGACTTAGGGAGTCATTCCCAATTTTGGCTTTTGCGCCCCTGGCTAAGAGCAGCCAGGGGCACTTATGACAGCAGTAAATGGCACAGTGCAAAAGGACTGGTAGCCACGATCATCTTATTACCAATTTATGGTATGGTAGATGGTACAATATGGCTGGTAACCATCTCTGCTATCATGCAAAAGCAAAAGCATGCTGCTGTGTAGCGCTGCTGAATCGCCTCTGTGAGCGGCATCTAGTACACATACGGTGACAGTCACAAAAGGCGAAACAGGCTCCATGATTGCCATGCTATGGCATCTGCCAGGGCAATCCAGGGAAAAAAGGCACGAAATGCTTGTCTGCCGTTGCTTTCCCAGCGGAAGGAGTGACTGACGACATTTACCCAGAACCACCCGCGACAATGATTTTTGCCGCATCAGGCACTGGGATCTCAACCCGGAAATTCAAAGGGGCGGGGGAGGCTGCGGGAACTATGGGATAGCTACGGAATAGCTACCCACAGTGCAATGCTCCAGAAATCGACGCTAGCCTCAGACCGTGGACGCACACCACCGATTTAATGTGTTTAGTGTGGCCGCGCACACTCGATTTTATACAATCTGTTTTGTTAAACCGGTTTATGTAAATTCGGAATAATCCCGTAGTGTAGACGTACCCTCACTCACTCAGTAAATGTTTGCTTTGCCCCGTTGCAGATAAGCAGCCACTGTCTGAAAGGGAGCTCTGAAAAGCACTTCCGCATTCCTCAGCTGATTTCACAACAAAGAGAAGAGAGGCCACTTGACTTAAGGGGATTATGGGACATTTCTGGAGGTCATTCAGAGTGCTGTAATGTAACTCCTCATTCACACTGGCCCTGGGGTGTCTCAGCCAATATGTAATAACTGTTATCCCTCTCGTGGAGGTGGAGTACCAGGAGTGCTCTAGGCAGGGAGTCAGAGCGCTCTATGTGCATTGCCAGTGTGGACAGGTAGTAAGGTAGAGCGCTCTGGGAGGCTTTATTGAGGTATAAAGTGCCAGTGTAGCCAAGGCCCTAGAGTCTTCCATTCACTGATTTCTATAGAATTTGTCCAAGACAATGATTGAAGACTAGGCCCCACTTCCCCCATGTGGACTAAAAGCACAAACTCACACATCCACATTCTAAAGGCGTGTGTGTCAACACCAAAGCCATACATTAAAAAAATTCTTTATCTGTGTTCCCAGTAACACCTTCAGTCACGGACATGGAGAGATATTTCATTGGCTAATTTACTTTTCACCATTTATGTTATTTGTTTATGTATTCCCCCAATTCACTCAACTAGTCTGTTCAGCCAGTTTCTCTCTCTTTTTCATACACCAACCAAGTGCTACTGTTTGAGTTACAAACGCTGCAGGGGAACATTCTAAACATGCCCCCAGATCTGCGTGTCAGATCCTCAACTCATTTCAGTCAATGGAGCTATGCCGATTTCACCAGCTGAGGATCTAGCCCAAAATCCTCAGTCACAGTAGTCCTGATTCTTCACTGCCTTGCATCTTGTGTGCTCATTTATACCTGACAGGGTCGGCGCTTCCATTAGGCAACTCTAGGCGGTCACCTAGGGCACCAGGATTCAGGGGGCGGCATTTTGTGCGCTCCCCTCGGGGCGCACGGGAGCTTCCGGTTCCGCTCCCGTTGCGCCGCCGAAGAAGGACCTTCTGCTGACATGCCATGGAAAACAGCGGCAAGCAATTGAGCAGCTCAATGACTGCCGCTGTTGCCTGCAGCATTTCGGCGGAGGGTCCTTCTTCGGCGGCGCGATGGGAGTGGAACCGAAAGCTCCCGCGCGCCCCGTGGGGAGCGCACAGAATGCCACCCCCCAAATTCTGCCTAGGGCGCCAGAAACTCTGGCGCTGCTCCTGATACCTGAGGAAAAAAATATGCCTACCATTGTGGGTCAGTAAAGAAATCTGATTTGGTAGCATTTCACACTTACCTTGCAAAGGCATAAATGATATTACAAGGTGCAAAGCAGAAGGGAAACAGGTCAAGTTACTTGGAGCCCAATCCTTAGAGGAATTCAGTACTCTATGAGGTATACAGCATTTTCAACTCCTCCTGAAGTCAAAGGGAGATGAAGATACTCATCCATCTCTAAAAGGTGCTCAGTACGTCTTAGGATCAGGCTTCGAGGCCCCAATCCTGCAAACACTTTCCATTCAAGGTAGTAAAGTTAACAATATACTTAAGTTCTTAACACGTTAATTTTCGTAACACCTGTACTAGTGTAACCTGCCAGGCTTACACCACAGAAACTGAATTGCACTCACCAAAAATAAAAAGTTTTTCTCAATTTCTATTTATCAGTAAATATTGACGCTTTAATAAAATCCTCATGACCTTTTAAACTAAAACATACATTTACAAATCAATTCTTACAAAAATTACCAGACATGCCGAGAATTTCCTAGCAGTACTAGGAAAAGCCTATGTTAATGAAAACTTTACGAAGTTTAAGACAAAATCTTTTAAAATGATCTTTATATTTTATTTTATAAATTGAAACAAAATAAGGAAAATGACAAAGCTGTTCAACATGTCAAATTAATAACAGAGCAGGTGTATAGACTTAAAATAATTGTATTTTAGAAATGTTTCCCAATATATTGCTCTATCTACTTGCTGAGACCCGAGATTTTAAATATTCTCTTTTCCCCCCGCCCCACCCCGCGATAAAAGCAATGACAACTGGCTCATGGGATCCTAAAGCAGTGCAGGGAGTTCTGGAAAATGCTCTGCATTGAAGCTCCAATTCAGCAAAGCACATCAGCACACACTTACCTTTTAGGATGTGAGCAAACCCATTGACTGAAGTGACATCTGGGCTGGGGCAGGGGATTGGGATGCGGCAGGGGGTGCAGCTCCAGCCCTGGGGGGGCGAGCTCTGGGGTTTGGCCAGGGATGCGACAGCGGGTTGGGGTGCAGCAGGAGGTTCAGGGTGCGGGCTCTGGGTGGGAGTTTGGGTGCAGGAGGGGGATCAGGGCTGGGACAGAGGGTTGGGGTGCAGGTGAGGGTGCGGGGAGACTTGCCATGGATCGGATTAAAAGATGCAGCGGGTCACATCCAGCCCGGGGGTCTGTGGGGCCCCCCTTAGCCCAAGGTCCTGGGTTGCAGCCCCTAAAGCCGCTACATTAATCTGGCCCTGCCTCTCCCATACTATAAATGCTTTGCTGAATCAGGGTCATATATGGGTAAAACAGATTCCTGAAAATCAGTTTTCATCTGTCTTAGCACATCTGATCCTGCAGAATTCATAACAACTGTTGCAAATTCAACAAATGCAATGGTAGTCCTCTACCCATGCTAGTAAGTGTTGGTAGGAGAGGCCATAAATTTAATGGAAAGGAAAATTCCATGCAACCCACTCACACCGAAATGTGGTCAGTTCAAAGGAAAGTTGAGGCACATTGCTCAGGCAAAAAAGCCTGGACTACAGCCGCCCTGTTTTATAGTTAGGATAAATAATGAAGACTGTAGCCTCTAGGCAGGGCCGCCCAGAGAGGGGGGCAAGTGGGGCAATTTACCCCAGGCCCCAGCCCCGCAGGGGCTCCGCAAGCCCTGGCCGAGAATCCCTTTCCTCACCCAGCGGCGCTCCGAGTCTGCGACGGCGGCATTTCAGCGGTGGGGGGCCCCTTCAGTTGTTCCAGGTCTTCAGCGGCATTTTGGCGGCAGGGGACCCTTCAGTGCTGCCGAAGACCCGGAGCGACTGAAGGGCCCTCCGCCGCCAAAATGCCGCCGCTGCCTCAGAGCGCCGCTCGGTGAGTACAAGCTTCCCTGCTTTGCCCCAGGTCCCCTGAATCCTCTGGGCGGCCCTGCCGCTAGGACTACCAGCTGAACACTTTTAAGTTATTTTGAAAAGTTTGTCCTAAGAGAGAATTCTAGAGTGAATATCAAAACTAATTAACAGATATATGTACAGTACACATTTTAAGTGAAAAAAAAATCTCGGTACTGATGTGTATTGTGGCAACCTTATAACTGACTCTATTGCCTCCATGTTTTCCCTCGCATCACACATTTCCATATTGCTAACTCTCCCGAGTAATTGCACTGTATCTTTGCATGGTTTTGTTTTCCTACCCAGTGCTGAGGAGCTGGGGTTATTTTCAACCTTTGGAATCTTGTAAACAGGATCAAGCAGGAACCCGGTCATCAGCAAGAGGAAGGCTAGAAAATAAAACCAAATGCATATCAACAGTAAGATTTAAAAAGGAAAATGCATCCAAAACATAAAATAAAAGCTTGGGTTCCTCTAACACCACACTCTTCCTTTCTATTTGGCTCAAGATCTCTTTCTTGCAAAACAGAGGCTGGTGTAAATTGATGTGTGACCCAAAATATTTCACACGTAAAAGCTGACAGAGAGAGAGAGAGAGAGAGAGAGCTAGACACTCTTAGAATTAAAGAGACTCCCTCTTATCATCATAACCAATACAGCTCTAATTTTGTCCTGTTTCTCTTGACCCTTTGAACAGCTAACTCAAGCTAGGTGGTTCCTTATGCCTGTAACAGTCGTATGTGAGTAGACTGTTCAGGATGGTCCAGAGGTGAGAGTAAAAGACTGACAGTCAAGCAGTCCTCTGTTCTGTTTCAAGCCCCATCACTCACTGATGTCCTGTGTCTGTGTAACCATAAGCAATTATCTGTGCCTCAGTCTGTCTGTCTGTAAAATGGGGACACTAAATTTCCACCTCATTAGTTTATAGTGGAAAAGAGATTGGATAATATAAAGAGTTCGATATTATTTTCTAACCTGGCTTCATGTTTTGCATCAGTTTTTTGTGGTTTAGAAAAGTGCCAGGAGAGGTTAACAATCATACTGATGGAGAAAAATCAATGGGGATATTAAATTGAAAAAATAAATCCTAATAGGATCTGAAAAACCTTTAAAATATAAGGCAGACACTTTCTCCGCTAAATTAACTTTGCGGGATTATTTTGGCAACTGTATGGTTCCCATAATACTCCATGAATGTAGCAGACACATAGTAAAGTTGGAACATAAATATAAAGCATCTAAAGTTCAAAAAAATGGGAGCTTAGATAATAATGTAAGCAAAACAGGAATAAACTCCCTATATTTTGTTTGTAAATTTCACCACAAAAAGGGACTCCTATTAAGATGATTATCTGTATGGATTTTCCAAATGAAAATCTGATCCATACGGAAAGAGGAAATAAACAAACAGACAAACAAATAAATGGCTATATCCTCAGGAGATGGTAAGCAGTATAGGTTCATTGAAATCAAGCTCTGCTTCCTATGGTGAAGACAATCTCTCATCAAGTTTAGGGTTGTATGCTAATTAATTGTAATATATCTTAAAGAATTTAGAAAGCATAAATTGCTTATCTCACATAGTGGTCTGGTCGTCACATTCAGTAACACTAGCCAAGCTGCAGATTTCCTCCCCCCCGCCCGGGATTATAACCCATATGAAACATCCACCAGCTAACCAGTACAGCACAGAATTTGTCACATTATCATCTTCCTTTATCCTCAATGGACCTTAGCTTCTCTGAGCCGAACCCCCAATATTTTCCTGCTACAACAAGAATGCAACAAGAGCTGAGAATGGATTGCAGACAGGATCAGACCCTTCCATTCATTCCAACATAGAGTCACATGCTCCAGGTGGTGGAAACTGAAGTCAACAGACCTATGCCACTATATACCAGCTGAGGATCTGGCCTGTTATACCATTGCATGGTAATCAAATACATCAACAGATTTACCTAATGTTTCCTAAAACCCAAAGCAAAGGTACACTACTATCTCCTGCCCATTCCTTAAAAACAGAATTAAAAGGAATAAGATATTAATCTAATTCATCAATTAATTTCTATCGTGAACTGCCAAACATCATAATAGCAAGGTTAATCAGGACTTTTCTTCATAAGAAAGTTGCAACAGTTTAATCTTGGGTGTAATTTTAAACAACTCAGTTAATTCAAAAGGCCATGAGTACGCTCTTATTTCATTTGAAAGCAGGCTTATTTCACAAGTCAACTGGGAACCAGTTTAGCTAAACCAAAAATCCCACTTTTAAACCAAATTAAGCGTGTCCACGAAAGGGTCTGAACCGTTGTAGCTATATCAGTTTAAAAACCAATTAAGTTAAACCAGTGCAACTTGTGTGTAGTCAAGGCCCCAGTCACTCTGCTGACACACGGCAGAATGCACTCTAACCCTGAAGGTCTGAGGCAAGACTGTGATAGCTCTGCTCAACATGAAGGCCTGTTGAAGTCAGTGGGACTATTTGAAGGGCAAGGTTTTACCAAAGCTAAGTAAGGGCATTACAGTTTGACCATCGGAAGAGCATTCCAGAAGGATTCTCTGTAACAGTAATAGTTTCTATTCATTTTTATCTAAATAAATCTTATTAGTAGGTCACCTCCCAGTCTCGGCTGCCTGGACTTACTCAGCATACCTCAAAAGAGTTGTTTTATAACTGGGAGGAAGGGGGTAAAAGAATGAGTAAATGTGAGCCTTCAGGTATAGAGTGGGAACCCTTCTGGGATCAACATTTGCATTGGAAAGAAGCTTTTGGAAAAAGCAGATCTGGTTGGACCAGGCAAAAACATAACTAAGTTTGTTTCAAGCAGAAAGGAAAAACTGTAAAAGGAAAACCTGATAGCATCTGTTTATTAACCAGAAGATAAGGCAATCCCCAGATGCTAATGGAGACTTCAGATATTTTGACTTCTGGTTACAGTTATGAGACAGATCTGTGACTGACATACACACAGAACCATGAGACAAAGAGAGCTTTAAGCTGGGTGAGGAAAAAAGGATGTTTCTGCCATGTGAGGTAACCCAGGCGCCACTTTGTAATTAAGTTTAGTTCCACTCTACTATGGTTTCCGTAGCATTTGTCTAAGCAAGCTTATGTTTGTTGTTCTTTATTTTATTATTTGTTCCTCTATTTCTATAATGTTGCCTGCAAATATTTTTGCATTTGAGACAAAATGAACTCGGTTTGGGGTAACTGCTGGGGCAGCTGCAAGACAGCATACGAAGAGAGGGCAACAGCTCAGTGAAAACAGTAGTTAACGTCCTACAAACAAGGTTATGGGCAGGAGTGCTGGATGCTCCCTAGAAGTGTGTGTGTGGGGGGCCCATATGTGTCGAACCATGGATCCGCCTCTTCCCCCGAGGCCCCACCCTCGTTCACTCCTCTCTGTCCCCTCCTCCCACCACTTGCCCTTAAGGCAGGTAAGAGCCCTCCCACCTCTAAAAGTGATGGGGTCATGGCCCCTTGCCCCCTCTGTTCCAGTCCCCCTGGTCATGGGTACAGACAAGACTGGAGGCTTCCTTCCCAAACTGTGCCACAATAAGGTGAGGGCCGTTGTGGGCATGAAGAAAGCTAATGACCTTAAACAGTACCAGGCATTTCTCCAAAGACTTCTATTGTGGCTTAAAAACCACTTTAAATAAATGAGATTTTACAGGAATGTAGAACTGTTGGTGAAAAGGCCAAGCTGACAGCCCTAGTCTCTCCACTGAATAGGCATAGGCAACAAAAGGACATGTTCCCCACACTGCCCTGCCCTGAAGGGACCCCGCTACAGGTGTGAAATGCTGATTTAGGCTATCCTTTGGTTCACTCTTTTGCCCCTCTATTGAGACCACTAATAAGGTGTCAGTACAGAATGTGATGGTGGCTGTTTTGTGATGTTCTGATTGATGTTTAGAAAGCAAACAGTTCATGGTTCCCAAGTGACTAAGCCCTTCCCCACCACGAAACAGGGCAACCCTTTGCAAGTATGGAAGAGGAAAAATCCATACCCTGAGCGGCGTAGTTAAACTACCCTAAACCCCGTGTTGACCGCATTAGGTAGATGGAAGAATTCTTCCGTGGACCTAGCTACCACCTCTTGGGGAGGTGGATTACCTACACCAATAGGAGAAACCCCTCTCGTCATCATAGGTGGGATCTACACTGAAGCACTACAGCTGTGCTGCTGTAGCATCTCAAATGTAAACAAGCCCGCAATATACTATATGGAGCAAAACAAGAGAGATGTAGAAAGCTCTGGTATTCTTCCACATGCACATTTTTACAGGTACTTGGGGAACTCATCGCTGTTCTCTTTTGCCTCCTTTGATCTTAAGGCTGCCTATCAGGGCTGAGGCACATTAGTGGGGCTGCATGAAAAAGCATTCATTGCCACTTCCCACGTGTACCTGTTTTGCAGATAAAGGACTTCACTCACTAGATCTGCAATCTGGCAAACCTTAACCAGCACTACGTTCACATGAAAAATTGAAGGTGGGTGGGGTGGGAGGGGGAGGAAATAGAGAAATTTGTCACACCTACTTCCTAAAACTCACTGTGGTCTTCAGAAGGGACCTCATTCCCTTCCCCCTTGAAACTGACTGTCCCAGTTTCATTACCACAAAATACGATTGCAATGGAACCTTGTAGAATGCTGCTTTCTGGACAGATGAACTGTTAGTTACTGCAGCAGATGCACTCTCCAACCCAACACAAAGCCCTACAAAATACAGCAGATTCAGGTCTGTCACTGTGAAAAGAATAATCACAGTTGGTGGGGGTTTTTTTTAATCCAAATCCATTTTATCAAAATGGTCAAGGACTAGCATAGAGATACTGCTTTAAAACTGAGTCACTCTAGAATGACAGTAACAGGTTTGTCTAAGATTACCTCCTCAGTGGCTACCTGCTCATACTCTGTGTCGTTGAGGTATAAGAGAGAGGTCTGGAGGGTTTTTTTAATCTATTTGCCAACCAGAGTCATTTATCCCCTATTAGATAAAGTATAATAGACTATACCGAAAGGGTCATTGGCCTTCCATTTAATGATATTGCCAGCACCAATCTACATTTTCCCGGCAGTGTCCCTCAACACAGAATAAATGGCTGATCTCTTCACAACAACAGCTGATTTCTATTTATTAAGCTAAAAAGGTCACCATTTTCTACGGCTGGGCCGCCCTGCACTATTGATAATTTTATGCATAAACAAATGGCAAATTTGTGCCACATAAATATGCATTAGCAATTACTTTTTCCTCGGGCAACGCTCGCCGCATGCAAATGTGTCCCTCACAGGGCCTGGTGGCTTTTGTTTTAGCTCTTGAACAGCTAAACAAAAGAGCACAATAAACAGTTTAAAAATTGCCAATCAACAGGAAATGCAAATGCAAAGGTACATGGCAAGAAACTTGCCCAAACAAAACAACAATAAAAAATCAACACAAAAAATCACATTAGGAAAAATCTGTGGAAGTGTTCCCCCTCCCCCCACCCTTTTCACGTTTTTAATCTATATTTTATTTTCTCTTCCTTTTGATAGTGAAAAGGCTAAAGTACTCTTGACTCTGGAACAGCCAGGCAGGTGCTGGAGCAGACACCAGATGGGGGACAAATAGGGTAGGTAAACACTGAGCAGGACACATACATACACACACAAAAGAAAAGTGGGAAGAGGGGAATTCTCAGTCTTTGAGGTTATTCATAGTGAATTTCATAATCGATCACCTGCTCTTGGCTTTCTGTAATTTCACATTTCCACTGAAGGTTTTCTTTTAATTTTTAGTTTGAAGAGAAGCTAAACATTTCAAAACAAGGCAAGGACAAAATACGTTCAAATAAACATTAGGTTAGGAAGTTTTTTAAATGGAAATGTAAAGAAATTATTAACTGATTTTTGTCCATGTGAAATTCTCTCTATTCACAGCCTATTAATTGTGGAAATGTTAGTGAAATAGGCCCTACATATGACTTTTGTTAGTCGAAGGATACAGGACCCAACTCCCTGTTACCTTGCTCCTTGTGTGGTCATTCAATCCAGTGCAACATTGGTGTATAATGCTCTTGTGTTCGAATAGTAGCATTTGCAGGGGTATAAAGGATTATACAGTGCAATGGTAAAGCAGGCCCAGAGTCTTCTGGTGGTCTTCAGTCCGGGAATATGATGTTACAGGGAAAAAGTACACCAAAAGGCTTTGGAAAACTGATTGTAGCCTAGAATGCTCTCCACCAGTACAGAAAGTCTGGATGGAAAGCTTAAGTCCCTATGAAAGATGAGTATAGTACTCACAGTAAGCATAGACATGTTGTGCATGGACAATGAATGAAAAAACTGCTCAGTTCTAATGAGCAATGTGGACAAACGTGCATGGAAGGCCAGTTTTGTCTTGTTGTTTTAATCCATCAGGACTCCCAGCTTTCCAGTATAAAGCTTTTAAGTCAGTACCTCTGGTTTTTATTGGACAGTGCAGGGAAGGGAAAAGAGGCCTGAAACGTTTCCAATGCAAACATTTGGATCTCAATTTTCAAGTATTTGTGAACATGTGAAACAAACAAATACATAAATAATTCAAGTGAAGTCAACGGGACCAATCCCATGCTTCAAATGTATGCAGGATAGCAGCCTTAGTGAACCAAGTAAGTTATGTAGGCAAATAAGAGTAAGTTTTGTTTCTGTGCCATCAATGGCCCAATGTTTTCTCTTTTCACTGGATGGGGATATTGTAATTTCATTGTAGAAATTCAACAGTCACACAAAGACTTTCCACAGTCAAGTCATTATCATCATCATCATCATCATCATCCTGGGAAATTCCAAATTCCTTGCAGATCAAGCACTACCCGGATCAATCTCTGGCTAGTTACAGAAGATGGTCTAGCTACATATTCAGTTTAGGCCCTCGCTGGCAATTTTATCATGCCACCAAAGCTTTTGGATCACCAGTCGTGTAGTGGCATTCCTTGGAGGCGGGGGGGACAATTCAGAATTCATTAGTCTTCCCTTCTAGTAATATGTGCATGCCAAGAAATTCACCAACATCAAATCAGTGCTGATGGAGTCAGTGGCTCAGCTTGGCTTAGAATATCCTCATTTCTGATCTTCTCCTTCCTCTTAATATGGCTCAACTGCGGAACACAATGAGAATCGAAAACATCAATCTGGTATTCTTCAGCCTTCCTGAGCACCCATGTTTCACTTCCACACAAAATGTTTGTATAACTGTGGTCCTATAGCTCTGCACTTTTGTGGTAAGTTTGCTGTCACCGCATCCCCACAGAGGCCACTGAAGGGCCCAAACCATGCAGTAGCTGCTATACGAGCAGCACCATCTATGATGCTACCCAAGTATTTACCAGTTGCTATCTGCTCAGTGTCCCATCCGAACAGGTTAATACTGAGCTGGCTGTAATCTGTAGCTGTAGACTTTTTGGAGGTAAGGTCTTGTCTACGGAGTGCAGACTATGGGAGTGTGAATTGCAGAGCACACCAAAATGCTGCACTCTAACTGCCCCATGTGGACACTGTCACTGCAAACTAAAAGGTACCTAGTTTGCATCAATATAGTCCTCTTCAAACAGGACCACGTAGTAGATGCAAATATTTCTCAGCCAACTCAATTTATTTCTTGCTCTTTCCTTATCTATTTTTATTTTAACCTTTCTGCAGCTCAGACAGTTTTACAGCAACACCATTAAAGGTATGACTGTTCTGTGCAAAAGGGCCCTGACTTCCCCAGGGCCATATGATTAGTCATTATTTCTGCCCTTCCAAAAATATTGGTAGAGTTTATTCCCAACCTCCTCCATCACTCCCATGCAAACGAAAAACTGTTTTGAAAACCAGTAGCCCTGTTGGTCTCTCTCAAGTTTTCACACATTTAGACAATTGGAACAGGATATAAATAGATGTATTTTAACTCAGACAAATGATTACCACGGTTTCATTTCATGCCTAACCAGGGCCCAATGACTGATACATATGAGCTGGGAAGGAATGCTGAAAGATTATGAATAAAATTTAACATTCAGGCTAGTCATTCTCTTTCATTCTCTAAAAACATGCCAAGGACAGATTAAGCTTTCTCCCCAGTTTTCAGTTTAAAAAACCACAGGAAAGACCCCATCACCAAGGATTTCTCATGAATTAATGGCCAGCTGATGTTAAGGACTGCACCTGAAGTCACTGCCCTTTCCCAGTACTGATCCCCAGGAACCACCTTGCACCTTAACTCTTAGAACACATTGCCCAAGGAAGTAAATCAGAGTAAATACAGACAGAGTAAATAGTCATTCATGGCCTTTAAAATCATTAGTAACTGGTGTGCATATGAAATAAGTGAAATTTAGGGCTGCAATTAAATGATATACATGTGTGTATATCACACACACACACACACACACACACGAATTACACTTTGAGTATGAGGGGTAGCCGTGTTAGTCTGGATCTGTAAAAGCAGCAAAGAGTCCTGCGGCACCTTATAGACTAAGGGTACGTTTATACTTACCGCGCGGGTCGACGCGGCGAGTTCGACTTCTCGGAGTTCGAACTATCGCATCTGATCTAGACGCGATAGTTCGAACTCCGGAAGCGCCGCGGTCGACTCCGGTACTCCACCGCGGCAGGAGGAGTTGGCGGAGTCGACCTTGGAGCCGCGGAGTTCGCTTCCGCGGCGTCTGGACGGGTAAATCATTCGAACTAGGGTAGTTCGAATTCAGCTACGTTATTCACGTAGCTGAATTCGCGTACCCTAGTTCGACCCCGGGGCTGTGTGTAGACCAGGGCTAACAGATGTATTGGTGCATGAGCTTTCGTGGATGAAGTGGGTATTCAACTCACAAAAGCTCATGCTCCAATACGTCTGTTAGTCTATAGGGTGCCACAGTACTTTTGAATGAGAAATCCAAAAGCATAAGGTTCTCTTTAGGTAAGTGAGAAAGAGCTGGCAATAATTCTGGTCACAAACCAGGTACATAACAAAGTTTACCTCACTCACAGTACCATTTGAGACTTGGATTTGTAATGCTGACTTTGCTGTCTATTTGATTAAATTGAGTAGAAGGGTCACTGTTGCAAAGATTCAGCTGTGATCAGCCTATTATTAGCCCAGCATGCTCCTTCCTGCTGGCCAGTCTTGATTATTGACAAATGGCTTGGTATGGAGATTAGTGACCATGGCTACCAGTGGTAAATTTTTAAAAAATCATTCTTAGCCATACAACTCTGCAAATGGGTAATAGTACTCCTAACCATGGTCAAGAATGGAAGAAGCTTTGTCAACTATAGTAAAAATATACTATTTTCACCCAAAAGGCTATAATTCTAGCTTTTTAGACATGGGCATTCCCTCTCCAACACAACTATTTCATCACATTTTGACTGTAATACAGTAGACACAAATCTGGTGTCTTCAATGTGTCCAAAAAAAATGTCCTTGGATGATTGCTAGAGTGCACTGGAACACAACCCACACTGCTGTCCCATCATCCCCTTCCACTTCTTCCTTCTTCACTGCACCTATAGACCAACACTGAAAGTTGAGAGCATCCACTGTGTAATGCTCTTTATTTTGCTCTACTCAAGAGAGTGAGTGATCAGAGTTTATCTCCAACAGTGATGTCCTTTAGGGACACTACTCTGAGTTAATCACAAAGCCAACATTTTGTCGTCCCTAACATTCCACACACACAGACACACACACACCCTTGCACAAACCTTTTTAAGACTGAGCCATGAGCTGCTGAACAGCAGTACCCAAGCATACACATAGAAACATCTGTTTGTTAGCATATGCTGGGCAAAAGTGTTCAAAAGGGTTAATATATCACTCAGATATTAATAGTATTTTGTTAAGTTGCATTTGACTGAAAGACTTGTGATTATATACCAAGTTCTCCTAAGGTTAACACCAGAGCAAAAAAGGCATGAGCAGGTAAGCTAAAGTGAGATCAAATAAATTGTTTAAATATCACTGCATAGGTAGTTCTCACGAATGTCTCTGTGGCCAGTCTAACTTCCATTAACATAGTTAGAAAGTCTGTAATAACAGGAAAATTATTACATCAAATATTATTGCAATGAGACGCTGCTGCAGAATTGAAATGAAGACATGTAGACCATTCGGCTAATGTTCATCTTAGAGAGACATGGTGGATGAGATAATATCTTTTATTGGACCAACTTCTGTTGGTCAGAGACAGATGCTTCTGAGCTTCTCTGTGTAAGCTTGTCTCTCAACCACCTAGTCTCTCTGATATCCTGGGACCAATATGACTACAACAACATTGCATGGAATGTTCATCTTACAAACAACAACATGGTATGGATGGTGGAAAAAGAAAGGAGTGTTAAAAATACATTAGCAAGTAGATTCTAACCAGCATACAGAAAGATATTCACTATTTGACTTCCATAGTTTGACTGACTGATGATGTGTCACTGGTGTGTTAGCATTCAAGACTGCCCCATCCACACCCACAAATCAAAATCTCAAGAAAAAGTGAAAAATTGAATTAATTTTTGTATATCTACATGAAGCCTTTTTGGGGGGCAAGGGAGTAAAGTGTAAATGTAAACCAAGAGGATGCAATGGGAACACAAAAGTTAACATTGTCACAGTTAGGTCTTCCTTCTCTCCGCCACCCATCTGAACTTCAGTCCTGCTCTTCTAACACTCAGCCTTAATGCAGTAACATTTCTGCAGTTAATGGTTCAAAGAAACATATTTTTAGAAAGTATCATTCACACAACTGCAAACTTCACAGCCGCATGCATTTAATATCAGGTTTTTTGTTTTGTTTTGTTGTTTTTACAACTCCCCTGAAATGCATAAAAGCTAAAAATTTCTGATAAAAAGTATCTTTTTTCCTGCATGGTTCCAACCTCTGGAGGTATTATCTTTGTAACAGTAATATTATGCAACAATGACAAGGCTGTCATTGATACATTATTATGTATTGTATATAAAAATATCTAATGACAACTGGTTTATAATGCAGATGCTGGCACATCTGCACAATGGATGCTAGGATGATTTAGTCTCACCCAGATTTTTTCCATGACATGACAGATAAGCTATATTATTTGAGCTATGTTACACACAATACCCTGTGAGTATTCCCAAAACACACAAACTTTTCTAACATTACTGATGGAAACAGCACAACATTTTCTCAAAGTTGTTAGTATGCCAGAAAATGGCTTTAGCTGTGTCCTTCTGATCCAACTGCATCCTCACTTTTTCAGTCTCTATTGCTTCCCTTTCATCTCTGATATGATTAATGTGAATTTAATGTTAGAAATATGACTAAAAATGACATAATGAGGGTTCCAAATGAACTCCTCCTCAATTTCTTCTATGTAAATGTATTCACTTTTACAATGAAATAACTGGACTTTTTCCCCCTCCTAACCAGCCAACTCTGTGATCAGTCTAGGAAAGTCAAGCTGGGTTCTTTCTGCATCCTACAATTCTGCTATCAGAACTTAGTTGACAATTCTGTTGATGTCATGAGAGGCAGAATAAATTCCAGCTCACTCAGCAGTAGCTGTATTGGCTCTGTGGTACTGTTTTCATGAGTAAAGAAAGCAGGTATGATTTGAAGACACCCAGGGTAATGTTCCCTTCTCAAAGGTGCAAAAGTATCCATCATGTGCAACTACATGCAGATTTAAGCATTCCACTCAAAATAGTAAGGAAAACTCTGAGCGTCACATAGGAACCCGACAGAATTTGACCAAATATATCCATCTGTTTGCTTTCATATAAACAATATGCATGCTGCCAGTACTGAACCTCTTCTAGGGCAGGGTCCAGGGACTTCCATTACATCTGCCACTTCCCCGGTTTACAGCATGCTCATCAGCAAAGCATGATTTTTTTAAAGACTCAAAATAGCATCCTGAGGAAACAGCACAAGAAAATGACTATTTCCACATTTCCTCCCTTCTCTACCTGATGACTTTTGCCTCAGTACCTAATATTAATATCAAATGTGATGTTCTGAGCTGGGAAACATGGAAGCACTTCAAGGAACCCTTTTAGTGTTTCATTTCCATCTCCTTAGTTCAAGAGGGGCTATTTCATAAGCAAATGTGAACACCTCCAAGCAACTTGTGATGAAAGTGCCTGGCATCAAATTTAGCTACCCCACCTCTATTAAAACTGGCAAAGAAGCAAATCCCCTTCCCATATTCAGTATATAATCACCAATACAACAGGCTTATCAGAACCTCTAAATATGGCTGTATCTTACATATCCGGAACTTGACTGATTTTTTTATATGGGCTTGCTAATTTGAATTCCTTTTGAACAACAATGGCGTAAACTTTATTGCCATAGTTTAGCCTCTACTGCTTGTTCAGTTGTTGTGACTATTGTATCATATGCAACCATAAAAATCTGCTTCCCTGAATGTAAAGTAGCATTTCTTTCTCTAGCAAACTGTGGATGACCATTTGGCACAGTAGTTAGCTCCATGGCAAAAGGCAGAGCTAAATTCAGGGAAATTCACTAAATCCCCACATCAGCCCTCTATTAAGGGCAGAATTTTCTCCAATAAATAGCCTGCATTCTTTCCCCACATAGCTCCCTTCTAGGACAATAGGAGTTTCACAATATGGATCAACACTATTGGCCAAACTGTAGAAATACCCTTCCCTGATATGGACATATTCATATTCTCTCAAGTTGGGGGGAGGCAGAGCCAGTAGCAATTCCTATAGTTAAGGTAACCTGTGGGATTGTTTACATACAGCAGCAACACGCATTAGAGGAATGTAATATCTAAAGCACACCAACATACTGCACATTAACTGGCTTGTATAAACAGGGCCACCCAGAGGATTCCGGGCGCCTGGGGTCTTCGGCGGCGGGGGCCCCCGCTTCGGCGGTAAGTCGGCAGCGGGGGGGTCCTTCTGTTCCGGGACCCGCCGCCGCCAAAGTGCCCCAAAGACCCACAGCAGGGACCCCCCGCCACCGAATTACAGCCAAAGCAGGACCCACCGCCGAAGTGCAGCCCCCACCGCGGGTCTTCGGGGCACTTTGGCGGTGGGTCCCGGAACGGAAGGACTCCCCGCCGCCGAATTACCACCGAAGACCCGGCTGCACTCCGGCGGCGGGTCTCGCTTTGGCAGTAATTCAGCGGCAGGGGGGTCCTTCTGTCCCGGAGAGGAAGGACCCCCCCCGCCAGCGATGACCGGGAGCGAAGAAGCTCCGGGGGCCCGGGCCCCGCGAGAGTTTTCCGGAGCCCCCGGAGTGAGTGAAGGACCCTGCTCCAGGGGCCCCAAAAAACTCTCATGGGGGCCCTTGCTGGGCCCGGGGCAAATTGCCCCACTTGCCCCCCCCCCCGGGCAGCCCTGTGTGTAAACACTGCTGGCATGAACCAAAAGTTCCCTCTTGCGCATTAACATAGTTCACGCGGGCAGGGTCTACAAAGGCAAATTCACACCAATGTGTGGCACACTTTAGAAATCACACCCCTTTAGTGCACCCTGCTGATCCATGTGGACAAGCCCTGACACTTTCCATTATAAGACTCCATTTACAATAGCTTATAACTTTGCCAAACTTTAACCATTCAGGCTGAAATTGTTCAGAGGGTGTCTGCCTCAGGCTGAATTAAATTGGAATATTTAAGTTAAAATAGTGAGGCCATTTCTTGCAACAAATTTAGAGGAAAACATATTTTGCCTGTGTTCAAAAATTCTTGCAACTGTTTCATTGAGGAGCTCTAGTGCTGCCATACTTTGGAAAGGGGGACACCCTTGTGTCAGGGACATGCCTTTGCCACCCCATTGAAAATCAGTCCCAATCTGACCAAGTTATAAGTCTCTGGAAAATCTCTGCTCAAACATACTCAGTAGAGGTTTGTGGCAGGTAAATTCCATCTGCACCAACCAAGCTCCATCCCCATATGGCTCCTACATGCCAACCGTACAGCTCATGTGCATCCACACAAAGTGACTGAGATTTCTCCATCCCAGGAATGCAGGGAATGAGCAGGACTTCCCTTGTAATTGCTCTTCTCGGCTGCCAATGGCCACTGTGGCACCAGATACTAGAACTGAGACATAGGAGACTTTTTTTCCTGTGCTCTCAATGCCTCTCATACTCTCAGACAGCACAGAGCAGGAGGAGGCATAGGACTCAAATGCACCAAGATAATGGAGCAAATAATTAAGCAATCAATTTGCAAACATCTAGAAGATAATAAGGAGATAAGTAACAATCAGCATGGATTTGTCAGAAACAAATCATGTCAAACCAATCTGATAGCTTTCTTTGACAGGGTAACCAGCCTTGTGGATGGGGGAAAGTGGTAGACGTGGTATATCTTGATTGTAATAAAGCTTTTGATGCTGTCCCACATGCCCTTCTCATAAATAACTAGGGAAATGCAACTTAGATGGAGCTACTATAAGGTGGATGGCAAACTGGTTGGAAAACCATTCCCAGAGAGTAGTTATCAGAGGTTCACAATCATCGAGTGGGGTCCCGCAGGGATCAGTTCTGGGTCCAGTTCTGTTCAATACCTTCATCAATGATTTAGCTAATGGAATACAGAGTACACTTACAAAGTTTGCGGATGATACCAAGCTGGGAGGGGTTGCAAGTGCTTTGGAGGATAGGATTAAAATTCAAAATGATATGGACAAACTGGAGAAATGGTCTAAAGTAAATAGGATGAAATTCAATAACGACAAATGCAAAGTACTCCATTTAGGAAGGAACAATCAGTTGCACACATACAAAATGGGAAATGACTGCCTAGAATTAGCAGGAGTGTTGTAAGCAAGACATAAGAGGTAATTCTTCTGCTCTGTTCCTCTCTGATTAGGCCTCAACTGGAGTATTGTATCCAGTTCTGGGTACCACATTTCAGGAAGGATGTGGACAAATTGGAGAGAGTCCAGAGAAGAGCAACAAAAAAGATTCAAGGTCTAGAAAACATGACCTATGAGGGAAGATTGAAAAAACTGGGTTTGTTTAATCTGGAAAAGAGAAGACTGAGAGGGGACATGATAACAGTTTTCAAGTATGTAAAAGGTTGTTACAAGGAGGAGGAAGAAAAATGTTTTTTTTTTTAACCTCTGAGGTTAGGACAAGATGCAATGGGCTTAAATTGCAGGAAGAGAGGTTTAGCCTAGACATTAGTAAAAACTTCTTAACTGTCAGGGTGGTTAAGCACTGGAATAAATTGCCTCAGGAGATTGTGGAATCTCCATCATTGGAGATTTTTAAAAGCAGGTTAGACAAACACCTGTCAGGGATGGTCTAGATAATTAGTCCTGCCATGAGGGCAGGGGACTGGACTAGATGACCTCTCAAGGTTCCTTCCAGTTCTGTGATTAGTACTGTACATGACAACCATAACACAGGGGGCAAGGTGGGGTGGGAGGGGGGAGGAGCACAGCAGTGGATAGGAACCAGGGTGATGACTGGAACAAAGGGAGACAGGGTCAGGAATGGGCAGGTACAGAGACAAAAATTTATAACAGCTAGAGCACACTACCCTCCAGATTCTGGAATTGAATCCGAATTCCCACGCCACATCCTTCTACTGTCAGGAAATAGCTGTGAAACCCACCAGCAAAATGTGTATGTGTGTCACCCCCTCTAGTGGCTGGTCCATCAGGGGATAACAGCCTATTACTATCAGTTTGTCTATTAGCTCAATTAGCAGGTGTGTGTTGTGGATTTACCAGCCCCAACCCAATGGATGACCCAAGTTGGATGTCAATATGATTCCACAGGACAATTTCTGTTTCTCAGTTTGCTTTCTTGAAAAAATTAGGAAGTTATATACAAAAAGCTATGTTTAAAAAATGTTACAGTAGAAGTGCAGTGGAGCTACTAGGCAATGGAGCAGCTCTGTAGAGTACGGATATGTAATAATTTTATGAATACTGTGGGAGAGGCTGTGTAACAATCTAAGAATACTATGAACATTGTGACCTGGTCAGTGGGGGGAAGTTATTGTATATTAGGATATAAGGATTTTCCTATATGAATGCATTGATCTAGCTTACTAGGGGGAAGAACAAACGGGAAAAATACCTGGTCACTGGGCACCACTGTCATTGCTCTTGGAGGGTACAGAATTGCCAGGTCTGGACACGAGTCAGACCTGCTGAGGTAAATTATGGTTGATTACAGGGGACTGCTGCCAGTGCCCAGTCTGAGCGTGGGAGAATCCTGTGACCCTACCTCAAGAAGTGACAGCTCAAGGCCTGAGACCTTAAAGGGTCAAGTTAGCCTGGTAACTGTGATACACTGCATTGCCATTCTTGCACCTATGGGCCACAAAGTACTCTATAGAGATGTGTAAATATTATTGTGCTTGTTATATAGATGGGGGAAACTGAGGCTGAGAGCTGTTAAATTGGCCAAAGTCACACAGTGAGTCAGTGGTCAGCTCTCCTGACTGCCAGTCCCACACTTTAACCACTATGCATGCTGCCTTCCAGCACTGAGAGTTCAACTCAGTCTGCAAGAGATGAACTGGCCCTTTTGAGACAGAGAACGTTGTCTCCTGCTCTTTCTGAAAAGTGCAATCAACTTTCATCTGAAAAACAGTCTCTAATGAGGTGCCCTCACCTCCTGTCAGTGCCCCCTGGCCGAGTGCGTGTGCCTGCGCTCTCTCTCAGTTTGTTGTGGGCCTTCGGTGACTCAGCCCTCTAGCCAAGTCTCACAGTCTGTATGTGATATATCCCAAAAGGGGGTTGTTTTAGAAGTCCAACAGCAGGTCTACTGCAGCACCCTCTGTAAAGTTTCCTTTATCTCTTATCTCTGGGCTTGCTCGCCAATCAGTCCAGCACAGCATATCACAGTACCCTGGTTTGAATGGTGTCTCAGCCCCTTCTGGGCTCTCTCAAAAACTGTCCCTGCTCTTCAAGCAGCCCTGGCTGTGGTGAGGGGCCACATCCCGCAGGGCTACCTCCTTGGAGACTCTTCACCTCTCTCGGCCTTTCTGGTCCCAGCTCTTCAGCTGCACCACTAAAAGTGTTAAGTTCCTCTTCTGAGGTGTATCAAAGTCCAGGCCACTTTCCCATAGGGCCCACCCTCTACTCCGGGTCCCAGCCCAGGGACCCTGTAGATAGCAGCCATCTGCCATGTCCCTTTAAATAAATGGTGTTGCTGCTACAGTTCCCTGGGCCACTTCCCCGTGGCTCCAGCACATTCTTCACCCTTACTTCAGGGCCTTGTCCTGGTTGAGTCCCAGCAGCCAGCCTGGAGCTCCTTCACATCCCCAACAGCACTGCTCTGTCGGGGGTCCTGTAGCACCCTCAGCCAGCCAGGTACACTATCTACACTCCTGCAGCTCCAGCAAGGAACTGATCTCACTCTGGTCCTGCAGCTCTTCTTATACTAGCCTGCTGGCCCTCGATTGGCTGCTTCCCACTCAGCCACTCTAGGCAGCTTTGAGGACTTCTCTGCTATCCTTTTCTGGGGTGGGGTGTGGTAAGGCCGCAAGGCCTCCACCTGGGGGCATCCGGACCTAGTCCACCCCAACACACCGTCCAAGGCTGATGGAAAAGAACACGTTTGCTTCTATCTAAGAATGTCCAAGTCCCTCTTTTAATCCAGTCTCCCTCCTTGCTACAATGTAGCTCAGCAGTAGGTTCAAGCTCTAGTCTTTGGGCCTGTTTTAACAAGTGCTGCATACCCATATCCCCATCTAAAAGCAACAGAAGCTGGGGTGCCTCTGAAAATCAGGGGGCTTGTATTTGAGAACTGAATCCACAATTCAGTTCTAGAGCTCAGAGTGCTGCCAATTGAATCATACCAGGACTGGTAAAATAGACATTTGTTTAGCAACATAAAACCTTGATATTGATTTAATGCCTTCAGAATGGCTTTGCACATTTAATGGAGCGGGGATTTAGCCTTTGTTCACATAAATAAAGAAGATGAACATAACACAGCCATACATGAGGCAAAGAATACTAAAACATATTTGCTACCTGAGTTTACAATTCTCATTTACAATCCAGGATGCCCATTTACAATCCAGGATGTTCACCAACATGAGCTGTAATCCAAGAGGCATATTAGCCAGCTAAACTGATACATAAGAGAAATAACAACACAAGCAAACAAGCAAACATATTGAAACGAGAATATCAAATTCTTATGCCATCCAAAATTTTTCAATTTTTCAAACACTATAACTATAACGTACTGTACAGCTTGGTACAACATGGTTCCCTCCCCTTGCCCAGTGTTAGGGCTGGTCTACACTACCATGGGAAATCGATCTAATTTACGCAACATCAGTAACATGAATAAGGTAACTGAAGTTGATGTAGTTAGATCCACTTACCGTGGTGGCTACACTGTGCTGTGTCGATGGGACAACGTCTCCCGTCGACTTCCCTTATGCTTCTCGGGGAGGTGGAATACACAAAATGATGGGAGAGTGCTCTCCCATTGATTTAGCGTGTCTTCGCCAGACCTGCTACATTGACACTCGCTGCATCAATTGCAGCAGTGTTGATCTACCATTGATTTGTGTACTTAACCTCCCAGAGAAACATAAGGGAAGTCAACGGGAGACACTCTCACGTCGATACAGCACAGTGTAGCCACCGCAGTAAGTGAGTCTAACTACATCAACTTCAGTGACTTTATTCATGTAATGGAAATTGCATAAGTTAGATCGCTTTACCATGGTAATGTAGACCAGCCCTAAGTAAGTCGAGGGTACATCTCAGTGGCTTTGGTTCTTGCAGTGATTCATGTACGGAGTTCTTATGATGGGGTGGGAAAAGCCACATACAGGTCTCACAGCTGCAATCCAAGGCTACTGTGTTGTACTGTGTTTACTGAATGATAATGCAAACCAGAGAAAAACATGCAGCTAAGGTTGTAGGTCTACATGTCTGCTCCTGGATGTACATGGGAGTAAGACACACACACATGCAACCTGGCACCCCTACATGGACTCCCCAGGCCTGCATGCCCACTACCCCCAATCAGGTGGGAAGGGACTATGCAGAGACTTGCAGTATTGCCAACTCTAGCATTTAAAAAAAATCATGAATCAGACCCCAATCATGAGACTGGCTTAAAATCATGAGAGCTAAAAAAAATGGATTCTCATTATTCTTCTTCAGATTTTTCAGCCTTTAGGGTTCAGTGTTTCAAGCTTTTCTTCACAACCGTGAGAGCTAGACAATTTTTTAAAATGAAAAGCTGAGATTCACATGTATTCACAGGACTCCAGGAGAAGAGGCTTTAAGAAAAGCACAAAATATCCAGAGAGACTCTTCAGTTGGCAAAACTGGCTTTAGCTTTACTGCCCTCCTCCTCTACCTCAACGTACTGGTCATCTGAGTGGTGCTCGCATGCATGCAAGCTGGAGGAGGGGCAGAACAGCAATTGTCTGAGGGTATGGAGCAGTCACAGCTTAGTCCCCTTTTGGAGTAAGGGAGGAGCAGATGAGTCATTCCTCACTGTGGCACAATTCTTTCACACAGAGGCAATGCATGGGGAGGCCCACACAGGGTCGCATGCCCCCCCCCAGAGTTGCTGCTTGGCTTGTACTGAGAACTCTCTCATGGACTGAGCATGCTCAGTAACGTCTGCTGAATCCACTGCCCCTATCAGCAGGTACGGGCCATCTCTGTGGTGCTCCAACATGCTGCACGTGCACAAGGCTTGAGATAAAGCCATATGCGGTAGTCCACAAAAAAGAAAGGAATTCGTGTTTGCTGGCTAGGAAGCTACTATGGAACAGATAATAAGAGGAACTAAGAGGTAGAAATTTTCTTTGACAATCTTCCCCACCACCTCGTACAAATAAATCACTGTACTTTTGCTGTCAAGGTTGGAGCTTAAGGTACAAGAGAAGCAGTGAAAATTAGTGTTTTTGCCACCCTAAGGATGCATGGGGCAATGTTCTGGAATGTGGACCATGGGGATCAGAAAACAAATGGCTGGGCTGCACCTGCTGGGAAACCATAAAAGCCAAGTCTCTTTGCTGGGAGGCAAGCAAAGGAAATAAGCAGAAGCCTTTTCTAGAAGTAAGCTGTCTATCATGTTAGGTACACATTTTCTCTACCCTCTCCCAACAATGGTGGTCTTCCTAAGTTAACTCTGTATGCTTGAGCTTGTGGGTCTATTGTAATATTATTTTTCATCAAGACAGCTGTGATGAGCATAGGGCAGGGGCAGGCAAACTATGGCCCGTGGGCCACATTCAGCCCACCAGCCAATTTAATGCAGCCCTCTAGCTCCTGCTGGGGAGTGGGGTCTGGGGCTAGCCCGGTTTCCGCGCTGCAGCCAGGGAGTGGGGTCAGGGACCACTCCATGCAGCTTCCGGACGCAGCGGCAGGTCCCCCCTCCAGTTCCTACATTTAGGGGCAGCCAGGGGCCTCCGCGCACTACCCTGCTCCAAGTGCCGCCCCTGCCATTCCCATTGGCCAGAACTGAGGCCAATGAGAGCTGCAGGGGCGGTGCCTGCAGACAGGGCAGTGAACAGAGACACCTGGCTGCGCCTTTGCATAGGAGCTGCAGAGGGGACATGCTGCTGCTTCCAGGAGCTGCTTGAGGTAAGTGCTGCGTGGAGTCTACACCCCAAAGCCCCTTCCGCGTCCCAACCCCCTGCTTCAACCCTGATCCCTCCCTCCGAACCCCTTGATCCCTACACGGAGCACCCTCCTGCACCCCAAACCCCTCATCCCCAGCCCCCCCAGAGCCTGCACCCGCAGCCGTAGACCTCACCCCCCCCCTCCACACGCCAACCCTCTGCCCCAGCTTGAGTGTGCATGTCAACAAAATGGGAGATTGTTCTAGACCAGAATATAGGGCTTATCATACAAACACATTGTCCATCTAGTGCAGCAGCCTGTCTCCGACAGTGACAAGCACTAGCTACTTCAGAAGAAGGTTCAAAATAAACCCTCTTGCCTCATGAAACCTATGCTCAGAATCAGTTCCACCCTTATAGTTTTTTGCCAGGCCTGAAAATCTGGACTGGGATGCAACTGTGAAATGCTAGGAAGCTGTGGGGAGAAGGGACTCATTCAGTCATTAAAAATCTCGATAGCCGAGTATGCAGTGACTCTGAGAACAATTCACAGTAATGTATGTTGGAAGGAATTATTTGAACTACATGTTCCCTGTTGCTAGGTTCCAAATTCACCCACTTGGAATGCGATGTGCAGTATTGGTCACTCTGTCTCAAAAAAGATACTGGCGAAATAGACATCGTTCAGAGACAGGAAACAAAAGTGATTGGTGGCATGGAGAGACTTCCATATGATGAAAGATCAAAAAGAGTGGGGCTTTGTCTACACTGCAGACTTATGCTGGTATAACTACATCACTCAGAGGTAGTGAGTGACACAGTTATATTGACTGAATCCCCAGTGTAGACAGTGCTATGTCGAAGGGAAGGCTTCTCCTATTAACACAGCTACCACCTCTTGGGATGATGGAGTACCTATGCCAACGGTAGAAGCTCTCCCATCAGCTTAAGTAGCGTCTTCACTAAGCGCTACAGTGGTGCAATTGCCTCAGTGCAGTTGTGCTGCTGCAGCACTGTACATGTAGATAAGCCCTGGAACTGTTTAATTCAGAGAGGAAGTGGAAAAACAGAGGACATAAAAGAGTAGAGAGACTCTGAAGATGGCTGCCTGGCGTAACAGACCACCGCTAATAATGGGGCTTCTTTATTTATTATATTATATTATTATTATTTCAGAGGCCCCATCTAAAATCAGGTGCCCTTTGTGCTAGCAGGGCACAAACACATGGTAAGAGGCACAGAGAAATGAAGTGACTTGCCCAAGGACCCAGCAGGACAGTGATAGAGCCATAAATAGAACACATGTTTCCTATCTCCTAGTCCAGTGCCTTTTTGCTAGATCAAACTGTTTCCTAATCAAAATCTTCCACCACAACTAAAAAGACTCCCGGAGGGATAAGCGCCCACTAAGAATGTCTAGACCTGGTGTGTGCATCACACCTGAATGCAGAGCCTTTAAGTGAACTGCATTTAAGGAACCCAGTAAATGGTTATTTTGCAAACCAACTGTTTATGTTTGTTTGGGGAGCATGTGCAATGTGTGCACATAGTTGTCACAGATACATTCCCAGCTGAGAGTGAAGGACTTTTCTGTTTGGCTTACCTGGTAGAGCAACTGCCTACAGACCAACAGGATCCTGATTAGAATCAATACTGTGATAATGTGCAGAAAGCACACACAGCAAAGGTCAGCTGAAGGATGGGGAAATCCCACAACTGGTTAAGTACGCTTTAGTGTCTGACCATCAGCTGGCAGACAAAACAGCTGGTGCAGAAGCAAGAAAATACACTGAAGAGTCTTATTAAATTTAGCTCTGCTAGAAACTGGGATGAAAACTCTGTTAAGCAAACAGATAACAGTAAAAACAGAGAGATTTCTATTTTCATGTTGCAAAGATAACATAAATGGTAGTGAGTTAAAAACAACTTAAATTATGTATGAAAAAAGAAGAATCTGGTTATACTGCTAATGAAATCAATGGGTGTTTGGCTATTGACTTTAATGGAAGCAAGATCAGGCCTTCCATATATCTCTAAAAATAAAACACTTTTTTGGGGAAAAATAGTTGGTGCCAGTGGAAAGTCTTATACAGTATATGGGCAATATTTTTCTCTCTAGTCCGTACGGCCAAACACTTGTCATGCATAAACACCTAGGAGAAAACCCTACATGACTAACGGTGACAACCCTAACTTCCACTCCAACGGTAGCTTTGTGAAAACCTGCAGAGAGGCCACCTCAGTAGTGTCTCTTTGACAGGAGTCCTGGAAAGGTAATGCAAGTCAGGCCTTAAGGGGAGCGGTCCATATATTTTTGCACATAAGCTTCTTGATCCAGCAATGGCTCGTCTATAAAAAGGATGTAGCTTAAAATACTTTTAGCAGTAGGTAAGAAATTACAGGTATCAACAGATGTTTCCTGTATTTAGAGGTAAAAGGTAAAAACCTTTAAATTGCTGATTCTCCTTCCCATCTGGAGATTATTTTTGTGCTGGGAAATGTGCTATAATGTGGGAGAAGAGTTGATGGTGTCCAGAATATGTAGACATGTTAATTTTGCTTTTGCGATACTCTCTCTCTCTCTCTCTCTAATGAACATAATTGCGAAGTTAAGCACTCAGTAGGTAGGAAATGCTTATTTAAGGTCATCTAGACAACCTTAACAGCCCTTTTGCATGATGAGACACGCTTCAGTTGCATGTTCACACAGAATTTTTTTTCCACTGCCATATTAGCATCTACTTGTTACTTTGTAAGGCACTGTGCAAAGAGGGATTTGGAAGAGGAGTTAAGCATGCAGAAAAGTGAAGGAAGGCAAAACAGTATTCTGTCACTGAAAGAAAAGGGGAGAAGAATCAAAGATTTAGTTGGGAGCAAGATTACTTAGGGCTTTGGAGTTCATGAAGCATGAATCTGAAGTTGTAACAGGCAGAAAGCCAACAAAGGACAATTAGAACATTTCTAACCATGCCAGGATGCCTCGGTGTCCCTGTGATGCTGGAGATATGATTAATATCTGATGTACAAAAGAATAAGGAGGTGGATTCCAAGGGATACTTAACTCAGGTCCCTGGGGGAAGGAATTAGTTCAAGCCTGGAACCAATCTCCGGAAATTAATGACAAACCAGATACAGGGGTCAGTGTGCTATGATGGAACATATCTAAAGCCATTATATAAATGACAGTTGATAGCAATAGTTGCTTGAGGGGGCGGGGAATAAAAATGCTGATTTTACAGATATTTAGATGGGGGAGAGGAGGGGAATTAACACCCTAGGGAGAAAGAGCAGAAAAGAAGTCTGAATATGAAGGTGCTCTGAGATTTATTGAAAACTAGAGGGAAAACGTGAGCTACGGGAACGAACATTCACAGCACACAAGACAGGTTTTGCAAAGCAATGTAATTAGACAGAGAAAATGCCAAAGTAGCCTCTTAAAATAAAAGTCACCAAGAAAATCAAAAAACATCACTAAGGTAAAGGTGCAGAGAGCAAAAAGCTTTCTGGTCCCAATCACATTTCAGACATATTGACTATTTTTTTGTCCCCTTTTTCTTTTTTAACCACCAGAGGCTATGTAAAAGCAAGCTTAACACATCCAGATCTATGATTAAAGAGTACTTAGGAAAGACTGATTTGCCCTGCCCGACAGCAAATATGAATAGACTGGAAAAAGAAATAAATGATTAGAAATTATACAGGCTACATATCTGAAAATTAACAAAGCTGTTGGCCCTGGTGAGTTAATAGTAGGACACTATCAAATGAAAAACAAACTGCCTCCCTCTTCCTCAAAAATGTACATCTCCCTCTGAAATGGAGACAGGAGAATAAGATGCATACGGTCACATCAACATAAATCTTTCCATAAGATACACTTATAAACTATTATTCCATATATGTTTTAAATACATGTCAAACTTCTTGAGAAGGTTTTCATGAAGGTTAAAACATATTCTTCACATAGAACCAGATGCCAATACTTACTCTCAATTTTACCCTACTTCTCATATGGTCTCATTGACTTCTAGCAGACAGCTCATGGAATAAGGTACAATTGAACGTAAGTGTATCAGGATCTGGCCCATAATAAATGGGGCCCAAACAGGTTTTGAAAAAAGGCTACCACTCCAAGAACAGTGCTCTCCATGCAACCCTGTTATTTCAAATACATAAGAGGAGTTACATCTTGACATCCAGAAGAGGTGCTAGTGTATCACAGAGTAAAGGCTCAAGACGTCACAAGCTGTTCTTTCACTGATAGTCACAGAATCCTAGCTCCACACCTCTCTTCTGTCAGAGAATCACACTCAGTCTAGCAGATTTCTCAGGGCTAAAGACCATACATCAGTTACTCTTGCCACTGCCATCTTCTCCTCACCTAAGCTATTTTTATTATCATTATTTTATACCTGCATTTCACTGCAATGAAAAACTTAAATATGGGTTTTTTTTCCAAATGACCACATGAAGACATTAGATGGCTTGTGTTATTGTGATGGCATACAAAGCCTTTCATCTCTAAATCTTCACCTCAATTCCCACAGGCACTTATGGCACTACTTAGCTTTGTTCATGTGAATAGTTACATTGGGTACGTCTACACTGCAATTAGACACCCGCGACTGGCCCGTGCCAGCTGACTCAAGCTAAGGGGATGTTTAACTGCAGTGTAAATGTCTGGGCTCAGGCTGCAGCCCAAGATCTGGGACCTGTCCACCTCGCAGGGTCCTAAAGCTCAGGCAGCAATCCGAGCCTGAACGTCTACACCACAGTTAAACAGCCCCTTAGCCTGAGCCGATTAGCTAGAGTCAGCTGGTATGGCATCTAACTGCAGCGTAGACATACGCACTGAAGTCAATGAGACTACTTATGTAGGTAACGTTAAGCAGGGACGTAACAGCATAAGTGTCTGAGGACTGGAGCCAAGGTGATTACAGGCAATCTTTGACTTTTCATTGTAACTCGAACATTGTATGGCACTTATGATGCTTCTCCATTGACACCCTGATTTGACTTACAACTATAGGTTTCGAGTTTATGACGCTTGGTCCCGCAATGGAGTAGATTACTGTTCCACGTTCCGACGTTTCGACTTACGATGCAATTGTAAGGAACCGTTGTGTCATAAGTCCAAGGACCGCCTGTATTCTAAATACAATACAGACAGAAAGTCATTACCATGGAGGATTGCACGGTTAAGTGTGTTGGTGAAATGAATGGTGGCATCAGGACAATTTTAAGTGACAATCACCGAGATCACAAAAATCAACACGTCCATTCTCAACCTCATCAGAGAAGGCAAGGACTGAATGGACTATAGAGAGTAAACCAGCTTCATGCTCACAGACAGATCTCCAGTTCGGTGCCACAGCAGAGTAGTAGGAAACAAGCTTAAACTGCTGCTGTTGCCTCTATATGGTACCCACTCTCACAGTATGACTATACAGGATTTCATTTTCAATAGCTGTCAGTTAAACGCTTTTCAAGAGATAAATTCATTAAAATCAGGCAATTATGGTTGAGATTTTCAAAGCTGACTAGGACATTTAGTTACACAACACCCATTCAAATTAATGAAGTCATGTGACTAAGTCCTCTAATTGGCCTTGAAAATCTCAGCCTACATATTTTTATATATATTCTTCATATGCTACATATTATACAGAATAACTATTGATTTACATTTATAATTTTAAACATTTTTGTTTCTCTCTTCACCCTTAAAATTCAGCTCCCATAGTAACAAGAGTCCAATTTTACAAACCTCAGAAAAAGAGGAAAAATTAAGACAAATACATTTTAGAAAACATTAAAAAGCCCTAAAAGAGCTTTCCTATGCATAATGATGTAAGCGCCGAAACAGGAAAGCATCCCTGTTCAGGAAGCATGTGCTTAGGACCCTTGGAAATCAATGCAGCTTACGCACATGCTTTACTGAATCAGAACTGTAGTAATTTTAAATTCTGCCTCTCTCAATGCTGGAAGTAAGTGCTAGGAAAGTCCCTTTTCTGGAGGCAGAGACTGCTCAAGATAATCTTCTATCCTAGGCAGAACTTCAGTGCGACTCCTCCATGGATGAAGCCACATACAGTGGGTAGGACTGTCTCATACAGTGGGTGGGGCTCTATGGTCTAGTGTGCGTGGCTGCACGGTTCAATGGGTGCAGAGTGCACAGGGACTGTATGGTAAAGTGGGAAATGTTTTGTGCAAGGGGCAGGGCTACATGGTATAGTGGTGGGTGGAGCTCTGCTAGAGGGATTGGGTGCTGGCTATGCAGCAGTGGAAGGAAGCCTGTGACAGGGATTGCTCCTGGAGGGCAGCATTGGGGGCAGCAGGAGAAGGCGGAACATTCCAACAACAAAAAGTCTGCCAGCCTAGGCAGCTGCCTAGTTTACCTACAGCAAGAGCGGTGCAGAAGTATAATGTTCCAGTTTGTAGCCTTGATGTGTCAAGAAACACTGGACCTTAAAAATATAAGTGGCCCGCTGTAGTTTTGTAGGAAACGTTTATCTGTCAGTTGTTTGGGATTTTAGAAGAACCAATCATGGCAACTGCTTAAAGCTACTCAGAGGTAAAAGTAGTAGCAGTCCCAGACCAACATAGGCTGTAGAGTGGAGTTCATCAGACATGGTCACAGGTGCAATATAAATACAATTTATTAAGTCTGGTGGGACAACAGAACAGCATTTTTAGGAACTTTTCTTCTGATTTTTCATTGAAGTATTATTTGAATGAAAGCTTTCCAGGCAGCTCTCCATTTCATCACATGGCTCTATAGCTTATCACCAGACCCTCCAGTGGTATAAGGCTTCCATTTGTAGCCTTACAGAGCTGCAAGATAGGGAGCTGATGCCAAAATCCCAATAGTTTTATGCCTAGAAAACCTGTTAGTGTCCCTCAAACTTGCTCGATCATAGGCCTTAGGTAGGAATAGTTTGAAGGGAAATTCCACATTTGGAAAGAAGGCTAAATGTTTAAAATAAAATGGTGGCTGTCTGAAGCTACTCAGGAGGTTGTGGAATGTTAGAATAAGTATCACAGATGTGGATTAGTGGGCAGAGTACAGGAGCGATAGTCAAAGATGCATGAAAAATTATCATGCAGCTTTGCAATTTATCACATCAGCATCACCTCAATGCATGTTGAGTGTACGGAAAAAAGCTGGTGCCATTAAATTTTGCTCTCCACAAGTCAGTGCACTTATTTTACCCCACTTTTGTTGTGATTAATCCCACACAAATGATAGAGAATGCTAAACTGGTTTCCACTGTACAGTAGGGCTGGTTTTTCCCCCCCCCCACTCCCCTCTTTTTTTTGCAGTGCAAAATGGGTCACATTAATCCCCGCCCTGCCCCCCCCTTCCTTTGGGAGTCTTCATCTGAAACTAAATTTTAAATAGAAGCTTTTCATTGCAGTCTGATTATCAATTTGCACCTCAGCAAAGGAAGGCGTAGAACTCTATTGTTTTGTTAATTGTCAATTTGCATCTTTGAAAGGTGTTATATTTTTAATCCTCCTTGGCAGGTTAGGACTAATTCTGTACATTAACATATATAAAAAACACTTTCCTCTGAAATGCAGTTTGTTAAAAGTGTGTTATTGTAGTTCTTTGAAAAATCTAATATACTTTATCAAAACTAGTAGGAATTGCTCTCATTAAGGAGAGGTTTTCCAGACAAAATAGCTACTTTTCCAATAAATATTTAAACAAACTCCTGAAATTACCTGCAATCTGTAATAACAAAAAGGAGAAATTGTACAAACTCAGTTTTAGTTTCTAATTCCAGATTGTCTAATTTGGCAAAAATCTTTCTTTCCAGGATAAGCGGATAACTGTAGTGAATACTTTTCCATTTTCACTTGAATAAAGTGTGGTCCTATTTTGAAAAGTGTGTGTGTAAATGTGGTACTCCCTTACGAAATAAACCTGTGTAACCTGAGATTATTTAGAATTGTAGTTGCTGAAGGCTATGGTCTTGCCTTTTAATCCACACAGATGGACCTTTGAGCCCATGCAGCCCATTGACTTTAGTGATATTACACACAAATGTAAGGATCCACCCAGCCCAATCAGATTGCAGGATTGGGACATAAAACATCACTTCTGCAAACAATGCACTGGTGCAGAACCTTATATCTATGTAGAGCTGACTTCAATGGGTCGACTGTGGGTGCAATGTTTCATGTCTGTCCATCTGTTTACAGAATCAGCACCTACATAAGATTTTCTGCTTTTTATTCCTGTTACCACTGAAAAGTCAATTCATCCATGGAAGTGTTCCGGGTTTATGTATCAGGACTGCTTTTAATTAATTTCTGAGAGCAGTATGGTTGGTGATGTGAGAGGCTTTTAGATTCCATGTTGTGTTTGAAAAGCTGACAGTTAGAAAACATATCTTCTAGCCAATGCTGAGTCAACTGATCCGGTAGTCAGTGAGAACCAATAAATATGGAACCACAAGATGACATTTTTATAAAGTCATCATTCAAGGAAGAACTTCACTTTAAGAATTTTTTTTTAATGGAACAGCCATTAATCAAAAATACAGAACCACAAAAGTAAATCTGGAATAACATTTGGTAAAAAAACCCAAAGAATATTTATGGAAGAATGGCCCCACAATAGTGTCATATGATCATTATCATATCAGATTTCCTCTATACTTCAAGAATATGCACTAAATTCTGAGGTAATTAAATCAAGCAAAACTCTCACTAACTTCAATAGGAGCTTGGTTTGATTACGGACTGCAGAATTTAGCCCTCTCTATATGGCTCTCACAATTTAATGTTTGAATTTCAGAGAGCTCTGGAAAGCAACAACTGGAATACTGAATGGTTATTAAAAGTATATAAAGGAGCAGGAAAGCATTTTATTTTCACACGGGAGAGTAGTTTTAGTTTTACAGACTTCTTTCAGCAGGCTAGGAGTTGTTATAAAACCTACCCGCTAGATGTCTCAGAAGAACCAGATCATACTAAAATGATAAGTTTATGTTTTGGGGCAGACTATGTAATTGCTTCTGGCTTTGTGGAAAACTCTCTAAGCAGGCCACCCTAATTTACATATGAATTAATGTCAAAAGTTTTAAAACTGTAGTCTTAAAGTAGGAGAGTTGGTTATATTAAAGAGGTGTGAACCTCAAAATTTGGTTTGGTTAAGCACCTAAAAAGGTTCAGATCCTTATCTTAACCTTGCAAATTATCCAAAACTCAGTTTGCAAAAGTAGGCTCAATATCTCACAAAAACTGGTTCTTTCATGAGATTCCCAGAACTTCCTGTTTTCATTTGGGCATGAAATAGCCATTTTCTGTAATACTTTAGCCAGAAGTGGGCTGGAGCCACAAAGTTTGGATTTGGATCCAGACTTCACTGAAACCAGGAGTTTGGCTCTGGGCCCATCTTACCACTTCTGCTTCAGGTCTCAGAGCCCAGAATTGTAACAACGGAAAAATGAAAAACACTGAAAAAAAATTGAGTCCTTTTCTGAACCTCAAAACAAAACAAAGTAGACCCTGATCCTATCATCAGATCCACACAGGCAGACCCACGGAGTCCATATAGGCACAATGGCCCATCACAGAATCAGGGTCTTGGTTTGGTACAGACTAGGGGCAAAGACTTGGGTGGGACTGCAAAGAGTATTATTTTATTCAAACTGACTCAGCCATCCCACATATTGTGTGCAGATCTATATTAATAGGTAGGGCCCTACCAAATTCAGAGCCCATTTTGGTCAATTTCACGGTCATAGGATTTTAAAAATCATAAATTTCATTATTTCAGCTATTTAAATCTGAAATTTCAGGGTGTCCTGACCCAAAAAGGAGTTGTGGGGAGGTCACAAGGTTATTATAGGGGGAGTTGTGGTACTGCTACCCTTACTTTTGTGTTGCAGCTGATGCTGGTGCTGCCTTCAGAGCTGAGCAGCTGGAGAGTGGCAGCTGCTGGCCGGGAGCCAAGCTCTGAAGGCAGAGCCACTGCCAGCAGCAGCGCAGAAGTAAGGATGGCATGGTATGGTATTGCCACCCTTACTTCTGTTCTGCTGCTGGTGGGGCGCTGCCTTCAGAGCTGGGAGCCCAGCTAACAGCCTCCACTTTCTGGCCACACAGCTCTGAAGGCAGCGCAGAAATAAAGGTGGCAATCTGTGACCCCCTTAAAATAACCTTGTGACCCCCCCCCCGCAACTCCCTTTTGGGTCAGGACCCCCAATTTGAGAAATGCTGGTCTCACCCATGAAATCTGTATAATATAGGGTAAACACACAAAAAGACCAGATTTCACGGTCCGTGATGCGCTTTTCATGGCCGTGAATTTGGTAAGGCCCTATTAATAGGATAACACACCAAGTGCAAATTCAAATGTATGGGTGAGTTCGCTTTTATCAAATAAGGTAGAATTGGGATTTGTTCAGTTTCAAGACAATGGACATGAGTTAGGAGGCCCAAGGGCTATTTCATCAAATGTCCCTCTTGGGAAAAAAATAAAACTTTTTCTGTGACTCATTGAGCACGGATGATCGGGAACAGGTTTTTCTGTGTGTCTGACCTAAATTTCTCCTACTCTTAGTAAAGTCTCAAACTGTTAAGTTGGTGTTTCAGTGAGGTGATATTTCTCACAGTGTGCATACCGAATTGTCTCACATACTCTTTCTGTGTTATACCTTGGTAACAAGAGAAATAAAAAGGGAAACCTTGACTGCAAGCACAAAAGCTCGGCTAGTGTCATTCTGTACCTCATGCTTAATCTTAAGTGTATCAAGAGAATCATGCCTGCTATCAGTACTGTAGATATAAGAACACTGCCGTCAACTTTTTATATCCAATATACTTCCCAAAGAATTTCTTAAGAAGAGTAACCTATGCTGTCAGGACAAAAAATGAAATAGCTCTGAGAAAACCCGATGTGTCATTATTAAAATCTTCATTTGCCTAGTTTACTTAACTACAATAATTGTATTATTCTATGAAAGGACTCTACAGACTCTGGGTCAAATTTACCACTGGTGTAAACAGACACACTATCAAATTCCTGAATGGTGCATGCTCACAGCAACAGGGAGTATAGACAAACACACAGACTATTAGATAAATGTATATCAGTACAGTATGTGTGTGTTAGCCACACCGTCTTGGTTACCAAACTTTGTAAAAATTCTGCCATGAAATATTTCAGATAAACCACGGGTCTGACGATCGCTGGGCCCACCACCATTGAAAGGCCGTACGCACGTCCTGTTGAATTTTAGGCTATTTTCTTCTTAGAAAAGTAAAAGAAAAAGGCACAAAAAATAGTCTAAAATTAATCCTTTCAGCAGCTCCTCCAAACTTATTTGAAAAATTGCCCCTTCAACAATTGTTGCTTCTTATGAGGACCCCAGTATTGAGCCCAGGTGCTCAGAACCCTAAACAGCATCCCTAGATTCCACATCATGCTGGTAACACTGAACTACTGCCCCTGACCATCAGTCTTAATCCTAAATGTCTACAGCTCCACAGCACCCCTAACTTCCGATAGCTGAACAGACAGCATTCCCATTGGACACCTGGACTACATAAAGACCCCAACAGGAAGAGGAAGCTGTCTGAGTAACAAGACATCGCCTGCTGGTTGCTGCTTAGACTGGTTTGCCTTGCTATCCGGTTTAATCTACACTAGCCTTGTTGCCCTGATGGCTTCCCTGATCCTGCCTTGCCACCTTGCCCAACCTCGCCTCCCTAGATTCCCAGACACGAAGGGGGAAGATGTGGTACCTCGTTGATTGGGAAGGGTACAGGATGGAGGAGCAGTTCTGGGAACCAGCCTATTGTGCGCACGCTCCTGAAAAGGTCAGAGACTTCCACAGAACCCACCCAGATAAACCCTGTCACGTGATGCGGTGAGGTTGTCCCAAGGGAATGGGGTGGTGTCATCAGGAACCCACTGTTGAACCCAGGCCTGCTGGATCCCTAGATGACATCCCTAGCCTCTGAACCATGGTGGTAACACTGGACCACCACCTCTGAGCAGCAGCCTTAATACTAAACATCTACAGCTACACACCAGGCACACCAAAAGTCCCTGATTGGCTGAACAGGCAGCATTCCCACTGGATACTTATATGAAGTCCCCCAACGGGGAGAGGAAGCTGCCTAAATAACAGGCCATTACCAGCTGGTTCCTACCTAGACTGCTTGCCTTGCTGCCTCACCTGACCTCATCTCCCTATATCACCAACTCACCCCCCTTGGACTGGATCTCCCAGCTACCAACCCCTGCAAGAGCTCTAACCTTTGCTTCAGACTACCTCTAATACTGATTGACCTCCCGGCCATCAGACCACGCATGCACCACTTGACCATGGCTCTGAACTGCCCATAGCCCACTTCGTCCACTGGGCATTACACTTTTCCCCACTTATGGCTCCCCATCTTCTCTTTGCCCCTAAGCTTTCTTTCACATAACTTCCCGCCATTCTGGCCCCAACCCCCATAGCCACTTTACTGTTTCTGGCCAACGTGACATCTCCCTTTGTCATCAATGTCCAATCAGTAATTTCCCCTTTCTGCTCCTTACCAAATGCCATCCCTTTCTGGAGTCTTCGGGGAAGGACAACAGGCCTGTTTCAACCTCTAGCATCTTTAGGGGTCATCGTCCACATTTTCTCTCCATTATGGGATGGAGCATCTACGTCTCCACCTCTTCATTGAGAGGGAAGGGGAGGTTTCTCCCCAGTTGGAGCTGGAGTGATATGAGGTTTTCTTCTACCCCTTCAAGCTCCTTGCCCATGAGAATTCCTGTGCTCACCAAGCCCCTACTGCATCACCCCTCTGCTGTCTACTGTGTATTCCAGTGTGTGCCCCATCTGTGCATTTCCCAACTCCTGCAATGTATTCCCTAACCCCCAGTGGGTCTATTGCCCCATAATGCATCACTTCTTGTCCTCTTCTCTGTCTCCCAGTTAATTCTATGCCAAACCATGCATTCCCTATCCCCGCCCTCCCCCAGTGCCCTCATTTCTTCCATCCTCAGTCCTGAAGTAGCGGAGAATTGGGCTACTGGCTCTTCACCCACAATCACTGATTGCATGGACTTGGCAAGTGGCTTTTGCTTCTATGGGTACAGGAATAAAAGACCCATGGCATGGGGGTACAATGCCCAGTACAGAGTTCTGATCTCTCATGGGGCTCCACTGTGATACAATTAATAAATAATAATAATAATAGTTTCTGAGTAAGAGCTACAGGTTGGTTAGGGGGAAATACATCTTAAATGCCGAGTCCCACCATCTATGGGAGGGCATTATTGCCATTGGTCACACAGAATTCAAGTACATGTATATGGAAGCTACATGGTATTTTGTGACAATGTCTTTCTAAGGCTGGACTGAGCTTTGCAGTTGAATGTTTGTGAATCTAGTGAGAGGGACAGATAAAGGAGAGAGGAAAATCAGAGATTCATAGGAGTTACAAATATAAATTACCTATTAGTATATCAAGGCCCCGAATGTCCACTCTCTTTCACTGATTTTAGACAATGTAACTCCATTCGTATCAATGAAATAATGCCAATTTAAAACTGGTGTAGCAAAGAATCAGGCCCTTATTCTAATGGTTCCTGATACATGGAACAACTAAGGCCCAAGAATCCTTCATGATGGTCTCACAGTCTGAAACATTTTGAAAACTAAGCAGTGTGGGATCACTACTTTGATAGGATACATTGGTCCACAGGAGGATCTCTCTGTTTTATTGAGTTCACAGAATTTAAAAATTAAATAGGGTACTTTCCTAGTACTTTGTCCAGACTAGTTTTAAATGTCTCGAGCAACAGAGCTTTCACAATTCCTTTGGGAGACAATTCCACAGTTCTTTTCTTTTCTATTCAAGTTCTTATACAACACCCATCACCGTGGTATCAGGCAGTCTCAAACAGATCTTGCCATTAAGAAGTTTTCCCTGATATTCTGCCTATATTATCCTTTCCCTAACTTCATCCTATTGCTCCTAAATTATACCAAAGGAACACAGGAATCGCCATACTGGATCAGATCCATG
Source organism: Mauremys mutica (assembly GCF_020497125.1). Taxonomy (NCBI): domain Eukaryota; kingdom Metazoa; phylum Chordata; order Testudines; family Geoemydidae; genus Mauremys; species Mauremys mutica. The sequence goes on along the minus strand of NC_059072.1, from coordinate 120,090,556 downwards.
GCTGATTTACTCTCCAGTTTCTGACAGTCCAGATGCTTCAGAGGAAGATACAAGAAGCCACACAGTAAGCACACGTGGGACAGTCTGTCTCCCCAGGAAGGCCCCATCCTACTCCTTAACAGATAGGTTTAAGCTCTGAGGAATGAGGTTTGATATACCTTCTAGAATTTTTTGGTATTAACTATTATAACTCTGGATAATCTTGTTATCCATATAAAAGTCATATCCATCTTGAAATTTTATTAAATTATTGGCCTCAATGAAAAAAGTATTTCTTTTTATAAATTTTGATTTTGCTGCTTTTTAGTTTCATTGACTGTCCCCTTGTCCTTTTGTTATGAAGCTACGGCAGTTGTTTTCAACCTCTAGGGGGTCCACAGACTATGTCTAAGATTTCCATAGCTAGATTTGAAATTGTTTAGGGGTCTGCAAATGAAAAAAAGGTTGAAAACCACTAAGCTAGGAGAACAGAAGGTCCCAGTCTACCTATTCTCTACCATCCTTTATTTTTATGTATTTTTATCATGTCCACTCTTATTCATCTAAATTTTAAAATAAACAATACCATTTCTTTCAATCTTCATTTATATGCGGTTTTCCATGACCCTTATCATTCTCATTGCCTTTCTCTGAACCCCTCTAATCCCGTACTCTCCTTTTTGAGATGCAGTGACCATAGACTTATAGAATGGCATTTTAATATTGTTTGTATTATTCTCTTTCATTTTCTTTGTGGACCTAGTAGCTTGTTTACGTCTTTGACCACACCAGCACACTAAGCAGTGATCTTCACTGACCTGTCCACAGTGCCACCCAGGAATGATACAGTTTGCAACTATGCCCTTTCCTGACTTGACACTGTTAACATAGAAACCTATAAGATGTACCAGTGGATTTTTTCTCTCCAATGAGCGTGCGCCTTTCCTTGGTGCTGACTCCCTTCAAATACTTGACAGACTATCACATCCCTCTTGTCATTTAGCTATGTGGTTCATAACTTAGAAAGAGGGAAAGGTGAGGTAAGGATCTAGGTAAAAAGGAAAAGACCATTCCTCAGATAAATCTCTCTCTCTGTTCTGAGCATTTCTTTTTACAACAGCAGCTCCATTTTCTCCACCTGGAGTTCTCCTAAGGACTTGATGGTGTATGTCTATTGCAGTTCAACTAAGGAACAATCAGCTTAAGAGTTTTATTCAAATAGTATTAATGTTTTCAAATTGACTTCCTATTTTCCTCCTAGAAATTCTGCCAACACACTCTTCAACAGACACTAAAATAATTTGGATAGTTGATATGCAATCCAAATTTTCAGTGGAAAACTGCCAGATACAACATCTGTGAGAAAGTGGGTAATTTTTATTATCCACAGAGAGCGTGCACTCGGTCTGATATTTTCTACCTCCACACATCTCCTACTAGAACTGCTTTATGGTTTTACATGACTAACGGGCTGCCAAAAATTGCTTAACCCTTTTATCACTGCCAAAAACTACTGAGTCTCTGCAGCTGTTTTAAAAGAACATCTAGCTAGTGGGACATTGTCAAGATAAATATTTAACAAGATGCACTTACCTCTCTTATGGCTAGCACCTCAGATTATTGCAAAGAATTTTTAATAATTTACTTTTGACCATTTATGCTGCTAACAGGGCATTATCATGCCCCCTGTAAGCAAAGGGTTAACTCTATTTTCTCTTGCCCCTCTCCTTGCTCAGGAGAGGGCCTGTAACAACAGCTGCTGGGGAGGCAGAGATGGGAAAATACCTTTGAGAAATCAGGTCTCTCTACTGAGAACCAAGCTGATCCTGAGGCTGGTGAGGTATTTTTTGTGAGTTAGTTTTTCCTTATGATAATATGAGGGTTTTAAATTTATGGTTATTAATATTTACACCTGGTGAAAAGACCTTGTTGGTGTTACTGCTGTTTCTTATTTCTGCTGATTTCCCATATCTCCTTACAGGCCAGATCCTCAGCTCATTGATATCTATGGAGCTATGCTGATCAGGTCCAGCTGAGTACCTGGTCCTATGTTGGCTTCTTGTTTTTTCACTCAACTTGCACCATGAAACCAGACTAGTCATTTTCACTTCTGGCTTATATTTAACTCTCTATCTTTCGAGCAGTAGGGTTTCCATTACAAAAAGATGAAACCAGCAAAAAACACAAAAACAAAACCCTCACCATGACAAAGCAAAGAACACATTACAGAAACACTTCTATTCATATTTTGGTTTTTTAAAAAACAAAATATACATTTTCAGGCCTGAACTATTTGTTTTGGCCCCTTTAAATGAATGGAATCAAATATCCAACCGGTGATCTTGGCTGTACTCAAGAAGGTCATTTCCTGGATGACCTGAAGCACTAAAAAGGTTCATCTCATTTGCTGAAAAAGCTATCAAAGTCTATTTGACAAGTGTGCAAATATATTTCATTACCAAAAAAACCCCCAAAAAAACAGACCAGGTCTCCTCCCCCCGCGCCTCCCGACATACACAATAACATTTTAGGAATGGTTGGTGGGGATCATGGCATCAGAATGGTCTCAGTGCATCTACCAAATGAGGGGATAAGTTTGGGCATTTTTAAAAAAAAATTCCAGCAGCTTGAATTATTTTTTTTATTCTCTAATTTACACCAAATCCTTCAATCAAATTCACATGCTGGACCTTGGTGCCAAGGGAGTAATCTCGTTATCTTATCTTTGCTATGGAATTCTTTCAAACGCAGCTTGTCTGCTAAACAAACGAGCAGCACAGATTTGATCCACTGCAGGATTGGTAGCACTAGGTCTAACACTTAAGTTTCAGATATTATGTCTCTCAATTTTAGAACATTGCAAAGGATAAGTGAGGACAGGATTTAGGGCCTGAGAAGAGATCCCTAATGTTTTAATTACAGTAGGCATATAAAACATTATGTCTATTTCATGGCTCTTGTAACCTTTGTCCTTCCGTATTCCTTCTCATCTTTTTGTTTAGTTGTTGTTACTTTTTTTTCCTTGCTGTTTTATGTTTACCTTAAGGGCATGTCTACACTTACCTCCAGAGCGATCGATCCAGCGGGGGTCGATTTATCGTGTCTAGTGAAGACGCGAGAAATCAACCACCGAGCACTCTCCAGTTGACTCCGGTACTCCACTGGAGCAAGAAGCGTAGGCGGAGATGACAGGGGAGTGTCAGCAGTTGCCTTACCACAGTGAAGACACCACAGAAAATAGATCTAAGTACGTCAACTTCAGCTACATGAACACGTAGCTGAAGTTGCGTAACTTAGATAGACACCCCCCACGCGCCCCCCCCCCCCACACACTAGTACAGACCAGGCCTTAGACTGCTAACTTTTCAAATCAGGGACCTGTCATTTGGACTTATCTATTAAATACCATGCACACCTATAGCTCTGTTTAAGTAATAATATTTTGTAGTATATAGTACCTTTCATCTAGGGATCTCAAAAGTGCTCCACAAATGTTATGAATTATGGGCCTAACCCAAAGCCTATAGAAATCAATGAAAAGACTCCCACTGACTTAAAGGACCTTACATCAGTCCTGCCCTGCGTGTCCAGCTACCTTGTTAGGTAATTGTTAACATCACCATTTTAGATGGGTAAACTTATGCCTGGTCTACACTGGGGGGAGGGGGAAGGGATCAGTCTAAGATACGCAACTTCAGCTACGTGAAGTTGACATACTTAGATCAACTCACCGCGGTGTCTTCACTGCGGTGAGTCGACTACTGATGCTCCCCCTTCGACTCCACCTGCGCCTCTCACCGAGGTGGAGTACTGGAGTTGACGGGAGAGCACTCGGGGGTCGATTTATCGCATCTAGACTAGACGCGATAAATCGACCCCCCCCACTGGATTGATCGCTGCCTGCCAATCGGCGGGTAGTATAGACATACCCTGAGAAACAAAGACATTAAGTAACACAATGATGCAGCAGCAAAGCTGAAAATAGAACTCAGGAGTCTTGACTGCCTCTCTTCTGATGTACTTTACCAATAGTTGCCGGCCAGTCAAAAAAACGAAAAGTCCCAGTATGCCCTGAAGAAACTAAATTTGTTTGAGGTTACACTGGAGAGAAAAGGGGGAGTTTGAAATAGGTAAAAAATGGTGGGCATTACTGACATCTGGGATCTGAAGCTAATACTTGCACCAGAATTACAAGCACAAATTGTTCCCTAAGAGGGAGCTTTAAACAGCATATCAAAAAGTCTGACCAGTAAATAAAATGATCAGGTGAATCTCAAAACTGTGAGCGGATTAAGAAGTACAAAGATGTTATAATGGCATCTTAGGCAGTGTCATGTGTCCAATCTGAAAAAAAAACCACCATCCCAAACCTAAAGAGCATATGGAACACAAAAAACTCCAAGAACAAGATATGTTTTAGTGAGTATAAAAATAAAAGAGGGTGTTAATCTTCCTATACAGTGACACACACTCTCTTTTTGGGTGTGAAATGCTATGGCTGAAGTACAACTGCCAAAATTAGCTGCTAAGAAAAGAAAAGAGAAAAGAAAAGAAACAAGTTAAAACTTATTTGAAAGTGTTTAAACCTTCATGTTGACAGCATTCTGCAGCCTTAGCATAGTTTACAGATGACCACTTCCCACCCTAAGGCATGATACCCAGCAGCCTGATTCTTGGCTAATTTCAGTTGTGTATAGTAGCAATACAACATTAGGGCCATATCTTCCTTCCACTAAGTCCATGATAAAACTCCCATTGGCCTTGAAAGGGAAAAGAATCAGGCTTTCATTTTGTATAATGTACGGCATCTTTCACACAAGAGTTCCCACAGAATAGTTAGTCCATACCTAATTCATCATATGGTGAGACCTCTTACTCCCTTCCATTCAGTTAAAAGTATATTTGGAAAAGTCAGGCAGGGCACTTCCAAATTACTATGAAATAGTCCTGGTGTTTTAGCATTATCTTGCAGTATGTTTTCTGCTCTAATACCAGATTCTTCCTCCTCCGATATACTACTGTTACAATTAAAGAATAGGAATGGTCAAACCAATGCACTTGAAGTACTAACTTGACCCAAATCTTTCATCAAAACTCAGACCAACCCTTTTTGGGGACTAACAACATAAGGAGGACCTATTATCATTTTTTAAATTATGCTTGTCTCTGTTCTGGGTTCCTGTTGGGACCAGGTCCAGGAGTTCTGAAATGCTGCAAGAAAGCCTGTTTTATTTCTAGCCTGATTAGAAGCTTTCCAGAATCCAGTGCTTCTCAGAGTGCCATGCTTATTTTGGAGCTGCAAAAAGTTCAGGGAGTTTTGGTAAAGCTTAGGATTCAATTTTGGGGGCATCAGAGAACATGGGGTATGTGGGACAGTCATTCTGGCACCATTGTGGGCAGCAGCAATGTGAAGACGACAGTCAGGGCCTAGTGCTGGCAGCAGTGAGAGTTCATACCAGGTGGAACATGGGACCATACAAATCAGGACTGAAGTACATTGGCAAAGCTGCCCTAGCCTAATCATCGGTACTTCTGCTTGGAATCCCAGTAGTACCGTCAAAGGTACTTCTAAGTTATCATCAGGCAAACATATCAAGTCTTCAACACCAAAATTAAATCACAGGAGTATACAGCATAGGGAATTTGCATCCTAACTTAGATATCTGATTTTTTCCAAAGAGATTGATACTTTAATAATACTTTCCTATTGCAAAAGATTAATCTTGGGTTTATCCAGTTCAGCAATCAAAATATATTCTGCTTCAATGTCAACTTTTTTCTTATAATCCTTAAGAGAATATATCCTTATGATAAGAGTTGCCTCTTTGAGAAACCTGTAAATCCTATATGTAAACAACTTTGAGATGTGGGCATAGTATTAAAGTATTTGTCACAAATTGACATTGTTAAGTGCCGTATTAGACAGCTGTCAGAGTTATAGCCAGGGCCTCGAGTCTCTGAATTCAGAAAGAAGGATTGATGAACTGTCTTGGATTCAAAAAACTTACACAGAGGCTTTGAAGCCCTTTCTAGGTGTAGAATTATTACAGCTTAATTGCTTCAGTTTTCAGGTCATTAAGAGAAGAATGTGAGCAGTTCAGATGCCTCAGTAATGGACACACTATAAAAATCTAGATAAAGTGGTGCTTTTATGTTTCTACTGTTTTGAGATCCTACCATTTAATATTGCTGTATAGGGACCATCTATTGAATTCTGTAGAAATTGTAAAGTCTTTCAAAATGGCAGAAATTTTTATGGGTGCTCAAAGTAGTTAGATTTGATGGTGATTCATACACACATCTTATGTTTACATCCTTCTAGGGAAGGGAAGGCCACTCTTTCATGGAAGGTTTCATTACTTCTTGCCTACTCAGATGTGTTTCTATCCGTATAAGCAGTGCATAAGTTAATTCTGTTTAATACAAAGCAAAAGTTCATCCTGTTTTTCCATACTAGGTCAGACCAAAGGTCAATCTAGCCCAGTGTCCTGTATTCTGACAGCGGCCAGTGCCAGGTGCCCCAGAGAGAATGAATAGAACAGGTAATCATCAAGTGATCCATCTACTATCACCTATTCCCAGCTTCTGGCAAACAGAGGCTAGGGACACCATCCCTGTCCATCCTGGCTAATAGCCATTGATGGACCTATCCTCTATGAATTTATCTAGTTCTTTTTTGAACCCTGTTATAGTCTTGGCCTTCACAACATGGAGAGATGTGGTCACAGGTCTTATCAGTAAAATAAAAGATGTTAATTTCATTGCCTCATGAAGATGTTGTGAGGCTATATTCACCAATGTTAGTGAATCCATTTAAAAAACAGTGTTGTAAACACTTCCTATTTTATAACCAGCCTTGCAATATTTGGTGTTTTTTGGAGTCAGATAATTACTTAATAATCTCATCTTTTGTTTTTAAAAAGTAAGATTCCAGCCATCATGGTTGTGCATAAAAGCTTAAACGTGACTAGAAAGACTCAAGACCCAGAAGGCAAATAAAAATAACCCCATATTTATTAATTTTAAAATCTGATGATTTTAATCCAACATCATGAAGTTATGGGGCTGACTTGGTTTTATAATCCTTGGGATTGGCAATATAGTACTGGCATGAGGAATGCCATAAGAAATCCTAAAAAAAATTAAAATAAGTGATGAGATGGCTGTATCTGAGTCTTACATTGACAGCAAACATTTGCTTTTAATGAGGACAACTAGATTATTGGGTACAAAATATGGAAGTGCCAAATATATAAAGAAATTGGAATTTATTAAAATATCATTAAAATTGCCTTTTACTAAAAGTTTGTTCTGTAATCCATATAAGAATAAGGTAATGGAACATTAGCGTTGCATGATTAGGCACTTGAAAAATCAAGAATTGCCAACATCAAGTATTTATATACACCCTTAACTCTGCCTAATTCTGAAGTATTACAACTTAGTCTTTAAATATGTGATCACACTCCATTTCTAAAATAATACAATATCCATTTCCTCTCATTAACTTCTATATGTGTAGCATCTTGTAATGCTTTTATACTTACATTAATTTCATTGTCATAATCATCAGCCATGTACACACAGTTTTAGTGACACAGGCCCTAATTCCACAAGCTGACCTGCATGAATGGACCCCTATTTCCACACCATTGTCTTCAGTGGTGCTTTCTATGAGCTACATTTTTATTTATCTATTTATATTTAGCTATAGATATGTGTATGTGTGCATGTGCCTGTATATCATTGTGTCATATATATAAAATTATTACCTCAAACAGAATGATATACAGAGTACATGAAGTATGGAAAATAACAGCAACCATTCTATACTTCAGATAGGGTGTAGCAGACTGTACAGATTCATAGAAGTGTCATTATATGCACAAAACCCATCACTTTCACTTATGAATAATATGAAAAACGTAAGGGATCGTGAGTCATAAACATAAAAAGTTTTGCATGTGGAGTCACCTGAGCTCAGCTGGCAGAGCTTTCACATGAGAATGTTGGGGACCACTTATTCCCTACCAATTAGTGTTTTTATTGGCGGGTCTGTCTTCTGCGACCTGTGGAGTAGCCTCCATTAATCCACATAAACTACTGTATTTCCCCTCTAAAAACACCAAACAAAACAACATATAACCTTAATGTCACTTCCATTTTCTAATTCTAGGTCACCTCTGTATTCCTTCTCACAACATAAATCCTATATCACAGATATTTTATAGTTATACAGCAACTTTCATCCCAAACAGTTGGAGGCACCACTTACACACTCTGGTCATTCAGTCCATTCCAGAAAGGGATTTCATCTGTGGGGTGAAACACTATCTATTTAACATTGCACAGCACAGCTATGACAGTTCAACACAGAGAGAATCCAAATCCTTACTAAAACTGCAAATAATGTTTTTGGTATTCAGAATATAATTAAGCCAACCTGGACCTTAGTTGGCAGCAGGGGTAATGCACCTACTTTTTTGAAAGGTAGCATGAGCTCTTTAAATGACCAGTTTTTGGGACCTTGATTTTAGAGACCCTAGCAGCTCTGGTCAGCACTGCTGACTGGGCTGTTCAAAGTCCGGTTGGTAGCACAGTGGGGCTAATGCAGGCTCCCTGCCTACCCTGGCTCCACGCGGGTCCCGGAAGTGGCTGGCATCTCCCTGTGGCCCCTAGGCACAGGGGCAATAAGGGAAGCTCCATGCTCTGCCCCCGCTCCAAGTGCCAGCTCTGCAGCTCCCATTGGCCAATGGGAGCTGTGGAGGTGGCGCCTGCGGGCACGGACAGCATGCACCGAGCAGAGCTGCCTGGTCGTGCCTCCGCCTAGGAGCCAGTCATGCCAGCTGCTTCCGGGAGCCGTGTGGAACCAGGGCAGGCAGGGTGCCTGCGTTAGCCCCACTACACTGTGGACTGGGAGCCACCTGAGGTAAGCACTACCTGGCTGAAGCCTGCACCCCAAAACCCCTCCTGCACCCCACCCCCTGCCCCAGGTTGGAACCCACTCCTGGAGCCTGCACACCACATCCCCTCCCGCACCCCAACCACCTGCCCAAGCCCTGAGCCTCCTCCCACACCCAAACTTCCTCCCAGAGCCTGCATCCCATCCACACCCCAACCTCAGAGCTCAGCACCCTCAGGTCTGCACCCAAACTGTCTCCTGGAGCACGCACCCAACGCCCTGCCCCAGCCCTCAGCCTTCTCCCAAAGCTCACACCTCACACCCTCTCCCATACCCGAACCCCAGCTTCAAGCCCCCTCTTGCATCCAAACTCCCTCCCAGAGCTTGCACCCCAACCCTCTGTCCCAGCCCTGAGCCCGCTCCTGCACTCTGAACCCCTCAGCTGTAGCCTGGAGCCCCCTCCTGCACTCCAACCCTGGCCCCGCACCAGAGCCCACACCCCGAGCCGGAGCCCTCACCCCCTCCCATACCCCAACTCCCTGCCCCAGCCCAGAGTCCCCTCCTACACCCATAACCCCTCATTTCTGGCCCCACCCTGGAGCCTGAACAGTGGAAACCTCTTTACCAAGCTGCTGCTGCACTCTCTGTAACTCTCACTCAGCCTCAACTCCTCCCCATTCCTTCCTGTTTCCTGTCCTTTCAGACTCCCAACAGCCAGTAGTCCCAGTTCTAATAATTACAGCAGCATCTAAACACCACATTCCCTCCTCTCTTAAGAAACTTTCCCAATTAAAATAAACACTGTTGTTCTAACCACAGGAACAAATATGAACCAAGACACTATACTGTTGGCAGAAATATTACACTGAAAACACTGTAGATACTACATAACAGTCTGTAGTCCAGGCAGGTGGTCTTCTGGGTCTGACAGGCCATCTCTCAAGCCCCGGTTCCAGTGCACTGTCTTGTTGTGTTGGTTCTTTGGTGAAGTCATCCAATGCAGACTGGGTGTTGGCATAATCTCCTCTTGGTGCATAGGCAGGTGCAAGATAAGAAGCATTCCATACCCGCTCATCAGAAAGTCGATAGGTGTAAGGTCCCTTCTTCTCTACGATTTTAAGAGGATCTGTGAATTTATGGTCCCCTTTGCTTAAAATTCCAGGTTTTCGTATTCTAACGAAGGAACCACACTCAAACTTTGGTTCCTTAGCACCCTGCCGCTTGTCTGTGAAAGTCTTAGACTTTGCTTGGTTCTGTTCAACTGTTTTTCTCACATCATCCTCGTTTGGGGCCTCAGGTCGTGCCTTTAACAATCCAGCAATGTTCAGTTTAGTATTCATCTGTTTCCCATGCAGTAACTCTGTGGGTGATCTTTGCATTGTGGCATGTCGTGTAGCCCGGTATGCTTACAAGAAATCAGTAGTGAAGGGTATCTACAGTCGCCCTTCCAGTTTAGCTGTTTGCAAACTCTCTTTCAAACTTCTGTTAAACCGTTCGATTTCCCCATTGACTTGAGGGTAATATAGGGATGACCTTCTGTGTAAAATGTTCCTCTCTGCTAGAAAAGTTTCAAACTCCAGGGAAGTAAATTGACTACCATTATCTGAAACCAGTTCTTTGGGGTTACCGTCCCTGCTAAAAACTGAAGAGAGGAAGTTAATTACTGTAGCAGTAGAGATTTGCGATGTAAATGCTACCTCAGGCCATTTACTGAAATAGTCTATTAAAGTGATGGCATAATGACAGTCAATTGGAGCAGTATCAAAGGGTCCTACAATTTCAATCGCCACTTTTTCCCATGCAGATTCAGGAAGAGGAACAGGCTGTAATGGAGGGGTACATGTCATTTCTGTTTTATCATGCATTTGGCAAGTGACACAGGTTTTTATGAGTGCTTCAGTTTGAGAGTCCATCCCTGGCCACCAATACAGATCCCATAGTCGTCGTTTGGTTCTGTCAATTCCTTGATGAGTATCGTGTGCCAGGTGTATGAGTTTTGACTGTAATTCTTCTGGCATAAGTAGCTGGTGTGTACCTCATAGCACACAGCCATCGAACAAAGAAAGTTCATCACAAACTCTAAAATAAGGCAGCAAAACTGTTATTGGGCCATCTCTTTCTCAGAAATTCCTGTAGTTTTTGTTGAATTGGACACACTGAACAAGCAGCTTGAAATCGTTCTCTTGTAACGCAGTAAGAGTGCTTGTAATAAGCGCAACTACTACATCCTCATCCTCCGGTGGACCATCTCGTGAAGGCAAAGGCAGGCGAGAAAGGTAATCAACTACCACATTTTTGTTTCCAGGCCTATATTCCAGGTCATAATTGAAAGAGAGTAGTCTTGCAGAGCATCTAGCAATACGATATCCTGCTCTTCCCAGTCCTTCTGTGGTGAGCAACATCGTCAAAGGGCTGTGGTCTGTGTGCAACTTGAATGTGCGTCCCTACAGGTAAATTCTCCATTTTTCAGTAGCCCAGACACAAGCAAGTGCTTCTATTTCGACTTTAGAATATTTTCTCTCAGCATTACTCAGTGTCCTAGAAGCAAATGCAACAGTCCTCTCTGTGTTGTCCTCATGAAGTTGTGTGAGGACAGCCCCAAGTCTATAATCAGAAACATCAGTAGTTATTGTGGGCAATGCAGGACTGAATAGTGCAAGTACTGGACTATGTACAATCAAGTCTTTCACCGTTTCGAAACTAGCTTGTGCATCGGTTATCCACACTAAGGTTGAACTTCTCCATAGTAATTCTCGTAACGGTTGAATGACAGAAGCATAGTTGGGAATGAATTTTGCATACCAGGAGGTAAGACCCAAGAAGGAACGTAAGGTTTGCAAATCTGTTGGAGGAGGAGTATTTGAAATTGCCAGGATATGATCTGGATCAGATTTTAGTCCAGCCTGTGAAATTGTACGGCCCAGAAAGGAGAATTCAGTTTGTCTAAATTTGCATTTGGACCTACTGAGCTTGAGGCCTGCTTTGTTGATGCAGTTTAGTACAAACTGCAGGTTATTGTCATGCTCCTCAGTAGTATTTCCTCTTGCAATTGTTTGTCTGCAGCGATAGTGAACTTTTCTGCAAAGGAGTCACAGCCTGGACTGTGCCTTCTGTATCTCTGCTCATTATTTTGGCTTCAGCTGTAGCTGACTCAATCTGAGTAGCAATGATTATTGCTTTTTCTAGTGTAAGTTGTGGTTCTAGAAGTAAGCGTTCTCTTACACGAAGCATGGTGGTCTCTAATCATCTCATCTGCCATATTCCCAAAGTCACAAGTTACAATCAGACTCCTCAGGGAAGCAATATACTGCATTATAGTCTCCCCTGGTCTCTGCTCATGCTGGCGAAATCCGTAGCGATTAGCTACTACATTCACTTTTGGCACAAAAAAGTTCTTTAGTGCAGTGAGTGCAGTCTCATATTTATCATCTGCAAGGGAAAAAGTGTAAAATATACACTGCCCTTCTGTTCCAAGGCAGTGGATTAGCAGAGCACGCTTTCTTACTTCAGAAATCTCTGTAGCACTGATTGCAAGCAGGTAAGTTTCAAACATCTGGAACCAGACAGTAAAAGCCATTGGAGGCTCACCTGGGCTTTGCCTCTGAACCCACCTGCACCCTTTCTGCAGAAGACCCATCCTCATCGCCAAAATGTTGTATCAACCAGGCAAGGTACTAACAAACTTCAACAGGACTTTATTTTTACAGTGGACACCTCTTTACCAAGCTGCTGCTGCACCCTCTGTAACTCTCACTCAGCCTCCTCAACTCCTCCCCCCTCCTTCCTGTTTCCTGTCCTTTCAGACTCCCAACAGCCAGTGCTCCCAGTTCTAATAATTACAGCAGCATCTAAAACACCACAGCACCCCACTCCCCTACCCCAGCCCAGAGGCAGGGCAAGGGTGTTCAGTTTTGTGTGATTAGAAAGTTCTCAAGTAGAATCTATGTGCCTGATTCTGATCTCTTACTGCTTTTACACTAGTGTATTCCACTGACTTGAGTGGATTTACTTCTGATTTACAGAACGCAGAATTGTGCCTTATGTCTGATATTTAGCTGTACAATAACATGCATCCTATAAATAAATAACAACCTATTCTAATAGTATTAAACCAGAGTTTCTGTTTCTGCCAGACAGTCCTGTTATGTAACCAGTGAAAATTTGTACTAGAAACACTCAGGGAAAGATATACAACTACTCTGGCTTTGACAAATGCAATCTTGTCCCACTCATATCCATTCAAAATGCCACTGCAAAGATTATTCTCCTCGGTTGTCACTTTGACCAAGTCACCCCTCTCTTTGCATTCCTCCACTGGCTCTCCCTTCTCTGTCGCTTCAAACATAAGCTGCCTATCTTCACTCTCAAGGCCCTTCACAGCCTATCCCCAATACTGTACATATCTCTCATTCACAATCAAGATGTCCACTCCTGATGCCAATTGTCCATCGATGCCAGCCTCCATTACCCTCTTGTTACATTGCCAAATAAATATTTTTGTGCTTTCTCCCACACTGCCCTTCTCACTGAAGAGGTGTACCTTATAAACAACCGCAAAGCTACCTGATTATCCCCCTTCAAAACCCTCCTTAATGCTACATCCACACCAGTGGCTCTCAACCTTTCCAGACTACCGGGCCCCTTTCAGGAGTCTGATTTGTCTTGCATACCCCCAAGTTACCTCACTTAAAAACTACTTGCTTACAAAATCAGACATAAAAATGCAGAAGTGTCACAGCACACCATTACTGAAACATTGCTGACTTTCTCATTTTTACCATACAATTATAAATCAATTGGAATATAAATATTGTACTTACATTTCAGTGTATAGTATATAGAGCAGTATAAACAAGTCATTGTCTGTATGAAATTGTAATTTATACTGACTTGGTTAGTGCTTTCTATGTAGCCTATTGTAAAACTTGGCAAATATCTAAGGGAGTTGATGTACCCCCAGAAGACCTCTGCATACCCCCAGAGGTACACATACACTGGTTTACACTATGAACTAGAGGGTGATATTCCCCATTCATGTACAATGAGAACTAGTGAGAGTATAAATAGCAGTGTAGCCACAGTAGTGGTAGCAGAGGCATGGCTTAGCTATGCCAAGTACTTACGTGCATGAAACCAGTGAGTACATACTTGGCACTGAAGCTCATCTCTTACAAAACTGGGCAATATTACAATAGCTTCAGTTGAAAAGCGTGGTGGACACACAGCCCAATCTGTGGAATCAGGAAGTGCCTAACACTTCGCCTTTAAACAGATACTATGCAATCTAATATTTAGTGCAAACAGCCCCTCCCCCTCGCAATAAGAGTTCTGTCCTCTGTCTTGACATGTCAGCTTTTAAATAAAAGCGGGTTTTTTTCTTCACCCAGGATAAGGATAGAATAATTGACACTCACGTTTCCCTACTGAGTTTGGAATGCTTTAGCTCAGTCAGGTGTGTCTCCTGGATAAATGCTATCTGCCCTTCAGATCTTTGAAGCATTGTTTGAAAAGTATTTCATATGAGTGTGTGCAAGTAAATTTCACATTCCACGACAGAATCTTAAGTCTATTTATGGCCAATCTGGATGATTAATAAGGTAGTGAAAACAAAATGTCATCTCTCAGCCAAGTACAAGAATAGTACATATTATCCCCTCTCTGTGGATATTGAGCCATACGTCCTTTGATGTGTTGGGAAAAAAATTACTTTTGTTTTAAGCTGGGGCAATGAAAATAAAACTGACTACAAATTAATAATATTTCCCTCACAGATACGTGCGCAACTCTTACTAACTTTAATGCATAACTTTAATGGAAGTTGCATGGATGTGTCAAAGAAGAATTCAGCCCTGAGACTTTTATCCCGCTGTATATTTAAAGGAGGACTTGTTTAAATCATTTGTTTGTTTAAAAAACAAAACAAAAGGAAGCCCATGAGCGGGTAGTTTGTCAACCAAATTTTAGGCCACTGGCAAAAAGCCAAGAGTTTAAACCTTTGTAAAGTGCTTTAAGATCTCTGGATGAAAAAACACTGTATAAGAACCAGGTATTAAAACCCTAGAAAAGTCAACTCGATCTTAGTCTGCTTAAAGCCCAATTTAGCAAAGTACTTGACTTCAGTGGAATATGCTTCAGTGCTTTGTTGAATCGGGGCCTTATTACTGCCATAATAAAATAAAAGAAGATAAAGTTAGTATTTTTCATGCACTAGGATATTCATTATCTGTGAATTTTACTGGAGACTGGAAGGAAGTAAGTCACAATAGATGGGTGAATTTGGACATTTGTGTACAAGTGACCATTATGTCTCAGCATCCTGCAAATGCTTTCCCAGTTTTTCTTTCTTTCAGACTCCACAGCACCTTTGTTTCTCTCCGTTTCTCCTCCTCCCTCCCTCCCCTCCTTTTCCCTCACTCTCTCTTGGTGGCCATTAACTACGCTGACAGTTTGACAGGCTGAAATAAGGAAATAAAACACTTAAACATTGTTTCCTGATGTATGCATTCATCTCTTCTGCCAAACACAGATATTGAGGAGATACTTCACTCCTCCTGTCAGCTCACTAAATTATACCCCAGCTCACATAGCAACAACTCTCAGGTCTTTCACATTCTCTTGATCTGTCTTCCTATTAGAAGACCATACAAGTGCCATTTCCTTGTCTTCACTGGAAGCCTCCTATATTTATACTTTTAATACCACATTTTCATATGCCTAGGAATGGGCTTTTGTTAAAAACAGGCGCTCACACTTCTATTTAATACAATCAGAAGTCTCATCAACGTGACAACTCTATTTCTTGCTTGAATTTAAAAAAACCAAAAAACACCTCAGAACTAAAATAATGAAACTGATTGAATTAAACCTTGTGTGGTTCTGATAACCAACTGCATTATCTGGCTAAACTAGAAAACAACTAGCTTTGACCAGGTTTATTTAAATTTAACATTTGAAATCATCAGTTTTTATTAAAAACTGCTGGTTGTTAGAAAACGTGCTGTTGAAAGCTAGAGGCATCCTCTGCACTTGCTCTCTCTCTCTCTCTCTCTCTCTCTCTCTCTCTCTCTCTCTCTCTATATATATATATAAAACAGTGCTTACAGCATTAGCTGATAGCAGTCAATGTTTTTGGGCTCTACTACGAGGAAACCTGAAATGCTGCTGCCACTGCTCATTACCTCCAGTGGGTGCTGCTGTGAACAAACCTATGGGAGCCAGGGTGAGG
The DNA here is from genome assembly GCF_020497125.1 of Mauremys mutica. NCBI lineage: Eukaryota > Metazoa > Chordata > Testudines > Geoemydidae > Mauremys > Mauremys mutica. The sequence goes on along the minus strand of NC_059072.1, from coordinate 120,074,450 downwards.
AAAGATGCTGGAGAACTTGTAATAAGTTTCATGTCCTGAAAGTTTGCTTTGTAGATGTAATTAGGATGAAACCATAGTCTGGTTGGAAAACAAACCATTCTATTTTATCATGTCACTCTGTTTCCCCATTTATCTGGTTCTAAATTAATAAGACAAACACATATGTTTTGTTCTCTCTCCATTGTCCCACAATAAGACTGGATGCAGAACAAAATTGATCACTAATTAACTTTGACGGATCCCACTGAGTAATACTGATGCAGAAGTGGCACCAACTTGGAAATCTCAAGAAAATGCCCACACACACTCCCATCAACCAATTACCCTCACATGGCAGCAACATACCACACAGAGATTTCTTTTCTGTCCCCATTTTCTTATTTCCAAAAGGACTGATTTGTAGAAAGCAGGCCACACAATCTTCAAGCTGGTGACAACCTCTCCCTATTGACAAGTGACATCTGACTCAAACACTCATGTTTCCATGAGCCGGAACTGCCAAAGCCCTTTTTTGCCACTCATTTGTTTGCCCAATTCAGAAGGTTGGATCAGGTTCCTACCTACCACCTTGAGATACTACAGTAGTGGATGGTAACTTTAGAACTTTGACTCATGAAATGTACCAATAATTCACTCATTCCAACACCTGATATTTTCATTCCAAGATTACTTTGATTTCTTTCCATTTTTTCTTTATTTCAGAAATCTCTAATCATGACCCAAAGAAACTCTCCTGGACGTATCTTGATAATTCCACTGATCTGTAGACTTAATTGGCGGTATCATGGAAAAAAAAACAACCCTGGATACCAGGAAAAGGCTGCATTTGTGATGTTGTTGAGATTTTGTTCTTACTAACAGAAACAAATGTTTGAAAGAAAGAGAGAGAGTTTGCACTAAGGAACACAGAGAATTTAGATTCAATCATTTTGAAGAACCAGCAGAGACTGAGTGAGTGGAAAAGTAATCCACTGAATCATCCAGGGATGGTAAGAGCTCTGCTTACCTCTCTACCACCTAATATTGATTGTCTATGGAGTAGCACTGCTATTGGTTGCATATACTACTTTAGCCACTCCAAGAAAGGTATTCATAACAATTGCAGTATAATATATGCCAGTACCACTATCTAACTAGAAGGGTTTGAATTCATGAATGAAAGTGAAAGAAAACATCAATAAAGAAAGAGGAAACATAAGTTCCTTACTACTTCCTCCATACAAATATATCATGGGGTAGTCAAACAGAGATAGTTAATTCTAGGGTATGTGTACCACTTCCTAAAAATGCTGAATTTTAACCTTATTTCTTTTGCTGTGGAAAAATATAAAAGGCTCCTGGTATGCTGCTATCAGGGGACTACATGCTATTGAAGGTGACATTTTTCAGATGAGATGTGGAAACAATCTTCTGCCCATTTGTGATAATTAATAATTCCATATTTTTCACAAGTGTCAGAATCTTGGTTCTGGTGCACGGGCCAAATTTTAATTCAGGTACCTGTATTCTGCCTACCTAAAATTTTCCCTGCAGTTCCAGTTGGATTTGTTATCCTTCCTCACTTCTTGTCCTATGCCACTGACCAGAGATCATGCTGCTGCATTTCATCCAAGAGGTGACTGCATTTTTGTAGTGTGTCAAGCAATTTATGTAGTGTATGCACAAAATATGTAGAGTACTCTGGGGATCTGTGAGGATGAGAGGAGTTTTATAAATTAAGGTTTAGTACTTCTCACATTACTCACTTCCACCTCTGGTGAGTTATGTGTGGTGTCAATTATGACATAACTGTTCATGATAAAAAAAAATTAAAACCAAAAGTTTCTCATTTTCTTTCAAAGTAAACTGAATGAAAACAAAAACAACCCTCCCTCAAAAATCAATCCATGAAAAGAAGAAAAATTCCATGACAAAATTTAAACTGAAAAAAATAAATTGTTATTTTTCAACCCACTCAGTCCTATTTCTTTCTTACCTTTTTGGTGGACTTTTTTCTTCTTATTTTACTATATCATCCTCTCTTTATTTGCTCCCTGCTCTATACCCATCAAAAGGCTACGTTCTGCTGTGGGTGGGAATCCACTGGTGACTCAGTCACAATTACTCCTACTTCTATATTGTGTACCGTGGGTAAGATAAGCTTGGAATGGTGGACTGTTGCCAGCACCTGAAGCACTGTACATGTGAGCAGCTATGCAGTCAGCTGCATTAGTGCCTCCCACAGAAGCAGAAAAAGGAAGAAAGGTGATTTTTAAGGAGCTACTGTCTGCTTTATCCACGACTTCAGGAACATTTGTATTGTGGATGGTGTGGATCTAGAGCCATGCAGCTTTCTTCACCCAGACCACCGCTCCTCTGCTCTTCCCCAGGGCCCTCTCCACCTGGACTAGTCTGATGTCACCTCCTCCTTCCAAGGTGGGCTTCTCAAGCAAGCAAGGAAACACTGGACTAAAGCTTAACATCCACCAACAACAAGTAGTGACCATTACTTACTTTCATGGTACTGGAAAGCAAATGGACTCTTTCTGGCTGTGACAAGTATCTGATGGTGACTGCTGGGCATCAAGTTACAAATACCATCCCATGAAAGGACATTTATATTCCTGGGAACACCAACCAACCATTCAAACTCCCTGGAACCACAGCATAGCATCCTGTCAACACAGATCAACTGAGTTCCATGAAGCTTACTGCATGAGAAGGGAGAAGGTGGGGTGGGGATCTTTCCCAAGACAAGACTTGACTGCTTTCTATGGACATTAAACCTCTCACTGCACTTGACAGAACAGTAGGGAATTTCCCCCCAGCCTTATGTTTTTGAGCAAAATCTTCCCCTCTCTACTGTTGTGCTGTATTCAGATTCTCCACCTGATTGCTACTCCATCTCCATCCATTCACCTGTGCTTGGAGATTGAATTGATTGGTAAAGTGCTACGGAACTGCAGATTATTACTAATGTTATATACATTGTGTTCCAGTTAATGTTACAAAGATTCCTTCCCTCCTAATATTGGAAGAAATATCCAGAGTCATTAAAAGTTCCTACACCCCCTACCTGCCAAGTTCACGAGCATTCCTGCCTAACCTCAGGATTTCAGCTTGTGGGTATATGTCTATATTGCACAGAATATCCTGCAGTGCTGAGTCTCAGAACCTGGGTCAATTGATTCAGGCTGCAGGGCTAAAAATAGCAGTGTAGACAGATATTCAGGCTCAGGCTGCAGCCTGAGTCAATTGACCTGGGCTTTGAGACTTGGTATGGCAAGTTTTTCTTTGCAGTGTAGACATAACATGATATTCAGCTTTGCAATGATTTCTAGGTACCATGTTGAGAGGTGTCAAAACTTTGAAAGTGACTTTGAATAAGATGTCCAGTCACCAATAGTTTATCTGTAGTGACTTAGCCTCTGGCCAACGCTCAGAAAATAAAAAAAAGTATTACAAAACAGCTTCAAAACTAAATCCAAAATTATAAAATATTAAAATACTTATAAATACAGATGAAAAGACATGCACCATTAATAGGTATATGATCACTGTGCCACTTGTTTTTTCCTTATTTTAGCATATGACTGTGCAAATAGGGCAATCGCTTGGATCACAGATACACTGAAATAAGGTGTCTCTGCAGGTTGGAAAGATGACATTTCTTGAGTGCATCAGGGTCTGGATTCACTTTACATACTAGATATATTATTTCCTATTATTTTTATATTCAAATTTATTTAAAGTAAATTTTGATCTCCAAATGATAGAAAGAAATTGGAGGTTGGGGGAAACAATCAGTCACTAGGAAATCACAAAAGAAAAACAGAGGTTTCAAATTCCCATTTTATGCAGGTGCATTCAGAGGCAAACAAATCAGAGCAAATCTTCAACCATCAGTAAGTTAATTAACCTGACCTCAATAATGAACAATTGCTATTATGGTGTTGCAAAGGCAATGGAAGAGCATAAAACATGGGTGACAGTTTGAAGGTAGAGAGTCTCAAAGAACTATTTGCCATCTATATAATATGCTCTGCCACTCAGTACAGAGCATGATTTGTGAGAAGAAGATTACAGTTGACCATAATAGGTGACCTTTCACAAAGTCACATATTGCCACGATTCAAGCTCAACTAGGAAGGTGAATAAAGCCTTGCACTTAGAAAGCTACGGGGCACTTGTTCCCTTGAGCACAATGCATTGCGACTCATACACACAAAGAGCCAAAAAAAAAACCTTTAGAACCCTTTGACTATCCGAGATAAGAAAATATTTCCACATTACATTAGAATTAGTAAACATAAAACATCAAATAAGGAAATTTAGAATAATTAGGACATATCTACATTTTTTTAGCTTGATCACTGATTGTTTCAATCTGACCATCCTCACTGGAAAATGACTTCAATATCCATTTAAAAGATAACCACAGTCTGTAAAAATGATATGTTATCCAATGGGGCATGGCGTCTTCTTTTATTTTTTTGCCCTAAAAACAGGATCAAAGTCAGCCTGATATTAGGCCCCCAGTTTTAACCTTAATGACAAAGAGGTTACCACCTTTCACAGATCATAGCCCATTCAGGTAGGTATAGAAAATTGGTTCTATAAGTTTCGAATACATAAGCCCCTAGCACTTGAGCTGAAGGAAGTTTTTGTTTATAGCAAGAATCCTTACGTCTAGAGCTGGTCAGAAATGGTTTCTCCTCTGCACTCCATCTCATAAAAAATGTTGACAAACCAAATCAAATAAATTTGGCAAAAAAATTGAAAACCAAAAATTGTTGGTCAAAAACCAAATAACTTAAGCAGCAAGCTGAAAATTTCATTTAGTAAAAGCTGCTGCAGCACCTCAGTAAATTGTCATTTGGTTTCCTTATGTCCCCATTCTCCTCTATGGGCTGGGCTCCCAGACTGGCATTAGTCTCCCAAGATGCACCACGGTTTGCCCTCTTTCTGAGTCATGGTGCATCATGAGAATCCCTTGCCCTAATCCATCCTGGGAGTTGTAGTCTAGTTGGGGAACACCACCCGTGAAGGGGCATGAGGCCCCTGAACTATGACTACAGCATCTCTAATTCTAAACTTTTCTATTTTCAGATAAAAAATGAAAACTTTGTTTTGCTTTTGAGTGTTCAGTTTTTCATAAGTCAACATTTTCCATGGAACTTTTTCCATAGTTGAAAACTCAATTTTCCATCAAAAACCGTTCTGATGGAATTTTTTTGACTCATCACCCTACTTACATCGTTTCTCAGCTGCAACAGCCAACAGAGGGCAATATGATGTTGTCAGTTCATTATATTATTACAAGTTTTGTGATGTGTAGTGTTTTTCTTAAAGCCCCAGCTGGATTTCTGTGATTGGTTGAAAAACACAGCTTTCATTTTTAAAAAAAAGTAAATGTCTAGCCCTCATGCTCTAAGAGAAAAGTTTATAAACTTGAAAGAAGTACCCCCTAAAGGCTCAAATGCCAGAAGGCAAATAGAACAAACACACACACAAAAAGTATTCTCATTTTAAAAACTCATGATTTTTAAGCCAATCTCAGAAGTTTTTGAGGCCTGACTCCTGAATGCTTGAGCCTGGCAATATTGCATACAATACCTGATTTCACCCCCACTGAAGTCATTATCAAAACTCTACTGATATCCGATACTGTCTCAAACTGATCCAGAACACAGTTGTATGGCATACTGGCATCTTTCCAAGCTATTCTTCTGTGCTCCAAAGCCTCAGCTTTCATACTAAAATAAGTCTATAGGCTTGTAATGTTGCAAAGATAACTTTGAGAATGTGAACCAAGTGTAATTGATGGAGATATGTCTACCTGAGTTTACAGGAAATTGAAACAATAGCTCTGAGAGATGCGAATCCCCACATTCATTACAATGAGAATTGACTCGTATATCAATGACAATGGTTAACAGTGCTGAAACGTAAAGTACTTTACTGCTCATCAAAGCATGTAAGACCTTGTCCACATGAGAAAATAGTACTGATTTAACTGAATCACTTTTTAGAAAACGATTTACTTAAATCAGTATAAGTCACTGAGTTGGACTCTTCTATTTCATTCTAAATTGACAAAGCCTTTATAAACCAAAATAAGAATGTCCACACACGGGGATTGCGTCAATTTAAATAAATTAGATTCTAAATACATTTAGATCTTGACTACACACAGTTTTGCACCAATTAGATCAGGGTAACCCTCTAGTATGGATGAAGTTATATCACTATAAAGTGTTTATATCAGTAGAGTTTGTTCCTGTAAACATACAGATGCTCGCTAAACTGATATACGCCAGGTTTAAACTGATACAAAAGCGTCCGCACACGAAGTTGCACTGGTTTAACTAAATTGGTATAAATATCACACTTTGGCTGTGGTTCCCATCAGGCACTGTGTGCACATGCCTGATGTACGCTTACCAACACAACTGCTGTATGCCCAACTCACCAAAGAAGAAAGGAAATGGGGAGGCTGAAAGAAATGCTTTAAAAAGACACCCTAAGATAAACATCAGGTGATATGGCTTCGACACCACACACAGGGATACAGCAGCCCAGGACAGGGATAAATGGCAAAAACTTGTCAGAGAGGTAATGTCCACTTTTGAGGAAAATCACCTTGCCCTGTTCGCAGAAAAATGCCAGAAAAGAAAAGACAACTTTCACACAAGAATCGCAGCCCAACCCTGTCTTCCAGCACCACCTGCAATGTCTGCCAATGAGCCTGTGGCTCCAGGATCAGACCTCCTCAGTCACCAAAGGACCCATGAAAAATAAAACCTGTGAAAAAGATTATCCTTGATCTTGAGGGATCGCCGCCGCCTGAGGTCAATGCAGCCCAAGTGTAGATGCTGCATTACTGATGTCAGATAGCAGCAGCTACCCCACAATGTTTGACACTGACTGCTCTGGTCACAATTGTGAACGCCACTGCTTAGGGATCATGGAAACCAGAAGCCCCTACTCTCAAAACCCCCCATGAATTTTTGAAATGCCTTTTCCTGATTGTCCAGCTTCAGGAGCAGCTCCCCATTCTCCAAGTGCACTCTGGCCTGGAGTAGACAGGAGGTATTGGATCTCCTGCACTTGTGGAGAAAAGAGGCCATCCAGGCACAGCTATGGACCAGCTGTAGACATGTGGATATCTACGAGCAGATTGCAAGGAGGATGCAGGAGACACGGTATAACGCGGATCAGCAGCAGTGCTGCGTGAAAGCAAAGGAATTGTGACAAGCATATCGGAAGGCCAGAGAGGCCAATAGTCTGGTGCCAAGTCACAGACCTGCCACTTTTCCAAAGAGCTGCATGCTATACTTGGTGGAGACCCCACCACTAACTGCACACCACCGTGGATGCCTCTGATGAGCCCAATCACAGGCCCCAGCCAAGAACAGTAAGTACAAGGAGGAAAAGGAAGAGGAGGATGGGGGTCGTATGACCGGGGGGGAGGGGACATTGAGCTATGCCATGAGTCAGGAATTAAGACTCTACCACAGTCCAGTCAGTCCCAGAAGTCAAGCATGGGTGAGCACAATGCAGGGGAAGGAACCAGAGGTAAGTGTGTAAATGTATTTCCCATTACAGTGATGGCAATCCCAACTTAGCAGGACAGAGCTATTGACTTTTTATTAATTTACTCACACTAGAAGGGTTAGCGGTGCAACAACGAGAGGTCGAGTCAGTATCTGCTTTTCATTCCCCTGTAAAGTTAGGCAGAGGGGCATGCAAAGCTGTTCATTTATGTACAAAGGGATGTCCCTTGAATTCTCCTGAGAGATGCTGATGAATTTTTCATGGAGGTATCTGCAATCCACACAAAAGTTTCTAGGGAGGGCAGTGGTACTTCTTCCTCTGTGGTAGGACACTTTCCCACTCCAGTTGGCATATCTTTGGCAGGCAGCGTTGCAGTAAACAGGCTAGCAGCATATGGACATAGGTGGCTTTGGGACACCAGCAGCAGATGTGCTCTCTGTGTTCCGAGTCTTAACTATTGCTTTCCACTGTGACTATATTGACATGCATCCAATGAAGCGGGTATTCACCCACGAAAGCTCATGCTCCAAAATGTCTGTTAGTCTATAAGGTGCCACAGGACTCTTGGCTGCTTTTATAGATCCAGACTAACATGGCTACCCCTCTGATACGTGTATTGACAATGGTACCTATAGGTATTCTATCTATAGCTGCTGCCGCTGCAGCCTTCAGGGGTTCTCCCTCCACTCCCGCAGAACACCAGAGCTAGATACAGAGGAGAAAGAAGAGGAGGACTCAGGGTGACACATAGTAAGATCCTGCAAGTCAGTGCTGCATCAGGCCATGAGTAGAAGGAGGGTCTGAAGGGTGAATACTGCAGTCTGTATGTAGAAGGAAGGAAGGACCAGACAGGCGAAAGGCCCAGGAGTTCCAGCAGGAAAAGGAGAGAGAGATGCAGTTTTTAGTGCATTTGCTTTTAACTTGCACAGAGTTTTTAAGTGTTTTCGTTACTCAATAAAATTCTATAGTTTGGAAAATAATTCATCTTTATTAGTTCCCAACATATGCTGCAGTGTCTAGCAGTAGTGAAAATACTCACTTACTTGTTATTGTACAGTGTGACAACTCACAGGATCAGTGAAACACAGTGTAATAATCATAATTGTATGGCAAGCACCACAAAATTAAAGAGGTGTATTGAAAGTGTTATTGTCATAAATGTACACCGAGCACCACACAATTCCTAACATGCCCCCAAACTGCAGGGCCAGGTAGAGCATAGTACACCACAATGCAGTACTGTGGTTCACTTTAAAAGTGCTCTTTCAAAACCACCCTGAACTTTGTAGTTCTGCACTGAGCTATTCTAATATCCCTTGTGTCTGGGTGTTCAAACTCAGTAGACAGCCACTCCACCTCCCAGCTTTTTTCCCCATTTGCTTCACAGGTATTACACAAGACACAGCATGCAGCTATAACCAGTGGAATATTTTGCTCACTGAGATCCAGTCTTATGAGTAAACAATGCCAGCATCCCTTCAATCTACCAAAAGCACATTTCCTTGGTGTTATCGAGATGGCCGGTGTGCAGCTTCATGAGCTGAGGGAGCAAGGAGTAGGCTGGATCCCCCGGGATCATTATTGGCATTTCAATATAGCCAATGGTACCCTGTTGGTTGGGAAAGAAAGTCCCTGCTTGTAGCTTCCTGACCAGTCCTTTGTTCTTGAAGATGTGCACATCATGCACCTTCCCTGACCAGCCAATTCTGATGTCAGTGAAGCATCCCCAGTGATCCACCAGTGCTTGCACAGCCATAGAAAAGTAGCCCTTTCTGTTGGCATACTCTGTGGCAAGGCAGTCTGATGCCAAAATAGGGATATGCATGATGTCTATCGCTCCACTGCAGTTTGGGAACCCCATTGCTGCAAATCAATCCACTGTGTCCTGCACATTGCCCAGAGTCACAGTCCTGAAGAACAGGAGATGATTAATGGCCCTCCATACCTACAGCCTCCACTGTGGATTTTCCAATTCCAAAATAGTTTGCCACTTACCGGCAGCAATCTGGGGTTGCAAGTTTCCACACTGAGATCATCACTCATTTCTCCACTGTCAGTGCAGCTCTCATTTTGCGGTCCCTGTACTGGAGGGCCAGGGGCAAGCTTGGCACACAAATCCAGGACTGTGGCCTTGTGCATCTGAAATTTCTGCAGCCACTGCTCATCATCTCAAACACACATTATGATGCAATCTCCTGGTCAGTGCTTGTTTCTTGGGTCCAGAAGTGATGCTCTACCACCTGCAGCTGCTCTATGAATGCCACCAACAACCTAGACTTGGTTCGCACTGTGTCCCACAGCAATCTGACCTCCACAAAATTGTCATATTCCTTGCAACTCTTCTTGTGGCTCTGAAAATACCAGGGGATCATGCATCCTTTGCTTGTAACACTCATGACAATAGCACAGAACTATGCAGGCTCCATGCTTCTCTCAGAGATGGGAGACAGTGACAAATCCCACGGAGGTTTGAGGGATTTTAAAAGTAGGTACAAAAGTTATGGGATAGGGATGGTATTATGAGATGGAGAAAGATGAATGATGGGAACTTGACCTCATAGTCCTAGTCACCTCTCTGTGATTTGTTTCTGCGCCGCCAGGTATTGCCAATACTTCCCCAAAGACAATGTGCTGGACAATGGCAAGTTGCATACTGGGATACCTACCCATAGTGCACTGCACTGTGCAGTGACATAAGCACTTCTGGGGAGTATATGCAGCACTGATGCAAGAAGCCAAGAACGCACACGCACAAGCGATATACTAACTCTGGTGGCTTTATGCTGACGAAACTTGTGTCAGCAGAAGTTTGTAGTGTTGACATTGCTTGAGTTATATCAATATAACTTTGTGTGTAGACCAGGCCTTAGTTAAATCAGTATAATTTTCTCCCATAGATAAGGCCTAAGGAAAGGAGAGGAAGTATCACATTTATGAAGATGTGTGCAATCTACTATGAGTGGCAGCTTACTTTGGTGCAATAACTGGGCAGTTTGGGGAAAGTAACATCACTTATTTCTTCCCCCAGTCAAAGAAGCAGCACCAGGAGCACAGCAAAGCTTCTGAGCAACCACTGAGGAGAAGCCAAGCCAATGGAGTTCAGTCAATGAGCAGGATTATATTTTTAACTTCTGCACAGTCTATTGAGAGTAACTTATTATTTTAGTGTTTGAATCAGTACAGCTTATTTTGTGGCTGGACCATGGAAGAGTACCCCTACCTTTCTCCCTGCCACTGCCACCACCACCTCCAGTTTGAACCCTGGACATCAGCAGAAGCAAAATCAATAACATTGCTTTTGTTTACAGAGCATTTTCTTTATGATTTCAAGTAGGTCTAACTATAATGGATAGTTTGAAGGATGACAGGTCATTTCTGAGGAAAGAAAGAAACGTAAAAATTTGGGACAGGATCATTTTTATTGACCTATAACTTAAAAAAGGACTCGACCAATTTTTTCAGCCTCTCCAGAGATACTCTCCTCTGTTTTCTGAGGAAATGTGGTAATTTGGCCAAATGAATTTTCCAAATCAGAATGGTAAGGATACTAAAATAGGGATTTAAAATAGAAACTGTTTGAAACATTAATTAGGGAAATGCTACTACCAATTCATAGTACAAATACTAAAAAGGCTTTGGAGGGCAGAAGCAACACTGTTTGGGACATCATTGCCTAAGGACAAAATGATCCTCAGATTGTGAAATCTTCAAATTTGTGTAACTTCAGGAATTTTTTTTCCTCAAAGGCATATTTTCTACCACTCCTCCTCCCACAGCCTGCCTATATTTGTTTTATTACCTCCTGTAATTTATTTCAACAGCTCTTTCTCCCTATCACCCACTCCTGCCACCTCAAGTGCCACCCACTTTTCCTCCACCTGATTTCTTTATATCCCAAGGTCCGCCAGATTGCTCACTTCTCCAATCCTGATCAGCAGGGACCAGTCCCTTGGGCCCCATTCCCTTGGTGAGATGAACCTTGTGGAAGTGAGAGGTGAAACAAGAGGCCGCTGCCTTCTCTCTGCTGGTGCCACCTCTCTCTCCCTGCCAGAACTCTGGGGTCAGAGCACCAGCAGGCTGGAGTTTATATGCAAGCTGGCTGTCTCTTGGTATCGATGACCTGGAGTTAGGTCCCATAAGCCTAGAGACGTTAAAAGCAGCCTTATCCATGCACTAGACCTCTTGTGCAGACTATCATCTTATATGCTATGCTGCTGAAGGCACCAGCACAAAATCAGTCTGTCACATGACTTTTTTGTTTAGCCAAACAGGAGGCAGACAAAAATCCAGGCGGTTAATAAAAGTGTCTAGCTTTTCACCCAGTAGCCTATTTTATATAGTCATAAAGTCTTTGAATTAAGGCATCTGCTGAAATAATGAGAACATGGCACTTCCCTCTGATGCTACAATAATTAAAAGGGCAAAGTATTAAATAGCTATGAAAAAATTAAACTGGTCATTCTGGGAATTATGCACCTGTCTTGATCCCCACCTTCACTAAGCTTTATGTTTGGTTATTTCATGCTATTGCCCATTTCCTTAAATCTGTGTCCACTGATTACAGTTTACTGACCTGTTCTTTTGTCAGGGTTCGAAACACACATGTAGTGTTAAAACCACCTTTGGAAAGAGCAGGTTTGTACTAAAGGAAAGAGATACATGCATGCATACTGGTATCAGCTGTGTCTTCATCATCTCTTTAGTAAAGTGAGCCTCATGGACAGCAGAATGCTGCAGATCAACTTCTCCTTATTCAGACAAATATGCATTTGCTCCCTTATTTCCTAAAATGCCTGAAAAAAATATCACAACAACAAAGAGAACTCTGAAGCACTCACCATTAAATATTGACCACAAACATGGGTACATTAAAAACAACCCCACAAGTCACACAATGAGTATAGATAGAGAATGAGTTAATACTAGCATCTATTTCTCTAGTTCACATATATAACTCTACTTACTATTACCATACATTTAGCTGTGATAAAAAAAAATATTGCATTTTATGCAAATCGAGTGCAGACCTCAGGCTCCCAGCAAGCTACCATTGCAGCATTTGGTGTTGCAAAGTTTAGGTGCTCCAGTACATGGCCACCATTTACTGGTACATTTCCAAATTTAATCCATTGAAATAAATGGAATTACACTAAATGTAGCCTACTGTATACAACAAAGCTGGATAGTTTGAGAGGCCTTATGTTCCTACTGGCTATGGGGTATAAAATATATGCCCAAGTGCAGAATTTGTAGCAATAACATTTATGTATCATGTTACTTCACGAACAATCTAATTTATAAAATGCCTATTGTGTATACACAAGGAACGACCATAAATCTTTAACATTAAACAGTGTCAACAGGCGAAACAACTTTCCCACTGGACTTGGCACACTGAGATTAATGAGCTTTTAAAGGGATGGCAGGCGCAGAAGAATAGGCTCCTCCAAATTCAGCTATTTGCCTACGTAAAAAGCAAACCCTTAAATGGGTACAGGTGTCTGTAGCAAGATTCTGGAAAATATAACCTTTCCTCAAAGTTAAAGGGTAGCCTTGAAATGACCTGCAAGTATGGCAACAACCCCAAAACGTCACCATTTTTGATGTTACATTTATATACTCTTTACTGAAGATCTGATGTAGGAAAAAAATAATGACAGAATCTTACTGTATATAATTTCTTGCCATTGCTATGTTTTTCACTCTTGACAGTAAAGGCCTGTCAGTAGAAAAGAATACACACCATTCCATCCTATCTGTCACCTTGGATTAACAGTTAAGTATAAAATTCCAAGCAATGAAAACGGCCAGTCAAAGCACATCTGGCTGCACCCAAACATGCAGGTTCTTTCTTGGCCTCATGTACAGTAACTGGAAGCTGTCAACAGAACTGACTCCTGCTGTCATGGTAGTTCCACAAATTAGGTGGCTCATATACCACAATTACTGTTACTGCTATCATGACCAGCCAACACAACCCTGACACCCACCCAGGCATACACAAGCTTACCCCCTGGTTCCAGTCTGATGTCCACTCCCCTCAAGTATCCCAGCCACTGGCCAGGACAATGTCTCCACCTGTCTCTAGCCATAGCTTTGCGTCGGAGCACACCTACCAACATATTCTAACATTAACAAATGTATTCAAAATAAAATAACTTCAAAACATGAAATTTGGCACAAACACTAATTCTTGGAATTTAACCCATAATAGCAGAGACTAGCAGGAACCTAACCCCCAGCATCATAACACTGTTTGGAAAACCTGGCCCATCCACAGGATCATGCATGAAGGCACAGGAATTTATACAAGTCCTGGTCTTTGCCCTAAGTTGTTTGGCCTCTTGATACCAACATAGTGCTCATGTCATGGTTGCCTGTGACAGCACACTCAGAAGAACCATGGTAACAGCAGGCAGAGCTTCTTTAGGGTTACTTGCTCAGTTTCAGTCATCAAATACCCCTTATATAACTTTTTTTTAAAAGGTCTGGTTCTGTTCTTCAGAGCTACTCAAGCTGTGTGTGAGCATCATCTCGCTTCAGCATGTTTTAAAGTAATAACTGAGGAAGATCACAAAGCTTCTGAGGCATTGCTCAGAACATCATCCAGATGCTTTGATGCACACCCAGATGATCAGCTCCTCCTCTTAACAGGGGCGGAAAGCTTGTGAGAAGAGGCTCTCTCATGAGACTTTCATCACTTTCTGCTTCTGGTCACACACAGAGGCACTGAGATGGTAACACTGCCTGGCCCCTCATATTTGCATGTGATCTCCTGAAACAGTATTATGAATAAGCTTTCACTTAAAAAAAAAAAAAAAAAAAAAAAGAGAGAGAAGAGAAAATGGTAAACAATTGCCATGCTGGATCAAACCAATTGGTTGTCTTATCCAGTATCCTGACAGTAGCCAGAACCAGATGCTTCAGACGAAAGTATAAAACATCTGGGAATCAACACTTATGGAATAACCTGACATATGGGAAATTTCTTCCGGACCCCAGGCAGTTAGCCGTTAGCATGCTTTGAAACATAAGGATTTGTACCCCTTATCCATTCATATCCTGTCTTATGTAATGGTGAATATTCTCATGATATATGTGTGTGTTTAATTTTTTTTTTTACTCCTACCTGCTGCTAACACAGTATTCAGCTGAATGAAACTTGTTTTATTAAAATGTGTTATATCCACACATATGTCAAAAAGAAGCAGGGGAAGGAGTTTTTTAATTTATGATTATAAAATAAGAAACGTGCCAAATGCTCAGATATAGTTTAGATAATGTAGTAACATCTTAAATTTGGTACAGCCTTGGGGCACATAGTATAACAGTGATATAAAACTGGTGCCAGGCACACTGATTTCTTCATTTATAATGAATACACGTATTTATCTTTGACAGGAAAGGTGACAGCTGTATTTTACCCTCCAGTGATGGAGCCTTCATTTGTAGTTAAAAATGTATTCATTTAGGAGATACAGCATTATTTTCAGCGTGTTTTTTTTCCTTTAAGTATATTCATGCAAAGTACATTAATTCATTCAGTGGCTTTATTCTCTCAGTCTGTCTGATAAATAGAGAGAGTGCCTTTCCACTTAGTAACATCTTTAGATGGAGCCTTTAGGATCATCCCTGAGTCTGGGGTGGCACATACTATCCCATCCCAGGAAAAGAACCAGAAGGAACATTGACTCGGATATTTTCAGTTCTTCCCCTGCTCCCCACTCATTCGGGAGGAAGTAAGGTACTACAGCCCTGAAAAGAGTGCAATTTACTTTCCTTTTCATGACCAACTAGCTCAGCGGGTCAGTACACTGGGAAAACGGAGCAGTGACTCCACCCACTCCCTCATGGAGCGAGCAGGGACTGCATTTTGGAGAAGACCTAGAACCGTGATACTGGTATCTCTAGCACAGCTGTGTAGCGAGGATGCACAGCCAAGCCAGCAGTAGTGAAAATCTAGCCTTTAGGATTTTTAAAATTATTTTTAAAGTAACAAGTAAAGTAACACGAGCAACTCGAGCATTTGTAGAAAAAGCAGCACTACTGAGTTTAAATAGGCTGAAAAACATAGGCCAAATCCAGAAGTTTTCTCTCAGCTGGTTGAAAAAAAAATGAGAACACGCATTTGCAAAACGTTCATCATTTTCCCCACCGCTTTTTGAATTTTTAATAATTCCCCAGCTCCACTCAACACTTATTCTGGAAAGGCCTGAACCAGGAGTTGTCACATTTACTACTAAATACAGACCTAATGAAGTAATAAATGGTTAATGTTTGCAGGATCACACATGTTTAAACTTGCTGATGCAGCCTGTGCTTATACTTGTACTGAAATCAGTGGCAGTCTTGTCTAGTGAGGACTTCAGAACATGATCCCACATTTGAAAACGGAAGTTTCATTACAGGTGACAATGATTAGCACATACTTGTGATGGCTACTTGGGTGAGGAGTGGTATCATTGACAGCATGCTAGCTCTGTGCTCTGATAGGGCCTAATCCAAACCCCACTGAAGTTAGTGGAAAGACTCCTGTTGACTTCAGTGGTTCTCGGATCAGGACCATAGTGTTTACCTAACATTAAATGACTGGGGTTTCTAAGGCCTGGTCTACACTGGGGGGGAGGGGGGGGTTCGAACTAAGGTACGCAAGTTCAGCTACGCGAATATCGTAGCTGAACTCGAAGTACCTTAGTTCGAAGTACTTACCCATCCTGACGGCGTGGGATCAAAGTCCGCGGCTCCCCCGTCGACTCCGCCACCGCCGTTCGCGGTGGTGAAATTCTGGAGTCGATGGGAGCGTGTTCGGAGTTCGATATATCGCGTCTAGATGAGACGTGATATATCGAACTCCGAGAAGTCGATCGCTACCCGCCGACCCAGGCGGGTAGTATGGACGTACCCTAAGCATTACTGCAATACAAATAATAAATAAGAGTAATTAAAATGACTTTAGTCATTATGCTTTAAAGAAAACAATTAAAAATAAAGTAACACTGAATAATCCCCCTCCCAAAAGATATTAAACGAACATATTAACCTCGTAACTTGAAATCAAGTTAGTCCACTTTTATCAAAGGAAAGCTGTTCCTGCTATTTACATATACTCTCTTATTCATCTTTATAAAGCAGAATTATTATAGTCAAGACTAAGTCAGGAAAATACTTAATGTTTAAACACCGACTTCCTTTTTTTTTTTTGATGACTGCTGAACTAGAACAGAGGCTGTATTTTTATTTATTTGTTTATTTTTACAATGTGACATTAGGCTCCCATGCTGCTAGTGAAAACTTCTCCAGCTATATCAGTCCAGTTGAGATTTACTCTCACTCCCTTAATTCCCCCTCCCATAGCTATGGTGCTCGCTGGCCAAAGTTAATGAGAATGTGTAACTGTGACTCCCTGCCTCTCTTTCTGTCTCAATAAACTGTTGCACATGGTAGGACTAATAGTGCACTGTCTCACAGTCCTCATTTGGCTAGCTAGTAAGTAGTACATTATCCTTCATTTTCTTTCTTTCTCTAGGGCACAGCCATGTAGCTACTGCTTCTCATTATCCTTAGAAGCTGTAAATTTAAGTGTAAACTCATTGTCTCTGCAGGGGTTGTAGGTGAGTAGTGGGTAACCTCATTTACTCCATTTTCTCCACTGAATTTTTGTAGGACTGTGTATGAAAAAAATTGGACTTAATCTAATATATTTAACTTTATAAATCATTAACACTAAATGCAGGTTGGGTGCAAGGATGTTTCACGCCGTAGGTGAAACTTCCACCTTGCGCCCCCCGCCCCCCCGAGCCCTGTGGCAGCTCTTCACATACACCCCCCCCCCCGAGGCACTCCCCCTGCACTCCCTGCGGCAGCTCCCCCTGGCCCCGGGGGCCGTGCGGCAGCTCCCCACCCCAGCTCACCTCTGCTCTGCCTCCTCCCTGAGCACGCCGTCTCTGCTCCACTTCTCCCGCCTCCCAGGCTTGCGGCGCCAATAGCTGTTTGGCACCTGGGAGGAAGAGAAGCAGAGCAGGGTGGCATGCTCCGGGGAGGAGGCAGAGCAGAGGTGAGCTGGGGCGGTGAGCGGTTCCCCTGCTGCGGCCCCCCCCTTACTTGCTGCAGGCGGCCCTCCCCACGCCCCCCTGCCCCAGGTCCCTCCGCCTAAATGCCAATGATGACCAGTGCGGCCAAAGATCCAGCCGCTGCGGTCACTGCTGAAGGACCCGAAATGCCACACCCCAAATGCTAGTGTCCTACGTGATCACCTAGGTCGCCTAATGGGTTGCACTGGCCCTGACTAAATGCTATGTTCTTGAACCTAGTTTGTAACTCCTCTGGCTTGGTTGGAGACATCACACCAGCACGTTCAATGGAACCACGTCTGTATGGTCCAAAAAAAAAAAAATGACATGTGGTCACACTACAGACTCTCCTAAACTTAGGTGCTCCTGGGCAATAGTGGAGCAGCAATCAATAAGCTTCAGGCAGCAGTGGGATCTATTGCATCTGGTTTATAGCTAGCTGCTCCACCACTGCCTGCAGTACCTTAATCATGGCAAGCAAGACTCCCCCAAAAACTTAAGAGGGGTGTTCTCTTGATCATGGGAGTTGCAAACATATCAAAATGGAAAACTGACCCTCTTATGGACTCAGATGCTAAACTCCACCTTGAGATCAGAGTCAAGCTTCTAGCTCTGCTCTTATTTTTCTTTTAACTACTTTTGTGGGGTAGCAAACAGAGACAAAATACATAAAAATATGAAAGTAATTAGGGAGTTAAAATACAAGACACAAAGGGCTACACTGTGTCTAGCTCTTATATGGTAATGTAAGGGACCAAGCGGGAAATAAGACCCCCCAGACTCAGTCCCCTGGCTTGGCCTCCCCACATCTCAGCTGCAGGCACAGGAGTTTGGAGGAGTGCACTTGGTACCTCCCTGCTCCTATGCAAGTGAGTAGAGTGAGGCTGGCAATGGACAGGCCTTTGGCTGCACCTCCAACGTGCTGCCTAGTACAGCCGAGCTGATGCAGGAGGGAAGTAATCTAATTGGCATGGGGCAGTAGCAGATTACTTACCGCCAGAATCAAAGATGGAGCTGTGAAGAAATTGTGACACTCTCAGGATTAATTTCTTGCCTAGCCCCCTTCTGAAGTGGTACAGCTACATGTAGCTTAAAGACACAATCTAGCCCAAAGGAAACAGTGTATGTTAGCTATCCACGTAGAGGCAAAAACAGAAGTGGTAACAAAATGCCACTAGTTCTTAGGGTTACAAGGACAACAGACTTTTTGGTTTTGTGGCATATACACTAGACTCAGCTCCGATAATAAAACACTGTCCAGATAGCAAGTTAATATAGGTATTTTAATTCTTTAGGGCAATGAGTTTCTCCATTGTAAGAACAGCCCTTACTTTATGCAACTGGATTCATAAAAGGAACCATGGGCCACAACAGAAAATCATGCCACTTTCAAAAGAAAAAAAATGGAGGGAATAAATTTTTCTAGTTGGAATTTTGCTATCAACTCCCAGCAGGCCTATGGGTACACTGGAGTTTGCACTTTGAATCCCAAATACAAGATTTGACCTGTTTGAGTCACAGTGGAGCTGTCAACCTAAAACAATCTAGATCATCATTTGGTTTGCAGCCATATCACATTAATAGTAGTTGATGTTGGTGAATGTGAAGGGAAAAAAAACAGTTATCTTTCAAAAATCTAAAGTATTGGAATACCATTTCAAATCAGAGAAATTCATTACATCCATAAGAAACCAACACAAGGCAACATTTCATCCATTTCTCAGTGGAAGTAACAAAACATAATGGGGGGAAAATACCTAGAAAACAAAACTCTCATTGACTTAAATGAAGCCAGGATTTCTCTTAATATTCATTGGGGGGGGGAGGGGGGGAGATAATCTGTCTCCAGCAAATATAGAAATCGTAATCGGAAACATCCATCTCACTTGGCTTTATTTCCATAGAGGAAAGGAAGATGTTTTAACTTGAATATATATATATTTAAAAAACCCCACATTTGCTCAATTTTAAAGTTAAAAGGTACTTACATATCAGATAATGTGAAAGTTAAAGTTAAACACACTGTGACAGATGTGGCAGTTTCTTGCAGTATCCTTGGAAAAACTTATTACAGTACCTTTGGAGTCTATTGTATTAAATGCAAAGGTTATGTACGATTGTGGGCCTGGAAGATCAAAGGACTATTCTGAACCACGTGGCAGACCAGAATGGTCTTTTGGGACAATATGTCTGAAGTGGACTTCCTGGGAAATATGTAGGAGGTGAATTCCTTCACCCAGTTATTCAAAAACCCGGGCTTTTGAAGCTATGCCCTGAGGAGAAAACCACTGTCTGCTGATTATATGTTCATGAAGGTTAGAGATTGATGGCCCAAGCTGTATAAAGAAACAGGCTGATCTGTGCCGTCAGCGTGCTTGTTCTGAGATAAGCCTGTTACAAATTTGTAACCACAGAAAAATCCCATGAACGACTGACTCCCACTACTGGCAGTCTGGCTTTCTGGGAATAACACAGTCTAGGCAGGAAACTATGCATTCTGGAAAAAACCCTGGTCGGGAGGGAGAGATATTCATGTCTCCTCCCAAGAAAGGTGATAGTTGAGGAGCTGGGATCTTAAGAGTGGGTGCCCTTGCTGGACCATGAGTGGGAAATACAGGTGCATTTGCCCTGAACTGGGACACACACAACCTTAACTCTGCCCCCCTGGAGGCATGCATTACAGTAGCACAGAAGCATTACATTAAAGTAACACCTAGAGGTCCAAGTCAAGGTTCAGGGCCTCATGATATTAGACACTGTAAAAAAAAAATGTAGTCAAGAAACCATCCCTGCCCTGCCTACAGTCGTTACTAAAATGATCACATACTATTTCGTAAATAAGGTTTTTCTACAGTATTATATACAATTGTGTTTGTAAGAAAACCCACAATCACATAATCTCTGCAATGAAAAGACTGTTTTAAGAAAATAAGTTGAAAAATACAGAACTAATGATCCCTTTATATCAGCGGGCCCATTTTGAAAATCATCCATTTACAGTAGTATCTCAGAGTTACAAACACCCTGGAAATGGAGTTTGTTCGTATCTCTGAACAAAGCATGATGGTGGTTATTTCAAAAGTTTACAACTGAACATTGAAACTTTACAACTGAAAGCTTTGAAACTTTTCTATGCAGAAGAAAAATGCTGCTCTCTATTTTTTTTTTAGCAGTTTACATTTAACACAATTTTTTTTACTGTATTTGCTCTATTATTTTTTCCTCTCTGCTGCTGCCTCATTGAGTATTTCCGGTTCCAAACGAGGTGTGTGGTTGACTCGCCAATTTGTAATGCTGGTGTTCATAACACTGAGGATCTACTGTAATTAGTGCTTAACTAGTTAATTCCTTTAAGAAAATAAATGGCTAAAGTGATTAAAAAACCCCAAAAAACAGATATTTTCCTGTGGACATCCACATGATTGACATTGTTATATGAAAATAATGCGTTCTTTAAAAAATGAAAAATTGATTGCAAATATAAACAAAAAAGGATATTTTTTTCTTGTTTGCCCTTTTAAAAAATTGATCAGGGCAGCATTAGTAGCACTTTTGATGTTCAGTCTAGAGAGCATTAAGGCTGTTACTAAATATATCTGAATAAATGCTATTAGGGCTGTGAAGCATCAATGTCAACCAATTGGCATTAGGAAACCCTCCCATTAAAATGTAACTGATAGCAAACGACTGGCTCTGTTCTATTGTCTAGTCTTAATAATCCTCCATATTTAGCCAAATAGATACACTGGGCCTGGGAGAGCCTTATTTTTGTAAATATTAATCCTTTAGTGGATTTACTGGATTACCTGTATTTTATTATTCAGTGTAGCCCATCCATACAATATTTGGCTTAAAATGATGATGTGTAGAAAAAAGGAGATGTAGCAATACTGCCTTCTTACCCAACACTTTCCTGTCTAGGTTCAAACAAATAAAACTATAGAGCCTATTGTGTGTCATATTGACTGGGATGATCAATATTGGCAGTAAGGAACTGAATTAAGATGATAAACACAGTCAATATAAATTTGTTCTGAAATTAGCTTCTCATAATCAACTAGGTTTATAATGTTAAAGTGTTTGTTAGAAATCTTTGTTTATTAAATTAACTTTTTGCCAGGGCTAAAATTTTCAAATTTAGCAGCTAATTTCAAATTACAATCCCACTATCTCTCATAGAAGTTATCACAGTTGTACTGCTAACGCCTGCATAATACTTTGGAGATTTACCTCTTAACATCAAAACAATGAGAAAAGGGCCAGTATATAAAATTACATCTAAAGAATCAGAGAAGCAGCTGCAGGTAATATCTAAAATGTGCCAATGACAACTGAAATCTGTTAAGATTAAGAGACTCAGAGTTTTGTAATAAAATGTTACCTATATTAATGTAAAACAGCATCTTCTGCCTACATTTTTTGTCAAACACATTAAAACATTAAGTGTATTCATCAAGAAAAAAAAAACCATACAGGTTTCTTCTACAGCAACATTAAATTTTGTTTCCTGCATATAGAATATATGCAGACAGACATTTAGCTTTATAAACACAACCACCAAGATTTTTAAAAGGGACTAGTGATTTTGGATGCTCAACTCAAGAAAACGTAAAGGATCCTGATTTTCGGAAACTGCTAAGCATCCACCCTCTGAAAACCAGGCCAGTGTCCCAAGTTGGATACTAAAAAAGTTGAGGCATTCAGAATCACTGGTCATTTTTTAAAGGTATTAGCCAATATACGCAATATACACAGTCAGACTGTTAATTTTTTGAATTTCCTGATATTTGTGCTTTTAAATTCTAAACCTTAACAGATGTTTGTGATTCATTTATTGGGGTTTTCTTTTTTTCCCTAAGTACAAGGAAAGAAGTTTGGATGTTTTTCTCAATCTATTTGAATCTTGAAATTGAAAATGACCTTGCAGGTTTCAGCCAGGTTGGAAACAAACAAGTATTCTTCCTGAAAAGACACTATTATTATTACTTGTGTGATAAGGAGAGTACCATAGATGCACATGGTACTTTACAGAAATAAAGATAGCGGGTAAACTTTTCAAAATACTTAAGTGCCTTATGAGTCTAGGGCTTGTCTACACTGCCTAAATCCCATTTTCAAAAGTGATGTAGGCAGCTAAGTCTCAGTGGAAGACTCACTTTGGACTCCTAAATCACTTTTGAAAATGGGACTTAAGCTACACTGCCCTGCAGTTTGTACTATGGCAGCTGAATAGCAGAGCGCCCCAATGTGCTGCACTGTAACTCCCCCATGTGGACTCTGCGGGAACAAATTAAAACGTTCTTAGTTTGCGTTAATGTCGTCCTCTTCCAATAGGACTAGATTAATGCAAACTAGAAATCTTTTCATTTGCACCCAGAATCCCCCAACAAGCCCCTGTGCATCCAGATCCCCCCTTCCCCCATATACGGATCCCCCCACTGAGCTGCCCGAACCCAGATTGCCCCACACAGAACCCTCTCAACCCACACCTGGATCCCACCACACAAAGACCCGCCACACTTAGATCTTCCCTTGCTGAGCCTGCCTGCTCATACCTCGTGCACCTGCAACAGAGGGACAGGCCCGGTCCTTGCTCTGTGTCAGGGTTGGGTGCAGCCTCACCACTGAGTCCATGTCCCGGGTGGGAGCTGCAGAATGATCTCCACCCTCTTTGTAGCCCGTGGCCTGTGCTCACCTATGCCAGGGGTGGGCAAAATTTTTGGGCCGAGGGCCACATCTGGGGAAATTGTATGCAGGGCTGGGGCAAGGGGTTGGGGTGCGGGAGGGAGTGTAGGGTGTGGGAGGGGGTGCGGTGTGCAGGAAGGGGCTCAGGGTAAGGGATTGGGGCAGAGGAGGGGTGCAGACTGCGAGAGGGGGGTCAGGGAAGGGGGTTGGGGTGCAGGAGGGGTGAAGGGTGCAGCAGGGGGCTCAGAGCAGGGAGTTGGGGTGCAGAGGGCTGAGGGGTGTATGAGGGGGTTCAGGGCAGAGAGTTAGGGTGCAGGAGGGGTGTGCAGTGCAGGTAGTGGGCTGAGGGCAGGGAGTTGGGGGGCAGGGTGCAGGAGGGGTTCGGGCTCCAGGGTGGCAGCCCCATGCCGCTCCAGGAAGGGTGGGGGAAGGGCAGAGGGCTCTGTGTGTGCTGCCCTTGCTGCGCCACCAGGTACCTCCCCCGAAGCTCCCATTGGCTGCAGTTCCCTGCTCCCGGCCAATGGGAGCTGAGGGGGGCAGTGCCTGGAGGCAAGAGCAATGCACAAAGCCCTCTGTCCCCCCGCCCAGAGGCCGCAGGGACATTGTGCTGGCCACTTCTGGAGAGCGGCACGGGGCCCACAGCACCACGGGGGCAGTCCTGTGGGCCAGATCCAAAGCCCTGAGGGGCCGGATCAGGCCCACAGGCCATAGTTTGCCCACCCCTGCCCTATACCATGCTGAAGCCTTCACATTTATTTGACAAATAAAATTTGCAGAATTTTGAAATATTGTGTGCACAATTTTTATTTTTTTGGTGCAGAATACCCTCAGGAATAATAGGGTGGTCCCTCTGAGCCAGGAATGAGGCATTTTGACTACTTTTGTGGAAAGCTCTCTCTATTCCTGCTCATGCTTATTGGTCTTCTGTTTACCCACAGGGAATCGGCCTCCAGGGTTATAAATCTTTTACCTTGACCATAACTAAGCTAACTAAAACAATTTTGTTTAAAAAAAAAAAGAGAGAAATCAGTAACAAAAAGGTGGAGATGGGAGCGGAAGAAAAGGAATTGAACATTTCTCCATCACTTTTGGTAATAAAAGTATAAAAGAATATCTATCCCGTACTTTGGGTGAAATTCACACTGGTGAAAAGCTCCCCACACTACTTAATCCCTGAATAGAGACTGAAAGAAGATCTGGCTAGTTAAATGGCCATAGAAAAGGTCTCTTTAGGATGAGCTATAGCTGGGAGGCAGACCAGGCAAGGAGCCACAATGTTTATGCAGACCTGTGACAGACTACTCCGTATCCATATCCTACACACTATTGTAATAATCTTTATATAAAGTATGCCTTGTGAGGTATCATTTGAAAACTCATAATTTGTTAGTCATCATTATCGTGGTAAAATATGTGCAGCAATATTGTATGTGAAGTTATTAGAGTCCACTGTATGATTTTATTACCACATGTTCCAAACTGAGGTTGGCAAACAAGTCTATCTTAAACAGAAGAATCTGTGCTCTGATTAATTTGCATGTAAGCAGGTAATAGAGTCATCAAGCAAGAAGGGAAATAAAGGAAGCTCAAACAGGTGAGAAAAAAGCAGCAGGGAACATCCTTCCGCATCGACTTTTTGTCTCCTGGTACCCAGCTGGAAATGTTTTTCAAGAGGGGGACTGAAACTATGAAAAGGAGGGACAAACACCCCATTGCACCCCTCTCTCTCTCTCTCTGCCCACCACATTGACAGTACCTGAAGCGACAAAGGAAGCATTCCTTGGGCTCTGGGAGAAGGGGTCCTGACCTAAGTTTAGTCAGTAAGACTACTGAAAGCACATGGTGAGAAAACTCTGCTTTGAATTTAGCATAGTTTATTAAATTAGGCACCAGTAATGTTTTATCTACTTTTCTTGTAACCATTTTGACTTTTATGGCTCATTACTTGTACTCGTATAAAAATCTCTCTCTTTGTAGTTAATAAACTTGCATTATTGTTTTAGCTAATCCAGTGTGTTTAAACAGAAGTGTCTGGGAAACTCCATTTGGGGTGGCAAGTTGTGTGCATAGTATTTCTATTAAAGAAATAATGGACTTTATATAATTTGTATTGTCCAGGAGAGGGCTGGGCAGTACAGAACATACCTTTCTGGGGGAAAAATCTAAGACTGGAGGTGTGTTGCGGTCACCCTGCAGTATAACCAAGGCTGCTGAGAGCCAGAGTGTAACCCGAGTGTGGCTGGAAGGCTGTTCATGAGCTGCCCAGGTGACAGCTGCTTCAACCAAAGCATTGTAAGGCACCCAAAGTTGCTGGGCAGGGGGTGACACAGCTACTCATTAGTCTGGATTGTACCCTCGTATGTCACAAGACCAGTGGCTCTCATGTCTTGTACAGTCACAGGAGGTGAACTTGGTACAGCAGCCACACCCTGGCTCGGATTTGGATTTGATCTCCCTACACTCCACCTACGTGAAGCTCAAATATACCTTTATGGAACTGGGATACACTTCACCCTCTGCTTTTGTCCCAAACTGGGTTTGGTAAATAAACAGTTCCAGGGTTTAACACGAGGCTAAAGATACACAAATCCATGAGTTTCAAGTACCTGCCACCACCTGCCAGTGAACTAAAACAGAGGCAGGGGGAGCAACTAAAGCAACTGATGTAACCGCTCTGGCTGGGATTTTCAAAGTAGCCCAAAGAATTAGGCAACCAAAACACAATGGATTAAATAGGAGATAGGTGCCTAACTTTCTCAGGTTGCATGCAGCGTAACTGTAGCTGTGTCAGTGCCAGGGTATTAGAGAAAAATGTTGGTCAGGTAATATCTATTATTGGACTTGGTGAAAGAGACAAGCC
This sequence comes from Mauremys mutica, assembly GCF_020497125.1. Lineage (NCBI taxonomy): Eukaryota > Metazoa > Chordata > Testudines > Geoemydidae > Mauremys > Mauremys mutica. Next base: position 120,048,299 of record NC_059072.1, on the reverse strand, counting down.
CCTGAGCTACACAGAGCTCCCCCGTCAGGTCCGGGAAAGGTACTCCCAGCGCCACAGCAAAACTCAGGGAGTAACAGGCTGCTCAGCACAAGTAGTTAGCACATACCATGAGGAGACGGGGAGGCCGGCAACACTTCTGGGAGATGAGCCTGGGAGCTTGGGTTCAATGCTCTGCTAAACATTGGGAATCGTACACTGAACAGAGACATTGGATTTATGGCTTATTGCAGAGTCTGTATCCCACTAACCCCCTCTCTTTGTTCTGCGACTGCAGAGGTGTTAATGGGCCACTCTACGTTGAGTGGGCCCTTACAACACAACACTTGCTACCTACTTGTGCTGAACAATCTGTTCCACCTGGCATTCCCCGGTGGCACTGGAAATGCCTTTCCTGGCACTGACGGGCAGCTCTGTGTTGCTCAGGCATTTGTCTCCCTCACCAACAGAAGTTGGTCCAATAAAAGCTGTTACCTCACCCCTTTTCCTTAAGCTATTTTTGAAAATCCCAGCCTTGGTGACTCAGTAAAATGGGTAGGAGGATACCCAAGCCTCTGAGGGCATTGGGAAGTCTGAAGTGATGCTTTCAAAGTGCCACAAGATCCTCAGATAAAAAGTGCCACACAAGCGTAAAGCTTAGTTACTGTAACAAGTTTATCAGCACACCGCTCACCCAGCCTCCTTTAATAGAGGATCATATTTCTTTTCATTATTAGTTTAGGCAATGGTGAGAAAGAAATCCCCACCACCACCTTTTAATACATAGAGCAAAGGTATAATTTGCAATTCAAATTGATATTTTTAATCTGAAAAGTATTTTGGTGGGATGGGGGAAAAAGTAGAACGAGTCCCATAAATCTGTTATTTGCTTAGAGCATCACTCACTCCAGAGCTCTCTAGCCACTCTCCCCAGCCCACCGAGGAGGAGAGCCATACAGCTTTAAAATGACTTCATTCCCGTATTTACATATTTTTAATAGGGCTATGATGAATCTCCTTCCGCTTGACTCCTATTTTGAGCTGTGATATTTTAATCTCCAGTCTTGCTGCAACTTAGCAGATGAATGTGCAGTGTGACAGAGCTCAGAGGAAATAGTATAAATAAAGCAAAGTGGAGCTATGACATCTCACATTTTATAGCTTTTTTATTGTAGCCTAAGCATAAACAGAGCACAGCTGTGTTATACTTACTGCTGTGAGCATTCCCTCAACTCCAACCCCCTACTGCTTTTAAAGAGACACTGCTCTCATTTAGGGTACATTGCTGCCAACTGCATAGCTAATAGAAGCAGCTTTCTTCCACTCATATTGTGCGTGTGTGTATATATGTGTCTATGTATATTTACTTACGCTCCTTTCACTGATTTATCTGTTTGCCTCCCTTTCCACTCTTACCCCCAAATCCAACAGGATTTGACCCTGCAGCCTTCAATGTATATCTACATAAAGCACTGCGCTTTTACCTACTGAAAGATGCCTCTCTGGCTCAGGTACTATAATTTGCTCTCCATTTAATGGAAACACACACAGAGCACAGAAATAATTTACAAACACTACTTTGCTAAGAGACGTAACTAGCGGGAAGTACTCAAAATATTGCCATATCTTAACTATGGCATTTATGGACAGGGCTCTGGCATCTCTCTCCAGTTTTTGATACTTCTGCACAGAACTCAGTTGAAAAGGAGGAAAAAATATTCTTGCTTATTTAAAATCAATCAGAGCCATGATCAGGTTCTAGAGCGTTACCTCTTCCTACTTTAGGAACACACGAGGCATGACACAGGATAAGATGAATGATTTGAAAAGGCTAGTAATCTACCTCCGGGAATGGCTGGTACTTAAGACTTTAGGCAAGAAAACGGACAATTGATTGATGTACACAGGGGGCAGGAGCACCATTTCCATTTATGCCCTGGAATGAGAGAATTTTGTTTACCCTTATGCTATGTTCAAGAGAGCTCAGAGATGCATTCTGTGATGACCAGCAGTCCACATGGGTAACTGGGATCGACAAGATGGCCTAATATCAGAGTGGCCAAACTGCAGGTCATGAGCCACATTTGGCTCTTTTAAAGTGCAGCTCACGGAGTCCCCCACAATCCCCCTAACAGACTGGGAGAGGGAAGATCAGGGCTTCTGCCCTGCAGCGGGGTGGTGGGGTTAGGGGCTTTTGTCCAGCGGGGAGCGGGCCTAGAGGCTTCAGCCCTGCTCTTGCTGAAGCCCCAAGCACCAACAGGTGCCTCCCGGGGGGCTGAAGCTCCTAGCGTCACCACTGTGCCACAGGGCAGAAGCCCCAAGCCCTGGCAGGTGCGCCAAGCTCTCGAACTTCTGAAGATCATCATATGCCGCTTGGAAGATCAGTAAATTTGGCCACCCCGGGCCTAACAGGATTTTCCCCATCTCTAATCTCAGTACTGTAAGCATTAGCGTGAGTAACTATAAATGTCATAAAATAATCCTATCATCCCATTTTAAAAACACACAATATTTGAGTCCAGTTACACTCAGCCTGTAAATTTCTTCTCTCTCTGAGAACTACAGAGCCTGGATACTAGGGGAGGGCTTAACCTTGAAGGAAGCCAGGTGGCATTTCAATCCTTTGTCTAACCTCATACTGGTGTTTCCCCGGGGGTGGGGGGGGCAGTTTTAGTTGCCACTGGAGGCTATCTAGGAGCCCCATCAACAGCAGTAGTTTGAGGGGATGTGTTTGAATGGCATTCCCCAGCTGCCCTCACCACTCACCCTCCATTGCCAATGCTGCCCACTATTAGGGCTGTGCTGGCCTCTCTGGCTCCAAGATCAGGTGTAGCTGCTTTGTGCCACCACACCCTTCTTTGGCAGATTCTTTGCCTGAGGCCCATCCAATGGTATATACTCTGCCTTCCACTAGCATAACCTGGGGTAAATCTACCCCAATCTCTTCAGTAGACAGATAGCATCAAGCATTTCTTAAGCAAGCAAGGTGAATGGTTAAAAAACAATGTTCTATATGCATCAGCAATTGTATTTAAAAAACAAAGTCACCCAGATTGCAAGTTAAACAGAGCGCTGGTTGAGCTACCGGAGTTTCAAAGTTGGTATCTCAGGATTTCCAGCTTTCTCCGACTGGTCCCCTTTGCCAAACTCACTATTTACCAAGACACCAGCCTAACACCAGGGTCTGATTAGCAAATTGCACTTTTGTGCGAGGATTAGCAGATTTCCTTTGTTTTGATGTCAGTTTATCAAACTGCATCTTTAAAGAGGTGTGACCTCATCCAGATTCATGAGCCTGCTCCCTAGTGACTGACTTGAATTTTACTCCACTTGCACAACCTATAATTTCATAAAGGAGTTGCTGTCACAACATAATACTCAGCCCTTGATGGATGTGAAGGATCACATTTGTAATGTAAATAACCTCTGAAGTTGCGGTTGTTGGGGTATTTTAACCAACCCATTCAGAGGGAGAAGAATTTTTCCCCCAGTTCAGTGGCTCTGTTTGGCACTTTAATGCTTTGCACTGAAGTCTAAGGAACCCAAAGTTCCGCACAACAGGTACATGCCATTCAGAGAGACCCAAAATGAGGCCCACACCTCTTCCCTTCCTTTCAAGTGCCTGGTAAGGACAAAGCAGAACACCTGCAGTTTTCACTGCTAGTGGAGTTAAGCGATTGTGTTAGGACAGTACAAATGCACTCAAATAGCATTTGATTTATAATTTTAAAATTATGCTCATTTATAAGCAAGTTAAACACATCTCTTGGCAATTTTCATTGTAGTCCTCAGTGTCACAAAATCTAGACTAGCCCAAATCTATGGGCAAGATGCTTTTGTCCATCCTGAAGTTTATGGGAATTTTGAAAGAGCAAAGACACAGTAAAAACAGAGTAAGGACTGCAGAATTCAGGATATAAGTTATAGTTACCTGGAAAAAAAAATCAATGTAGCAGCAGAACATTTGGTCTTCCCACATCCACACTCCCCGCTAGTAAATTCTGTTGAACCAGTACCTTACACATTCACATTTTCCAAAGTGTCTCAGAGATCTGGTTGCTGAACTTAATGGATACCTTGGACCTGATTTACAGAGGTGCTGAGCATCCGCAGCCTTTAACCTGGGGTCAATGCCTCTAAAACTCAGGTGTCTCCAGCTGAGCACCCAAAACTTGAAGTGCTCCAAATGAGTAGACACTTTTGAAAATACAGGCCTGCCTTACTGCCATTGGCACATCAGGCCTCCTCCTTAAAGAGCCTGAATGTGTCCATAAAACTCCACACCAAAGGGCATGCCAGGGAGAGGGAACCAGGAAAATATGTCACAGCGTTTGAGAATCCTGGGAACTGACACAACTGCTGCAATGTAAAACACCATTTATGACAGGGTTGCCATGATTTGGAAATCTTAATACAAGGTCAATAACCCACAGAAACGAACATATATGGCTCCTCAGGTTTGGGCTACTGGGAATTTAAAACTCAGATTTGAGTCTTTAATCCATGAAATACCTGCTGACGGGCTTCAAATAAGCTCCCAGCTCCTCCATCCCTCCCTATAACTCTGCTTTCCCCCCCAAACCTCCATGCAAATTCCTTCCCATCTTTCCAAGACTGGAAGATGCAGAAGTGCAGTTTAGGATGCCTAACAAATTCAAATGCAACAGTAGTGGCAAAAACAACAATGATATTTGCAGTGACATGATGTCTCAATACAAACATCACAACTATGTCAAGGCATCACTGATTTTTGGGTGGGTCTGTGTAATGCTGTTCAGTGACACAGTGGCTCTCACATTCTTACCTTAAGGAATGAATATCATGGGAGCAAAGATTTCTAGAGATGTCTGTGCCCTAAGAGGTCTTTCCACCTCACCTCCTCCCCCACCCCAACCTTTAAGTCCTCTTATAAATCAAACAATACAGCAGGCTATTGGCTGGAGCTGTGAAGTACCTGCTCCCAAAATCAAAAAGGATTTTATTTGATAGGGAGGGTGCTTTTTTAAATTTCATAGAATCATAGAATCATAGAATCTCAGGGTTGGAAGGGACCTCAGGAGGTCATCTAGTCCAACCCCCTGCTCAAAGCAGGACCAAACCCAACTAAATCATCCCAGCCAGGGCTTTGTCAAGCCTGACCTTAAAAACCTCTAAGGAAGGAGATTCCACTACCTCCCTAGGTAACCCATTCCAGTTCTTCACCACCCTACTAGTGAAAAAGTTTTTCCTAATATCCAACCTAAACCTCCCCCTCTGCAACTTGAGACCATTACTCCTTGTTCTGTCATCTTCTACCACTGAGAACAGTCTAGATCCATCCTCTTTGGAACCCCCTTTCAGGTAGTTGAAAGCAGCTATCAAATCCCCCCTCATTCTTCTCTTCTGCAGACTAAACAATCCCAGTTCCCTCAGCCTCTCCTCATAAGTCATGTGCTCCAGCCCCCTAATCATTTTTGTTGCCCTCCGCTGGACTCTCTCCAATTTATCCACATCCTTCTTGTAGTGTGGGGCCCAAAACTGGACACAGTACTCCAAATGAGGCCTCACCAGTGCTGAGTAGAGGGGGATGATCACATCCCTCGATCTGCTGGAAATGCCCCTACTTATACAACCCAAAATGCCATTAGCCTTCTTGGCAACAAGGGCACACTGTTGACTCATATTCAGCTTTTCGTCCACCGTAACCCCTAGGTCCTTTTCTGCAGAACTGCTACCCAGCCATTTCTTGTTTAGTTTACATTAACAACAAATGAAGTGAATCAAAGAAAAGAACTAAGCAGTAGAAAACCAAGTAAAATTAGTAACAAGCATATACCCACTGCCTTGGGCAACATACGGGTTGATGCATGACAGCCAACAGATGAATCCTCATTCTCCATTCTTAATTGTGTCTACTAAACAAATTAGCAATCTCATCAATATCATCACTACATACACCTTCTACAGCAGCAGCAGTAGCTGCTGCTGCAACATGACTGCTGCTAAGCTTTGGGGGCAGGCTGCTCTGCCCTGAGGCTTCCCAACTCCTGTGGGCAGTCAGCTTTTGGAAATGAGCAATACAGGATGTTAATCCGCTATCAATCAAGTTTTTAAAAAGGCTGCAAGGACGTCTGTAGAGGTGATGGTCACCCACATGCCACAAGATACCACAGACCCAGCACTTTTGGGGACATCCCAGCTGTCAGGGTCTCTTTGCTTAGACGTATGGGTTAAGTGTTCATGAACTTGTGAGCCTCTGCAAGGGCCTCTGCCTGCTCACAGGGAGCACTATATAACGTTAGGCTGGCTTTGCCCTTTCCCCCCATATAATCTCCAGCCAGATCTGCCCCTGCCATCTGTGTTCCCACATACTTTTTTTTATATGTTTTGAGAAACAATCACAGATCAAGATTTTCAAAAGTGATGAGTGATTTTGTGTGCCTCCATTTTTGGGTATTCAACTTGATGCATCTTAAAGGAGGCTGGTTTTCATTGCTTTAGTTGCTCAGCATCAATGGCGTTAGCACTGACAGCACTGGCACAGGGGCTAGCACCAAGAAGGGGAAAAAGTTCTTGCTTTCCCACCTCCAAAACCACCAGAAAGGGAAACAATGACACAAACGTATCCAAAACCCGGAAGATCAAATCTTACTCACACTTAAATAAAAGTCCTGGCAAATTATCTGCAATAACCAGTCTGTGTTTCAAAGCACTTCAGCAACTAACCAGAAAGATTTTTCGATCACCTTTCTAACTGGTAAGTATAACAAGAAGCAAACCTTCCGCTGCTCTTGAACTAGAAAGATGCAATATTCCACTCACAGTTTTCTTATACATAAAAAAATTATACCTCATAGTTTTAATACTTCTGCAGGGGAATAAAAAATGTTCCTCAAATTCAGATGGTAAAACTTAAAAGACCTTAAACAATATACAATGGTATAAATGTTGATAAAAACCAAAATGATATTTGTGCTTTTTCTGCATCTTTCATTGTCAGCAAAAAAAACTAACAAATCTTTATTCTAACTACTCAATTATTTTAAATTTAAAAATATATATTGCATAATGGATACCTTTCTTTTTAAAGGGACCAAGTGCTTTAATGTCATGCACACACACATACAGACAGACAGAGAGAGAGAGTATTCTTGTATAAAGGCTTTGGTGTTAAATTACATCAGAATTTGCTCATCCATGTAATATTTCAAGGAGAAGAGCAGAGTAACAGACTACAGGTTAATCCCACTCTGACTCAGTCTTTCGAGTTGTTAGCAGTTGGAATTGAGACTGGAATGTTGGGACTGCTGTCTTCTATAGGGACCAACATAGCTAATACAGTATTTGTCTCTGTATTTGTCTTTATGAAAAATTCACAGCAATTCCTTGAGCTTAATTAAAACTCGTAACTCCTGGGTACTGCAATACCTGATGCACAGACATGCTCCTGAAATTCATATACTATAGTTATTATTTTACATTAAAACTTCCCAAATACTTGTTTCATTTACATTTCTTAGGTTACTTTTTATGCCATAGTATAAGGATTTCAGTCAACTGCAGCCCAGAAAATTCAGACAGATTGGCTTTTTAGGCTACATTGAAATATTTGTTGACACTGTGTTCTATCATGTCACTTTCCCCACATGGGCCACACTCATTTAACCATTATTCATTATTTAAACTCCCTGAAACTATTCACTTAATCCCCCCCCTGAAACTGACACCAAAGCAACATAACCGAATTTGCAAACTCTCACCAGGTAAAGATTAGAGAGTGAATTCCACTTCTCCTAAAGTTAATGGGAATTTTGCTGCTAACTTCAGTAGCAGCTGCATCCCAATTTCTATTTGTTCTTTTTCCTCCTGCATCTTCTTTTATTTCATCATATCATAGGAATATTCCCTTTGGCATTTAATCATCCACCAAAACCCTTTATTGCTTCATATACTCCACCACAATGAACATAATCCCTTAGTTAAGTGCCAATTAATTATTAAAAACATTCATTGAGGATTAACAATCATGAAATAGATACGGTTCTATTATGCAGTTGTTAATCCTCAATAAATCTACTTGTAATAGACAGTATTTAAGTATGAGCGCTAGCCTACTTAATCTAATTCTTTATATTTAATACAACAATTATTGCATGTTAAATAAATATATTCATCAAAGTTTAATAAGTATGTAATAAATGCACATCTAATGGTAATCCTTGGGAAAGGAGCTTTTTAAACAGTTACTTATTTTATTAACATAAAAAGAGCTACTCCCTTACAAACAGATCTATGCTCCACCCTGCTTTTGCAAATGAAGGACACCAAACCCTATGTATCTGGGCTTGGGAAGCATAGTAGAGCCAGCTCCACAATATGTTTTCCTCCTTCAACCCTACAGTAACCCCCTCTATGAAGCCTCTGCCAGAATCCAGATCTAGGGGTGGAGAGAGTGTGGGGCAGGTTTTGCTCAATGGACTCTTTTCCTTCAAGCCCACAGGACAAAACCGGCTCAGTTATTGCAGTCAATTACATAAACTCCTCCTCCCTCAGTGTACTTGTCCCTGAAAGTTCTGGACAAGTGACAGCTGAGGAAGTTCCTGGAAGCATGATCATGGTTATCAAGGTGCCACTGGGAGAAGTGGAGCAGGCAAGACGTATGGAGGGCAAGAAGCCTCTAAACAGATGACCCATGCTGCCTGTAGATCCCCTAATACCTATGCAGATCATGGGGAAGATTTAGGAGGAGGAATCTCTGTAAGAATGAGGAACTATGCTTATCGAAACTCCCAGTTTCTATGCAAATTATGCTAAATGTGTACCCAACTTTATACATACATGGTTCATGTTGCTACCAGTGTATTACTCAAGTGTTCTGTCACCTTGTACCAAAGTATTCCAAAGAAAATCTGAGCTATGGGAGGTATGCCATATCCTACCGCTAAGCTAGCATACCTCCCACCACCCAGCCATAAGAGACACTTGGGGTCCATAGGCACCAGCAAGGTGAAGTTTGCTCCTAGCCAGATCAGTAGAGCAGGAGCTATGTGGAAGCTTTCCTTTATATAGAACATCAGATCATAGCCTGTCTAGTAAATGGGCGATGTTAGTGCCTCGTCTGAGGGACCAGGGATCATTGTAAAAACTACTACATGAAACAGCCGGGAAAGAAACTTATGCTCTGCACCACTGGAAATCTGTTGATTCCTTCTGATGGACAGCATTGTTTGCTAGCCTTGGTGATGTGAGGGATACGGTTTTTAAAATCAAAAGTATCTTAATTACTCTCTTGCCTTTTTTCCTTGCACTTGAGTGGTGACCTGATTTTAGGGACGGCTCTCTGAAGAGCTGTTACTGCTTGAACCAAAGTTACACAGTATCTGACTGATGATTTCAAATGGTATAAAAGAATACACCTTTAACTGTAGGAGTTCAGGAGAATATCGGCTGCTAAAACTCATGCTGGAACTGAAGTTGAAAGGAAAAGTGAGACAGTAATCAGAATAGCCTAAATTTTCATATTAGGTCATCTTATTAGGTTTAAGTCTCATGCTGATATCAGAAAAGATTCCCATTTGCTCATTACAGTCGAGCTACGACAACCCAATGAAATTAATAGGAGAAAATATTTGACTTAATCAAGCCATTGTAGCTCCTCTTTACTTCTGTCTTCAGCAAGAGTAGTATTGAACTCAAAAGATCTGTGAAAAATATAAATTTTCCTACAAGTTTTCCAAAATTACTGAAGTATTAATAATTCCAGAATTACTGGAGCCTTAAAAATTATCATTCAATAACAAAAAAGCCAGAAATACATGCTCTAATAAATAAAACGATGCTTCATGTTCTTACATATCACAATTTGTCAGAACAGAAAAATACTCTGGCAAGATAACAACAAGTACTTTCAGGACCAGTACATTTAACTAGGCTCTGCTCCTAGACCAATGATTAGCAAGAAGATTTTTTTTATCTAAGTCCTTGTGGCACCACCTAGCAGAACTACTTGATTGCACTCACCACCTACAACCCTCCCATGCACCTATACCCAGCAACATCCAGGATCGTCTGCCTAGAGGAGGAAGATTTTCTTCCCTCACCAGGATGGAAGGACGGAAGATGTCTAACCACACAAGGGAGAGTGAATATGAACTGTAGACTGGGCTTATAGCGTAGCATCCTGGCCCGTTATCCAGCCAGTTTAGCTCAGGACCAGACTAAGGCATAAGCCACGCCTAGGGCCCAGGGCCGGCTCAGGCTTTTTTGCCGCGCCAAGTGGTGGGGGGAAAAAAAAAAAGAAGCCACGATTGGCGGCACTTAAGTGGCAGCTCAACCGCGCCGTTTCATTCCTCAGCAGCAATTCAGCGGTGGGTCCTTTCGCTCTGAGAAGGACTGAGGGACCTGCCGCCAAAGTCCCAGACATGCCGCCCCTCCCCAATGGCTGCCCCAAGTACCTGCTTCGTTCGCTGGTGCCTGGAGCTGGCCCTGCTAGGGCCCCAGTTTATAGAGTCACGTAATTTCATCAGAATTGCAGCCTTTTTTTTTTTTTTTTACATTTCTATCTCTCATGGTTGCAAAAAAAACCCTTGAAAACATGAAGTGAGTGTAGCCAGTGCAGCGATGTCCGCCTGAGTATGCAGATAACCTGAAACAACAGCTCTGAGAGGCATGAACTGCCCATGCAGCTAAATGGGGTGCTACCACCTCATCCCACTGCTCCAAGGGACCCTGCCAACACAATCCCAAACAGAGAATTGTGTGTGTTGTCGGAGAGGAGTGCAGCAGACCCGCCCCACCTATCCATGCAGATACACTCTATTGGAGTAAGCACCAAGGGGACTGCCTACTGCTCTCCATGCTGCTCCCAAGGACAAGCAAGTCCCTTGATGCTACCTCAGCATCCATGGGAATGGAAAGGGGCTGCCTGCCATCACCCTCCCATGTGGGGGAGGGTCCCCACAGCATGTCATACTCTGATTGCCTTAATCTATCCCTGGATTTCCCTGTCAGGATCATAGGACATCCAGCTCCCTACTCTTTTGCTTTCCTCTCCTGTAGGTTAGCTACAGCCTGTTTAGTAAAGCAGAACCTCTCTCTTTCAATGCTTGACTTTCTATCGCTCAGCACACAAAGGACTATATATGTACAAGTCCTCCAGTGGATAGCACAGCAAACCTGGTGAAGTCTGGCCTAGGAAAGAGATCCTAGTTCTGGGATATTACTGGCCAAACAACACAGCCTAAAAGTTGCAGGAGGAAAGGAGAATCAGGCAGAGATTTGTTCTTTACATGCTTTTTCCTGAGAATAGCCAATGAAAAGAGAGAGAGCGTGAGAATGTGCGTTTACACCTATGTAGCTTTAGTTCCACTGGCACCTATATTAGGGAGCCAGATTATATCTGCCATGACATAACTTCTGAACCAAAGATAAACACTTGCTCTTATCTTGGAAATACTCTTGCTGGAGCACTCTCTCTTGCTCTCTCCACATGGAACACACCAACTAAAAGGGATTCAATAAATCTGCTTCTTCAAGCACTTGTACAGAGGCTCATAGTGCAAAACAGAAGGGGAAATCCCCCATCTAGAGCCTCATCTTGGAGGCCACCTCTGTCTTTTCTATAGGTCCTCATCTGGGCTAAACATCTAGTATCTGAATCTGGCACTGGTGAATCTAGGTGTACACCTTTAGCCGGCAGCAGGGTGAATGGTTAGGACTCAAATGTGCAGAAGACTCCTAATATGGACTGATGGCCATCAAGCCCCAGGCACCTGGCAGAGGATTCTCCTTGGACAATGGCAGGAGCCACATAGCCAAGTTACCAGGCACTGTGAGGCAAATGCACCACCTCTAGCTGTCGAGCCTTGGCTCTCCTTTGTGTAAAGGTTGCGGCATCCCAGAGCGTGCATCCTGTGACTATGTACCACAGGTTGCATATTAAACTATTCTGCATGGACAAGCTACTGGTACTAACAGTTTCCACCCTCCCAGTACCTCACCATCATCATCATCCACCAACCCTTTGGGACAGTGCAAAAACCAGACTCCGCTAGGATCACTCCCTCCTCTGAATGGAATCTCCTCCATAATGCCAAAAAGTGGCATTGCTCTGAGAAGGGAGTGAGGAGGAGAGGGAGGGGGTTATCGGTTACAGTTGCTTAAAAGACTCTGGTAATTGCAGCTGGGGGTCCTTCCTACTATGTCATATAGAGTAAGAAAATAGGTCAGATGTAATACATTTGGTTAAGTATCTAAACTGAAAAGGTACTATTTTCTTTTAAATTACATAGTTTTTACTGGAAGAGAGGTGACCAGTGCAAGGCTTTCCAGCTTTAAAATGTATCAGGGACATGCCCTCTGAAGGTCAGGCTTTCATTTTCTGATGTTAATTCTCAGATGCCTATTACTCGTCCTTCATTGTAGCCTCTGTCTTAGCTGGGCACGCTCCTGATTCCCTGCTATATCCAGACGGTCCATGTAAATACTGTTTATGTTAAGGAAGTCATGTTCTGTGTGACTGGAGCACATAGAAACTGATGTTGTTGTCACTTTAGATTAAGCTCTCGTTTTAGCAAAGAAGGCAATTGGCGCAGGCAGCTGAGTGGCCGAATGAAATATTCAGCTCATTTCATTTAAAGCTGCCCCGTCTCCATTGTTCATGCTGGGATAGCTGCTTAACCCTTGCTGGTGCCTGCACAGTAATTGCTCTCTCTCTCTCTGTCTCCCTCCACACCCTGCATTTTCAGACAAAACCTAGTCACCAAGTGGTCACCAAACAGCCAGATATTTTTCATGGAGGAGCAAGATCTAGCAACCCCAGGTAAGAAGTCCAAGAAAAATGACTATATAGAAAGCTGAGGCTTAACCTTTTGGACTCCTATCACGCTCCCAATGTAAAAAGAGTGGAAAACACCCCTACCCCCACCCCTTAGCAGTCATATAGGTTGAGATTTTCAAAGGCACCTAAACGAGTTAAGAACACAACTCCCATTGACACTGGTGTCTAATTTCCTTAGGCTCTTTTGAAAACCCCACTGTCAACTCTTTACATCTTCAAGGCTGTATACAAATATGAACCAGTTAATTTTGAGCATCACAGTAACTTATATTAGTGAAAGATTATGTACATTTTCCTTTTGTAAACTGCTGAAACTACTACATGAAAACGAATGTAAAATGTATGGAAGATAAAACGACTAACATTGTTTCAAGCTTTGGGCTGTTATTGATGCACACAGGCAGTGTGTAACCATCTTACAGAACAGTAGCCCAAGGCTTCAAACATTTTGCTGCAGTGGGGCAGCATAGATACTGCTCTTTAGGGCTCTCTATTTTGCTAATGTTTTGGCTGCAGTATTACAAGTGTGCTTGGCCAAGCAGCACCGGTTTTCCTCCCAGGGAACAATCTTAAATAGTTTCCTTAGGAAAACACTTGTTTCTGGAGACGTGGCGAATACTTGAGCTTGTAACACATGATGTCACAGAGCTGAAGGAGGATAGCAATTAACAGGTTTGCCCTCTGTAGTTGACTTATTGCAAAAGGTCTTATTTATAGAAAGACATGACACAGTTCCATGGCATGCACTTTCAAATCCAACTCCGCTTTCGCCATCACCGAGTGCTGCGGCATCCACTAATTGTTTCCCAGACACTTCAGGGCTCAATTGATAGTACTTAGCATCTTGCACAACTTCCAATGGGAACTTAGGGCATTCAGCATGTTGCAGGATTGGCCCCTTTTATGCATAAAGGACAACACTTCTGTTAAAAGTATTAGTATCAGCTTAAAATGCTACAGTAAAGTAACACTTTTATAAAAGTGCAGCATTTGCACTCATAAGTTTAGTAGTATTTTATTTTTACTAAGGTCAGACCCTATGTTACTCTGAGATGGATGATCAAATACAGATGACCACTTTTCATAGTCTAATAAATTGTTCACCATAATAACAAGTATTTCACAAGTTTATTCCTTGGGACTGCATTTAGAACTAAACTGCTTAAAGGAAAACTACATCCATTCTAAATAACCATAATTATACTACTAGTGATATACTAATATTGACTGAAGATGACAAACCAAAGAATCTCACTCCGGATGGCAGTTAAAAGGATTCTGAAGTGGTGACTCTAGGTCCTATTTCCCGAATGACTTCATTGTAACAGATTCATTTATCTCTGTATTCATAGCTGTATGCAAGCCCTTTCTACAGTACTTAAAGTTCTCTTCTAAAGTACCCCAATATGTACTACAGAAAAGGGTGCTTTCGAAGTGAAAGTATAGATACTACAATAATGGCCAAAACCCTATGCAATAGTACAGCAGCCAATAATTTTAATCACTGGTTTCCAATAGCCTTACTGCAATATTTTGTATCATTATGGTAGAATTTTGTGTATATTTTGTATGCGAAGATTCTTTTATAATATTTATACTAACTTTCATTCACTCACATTGCCTCTGTGAAATCTTGCCCTGCCCCGACGTCAAATTCCCATTGATTCCGGGGGGGGGGGGGGGAGGAGAAAGGATTTCACCCATAATGTACTGTATATGGGTTTACAAGTAATCCAGCTAAATACATAACTTCCCAGAACTGGGTGTTTTCATGAATGCAGGTAATAAAGCAGCTAATATTACAATGAAAACTTTTTGCATTGTAACTTTAATTTCATTATTTTTGCACGTAGTACATTAAGTTATCACATAATCATTTAAGCTCTGGCTTGGTAAACTATGAATCAATGTGTAACTTTAAGCATGTGAATAATTCCACTGAAATAAAATGAGTTTATTCACGTGCTTAAAGTTAAGCATTGATTAAGAACCTTACTGAATTGGGTTTCAGTTATCAAAGAGCCCAGTTTTGCCCTCATTTATTACCCATTCATCATACTGAAACAAATGGGACTAATCATCATAGTAAGAACTACATTCAATTTCTGCAAGACTGCACTCCAAAATATTAGAAGCAATCACTGCACTATTACCTTAAATGGCATCTTCTTGAATACATCCCACCACAGGTAGTGGTGTCAGAGATACCCACACAGGTGCAGCTCGGCTCCTGTAATCAATCTAATTGTGAGTGGTTGTAAAACCAGATTAATGTTATGCACAGACATATATTTCAGACTCTTGCAATGAGAACAATGCAGTGCTTGGCATCTGGAGTCAGGCAGCGGTAAATTGTGGAATACACATATTATGCTCAGCTGCATAAGTATCTGCTTCAGAATCACCATGACTCATGAATGGTTCCATTTTTATTCTTAATTTAAATCACCCCTCTTATGTGCTATTACTATAAAGAAACTATTGGGAACCTCAGTCCAAAATGGTGAGATTCAATTTCCTCCACCCCATACCTTAAAAAAAGACCATCTATGAATATTCCTGTAGTTGTACTACCTTGGATTATGATCCTATAAGATCTCACAAGCAAAATAGTGTCAGGATCGGATACTACTTGGATGGATTATCTTTAAGGAAGGAGTATTGCTGGCAACTCAGTAAAGTGGCACTCTTCCCACTGACTTCAGTGGTACTACTCAGGTGCTAATGTGAAGCACATGCATGAAGTTTTTGCAGTATCACGGCTTAAAACATGGTGGTGATGGAGGTACTATGTTTAGGACAAGATCCCAAAGAGAAGTCCTGAGCCAAATTCAAATTTGACTAATTGCAGAGTCGGGCACATGTTTGCAAAGCAGCTGGGTATTTTCTCTGAGGAAAGATGCCATATAAACATGAGTTATCATTAATAAAATAATAATGACAGATGGGTTCAAGAGGCATTGTTCAGAAGCAGTCCATGGCCAACTCATGCTTAGGATTGGGATGTAGAAATTTTGTGAGCTGTTCTTATTGGATTTGTACCACTTTAGGCCACAAGCCCAATCTGAACCAGAAATTAGGCTTCTCCGGTTTTGCATCAAACCCCGATAAAAAACCCTTCAGATTCAGATCAGAAAACTCTAATCTCAAATCCCCTGAATTTGGACTCTAATATTAATATCTGCTGAGTTACTGCCAAAGAAAACTTCAGTATGCCCCTAACATACATTGCAGTCCTGGAGGAGACTGACCCAGACTGCTTGAAACAAAGAGAAAGCACACCTGGGAGTGCATGGAGCATAGGTACTCCCACTGCTTAGAGAGATTTATATGTAGGAAACAAATTATACTAACATTTTCAAACAGAAAAATTGGGTAGAGACAGGTATAATGAAAGACTTGAAATATGCTTTAGGTCTTGTTGTAACTCTTTAAAAAAATTGTTTGCTTAGCAGCTTCCAAGTTTTCCTGCAGGTGTGCATATAGGGAGACCTTGCACACAGGAAATGCAAAAGCAGAAGGACCTCATCTCCCAAATCCACCAATCCTTAACCAAGATCATATCTTTTCCAGTATGGCAATTCCTAGGAGCAAAGGCTTCTCTCCAAATTTTGCTTGGTTAGATCCAATAAGTATATTACACACACACGGCTATTTACTTCATTTCATTCTGCAGAACCCACCAACAGGTTACATCTGTGCACATACAGCACATCCCCCATTCCTCAAATGCAGCCATCTCTAAGGTGAACCACAACGTCTAATCAATGGGATTAAAAGAGCATTAGAATTTAGAACAAGTAATGGAAGTGGAATAATTTCCTCATTCTCAACTAAAGGAGAAATTAACGTAAGCAGTACGTAAATACCAAAATTGGAATTTACCAACACATCATGGCTAATATCATCAACTTGAAAATGTTGCCGCAAGATCTTTAATGGCTACAAATGTTTAGGGAATGAGTTTTACATCACTTCTGAAAGACAGCATCTCTATCAGCGCCACTGCGCTCTCTCTCTCTCTCTCTCACACACACACACACACACACACAGACAGAGTTTATTTCAAGTTCTTTTAGGGAATGGCTACACTTTGAACTAGAGATGTAATTTCCAGCTTGAAATCTGATCAACCTAGTGCATTAGAAATAGAGCATAGCTACAGCAGCACAAGTGGTAGGAGGGGCTAGCCATCCTGAGCAAGTACCTGGACAAGGTGGTAGACATGTATGTGGGGCAGCTAGCTGCTCTCATTTCTCACACTGCCGCAGCTAAGTTCTATTCTTAGCACGCTAGCTCGATGACAACTAGAGCAGATGTGTTTCCTTGAGCTGGGAATCACCCCAGCTCTTAACATAGACATACCCTTGGAGTGGCTATCCCAAACTCTCAGCGTTCTTACAATGATTAAAAAGGAGAATGCTAACATCAAATGCATATAATACACCAATGGTCTTCCCATATCAAACTGCAATAACTGATGCCCAAGAGGATTATGGCAACATTAAGTAATCACCTTCTCCCAAAAATCCAAGTAAAGAGACATCCTTTGCAACCTGTTCTAATGGGTAACAAATCTAGACTCCATCAGACAAAGGCGGGAGGTTCCAGAGTCAAGCACTTCGCTAGAAACAGCCTGAACCTAGTCTCTTCCATCTTGTACTCTATGTGTTTATGTGTGTGTTTTAGTTCAAGCGCCACTGCTTATCCCAATGGTGGCAGTATCTCACAGAGATAGAAAAGGTCTCTCAGATAAATGTTTTGAGAGCAAACTAGCATTTTGTAGGTGAAAACCAACACCTTAAACTCCATGCAGAAGACACTGAAGGCTTTGATGAACACTACCAGCAGTTTCTGTACCATGCTCAGGCCTGAAATCAGAATGCCCAGGAATAAGGAAATCTGAGGAATCCACAGCCAAGTTTACAGAAAATTTCACTAAGACTTAGCTAACATTTTGGTGCATTTAGGCCAAATTTAGAGCAAACCCTGGGCTGAGATATGGTTTTTGGTGGAAACTATGCAAAATGTGGTGGTTTCAGCAGAGTTTCGCTTTGTGTTTTGAGGCCTGTTCAAACCCTGAACTCAAAAGGAAACTCAAGGGATTTGAATCCACACAGCATGAAACTGAAGTAAAGGTCTGCATGACCCCTGTAAGTGAAATGCCAAATTTTGTGAAATGGGGGAATTGAGGGCCCACAGCAGCTTGTCGAAGACTCCCACCAATGTGAAGGCTCCAGCCTCAAAACTACAATGTCACACAGCTCTAACCCCAACTTCTTCTCCCTATGTCCTTGGAGACAAAGTCCTTACCAGGCCATTTCCCAGAATGTAACGAGGTGAAACTGAGAGAGGTGCACTTTCACTTTTATGAAATCTCCCACATCTGAAGCTGGAAGGACATTGTTCCATGCTACCCATTTATATTCAGACACTATAATTAAATAACAGAGTTTCATTTATTCAGGCTTAAATCCACCAATATTTGTTCCTTTACACATCTCTTTTATTTGAAATATATCCCTTTATTATTATCCTTGAACAGACACAAAATCACAGAACCACGAATCTATAATAAGACCTTCATTTGTTTTTGTAGCATGGATTTTTGTTTGATTAAATGTCTAAATTACTTCCACTTAAATGTTATCCGCATATGGACAGAGATCTGAACCCACTTAAAAATTAGCTTTTAACAGCTGACCTGGTGGCTCAGCAAGTCTGTTGCACTATCCCCCACGAAAACCAGGTTCATAAGGCAACCCAGATTCCTGAGCCTCATGCCAGTAGAGGCCAAATATATTAATGTTTTGCACACAGTGAGTTCAACTACCCTTCTGTTACAACACTGCTTAGTGGCCAAGTGACAGAACAGCACTGAACATTATTTGTAGAGAGAGCCATCTGCCTGCCACCAGCCTGAAGGGCACAAACAGACACCAGTGAGTGAGAGAGAGGGAGAAAGATGGCAAAGTTTGAGAAGGAATTCAAACAAAATTAACTAAGATAAAAATCAACTATTCTTTAGCACTGCATCTCATCTTGGTATTGAGTCGATTATAAATGTATCCCAATAATTATAGGGTCCCCCAACACCACCACCACCACAGATGTCACTGTGCTCTTACCGCTTGCTGGGTTCTTTAAAAACACTATATATATATTTAATGTCCCCATCCCCGTGGTATCTGAGCAATTATACCCACTGTAAACTTTCTGTATTTTCACATCATTGTGGAATGATGGCTTCAATTTGCCACCTCTGTGCTGATGACTCCTGAGTCTCACTCCCAATCCATTTCTGAGCCAAAAATCACATCTCAGACTGTCTCGCATAATCTAAAATTGTTTAAACCTTTTCTTTTCTGACTTTGGACATGCTGCCCTATAAAAGTTCTAGCTGGTGGGGCAGTGTCCTTTCTTTTTGTTTTTCCTTTTTAAAACCATAATATAGTTTTGTTTTGTTTTTAAAAAGAGCTTCAGCTAAACCCAACGGCATTAGAAAAGATCACAAAGTGCTTTTGTGGGCTCAGTGTGTAAACTCCTCTACAGCTGTTTTAGAAAAGCTTTCACGGCTTTTAACATTAAAAATAAAATGTGTCCCCTCCCATCCAGATGTTAAGATTTTTGACAAAGTTAATTTGTTACAGTAATGGATCAAAACCAAAAGTTAAAACTCGCAGCCAGCAGTGGTTAGCACGTGGTAACTAATAAGTTTAAGAGGCCAACAGTAAATTCTATTTTCAGTAAGCAGAAGCAGTGAAGCATACTCCTATGCAACCTAGTTGGCCACGTAGGGCCCCTCGCCTCCCTTTTTCTCGCTCTCACATCCCACCCCACTCCCTCCTAGCCAGATTACTGATTCCCCTTCTCTGGACTCATCACTCTGGTGCCAGCAGTCAGTAGCAGCAACAATTACATTCCCTAACTGCTCTTGCTTTCCTCTCTGCCTTCAAAAAAATTCACTTTGATTTCCTGATGTATGTAAATCAGTT
The DNA here is from genome assembly GCF_020497125.1 of Mauremys mutica. Taxonomy (NCBI): domain Eukaryota; kingdom Metazoa; phylum Chordata; order Testudines; family Geoemydidae; genus Mauremys; species Mauremys mutica. Next base: position 120,028,511 of record NC_059072.1, on the reverse strand, counting down.
CACCAGGGCCCACGGTGACGAGAGAGGAATATTTGGGGAGCTGGGCAGCTTTGGAGTCACAGGTAAAGAGGATACCACAGGAGGCTGAGATACGGGAAATTGAGAGTAACTCAGTAGGACAGGAGTTGAATGATGTCCCTCTTCCTCCACATTTCTTATTTTGTAGAGGGCTCTAAGAAACTTAGGCCCAGGTCAGAGTAATGATGGCCATTTGATAATGAAGGGAAATTATCTTTGTTTTATATTTTGTAAACCCATCAATCAATGCTGCAGTGGGATGCCTTGGAGTTTCTTTTGAAGTGCCAGCACTCCAAAGATGTGACAACATGATGTAGCTGCTTTTGGTACATGCTGTGGCACAGGCACACATTTTATGTCTGAGCTGTTTCTGTCTAACTTAAACTGTAACCATGGCTTCCACTATGTTTAGCACAGCATCGAGTGTACTGGCAGTACTTATAAAAATGCAGTAGGCAGTTGCTGAAATTTCAGGATAAAATAATTCCTTTTTAAGGGAAATTTTGCTCAAGGATCAAAGATATTATATTTCATAGCTTTCTTAAGAGCCTATTCTCCTCTCAGCCTGCACTCATTACTAGGGAAGGACAAACTCAAAAAGGTTCAGAGGATTTGTTCAGATGGGCACACAAAAAATTAAGATGCTTATGTGAAGCTTATCTAAATGGTCTAAAACTTTTCATTCTGGAAAAAGTGGGCTGGAATCTCAAAAGAACAGACATTCTCGTGAGATTTCCAGTCCTCCTTACTTCCAGTCAGGTTAGAAATCTTGCAAATTTCTTGCCAAAGTTCCTGGCACTATCACTTGAGTTTTGTCCCATCAACACACACATGAACAAAACTGAAACAGTGAAAAAATAAAATAATTTAACTTGTTTGAGCTTCAGACATTTTCAGTGTGAATTCTGGGAAAAGGTGTAACTTAAATTTTATTTTACTGGAACCAGTTCACCCATCCCTACTCATGCCCCTCATTAAGGGAAACAAGACAGTTCAGGCTTCTGTACCCATTTTATATTACTCCTGCTAGAAAGAGATCAGGCACATCTTCCCTCAGGACATCCTGTTGATCTCCATTGTGGTGAGTATGTTACACAGGTTGCTTTCGTGGTTTGGAAATAAGCCAAGACCATAACTATTTAGTTCAGGTGCACCCAGCTATACAGATAGATTCTTCTTGATTGCTATAGTCAAGATTGAATATGAACTGTGAGGTCAGAGGCTCAGTTAGTTACAGAGCACTTAAGGAAAAATCAGTACACCAAGAACAATAGAAACTGTTAATAAGAGCCAATGGCTTTTGTAACAAGTGGGAGTATCCTGGCACAATTAATATGGAAGATTGACATTTTAGCAGCTGTTAGCACAGATTTCACTCTCACGCACCTTCAGAAGTGCACAGCTTTCATTTTTGAGAGGAAGGATGGCGCAGTGGTTAGGGGACTAGCCTGAGACTCTGGAGACCCAAGATTCAATTCTCTGTTCCACCACAGACTTCCTGTCTGGGCAAGTCACTTAGTCTCTCAGTTCCCCATCTGTAAAATGAGGATAACAGTAATTTCCTATCTCACAGGGGTGTTCTGAGAATGAATACAATAAGCACAAAATCACATTTCTAGTACTATAAGATATGAATATTTTAATACATTAATCTTAACATCTACAGTTTGTACTTAAAAGCTGGTGATATTTGTGGTTAATTGTTTTTATGTTCAGAGACACCATGGCAGTTCAAAGCCTTCACCTGGCTTTCCTTTCTGAGAGCACTATTGAAAGCACTGTGTCCCAGGGAGCTCCAGTGACACAGAGGAATGGGTTGGCAGTACCTTACTTCACACAAATAAAGGGGCTTCTTTCCCTCTCCTCTCAGAATATTCACAATTTGCTGTTTTTATTTCTGCATAGCAGCTTTCGTGGGACAAGTGTTGCACAAAAGGCTTCACAGTCTGTTGAAAAATACAGAGGGTTACAAAAGTACCTTAACAAGGTAATAACTTAGCATTATTAATAAAGATAGCGTTTTAATTAATAAAAACAAAAGCACTTAAAAACTTTAATGTACTTTATCTGACCAGTTAATTCAACTTTATTACACCCCGTAAGGTAGCTATGTAAATATTACCTCTGAGATAGGGGCAGTGAGAGATCTGAGGGCTGAGGTAGGTACATACTATAGATATTAATATTCCAGTTGTATTCAAGGAGGGAAATGAGGAGGAGAGATTAAGTCACTTGCCCAAAGCCAGAGGAAGTCAGTGTCAGGAATGGGATGGGAACTCCTGTGCTCATTCCCAAAACCCACCCCTCTCTCTAGGCACTTACGTGGTGCATTTTTAGAAAGGATTTTAAAAGGTTCCAACCAACGGCAAAATGAGGTTCTAGGAGCAGGGATAAGAGTCAGACTGGAGACAGCAGTGGAGAAGGTGAACCAAGGATGAAGGAACCAAGATTCAGAGCCAGCTGATGGGAGGACTGTCAAATGGCAGAACTGCCCTGTAGACCTCCGCACCCTGCTGACCAGAGTGGCTGTGCTGAGGCCTGCCTCTGTTTCTCTTTGACTCAGGGCCCCTTAAAAATTCTACACAGGCCAGATATTCAAAACATTCCCCTTCTGCAGTCCAAGTTATTAAGTCCTGCACAAAACCCTGTAAAGCAGAACTCAAACCTACAAAGTCTTCATCCCAGTTTGAGCGGGGCCCAGCCCCTACTCCCTTTGGGTCTGTCTTCCTGTCTCCCAGCACCTTTTGCCTGGAGTTTGGCCTCCTCCAGAGAGGGAAACCTGTGGAGTCTTCCCCCTGCTGACTCAGGGCCCTGCAGGAGCTTTCTTACTCCCTGCAATGTTTGCAGGCCTCTGCCAACAACTCCCTTTATAAGGCCAAGGTGCCATCTCTGAAGCCCCATTGGGCATCAAGGAATAAGTCCAGGTGCACTGAACTCTGCCAGTGGGCCAGTTACCTGTGACAAGGGATTATGTGGTGATAAGAGAGGCATAGGACGGAATAAGGTTGTATAATTACATCAAAGTCCAGAAGGCAGATCTTGTCCTGTGTTCCATAGGGAATGGCATGACAGTGACGGTCAGTTAACTCTATGTTCTATAGGAGTTGTAAGCACTCAGCACCTCTCAGACTTTAGTTTTACAAGGTCTAGAGCTTGGATAAGGGAACATTTGGGAAAGCAGCACATGGGGTGGATTGAAGTAATGGAGACAGTAAGTAAGGAGGGTCTAGGCACATCCGGACAAGACCTCTCTGTGAATATTCATGCAAACTGAGTTCACCTATGGCTGTGTTTGTGCCCTTCTTTTTGCTTTCCATACATATTTTAACATGATAGTACTAAGGAATATTCACATCAAGTTTTAAGCAAATATTAGACATTATAGAGAAAGCACATTTTTAACTCAAACATGAGTATTTACACTGGAAATCTGATCCTAAGTATTATCCTTAACAGGGATACAAAACCAATGCTATGTAACCTGTGTGTCCAATCAAAGCTAACCAAATAGAACTCAAACTTCAAATTTTGCAACGGACTCCTCACAAATGATCAACAAGGCCAATAATTAATCAGCAAATACTTTCTAATAACTAATACAAATCAAGAAATCTATAAGCAGCTGTTGGACAATTCAAGAACAAAAAACAGGGTAAAATTCACTGATTTATCTAATTCTCCCCTCCCTCCCCAGTCCTCCAATACAAATCTCTAGCAGGGTACACAAACCATTATTTTATTTAAAGGAACGAGGAAAAAAGATAATAACCATAGCTATTTGGTCTAATTATTCCTACAGGATTCCACAAGAGACTAAAAATGTACAAACTCAGCCACTACTGATTTGCAACCTGGGAAAACTAAAATATATTCTAATGGGAAAGTGGGTGAAAAAATAATGAAATTAGCATCTCCAAATTGTTTAAAAAAGATCTTCAGCCTAAAGAGAATTGACAGTGTAGCTTTAAGGATAGATAAATGGCTTGCCTCAAGGATCTGTCTTACCTCCTTTTTTTTTTTTTTAAGTAATACCTTAATTTGCATAGTAATAACCCAATTATTGTAAGATTAGGTGACAGGAATCTCATTATTACTATTTCTACAAAACAGCGAATATTCCATTCAGTACCTTTTAATGTTACATACCTTAAAACATAATTATTCCAATATATACTCATTCATCTTTAATGCAATTTCTTTATTATTATTATGAATGACACTAAAACCCCTTTTCCTGTCATTGTTAGGTTTTTGTTTTGTTTTACTATATTAGTGTTTAAACATGATTTTTCTCCTTCAGGCTGCTATAGAAACAAGCAAAGCCAACCAACTGCTTGGGGGCATGCTCCCTCCCCTCTTCCCAAGAGGGAGTGTGCCAAGAGGCCTAAAGCACATATGTTAAAATCTGTTGCAACAACCCCCATGCTGAGTGTTGGTCATAAGCAATGTTTTCGAGCATCAGGATTTTGATGTTAGTTTTTGTTTGGGGTTGTTGTTGTTCCTGGGGTTGGGGGGAGGGTTGTGCTTTATGGGTTGAGGCACAGAGCATCAGAGACAGGACTACAGAGACCATCTGCCTGCTACCTGCCACAGGCTTTCACAGTTTCAATTACAAAGATAATAAGTACGATAAGTGGTCAGTTACCAGATTAACAGTAGAAAGGAAATAGAAGAAGAGGCAGGACTGGCTCCATAGGGCTGCACGTGTTACGCTTCAAAAGGATATCATAAATAGTTGAGAGAGAGAGAGAGAGAGGGAAAAGCAGCTGTTATTTTGCAATGATTTTCAATCTCGCTCAGTGTATGCATGGTGAAGACAGTGCTTTTCACCTGTATCTTCTATGCTTCGCTGTTTCAAATCCAAGCCAGGCTGAAAACAACTGAAAGATGTTACCATCTGATAGCTGTTTGGCAACCAATGTGACACAAGTGGATGGTCTAAACCCACTTCTGAATGTCCAGATCACAAATTCCATTAGTCTGTTTCACAGTCTCAGTAGAGGGGCTAAGGACTAAGGTGGTAGGCAGAGCGAACTCACTTCTCAAAGTGGTGTCATACAGTCTGGGTTGAGGTTCTTTGGTTGGACACGATGGGGGAAAGCATCTATCGCCTCTGATGATGCTCTAGCTACTCTGCGTATCAAGCTAGGAATTCAGTCTGCTGGCTGTCATTTTAGCACCTACCTCACTAAATGAAGAAATGGTTTTGACAAGATGGAAATTCACATCAGTTGCTATTGTTTAAATTTTTGTGAAAGCCTCCTGTTTATTTATATCAATGTACTTAAATGTTAGAAATGAAGCTGATAAGCTGCCACCAGCCAGACCAACTGTCACACCAGTAATACTCAAATGCCAATTAATCACTACTGTGCTCTGTCCAGAAATGCTGTCATCACAGTGCCAGCCAATCAGGTTTTCTGGTGCTGCAATATCACTGCAGGAAGAATAACCTTGGGGTACTATACTTCCCTGCGTAACACAGAACTCATCATAGTTAGCAAGTAGGAGGAGATATGGGGTAGCCAAACATCCATCTCGATTGAGAACCTCCAAATTCTACATCCAATCTCAGATAAACACTACACCTCGGCCCTTCATTTGGGCGACACTGTCCTTTCTTTGCACGTATGTTGCTTATCCCACCTTCACTATTACCCAAACTTGTTCCCTTTTTAACCCTGTAGCAATGCACTGCCAAGGAAATTTCTCTTTCATCTGGCCACGTTCGCCTCCAAATCACTCAGTAGCAGAGACATTAATTACTGCATGACAAGATGCAGCGGAACACCCAGTTCACAATGGATTAGTGAACCTTCCCCACTTATCCTCAGGGCAGCATATCCCAAAGCACATTGTATGTCCTGAAGATACCAGCTACAGGTGTAGAAAATACATAAAAATAAGGTGGGTAGCCCTTTGAACAATACATGGTAGGTGTGTCTGGGTTCATATTCTTGAAGGGGGTACTTAGCTTTCAAGTCTGGGAAGTGCTGTGTTCAGATTTTTAACCTCAATCGAATGGTTAATGGAAACAAATGCAGGTCAGAGCTGTATAACAGTAATTGAGGTTTTCATGATGAGTAGGGGATGACTAAGACCTAATAGGGCATGAATCTCTCTCTCTCACACACACACACACACACACACACACACACCCCTCCCGCCTAGGGATGAACAAGAATTCTCACCAGAGGGCTGCTTTGGAGTACAGGTGATGATGGTCAGACCCTGGAGAGTATGAACATTAGTAAGGCCAGGCTAATCAACTGCACTTAATCACCCACAGATGGTGAAAAAGTTTCAGTGGATCTGGTGCTACTCTGAATACAGAGCTACACCAAGCCTTTGTGATTAGCTGCCATTCTACTTAAGCATCTACTAAAAAAAATATAATCACAATACTAACGCCGTCCTCAAGCCCCAATTGTGGATTGCTTCAGAGCTGTATTTTATACAGTTTAGCAGGGTGGCTTTACACCACGTCGTTAATGCTCCCCCAACCTCAAGCCCATCCCAGTCCCAGGTACAAACTACCTTGGCTGCTATATGTATGGCTCCCAAAGGGCTGTTTCAGCAGCCAGAGACCACGTGTGCACAGGAACACCTTGGCCTTGCTCCCTTTCCCTCCATCACACTCCTAGGTAGGATGTTTAAAAAGGGATACCTGTTTGGCTAAATATTCTGACAACAGTGTGTTGGGTGTGGCCTTTGCCAGCTGGCATAAAGGGGCTCTTAGGATCACACTGTAGCAGGCACTACAGTATCTCTATATCACCAAGAATTCCTCCATGATGGGGACATTCTCCACCATATGGTTGACACAGCATTACAGCTGCTTTGTGTCACTAGAGTGGTACAAAGGACTTCTAGCAGGGCCCAGTCTCTGGCCCTTAGTCTCTTTGGGTATATCTACACTGCAGCATAAGCCCACTGTTAGTAGAACTCATCTTAGCAGACCTTGGGTTTGCTAACCTAGGGCTTGACCATCTACGCTCATTTGTAACCCCAGGTTAGGAATTGTTGAACCCTGGGTCCCAACTGAGCACTCTCCCAAAACGTGGCTGCTCTACCCTTTCATCATGGTGCAGTGTGGGAAACTTCATTGTCCACCAAACTTGACTGTCCAGAGGACAAAGAAAGTCAGACTATGGGATTGTGGAATACTTTTGGCAGACTCCCAGAACATGAGTCTAGTGGGGCTGTGTCTATGCTGGAAAGCAATAGGGCTTGGATCCTGTGTCCCAGCTTGACTCAGGCGCAGACCCTCCACTTCCTGTGGGGTCCTGGAACTCTGAGTGTGAGCCCTGATTTAATGCAATTTGTGTATAGATGAAAGATAGGTTAGGCTTGAGTTTGAACCTTGGGCTTACATTGCAGTGTAGACATAGCATTTGTCTCTCTAATATCCCTTTATAGTCCCTTCTAGCCATTGGGTCATATCAGATTCCAGTAACAAAACACAAGGTAGAGTATGGTAAATGGGAAAGAAACAATATGCAGAAATAATCTAGAACTACTGCTGGGCATGGAAACGCAAGTTGCTGTTCTTTGGGGCTAGACAGTGCAGCTTTTGATTTCAGTGAGACTAAACACAAATGAAGGTTGCAGGATTGCCTTTAGATTACCCGAGAAATCATGGGACAGCAAAATATCACATGCCAACAGACAAGTCCAAAGGGAATAACTGTCTTCTGGCCATGCATACATGCCTGCAGGGAGTACATGCTCCACTGTGGATTGTGCAGACCGTATTCTGAAGATCACAATGCTTTGAATTATTTGCCTAATAGTTGTGTGCTTGAAAAAATTCAAATTATACCACATTCCACAGAAAGCAGATTATCTACTTTAAAAAACATAAAGCAGCGAATATGCTAATAATTTTTTCTTATATTTTTATCATCTCTTTTCATGCTTTAAAAAATAAAACTTTGTGGCTTTCACTATGAAAATTATCAACAGAAAAGAAACAAAGTCTTCCTTCTTACACCAGAACTTGGTGGGTCAAGTTTATACCACCCTGACCAATTCTGACAGAACATGAAAAGTTCACTCTTCCATTAATAGCTTTTCCAATTCAGTAGTTGAAAGATGCAATCCCTCACAGTCTATACAAGGATTTGGGATCATTTTATAAATCTGGGTGGCAAACGAACATGAAAGAGAAACTCTCCTTATGGCAGGAGACTGTCCTTTGGGGTGGTGGGGGAAATATTAGCTTTTTAGAAAGCATTTGCAAGTGTAATTTGCACTACAGCCTCCTCTTTTTATTAGCCTTGCAAGCAAGTGTTGAAACAATTTGTCCAATCATACATCTTCATTTAGAAGAGGAACTTCATGTGAACTGCTCCCCCTAGAATAGAGAACAATGGATTAACAAAAACCAAAAAAATAAAGTTGTTAAGGTGTTGAAACATCTTATTTCAAGTGGTTCAAAAATAAAATAAAATACAAAATGTGAAAGGCAACGGATTCCTTGCAAAAGTTGAGACTGGGCGGAATTGCTCTCATGAAGTCAATGGAGTTTCGCTGATTTACACCAGCTAAAGATCTGGCCCAAAGAAAGAGAAATAATATACCTTTTATTTTAATTTCCTTTCATGCATGAGAAACTGACCATAAAAAGAGTAATTCCTTCTCCAAGCTGAGGAAAGTACAAAGAATAAGAAAACAGCAAATTTTTTAAAATTTGTAACAGATTTTTTTTTTAATTTTGTCTTTGCAGAGCCACTGACATTCTTTTTTTAACAAGAAAAGGGGTTTATCCCCAAATTCCTTGGGCAAAAGATCATGTTCCCTAATTTGCAAATGGTTTCCCAAATCCTGCTCTTACTCATATGAGAAGTACCATCAACTTCAGTGGTCTACTCATTTGAATAAAGTAAGCCTGTTTGGCCAATAGCCTGAAACATAGTTTGTGAAGAAATGCATTGTATAATAAAAAGATATTCTTGCCAACATTATCTTCATAGGTTACACTTGTATTTTAGACTGACCTGTGTAGAATAAACCTTACAATTAATGCTAGAACTTGCACAGATATCAGTACAAGTAAAAAGAGTAAAATTAGTCAGTGTAAAAAAAAAAAAAGCCCTAAAACCCCCTATATTATACAAAATTCTCATTGATGCTTTGGTCAGCACTTTGTACCATCATGAAATGGACAAATCAATTTCTGGCAGCTTTGAACAGCAATTTAAGTCCATAGCTTAAAAGCTTACTTATAACTTGTATTAAAAGTTAAAGGTCTGAGTCAAATTATATGACTTTTTTTTTTTAAACCAAATCCGAGATGCTCTGTTCTGAGACTACGAAAGTATTTCCTCCTGCTAATCATGGGCATACCCTAGCTTTTCTGCTTTGCACTGTTTCCTTGTACCATTTCCAAATGAAGATTCAAAATTACAATGTACAAATGGGTACATCCATAAATCCATCTGTTTGTTGCAATACAATATACTGTAACTGTTGCATTAGAAGTTTAACTGGGTATATAAGTCCGGGGTTCAGCAAGATTCTTAAGAATGTGCCTAACTTGCAGCATGTGACTACTGACATTGACTTCTATTACTCATGCGCTTAAAGTCAGGCATGCACTGAAGTACTTTGAATCGGAGTCAAAGAGAGAATACATGATGATGTGGGATAATACAGAGGATTAATCGCACACATTTGGGACAGCCATATCACTCATGAGTGATGAAGCCAAAACCAAAGTCCTATCTAGTGAATTTTACTGTCACTATTTTGAAAACACTCAAAGCTTATGAAGAACTCAGGTATAATGAAACTATATTTAAAGAGAAGTAGAATGAAAATTCCCAGTTCATTAAATGTGAAAATAGCATTACTAGTCACTGAATAGTCAGCTTCCACCAAGCATGAAGCTGATTTGGTTATGATCAACATTTGTCTGCACGCATAACAAAGGGACTTGAAACTGAAAAACTGAACGTAAGGTTTAAAATATGGAGGAGCTATTTTGAGCTCCATAACAAGGGTAGAAAATTTCACAAACACCTGTTTAACATTTTTTTAATTGCAAAAGACTTGATAATATTCCTGATTATCTTCCACTACATCCTCTTGCTAATACGACATGATTTTTAAAAATAGAAGAGAACAAAAAAATCCTGTACATTAAAGGTTTCAGGAAAACTAAATAGTTAATAGAGGAACATTAGCACTGACTATACTGAATGTCCAGGGTATTTCTAAGATGTGTTTTAATATTTAACACTCTTTAGTTTTAACCTAGTTGCACATGGCTGAAACATTAAAAGCATATGTCTGAACCACACAAAGACAAGAGTTTGAGGCAATATATAATTTTTACCAGTGTGTGGCTTCCAGTAAAATCTGGGGAGTTCACCATCATGTAACGTGTCGCTTTATGTAAAATAAAATCTAGGGATTACTGAAGTCACTGTCATTTCAGATGACAAAAATATCAACATTAAATGTGCCTTTAAAACATATCAGTCACGTGTGTCAAGAAGCAAGAGATAAGGAATATTTCATGTGGGTAAGTTAACTTGACAAGAACATGCATCCACTTAAGGACGGGGATGTGTCCCTCTTGGCTTGGGCATCATATTGTGCAGGCACTTCAAGCATTTAATTAGAGCTTGTAATATAGTAATTAACTACAGTATATTGAAATCATTTGTGATTTTTTTGAGTGGTGGGTGGGAAGAGGGAAATGATCATGCTGGAAAAATTTATAGCACCAGAAATCAAAATCCAGGCAGGAGAAACGTGAATGCCAGTTTTTGTTCAACCAATGACCTCATCTCAGCCCTGATCATCAAGACACCTTCTCTCTGAATTGCATGAATGATGCATTAAAACCCTATTTTTTGCTGCTAATTTTCTGAAAGTTACTCTCCTGCATTCAGAGAAAGCCTTGCTCCCACTGACCTTGATGGTGCAGAATGGGGCTTGATATCACAAGTGTTACAATTAAGGAGGCATGAACCAGTTCTGATAAAGGAAGAACCATCCCAAACCTTTGACCAAAACTCAGACATTTGGGAATATTGTAACTGTTTCATTTTCATCATTTGCATGCCCCTCAGAGTGTTTTGCCTTTCACAGACACTGATGGGAGGAAAGGAAACCAGATCTTGCTTCATTTTTTATAAACCAGACCAAACCAGGAATTATAAATGGACCCAAACTGGAGTCCTTCCACCCATCATCCCTCCACAAGCAAACACTGAATCTTGGGAACATTCAGGTTCAAACTTGAACCCAGTTCCAAGCTTCACAGCCTGAACTCAATCTCTACTAGGAGCGCTCAGAAATTTCACATGAAAAGACACTGTCTCACAGAGGGAGCATGATCCAGCGAACAGGGCACTATACTGGGACTTGAGAGAAATGGGTTAATTTCCCACATCTGCCACTGTCCTGCAGTATGACCTTGTGTGAATCACATAGATTCCAAGGCCAGGAAGGACCAATGTGACCATCTAGTCTGATCTCCTGTACAGCACAAACCATACAACTTTCCCAAAATTCTTAGAGCAGATCTTTTAGAAACACATCCAGTCTTGATTTTTAAAAAAAAGGGTCAGTGATGGAGAATCCACCGCTGCCTTTGTTAAGTTGTTCCAATGGTTAATTGCTCTCATTGCTAAAAATGTCTCTCTTATTTCCAGTCTGAATTGTGTTATATTTTCTCTGTTGGACTGAAGAGCCCATTATTAAATATTTGTTCCCCATGTAGGTAATTATAGACTGTAATCAAGCCATCCCTTAACCTTGTCTTTGTTAAGTTAAATAGATTGAGTTCCTTGAATCTATCATTATAAGGTATATTTTCTAAATCTCTCTCATTAGGGCTCTTCTCTGAACCTTGTCCAATTTATCAACATCCTTATTGAACTGTGGGCAGTAAAACCAGACACGGGATTCCAGCCATGGTCACACCTGTGCCCAATACAGAGGTAAAATAACCTCTCTACTCCTAGTTGAGATTCCCCTGTTTCAGCATCCAAGGATTGAATTAGCCCTTTTGAACACAGCATTGCATTGGGAGCTCATGTTCAGCTGATTATTCACCAGGACCCCCAAATATTTTTTCAGAGTTGTTATTTCCCAGGATAGAATCCCCCAACCCGTAAGTATGGCCTACATTCTTTGTCCCTAAATGTATATATTTACATTTATTAAAATGTATTAAAATACATATTGTTTGCTTACACCCAGCTAACAAAGTGATCCAGATCAGTCTGTATCAGCGACTTGTCTTCTGGATTATTTACCACTCCCCCAATTTGTGTGTCATCTGCAAACTTTATCAGTGATGATTTTTTGTTTTCTTCCAGGTCATTAAAAAACGATTACATACCGTTTTGTAACTTGATCTTCAAGATGTGTTGCTCATGTCCATTCCATTCTAGGTGTATGCATGTGCACAGTCGTTGGAGGATTTTTGCCTTAGCGGTATCCATATAGGGTCAGTTGTAGCACCCTCGAGTGCTGCATTCATGCGTTGGTACATTAGGCACTGCTGACCCTACACCCTCTCAGTTCCTTCTTGCTGGCTACTCTGACAGAGGGATAGGAGGGTGGGTAATGGAATGGACATGAGCAACGCATCTCAAAGAACAGTAGTTATGAAAAGGTAAGTAACTTTTTTCTTCTTCGAGTGCTTGCTCATATCAATTCCATTTTAGGTGACTCACAGCAGTATCCTCGGAGGTGAGCTCAGAGTTCACACACTAGCAGCTTGCAGTACTGCTCTACCGAAGCCAGCATCATCCCGGGCCTGCTGGGTAAGTGTGTAATAGGACATGAACTGTAGCCCATGTTTGACTCAGACAAGGATGTGTATAAGCAATTGGCTGCAGTCCAGTCCGTAGGCCCAGGGCCGGCTCCAGACCCCAGTGCGCCAAGCGCGCGCTTGGGGCGGCATTTTGACGGGAGGGCGGCAGGTGGCTCCAGCGGACGTCCTGCAGGCATGACTGCGGAGGGTCCGCTGGTCCCACGGCTCCGGTGGACCTCCCGCAGACGTGCCTGCGGAGGGGCCGCTGGTCCCGTGGCTTCGGTGGAGCATCCGCAGGCATGCCTGCGGGAGGTCCACCAAAGCCGCGGGACCAGCGGACCATCCGCAGGCACATCTGCAAGAGGTCCCCCGGAGCCGCGGGACCGGCGACCGCCAGAGCGCCCTGCAAGGCGCGCCACCCTGCTTGGGGTGGCGGAATTCCTAGAGCCGCTCCTGCATAGGTCACCTTGAAAATGGCATCTATAAGAAATGTGTCAACGTTCCTGCCTTGGTAGTCTATCACACACTGACCCAAACCTGGAAAGTTCCATAGATGGCCTGTTGCTCTGTAAAGGGGCCTCAGTATAACTGTAGATGCAATGTGTTTGAGGCAGATACTGTCGTGTGTGAACTGCATGGAAAGCTCCGGAATCAATCATCATCAGTGTGCGCAGTCCGACTGACCAGATAGAAAACTCCTATGGAGAGGGTGATCTATGCGTGAAATGGCCGATTTTGCATAGTTACTAACCAGGAAAGAGTAGTTTCTTTCCTATATGATTCCTTGGAGTGTCAGGTCACAGATCCAAATTTCTGTTTTACCCCAAAGTAGTTTACTTCATTTGGAAACCAAGTGATTTCCCCTATTCCCACCTTTGAAAATACTACCATTATTTTAGATGATCCTTTTATCAGGACTTGACTGTCCAAAACACTCCAACATTTTTGGTATATATTCCCCCTCTGGGGCTACGATTAAAACAATTATTAATTTGAAAGGAAAGCCACCTCATTCAAATTACAAATGACACGGATGAGGCTAAAAAAGCTATTGTCCAATTATTAGATGGGGGAGATCAGGCTGTAGATGCCCCCTGGGAAGAAGTTGGGTTAAAAGGATGGATTTTGTCCAAGGTATTGAAACAGGAATTATTTTCATCACTTTAGGATACAGGCAATGTAAGATCAACAAATTAAAAGAAAGAGAGCAATTGCCTATACAATCAACAGATATAGATGCTGGTGAATATGTATCCATAATGTCTATGGTAGAGATATATCAGGAGGTAGATCATTATGACATCTTACCTCCACCCTGAGAGGTGGAAATTAATGTGGAACCTGTCTCCACACATCCACTATCTACCCCCTCACCTATGTGATGGGGTTTTTATGCAATCACCCCATCAAAGGGGGTATTTGTAGCCTATAAGGCCAGCTTGCTAGCTTGCTATATTGCACAATGTGTTTTCTTCACTGGTTTGACTGAATATATTATTTTCTTAGGTTTTGTTTATGTCAAATTCCAGTATATGTTATTCGTAATATTTATTCATGGTTATTCATAACAGTTGGCTATACCACAAAGAACCTACAGGCCTGTATCCTGTATGATTAGCTAGAGCAAGTCAGTATGAGTGTTTGTAACCTTTGAACAATCTGTGTTCTCTAACCTTGTAGCCTGAATTGGGACAAGAACCTAAATATCTTCTGGTCAAAAGGGGAACTGAACAAAAACTGAATATGTTTACCATAGGTCTGGAACAGACTGGTAACAGGAGAGTACGCTGCAGAACACTGAAGTCATAAGTTAGGCCAAAGGTAACAGTTTTGGGGATGAGACAATCAATATTAATAGGCATGAATATATGTCATAATATGTTAATCTATAGAGTAAGTGTACCTGAAGATCTATATGGGTGAAGAAATAATATTTGGGCAGGGCAGGTTAGGCCTTGATTAAGGTAGTCCCAGGACCCTATAAAAAGGGCAAACAACCATGTTGGAGGGGGTCGCTTTTTCTTACCTTCTATCAAGCTATCAGCTCAGATTTTCAATACAGCTTAGCTACTCAACACTCAAACCTAATCCCTACCAATTTGGGAAGCCTGGACCATCAAATTCACTGGGCATGCCAGATATGACACTGGTCCTCTTTCTCCCACTACCAGGTCTTCAAGGAAGGGTGTGAGTATGCTAGTTTAAGTAGTCTTTTAGAACAGAGATGTTACCACCAGGGGTCATAGAATTGTTTTAATTCTTTGTGACTCTGGGTTTTATAGCGTTTATTAGTCTTTCATTCATTCTAATAAAGATCTTAACAATTTGGTATTGTCCTCAATATAAGTGTCCTTGCCACACAACCCGAGTGTCCTCTCGGACTGTTGAACAATCTGTGTTCTCTAACCCTAGAGCCTGAATTGGGACAAGAACCTAAATATCTTCTGGTCAGATCATTAGCAAGTCGTAATATACTAACCCTTAAATTCAGGTCAACAGAACGTGTGGACGGACAACCAGATGACCACCCTACAGATCTCCTGGATAGGCACTTGGGCTAGGAAAGCTGCCGAGGAGGCTTGCGCCCTGGTTAAATAGGTGGTTACAATCACCAGAGGCAGTACCTTTGCCTGACTGTAACAGCAGCAAATGCAGGAATGAGTGCAGGAAGAAATTCTTTGAGTGAACACTGGACAACCTTTCATCCTGTCGGTCACTGCGACAAACAATTGTATCAACTTGAGAAATGACTTGGTCCTTTCAATGTAGATGGCTAGCATCTTCCTGATGTCTAGGGAATGCAATCTATGCTCCTCCTCCGACTTATGCAGCTTTGGAAAAAAGACAGGTAAGTAAATGTCCTGGCCCATATGAAACTGCAAGACCACCTTGGGCAGGAAAGCCGGGTGTGGCCACAGCTGGACCTTGTCTTTGTAGAAGACCGTATAGCGCCCTAATCTCGGAGACCCGGTGGGCGGCTGTTATCGCAACTAGGAATGTGACCTTTCAGGACAGCAGAAAGAGAGCAGAGGCTTGAAGGGGGGGTCCCGTGAGCTGTAACAGCACAAGATTCAGAGCCCATGGTGGAACGGGGTCCCTGACATGTGGATAGAGGCGCTTGAGGCCTTTGAGGAAGCTTGCAGTCATGTTCTGGGCGAAAACCAAAATATCCTTGAGCAGCAGATGGAAGGTCGAGATAGTGGCCAAGTATATCTTGATTAGATTAAAGGGACAGGCCTTGGAGCTTGAGATACAGAAGGTAGTCCAGGATCAACTACAGCAAGGTCTGCTCAGGCCTAATACCTTTATCTGAGGTCCAACAAGCGAACCACTTCCATTTGGCCATGTGGGTCGCTTTGGTGGAGGGCTTTCTGCTGCCCAGAAGGACCTGCTGGACAGTGGCCAAGCACTCCTGCTCACCTGTATTTAACCATGCAGCAGCCAACCTGTCAGGTGCAGCACCACCAGGTTCAGATGCAGAAGACTGCCATGGTTTTGGGAAAGCAGCTCTGGCCTGAGGGGCAGCCGTAACAGAGCAGTCACTGAGAGGTCCAGCAGCGTGCCGAACCAGTGCTGGTGTGGCCAAGCCGGAGCTATGAGGATTGCCTTCACCCCATCCTGCTCGATTTTCATAAGGACTCTGAAGTAGTGGCACTGGAGTAAAGGCATAGAACAGAATCCCCGACCAAGGGAGCAGAAAAGCGTCCGACAGGGAGCCTCTGTTGATCCCCTGAATTGAACAGAAAACAGGCAGTTGAGAAAAGAGCAGGGGAGATGGATCCTGGGAAGTGACTGGGGTGCCGTCCTCAGGCACATCCTCAAAATGCCTGCTCCTGTCTTCCTCAGCCTCTGGAAGAACTAGGCTGGGCGGAGGAATGGGAAGATGAAGGGTGACACCATTTAAATCCTTTGTCTCTGTCCTTCTTTCTGTAGGAGCTGGACTGGGGGACACCTAGGACCTCAACAGAGGCCGAGGCGGCAGGGGATGGAAAGGATTTCTAGCCTGCTGAGGGGTGTGAAGGCCCAAGGAACAGAGGGTGGCATGGGAGTCTTTAAGGCCGTTGACCCGTGCATCAGTCAGCTCCGAAAAAAGCCCTGCTCCCTCAAACGGAAGGTCCTGCAGAGTAGTCTGCAGGCTAGTTGTCGAATAAAATTTCCTGCCAAACAAGTCCAGCCTCTTGGCATCTTTATTTTTGGGCGTGCCGCTCACCTGTTCCTGCCTGTCCCTTTTGTTGACAGTGGACATGACCACAGATCCTGCTGGAGGGTGGGTGACAAGTACTCAAACCCCTTTGTGTGGACATAGTACATCTTTTCTGCCTTCTTGGAGGTAGGCAGAATGGGAGAGGGGTTCTGCCACACAGACTTGGCAATTTTAAGGACCCCTGGGTGGACAGGCAATGTGACCCAGGCCAAGGTGGAGGAGAGTATAACATTAAAGAGGTTGCCTGACTCCTCCATTAGCTCCTCGACCTCCAAGTTCAGGTGAGCTGCTCTCTTGCGAGGGGCCCATGTCACTGCTTCATCTGGAGATAACAAAGATGACTGTGTAAGGGGACTGTTGCCCCCTTACTAACATTCAGTGGGGGGGTTGGTTGCTGGCTCCCAGCACTAAAAAGGGAGGGGGTCGATGGGAAATCAGGAGCCTGAGACTGACAGTCTCCAGGAACAATGGGGAGAGGCCAATGCTCCAGATCAGCCTGATTGACAGGGCGGGCAGGCTAATCAAGGAGTCAGGAGGCCAGGGGGGTCCCGTCCTCCATGTGTGAGCTGGAATTGTCTGAGTCGGATGGAGTGGGGCTGAGCTAAGGAGAGAGCAGGGGCCCGAGCTAAGCTGATGGGAGCAGAACTGCAGTCCAAAAAGCCAGAGCACAGCCCAGAGAGAGCAGACCTGCCCTGGGAGGAGAGCTGCAGCAACCAGAACCAGAGGGGCCAGACAAGCAGCCCAGGAAGCAGGTGAGAGCTGAGTGCAGAGTCACAGAAGCAGCCTGCAGAGCAGACCTGCCCTGGGAGCAGAGCTGTAACAACTGGAGCCAGAGAAGCAACCCAGGGAGCTGAAGTCAGAGCAGCAGCAGCAGCCGTGCTGAGGCAGTGTGGAGCGGGGGCTGGAGCAGTCCGGAGCCAGGTGCAGTGAGCAGCTGGGGAGAGCGAGGGGGACTCTGGGCAGTGGGCCCAGCACAGGGAGACGCCTCAGCCAAGAGGCCCTGCAGGCCAGACTGGGAGGGGGATCGTAACCCTGACAAGGCAGGGGTGATGCTGGGGAGAAGGGTCCTGCCACCCAGAGCCTGAGAGTGTGTGGCCACCGCCAGAGCAAGTGTCCAACCCGCAGCATCCCTGCAGCACAGCCAGGCCCTGAGGAGGCGGCCTGGGACGTACAAGGAACAGACTGTGAACTGCCCTGATGTCCAGAGACACTGTGATGTTCCCTGCCTCAGAGTGGGGTGATGTGTTTTCTTTTAACCTTTTCCATTTTTCCTTATTTTTTTTTAAATTAATTGTTAATTAAATAACTTGTATTTGCTTTAAATTGTATGATGTGATCAGTGGGTCAGGGAGGTGCAGTGCAAAGAGAGTACCCCGGAGTGGGGACACCCTAGCCCCTATCCTAGGTGACTACAACAGGGTTGGGGGTTGAGCCCCCCAGGAATCCTGGTCCCAGCCTTGTTGGGGTTACGAGGACTCTGCCAGACAGGAGAGTGGAAGGGGAGTTCTCAAGGGCAGGGAGGCCTCTGGGTAAAGGAAGTGGGAGCGAGGACTCAGATCCTTTCGCTAGCCCACTTCACCGGGGTAGTGCAGAAGCCAGGAAAGTTTCCCACGATAGTGGGACCATTCCCCCACTTACAACTGCATAACAGGGGGAAGAGGCGACTTCCCTTTGCTCATCCGGGGATGGCTCCTTGGGCATCAGAGCCCGCAGTGTCACCCCCACTTCAGATTCGGCACCGTGCTCCGACTCGGGTGCCAGCTGTGCCAGGGGCAGTTTGTCCGATGAAACCTGGAAGGAACGGTGGGAGTATGGGACCGGCATAACAGGTACACTCCATGGGTTTCTGTATTGCCACTGAGTTGTCCACTGTCCCTGCCTCCACGCTGCTGCTGCAGGAGCCGCGCCGGTCTCACGGGCTGGTGGCAATTTGCCTTTTATAGGCGAGGGCCTAAACTCCCCTTCAGGCTTGGACCATTGCCCTTCCGGTGACCACGGTGGAGCCGTAGATGCCCGAGTCTGCCGATTGACCCTTGTCGGTGACCGGTAAGGAGAGGGCGAGGACCGGTGCCTGCCCATAGAGTGGTACCAGGGAGCCGGAGACCAGTGCTGCAACCGGGAATGATCCTGCACCCGGGGGAAATAGACACGTGGGAGACCGCCGAGGCAATGGTGATCTGCACTGTGGCGAACTCTGTTGGGAAGCCGAACAGTACCATAGGTACAGGGATCGGCGTCGTGACTCAGGTGTCCCAGGCCCTGCAGGCAGAGACTTTGGCATCAGGGACCTGTGTCTTCTAACCGAGGCCGTGGTGATGAGGACTGAGACCTGCGGTCAGGTGATGCTCCGCTGCTTTAGGAGGCAGTCCCATAACCGGCCTGCCCATAGATGCCGAGGCCTTGGCTGGATCCGTCGCCTGGCTTGGCATCTGTGATGCTGGTCAGCCTTCCTGCTCTTTGGCCATCAGGCCCACTTTGGGCACAGATGACCTTACTAGGGGCAGGGACCCCCTGCCGCTCCCAGGAGTCAGAGGCGAGTCCCTGGCTGGACTAGGGGGTCCGACCGCAGTGGTACCCCCGAGCATCTCCAATGCGGGCACGTGGCCTGACACAGGGCCTTTGCCCAAAGCCCCCTTTTTCTGTGGTGCTGGCGGGCCCAGTGACTTCAACCACTTCTTAGGTACCAGGGAGGAGAACCTGTGCCGGGAGGCTTCCAGTACCGGTGGTGCACTGTGTGCCGACACTGAGGTGCTGGGCGTGGAGTCCCATCAAGAGGAGTCCAAGGTAGGACGAAGTGCAGCCTCCATGAGGTGGGCCCTCAAGAGGATATCCCGCTCCCTCTGGGTTCGAGGGTGAAAGTTTTTGCAGATCATGCAGTTATTCTTTCTGTGGGACTCCCACAAACACTTCAAACAGCTATCGTGGGGGGTCAATAACAGGCATCGGCCAGCTGCACAATGAACATGGATTAAAACCTGGGGAACGAGGCATGCCCCACTCCAAGGCAGAGTTCCAGCTGGGACTCTAGTTCCTAAACAACTACTCTAACACTTAACTGAACTGTCTAACTAAGAACCTAACAACAAACAACAAAGGAGACAGAACAATGAACGGTTAAAACCGTGAATGCTCTTGTGATGCAAGACAAGGGGCTCCGACCAACAGTCATCGGCGGTAAGAAGGAACTGAGAGGATGTAGGTTCAGCAGTGCCTAATATACCAAAACATGAGTGTGGCACTCAAGAGGGTGCTACAGTCGACCCTACAGATACCACTAAGGCAAAACTCTCTGACAACTGTGCACGTGGGCACGCACACACCTAGAATGGAATTGACATGAGCAAGCACTTGAAGAATTAAAAAAAAAAAAAACTTAAATAATGTAGGCCCAAGAACAGGGGGGGAGGGATAGCTCAGTGGCTTGAGCATTGGCCTGCTAAACCCAGGGTTGTGAGTTCAATCCTTGAGGGGACCACTTAGGGATCTGGGGCAAAAATTGGTCCTGCTAGTGAAGGCAGGGGGCTGGACTTGATGACCTTTCAAGGTCCCTTCCAGTTCTAGGAGATTGGTATATCTCCAATTATTACCTATTACCTAACAGACCCCTGCAGGACCCCACTGGAAACACACCCACTCACTGATGATTCCCTGTTTATTACATTTTGAGTAATATCGGTTAGACAACTTTTAATCTACCTCGTGTCTATTTCCCCCGGAACACTTTGACTGACTTGTCTGTTTGGACTGTAAATTCTTTGGGGGCAGGAACAATCTTGTATTATGCTTCTTGTATGGAACCTAACATGGAGATGCCTTGCTCTGAGCTTGGACCTCTATGCTGCAAAATGGATAGAGCACTAGACTAGGACTCAGGAGACCTAGGTTCAATTCCCAGTTCTATCACTGGCCTGGTGGGTAATTGTGGGCATATCACTTCCCTTCCTGTGTTTCAATTTCCCCACCTATAAAATACAGAGAATGAGCGCCTTCATAAAGCACTTTGAGATCTATGGATGAAAAGTGCTATCTGAGAGATGGGTATTATTATCATCATTAGGCGTTACTATAAATATAAACACCATATTGCAAGATTTCCATATTAAAGAGGATCTAAGTATCTGAAGTCCGATTCATCACTGACTTCACATGGCTGTATCTCCATTGCAGGAGGTCTAAAGGAGACGTGGAGCCACCCTGGCTTTCCCTACTCAGCGGCATCAAGTAGCAGCTCGGTGCAGTGGAGTTTGAGCCTGTTGCATTCATGGAAACCTCAGAGCTGTAATTTTAATTTATTTTAGAGTCATACCATTTCTATTAGGGGCAGATGGACTTAAACTTTTACCTACTCCTTCAAGTGAACTTTTTTTGGGGGGGGGGAAGAGAACGACAGGTATCTGGACAGGGCTGAGGTTCCAAAAAGTTTCGTTATTTCCACATGCTTTCTTCTCCCCGTTTTTGATTTTCACATTAACTCTGTGCTGTCATAAGCCATCCAGAACCAGACATATAATTACCATAAGGAGGGCCTATGGTGCAGTGGATTATGGGCCAGTTCAAGCACTATTGGAGACCACTAGGAATCTATTTAATACTACCCCCATTTCCCAAATAAATCTTTTAGTTAAATTTGTTGGTGAACATAAAGGTGAGGACAAGACTGAAAAAACAAAGGCCAGATGCCAGGGCAGGCTCTCTGGGGATGGTGGGAGAAGAGGCTCAGAGACATGGACAGGCTGGCTAGCAGAGCCATTGTAAGACTAAAGCAGGCTGCTGCAGCAGTCAGCATGACCTGGAAAGGCTCCAGCCAAAGACAGTGGTATCAGTAATATGGAATGGGTGCAGAGACTGAAAAAGCCCTGTTTGAGTCTGTAATTTATTTTCTGTGAGGGCCCTCCTCAAGCCACAGTTCTGCCACCACCTACAAGATGTGGCCTTGAGTGCATTAGGCACAGGCCTACTAGACAGACTTGGGTTCAAAACCTGATTCAGATAATGTCTCTTTTGACCTTGGCCAAAAACACATCCCCTCTCCATGCTCAGCTTCCCCATCTGTAATATAGGGGTAATAATATTCACTCAACTCTGTAAAGTATCTGTGGTCTACATATAAAAAAAAAATTCTAAGTGCCATGTCCAGTCTGACAGAGGGCAGGAAGTATCCAAAGTCTCTCAAGAAAGCCTGTTCTTATGAGGTTTCCAGCTGAGCCTTCCTGATCAAGAAGCCCCAGATAAAGAATCTAGACTTGGGGGTGCTTTTCCAAACTCAGCCTTTGATCTTCACCCATCTCATTTCCATTACAGGGACCCTGCAAGGACACCTTCTTATTCTGACAGACTATCTGCACAGAAACATTAGTTAGCATGACAAAGTTCCTCCTCTACCTTGGTGGGTCCTGCGCTTATTGGCGGATTTGCTCGCCTCACAGATTCACCATGAGGGTCGGGAAACAGCCCAGAGACCTTCCCCTCTGGTAGAAGGCCACAGTCCAGGTCAATTCCTCCTGTGTCTGATCAGGAGTTGGGAGGTTTGGGGGAAACCCGGGCCCGCCCTCTACTCTGGGTTCCAGCCCAGGGTGCCCTGTGGATTGCAGCTGTCTAGAGTGCCGCCTGAAACAGCTGCACAACAGCTCCTCATGGCCTCCTCCCAACACCTTCTTTATCTTCACCACAGGACCTTTCTCCTGGTGCCTGATATTGCTGGAAGACTGAGAAGTATAAGCATTATGTCCTCTCACTCTCAGCCCCTCATGCCTCTTGCTCCCAGCTCCTTGCATGCAGGCCACAAACTGAAGTGAGGTCCTTTTTAAACTCATGTGCCCTGATTAGCTAGCCTGTCCTAATTGATTCTAGCAGTTTCTTAATTGGCTCCAGGTGTCTTAATTATCCTGCCTGTCTTAATTGGGTCTAGCAGGTTCCCGATTACTCTAGTGCAGCCCCTGCTCTGGTCACTCAGGGAAGAGAAAACTATTCATCCAGTGACCAGTATATTTGCCCTCGACCAGACTCCTGTACCCCACTGGTCTGGGTCTGTCACATTAGCCACACCCTCGTTCTGATCTTCTTCCACTTCTCTTGTTGGAATCCTTCTGCTAATATAAATGCAGACTGCAATCAATCAATCAAACACACCCCCAACTACTTCCTTTCTTCTTCACCTGCTCAATAATCCATATCCTCCTTCCATCCAGAGCAAAATCCTTCTGTAGCACATAAAATGTGACAAATATTGGGGCAATATATGTCTGACTATCAAAATCATGGTAATTCTTCCTCTTCTACATTAAAAAAGTAATCCTCCCACCTCCTTCTTGTTTGCATGCATCTAATTCTTCATCCTCTCACTCATTACATTAGATACATGCATAATCCTTCTCCTCCCACAGAACATCTCAAGAAATACAATCCCTCTCTTCCTCCTCCTCCCCCCATCACACAAAGTTTAATCCCAATATTTGATATTACCAGCAAAATAGCCATTAGTAAAACATGAACACAGAACAAAGTGTGCTATCCATGCATTATTTAAACTATGCCATTGTGGTTTATGACACTACCTCTCTACTTAATCAGGCCTTATTTTCCAGTCTATACCTGCAACTAGAAGTTATTTCTCTATATGTCACATCACCATTTTTATTTTTAGTGGGAGAGAGGTGGAGGAGTGGGTGTTGCATAATTTCACAACATTTAATATTTTGTTCCTTTAAAAGTACATAGCTGTTTGTAGGGTGTGTGTGTTTTGTTCCTCGTTTTGGTTTTTTGTTGTTTTTGTTTTGGGGGTGGGGGGCGCATTTTATGGCTCTGTGTTACAGACAAGTTCATAGTAAGTTCAGAGGAAAGGAATTTTCAAAGAAAGTCCAGCACAAAGCATTGTGGGGAATGATATGGAAGGTTGACAAAATGATGATAAACAATGAAAAAAAGAAATAATTAAGTGTGTTGGAACACTGCATCAGCATTTAGCACATTGTTAACTTTTCTTAGGGAAAATGTTTTATTGTATGCAGTTTCACAGAGAGATCCTAACCCAGGCTATGGAAGCAGAATGCTGCATGTATAATGGTTCTGAAACAATTTTTTATAGAGAGAGAAAAAAAGAAAATGAGCAAATATGTCTGTATTAGATAAGGCTTTTAGAACAAAATATAATACATGGAAATCCTTTCTTGAAGTGCTTTGTGTCTTAAGGAGGTAGGAAACTTAAAACAGTGGAGTTCCAGTAAACACACACGTCCAAACAAGGTGTGAAAAATTGGGGTATAGTGAGAAACAGGCTAGACAAAAAGTCAATATAAAGCAGCCAAAAGAAGAGGGTAAAGTGACGTCTTACAGGGATGTGGCTAATCTTTGTACAGCTATTTCAAAAACCATTTGAGTACTAAATCACAAATAAAACCAGAAAGGCGGTGCACAGCAGCTTGGAAGAGTCAATGACAGAAAGAAATGACCACAGACTTGGACACCCAGTCTGCTATGATGCCTTAGTCAAGTTGTGTCTTAGTCTCAGATTCACCTTCCAGTAAAACGAGGGAGATAACACTAAACTCACAAGGGGGCTGTCAGGATTAATTAGCTACATTAAATTATTTTAAAAGTCACCAGCACAGCCGTTCTTATGTTCTTATTGTCCTCCTTCAAACCTTCTCTCAAAACTCTCCTTTGCCATGATGCCTACCAGAAACCTGACAACTGTTAGGCAGCTGGGGCGCTATGACCACTGCCTACATGCTGACCAATATTGTCTCACTGTTTCCTTGTACTCCACTCCCTTGTCAATCTGACCGTACCAATCTGTTGTCCCTTGGCTTGGGGCAGGTACCGTTTGTTTGTTCTGTGTTTATACAGCACCTAGCCCAACGAGGTCCTGGTCCATGCTTAGGGCCCTGTAAGCGTGTGAACTCACCTCACCTGCGGCGCCTCCTGCTGGTTATCTGTGGGAATTAGCTCGTCCCAGCTCCGGAGTGCTCTCTGCAGGCCCATGATCTGCCTTACCTCACTCTGACCCCCGTGTCCCTACCAGGACCCGGTGCCCCTTCACTGGGTTTCTGCCCCCTTGCAGACCCCTCAGTCTCAGGGTCTCCCCCTTCCAGGGGAACCCCCACCCACTATCCCCACTTTGCCTCAGTCATGACTTACCCCCCGTTCACTGGGGCAGACTGCAGTGTATCAGCCACTCATCACAGGCAAAGGGGTTCGGACCTGCTTCCTCTGCCTACCTGTGGGCTGCCCCTTTGCAACCCCAGTACCCAGTTGGCCTTACCCTAGGTCTGCAGCCTGGGGGGTTTCTAGGCTGGAGCTCCCCAGCCCCTCTTGCCTTCCCCCAACCCTGCTCCACCTTAGGTACCCAGGTACGCTCCCTAGCAGCCAGGCCCTTCTCCCTCTAAAGGCAGAGAGAGAGTGTTTGCTTGAGCTCCTGGCTCAAGCCGCTATAGGGCCAGCTGTGCCCTAAACTGGGGCATGGCCCCAGCTGAGCCTGCTTCCCACTCAGCCTGGGCTGTTCTCCCCACCCTCCAGCCCTCTCCCAGGGCTGGTTTTAACCCTGCCAGGGCTGGAGCGGGTAACCACCCCGCTACAGGCCCCAAGATGCTAACAAAATGCAAACAAGTAAATAAATGCTAATTAAGTTACACCAGGCATTGATTTGGCCAAATGTCCATACAGCACTTTTTAACAGGTAAAAGCACTGTTAACAATAATTTATATAAACATGAATGTTAATAATGTCACTTTTTTGCTGCACATTTTCCCTATCAATTTATTATCCTCCTGAAAGCAACTTTTACTTATTGACATAAACCATGTTAATGCAAAAGAATAAATGATACATGTTTACTAATTGTCTAGAGTTAGTTTAGTTATGTTCAGTGTTGTAATCTGAAACCATTACCCAAAACGGTCACTTTATCACAGACATTTGATATGGCAGAGTTGAGAGTGGTTGGCAGATGCAGGAAAAGGAGAATATCTTGGAACAGGCCAAATAATATTACAATTAAGACGAATTCATATTAGCTCTTACTGTGTATTTGAAATATAACAGGTGAAGTCTTGTATTGTTCTTGGTGGAAAAATCAGGTTTGGACCAGCAAAGAGAAGGAGTGTCTGCAAATTGCAGCTCCATACATACTGTGCGCATGACTACAGAGTCAAAACAACATTGTTTTACAACTATGACTGAGCCAGCTTGTGTTAACTTATTTCCAGTGGACTCTTACGAAGTTCTAACATTTCATTTGGGCGATTGAATGCTCTTAAAAAATGCTATAGCAACCACTGAAAATGGCAATTTTTCTACTTTAGGATGCCATAGTCTGGATTCTTGATTATTGTTGTAGAGGTCTTTGTTTTATATGGACGCTTGGTGCACTGATGTTCAATAAAGAGCCACTTTGTGCCCATTCAAATTTTCGTATAACTAGAAGTAACTAAAACCTGTTTTCAGTGCCACCTATGTAGAATTATTGGATAGTCTGTCCTATCCACATGCACATAACTAAAATCACTGGGTGAAAGAAGCCAAGGATTCAACAAGCAAGAAGAGTGAGCGCTCTCTTCAGCTCTGATCAGGGCTGATCCTCCAGGTCAGGGATGAAGCACATTCTTCCATGGATAAATAGAGGAAAGTAATCTCTAGAGACATCCATCTGTCATATTTCAAGACAAGTAAATGACAGACACATGGCTTTGGCAAAGATAAGAATTTCTTCACTGAACAATCCAAACCATGGTGATATCTAAACAACAATACCACAGCTTTAACTCTTGGAAATACTTAGATTTTTGTTGTTTTGCTTGTTTTTAATCCGCTCTTTTATAAAGAGCAACAAGGCACAGGAGAGTAGGATGATACTAGTCTATCAAACACTGCCTACGGTGCAACGAGAGTCATAGGCCTTTAGATTCAGACTCCCATCTGAAGGTTATCACCTGTCCTGATGTTTCTGTGATCATTCCAGTTTCACTCACTTCACAGGCACCTGATTACGGGTTATTCCCGGATCTCAAAATCTATGACGTGGCCCAGGAACGTCACTGCCTTGGCACATTATCATGACACACAAACCTTTTGGTGAAATCCTGGTGACGATGTTTTGAAGTATTTTTTATTAAATTGCACCAAAATATCCTATTACATTGTGACAGTATCACTGGATCATGATTGCCAGAAGAGACTCTGTAATGGCAATCTCAGGTGGTGAAAATGTACATAGCTTCCTCCCATCATGTTTTTTTATTTATCCTCATGTAAATCATGGTAAACTTGTTCAATTGCTATTGCTACTTAAGGGCCAAATTCTACAAGCTTTACCACACAGAGCAATACTTAGTTACATGGGCAGTCCTGTTGACTTCAATGGTACACTGGATTCCATGTCCTCCTGGGGCCTACTTGCATGAGTAAGTCGTATTCAGTCGTATTCAGTGTGAGTAAGGGCTGGTGAATCTGGGCTATGTACTTCCCCCACAATGTACAAAACTTTCTCTCCTTTGAATTAGTGTCAGAGTTGAGCTTTTAATACATGGCCTTGGTTTGATTTATGAGTACACTTGTGGAATGTGAGGTCACTCAAGTTAGAAAACCAGCTGGCTTCTATGCAACCTAACAAAACAGAGAAGGCTTAAAACTTAAAATCTAAATTGTAGTTGTTTCAAATAATGTATAAAATTTCTGTTTTTTATTTTATTTTAAATAAATAAATCCATATTTTTACTTCTAAAACATTTAACCCTTTGTACACAAGAGTCCTTTTGAGCTCAGTGTGGACCTCAACTCCATGGTGGCAGGCACAGATGTGCTGGAGTCGAAGCATCCTTTGAAATCCCTACCTATGTTAGCAGAACAGCATCTGTACATGGGTGGCTAGCTCATTCTCCTGGTTAGCAGTCAAGCTTCAAGAAGGAAACATCTATTCCAACCCTAATGTTCAATGATTCTATTATTCTAATGCCACATATTCAAGGAGAAGCAATTCCCTCAAAATAAAAATGAATGAATAAAATCACAACTGTGATGAGATGTCATATGCAATTTGCAAAAAAAGCTTTTTGCACAATTTATGCAATTTCTATTTGGCTGGCAGCTTGGAAATGCAGGTGCTGTAAGGGTTAGTACTATATACATTAAATTAATGTTAGAGTCAGAGTTAGCCAGCTTCTGATAAATCAGACATATTCAATCCTCCACTCTTGAGGTGCATTCTCAGAGCCCCCACTCAGTTACCTTGTAAGTCAATCAGGCAGTGTGTGGAACCTAGACAAGAACGGGGTGCTTGCCTCAGTAAGAAAAGCGTATGCCATATAAAACAAAGACAGAAACAAACACATACAGATGGATGCATACTTGCACAGGCTTAGTATTGCCAACTCTCATGATTTTAAACATTAGTATCGTGATATTTGGTGTACCACTTAAAGCCCCAGCTCCTGGAATTATGTTGGTATTTGAGAATCTCAGCTTTATTTAAAATAATAAAATAATAATAATAATAAAGTAAGTTTCTAGCCCTCATGATTACCGAGAAAAGCCTGAAAACATGAAGCCTAAGGGCTCAAAAACCAGAAGACAAATAAAACTTTAATTTTTTTTGTTTAAAAAAAGATCATGATTTTCAAGTCAATCTCATGTTCTTGTGGTGTGATTCCTGATCTCTGAATGATTGAAGATAGCACTACTGCCGTCTCAACCAGACACAACTGGTAACACATAACAGATGGTTAAAATCTGGTTTGGTTCTGCTAGTCAAAGTCCTGCTCCTAAAGCCTTTTTACTCATCTGAGTAGTCCCAGTGTTTTAAATGGGCCTATACAGATGACTAAAGAGACCCATTCATGCACAGAACTGAGAACTCCCATTTCCTACTGAAAAGAAGACTGGGCGCCAAAGTAAGGGGAAACTTCTGCTCACATTGGCTCTGATCCTGCTTCCATTTAATTTAGTACCAAAACTTCCACTTACTTCAATAGTCAGCATCAGGCCCGCTACATTAGCTAGGGGAGTTAAAAACTCTCATTAAAAAACCTAAACCGTGTAACCCTCACCTGGCTTCAGAACTCGGAATGAATTCAAAAGACTTGGCCTAGCCTTGTCTATCTGTGAACATGGGTCACTCCGGGTATGTCTACACTGTGCTTTAAGACCTGCGGCAGCGAGTCTGAAGCCCAGGGCTCTCATGCTATAGCACTAAAAATAGTTATGTAGATGTTCAGAGCCCAGGTTGGGCTCTGAAGCCCAGGGAGAGGGGTAGGTTTCAGAGGCTGAGCTCCAGCCTGAACTGCAGTGTCTACACTGCTGTTTTTAATGCCATAGCATGAGCCCACAAGCGCAAGTCTGTAGACCTAGGCTCTGAGACTAGCTGCCGCATGTGTCAAAATACAGTGTAGACATACCCAATATGGTTGAAGTGGAAACGATGGGGAACTTGTGGTTTTTAGGCAAAATCAGGTAAAACTTGACGCTTGCATTCAAAGCTCAACCTTCATTGAATCCAACAGATATGCACCCATTTACACAAGGTCTGAATTTGGGCCAAGTGGTGCAAACCCAAGTGAATCACAACCATAGGAAAGGTTTGTCTGAACCCTTGTAAACTGAAACTACTATTCTTGGCACAGCTCTGGCTAGTGCTTTGCAGCCAACCTGCTCAGTGAAGTTTTTAAATTCTAAATCAATTTTACTCCTTTTGCTTCTCTCTGTAACTGTTTGAAGCAAGACTACATTAATGTGCATTAGGGAACTTTTTGCTTATGACAGCAGGTCCACACAGGCTGGTTTTTGTGCCACATGTGAGTGCGGGCTAAAATTTACATCCCTCTGGTGTGGACTAAAGCACCATATAGACAAGCCCTTAGTTTCCTCACAGAGCAGCTCTTTGGCAGCAAAAAAGAGCTAGTGCCAATGTGGGCTCCATTATTCTAGAGCAGTGTTTCCCAAACTTGGGACACCGCTTGTTTAGGGAAAGCCCCTGGTAGGCTGGGCTGGTTTGTTTACCTGCCACATCTGCAGGTCTGGCCGATTGTGGCTCCCACTGGCCACGGTTCGCTGCTCCAGGCCAATGGGAGCTGCTGGAAGCCGCGGCCAGCACATCCCTTGGGCCACATCATGCTTTTCCTAGTAAAGCTTCAAAGGGGAGCAGATATATTCCTCTTAAGTTACCCTTTTAGTCAATCCCCTTTCCCCTTTGTAAGGTGGTTAGATCAGGATAACTAAAATCTGAAAATAACCTCCTTACCAGATCAATTAAACCAGAAAAATCCACTTATCAGCACAGTAGTAATTCTCACTCTGCTCTGACAGCACAGGGGCTGAATCTGAATACATGTTACCAGAGCTATAGGCTGTATATGTGTTCCAAAGAAAGTTGAGCCTTTTTACTATCGCCTTTTTTTTTTTTGGCAGACTAACATCAGACAAGGTTTCTTTAGTATGTATAATGAATAAAATTATATGCTTGGAATGCAACCCTCAGCATAACAGTATTAAAAACTAAATTTTTATTTGGATTATATTTATGGTAATAACTACTAAGGTTTTTTCCATGACATAGGTTAAAAAGTCTGTAACCTCTAATTTGACAGGAACTCTATTATCACTCTCTGGAAAATTAGACAAGATGGAATATTAAGACTTCCAAAAACTGACACAAATAGAAAACTAGGTCTCTCACTTGCTCTTTTTCCTCTAAACAAGGAAGATGATTATATGCTGTTTGACATTCCATTTTCAGGGCAACTAAAGAGATGCCGAGAGTCACACTTCATTTATTCTTCCAAATACCACCAAAGAAAAAAAACTCATTGGTATTTGATGGCACCATGCTCCCACACATAGAGGCCAGAATTAACCTTGTCTTCCCAATGGTCTCATTTGTGAAGTCGCTTACCTGAGTTTCTCAAGACAAAAATAAAAACAGCCTTTCTTTTAAGTGTGAACCTATGATGCATATATACTACTCACTGGGCCAAAATCACCTCTGATGTACTTCCATTGAAGTCAATGTATTAGACAAGTTATGGGGAAGTCTGTTCCTTGGGACATTTCCAGCCTAAAGATGTTTGGATTAGTTTACAATTAGCGTCTGAAGTTTTAAAAAATTAGAAATTTAGAAAATTCTGCAGGCTGAATCTCTAACATTTTCAAGGTATCACAGTATCTGCAAGATACCTCACAGCAGGACTTCTCATGGAGTACAAACAAAAATTAATGCTATTTCACTTTCCATCATAATGGATAGGAGAAGACGACATTTCAAACCATTTTGTTGATATTTATCTCCTTATATTTATGTCAAAATTTTGACAGCAAAAATCATCAACATTTTGAAATACAAAAAATTTCAAGCAACTCTGGATTAAATACTGAAGTCCTTAATCAGTTTTACTCTGCCCTTAGTAACATGAAACTTCCATTGCATGAAGTCAACACTCAGTAAAGGATGTCAGGATTTGAACACAGCTTTTTCATTCAACTTCCAGGTGGTTTACATTAACACACAGCTGAAACCTTTAGTCACATATTCTCCCTTTAGTGTTTGTCATGGATATGATCTCATTAACACTGATGTGCCTAGGCATTTCACTGAAGTATAATCTCTCTACTCCTTACCTATCTTTGAGGTATAGCCAATGAAATACACCTTTACCCCAATATAATGCGACTCGATAGAACGTGGGTTCGCATACAACGCGGTAAAGCTCTGACACGCTGCTCTCAGCAGCGTGTTAACGGTGTCGGGCCAGACCGGGGCTGAGGGGTTTGATAAGGGGCAGAGGGTCTCGGGGGCGGTCAGGAGCTCCCCCCCAGGGTCTGGGGGGCAGGAGCTGTGGGAGGGCACTTTTGGGGGCCCAGCAGTCCCAGAGTGGCTAGGGGGATTAGCGGGGGGCTGGGAGCAGCCCGCTCTGCTTCCCTCGCCCTGGCCCCAGCTGAGTCGCTCAGGGGAGGAGGCTTGGATGGGATCCCCCCCCCCCCGCACTCAGCAGCAGCAGAAGTGGAGCAGCCCAGCCCCAGCCCACTCCACTTCGTCATCTCCCAGCCACAGCGCTCCGCTTCCTGCCACAGGTGAGTATGGGGAGGACGTCCTTTCCCCAACCTCCCTGCACTCACCTGCAGCAGGAAGTGGAGTGCCGCGGCTGGGAGGTGGCAGAGTGGAGCAGGATGGGGCCACATCACTCTGCTTCCAGCCGCCGGTGAGTGCGGAGGGAGTCCTTTCCCCAACCTCCAGCCCCAACCAGCAGCCCAGCCCCAGCCAGCTCCACTCCGCCAGCTCCCAGCTGTGGCGCTCCGCTTCCCGCCGCAGGTGAGTGCAGGACCTTTCCCCAGCCACCCCCCAGCGACAAGGCTGGAGCCGGGGCAAGGAAAGCGGAGCAGGCTGGGGCCATGTTGCTCCGCTTCCCACCGCAGGTGAGTGCAGGGAGGTTGGGGAAAGGACACCCCCGTACTCACCTGTGGTGGGAAGCGGAGCACTGCCGCTGGGAGGTGGCAGAGTGGAGCGGGCTGGGGCCGGGCTGCTCTGCTTCCCGCCGCTGCCGGTGAGTGCCTGTCAGAGGGTGGGGGGGGGTGGATAGGGGTCGGAGCAGTCAAGGGACAAGGGGGTTGGATAGGGGGTGATTGGGTATGGGGGATCTCTGGAGGGGGCAGTCAGGGAACAAGGAACGGGGGAGGGGGACAAAGCAAGTTTGATATAACGCAGTCTCACCTATAACGTGGTGAGATTTTTTGTCTCCCGAGGACCGCGTTATATCAGGGTAGAGGTGTACATATTAAAAAAAAAATCAATAACAATATTATTGTATGTGAATAAAATCTGATGTTTATTGTACTGAAAAACATCTTTGACAACCTAGAAAAGCTCAAATATACATTGTACGCAAGTTCAAATCCCAAGGTATTTTAAAGACAGCAATCAATATTTATGTTGACATGTCCTAAAAGGAACATCTGAAACCAGATGAAGGTGGAGAAAGGGAAAATATAA
Organism: Mauremys mutica; assembly: GCF_020497125.1. Taxonomy (NCBI): domain Eukaryota; kingdom Metazoa; phylum Chordata; order Testudines; family Geoemydidae; genus Mauremys; species Mauremys mutica. Next base: position 119,995,543 of record NC_059072.1, on the reverse strand, counting down.
AACTTTAAGTATCTCACCCTAACATGAGGCTTCTCAACGTTCTCTACTACACCATGATTAAAAACCCACTAAAGATATAATATTTAGCTATTAATAAGAATGTTTGCAAAGTGCTTTCCATATGAAAAGCATTATGGTCATGCAAAATATTATTATAACCACATTCAATAATAAAACATAAATTGTCTCTAAGACCTCTCAACCCTCCAATACCCAAATGTTTGACCTTGGTCTTGTTAATGTGTGACCAAAAAAAACCCTAAAAAATGAAGGACACAATGAAAAAATAATAGAAAAAAATGAAATAAAGAAATTCTAGTGGTTAAGGGGCAGTATTGAGTAGCAGAATATCTGGGTTATATTCCTAGCTCTGCCACTGACTTGTTTGTTTTTGTCATCGACCAAACCAAGTTTGAAATCAATCAAGCCAAGGATGTATGTACTGTACTGCAACTGTTAAAGGTTGTGTAAGAAATTCCAGCTTGCATTATATCAGGGATTGGCAGTCTTTGGCACGCGGCCCTCCAGGGTAAGCCCCCTGGTGGGCCAGGCCAATTTGTTTACCTGCCGCGTCCGCAGGTTCAGCTGATCACAGCTCCCACTGGCCGTGGTTCGCACTCCAGGCCAATGGGGGCTGTGGGAAGTGGTGTGGGCCGAGGGACGTGCTGGCCACAGCTTCTCCGAGCCCCAATTGGTCTGGAGCGGCGAACCGCAGCCAGTGGGAGCCACGATCAGCTGAACCTGTGGACACGGCAGGTAAACAAACTGGCCGTCTGCATGCCAAAGGTTGCCGATCCCTGTATTATATTATATACTATATTAACTAACAATAATTTAAATGATATATGGAGAATATTTGAAGTGTTCCGACTCTTATGATATTATCACAAGTCTTGGACTATTTGGCATTTTTCCTAAAACCCCAATCCTAGTGTCATATGATGACAAGTATCTCTGCAGCCAAATTCTTTTAAAGTAAGATTTTTTTAGTCCTCATGGTTGGGAGGAAACGCTCAAAAAGGAGAACCTTACCAGCTCAAAACCCAAAAACAAATAAAAAGAACCCCAAATGTATTTGGCTTAAAAACAATAAATATTCAGTGTCACGATACTTTAGGAGCCTGACACTCAATTTTTGATTGTTTGTGGTTGACAGTATTGTTAACTGTGCATTCCCTCAATTCTGAAGGCTTCATTTTACAACTTTAATGTTGACTTAGCACTAAATGAGTTTTTTAGTTTGTTTTTGTTGCACAGAATACAATTTAAAACAGTTCAATGTTTCCAACATTGGCTTACAGGCAAAGCGAACAATTAGTCACATACGGTGTTTTAGTTTCAGGACGATGTGAACATACAGTACTCAATGACATTTCTTGGGATTCTGGGAATTGTAGTTTGTCGGTTTAATCTGCTCTTGAACTATAATAATTTAAGGGAACCCATCCAGAGATTTCTACAGGTAAGAATGATTCAAGATATTGCAACGTGCGAATATCTCCACAACCGAAGGGGAGAAAAACAAGGGAGCCTATTCTTCTAGTGTAAACAGATAATCCCTCTGCTTAAAGTGATGAAGCTGTCTCTCCCTGTTGCACAAATATATAAAACAATATATCTTATCTATTTACCATGGTACTGGGTAATGTCTCCAGGGCTGACTATCAGCTGCTTTAATTGTAAGACAGTTTTATATTACGCATAGAAGATGGGAGTTTAGTATGCACTGTGGAGGAGGCAGGAGAAGAAATAGGTCAGATAGCATGCCAGAAACACAGACTAATAGTTCTAGTTTTTATTCTATAATAAAATTAATGTTGCCCCAACAGCATGCTATCTGGTACATCCATCTAATTTATTAAACAAACCAGCCAAAAGACAAAACATTTGCTGAGGATTGTACTGCTATTGTGTATTTGTGAACTAGTTTCTTGCAGTTCATGAAATGATTGTTAAATTTAATTTTGTTTACATTTTCTGTGTTTTCTTATATAGACCAGCAAGAATAAAACTTCATGCACTAATTACAAAGCTACTACTCCACCATTCATCTTTATAGTTATTAACAGTGTTTTCCCTTCCTTGGTTCATTCACTTGTTAAAAAAGTGAAAGAAAAAAAGACCAAAATAGGACATGCAGAATGTCATAGACTCAGACTATAAGGCCAGAAGGGACCATCAAGATCCAGTTTGATTTCCTGCACATTGCAGGCCACAGAACCTCACTCATCCACTCCTGTAACCCATCTCTGGCGGAGTTAACGAAGTCCTCAAATCGTTATTTAAAGTCTTCAAGTTACAGAGAATCAACCATTTGCTCTAGTTTAAACCAATAAGTAACCTGTCCCATGCTGTAGATGAATGCAAAAAAACCCCAAACAAACAGTGTCTCTGGCAATCTGACCTGGGGGGAAATTCCTTTCCAATCCAAAATACGGTGACCAGTTAGATCCTAAGTATGTCAATGAGACCCACCAGCCGGATGCCTGGGAAAGAATTATCTGTAGTAGTAACTCAGAGCTCTCCCCATGTAGTGTCCCATCTCCGGTCATTGTAGATATTTGCTACTAGCAATCACTGATGGGCCACATGCCATTGCAGGCAGTCTCATCATACCATCCCCTCCATAAATTTATCAAGCTCAGTCTTTAAAGCAATTAGGTTTTTTGCCCTCCTACCCCCCGCTCCTCCTAGGAGGCTGTTCCAGAACTGCACTTCTCTGATGGTTAGAAACCTTCATCTAATTTCAAGCCTAAACTTGTTGATGGGCAGGTTTATATCCATTTGTTCTTGTGTCCACATTGGCACTTAACTTAAATAACTCTTCTCCCTCCCTGGTGTTTATCCCTCTGATGTATTTATGGACAGCAATCATATCTCCCCTCAGCCTTTGTTCAGTTAGGCTAAACAAGCCAAGCTCCTTAAGCCTCCTCTCATAGGATAGGTTCTCCATTCTTCAGATCATCCTAGTAGCCCTTCTCTGCACCTATTCCAGTTTGAATTAATCTTTCTTAAACATCGGAGACCAGAATTGCACATAATATTCCAGATGATTTCATGCAAATAGATTTTATGTATCAGATTTGTATATTAAAATCCTACTATGCACATAACACATGTAGTGTAAGTTCATGAACAGCTAAGCAAATGTAGTATAGAAAAAGGAAGCACTGGATAACAGTGGACAAAAATTATCATGAGTACTGTAAATTACAAAGGTGGGAGAGAAGCGCTATAAACTGGAGGGTAGGGATTATTTATAAACATATAAATTCAAATACAAAAGAAAATACCAAAGAAGCCCATCATAGTAGCATTTAACTACAAGAAGGGAAAACTACACAAAAATGAGGAAGCTAGTTAAATTAAATTAAAAGGAGCAGTCACAAAAGTGAAATGCCTGCAAGCTGCATAGACATTTAAACACCATAATAGAGGCTCAAATTAAATGTATATCCCAAATTAAAAAGAAAATTGTAAAAGGAACAAAAAAAGGTCACCGTGGCTAAACAGAATAAAAGAGGCAGTTAGACGCAAAAAGCTTCCTTCAAAAATTGGAAGTCAGATCCGACCAAGGAATATAGAAAGTAGCATAACTCTGGCAAGTCAAGTGTAAAGGTATAATTAGGCAGGCCAAAAAAGAATTTGAAGAACAACTAGAAAAAGACACAAAAATGAACAGTAAAAAACTTAAATACATCAAAAACAGGAAGCCTGCCAAACAAGTCCAGGGGGGCCACTGGACAACCAAGGTGCTAATGGAGCACTCAAGTAAGATAAAGCCATTGCAGAGAAGCTAGATGAAATCTTTACATCAGTCTTCACCACAGAGGATGTGACAGATTCTCACACCTGAGCCATTCTTTTTAGATGACAAACATGAGAAACTGTCCTAGATTGAGGTGTCAATAAAGAAGGTTTTGGAACAAATTGATAAATTAAACAGTAATAAGTAACCATGACTAGATGCTATTCACCGAAGAGTTCCAAAGGAATTCTAATATGAAATTCCAGAACTACTAAATGGGGTATGTAACCTATTGCTTAAATCAGCTTCTATACCAGATGACTGGAGGATAGCTAATGTGATGCCAATTTTTTTAAAAAGGCTCCAGAGGCAATCCTGGCAATTACAGGCTCGCCAGCCTAACGTCAGTACCAGACAAATTGTTTGAAACTGTAGTGAAGAACAGAAATATCAGACACATAGATGAACATGACTTGTTGGGGAAAGAGTCAACATGGCTTCTGTAAAGGGAAATCATGACACACCAATCTATTTCAATTTTTTGAGGGGGTCAGGAAGCATGTGCACAAAGGTGATCCAGTGAATATAGTGTATTTGAACTTTCAGAAATCCTATGATAGATTCCTCACCAAAGGCTCTTAAGTGAAGTAAGCAGTCATGGGATAAGAGGAAGGTCTTTTCATGGATCAGTATCTGGTTAAAAGACAGGAAACAAAGGGTAGTTTTCAGAATGTAGAGAGGTAAATGGTGGGGTCCTCAAGGGATCTATACTGGGACCAGTGCTGTTCAATATATTCATAAATGATCTGGAAGAAGAGGTAAACAGTGCGGTGGCAAAGTTTGCAGACAATAAAAAATTACTCAAGATAGTTAAGTCCAAAGCAGACTGCAAAGAGTTAAAAATGGACCTCACAAAACTGGGTGACTCAGCAACAAAATGACAAATGAAATTTAGTGTTGATATATGCAAAGTAATGCACACTGGAAAACAAAAACCCATTTTTAAAAGGGATAGATAAGCTGCAAATATCGTAATGCCACGATATAAATCCATGATACCCCCACATCTTGAATACTGCATGCAGTTCTGGTGGCCCCATCTCAAAAAAGATATATCAGAATTAAAAAAGGTATAAAGAAAGGCAATAAAAATGATTGGGGTATGTACAGCTTCCATACGAGGAGAGATTTAAAAGACTGGGACTGTTCAGCTTGGAAAAGAGACAACTAAGAGGAGGTATGATAGAGATCTATAAAATCATGAATGATGCAGAGAAAATGAATAGGGAAGTGTTGTTTACCCCTTCACATAACACAAGAATCAGGGGGTAACCCGATAAAATTAATAGGTAGCAGGTTTAAAACAAACAAACGAAAGTACTTTTTCACACAACACACAGTCAACGTGTGGAACTCATTGTCAAAGGATGTTGTGAAGGCCAAAAGTATAACTGGGTTCAAAAAAGAATTAGGTAAGTTCATGGAGGATAGGTCCATCGGTGGCTTTTAGGCAAGATGGTCAAGGATATAATCCCATGCTCTTGGTGTGCTTCAGCTTCTGACTGCCAGATGCTGTGAATGGGGGATAGGGCATGGATGAATCATGCAATAGTTGTCCTGTTCTGTTTACTCCCTCCGAAGCATCTGGCACTGGCCACTGTCAGAAGATGGGATAATTGGGCTAGATGGACCATTGGTCTGACCCAATATGGCCATTCTTATGTTATCGGTCACTCACAAATCAGTCCTATTACTGTGCATGATTTTACAGTCTTTACTGCCACTAAGATAGTACTACAGGATGGCATTGTTCACATTGCATTTACTATAAAAGATAGAGGTTTAGACCTGCTGTAGCAGTAAAGTTTTACCATGATGAAACCTAACGGAAAACCCATCATGAATTTTAATAATATGAAAACAGTTGTATGATTTCATCTTATTGTTACTATATACACACACACTAAGGGATTGCCCAAAGGCCTCATTTGTGTTTGAAAGAGCTCACAATCTGAATTAAAGTTTGCATTGTAACTTAAGAGTTTACAGTCCAAATTTCATTCTCTAAAAGTAGGGTCACCACCCATACCTACATTCAGAGAATACATGTGATTTTCATTGCTCTGTTCCACAGGTCCACTGGTCAGGCCAATTCAGTTAAAGACTCCCAGATCCATGCTATGTGTCACAATGGCAATACACTGATATGATGAGTATAGCCATGACATAAACCCATGATAAATGTCTGAAAAGCTGTTTCAGTTCATAAGGGTTCATTGGAACCTCTTCACTTTGGGTTACAACTCCCTGTGGTTCAATACATTTTAGGTTTCACAAAACCCCAAAAGTCCAAAACAAAGTCCCAACCAAGCTTTGTCTGTTTTTGGACTGAACTGGTTCAAAAGACTCTGACCTCTGTAGCTTTCCACTCAAAAAATTCATTTTTTATTTTATATATATATATATATATATATATTACTCAAAATTCAGCCCCAGTTTAGTGCTGTCAGAGAACCTGGCCAAGTTTTAGGTTTGTAATAAAAATCTAAAAACGGGTGACAAATTCATCTAAGGGGTTTTTGTTTGTGGGTTTTTTGTGGGGGGGAGGGTCCCTACAAAAGTGTTTTGCAGCTCTAATCACCAAACAGAACAGCAGATATTAATGCAATATCACAATATGAATACATGGATGTCATGATTATTCAGGTCTCACAAGGAAAGAGAAAGAGGTGGAATCCCACTATCAATGGTTTTCTTTTAAAAGCAAACAGCACTTAGAATTGTATGCATGAGGGGGGCAGCATATAAAGGGTTCTGAAGAATGCAGCATGGTCTGAGGGGGTGCATGACAGAGAGGGTGGGAGTAGTTTCAAACAGGTCCTGTCAGACCCCAGAATTAGCCATCCTCCTTCAAATCTCCCTACTTCTTCCTTTTATTCTTTGCCTCGTTTTTTTTGTTCTTGTTTGAAAGAAAACAGCAAGAAATGATTCTGGGGGAGAAGTGCCAGGACTCAACTCCTGCTGGGAAGAGAAAAAAAAATTCTGGAGCTGCCTCCAAGTCCTGCTCACTTTGTGTAATGGAATCACGCAGCATCTCTTTCAGAGATTGAAATAGGGCAAATAATGTTTACCCGGGTAAGTTCACATCTTTTGTTAATGATGCAAAACTAAAGCCTCAAAAAACAATGATGCACTTCTGAGGTATAAAATATCTGCTGATTTGACTCCAGTGCCACTGTGTGCACTGAGGGACCAAACACTCTGAAGTGCTGAGAGCCCCAAGCAAGTTGCCTCATGGCTTACTGAAGTCCACAGGAACTGAAGCTCAGCATCTCCTGGGAGGAACTCAGCACCTTGCAGGATCAGGCAGAGTGACAATACAGGGAGTCCTTGACTTTACAACATTCGATTTACGACGAACGGCACTTACGATGCTTCTGAATCGACACCCTGATTTGACTTATGACAACTGGTTTTGACTATATGACGCTCAGTCCCACAATGGAGTGGATTGCAGTTCCGAGTTACAATGTTTCGACTTACGACAATTTTCAGGAACCAATTGTGTCATAAATCCGAGGATTGCCTGTAGTACCTTTTGGTAACAGGGTGGACACGGTGGAGTGGGAGTGGTTGCAAAGAACGTCAGGGAGTTGAGAATCGTGGCTTTATAACAACAAATTCCCCTGTTGTTCAAGAGAAAATGCACTGAAAATGTCTGTCCTTTGTCAGCAATGATTCAAGCTAGAGTGCAGTGGGAGATTCTAGGAATTCTGTCATCCTACTCACTTTTTCTAGCCACCCTGTTTTTACACACAAGGATTATAATAAAAAATGTGACATACAGGAAGGCTAGCAAGATACTGCACTTTATATCCTGGCTTCTGTCCTATGACATGTCTTGGTGTTCCAAAACTTTATACCCCTGCCATGTGGCACCATGTCTGGGATCAGCACCCACTGATTCTAGTGGTTACTTTTATGCCCTTAATTTTTTTCAAAAATAGCCTGTAAGAATGAAAATTAACAATGCTTAGCACTTAAATCTGAGAATCAGAAAGTGCTTTTATGAAGGGGACCAAATACTGTTATCCCTATTTTACAGAATGGAAAACTGAAGCACAAAGAGCAGGAAGAACTCAGCACATGTTAACAACTCACTCAGTAGGAAAACGGATCAGTTTTCTCCAACCTTTCCTAACAATGAATCACACAGGAGGTGGCAAGGGGTTGCTACAGGAGCCTTGACATACAGACACTTACTAGAGTGGGCCAGTCACCACTAGGTGGGTATGCTATTTTCCATCAGTGTTTGGACAAGTCTCTTTCCACTCATAAACCTAGGTCCTAGGCTATGGCAATGTACCACTCGTTTCTTCATGCTCATTTTTTGACAAATTAGGTGGCTTCCTCTTCCCTCTCCTTTTCCCCCTCCATTTTTCATTGGTTTATTTTTCTTTCAATGTTTTTGGAGGGACTGTGGGGAAGTAATGGTAGTAACTCATGCTAGGGAAGAGCATGCAATGTAACACACTGAGTGGATTGTGTCCCCCTCTGGTGGCCAGTCTATATATAAAATAAAATAGCTAACAGTCACTACCACTACCAACTCAGTAAGCTACCCATTCAGCTCTACTGGTAGAGGCCTGTGGGATGAAAGTCCCAAGTTCAATCCCCACCAACAACTCATGATGGGAGTTGATACAAGGTTATTTAAATAGTAATGTTATTTCCTCCTCAAACCTCCCACTCATCTGCCCCTTCCACATTTTCTCCTATGATCCCTGCCTAGGAGTCACTAACAAGTCAACTTTTATAATCATTTACAAATTATTTTAAACTTTGTTCTCTATTCCAGACAGGCAAAAATACCCCAGAGAGTCTGGCCCAGGCTATTGCCACAAATCACAAAAAAAGGGAAGAGAAAAAATGAAAAAAACCCAAACCCACTGCATCCTGCCCCTCAGAGGTGCACACCGTCAGTGTTGTATACAGAGCATTTCTTCACTCCAGACAACAGTACAGCAAGAAAGAGCTGGGGAGTCCCTTCAAGTTGGTCCAAACCTCCTACCAGAAAGCAACAGGATTTCATGTTTAGCTTAGTTCAGCCAGCGGAAGAAAAATAATCCTAAAATTACAAAGTCCTTTAAGCTGTACTCAGTCCTTCCATTTCCCAGTTTTTCCTTGTGTCCTTATCCAGTGGCTGGGTGAATATTTCCTCTCCCTTGACCCCTTCAAGACTTCTCTCTCAGCATCCTATTTAGATCTCTGATTTAAGGAGTTTTAGTTAAACCTTCTCTGCCTACTAAGCTGTTTTAATATTTTGAATTTATTTATTTTTCATTTCCACACAAGGCTCGTCTACACATTGCTTTAGTCCACACCAGAGGGGTGTCAATTTTTAGTCCACACTAGAATAGCCTGCACTAACTGACCCACATGTGGACTCTGCCGATGTGCACTACAAGTTCCCTAATGCGCAGTACCGTAGTCCCATTTCAAACACTACAACATTACTGCATAAGGAACTTTTAGCATGCGCCTACAGGATCCACTCAGGCCAATTAGTATGCAACAAGCAAGTGCATCCTAGAATTTATACACCCCTAATGTACACTAATGCACCATGTAGACAAGCTCACAAACTGGAAAAATTAAGAATCTCTTGGTGAAGCCATTTTAGAGAGCTTCTGAGACCATAAAAAAAAAGGTTCAAAAAAAGTTTCTAAATAATGTTTTAAATATTTCTGTAAGGAAGACTTGGTAAATCTGAAAAACAACTTAACATTAAAACGTCTTTCCCTCAGTTTTTACCGAACTACTCTAGAAAAATTTCACCCCGGCATGAGATGCAACATGCAAAATTTCAAGAAGTTTCTTTTAGTTGAAGTGGAGCTAGAGGGTTGAAAACCTGGCTTGTAACAGGAAGCTAGATATGATCTTAACTACGTACAGTAATTTATGTTTCTGATTATATGAGTTTTCATTTCTAGAGATGAGCACAGATGGAGGTTATTTGGATTTTGTAAAACTACACTGCTCAAATTCTATTTTATCCAATCCCTTCCATCTTTTCTCTCTCTCACACACACACACAATTTTGGAGTGAAGATCTGGGTGGAGATGAGAAACCATTATAAGTTACAGTACAAATATTATATCTTTATGGTCCAAAGCAGAGCAATGTGTGTCACCCTTGTAAGTTCCAGTGTTTTGACCATTATGGTAGAATAAGGAAGTATTGGAAAGGTTGGTTGGTTTGTTGTTCTGTTTGTTTTTAATAAGAGATGGCTTGTTTATATAGTCCCTGTTTTGGCCACTCTCTAATTTTGATCCTCTTCTACCAATGCTCTAAAATATCTGTTTGATGCCTATTACATAATCAGCAAATGCCAAAACAACTAGAAACAGTCTGTCCAAAAGAGAGTTCTTTGCACTGAGCTTCCACTAATTACTAGTGTTAACAAAGCCAGCAGGCAGTCATTCTACACCCTATGGATAAAGCAGACTTTGATAAAGAGATGACGTCCTCTTTCAAATATCGTTTCTGGGTATGAAAAGTGTTGGAGCATAAATTCATTTTTATTTTATTTTTCAGGGTGATATAGTGGAAAGACAGAAATCAAGCCTCCATTAATGCAACAAATCCTTATTTTTTAAAAAATACCAGTCATCTATGGAAATGCTGCACAAATCTGCATCTTGCCATAGTGCTGCTGCATTGTTTTTGGCTATTACTCAAGAACATTGTAGGAATTAAGAGAGAGATAAGGAAAGGAGTTTTCATTTTTCATCTGAAAAGCCCATCTGTATTGATATCAGAAAAGGGTGGGGGGGAGCAAAATGACAGCCACTGGCCTGTCCTTTAACCTTTCTAACAGGGCTGGTGGCAGCAATGAAGCTTAATCAATGCAATGGAAGTGACATTTTGCAGTCAAATCAAATTAACTGGAAATGAAAGGAAAATCTGAGGTCCAACCTAAAGGCTGTTCCCTCTTGCCACCGAGGTCATTGCCATGGCAACTAAACACTACAAATGTGTAGAGTAAATCCTTAACAAATCTGTAGAAAGCATGTCCAATTCAATATGATGGTTTCTGTCACTGTACTTTATAGCTTTCAAAAGAAAAGAAAAACCCCACACACATCTTACACTGAAAGTAACAAAAAAGAAGTTCAGTCAGAAACTAAGCAGTACAACAACACGGTTAATCTATCCCCTACTCCAGGGGATAGAAATATTTGCACTGATAGGGCCAGCTATATAAGAATGAGCGGATAGTTAAAGATGGAGACCATGTTAAGTGGATTAGAGCATGGAAAGTTGTGTTTACCTGTCTTGTTTCAACTTGAGAACTGGTCACTTCTGAAGCTTCTTTGGATCACTGTAAAAGCATTTAATACAGAGCAGATTGCTCATGGCTGTCATTCCTCTCAGCTTCAAAGTTATTTCCCCTCACCTCTCTGCCTTGGGGTATTTTGTTTTTTTGTTTGGTTTTTTTGGATGGTGGAAAGAAGAATGTATTTTAGGGCTCATGACAACTCCGGACTGATAGCCCTGGCGCAGACAGAGACTAAGCGAGCTTCCCACCTACCTGCACACAGCTTCACCAATGCAACCTCAGGCTTTGTCTGGAATGCTCTCCCCCGACCACCCTGCTATGTTGGCACTGAGCAGTCTCTTCTGGACAGACTGTCAATCAAGTTGAAATGTGTAGCTCATGGAATGGAGGTGAAATAGTTATAGGAGAGAGGCAAAAATACCCACAGAGAACTAGACTGAGATTGCTAAATTCATTTCACACCAAAGGGCTATTGGAAAGCAGGTCTCTGAAGGGGAAAGAAAAGTACATTTTAACCCATTTTGCCATCTCTCCAAATCATGTGCACCTCTCTCCCTTTTACAAATCACCACTCACACTTTGAGCTCTTTCTGACACCCATGCAAATGCCCATACTTCCCCCACCCCATCACCTGTGCACACACCTGTATAGAATTAAAGATCATTACGAATTCCTGCCAACACTCAGAGCATATTTCACCCTCCAACTTAAGAACATTTAACAATGAAAGACCATTTAAGAACCACATCAAAATATAACACCCCTATGCTCACTCTCATTTCTCTGGGTACCTCTTTAGTCCTAAATTCCTATCTGCACATCCAATGGCAAAGAAGAGAGTCCAACCAAAGTGTCAGGAAAATATTTTTTTCTGTACAATGAGGTAGTCTTAACATACTGAGCTTTGACCTTTCCCAAACTTGTCATTTATCTAAGGTGGCAATCATTATCCTCTCCTTGGACACATTGGAATTTTGAGTCTGTTGCAGTGATGCAGTCACTGTGCATTATGGAAGAATTCAAGAGATTATATGCCCTGGGCCAGTAGAGGTTGGGAGTATTACAAATCAGATGTGAGGTGACATTTTCTACTCAAATACATACAGCCATGGGTCATCACACACCTTCCTGCATGAACAGCAATACACACTAATGAACTAATTTCTGGGGGGAAATTGTTACTTCCCAAGTGTGAGAACAAAAGATCGCTCTGCTACCTCAAACCACAATAGATTCTGTTTTTCCTACCACCTTTTGCTGCAGTTTCATCTTTTCCAGACAGTGCTTGTACTCAGCCTTAAACAGAGCATCTTCAGACAAGGCCATTTAGTTGGGAGCTATGTGTGACATTTTCTACACTCATGTGGACATTAATACACAGAGGAGCACACAGTATTGTACGCTGATCTGCAAACCAACACTTCTGATTATGCATATGCAAAGATGAGTATACAGCAGAACCCCAATTATCTGAAAGTAATGAATTTACATGGAATTTATTTGGCTAAGCAAGCAGCTCTCAGATAAAAGAGAAGTCTTCATTGTAACAAATTAATACTGGTAGACATAACCTAACTTTCGATCATAGCTAGGGTGCAAGGTGTTGGCTTGTCCCCAACCCATAAAGAGCCAACAGCCATAGAGTACTCTAAGTCTCTTCCTAGGCACAGTTTTATTTCCCAAACATAGGCTGTGGCTACACTCGGCAGCGCTTTGAAGCGCTAAGTGTAGTCAAAGCGCCAGCGCTGGGAGAGAGCTCTCCCAGCGCTGTCCGTACTCCACCTCCCTGTGGGGAATAACGTACAGCGCTGGGAGCCGCGCTCCCAGCGCTGGGGCTTTGACCACACTGGCGCTTTGCAGCGCCGCAATTTGCAGCGCTGGAGAGGGTGTGTTTTCACAAACACACACAAAACAGTTCTTTAGCCCATCCTGGGATTCTCTCGGTCCCTCCTGCCTGTTGCAGGACTCTTCTGTGCTCTTAATTGAGCATCACCTTTCAGGCCTTTCTCCTTGGAGGGCCTCTGCCCCACCCCCACCATCCAGCCAGCCCACCCGCCCCTGGGCAGATTTTCACCTCCTCCCCTCCCAGGGAACAGGAACCTGCATCTTCTTTACTGACAGCCTCTTTATAATCCCAGGGGCTGCTCTGCCCTCTTAATTGGCCAAACTAGCAGCACCTGTTCCAGCACAAGGGAGCTGGACTTACTTCCTTTAAAGGGGTCACCCTGTGACTGAGGGTATTCGTATTAGGGACTTATTGCAAAAAACCTTGTACAGTAATATTTACACCCTGTGGGCTGTTTCACATGTCCTTTCTTTAACCCTCTAAATGCTGCAATATGCTATATCTATTTCCCACTAAACATTAATTTGGCTGGCAGTCTGGAAAAGATGTCAGTGCTGCAAGAGTTAAGGGGCCAATTTATTATAAAATATTCCTGAGCTTTGACTCAAAGCCACAGAAGACCATGGAAAATTGATTTTCCATGACTTCTGTCATGGCCTCTTACAAGCTTCCACGGTGCTAAAGCCAAACATATATTTTATTGAATCAGGTCCTACTTGAGCAGCCATCAGTAAATTAATTTATGGAGAATGGAGCTGCATAGCTCCTGGGACGAGGACCCGGAGCTACTGCTGCATTTTAGGAGATGGAGATGTTACTCTTCTACCCAAGCAAGCAAGTTGTCTCCTGATCTTTTCGATGGCAACCTCATGTGTTAATTCCTAAGTGAACACTTCATTTCGGACCATCATAAACTAAAATTCTGAGCAGTCAAATAGGAAGTATCAGTGAAATGCAACTGGGATGAGAATAAGTAACTCTAGGCACCTGCATCCCAAGCACAGACTATCAGAAGATAATCCAATATTTAACCTATAGGTCTTTTATGTTTGTTTTGGGTTAAAGGAGATAAGCCATGGTTTTGTCTAGTAGGATCTGCTATATAATGGATCCATGAGTAGCTAAGATGAGGAAATACAAAATACACTAACTAAACACAGAAATCAAACACTGGAAAAATAAAGATTAACACTAGCAACTCTAACATATGATAGTCACAATTCCCAATAAATTAAGAATCTACGCTTATTTTCTTATTTTTATTGGTAGCTGCTTATTCAAAACCCTACAGAATGCAACAGACAATGACAGCCCTTCTATAGTGCTTTTTATTATTATTACAAACCATCCTACAGATCTTTATTTTAGATACCTTGATCACATCTCCTCTTATTCACGTCTTCTCTCAACTCAACAACAGAGATGGTCAAAAAATGTTGGACAGAATATTTTTCCATCAGAAATTTCCTTTTCATCAGAACCCAGAACTTCCCATGGAAACATGTAAATTCTGATGACATTTTGTTTTAAAAATTTGGGGTGGGGGGGAAAGTGTTTTGATAAGGTCAAAACATTCAATTTCTACATTTTTGGAACACATGAATGGTTTGATTGTTCTGAAACAACTTTTTATTTTGAAATTTCTTTTATTTTATTTTTAAAAGGTCAATCAAAATGTTTTGTTTTAATTTTATCTATCTAACTGAAATGTTTTGATTGACCTATTCAATGGAAATTTTGAAATTATTTGTTTTCATTCAAATTTGGAAATTCCAGTTCATATACAGCTCTACTAAACAATGTTAACATTTTCAATCTCTCTTCATATTGAAGTCTTTCTAAAACTCATTTTTGTCACCCATGTCTCGGTCCCCTCTATTCCACATAGAATAATAATAATAATAAATCTAAGTGAGAGCAAAGCTTTAATTTGTGTAATGGTATCAGAATATTTTCAATATTCTTTTACATTCATGAAGACATGTTTTAATATTTAAGTACTGTACAATCATGTTATCAGGCAATAATCTTCTTATTTCATCAAAATCAAATGTGTACTTGGGGAATCATTACCAAAGTATATAAAAATGTGAAGTGAAAACAAAACCAGCAAATGGTCTGAGTAAGTAACCCTACTGCCTTTGTTACTCATGTTAGTTCTGCATTTATCATTTGATTTTCTCCAAGCAACATAACCATTTCATCCTGCATCCTTGAATGAAGGCCAGTTAACAAAAAAGGTAGATCGTTAATGACACACCAGTATAATAAATGATCGTTAGAAGTAATAGGTTAAAAGGTCAATTTAGGCTGATCAACAGAAAACTGTGAAAGTTAACAATGAAATCTATTAGATTCTGGAATAGTCTCTCTAGGGAAGTGGTGAAAACTTAATTGGCAGGGATATTTAAGTTTAGATTGAACAAAAGGAGAGAGAGAGATACTGCAGTTCATAATTCTGCACTGAGAAGAGAATGAAGCAAATGACCTACTAAGTCATTTTCATCTCTAATTTCTATTGTCCAGAGTCACAGTTTTTCCAAAAGCGATTAGAAATTTCTTTTTTGTGCCCAACTTGAGACACCTTAAAGAGGCTAGATTTTCAGAAAGTGCTAAGCACCAGCCCTCTGAAAATTAGGCTCCTGTAAGGTGTCTCAAGTTGGGCACCCAGAATTAAAGGCACTCAAAGCTACCACTGACTTTTGAAAATCATGATCCCTTGCCTCACATGAGTGAACAGTCATGTGCATGAAGTCAGGGGGTTTACACAAGAGTAATGGCTAGGCTAGCTAGCATGAGTAAGGAAATCACAATCTGCGCCCATTATACTATGCCTTTCCTATCCTAAAACACAGCTAGACTGCATTGAAGCATGTCTATGGGAACCTCTCCCCTTCTACTGTAATTGAATACCAAGAGGTAGTTGTAATTTTAAAATAAAAAGCTCGGAGGATGCCACTCTCACAAAGTCAGTGATGTGGCATCTAAATGAGACTACCTAGAACTGTATCTTAGCTGTTTTGTGTACACTACACATACGGGTTTAATTAAGCCATCAAAAAAAATGAAGGAAAAAGAAAAAATAGGATACAAAAGGCAAGGGAAACTTCTTCAGTAAGTTAAAGCACTCTTAATAAGTAAGAACATGACATTAGTCATTAAGAAACAAGAACTCTAAATAATGCATTCAGAACCTATAGATCTAAATCAGAAGATAACAAAGCCTCATAAATCTGTTTGTTCATTAAGTTAAAAAAAACTCTAGACTTTGTGTTGCTATCATGTCAGCTGGCACCAAAATGTACGCAATTTAGTGTGACTACAAAGTGAAACCCATAGTCTACAATGGCAGGGTTTTTGATCACGCTAATTAACAGCCATTTTGTTTAAAATAAACAGATACGACTCTAATTGCCTTTTTTACATAAGAAAGGGAAGATCTTAAAAGTGAAAGCATGTAAAAGGAAAGATCAGACAGACGCCTTTCAGACTGATAAGCAAACTCTGTGTGAAATGCGCACAAATGAAGTTCGAGACACTCTCTGGATTGACAGCAGGGAGAGCCCAAAGCAAGGGAATGAATGGCTTCTAGAGGTGAATAGGCATGGCCACATTTTCCTTCCAGTGGGACAATTAGACACGGTTGAACATTCTATCCTCTTTATTTTCTTCCATCTGTTTTATGAGGATCCATTCCTAAGTAGTTAAACCTTTTCTAGGCCCTAACTTGCAACAATACCACCTAATTCTGTGAACTCAACAGATCTCATAAGGGGTCTGGTTCGTATTTGGGTGGGGAGACCTTCAAAGAAAATCCAGATTTTGCAAGAAGAGAAGTGATTTAGAAGAAGGCATTCTAACCTCTGTTTACACTTAACCAATGTTCATGCCAACTTCAACATGGCCAACTTCAAAATGGGCAATTACATTTAGTCTAAAATGAAACCTGGAGTTGCTGTTGAAGAAAGTGTTCTTTCTTCTCTGCACCCAGATTGTGCAATGTTACCACCAGTCCCTTACCCCACAGTTAAAGCTGCATTTCAGTAATGGGCAATGCAATCCCTATATACACCTTGATTCTTCAATGAGCTCCACACAGACAGAACCCTGCCCCCCCACAAAGCGCATTGCAGAATGGGAGCT
The DNA here is from genome assembly GCF_020497125.1 of Mauremys mutica. Taxonomy (NCBI): domain Eukaryota; kingdom Metazoa; phylum Chordata; order Testudines; family Geoemydidae; genus Mauremys; species Mauremys mutica. Next base: position 119,978,462 of record NC_059072.1, on the reverse strand, counting down.
ACAGTCTGTAGCGTACTTTTCTGTGACAGTGTCCAAACAAAGATCCCAGGGTGCTTCATAGGAGCATTCTGAGACTTAACATCTCAGAGGAGCTCTCTCTCTCTCTTTTTTTAAAATTAAATAAAGAGAGAATGATTATAGCTGGTTGGAAAATGGTTGCTTATTTTCCCCACTGAAAATTTTGCCTTTTCCATGAAAAATTGGAAACAAAGTTTTTAGCTGAAAATCAAAAACATTTTTTGGAAATGTCACTGTGGTGTCACATAGGAACTGTAGTTCAGATACCTCACACCCCCACCCTCCTCTGAAGACTGGGCTCCCTGCAGAAAATACTGCAACACGGGCTATGGAGAACACATCAAGACTGCCCTTCCCTAGCTACACTGTCTCTCATAGAACATTGAGTGACAGTTCAAGGTCTCAGTCTTAATCTTCAAGACACTCAATGGCCTGGACCTAGGGTATCCGAAAGATCCCTTGAAGTTCTGAGATGAAGACCAGGGTCAACAGCTCCATTCCTCAGACAGAATGGTACTGTCTACCATAAAGATAAAACTTATTTGTACAGAAGACAGAACTTTCTTGGTGGTTGGTCTGAAGCGGTGGAACAAACTCCTCCAGGAACTAAGGACCATCACAAACCACACTACCTTCCACACAAACTCTACCCCTCAAAAAACCCCAAAAAACCAGACACAAAATTCTTCTTCTAATGTCAGGGTGAGAAAAAGAATGTATTGCATGTGAAAGATGTGTAGTTACATTGGTTAATGCACTACTGGAAGGCACTGAGATATTACTGTGATGAGTGTAGTATGAGAATCTACATAGAACAGAAAAAACTACATCTCCATTGGTGTAGGATGGTCTCCAGTTGACCATGGGAATGTCTAGACGTGGTGCATGCTGGGAGATGTCCTTATTGGGAGCCCTGCTCTTAGAGGAAAAGGGGCTAATGACACACCTGAACCAGAACTTGCAGGAGGCATGATGGCAGCATTTCTGAATTTAATTATTTTTTTATTTTCAGCAGAAAAGTTTCAGTTCTGGGGGTGTTCTGTTTCTGGATGAAAAGTTGAAGTTTTCCAAAGAAAGCAAAAAATCCATTTCTCCAAAACCCAATTTTCTGTCAAAAAGAAGGTTCAACAGAAAAATTTCCACAAATTCTAATGAAGATTAAGTTAGAGAATAACTTCATCACAAGAGCAGTTTTCATGGCCTTTAAATATTTTGTTAATATAACTATGAACATCAAGCTCACTTCCCTTTTGAAAATGAGCAACAATATATATTTTAGGGCAATTTTATTACTAGTCAAACAGTACAAGGTATTGTGCTATTGGTTGGGGATCCCAGACTGAATGACTTGAGTTTTCAGTTCACTAGCCCTTATAGACTAACGCTTGGCTAATTTCATTTAGAAAAAGCCATGTTATTTTTCCAATGCTAAAAACCTGCAGAATCATAAAACAGCAACCAGTGTCATTGCCTGAATGTGAGAGACAAAGATTCAGTAGTTTTCCAAGAAGCACAAGCCAAGTTGACAGAAACGTGCCTGAAAGAATTACACTGTAAAAAATTAAGTTATAAAAAGGAAAACAGGATAGATAACAAATTTCATGTCAGCATTACCTTAATACCAGCATAACATCAACAGCAATACAACAGAGGACAATGAATGTTATGCATTCAGGTGGTAAGTCCTCACACTATGGCCACAGCTATGCCTTTAAATGCAGACTCTTATTAACATATTATATTCATTTTTTGCTGAAGCTTAATGGTAGTGAATGCTTTTAGTAATCCTGGTGGCAAAATCTGTCCTTGAATTCCGGACCAAAAAAAGTGCCAACAGAAATCATTGGCAATTTAGGGTTTGGTTCTGTTTTACAGGAAAATAGTTTCTCACAGAGCAGCAGAGCTAAAATTACAACCATGATCACCAGGTTTTCCCTGGATCTCACACACACAAATCAACCTCTTTCTATCCACCAGATGAGAATTCATTTTTTGTGGAAAAAGGTCAACGAGAGTTTGGCCTCTGCACTCGACAGTCATCCTTGATTTAGATTCCAAGTAAAATCTTCAAAAGCACCAAATAATTTCAGAGCCTATATTCCAGTGACTTTTCAATTAAACTTCAGCTTCTAGTGACTAAGTCATTTTTGAAAATAGGACTTAAGAGCCTTTGAAAATTTTATCCACTGTTTTGTCTTAACTGGGCACAAAAGGACATGGTTTTGATAAACATAACCAAATTCCACAAAAGAAGTGTAAAATGAACACTGAAGTCTCACATGCCCATTTCTCCACTCCTCCACCCCCCATTACCCCATAATATATTATAAAAGGGCAAGTCCACATTACACTAATAGTTGTGATATATGAATCTAGATTTTACCATCAGATTTTACTGTGGCTTCAAGCAACATTTTTTGCATGGCACAATGGGTGAAATGACACATTTGCCTCCAAAGACTCAACTACTTATATTAATTGTCATCAAGCTTCTAAAGGAGACAATTTAAAAAAAAATCAACTTAAGTTGATTCCTGAAGACTATGTTGAAAAAAATCAATTGCAAATGAGAATTAAATCCAATTGCAAAATACGTGTGGTTTTTAGGACATTTATAGAAGGTAGCTAGAAGGTAAGCCCTAGAAAGTACTTTTAAATGTAATTCAGTGTTAACTGTACATAGTGCGCATGCTGACTTCAATGGGACAATCTCCCTTACTACGAAGTGTGGAGACAATTAGGCGCTTAAGCAGAACAGGGACAAGAATGAGAAAACTGAAGGTGATTAACAATAACAAACATGATAATATCTTGCATTTACATAGATACTCTCATCCCAAAGGATTTCCAAATGTTACAACATACACCTCCGCAGCAGAACAGAGCAGCTGTTGAATAGCACAGTAGAAAGATTACATGGCAGTTCATGGCTAGAAGTGGAGTATAACTTAACCAACATGCAAGGAGACTTTTAGGTGGGCAAAATATTAGCTGGAATTTAGCCAGGACACAGAGGCTAACATCCCAGTATACAAAATATGCCATGGGCTCTTTAATGATAACTGGAACATGTCTTGGTTTTATTTCTCTCCCTAAAGATAGATCGAAACCCAAGAAGTAGTTTAAATTTGTTTTCATTCCAGTACTATAAATATGCTCTTCTGAAGTTGTATTGCACCATAGTGATCTTTGTCAAGTTTAACATGGTGACTTTTACTGTAAAAAAAACTATGCCTATTTTTGTACTGACCACTTTCACATTGTGCTTGAATAAATCCAACTGGATGACACACCCATCATAGTATATTTTAAAATACTGGAATAAAACTAAATTAGCACGTTGCCTTGTGCCATGAAAAAACCCTATTTTCATATCAAAAGTATAGATGAATATTTATTCAGTCATGATGACTGACAATATGTAAATTATTAGTATAGAGAAGAGGTATATGTAGGGAGAAATTAACCCATCTATTATATATTCTTATAAAAAATACCCAAGTGAGAATATCGCACAAAGCCAAGAGAAGCAGAGTTAACAGTGATACCTTTATATCTTGGTAACAGATAAAATCCTGAATATCAGATTGAGAGAGTTCCTACACCAGGATACTAGACACTGTACTGAATAAGAAGGAGCCTTCTAGTCTCTCCTTACTTCTTACAGCACCCTCTACGGGAATTACATTCCACACTCACAACTATATTGTAGCCAACTTGACCTTATAGGAACGAACCACACAGACGATTCACAGCAGAAGACAGACTCCAATCACTCTACTCAGACATTTTGGGGGTGCAGATATACTACTAGATGGGGTACTTTCCCATCAGAATTGTATTGACAGCTGTATGCAGAGGGAAAAACAATATATCCAGCTTCTATTTGGATTCACAAAATGTTGAATCACAGACTCAGGTTGTCCCTTGAACTCTATACCTCACTACTACCTTAACCAAAGCTGATTCTTCTTCTCTTCCTGTAGTGGTTAGAGAACCTTCAATAAGTGTGAACACATCGTTCTGCACTTAGCTACTGAGCATTACCACCACCAAGGCCTTAGCAAAATGGATCATCCTGGCCAATTCTTCTCGTTAGTCTGTTCACCTCAGGGTTCCATTCAGGAGTCTGAGCTACTCCCACTCACATATACAAAGTGACCAGTCATGTGATCCTAGTTTTGGTTTTGTTTTAGAGTCAAGGATTCCATTTAGTTACATCAAGTCAAAATCTGCCTCAGATCTATAAAGCCAGCATTCAATCAAGTCAAAAGAGATCTGAGAACAGAATTTGGCCATTTGAGTCAAGGGCTATTGTACCCTCTCTGACACTGGACACAAAAATAAATTTAAGGGCACAAGTCAGACAAATTTTGTGAGTTTTAGATGCAGCATTTAGGGCTTGCACTAGCTGGTTGGGTTAGTCTGACACAAGACTTTAAAAGATCAGTTTTTCTTAAACTAAAAATAATGTATGTACCGTTGCTTTTAAGTCAATTTTGTAATCTTTTCCTCTAATCTAGAATATTACTTACCCCGCTTAAAACTGTGTCATTTAAATTAGAATACTCTAAATATTTTGGCTTTCAAATGTTCTTCATTTAGAATTAAAAAAAAGCAGGAATATGTACTGTTTGAAACCATCTGTGTCATTAGATCGCATCATCACATCATGATGCAATGTGATGAGGTTTCGCAGGCGCCAAGTGAGCTGCAAGCAAGTGTATTACACAAAATAACCAGGGTAAAAATTACAAGTACCAAGTTCAGCAGCTAATGTTACAAGCCTTCATATTCATTACTTGCATGCTCCAGTATAGAAAAATCAAATCGACATTGACAGGTTTCAGAAGCAGATTTGCACCTTTATTTTTAAGATTTATAAAAATAGGTTTAATCACACTGTTCTAAAGCACATCTGTACAACACATAAATTAACAGATCAACCCAATAGCTGTTAAAGGACTCCAACACAATCTCAAAGGACTCAGAAAAGCTCTTCTCAAAAAAGGCCACAGTCAAAAATCACCTCCTTCAAGGAACAACCTGATCAGAAACCACAGAAGGACCTTGTAGCATGCTCTTGTGTAACTCAACAGTTTGAACCTTAAAATTTAATTTCAGTTTTTCCACTGTTTACCAAAATTAAAAGGAAGGAGATATTCTGGCATAAAGCTATTAAGTGTAAGCACAATTTCCAGAATTCCATTTAATTCCACAATTAAATGTGGCAAAATCCCTAAACACAAAATAGTACACACCTGCTTTCATTACCTTTTCTTCTCTTGCATTCCACTTGCTGAATGGCATGCACTCTGAAAGGTGACTAAATATGTTTAAACTCAATAAAATTATTATTAGTTATATTTATATAGGACTTTTCATACTAGAAGGATCCCATCAGACAGGCATGACTTCTTAACTACTGAAACTCAACCACCTCTGGAGTGGAATCCAGCAGCTGATTAACAGTGCACAGCAACCCTACAGAACACTACAGTTTAGGGTGGGAAATAAAGTAAAATACTGACCCAACTGCAACTGAATTAACCAATTGACTAAAATGACTCCAAAATAGACATTCTGGTCTCTCAGGTACACAATATGTTTTAAAAATAAGCATCCTGAAGGAGATGACTATACAATCTGCCCTATCCCATATAGCCTGATGCCAGGAGTTCTGCACGACCTCTGATGGGCTTCCAACAACATTTACATGCACCTAAAAATGATGGTTCTGCCCTTCAACACAGCACATGCAGCTCCCACAGAAGTCATTGACAGCTGTGCCTGTGAAGCTGAGGGCAGAATTTGGCCTTATGGACTTCGTTATCAAGGAGACCAAGTGAGCTCTTTCAAGAGCTCAGTAAGTTTAAAAACCATCTAAGAAAATGTGCCACTGCTACAAAAGGAATTAGAACGCTTCAACAAAAACAAGTGCACAAAAGTCAAGTTTTAGTAGTTGTAGTGAAGTTACTTAGAACAAATATATAGCAGAGAAATCAAAAAGAAGGTTTTTTCCTAATAAAAATAATCTTTAATTCATACTATGTCAACATTTATTATTTTTAGGGAAGATGGGTTGCGCTAGATATGGTGTGTAAATCTAAACTTTGATATTCCTGACACTCATCAGTTTATTTTGGACCTTTAACACTATTTAAACACAGTTTATTGTATAGGATATTAAAATCCCTGCTTTGCAAAAAGAACAGCTTTTCCTCTTTACATTAAAAAAAAATGAATGAAGAGCTAGCGATCTTCCTGGCATCTTCACTTCCTCACTGTATTTAATTTTATTTATTTTTTTGGCAAAGTGAAAAGGAAAAACAACTGCCCAAGATCAAACAAGAAGTCTGTGGCAGAACCAGGTATAGAACCCAGATGTGCTCCTTCCCTGCCCTAAGTTTTAGCTCACAAGAACATCCTTACTCTGTAAATTAGTAGTGATGCTGCAGTGTGGGATATTTTGCAATTCCATACTAACACTGGTAAATTGATACATTTGAAGAGTGCAACACTAGAAAATTAAAAGCATCACTGATTATTCATGTGGCTTATGGAAATGTAGCACAAGAGTACTTTATTTCATTTGACACTGCTTAGTTTCCCAAGGTGCTTGTGATGTGACTTCATAAGGTACTTAAATGATTTTTGGGGAAGTAAATATTGATCAGTCCTAGTCAGAAAATACCTTCAAAACCCTTGTCATCCTGTACCACTGTGTAATTTGGGATTTTCGTTGCCAGATTCTGAAGGGGAAAAGTGTGGGATGCCATATCCCTGGTATTTTTGAACACTAATCACTGAACACTAGGCCAAATCCCCAGCTATTATAAATCAGTGTGGCTTCAGTGAAGTCACACAGATCTACATCGGCAGAGGATCTGGTCTTGTTTCTTTAAACAACTGGAAAATGTCATTTCAGTTCTCACCCTGATGATGAGAACAAATTTTACATCTAAGCACTGACTACAATTTGGCCTGTAAATTCACATCAGGAAATAGAAATAACATTCTTCTAAGTTATCTTGCAATTTTTGAAAGTTTTTAACATTTACTGACTGTTCTTATTTCATTTCTTTTACTGTCAATGAATTTGCTAACATGCAAACTACATTTTAGCTTCTGTATTAACCTCTCTAGAAGAGCTGTGTACTCCGAAAGAAAGTTAATATACATACAAGGGAAAGCTTGCATGCAGGGCCAGATTTTCAAGAGCTCAGCAGCCATAAGGGAAGGAGAACAAGCTATACAGGTATAAGGCACTTTTATACTGGTATAATTGCATTCACTCTAGAGGTGGTACAGATATAACTATAGCAGTAAGAAATCACACCCCTAACCAAAATAATAATTATAATAGTACAGAAAACTGTACATAGACCAGACCTTAATATTTTTTTTTTTTACACATTCCATGGTGCCAGGTTCCCAGCTAAAGTGACACATACTCCAGTAGACCCCGTGCTGACTCATGCAAAAGCCATTCCAGTGCCTTTCCTCCCTTCTCCTTTGAAAAGAAACAGCTTTCATGTCTGTTCTTTAAACACCACCTTGTTTGGATTTAAGCCCCCAGCTCTCCTCCTCCCTTGCCCCTCCAAGTTATTTCTTGTACTCAAAGGCACAAGCTTCCAGTAAAGCCAAAGCAGCAAAGAGGCATCTGTGAGCATAGCTAGTTCTCTTTAAACTTCCTGTTTCGGTGCAAATTCTATATGGCTATTCTGGGACTGCCATTGCAGCACAAAAGAAAAAAATCACCAAACATGCTGGGTAATCCCCTTCTGTCACTTTTATTCTTCTGACAAATAAATTAGTGATGACGTGTCTACTTAGGCATGGGA